>NC_135879.1:112447394-114947394 GCF_964194155.1 Cetorhinus maximus | reverse complement strand
ACAACCCTGACTTGTGATTTGTAGGTGACTTTGGGGACACGAGGTGAGTTACTCACTGCAAAATTCCCAGTCTCTCACCTGCTTTTGTAGCCACTGTATTTATATGGCTAGTCTAGTTGAATTTCTGGACAATAATAACCTGTAGAATGTGATGGTGGGTGATTTGCGATGGTAATGCTGTTGAATGTCAAGGGGAGATTCTGTCTTATTGGAAATGGTCATTGCTTAGCATTTATGTGGCGTGAATGTTACTTGCCACTTGTCAGCCCAAGCCTGGATATTGTCCTGGTCTTGCTGCATTTAGACATGGGCTGCTTTAGTATCTGAGGATTTGTGAATGGTGCTGAACACTGTGTAATCATCAGCGAACATCCCCACTTCTGACCTTCGAATGGAGGGAAGGTCATTGATAAAGTAGTTGAAGATGGTTGGCCTTTGGACACAATGAGGATCACCTGCAGAGATGTCATCGGACTGAATTGATTAGGCCTTCAATATCCACAACCATCTTCCTTTGTGCTAGGCATGACTCCAATGAATGGAAGGTTTTCCCCTGATTTCCATTGACTTCAATTTTGCTTGGGTTCTTTGATGCAAGGGCAGTCACTGTCACCTGACCTGTTGAGTTCAGCTCTTTTGTCCATGTTTGGATCAAGGATGTCATGAGGTCTGGAGTTGAGTGGCCCTGGCAGGACCCAAACTGAGCATCAGTGAGCAGGTCATTGCTCTGTAAGTCCTGCTTGGTAGCACTGTTGATGACACCTTCCATCAATCTGCTCATGATTGAGAGTAGACTGCTGGGAATGGTGGGACTGATGGGATTGAGTGAATTGGATTTGTCCTGCCTTTTGTGGACAGGACATACCTGGGCAATTTTCCACGTTGTCAGGCAGATGCCAGTGTTGTAGCTGTACTGGAACAGCTTAGCCAAGGATGCAACTAGTTGGAATCATAGATCCATAGAAAAGTTATGGTGCAGAAAGAGGCCATTCAGCCCATCATGTCTGCACCGGCCAAAAAGAGAAAAAAGAAACTAGCCTCTCATTTTAATCCCACTTTCCAGCACCTGATCTGTAGCCCTGCAGGTTACAGCACTACAGATGCAGATCCAGGTACCTTTTAAATGAGTTGAGCATTTCAGCCTCAACCACCAACTTAAGCAGTGAATTCCAGATGCCCACTACCCCCCTCTGAATGAAAATGTCTTTCCTCATGTCCCCTCTAATCCTTCTGCCAGTCACCTTAAATCTATGCCCCTTGGTAATTAACCCCTCAGTTAGGGAAAACAAGTCTTTCCTGTATACCCTATCTCGGCCCCTCATAATTTTGTACACCTCAATTAGGTCATCCCTTAGCCTCCTCTGTTCTAGGAAAACAACCCTAGCCTATCCAATCTCTCCTCATAGTTGCAATTTTCAAGCCCTGGCAACATTCTTGTAAATCTCTGTACTCTCTCTTGAACAATTATGTCCTTCCTGTAATGTGGTGACCAGAACTGTACGCAAAATTCCAGCAGTGGCCTAAATAGAATTTAATACAGCTCTATCATTACATCCCTGCTTTTGTATTCAATACCTCATCCAATAAAGGAAAGCATTCCATATGCTTTCTTGGCCACCTTGTCCATCGGTCCTGCCACCTTCAATGACCTGTGGACATGCACTTCAAGGTCTCTCACTTCCTCAACCCCTCTCAATAACTTCCTGTTTATTGAGTATTCCCTTGCTTTGTTTGTCCTCCCCAAAGGCATGACCTGAAACTTTTACGGATTGAATTCCATTTGCACTTCTCTGCCCACCCAGCCAAACTATTGATATCATTCTGGATTTGACAGTTATTCTCTTCACTATCAACTACATGGTCAATTTTTGTGTCATCTGCAAATTTCCCAATCATGCCTCCCACATCTAAGTCTAAGTCATTAATATATTTTCAACAAACAGCAAGGACCCTAACACAGAGTGAGCCCTGTGGAACACCAGTAGAAACAGCTTTCCATTTGCAAAAACACCCATTGACCATTGCTCTTTGTTTCCTATCACTGAGCCAATTTTGGATCCAACCTGTCACCTTCCCCTGTATCCCATGAGATCTCACTTCCCTTATCAGTCTGCCATGTGGGACCTTGTCAAATGCCTTACTGAAATCCATGTAGACAACATCCACTGCACTACCCTCATCAATCCTCCTTGTTACTTTCTCAAAAAATTCCATTAAGTTAGTGAGATATGATCTTCCCCTAACAAAACCATGCTGACTATCCCTGATCAATCTGTGACTTTTTAAGTGACAGTTTATCCTGCCTCTCAGAATTATTTCCAATAATTTGCCCACCACTGAAGTGAGGCTGACTAGCCTATAATTTTCTGGCCTATCCTCGCACCCTTTTTAAATAATGGTACAAGGTTCGCAGACCTCCAATCCTCTGGGACCTCACCTGTATCTAGTGAGGATTGGGAAATGATCCTCAGAGCATCTGCTATTTCCTCCTTGGCTTCCTTCAACAGCCTGGGATACAATCCATCAGGCCCTGGTGATTTATCCACTTTCAAGGATGCCAGTCCCTCCAGTACTTCCTCTCTCACTATGCTTATTGTATGTAATATTTCACACACCTCCCCTTTAACCAGAATGTCTGCACAATCCCTCTCCTTAGTGAAGGCAGAGACAAAGTACTCATTGAGAACCCTGCCCACATCTTCTGCATTAACCTACAAGTTACCATGTACATCTCTGATAGGCCCTACCTTTCCCTTAGTTATTCTATTGCTCTTAATGTGCTGGTAAAACATCTTAGGATTTTCTTTAATTTTATCTGTCAATATTTTTTCATATCCTCATAGTTCTGGAGCACAGGTCTTCAGTACAGCAACCCAGATGTTGTCAGGACTTGTAGCCTTTGCTATATTCAGTGTCGCCAGTTGTTTGATGATATAACATGGAATGAATCAAATTGGCTCAAGACTAGCATCTGTGATAGTGAGGATCTCTGGAGGAGGCCAAGGTGGCTGATCCACTTGGCACTTTTGGCTAAAGATTTGGAGATATTTGAGCTTTGTCAGTTAAAGGCCTATTGTTCGAGGCCGACTGAAAAAATATGGCCTGGAATTGTCAAGTCAGCCTAGAAGGCTTCAGAGGCTAGACCAGCTGCCTACAGGCAGCCTCACATTGGCAGGTCAGCGCCAAGGTCTCCACGCAGATTTTGAAGCCCTTCCTGCCTGCCTGGTCTAATCTGCAGACACAAGCCACCCCCTGTGAAGGGGATCCCCTCCACAATGATGGCCTGGCTGTTGAAGATAAAAAGTTTAAAAGGTCGGAAAGAGGGCACCTCAAGATGAAGGCATACTCTCTCTCTTTTACTGAACTGAATTGCTGCTCCTATTGGTTCTTCAACTTTAAGAACCTGCCCACCATTCTTAATTGGACAACATGCCTGTCCTCTGACCACAAACTGGCCAATCTGGGGAAAATCACTACCAAGCGACTGTTTCAACACACAGTGCAGGGATGTGGCCTCAATTGACCCCGATGTCGAGGTCCCGACCCAAACGACAAAATCCTGCCCTGAGTGATGCAGGCATTAACTCCCCCTTCTTATTGTAATCCTATATTTCAAACAATAGCACTTACACCCTTTTTGTACATTGATTAAAATCAGAGCTTGCGTATGTTTGAAATCCATACCAATTTCACAAAATCATAATGTAATACTGCACCTTACTGTTTTGGCTATCAACTCAGATGATATTGTTGCTTTCTTTCTATGTGTGTAAGTTTTGGTAAAGCACAGGCTTAGGTGACTATCAAATAATAAAGCTTTTCTGAGAATTAATTTTTGTTCCCTTATTCTACATGGAAAAACTTGACAACACTTTTTATTTATTCATTTTGATGAATACATGCACTTCAGTATTGTAGTTTCTTGGAAGTTCAATATGTGTATGGCTTATAATTCAGAAAATTAAGTGCAGGAAAGTCATTCAGGATTGAAGAGTTGTGCATTGTCTGATCCTTGCAAATGCAATAAAGATGTTTAATTTCTACAGCAACAAGAATAAAATAATTTAGGACAACATAAACAGTATTTACCTCATGCCGTGTCAGACTCTTCTTTCAAGATTAAAAAAAGCAAAGTGCCTTTATCATTTAATTTCTTAATTTGGCAGGATTCTTATGAAGGTGTGGTTCATAAACTAGGATTTAATCACAGCACGGGACTAAAGATTCAAAGGTTGAGTAGTTTAAAGATTTACTGTACTTAGCTGTAGCTCCACCCTCTTGATACGTCATTCATTTTATCATGGAATAGTACCTCTGACTGACAGCCCTAGCTACTTTTAATAACCTTATCATGTGACACTGAACAGTAGCGTTAGTGTAGTAGTAAGACAGGTGCCTTCAGTTCAATTTCTGTAAGGGGCCAGCACCCCACACGTGTGCCTGCTGTGTGTGACTGTGGATTTATTGAGATTTTAAGCCACAAGCTGAATGGAGTGGGACAGGTGCAACCAAGACTTTGAGTGGAGTGAAACAGAGGTGAGTTGGAGCATAATTCAATGATCTTTGCACCAGCAATGAGTAGGAATGAACTTATGTCTAAATAAATAGAGAATGCTACTTAAAAGCATACTCACCTAAACCTGAACTGTCTTAAACTTGTTTTTACCAGCGCATGATTGAGGCAAAGTTGTTTTTATTATTCTCTGTGAGAAGAGCTAGTTTCACTGAACTGCTCTTTTTTATAAAAAAAAAGCTCGCCTTAAAACTTCTGTGTAGTTACAACCTTGCAGTGTTTTAAGCAAGGCAGAAATTTTATCTTGGATTTTATCTGTCTCCTTCATTTGCAGTCACACATCTGTGATTTTTCAATGTTCTTAAAGGTGACACTGACTTATTTTTTACTGCAGTTTTCATTTATGAAACAGTTTGTGTCATAAGGTTCAAATTTAACCTAAAATCTCACTGTCATTTGGTAATCTGTTTGGCACTCTGCCATAAACAAGTGTTAGAGTAAATTAGATAACTTAGCACAATGTATGAACCAAAGCTTTGAGTTCAGTTTTGCAATGTTTTCTTTGCTCTTGATAAACCAATCTTATATTTTTCTTGCACAATAATCTTCCTCTAGAATAACTATTTTTAAGCATTAGATCTGAGCCATCCACAGTAGGAATGTTTGTTTGGAAAGACTTGCTGCTGGTAATGTAAAAATAGGCACCAATATATTAAATCTGTATCACCTGCATGGGAACAATTCATGAAGAAAAAGCAGGAAGGTTCACAGCTGTTCTTAAGGGTATGCCTGTAGTAAGTTTATTGCTCTGTAAGGGGTTTTATGTGCTCATGTTCAGCTTCAGAAATGCTCACATGCCAAGATGATTGCTGCTAACCTTGTGATAATCTTGAGACACAATTGCTAGAAAGAATATAATCTTTCCTGCGGCAAAAGCTGTGTAATCATTCATGTGTTTTTGTTTGCTTTTTGTATTCCAGTATTTTTCAGAATGTTGCAGTAGGTCGTTTTATATTCTTGCATGTGAATGAAGCGCATTTATACTGTTGCATGCTTTATATAGTGTGCTCACCAACCACATACAGGACATAAATCTTGCATTCCAGTTTATATGGAAGCTGGGAATATCTGCTGACCTCTTGATGCCTCTGAGGTTCTGTTCGTTTATAAGCAGCTGAGTGGTTTTGTCAAAGAATGTGTTTCATCATTTGCAAATCTGTTTTCATCAGTCATGCATTAGTTTTATGAGTGAGCCAGAGCTGAATAAAGAATTAAGTTTGAGACACAGAAGCATGTTTTGTAATCTCACCAATAAATTCTGTTTCTCTAGGGAGAGAAAATAATGGGAAAAATAATTATTAAGTGCAAGAGTGCAGTATTGTGGATTTTATGCATTTTTTGATTTTTATCATTTACAGTAGCAAGTAATATTAAAGATTATTTCAGAAAATTATTGTTCCTTTACATGCTGAGATTTATTAGAGTGCAAAGGTGAAAGTGTTATTTGGCAGAATACCTTGTTCAATGCTTTAATTTGCATTTTAAAATCCTATTATATTCAATGTGGAGTTAAAAAGAGATCAGCTAAAAGTTAATGAAATTGTCTCATAATTGTAAAAGTTATAACAGGACATGTCCGTGTACCTGAGGCACTCAGTTGTCCTTAGTTTTTTTTGTTTTGTGTTGAATAGTAGTATCTTGAGAAAAATGTTTTGTGTAGAACTCCCCCTTGTTGTGATATCTTAAAGTTGTGTTCCAATGACATTATTTATGAATGGGAAGCAGTGGATTGTGGGCAGCACACTCTATTCATGATGTCACGGAATAGAAGTATATGATTTCACATCAGGAGAAGTTCTACGCAAATGATTTTTCTGAGGCTGCATCTATCTAGTGACCTCAAGCTATAAAACAATATACAAAATGGAGCACTGATCATTATTAGGCAATATACAGAAATAATCTTTGATACTCATTGTTTGTGAGACAATCATCCAACAGGGGATACTAAGAAACATAAGGTTATCTGTTTTTATGACATTTAGGATTATTTGGTGATTGAGTAAAAGTTGTGCTGATTGATGATTAACAATGTAAAACTGCCAATCGTTTTACTAGCAGCACAATAAAGTTTGCTCATTATGCCATATAAGTGAAGATTAGTTAAAAAAAAAGGTTCAGAATCAGCTGCTCAGTGCAACTATGTAGATCTAGCAATGAGATATGCAAACTGTTAAGCTGTAGATTTCCTCACAATTTCTCCACGTTAACTCCCTAATCTTAGGCAGCTATTTAAAAGCCCATTTATGCTATCAATCTGATATTCACTCAGCTGCCAAAATCAAGCACATGCTTGAGATATTTTGCCATTTATTTATCAGACACTCACCTCTGGGGTGAATTTCTGGTTATTGGCAATGCAAACCTGGGCACTAACTTTATTGATCTCCTACTGCACCATGTAAAAAGGCAGCAAAGCATTTTCAGTGTCACTATTGTACAGAGCTGCACCAGATATTTTGGACAATTGTTGCAGTCAAACGATATTTTTTGCTCCCAAACTTATTTTTGAACTCCAATTACTTTACTGATAATGAGAAGCTCTATGAAGCCAAGTGATGTCAAACCTGCTTTGCTCCTTGGTAGAATATGAGGTCAATCAATCCTTTTACTACAGGCATGGCTTTTTGTTTCCTGTCTCATCTTCCCTGTTATCAAAGCCATTTTGTACTGAAAACACAACAGCTTTAAACAACAAGGTGGCAAAAATTTGAAAACCACGGCACATTTTGAAGCAATTCTTTATGATGGTAAATGCCTGAAAGGATGTTGCCAGTTGTAAGAGGGGCTTACCTAGAGAATGCAGCTGGGAAAGTCAAAAGGGGACTTAACCTGCATTGCTCTTGCACTCCTCTTAACAGGAATCTATTGAGCAGAATTGGCTGAAACCTTATTGCCAAGGCATTGAAAATCTTTAGTGAAGTTACTATTATAATGTACCAACTTTACAATATTTGTTAGTAAAGTCAAATATCTTAAAGCATGCTCTGTTTTATTCTCTGTAGTGTGCTGCTTTAGTTGGTGAAGACCAGCCGCTGTGTTCCGATCTTCCTGAACTTGATCTTTCTGAGCTTGATGGAAATGATTTGGACACAGAAAATTTTCTGGGTGGACTCAAGTGGTACAGTGACCAATCAGAAATAATTTCTAACCAATATGGCAATGAATCATCCGACCTCTTTGAGGTAAGCGACTTTTATTCCATAAACCTGCTGAGGGCCTAATATCCTTTAAGCAAGACAAAGCCCAGATTTTGCAGTTATAATGATGGTGAAAATGTCATTCTCATAATCATTACCCTGTAAAACTAATAGCAACTTCTGCCATCCACATCCGGAAATCTAATAGGTGCTGTCAGTAATTCCCTGTTGCTCCACAATGTGCACTATTGAAGTCCCTGCAGACAGCAATCTTGTAGATATCACTGAACTGATGAGAACTTCCTCTTTCATGTTGTGATATCACTGTTAAACTTGCCCACCCCTGGAAATGTTGGCCCAAATCTTTTGGTCTCTGGATCGTTAGAGACTGGATATACAACACAAGGTGCATGTTTGGACCCAGTGGAAGTACTGGTGTGCTGACCTATGTGGGAATTGCCTGGGAAGTTTCAACTTCTGATGGGAAATTCCCCTGCTCCCCAGGACCCTCCACAAATGTCTCTGACTCTGAGTTAGAGTTGGAGGCTTTGGACAGTTCTGATGTGCTTACCAGGAAATGTTAGACAGAAAAAACCTAGTCTAGCTCCTGGGTAACTCCACAACCGTTCCTCCAACACTCCCGGCCGCCCCACTGATCCCCTGACTATACTCTAACACCCTGACTCGACTACCTCCCGACCACCTGACTACCCCCTTGACCGGCTGAATATCCGCCAACTCAACTACCCCCTCCCGACTATCCCCTCAACCTGGGCGGACAACCCTTCTCAACCATGCTACACTCCAGACCACCTGACTACCCCCCCTCCCCCCACCCTCCCCATGACCAGACCTGACTAGCCCTGGCATAAATACTCCTCCTGACCTGACTAGCCATCCCGATCCACCCTACCCTCTTGTCACTTCACCCACCTGTCACCCTACCCAGTTACCTCACCCACCTGTCACCTTACCCACTTACTTCACCCACATACCCACCCTACTACCCTACCAATTCATCCATTCGCTAACATTCATCCATTCGCACATTCATTAACATTCAGACTGGACATTAAACTTACCATGCGGCAGCTAGTGCTGTAAAAAGGGGGCGTGTCCTGTCTTCTCCCCAGTTGTACAGCGCTATGACGGACCTCTCAGAGGGTCGCTACACTCCTCATTTCTGGTAAATCTGGGTTGCAAAACAGCAAGAAATGTGGAGCAGCACGAGGCAGGCTAAAGTTCGACCGGAGCGGCAATCTGACGATGATTGCCACGCCTCGGAAGATCTGGGCTGATATACCTTGTTTATAAGATGTAGTTGAATTTTTAACAGTATACTAAATCATAAATGTTTCTGAACAGCCTGTCTGGCCATGGAAAACTAATTTTACGTTTGTGTAATGTCATTTTTTCCATTATGATAAAAAATTTCATAGACTCTTAATTATTTTTCTAACGAAAGTTTGTTTATGTTTATTCAGCTTTTAATGTGTTATTGTCTCAATCTTTATTTCGCTCTCTGTAAAAATGATAAAATGTGAGGGTTGATCAGTGCATTTTAGTTCCTGATTTTCTATCTGTAAGATTTTTTCAGGCTGTTTGCCCAAGGTCACTGTTGCTGGATGCCTGGGGTGCTCCAGCCTTGGCGTCAGATGCAAATTAACATTGGGAAACGTGAAATCCATGCCACAGAGATCTTTATGGGTAACTTTCTTAGAGGTTAGTGGTGAGCGCCTTTGCTTTGCCATTGACTGCAAAATCCAAACAATTATTCAAAGGATACTCACATGCAAAGGAACCATTTAGAATAATAAAGCTTTCAAAATGATTATTAAAGAATTCCAAATGTTGTGGACAAAATTCTGATGCATTTTCAACAAATTTTGTTAAGTTGGCATTGATTATTTGAAAAAGGATAGAGGATGTATGAGAGTGAAAGCAATATGATTTATAGTCCACGACTGAGCTGACCTGATAGTCATGAATGATGATGAGATATGGTCACTAGTTCAAGTGGGACATAAATTGTCTTTCGCAGCGATTACTATATATTCGGATTTAAAAACATGAACAATGAAAATTAAATGGATACTTGTTGCAAATGTTGATTCTAAATCAGAAATAAATTAGTATACAGAATTTGGAACAGTTGAAGAATGGATGACACCTTGAACCTTATTTCAAACGTGGTCTCATTTGAAATGTTGAGATGGATTGTTGGATTTTCCTGCAGACCCAGACAGGGCGAATTTGCAAAGGATTATTCCTCTTGAAGGAGAATCTAGAATGCGGGGTCGCTGTTTCAAAATAAGGGGTTACCCATTTTGGACAGAGATGAGGACATTTTTTTTCCCTCAGAGGGTCGTGACACTTGGGAATTTTCTTCTTCAAAAGGTGGTTGAGGCAGAGTCCTTGAATATCTTTAAGGCAGAGGTAGATAGATTCTTGATAAGCAAGGGGGTGAAAGGTTATCAGGATAGGCAGGAATATGAGGTTAAAATCAGATTGGCCATGATCATATTGAATGGCGGAGCAGGCTTGAGGGGCCGAGTGGCCTATTCCTGCTCCTAGTTTGCATGTTCGTATATCCATATGGGGGTTCCAAACTGTTCCATATCATCAGTGCACCCAGTGGCCAACCTACTGGGGAGTGGTCTCCTAACTAGCTGTCTCCCCACTTGCCATCCTATTAAGGATGATGGGAGAGCTACTGAGGCTGCGAGCTCAATCAGAGAGCCCACAATGTCAGGCTGGAAGCCCCACTGGAAAAGCTGGGTGCTGCCGAGGCAGCACGAGGGCACCTCAACATGGAGGGGTCCGGAGCTGCCTGTATAGAAGTACTCCATTAAATAGGCCCTACGCCAGAATGGCTGTTGGGTTGGAGGGGGAAACCCCTTTCCAGGACTACTAATGGACGGGGTTGTTGCCTTTCATTCCTGCAGCCCCATCTTTGGAGCACAGAGCATCCAGCTCTGATGGTCCCCTGACCTGCCGCTGGGAGGTCACCTTGATTGAGCTGTCAGCCTCAGTGCATGGCAGGGGGCTGCTCTGACATTGGCAAAATGCAAGCGCCAGCATAATATAACCCTTAATTGCCCTAATTGGCAGACCAACTCTGTGGAGCGGGCAGCAAACCTGGTTCTTGGTCCAGCACGCAAAAGGTCCACAGAAGGTGGAATGTGTTGAGGAGACATCCCTATGTGGCTCCCTACATCTTCCTGCCCAAGCTCTCCCTGCCCCACCTCCAACCTCATTTCCAAGGCGCTGGGAAAATCTAGTCCGTTATTACAATGAACTGTTTCCTGATCATGATGAAAGAGTTGATTTTCATCCACACATGTTCCAGACCACCTCCCTGATGGGTGGGAATGTGGTTGAAGCAAAACAAAATTGGAAGCTTGTTCCTACCAATATCTAGAAACCTACAATTTTGGCGGACGCTTTGAAACAGGTGGCTCAGATTCTTTCAGAAACAGGTGCAAGTGTCATTAGCCCATGAAAATCAGGGCCCTATGAGATAGAGCAGTGTAACCAATGATTCGTAAAGGGACAACTGCAAACTTAAGCATTTGAAGCAATTTTTGTGATGTAGCATTGAGCATTCATGCTCCTCCTGACCTTACAAATTTTACCCCTCCAATGCCTAATTTCCCGCAGCCCCCGTCCTCTCATTAACTGGCTGGACTCTGCAATGGAGCTGCCGGATTTCTTGTCTCCTCTACTTGGCAAATATCTCCTACAGGGGGCCATTCCAAATGAGCCTCAACCATGCAAATTGTGTTGACTAATGACTGCTTTAACAAGGCTTACTCCACCCACTTCTCAGCCAATGGATGTGGTCACTTTAAAATTCGTCCAATTGCATGAATTTTAGATACAAACAGAAAGTAGTGGAAATACTCAGCAGGTCTGGCAGTACCTGTGGAGAGAGAAACATAGTTAACGTTTTGAGTTCGTAAGACTCTTCTTCAGAGTTCTCCAACTCTGAAGAAGAATCATGTGGACTCGAAACATTAACTCTGTTTCTTTATCCACAGTTGCTGACAGACCTGCTGAGTATTTCTAGCATTTTCTGTTTGTATTTCAGATTTCTAGCACCCGCAGTAATTTGCTTTAATTTTAGTGGATGAATTTTAGGATCGTCAAGCTCCAGAATCATCCATTTTGAAATGATATCTAAATACATTGTAATTCAATTTCTGTCCGATGCTAAATTAGCTGTTTCAGCTGTGATACTATTTGAGGTGCTTTTATTGAAATGAGTGCCCCAGGTTAGGAAGGAGAAAAATTAACCTGCACTTCCACTGTTGATCACTTCTCAGTGACCCTTGTTGCGAAGTGTGTCGTACTTATGTCAGGTTAGGGAAGGGTCAGATTTGGCTGTGAAACATGCCATGGTAATTCACCTGCAGATACTCACTGCCTAAGCTCAAATATGCAGACTGGTCCCTTTGCCAATGCACTGGAAGGACTGCCAGCACCCGTGGACCATGTCCCAGAAAAACTCAGTGCCTTCGGGGAAAATTGGCTACATAAAATGTTCCAATGCTCCTGAACATGCATCTCCTAGATGCACACATATAAAGATGCCCTATAATTAACATAACTTCACACTCGTTGTCCATTATAAGGCATTAACACAGTTAAAGGGAGGGGGTGTTCCATTGGATGTATGACTTACAACAGTAAAGCTTAAATAGTTCCTACAGCTGACTTAAATAATGTATCATGCTGGCACCTTTAAATCCTTCAAGCTTTCTTTTTAAAAAAATAATGCATACAAAATTTATAGTGTAAGTTTTCAGTTTAGGTATTTCTTTGAACTTGGAGTGGTCTCGGTTATATCAGTAAGTGAAAACTGCAACTACCAACTACAATTGCAAATTATGTTATATTACATTATATTACATTAACAGCAGGATGTTGCAAGGTTTTTTGTTGCTCAATAACTTTTATATGTTAAACTTGATTATAAGTTGGTTAAGTGGTGCAGATTTTTACAAATGTGCTGCAGAAATTGCAAGGAGGCCTGAGCTACACAATACAATGGAACCACGAGCTGGCATCTTATCATTCTCCACTGGGAGATAGGATGCCTCAAGTCTGGGGTTCCACATCTGGCAAATCCTTGAACTCAGCCAAAGCAGATTGTTTCCTTCAAAAAGGAGCTGGGGCATTCTGAATATTCAGTTCAGGTTAGTTGCACAAAGCTCTATCTGACTGAACACAGTGCAATGAAATGGCCTGAGAACAGTGGAAATTAGTAAATAAAAGCTATCTCAGTTGTATGGTTAATGTCCCAAATAGGTCACAGGATAAGGAAACCTTAAAATGGTTCTATACTTTAAGCGAAATCCACAACCTTAAATTTCTTTTTTAAAATAAAATCTTACATAAACCAAAATTATGTTTATGATAAGGTGCTCTTTTTCTGTTAGATACTGTGAAATAAAACTGCAATATGACTCATATGGTACAATATCACTGTAGTATGAGTCATGTGAGCCAGTAACATATTAGCAGAAGCCTGCTCTTTAATAAAATGCCAAATTCTGCAACAAATTTTGTTTAAGATTCAGAAAAAAAATCAAATCAGTAAGTTCTTTAAAAGCTGTATGTGTAATTCAGGTTGTAGCATATTTCATGTTGTATTTGTCACACATAGCTTAACTGACTATTATTGCTATATAGGGCAGAATTTTACAGCCCCATCCCGGTGGGGTGGGACCAGAAAATGCGGCAAGCTGTTCAAAAGTCCATTGGCTTCGGCGGGACCGTAAAATCCCGCCGGCATAAAATTCCGCCCGTAATGTGCAAATGATATTAACTACTTACATGAAATCAATGTGTTTTTTAACCTCGTGAGTTCCAAACGCCTTTCTCAATTTTACTGTTTTAAAGAAATGTTTCAGTAATTAAATTAGAAAAATTAGGATTGTGACTTTAAGTATACAGCACCAGCCCTTATCTGTACCATCATTATTGTCTACCTACTCTGAAGGGGAGGCAGTGGTATCGTGGTAATCCAGAAGCCTAGGCTAATGCAATGGGGACAGGGGTTTGAATTCCACCACGGCAGCTGGAATTTTAAATTCAGTTAATAAATCTGGAATGAACAAACTAGTCTTGATAACCATTGGCGATTGTCGTAAAAGTCCATGTGGTCCACTCATGCCCTTTAGGGGAGGAAATCTGTTGTCTTGGTCTGGTCCACATGTGAATCCAGATCCACAGCAATGTGGTTGACTCTTAACTGCCCTCTGAAATGGCCTAGCAAGTCACTCAGTTATATCAAACTGCTACAAAGCCCACAAAAATGAATGAAACCGGATGGATCACCTGGCATTGACCTAGGCATCGGAAACAACAATGGCAAACCCAGCCCTGTCACTCTGCGAAGCCCTCCTTACTAACATCTGGGGGCTTGTGCCAATATTGGGAGAACTGTCCCACAGACTAGTCAAGCAACAGCATGACAAAGTCACATTCATGGAATCATATCTTACAGATAAAGTCCCAGCCGCCACCATCACCATCCCTGGTACATACTCCTCCCTGTTGACCACCACTTAGAGGAGGCACTGAGAGTGGTAAGGGCACAGAATGTACTCTGGAATGGGAATTTCAGTGTCCATCACCAAGAGTGGCTCAGTAACATCGCTACTGACCAAGCTGTAGGGCCGAGTCCTAAAGGACTTGGCTGCTAGACTGGGTCTACAGCAAGTCGCGAAGTAACCAACAAGAGGGAAAAACTATTTGACCTCATCTTCACCACTTGACATGTTACAGCTGCATCTGTCCATAACAGTATTAGTGGGAGTGACCTCTGCACAGTCCTTGCAGAAATGAAGTACCGTCTTCACATTGAGGAATCCCTACATCGTGCGTCCAACCACTGTACTAAATGGGGTTGATTTCAAACATACAAACGTATGAACAAGGAGCAGGAGTAGGCCACTCGGCCCTTCAAACCAGCTCCACCATTCAATAAGATCATGTTGATCTTATTGTAACCTCCCGCCTACCCCCAATAACCTTCCATCCCCTTGTTAATCAAGAATCTATCTAGCTCTGCCTTAAAAATATTCAAAGATCCTGCTTCCACTGCTTTTTGAGGAAGAGGGTTCCAAAGAGTCATGACTCTCTGAGAGAAAAAAATTCTCTTCTTCTCTGTCTTGAATGAGCGACCCCTTATTTTTAAAGAGTGACTCCTAGTTTTAGATTCTCCCACAAGAGGAACCATCCTCTCAATATTCAGCCTGTCAAGACCCCTCTGGATCTGAAAATTTTTGATCAAGTCACCTCTTACTCTTCTAAACTCCAGTGGATACAAGCTTAACCTGTCCAACTATTCCTCATAAGACAGCCAGCCCATTCCTGATATTAGCCTAGTAAACCTTCCCTGAACTGCTTCTAACGCATTTACATCTTTAGTATTGCTGAAAAAAGAGACATATGGAAGCTTTTCATCTTGACCTCTTCAAGATACTTCGCAAGAATACCAATATAGGGGGAAGACAACAATTTTTACTGTATGTAAAAAGAGTGCTGATTGGCTGGCAAGTGGATTTTGATTGGTAGAGGTGTTGCCATGGAGAATGCACCGCTGATGATGACTGACAGTGCAAGACGAAAAGCTTCGGCATGTCTTTTTTTCAGCAATGCTCAAGTTCTGTACTACCAAACAACTATTTACATCTTTCCTTAAATAAGGAGACCAATACTGTACACACTATCCAGATGTGGTTTCACCAGTGCCCTGTACAACTGAAGCATAACCTCCCTATTTTTATATTAAATTCCCTTCGCAATAAATGATAACATTCTATTAGCTGTCCTAATTACTTGCTGTACCTGCATAATAGCCTTTTGTGATTCATGCACTAGGACACCCAGATCCCTCTGAATCTCAGAGCCCTGCAATCTCTCACCATTCAGACAATATGCTTCTTTTTAACTGGGCATCCATGAGGCACTGTGGGCCATCATCAGCAGAATTGTATACAGCCACAATCTGTAACCTCATGCCCTGGCATATCCATCATCCTACCATTACCACCATCCATCCTGGTTCAATGTAGAGTGCAGGAGGGCATGCCAGGAGAGGCACCAGACATACCTATAAATGAGGTGTCAGCTTGGGGAAGCAACAACACAGGACAATGTGTATGCTGAATAGCAAAAGCAGCGTGCGATAGACAGAGCTAAGCGACCCCACAACCAATGGATCGGATCTAAGCTCTGCAGTGCTGCCCCATCCAGTGGTGAATGGTGGTGGACAATTAAACAACTAACTGGAGGAGGAGGCTTCCACAAGTATCCCCATCCTCATTGATGGGGGAGCCCAGCACATCAGTGCAAAAGATAAGGCTGAATTTTCAGCAGTCTTCAGCCAGACGTGCTGAGTGGATTATCCATCTCGGCATCTTCCTGAGCCCCCCAGCATCACAGATGCCAGTCTTCAGCCAATTCTATTCACTCCACGTGATATCAAGAAATGGGTGAAGGCACTGGGTATTGAGCCCTGACAACATTTCAGCAACAGTACTGAAGACTTGTGCTCCAGAACTAGCTGCACCCTTAGCCAAGCTGTTCCAGTACAGCTACAACACTGGCATCTACCCAGTAATGTAGAAAACTGCACAGGTATGGCCTGTACACAAAAAGCAGGACAAATCCAACCTGGCCAGTTACCGCCCCATCACTCTACTCTTGATCATCAGTAAAGTAATGGAAGGGGTCGTCGATGTTGTTATGAAGCGGCACTTGCTCTGCAATTACCTGCTCACTGATGCTCAGTTTGGGCTCCTCCATGGCCCTCACCTCATTACAGCCTTTGTCCAAACATGGACTACGCTGAACTCCGGGGGTGAGATGAGAGTGACTGCCCTGACATCAAGTGATTTTACATACCCTGGACCTGTGAATGACAGTCTTCACCAGGCACTGGTGAAATCTCATGAAGAGGTCTTCTTGTTTGCCTTCCAGCCTCTGCTCCCTGTGTCCACCCCCTATTGCCACAACCCATGTGACTGATGATGCAAACAAAAGTTGAGGAGCAGCACCTAATGCAAGAGAGTTGCAACCTTTAGTCATGAGTAACCATTTAATCTCCTTTTAGTGGTGTTCACTGGAGAAGGAATCTTGGCTAGGTCAATTCCTCACTCTTCAAGGAGATTTTCATCCAAAGAACAACACCCATGACAGTTTAGACTCTCTAGGTACAACACTTGGCACAGATAAATTTCTGTAGTGGGACTTGAATCGATGATTTTCATGTGCAGAGTCCAGATGCTACTAACTGCATCAATCTAAGACTCTTTAAGACAGAAGAGAAGCACGAGCATAAAATTGCTGCTTGTTGTAGGAAAGAACCAGACACATCAGCTCAAAGCTTAAGCAGTTACACGTCAGCCAGAATTCCATTATTAACTCCCCATTGTAGTGGAATAAGTTGGAGTCAGTAGCAGAAAATAGATCGTACTTCTGATTCATGCAGCTTCAACCACCTAAGCACTTGCAACACATATTGACATCATTTCTGTCAAGTTGTGAAGTCCTCACTGGTTTTTAGGTAGGCCCAAATGAGGCAACAATGATGTAATGGCACCAGATATCTCATTTTTCTTCATTTCTGCCTGACTTTCCAATATGTCTGCCTTACTGAGTACAAGAGTAAGGAGGTCATGTTGAACTTGTATAAGACGCTAGTTAGGCCTCATCTGGAGTACTGCATCCAGTTCTAGGCGCCATACTTGAGGAAGGATGTGAAGGCCGTGGAGAGAGTATAGAGGAGATTCATGGGAATGATTCCCAAGATGAAGAACTGTTGCTATGAGGATAGACTGGGGAGGTTGGGACTGTTTTCCTTGGAGAAAATAAGGCTGAGAGGAGGCTTGATAGAGGTATTCAAGATCCTGAGGGGCATGGACAGGGTAAATAGTGAGAAACTGTTTCCACTCAAGAGAACATCAAGAACTAAAGGGCACACATTCAAAATAATTGGCAAAAGGAGTAAATGATGTAAGGAAAAAAATTTTCACCCAGAGTGTAGTTGGAGTCTGGAACAAACTTCCTGAAAGGGTGGTGGAGGCAGGTTCGATTGAGGTATTCAAAAGGGAATTGGATTGCTACCTGAAAAGAGAGGAATATGCAAGATTTGGGGAAAAAGCAGGAGAGTGGGACTAGGAGGAATGCTTTTTCAGCGAGCCAGTGCAGACTTGATGGGCCAAATGGCCTCCTTCAACACTGTAAAGATACTGTGATACTATGATTTCCACCAGGCCATGTTCTTGTCATGACTAAATTGGGCTATGCCCTGGAGAAAAGGCAGAAATGAATGTTAATAACCCAATAGCCAACTTCATAAAATGTGTGCGTAGCTTTTTTCTGAGTTGGTTTTGATATTTTATTTTTGTTTTGTTTTATACCAGTGACAGCCACTATTCATTTGCCTTTGTGGATTTATTGTGGATCTACTATTTAAATCTCACCTCTAGATTTCAAAGTACAACTGATTAGCCTTCTTGTTAGTAATTGCCCTGTATCTTTGCTTCTTGGGAAAATATGATGAAGAACAATGGAGGGATGCCAGGCTTGCTTGGAAGTACCAGCAATGGCTGGTACCCTCTTACCAGTGTAATTACACCAGAATATACAGGCAGAGGTGCACATACCTCCAATTATTCAGGGACTTTGCAAAACAATCCGTCACTGAATTATGTCACATGCTGCAACCCAACATACAGCCCACCTCTGCATATGCACCACGTGACTCTGACAGTAGCTCTTAAGATTATAGCTGCCTTGAATTTTTATGTTACAATGTCACTATGAGCTGCCACAGGGAACATTACTAATATTAGCCAGTTAGCTGTGCGCAGAAACATTAAGCAAATCATGAATGCACTTTCTGGTAGAGCAAATAATGTTACCTCTTTCCCCATGGACATTCTACATCAGCATGACAGGTCACTGCAATTTTACACAGTGACAATATTTCTGAATTTCCTGGAAGTCTCAGATAGCTATCATGTTGCTTGTATGCTCCTTTGATCAATACCAGTACCTACATCAATAGCAAAGGATTCCACTTTTGCTATATGCAGTTCATTTATGACCAGCAGCACTACTTTATTACATGAATGCTTGTTTGCCTGGCAGCTACCATTTAAGGCAATTTAGTGTGCCAGCACTCTGACCCTGAAAGGAAAGGTTCAGGGTCACTCCTGGTCTATCCTTAGCAGCTATGGCTGATGACATTTTTGTGGCATCCCTGCAGGAGCTGAGCATCAATGTAGTGAAGTTCAAAAATCACTAGTCTTAATTAAATGCACAGTTTCCTCGGTTTATCTGGGGCTCTCTGCAATATAGTCCAGCTAGATTCCCAACAATAGTGCTTCCTACTATAAAGAAGGTGGAATGAATCCAGGAACAGCAGCCTGAAAAGGGTGTAGAAGAGAACCCAATGCCAGCCACATTCAAGCTACTCTTATATTGGAGGCTTTCCCTTTATTTGCATATTTAGCCACTCCATTAACAGTCCTGTCCACAATTTTCAGTTTTGCAATGATGCCATTATCTGCAGTTCCTCCCCTTCGAACAACAGCTGGATGGTGTTATGTGAGATTCAAGCACATGGACTGCACAAAGGTTATAGAAGAGGGATCTTTTATTCCACTGGCATCAAATCCTTATAAAAGTTAATGGAAAAGCTTTGCACCGACATGCCAGATCCACTGGGAGACCGCTGAGAGCTTAACTTCTGATCGAGTTCAGTTGATGGATGTCCTATTGCTAATTTTCCGTGCCCACATGAATCAGATTACTTTGCCTCCCAAACACAAAGGGAATCCTCCTCTCCTTGGGGCTTCTCAGACTCAGGCATGATGTCCAGGCGGTCCGACAAGGCCTCTAATAGCTGTATGCCTGCTCCACTTAGACTTCCCATTTCTCTAGCCACTGTCAGAGGCTTCAGGTTGCCCTATTCATAGCTTGGCTCCTCTACACTGCAGCTGATAAGTCCCCAGCTTCTGCTTCTGCTCCTTGCAGCTGCTGCTTCCCTTTCTTTCTATTTCTGGCTCTCTCTCCTTCCTTGTGGATTCTGGCTCTGCACTTTCTTCAGCCCATGCTCCTGGCTTCAGACTCCACCCCCTTCTTTAGCCCTCACTCTGGGCTTCAGTCTTCACCCCCCGCCTGCCAAGGACATCATCTTGTGTCTCAAGGGGGGCCCACAGGGCTGGCCGAATCCCCTGCCTGGCGTACTCCCGGGCTGACAATCTGCTGGAGGGGACCCAGTGCCCCACAGGCAAGGCCCTGGAGTGGGCAGAACCCAGCATCTGGCCCAGTGCTAAAGTCTGAGCTGGGGAGACTGAGGTCCTGCTCAACTCCCTGCTACACTAGGCTGCTTCAGGAAAGCAATTACACATCTTTCTAAAAACAAAATTTGTATGCGCAATCAATCTTTAATTTTCAATTCATAATGTGTATGTAAATGCCTAGTACTTCTTCGTGTTTCAGCTTGCTACCAGCATGTGAAGTATGAACTCATGAGCCTAATCTAAAGCCTCTCCTGACCCAAATGCCAGGCTGGTGTGTAGCCTTGCAGCTAAAACAATGTTGATGATACCTGGCACTTTAAGCTGCTGCTTTACAGTCTCCTACAACGGATTAATTTTGTCACCTCCCTGCCTCCATCCAATAGGTGAACTCCTAATCAGGGGTAATTCCAATGTCAGGAGCTTGCTGTCAGTATTCAAATGAGCCAGACTGGCTAACATTTCAGGAACAAATATATGCGTTGCCACAGTTATACATTCCTTTCTGGTGCAAAAACACAACAGTAAAAGTGGCCCAACCGTGGCTAGGAAAAGAAATTAAGGATAGTATTAGATCCAAAGAGGAGTCATATAAATTTGCTAGAAAAAGTAGCAAGCCTGAGGATCGGGAGCAGTTTAGAATTCAGCAAAGGAGGACCAAGAGATTGATTAGGAGGGGAGAAATAGAGTATAAGAGTAAGCTTGCAAGGAGCATAAAAGCAGACTGTAAAAACTTCTATAAGTATGTAAAAAGAAAAAAATTAATGAAGACAAATGTAGGTCCTTTACAGTCTGAAACAGAAGAATTTATAATAGAGAACAAGGAAATGGCATAACAATTAAACAACTACTTTAGTTCTGTTTTCACAGGGAAAGACACAAATAACTTCCCAGAAATACTAGGGAACCAAGGGTCCAGTGAGAAGGAGGAATTGAAGGATATTTGTATTACTAAAAAAATAATGCTGGAGAAATTAATGGGACTGAAAGTCAATAAATCCCCAGGGCCTCATAATCTACATCCCAGGGTACTAAAGGAGGTGACCATGGAAATAGTGGATGCGATGTTTGACATCTTCCAGCATTTTGTAGATTCTGGAACAGTCCCAGCAGATTGGGGGGTGGCTAATGTAACCTCACCATTTAAAAAAGGAGGGAGGGAGAAAACAGTGAATTACAGACCGATTAGCCTAACATCGGTAGTAGGGGAAATGCTAGAATCTATTATAAAGGATGTGATAACAGGACACTTAGAAAATATCAGTGGGATTGGATAAAGTCAACATGGATTTATGAAAGGGAAGTTGCGTTTGACAAATGTTCTGGAATTTTTTGAGATGTAGCTAGCAGAATAGTTAAGGGAGAACCAGTGGATGTGGTGTACTTGGATTTTCAGAAAGCTTTTGATAAAGACCCACATAAGAGGTTAGTGTGCAAAATTAAAGCACCTGGGATTGGGGGTAATATATTGACATGGATTGAGAATTGGTTAGCAGACAGGAGACAGAGAGTAGGAATAAATGGGTCTTTTTCGGAGTGGCAGGTGGTGACTAGTGGGGTACCGCAGGGATCAGTGCTTAGGCCCCAGCTATTCACAGTATATATCAATGATTTAGATGAGGGAATCAAATGCAATATTTGCAAGTTTGCTGATGACACAAAACTTGGTGGCAATGTGAGCAGTGACGAGGATGTTAAGAGGCTTAAAGGCAATTTAGACAGGTTGAGTGAGTGGGCAAATACATGGTAGATGCAGTATAACATGGATAATTATGAAGTTATCCACTTCATCAGGAAAAACAGAATGGCAGAGTATTATTTAAATGGTGACAGATTGGAAAATGTTGATGTACAAAGGGACCTAGTTGTCCTTGTAGGCCAATCACTGAAAGCAAGCATGCAGGTGCAGCAAGCAGTTAAGAAGGCAAATGGTATGTCGGCCTTCATTGTGAGAGGACTTGAATACAGAAGCAAGGATGTCTTAATGCAGCTGTATAGGGCCTTGGTGAGATTGCACCTGGAGTATTGTGTGCAGTTTTGGTCTCCTTACCTAAGAAAAGATATACTTGCCATAGAGGGAGTGCAGCGAAGGTTCACCAGGCTGATTCCTGGGATGGCAGGATTGTCGTATGAGGAGAGATTGGGCCGACTAAGCCTGTATTCACTGGAGCTTAGAAGAATGAGAGGGGATCTCATTGAAACATATAAAATTCTGTGAGGGCTGGACAGACTGAATGCAGGGATGATGTTTCTTCTGGCTGGGGGGTCTAGAACAAGGGGTCACAATGTCAGGATACAGGGTACGCCATTTAGGACTGAGATGAGAAGAAACTTCTTCACTCAGAGGATGGTGAACCAGAGGATGGTGGAATTCTCTACCACAGAGGGCTGTGGAGGCCAAGTCACTGAATATACTTAAGAAGGAAGTAGATAGATTTCAGATAGATTTCTGGACTCTAAAGGTATCAAGGGGTATTGGGAGAGAATGGAAGTATGGCATTGAGATAGACGATCAGCCATGATCATATTGAATGGTGGAGCAGGCTCGAAGCACCAAATGACTTACTCCTCCTATTTTCTATGTTTCTATGAGTGAAAATTACAGTAGGGTCAACAGTCGTGACATCAGACTGTTGCCATTCCCATACCACCAAATTTCTGAAAAAGGTCACACCATTGCAAAATTTAGGTTATCGTCTTCCATCATGATACAGTACAGTACAAGAGTACAACATTATACACAACAAATGCCACTTAAAAAACAGGTTATCTGGTTAGTATCACATTGCTATTTGTGAGAGTTTGCTGCACACAAATTGGCTGCCATGTTTTCAACATTACAACATTGACTACACTTCAAAAAGTACCTCACTGGTTGTAAAGTGTTTTGGGATATCCTGAGGTCATAAAAGATGCAAGTCTTTCTTTCCATTGGAAAAATAAAAAAAAACACAAAAAAATTGTAAAATCTGTAAATCTTCACTTGAGTAGGAAATGTCGATAGCCTGTGCTCAGGTCTGTATCTATTTTTCTACAGGATTTTATGAAATATTTTGCTAGAATTTGAGTAGTTGCAGGGTGGCAAACCCAACTGAAAAAAGAGAAAATTAAAATAATATTTCTTTAGCACAAGTAGCCTTTTACTAAATGTGTTGACTGTGGAAAGGCCCAGGATACTTGTTGGGTGCAGTTACTCTAGCAGGATGAGCACTTAAGTGGAACAATGATACCATTTCCATACTTGTTCAAAAACAACTAGATTGAATTTAGCTTTCCAATAAATATTAATGAACAGTCAGTTGTTTGGTTTTTCATTTAGAAGTACACTGTCCTCATGGTCATTGGAACAAGAAACAGCGCATAAGTACACAATGGAGGAATGTCCATTGACAAAGGTAGAAAAGAAAAAGAATTTGTGGATGATTATTCATTGAAATCACCTAATATATGTTGTTACTGATTGCAAGGCTAATTGTGTGCTGAGATACATCTCCAAAAGTTGATTAATTATTCTATATCTGTGTGGCAAGGCCACATTTGGGGCAGAATCTTGTGCCCTTCCCCAAAGCGAGTTAGGTGGGTGGGGGGGGCATTTACTCAGGGAGGAGGGTGGCGGGAGAACTGCCACCTCCCGGCCACCACGACGATTAAGTCTGTGGCGGGAAGGCCTGAGGTTGGCCTTCCTGCCCAGCTACCAACTGAGACCCTTATGTGGGAAATTAATGCCCGCCTAAAAAAGCTTCATCCCGCTGCCACTGGGATCAAGCCAACAGCAGGCAGGGAGCTCACCATGCGGACAGCACGACAAGCAAGACCTGGTGTGTTATTTGTGGGCTCCCACAGGTGTCCTTTATTCAAAGGTACTTGGTGCCTGTTCGAGGGATGTCGCATCAGGAAGGGGGACCTGCTGACACCCAAATCTGCGCCTTTGCTGCTGACATCCCTCATTCCACTCTCCTGTGACCCCTACACCACTCCCCTCCTGCCATCACTCAATATTGTGCTTCCTGAATTAAAAGAGCAGGCTTGGAAAGAAAACACAGCAATAGGGACCATGAAAAGACAAGAAGTCCCTCGTTGATCTGAGACCTTAAGTGGGCGTAGTACCAGCAGCAACCACTGCCTTCCTTGTGGCACTGGTTGGCCAACAGCTCCCAGTAGGCGAGATCTCTGTCCCAGGGGTCCTTTTGCCCAGGGGAAGGCCTGCCTCTGGCCTTTTAAGTACCTGAGTGGCACATGATGCACTGGGCCTTTCCAATAAGAGGTGACACTGGGATCTCACCGGCGCTTCTGCTGGTGACTGAACCCTAACCTCCACCCCCAC
Source organism: Cetorhinus maximus (assembly GCF_964194155.1). Lineage (NCBI taxonomy): Eukaryota > Metazoa > Chordata > Chondrichthyes > Lamniformes > Cetorhinidae > Cetorhinus > Cetorhinus maximus. The sequence goes on along the minus strand of NC_135879.1, from coordinate 114,923,037 downwards.
CCTACAATGCCTTCACAAGATTTTGCCTATGGAATATTGTTTGCAATTTTATGCATCCTCCCTTTGGATAGGCCCTATTATAGAATAGAACTTATAGGGCAGAAACTTCTGGCTGGCGTGCGGGTGGCAGAGTCTGCACTCCAGCGCTTAAAATGTCGCACGAGCGTCCTGACGTCAGCGCGCGGCATCACGATATTTCAGTCGGCGGACGCGCTATGCAGTGGGACGCGTGTCCGCCATTAATGAAAGGCCTTGTTAAGGCCATTAACTCTCCAATCGACCAGACTTTTGAGGGGCCCATGCGAACTTCGGGTCGGCGCACGGGCCCAACGGGCAGGCGGGTAAGTGATTTTTTTTACAAACCTCATCCAGTGGCGGGATGAGGTTTGATATCGGGTTTAAAAACTTTTAATAAAGTGTTTGTGTTCTTCACTAACATATCCCATCTCATGTGACATTTTCACATGATGGGGACATGTTAATGATTTGTTTATTTTTCTATTTTTAGAGTTTCACAGAGTTTCAGCGATCTCCCTGAGGCAGCAATTTGCCTCGGGGGATGCGCGCTCTTTCGCGCACATGCATAGCGCTTCCCGTCGGGCCTTAATTGGCCCGCCCACTTAAAATGGCGGCAGGGCCCATTTCAGCGCCGGCGGTCGGCTGCCTGCCCGCTGCCGAGTCGGTCGGGCCCACCTGCCCATCAGGGGCAAAATTCTGCCCATATTACAGAAGAATGCCATTTGCCCCATCATGTCCTCTTGGTTGGCAAGTAGCCATCCAGCTGAATCCTACTTTCATGCTCTTGGTCCATAACCTTGCAGGTTACAGCTCCTCAAGTACATATCCAAGTATTTTTAAAATATCATGAGGATTTCTGCATCTACCATCCTTCAGGCAGAGAGTTCCGGATTCCCCCCACCATCTGGGAGCAGCAGGTCTCCTCTCCAATCCCCTCTCAACCTGCTACCTCTTACCTTAAATTCATGTTCCTTAACTTGTATTTCATTAGAGAGGGTTCGGATAATTTGCTGTCCCAAGATGACTTAATGTTGTTGAAGGTGATTCAGTTAAGTAGACAAGCCAAAATCAGGAGGCAGAAACTGATCAGCAGTCAGAGAAGAGAGAGACAACCTGAATCCCAAATTAACAGATATAGTTGAATTCCTCAGACAAAAAAAGGGAAAATTGAGAGAAGGAGACAGGTCTGACAAGAAAAACAATTAAGGGCAACAACCCAAACTAGCTGTTACTGGCGTGGAAGAGAAAGACATAGGTGCGGGAATTGACCTAGCAAAGGCAAGCAATGCCATTGGTCTAAAATGATGGGGCATTTTCATGCAGTATGTCATAGTAGAAAAAATAGGCAGAACACTTCAAAGGAAATAGAGTCTATGAAGTTGAAGATTCACATGACATGGAGATACCCTTTTTGGGGGAGATTAAAGATTTAAGCAGGAATTAGTAGAGTGCAGAGATCCTGGTAGAAGGTCACAAGACACACTTTAAACTAAATACTAGAGCAGCAGCTTTGGTCCTTTCATATGCTGAATCATGGTTAACCAAGAGAGTTCTTCAACCATCCTGCAAAAAGCTACATGAACCAGGAGGAACAGAACTGAAGGTTCTAGCAGAACTAAAGCACAGAGAAAGTAATTATTGAAGTACTGTTTCAAGATCAGCCTAATTCAAGATCAAAGTTGTTCATTTTTAAGTAAAAAGGCATGTGCGGAGTTGAATCTAGTCCACAGAATAGAAGAAATAAAGAATGGTGAAGGTCAATCAAGAGACTTCAGAGCAGGCTTTCTGAAATTATTTACAGGATTGGGAAAACTGAAAACAGCATATCAATAACACGAAGCCCAGAAGCAAAACTAATATGCTTGTATACACCCAGAAAGATTCCACACCCTTTACCTCCAAAGGTAAAGAAAGAGACCTGCTCGATGGTAAGACAAGGAGTTATTTCGCCCATAAAAGAGCCAATGAGTTCGTGCTCAGGGATGGTACCAGTTCTGAAGGCATTTGGCTCCATAAGAATATGTGTTGATCTCACACAACTCAATAAAGCTGTGGAAAGAGAGTCCATCCAATGGTATCAGCAGATGAGAATTTAGCTAAATTCAGGAAGAGTTCAATATTCTCTAAATTAGACATTAACAGAGGATTCTGGCAAACACCACTTTAAGAGGAATCCCAGCTTCTCACGGCGTTCATAACATCATTTGGAAGATTCTGTTTTAACAGGTTATCCTTTGAAATAACATCAGCACCAGAGATCTTTCAAAGCACAATGTCAAGTTTTTCAGAGCTGTTTGGCACATGAATGATGTATTTTTTGTCACATGGATGACGTGTCGATAGATGGGTCCATTCATGCTGAGTATTACGTGAAAGTGAACGTTGAGAAGACTACATGAGACAGGTTTGATGCTCAACAGTAAGTGCAGGTTTTCATAGCCAACAATCAAGTTTCTTGGTCATAAAGTGTATCAGAAATAAAGGTTGTTCCACTAAAGACCATAGCCATAAAATAATTTCCAGCACCCAAGAAACATTACGGACAGTCGTTTGGTAGTACAAAACTTGAGTATTGCTGGAAAAAGAGATGCTGTTGAAGCTTTTCATCTTGCACTCATCAGGACAGTTTGCAAGAATCCCACTAGTAAAGGGAACAATAATTTGTACCACGTGAGAACACAGTGCTAATTGGTTGACAAGTGGACTCTGATTTGTAGAGGCACTGCCATGGAGAATGTACCAGGTAACAGTTAACTGCCTATCTTTTATTCAAATTCAAACCAGGGAGGTGGACTAGCATGCATAAGTGAACCACACTGCGAGCCTGGCTTATAATCTTAAATTGGTTTTCAGTGTAATTCTCAACACAATCTGGATTGTTTAGAAAGTGTTGTCCAATTGTGGAATCACATCTATTGTTGGACATTATGTTTTGAATTTTGTAAGCACGGGTTGGTTGTGTACGTTCAGTACTTTATCTTTTGCAAACAGCTGAAGGGACGTGCTGTTTGATATGATCCGCCAGTTGTACAGCCTACATACCTGGCATCACACAGGCACTGAAATTCATAAACCACATTACTCATTTGTGTGATGGGCAGAGCGTCTTTTATGTACATAAATGGTTGTTCCCTTTACTAGTGGTATTCTTGCAAGCTGTCGTGATGAGTGCAAGACGAAAAGCTTTGACAGCATGTCTCTTTTTTCAACAGTAAACATTATGGAGTTACAAAGGTACATGGGAATGGTGAATCAAGTAGCAACATTTCTAAAACATTTAACAGAGCTCAACAAACCACCATGTCAATTGTTAACGCCAAGACAGTGAATGTTGTTGGGAAGAAGCACATCAGAAATTATTCAAAAGAATCAAGGAGAGGTTGATGTCATCAGTGATATTAGCTCATTATGATCTGGAATTACCTATACTTATAGCAGTGGACACATCCTCTACAGGATTGGGGGCAGTATTTTTTCAGGTACAAAGACATGAAAATCACAGACCAGTCTATCATGTTTATTAATAGATATGGAGAAGACATACGCAGTAATCAAAAAGGGAGCATCAGCAGCTACATGGGCCTATGAGAAATTGCTGTTGAGGTCCTTGGTCTTCACATTACAATAGAACAGACCATAAACATTTAGTCTCACTTTGAATTCGAAAGAGCTTGCAATGGTGCCATGAAGAGTTCACAGGTTTAAATTAAGATTGACAAGGTTTGATATTCATATAGTATATGTTCAAGTGAAACAACAAAGTACAGTAGACGCATTATCACGTATTGAAACAGAGAATCCAGAGAAACGTGATATTGAATTTGTGGAAGAAGTCAAGGAATTTGCTATAATGGCAGTCCATACATTATCAGCAACTACACAAAAAATGAGTGAAATCAGAGAGGTTCAGAAATCAGACATGAAATGTAAGCAGATCAGAGAATTTTGCATTAGAGGATGGCCAACATATATACAATATAGTCCTATTTTGTGATCATATTCGAGCAGAGAGCTCAACTGACTATTTTAGGTGATTTTACTGGTCTATGATGATGGAATAGCAATCCCCAAGAGCATAGAGACTTAAGATCTTACAACACCTACATCAAGGTCATTTAAGTATTACCAAGTGCAGAGCCAGAGCTCAGCATTCTGTTTGGTGGCCAGGTTTTTCAACTTCATTGGAAGAAATTGCACCAAGGAGCCCTACCAAAAATGAAGTCAATGGAAATTGGGGGAAAACTTGTTTGTTACAGTCTGGTAGGTCTGAAGAAGTCTTCATGGTCATACATAGGTGAACTGAAAGTCTTTATTAACTACTAGAACTGTGTACAAATATATAGTGAAGCATTCATGCTAGGAGCTGTCTCCATGCTTGCTGATACACACAGCTCTGTCCAACACTAGACCCTGGGTGTGGGTCATGTACTGTCTTACATCACTGTGTGGCTGGCACTGTACTCAGTCACACATTGACCCTGTACGTGCCATATCCTTATACTACGCCTCCTCCCCCAAGCCTTTATCCAATGCATTTTAAGTGATTATAGTTTATCTTATGTCTTACATTGTTTTAACTACATTAGCACTACTCCCTTTGAGTTCTTGAATTCAAAGGTTCAGGCAGTCTGGAGGCATTATAGAGACCTTTCCATATCTCATTTGCACTACTGTTGGAGGAGGGGCAGGCTCTGCCGTTGCTGGTTCCTCATGTAGGTTTGGAGGCTGTTCTGGCATTCGGGTATGTTTTTCTCCATTTCTTCCATTGTTTTGGTTTGAACTGCACTTGATTGGTTTGGCTGTTGTGCTGGTTAATGGTTGCAACCCGAACTTGTTTCTTGCGGGTGAATGAACATTGTCTCGTTGTCATTTCTTTTGCTTCTTCCATTGTCATGTGGGTTGTGGCAATGTTCTCTGTGGTGGATGATAAGCATTCCTGTGACTGGAATGAAGATAAGTGGTGCTCTCACCTCTGCATTTTGCTGTCGGCAATGGACAGCTGCTACTAGGGTCCAGCATCTTTTGTGGTTTTGGCATGTTGGCTGGGAGTTGCAGCGTATGTTCGGTGTTTGCAGTGTTGACCTGCTGTACCGTTGTTGGAGCTGGAGGTTGAGGCTCATCGGACTGCTAGTTGCTCTCAATTACATCCTCCGCTGGAGGCATAGTGGTTACGTCCTGGGTGGTTGGTTGGTCTGACCATTGGAGGTTTTGTGGCACCTGTAACGAAAATGAACAAACCTTCTCCACTAGGAGAGAAGACAGTTCAGAGCTGAAATCTCAGTCAGGAGACTTTTTTTTTGTTTGAGTACTTGGGAACTTGCAGCTCTGTATGATTAACAACAGTGGTTGGTTGACACCTTCTGCCTTTTTGTGGAGATCCAGGGTTACACAGGCATCTCTGCTCAAGAGAGAAAAAGACTGGTTACGGATGATGCACATCAGCTTGAAGATTTGTTTGCCACCATACCTGAGTGGTTCCACAACCATGCATGTGACTAGAAGTCGGATACCTCCAGGCCCATAGAGTGGCGTGTCTGTGTTCGAAGCCAGAAGTCTTTCATCTGAAAGGACTGTTATGCTGTCTCCTGTGTCTAATTTAAAATATGTTAAATGGCCATTGACTGAAATGTCCACATTCCAAAATGAGAAACCATGACTTTTGAACACACCCAAGAAGCATGGCTGTGCATTTTCCGGGCTGGCAGTTTTGACCTCGTAAATAATCTTGGGGCCTTCTGTGCATTTCAGGGTTTTTGCCCTGCACAGTTTGCCATAGTAATCAATCCTGTTGCACTGAAAGCATTGGGCTTAAATTGCAGGACATTGATCTTGCCTGTAGGGGTGCCTTGCTCCACAGCATTGACATGGTCACTCTGCTAGCCGGTTCAGGTATTGCTTTTCCTGGCCTGGAATGTCACTGTGTCTTTGCTAGACTAGCTGAACTGTGGGTTGGCCTCTGCACCCCGGTTTATATTCTTCCCTTAAAATGGTTCTGTGCCGTTCAGAGTTCTGACTGCCTAATTGTCTGGATTGCCTTTTCCAGGATTAGATCCTCCTTTGCTTGCATGAGGTCAGACAGTGCATTTTCCACTACTCCTACCACTATTCTGTATCTGATGAGTTCAGATTTTATGTCTCCGTATCCTGTACAGATCATTGATAAATAAATCTGCAAGTTCTCCTGGCTGCTGGACTCACTTATTAAATTTAGATCTTTCAAACACTTTATTGCTTCTTAGATTAAAATAAACATCAGAAGATTTTAGTACTTCTTCAGCTTTAGCAGATGATTCATTGATTCTCTGTCTTGCAATAATGTCATCCCCAGTTGGTCCCGCTGAGTAAAGCAGTGTGTTAACCAGCTCTGTCTCTGGCTTCTTGTCTAAACCTGAAGCGGTGCAGTATCTTAAGAATCGTTTCCTCCAAAGTCCCCACTTATGTGATTGATCTGGGTCTTGGATTAGTTCGAATTGATTTGGAAGTGTGGAATTTTGATCCATGGTTAAAGTTTTAAAAGTGTAGGTTCTGCTTTAAGGGCTTTTTGAATTTCAAGATGGCCCTCGCCGTTCACTTGGAGACAAAGGGATTTCCCATGTCTGCTGGTTTGGCAGGCTCCATTACAATGGTGATCACGCTCAGATTGAAAAAAAGTTTTCAACAATGGCTGCATGGATCGACTGCCTGTAGAGTTCTCTTGCTCAGTGATTTACTTTAAAGTCGTGAATTTGTCGAATCCAGGCTTTTTGCTTGCTCTCAGCTGAATTTAGAAGTGATGATTCTCCTGTATTTTAAAATTTATTTTTCTGTTTCAGCGCGAGCTCAAACGCCATGTGTTCAGGCGCTGACTCGGGGATCGAGTTTTAGCAATGAGTTTTTTCAAGCTGCACTTCTGATTTTGGATTAATTAAAGGTTTCTCAGGACTTGCTGCAGCCTGGAGTTTTAAAAGATTTAGCACACTCCTTCTAGGTCTCTGGGATTAGAAGTTGGACTTTCAAAGGAGATTCACAGAGTCTTCTGCTGCAGTAAGAAATTTTAAATTCCTGCCTCCAACTTCCAAAGCTTTCTTTGGAGCATTTTCCTGGTGAATTTTCCTCTGCACCTCTCCTTCTGGAGCTTCTTTTCATGTCAGACTGCTTTGCTGTATTTTTTCTCAATCTTCCAGCATTTTACTTTTTCTCTGCATTTCCTGTGAGGTCTTGGGTTCTTCCATAAGCTGCCACCATGTTGTAGGGTGTAGGTTACAGTTTGGTAGGTCTGAAGAAGTCTTTTCAGTCATATGTAGGTTAACTGTAGGTCTTAAATGACTCTTAGAGCTATTTACAAATATACAGAAAAGGGTTCAAGCTAGGAGCTGTCTCCATGCTTGTTGGTACACACAGCTCTGTCTGAGACTAGACAAATACAGGGTGTGGGTCATGTGCTCTCTTACATCACTCTGTGGGCAATACTGTACTCAGACCTACGTTAACTCTATTTGTGTCAGACCCTTATACGACAAAATTCTCCAGTGGTTGGAGTCATACCTAGCACGAAGGAAGATGGTTGTGGTTGTTGGAGGCCAATCGTCTCAGTCCCAGAGCATCACTGCAGGAGTTCCTCAGGGTAGTGTCCTAGGCTGAACCATCTTCAGCTGTTTCATCAATGACCTTCCTTGCATCATAATGTCAGAAGTGGGGATGTTTGCAGATGGTTGTACAATGTTCAGCACCATTTGTGACTCCACAAATACTGAAGCAGTTCATGGCCATATGCAGCAAGACCTGGACAATATCTAGGCTTGGACTGATTAGTGGCAAGTAACATTCTCATCACACAAGTGCTAAGCAATGGCCATCTCCAACGAGAGAATATGACCATCTCCCCTTGAAAACGCCTTATTGCATACAAACGAGAGGAGGACTAGGTACAGTAGACTTGTGAAGGCACCACAACGCTTATCGATGTAAGAGGAGAGAAAAGGGGGAACCAAAAGAGAACATTGGGGGAGAGAGAGAGAGATGAGCAAAATTTACCTAAGAGAGCAAAAGGAGGCTACATTTCCTGTGAGACTACAAAACACTGATATGTTGAGAATGACTAAGGGACTGAAGTGTTGTGTTTCCTGGAACATCAGGGAACTTTGAAGTCTGAACAGAGACTTGTGGGGAGATGTAGTGTAATGGAGTATCTTAGACTAAATCCCATCAAGGGTTAACTGTAACAGTTTGTGATGTCAAGCAAGGAAGTGACATACGCTTGTGATCTGGGAATTGAAGAGTAAGCCTGGTCAGAAGCTAGTATAAAGTGTTGTTTTCATAACTGTAAATATATTACAATAAAGTACCCAGTAATCTTTGTGAATTTATTGAAACTACTCCAACCCAACAACATAATAATGTATGCACAACCTTTTGTCAGTTGATTAAATGGGTTGAATAGAATCCATGATACAACAGGTTGTCCATGATAGGGTGAAAGACATTTTATTTTTCCTTGTTTCCTTGGGTATGCATGAAAAATTATTTGACAAACATTTTTTGTTTCCTTACAAGCACTAAATGCAATGATAGATATCACATTGAACCATATTACCATGTCATTTGTAGATGACACCATCATAATGAAAATAATGCAAGCCTCTTCTTTCCCAAATAAAAATTAATTTCTTTGTCAAACACTTTAGAGAAAGACAGTGTTCTTTAAAATTGAAAATGTGAATTTTAGAGAATATCATTCTGGTGGATATTTGGCAAGGCACATTTCTGCACTGCAGAATTAAAAGAAAAGGCTGAATGGCTACCTGCAGAATAACAAACCCTTCAACAATCCTGTCATACAATTTCAGCTTTTTGAAAAAGTGTAACTGGATTGTTAAAAATTTTGCTCTGCTTTTATCCCAATATTTGGATAATGATTATTTTGAAAATGCTCTAAAGGTTACTTGACTTAACCTGCCATTATATAGTAGTCTCAGACCAGTATCTGTATGGCATGATAAGCTGACAGTAGATTTAAGATATATTCAATGAAAAAGAAACACTGCACATGGTTGCTTGGATTCATGCTCAGAGTTATGTTCCCTAGCAGGCTAAGCTTTAGTGTTATGAGAATGCAGATGACAGTAATTGTATGTACATATTAAAAAGAGTCGAGTGAGTTTATGCTGCTTGAAGATCATAATAGCCTGATCCTGACTAAAATGTAGCTACGCTCAAGGCTACAATGGCAGTATACTTAGCGCAAAGCCCAAAATGTGTAAACTGTCAGCTAGGAACCCTCTCACACTTCTATGCTTTAGCTTGCTCACCGTCCTGTCTTCAAAGTTATACTGCAGCTACTAAATTGATACATACTTGAAATTACTTGTATTGATAAGACATTGATAACCTTAGTTTCATACATACTCCAAGATTTGTTTGCAAATTCCTTTGCATTTCAACTATAAGCTTTTCATTCTCAGTGTGCATGGATTAATTGATTGATAGACCTTGTGTAAAATGGCATTTCCTGACTTTTAATAGCCACTGATATTTTCTTAGTCTTGTGACTCATGTTAATGGGTTTCCTGGGAGCTATTACTCTTATCAGTTTTACTAGTTTCCAGTATGCTTCCCATATTTTTTTACAAGAACATAAGAAATAGGTGCAGGAGTAGGCCATAAAGCCCATTCTGCCTGCTCTGTCTTCAGTGGGATCATATTTAAACTTTCACATCAATTACACTTTCCTGCTTTGTCCCAGGATCCCTGGATTCACTTAAAGCCCAAAATGTTCCTTTGCTCTTTCCAGAAAAAAATTAGAGCATAAGGGAAATTGGCAAGTTGGATCCAAAATTGGCTCAGTGGCAGGAAACAAAGGGTAACAGTTGATGGGTGGTTTTGTAACTGGAAGGCATTTGCCAGTGAGGTTCCTTTGGGCCAGTTCTAGGTCCCTTGCTGTTTGTGGTTATCAATGCTTCATACTTAAGTGCAGGGGGCATGATGAAGAAGTCTGCAGATGATTTGAAAAGGGCTTGATTGTGAGAAAGAAAGCTGTAGATTGAAGGAAGATATCAGTGGACTGCTCAAGTGGGCAGGAATGCAGCAAATGCAATTCAATCCTGAGAATTGTGCAGTAATACATTTGGGAAGGCCAAACAAGGGAAGGGAGCACAATAAATAGTAGGATTCTGAAAAGTGTTGAGGAACAAAGGGACCTCGGAGCATATGTCTACAGGTCCCTGGAGGCAGCAGGGCAGACAGAAAAGGTGGTTAAGAAGGCAAACAAGATATTTTCTTTTATTTACTGAGGCCTAGCAATAAGAGCAGGGAGCTTATGCTAGAACTGTGAAAAATATTAATTAGACTGCAGCTAGAGCACAGTTTTGGTTACTGCATTACAGGAAGGATATTATCATGCCCGAGAGGTCACAGAAGCGATTTATGAGGATGTTGCCAAGGGAATCTTAGCCATGAGGAATGATGGAATAGGGTGAGTTTGTTTTCTTTGGAACAGAGGAGCATGAGGGGGGATTTTATTGAGATATATAAAATTATGGGCGGCCTAGATAGACTGGATAGGAAGGACCTATGTCTGCTAGCAGAGAGGTCAATAACCAAAGGGCATAGATTTAAAGCAATTGTTTGAAGGATTAGAGGGGAGTTGTGTTTTTCGGAGAGGCTGGTGGGGGTGGGGGGTGGTGGGGGCGGGGGGTGGTGGGTAGGTGTTTGGAACTCACTGCTTGAAAGGGTGGTGGAGGCAAAGACCCTTATTGCATTTAATAACACTGGCATATTCGCTTGACGTGCTGTAATGTACATGGCTACAGACCAAGAGCTGGAAGGTGGGATTAGACTGGAAATCTTTACTTCATCTGACACAGACATGATGGGCATAATAGCCTCCTTCAGTGCTCTAAATCTCTGTATGTTTTCATGTTTCTTAACCTGAGGGAGTGATTTTAACTAAGATGTTTCAGTGAATGAAAGACTGGGAATTGGTCCTAGGTAGCAGCTACACTTTTGCACTAAATCTTCAAAATTTATCAACTTTCCCATGCACCAAAATGGAGATTGGAAATATTATACAGATGTAGCAATCACACGTGTATAATCAGGTTTGATGTTTGCAATGAAACATGGAACACTAGCCTCATGCCTTAGAGGTGTTAGTTCAGTAGCATCAAGATATTTGGTGTTAATAATAATAATAATACATAAATACTATTGAAATATTATATGTAAGGTTATATGTAAGATAGTAAGTAGTGTAGCTAATGCACAAATTGGAACAAAGTCTTAATTCCTTTAGCGTGGAACCCCTGCAATCATGTAAATTTTGTGTAAAAAAGATGGTGGAGCAAAAAATTAATGGTGAGGAGGTAATGTACATCATGGCAGAAATAGCGGGATATATCCGCTCAGGACCACTATCGCTAACTCTGCCAAAGACCTTGGAAGATGGGGTAAGTCCTTTCATTTTAAAGTTGTGGTAGGTTCCAACACCACCATGGGCACACATAGTGCCCATTTTTGCTCACTGCCCAGGAATGTCAGTGCAACTTATTGCATTAGGTGGAGGTTGCTGAATCTACCTCAGGAAGAACTTCGATATATCTCAAAGTGGAGCCCATTTCTACCACTTGACAACCAGTCTTGTTTGATCTCACTAAGAATGCTACCCATGAAATACTAGGTCCTGCTTAGAGTTGAGGATGTGGAAACTCTAAGTGTTGGGACTTTCAGCACCGTCATGTAACGCTGGCCTTATAAGGGTCAGTCTAGATGCCAGTCCTTATAAAAACGGCAGAAATGCCAACATAAGATCAGGACCCAGTGGTTGTTTTTGAAATCAAAGGCACCCTTTACATGAAATGTTTGGCAAAACATTTTCTTCATTTGTTTTCAAATGTACAGTATGCGGATACAAATCGCATTGAAGTGTATTAGTGTGCCTTCTGCACAAGTCAGACCAATGGTGAAAATGACTTATGGCTTATTATTCTTTTCTTTTTTCACAACAGAAAAAGTTAGTGAACTTTTTTCCCTGAAAGTTTTTCCTGTTTCAAAATATTTACTTTTTGTTGCCACATGATAAGTTATTCTTGGTTCTTGGACAAAATTATTCCAGTTATTTTTGAAACAAATTGGCCCTGAAATTATGTGACAGATACAAGCATCTAAAGTAAACATTTGAACTTCTGGGGCTGGATTTCCAAATGCTGGAGGGGGGTGGGGATGGGGGGTGGGAGGGTTTGGGGAGGGAAGAAAGGTCTACCGGCGTCATTTGAAAATCACATTCTCAGAGGAGCAGCTTCAATTGGAGGGCATGAGAACAGGTAGTGTCTGGGACACATAAGGGTCTAGCTGTCGTGAACACAGTGGGGAGTCATGAGGGTTAATGGATGCACTGGTCAATGTATTTAAGAAACAGGCAATAATGCTCAGCTGCTCAACCAGTAGCAGAGAGTTCCTGTCACTGATACTGAGAGATACATGGGACTGCTACGTCATTGCAGGGGCAGCCGGTGTCAAAGCCTTGCAGCATGGATAGGTCCTGAGTTGGAGGGGCAAAGGAAATGAGAAATGATACTGGTGCCCTCTGACAGTTGGCACCCTTATCAGCATCTTTGGCTGCTTCAGCCCTTTTATGGCACTCTTTCATGCTGGATGAGGCCACGGGCTTGGGTGTAGCTGGTATCCACTCTGAACATCTTTGTGCCATTAATGACACTGCAGTCAATGCTAGAGAGTCACACTCTTTCCGTGCATGTCAGCATGCTGCCCCTGGACCCAACTCAGAGCGGTGGTGCATATGACTCTTCAAGAGGTTGGTCACTCTGTTAATGGTGGAGCTCCATGCACTTAAATCCATGAGTCATAATAGTACACATGCTCCGAATAGACACCTCCATTGTCTGCCCATGACTCTGCAATGCCTCAAGGATTTCCAACATTTGGGAACTCATCTGCCTCTGCTCCAAAAACTCCCACCTTGTGTGTGATACCGAAGGCCCATTGGAGCATGGCTGTGTCCGTCATCCATCCTCTGAGGGGCATTGTCCACAGCTGACTCTGCCTCACTCTCCTCCTCCTGTTCTTTTGTGATGTGCTGCTCACCCAATGTTCCCCATTCTAAACTAGGTTTAGGCCCAACCAAGGTGAATGTGGCTGCACTGGTGGATGGAGCAGATGTATGATATGATTTTTAAAATTTATATGTGGGCATCGCTGGCTAAGCCAGCATTTATTGCCCATCCCTAATTGCCCTTGAGAAGGTGGTGGTGAGCTACCTTCCTGAACTGCTGCAGTTCAGATAGTGTGGGTACACCCATTGTGCTGTTAGAAAGGGAGTTCTAGGATTTTGACCAAGTGACAATGAAGGAACAGCGATGTTGTTCCAAGTCAGGATGATGTGTGGCTAGGAGGTGAACTTCCAGATGGTGATGTTCCCATATGTCTGCTGCTGTTGTCCATCTAGATGGTAGCAGTCGTGAGTTTGGAAGATGTTGTCTAAGGAACCTTGGTGAGTTCCTGCAGTGCATCTTGTAGATGGTACACACTGCTGCCACTGTGCGTCAGTGGTGGAGAGAGTGAATGATTATGGCTGGGGTGCCAATCGCTAGGTTGCTTTGTCCTGGATGGTGTCAAGCTTCTTGAGTGTTGTTGGAGTTGCAGTCATCCAGGCAAGTGGAGAGTATTCCATTACACTCCTGACTTGTGCCTTGTAGATGGTAGACAGGCTTTGGGGAGTCAGGAGGTGAGTTAGCCACCACAGGATTCCTAACCTGTGACCTGCTCTTGTAGCCACAGTATTTATATGGCTAGTCCAGTTTAGTTTCTGGTCAATGGGAACCCCCAGGTTGTTGGTAATGGGGGATTCAGTGATGGTAATGCCACTGAATGTCAAGGGGCGATGGTTAGATTCTCTCTTTTTGGAGATGGTCATTGCCTGGAACTTGTGTGGCAGGAATGTTACTTGCTATTTGTCAGCCTAAGCCTGGACATTGTCCAGGTCGTGCTGCATTTGGACATGGACTGTTTCAGTATCTGAGGAGCTGCGAATAGTCCTGAACATTGTTCGATCATTAGCGAACATCCCCGCTCCTGATCTTATGTTGGAAGGAAGGTCATTGATGAAGCAGCTGAAGATGGTTTGGCCTAGGACATTACCCTGAGGAGCTCCTGCAGTGATGTCCTGGAACTGAGATGATTGGCCTTCAACTATGACAACCATCTTCCTTTGTGCTAGTTATGACTCCAACCAGCGGAGAGTTTTCCCCCTGATTCCCATCGACTCCAGTTTTGCTACGGCTCCTTGATGCCACATGCAGTCAAATGCTGCCTTGATGTCAAGGATAGTCACACTCACCTCATCTTGTGGGTTCTGTAGAATCTTCCCCTGCCAAGAAACGCTGACAACTGTAGTGGGACACTGTGCTCCCCTTCGCTGCAGGCCTGTGGGAAATACAAGAAGGTGGTGATGAAAACTCAGGATACTCAGCAGGTGCCTCAGCACAACCAATCCCATAGATGACAAGGGTTGGCAAGCCACAGTGTGCATTACTTAAGGGTTTCCTCCATGCCCTTGACCTGAAGATTGAGCTGTCAAAAGGCCCTCCCTTTTCATGGCCTCCGATCTTTACCATCATTCACCACCCTCAGTTCAAGACATGTCATGACTATTGTGAGCTCTCTTTTCCTGCAGGATGGGGAGAGAATGATGTATGAGTAGCCTAGTCTTCATCACCTATTTCAACATAACATTGATATGAGCTGTTGCACTCTTTGGTGATGCTCCCTTCTCCATGGTGCCTCCTATGTGACTATGGCTGATGCCTCAGTGATGCAACTGGCCACTTCATCTGACAATGGTAGGGAGTATTCAGGCATGTATTCTGCTCAGTCTGTGTGCATACTGATATATGCAGAGTTACAGACCTGTCACACGGGTGTCGCTCGCCACTCACCTTTCCAGATCTTAACAGGTCATTGAATCTTTTATAAGGACCCACATCCTCCTGATCACTCCTTTACTGCTGACCTCCTCTTCTGCAGCCACCTCCATCCATGTACTTTTTTTGTCTCTGGACAGTTTTTTTCCACCTGGCACCAAAAACATTACTGCTCGCCTCTCTGCAACTGCCTCAGTCAATACCTCATGAGAGGTATCAGAGAACCTTGGGGTTGACTGTGGACACCCTCCTGTGCCAACATTGGCTCTTCAGTGAACAGCATGCCTAGTCATGGCTGCCACTCACCTTTTCAAAGAACCCTCAGTTCTTTGTTCCCTCTCCAGGCCACTTGGCATCGAACTTACCCCTGGACCCATTAGGCACTTTGCATTTCAAAATCACGTCACCTCACTAATGCTGATGTAACGTGGGTTCGGGACCCAGAAATATTTTAGGTATCAGGCTCCAGGTATCAGGTTTGTTCTACGTATCTATTATTATAGCAATACTTTAATCTGTTTCAAATGAATGGGTTAACTGTAAAGAACAGGATTTTAGCTGACTGCATTAAGATCATAGAGAGTGGAAAACCATATTCCTCGGCACAGTATGGTCGACCAAAGCACCTCAAAACTGTCATTAAAAACATTTTTATTTGGATGCATCACAGGCTATTCCAAATGGATCCCTGCAATAAATACAAACCAGCACTCTTTATTGACAAAATGGTTCAAAATCAGCTGTTTCAAGAGTTTGGCTTAAAGCATTTTTTAAAGAATTTTTTTGTTCAGCTTACCAATGTTTTACAGTACAGAACCAATTTGATCCTGTTTTAACTGTGCCTTTGCTCATGTGTTTGAATCAGGATGAAACAGCTGTTGTGTCAACTTTAGTGTTTAACCGCTCTCCCAGCCACAGTCTTCCACTCCTGAGCACATGATGTGGAAAGTACAAATGTGCAGGTCACAGTCCTGTTATGCAAACATTCCACCACATTCATTACCACTTCATTTGGCAGTTCTGAGGTTTCATGTTTCTATTCACGTCCACCTTAGCCAAAGCATGTGCTACCTAATCCACTGCAACTTGGCAGCACTTTTATTTGCTAAAGGGCAATTGCCATCATGCTGCTGGAGACTCGAAGGATTTCTGATCCTTACTAAAACTGGAGACAAATGGTCGATCTAATTATAAAAGGCCTTCAGTTCTGTTATAGAGGACACAGTGTTCTATAGTCACAATCCAAATACATGGTAGTATCAGGTCAGCTGTCTTGCTACAAGCCAATGTAGTCTCTGTAGAGTGTGAAAAAGTGATTAAAAATGCCTTGGCATTGTCAGTCAAGCCACTGCAAATTTGCAGCACTGGAATTCCAGTCACACTAACTTTCTATTTTAGACAATATAAGCCCAGTTTATGCAATTTAGATATCCACTAAAATTTACGTAGTTAAAATAATGTAAATTACTAAGATATTCAAATTTGTTCACATCTCCACGGCACTGTGTTGTGCTATATGATAGCATGCTGTATTTAGTCAAAGAGCAAGTTTGTTTAAGAACATTTGAATATTGAATCCACCCAACTTGGTCTGATAATTGCCTTGGAACTGAGTGGAGAGCAGTTAAGAGTCTGGAGTCACATGTAGGCCAGACCAGGTAAGGGCAGTAGATTTCCTCCCTGAAAGGACATTAGTGAATCAGATGGATTTTTACATCAATCAATGTCAGCTAGTCATGAAGCTTTTCAAATTAAGATTTTTTAATTCATTAATTGAACTCAAATTCCACCAACTGCCATGGTGAAATTTGTACCCATGTCCCCATAGCATTAGCCTGGGCCTCTAGATTACTGGTCTTCACCACCATCTCCCTCCAAGTTAAGCTGTCTAATAATGTCTATCTCATACTAGACATCAGTGCTAAATGCAAACTGAACTTTTAAGGAAGTTTTTGGACATGTTGATTTTCCTGCATGTTGTAAGTTTGAACAGATCAAATTGACTTTTTGGGCTGGATTTTCATGGAATTGAGGAGACTCTTTGGTGAGTTCAAATTGGCAGGTAGGACCCGGATCTGGAAGTTCCGCCCCTATTCTCGGCATTTCCAATATTGAAAGATGTGTGAAAGGAAGCAGAGTGTTAAGTGCGCATTTGTGGCATTTACGAATCAGCTGGGCCATTTAAAAAGATAGGAGAGAACAGGAAGTCATGATTTTCACTATTAAAAGGTTCAAAAATTGCTATGTGTGTTCCTGACTTGGGACTGGAGACATGAACAGCTCTGAAGGCCTGAGGTAAATAATTCTAAGCCTTATTTGGAGCTGTGTGAGGTATCAGATTTAAAATTGAAATTGCTTCTGAGATAGAGATTGTTGTATGACCTCAGAGGTAGGGGGTGGGGTGGGGTGGCTGGCAAAGAGAAAGGCCACATTCACACGGGCTCCTCTTCATCATTCTTTGCCTCGCAAACCAAGAGGGTGACATTTTAGACCTCCAATCTCACTGGGTGTGTAGAATGTTGTCCACAAGGGAAGGAAAGTTGAAGAAATGGGTGCAGGACCCTCACACATGCGTCATGTAGAGGAAAGGAAGAGGCAGCAGCATGCGGCTAGAGCCATGGTACCTGGGCATCAGGTGGCAGAGCCCTCAGTCAGAGCAGCAAGAAGGTGGAGATTGAGATGTGACACTGAACAAAGGATTTACTGGAAAAGGCATAGCTTCCTCAAAATGACCGAAAGGCAGTGTAGGCGAAGGCTTAGAATGCCTTAGCAAATGGTCAGAAAAGTCTGCACCAGATTGGAGGCAGACCTTATGCCTCAAACAACAGGTGCCCAAGACCTGCCAATTGAGGTGAAAGTTACCATGGTCCTCACCTTTTGTGCAGCCGGATCCTTCCAGGGCTCCACAATCAGCCATCCACAGGTGCGTAACATCAGTGCTGATGTCCTCTTTGCTAGGGTATGGGAGCACATTAATTTTCCAACAGATGTGGAGTTTCAGAGCCAAAGAGCAATGGTGTTCATGTCAATAGCTGGCTTTTTACATGTACAAGATGTGACAGATTATGCATACATCGCCATTAAAGCACTACCACAGGAGACATACAGAATTATGAATAGAAAGTATTTTCATTCCATCAATGTGCAGCTTGTGTGTGACCACAATTAGGTTCTCCTCCATGTCTGTGCACAATTCACTAGAAGCTGCCATGGCTCTTTCATCCTGAAGGAGTCAAACATGCTGCACCTTTTTGAGCCTATACTCCAGGTCCGTGGCTGGCTACTGGGTGACAAAGGTTACCCATTGAAGAGCTTACTCCATTGCACCCAGTAGAGATAGTACAAGAACAGTGTTATAATAGCAGTCAGTTCAAACCAGAGCAAACATCAAGCAGGCCATTGGCGTTTTAAAAATGCATTACTGATGCCTTGACCGCTCGGGAGGAGCACTGCAATACTCTCCTGTGAGGGTGTCAAGGATAGCGGTGGCCTGCTGCATGCTGTATAATATGGCGCAGCAAAGGGGTGTACATATACAAGATCCAGGAGGCGTCAGCTGTGGCTCAGTTCATAGCACCCTCGCCTTTGAATCAGAAGGTTGTGGGTTCACGTCCCACTCCCGGAAACCAAGAACTGTGAATGTACTCGAAAGAGTTACAAGATCCAGAGCCTGGTGAACTAGACCACTCATTGGAGGAAAAGGTGGAGGAAGAGGAGGAGCCATCTGCTTCAGATGAAGATGTAACTGAGGAGAACAAGCACGAGGATGAGGGGGACAATGGGGAAATGATGAGAGGTATTTCCGGGTACCTAGAGCTGGCTTAGCCATTGTCAACAGGGAGGACCTAATACAGAGGCACTTCTCCTAAGCAACATTGAGGATATAGATGCACCTTTGGAAGCCATGGCTGTACAGCCATCCCTAGATGAGTGCTTTTTATACTATTGCAGCCTGACATCTCCCAGGAGATGCCCATTCCACCACAAGAGAAAAAATCTAAGAATGTCCTTGAGACTCGCTGGCATCACAATGGGAAAATCTTCACTTTCATAAATCAGCATCCAGCCATCTGGAGGGACTGACCATGAGATGCTTACTGTGACAGAGGGGCCTGCAAGTGTTTTTTGGAGGCTGTCACATAGACAGTGAAGAAGTCACCTAGTCACTAACCATGTCCTGGTCCCAATGTCAAGAGTGCTTCTGTGCAGAGTCAGTTGAGATTCAGGATGTGAAGATATCATGGCTGCACCAACAGAAATGTGCAGCTCGAGGCTGGGCAATATAAAGTGCGAGGCAATGGTTGTCTCCAACATAAGAGAATCTAACCATCTCCCCTTGACATTTAATGCCATTACCATTGCTGAATCCTCCACTATCAACATCCTGGGGGTTGCCATTGATCAGAAATTGAACCAGACCAGCCATATCAATATTGTGGCTGTAAGCACAGGTCAAAGGCTGGGGATTTTGAGCCAAGTAACTCAGCTCCTGACTTCCCAAAGTCTGTCCACCATCTACAAGACTCAAGCCAGGGTTGTGATGGAATACACTCCACTTGCCTGGATGAGTGCAACTCCAATAATACTCAAGAAGCTCAACACTCAACACCATCCAAGGCAAAGCAGCCTGCTTGATTGGCACTCCATTTTGCACCCTAAACATTCACTCCCTCCACCACTAAAGCATCACATCCTCAAGATGCACAGCAGCAACTCATCAAGCTTCCTTCAACAGCATCTTCCAAACCTGCAACCTCTACCACATAGAAAGACAAGGGCAGGAGATACGTGGGAACAAAACCACCCGAAAAATACCCTCCAAACCACACACCATCCTGACTTGGAATTATATTGCCGTTCCTTCAGTGCTGCTGGGTCAAATTCCTAGAACTCCATTCCTAAGAACACCTGTGGATGTACCAACAACACATGGATTTCAACGGTTCAAGATGGCACCTCACCACCACCTTCCCAAGAGCAATTAGGGATGGGGCAATAAATGCTGACCTGGCCAGTGACTCCAAAACCCTGTTGTTGACTGCTACTAGCAGTGGACATTTTACTGAGCGCCTTACTTAGAAACATAGAAACAGGAATAGGTCATTCAGCCCTTCGAGCCTGCTCCGCCATTCAATATGATCATGGCTGATCCTCTATCTCAACACCATATTCCTGCTCTCTCTCCATACCCCTTGAAGCCTTTAGAGTCTAGAAATCTATTTCCTTCTTAAATATATTTGGTGACTAGGTGTCTGCAGCCTTCTGTGGTAAGAATTCCACAAGTTCATCACCCTCTGAATGAAGAAGTTTCTCCTTATCTCAGTCCTAAATGGCCTACCCTATATCCTGAGATTGTGGGCCTTTGTTTTGGACTACCCCTGCCAAGGCAGTGGAAACATCATCCCTGCATCCAGTCTGTCCATCCCTCTCAGAATTTTATACATTTCAGTGAGATCTCCTCTCATTCTTCTAAACTCCAGTGAATACAGGCCTAGTTGGCCCAATCTCTCCTCATACGACAATCCAGGAATCAGTCTGGTGAACCTTCGCTGCACTTCCCCTATGGCAAGTATATCCTTTCTTAGGTAAGGAGATCAAAGCTGCACACAATACTCCAGGTGTGGTCTCCCCAGCGCCCTGTATAGCTGCAGTAAGATATCCTTGCTCTTGTACTCAAGTCCTCTGTTATGAAAGTATAATAATTTTCATAATATTTTTCTGGTTTATTGTAAAGTAGGTCTATGGGGCTAAGTTTAGTTATGTCTGTCTGTGTGTGATTTAATTACATTTGAAGTCAGATAGACTGCATGCTTTGAGTCTTCAAAAGAAGCCAGGTGCTTGACATGCTAGTGAGTAAACATGGATGCTGGCTTAGCATGTAAGATGTGAAGGGAATTTGCATTTTCAGATAGATGAAGGGATTTGTATTTCAAAGGATCTCAGTCTGTTTACAAATAGCCAGACAAGCAAAGCCAAGGAACATGTTTATTTTCCCCAAGGGTTACTGACAATATATAGTGACAATATAAAAGTTTTTATGTTATGAGGGAGATAGTTTCAAAGTCTTATGAAACAATAACATTTACATTTTAAGAAGAGAGAAATGTTTATAAAGGAGAATGAATCTAAGTGTCAGAGCAAGGCATTGTGAGATCTAGCAGAAGTGTGTGAAGTAGCCTTAATGAAGCCTCCAGCATTTGTGCATAAGTCTGCTGTCTACAGAAACTGGAACTGGAGAAAAGTCATTTGGAATTCCACTGTCCAGGGTATTGTGTTAATTTTTGGACTGTTGCCTTAAAGGGGGTGTAACTGGGAGTCAAGGTAATTGGGAATTTTACGAGTTATTATAGTAGTAATTTGCAGTCCTATGTGTGTGCTTGAAATCTTTTCTTTTGTCAATAAATATTTTAATTTAGTTTTCTTTAAAAAACCCCCAAAAGCCTTGGTGGACATATTTCTTCTAAAATCAGTGCACACATCTCGAAATAAATACAAATTGCAAAACAGTTGTGATAGTGAAATCAAGTTTCCCTCGTGGATTTGATCCGCCTGGCACACATCATCTGCTGTGTCGTAACATGACATGCATGGCTTCACCCTTCACAACTGTCAGGTGACTGAGGGATGGACTTCTGGCTGCAATCTTAAGTGACATTGGAAACATCATGCATTTGTATTTTTACCCAGTTATTGTATGTGCCACTCAGCAAATGTAGACCAATACATCCATCCTTTGATTTATATAGTGTATTTACAGAAAATGAAAAAGGTATACTTAATAATGTAAGACATAACACCACATGTCAGCCCATCAGTGACCGAAATGCCTTGCACCTTTTGAGCTCGAACACCCTTACGTGTTGACCCCTGCATGTTGCCTCAGCGTAATTAGAGGCAGTCTTCTCACCTCTCTGTCTGTGAGGCACTTGGAGCATTTTGGCTGGCCTCTACATGCAGGTACGCGTTGAGGACATAACTGAGACTGTGGGACCTGCAATTCTGCAGGGGCAGCCATGGTCACTGGAGCACATACCACAGCTGAGGTTTGGTGGAGGGGCCGGGGAAGCCACAGAAGATGAGTGTGCAGAGCTGCTCACAGCAGACTCACCCCCTCTGCTAGCTCCTGGGCTGGTCTGCTGGGGTGCAGCAATTGTTCATTCCAGCATCCATTGTGCCACCAGTGAGAATGTCCTGTTATGGGTACGCAGTTCCACATGTACTCCATGGAGGACTATACTTATACTCTGAACGGACAGCTCTAGGCAACTGAGTGAGCCTTGTTCCCTTTGCAGGAATTCGCACTGCTCTTGCATCCACTGGGAGTGATGCTGCATGTGATTCTCCATGAGTCTGGCCACTGTCCCATGTTTGGAGTTCATGCAATCGAGCCCCTGAGACAAGGTTGAGTTCATCACCTTCACTTGCAGTGCATGAGTGCACATTTCAACGGGGAGTGCTGCCAGATGTTTGCATATCTGCTGCTGCTGATCCAAGTACCGTACCTCACAAGGTGACTCCTAAGCCCCCAACTCTATGCCAATTGGAGCATCATTGTCACTGCCCTCTTAAGGGGGCTGTACAAAGATAATCTGTGTTGGTGGATTGTGGGCTCTTCATCCTCCTTGTGATGCCTGAGGGAAGTTACAGCTCTGGGGATGGGCGTGCATTGATGGGATCTGTGTGAGAGACAACATGCGATAACTAGCATAGTCCTTGCTCAGTGCGAGAGCACATGCAGTTGCAGGTCATTGTCAAAAGCCAGATGAGCAGAACTCTTGGCCCGGAAGCCTTCCTTCATGCTCTACCATGGCCAAATGCCCATTTATGCCTGCTCTACCTCTCCTGTGCTAAACAACCAACACTATCACACATGAAGCCATAATCAAAGGCGTCTTTAACACTGCCTTTGGCTCCTGAAGTGGGTGATTTGTCAACTCCTATACTGTCCTGGGAAGGCACATGTGCTATCTGCATGGCCCTATCCTCTACTGAACGAATCACTTTGAGGTTCATGCACCCACCCTCTATCTGGACCATTGCCGTAGCATTTTGAGCTCTCTTCTCCTGCAAGTGAATAATAAAGCAAGATTTAGGGGTATTGAATCCGGCATCCGTGTATGAGCATGATCTATGTGGCCATGTGTCAAAGTGGATATTCGGATGCAACCAATTTTAAACATACAAGAGTGTCACGTCCATTCGGTTATCCTTTTTAATGGTGGACATGGTAATTATGTCTCATCTGATGTCTCAGTCATATGTGACCCAAACTAGAGGCAAATGTATACTTCAGTCAAACAGCTCACCTTGCCTGAGCACAGCAAGTCGTGGGACCGCTTGCAGCACTGAAACCATGTTCGGACATATTCGCCTGATGCACTCACCGCTGCTGCAATTGCCTGCCATGCTATTGTGATGGCAGTGGATTTTCTTCTACCTGCTGGATACAGGGTATCCCTCTGGCCTTCGACCTTCTGCACCAGGATCTCCAGGTCCTGGTCACTGAACCTGGGTACACTCAATTCTTGAGGCTCAGTCATGCTGGGACATGTTCTCTGGGACATTCTACCATAACAATGAATAAAGCACATGGACGAGTCATGATTCTCTCTTTATGCTGCACTACTCAGTACCCAGGTGCAGCCAACCTGCTGGTGCCTTCTTTTCGAGTAACGCACAGATTTATATTGTTAGGGGCTAGGTGTATTGTGCTTGTGTGCGAGCACCCCAGAATGCCATGATGTTGTCTGGAGCTTAGAGGACCTTGCTGGAACTCTCCCTTGGAGTCTCACATATCTGCAAAGACTGTATGCTGATGCCATGGTTTTGGGCGAGGCACTTTTGGGTATCCACAGTTGAAAATGTGACAGGTTAAATGGAATGTGGCTAGACATGAAAAATCTGCATGTGGGGTCTTGATACCAGCCCCTGAGGTGCCCTGCTCATTTCATTTGCTAAACAGTATTGTCACCTGCTGTAGCTGCAAAGATGCTGACATCTCTATGGCTGTGTGTGGTGGATCTCTGCAAACAGTGAATGTTAGCTGTGTGGACACTCCTTACACATTTGCAGTAGGCAGACTTCAGTATCTATGTTTCCTATTGAAGGCATTAAATGGGCCATTGTTTGCAGCAAAAATAACCAGTTGGCCAACATTAAAAACTTATACTTACATGACAACGCAATGAAGTCTCCTCCCATGCAACCTTATGACCCCTTCACAACTTCCTTCCTGTCACTGAGTGACTTGCAGTGTGGCGCTTTATATAGGGCCTGAGTGAAAAGCCTGTTTCCTAAATTGGTCCCACCACTGCCTCCAAAATGTTTCCGTGATCAGCTGGCTCAACTTCAGCCTGCACCCGCCTCCTGACAATGACAATTGCACCTCTGGAGCCACTTTTTCCTGAGCTGGGCGCACGAAGCTGGGAATTACCCTGATTCCTGCTACCTGCTTTGAGGATGAAAATTTAGTCCTTTGTTTCCAAAGGAGAATCTTCACTGTTTTAGAAAAAGATAATTGTTCTGCTTTTGCATATTGCTGATATAGCCAAGCATAATTTCCATGGACAGAGTTTTCACCTCGGCTGGCGGGCGCGCACCCAACCCGCTTGAGTGTGAAATGACCTGCGTTGATGTCAGGCAAGTGTGCCGACATCAACGCGCAGTCGCGCGATAGTTCAGTTGGTGGGCAGCAATTCTTCTTCCACAAATTCAATATCATATTTTTCTGGATTCTCTGTGTCAATGCATAATAACGCGCCTGCTGTGCTGTTGCTTCCCTTGAACATATACTGTATGCGTATCAAACCTCAATCTTAATTTAAACCTTTGAACTCTTGATGGCATCGCTGAAAGCTCTTTTGAAATCAGTAGTGTGACTAAAGTTTTATAGTCTGTTTCTATCATAATGTGAAGACTAAAAACATAGTCAGCAAATTTCTTGCATGTCCACGTGGCTGCTAATGCTTCCTTTTCAATTACTGTGTGTCTCTTCTCCGTATCTGTTAATGAACATGATGTGTAAAAGACTGGTTTGCATTTTCCATCTCTTTGTAGTTGAAAAAATACTGTGTCCGATCCTGTAGAGGATGCACCTGCTGTTATTATTGTAGGTAATTCCATATTGTAATCTGCTAATATCTCTGACATCAACTTCTCCTTGATTTTTTGCAATGATTTCTGTCATGCTTCTTCCTAACTCCATCCATTCTCTCGGTATAACAACTGGAGTGATGAGTTGCTGAGCTCTGTTAAGTTTTTTTTTTAGAAATTTTACTACTTGATTCACCATCCCCATGAATTTTTGTAACTCTGTGTTTTTTCCTGGAGCTGGAAATTATTTTATGACTCTGGTCTTCAGTGGATCAACATTTATTCCTAACGCACTCATTATGTGACCAAGAAACCTGATTGCTGGTTGTGAAAACTCTCACTTACTATTGAGTGTCAAACTTGCCTGTTGTAGTCTTCTCAGCCCTGCTTTCACTCTCATGTCATGCTCAGCTTGAGTGGACCCATGTGTTAACATGTCACCCATGTAGCAAACAACTCTGTGTAACTACTCTAAAAAGATTTGCCATTATTCTTTGAAAGATCCCTGGTGTTGATGTTATTTCACAGGGTAACCCGCTAAAACAGAATCTTCCAAACGGTGTTATGAACATCATGAGAAGCTTGGACTCCTATTGGTGTTTGCCAGAATCTGCTGTTAGCATCTAATTTAGAGAATATTGAGCTCTTCTCTAATTTAGCTAAATTCTAATTCATTGATAAAATTGGATGGAATTCTCTTTTCACAGCTTTATTGAGTTGTGTGAGATCAACATGTATTCTTATGGAATCTCTTGGCTTTGGAACCGATACCAGCACCAACTCATTGCAAACAGCCAGCAGTCCTTGGGAGTTATTGAAACTACTCTGACCCAACGATACAATAACATATAGTGGCAAGTAAAAAGATGGTAATGGAAAAATCTCTACCTCTACTGGAGAGTTTTGAGAAAGCTGTAGGCCTAAATCAGGTGGAAGCATGGCCAAAGTGGTACAAGACATTCACTCGATTTCAAATGCACTGCATCAGGTCTCGTAGTGAAGCCAGTCTGTGTGCATGTCAGTACACTTTTGTATGCAATGGGTGACAGTGCAGACAATATTTTAGTTATCCTGGAGATTATCCTGATTATAACATTTTTACAGTTATGAGAACACTCCCTTTCTTACACTAGCTTCTTTCCATGCTGCTTTCTCCTAGACTCTCAGATCACAAGAGTATATGTCACCTTCTGTGACATCACAGACTATTACAGTTAACCCTTTGTGGAACTTAGTCTAACATTATTCCCCAGGTAGGAAGGTAGGAAGGAAAGCAGCAGTGTGTACTGAATATTTATTGGCATATTTCCTTGTCATGCCCTCAATTGCCTTGCTTTCACTGGTGAGTTCCAGGAAGCTTCAGAAGCCCATGGATCCAACATTAATTGCAAAATCCACATCTATTTGAAGGTTTAATATTTTGAAATCGACAATCTGCCTCTCCTGAGGGAGTTGCAGGCAAACAACTTAATACACCAAAGTGAAATGTAAAAGTTGGAAGTTTGGAGTTAGCTTCCAAATGCATTTTTCAAGGATTCTGCCCACCTGCATCCAAACCCAGTTTTCACCCACATTGAAATCACCACCCCCTAATTTTTCTTAGACACAACATTTTCATTCTACATCAAGTTATAATTCTGCATACTACGAACAAGACAAACTGCTAAAATATACATTAATGTGGAGATTGATTTGGGTTATGGATCCAATATCAATACTTATGGTAACTGAGACCAGAGAATCCTTGAAAATTCAGTCTATTTGCTTCAATAACAAAAGGTCACCCTGTTCAAATTACACTTGATTCCGAAAATACAAAGAAAAACCTAAAAGTAAAAACAGTCTTATCTGTGACAGCCATATGAATTTTGACTTCAAAAAGCAATTTGCTGATTATCAAATCCTTAGGCTAAGTTAGTGGCCATGGAGGTGGATGGAATTGCTAGCAAGTAAAGAGAGTTTGCAGTAGAGGCGCAGATGTTGGTTTTGTTATTCCCAATATTGTGCTGGAGGAAACAGTGGTTCATCCAAAACTGGAAGCCATATAAGCAATCTGGCAAGAGAGAGGCTTTGGCGGGGTCAAGAGAGCTGATGCAAAGGTAGAGCTTTGAGTCATTAGCACACATGTGGAAGCTGACCCCCAAGTCTCTGGATAATGTTGCAAAGAGGCAGCATGTAGATGGGGAACAAGACAAGGTAAGGGATGACTCCTTGTGGAGACTCCAGAATTAATGATGATGGGACAGAAAGAGATGCCACTGCTAGAGATGGATAAGAATGGAACCAAGAGAGGCCAGTTCCACTGAGCTGGACCTCAGATAAAGTTGTGACCTTGACTTTGTCATAATAGTATGTAGGCAGATTTTCCAAGTGAGTACTTGTTCCAATTTTTCTGACTCTACTGACCACAGTTATGGGTAAATATGTTTTTTTTTAGTGAATGTGGTTTTTCATCTGAGTACTTATGGTCGGCTTGGACCCAATATGCCTTTCAGTGCGGACACCTTCAAGGTTTGTGGGATCGGTCCGAAGCACGCATTTGCCTAGGTCATCTATACATGTTGAAAACTGGAGTTCCTCCCCTGCCATCAGCAAAAGGGCTGTTGTGGAGAAAGTTTTTAAAGGCATAAGTTTGAAGTCTTCATGAATCCAAGCCACTTGTCTGACCTGGGCCCCACTCACTGGGCGTACTGGCTAACATTATTGTACTAGAGCCTATTCCAAACACAAGAGCAGCAATTCTCAACTTAAGATGTCTCCATTTCTGGCTGCACCCCTCAACTATCATTTACCTTGTTAACGGACAGATGAAATTTCTACTTCTCAGCAGGCAAGTAGGAAACTCTCAGGAATAGTCTGCTATGTACCTGGGAATTCCAATACTCTCCTACTGGAGTTAAAGCAGGAGACTGGTACAATACATATGGAATTTCAACACACAATATCAACCAGCTGTTTATAGAAAAAAAAAACCTTAAGGAAGTTATAACATGCCTTTATTTGGGGTAGGGACTGGTATTTGCTCAGGAGTGAAGCTGTCAGCACCCCAAACACATGCCTCAATAGCTCACACGAAAGAGTTGTCAAGAAACAATAAAATCCTGAATTTTACCTTGACCAAATTGTGTCCTGTGTGTAAACTGAGAATGCTGCTGTAGCATTATTTTTCACTGTACAATAATGGAATTATTAATACAAATTATGCAAATATTAAGATATTATAAACAAGAGTAAATAGCAGTGCGATTTTTAAAGAGATATGTCGCATTAGCAATCTGTGCCAAGGGTGGGCTTAAAAAAAAATGTACTCCAGAGTTTCAGAATTTTACCCCTAACTGAATTAGGTGTACTCACCCTTCCCACACTGTAAAACAGGGCAGATTCAGCACCAAAGGAAGGCAACTCATATATATGTATATTATTGTAATGATGCTGCTAACAGGGGGCAGAATTTTGACCTCAGCGGGCCAGAAGGCAATGTCACGCTGGCGGGCTAATTAAGGCCCATCCAGCGTGAAACATGAGTGGCAGCGCTTAAAGCTGCCTCTGCGGTGGGGGGAGGGGGGGGGGGGGCGGGAGGAGGGCAAACGGGGCGAGTGCGCGCTTGAGAATTTCCCTGAGGCACAGGGCCAGGGGCATGAAGGGTTTTCAAAATAAAAATTAAGTTTAGAAAAATGAAAGAAGAGTCTGACGAGTTGTCATCACCATGATGACAAGCTGACCACCTGCTTGATGAATGTAGGCCCTATGGGGGAAAAAAAGATATAAGTTAGTATTGTGAAGTTAACAATGTTAGATGTTTTCCTACTGCACACAATTATGTTTGAGTGGCTTTTAACTTCAAGCCAACATGACTGTTGTATGATGTGTGGTTGGCTGATATTTAATTCTGTCACCAGGTTGCTGGCAGGTCCCCATTTCCCCATCCTCAGCAGCCAAACACACACACACTCCAGCCTCTCCTTCTCTGTAGTTGTCAGTTGTGAGTTGACTGCAGGGCCGTATCTGCTTCTTTGGCTCTCCCTGGTGTTCTCTCTTTTCTTCTCTGGTAAGGTGAGAAAGAAGCGACCTATGAGCGAGAATAATGGAATGTGGTTAACCAATGGATTGGAATCATTTGTTAAGGGTGACCATAAGTGAGAGGCATGACATTACAAAAAGATAAGTGAGAGTGCTGGATCATTAGATGATATAATTGAATAGACAGCGAGGGATGGGCTCACCTGCAAGATAAGTAGGTGTGAGGTGTGATGTCCTAGAATAGGCATGAGATGGCATAATGAAGGGGTTGGAGATGGAGTAATACACATCAGGATGTGGGTGACTCTGCCACTGTATTCACCTTTCACACCCTGCTTGGAGCAATAAATGGCTTTCTGCATTGGATCCAGGGACATGGCACTATACATAAAAACAAAAAGCTAAAAGCTACTGCGGATGCTGGAAATCCAAAACAAAATAAAAACAGAATTACCTGGAAAAACTCAGCAAGTCTGGCAGCATCGGCGGAGAAGAAATCAGTCAATGTTTCGAGCCCTCATGGCCCTTCAGCAGAACTGAAGCATAGTTTCAACAAGGGAGAAATATTTCTCCCTTGTTGAAACTATGCTTCAGTTCTGCTGAAGGGCCATGAGGGCTCGAAACGTTGACTGATTTCTTCTCCGCCGATGCTGCCAGACTTGCTGAGTTTTTCCAGGTAATTCTGTTTTTATTTTGACATGGCACTATACTCCTGCTGCTGATCTCCTGGGAATTCTGCAACCGTGCCCTCTTTGCATCACCTGCAGGCTTTTTCCTCACATCAGTAGAGAAGAAACTCTTCCCTCCTGTCCATTATAACCCCTAACAATACATTCAGGGACACTGAAGTGGGCACAGCTTTTGACCTTCGACCTGCCATGGCAACACTTCATTTTCTCTCCTCCGCACCTCCAATTGCTCCAACATCCAGGTTTGGAGTGTCCCTTTAAATAATGGTTTTGAAATGCATCATGTTCATTGACTCAAATTGGTGGGAAACGCAGAATTTGTATATTAATGCAGTGGCTGTGTTAAGAAGCCACTGACTGATATATTTCACGTACTTCTGAGTTTCCCGTGTGTTATTGGGCAGCACTGCCCCACCCCCTGCCCCCCAACTCACCATCTTCCCAGTGCCAGTGTCTCTCAACATTAAAATACACCCCCAAATAGCTAACCTGGAACAAATGAATTAATATTACTAATCGAGCCTTGTCACTGCGCTAATAATTAAAGCGATTTTGTGGAGTATGTATTGCAGTTTTGTTTTACAAACAAACTTTGTGCATGAAACCCACTTTCTGCTGTGTGTGGCCCAATACGCTGGTTCATCATTGTACCACTGAGCTCCCTGCTTTGTAAAGGAGAAAGAAAGACTTGCATTTATATAGTGCCTTTCACAACCTCAGGATGTCCTTTACAGCCAATGAAGTCCTTTTCTGAAGTGCAGTCACTGCTGTAATGCAGAAAACATGGCAACTAATATTTGTACAGCAAGCTCCCACAAACAGTGATAAAATTATGACCAGATAATCTGTGATTTCGGCCGAGGGATAAATATTGGCCAGGATACCAGGGAGAGCTCACCTGTTCTTTGAAATGGTACCAGGAGATATTTCATATTTGCCGGAGGGATGACATAGGTTTAATGTTCCGTCAGCTATCCCTTAATACTTCCCGGGAATGTCAGCCTAGATTTGTGCTGAAGTCTCTGGAGTTGGACTTGAACCCACAACCTTCTGATTCATAGGTAGGATTTCTGCCAGTGAGTTACAGATAATAGATCATACTTTTCTAATACTTATAACAAATTAACTATATACATGGTGGGCCAGTGTATAAATTCCTAATATGATAACATAACTCATTCATAACATTCGTAGCACATATACCAGTGGTATAAGTGGTATCTTCTTATTTTAGGTTACCAATCACAAACTCTGTTTAATATGTACATGTACAGGATGCAGTTCCTTCTGATTACTTCACCTAAAGCAATAATCATTATGTCGGAAAGTTGGCCATTGCCTGGGTTTGCACATTATAAATGTTAAAGAGACTACTCTTTAAGATACATTTAATTCAGCTCTGCATTTTGCTTATATTTCTGACCCTTGCAATATTTGGCTGCAAAATTTTGTTCCTTAGTGCCTGTTTTTTTGGCACTATGAGTGCCACTTTGGTTCCAAAATTGTGCCTGCAGTCCATGCAAACTTCTAGTGTAAGGCATGCCAGGTGCTATTTTGATGAGGCAATTAGCGCATGCAGAGGGAGTACCTGCTTGAAATGTGCCGGTAAATTGTGATGTCAATTAGCATGTCATTTAATGCCAGGACTGCTATTTTGAAGCTTTATACTCTAGTTAATGCTGTCTCTTAAACATGCACAATGAACAGTTTCTGTTCCATCAGATGCAGTATCATGGCAAAGCCCTATGCCAAGTTGGTACTCGAATAAAAGCAGAGTGCTGGTAATACTCAAATCGAATATGACTCTTCTTCAGAACTGTGATGCTGGACTCCTCCACGTTCTTGACATTGTACATAAACTTTCTGGCAGGCTTATAGTCCAGCTAGTCAAATTCCTCATCTAAGTCTTGCAGCAGAGCTCACATGAGACTTTAGCTTCCAGTGAGCTGGCACCTGTGCTACTCTTATCCCCTGCCATGGTTGCAGGCCACCCAGTGTCTCACTATAAGCATATCCTCCCTTTAAGTTATCTCTAAATTACACACAGTATCTGAGTTGGTGGTTGTGTGTGTGTGAGAAAGTGTGACGATGTTTTTTCTTCATCAGTTCCTTCCTTCACTTCCATCTCTTGCCTTTCTACCATTGTCTGGCAAGTTGCAGTTCTTGGATTTCCGAAAGGAGAAAGGCACAAGGATGGATTGTTTTGGGGAGGAGTGGGGGAACGCATGAAGTGAAGCTTTACACCATTTGTGAATAAACTTGGGATGAGGGCAAAGTAGAATCTAAGAACGAGGGTTAGGCATAGATACATCACTTTCAATAGTTTCAGCCGTGTTACTGGCCAAAGCGTCAGCAATGGCCACTTCAGTGATGGTCACCAATGTCATTTCAATGGGAAAGGACATGCAGCTCCTGCTGCTCCTGGTCATGTGCCAACATGTCCTGCAGGAGAGAGGGATGCATGTCAGTGCTGCAAGCTGTTCAGATTGGCTTAACATGGTTGAATAGTTGGCATTGTGTGCAAGCAGTAAGATGTGGGTGTGAGACTTGCAGTGGTGTTAAGTGCATGATGGTGAGATGAAACTATGAATATTAGATGTGAGTCCTGATTGATAAGGATTGTTGGTAATTGAGGGATTGGGATGCATTGATAATTGTGCCATGCTAGTCGTGTAGTTGGTGGGATACGGCATGTGAAGATGTATTCACTGACCTTGAACAGGTCATTGAACCTTATCCAGTACATCCATGTCCTCAGGACTTGACTCCTGACATTGACCATGTTCACAAAGTTTGTCTGGAGGGCTTCCTGGCCCCCTGTGGATAGATCAGATCTCTCCTCCTCTTCAACTGTCCACCAAGGTGCCCAGTGCTGTGCCAGAGAATCTTGGAGCACAGTCCCTCCTCTGTTCATTCATAATTCACTTTTCTTCCCGCTCAGACTCTTACACAACCAGTTGCAGCAACTTCTGCAGCCAGAATGCACTTCTCCTTTAAGAGGTGCAGGCTGGCTTTTAGTAGTACAGGCTAGCTCTAAGTGGAGACAGCTTTGCGTGAACTTGGGCCCCCCGCTGAGGCATGCAGCCACTCAATAGCTTGTTTAGTGCTCACTGCACACAGCAATCATGCAAATTACAAAGCACATGAATTTAGCCTGCTGCCTGTATCAGAAAAAATGGACATGTGCTAATCATGGTCTGTCGGTGGACACTTACATGCTATCGAATGTATGTCTCTTTGTATTGTGTTTGCACAAAAACTCAATGGGTAAGGAACAAATCCTATAGAATCATAAAGTGCAGTGGTGGGCATCTTGTTGCAAATTTGCATTTGCATACCCTCTAAGGCTAAACTACACTAAAGTGGCATTTTGTTTTAAAATAATTTCTGTGTTGTATTGCACTTCAATGGTAAAAACAAATTGAATTTTTAAGGAAGTGTTCGGATATATTGCTTTTCCTACATTTACAGCATATTAGTTGACCTGGGCTATAAGATGACCCCATTTTTTGCAACGCCAAAAATCATGCTTTCTCATATACTCAATGTATAAGTTGACCCCGCCCAACTTTTCAGCTACAAAATGCAGTACTTGCCTTAGAAGTTGACCTCAATTTTTCACCCCAGAAATGCATGTTTTACTTAACTTATATTGTAAGCCAGCACGTGGGATCAAGCAAGCAATGTGAAGATGATATGTGGGAGTTTAAGAAACGCCCAGCAGAACAGACCACATATGGCTTAGTGAGTGACGAGAAATGAGTCCTCCAGCAAAAAGAATGAAGTACAAAGCTGCTTTCAAGCTAAAAGTTGTAACATATGCCAACTTATCAAATAACTGTGCTGCAGCAAGGAAATTCAGTGTTAATGAAAACTGGTGTGAGAATGGAAGAAGAAGGAATTCGCCCTGAAGAAGGTGTCCAAGACTAAATGCTCCATCAGATCATGGACCAGCAACTGGCCTGATCTTGAGAAGCATGTATCAGAATGGGCCCTTGAAAATTGTCAGAATGGTTACATCATCACTGGACATGCAATGCATATATACGCACTTACGAGGGCCAAATCAAACACTGAGTGCAGCAAAGATTTTGGACCAAGAATCAGTTTGTGTAGTCATTTTATGGAACAAAACAGTCTGGTATTGCGGCAGAAGACCAAGGCTACTTATGACTACCAAAAGGCCCAGATGCCAAAATGAACAATTTCCAGCGATACATCACCAGACAATGGCAAAATCACTACTACCCATTAAATCATATCAGCAACATGGATGAAAAGCCCATGAATTTTGATATGCCCAGCAACCAAACTGTGGAGTGGAAAGGTTCAAAAACAGTTCTAGTGAAAACAAAGGACAGAGAAAACAAGACAAGGTGCTAGTATTCATGGTGTCTACATGAGGTGTATGTATCTGAGCTATTGTAGGGTATGCATGATTTGTGGTAGTGCTTCCTCTGTTTCAATAAGATCAGCTCTCATTCTTCTAAACTCTAATGGGAATAGGCCCAAACTGCTCAACCTTTCCTCATAAACTAACCCCTTCATCCCAGGAATCAGTCGAATGAACCTTCTCTGAACTGATTCTAATGCAATTATATCCTTTCTTAACTAAGGAGACCAAATTTGTACATAGTTCTCCAGATGTGGTCTCACTAAGGCCCTATACAGCTGCAGTAAAACTTCCCCACTTCTATACTTGATCCCCCTTGCAATAAGTGTGAACATCCCATTTACCTTGATGAATCTGCATACTAACTTTTTGTGATTCATGTACCAGGACACCCAGATCCCTCTGCACCGTAGAGTCTACAGTCTCTCTCCATTCAAATAATATGCTGCTTTTCTATTTTTCCTGCCAAAGTGGACAAGTTCACATTTTCCCACATTATACTCCAACTGCCAAATTTTTGCCCACTCACTTAACCTATCTATATCCCTTTGTAGACTTTTATGTCCTCTTGACAATTTACTTTCCTACCTATCTTGGTGTCATCAGCTACCACACATTTGGTCCTTTCATCCAATTGATATAGATTGTAAATAGTTGAGACCCTAGAACCGATCTCAATGGCACTCACTAGTTATAGCTTGCCAACCTGAAAATGACCAAACTATCCCTACCCTCTGCTTCCTGTTAGCTAACCAATCCTCTATCGATACTAATATGTTAACCCTTTGCCCCGAGCTCTTATTTTGTGCAGTAACCCTTGGTATGGCGCCTTACTGAATGCCTTTTGAAAATCCAAATACACCATATCTACAAGTTCCCCTTTATTTACTGTACTTGTTACTTCCTCAAAAAACTCTAATAAATTAGTCAAGCATGATTTCCCTTTTACAAAACCATGTTGACTGTGCCTGATTTTATTATGATTTTCTAAATGTCCTGCTATTGCCTCCTTAATAATGGGTTCTAGCATTTTACATACACTAGATGTTAGTCTAAATGGCCTATAGTTTCCTGCTTTATGTATCCCTCCTCTCTTTAATGGAGGTGTCACATTTGTGTTTTTCAAATTGGTCAGGACCTTTCCAGAATCAAGGAATTTTTGGAAGACCATGATCAATGCACCTACTATCTCTGGAGCCACTTTTTCTTAAGGCCCTAGGATGCAGGCCATCAGGTCCAGGGGCCTTTAGTTATAATAGTTTTCCCAATCCCTTTTCCCTAGTGATTGTTTTAAATTCCTCCCTCCCTTTTGCCTCTTGATTTTCAACTATTCTTGGGATGTTTTTGTGTCTTCTACAATGAAGACAGACACAACAGAATACCTGTTCAATGCTTCTGCCTTCTCCTTGTTTCCCATTATTAATTCTCCAGGCTCAGTCTCAAATGGACGAATGCTCACTTTAGTTACGCTTTTCCTTTTTAAATACTTGTAGAAACTCTTACTATCTGTTTGTATATTTCTAGCTAGCTCTCCCTCATACTCTAACTGCTCTTCCCTTTTTTTAAGTCATTCTCTACTGGTTTCTAAAAT
Organism: Cetorhinus maximus; assembly: GCF_964194155.1. NCBI lineage: Eukaryota > Metazoa > Chordata > Chondrichthyes > Lamniformes > Cetorhinidae > Cetorhinus > Cetorhinus maximus. Next base: position 114,887,322 of record NC_135879.1, on the reverse strand, counting down.
CTGTCAAACCTCTGACCTACCACTAACCTTTGCAGTAGTGTACCCTTTTTCTTTCAATTGAATACAAGCCTTCACTTCTTTAGTTAGCCACGGATAGTGCATCCTTCTCGGTGGGCCTTTCTTTCTTAATTGAATATATCTCCTTAAATGTCTGCTACTGCTCCTCTACTGTCCTACCATTTAATCTATTTTTCCAGTTCACTTTCGCCGATTCGTTATTCATACCCTAGTAATTACATTTATTTAAGTTTAAGACACTTAGACCCACACTTCTCACCCTCAAACTGACAGTGAAATTCTATCATATTATGATCACCGTTCCCTGGAGGATCTTTTACTATAAGGTCATCAATTAATTCTGTTTCATTGTGTGCATTATCAGGTTTAAAATAGCCTGCTCCCTGGTTGGCAATAGAATGTGCTGCTCTAAGAAATTGTCCCAAATACACTCTATGAACTCATCTTCCAGGCTACCTTTGCAAATCTGATTTGTCCAAAAATTAACATCACCTTTGATTATTGCTTTACCTTTCTTACAAGCCCCCCATTGCTTCTTCCTTTTTATCTGTCTTACAGTGCACCTTCTGTTAGGGGGCCTATAAACTACTCCACAAGTGACTTCTTACCTTTGTCATTTCTTATCTCTACCCAAGCTGATTCTACATCTCGATCTTCTGAACTAAGGTCATCTCTCACTATTGTGTTAATGTTATCCCTAGTTAACAGAGTTACATCACCACCTTTTCCTGGATTTCTGTTCTTCTGGAATGACTAATATCCTTGAATATTTAGATCCCAGCCTTGGTCACCTTGCAAACACATCTCTGAAATGGCCATGAGGTCATACATGTTTATTCCTATTTGTGTAATCAATTCTTCCATTTTGTTATGAATGCTATGCACATTCAGATACAGAGCCTGAGGTATGAGGCCCCATCAGGGGCAGGTGGGGGGGATTGAGTTGGCATGGATGGGACATGAGGTGTGATGGGTGAAGGCTAGAGGGCCTAATGTTTAACAAAACAACTGGGACGAAGTCCCAGAGAACTGAGGCAGGCCTTTTAAAAAGCCTGCCTCAGCACATGGCAGCCCCTATGACCGCCTCCAGTCTGTGTGTCTGGGGGCAGCGGGCCCAACTCCATTCCACACCCGCCCCCCTGGAATGAAGATCCCACCATTTGATGGAGTTTCTCCTGAGGCAGGTGCAGTGAGTCAGGAAATTTCTCAACTCATGCTTCCCATCTCAGGAGCAAAAGTCCGGCCCAAGGTGAGAGATCTCTAAGTCATCATTGTACCCATCATCATATTTCAGTGACTGCTGGCATCAAGGTAACATGAGTGAATGTTGCCTCCCATGGAGCCCTGCTGTATTTAATTCTGTCACCATCTTGCTGGCAGATTCCCGTCTCTCAATTTCCATTGGTTAAGCATTCTAGAAGCCAGCTTATCTCCATGGTCACCTCCTCCACAAATGTCAATGTGGTGATGATTGGAGCTCTGTCTCTGGTTCTCTGTCTCTCCCAGCTGTTCTGTCCTGTTGTCACTTGTAAAGAGCAAAAGAAGAGACAAGTGCAGGTGAGCAGTGGAATATTTCAAGAGGTTGGAGGGGAGCATTTGTGGAGGGTCACTGTGAGGGATGAATATGATATTGTAATCAGATGAAGGTGAATGTCAGTGGTGGCTTATCAGATGGCGATGTGAGGATGTGCCTTTTTCACCCTGGGCAAGCTATTGAATCTCTTGCGACACTACCCAGGGGCAAAGCACCCAATTCCTGTTGCTGACCTCCTTGAAAAGTTCTAATCATGCCTGCTCATTCCCTGTGGCAGGTTCCTTTTACCTATCCACAGGGAAAAGAATCTCCTTGCAAGCCCTTACAGCCCATAGCATGATGTGCAGAAATGCATCTGAGAATTGTGTTGCAACCTTTGCATGTTGACCCTCACTCTGAAAAGATGCTGGATCTGATTTGGCTTCCATTCTGAACTTGGCTGACACAAACTCCTGCGGGTCGTCATCACTCCTGTCTGCTCTAATTAAACTGCTAAACCAAATGCAAATACAGTTGCTGAGTTAAAAAGCCACCGACAAACACGCTGATGAAACCTCCAGGTTCCCGTCACACTGTTGGCCTCTCCTGCTGCAAGTGGATTGGAACTTCAAAAATGTAGGTCCTAGTGTTCAGTCCTGTTTATGATGCAGTTTACATTAGGTGTGACTTTGTCATAGTAACAAAATAACAGTATCAGAAAGGACAAAATCTTCGATCTAGCCCACCGAGTCGCAATATTCCCTTGCTACATTTCTAATAAACCTGAAACCCATTTGTTGAGAAGAACCTACAGAGTTACTTTTTGAAATCCATTAAGATTTCTTGTTCCATAACCCATGCCAGTAATCTGTTCCATATACTTACCGCCCTTTTAGTAAAATAGTTCTCCCTGCATTTCTTATTTTCTTTTGTTGTCCTTTATTCGCAAGTGTTCATCCCTTGTCCATTAATTATGACTATAGCTATATATCATCCAAGGATGAATAGTTAAGCCTAAAATTACTTTAAGCCTACAGCCTGTCCTTGCTTCCATTTACTTATCTATAGTTAATAAATCTATTTGACAGTTTATAGCCTAAATCATAGACTAGTAAATCATTTATTCTACCATCTTCTGAATTTGAGGGAATTGACATGAGGGGTCATAATATAACCTCCAGGTTAAATGCAGTTAAGAATGTTTGTTCTCTGGGTTCACTATAAATTACCTCAAGTAAAAGCATACTCCAGGGAGCAAGGTTTTGGCTGGATGAGTGCTTTGAGTATCTGTACCTAAGAAAAATGCCTCATGGTAAATTTGAGTGGATAAAAAACTGTGGTCAGCATGCCCACAATTTTCTAATATGCACTGGCTATAGGTAGTTGGAGCCTAGTAAAATTTTCCATCTTGTATAAAACCTGAGTACATAACAATTTAATGTGGCTAGTTGAAAAGTCAGAGAGAGCTAGACGTGATGCTGATGTTGGATGAATATTCTTCAGGTTCAGAAACACACATGTGAATTACCAAATACAATAGGAACAGATTGATGATCAAAGAAAAGCAACTGTGTCTTAAAACTTTGGGACTATTCAGTCACAGATAACAAACACCTAATTTCACCTAATATTCATTTTGTGGTATGTCAAGCAAATCTGAGAAAAATTTTTAAAAGTATATTAATTTTTAAAAAAGTATACGACTATATTTTTAGTTTTGTTAAATTAGTTCCTCATTGAAACTAAAGTCATTAACATCACAAAGGGATGGATTTTCTGACACTGCCACCTGCATTGATGGTTTGAGTGGAAATTGGAAATTCTGTCTCAGACTCTCCACTGGGAACTTTATCCAACTGCCCACCCTGCAGTTTTCCAAGCAGCCTTCCCACTGATGCATACATACAGAATATATGACCCCTTAGTTGTGCATGCACTAAGAGGACTGAAATTAAGTCATAGATTTTACAAATTTTGGGTATGCCTCAGTGTATTAATTCCACCCATTCAAAGCAGGTAATCAGATATGCTGAATTCTTGCATGTCAGGAAGGGTGCTCTTAAAGGGAAAGTGTCATTTTTATTCAAGTTAAGTTTTCAAATAATTTAGGATTTATAACTACACCAAGCACAGGTTCAAAATGGTAGAAGATAAAAGAAGCCACGCCAGGGAGATCAGCTGGCATTACTAGGATGCTTTTGCTTTAAGACAAACTGTGCCACACTGATTTTAAAAGCAAAGGCCGATTGCAAGGATCATTCCTTGAAGGACAGCGTTAACCTCTTCAACTGGCTCTGCCACATGTGCTAGCAGCAGCTATAGAGAGAAACAGAGTGTGGATATAATGAGACCTATGTATCTACCAGGATCATTATATGGCATATCATCGGGACCTTGAAGCAGTGTTCCATGTACAATGACAACTCGGAACACCTAAGTGCACGTGATGATGGTCGCTATCTGTAGCATACTGTAATAAAAGAGACCTAACCATTGAGGAGGAGAATAACCTGCAATCAAGGCCAGAGCAGGATACAGACACTGACCAAGAGGATGTCACTGCAGAAACATCTGTGCTGCCAAGAAAACATTTGCACTATTTGCTATTTATACTGACATTCAGCTAAACAGCTGATTTGAGCTTTTAACAAATTCTCTAGTGTACATGCACAAAACCAAGTGGTCTGAAATACTTTTACCAACATTATCCTCTGCACCACATATGATTGATGTTCATCTCTTGCTATCCTGTTACCTGCTGCTATCATAAATAAGGGGGGAGAAATTTGTTTGTGTAGTCCTCTGCAGACTTGCGTTGATTTCCTGGGGAAGGACAGCACTCCAGGCCGTGACTTGTGCAACCCACATGCCATTGATATAATTGACGAAAACCGCACTTTCATTTAGCAGTACAGGTAGTGGTACGCAGTACTACCTTCCCCTGGGGAATTGACATAGTCTGCGCAGTGCTACACAAAAAAATCTCCCTAAGCACTTTAAACAAGTTGACATTAAGTGCAACCAATTTATTTCCATATTGGTGACCAGTATATGTAAGTTTAATGCTCTTGCTTGAGTTCTTCCCATTGGTAAGTATATATAATATGTGCCTTTCTAACACTATGCTGCTTCTTCTAAATACTTCCCTACTGGAAGGGCTATGTATGGTAGATGGCTGGTATTTTAATCGAGGCTCTTTAAGATTTTTGTGGTATGGCATCTCTTTGTGATGGATCAAGAGTAAGCCCCCTTTCGCTTGGAACTGTCTCCACTATATGTGCTGTGGCGGTTACCTGATTCTGTCCATTTTATGGCAGATATGATGCCATTTGAGTTGAAGGAACTAGATCAGATGGATGGAGTGTTTTGTGATGGCATTAGCAACCCAACCTGTGGTTACCTGAACTATGCCCCTGCTTCATGGCCTGCCCATATAAAATGGTGGCGTGCCCCCAATTGGGGGAGCCGATCGGAGGCGCGCCCACTCCCGCACTTCCACCCAACGGTGCGGGGGGGAGGGGGGGGGGAATTTTTCCCGTGGAAGAAAATCTCAAGGCAGCAAAAAAAGACAAGAATGATTTGCATTTATATAGCACTTTTCATGATCCAGGGTGTCCCAAAGACTTTATAGCCATTGTTGTAATGAATGAAATGTGACAGTCAGTTTGCACACAGCAAGCTCACACGAACAAGATAGTTGAGGGATAAATGGTGGACTGGGCACTGAGGGAGAACTCTCATTATCCTATATCACTGCTTCTCCTATCAATCTTCCAGTATGTTGAAGCTAGGCAGAGAAGTAATTATTCATAGAAGCTCAAGGATGTAGATGCACGAAATATTGTGTCCAAGATTAGGACCTCTGCCACTTGTGACTCTCATGCAGGAGTCTGCAGGAAGGCCAAAGGCTGAATAATCTGGGAATCTACTGCCCACCAGTTTCGTCATTAAAATTGTATTGAAAAGAGCCAAACATTTGTGGGAGTACTGGGGAATGTTTTGAACAGTGTTTTGCAGATAGAAAGTTGTGTGGATGGGGCTATTAGATGTGAGTACAGGGCATTGTAGAACAACTTAACAGGACTGGAGTCAACCATGAAGCTTATGGCAGCTTCAGGGATATTTTCACTGGAGAACAGCTTTCCCACCCCTTCCCTGTTAATGATCCCACAATCACTATGAAAAATTATAATCCACACAGACTGCAGAGGTTCAAGAAGATGATTCACCACCTCCTTCTCAAGGGAATTTGAGAAGGAGGTGGTGAATCACCAGGGATGGGTAATAAATGTAGGCCTTGTCAGTGACACCCATTTCCAATTAATAAGTATTAAAAAAAAACTTCCTCTATCAATGTTCAGACTGCTGTAGTAGAACCATAGAACCATAGAAAGGTTACAGCACAGAAGGAGGCCATTCGGCCCATCTTCTCCATGCCAGTCTGAGGACACCCAGGTGCCCTTTCTAATCCCATCTTCCTGCACCCGGCCCATAGCCCTGCAGCTTACAGCGCTTTAGTTGCAGACCCAAGTACTTTTTAAAAGAGTTTAAAGCTTCTGCCTCTACCACCAATTTGGGCAGCGAACTCCCTACACTCACTACCCTCTGCGTAAAAAAGTTCTTCCTCATGTCCCCCCTACACCTTCTGACACTTATCTTGAATCTATGTCCCCTGGTTCTAGAATTCTCCATCAAGGGAAACAATTTTATCCTGTTCACTCTATCTATTCCCCTCATAATTGTGTACACCTCAATCAAGTCACCTCTCAGCCTTCTTTGTTCTAAGGAAAATAACCCCAACCGATCCAATCTCTCCTCGTAGCTACACTTTTCTAACCCTGGCAACATTCTTGTAAACCTCCTCTGCACTCTCTCCAGAGCTATTACATCCTTCCTGTAATGTGGTGACCAGAACTGCACACAACACTCCAGTTGTGGCCTCACCCATGTTTTATACAATTCCAACATTATATCCTTACTTTTATATTTTATACCTCTGCCAATGAAGGAGAGCATTCCATATGCCTTCTTTACAACCTTGTCTACTTGAACTGCTGCCTTCAGGGACATGTGTACTTGTACGCCAAGATCTCTCACTTCATCTACCCCTCTTAGTATATTCCCATTTATTTTGTAATCCCTGTAACTGTTTGACCTCCCTAAATGTATGACCTCACACTTCTCTATGTTAAAATCCATCTGCCACTTTACCGCCCACTCCACCAACCCAACTATATCGTTTTGGAGATTATGGCTATCCTCTACACTATCCACTACTCGGCCAATCTTTGTGTCATTTGCAAATTTCCCAATCGTGCCCCCAGCATTCACGTCCAAATCGTTAATACATAACACAAACAGCAAGGGTCCCAACACCGAGCCCTGTGGAACACCACTTGGCATCATAGAACTGTAATATTATCAATATGGGGCAGCAACCGATGTACATCAGGTTGAAAACTATATAATCCCAGTCTCAGTAGCAAGCATGGAGCCTCTAAAATAAGGAATGAAGCTTCAAAGGAACAAGCTGGTCAGCAGTAGGTAATCAGGTGACTAGCTGAGGCACTGTGCTTTGTGGTGATGCTTACCATCATGTCAAGCAGGGCAGACTTGTAACTAGACCTCACCAGCTGACAGCTCACAAGTCCGCTTTTTATTCATTGCAGCCAAATTACCTATGCTCCATGGGGTTGTGGTTACTCATAGTCCAGATCCTTGAATTGGTGAAAATTTGATTTCAGTAGTTTATGGGCAATAAACATTGACAAGTGAGAGCTGACTGCCAAGGTCTGGTAATGACCAACTCCTTCCCAGTTGAAGTAGTCAACTCACATTAGGTATGCTAAGCATCTCCAGTATTGACATTGGGGAGATTGCCTATGACAGCATTCTCATTTCCATACCATGTAATATAATTTAACAAGATAATACCACATTCTCTTTATTTTTAGCTAACATGTTAAATTGTATATAACTTTGAACTGCAAACTGGGCAGTTTTAAAGCATGAGGCAGTAAGTGAGACTGATCATTGTTTGCATTTTTCTGCACTGCTTCATGTCTTACATTACAAAGGTCAAATAGATAAAGCTACGATTAATTAACTACCTATTTTGACCCTGTTTGTGCCAAATCTATAGGTGTACGTCACTGGGGAAGAGGAATGACATTTTGCTAGTACATTGTATTTGCACAACATTATTTACAGGGGAAAGGTACAAAGTAATCAATCAGATTTGGTCTTAACATCACAAGGAAGGAAAAAATGTAATTGTGTACTTTTATCAGTCTTATCTTCACTGTGGTTATTAAAGGGACTTCATATTTTGTTTTATATATTTTTGGATGGTTTTGAAGGCATATTAGAAAGCAAAAGAACAATTCAAAAAGATGAGGATATTTAAAAATAATCTGTTATTATGATTTTATTACGCATTCATCAACTTACTTCTGATTGATATGCTCCACCCTTATTACTAGTAGTCCTCTTATGTTACAATGGGTAATCTTCTTCATGACCTTCTGCAAGTCAGTGAAAATTTTGTTTCTTTCAATTCTTCAAAGAAATTGTTTCTTCATGTCTCTCACAAATCAAACCAAAAACAGGCACCTCTTGCTTTTGATGATTCTGCCCTTAGTCTTTTTGATCTATCAACAATTTTGGTCTTATTATCTCCTCTGACCTCAAATGGAATTCACACTTCCGTAAAACTCTCTTAAGAAATTTGATCTCATCTTTTGTTTCAAGTGCTTTGACCACAAACATCTCTTAAATCTTTATAAAACCCAAGTTGCAGAGAACATAAAAATAGCTCCCATCTCAGATAAGGGTCTTTGAGCACCTCTGTTTCGCTCTTGGACAGAATATAGTAAAACATTGTAGATAATCATCTGTTACTCATATCCTCTAACCTTCTGTCTTTGTATCACAGCCTTTCATGTTTTTCTATTCTAATTAATACATTTTAGCTGACCGTTCTTCTGAACATTCCTCTCTAGTTCTTTTTGAATTGCTCTTATACCATCGATATGGCTGTCTTCTCTATTTTATTAATATCCAGTCCATATTGATTCTTTCATAGGATCTCAGAACTGTAGAAATGCTTAATTATTCTTCCCACGATCTTTGTGACAGCAAATTATTATTTTGTGATTTACTTTGGCTGTGATATTTATGGGAAGACAGGGAAGGTACCAGGGAGCTTAGGGCAAATCTGCCAAGGCTGAAGACATGGGGTTCCTGCTGAATTTAATGGCAGGGCCTGATTATAATTGCTTACTTTCCATTTCTTGCCTGGTAATCAGCCAAATTGCGTAGGCTGGCTGACTGCAAGGTGGGAAAACCAGCAGCAGGAGGCTGCAGCTGTGGACCCTTCTAGGTGGTCCCCAGTAGTTGGGAGCAGGGATGGAGTGAGAGTTCCGTTCTTGGCTGGGGGTGAGAGAGGTCATCCGGGATAGACAAAACGTGAATTTGGTGGGAAAAAGGGAATTGTGAGATAGAGGGAGTGAGAGATTGCAGCTTGTAGAGGAGAGAGCATTCCTAGGGGGAAGGAGCAAGAGACCTGGACTCCTCCTGGCCCACAGGGAGTGCTTACTTTATTGATCTAAAACCTTATGCTTCGCTTTTACTACTAAGCTTGCCAAACCCTGGAAAACTCTCACAAACTGTTAAATTAAAATCAAGCTTCCAACTGCACCATGGGAAACTGATTTAAATATGGTACTGAAGTATCTTGCCTCTTCACAGTGGATAACGTGCATGACTCAAAACTCACCACTGGATAAACAGTAATTGGTGTACACAAGGTAGGTTGGGGACGCATCCCAATTTAAAAATTTTTAACTCTCCCCACACAGAACCCCCACCTCCCACTCCCAACACTCTCCCGCCTATCTTAGGGAGAAGATGTGGTTAATATCAAGGCCACAGTTTTTATTACTCCTGTCATTTACATTGCACTTTTACATTGCTTGATGACCTTATGAATGCCGCTTTTCAGTGACTACATCATGCCATTTACCCTTGCAGATCACAGGAGGTCATTCACCCTTTTGCAGCATTGCACCTAGTTTCCCTTGTGGACTACATAGCTGCTAATCTCTACCGTGACCACTGTCCAGACTGCCTTGGTCAGGCAGGAGGGCCTCCTGCTGGGAAATGGGACTGCCTGCCATTCCCAGACGGCCTGGAGGAGAACCTGCAGGGAGGCATCACTAAACCATGGGACCACCGCCTGGAGCATTCTTCACTACTTGAATGGGATGACTGCAAGTGACCAAAATCAATGGTTGGGGATGAGGGGGTAGCAGCAGTTCCAGGGATCCATGGGGGACAGTAGAGAAGGGGCGGGGGGGGGTGCAGCAGCACTTCTGGGAAGAGAAACCTTCAGAACGATAGACAGAATGATGCTGCTGGATTGCAGGGAGTGGATGCCTGTCTGGGTGCCATTTAAATATGGCGTCCAAACTTTTGACCCCATTTGATAAAGACCAGTGACGACCTGCCTGCCCCACTGCATGATTGGTCAGGCCCCCGCCTCTGCATAGATAATTGGCTGTCCGCCATGTGACTGCACATGGCCAGCCATTCCACCATTGGGATAACTGGACGCTACAATAAGATTCTGGTGTCTCTCTTGTTAGAGATAATGATTGCCTGGCACTCATGTGGTGTGAATATTACTTTGTCACTTAACAGTTTAAGCCTGAATATTGTCCAGATCTTGCTGTGTGCAGTATCTGACTGTGCAATCATTCGTGAACATACCCACTTCTGACCTTATGTCAGAGAGAATTATATTGATGAAGCAGCTGAAGATGGTTGCGCCTAAGACACAACCCTGAGGGACTGGGGGGATATCCCAACTTAGATCAACTTACTGATTATTGACTAAGTAATGAATCTGATGTATATGCCTTAGAAAAAGAGATTATAATGTCTTTGTGCTATTTGGACAGCTCTCACTTCAGTTTTTAACCTGTTAACTATCAAGCCCCCCCCCATTCTAGAAAATCTCCATTCCTTTTCTCAGGTGAAATCAAAGATGTTTGTTGTGAATTTTTGGCTCATTCCTATACACATATGAATGCTTAGGAGTGGAACCCATATTATTTCAGTACAGCTGGAAGGCAAGACATAGGGCAGAATTTTGCCATTGGCGAGCAGGGGGCGGGGCCCGCTCGTCGATGCGTAAAATGACGTGGGATGACATCGGGCGGAAACCCCGACGTCACCGCGCCCCATTTAAATTTTCAGGAAGGCGGGGGCTCAGCAAAATCAGCTGCGGGCCCGCTGACCTGTCAATGGCCAATTGAGGCCATTGACAAGATCATTTAACCAATTAAAGGATCTGCCCATCCAACCTTAAGGTTGGTGGGCAAGCCAGGAGCCCTGGCGGGAATTAGAAAAAACATGAAACCTCATCCACCGGGGGATGAGGTTTCATGCAGGGTTTTAAAAATTTTAATAAAGTTATTCTGTATATTATGAACATGTCCCAACTCATGTGACATTGGCACATGAGGGGGACATGTAAGGGAATATTTATTTTCTATTTTTAATATTTTTCAAAGTCCAGGCGATCTCCCTGAGGCAGCACTTAGCCTCAGGGAGATGTGCGCTCTTTCGTGCGCATGAGCGAAAGAGCACACTCTTGATTTCAGGGATTCCCCCGCAGCCCGCACAGGGAGCGCGTAGTGCTTCCCGCCGGATGTCACGCTGGGCGGGCCTTAATTGGCCCACCCGCGTAAAATGGCGGTGCGGCCCGCTTCGCTGGCAGTGATTGGCTCCATGCCTGCCGCAGATTGGGTCGGGCCCACCCACCTGACAGGCAGAAAATTCTGCCCATAGAGTTTGTGACAGAGGCTGCAGCTGATAATTTGGAGTTTCTTGATGTTGCCCTGTAGGAAGTTATGACTCATCCTAGACAAGCTGTATGAAGGGAGATATTCAATCAGTCGAGAGAGGTAGAACTGTTGCGCATGTAAATGCTGACCCTGTACTTGAGATTATTTCACTGAGGCCCAGAATATAGATAAGAGATGGGAGACTAAGGAGAGATCTTTCAAACACCTCAGAAATGATAGTGCAAGCAGAAAGAGAAGCCATTTGCTGGAGAGGTATTGGCTACATTCAGACAGGTAGGAATGGAATGTTGCAAGGGTAGTTCTGTGGAGTTGGATGATAGATGAGAGAGTTGGAGCAGAATGATATGATAAACAAAATTGAATGTCACAGAAAGCTTGAGGATGATGAGGAATGATGACGTCAGCTAGCATGGAGGCCCAGAGAGGCGCTGATAGAGAAGATTGATGGAGTTGCAGAGGGGTCTGTGAATAAGATAAGCTTTAGAGGAAAGGGGTGCATTTGGATGAGAGATGGCAAAAGGAAAAGTAGGGATCCTGGTATGAGAGGTTGTGGGGTATTGGGCTGGATGAACAGACAGAGGCAGCTGCATTGATGATCTTGATTAACCATGTGAACTTCTCAAACTTAGGGTGGAATGTAATACTCTCCCCATAGATGGGTTTGGAGGTGGGGGACACCCCACCACCTACCCACCCCTACCCCAATTAACTCTGGGACAAAAAGGCTCATGGATGGCCTGCCAGCTCCAATACCAATTTAGGCCCTTAAGTGGGCAATTAATGCAGCAGGCAGGGCAGTCACCATGCAGGAAGCCTGAGAAACATATCCTGTTGTGTTTGCTTGCGGACGCCTGAGGTGGAGGGGGGGTCCCTCATTGTCAGGCACTCAGTGCCTGATTGAGGGACTTGGCTTCAGGAAGGTGGGGTGCTGGGGGTTGGTGACAGGGGGAGTTGGGGGGGCTGAAAGCCAATTCCTTCCCTTTCTTCCAACCTGCCCTCCCTGGACCCCAGCCAATGACCCCCTTCCTGAGACCCCCCCCCCCCCCTCACTTACCTGTGGCCTGGGTCCCTTGCTGATTGTGGGCCTCTGGTGTGTGCTTTGGCAGCAGCTTCCATTGCTCCCATGGTGCTGCCATTGGCAATAAGGTGCTTCCAGCCCTGGGGGTATCAGAATTTCCTTTATCCTGCAGAAGGCCCTGTTGCCAGTATTACACCACACCATATGCAGCAGTTCAAGAGGCAACTCACCACCACCTTGTCAAGGGCAATTAGGGATGGGCAATAAATACCGGCCTAGTCAGCGATATCACATCCCATGAATGAATTTTTAAAAAATTAAATTCCGCTCTTAGTCTTTGAGATCATAGTGGAGAGGTGGAGGAGAAGGGATTAATGAGGCATTTGTCATGGCTATAAAGGCCCTGGAGTTGTCGTTGACTTTCAAAATGATCTTGGAATGATAGATTTTTTGGTTCAGGAACAGAAACTTGGTTTTAGATAAGACCATAAGACGTAGGAGCAGAAGACGGCCATTCGGCTCATCGAATCTGCTCTGCCATTCAATGAGATCGTGGCTGATCTGATAATTTTCGGCTCCACTTTTCTGCCTTTTCCCCATAACCCTTGATTCCCTTACTGGTTAAAAGTCTGTCTATCTCAGCCTTGAATATGCTTAAAGACCCAGCCTTTACAGCCCTCTGTGGTAAAGAATTCCACAGATTCCACTACCCTCTGAGAGAAGAAATTCCTCCTCATCTCTGTCTTAAATGGGCACCCCCTTACTCTGAGATTATGCCCTCTGGTCCTACACTATCCCAGAAGGGAAAGTAACCTTTCAGCATTAACCTGTCAAGCCCCCTAAGAATCTTATATGTTTCAATAAGGTCACCTCTCATCCTTCTAAACTCCAATGAGTACAGGCCCAACCTACTCAACTTCTCCTCATAAGAAAATCCCTCCATACCCAGGATCAACCAAGTGAACCTTCTCTGGACTGCCTCCAATGCCAGTATATCTTTCCTTACATAAGGGGAGCAAAACTGTTCACAGTATTCTAGGTGTGGTCTAACTAGTGCCTTGTATAGTTTTAGCCCTATTTTTATACTCCATTCCCTTTGAAATAAAGGCTAACATTCCATTTGCCTTCCCTATTACCTGCTGAACTGGTATGCTAGCTTTTTGTAATTCATGCCTGAAGATCCCCAAACCCTTTTGTGCTGCAGCTTTCTGCAGTCTTTCTCCATTTAAATAATATTCAGCTCCTCTATTCTTCCTGCCAAAGTGCATAACCTCACATTTTCCCACATTACATTCCATCTACTAAGTTGTTGCCTACACACTTAACCTGTCTATATCCCTCTGTAGACTGTTTGTGTCAACCTCAACGCTTGACTTCCCACCTATTTTTGTGTCATCCACAAACTTGGCGATAGTACATTCACTTCCCTCATCCAAGGCATTACTACTTATTGTAAATAATTGTGGCCCCAGCACTGATCCCTGTGGCACTCCACTTGTTACAGGTTGCCATCCTGAAAATGTCCCTCTTAACCCAACTCTCTATCTTCTATTAGTTAGCCAATTCTCCAACCATACTAATATACTGCTCCCAACACCATGGGCTCTTATCTTAGTAAGTAGCCTTATGTGCAGTACCTTATCAAGCGCCTTTTGGAAATCCAAATTTATTACATCTACTGGTTCCCCTTTATCTATCCTGCTTTTTACCTCCTCAAAGAAATCTCATAAATTTGTCAGGCATGATTTCCCCTTCATGAAGCCATGCTGACTCTGCTTGATTATATTATGTATTTCTAAATGCTGTACTATTACACCCTTTAACTCTAACATTTTCCCAATGATGGATGTTAAGCTAACTGGCTCATAGTTACCTGTTTTTTTTGTCTCCCTCCCTTTTTGAATAAGGGTGTTACATTGGCAGTTTTCCAATCCTCTTGGGCTTTCCTAGGATCTAAGGATTCTTGGAAGATTATTACCAGTGCATCCACTATTTCTGTAGCTACTTCCTTTACTATCCTAGGATGCAACCCATCAGGTCTTGGGGACTTATCGGCATTTAGATCCATTAATTTCCCTAGTACTTTTTCTCTTGTGATAGTTATTGCATTTATTTCCAACCCCCTTTTGCCCCTTGTTTATTTAGTATTTTTGGAATAATGTTAGTGTCTTCTACCGTGAAGACTGATGCAAAATATTTATTCAATTCCTCTGCCATTTCCTGGTTCCCCATTATTGTTCCCCCAGCCTCATTCTGTAAGGAGTCTATGTTCACTTTGGCCTCTCTCTTCCTTTTTATATATTTAAAGTAGAATTTACTGTCCGTTTTTATATTATTTGCTAGTTTACCCTCAAAGTTTATTTTTTCCCTCTTTATTTTTTTGGTCATCTTTTGTTGGCTTTTAAAACTTTCCCAATCTTCTGGCTTACCACAAATCTTTTCCACATTGTATGTTTTTTCTTTCAATTTGGTATTATCCTTAACTTGCTTGGTTAACCATAGTCAGTTTATCCCCTTCCTAGAATCCTTCTTCCTCACTGGACTATATCTTTGTTGTGAGTCATGAACTATTTTCTTAAATGTCTGCCATTGTTCATCAACCTTTTTTTCTGCTAAACTATTTTCCCAGTCAACTCCAGCCAACTCTGCCCTCATTCCTTTGTAATTACCCTTATTTATGCTTAGCACAGTTGTTTCCAACCCAGGCTTCTCACTCTCAAACTGAATGTTAAATTCTATCATGTTATGGTCAATCTTTCCTAGGGAATCTTTCACTCAGATCATTTATTAAATCTGCCATATTATACATTACCGGATCCAAAAAAGTCTGATCCCTGGTTGGATCCACAACATATTGTTCTAGGAAACTGTCCTGAATACACTCTATGAATTCTTGCTGGTGGCTACCTCTGTCAATTTGATTTTCCCAATCTACATGAAGATTAATGTCACCCATGATTAATGTACTGCTTTTTTACATGCCTTCATTATCTCCTAATTTATTCTTTGTCCCACAGTATAGCTACTATTCGGGGGCCTATAGACTATTCCCACCAGTGGCTTCTTCCCCTTGTTATTGCTTAGCTCCACCCAGATGGATTCTACCTCTTCCGATCCAAGATCATTTCTTGCTGTTGTACTTATTCCATCTTGTACCAACAAAGGTACCCCATCACCCTTTTGTTCTTGCCTGTCTTTTCGAAAGGTTACATACCCCTGAATATTTAGTTCCCAGCTTAGAACTCCTTGTAACCATGTCTCCATAATGGCTGTAAGATTGTACCCATTAACCTCTATTTGTGCCATTAATTCATTTATTTTCTTCCAAATGCTACGAGCATTTAAGTAAAGAGCCATTAATTTTGCCTTTTTACCATTTTCCCCCCTTTGACCCTATTTGCTGCTGCTTTTTTATGTTTGTACACTCTGCCCCTTCCTGTCACACTCTGGGTATCATTACCTAAATAGCTGCTCTGCAATGATGCCATATCCTTTTGCTTTGTAAGCCTACGTTTATCGTCTCCAGAACCCTCACCCACTTTATTTAGTTGAAAGCCCTTTCTACAGCCCAGTTGCTCACAACACAGCTGGAAGCTAATGACTGGGCTATAATACATAGTAAAAATACCAGGCATTGGAGTCAGTGCAGTAAAGAGGAACCAAACCGATACTGAGGTTAAGCCATATGAACTCTAAGGAGCGACTGAAGAACCTGAAATTGTTTACGCTGGAGAAGAGAAAACATGGGGAAGATATGTTTTACATATTCAAGACTCTTGAGGCAGATAAATGGAACTCAGTAATAAGATGGAGATTGCCAGAAACTCTACAACCAAGGGACATGGGTTTGAATTTCAAAGAAGGAGAGTGGGGAGACAGTTTTGATTCGACTACCTTATGGACTGGTTGATGAATGCCCAGAGAGGTGGATACCGTGAGGAAAATTTAGTTGAGAATTAAATAAGCATTACGGGGGAGCGTGGTGGGATGTGATTGCGAGGGATTAGATTTGGGGCCAGTCAGATGGACTAGCAAGTCTATTTCGGTTCTGAACTCCCTATACGCCTATGTACTTAATAAGACTCCTGGCTTGAATGGTTTACATTGTGATAAAAAATTAAAATCATGTTATGATTTCTAGTCCAGATGACTACCACATATTTGTGTATTAAGATTAGATAACAATTGGAATTTGTTTTAAACCATGAATGTGCAAGATAATGGAAGAAATAAGATCTTTTTAGAAAGCCACAAAATATTTATACAAGCAAGGACAACTTGAAAGACAACTGACTTGATTACAGAAATCCCTTTGAAGTAAAAAAACATGCATTGTTCATTTGTAAAGTTTTGAATTACTGACGTTTAAATTAAGCAAATACTTTCAAAAGATACTTTGGGTATAATTTTATCTTCACCAGCTGGGCAATGATCTGACAGACTAGATTGCCTACTAGTCATAGAATCCACTTGATTTTCAAACAGCAAAGATATAAATGACCAAATAATTTGATTTTGATTTGATTTTCACCTGTAATTTGGTCGAACTGTATCAGAGAATCTATGCAATGGAGTCTAGAAATGTCAAGATGTGGTATTTTTAACTGATAATGCATTTCAGTTATTAAATTCTTGCCTCCCTATGGCTGAATGAGGCCACTGTATATTTAACTAGTGGTTAACCCACTAGTTAACCCACTAACACTGCCCACCACCCTCCACCCCCAATCCAGCTGAAAAATTAGCACGAAGTAGCAGTCAGTCCTCAAATAAGTTTTTAAAAATATATTCCATCTTGGGATGTGGGTGTCTCTGGCTCGGCCAGCAGTTTTTGTCCACCCCTAATTGCCCTTGAGAACGTGGTGGTGAGCTACCTTCCTGAACTGCTGCAGTTCAGATGGTGTGGGTACACCCATTGTGCTGTTAGAGGGGGAGTTCTAGGGTTTTGACCAAGTGACAATGAGGGAACAGCGATGTTGTTCCAAATCAGGATGGTTAATGGCTTTGAGGAGAACTTGCAGTTGGTGATGTTCCATTGGTCTGCTGCCCTTATCTTTCTAGGTGTTGGAGGTCGCAGGTTTGGAAGGTACTGTCGAAGGAATCTTGATGATTGCTGCAGTGTATCTTGTAGATGGTACACACTGCTGCCACTGTGCATCGGTAGTGGAGGGAGTGAATGTTTGAGGTGCATGATTGGGTGCCAACCAAGTGGGCTGCTTTATCTTGGATAGTGTCAAGTCTCTTGTACTCACCCAGGCAAGTGGAAAACATTCCATCATACTCCTGATTTGTGCCTTGTAGATGGTGAACAGGTTCTGGCGAGTCAGAAGGTAAGTTACCCGCTGCAGAATTCCAAGCCTCTGACCTGCTCTTGTAGCTACAGTATTTATATGGCTGGTCCAGTCCAGAATCTGGTCAATAGAGTCATAGAGTCATAGAGGTCTACAGAACAGAAAAGGCCCTTCGGCCCATCAAGTCTGCGCCGGTCAAACAAGTACCTAACTATTCTAATCCCATTTTCCAGCACTAGGCCCATAGCTTTGTATGCCATGGCATCACAAGTGCACATCCAAATACTTCTTAAATGTTATGAGGGTTTCTGCCTCTACCACCCGTTCAGGCAGTGAGTTCCAGTTTCCCATCACCCCCTGGGTGAAAAAATTCTTCCTCACATCCCCTCTAAACCTCCTGCCCCTTACCTTAAATCTATGCCCCTGGTTATTGATCCCTCCACCAAGGGGAAAAGTTCCTTCCTGTCTGCCTTATCTATTCCCCTCATAATTTTATATACCTCAATCATGTCCCCCCTCAATCTCCTCTGTTCCAGGGAAAATATCCCCAGTCTATCCAATCTCTCCTCATAGCTAAAACTCTCCAGCCCAGGCAACATCCTGGTAAATCTCCTCTGCACTCTCTCTAGTACAATCACATCCTTCCTATAATGCGGATTCCAGAACTCCACGCAATACGCTAGCTGTGGCCTAACTAGCGTTTTATACAATTCCAGCATAACCTCCCTGCTCTTATATTCTATGTCTCGGCTAATAAAGGCAAGTATCCCATTTGCCTTCTTAACGACCTTATCTACCTCTCCCGCTACCTTAAGGGACCGGTGGACATGCACACCAAGATCCCCCTGATCCTAAGTACTTCCCAGGGTCCTACCATTCATCATGTATTCCCGTGCTTTGTTGGTCCTGCCCAAGAGCATCACCTCACACTTATCCAGATTAAATTCCATTTGCCACTCATCAGCCCATCTGACCAGCCCGTCTATATCCTCCTGTAATCTAAGGCTAACCTCCTCACTATTTACCACCCCACCAATTTTCATGTCATCGGCGAACTTACTGAGTAACCCTCCTATGTTCAAGTCTAAATTGTTTATATATACCACAAACAGCAAGGGACCCAACACCGAAACCTGTGGAACCCCACTGGACACGGGCATCCAGTCACAAAAACACCCCTCAACCATCGCCCTCTGCTTCCTGCCACTCAGCCAATTCTGGATCCAATTTGCCAAATTGCCTTGGATCCCATAGGCTGTTACCTTCGTTATCAGTCTCCCATGTGGGACCTTATCAAAAGCCTTGCTGAATTCCAAGAAGACTACGTCAAATGCATTGCCCTCATCTGGTTACCTCTTTGAAAAATTCAATCAAATTGGTCAGACATGACTTCCCCTTAACAAAACTATGCTGACTGTCCTTGATTAATCCCTGCCTCTCCAAGTGTAGATTAATTCAGTCCCTCAGAATTGCTTCAAATAGTTTCCCCACCACTGAGGTTAGACTGACTTGCCTGTAGTTCCCTGGTTTATGCCTTCTTCCCTTCTTGAATAATGGTACCACATTGGCTGTCCTCCAGTACTCTGGCACCTCTCCTGTGGCCAGAGAGGTATTGAAAATTATTGCTGGCGCCTCTGCTATCTCCTCCCTTGCCTCACTCAACAGCTTGGGATACATTTCATCCGGGCCTGGAGATTTATCTACTTTTAAGCTTGCCTGACCACTTATAACCTCCTCCTTTTCTATGCTAATTTCTTCAATTATATCACAGTCCTTCTGCCTGATTTCCACACCCATGTCGTCCCTCTCACTTGTGAACACCACACAAAGTATTCATTTAGAACCCTACCTACATCTTCCAGCTCCACACACAAATTACCACTATGGTCCTTAATGGGCCCTACTCTTTCCCTAGTTATCCACTTACTCTTAATGTACTTGTAAAATAACTTTGGATTTTCCTTTATTTTACCTGCCAATGTTTAGTAACCCCCAGGATGTTGATAGAGGTGGGGGGAGGATTCAACGATGGTAATGTCATTGAGTGTCAAGAGGAGATGGTTAGATTCCCTCTTGTTGGAGATGGTTATGGCCTGGAGACTGGGATCCAGGATAGATAAACCAGGAATTACACAGCATGAGAGACTTAAACTTTCTTTGACTGGCTTGGAGGAATATTCTGCTCCACCTTGCTCCACAAAGAAACTTCAGCTTACCAGGCAGGAAAGCCACATGCTCAGCCGGGGTTTAAATTGTTGTCAGGACCCAAAGATGTCATAGGACTCTGATGTGTATATTTAAAGGAGGACCTCACTGACTTTAGTATATGAATAATGCACATTACTTTTGTCTAATTACTGCATTTGTAAAAAATGATACGATGAAAATGCTAAATAAGTGGTTACTTTGAAGGACGGTTAATCAATTAAGAGGTTTATGTTAAATATTAGCATGTTAACACTTATTGTCATGGAGCAATTCTGCCAGATTTAACTCTCATACTTAGTTCCTGGTCTGAGCATCTCCCAATGGGGAGAATAAGAGGTCAATGTCATGGTCTGGTGCAGTGCACGAGTACATCAATATACTGAGCCAGCTAAAATTTATCAGCTAAGATAGTTGAAATATATATTCCAGTTGCATACTTTCAAGTAAAGAAAATCTGAAAGTTTAAAACGTTGCACAGTAGTGGTGTCATTCACCATATATTTTTGAGTTGCAATTTTTTTCCTTAGCAAAATGCAATTTTCCTAAAAGGTTATGTTCCTGTCGTGAGCCATGTGATAAACTGTTAAAGGATCCTTTCTTTTTTGGCAGAAGATGGATGAAGAAAATGAGGCTAACTTGTTGGCTGCTTTAACGGAGACACTGGACAGCATCCCAATAGATGAAGATGGATTACCTTCATTTGATGCACTGACAGATGGGGATGCGACCAATGTCAATGATCCTAGTCCTCCATCAATGCCTGACGGCACTCCTCCGACTCCGGAGGCTGAAGAGCCGTCTCTAGTAAGAATCCTTCCTACTGTTTAACAAGAATTGGATGAGCCTCTGGCTACCCGCTGTATGATGTAGTCAAAATAAGGTTTGGATTTTTCAATTAAGGCCACAAGGAAACTGAAAGTATTAAATGCCTACAAAAATGTAACATTAAGAGAAGATGCATTTTAAGAACAGATTGTCGTTAAAATCTCCATAGAGCCCGAAGATTTTTAAAAGGACATTTAAACTCCCAGATAATAGCTGAAAGGATGACATGACAAAATTTCACATTTTAAGACTTATACTGTAATAAAAGGCTAAAAGCACCACGATTAAACACTATCTTTTTAGGCAACATATACTTTAAACCACAAAACACAACATTCCATGTTTCCTTTTAGTGCAACTGAAAACACACTTCACAGATGTACTTTGCACTGTTCTTTAAGTGGACATTCAACTCTGATGGAACTAGTCCTGAGGGCTTACTTCTGTTCTTTTCCTTCCTCAGCCTCAAATTTTAATCTCAGAACTGTCTTTCACAGTGAGATGTTCTTTTCCTGTGGAGAAATCTTTCATCCTTCTTTTAATTCCTCATGAATTCAGTCTTTTTAATCTGAACACAAGCTCCCAGATACATTCCTACATGGTGAATCATAGAGACCTTGGTTTTGAGTTACTCTGCCTTTCCCAGATATTGGCAGAATAATATTGTCTGTGAGTTTTTAGGGATATCTTAAGCCCTTCCCCGCTCATAGCCCATCTCCATGGCAATGTGAATCACATGGGCCTTGTATTCACATAGCAAAGCTGATTAGCTATCCTTGAAACTCTGACTCTCTTCTATCTTGGAAGTAAATGTGCAGTTTGAAGGGCAACTGTTTCCAGCCTGACATTCTCAATACTTTTCTGGGACTTTGGAGTCTCGCAGTCTATCCACTGATAATGCACAAGTTGCTGTCATTGTCTCCAAGTGTAAACACCTTGTAACCTTCTTCCCAGTAAAACAAACTCGGCCCCCTATAATCTCTAGCAATCAAACCACTCAAGCTTGCTGTCAGACAGACCTCAGAACAGGTCACATTATCCCCTTCACTTTAAATTAATGACAGTCCCAAAACAATCTTATAAAACTCATCCTTGTATCATTGCATTCTATGGTAACTTGGGTGCAATAACACTTACAGCTTCTAAGTATGCGCATGTGTAAGTATGTTTTTCTTAACCATAGTTTGCTATCAAGCATTTTTGAAATGATGAAAAAAGCAACAGAAACTGGAAATTTAACTAATTTGAATGACATGTGATTTGATAAGTTGTTTACAAGTAGATTCTGTTTATTTCATGCATCATTAAATTTCCCCCCATTTTGGTTGTATTTTTCCAGTTGAAGAAGCTCTTGCTGGCTCCTGCTAATTCACAGTTTATCTACAATGAATGCCATGGAGGCATTACACACATCCACATGACCAATAATAACAGGATTAGACCAAGCCCTGCTGTTGTCAAGGTACACTTCAGTGCTGTTATCAGAAATTTATGTGCAAGAAAGAAAGGAATATTTTATGCCACAAAGAGCTACCTTGACATTCAATGGCATTACCATCACTGAATCCATCACTATCAACATCCTGGGGGTTAACATTGACCAGACACTGAACTGGACCAGCCATATAAATACTGTGGCTACAAGAGCAGGTCAGAGGCTAGGAATCCTGCAGTGAGTAATTCACCTCCTGATTCCCCAAAGCATGTCCACCATCTACAAGGCACAAGTCAGGAGTGTGATGTAATGCTCTCCACTTTCCTGAATGAGTGCAGCACTCAAGAAGCTTGACACCATCCAGGACAAAGCAGTTCGCTTGGTTTGCACCCCATCCACAAACATTCACTCCCTAGCACCGATGCATAATGGCAGCAGTGTGCACCATCTATAAGATGCACTGCAGGAACTCACCAAGGCTCCTTAGATAGCACCTTCCAAACCCACGGCCACTACCATCTAGAAGGACAAGGCAGCAGACACATGGGAACACCATCACCTGGAAGTTCCCCTCCAAGCCACTCGCCATCTTGACTTGGAAATATCTCATCGTTCCTTCACTGTCGCTGGGTCAAAATCCTGGAACTCCCTCCCGAACAGCATTGTGGGTGTACCTACACCACATGAACTGCAGCGGCTCAAGAAGGCAGCTCACCACCACATTTTCAAGGGCAATTAGGGATGGGCAATAAATGCTGGCTACCCAGCTATGCCCGCATTCCATCTGGATTATTTAATTTAATTGTATGGGAAAGAATGAACCAGCATGCGCATGTAGATTTGTAGCATGCTTGATATAGATGTTATGGCCTATTCACTCCTAGAGTCAGGAAATTGTCCAGCTCATTGAACCCGCCTCAGGAAGAAATCCCCCAATGGAGGGATCTTTATTCAGTGGTGAGATGCGTGCTGGATCTGCCACTCTGGATATAGATCAGCTGTGGCCACAGGGGCTGCCAAGTGCCAAGACAGGCTGGTTTAAAGGCAGTCTGGGACTTCTTCCGTTATTAAGTACCCATCACACTCCCTCACTGCCACACCCACTCCCTATCCATGCTAACTCGTGCCAACCTGTGCCCCTCACTCATCCCCATATCCCCTTATAGCCCCTATGTCAACTTAGTGCCAATTCATGCCAACCCATGGCCCCATGCACCACCAAACTCACCCAGTATCCACCATGGGAAGACTCCAGGAGCCATGCTGAGATTTTTTTAAAATTCTTTCATGGGATGTGGGCATTCCTGGCAAGGCCAGCATTTATTGCCCAACCCTCAGTGCCCTTGAACTGAGTGGCTTGCTAGGCTATTGCAGACGGAAGTTAACATTGTTTTGAGTCTGGAGTCACACGTAGGCCAGACCAGGTAAGGACATTAGTGAACCAGGTGGGTTTTTATGACGGTTGATCATAGCTTCGTGGTCACCGTGATTGACACTAGCTTTATATTCTAGATTTATTAAGTGAATTCAAATTCCACTAGTTGTTATGGTGGGATTTCAACCCACGTATCCAGAGCATTAGCTTGGGTCTCTGGATTACTGGTCCAGTGATATTACCACTACGCCACTGTCTCCCCTCCCTAGATGAAATGAAATAATGTTCTAAGTATCTATTACAGATATAGATGCTACATAAAAAAAAACTCTCATTCATAAAAGCCCATTCAATAGATTTGAATCCCCTCATGGGCTTGATCCCATATAAGAAACAAACATTTGTATTCATTACCCCACGTCAAAGACCGCTAATCCATTAATAACCTCTTGGAACTATCAATCACACTGTGAACTTACAGGCCCCCACTGTGATAATTACAGATTGTGGAAGCAGTCAAGTAGTAATAATGCTATAATGATAGCACTGAGGGTAATGTGAACACACATCTATTGAAACTACAAGCAAAAAATTGTTTCAACTCACAGACATGGACAGGCTGTATTTTTTTTCAGAATTTTTAAGAGTTGTGCATTTAAATAACTTGACAGTTTGACAGTTCCACAGACCTTA
Source organism: Cetorhinus maximus (assembly GCF_964194155.1). Classification (NCBI taxonomy): domain Eukaryota; kingdom Metazoa; phylum Chordata; class Chondrichthyes; order Lamniformes; family Cetorhinidae; genus Cetorhinus; species Cetorhinus maximus. The sequence goes on along the minus strand of NC_135879.1, from coordinate 114,863,077 downwards.
TCCGCCCTTTGCAAGCATTTGTTTCTATTCCAAAAAATTGTAACTCAAACACTGCAGGATAAGGTCTCAGTCCAGCGAAAATAAGGTCTGCTTGAACTCAACAATGAGTTCAAATGGTCCTGCTGAATTTGGGTTTCCAGCATGTGTGAGTCATGCCTCACTTCCCCCAACCACCCACTTCCCACCCTGCCCCATTCCCGTACCAATGAAAATAGGATCTGTCGGAACTGGGGGAGGAGGCGAGACTTCCAATCTGGGTTCCCAGCACCATTTTGGGTTAGGCATTGAATCCCCATGGCTTTGCAAAAGTCTAGGCCTCAGAATGGTAGCATCATAGTGTTTTTTTATTCTTTCATGTCATCTTGGCGTCACTGGCAAGACCAACATTTGTTGCCCATCCCTAATTGGCCGTGAACTGAATTGCTTGCTAGGCCATTTCAGAGAAGCAGTTAAGAGTCAACCATATTGCTATGGGTCTGGAGTCACATGTTGGACAGATCAGGTAAAAATAGCAGATTTCCTTCCCTAAAGGACATTAGTGAAGCAGGTGGATTTTTATGACAATCAACGATAGTTTCATGGTCACCATTATTGAGACTAGCTTTCAATTCCAGATTTATTAATTGAATTCAAATTCCACCAGCTGTCATGGTGAGATTTGAACCTGTGATCCAGAGCATGAGTCTGGGCCTATGGATTACTAGTCCAGTGTCACTATCTCCCTCCTACCGTATTACGGGGAGAAGGCAGGGGAATGGCAATAGGTGAATTACTAATTTGGAGAGCTGACATAGACACGATGGGCTGAACAGCCTCCTTCTGTGCTGTAATGATTCTGTGATGCTCAGCTGGGTTCCACCAGGACTGTTTGGTTCCAAACCTCGCTTTAGCCTTGGTCCAAGAATCCATTAAAGAGCTGAATTCCAGAGGTGAGATGAGAGTGACTACCCTTGACATCAAGGATGCATTTGATGAGTGGCATCAAGGAGCCCAAGTAAAATTGAATTCGGTGGAAATCTCCCCACTGCCTGGAATCATACTTATCACAAAGAAAAATTGTTGTAGTTGTTGGAGGTCAATCATCTCAACCCAGGTCATTGCTGCAGATGTTTCTCAGGGCAGTGCACTATGCTTAATTATCTTCAGCTGCTTTATCAATGACCTTCCCTCCATCATAATGTTGGAAGGGGTTTTTCGCTGATGATTGCCAGTGTTCAGTTCCAATCTTTTGTCTTTAATTGATTTATGGGATGTGAGCATCGCTGGCAAGTTCAGCATTTGTTCCCCAACCCTAATTGCCCTTGAGAAGGCGGTGGTGAGCCACCTTCTTAGTGATTTGATGGAACTGAGTGGCATATTTCAGAGGTCAGTTACGAATTAATCACAATGCTATAGGTTTGGAGTCTTATACAGGCCAGACCGGATAAGGCTGGAAGATTTTGTCCCCTGAAGGAATCAGTGAATCAAATGGGTTTTTATGACAATCCAGTAATTTTATGGTCACCATGACTGAAACTAGCTATTTTTTATTCCAGTTTTTTAAAGTTAGTTAATTGAATTTAAATTCCACCAGCTGCTTTGGTGGGGTTTGAACTCTTCTCCAGAGCATTAGTCCAGATCTCTAGATTAATCATCTAATAGCATTATCACTACTCTGCCATTCCCTGAAAATTCATAGCTTTTCAGGTAATGAAGTAGTCCATGTCTGCATGCAGCAAGACCTGGACAACATTAATGCTTGGACTGGTAAGAGGCAAGCAACATTCATGCCATGCAATGGCCAACTTCAATGATAGGGAGTTTAAGCATCTTTCCTTGATGTTCAATGGCATTACGATTGTTAAGTGCCTAATATCAACATCCTGGGATCACCATTGACCAAAACCTTAACTGGACCAGCCACATAAGCATTATGGCTAAAAGAGCATGTCAGAAGATGGGTATTCTGCAGTGAGTGACTGACCTGATTCCCAGAGCCTGTCCACCATCTACAATGCACAAGATAGGAGCATGATGGAATACTCTCTACTTGCCCTGATGAGTGCAGTTCCAACAACAGTCAAGAAGCCCAACACCATTTAGGAAAAGCAGGCCACTTGATTGCATATCCCATCCAGCACCTTAATCATTCATAACCTCCACCATCGACACCCATGACTGCAGTGTATGCCATCTACAAGATGCATTTCAGTAACTCACCAAGGCTTTTTTAACAGTACTTCCCAAACTTACAACCTCTACCACCAAGGAGGGCAAGGGCAGCAGGTGCATGGGAACATCATCACCTTGAAGTATCCCTCCAAGTCACAGACCATCTGTCTTGGAAATATCTCGTTGTTCCTTCATCGTTTCTGGGTCAACATTCTTGAACTTACTATCTAACAGCACTGTGGGAGTACATTCACCACACAGACTGTAGCTATTCAAGAAGGTGACTCACCACTATCTTCTACATATTACACTAAAGACTACAATTGTATTGATACTACATTCTTAACAGTTTGCAAACCTATTAGAAACTGAAAGAATTCTAAAAATACAGGGCTGGATTTTCCATCGCCGTAGTAGCAGGTACTACTGAAAAACTGAACTCCCATCAATTTCTTATTGTTCTCTAAATTTGTCAACGTCTGCACATCAAATGTTATAAGATATAATATTTATTTTCACAGTGTTACTACCTTCATCAAAAAAGAATTTGGCAAACTTTTTTGATTGATTTAGCAAGACGCAATTATGTTCAAGCACACTGTACTGTCACTTACACATGATTTTATTGCGTGAAAATGATGGATAGGTCTTTTGGTCCTTTCCCCTCCTTCAACAGAAAAACTTTAATGTGAAACTGTTTTAACATTTAACTTCTTTCTTCAAGTCTTTCTGTGATCTCAACAGTCAATAGGATTAATTTCATGTGACATCTGCCCTTATTATAATTATTAGCAGCTGCTGCATTTTGTTATGCAACGAAATGTACAAAACAAGAACCATACTAGCAACTGTCTAATCTTGAAAGTAGCGTAGTAACACATACTGTATTTTTCAAGTGGGAATAGTTGGTATGTTGAATAACTTACATTCACATTTTTAATAACTGTTGTTTTATTGTGTCTTTATAAGGTGGAGTCAACTTCAAGTACCAAGGCAAGCAATATTTGCCAGCAGCAGAAATCACAGGGCCAACGCCGCCCATGCACAGAATTGCTCAAATATCTGACTGCCAGTGATGACCCGCCACAGTCCAAAATAAATGACCACAAAATTAGCAGTCGAGCCAAAAGCATCTCCAAAAGGAAGATACAGCTGCAACCTCAGCAATCACATAACCTACAAGGTAAGAATGAAATTTGTGATATATCACTATTACAAGTTCAAGCCTTTCATAGGAACCTTCTTGGGTTCACTGGTGTGAGTCTGAACACATTTCACTTCTATGGGAGTTCATTCACGCTGCCCCATACTTAATTGTACAACAGTGTAACCTGTGGATGTAACAAAAGCACCTACTTGTAACCCAAACTCAGCACTCATGTCTTTCATGCATATACTTTAATTTCTCCAAAGGTGAGCCAAACTAACGTGTGGTGAAATGCAACTTGATATTCACCATTCAACTGTATTCCATGTTTAAGCTTTTTTTTATCCCATCCTTACTTCCTTGCTTTGCTGTAGACATTCCGTGCAACTCACAAAAAGCAAGGTTTGCAATTGCAAAAAAACAGCAATCAACAATTTTCAGTGAAGAAGAAAGACAAATCTGACACAAAGTTTTGGATATATGTAATTAAATAATAGAAATTAAAAGAACCACTCCCATAGAAAGGAGGTTTTTTCCACTTCTGCACTCTGAGTTTTGATGGAGAAATAGTGCAGTGCCACCTCCACCCTAAGATTTTCCATCCATTAAAGTTAATGGACAGAAATGTGTGGGTTGGGGCGCATAATTTTCTGATATGTTTTCCTGATGTGTACCAGGGGTATAGAGGCAGAAAATTTACCCAGATTGTAGAATCAACAACAGCAACATGTATTTATATAACATCTTTAATTTAGTAAAATTACCCAAGTCACATCACAGGGTCATTATCAAATGAAGTTTGACACTTTGTATTTTATTTTTAAAGGTAAATACACCTCCTGATGTTACCATTAAAAGAAAATTCCTTACTAAAGTGGAATAATGATTTCAGGTTCATAAAAAGGGGCAACATGAGTGGGGTGAGGAAAGAGAGATCAAGGCCAACAAGAACAATTGGCAAGAACTCGTCTGGCATCCAGGTTCCTTCTGATCCACAACTCTTGACTCCTGGTCCACTTTACTAGACTCCTTTGATGCTTGACATTTTTATTTCATGGCTCACTCTTGCTGCTCCTCTTTCTTGCAATGTCAGCTGATTCTATTTCCACCTCAGCTAATTTTAGTTGTTTGAAATTATGAGCTTGAAAGAGGCTGACCCCAGTGCTATCATTGCCTGATTCAGAATTTATCTAGCCATAGCAGCATTCCAGGCAACAAATCTAAGCCCATGATTTTTTTTATTTGCTCTTGGGATGTGAGCATTACAGTTCAGGATTTATTGCCCATCCCGAATTGCCCTTAGAAAGGTGGTGTCAAGCCACCTTCTTGACTTTCTGCGATCTCTATGGTACAGGCACATCCACAATGTTTTTTTTCTGTTGTGATTTCATACAACTGAGTGGCTTACAAAGCCATTTCAGAGGGCAGTTAAGCGACAACCATTCCGTTATGGGTCTGGGGATCCTGTATAGGCCAAACCAGTAGGAGTGGCATTTTTCTTCCGTGGGGCGGGTGGGAAGGGCGGTGGGCGGGCATTGGTGAACCACCAAATCTGGTAGTTTCATGATCATTATTAAAGAGACCCAGGTTAATTATTTAATTAATTAAAATTAATTCCCCAGTTGCCATTGTGGGATTTGAAATCATGCCTCTGGAGCCTTAGTCCAGGCATCTGGATTACTAGTTCAGTAACATTACCACAATACTACCGCCCCCTGTAAAATTTCAAATAACTAAAATTGACTGAGGAAGAGGTAGCATTTCACAGTTCACAAATTCACATTTAACATTTGAAAATTTGCGAAGAAAGCACAATTTGCAACAAGATCCCCACTTTTAGAGGAATAACCAAATAACACACAGCACAAGAGAGAAAATCAGTCTGGAAAATTGAAACAAGATTGGAAGCAACTGGGATGGCAGCAACCGGAGTTGGAACAATCCAGATAAAGAGAAAAAGGAAAGCGAGGAACCTGGAAGAAATAAAATGAAGCATTGAATCATAGAATGGTTACAGCACAGAAGGCCTTTCAAGCTGCATGTATGTGCCGACTCTCTACAAGAGCAACTCAGCTAGTCACATTGGTCACCTTTTCCCCATAGCCCTGTAAATTTTTTCTCTTCAGGTCTATCCAATACCCTTTTGAAAGCTACATTTGGATCTGCCTCCGCCACATCCACAGGCAGTGCATTCTAGATCCTAACCACTCGCTGCATAAAAAAGCTTTTCCCTATGTTGCCTTGGGTTCTTTTACTGTTCACCTTAAGTCAGTGTTGTCTGGTTCTCAACCCTACCACCAATGGAAACAGTTACTCCCTACTCATGGGTTTCTGTTGAAAGATTTCTAACCTGAAATGATAACTCTGTTTCTTTCTCCTCAGAAGCTGCCAGACCTGCTGAATATTTCTAGCATTTTCTATTTTTATTTCATATTTCCAGCATCTGCAGTATTTTGCTTTTGTACTGCGTATCTACTCTGTCCAGACGCTCATGATTTTGAACACTTCCATCAAATCACCTCTCAACCTTCTCTTTTCTGAGGAGAACAACCCCAATCTACCCTCATAACTGAAGTCCCTCATCTCTGGATTCATTCTTGTACATATTTTCTGCATCCTCTCTAAAGCCTTCACATCCTTTCCAAAGTGCAATGCCCAGAATTGGACAGAATACTCTATTTGAGGCTTAACCCATGTTTTATTAAGGTTCGTCATAACATCTTCATAATCTATGCCTCTATTTATAAAGCCCATGACCCCATATGCTTTATTAACTGCTTTCTCAACCTGCCCTGTCACCTTCAACGGTTTGTAGCTTAACCCTTGGAGTCTAGGTATCCTTCTAGTAAATATACACTTCACTCCCTCCAAGGCTATATATCCTTTCTAAGGTGTGGTGTCAGAACTACTTGTAGTACTCTAGGTATGGTGTAACCATGGCTTTGTGTAGCTGAAGCATAACTTCTACCTCCCTGTATTCTATTCCTCTAGGCGTAAAGACTAGCATTCCATTAGCCTTTTTGACTGTTTTCTGCACCTATTCAAGACATTTTCATGATCTGTGTACCTCACCTCCCCTCTTTGGACCTCCACTGTTCCTAGCTTTTGACCATTTAGAAAATATCCTGTTCTATTCTTCTTATATCTAAAATGGATGACCCCACATTTCCCTACATTGAAATCAATGTGCCACATTTTAGCCCATTCATTTAATCTTCAATATCTCTTGGAGCAGAATTTTACATTAAGCATGTGGGAACGGGCCCGAGATGCCGGAATGTAAAATGACGCGCGATGAGGTCGGGCACGTGTGCCGACGTCACTGTGCACCATTGCGATATTTCACTAGGTGGGCGCTATGAGGTTGGAGGCGTGCTCGCCAATAATTAACGGGCCAGTTAAAGCCCTTGAGGCACGAACTGTCTTTGATTTTACGCAGCCTGTGCGATTTTCAGGGCGTTGCACAGGCGCAACGGGCAGACGAGTAGGACGCATTTTCAAAAACCTCATCCACGGGTGGGATAAGTGGGGTGAGTGGGCTCGCTAATATGAGTTGTTAGTGCTTTAGCTTATAGCTTGTTGCTGCTTGCTTGTGTGAAGAGGACAATTTCATTTTGCATCAGAACTGCTTTGACAGAAATAACAGGCTTCGGTTCAGGACTCTGGAGGAGTCATACCACTTGGGTCCTTCCAGGTATCAGACAGCCTTCCCTTACCCTGGGAACGGGGATTGTGGTCTCCACTGGAGGCACTTCCTCTGAGGATGAAGAGAGGGCCAGAACGGGGAGGAGGCCAGGTGTCCCTATTCAGCCTCCAAGGGAGCGACCTGTGGGAAGACAGGCGCAGGCACAAGGGGCGCAGTGCCAACAGGAAGTCCAAGGCAGAAGATGCCGCAGAAGATGCCACTATCCTGCTGCCAGGGCTTACAGACGGTGATGCAGCTACCTCAACATGTTGAAGGTGCAATGCTGAAGGAGGCTCCGCCTCTCAAGGGAGATCATGACCACCATCTGTCAGATGAACAGCCCTGAGATCAGCTCCAACTGGAAGGGTTGACACCCCATGCCAGTGGTGCTGAAGGTCACAGTGACCCTCAACTTCTATGCCTCCGGCACTTTCCAGGGGTCGGTGGGTGATCTTTGTGGAGTCTCCCAATCAGCTGTCCACAGTTGTATCAAGCTGGTGACAGATGCTCTGTTTAGGTGCGCATTGACTTTCATTCACTACCGCACAGACAAGGCCAGCCAGGTAGGGTGAGCCAGAGGCTTTGCTGTGATTGCTGGGTTCCCCCGCATCCAGGGTGCAATCGACTGCACACACATGGCCATCAAGGTGCCAGCGGGTCAGCCGGGAGCCTTCGTCAACAGGAATGGCTTCCACTCCATGAACGTGCAGACAGTGTGTGATCACAGGATGCTGATTCTGCAAATCTGGGCAAGTTACCCAGGCAGCTCCCATGACGCTTACATCCTGAGACACTCCCAGGTGCCGAGACTCTTCAGTGCTGCAGCCTGGCTGGATGCATAGCTGCTGAATGACAAGGGCTATCCCCTCAAAAGATGGCTCATGCCATCCACAAACAGAGGCCGAGTAGTGGTACAATAGGAGCCATGCCCCCCTCAAGGGCAGTGGTAGAGAGAACCATCGGTCTTCTCAAGATGCGCTTCTGATGCCTGGACCGTTCAGGGGGTGCACTGCAATAGTAGTTGCATGCTGCGCTCTCCATAATCTGGCGCTGGAAAAGGGGGGACGCAGTGGAGGAAGAAGATGTTGACGTGGCTGCAGCAGATGATGAGTCTGGCAGTGAGTCCGAGGACGAGCACTGTCAGGAGAACGCTGAGGGGATAGACGCTGACCTGGGCAACTTCCAGGGAGGCAGGGACACCCGGGACACTTTGATCCAACGCTTCTTCAGCTAGCCTACCAAAGATGAACCATCACCACATGCCAAGGCTGCAGGCTCTATACTCGATACCTGACAGGAACATTTGCTTGGTCGGGAACAACATACACTATGTGCTATTTCAATAAAGTTCAATGGCAAACAAGTCACTCATAACATCATGGGTTACCCTGCACCTGCAGAACTAATGAAGCACCCAGAGGCTTGAACACATACACATTTAATGCTGTGGTGCCTGGCATACATAAAACAAATTAAATGGAAAAGTGTTCTCCATCGCTCCTACTAATAATTAACGTAAAAATGGAGGGAAAAAATATCAGCAGTGATAAGCCCATGTTGTGCTTAAGGTGCTTTAAGTTTTCATTTGCAGGTGCTACGTCTAGGTGCTTCCCCCCTCGCTGGCACTGGCATTAGAGACAGCCTGCTCACTATGCTGTTCTGTTGGCCTTGATGACCTTGGCGGGCGTCCTCTGGCCCGTGGAACCTGTGCTGGCCCCGCCTGGGATGGAGCGGCCTGTGCCACAGCTGGCCTCTCCCCAGTTGCTGCAGCCTCATTGGATATCACGGGCAGAGGAGCTGCTGTCATCATCCGGAGCGCCCTGAGAGGATCCCACAGAGGCGGCAAGCAGCTCGTGCGCTAACGTCAGGTCGCTTCGGACCTCGCTGCTCACCATTGATGGACGGGCACCTAGCTGGGATACTGGGTGCCCAACCCATCTCCCACACTGACAGTGACCACCTGAGGTCATTGCCAGTGTGAGGGCATGCAGGTCCGAGCGCATTCCCAGGAAGCCCTGATTCAGCTCCTGGAGCAGCCTCTCCATGAGAGTCACCACTCTCTCTGTGGAGGAGGCAGTGCGCTCAGCCATGAGGGTCATTGCATTGCTCATGCTCCGCATGAACCCCTCCACAACAGAGACCATGGCACGCATTCCCTCATGTATCTCCGTTAGATCCTCTCGCACACCCTGCTGGACTTCCAGCATCTGCTGCGTCAGGGCTGACTCCAGGGGCACATCATCAGCCACTGACTGAGCATGTTCCTGGTCTTCAGCAGTCCTCTGACTGCCGGCGCCCTGGGCACACTCTGCCTTCGCCTGCACCTCAAGCGAGTGTGAAGTGGCCTCACTGCACCGCGACACTATCTGCCGATCTAATACTCACCGAGGTGCTGATATCTGTACTGGTACCTGCCTGGCTGAGAGGGTGTGATGCTGGTGTGTTTCTATGGTCTGTCTCCTCTGGGGTGAGCTCCTGACCCTGATGGGCTTCTGGTGAGGCTGAAAGGACATGTCATTAGTTGAAGTCGTTATACTGTTACTGTGCATGCCTGGCATCCGGATCAGTGTGCCCTCGTCTTTCCATTATCACTGGAGATTCCATGTTCGAGGCTCACATAAATATAGAGACAACAGTGGAATGGTTGCTATTACAGACATTCTGACCTCAGTGCACTGCACTCTTACCTCCCTGTGGCACCCCAACCTCACTGCGGCCGGTTGACCTAGGCACATGGCGCATCTCTAGCTGCAGGGCCTCCTGCTCATATCTGGTCAAGATTAGAAGGTGGGGTGGACCTCCGCCAGTCCACAACCTTTCTGCGTTGTTGTGGGATGTCTTCTCCTGAAAGGAGAGAGGAGCATTGATTAGTCCACCCTGTACCTGCATTGCCATTGCAGCCTGGCCAACCCTACGTGAGGAATACTTCGCAGGGCTCAGCCGACTTGTGGCCGTGGAGCCACAAGACACTCATCCTAAGCAGCCAGAGCTCACCCCCTTGCCCAGATGCTGCCTCATTGACATTTGCCACTCACACTGTAAGACCTCTGAGGTTTGGGGTGGGGTTGGTGGGGGGCGCTCCTAACTGCTGTGCTAAGTGACCCACGCCAACACGAGACTCACCCTTTCTGATCGCAAGAGATCAATGAAGCACTTACAGCACTGCACCCATGTGCGCCTCACCACATCATGGGAGCTCACCCTGGATTCCACCTCCTCCCAGGCATTTTTGGTGAGGTGGGGCGGCCTCCTGCTCCCGTCAAGTATATCCCGGCGTGCTGCCACCTCCTCCAGGAGGGCAGCGAGACACTCGTCAGAAAAACGTGGGGCCGACTGCCCCGCTGACCTGCCCTCTTGCCTGCCGTGTTCAGCACCAAGGTTCTCCGTAACGAGGATCCTCCAAGTCAATGGCAGTCTTCGCATGGCTGCCGTGGCCGCTTTTGAATCGGCCGCTGGGTCGCCATTGGACCCGGCGGACTTTGAGCTCCCGTTTCCGTCTGCCCCTTCTCACTGATGCCTTAACTGGCCCGCCTGCGTAAAATGGCAACACGGAGCCAATCGTGTGCGACGGTCGGGTTCCCGACTGACCCCACCTGCTCCCACCGAGCCCGCCCAACCAATGTAAAATCATGGCCTTGGTAATTTTACACTCCCATCTGCAATTATTACAATGGTGCTTATATTTGTATCATCAACAAATTTGCATATGTGGCTTTCTATCCCATCATATAAGTTGTTAATATACACAACGTATATTGATAGGGTCTACACAGTTCCTTGCTGGATACCACTGGTTACCTCCTGCCAATTACAGCATTTGCCCTTTATCATTACTCTATTAGCTTCCGCTACCCAATTTCTTGACAAGGTAAGTAAGTTGTGTTCGCTTCAACTTTAAAGCTTCAACTTTAGCTAATAGTCTCTTAGGAGGGACTCGCCTATTCAAACTCTTATTGCTATTTGTTTGTAAAAATGATTACTTAAAAGCTGAAATTCCTGGGACCAGAGAGGGCAGAGAATGGGCATATTGCCCTCCAGGGCTCTGGAATTTGGGGAAGAATCCAGTTCTGCTGGCTTTTCCCCATTTAACTTCTGCCGTAAATTTCGGCCACCTCTCGCCTTTGCAAGATATGTATATCATGAAATAGCAACAACCTGTTGCCTTTGGAGCAAGGAAAAGAACTTTTATGTAGACTGTCTCACCCAGGAAGGTTCTCACTTCCCTTAATGGAACAACTAGTTGGACCTTTGTTTATTCTTAATGAAGGGTTCCAGTCATAACTTTCTCTTCTAGATGGTGGCTACACTGCTATGAACTCCAAACATTTTCTGTTATTATTGCAAAACTCAGAGTGCAGTTTTTATTTTTAATCTCATTGTTTACCCCTAAATGAATTTAACAGAGAAAGAAAAGCTAAAGGCACATTCTTTAGGTTATCAATACTCAAGTGTTTCTACAGGAAATGCTGGAAAAACTCAGCAGGTCTGACAGCATCTGTGGAGAGAGAAACAGAGTTAACGTTTCGAGGCTGTATGATCCTTCTTCAGATCTCTGAACGTTAACTCTGTTTCTCTCTCCACAGATGCTGTCAGACCTGCTGAGCTTTTCCAGCATTTTCTGTTTTTACTTCAGATTTCCAGCATCCACAGTGTTTTGCTTTTATCTCAAGTGTTTCTATTTTCACTTTTTCAGCTAGACCAACAACTCTGTCCCTGCCCTTGACACCCGAATCATCAAAGTAAGTGTTTCTAAAACAATTTTAGGACTGCTCATACTTGAATGGAGCAATGTATTTGTGTATTTAATGCAAAATTATCAAGCAACTGAAAGGAATAAATCAACTTTTTCAGTGATCCTAGAGGTTCCCCATTTGAGACCAAGACCATTGAACGTACGCTTAGTGTGCAACTCTCTGGTACTGCTGGTAAGACCTGTTTTTACTTCACCTTTGCATTCTCAATCAATTGTTCTTTAGACATTGAACCAACAATTCAGTAGCAAGATTATATTTTCCAAACACTCATGATATTTCAAGCAGCCATTTCCTCATTATATTCTGCAAGCTGTTTTGTGATACCAGTTGTATATTTTCACAGTCTAAACTCCACTGGTGGATTCTCATTGCTGCATGGTACAAAAAGGCCAATGGCTATTCATGGTATTCAGTAGCCACCCTATTTGCTAATGGTTCCCAAAATTTTTTGCTCATGTACCCCTATTCAGATTTACCAACTTTTGGCATATCCCTACAAATAATTTCTTTTTTAACTATTCCTCTAATGACCACACGTTTTGGAAACTTTACAGCCGAAAAGGCTCTAATAGGGGCAAACGCTATGTTGTGTGATCATTGGAGGCAAACAGTGCACATGATGGGCTGAATTTTTAGTTTGGCGTGTGGGCATGCGCCCGACCTGATTGGGTGCAAAATCATGCGTGATGATGTAGGGCGAGCATCCCTACGTCATCCCGCGCTCGCGCAATATTTCGGTTGGTGCGTGCGCACAAAATTTGGAAGTGCACCCGCCCCGCCGACAATTAAGAGGCCTATTAAGGTCATTAAAGTTGTAATTGCTTCTGACTTTTTGCGGTCCATCCAACCTAATTGTTGGCGGATGGGCGAATTGGCCACGCGGACTTTGCATTTTTCATGAAGCCTCTCCAAGCGCGGGATGAGGTTTCTGTTATTAAATTTAAAAAAAATCTATGGACAACTTTTTTACCATGTATATGTTCAGATGACTGATTGTGATGCTTGGTCATTTTTTTCCCGATTTTAAAAGCTTTATTTATTTGTTTTCAAGTCTTTAACTCCCTGAGGCAGCCCCCATACTGGCAGCGCTGAGCATTTCAGTGCACGTTTCACATTGGCTGGCTGTTAATTGGCCAACCAGCATGAAATTGCAGCCAGGGGCCGATTGCTGTCGGCAATCCATTCCCTGGCTGCTCTGGGGCCCGCCGATCGCACCTGCACACCGACCTAAAAATCCTGCCCAATGTTTTTCTGCATTTACTCTCATTGATATGTTTAAAAATAATTTAAATACTCTAGCTACTTTTTTAATAATATGATGAGGAAGCTAATTATAAAATTTTGTTCAGCATATTGTGAAAACATTTGCTAGCTACTCAATGAATCCCCTTTCCCCCACAGAATCACTCAATCAGCAGCCCCTCTTCCCAACCCCACTTGACCCCACTCACTTACTCAGTGGTTCCTCTTCCCACCACTCCTCACCTGCCACTCACTCAATTAGCAGCCCCTCTTCCCAAGCTCCTTACCCCCAATCACTCCTTTGAACTGTAGTGAGATAGCCTCACCAGGGTGATGGCATCGGTCAAGCAGGCCATATCCGCCCAGCAGTCCACTAACCTGTGTGTCAAATCGTTGCCTCTTCCATTTGTATAGTGTTTCAGCCGGCAACTGCTGTTCTCACACTGCCACCATGCCAGTGTTCACCTTCCCGCTGCTCGCTGCTTCTCCAATTACAGGTTGTTTCTCTCCCGCCCTTGCTGCTAATAGGCACAACTGCATCCTACTTGTGTGCCTATTAACAGCAAGCGTGGGAGAGAAACAAGCTGTGATTGGTAGAGTAGTGAGCAGTGGGAAGGTGAGTGAAGGCGCATGAACCTGAGCAGCAGAGACACTTGCGTTGGGAACCCCTGGACTACGGACAGGGAGATCAGAAAAAATTCTCATCCCTGAATATCTGCCATTACACAGTTAAGAAAAAAATGCCCCTTAGACATCTGCCATACTCCCAGAAGCACGTGTACCCCACTTTGGGAGCCACTATGATAAGATATCTGAGCAAACACAAGTGCGCAATGGAATGAGCGTACTGGGGAAATGAAGGGCAACAATTTTTAAAGCAAACAGAATGTTGTTTTATCATAAACATCATCATTATGTTTTATTTTTAAATAACCAGATGCTTGCCATAAAATCTTCCTTTTATCTAGGTATTAATTGCAAGACAAAACCAATATAAAATTAAGTATCCTCATGCCATCTTTAAATAGCTAATTAAATAGAAAGAGCTTTTCACTCTTCAAAGCAAAAACATTTTAGCATTATGATTGTTAAAATTGAGACATGGTGACTAGATGCAGCTTCTAAGCAAAAATCTTAGTCTTGTTCCCTCATGCATATACTTGTCAAATCAATCATAAAGGCACAAATTGCATAGTAAATTTTACACAATGCCTGGTAATTTATAAACTTTATGTTTTTGTCATGGAAAAATGGAGTTGAAGCCCAAGATCAGCTATGATCATATTGAATAACGGAGCAGGCTCATTGGGCCATGTGGTCTACTCCCGCTCCTATTTCTTATGTTTGTATGTTCTTATGTTATTGTACATTTCGTCAGTACCATAATTTATTCACCAGTTCTGTTTCAATGATCTACTACACAAAACACTTGTTGTATAAATTGAATATTGAATAGGGAGCTGTGTAATGAAGAATGTATTCCTCTCATGAGACAGACTTACTCTTGACTTTGTCATTCCACACAATCTTTCTGCATAGTTTCCACTGACCATATAAGATTTAGTGCATATATCAGTTGAAGCACTTGCCAAAATCACTTGAGTTAAAAGATGTTTATAAAATGCATAAATGCATTCTACATGCTACATTACATCCAATTTAAGTGATAGAATCAAAATATTAGATATCTAATTAGAATAATTTAAATATGAATTTGAATGCAATTGAATCCTGTAATGGAAGAGCTAGGGTAGTTTGATTAGATATAATGGCCTATGTGTTTTTTCTTGCTCCTTGACTTTTCTTATCCTTGTCCATCTGAAAGGGAATTGCGTTATTGCCAAATTAATCTTTTTTGTGGCTGTGTGAATGTGCGCCTACACTACTGGAACATTGTAGAACACTTGACCTGAATAATTGGAAGAATAGTGTTCTGTTGTTCAATAATCTAAGAACACAGAAATAGAAGCCAGAGTAAACCATGCAGCCCCATAAGCCTGCACCATCTTTCAGTATGTTCATGGCTGATCTTCTGCTCCTCTTTCCCACCCACTCCCACATCCCTTGATTATCTGAAAGATCAAAGATTTCAGCCTTGAATATACTCGATTATGGAGCATCTGGAACCCTCTGGGGTAGAGAATTCCAAAGATTTGCAATCACCTGAGTGAAGACATTTCTCCTCACCTCAGTCCTAAATGTTTGATCACATATCCTGAGGCTGTGCCCCCCACCTCCCCAACCGCCCCACCCCCATGTTCTAGATTCCCAACCAGGAAAAACAACCTCAGTTTCTTGCCTGTCAAGTCTCTTCAGAATCTTTTATGTTTCAATGAGATCACCTCTCATTCTTCTAAACTCCAGAGAAAACAGACCCAATTTATGCAGCCTGTCATCATAGGACAACCCTCTCATGTCAGGAACCAATCTAGTGAACCTTTGCTGCACTGCTTCCAAGGCAAGTATACTATATTCCAAGTCTGGTCTCACCAAAGCCCTATACAACTATAGCAAGACTTTCTTATTCTTGTATTTCAATCCAATTGCAATAAAGGCCAACATGCCACTTGCCTTCCTAATTGCTTGATGTACCTGCTAACCATTCTGTGTTCCTTGTATGAATAAATCCAAGTCTCTCCAAAGATCAGCATTTAAAAGTTTCATACCTTGCAAAAAATATTCTGCATATTTTATTCTTACCTCCAAAGTGTGTAACCTCATACTTTCCAATGTTTTCTTCATCTTTCACCTTGTTACCAATCACTTAACGTTGCTTTGTTGCCTCATTATGTCCTCCTCACAGCTTACATTTCAACCTAACTTTGTATCATCTGTAAACCTGGATAATTTAACCTTGGTCTCTTTGCCTGAGTCATTAATATAGATTATACATTTCTGAGGCTCCAGGAATGATTTTTGCAACACTCCACTAGTTACATAGTATCAACTAAAAAATTCCCCATTTACACCTACTTTCTGTCTATTAACCAATTGTCCACCCACGCTAATATATGTACCCAACTCCATGAGCCCTTATCTATTGTATTAACAATTTGTGCGGCACCTTATCGAATGCCTTTTAGAAATCTCAGTATATTACATCTACTGGCTCCCTATCTAGCCTGCTACAGTTACATCCTCAAAAAGCTAATAAATTTGTCAAACACAATTTTCCTTTCGCAAAACCAATTTGACTCTGCCCTATCAAAACATAATTTTCTAAGTGTATTTCTACGACTTTCTTAATAGATTCCAGAATTTTCCTGACAACTGATGTCAGGCTAATTGACCTTGCTTCCTCTCTCCTTTTTTCTTGAGTAGTAGTGTTTTGTTTGCTAATTTCCAATCTGTTGGGACCATTCTAGAATTTAAGGCATTTGGGAAAATCATAACCAGTGCATCCAGTATCTCTGTAGCTATATCTTAGAACCCGAGAATGTAGGCCATCAGGTCCTGGGAATTTGTTGGCTTTTAGTCTCTTTAGTTTCTATATAACTTTTTCTCTGTTAACATTAATTATTTAAAGTTGCTCACTTATTAGAGCCTTGGTTTCCGTCTATTTTTGGTATATAATTTGTGTCATCTACTGTGAAGGCAGATACAAGATTGAACTTAATGCTTCCTCCTCAACCCCTGCTCCACCCCCCCCCCCACCCCTGAGGTGGTTTTGGAGTTGGGGGAGCCTCTATAATGGGACAAAACGGTAAAGGGTGGAGACCCCAGCGCCTTCCCAATTTTCCCCTGATTTAGTCTGGAGCAGGAAGGGGTAAAAACAGCCTTCCTATCTGGAGGCCAGTTGAGGCCCTTAAGTGGCCACTTGAGGGTGTCATCCCACCACCACTGGTAGAATATCATTGGCGGGCAGGGGGCACACCATATAAACGCGGATGAGCATGCCTGTGGCTTGGAATGGGCTAGGGATGGGGGGGGAGGGGCTGGGAGATCCCTCCTACTTGGGTAGCCCATGCCTGACAGAGAGACCCACCAGAATCAAGGGCCAGCCACATGGGAGGACTCTCACCTAATCCCTACCCACCCTCCCAGGGCTTCCCTCGCTGATCCTGGTGATCCCACCTCATCTACCTTTCCTCAAGCACTCCAGCAGTGATCCTACTTGTAGGCTACTGAAGTGCCAGCCACTGCTTCCTAATATACTGCCGATATCAGGGAGCAGCTGGCCTCTGATTGACCTTGGAAGAGAGACAGACTAACAATGTCCGAGAGAAGGTCCAGACACGAGGAGGGGTGACATTTTCTACCGCCTTACACCAATGGAGGAGCCAGGCATGGAGGTAACCACGATTCTGGACAAGGAGGAGGTTGGGGCTGGTGAGACGGGAGTTCACGGTGGAACTGGTGATAACGGAGGACATGTGGTCATTACATTGGATTAGTGCACTCTACCCATTCCAAAGTGCGTCGTGCACTGAGTAACATTGGGTAGCTCAGCACAGCAGAGATTTCTACTCTTCTAAGCTGCCTCTCATCATCTCTTATGTCTCTCACAGGTGCAAGGGTGCAATCCACAGCACCCTCTCTCCCTCCCTTCGCAGCCCCTGAGGAGCAGGATGCAGATGAAGAAGCACTATCACACGTTATGATTGCACTATCAACCAGCACAGATACTAATACCTCGACGGGTCCTCAAACACATGCAGATCGGATGAGGATCATGTCATGAGTGAGCAGAAGGAGGAGTGAGATGCAGAGAAAGCAGTGGGCAGTTCCCATGGAAGAGGGAGGACAGACCCTGCACTGATCAGCTGGGCACTGATGCAGGGCCTCAGAAGTTACAAGAAAGGAGGCTCCACCTTGAACAGCAGCAGGAGATGTGCTCCCATATGTGAGTTCCCTGAAGCAGTCTGGTGTCTTGGGCAGAGCATGGAGTAGTCCATCCAGCTCATGTGTGCCACCATCACTCAGGACTATGAACCTATCAGCTCTTCTACTGAGAGAGTAATCAATCTCATGGAGAGGCATATGGAACAGCACTCAAAGTGCATGCAGGAACTGTGCACTGATGCACACTAGATTCATGCCACACTATCTAAGCTGAACCGGTCAGTGATGCTTGTGGCTGAGAAATCTTTGGAGTGAATGCCAGTTGCTCCCCAGTTGCTATCCTCCTCCAGACATTTGGAGTGCCCAACAAGAGCTGAGGATGCCCTCATGGGGCATCCTCATCATTCCCTGCCTCCTTGGCCTCTCTAACTGAAGGACCATCTGCTCAACAGGTACAAGTGTTGAAGGGTGCCCCTGTAATGATGCAGGTGCTTTAGCTTCTGGAGATGATGGCCCCCTTCCTGGCACATCCACTAGAACGACACATGTGTCTCAATCTCCAGCAGAGACAATTACATACATACAAGCATACAAATTAGAAGCAGGAATAGGCCATTCAATCCTTTGAGCCTGCTCCACCATTTAATAAGTTCATGGCTGATTTGATTTTAACCTCAACTCCACATTCCTGCCTAGCCCTGATAATCTTTCACTCCCTTGCTTATCATGAATCTATCTACATCTTCCTTAAAAATATTCAAAGATTCTGCCTCCATCACCTTTTGAGGAAGAGAGTTCCAAAGACTCATGACCCTCTGAGAGAAAAAATATCTCCTCATCTCTGTCTTAAATGGGCGATCCCTTATTTTTAAACAGTGATCCCCTAGTTCTAGATTCTCCACAGGAGGAAACATATTCTCCACATCCACCCTGTCAAGACCCCTCAGGATCTTGCCTCTTACTCTCTAAACTCCAACAGATACAAGCCTAGCCTGTGCAGCCTTTCCTCATAAGACAACCCGTCCATTCCAGGTCTTAATCTAGTAAACCTTCTCTGAACTGCTTCCAATGTATTTACATCCTTCCTTAAATAAGGAGACCAATACTCACGGTACTCCAGATGTGGACTCACTAATGCCTTGTATACTGAAGTATAACCTTCCTACTCTTGCATTCAATTCTGCTCACAATAAACAATAACATTCTATTAGCTTTCCTTATTACATGCTGTACCTACATACTAACCTTTTGCAATTCATGCACTAGGACACCCAGACCCCTTTGAGCAGGCTGGCTCCTCCTCCTCCAAGGCCACAAGAGGAGCACTCTGTAGGAGTCGCCAAGCACTCAGTGGGTACTAAAGTGTCTTCTTACTGTCTCTGTGTGCTGTTTCCCTTTCTTTGCACTATATAAATGATGCACTTCAAGCCTCAAGTCTGAGCTCCTTTTATTGTTGGCGCGAAAAGTGGTATTAGGTGGCGAAGGAGATCATGTCTCCCCCACAGTGAGGGCAAAACCCCTGGGCAGATGTGCATTCATTGGCAGTAAAAGTTTTGATGTTTCAAGACACACATCTTCAGTGGATGCGTTAGCATTAGTACCTCAGATTGAATTCCTTCATGGAAGGCTATGCCCTTCATCCTGGTTCAGAGGGACTCTTGTTAAAATGCTGTGAATTAAATGATCCCCAATGTTTATAGCATCCTGATGAGTGCTTTGTGCCCTTGCCATGCCTGATAATCTCCTTGAGAAACGAGGGCACCTCTGTGTTCAGTATCCTTTCCCACCATCTTCTTCCCACATCTTTTGGGTGTTGCTGCTCATCGTTACAGGGCCCAAAATCTGATGGTCATGCCCCAATTCCAGCTGGAGCTCAGCTGATTATCCAGTTATTCTTGTTTGCCTTACTCCATGCTCTTATGCCCCCATGATGCTGGACTGCCTGCTCATTAAGTGTTTCTCCATTACATACAGCCTTAACTCTAGGGATCAGCTTTATGCCTCTTCTTTGGTCGACCTGGCTCCAGAACTTGAACATCAGTGTTTGAGGTGCAGTGTGACTTGTATTCTCCTGCTTTGGATCAAATACCATGAGAAGAGTGACTGAGTGTTAAACAAGAAACTGTCAATTCATCTGACACTTGCAGCCGCCAGCTCAGATACAGACACTACATGTATAGAGGCAGGATCTGTATGTGGTGAGTCAGTGGGCACAAGTGGACTGCAACTAGGCATGGGGAATGGATCATGCACATGCCTGATCTTTGGAGAATGCGATCACAGATGAGCTCTGCTGTAGACAACTCAGATGAGGTGCAGCATACAGGAAAAGTTTGGTGGGCATGCACACAGAGGTGCTTGATGCATTGTCAACAGCATTGTCTTTTGTCACTGCCAGGGAGTCTGCAGGAGTCCAGTTCCAACTTGGCATAGGGCTTCGTGCAGGGTTTAGAGCCATCCTTTATAGCATGGAAACATTAGGCATCACCATGACAGCATGTGCAGACCCAGCCATCATGCTGCATCTAGTGGTTGATGTTTCAGTTTCCATTGCAACACAGGGAGAAGTCACCGAACGTCTTAGTGCTGCAATAGAAGCTCATATTGAGTTCATGAGATCTATGCTTGTTGCCATGCAGGTTCAGACTGCTGCCATCATGGATGCAGATACCAGAGCTCAAAGTGGCATGTGCTCCAGCAGATTACTAGGATTACTGAGGCACCGTCCCAGGGGAATGCCAGTGGTTCCATGGTGCATGAATCTGCTGCCTTTCTCAGAATGATAGCATTCATGGGATAAGAGTGCAGGTAACCTGCCTGCATGCAACACTCCCACCCTTGTTGGCTCCATTGCAGGGGTGGGCAGTTTAAGCAACAATTTTAGTGGAGTCAGCCTCTCAGAGGAGGCATGAATCAGGGGGAACTCCAGTCTCAAGTGGCAAACCAAAAGAAAGGCCAACTGCTCTTAGAATTATTTCATTGATAGGCTTTTGAAATGCAAAAAGCAATTGTCTTTTAGTTTCAATAGTTAGGTACGGTATTGTACATTAGATTTTTTACTACAGTGATTGGGATCTTTAGTGATGTTTCAGCTTCCATTGCATACAAGAAGAAGTGATTTAAATGGTCAGAGTCTTTGTAAAATGGGGGAAAAAACCTTCAGCTGCTGTAAAAAGCCCCCACCTGCTCTTGGACTGCTTTGATTGACAGGGCATCTGGTGTAGCTAGATACAAAAGAAAAAATAGATTTTCAGTTTTAATGGACCCCATTGTTTACATTTTCTAGGGTTTGTTATTATTGTTGAGCCCATTATGAGTGCTTGGCTGAGTTTCAAAAGATTAAGAACCATTTATCTCAGCAGGAGGTTGTGTTCAAATTTTGATTGACAGTTTTGAGAATATATTAAAGGATTATTTATCTTTGATGTGGTTATTGAACAACAGAATGACTCCTTGAGGGGATTTCAATTTTTTGGATGGGTGCCATGAAAGAGGTTTTTTTCAGGATCAAGTGTGTTTCAGTGGGAGCTTCAATGCACTGTTAGAAGTTTAATATTTTCATATCCACATGGTTACTGAGGTCTTCCCATAGCAGATACTGGATGAATGGCAGTGGAGGATACATGGGGGGCTTGGAGGGGAAGTTTCCCAGCATGACCTTGCCACTTCCTCAATGAAAATCCAGCCCTACGTGTTTAAGGGAGGTCATTAACAAGTCCTGTGTGATCCAAAATGGCAGATCAGATGCCAAATCGATCTTAGATGCTGAGTGACATAACCGTCTTCCCATATTGCGTGCTTCTGGTGCATGCATGGCATCCTCTCGGGCTGTCTCTGAAGAGGTAAGAACTGGATTGGCTGCCATCTTCAGTCTCTCAGGGCTTCCGTAGTTCCAACACCAGCAACACTACAGAGTCCAAATCTGCAGCCAAAGTCTCTTCAGGCTAAGAGATGATATTATTTGAATATATAAATTAATGTTATAGAAAATAATAATTCAGAACATTACTTCAAATTAAAATATGGAAATAGAGTGTGGGACATATGTTTAAATTAACAAAAGCTAACTTTCAGGCAAGCATTATGCAGCTTTTCTTCATGCAGTAAATGGTCAACACTTAGAGTAGCCTTCCAAGTGGAGTGTGCAGGTGAAAACCCTAGAATCATTTAAGAAAGAACCATACGAAGCGATGGGGTTTGTTCTGGATGGATGAGAATGCACTTATACTTACCATCTTCCAATCACCCTAACAACTTGCATCCAGACAGCCCGCTCCTAATTTATTAGCAGGTCATATAATAGTTAATATTTATTCGATTTTGCAGTTATATAACAATGTATACATCTGGGGCAGAATTTTACACTTGGCGGGCACGCGCCCGACCCAAGCGGACATGAAATAGCACGAGATGATGTCTGGTGAGCGTCCTGATGTCATCCCGCACACAAGCAATCTTCAGGTCTTGCCCACCAGCAATTAAGCCCATTAAGAAGGCTATTGAAAGCGATTTTTCTTGGCCTGTCTGCTTTTATGGTTGGCAGATGGGCCAATTGGTCAGGCGGCCTTTATATTTTTGCTCAAATCTTGAACCAGGATGGGATGAAATCTCCATGGGGAAATAAAACAAAAAGACATATCTGAGGATTGTTTTTTGTGAGTTATGTTTTCAGATGCGTGATTGTGCTGCATGGACATATTTTGCATAATTTTTGTTGTTTCATCTATTCTGTGGAGGTCTGCAGCTCCCTGAGGTAGCACCCAGCACCTGCGGTGATGTCTGCGTCCGTCCTCTTCCCTCCCCCACTGGCAGTGCTTAGCCTTTCTCAGTGCATGTTTCACGCTGGCTGGCCATTAATTGGCCAGCCAGTGTGAAATTGTGGTCAGAGGCCGATCGCAGTCTCCGCTTTTTCCCCTTTTCCCATCCGTTCCTGGGCCCGTCAATTGAACGCACCCGATGAGCGAAAAATTTAGGCTCTGAAATCATTAATCTATCGACTATTTCTGTAACCCATTATAATGTTTATTATTGATTATGGCATTTATATCTTTATATGAAAATTTCTGTCATGATTGTCAACTTTTCTCCGAGGTCAAGTATTTAAGTCTGATTTTCTAATGTTATCTTGATTATTCATTAATTTTATTATTCACAAATCATTTTATATAAAACTCTTCTCCCCGTATCACGTTAAAAAAAATCGATCTAATGATATTCTGGCAAAAAATTCTCTGAACTAAAACAGCCATGATCTTCTCATCACTATAGAAATCGCACCATCACCCACTCCCCTCCCCTCAACCCCCATCTCCAAGATGTTGTGCAATAGCTATTCTCTACAGTTGTCATTCAGCATCTCACTTGCTGGGAACAAAAAGTGAGAATAATTAAGAGGAAAGGGAGCAGGGAATATTGAAGTGCAGACAGGAAAAGGAGAGAGAAGAACAAAAGTGAAACAGACAAACAAACATGAAGAGGAGAAAGAAATTACAAGAGGATAGACTAAGATAGACACCTAAAGAAATTATTAACAAACTGGCTGAAAGTCTTTTATGAAAACCTTTCTCTGGAATAGTCATATCAGTCATTAAAGTTTGAGCTGCAGTTCTCTGATATCTGTTGCAACAGTGAATGCTAGCATGCTGATTGACAGTGGAGCTATCATAGCTCAATTCTACCCTTATTCAATGGCCACGCATCCCTGAACCAGCAAGCATTATCAGTAGGGTTGAGAATGAAGCCATTAATACTTTTCCTGTCCAATTGCACAATCTTATTCATATTCACACAGTTGGTGATGTCATTGATACCCTTGCACCGCATGAATGCAAAATTACTGAAAAACTTACTTGACAGCTTTTCATTGTCAATGACAGCTCTTTAACACTTCTTCTGGTTCTAATCTCTCCAAAGAGCTTGAGAACAATAAAAGAAACATCATTAGATTTGATCATTACAAAAGCATTCAATTAACTTAAAACAGATTGAAAAAAATCAGTCATCCATCATTTTGAAATAAAATGGAGAAATATCAGACACACAAGTGTCTGTGCTTTTAGTGCAGTGCTCACCATTAAAGTATAATGACAGCATTTTATAGAAGCATATCTTCACCATAAAACATTTGCATTTTATTTGTTTGGGACGAGGAAAGAGGTACATGAGTTGGATTTTAACTAGGGGATGGATTTTACATGCCACTGGCAGATGTTTTTCCAGTTGGGGTGGGGGGGGGAGGGGGGGGGCACGTAAAATAGGGTGGCTGCCCACCCCACTACCTTTCCACTCATCCCCAAGCTCACCCCCATAATAAGGGCAGGCACCGAAATCAGCAGCCTATCTGCCATATTTAAATAAATAATCGAGGGTCAGTTAGGCTTGTTACCAAACCAGTTGACCCTGATACTACACTGCCCGCACCATAAACATTTGGTGTGGGCAGATAGGCGGGAGTGGGCAGCCTGATTTTTTTTAAAAAAGGGATCCTTCAAAGGGTGGGAAGGGAGGTGGGGTTTGATCATTGGGGGCTGCCCTTTTGTGGATTGGGGACTGCACCCCTAAGATCAAACCCCCTTTCTTCCTAACCCACCTAACCTTAAACCCAACTCCCCCCTCCACCCATCCTGCTGCCCGTCTCCCTGACCATCTGAAACCCTCCCCGCCTAAGAATCCAGACTTATCGGTTCTGTGGATCCCTGGGCCTTCTTACATTTTTACTTGCAGCCCTGGCAGCTGGCATTAACACGCTCTTGGTGCTGCTGGGACTGATGGTGCTGCTGGTCAATCAGATTGGCCGGCAGCTACAGAGGGCAGGACTTGAGGTGGAAGTCCCACACTGGCCTCGTTAAGCCCTCCCACAGCACTTTATGGCTGCGGGGTAGGTCGGTGTCTCCATGCTGACTTTACTTCCGGGGGAGGGTGTGGGTTCCAGCCGTCTGCCCCCAATGGTGTCAAAATTTCCACCGAGTAGGAATGGCGTCAATAATTCACCCACTTGGTTTAACCACCACCCCTCCCACCCCCCACACACAGCCCCCACGCATCAGCAAACAACAAAGAAGAGGCTTGTCAAATGCTTGTCCATTGAAAATATTTTTTCATAATAATTTGATAGAGCTTTGAAAAACAAATTCCTTGCAAAATGGGAATTCTCATCTGCGTGCAACCTTGGAAAACTAGGAAATTAATTAACAAGACCTGGAGGGCTCCTACAGTCAAAAATTGTTTTAGGAATAGCCCAAAATCAGAATGTCCCTCTTGACCAATTGAAAGAGATGCAACAAAAACTTTTATTTATCTCGCACCTTTAACATAATAAAACATACCAAAGTGCTTCACAGGAGCATTATAAAACAAAGTATGACTCCGAGCCACATAAGGAGAATTTGGTCAGAAGACCAAAAGCTTGATCAAAGAGGTAGGTTTTAGGGAGTGTCTTAAAGGAGGAAAGAGAGGTAGAGAGATGTAAGGAAGGTATTCCAGAAGATATTCTAGGCTCAGTACTTAGGCAACTGAAGGCATGGCCACCAATGTTGGTGGAGTGATTAAAATTGGGGATGCACAGAAGGCTGGGTACAGAGATCTCGAAGGGCTATGGATCTGGGCTGGAGGAGATTACTGAGATAGGGAGGGGTTAGGCTGTGGAGGCATTTAAAAACAAGAATGAGAATTTTAAATTCAAGACATTGCTTGACCCAGAGCCAATGTAGCTCAGCAAGCACAGGGGTGAAAGTGGAACAGGACTTGCCGTGAGTTAAGACATGGGCAGTAGAGTTTTGGATGACCTCAAATTTATGGAAGATAGAATGTGGGAGACCAGCCTGAATAGAATTGGAATAGTCAATTGTAAAGGGAACAAACGCATGAATGAGGATTTCAGCAGCAGTTGGCCTGAGACAGGGCAAAATCTGGCGATATTATGGAGGTGGAAATAGGTGGCCTTATTGATGGCATGAATATCAGGTCGGAAGTTCATCTCAGAATCAAATGTGACACCAAGGTTGTGACAAGTCTGGCTTGATCTCAGACTGTTGCCAGGGAGAGGGATGGAATTGGTAGCTGGAGTTTGGAGCGGGGACCGAAAACAATGGCTTCAGTCTTCCCAGTATATAATTGGAGTAAATTTCTGCTCGCCCAGTACTGGATGTCAGATAAACAATCTGATAATTTAGCAATAGTCAAGGAGTCGAGTGAGGTAGTGGTGAGGTAGAGCTGGGTATAGTCAGTGTACATGTGAAAAATAATGTTGCGACTTCAGATGATGTCCTCGAGAGAGGGGCAGCATGTGGATGAGAAATAATGAGGGTCAAGGATAGATTTTTGGGGTACACCAGATGCAATAGTGCGAGAGCAGGAAGAGATGCCATCGCAAATAATTCTCTGGCTACAATTAAATAGATAAGAATGGAACAAGATGAGCGCTGTCCCACTCAGCTGGACAACAGTGGAGAGGTTTTGGAGGAGGATCGTGTGGTCAGCTGTGTCAAAAGCTGCAGACAGGTTGAGAAGGACAAGGAGGGAAAGTTTACCTTTGTCACAGTTACATAGGATATCATTGTGACTTTGATAAGAACTGTCTCGGTACTGTGGCAGGGGCAGAAACTTGATTGGAGGATTCAAACATGGAGTTCCAGGAAAGATGAGAATGGATGAAGGTATAATGCAGAAACTGGTCTTTATATGTCTAATAATCCAGGTAATAAATGTCAAGCAGAATAATTGTAGAAGCATTGTTTTATGAAGCAACAATTTAAACACTATAATACTTTAGCTGTGTGATGTGTTGAATCCAGAAAATGTCCCCATCTTTTTGAGCAATGATTTATAACTTTACAATGATTGAGGTATTTTCTTTCATGGATAAAATGTGATCTCTTGACTGCCTCCTATGTAGCATGGATTTTGTGGTAATCTGAGCTGTAATACACCTATAAGAGACTGTGAGCAGATTGACCACGTGACTGTAAGCCTAGTAGCTGTGTAGCGCGGGCTACCATGTTAATGTTAGTCTAGAGTAGGGTCGGAGAACCACACATCATGTTAGTGCTCTGTTGTTTGTGTAAATGAATAGCATGTGCTTAATTTCATATTGGTCTCTGCGTCTGCAGTATATTGTAATCGACTATCGACTCGCCTGCCAACAGATAAGTGTGCAACCTGTTTGCGAACAAAGCGACCCCATAGTAAAATATAACAACTGGCGACGAGGAAAAACACAACCAGTCGACAACACCAAGGAAAGCCGTGAAAACTCAACTGTACTGAATTAGCCATGTACATTACAATTGTAAACCCTTACCGTAGTCATCAAAGTTCTCGCCCTCCAGTATGCCACAATTTGGCCACATCGAACCATTTGATAAGACCACCAATGACTGGTCACATTATATTGAATGCCTTGCATTTTTCTTTTTGGCCAATGACATATCAGGGGAGGAGAAGAGGCAGGCAATCCTCTTATTGACATGTGGCAGTAAAACATATGGGCTAATTCGTAGTCTATTGGCACCCAACACCCCAGATTCCAAGAGCTTTACTGGGTTGCTGAATCTAGTGAAAGGCCACTTCCAAACAAAACCCTCAGTAACAACGCAACATTTTAAACTCAATTCGAGGTGTCACGCCCCTGGAGAGAGAGTCGCTTGCTATGTAGCAACCTTAAAACAATTGACAGAGTGCTGTGAGTTTGAGATGTCGATTAATGACATGTTAAGAGACCTATTAGTGTGTGGGATAAACAAAGGTGCCATTCAAAAAAGATTGTTGTCAGAGACAAATTTGGATTTCAGCAAAGCACTGGACTTGGTGCTCGCAATGGAAAGCACAGTCAGGGACTCAGAAGAAATCAAGGGAGCACAAAATGGCACCATTCTTCACATCAGGAGGGAGGCACCGGCTAGAAATGGCGCGGAAGCGCACGGCTCCACGGAAAGGTGGGAAACAGCCACCCAACAGACCAGCAAAAAACAATGGCTTAACGGATAAAAACTACATTCATAATAGCAGAATTGGAGCCAGACAGCCTACAAATGAACAACAATTTAAAAGAACCAAGTGCTTTTACTGCCACCGCAATGGGCACATTATGCGATATTGTAAAGAAAGATTGAGGCCAAAGTTCAAACAAAAAGGCAGAAGTCGTGAAATTTATATAATGGAGGAGCCAGAGCAAACAGAGTCAGATATTTACTCACTACACAATTTAAAAATAGGTAAAACAGAGCCAATCTACATGACAGTAGAAGTCGACAGAAAACCCATTTGAATGGAGATGGATGCAGGCGCATCCACGACAGTCACGGGGAAACACACATCTAAGTATCTGAATGGAAGAGGCCACTCATTAAAGCTGAAAAACTCAGATTCCAGACTAAAGACATATACAGGTGAAAGCATACGAGTGAACGGTGTATGCAAGGTTCCAGTGCAAATGGAAGCCAATCTGCTAACCTACCCCTGATAGTGGTAGCAAAGGAAGGTCCAATTCTACTTGATCAGAACTGGCTTAAGGAAATAAAATTGGAGTCGACTGAAATTTTTCAACTCAAAATGAAAGATCTGCAAGAATTATTACAGAAATATGCCTCTGCATTCAGGGACGAGCTCGGGAAGATTCCGGGGCTGCAAACTAAAATCCACATGGACCCTGGGGCAACCCCCAGATATTTTTCGAGGCCAATTCCCTATGCATTAAGAAAAAGTGGATGTTGAATTGGACAGGCTGGAAAGGCTGGGAGTCTTACAATCTGTACAATTTCCCGAATGGGCAGCACCCATAGTTCCAGTACTAAATCCTGACCAGAGTGTGCGATTATGCGGGGACTACAAGTTGACTGTTAACAAAGGAGCCAGACTTGATAGGCACCCTATACCAAAAATTGATGAACTGTACTCCAAGCTGGCAGGGGGAACTGCATATACGAGACTCAACATGAACCACCCTTACCAACAAGTCGAGTTAGAAAAGGCCTCTCAGGATTTTGTGGCTATCAACACACATTGGGGGTTATACCAGTATACCAGGTTACCTTTCGGAGTCTAATTGGCTTGTGCCATTTTCCAAAGGACTATGGAAAATTTGCTGCAAGGCCTGCCCCGTGTGGTGGTTTATCTCAATGATGTCCTAGTAACAGGAATATCGGATAAAGAACACCTGGCTAACTTGGAAGAGGTATTGAAGCATTTCTCACAAGCCGGAGAATGCTTGAAAAGGGAAAAATGTATCTTCCAAGCAAAAGAAGTGATCTACCTGGGTCATAGGCTTGACTCGCAGGGCCTTCAAGACAAGATGAGAGCTATTTGTGAGGCGCCAGCCCTGAAAAATGCCACAGGACTCAAGTCCTTCTTGGGAATTATTAACTACTACAGTGATTTTCTCCCAAATTTGTCAACAGCGCTGGCTCCATCATATGGGTTACTCAAGAAAAACCACAGGTGGACTTGGCAAGCCCACAACAACAGGCTTTTACAGCAGTAAAGCAGTTACTACATTCATCAGCCCTGTTGGTACATTTTGACCCAAAGGAAGAATTGATTTTAACCTGCGATGCATTCCCTTATGGAGTAGGGGCGGCACTCTCCCACCGGATGCCAGATGGCTCAGAGCGGCCCATTGGCTATGTTATAAGATCACTCAGTGTGGCAAAACGAAGATACTCACAATTAGAGAAAGAAGGCCATTGTATTTGGCATTAAGAAATTCCACCAGTAGATCCATTGTCACCACTACGCCATAGTATCAAATCATAAGCTACTACTAGGTTTGTTTGGGGAAGATAAGGCAATACTTCCAAACGCCTTGGCACACATCCAAAGGTGGGCACTGAGTCTAGCTGCTTACGAATATACTTTTATCCACCGGCCAGGAATCTAGATTGCTAATGCCAACGCGCTGAGCCGATTACCTCTAAAGGACATCAATGTGCATGTCCTCATCCCTCAAGAACTTGTCTTGTTATTAAACTTTCTGGATTCATCACCAGTGAATGCCAAACAGACCAGAGAATAGGCCAACCATGGTCCCGTTCTGTCTCACGTCAGGTAACAAGTCTTGCAGTGAAGGTCTAACGAGCCAAAGTCGGACGAAATGAAGCCCTATTTTAACAGGAGATATGAGCTCACCTGCCAAGATGGAATCTTACTGTAGGGAGTGAGAGTCATTGTGCCTTCCAGAGGAAGAGAAGCATTATTGATAGAATTGCAATTGCTCACTCTGGCATTTCTAGAATGAAGACGTTGGTGCGCAGCTACTTATGGTGGCCAGGGATGGACACTGAAATTGAAAACATGGTTCAGAGCTGCATGCAGTGCCAACAGGTGCAGAAGTTGCCTCCTCCTGCTCCACTGCATCTTTGGGAATGGCCAGGAAGGCCATCGGTCCATCTCCACGTTGACTACATGAGGCCTTTGTTGGGGCACAATCTTCCCCTTGATTATAGACGCTCACTCAAAGTGGATTGATGTATATGAGGTGAGATCACCCACATCTGCCGCCACCATAGACAGATTGTGTCAGAGTTTCACGATACACAGTTTACCAGAGATAATAGTGTCTGACAATGGAACAGCATTCACTAGCAGGGAATTCCAAAGATTTACAACTCTCAATGGCATAACATATATCAAGACCTTGCCATACCACCTTGCATCCAATTGGTTGGCAGAGAGAGCAGTTCAGACCTTCAAGGCCAGGATGAAAAATCTAGAGGGGGACTCTATAGCAATGAAGTTATCATGCTTCCTGCTCAGCTCCAGGACTACGCTGCATTAGACCACCGGTATTGCCCCGCAGAGTTATTAATGAAGAGATGTCTCAGGGCACAGTTAAGGCCAAATTTAGGGGGCAGGGTAGAGAGAACTCAGGAGGCCCAGAAAAATGAACATGATTACCACAGTCATGAAAGAAACTTCACTGCAGGAGCCCAAATAGCTATCAGGTGAAGGGAGTGCAGTGACAGGACCATGTCCTCCCATATATCTGTTGAAGGTCGGATAATCAGGAGACATGTAGATCACCTCAGGAAACGGGAAACAGATCCACAAGAAAAAGTGCGGCAAACATTCCCATTGGAGTCTGCACCACGGGTAGAAGGAACTCCTATTGTTTTGGAAGTACCTGTAGAACCCGTTGAGCCTGAGAGAGTTGAAGAGGCAAACTTACAGGTTCCTACTGGGGAGCCTATTGGACAGCCAACACCCGAGAGGGAGGCCTCAGATAAACCATCCGAAGTCGTAGAACTACGATGGACGACTCATTGAAAAAGCCTCCTGAGAGACTGAATTTGTAAATAGTTCATTTTTGTAAATAGTTAATATACTGTAAAATGTACTTTCAAATAAAGGGGAGAGGATGTGGTAATCTGAGGTCATAGAGTCATAGAGTTATATAGCATGGAAAAAGGCCCTTCGGCCCATCGTGTCTGTGCCGGCTATCAAGCACCTATCTATTCTAGTCCCATTTTCGAGTACTTGGCCCATAGCCCTGTATGCTATAGTGTTGCAAGTGCTCATCTAAATACTTCTTAAATGTTGTGAGGGTTCCTGCCTCTACCACCCCCTCAGGCAGTGTGTTCCAGATTCCAGCCACCCTCTGGGTGAAAAAATCTTTCCTCAAATCCCCTCTGAATCTCCTGTCCCTTATCTTAAATCTATGCCCCCTGGTTATTGACACTTCTGCTAAGGGGAAAAGTTTCTTCCTATCTACCCTATCTATGCCCCTAATAATTTTGTATATCTCTATCAGGTTCCCCCCTCAGCATTCTCTGCTCTAAGGAAAACAACCCTAGCCTATCCAGTCTCTCTTCATAGCTGAAACACTCCAGCCCAGGCAACATCCTGGTGAATCTCCTCTGCACCCTCTCCAGTGCAATCACATCCTTCTTATAGTGTGGCAACCAGAACTGCACACAGTACTCCAGCTGTGGCCTAACTAGCATTTTATACAGCTCCAACATAACGTCCCTGCTCTTATGTTCAATGCCTCGGCTAATAAAGGCAAGTATCCCATATGCCTTCTTAACCACCTTATCTACCTGTGGTGCTGCCTTCAGGGATCTATGGACATGTACATCAAGGTCCCTCTGATCCTCTATACTTCCTAGGGTTCCTAACATTCATTGTGTATTCTTTTGCTGTGTTAGTGCTCCCAAAATGCATCAACTCACACTTCTCAGGATTAAATTCCATTTGCCACTGCTCTGCCCATCTTACCAGCCCATCTATATCGTCCTGTAATCTAAGACTTTCCTCCTCATTATTTACGACACCACCAATTTTCGTGTCATCTACGAACTTACTGATCATATCTCCTATATTCATGTCTAAATCATTAATGTACACAACAAACAGCAAGGGCCCAAGCGCCAATCCCTGTGGTACACCACTTGTCACACGCCTACAATCACAAAAACAATCTTCGACCATCACCCTCTGCTTCCTGCCGCTAAGCCAATTTTGGGATCCAATTTGCCAAATTGCCCTGGATCCCATGGGCTCTTACCTCCTTGACCAGTCTCCCATGCGGGACCTTGTCAAAAGTCTTACTGAAGCCCATGTAGACTACTGCAACTGCACTATCCTCATCTACACAACTAGTCACCTCCTTGAAAAATTCAATCAAATTTGTTAGACATGATCTCCCCCTGACAAAGCCATGCTGACTATCCCTGATTAATCTCTGCCTCTCCAAGTAGAGATTAATCCTGTCCCTCAGAATTTTATCCAACAGTTTCCCTATCACAGATGTTAGACTCACTGGCCTGTAATTACCTGGTTTATCCCTAATACCCTTCTTGAATAATGGTACTACATTCACTGTCCTTCAGTCCTCTGGCACCTCTCCTGTGGCCAGAGAACATTTGAAAATTAGTGTCAGAGCCCCTGCAATTTCCTCCTTTGCCTCACATAGGCTGTGATACATCTCACCTGGGCCTTGGGATTTATCCACTTTTAAGCCTGCTCAAACCGCAAATACCTCTTCCCTATCAATGCTAATTTGTTCAAGTATGTCACAGTCTCCCTCCCTGATTTCTCCACCTACATTGTCCTTCTCCATAGTGAACACAAATAAAAAGTAATCATTTAAAACCTCACCTACGTCCTCCGGTTCCATGTACAGATTGCCACTTTGATCCCTAATTGGCCCTACTCTTTCCCTCGTTATCCTCTTGCCCTTAATACATTTATAAAATGCCTTGGGATTTTCCTTTATCTTGCACACCAGTGTTTTTTTATGCCGCCTCTTCACTCTCCTAATTACTTTTTTAAGTATACCCCTACACTTTCTATACTCCTTTAGGGCTTTCACTGTTTTCAGCCCTCTGTATCTGCCATAAACCTCCTTTCTTTTTCCTTATCCAATCCTCTTTATCCCATGACATCCAGGGTTCCCTGGACTTGTTGATCCCACCCTTCACCTTTACAGGAACTTGTTGGCCCTGAACTCTCACTATTTCCTTTTTGAATGACTTCCACTGGTCTGATGTAGACTTTGCTACAAGTAGCTACTCCCAGCCCACTTTGGCCAGATCTTTATTGAAATCGGCCTTCATCCAATTCAGGACCTTTATTTCCGGTCCATCTTTGTCCTTTTCCAAAGCTACCTTAAATCTTACAGAGTTATAATCACCAACTCCAAAATGCTCCCCCATTGACTCTTCTACCACTTGCCCAGCTTCATTCCCTAAGGTTAGGTCCTGTACCGCCCCTTCTCTTGTATGACTCTCTACGTGCTGGCTCAGTAAGCTGTCCTGGATGCACTTTAAGAATTCTGCCCCCTCTAAGCCTTTCACACTAAGACTATCCCAGGTAATATTGGGGAAGTTGAAATCCCCTACTATTATTACCCTAATTAATTATTTTTACACTTCCCTGAGATTTGCCTACATATCTGCTCCTCCATCTCCTGCTGACTGTTTGGAGGCCTATAATACACTCACAGCAAAGTGACTGCCCCTTTTTTGTTTTTACGTTCTACCCATCTGGCCTCATTTGAGGAACCTTCTAAGATACTATCCCTCCTTACTTCAGTAATTGACTCCTTGATCAATAGTGCAATGGCACCTCCTTTGAGATTCTATACCCTGGAATATCACCTGAAGATTCTTTACCCTGGAATATTGAGCTGCCAGTCCTGCCCTTCCCTCAACCATATCTCTGTAATAGTAACAATATCATATTCCCACGTGTTAATCAACACCCTCAATTCATCTGTCTTACATATAAGATCGCTTGTGTTAAAATAGATGCAATCCAATCTTGCATTATTCCCTTGTGCCTTAAAAGGTCTCTGCCTTCCAGGCTGACTTCATTTTTCTTCTATATTTGTCTGTGCATCACTCCTTACTGCATATCTACTCTGTGTCCCATTCCCCTGCCAAATTAGTTTAAACCCCACCCCCCAACAGCACTAGCAAATCTCCCCGCAAGGATGTTGGTCCCTTTCCAGTTCAGGTGCAACCCGTCCGACTACTACTGGTCCCACCTTCGCCAGAAACAGACCCAGTGATCCAGGAAACTAAAGCCCTCCCTCCTGCACTACCTTTTCAGCCACACGTTCATTCTCTCTATCCTCCTATTCCTAAGGTGTAATACACCTTTAAGAGACTGTGAGAAGATTGACTGTAAGACCCAATAGCTGTGTACCGCGGGCTACCATGTTAATGTTAGCCTAGAGTAGGGTCTGGTTGGAGAAGCACAAATCATGGTAGTGCTCTGTTGTTTGTGTAAATAAATAGTTTGTGCTTCATTTCATATTGGTCTCTACGTCTGCAGTACATTGTAATCGACTCGCCTGCCAACAGATAAACATGCAACCAGTTCAGGAGCAAAGCGACCCCATAGTAAGACATAACAGATTTGCTCAACCAAGATCTCACAGTTCTATTGGAAACGAGCTTGCGAAATCAGTATATTGTGGATTCAGTGCATTTGCTTAATGTAGTCTTAGTTGATCCCACAAGATTGTACTGAAGGAGTGATGCATTGTGGGAGTGTTGTCTTTCAGATGAGACATTAAAAGTAAGGGCAGCGCTGATTAAAGATGAAGGAGTCTCTTGTACTAGAGATTGAGGGAATGACATAAAATAAATGCCTTATCTCAGTTTTCACACAGAAATTGAATATTGGGTTTGTAGCACCAACAGAGGTGGATGCAGAACAGTTAGTGGAGAGGTGATTTTTCAAAAACTAAATAGGGCTAAAGAAATTACTCTTACAGT
Source organism: Cetorhinus maximus (assembly GCF_964194155.1). Classification (NCBI taxonomy): domain Eukaryota; kingdom Metazoa; phylum Chordata; class Chondrichthyes; order Lamniformes; family Cetorhinidae; genus Cetorhinus; species Cetorhinus maximus. Next base: position 114,828,100 of record NC_135879.1, on the reverse strand, counting down.
AGAAAATTATAATCAGAGCCTGCACGATTTCCTTTCTAATTTTTTCTCAGTATGTGAATACAAACTCTCTGCTTCCAAAATTCTGTGGGCTGATATTTTGCCAGAGAATTGGAGAGCAATAAATCTGACTTTCTCAAAATGAGGCAGGGATAAGCCAAGATATTATGACAATTAAATTGACTTCAGTTGGTGATAAACTACCAGAGTCTATAATACAGGATGAAATTATTAAATGCTTGAAGAAACATTAGTTAATCAGAGCTAGTCAGCAAAAAAATTTAAAAGACCACTTGTGCTTGACATACCAGAGGGAGAAGGAATTAAAAGAAATAAGATTACCAAACAGAAGTAGTTTTGAGTTGGATGAATGTAAATGCACATGATATTCTGAATAAAACTGGCAAGAGGTGCAAATTATTTTCATGGGTGTAATATCATGGCATTAACAGACATGTGACAGCCTCGGAGAGGCCTGGAAGCTAAATATTCCTGATTATAAAATATTCAGGAGAAATAGAGCAGGAAAAAAGGAAGTGATAAAATTAATCAAATATTCCATCACAGCACCATGATTAATATAAACAGAAGTGAAACATTGAATCAACTTGGCTGGAATCGAGATAAAAAGAGGGACGGTTACTAATTTGAGAATTTATTACTAAATGATAAACAATGGACATGAATACAGGAAGAGATATGTAGACAGAGTTTAAATTAGAGTGCAATGATGATGGTAACCTCAATTACCTAAAGATAGGTGTGAAAATAGTATAAGTTGCAAATAAGGATTTGGGGGGTGAGGATGGCGGGGGGTGGTAGTTGTCCAATTCTGTAAAAGTTCCAAAAGTTCCTCCCCAAACCTCTCCACTCCTTTAACTCTCTCTCCTCCTTCAAAAGCTCCTGAAAACACTAATCACTTGCCCTAATATCTCCCTATGTGGCTCGATGTTAAATTTTGTTTGATAATGCTCCTGTGAAGCGCCTTTGGAGGTTTCACTAAAGGCGCTATATAAAAGGAAGATGCGCTGTCCACATCTGTGGGGTAGACCTAGACTTTGTGTGATAGTGCAGAACAGGTGATAGTGAGTTGGCAGCCATTTTACATAAGAATATAAAAAACGAGCAGGAGTATGGTATGTGGCACCTTGGGCCTGCTCTGCCATTCAATAAGATCATGGCTGATCTGATTGTGGCTTTAACTCCACTTTGCTGCCTGGCTCCATTGACCGTTAACCTTTAACCTTTGACCCCTTTATAGATCAAAAATCTGCCTAAATCATCCTTGTATATATTCAATAACCCAACCTCCACTGTGAATGGGGGAGGTGGTGGCGTAGTGGTATTGTCACTGAGACCTATGAGACCCAGGATAATGCTCCGGGGACCTGGGTTCAAATCCCACCACGGCAGATGGTGGGATTTGAATTCAATATCTGGAATTAGATCTAATAGTGACCATGAAACCATTGTCGATTGTTGTAAAAACTCATCTGGTTCACTAATGTCCTTTAGGGAAGGAAATCTGTTGTCCTCACCTGTCCTGGCCTACATGTGATTCCAGAATATGTAATAATGTGGTTGACTCTTAAATGCCCTCTGAACAAGGGCAATTAGGAATGGGCAATAAATGCTGGCCTAGCCAGCAACACCCACATCCCGTGAATGAATAATAAAAAAAAATTCCAAAGATTAACAAACCCTCTGAGAGAAGAAATTCTTTCTCATCTCTGAGGGGACATGGCAGGATAGAAGCTGAGAGTATGTTCTCCCTTATTTTAATACTGTGACCCCTAATTCTAGATTCACCAATGAGGGGGAACATCCTCTCAGCTTCTATTCTGCCATGTCCCCTCAGATTCTTATATGTTTCAATAAGATCACCTTTCATTCTTCTAAACTCCAATGAATATAAACCCAACTGGCCAACCTTTCATCATAAGATTACCCCTTCCTTCCTAGGATCAGCCTAGTGAATCTTCGCTGAATTGACACCAAGTATCTCCCTCCATAAATAAGGAGACCAAATTATACTCAGTGTTCCAGGTGTGATCTCACAAATGCTCTGTATGGTTGTAACAAGGCTTCCCTATGTTTATACTCTACCCCCCTTGTAATAAAGACCAACATTCCATTTGCCTTCCTAATTACTTGCTTACCTCCATGCTAACTTCTTGTGATTCATGCACAAGGACGCCCAGATCCTTTTGCACCACAGAATTCTGCAGTGTCCCTCTGCTTAAATAATACTCTGCTTTTCTATTCTTCCCACGTTCCCACGTTATACGCCATCTGCCAGAATTTTACTCACTCACTTAACCTATCTATATCCCTTTTCAGACACTTTGTGTCCTCCTCATAACATGCTTTCCTACCTATCCTTGTATCGTCACTAAATTTGGCCACAATACATTCGGCCCCTTCATGCATGTTATTAATACAGATTATAAATAGTTGAGACTCCAGGACTGATCCCTTGCCAACCTGAAAATGACTCATTTATCCTGACTGTTGGGGCAGAATTTTACCTTGTTGGGCGGGCAGGCCCGGGAACCGCCGCAAAACCAACTATCACCAGCAGTCGGGCCTCGACCATGATTTCACACTGGCTGGCCAATTAAGGGTCAGCCAGCATAAAAGGTGCGCTCAGAGCCTCAACTCTGCTGGGATGGGGGTGGGAGGAGCGTGAGCGCTGAAGTGTGTGCATGTGCGGGGGTGCACTCAGTGAAAGCTCTCTGAAGGCACAGAGCTGCCTCAGGGAGCTGAAGGTTTCAAAAATAAGGAAAACATGTCCCCTCATGTGACTCTGTCATGTTTAAAATGAGTTTTAAAAATTTTTATTGCTTTTTTTATTTACTGCCTGAAACCTCATCTTGCCTTTGGATGAGGCTTTGTTAAAAATGCAAAGGCCGCCTGGCCGTTTCCCCCGCCCACCAACCGAATGGTTGGACTTGCAGTGAAAAATTCAATTTAATTAATTGATTAAGGGCTTTACTAGGCCTCATAATTGTTGGGCACGCTGCCAACTGTTGCGTGTGCCCACTGAGCAAAGTATCGCGAGAGTGTGCGATGACGTCGGGAAGCTTGTCCAACGTCATTGTGCAGTATTTCACTCCCGTTTGGGTCGGGCACACACCCGCCTGATGGAAAAAACATTCTGCCCTTGGTTTCCTATCAGTTAGCCAATCCCCTATCCATGCTAATATTATGCACCCAACACCATGAACTTTTATCTATTGTTGTACCTTTTATGTGGCACTTTATTGAATGCCTTTTGGAAATTCAAATACATTACAGCCTGAATTTTTCCCTTGTCGGGCCTGCGCGATCAGCGGGCCTGGGAGCAGTTGGGAAACAGGCCCCTGACTGCGATTTCACACTGGCTGGCCATTTATTGTGTGAAGCCTGGCTGGCCAATTAATGGCCAGCCAGTGTGAAATGCGTGCTGAAAAGCTCAGCGCTGCCGGGGTGGGGTTGGGAGGAGGGCAGGTGATGATGTCACCATGGGTGCTGGTGAGCGCTTCCACGGAGTTCCCTGAAGACAAGCCAGCTGTCTCAGGGAGCTGTAGACCTCCAAATAATAAAATAAAGCGCAAAAAAGCTGTAAAAATGTCCATGCAGCACAATCAAGCACCTGAAAGCATACCTCATATAAATGCTGTCCCCAGATATTTATTTTTATTTTATTCCCTAACAGAGATTTCATCCAGCCCTTGGATGAGCTTTCATCAAAAATGTAAAGGTCTCCTGGCCGATTGGACTATCCGCCAACCGTAAGGGCCATGAAAATTCATGGACAATTACATCATTAATGAACTTAATTTCCGGTGACTGCTGCACGCACCCTCTGAGCGAAATATTGCATGAGCGTGCGATGACATCGGGCGCTTGCCCGTCGTCATTTCGTGCAATTTTACACCTGTTCAGGTTGGGTGAGCGCCCGCCCCTGGAACATAAAATTCTGCTCTACAACTACTGGTTCCCCTGTATCCACCCTGCTTGTTACATCCTAGTAACATAGGAGTTAGGAGCAGAAGTAGGCTATTTGGCCCTTCAAGTCTGCTCTGCCATTCAAAGAGATCATGGCTGATCGGGTTGTGGTCTCATCTCCACTTTCCCGTCTGTCCCCCATAACCCTTGACTCCCTTGTCTATCAAAAATCTGCCCAACTCAGTCTTGAATAAATTTAAAGACCCAGCTTCCACTGCTTTATAAGGAAGATAATTCCACAGACCCTCCTAGAGAAAAGATTTCCCCTCATCTCCGTCTGAAAAGGGAGACCTCATATTTATAAACTGTGTCCCTTAGTTATAATCTCCCCCACAAGAGTAAACATCGTCCCGGTATCCACCCTATCAAGTCCACTCAGGACCTTATATATTTCAATAAGATCGCCCTCTCAATCTTCTAAACTTGATTGGGTATAGGCCCAACCTGCTCAACCTGCTCAATGCAATTACATCCTTTTTCAAATAAGGAGACCAAAACTGTGCACAGTACTCCATGTGTGGTCTCACCACGGCCCTGTACAGCTGCAGTAAAACTTCCCTACTTTTATACTCCACTCCCCTTGCAATAAACACCAACGTTCCATTGTTCCAGTTGCCTTCCTAATCACTTGCTGTACCTGCATAACTAACTTTTAGTGATTCATGTACCAGGATACCCAGAACACTCATACCACCAAGTTCTACACCGTCTCTCCATTTAAACAATATGCTATTTTCTATTCTTCTTGCTAAAGTGGACAAGTTCATATTTTCCCACATTATACTCCACCTGCCAAATTTTTGCCAACTCACGTAACCTATCTATATCCCTTTGTAGACTCTTTACGTCCTCTTGACAACTTATTTTCTACCTATCTTGGTATCATCGGCAAATTTACCTACCATGCATTTGGTCCCTTCATCCAAGTTATTGATATAGATTGTAAATAGATGAGGCCCCAACACTGGTCCTTATGGCATTCCATTAGTTCCACTTGCCAATCTAAGAAGGACTCATTTATCCCTACTCCCTGCTTCTTATTAGCTTACCAATCCTCTAGCCAAGCTAATATGTTACTCCCTACACCTTGAGCTCTTATTTTGTGTACCAACATTTGATGTGGCACCTTATCAAATGCCTTTTGGAAATTCAAGCACACCACATCTACAGGATTCCTTTATCCACCTTGCTTGTTACTTCCTCAAAAAACTCTAATAAATTAGTCAAACATGATCTCCCTTTCACAAAACCCTGATTGAATTAAGGTTTTCCAAGTATTCTGCCATAACCTCCTTAATAATGGATTTTAGCAGTTTCCGTATGGCAGATGTTAGGCTAACTGGCCTGTAGTTTTCAGATTTCTGGCTCCCTCCTTTCTTGAATAAAGGTGTTACATTTGTTATTTCCCAATCTGCCTGGACCCTTCCAGAATCTAAGGAATTTTGGAAGATTATAACCAATGCCTCTACTATCTCTGCAGCCACTTCTTTTAAGATTCTAGGATGCAGGCATCAGGCCAGGGGACTTGTCAGCATTTAAGCCTACTAGTTTCCCCTGTACTTTTCCCCTTGTAATGGTGATTATTTTAAATCCCTCCCTCTCTTTCACTCCTAGATTTTCAAGTATCTTTGGGAAGTTTTCTAATGGGAGAATTTTCTCCCCGTCAGGCCCAATCAGAAGCAGGCGTGGGTGGGCATGGAGCCGCCATTTTACGTAGGCGGGCCAATTAAGGTCTGCCCGGTGTGATGCGTGCCTGAAAGTGCTCAGTGCTACCAGTGCAGGCGGGGGGAGGAGGGAGAGTCGGGGCCTGCGCTCTTTCGCGCATGTGCATGAAAGAGCGCAGACATCTCCCTGAGGCATGGAGCTGCCTCAGGGAGATTAACTTAAGTTTTAAACTTGGAAAAAATAAAAAAATAAAATTATTCAGACATGTCTCCTCATTTGATAGTGTCACATGAGCTGGGACATGTTTATGAAGTTTCATAAAAATTTTTATCCAGTTAATGAAACCTTCATGAAACTTCATCCTGCCGGTGAATGAAGTTTCATGAAAAATGCGAAAGCCGCCTGGGATCTTCGCCTGCCCGCCAACCTTAAGGTTGGAAGGGCAGCTTTCTCAATTGGAATAATTAGTTTATTAATGGCCTTAACAGGCCTTTGACAGTTTGGCAGGTGCGCAGCCGACTCTGGTGCGCGTCCGCCAAACAGAAGATCAGGATGCCACACGGTGACATCGGGACACACGCCAGACGTCACCGTGCATCATTTTACGCAACAGCGTGTGGGGCCCGCCCCGCATGCCGAACAGAAGATTCTGGCCTAAGTCTTCTACATTTAATATCTGTTCAACGCTTCTGTTATTTCCTTGTTTTCCATTATTAATTCCCCAGACTCACTGTCTAGAAGACTAACATTCACTTTAGTTACTCTTTTCCTTTTTAAATATTTGTAGAAACTCTTCTGGCTCGCTTTCTCTAATACTCTAATTTCTCTCTTTCTATTTTAGTCTTTCTTTGCTGGTTCTTAAAATCTATCCAATCTTCTGACCTACCACTACCCTTCACAGAATTGTATTATTCTTAATTTCCTTACTTAGCTGCAGATGATACATCCTTCTCAAAGAGCTATTACTTCTCATGGAATAAATCTTTGCTGAGAGTTATTAAATATCCCCTTAAAAGTCTGCCATTGCAACTCTGCTGTCCTACCTTCTTAATCTAGTTCCCCAGTTCACTTTAGTCAACTTTGCCTTCATATCCTCATAATTACCTTTATTTCGGTTTAAAACACTTGTCTTAGGCTTACACTTCTCCCTTTTAAAGTGAACATGAAATTCTATCATGTTATGATTGCTGTCGCCTAGAGGCTCTTTTACAATTATGTTATTGATTAATCCTATCTCATTGCACATTTCCAGGTCTGGAATAGCCTGCTCCCTGGTCAGCTTTAGAACATATTACTCGAAGAAATTGTCCCAAATATTCACTCTGTGAACTTATTTTCCAGGCTATCTTTGCCAATCTGATTCACCCAATCTACATGAAGATTAAAGTAATCCATCATTATTGCAGTACTTTTTTTTTTTACACACTCCATTTATTTCTTCTTGTATACTCTGTCCTACACTGTGACTACTGTTGGGGAGAGCCTATAAACTATTCCCACAAAAAAAGTACTGCAATAATCATGGATGACTGATTCTACATCTTGCTCTTTCGAGCTAAGATCATCTCTCACTGCTGTACTAATGTTATCCTTAATTAACAGAGCTACCAAACCACCTTTTTCTAAATTCCTGTCATTCTGAAATGTCAAATAGCCTTCAATATTCTGATCCCAGCCTTGATCACCTTTTAACCATGTCTCTGCTATGGCTTTCAGGCCATATACATTTATTTCCATCTGTGCTAACAATTCATCCTCAAAGAACTCGAGTAAAATTGTCAAGCACAATTTCCCTTTCATAAAACATGTTGCCTCTGCATGATTGTATTATGATTTTCTAAATGCCCAGCTACTACTTCCTTAATAATGGATTCCAGCATTTCCCCAATGATAGATGTTAGGCTAACTGGCCTATAACTTCCTCCTTTCCGTCTCCCTCCTTTCTTGAATAGAGGTGTTACATTTGCGGTTTCCCAATCTACTGAGACCTTTCCAGAATCTAGGGAATTATGGAAACCTACAAACAATGCATCTACTACCTCTGCAACCCCTTCTTTTAAGATCCTAGGATGCAGGCCATCAGATCCAGGGGATTTGTCAGCCTTTAGTCCTATCCTGTTATTTTTATTTCCACTGAGGTCAATTAGAAGAGATGCAAAATGGACTGCCAGCTCTCAATCAGTCATTTTGTTTTGATTTTTTGACATTAAGGGAATCGGGGATAAGGAGATGAGGCAGGAAAGTGGACTTGGAATAGAAGTTCAGCCATGATTTTATTGAATGGCACAGCAGGCTCAAGGGGCTATTAGACATACTTCTGCTCCTATTTCTTATGTTCTTAAGAGCGCTACTGCTGAACCCAGCTAAGACACACTGCAAAGGAATAATTTGGTAAATTTTCCTGACTCTTGCTCTTTGGAAATATTCTAGGGCCAGGAATCTGTTTTGTTGGGTTGCCACTCCTTTTACGTAGTCCACGACTTCCAGAACGTCTGGTTGTGGGGGAGGGGAGAAAGAAGGGTTGCGGGGAAGCAGAACAGAGCACAGCCTGTGCCCACAGTGACTCCAGGCCCACTGCATCAATAAGTGAGGTAGGAAGGTACTTTCCAGACTCTCTCCTCATTTCCCTTGAGTATTTGTATGCCCCCAGCACAATGGCACCCAGATCTTCACCAACTGCATAGGTTTCCAGGTGCAAGGTCAAAGACGGGAAGGCAACTAGCAGCCTACACTACCCCCCAACCCCCTCAGGGTTTAGAGATAATCGGGAACCTTTAGCTGTTGATCTTCTATAGTTAATCTTGCAGGACCCAATCTCAGAGGCCTGACTTGCTGACAATAGACCTCAGAGATCTGCTGCTGCATTTAAAATTCCTGCTTCTCTTGCTAATGCTAGGGCCTGCCAGGGACTGGGACTGCAACAGGGTGCCACCATGCCATGCTAATAGACAAGGATTCTTGGCTTTTCTATCCAGCACTGGGATATTGGGAAGGAGGAAAATCTGCCCTAGTATTTCTGACTCAGTGACTCATCACTTGTGAACATGTATCCATTTGACATTCCTATTTGGCTCAGTACAGTTTTCAGATTTGCAGGTTACGGTGAGTAACTGGTGCATGCTTCTTTATTTATGTTTTGCTAGCTTTGCAATCACCTGTTTTTATTTAAATTTGTGCTAACATTCAACAGTGACATGTGCATGTAACATCTACTCAAACTATGTTGAGTTTATGGTGTGGCCAGATATGATTCTGAAAATATGCCGTTGCATAATTTAAGGAGTGTGTTCCAAGAAATTGTTCAGTGCTTTGACTGAGTGTTTGACACTGTCCTAACAATGAGGTAGTACTGTTAAACTTGCTTTAGGAGCTGACAGGAACTGGTTTGAACATCTTTCAAGCTGTTGCCCTGCAGTACTTATCTGGGAGATCACACTGCGTGTGAATTATTGTAAAAACATGTGGTTTGGGAAGGATGGTTCCACAGAAACTGTTAACTAAAATGTAATGTACATCATATTGAATAGTTACAGCTAGTCAGGCAAACCAAACCTGAGATTTAATAGATAGCAATATTTTCCAGTGTTTGTAGATGCCAAGAAAATAAGTCACATTGTTGCTCACTTTCCTTTAAAACTAATGAACAAAAATATGATTAACAGTTGACACCAAGGAATTTGAACAGAAGCAACATTTGTTAGATACCATGGAATCTAGTCAGTAGCTTGGAAGATTATGGTCACAATTTACTGTACACTGTATAAATGCATGTAAATTTTAGGAAAAACAAAGTCATACAATAAAAGCTTTCCTAATTTTCTGACCTGTGGCTAGTACTTTGAATGGCAAAAATCATGATAGTTGAAAAACAGTCCTATTTGAAAATTTGGCTTCTCAGTGTTCAGGAATTATAGCTAAGGGGGTTCCATGTGACATTTGACAAGTAGTCAGTCTATTAAATCCATCCAAAGAAAGGCAGAATAATGAGAAAGACTTTGCTTAACATTCAGTAGAAGGAGTTATTCACAGACATGCATAAATATGAATACAAATGTGAATATACATATGTAACTTGTAGTTTGTAATAAAACCGCATTTTTAAAAAAAGTTTTATTTTAGAAAATGTTAAGCATCACTGACACTGTTTACTTAAAACAATTTGCAAACACACTTACTCTTTGTGTAATTTATATCAGCTATTTGTTACCAGAATGTAGCATGCAGCATGCACATAGGTGGCAAAGAGGTGACAAAGGAACAATAGCCCAAATCACATTCTAGTATAGTGTTTCAGTGCAGGGTTTTTGTGCATATATAATGACAGAGCCATAAACTACTACTTGTTGGCCTAAGCATAAAGCTATCTGTCTTTATATATTTCATCAGTGATTAGCACTGCAAAATATAGGGGATAGCAAGAAATGTTTGAATAATATTGACAAATTATTGTATTAGCAATATTCATTTTTTGGTAATTTCGAACATGTTTTATATCCATTCTGTATCAGCCATGCCAAACCATCTAAGAATATTTCCAGCAAATACACTTGTAAACAATATTAAACTGAGGATCTGCTATTATTTGTGTTGCATGGATGCCTATATATTGCAAATCTGAAGGAAAAACTGTATCATTTATAAAACTCAGGCTGCATTAGTAGCACTTCATTTAAATAATGAGTAACAATGAGACAGGAACATTGTAATCAAGTCATTTAGAATCTGTTGCACACTGCATTTGCAAATTGTGCTGTCAGCTGCGCAAAGCAGTGCTGTACTGAATATATCACAATGTGATTTAGCTTTTGGCATCTGGTTATTTGAGAAAGTACAGTGCTTCAAAATGCTGTTAATTCTAACTGTTTGACTTCTTATCACTGGTGAGAAAATATATATCGCCATTTTTATTTCAGGTCTAACACCACCAACCACTCCACCACATAAAGCTAATCAAGATAATCCATTTAAGACTGTGGTCAGACACAGGTCATCCTGCAATTCTTCAGTGCGTAGTCCACCACTGAAGAAATCACGTTTAAGTGATTCTGCCTCTAACTCTCAACTGAGCAGTCCTATAAAGAAGGGTCCTGAACAAACTGAACTGTATGCCCAGCTCAGTAAGACTTCATCCAGTGTACTTAGCATTACTCAAAGTGAAGAGAGGAAGGTGAAACGGACAAGCACGAGGCTCTTTGGTGACCATGACTACTGTCAGTTCATAAATGCAAAGGTAGAATCATTAAATACCAGAGTGTTCTGCAAGAAACGAGAGCCTAAAGACATTAAACTTCAGGATCACCCTTGCAGAGAACCCTGGTCTGGGGAGCACAAACAAATCTTTATTTCTGCTAATGATGATCAAGAATATAAGAAGGAAAGTCAACAACTGGATATACAGCCTATGAACTGCTTTAATACCAGGATACAACTGAAAGACCAAGAGATCCGAGCGGAACTAAACAAGCACTTTGGGCATCCACGTCAAGCCTTTTTTGATGAAGTAGAAGATAAGACAAGTCATCAAAGAGAAAAAGACTTTTGCCATGAATATTATTCAAAACTGCCTACTTATCTCAATGCAGGAATGTCCCTCGATGGCGTATTTGATGATAGTGATGATGAGACCGAAAAATTTCTCTATCCATGGGATGGAACACCCGAAGGGTTATTGTTAGAAAGACCTTGTTCTCGTTCTCTGTCCAGTTTCCCCTGCAGTGATTCTATTTACGCACCAAAGACTTATGCACCTTTTCAAAGAATAGTCAGGGCAAGGTCTAGATCTAATTCCTACCCCCGGCGTAGAGCTTATTCCCGTTCCCCATATTCTCATTCCAGATCAAGATCTCCGTACCGTAGATCCTCTTCAAGGTAAGTAAACAAATCCTTCAGCTAATTTGGGTAGATGGGAGTATAATGTGTTTATAGATGGTATTTTATCATCACCATTTTAATTCTATTATAGTCAATTATTATGATTGATATATGAAATGTTCTGCCTTGATAACACTGTGCAGGCGTTAGTAGTAATGTAACATTATTCTTTTGTATGGTTAAAGTTGCAATACCTACAGGTGGTCTATTTTCCTGTTTCCAAAACTGCCTTTAAGACCTTCTGTTGAAGCTTGGACAAACTCATTGCGCTGGTTTTAAAGCTGCCCCTCAGATGGTTTGAAAATGAGGGTCATATTAAATCCAGCAGGTGACTTACCCACCGCCTACCCGCTGCCCCTGTCCCTGCCACACTTATACCAGTGGTGGTGGTGGTGTGGGGTGGCCTGTCGCAAGTGGGCCAATTGAGGCCCTTAAGTGGACAATTAATACCCACTTAATTTTGCCTCATCCTGCTGACACCCATTAAACGCTGGTAGTGGGAGAGACCCATGAGAAGTGACCATCCTCGTGGGTGTCCCTGCATGACTGGTAGCAGGCAGGGGGCTCCCTGTGCCCATCGGAGCCCCCTGCCAAGATTCTATGCCTCCTCAGTTTGCCCTCTCCCCACTGCCTCTGAAACCCCATCCCTGCATCCACGTCCCCACTCTCTCTTCTCAGGGCCTGCCAGATTGGCACCCGCCAACACCCCGAAATACTCACCAGTTTCAATCCATCGCTGCACACCTTCTCCTGGCCCAAAGTGCTGGGGAGCTGCTGGCCTCTAAATGGCCGGCTGCTCTCTGAGACGGGACCTTCTGTTCCTGAGGGGCAGAAATTCCACCTCCAACCTATTAATGGGAAGTGGAGAATCCGGTGCACCGTATAATTCAGTCCTTTGTCACAACTTCAGCTTGTTCTTATTGGTAGTAGAGATATAGCCACTAAAATCTAGTCCTATCCATGTTGTGGTCATCAAACGCTTCCAGTTTATAAACTTACTCTTGAAGGAACAAGAGTCTAACTATGCACCAGAAATCAATTTGCAACATTTCACACCCAGCAAGTGTGGGTGGGGGTTGGGGAGATGGTGGTGGTTGGGGGAGTAGATTTCCTCCATGCATTGCATGTCCTCAAATTGGAAATCCCTTATGATCTGGTTGCATAAGGCGCTCAGGGGAAACCTTCCCTTTAAGTTAGAAAAATAAAGAAGATTATATGCCCCACATTATAATGCTGCTTTGCTGCACATTATAATAAATAATACATTTCTACAACAAAAGGAAATATTAATTTTAGGTGGTGATAGTATTAACAGTGACTAGTACATCCACTGCCATCTTTCTTGGGGAAATAAACACCTGTTTTTACTTAAGATTAATGTTATTAAAACCCCATTTACATTGTCATGAATTATTCATCTGACCTCAAGAACTGTTCTGGGAATTCAGGTATTATTAAAATCTGACCTCATTTATGCCTTCAGTGAGATTGTTTTTTTTTGTTGAGAATGATCATTAAGCCTGATATTGTGAGTTTTGTATTCTGAATCAATTTGATATTTTCTAACAATGTTTGTCAAGCAGAGTTGTTTATCAGGCTGGTGATATGAGCATAATATAGCTTAATTATCATTACAGTAAATGTAAAACAGTGTTAAGCTCAGGAGAGCTCACTGTATCAGTGACATATTCTGTAGCTATAATGTAACTCAAAAGAATTTGTACTGATAAAATTAATTTGAAACATCAACATTACATAAATATAAACATATACATATAACATAAGAAGGCACTTAGGATAGTTTGCACCATACTTAAAGATAATTGAAGGGGTAATATTTATAATACTATATTTGGTTCGAAACCACATTTCCTGATGTCGATTGTAAATTATGTAAAAAGTAATGATTAAAACCATGTAAGTATTAACTGTATTGCTGTACCCTAGCTACTTAAATTTAAAGGATAAATAAATCCTTACTGATAAGTTTAATATCAGGTCTCCAGGCTCAAGAAATTTTTGTTCACCGTTGCAATGAGTATTTGGCACTGTCAAAGTTGGTTGCTAAAACACGGTGCCATTCGTGCTCTGTTAGAATGATGTGAGTAGTTGAGTTTCCCCCTACCACCACCCACCCTCATATATTAACAAGAACTGTACCCAACCAATATAGAGGTGACAAGAAAGAGAGGGAGAGAGAAGAAGAGGAAAGGGCATTGTGTGCATATCATTCAGCCCCTCAAGATTTTATAACAAGCCTGCACAGACTACAGCTAAATTAATGACCTCTGCTGAAAAACAGATTTTATTCATTTATACATAAACCTTACTTCATAATTACAAAATTTGATTCTGAAACAGGATGTGAACTTCTTTTTTTCTCTTCCATCTAAATAAGGTATTTTTCTTATTGATCTTACGATTATTTTCTGTGCTTGTCCTTGGTTAACAATGACTAGCATTCACAAGCAATTTATGGAGATTTCAGAATGTATTCTTTATCTTTTCCCTCAGTTTCCTCCCTTCCTCTCCCAATGTTGTTGATTCTTTGGCTGGGGTAAGGTTCTGTGGCAGGGTTGCCCTCTAATATCATGTCCCAGTCAGAATTCTTCATACTTGAGCCTAGCCAGTGAATGGCAGCAGATTATTCCTTCACGAAAGGCATTGCAGTTTGAGCCAATCCTTTGCATACATCACCAGCCATACCTCATCAGGAATCACAGAAATCACCAGAAAGGTGGGAATCCTGATCACATGTTCTTCTTTAACCCAGGGCGACCCTTATCCCAAAACTGGTTTCAAATAACTCAACACAGGCTAAGGATTGAATTTACTTCTCCTAGTGTATATTGCACATCTACTTATAAGCCATAGGGAACACTATAATATGTTATGTAAAATGTTGTTACTTATTTGGTTATTTTCCCCCTCTGTTAGATCTCCTCCCATCATGCTATCTCCTGGTCTAGGGGCAATCTTCTCTGCATGTCTTTGCCAGTTTTACTGAGTAGCAAGGTAGTTAAAAGGTGTACCAACATTTCGCAGCCTTCAGATATGGTAGTGCCTAGACTCTGCTCATATCTCCCTTGATGGTTTGGCTGTGCATGTAAAGAATTAAGTCCAAGCCCTGCTTTCCAGTGGGTTAGTAAATGCTGAACAGAAGTCAACCTTCATACCTTAAAAAATATACTATCAGTATTATTTTCAGTGATCATATGTTTACATTTATTTTGCTTTATAGATCACATCACTACTTTGATTCAGGGTGCAGTAGGGTACAACACAGATCTCGTGGAAGCCCTGGCTCATACTCAAGGTCACGATCCAGGTCACCTTACGGCTGCTATAGTAGACCCAGGTGAGGGAATATAATAGTGTAGAACTATTTAATGTATTCTATTAAACCAGACTTTATTAAGTATACTTCCCTCCTGATGTTAAAGCAATAAGATTAATATTTCATTGAGATTTTCAGGTAGGTGCTTACCCAGATGAATATACTCACTTTTAAAAAAAATCAGCTTCCTTTTTAAAATCAGAGTTAATCGATGTTAACTGTCCTTTGGGAAGGTGCTGTATAATTGCCTGAGTGCCTAACTTATTTGTCTGAAATTATTAATAAGCAGATTCCATTCTCCACATTGAAGCATAGTCTATATGCTATAACTAGGGCACAGTGGTGCTGTAGTACCAAATGTCAAAGTTACAGGAAACAGCATTTGATCCTCAGTATTTAATTGATTGAGAAGAATAATGGACAGTAATATATTTTCCTTGACCACACAATGTACTGCTAGTGATTTTCTGACTTGCCCTTGATCCCGATTCATCAACTATACTTTTGATTCTTTCTCAATTCCTTAATGCCATGATGCCTCTGCTACCGTATGTGCCTCTTGAGTTTTCTCACTTCACAATCACTAGTATGTATGTACCTAGCTTCCCATTTTACACAATCAGATGAGTCTCAAGGCTCCCACCCCCTGCATCTCTGCTTTGATAAAATAGCAGCCTCAAGTAAGGGAGAGATTTGTCAATCTACTGGTAGGCATATATTTACCAGCCTCCCTCATGGTTGGTAACAGTCTGTTCTCACTGCTTTGGAGCTTAAGGTGGATCAGGGTAGTCTTGATTTTTACCTCACTGTGGGAGCAGCAGATGGGTCTATTTTTAGCAGCCGATAGAAGTGAACAGGAGGATAAATTTTCAAATGCATAGAACAGGCATGAAGGGAGAACAAAAAGTTTGTCAGTTGCGCAAGTGTTTCAAGTTGTCTATATGCTAGCAAGCAGCAACTAGATGCTCTGTGTATGTAGGCAGCTGTTAGTGTTCAGTTCTGGTAAAATTTACATTCAGTCCTGCAAACTTGGTCTCTCTGGTGAGTCTAAGTGCTATGTGAAAGGCTCCTGGACAGTTTGAACCCAGGTTCAGGTAAATATGAGCCCATAATAGAAAACAGCCCTTAGTAGGCCCTGATTTGCATTGCATTATTAATCTGGTTCCATGAAACTATGGAAATAGATGTTTTAGAAAGTTGGGGCAATAATGATGTGCATCTAAATCTTGAAATTTCAGTGCACAGTTGAGACAAGCACAGGGAACTTTGAAATGTGAACAAAATATGTTGGAAACACTCAGCACACCACATAGCATCTATGGAGAGAAAAATGTCGGATTAACATTTTGGTTCTTACCCATCCTTTGTCAGAACCCCCAACTTCCTCTTTCCATAGATGCTGCATGACCTGCTGAAAGTTTCAACATTTTCTGTTTTTATTTCAAAGTTCCCTTTACTTTGCCTCAACAATGCACTGAAATTTCAAATGTCAGTCGCACACCCTTTATTGCACCTATTTCTGTTTCCAGTTCACTCTTCCAGGATTTTGCTTTTTGTAAAGGGAGCTTTGCTAGGCATTCAATCTATCTTATGCACAATGTGGAAACGGTCCCAAAGATGAAAAATGATTAGCTCCTTAGCACTGATATCCCTCACTTTGACGAGTACAAAAACTCATCAAAGTGTAAAATATTAAAGGATTGGTTCAAACAGTGATGTCACGGTGCAAAGTTGCTGTGTTACTTCAGGACATCAGTAAACCTGCTGCTTTGTAAGTTGATGATTGATTTCTGCTGATTCAGCACCTTAACTTAAATTATGAGAAGGTGCTAGAAAGATTAATTGAAGTTTTTTTGCAGGTTATTTTTTGTGCTGTGTAACTGACCTACTTCTGTAGTGTTTGATCAATACTGTAAATTTCACAGTGACAGTGTGATTAAATGTGGTTTGCTGCAGTGGGAAAATTACAGTTTAGTGGGTCTTTTTTTTAGTACATGTTTTAGCACCTGGATAGAAGGTGCTAAAACAACTCCTAGTATTTGATTTACATTAGCGGGTACCTGACTAGTGCCATGACACTGCTTGTTGGTGTTCCAACATTTTGTCATTGTCCTGTGGAAGGGTAGAATGCAACTTCATATCTGTGGCTTCCTGCTCTGTAAAAGACTAACAGCTGGATGTTGAAGTGGAGGCAGATAGTGAGAGGCTAGGCATTTCACACAGAGGAAAAATTGAAATGATTTGTTAATCTGTGTTCCCATCATGCAACTCTTTGTGGCTAACTACAAAGCATCAGAGGCAAGTTGTCTGTTACTCTTTCAACTGGAGTATAGGAATTTTCTGCTCCGGGGGCAGTGATGCTCAGTCGTTAAGTATTTTCAAGATGGAGATTGATAAATTTTTGGACACTAAAGGTACCAAAGGATATGTGGATAGGGTGGGAAAGTTTATTTGAAGTGGAAGATCAACTATAATCTTACTGAATCACAGAGCAAGTTCAAGAGGCCTTTCAATAGAAATCTCCAGCCGTAGTTTGGCCCAGTCCTTGTTGCCATATCGCAAATTCCAGGGTCAGGGTCATTTGCTTAAAATGGGCAGGCACCTTTGGCACTTATGGCCTGGGCGGGAGGGGAACAGGAATTTCAGAGTGATTCCTTGACATTTTGTTGAAGAGTAGGCAAGTAATTCTGGCTGAAGATTACAGGAATGCTGAAGAAAAATCTTCATTTTCAGACTGCTGTTAGGACACCAGTAAGTAGAATCCACTTGAATAAAGTGGAGGGAGGAGTTGGGTGGGGAGATGGGTTCAATAGGGCAAGAAAAGAGTCAGGAGCCCCAAATCTGGGTCTTTTTTTTAACAAAAAGTTTCAGTTATGCCACCCCTCACCCCCCCCCCCCCCCCCAATCTTTACAAGGGGCTAAGGGAGCTGTAATTGGAAAGGATGAGCTCAGCATCCCCACCCCACTCCTCCAACTAGCTGGTGAGCACCAGAGTTGGAGGCAGCATGGGATAAACAGGGCCCCAGGATGCACCTGTTAGTGCACGGGTGCCCACCAGCTGTGAGCAAGTAAAATCTCTTCCCACTGTCCTCGCAAGTTCTTACAGGGTCAGTGCTGGAGGGCACCAGCTGGTTCCAATCACAAGGTAACTGCTGGGATTGTAGCTTGTGAACTTTCGCCATGGTCCTTTGAGGAATACTTACCCCTTAGTTCGAAGTTCAAGGAAAAATCACATTACAAAAGCTGCTATATATTTCAAAGGTCACTCTGAAGGTTTATCCCCGGGAATTTCCTCGTGGCATCTTACACTCCACTGCTGTAACTTTATCGTATTTTTAGTTTATGCATGCAAACATGCAAGTTATGTTGGCTGAGTGGGAGAAACCCCAAGGAAATTCATTCCCACTGTGAGTATCTAATCCGGCTTTGAAACATACTGAATTTTCTGAGATTCAGTAAGAAATTTTTGGAATGGGGAAAGCCTATTAATGTCAAATGAATGTTTCTATATAAAACACTGCATGCACAATTCTGACTGTTATCATTTTTCATTTGTTTTCAATTTCTTCAGGTATGACAGCTATGAGGAATATGAAAATGAAAGGCTTAAGAGAGAGGAATATCGAAGAGACTATGAGAAACGTGAATTTGAAAGGGCAAAGCAAAGGGAACGTCAAAGGCAAAAGGCAATTGTAAGCATTGTAGTAGCTTTTATTCTAATTTAGATATGCTGTAAATGTAGGAAACGTAACTTTTTGACTTTCAACGATATTTTTAAAATCTCTCCAGGAGGAACGCCGTGTTATTTATGTGGGAAAAGTCAGAGGTGACATAACACGTACAGAACTGAAGAGGCGCTTTGAAGTTTTTGGTGAAATCGAAGAATGCACTGTCCATTTGCGTGAAGATGGGTAAAGTTACAAATGGCTACATTTTACATAGTAAATGTGCTCCTGAATAACCAAAATCTGGTTTTCACATAGTAGATAATAGAACTATTGTAGAACCTCAGACATAGTAAAAACAAAATGGACCTGGAAAGGTGTCCATAATTTTAGAGTGTAAGTGTGACTGACATTGACTTATGAGTGACTAACCGGCAGAGCATGCCCTCCTGTCATCTGTGCCCATGGCCTCATTTACATGAAGATGCTGAGATGTGGGACACCAAACATGCCTCCCCAGTACAGCTTTCCCGATTAAGGTTGACTAACATTGAGGGAACTTGGCTGCCTTCAAGGTAAGTGCTTGGGTTACAACTGTGGAGGGTGAGGCCTTGGTGGCTACGACCAAGATTAAATTTATGTGGCCAGGAGAAGCACTGTTGCTCCTTAGGCAACATCAAAATAATATCAACCATATCTTGACTGGGCTCTTCAGCTTCATCATTGTGGAAATGGTTGGAATATTCATGGAGCATGCTCCAACTATTTCCAATGTAAAATACAAATTGGGGTTCTAGGACACCAATTTGCATTTTGAAGTGGATCTACCACCTGAAGTAGACAGATGTTTTGGGCATCCAGTGGTTGTTCTCTTTCAAAATGGTGGCAGTTGCATTGTCAGGGTTAATAAGGCTACCGACCTACTGACCCCTTTTAATGCCAGACAAAACAAGTTAAAGCTGACCTAGAGTGTATAGCTTAAAAAGAAACCTTGGTTATTCAGTTTATTCCATATTCCACGTCACTATTCAAAAAAGGAGAGGGAGTTCTCCCAGTGTTCTGTTGAAACCCCTCTGAAACCCCTCTCTCAATCATTTTGACCGAAAATAGAGTAAATGATCATTTATTTCATTGCTGTTTGTGGGATCTTTCCATTTGAAAAGTTGTTTCCATGTGTATAACTCACCCACTCCGGCGAGCTGCCCTACAGCCATTTAGTGCTCTGACAAAAGGACCTGCTGCCCCCATCTGAGGACGAAGTCCTGCTTTTGATTGGTTGGCAGCTCTCTGGTCCCAACAGGACCACTGGGAATATCCAGTCCCAAAGAAGAAGAGCCAGGAGCTGGATGAAAGGTAAATTGGGGTGGTTCTCGGCAGGGTCAGGGTGAGGAGACGGGAGCTGGGGTGCACAGGGGACATCCGGGGTGCGGTGGTGGCAGACCTTGGGGGAGGCCCTCCATTTGGAAAAGGGGGTTCGTGAAGGAGGCACTACCCCATTTCCTTCCCAAGGCCCAAGCAGGCTTACCTGCTGAGCTTCCCACCCATCGCCAACCTTCTCCCACCAGCTGAAAATTGCAGCTAGGTGGGAAGTGCCGTCAATTGGTGTGAGGGCAGACAGGCCGTCTGAGGCCTCACCTGCCAGCCATTAAATCATGGCCAAATCTTGGGGAGGCAAGTAAGCGGCGGGAAAGGCATCCACTCAATTTTGCGCACTTCCCCGGCTGAAAGCCCGGCTGTAAAAATTTGCCCCATTTTTGCCTTGCCAAAGCAATTCAAAGTGACCCATTATATGTGAAAAACTTTAAGATGTTCCTACATTGAATCAAGACTTCCTTTCTTTAATGTCTGATAGATGGAAGTCCACTGGATTATATTATGCATCTAATGTATGATTTGCGAGGTTGGCCGCAATGAGTGACATTCATTATTGTTGCTCCAACTCTTTTCAGTGACAACTATGGTTTCATCACTTATCGTTACACCTGTGATGCATTTGCTGCGCTTGAGAATGGACACACTTTGCGAAGATCTAATGAGCCCTCTTTTGAATTGTGCTTTGGTGGCCGTAGACAGTTCTACAAGTCAAACTATGCAGATCTAGGTGAGATTGCATTACAACACAGTTTCTCTTATGTTTTCAAAGACAATATAGGCATCTGAACTAAGCATAGTTTTGAATCACTATTAATTTCTTGAAAGTTTGATTTAATTATTCATAAATGCATGTTTAGCCAAGATCATAAATTCTTACATTCGCAATAGAAAATCATAATAACTCACTGGGAATTTCTATAGCCTTGCAACCTGGGCAAAAATGATTTCATATCTAGGCTTGGCATATGTCAAAACTTGACTCACATGGTGAGTACACTTACACATGTTAGCACGCAAAATCTTAGAATGCCATAAAAATCTAACAATAATTTAATGTTACTAGTTAATTGGAGCAGGGCTAAGTTTTCACTTATGAAGCAAGATTTAGGAAAGGCACATTGTGCTTTGCTGTTGGACAAGAATAATTGTGATAATAGTGGGAAAATTACGTTTTTATTTCAGAGATGAAGGATAAGAATTCCATCTTTATGGCCCTAGGAATAAAAGGAGTGTTCTAGATAAAGTGAAACTTAAATGGCTAATTTAGGATAGTCATAGGAAAATTAATCTCCAGAAAGTATTCAATTATGTATGAAAGGATCATTTGTCAAGGGGCTAAGGATAAGTTTGAAAATCAGCTGGCAATAACTAAAGCCAATATTAGGAATGTGGGTGATCATCATATTGAT
The DNA here is from genome assembly GCF_964194155.1 of Cetorhinus maximus. Lineage (NCBI taxonomy): Eukaryota > Metazoa > Chordata > Chondrichthyes > Lamniformes > Cetorhinidae > Cetorhinus > Cetorhinus maximus. The sequence goes on along the minus strand of NC_135879.1, from coordinate 114,806,792 downwards.
CGCAAGGCTTTTGTTGGGAGTCAGAGAATAACCAAGAACTCTATTGGTCCTTTGAGGAGTTGTCAGGATAGGTTATGTGTGAGCATAAGGATATGCTAGTAAGCAAAATGGATTAGGACAAAAATTTTGTGCATCGAGCAGTGCAATTCCAGCACAGAAGTGCAGGAGATGGGCAAGAAATTGTGCCAGGATCCAGAAATGAGGGGTTCTGGTCACTGCTGGGGCTTCAGATCCAGGATTTGTAAGCCACTGATTGAAGTTTCTGAGATGATTTGTTGGTACAGAACCTGAGTCCATAGTTCATCCCAAACATGGGCCGTGATGTCAGAGGAGTTGAGTTCACAGGAATTCCTTTGCCTGGCCTGGACCACAGCAAGCAGCCTGTATAACTAGGCCTGAATTTTCATAAAGACAGAGAGCCTCTCCGTTGATGTGAAAATGGTGGTGAAGGCCTGGACCTGGAAGTCCAGCCCCCAGCACCTACCAGCTGCACACGTAAAAGTGCAGCTTCCTCAGGCTGATTTGATTTTCGATAGTGGGATGTCCATAACGTGACTTGTGCACTTTAGACCTGGTAGGAGAAGTTCTAAAGCTGCCAGGGTTCTTTGGAGTGACGGGGTACCCTTTTAAAGAGGTAAGGTACCCTTTTGGATATGGTCCTGGGACACATTTTGGGGAGATCAGATGTCTTTTGAGAGAAGTAAGGTGATCTTTAGGATTGTTAAACGTAGACAGCAATAACAGGCAATGGCCATCTCCAACAAGAATGCCTTTGACATTCAATGGCATTACCATCGCTGAATCCCCCACTATCAACATTCTGGGGGTTACCATTTACTAGAAACTGAACTTGACTAGCCATATAAATACTGTGGCTACAAGAGCAGGTCAGAGGCTAGGAATCCTGCAGTGAGTAACTCACCTCCTGACTCCATAAAGCCTGTCCATCATCTACAAGGCACAAGTCAGGACTGTGATGGAAAACTGCCCACTTGCCTGAATAAATGTAGCTCCAACAGCACACAAAAAGCTTGACACCATCCAGGACAAAGCAGCCCGCTTGATTGGCACCCCATTCACAAACATTCACTCCCTCCACCACCGACGCACAGTTGCAGCAGTGTGTACCATCTACAAGAAGCACTGCAGCAACTCACCAAGGCTTCTTAGACAGCACCTTCCAAACTTATGACTATTGCTATCTAGAAGGACAAGGGCAGCAGACACACGGGAACACCACCACCTGAAAGTACCCTTCCAAGCCACTCACCATCCTGACTTGGAAATATATCGCCGTTCCTTCACTGTCGCTGGGTCAAAATCCTGGAACTCCCTCCCTAACAGTACTGTGGGTGTACCTACACCACATGGACTGCAGCTGTTCAAGAAGGCAGCTCACCACCACTTCTCAAAGGCAATTAGGTATGGGCAATAAATGCTGGCCTAAACAGTGACGCCCACACCCCATGAATGAATAAAAAAAAACATGAATGTGCCAAAAAAAGTGTATATACTCATTGGAACTGTCAAGCTCATTGGAACTGTCAAAAGGAGTAGTCTAAAGGAGATGTCCAAAGGAGATGTCCAAAGCAGCTGTCAAAAGGAACTGTCAACAGAGCTTTCAAAGGGAGCTGGCAAAGGGTCAAGCCATTAAGGTATTTAAAACTGCTGCCCTTTAAATGCTTAAAAATTATCTGCAGCGTTTAAAACAAAAATCAGTGCTTGCTATCTCACTCTGTCTGTTGACGTAAGCATGAGGGTTATCATTAAATAATTAGTGCTGCATGACTGATTTCACAACCTTTCATTGTCCCAGTGGGGTGCCTGTCAGTTCACAGTTTGATTGACAGCTCCAGGTGATTATAAACTCTTTGCAGCGGGACACTGAATTCCAGTGCTTGTTTTTATAAGGGATTAAGGGAAGTTTAATGTCGTAAATGGTTTTTTATCAATGAGAGTTTTTTTAAAATAGTGAATTCGCCAATAGACACTAAGAATTTATTTAATCTCAGCATGGGTCCTGAAGTCTGCCCATTGTGAATACTGGGTGAATGGTAGGTGTAAAGGCAAAGGATGGGGGGCATGGGATGGCATGCATTGGCACTAATTGGCATATGCCCTATAAAGGGCCATGGGAGGTGGGCAGAGGGGCATCTTTGGCCTGGATGATGTGAAGGGCCACAGGGGTTGGGCAGAGGGGCATAGATTGGTCTGGGAGTAAGAGGGGGCATGGGGTTGGGTGGAGGAGCGTAGCTTGACATGGAGGGTATGAGGAGCTATAGGGTGTGGGTGGAGGGGTATAGGTTGGCATGAGGGGTATGGGACACCATGGGAGGTGTGGCTACAGGGGCATAGGTTGGTAAGGAGAGTATGAAGGGCCAGGTGGTGGGTGGGTGGCATGAGATGGCATGGTTTGGCATGGATGGAGCACAGGTGAGTGAGTGGGTCCGAGGGCTGGGGGTCTGTTTTTGCCTTTTTTCCCCCTTGCTTCAACAAAGTGGTAGTGTACTGAGGCATGTCTTCCGCCCAGGCTACCTCCAAACCCAGCAGCCTCTGCATTGTTTCCAGTGTCACAGGACTGAGCCTCAGTTCAATAATATGACAGGTATGGGGGCCAGTTCTATGATCTGGTCTGTATCCACAAAGAAATCTCTGACATTGCAAGGAAATTATTTCTCTTGTAAAGAGGACAAGGTGTTTGTTTTAAACCACTGGTCCTGATAGGGCCACTAGTTGAAGGACTTGTGGATGTTCAGCACTGAATTACCCACGCTCCCTTTTTTGGCCAGTTAATCCAGATGATGTAGGTGGGTTTCAGGTATATTTAGATAAGATAGGTGAATGCATTTATGTGCAGCAGACTAAAAATAATATGGAGAGTGTAATGATATTCATTTGGATCTGAAATTCCGGCCATGTCTGCATCATTCAGGGTACCGTTAAGGGATGAAGAGAAAGAGTGGGGATAGTAGCTGATCACTTATAGAAGGTGTGAGACGGCTTTAGGGAAAGCCAATAGAGTTTTAGGTTGTTCTAGCACCTTTGAGTACAAATCAACTTAGATTCTAACAAAGTGCCCACACCCACTGTAATAAACTTAATTGCAAATGGTATTCAGACTCATTACTTAATGCTTTTGTGTTGTATACACAAACCATGCCAATGAGAACATAATTTAAACAGCAATTACAATAGCAATTTTAAAATATTTCCTTAATGGTTAGAAGCACAAAAAAAATCACATTTATTCTTACTTAAAAACAGAGTTGTGGGATATTTATATATTTTGGAGAAGGTGGCCAAACATGGTGAGGGTGAAATGAATGTAGATTTTAGTCCTTTGCCTGATAGGTCACACTGTGTTGGAGAGTGAACAATGAAGGATGCGTGAAGTTCATTTTAGGGTTCAAGTTTGAGGTGAAAATACTCTAATAGGAGTGTCATAGAAGTGAAAAAAAAATGAATGAGATGAAGATGCTTGACTCTTTCCATGAGTTCTGTACACTTTGCCCCATAATCGGCTCCATCCTGTCTATTTAATCCCATTGAAGGAAAATTTTGCTTAAATACTGTTCCCCAAAAGTGAACAAGCAAATTATTCAATAAAAGCAAAATACCGTGGATGCTGGAGATCTGGAAAAAAAACAGAAAGTGCTGGAAAAACTCAGCAGGCCTGACAGCATCTTGAGTCCAATATGATTCTTCTTCAGGACTGCAAATTATTCATCTGTGATCACTTCTGCACAATTACTGGATTCTAGTTAGCAGTCTTCGACAATTGCCCTCAATCCCAGAAAAAAGAGGAATATCAGTGGCAAAATAGGCAGATTTCAGAGAAATGGGAGGGATCTTGAGGAGTGCAGTAGACAGGGAATCTCACAGTCACAGTATAGGTGGCTTGTGGAGGAGAGGAAATTTTGGAGGCTATGGCCTGGATTTCAACCTTGAGAGGAATTCTGTTCAGGTGTGAAAAGCTGTTGTGAGGTCGGGAAACCCAGAAGAATGGGTTTCCCAAATGTCCTGCAGAATTTAACTGCAGGGCTTCTTTAAATGGGGTTCCTTCCCACATGCAGCCTGACTGATAGGCTGGAGACCTTTCAGGCAGGAATCTTGCTTCACAGAGCCAAAGCTTAAGTGAGCAGGTAGATATCCTTGAGGAGTGAAAGAGATCATGTGGTGTTCTGGATCTCCAGGGGTGGAGGGTTCAAATTGCATGGCTGTGTCAGGTGGGTCAGCTATGGCATAGTTGGCAGTACTCTCATCTCTGAGTCAGAAGGTTCAAGCCCCACTCCGGGACGTGAGCACAACAATCTACGGTGAAGTACTAAGGATTGCAGCACTGTCAGAGATGCTATCTTTAGGATTAGGTATTAAACTGAAGCTCTGCCTACCACATCAGGTGGACCTATAAAATTACATGGCACTAATTTGAACAAGAGCAAGGGAATTATCCCCAGCAATCTGACTAATACTTGTCCCTCAATTAGCATCACAAAAAACAGATTATCTGGCCATTATCACATTGCTATCTGTGGGAGTTTTCAAGGGAGTGTGTGGGAGTGTGCAAATTAGCTACCTTGTTTCCTACATTACAATGGTGGCTACACTGCAGAAATACTTAATTGGCTGTAAAGCGCTTTGGGGCATCTGTTGGTTGTAAAAGTTTTTTAATTCTTTCATGGGATGTGTCCGCCAGTGGCTAGGCCAGCATTTCTTGCCATCCATAATTTCCCTTGAGAAGGTGGTGGTGAGCTACCTTCTTGAACTGCTGTAGTCCATGTGTGTAGGTACACCCACAGTGCTATTAGGGAGGGAGTTTCAGGAGTTTGACTCTGTGACAGTGAAGGAACGGCGATATATTTCCATGTCAGGATGTTGAGTGGCTTGGAGGGAATGTTCCAGGTGGTGATGTTCCCATTTGTCTGCTGCCCTTGTCCTTCCAGATGGTAGTGGTTGTGAGTTTGGATGATGCTGTCTAAGGTGCCTTGGTGAATTGCTGCAGTGCATCTTGTAGATGGTACACACTGCTGCCACTTTGCGTCGGTGATAGAGGGAGTGAATGTGTGTGGATGAGGTGCCAATCCAGTGGGCTGCTTTGTCTAGAACAGTGTTAAGCTTCTTGAGTGTTTTTGGAGCTGCACTCATCCAGGCAAGTGGACAGTATTCCATCACACTCCTGACTTGTGCCTTGTAGATGGTGGACAGGCTTTGGGGAGTCAGGAGGTGAGTTACTCACTGCAGGATTCCTAGCCTCTGACCTGCCCTTGTAGCCACAGTATTTATATGGCTAGTCCATTTCAATGTCTGGTCAATGGTATTCCCCCAGGATGTTTATAGTGGGGGATTTAGTGATGGTAATGCCATTGAATGTCAAAGGGCGATGGTTGGATTCTCTCTTGTTGGAGATGGTCATTGCCTGGCACTTGTGTGGCACGAATGTTACTTGCCATTTGTCAACCCAAGCCTGGATATTGTCCATATTTTGCTGCATTTGGACATGAACTGCTTCAGTGTTTGAGGAGTCATGAATGGTGCTGAACATTGTGCAATCATCAGCGAACATCCCCATTTTTCTGACCTTATAATGGAAAGGCGGTCATTGATGAAGCAGCTGAAGATGGTTGGGCCTAGGACACTACCCTGAGGAACTCCTGCTGTGATGCCCTGGAACTGAGTTGATTAACCCCCAACAACCACAAACCATCTTCCTTTGTATGACTCCAGCCAATGGAGAGTTTTCACCCTGATTCCTGTTGACTCCAGTTATGCTAGGGCTCCTTGATGCCACACTGGGTCAAATGCTGCCTTGATGTCAAGGACAGTCACTCTCACTTCTGGAGTTCAGCTCTTTTGCCCATTTTTGAACCAAGGCGGTAATGAGGTTTTATATAAATTCAAGACTTCCTTGCTTTTAGGTGTATCCCAATTACAGGATGGTGTTTCTGATGGTAATATTGGGACTAGTGTGTTTTTCTCTTTTGTCATGTGGCTCACAGTGACGTATATGGAAGTTCACGACGGAACATTTATTGTCACTTGTTTCAGAATTTTAGCCAAGTTTTTGAGTATTTTCTTCTTCTCCAGTTGTTTTTCGAGCTTATGAATCTTTTTATTCAGCTCAGTAACTACTCTGGTAAGTTGAGTTGTTTTTGTTTCAGAGTTATCTGCAGAACCTTTGCATAAGTTTGACATCTTCACCTGGGCATTCAGTTCCATCCGGAATCTTTCTTCCATGGTCAATGACTGCTCCTTAGACTAGTTAGACCTTCAATCAGTTCCATAGAATTCACCATTTCTGCTTTTAAAGTCTGGATTTGTACTTCCATACTCCATATCTCATCCTTCATGTTGTTCAGATTGGACCAAAGTTCATGAAGTTAATCAATTTTGGTTGTTAATTCTGCTTTCAAGAAACTGTTCTGATTCATCTGATCCTTCTCCTGTTTTTGTTTTCTTTACTCTTTCATGGGATGTGGGCATCACTGGCAAAGGCCAGCATTTGTTGCCATCCCTAATTGCCCCTAAAATGAATGGCTTGCCACATCATTTCAGAGGGCAGTAAAGAGGCAACCACATTACTGTGGATTTGGAGTCACATGTAGGTCAGACCAAGTAAGGATAATTAGATTTCCTTCCCTAAAAGACATCAGTGATCCAGATAGGTTTTATGACAATCAACAATAGTTTTATGGTCATTATCACTGAGACTAGCTTTTTAATTCCAAATTATCCTTGTTCCCCAAAGCATTAGCCAGGGCTTCTGGATTACTAATCCTGTGACATTACCACTACGCCACCCTCTCCTGAGGCACTTTGCACAGTGCTTGCTAGAAACTTCTGATGCTTGAAGTTTATTAAGTTTTAATCGAAGATCCATTTTGTCAAATTTGTTTCTACAAGTTCATCATTTAAGCATCTCAAGTCCTCTTTCAAGTGTTCTATTTCCTGTGAGCAACATTCCAATGTTCTCATTGGTTCTCATTTTTCCTTATTGAGCACATCTTTCATATGTGAAAGTTGATTCCTTGTACTGATCAGTTTTTCCTTGGCGGAGTATAATTCCTCTGTGCTGTTGTTCAAGCTTACATTTTGTACTTGTGCTTCTGCTAATTATTTTTGAGACTCCTCATACTCTTTTGTGAGAGCTTCTACTTTGCCTTGCCATTCTAGGTTATTGATTTTTATCTCTTCATATATCTCTTAGGTAATGTAATGTCTTTCAAAGTTTTCTTCCAAGTGTCCAACTATTTTCTTCAGCTCTATAGTCTCTTTCTTGTATCTCTGTGACACCTCAAAATTTTGTTTGTTCATATCTTGAACAGTTTAGTTCATTGACGACTTTAGTGTCTCATACGTTTTCAAGGGAATATACTCAGCTTGAATCTTGAGTTTCAAATCTTCCCACTCAGTTCTGATATGAACATGTTACAACCTTATTTCATTTTCTTTTTGCAGGGTTTGTTTATTTTGGGTTTTGTTAGATAACTTTCCTTCATTAACAGCCAGCTGCTTGCTCTGTAGTGTCACCTTTTTTTTTAGAATTCATTCATGGGAAACAGGCATCACTGACTAGGCCAGCATTTATTGTCCATCCCTAAGAGTCAACCACATTGCTGTGGGTCTGGAGTCACATGTAGGCCAGACCAGGTAAGGATGACAGATTTCCTTCCCTAAAGGACATTAGTGAACCAGATGGGTTTTCATGACAATCAACAATGGTTTCATGGTCATCATCAGACTTTTAATTCTAGTTTTTTTATTGAATTCAAATTCCACCATCTGCTGTGGCAGGATTCGAACCTGGGTCCCCAGAGCATTACCCTGGGTCGCTGGATCACTAATCCAGCAACAATACCACTACGCCATTGCCTCCCTTGCTGTTGCCGTTCAGGTAATCTGTCAGAATTTCCAAAAATATATATTTTTTAGACTTAAAGAAAGTTCCCTGCCTCTCAAGCACCCTTTTGTGGTTTACTGGAGTATTGTCTTTTACCCTTTTGGCGCTTTACTGGGGGTTTTCTGGGCTTCCTTTTAAGCTCTCTGCACTCCACAATTTGAAGATCAAAATATTCATCAAAGGCTTTTAATATTTCATTGAAGCTGGTTGAGGATTAATCAATGCACCACGTTAAGATTACTTCATTTGCAAGTTCACCAAACCAGTAGAAAAAGGAATTAATCTGAACTTTTTCTGACTTTCTACTGGGAGCTTATGTACTCCAATAGTTTAAAAATCCTCTTCTCCAGGATGCCCAATTTTCCGTTAGGTTTGGCCTTTGGATGAATCCAAACTGATCTGGTAGATTGGAATTTTGATCCATGGTTAAATCATTTTAAAGTGTAGGTTCAGCTTTAATAAATTGCTGAAATTCAAGATGGCGCTGCTGTCCATTTGAAGACAAAGGATTTACCTGTGCTTGCCCGTTTTGGTGGGCCCATGCTACATTAGCACTCACACCCAGCGTTGAAAGAATTGTAAACGATGGCTGCTTAGATCAACTAGCTGCAGACTTCTCCGTTTCAAGGATATGCTTTAGGGTCAGGAAAGCCTTGAATCCTGGACTTTGCTGGTCTTTAAAGCTGATTACGTAGTTGTGATTCTTTTGAATGAATGAATGAATTAATTTTTTCTTCTTTTTGGAGTGAGCTCAAACTGACTTGGGAATCTGGTTATTCCAATTTTAAATGGCAATTTCTGACCACTGAACTATTTAATAGTTTCTCAGGACTGGCTGTATCCTGGAATTTAAAAGTTTTAGCGTGCCCCTGATGGGTCTGCTGACTCTGCACACTGGGAAGCTAGACTTCCAAGAGATTCCATGGAGTCTTCTGCCGCCTGAGGAATTTTAAACTTCTGCCTTCAGCTTCCAAGGCTTCCTTTGGAGCTGTTCCCTAGTGATTTTTCTCTGCGCTCCTGGAGCTTTTCTTCAGGTCAGAATGCTTCTTCAAATTTTTCTTCAGTCTTGCAAGATTTTAGTTTTTCTCTGCACTTTTTGTGAGGCTTTGTGTTTTTCCATTCGCTGCCACCATGTTGTATGGTGTACCATTCAGTGGGTCTTAATGAAGTGTTCATAGTCTTATGTAGGTTAACTATATGTATTATTAACTACAGAAACTATGTACACATATACAGTAAAGGATTCAAGCTAGGAGCTGGTTCCATGCTTGCTTGTGCACACGTTTCTGTCCCACACTAGACTGACCCCGAGGTTCGGGTCATGTGTTCTCTTACATCACTGTGTGGGTGGTACTGTACTCAGTCCCATGGTAACCCTAAATGTATCAGACCCTTACACTACAAGTATATTGTGGCCCTATATACAGCTAACTGTGCAAAACATTCAGGATTCTCAACTTCACATTGGTATGTTTCCGCTTGGCAGCAAAAACTCTACTGGATATAATAAATGACTTCCCTGAGTTTGTGTCATATGAATATGGGGGAATGGGGGTAGTCTCGCTCCACTGGAACTCAGCCTGGAAATGGACCATCCAGGGGAGTTGTAAGGTAGTAAAATATTACCTATTCAATGACTACAAAACCAAGACTGTACTTACAGATGGTTTTACTTTCATTAATATTCTATGCTCCTCTATTCTGCTCCTGATGAGGCTGAATCCTTGTTGTGATACATTTTCTTGGTGCCAGGCAGCATCTGGTACCTGACACTCATCATTATTCCAATAATTAATAATTTCTGTGCGTCCCTGCACCGGGTTGATAGTCAGTGGACACCAAGACTGAAAATAGTGAAATATTAAGGGTCTAGCAAGAACTAAGAACTTAAGTCCATATAAGTCCGTATAAGTGAAGAACTAGTACTACAGAAATTAATGGGACTAACTGGCGACAAATCCCCCAGACCTGATGACCTCGATTCTAGGGCTTTATAAGAGGTAGCTGCAGAGATAGTGGATGCATTGATTTTGACCTTCCAGCATTCCTTAGGTTCTAGAACAGTTCCCAAAGATTGGAAGACAGAAAACATAATTAAGAAAGGAGGAAGAGGGAAAACATGGAACTGTGGGCCAGTTAGCATAATATCAGTAGTTGGCAAAATACCAAGGGCAGCGTGTTCCCCCCCATTGAGGAGGGTTGTGTGGGGTGCAGGCGCTGCCGGCGGGCGGATTCCCGATCGGCGCCCCCAGTTGGGGGTGCAGCACCATTTTACGTGGGCAGGCCAGTGACACTGTCACATGAGCAGGGACATGTCAATTACTTTTATTTTAAAAATTTTATACACATTTTAAATCCCTCATGAAACCTCATCCCGCTCGTGGATGGGGTTTCATGTTTTTTCTGAAGGCCACCTGGGCTCTTCACCTGCCTGCCAACCTTAAGGTTGGATGGGTAGGTCCATTAATTGGGTTAACTATTTTTTTAAAGGCCTTAAGTGGCCATTGACAGTACAGCGGGTGCACAGCCGTCTCTGGTGCGTGCCCGCCAAACCAAAGATTGAAATGACGCTTGGTGACGTCGGGACGCACGCCCGACGTCACCCCGAGTCATTTTACGTGTCAGCGAGTAGGCCTCACCCCTGCTCGCCGACCGGAAAATGCAGCCCCAAGAATCTGTTATGAAAGGTGTGATAACAGGACACTTGGAAAGTAAGTAAATGGAATTTTGGCATTTATTGCTAAAGGAATAGAGTATAAAAATAGGGAAGTGTTGTTGCAACTATACAAGGCGAGTACATGGTGAGACCGTGCCTGGAGTACTGTGCACAGTTTTGGTCCCTTTACTTGAGGAAGGATGTAGTTGCACTGGAGGCGGTTCAGAGGAGGTTCACTAGATTGATTCCAGTGATGCGGGGCTTGTCTTATGAGGAGAGATTGAGCAGTTTAGGCCTATACTCGCTGGAGTTTAGAAGGATGAGAGGAGATCTAATTGAGGTATATAAGATCCTAAAGGGGATAGAACAAAGTAGACGTGGAGAGGATGTTTCCCCTTCTGAGGCATTCTAGAACGAGAGGCCATAGTTTTAGGCTAAGGGGTGGTAGATTTAAATCTGAGATGAGGAGGAATTACTTTTCTCAAAGGGTCGTGAATCTGTGGAATTCACTACCTCAGAAGTGGATGCTGGGACGCTGAATACATTTAAGGAGGAGATAGACAGACTTTTAATTAGTAATGGGTTGAAAGATTATGGAGAGAGGGTGGGAAATTGGAGTTGAGGCCAAAATGAGATCAGCCATGATCATAATGAATGGCGGGGCAGGCTCGAGGGGCTGAATTGCCTACTCCTGCTCCTAGTTCTTATGTTCTTATGTAATAATATAATTAAGCAGAGTCAACACTGATGTATGAAAGGGTAATTGTGTTTGACAAATCTGTTTGAGATTTGTGAGGATGTAACTAGTAAGATGTATAAGGGGAACCAGTGGATGTCGTGTATTTAAACTTTCAAAAATCATTCAATAATGTCCCACACAAGAGGTTATTACATAAAATTAGGACTCATGGATTGGGATCCATGTATTAGCATGGATTGATGATGGGCTAATGAACAAAAATAGAGCAGGAATTAACAGGACATTTTTGGGTTGGTAGGCCGATCGTTGCAGTGTACCACAAGGAACAGTGCTTAAACCTTAGCTATTTACAATCTATATTAATGACTTAGATGAGGGGACTGAATATGACGTATCGAACTTTGCTGATGATACGAAGTTAGGTGGGAAAGTAAACAATGAGGAGGACACAAAAGGGCTGTAGAGGGATATAGACAGGTTGAGTGAGTGGGTAAGAGCATGGCAGATGGAATATATTGAGGTGAAGTGTGAAGTTATCCACTTTGGTAGGAAAAAAAGTAAAGAAACTGAATACTTTTTGAATGCTGAGAGGCTGGAAAATGCACTGAGAGTGACATGGGTGTTCTTAAAAATGAATCAAAGAAAGTTAACATTTCTTTGGTACAGCAAGAATTAGAAAGGCAAATGCTATGTCTCCTTTTATTTAAAAGGTTTTAGAATATAAGAGTAAAAGATTCTTACTAAATTATACAGGGTGTTAATGAGGTCACACCTGAAGTACTGTGTGCAGTTTTGTTCTCCTTACCTAAGTAAGGACATATTTGCTGTAGAGAGAATGCATCAAAGATTCATTAGGCTGGTTCCTAGGATTAGAAAAATTACTCTATGAGGCAGGATTGAGTAGAGTAGGTCTATGTATATATCCTGGAGTTATAGGAGATTGAGAGGTGATCTAATTGAATTTAACGTATAAAATTCTTGAAGGGCTTCACAAGGTAGATGCTGAGAAAATGTTTCCTCTGGCTAGGCAATCTAGCGCACAGGATCACAGTCTCAGAATAACGGGCCATTTAGGACTAAGAGGAGGAGAAATTTCTTCACTCAAAAGGCTTTAAATCTTTGGAAATTTTCTACCACAGAGAACTGTGGATGCTCAGCCATTGGCCTGAATTTTACACTCCTCCACCAATGGGTTTTTAGGCAGAGGTCGGGGTGGGTGGGGGAGCGTGAAATGGAAGGGACGTGATTCCCCCTGGGCTCCCAACCACAAAGCGATTTTACGCTAGGGCGGGCAAGGCCTCGGATGGGAAGCCCGCCCTTGCCCCAATTGAGTGGCTATTTAATTGGCTATTTCCCGCCCAGCCTCAATTCAACCTCTGTGGGGGAAGACCGAAATACATCATAGTTATATCCAGGGCGGAAGGTGGGAGGGGGGTGGGGTGGTGGTGGTGTCAGGGGGGCTTTGGTGCATCTCCATCAGAAGGCCCTTTCTGAAGTCAGGCATCCCCCTTAAGGTCTGGTGGCTTCTGGAATTCCCTACTCCCTGGGCCTCTTTCCCCCCAAGACCCCGATTGCCCGCCACGCACCGCGCGCCCCTCCCACCCCAGCCTTCCCTATCCTCCCAGCCCCAGAACCCCCTGAACTTACCTGGGCCTCTGGTTCCCAGACTTAGTTTCCAACATCTTTCTGAGCTTCCGTTTTTGTCCATTGCGGTGCTGTCAGTGCAGGGACTGGAGAGCTGCCAGCCAATCAGGATCCCTCTTGCAGCCAATAATGGTGCTGGGAGCTGCCGGCTAATCAGATTGGCTGGCAGCTCTTTAAGGCGGCTGAGGGGTAGAAGAGTTGCCTGCAGCTAAGTAACATTCTTTGGAGCATAAATTGGCTGTGGGGTGGTAGGCTTCGGCGGGGATGTGTTCCTTGCCAACTGTTTGGATGGTGGGAAATAAGACCTGCCATCCTAAATATTCAGGCCATTGAGTATATTCAAGTCAAAGGGAAAAGGCATAGCTTACTTGATCTCTCTTCATAGGACAAACTCCTTATCCCACGAACCAATCTAGTGAACCTTCGTTGCACTCCCTTTAGGACAGGTATGCCCTTTATGTCCTTTCAGTAAGAAGACTAACAATGCAAACAGTACTTCGGATGTGGCCTCACCAATGCTCTGTACAATTGATAGATTTTTGTGCACTAAGGGATTTAAGGGATATGGGGATAATGTGGGAATGGAATTGAGGTAGAAGACAAGGCATGATTGTGTTGGCAGGATGTTGGAGCAGGCCGGAAGGCCTACATCAGCTCCTATTTCTTATGATCTTATGACCTGCTGGGTTTCCACTGGCTACCTCAAAGTGCTGGGCATTTCAGTTAACTAGCCATTGGATATATCCCAGTCCTAATGCAGTCAACCATGTAAGAGGTTGTCTGAGAAAGGATGTCTAAGCGAAATGCATGTCTAATGTTGTTGGGGGATGACTATGGTGGTAGCTAATTTAAAGGGCATAAGTAAGTGCATTAGTCTCAAAATTCTGATCCAGTGTCAGAATGGTGAGCAGGTTGGAATGTGGAACAAAACACAATTCTTTATCCTATGCACAGTGCCACGCTTAATTCCAACAGAGATAGGGAGGGAATGAATCTTATGCCCTCCACCCACCTCAGTTAAAGGGACCGTGTCTGTGAAAGTTCCTTGGCTACTCTGATAATTCCACCCAGGAGTGTATTCTATTGAAGCCTCTAGAAAACTCCAAAGATCACAGAGAAGAGTGAATCCTGCAGGAAAGTGATTAGAGGCAAGTGATTATCTTTGAAGGTTCAGGAAATTATTCCACTTGGAAGTGGCAAAAAATCAATGGAAATCATTGCCAGCCCATGAAGAGCTTCTGCTTGGTCCATTGAAGTGGTTGTGTGTTGCTACAGCATCTACCAGTGGATCAGGGTGTGGCCTCTGAAGCAATTTTACTTCAGACAGGCAGATGGCTTATGTCATCTCAGATTTGGAATGGGGTCTTCAGCCTTTTCTGTTGGTGGATGTACACTTGAGCCCCATTCAGTTTCTAATAATTCAGCTTCTTTTAAATCATTTTTACTAACTTAGGAACTTAGGTTCTCATGAATGTTAATTTTTTATAAAATCTAGTACTGTTTGCTTGCAATTCAGCATTTTACTTAAATTTACCGTTTTTAAGTTTCTTAGAGGCTTGGGCAGGGCTAATCAAGCAAATCAAGATCTCTGCTGGAGAGCAGGTGAGATCAGTAAATGAAGGAACTGGCCTAATCTTGTTCAGTAACTGGCAGATAGGAGATTCATTTGAATCTCAGTAGGATAAATGAGACAGGTTAGTTGCCCTGTCATGAAGTGCACTGTAGAGTAGAATTGCTGTGAGTTTGGTGAGAAGGGAGTTCAGGGAGGGAGGTGCTCTTTTCTTTTCTTTCTCTGTCTTTCTCAGCCTGCAGGAGACCAGCAGTTGAAAAGCTGCACAAGAGGGCTGAGTTTTGAAAACATCCGAGACTGACATCACAGGAGAAACACTAGTTCATCGGTTGGTGAGAAACTGCTGTTAAGGAAGGTCTTCAAGTAGCTGAAAATTAGAAAAACACATTTTACCTTGAAAAAAAAGAGCAAGTTAGATTTTAGTAAGAAACACAAGCAATAGGGAAGTAAAGTAAAGTCAATGCCAGGTAAAATAAATTAGTATAAGTAAACCAAAGTAAAATAAAGTCAACATAAGGGAAGTAAATTCAAGCAATGGCAGAACAGCTTGGTTGTGTGGAATGAATATCCTGTAAGATGTGGGAAGTTGTGGATGCGACCAGTATTTTTTTTTTTAAAAATTCATTCATGGAATGTGGGCTTCGCTGGCTGGGCCAGCATTTATTGCCCATCCCTAGTTGCCCTTGAGATGGTGGTGGTGAGCTTCCTTCATGGACACTGCAGTACATGAGGTGTAGGTACACCCACAGTGCTGTTAGGAAGTGAGTTCCAGGATTTTGACCCAGCGATACATTTCCAAGTCAGGATGGTGAGTGACTTGGAGAGGAACTTCCAGCTGGTGATGCCTTTGCTGCTGGCCTTGTCCTTCCTTCTTGATGGTAGTGGTCATGCATTTGGAGGGAGCCTTAGTGAATTCCTGCAGTGCATCTTGTAGATGGTATGCACTGCTGCTACTGTGCATCGGCGGTGGAGGGAGTGAATGTTGTGGATGTGGTGCCAGTCAAACGGGCTGCATTGTCCTGTGTCAAGCTTCTTGGGTGTTGTGGGAGCTGCACTCATCCAGGCAAGTGAGGAGTATTCCATCACACTCCTGACTTGTGCCTTGTGGATGGTGGACAAGCTTTGGGGAGTGAGGAGGTGGGTTACTTGTCGCAGGATTCCTAGGCTCTGACCTGCTCTTGTAGCCACAGTATTTATATGGCTAGTCCAGTTCAGTTTCTGGTCAATGGTAACCCCCAGGATGCTGGTAGTGGGGGATTTGGTGATGGTAATGCCATTGAATGTCAAGGGCTGATGGTTAGATTCTCTCTTGTTTGTGATGGCCATTGTCTGGCACTTGTGTGGTGCAGATGTTACTTGCCACATGTCAGCCCAAGCCTGGATATTGCCAAGGTCTTGCTGCATTTGGACTTGGACTGCTTCAGTATCTAAGGAGTCGCGAATGATGCTGAGCATTGTGCAATCATCAGCGAACATATCCACTTCTGACCTTATGATGGAAGGAAGGTCGTTGATGAAGCAGCTGAAGATGGTTGGGCCGAGTACCCGACCCTGTGGAACTCCTGCAGTGATGTCCTGGAGTGAGATGACCGACCTCCAACAATCACAACCATCTTCCTTTGTGCTAGGTATGACTCCAACCAGTGGAGAGTTTTCTCCCTGATTCCCATTGACTCCAGTTTTACTAGGGCTCCTTGATGCCACACTTAGTCAAATGCAGCCTTGATGTCAAGGGCAGTCACTCTCACCTCACCTTGGGAGTTTGGCTCTTTTGTCCATGTTTGAACCAAGGCTGTAATGAGGTCAGGATCTGAGTGGCCCTGGCAGAACCCAAACTGGGTGTCAGTGAGCAGGTTATTGCTAAGCAAGTGCCACTTGATAATATTGCTGATGGCCCCTTCCATTACTTTACTGATGATGGAGAGTAGACTGATGGGGCGGTAATTGGCCGGGTTGGATTTGTCCTGCTTTTTGTGTACAGCACATACCTGGACAATTTTCCACATAGCCAGGTAGATGCTAGTGTTGTCGCTACACTGGAACAGCTTGGCTATGGGCATGGCAAGTTCTGGGGCACAAGTCTTCAGTACTATTGTCAGAATATTGGCAGGGCCCAAAGCCTTTGCACAATCTAGTGCCTTCAGCTGTTTCTTGATATCACATAGAGTGAATTGAATTGGCTGAAGACTGGCATCTGTGATGCTGGGGTCCTCCAAGGAGGCCCAGATGGATCATCCACTCGGTGCTTCTGGCTGAAGATTGTAGATAATGTTTCAGCCATATGTTTTGCACTGCTGTGCTGGGCTCCTCCACCATTGAGGATGGGGATATTTATGGAGCCTCCTCCTCCAGTGAGTTGTTTAATTGTATACCACCATTCACAACTGGATGTGGCAGGACTGCAGAGTTTAGATCTGATCCGTTTTTTGTGGGATCACTTAGCTCTGTCTATCGCTTGCTGCTTATGCTGTTTGGCATGCAAGTAGTCCTGTTTTATAGCTTCACCAGGTTGACACCTCATTTTTAGGTATGCCTGGTGCTACTCTAGGCATGCCCTCCTGCACTCTTCATTGAACCAGAGTTGATCTTCTGGCTTTATGATAAGGGTAGAGTGGGGGATATTCTGGGCCAGGAGGATACAGATTGTGTTGGAGTACAGTTCTTCTGCTGCTGCTGGTCCACAGCACCTCATGAATGCCCAGTCTTGAATTGCTAGATCTGTTTGAAATCTATACCATTTAGCATGGTGGTAGTGCCACACAACACGACGGAGGGTATCCTCAATGTGAAGGTGGGACTTCATCTCCACAACGACTGTGCGGAGGTCACTGTACCGATACTGTCATGGACAGATGCATCTGCGGCAGGCAGGTTGGAGAGGATGAGGTCAAGTATGTATTTCCCTCTTGCTGGCCCCCTCACCACCTGCTGCAAACCTAGTCTGGCAGCTATGACATTTAGGGCTCGGTCAGTAGTGGTGCTACCAAGCCACTGTTTGTGATGGACATTGACATCCGCCACCCAGAGTTATTTTGCGCCCTTGCCACCCTCAGTGCCTACTCCAAGTGATGTTCAACATGGAGGAGCACTGATTCATCAGCTGAGGGAGGCTGGTATGTGTAATCAGCAGGCGGTTTCCTTGCCTATGTTTGACCTGATGCCATGAGACTTCATGGGTCCCGGAGTCGATGTTGAGGACTCACAGGCCAACTCCCTCCCGACTGTATGCCACTGTGCCACCACATCTGCTGTGCCTGTCCTGCAAGTGGGAAAGTACATACCCAGGGATGGTGTTGGTGGTGTCTGGGACATTATCTGTAAGATATGATTCTGTGAGGATGAATATGTCAAGCTATTGCTTGGCTGGTCTGTGAGTCAGCTTTGCCAATTTTGGCACTAGCCCCCAAATGTTAGTAAGGAGGACTTTGCAGGGTTGACAAGGCTGAGTTTGCCATTGTCATTTCCGCTGCCTAGATCGATACTTGGTGGTCCGTCCGGTTTCATTCATGTGGTCGTTGATGACCACATGTAGGAAGTGTCACCAGCTGCAGAACCTTGAGCTCCGGGTTTTAGAGCTTGACTGGTGGCTGGAATCATTGTGGCGCATCCATGAGGCTGAGAGCTATGTGGATAGCACATTCAGAGAGGTGGTCACACTACAGCTTAGGAGCCTGGAGGCAGAAAGGGAATGGGTGATCAGCAGGCAGTCCAAGAAAATTAGGCAGGTAATGCAGCAGTTTTCTGGGGTCAAGCTTGCCAATTGGTTTTCCGTTTTGGATATTGGTGAGGGCATTGTTTCCTTGGAGGAGTGCAGTCAGAGCCATGTTTGTGGCACCACAGGCAGCTCTGCTGTACAGGAGGGGAGAAAGAAGAGAGGAAGAGCAGTAGTGATAAGGGATTTGTTAGTTAGGGGAGCAGATGGGAATTTCTGTGGCTGTAGACGTGACCCCAGGATAGCATGTTGCCACGGTCAAGGATAGCACAGAGAGACTGCAGGACATTCTTCCGGGGGAGGGTGATCCCAGAGCTTGTGGTCCCCATTGGTGCCAATAACGTAGGAAGGAAAAGGGATGAGGTCCTGAATTAGATTTCAGGGAGCTAGGTAGAAGATTGAAAAGCAGGACCTAATGCAGTAATCTCAGGATTACTCCCAGCCCCACGATCAAGTGAGTATAAAAGTAAGAGAATAGAGCAATTGAATACATGGCTGGAAAGCTAGTGTAGGAGGGAGGTAATCAGATTTCTGAGGCACTGGGACCGGTTCTGGGGAAGATGGGACCTGTACAAGCCAGACGGTCTACACCTGAACAGGACTGGGACAGATATCCTCGCAGGGAGATTTGCTAGTGCTGTTGGAGGGGCAGGGGGGACTAGAGGGTTTAAACTAGATTTGCGGGGGTCTGGGAACCCAAGAGCAAATTCAGAGCGGGGAATGGGAGATGGAGAATTATGAGTAACTCTGAAGGACAGAAGAAGCAGAGGTTAAAAAGTGTACAGCACAGGAATTTGGCAGTGTTAAAAGGTGTAAATGTAAATGCAAGGAGTATTGTAAATAAAGCCAATGAGCTGAGGGCACAGATAGAAACATGGCAGCAAGATATCATTGCTAAAATGGAAATTTGGCTTAAAGAGGGGCAAAAATAGCAGCTCAACATTCCTTGATAGTTTTGAGGCAGGATAGCAAGGCAGATAAAAATGGTGGGGGTGGAACATTATTGGTTAAAGAAACAGTTACATCTGAGAGAAGGGATGATATACTAAATGAAGCACCAAATGAGGCCATATGGGTTGAGCTCATAAATAACAAAGAGTCATCCACATTGCTAGGAATATACTATAGACCCCCAAATAGTGGAAGAGAGTTAGAAGAGCAAATATGCAGCAAATTTGAGTGCAAAAAAAAAGGGCAGTAATAGTTGGAGACTTCAACTACCCTAATATCAACTGGGATACGAACAGTGTGAAGGGCACAGGGGGCACAAAATTCTTGAACTGCATTCAAGGGAATTTTTCAGCTAGCACTTAACAAGCCCAACGAGAGGGGGCGCAATTCTAGATTTACTCTTTTGAAATGAAGCTGGACAAGTGGATGTAGGAGTAGCGGGGGACCATTTTGGCGATAGTGACCATAATACAGTGATTTAGTAATTAATAGTGATTAATAATGATTTAGTATCATGATAGAAAAGGACAAAGGTAGAACAGGAGTAAAAGCTCTAAATTGGGGGAAGACTAATTTTACAAAACTGAGGTGAGCTGGCGAGAGTGGACTGGATACAGCTATTGGAAGGGAAAACTGTCAAACCAGTGGGAGGTATTAAAAAGTGAGATTCTATGGGCAGAGTGTAGAAATGTCCCCACGAACCTAAAGCCACCTGGTTACCCAGAAACATACAGAGTAAGATGAAGCAGAAAAAGAGACCCTATGACAGTCACAAAAAGCTAAATACTCTAAAAAGCCTAAAGAAGTATAGAAAGTACAGGGGTGAAGTAAAAGAGGAAATTAGGAAAGCAAAGAGAGGATACTAGCAAATATTGGAAGGTAAAATCAAAGAAAATCCTAAGATGTTTTACTAGTACATTTAGAGAAGAGGATAACTAAGGAATGGGTGCCGCCTATCAGAGATGTACATGGTAACTTGTACGTTGATGCTGAAAATGTAGGCAGGGTTCTCAATAAGTACTTTGTCTCTGTCTTCACTAAGGAGAAGGATGATGCAGACATTCTAGTTAAAGAGGAAAAGTGTGAAATATTAGATACAATATGCATAGCGAGAGAGGAAGCACTGGAGGGAATGGCATCCTTGAAGGTGGATAAATCATCAAGGCCCAATGGACTGGATCCCAGGTTGTTAAAGGAAGCCAGGGAGGAAATAGCAGTTGCCCAAATGGTCATTTTCCAATCTTCACTAGATGCAGGTGAGGTACCAGAGGACTGGAGGTCTGTAAATGTTTACTTAAAAAGGGTACAAGGGATAGGCCAGAAAACTATAGGCCGGTCAGTCTGACTTCAGTGGTGGGAAAATTATTGGAATCAATTCTGAGACAGGATAAACTGTCACTTAGAAAGGCACGGGTTGATCAGGGATAGTCAGCATGGCTTTGATCGTGTCTTACTAACTTAATAGAATTTTTTGAGGAAGTAACAAGGAGGATTGATGAGGGTAATCTAGATGAAGGAACTGAGGGCATCCTGGCTAAGTTTGCAGATGATACAAAGATTGGTGGAGGGACAGGTAGTATTGAGGAGGCGGGGAGGCTGCAGAAGGATTTGGACAGGTTAGGAGAATGGGCAAAGAAGTGGCAGATGGAATACAACGTGGGGAAGTGTGAGGTCATGCACTTTGGTAGGAAGAATAGAGGCATAGACTATTTTCTAAATGGGGAGAGAATTTACAAGAGTGGATTTACAAGAATGTTGCTACGCCTTGAAAATTGCAGCTATGAAGTAAGATTGGATAGGCTAGGATTGTTTTCCTTAGAACAGAGGAGACAGGAAGGTGGCCTAATTGAGGTGCACAAAATTATAAGGGGCCTAGATAAGGTCGCTAGGAAAGACTTGATTTCCCCTAACTGAGGGGTTAGTTACCAGGGGGGCATAGATTTAAGGTGATTGGTAGAAGGATTAGAAGCGAAATGAAGAAAAATATTTTCACTCAGAAGGAGGTGGGTGTCTGGAATTCTCTGCCTAAGTTGGTGGTTGAGGCTGAAACACTCAATTCATTTAAAAGGTACCTGGGTATGCACTTTAAGTGCTGTAACCTGCAAGGCTACAGACCAGATGCTGGAAAGTAGGATTAAAATGAGCGGCTAGCTTCTTTATTCTCTTTTCATGGCCGGCACAGATGCAATGGGCTAATGGCCTCTTTCTGCATCATATCTTTTCTATGGTTTGTGCCTAATAGCTAATTATATTTTCTCCCAGCACCATTATTGGCTGCAAGAGGGTATTTCCTTATCTGAGTTGATTGGAAGAAGAAGGGCACATGGGATAGGATGTTATCAGACATGTCAGGCTGTGCAAGAGGTGCCCTGTACTCACCTGCTGGAACCTTCAAACCCTCATCTGCAGACACAAGTAGCCAAGCCTTGATTTGACTGACAATTAGTGCATGCAGAAGTTTATATTCTCTAAGGAAACTAGGACTGCCGACTAAAATATGTGACCATCTGACTAACAGTAATGTGGGATCCTCTTCAGAAGGATCTTGATCACGACTCATGATACTTTCAGCAATACTGCATAAAATAAAACATGCCAATATACCTTGATTCCTTATCTGCCAAAATACCACCAGCCTTATAAGGGAAGATGGTGGCATAGAGATAATGTCACTGGATTAATAATCCAGAAACCCAGGCTGATGCTCTGGGGAGATGGGTTCACCAGCTGTTGGAATTTGAATTCAGTTATGTTATGGCACAGCTGATGGTAAATGCTGAATTGTTCAAATCCCGAAGGGAAACTTGAAACAACTGCCACAACTTGTTTTGCAATTTGTATAAATTTTGAGATGCATGCTTTGAATTCAGTAATAGTAAGACCACCAAGTCTTATAGGTTTTTACAAAACTAGACTAAACTCATTTCTTCTATTAATAAATGTTTAAATACATACATAAATCAACAAATTACCACTATGATAACTTCTAAATCCCCTACTTAATCTGACTCCCAATCACACTTTCGTCAAGGCAACAGTAAGACATACAGATTTTAAAAGGAAGGCCCAGGCAAAGAAACATGATACCCTGAACCAGTCGAATACAAAGTGAGTTTTCTTGACTTCAGTTCCTGGAGGCAGCAGTTTGGTACATACAGGCTGAAGGCGTTTCACACTTGTTGAATCTTAGACTGCCTACCCTTATACACAGCCTTTGCTCCTTTATACATATTTTCCCCTTTGAATGCAAATACCCATTGTTTAACTATGTCTTTGGACTTTACCTTCCTGATAATAAAAATCTGTTATAGTACCAAGTTTTACCAGTAATCTTTGGGAAAAATAAATACACTGGGCAGAATTTTTCCCTCATCAGGCGGGCATCCCAACGTCATTGCGCGCACTCATGACGTTTCACTCACCGAACGTGCGTGAGAGGCGGCAGAACACCCACTGACAATTAAGAGGCTTATTAAGCTCCTCAATCAAATAATTAAATCGAATTTTTCGCTGCTCATCCAACCGTTCGATTGGCGGGTGGGTGAATAGGCCAATCGGCCTTTGAAAATATCTTTGATTGTGGTAAAAACCCATCTGATTCACTAACGTCCTTTAGGGAAGGAAATCTGCTGTCATTACCTGGTTTGGCCTACATGTGACTCCAGAACCACAGCATTGTGGTTGACTCTTAACTGGGCAGCAAATGCTGGCCTTGCCAGCGATGCCTGCATCCCATGAAAGAATAATAAAAAATCTATTTTGGCACATCTGACAGTGACTATTCTCAGTTATTTGAGTGCCATCTACTTTTGTTTTATTCATTCGTGGGATGTGGGTACTTCTGGCTAGGCCATCATTTATTGCCCATTGCTAATTGCCTTTGAAAAGGCGGTGGTGAGCTGCCTTTTTGAACTGCTGCAGTCCATGTGGTGTAGGTACACCCACAGTGCTGTTAGGGAGGGAGTTCCAGGATTTTGACCCAGTGACAATGAAGGAATGATGATATATTTCCTAGTCAGGATGGTGAGTGGTTTGGAGGGGAACATCCAGGTGGTGATGTTCCCATGTATCTGCTGCCCTTGTCCTTCTAGATGGTAGTGGTCGTGGGTTTGGAAAGTGCTGTCAAAGGAGCATTGCTGAGTTTCTGCAGTGCATCTTGTAGATGGTACACACTTCTGTCACTGTACATTGGTGGTGGGGGGAATGAATGTTTGTGGATGGGGTGCCAGTCAAGCGGACTGTTTTGTCCTGGATAGTGTCAAGCTTCTTGAATGTTGTTGAAGTTGCTCTCATCAAGGCAAGTGGAGAGTCAGGAGGCGGGTTACTTCCCGCAGGATTCCTAGCATCTGGCCTGCTCTTGTAGCCACAGTATTTCAATGGCTAGTCCTGTTCCATTTCTGGTCAATGGTAACCCCCAGGATGTTGATAGTGGGGGATTCAGTGATGGCAGTGCCATTGAATGTCAAGTGCCAATGGTTAGATTCCTTCTTGTTGGGGATGGTCATTGCCTGGCACTTGTGTGGCAACGATATCAGCAGCTTCTATTCAGCAATAATGCTGGGGCATCTGTGACAGGAACAATCCAGCTGTGGCCTTAAAACTGATTCCACCTCCTTGCAGAAATGCTGCAATGCTGACCCATGGGGTGGTATTGTGGAGTTGCACAAATAGCAATACTCCATAATACACTACCAGTTCCAAATCAGCAGCTACCTAAGAGGCTTAGATGTTTCATCGCTTCCCCGCAGACTTACCTCCTCATTCTTTGGTTTTCTTTCCCATTATTTTTTCCTCACACAATTTCATACCCTCCAGCCCTCAGCTCGCTGCCCATCCAACTGTAAGGTTGGACAGGTAGTGAAATATAGCTTGTAATTAATACATTAATGGCCCTAATAGGAATAGGCCTTTTAATTGTTGGCAGGTGCGCTGCCAACTCTCGCGTGCGCCCACCGACTGAAATATTGCGCAAGTGCGCGATGATGTCGGGACGCTCGCCTGACGTCATTGCGCGCTATTTTATGCCGATTGGGTCAGGCGCATGCCCGCCCGCAGGATGTAAAATTCTGCCCTATTTGAATTGTCAAATAGACTATCCACTACACATAGTGAACTGAATGATTTCAGTTTTTTTCCTCTAGAGATGGATCAAGTGAAACTGGCCTACAGCATTAGTGCAAAATGGGCAGATTGCAAATTGCCAGCTCATTTTATGTTGTGTCCAGTTTTCTTTTCCACGCAGAAAAGGCTGCCAATTCAGTATCAGCCATTTTGTGCTACTGCCAACAATTTCACCCCCAAATTGTCTTGTTCACACAACACTCAATCTGAAGCCCAGTTGAAAAATGCATGCATTCTGTAAATTAGAAACAGTGGCCAGTGGAACTTAAATCTATGATCTTGTAGTCAATGAACACTCAAAGATTTTTGCTACGCAGCCATTATTATTTGTGTACTATTGAAAAATACTATGAGACAAATAATGAACACAAATTACCTATGTTTCTGAAAACCAGGGTACATATATATTGTTAATTACACTTAGGTAAAATGTTTTGAATGATTTAACCAATAGTTCTCATGATTTTAAAGAGCATTGCATTGCCTTTTGCAGGCACAAGGTCAGTCTTTATTAACCAAGAGTCATTAGTCTCGTTAAGTCTAAAATGGTAAAATTGCTTTGAATTCTTTTACACCTTTCATCACCTATTAGTATTAAAGCAATCCCAGAAAGCAAAACATTTAGTTAATTTTATAAAGCTTTATGAGAAACGGTATTCATGAAACATTACTCCTTTGTTGTAGATCCCAATTCAGATGACTTTGACCCTACTTCAACTAAAAGCAAGTATGACTCAATGGATTTTGACACCTTGCTGAAAGAGGCCCAGCGAAGCCTGCGTAGGTAACAGACACCAAATGTGCTACTAGTGAAGGAAGCCGCAGTACCATGTAGGCATTCTTTCATTTACCATCAAAGAACTTGCATTAGTCATCCTGGGATCTTATCCCTCTTTACACTCTGTACAAATGAAGTTTACATGAACACAGCTGCTGCAGTGTGTGAGGAAAGTTGACAGATATTCAATTAAAAGAAAATGGAATTGAAAAGGAAGAATACAGCTGATAAGTTAGCACTGTTTTACACATGATATATAAACAATAATCTAATTGGTGGAATATGCAGCTTGTTCAGCATTTTTTCTGATATTTGGATGTGGTGTTATATTACTGACAAGAGTTGGGATTAAATACCTGGGGTGTTTCAAATATTTTATTTACTAAATGCTGAAGTGTAGTTACAAATTTACTAAATTAAATTGAGTTATTTTTATTTTATGTAAATATAACAATGTTGTTTTGTTTGTTACAGCTATGCACTGTAAATGCAGCCTTCTTTTCAATAATTAAATCAAGAATGTAACCACAAGTTAGACGCTAGTGTACACTATTATATTTAAAATGTTGGAGAGGTGTGAAATGAGATGGGTAAAATTGTCTGTGTGTCTGATAGACACATGGACCAATGTTGATTTCCCATAATGTAGCTTTACAATGAACTTGCAACTGAACAACTTAGAAAATGAATCATGTCACCACTCCCACGGATATGTTTAATCATTAAAGGTGCTTTCATTTTTGTCCTTTACATTAAATTAGATATGAGTTAATATATCAGGAGAAAAATATGAAGAGTTTACTCATGTGATTTCAAATAAAAATGTCAGGTGTGTTCCGAAATTACAGCCCATTATTTGTTACTCCATGGTAGCATTATCCCACAAATTCCATCTATTTTTAAAGGAAAAGTAAAGCCAACAAACATGATAAGTAAATTTCAGATCAGTTTAACTTCATAATTTGTTGAGAAAAGAAAAGACAGGATTCCTGTGAATACTGCTAATGCCATTCTGCTCCCCACACCAACATATCCCAGCTACACTATTCATCTAAACTCATTTAGCTTCAGGCTATAGCAGGTGACATTTTGTTTATTTGACCATCGCTAATTTGTATTGAGAGATTCTATTGTCTGTCCATTGGAAAATTGTCTTCACATGTTTGCTAAACTGAGTTCTCAACTTTGTAAGTATATACTAATAGCAATATAAAGGTTTTTGACTTAGTCATTCATTACCTGTAGTACCTCTAGTGTTTTATCTCTGTTCAGACTATTATTAGATAAAGTTTTCAGGTCTTTTAACTCATTGTATCACATGATGCCAAACTGAGGTTTACATTTTCTTCCCTGGATTTTGAATATTCTCCTCTTTATTGTAATAGCAAGATTGTAAAAATAAATACAAAAAATAGCAATAAATGTTTATTTTTAAAAATCTAATTTTAGCATATCATGTTGTGAGGTGAAGGACCAGGCACATTACCCAGCTTCTTTAGGTGCTTCTTGTGTGTTAAATTTCTGACCTATTGCTACTACAGTATTTCATAGTTTTGTGTGTAGCAATAGCTAACCCGAACAAATTAAGTGAAACTGTGTGTTTGTAACTAATGTTAGTTCTTGGCTATCCTTTATAACTTGGGTAATGATGTTATGTCCTGTCTGGCAAACGTGATGAGGATTTTAATGATTGTAATATAAAATTTGCTCTGTACAATAACTGGAATAGCAATGTATTATATCAGTTAATTATTCTTAATTTTAATTAAAGTAAATTCTGAGGACACTGTGCTTTTAGGTTTGTGGGTGATGATATATTAGTTGATGGGACTGTACTGACCAGGAAATGTGAGGAGGAACATCCATGTGAGCTTCCTTTGTCTGACACTTCTACCTGTAATGTGTGGTTGAACCATTGTATAGAATTACTGTGATTTTTTTTTAAATGTACAGTTCTCATCAACCTCACTGGACTAATAAAGGGAAACAATGTTTCAAACTCTGCCCCATGTGTGTAATCATCATATAAATCAAAACAAACTCAGCTTGTTTGTCAACTTTGGTTTAGTTGTAAGTACTCTTGCCTCTGAGTCAGAAGGCGGTGGCTTCAAGTCCCACTCTAGGTACTAGAGTATAAAAATCTGGGCTGATGTTCCAGTGCAGTATTGAGGGAGTGCTGCATTGTTGGAGGTGCTTTATTTTGGACATGTTAAACCAAAGCCCTGTCTGTTCTCTAAGCTCAATATCTCACAGCACTACTTTGAAAAAGAGTAAGTGAGTTATCCTTAGTGTCCTGGCCAATATTTATCCCTCAATGAACTTCACAAAAACAGAGTGAATGGGCATTATCGCATTGCTGTTTGTGAAAATTAACTGCTGCATTTCCTATATAACAACAGTGACTACACTTCAGAAGTATTTCATTGGCTTGAAAAGTTTTTGAACATCCTGAGGTTGTGAAAGGTGCTATATAAATGCAAGTCTTTTTCTTCCTTCCACTTTATGATTTTAAACATTATAAATTAGATCCAAATGAATAAGGGGATTAAGAACTGATTTCTTGATTTAATCTAAACTCTTAATGTCATGTTTTGAACTTTTGTTTTAATGGTGATAGGAAATGGAATGCTTTTCATTTTGTGTATCCTGTGTAAGTCTCATGCAAATGTTCTCAGGTCAGATAAAGCACATTTAGGTTCTCCCTCTACTCTGCCCCAAATTCAGAACAGAAGCCCTAGTGCACTAGTGTGGCAGTATTTTATTTCCCATTATTGAGCATAGTGTTATTATCCCCAGCTGAGCTTACCCCTGGACAAGCCTGATCCCAGAGTGGAACCCAGCTTGATAGATGCTAACTTTTAATTTGTTTAGATACATGGAGAGTAGCTATTGAACAGAGTCACAGGAGTCAACTGATGAACTTTTAACAATAGAATAAAAATATTTATTAAACAAGGAAAAGATATTACAATACACCTTCACCCACAACTATACCTTTACAGATGTATAAATATTTGTAAGGAAGACACAAGTTACAAAAGCTATCTTATACTCTAATGTCCACAATAAGTACACAGTCCATGTACCAATAGGCACCCTGTGGTCAGGCACACCACACTCTGAGACCAAGTGACAGATATCACCTCAACCAGATGCTATGGATCTCTCCTCAACTCCCTCCAGCTGCTTGTCACACCATGAGCCAACCAGTCTCACTGAACTCCATCTTTCACATGAGGGTTTCCAATCTCCACTCTCCAAGGACTAGCCTTGGAATCTTCTCCCAAACCGGCAGTTTCTCCTAGACTCCTTCCGCAAGGGTTCACCTCCAGGATTTCAAACTCTCCTTCTGATGTTCCTCTTGTCTGGGTCACCACATGCATTCAAGCTGTCTTCCACGCACTCCCTCTCACTAACTCAGCCGTCAACAGTACCACTGCTTCACATGCCCATAGCAAAAAGTTAGAAATCTTCATCCATCTCTTTGAACCTACTTGCCTCTTGCAAGCTGTTCTCACTTTAAATCTGCTTTCTGCAGCTTTGGTCTCTTTAAATCTGAAGTTTGGAGCCCTTCTCTCTGCCCCTCACTCTTAACTTCACTTAGCAGTACCTTTTCCAGGTCCCTGTCCTTCCTTTGACTAGAAGGTCTTCTTTGGACTTTCCCCTGTTCCACTCCACTGGATTTTTGGGGTTTTTCTTTAGCTCGGGACTGGTTATCCTTCTAGGCTGCTCCTGTCTGGCAGCTATCTTCAAAACCTGCTGAACTCCAGCAGCTTCCAAAACAAAACTGCTGTTTCTAGTTTCTTGTGTGTGTGCCTGTGGGAGGGACCTGCCTCTCTGGGCCCCTGTTGCTAGGCAACAGCCCAATTCTTCTACCCTTGTTTGCTTAACCTCTTAAGTCATAAATTCTCATTAGAAATGCAAGCACCTTTTTATAAAGTGAAACTAAAACTCCATTTGACCTTTCTTAACACACATACAGAAATACAAATTAAACTTTAAAGCTAAAACTCCTTCCTTACACCTACACATACAAATATAACTTATTTAAACTGTCCCTATTTCCTAACAATAGTTTCCAAATTAGTGCCAGATCAAACTCATTTCATGCAAAAATCCTTACAGCCAAAAAATATGGGAAACTTTCATCGACTGATGGGGGCTGCATTTGATTATGCCAACAGCAAAAGGTTCCTGTATGCACCAATGCATCACCCAGCTCTTCTACCCCATGTTTCAAATTCTATGAAGTTCAAGTCTAACTTTTGGATTAATGAATACTAGTGACAAGCATGTTGTTATTCTTCTGCACCTAAATTTTTTCTCCTAAACTCATTCCATTTTTATTTAATTAATCAACAATGTAGTGTTCAATGGTTTAATATGTTCACTGTGCTTGATTGATTAAGCCTGGGCATAACTTCTGAGAGAAAAAGCAAACAGGAGCTTTGTGAGAAAAGACCTGAGAAGCCTGAACTGTAGAAATCCTGTGATTGCCGAGATATTCTAAAGCACTGCAAATAAGCCTGGGCCTGAATCTTGCATTCTGAGGCTGGGCTCGTGCCTGATCCAAACACACGTAAAATTGCGTGAAAAGATGTTGGGCGTGCGTCCTGACGTCATTTTGCACGCGTGCAATATTGAGGTCGGCGGGTGCATGTGGGAGTCGGAGCAGCACCCAGCAACCATTAAAGGGCCAGTTAAGGTCATTAAAAAGAATACTGACTGCGATTTTATGTTGCCCATGTGATTTTTAGCTCGTCGCACGGGCAAAACTGGTGGACGGAATTCACGTTTTAATCATTTCCTCATCCACGAGCGGGATAAAAGGCCTCAGAAGCAGCAGCACTTTTTCTGTCATTATCAGTTTGCTGCTGTGTGAGTACAGAGATGTCCCAGAATTTCTTGGCATCTTGTTTGATTGTCAAGCCTGCCTTTCAGCATCTCAGGTCCTCATCTTCCCTGGAAGGTTCCCCTGAGTATTGCAGCACAGTGTTCCTTCATTTTCAAGGCACTACTCCACTGCCTCCCATCTACTGGGAAAGTGTATTCCACTGGTGGAACCTCCTGTGAAGAGGAAGAAAGGGGCAGGACGGAGAGGAGGCCAGGTGGGCATAGGCAACTTCCAATGGACAGACCTTTAAGAGGAGACGCACAGGCTCAATTGGTGCAGGGCCTGCCAAGGGGAGGCCAAGGCGGGAGGGCTGAAGTCACCACTACCCAGCGTCTACAGTGTTCAGGCAGCGCTCCAACTACCTCCAGATGTCCGAGATCCAGTGCCACAGGAGACTCCGCTTCTCCAGGCACACAGTGACAACAATATGTCACAAGGTAGGTCCAGAAATTGCCTCCAACTACATGGGTGGACACCCCATGCCGGTGATTTTGAAGGTCGCAGAGACTCTCAACTTCTATGCCTCTGGTTCTTTTCAGGGCTCAGTGGGGGATCTGTGCAGTATTTCTCAATCAGCTGTACACAGTTGTGTCAAGCTTGTGACTGATGCCATCTTTAGATACGTCCACATGTTCATCCACTTCCGGACAGATGAGGTGAGCCAGGCAGAGAGAGCACGAGGCTTCGCTGCGATGGCTGAGTTCCCCCGTGTCCAGGGTGTAATAGATTGCACTCATGTGGCCATCAAGGCACCAACAGTTAAGCCTGGACCTTTCGTAAAGAGAAAGGGGTTTCACTCAATGAATGTTCAGATCATCTGCGACTACAGGACACAGATTCTCCAAGTTTGTGCCCGTTACCCTGGGAACTTACACAATGCTTACATTTTGTGGCACTCACAGGTACCAAGGCTGTTCATGTCTCCTGCATGAGTGGATGGATGACTCCTGAGTGACAAGGGCTATCACTTGAAGGGGTGGCTGATGACTCCGTCATCCAAGAACTAAGGACGAGGAGAGATTCAACAGAAGTTATGCCGCCACAAGGGCGATGGTGGAGAGGACCATTAGGCTGCTGAAGATGCACCTCTGATGCCTGGGCCAGCCAGGGGAACCATTGCAGTATCCTCCTGATCATATCTCCCTCATAGTCGTTGCATGCTGCACCCCTGCACAACCTGGCTCTGTCAATGGGGGACTCACTGGAAGCTGAGGAAAGCGAGGCCAGGGAGGATGACTTAAGGGATGGCTCAGTGGAAAAGCCTGGGAAGGCGCAGGGTGAGGTCCCCGAGGCAGAGGACAAGAACCCTCACGGAGGCAGGGATACCAGGGATGCTTTGATCCAGCAAACCTTCAGCTAGGGATCCAAGGCATAAATGCCTTTTTTTTTGCAAAAATATACTTTATTCACAAAATATCTTCAACAACATTTCAAACCATTTCAAAATCACCAACACAAAAATACAATCAGGTTCAACTTTTACAACGTGTATCACGAAATGCATTGATACAAAAAATGAATATTACAATCATTTGCAGACATTCATTTTGAGCTGTACAGCCCAAGGGGATTTAAACAGTTCCCAGTCCCTCGGTGCACTGTGGCAGAAAGGTCTTAGGCAGCGACCCTTCCCCATTGCGCCTTTGCGGCGGCTGCCCCAAGCTTTAGTGCGTCCCTCAGCACGTAGTCCTAGACTTTGGAATGTGCCAGTCTGCAACACCCGGTCGGGGACAACTCTTTGCGCTGGAAGACCAACAAGTTTCGGGCAGACCAAAGAGCGTCTTTCACCGAGTTGATGATCCTCCAGCTG
This sequence comes from Cetorhinus maximus, assembly GCF_964194155.1. NCBI lineage: Eukaryota > Metazoa > Chordata > Chondrichthyes > Lamniformes > Cetorhinidae > Cetorhinus > Cetorhinus maximus. The sequence goes on along the minus strand of NC_135879.1, from coordinate 114,775,059 downwards.
CTGTTGATGTTTGTCTTGGTGTGTGTCCCTGGGAACAGCCCGTAGAGCACAGAGTCCTGTGTCACAGAACTGCTCCGGACAAACCTTGACAGAAACCATTGCATCTCTCTCCAGACCTTCTTTGCAAAGGCACAATCTACCAGGAGGTGAACAACGGTCTCTTGCCCACCACAGCCACCTCGAGGGCAACATGCAGAGGGGGTGAGACTCCTGGCGTGTAGGAAGGATCTGACAGGGAGGGCCTTTCTCACCACCAGCCAAGCTACATCTTGGTGCTTGTTGGAAAGTTCTGGTGATGAGGCATTCTGCCAAATGACTTTGACAGTCTGCTCGGGGAACCATCCCACAGGATCCACCCTCTCCTTTTCCCACAGGGCCTCTAAGACGTTACGTGCCGACCACTGCCTGATGGACTTGTGGTCAAAGGTGTTTCTCTACATAAATCTTTCCACGAGGGACAGGTGGTAAGGCACGGTCCAACTACTTGGAGCGTTCCGCGGCAGCGTGGCCAGACCCATCCTTCGCAACACTGGGGACAGGTAGAATCTCAGCACATAGTGACACTTGGTGTTTGCATACTGAGGGTCTACACACCGCTTGATGCAGCCGCACACAAAAGTGGCCATCAGTATGAGGGCGATGTTGGGCACGTTTTTTCCCCCTTTATCTAGAGGCTTGTACATCGTGTCCCTGCGGACATGATCCATTTTCGACCTCTAGATAAACCGGAAGATGGCTCGGGTGATTGCCACCACGCAGGAGTGTGGAATGGGCCAGACCTGCGCCACGTACAGCAACAGCGAGAGTGCCTCACATCTGATGACCAGGTTCTTACCCGCAATGGAGAGGGAGCGTCGCTCCCACATGCCCAGTTTCCTCTTCACCATAGGCACTCACTCCTTCCAGTTTCTAACGCATGCTCTGGTCCCTCCGAACCATATCCCCAGCACCTTCAGGCCGTCAGCCCTGACGGTGAAGGGGACGAAGGATCGGTCAGCCCAGTTCCCAAAGAACATGGCCTCGCTCTTCCCACGATTTACCTTGGCTCCCGAGGCCAGTTCGAACTGGTCGCAGATGTGGATCAGTCTGCGCACTGATAGCAGATCCGAGCAGAAGACGGCAACATTGTCCATGTACAGGGAGGCTTTGACCTGAGTGCCTCCACTGCCTGGGATTGTCACTCCTCTTATGCCCGGATCCTCCCTGATGGACTCAGCAAAGGGTTCTATGCAACACACAAAAAGAACAGGCGAGAGAGGACAGCCCTGCCTGACTTCAGATTTAATAGGAAAGCTATCTGATTCCCACCCATTGATTGAGACTGCGCTACTGATGTTAGTGTAGAGCAGTTGGATCCAATTGCGAATTCCCTCCCCAAACCCCATTTTGGAGAGCACATCCACCATCTAGGTGTGCGATATTCTGTCAAAGGCCTTCTCCTGATCCAGGCTGATGAGGCAGGTGTCCACACCCCTGTCCTGCACATAGGCAATCGTATCCCTGAGCAGCGCGAGGCTGTCCGAGATATTCCTGCCCGGCACAGTGCAGGTCTGGTCAGGGTGGATCACCAATTCCAGAGCAGACTTGACCCAATTGGCGATGACCTTGGACAATGGCAATGACTCCTTTACTAACAATCAATAAATGAAAAGCCAACCTACTACACCATCCAGCCAACTCAGCACATTTAGGTCAAATAAATGTTTATGTTACTTCACATGAACAAACAAAGTGTCCATCCCTCACACAAACATCAAAATAATTAATGCAAATAATGTCATCTGTGACACACCCCTGTTGTGCTCAAGGTACTTTCAACTTACATCTGCGGGTGCTGTGCCTTGGTGCCCCCACCCCCACCCTCACCCCCTCTCCACTCCACTCGCTGACAGTGGCGTTTGAGGCAGCCTGCTTAATCCAGCTGTTCTGGTGGTCCTTATGACCTTAGCGGTCGTCCTCTAGCCGCCAGAGCCTGAGCAGGCTCCACCTGGGAGGGTGCATACAGCCCCATAGCTGGATACTCCTCAGTTGTTGTGGCATCATAAGATGCAGTGGCCACTGGCAGAGGTGCAGAGGAACTGGTGCCCTCGTCCAGAGTGCCCTGAGAGAAGCCCACAGAGATGACAGGCAACTCATCTGCCAGCGTGAGGTGTGTTTGCACCTCCCAATTCACCATTGATCGATGGGGACCTAGCAGGGAGACTAGGTGCCTCATCCATCTCTCACACTGGTAGTGAGCCCCTCACTGCTTGTGTAAGGGCTTGCAGGTCTGACTGCAACCCGAGGAACCCCTGAGTCTGCTCCTAAACTGCCTCTCTCTGAGAGTCACCACTCTCTCAATGGAGAGGCTGTGCACTCGGTATTAAGGGATAATGCAGAACTCATGCTCTACATGGACTCTTCCATTGATGGAGACCATAGCACGCATACCTTCATGGATCCCCACCAGTTCTCACTGCACATCCCGCTGGACATCCACCATCTGCCACCTGATGGACGACTCCAGAGGCTCGTCATCTGCCTCGGACACAGCATGATCCTGGTCTCCAGTGTGCTCCCACTGTCGGCTCCCTGGGACTTCTCTGCCTCTGCCAGCTCCTCATGTGAGTGTGATGTGCCCTCACCACTGTGCATTACCCATGGAACAGAATAACTAATGCCCACCGACATGTGTGTATCTGCATTGGTGCCTGGTTCAGAGGGACGGTGTGACGCTGGTGCAGGCGTGATATCTTCCTCAGAGTTCAATGGGGGACCCTTGGGGTTGTCGGCAGCTCCTGCAGATGGTGCATCCATGGGAGGAAGACAAAAGATCAGTACATTCAATCATCATAGTCACTATGCATGCTAGGCGGGCTGAGGAGATAATGGAGACCTGCCACATGGTGCCAACTGCATTGGAGCTTCAGTGGGCTCTCTGGCTATGACAGCTCAGCTTCTGATGAGAGGAGCCCGTTATGTTTCCAGTACTCATCACTCACACATCTGTCACCTGCACTCTTAGCTTCATCTGAGATTCCCACCTCACCACGACTGAAGGTAGCATTCCAGCTCCAGTGCATTGCTTTCGTGCTTCGTGAGGATGCACTGATTTGGCCCTCCTCCACCTGTTCTGTGGCACTCCATAGCATTGTGACTGCTCTTCTCCTGACAGAGAAGAATAGAAAGCCTCATTATTGTCTTCCTGAAGGTCCTTTCCTGATTCCCAAGGGCATTAGGTGGACCATGTCGCTGTGGCACATCTCACCCTGCAATGCACTGAGGCCAGTCGTGCTGACATCCTAGGCTTGACAGGGCAGGCTTAAGTGCCAGTTGGCATACGCACTCTTAGACCCCTGAACATTTCGAGCAACGGGCACCCGATTAAAGTTCTCTGCACAGGTCCATGCCATTTCTGCACTTATCATTGCTAACCGCAGCAGATCATTGAATCTTTTGCAGCACTGAAGCCAAGTGCGGCGCACCACGTTGTGCCCACTGATCTGGGTGGCAACCTCTGTCCAGGCCTTCTTAGTCAGGTGGGGTGGCCTTCTCTTGCCGCCCCTGGGCATTAGATATACCGCCTGGCACTGACCTCCTCGACCAGCCCTCCCAGGCACTCATCTGAGAAACGGGGAGCAGAGTGCCCACCTGACTTGCCCTCCCGCCTTTCATAGCCACCAGGTGCTGAAGCCATGTCTGTACACCAGGACGTTTGTTGGATTGCTTCCAAACAGCTCTCTCAGCCTCCCCCACAACTCCTGGCAGCCTTCAGGGAGCTGCCTCTCCTGATTTTGAACACACCGCCGGGTTCCCAACGTATTCCCACCCCCACCAAAAAAAACATCCGGCGGTCACATTTCACACTGGGCGGGCTTTAATTGGCCATCCAGCGTGAGATCGCATTCACAGCGCAAACAGAAGTGGGTTTTACATCTGCTTCCGGCCGCACCGACTTCGGGCACACTCCAAGGGTATAATTCAGGCCCTGGTGTAGATTTGGAACTTGCGTCATCTCTGCATCACCTCAGCTCTGTGGTGAATCAGGTGTATAAAATATACAACAAACCAGTGAATACACAACAAAATTGGTGACAAGGATGGTTGAGAAAATGTTATCTTTACCAATTCCAGTGTTTCTTTCATCGCCGGGGATTCTCCCATGTTGTGGGATTGGGGTTCTTGCTTGCTACGTGGATGAACAGTCCGGATGTAGCAGCAATCCACAGGAAGGAGATACTCGTACATTGTCTTGGAGCAGAAGGCCAGCAAATATTTGAGCAATTGATACAGTAGCAAGTGCTCTCGAAAAATACTTAAAGCCAAAGAAAACTGTGATGATTGAGGAATATACATTCAGCCAGAGAAGCCAAGGAAATAGTGAACCGATTAAACAATATGTGGCAGCATTGTGGCAATTGGCTTCTACATGTAAATTTGGCAAGCTAACCAACGACTTAACTTGTGACCAATTAATTGAAAATAATTCAATTCCATAAATTATGGAACATTACCTCATGGAGGATGATTTAATTTAAAATAAGGTCTTTAGTGAAAAGGAGGAAAAGAGGAAGTGTTCAATTGATCCATGTTTGATTATGTTAGTCTGTTGACTGATCTATTTCACTGTGCTTGACTGATTAAGCCTTGGTGTAGCCTCTGAGAGAAAAAGTAAACAGAAGCTTCCAGAGAAAAGCTCTGAGAAGCCAGAGCTATGGGCTTGTGTGTAGAAAACCTGCGATTGTTGAGATATATTAAATCTCTATAAATGAACCTGTTTAGATTTCGAACTGGTGTCACCTTTGCATTGCTCTGAGGTAAATCAGATACATAAAATATAAAACAAATCAGTGAATCACAACAAACATGTCCCACAACAAATCTGTTCAGTTGCTATTCTCTCAGATTTGCTTGTTCAGTGATATGATTGGTCATTAACATTTAATAGGATTGGTAATTCTTCATACAATAACATATATTCATCAATGTTTTAGCAGACTTCACTCTGATGCCACAACCTAAATTTCCACTCTTGTATTTCATGAATCATGTTGATGGAGTAACAAATTCAGCATTAACTTTTCACATTGAAACAATGACCGTCGTAGTTGAATGCCGATTGCTCTACCTCTGCTACATATGTATAACTATTCAGCAACATGGACACAGATGGTGGCAGATTGCCTACAGCATCTAGAAGAGCATCATTAAAATGTGATTTTTCAATAGAATGAGCAAGCATGTTCTAGATACATTTCTACAGTTATCAAGTGCTGTGCATGCTTCTGCAATGATGAGGTAATTCATATCTAGGTCCTTTAAAATGATTTCTTATGATTTATCTGTTTTCTCCCTCCCACGTTCCTCTCATGGTACATTTCATTTAATGCATAGAATTTCAACCAAACACAAAAAAGTTATTCCAGCCTCGGTGTAGTGATAAATCCATTTACAGAATCAAATTATTACAGCCCCAAGACCAAGACTTACATTCTGTATTTTTAAGATGAAAAAATATTGATACTAGAATGTATGTAGGGATTGCCTGTAATTTGAACATTGTGTTTGATATTTGAATCTGCGATATAGATACAACTAAATGGAAACAATCCCTTAAGAGAAAACAATAAGGATATTAGTAAATATTATAAACTCCAAGAATTGTCATTCATATAAACTAGGTTTTGGCAAGATCTTTTTTTTGTGAATTTTCTTCTAATACTATTAGACAGTGAACTGCACTACCTCTATACTGATTTTCTCAGAGACTGAAACATCTGGTTGTAAAAAAAATCTTTTATTCCAACAAAAGTTGTGACTTTATTTCATCTGCTGGTATTTTTAAATTGATGTGCATTTTTCTCCCTTTTCCCATGAGGTGACCGGCAAGATTTTATTTACATTTGCATCGGAGCATGATGCTACTTGTGATAAGTATCAGATGCGCTCCATTTATACTATTACTGTCAATGAGCTTCTCTGATAATACACAACAGGCTAATTGCATTCATGTTATAGATTTACATTCAGAAAATCCAGAATTCCAATGATTTACACAAAAAACTTGTTATTTTGGGTTGAATAAATAGAATTTCAGACTAATAAGTTCAAAGGATTGATTACTGATACTTTATAATGCCCTTGTTTAGTTAGTAGCACTCTTGCCTCTGAGTTGGAAAAGTATAGCTCCAGGTGTCATGATGGGCTCAAACACGAGATTGAAGCTGACACTCCAGGGCCTTATTGAGCAAGTGCTGCATTTGCCAAAATGTTAATTTGAGGCTCTGTCTGACTGCACAGGATGCTGTAAAAGACCCCATCACATTATCTGAAGAAAAGTGAGAGAGTCCTGACTAACATTGCTCCCTCAACCACCAAAAGAGATAAATAAGCCATTCATTTCAACTCTGACTGTGAGACATTGCTTGTATACAAATTGGCTGCTAGGTTTGTCTACCTAAAAAACAGGACTACATTTTAGAAATACTTTGTGAGATTTGTCATGGGATGCTATGCTGCAACAAATCACTTGCCAGACCCATTTCATCTACTCAGTAAGGTGGGTTTAGGGTTTACCAACCGGGAGTAGGAGAGGGAGTCACAGTAGTCAGCAGAAAATGTAATGTTATTTCACACCCTATCCCTGCTGATGCATTGTGATATATTGATGTTAAGGCACACAGGGGTGGGTTTTAACTATTAGGCATTGGCTAGTGGGACAGCCCCTCAATAGTGCTGAAGACACTCCATTTCTGAGGGCTAGACCTCGTTCATATCAAGCTTTGACTGCTGGCGGAAATCAAACACCTTAGAACAGCTCACTGACACTAAAAATTGTCACAATATTGTGCAATCTTACCAGCCTCTGAGGCTGGAGGAAAGTAGGTTCAGGAGGATAAGACCTGGTGAAGTAACAGCCCAGGTTGGTTTGGTAGAGCCTGGAATAGCACTGCTGCTCCTCCCAGCCATACAGAAATAAACACAGGCTTAAACCTCTTCAGCTGGACCACCAATCTGCTCTGCATTGTACTGTCCTAAATGGTAATCGGACCTTTTGTATGTGATACTATCAATTTGCATTTTTAATGGACTTACTATTTGACCTACGGTAGCACTCCAACCACCAAGTTGTTTTCTGAGGACAAGATTGGTATGGCACAGACTATAAAACATACAGCATCATTTCCCCACCAAATTTGGGGCAGTACTATCCTGTTTCCACCTGGTCGGAGACCTTAAGATATTTTCAGGAATGTCATGTCTCAGCAGAACCAGAACAGTTACTCCTTTTTATACGACAAGCTTTCTTATTCTTTCATGGGATGTGGGCATCACTGGCTGGGCCAGCATATATTGTCCATCTCTAATTGCCCTTGAGAAGTTGGTGGTGAGCTGCTTTCTTGAATGGGTGTAGTCCATCTGGTATAGGTGCACCCACAGTGCTGTTAGGAAAGGAGTTCCAGGATTTTGACCGAACAACAGTAAAGGAATGGTATTATAGTTCTAAGTCAGGATGGTGTGTGGCTTGGACGGGAGCTTGCAAGTGGTGCTGTCCCCATGCATCAGCAGCCCTTGCTCTTCCAGGTGGCAGAGGTCACAGGTTTGGAAGGTGCTGTTGAAGCAGGCATGACAAGTTGCTGCTATTGTGTTTTTATAGTGATATAAAGGCACTAGTTGCTCATAAGGGATTGTGTAAACATTGTGGGTTCATTTATTAGGACTAGGAACATAGGAATATTTATACAAAGGTATAAAGCTTGAAGACACCAGCAGCAGAACTGTATGTGCTGTGTTCTGTTCTTGCCAAAATGAAACTGAGACTGGATAACATAACACATTTCCCTTCTAGTGATGGCATGCTGCTATCCCGTAAAGGCATATTACAACATCCATCTTTCTTTTTAAAGATACTTCCCCCTTCCAAAAATGTATAAGCATTTACGTGTTCATGTTTAGTTACCATTACAGAAGTGTATAGAAATTAGAATCTATGAGTCTCTAAAGTGTAGAGGTGATCTGCTGGCACACCCAGATCTTGTTATGATAACCTTGTCTGGAGATGTCTTTAACACAGTAATCTTGGGGTTGTCATTCTTGGATGTTGTTTCTGTTTCATTTGGGATCTTGTCCTAGATGCAATAGGACTGTACGATGGTTGAGGAACTGGAATGGATCTGATTTGTCCTCACCTATGCCTCACCATTCCGCCTTTGTGTGTACTGACTTCACAGAAGCTTGGTTCTGAACAAATCCTTGCCATCTCAGCTGGTTACCACATACCTTCTCTATGATCCTGGATATGAACATATTGTCCCAACTGTAAATTTGGCAATTCTATATCTGCATTTTTATCGTGCACGTTGGTCATCTGCTCATGCAGTTTTTAAAGTTGCTGTCTAGTCTCTGAAAGTAGAATAGATATGAGTATGTAAACTGGAATGCACCGGTCTGCCGAACATAAGCTCTGCCAGTGATGGAATAGTCGCACCTAAAGGTGTTGCTCTCAGATATAACATTGCAATGTGTAGATCTTGCTTGGCCTGTCTACATCTGAGAATTAGGGATTTCACCATGTGAATCATTCATTCAGCTAGGTCATTAGATCTAGGGTAATGAGGAGAAGAAGTAGTGTGATCAATATTCCACCTCTCTCATATATCCGGAAATAGCTTACCAATAAATTGCAGACCCTTATCTGTAACAATATCTCTAGGCACACCAAATAAAATAGCACTTAGTATGTGTGCAACAGTTGTGCTTGATGTAATGTGCGATTGTCGAATAATGGAGTACTTGGCAAAGTAATTGACGATGACGATAAAGTCAGTGCCATGGGCATTAAAGAGGTTGGATGTGATTTTGGACCAAAGCTGGGTAGGAACTTCATGTGGAGTCATTGCTTCTTTATGCTGACATGGCATATGCTCTTGACATGCCTTGTACTTCATAATGACGACTTCAATGTCATTATTCATATCCGGGCTCTCCTGTGAACCTTCTCGACTAATCTATGCCCATGTGTGAGTGATGAAGTTGTTGAAGAATTTAAGGTTGCAAAGATTCCAGTTTGATGACCAGCCTGCCTTTCGAAATGATTCCCTGGGAGAAGTCTAACCTGCCCTGATAAGGCCAAAATAGTCTCATGTTCGTGGACACGCTGAATTTAATCAGGCCATCCGTCAATGACGGTTTTTCACAGCTTCTGTAACGTGGAATCTTTTGCCATTTCTCCTTGTAGCTGCTGGCAGTTGTGTTGTGTAAAATGTACAGATCATTTGATGGACTTGCATTCTCCTTCAAGTATAATGTTTTTCCCTCTTGTTGTCAAGATCCAGTCTAGCAGTTATGTCCTTTAGGGCTCAGTCAGCTTGGTCAGTAGTGGTGCTGCTGAGCTACTCATTGCGATGGGCATTGAAGTTCCCCACCCAGATTACATTCTGTGCCCTTGCCACCCTCAGTGCTTCTTCCAATTTGTGTTCAGCATGGAGGAGCACTGATTCATCAGCTGAGGAGGTGGTGTGATATGTGGTAATAATGGGCAGAATTTTCCATTGTTGCGGGGGGGGGGGCGGGGGGGAGAGTGGGTGCAGGTGCAGGCGGGCGCAGACTTGATTGCCGCCCGTGATCGGGTCTGCGCCGCCATTTTACACGGGCGGGTCAATTAAGGCCCGCCCAGCATATCTGCTGACTCCCATGGATAGCGGGAGTGTGTGGGCGGCAGCGGGCGCGCACAGACCACTGGGTCCAATGGCGAACCGGCATTCTGTTTAAAGGAAGGCCTGGCAGCCTCCTGTAGGCTGCTCACAATGGCCAGTTCGAAGACGCACCACAGGGGGTCGGCTGAGCAGGCCAGGCTGCAAGGTCTGCCACAGGAGCAGGGCAGGCTGCAGGGTAGGCCAGCGGGGGGGGCCAATGTGCCCCTCGCTTTTCAGGTGATTGCCTTGCTGCCCTCCTCGAGTAGGTGGCAGCACAGCGAGAGGTGTTGGTCCCCAGGATGGGAGGAGGAGGCCCCCCAACATGACCAAATGTGCCTGGGAGGAAGTGGTGGAGGTGGTGAGCTCCCGAAACGTGGTGCGGCGTACCTGGATCCGGTGCCGTAAGCGCTTCAACGTTTTGTTCACCCTCTAGCAGGGTGAGTACCATGATGGCATTGAGCACATAACCCAGCAGGTAGCCTTAACCTTTGAGCACCCCCCCTCCCCAAGTCTTACTGTCGTGACTGCATTGAATCATTTGGGCATTTTTCCTTTGCTGGGTGGGCAAGCAGATAGTGCCCATACAACAGCCTGATTGGCTCATGAGGAGATGAGTTCTCCCTTGCACCATGTGTTGCTCTTAATCACGCATGACTAGTCTGGGAGCAACCTGCAGGAGATGCAGCTAGGTGCATACTCAGAACTCCAGCACATGTCCTATTCAGGGTAATGAGATGGTGGAAGGGAAGCTTCAAGGTGTCGTAGCAAAGAACCATCTGCTGCCCTCTACGCTGCATGTGGTTGCGCATCCTTGCTATGGGAGCAAATACCCTGTGGTTCCTAAAGTGATGTACGCAGTATGTGTCAAGGGGCCATTGGGGAGGTTTGGGAGCAGGCATACTACCTTTGTGTGACTGATCAGCAATAGCGGGGAGAGGAGGCACTGGAGGCCTGATATGGGCCACTGTGGTTGGGGTGCGGCGTGCGCGTGCAGAGTCCATGTGCAATTTGCCATAATGAATGGTGTTCCCTCTTTCTCAGGAGAAGAATGCTCATAATGCCTTGGAGCATGACTGGAGACGGCCAGACACACCTCATCTTAAGCAGATTCGAGCAGGAGGCCCTTGAACTGGAGAGGCAGCATGTACCCAGGTCAACTGGTGTCGGTGAGGCCGGAGTGGCACGGCCAGGTATTTGAGGCCAACAGTGAGGTCTGCAATCTCCTCCCAACATCCATAGCACTGATGATTGTAAAATTTGTTATTGTTGCAACATTGCTCGATCACAGAGTGATAGAGTCAGAGGTGGGCAGCACAGAAAAAGGCCCTTCGGCCCATCGAGGATGCGTGGGTCAAGCACATACCTAACTATTCCAATCCCATTTCCCAGCACTAGGCCCATAGCCTTGTATGCCATGGCATTGCAAGTGCAGATCCAAATACTTATTACATGTTATAAGGGTTTCTGCATCTATCACCCTTTCAGGCAGTGCGTTCCACATTCCCACCACCTCTATGTGCAAAAGTTGCTCATCACGCCCCCTCTAAACCTCCTGCTCCTTATCTTAAATCTATGCTCCCTGGTTATTGATCCCTCCGCCAAGGGGAAAAGTTCCTTCCTGTCTACCCTATCTATACCCCTCATAAGTTTATACACCTCAATCATGTCCCCCCTCAATCTCCTCTGCTCCAGGGCAGATAACCCCTGTCTATGCAATCTCACCTCATAACTGAAACTCTCCAGGCCAGGCAACATCCTGGTAAAAATCCCCTGCACTCTCTCCACTGCAATCACATCCCTCCCATAAAGTGCATTTCAGAACTGCATGCATTACTGTAACTGTGGCCTAAGCAGCATTTTCTACAATTCGAACATTACCTCCCTGCTTCTATATTCTAGGCCTCGGCTAATAAAGGCAAGTATGCCATATGCCTTCTTAATCACCTTATGTACCTGTCCCACTACCTTAAGGGACCAGTTGACATGCACACCAAGGTCCCTCTGATCCCCGTTACTTCCCAGTGTTCTACCATTCATCGTGTATTCCCGTGCCTTGTTTGTCCTGCCCAAGTACATCACCTCATACTTATCCGGATTAAATTCCATTTGCCACTGATCAGCCCATCTGACCAGCCCATTTATATCCGCTTGTAATCTAAGGCTATCCTCCTCATTATTTACCACCCCACCAATGTTCATGTCCATAGGTTCTGGAAGGTTGAGTGCATAATGAGCCAGTGGGATAGGGATGAAGTGTGTCACTGTGTGCATGCTAACTGATCCACTGTCCTTGTTGTTCCTTTCAGCATCTTCAGAGCACAGCCGGCAGGAGGAGTTGCAGATGCCCCCTCTCATACCTGAGGGCCCTCAAGTCTCACCAGCATCACACCATTTCTGCCAGGCAGGCATCAGTGCAGATACTAGCACCTTGGTGGGCATTGGAACATCAGCTAGTGTCCTGGGGCACAGCGGAGACGGCACTTCACAATCGCTGGAGGAACTGGCAGAGGTAGAGAGTGCCGATTGTGTCAGCGGTCAGTGCCTGATGATGTGCCTCAGGAGTTTTCCGTGACGCAGCAGCTGCAGGAAATGCGGCCGGGTGTGCGAGAGCATCTGGGGGAGATACATGAGGCTATGCTTCACTTGGTGTCTGTGGTGGAGGAGTCTACGCAGACGCTCGCTGAAACTATGTCCAAGTAGCAGGTCTCATGGAGAGGCTCCTCCAGGAGACCCGTCAGGGCTTCCTGGGGATGCGCTCTGACCAGCAAGCTGCTCACTGCCAGTTTGGGAGATGGTCTGGGCATCAAGCTTCCCAGCTTGTTGCCCATCCATCCATGGTGAGCAGGGTGGTCCGAGGCGACCTCACGCCGGTGCAGCAGCTGCCTGTCGTCTCTGTGGGCTCCTCTCAGGGTGCTCCAGATGAGGGCACTAGCTCCTCTCCCAGTGAGGCTGCGACGACTTGGGAGATGCCAGCTGTGCAACTGGCAGCTCCCTCCCAGGCGGGGCCAGCACAGGCTCCATGGGCCAGAGGACGACTGCCAAGGTCATCAAGGCCAACAGGACAGCAGAGTCAGCAGGCTCTCTCAGATTCCACTCCCAGCGATGGGGCAGCACCAAGACGTTGCACCCAGAAACGGAAACATAAGGCACATTAGGCACACCACGGGTTTCTTACAGGTGCTTTTGTGTTGGCCCAAGATTAGATCCTTAGGATTTCTTTTTGCTTGATTACAGTATTGTTTAATAATTGGGAGAACTTCTGATTTGAAAATTAAAATTCAGATGTGTAACCATGGCTGAGGGTGGCTCGTTTGTTCTGCATGTGTATGTTTAAGAAAACTGTCATGAGCGTTTGTTTGGTCTTTCAAATTTATGTACAAGGCCCTTAGTTCCTGCTGATGACCTGGCAGATTTAGCACTTAGGTGCCGAGTATGGATGCGCCAGGCAAGGCTGGTCCTGCTGATCCATTTGTGTTGAGCTAGCTGAAGGATTGTTGGGTTAAAGCCTCCCATGTGTCCCTGCCTCCTTGTAATCCCGGGTCAGTGTCTACCCTCTCAGCATTAACCTGTGCATGCTCATCCCCAGAATCAGTGCTGGACTCATCGTGTGCAGCTGCAGACACTGTGTCAACGTCTTCATCGTCCTCTGCGTACCCTCTTTCCAGTGCAAGATCATGTAGAACGCAGCATGCAACCACTATCACCAGCACACAATCCGGAGGGTACTGGAGTGCACCTCCTGAGCGGTCCAGGCATCAGAAATGCATCTTGAGAAGATCGATGGCTCTCTCCACTACAGCCCTTGTGGAAGCATGGCTCCTATTGTACCTCTGCTCAGCTTCTGTTCTTGGATGGCGGAGAAGCATCATGAACCACCTTCTGAGGGGATAGCCTCCAACAACTGACAATGGTTTCACCATGGGGTTTCAGTTGCAGGAAGATCACAGAGAGGGAGGAAACAGAGGAGACATCCTTACCTTCTAACTGCAGCGTGTAGAGCCAGAGCAATGTCACATCAGTTCTCAGAGGAGCCTGCAGTCCTTCAGAGAGGTTGTCACAAGCCTGTGTCATCTGCTGATACAAGGCTTACAAACTGTTGCCATAGTTGACACTGCATTGTCTATTGCAGTCAAAGTTTATTAGTTAGAGCTTAAAATATGGGAATATTCAACCATAATCACATATGTATAAAATAATGGCAAGTATTATTAGCAGTGGTGCAGGGAGATTTCAGCAATGCCAGTCAGTCTGCAATGGGCTTCTCTTACATTAAGCAGGTGACTCGTGTCACGTTCACAAAAGCAAACAGACTCTCATCCTCCCATGGGTAACTGAAAACAGCAGGATTTTAGCTCTGGAGCACATATATATTGTAATGCTATGCTGGAATGTTGTTGACTGCAAGCAAATCACCACAAAGATTCCCGGTAATGAACCCTGCTGCCTTCATGAACAGCAGAGGTTTGCACTCCTCTAATGTACAGCTGGTGTCTGATCACCAGCATGTATCATGCAGGTCTGACCTACGGGAGGAATTTTCCATAAATGCGACTAAATGCGGTGGTGGGCGGTTTCAGCAGCACCCACCTCGCTGTCCAGAATGGCAGGAACTCGCGCCCAATTCTGCGCTTGGAGTTTCATTAATTATGCAAAGACGCGTATCAGTCCGAATCACCTGGCGGATCAGGAGTTGATTCGTACAGCTGCCATTGGCTGCGGGGTTCAAAGGTCGGGGCACCATATTTAAAGGCCAGTCCAGCACACAATCACACCCACTCTAGCCTACCAAGAGATGCCTGGCAGCCAGAAGAGGAAGGCCGAGAACCTCAAGAAGAAGGCAGCACCCCGCTTCACGGCCCAGACCTTGATCAGAGGGGTACAGGCACAAAGGCACATGGTTTATCCCAGGGATGGCTGCAGGAAGCACAGCAGCCTCACCTCTCTGGCCTGGGAGGCCATCGCGGAATAGGTCAGTGCGGCTGGCAACCGTGCCTGAAATGCCACCAAGTGCAGGAAGAGGATGAATGATCTCATTCGCTCCACCATGGCTCGCTGCATCCATTAGGGGAGACACGTGCAGTGGGGACGTAAAATCCTGGCCACGGTGTGCAGAAGTATTTTAGTAATTTATTGGTTGTGTAACCCAAATTACCTTGATGTTGAATCAGCTGTGTCAAGTAGACTAGAGCAGCTAGCATCCTGGGCTATTCATCTTTATTTTGCTGGAAAAGGCAAACAAATGCAGCAAAGAATCTGAAATCAATCTCATTTTGGGTCAGTCATTTTGAAAATTTCCATTCAATTAGATAACATGAGAATGAATGTGATGCTCCCACAAAATGCATTGAAAATTGGTCATGTAATAAAAACATTCTTAATGCTGGTGAAACCGGCTTTTTTTTTACAAACTACACCCTAGCAAACCGCTAGCTTTCATCAACAAAAAAAAACGCGCAAATAGGGAACAAGCCAATCAGCAAATTACCATCATGGTTTGCACTAGCATGACTGGACTCAAATAAAGCTGCTGGTGGCTGAGAATTCCAAAATCCTCCAATGCTTTCATGGTGTTATTATCTGTAGACACAACAAAAATGCATGAATAACTGAGGCTCTTTCTTGAGGTGTGGCTGCATCTCTTTGACATTGCAAGGCAGAAAAGTCACCTTGATACTTTGGACTGTGGAATTCATGTAACGTTCGTATGTGTGTGTTGTGTGTGTGTGTGTGTATGTATGGGAGAGAGAGATTGTGATGGAGCTAATATTCTTACTATAATTCTTTAGGATCCAACTCATAGAACCACAGAATGGTTACAGCACAGAGGAGGCCACTCTGACCATTGTATCCATGCCGGCTCTCTGCAAATCAATTCAACTAACTCCCCTGCCCTTTACCCAGGTCCTGCATTTTCTTCCTTGTCAGGTGCTTATCCAATGCCCTTTTGAAAGCCCTGATTGTATCTGCTTCATATCCGCCTTAATCACATTCTCAGATAGTGCATCCAGATCCTAACTACTCAATGCTTAAAAAAGTTTTTATTAATGTTGCTGTTGCTTGTTTTGTCAACCAGCTTAAATAGATGCCCTATGTATCCTTCCATTAAAGGGAACTGTTTCTCCCTAACTGGCTTGACCCTTTGTGATTTTGAAACTTCTATCAAATCTAATTGGTGTCATTGTGATTTCCATGAAACAAGAATGTTTAGTATGGAAAGTGACTTTTAAAAAATAATTCATTCTTGAGATCCAGAATTTATTGTACATTCCTAGCTATCGTGGACAGGTGATGGTGGGACTTTCCCCTCAGACCAAAGCAGTCATTTGTAGTGCTGGTCTGACACAACTCAATAACTTGCTGGAGCATTTTAAAGTTAATACTCCAGTACTGGAGTCACATGTAGGCCAGACTAAGTCAGGACAGCATGTTTTCTTTCCTGAAGGATGTTAGTGAACTTGTTGGATTTTTACGACAACCTGACAGCATCATGGTCACTTTCATTGATTCTTTTAAACAACAACTTAAACCCAATGCACTTCACAGAAACGTTATAAAACAGAACTGAATTCAATTTCTCAAACTACGAAGTGGGATTTGAACTCAAATTCTACTGGGTTATTTGGCAACTCTGGATTATTAGTCCAGCAACACAAGCACGACACTAGGCTATTCCATTGCATATGATACTCAAGGCAGAATCATCCTAGAAACGCGGTAGCAGGCGGGTAAAATGACATTTTACAATGGCGGCTTCTTACACCATATCGCCCCAAACCCACCGCATTAATTATGCATTACCAGGAAACACGCCGTTTCCATGACGGGCAGGCTCCTATTCACCCACCACACCGTCACCTCGCCACTTCATCACGCCTGATGCCACATTTAAAGTACAGCTGCGCACACCTCTCAGCGCTTCCAGCCCAAGACTGCTGCAAATAAGACATAGCCCTGAAAGGCAAGAAGATTACAGCGCCCAGGTTTAGTGACATGTCCCTTGAGCGCCTGTTGGACACCTACCCACACTCTGGCTGCAAGAAGGGCAGCAAAATCACCACTCTGGCTTGGTAGGCAATGGCAGTGGTGATCAGTGCCAATGCTGCACAGAAGAGGTTGGCTATCCAGTGCAGAAAGAGGATGAATGATCTCATCCGTGCTGCCAGGGCAAGGCAATCATCTCATCACTCTAAATTCACACACTCAAGCCCATCACACATTCACTGGCATCTCACTCACTGCCAGCTCAAGGGACGTGATCACTCACTCTCTCACACATAGCCTCACATCTCCATCTGGACTCATCTCCTCTGGAGATTGCCTCCTCAGTCCTCATCATCTTGAGGCCACTTGCTCAGATCAACTTGTGCCTCCACACAAACCCTGGGATATCCCCTCTTTCCCAGTACAGCCCTCACCCTGCAACCTCTTCCATTGCCTGAGGCCACTTCTCCCCCTTCCCCCAAGCAAGTCCTAGCCCTTTAGCCATGGTAGAGACCAGCCCGTGAGCCCCCCTAAAAGTGCTGTGGTGCTGTCTGCGAAGCCTGGCTCTGATAACTGCAACTGTTGCTCGAAGCAAGATAGCCAAACAAAATTCGAAGTCCCGAGTGAAGTTCAGCTAGCCAGGTCACTTATGCACTGTTGTGAAACACGTCGACATGCAATCACGCCGACGTAGACGGACAATCCAGCATGGGGATTGAGTCCAGCGCGCTTATAATGATATGTAGATGTATTATAATGAGGTTCCCGATGTCTGATGGCAAGAAACCATCAACGGGCTGAGCGGACGATCGCAAACTAGTTTCACAATATCGTGAAACTGATTTTTGGCCTTCTTGCCGTATTGTCCACTCACGCCTCTGAACACACCCAACGCCAGTGGGCATGGATGATTCTGCCCTCAATTTCCATTTCACTGGATATTTGGCAAAAGATCCATTGATTCATTCATCAAAGGGAGGAATCTGCTGCCAACTGCTTTCAGTACTATAAATTATCTCAATGGTAAAGGATGCAGCAGTATCTCACATGGTTGGGGATCCCACATGGATACTTATGGCCACCTTTGATTGAACCACTTTGAATGCATTAATCCTTTCTAACAATTGCCAGCAGATATGCATTTTGAGTGCATTGTCAACATTGATAAGGACAACTTGACACGCAGATTATTGATTGATATGAAAATTGGTCATCCTATACTGGAGGTAGCTGGTTGCTCATGGGAGTAAGAATCAAGAAAAGACACAGATGCGTGGATTCAAACAGCAGTAGAGCAACCAGCCCCCAGGACCACCATGACACTCAATTATGAACAAATGCTGAGGAAATGGCTGGCAGTTAAGCCAGATGTCCTGATGAAACTTTTCTCTGCACTAAATAGAACTGACCTATTTACAGATAAATGTGCAAATCACAATCGCAGAGCATTTTACAAAATAACGAAATTTTGCATTGCAAAGATTGTACAATCCCTAAGTTCTGACCACATGCAATTTATTGCTAGCTTTGATATTCTAATGATATTTTAATGTTTCAATAATGTTTTAGTATACTGTCTTAACAAAATTGCCTAATTTGCATTACTGAGTAATTCCCCATTAGTTGTCAAAAACAGGAAGAAGATCCTATGGAGGCTTAGAATCATTCCAGTGACCAAAATAATCAGCGCAAAAGCTATTCTCTGTGATCTTGGAAATGTTACCAAAGGTTTACCAAGATATCAGGATTGGTGAAGATATTTTTAAAAAGATAATGAGTTAGGATTCATGTAGAAGGGAGAACTAATTTATAAGAGCTGAAAGTCTGAAGTAAGAACTATAGCAAGGACTCAAAAATATAACAGAAGGCCCCAAATTATTTATTTAATCCTTCTCAACCAAACATCTTGGCAACCCATTCCATCTGTTGACCATCCTCTGTGTAAAAAATATTTCTTGCCGTATGTTCTAAACTTGCAGTTGATTGCTGGGGAAATCAGGCATATAAGCTATGTTGACGTACTGCACTACTAGGAAAACTGAATGCATTGCCAGGGAAATTGGATTCTATGGACACAGACTCACAAGACTATCAGGATAATCAGAAAGTGCAGATGCAAAATCTGAACTGCCAACAAAGTCAGACTTTTGCACTTACCTCAATACAAGGGAAACTGAATATTATGGATACATAAACCCACTGGACTGCCAAACAAATCAAAACTGCAGTTGCATAGATCCACTGCACTGCCAGGAAAATCAGATATTGAGGATAGATAAGCCCATAGGACTACCAGGATAATCAGGGTAATGAGACAAAGCAAATGCACAAAGCCACCGGATTGCCAATTTATGAGACTCATTAACCCACTAGACTGCCGAAGAACTTGGAAGCAATACCACACTCATTATCTACCTGACAGCTTCCGCCTCTCATTTAAAAGGAATCAAAGCACAATAAAGTGTGCAAACATTTAGAGCTTTGCTAAAATGTTCTGTGCATCTGGACAAATGATCAGATCTGACAAATCCCACAATTGCAAAGAAACAATTCAGTTTTCTTAAAGCAGTAAATATGTCCAATCCTGATTCACACAAATTAGATCTTCATTTATTTTCTGAATGAATTTAAATTAATTCCCGTTTATCTCGATTGTGATTAATAAATATTTTCTAAACTGGTCCATAGGCAGAGTTATGTGATACTTGTTCCCTGGCAAAAATGAGATGACGTCAACTACTTGTTTCCTAAGCAACTTTAAGGGTTCCGAAAGAAAGGTTCTATACTGACTTTGTCTTCAAATGCCAGAGGCAAACGGACATGAATGCATACCATTCTGCTATCTCTCTGAAATCTGCACAGAAGTTTTAGCCTGGAGTTGAATTCTATGTATACACATATAAGGAGAGAGAAAAAAATGATAGTTACATTTTAATTGAGTACAATGGCAATTTTTCTCCTTGGGTCAATGGTACATGTTGAAAATGTATTCTGCAGCTCCCTTGATGGCTCAATTGATAATCACAACAGTTGGTCTGGTACTGAACCATACAGAGTTGAAAGGACTGGATTTGATCAATGGTCATGCCAAGCTAATCTCAGATGGGATATTGCTAGGCCAACTAGCACAGAGAAATTAGTAAATGTTCCTGCTCTTGATTGCTGTACACTGAACTCACCCATGGATGGACAACAAATAAGTGTAGGTACGGGGCTCATCGACATACAGACTTCGGCTCTCACATGGAGGAGGAGGCAACAAAAATAGAAAATGAAACCTGCAACCTAATGTTCAATGGGGACCTTAATTTCATGAAAAAAAAATCGACATGGCATTTTTGTCCATATTAAATTTACATCTTTTGGTAGCAGAAAATACTTTCATTAATTCTTACTACTGCCAATTCTCAGACAAAACAATACAACAATGTCAAAGTCCAGTTATGGATCATCAACAATTTTCCCTAATAGGAAATGAAAAAAATTGTAATAGGAAAATTTACATTACAGTTGGGTCTCTTGTTAATTCCTGTCTTTTATGTTTATGATTTTCTAATGCACTCCCATCAGACTTTCAATTGTATTTAACTTGCATTTCCCAGACCTGAGAATCATGTTCTCCTAGATACACAACCATACGCATATGATTTTCTGTTCAAACTTACAGATGCATGGCCTAGAACTTGGACCTTGTTGCACATATTTATGAGCCAACTTCAGGGACCAATGTCCTGCACCCAAGAATGTGTGAAAGAGATTTCATCCCCTGTTAGGCTAGGCCACTTTCAGGCCAGGCACATCCTAAAACAGGTATTAGGCCTATCGCATATGGTAATGAGGGGCCTAATATTTGCTTCAGGACCACTTTGGGAAATTGGTGCTGGGCTGCTCCACTTAGGCGTTGCTGGCTTGAATATGACCTTGCAAAATATTAAGTAAAAAAATGAATATTAAGAAGTGCTCCTGCTGGCTCCACACCATTTCTCAAGATCACTGCTGACTACAATTGACTTCCGCCCGTACAGCCCCTCTCCAGCAATTAATTGAGATGCTACCAGTAAGGGAGGCAACCAGAAATTCAACCCTGTGGTGAAGTGATGTGCCTGTGGGGATGTTTTTTTTAATTCATTCTCGGTATGTGGGCTTCGCTGGCTGGGCCAGCATTTATTGCCCATCCCTAGTTGCCCTTGAGAAGGTGGTGGTGAGTTGCCTTCTTGAACCGTCGCAGTCCATGTGGTGTAGGTACGCCCACAGTGCTGTTAGGAAGGGAGTTTCAGGATTTTGACCCAGTGATATTAAAGGAACGACGATATATTTCCAAGTCAAGATGGGGTGTGGCTTGGAGGGGAACTTCCAGGTGGTGGTGTTCCCATGTATCTGCTGCCCTTGTCCTTCTAGATGGTAGTGGTCGTGGGCTTGGAAGGTGCTGTCTAAGGAGCCTTGATGAATTCCTGCAGTGCGTCTTGTAGATGGTACACGCTGCTTTTACTGTGCGTCGGTGGTGGATGGAGTGAATGTTTGTGGATGTGGTGCCAATCAAATGGGCTGCTTTGTCCTGGATGGTGTCAAGCTTCTTGATGAGCTGCACTTATCCAGGCAAGTGGGAAGCACTCCATCACACCCTTGACTTGTGCCTTGTAGATGATGTACAGGCTTTGGGGAGTCAGGAGGTGAGCTACTCATTGCATGATTCCTAGCTTCTAACCTGCTTTTGTAACCACAGTATTTACATGGCTGGTCCAGTTCAGTTTTTGGTCAATGGTAACCCCCAGGATGTTGATAGTGGGGGATTCAGTGATGGTAATGCCAGTGAACATCAAGGGGTGATGCTTGGATTCTCTCCTGTTGGAGATGGCCATTGCCTGACGCTTGTGTGGTGCGAATGTTACTTGCCACTTGTCAGCCCATGCCTAGATATTGTCCAGGTCTTGCTGCATTTAGACATGGACTACTTCAGTATCTGAGGAGTCACGAATGGTGCTGAACATTGTGCAATCATCAATGAACATCCCCACTTCTGACCTTATGATGGAAGGAATGTCATTGATGGAGCAGCTGAAGATGGTTGGGCTGAGAACAATACTCTGAGGATCTCCTGCAGTGATGCCCTGGAGCTGAGATGACTGACCAACAACCACAACCATCTTCCTTTGTGCTAGGCATGATTCAAACCAATGGAGAGTTTTCCCCCTAACTCCCATTGACTTCAGTTTGGCTAGGGCTCCTTGATGTCACATTCAGTCAAATGGTGCCTTGATGTCAAGGGCAGCCACTGTCACCAGACCTGTGGAGTTCAGCTCTTTTGTCCATATTTGAACCAAGGCTGTAATGAGGTCGGGAGCTGAGTGTCCATCGCGGAACCCAAACTGGGCGTCAGTGAGCAGGTTATTGCTAAGCAAGTGCCACTTGATAGCACTGTTGATGACCCCTTCCATTACTTTATTGATGATTGAGAGTAGACTGATGCAGTGGTAATTGATCGGCTTGGATTTTTCCTGTTTTTTGTATACAGGACGTACCTGGACAATTTTCCACATAGCTGGGTATATGCCAGTGTACTGGAACAGCATGGCTAAGAGTGCGGCAAGTTTTGGAGCACAAGTCTTCAGTGCTATTGCCGGAATATAGTCAGGGCCCATAGTCTTTGCAGTATCCAGTGCCTTCAGCCATTTCTTGATATCACATGAAGTGAAACGGGTGTTAACAAATCAGCAACCCATTGCCTTTTGCCGTTTCTTGATACCTTGTAACAGTGCGGGTAGCTCTTCCACGTTTATTAAGACAGAAACATATATAAAGGAGAATGAGGGATTGTGTCAGGGTAGGCATCATGAGATCTAATAGAAGTGTGTGAAATACCCTTAATGAGGCCTCCAGCAGTTCTGCATAAGCCTGCTGTCTACAGAAACCAAAGCTGGAGAAAGCCATTCTGAATTTAACTGTCCAGGGTATTGTGTTAACTTGCTGAAATCTAAAATCTATTTTTGGACCATTGCCTTAAATGGGTGTAACTGAGAGTCAGGTTAATTAAGGATTTTAGGAGTTATTATAGTAGTAATTTGTAGTTCTATGTATGTGCTTGAAATTTTCACTTTTGTTAATAAATATTGCAATTTAACTTTTAAAAAAACCCTCTAAAAAAGTCTTGCACCCATCTCAAAATAAATACAAGTTGCAAAACTGTTGTGGTAGTGTGACCAAGTTTCCCTCATGGATTTGATTTGCCTGGCACACAACATCTGCCGTGTCATAACACTATCAATTAATTTTTCCTCCCATATGTTTGCAAAAACTTAGCTCTCAGTATTTTTAAAAGTCTAGCAAATAAACAATGTTCAAGTTTTAATTACAGGTTATCTACATTCATTGTAAATATATCTGGAAACAATCGCGTTTACTTTCAATCATGGTGATAGAATAGCCTGAATTGATTTTCCTCTGCACATGATCTTGAAATAACCATCACTCACGTAGGCTAATTGGAAAACAAAAAGTAGTTACCTGAAGAGATTTCATATTTCTGAAGAAAAATACTAAATGCACCATGTGCCAGTACTAATTACATTGGTTAAAGTTAATAATAATTCCTCTTCATTAAATCCAGAGTATTTCTTTTCCTGTAAGAAGCTTATTGTTTTATATAAATTACTATTTAAATCACATTTCTCTTCTTCCCATACCTTTCACAATTATTCCTGTCCCTTCCTGATGAGGCTAACTAATGGTGGGGTAAAATTCCACTGCTCCTTTATTAAATGGTCATTCTTCATCTCTTTAGCCTCGGCAGTGAATATTGGCAGGTTATTGGCCCGGGAGGCAGAAACTGCAGCTGAGCCCAATTCTGATCTCACCTGTTACCGTAGATGGATGACTAAACAACAGGATGATTGAAGGATGATTGAAAGTGGCTGACTTTCAAACCAAAACAGAATTACCTGGAAAAACTCAGCATGTCTGGCAGCATCGGTGGAGAAGAAATCAGTTAACGTTTCGAGTCTTCATGACCCTTTTTGTTTTGGATTTCCAGCATCCGCAGTAGCTTTTAGCTTTTTGTTTTTATGACTTTCAAACCCCTGGTCCAGGCACTCTACTGCCTGTAATATTCCACCTTCATCTGTCCTGGCTGTGATCAAGTCTAGGAGCACAGACTTTCTATCCTGCTTCCTAATATCACTTCACATCAAATTCAGATTTGCAATACAATCATATTTGATAGGTTATCAATTCCTTGCTGATTTGTATCTTAAACCTGTTTCGGTTGCTCAGTTAATTTTAAAATTGCACTTCTAGCAAGTTATCAATGAGTTCAGGCTTAACACTTGTAAAATATTTGTACAATGCAGCTAAAAATTTATGTGATTATATTTCTGTACCTTCATTCATATAGTGGCATGCAGAACTTCATAAATCAACAGCAAGGAATTGCAAGAACAATTAAAATTGCTGTAAGCTTTTGGGTGCAGTTCAGTAGGTCTTTTTAAAGTATTTGTAATCTTAAGTAGTTCAACAGTAAGTATTTATTAACTATTAGAAACAATATACATAGTCATAGGAGCTAGCTGGGAGCTGACTCCATGCTTGCTTCTACCCACGGCTCTGTCCAACACTACACTGACCCCTAGGCGTGGATCATGTGTTCTGTTACATCAGGGTGTAGGGGGTACTGTACTGAGTCACACATTTATCCTTTTCTGCCAGACCCTTATACTACAAAAGTCATGGATGAACTGAATGCACTATGGACACTGTCCAGGGCACCTGAACAGTAAGGATAGTGCTTCAGAAATATGGTGGAGGCATATCACACAGCATCTCCCCTTTATAGGATTGCAAAATGGCAACACTGTTTGGAATTCCTCTATTATTGTGCTACCTGGAAGTATTCAATCCTTGACCCTCTTCAATCAAGAGTGAATTTATGGATTGTTTGATGCAGTCATCAAGTAATGCAGGGTAGCTTCTCAATATAATGACCAGATTGGAGGTGTCCACCTGTGAGGTTCTGATATGTGAGCTTTTGAAGGCAGGCAGGCATCCTTCAAGCAGGTGGCATGTCTAAAGCTATCTAATAATTATCTCCTCACTGCTGAAACCTTTCTTTCAGTCTTGTTTTCTCTCATGTATGCTCACACATTTGCAATGTAGCCCTCTCCTCTCACCCACCCCATCCCATCACTGCCCAAATGCACTGCAGCCTCCTGAAAGGACAGGCGTACTGAAGAGGTTTCTCAAAACATGGGGAAAATAGCGGTCACCTTGGTCAATGTTATATCTGTCATGGAGTCTGTCAACCCATGAGATCTAAGGACAAAGTGGCAGTGACGTTGGGATAAGTGGAAGGCTGGAATATTTATGTTCTTAATCCAGATGGCTCCACTTCAAGAGGTGTCAGTCACCACCCCATCAGCACCTGAAAGCAGACAATGCCAAGTTGTGCCACAATAGGTGAGCTTCAGCCTAAATGTAGCTCATTTAGTGTGTAAGCTCACAGAGATTGAGAGTCAGTTGGGGTCCTTGATCTTGACTGAGACACCCAGCTGCCAGTCCCCTGTCCTATTGTTCTTCAGGAGAACAGCTTCATTGCAGCACTGGCCTAGTCACCTGTGCAGAAACACCCACTGTTAGAAAGAAGAAACATGGTGGAAAGACATGTTGACTGGACAAAAATTGGAAATCTGTGCAATAAATGTGTTGCCTACAGGTTATGCATTGTGCAAAGTTCCTTTGATGCTGTCAGCCATTGTCGGGTTTCCGACATCACCTAGAAATCACCTGTTGTGTTATGGGTTCCTTTGGTGTCTCATTGATGAGATCTTGAGACTTGTATGTCTAAACATGAACAATTTATTAGTAATCCTTAACCATGTACAGATCCCAGTTACTGCCATGCATGGTGCTACTTCCATGCAGGCTTCTTCCAGACTGTCTTCCAAGTCTGTAACCAAGTCCATGTGACTCCATACATCATACTGTGGGCGGTGCTATTCTCCAGTCCCACGTTAATCCTTGCTCTGCCAAGCAACTTTACACTACAATGGCATGCAGGAACACAAAACAATTGGAAATCTGTGCAATAGCTGTATTGGCTACAGATTATGAATTGTGCAAAGTTCTTTTGATGCTATCAGCCATTGCAATCATAGATTTCCAACTTCAGATAGAAATCACCCCTTTGGAGAAGGAGAATAAACAGGAAGCTTGCTTGGAACCGTACCAGTAAGGATGCATCAAGAAAAACTAAACAACTCAAGAGCACCGAGCTATGTAAGTTTATAGACTTTGATGAACATTTCTGGAGCTCCAGAGGCTCTGGTTTAGTAGGGGCAGTGTGAGAGCTGTGTCATCTGCTGAAAAACCCCTTCCTTGTGCTTCCAATCCACCGCATGTGCCATCGAAGATGAACATAATAGTCAAATTCAATACCGCTGAAGGATTTCAGGGCCCCTGCGTCATAACTTGCATAAACCAGTCAACAGTTCATTGTTGCATCTATCAGGTTACAGAACCTTTAATTGCAAGAGGAAATCAGTTCACCAACTTTTCCATTGACATCAAGGAGTGAAAAGCACATGTCCTGGACTTCTACCAATTTGCTGATTGGTCCGGGTGCAGTGTATAATTGAAATAAGCCTTTTTTCTAATGTGATCCTGCATGAATCGAAAAATGTATTCACCAATCAGAGTTCAACTAGAGTTTGATCACCGGCATGGGGCCATGCAGGTGAATACCAGAATTGCAGCTTGAGGAATAATTCCATTTTCAAACAATCCATAAATTCACTCTTGATTGAAGAGGGTCAAGGATTGAATACTTCCAAGTAGCACATTAATAGAGGGATTCCAAACAGTGTTGCCATTTTGCAATCCTATAAAGGGGAGATGCTGTGTTATATGCCGCCACCATATTTCTGAAGCACTATCCTTACACGGTCAGGGGCCGATCGTGTTCTGCGGTCCGTTCCCTGGCTGATCCCGGACCAGCTGACCACTCCAACCCACCGACCTAAAAATTCTGCCCCTGGTGTTTATACTCAACCCAAGTCACCTTCCACTCTTTTTCATATAAGGAATGAGGGCAGGAACGGGGTCCAGGAAACTGATTGCTGCAGAGGAGAGGAGGCAGTAATGGGGTCCAGGAAACTGATTACTGTAGAGAGGGGATAGTGAGGAGTGGGGGGGGGTTTAATTCACAAAACCTGTCAAGGGGGATGCAGGCTGTGGTTCAACGATAAATTGTTCACTGGCCCTGAAGGTGGAAGATCTTGCTGCCAAATTCCTACCAATTCTCCCTGCCTGCAGAGAGTTGATGCATGTAGAGGCTGGACTTTTTTAGCCCACCCTGACCTAGAATTGAGTCAGATGATGACCGGGGGCAGACACCACTCACCCAGCCCTGATATGATTGCACGTGGTACATGTGCCCACCGCACTAATGGCTTGCATCATAATTGCATGAGATGTGGTTCCTGTGAGCAGATGTACCACCCACTTCCAGTCCTGCCCTTGGGAGCCATGATCTTCTGATTAAATTCCACCCTCTGTTTCAAAACAACAGATGCAGTAAAAATAATGACTAGAAGAACAAAATGACTTTAAGTTTACCCATAATATTTATTCTCAAAGTGCCTATCAAGATTTTGCCTGACATTATGATGTTGCTGTTTTCTGCAGCAGCAGGTTAATAATCTACTATGCCACTGCTACCGTTAAACTATGTGACAAATATAGTCTGATGTGAATTTAATGATAAAACTAGTTAGTCAAGAGTGTAATGGA
This sequence comes from Cetorhinus maximus, assembly GCF_964194155.1. Lineage (NCBI taxonomy): Eukaryota > Metazoa > Chordata > Chondrichthyes > Lamniformes > Cetorhinidae > Cetorhinus > Cetorhinus maximus. The sequence continues at coordinate 114,747,628 of NC_135879.1, read as the reverse complement.
AATGTAAAGGTAGAATTGTTTCTATATTGACCATTTATTCATCTCTGGGTTTGTGTTATCCAAGTGACAGTTGTGATTTATTTTGTCCTAATTGATTTTCTCCATTTAACAATTTATAATCTATTATTTTAACACAGAACAGCCAGCACCTCCAATAGATTAAGCTTCAACACTACTTCCAGAAACTCTGGAAAAATCACCAAAAGATTTATTAAAGTTTGGGAACTTGAAGCAGCTCTGGACTGGATTTTCAATTAGAGGTCAGGTATCGGGAATGGGGGCTAGGTCTTGATCTTGATCAAGGGTCTTGATCTCACACAGCGTGCTTTATGCATGCCCACAGCAATCTTCATGGCCGCAGCCAATTAAAGGCCACAGAGGGACTCGCTATCCAATCAAGGATGGCAGGCAGGCTCCTGATGCTGGACGGCTAGTGGGAGGCCCTCCAGCACTCAGTGAAAGGCAGCCCCTCCAACTGAGGTAGGAGCTGCACATCTGATCATGAAGACTGTGATGGATAATTGAAGATAAAGTTGTTTTTACTTTTTAAAAAAACACAGCTGCCTGGCCATGATCCTGGAGGGGCGACCCACCCAAGAGACAGCCAGTGGCTGCAGCTGTGACCCAATGGCCATTATGGGTCAAGTGAAGGGGTGGGGGGGCTCCCTTGCTTGACCATTCATGACCCTCCCCCTGCCTCCATCCTGAGCCCACTACATTGTCTTGGAAGTGGCCCAGGCCAACATATTCCAGTCATCAGCTGTGGCTCAGTTCATAGCACCCTCGCCTTTGAATCAGAGGGTTGTGGGTTCATGTCCCACTCCCGGAAACCAAGAACTGTGATTGTACTCAAAAGAGTTGCAATCTGTGACTGTTGATAACTTGAAAGAGTATCAGGTCCCTAAATTAACAATAATTGGCCTTAATTGACTGCTCACCACTTCTTGGTAGGATTACGTATCTGAACCACCATCATTGAAAATGGCTTGGGGATTGGATTAAATCTGGATCCTGGGCACATTTAAAAATCCAAGCCCCCTGTATCAAATTTGAGCCCAGTAAATATAGGGCAATAACCGTGTAAAATTATAACACTTGAGATCGAGTTCATTGCGATTTTATAGAAAGATAAAGTAATTTCACAGACAAATCACAAGTGAATGACTGTATTTTAAATTCTGTATACTTGATTTAGCTTTAGCCTGCATGTCAAAAGTTCAGGCTGACAAAATCTACCCTGAAACTAAGGAACACAATGGCTAGATAATAAAAACAGGAAATGCTGGAAAAACTCTGCAGGTCTGGCAGCATCTGTGGAGAGAGAAAAAGAGTTAATGATTCAGGTCTATACGACTTTTCTTGGGACAGCATAATGGCTAGAAATGGCTGTTATTGATAGCACGAGTTAATATCTCAGCTAAAATAGTAGACAGAAGTATGATTGAGCTGGGCCGTGTTGTCAGATTTCAGTGTTTGTAACCATTTTTTCCATGGAGAGAATTTGGAAATCAGTTACCTTTTAAGTGTAAATGAAAGAAAAAATACTTCACAGGTTGAAATTCTGAAATAAAAGCAGAAGATGCTGGAAAATACACAGTAGGACATGCAGCATCTGTGAAGGGAAAAACCGGGTTAAAGGTGGAATTTAATGGTTGTGCTGGTTAGCCTATCCATTGGCTGGAGAGCCAGTAACAACACTGTCGGGGCTATATTCTGGAGGCCCAATGGGATTAATCCCAATTAGGCAATCCACTGGCTGCTGATGAGGTTCCCAGCTCCATTGGGGTAATTTCCCACTGTACTTTCCACTGGGAGGTGGATGTACCACCTCCAAGAGCTGCTGACCAACCAGGGGCTGGCAGCTCTCCAGTGAAGGCAGCACCACTGGAGCGGTGGCCACAGCCAGTATTGCAGGAGGCCTGACGATGAAGATCATTGCCGGATCCTCCAGATGAAGGTGAGTGAGGTGGGATTGCCGGGAGCAGTCAGGACGGCCCTGGTGAGGGATTGGGGGTCATTATGAGGGGCAGGATGCAACTTCCCATGGGTCTCTCCCTTGCTGCCAGCAGTCCCCTCCATTGGGCACAGGATGCCTGAGAAGGAGGTTTCACCTGGTGGTTTGCCCACATGGCATGGCTCCTGCGTGCCACTGGTTGAATACCAGTGGTCATGGGATCTGGCCCTTAAGTGGTCCTGAGGTGGCTACTTAAGGGCTTCAATTGGCATCCAGGTGGGATAGCCGTCCTTGACTTCTCCCATCCTGGATTTAATGACTGGGTCTGTACCTGCATTTTCCCACCCATTATGTGCTCCATCCCCACCACCCAACCCAATCCTGTGGGGTGGGGAGCATTAAGCTCCACCCAATGTTAATGAAATTTCATTAGTACTAAAAATACAGGGGAGGTGGTAATGGAGTGGTAATGTCGCTGGACTAGTAATCCAGAGGCCCAGACTAATGCTCTAGGGACACAGGTTCGAATCCCACCACGCCAGTCGGTGGAATTTAAATTCAGTTAATAAATCTGGAATTACAAGCTAGTCTTGGTAGTAGTGACCACAAAATCATTGTCGATTGATGCAAAAACCCATCTGGTCCACTTTAGGATACAAAATCTGCTGTCCTTACCTGGTTTGGCCTACATGTGACTCCAGACCCACAGCAATGTGGCTGACTCTTAAATGCCCACTGAAATGACCTAGCAAGTCACTCAGTTGTATCAAACTTCTACAAAGCCTACAAAGGGGAATGCAGAGAAATGATCACCCAGCATCGATTTAGGCACCGGAAATGACAATGGCAAAATCAGCTCTCTCTATCCTGCAAAGCCCTCCTTACTAACATCTGGGGGCTTGTGCCAAAATTGGGAGAGCTGTCCCACAGACTAGTCAAGCAACAGCCTGACATAGTCATACACATGGAATTATACCTTACAGATAATGTGCCAGATGCCACCATCACCATCCCTGGTGGCTGCACAGTATAGACAGTTAGGAGGGAGTTGCCCTGGGAGTCCTCAATATTGACTCTGGACCCCGTGAAGTCTCATGGCATCAAACCTCCTGCTGCTTACCAACTACGGTCCCCACCTCCGCTGATGAATCAGTGCTCCTCCATGTTGAACACAACTTGGAGGAAGCACTGAGGGTGGCAAGGGCACAGAATGTACTCTGGGTAGGGGACTTCAATGTCCATCACCAAGGGTGGCTCAGTAGCGCCACCACTGCCCGAGCTGACTGAGCCCTAAAGGACATAGCTGCTAGACTGGGTCTACGGCAGATGGAAACAACCAGAGGGAAAAAATGACTAGACCTCATCCTCACCAATCTACCTGTCACAAATGCATCTGACCATGACAGTATTGGGAGAAGACACCACCGCACAGATCTTGAGGAGACAATGTCCTGTCTTCACATTGAGGATACCCTCCACTGTGCTAAAGGGGATTGATTATGAACAGCTCTAGCAACTCAAAACTGGGCATCCATGAGGCACTGCCGGCCAACAGCAGCAGCAGAATTGTATTCAACCATAACCTGTAACCTCATGGCCTGGCATATCCCCCACTCTACCACCACCATCAGACCGGTGGATCAACCCTGGTTCAATGAAGACGGCATGCCAGGAGCAGCACCAAGCATACCTAAAAATGAGGTGTTAAGCTGATGAAACTACAACACAGGACTCCTTGCGTGCCAAACAGTGAAAGCTGCATGCAATACAGAGAACTAAGCGATCCCACAACTAACCGATCAGATCTAAGCTCTGCAGTCCTGCCACATCCTGACATGAATGGTGGTAGACAATTAAACAACTCACTGGAAGAGCCTGCACAAATATCCCTATCCTCAATTTTGGAGGAGTCCAGCACATCAGTGCAAAAGATAAGGCTAAAGCATTTGCAACAAATTCAGTCAGAAGTGCCAAGTGAAGACCCATCTTGGCCTCCTCCGGAGGTCCCCAACATCACAGATGGTAGTCTTCAACCAATTCGATTCACTCCATATGCTATCAAGAAATGGCTGAAGGCACTGAATGCTGCAAAGGATATGGGCCCTGACAATATTTCAGCAATAGTACTAAAAGACTTATGCTCCAAAATTAACTGTGTCCTTAGTCAAGTTGTTCCAGTACAGCTGCAACACTGGCATCTCCCTAGCCAGTGGAAAACTGCTCAGGTATGTCCTGTCCACAAAAAGGACAGATCCAACCCAGCCAATTACTGCCCCATCAGTCTACTCTCGTTAATCAGCAAAGTGATGGAAATTGTCATTGATAGTGCTATTAAACAGCACTTACTCAGCAACCATGAGCTCAGTGATGCTCAGTTTGGGTTCCGCCAGGGGCACTTACCTCCTGAGCTCATTATAGCCTTGGTCCCATCACGAACAAAAGAGCTGAACTCCAGAGATGAGGTGAGAGTGACTGCCCTTGACATCAAGTCAGAATTTGACTGAGTGTGACAGCAAGAAGCCCTAGTAAAACTGATGCAAATGGGAATCAGAGGGAAAACTCTCCACTGGTTGGACTCATACCAGGCACAAAGTGCATGGTTGTGGTTGTTGGAGGTCAATCATCTCAGTTCCAGGACATCACTGCAGGAGTTCCTCAGGGCAGTGTCGTCGGCCCAATCATCGTCAGCTGCTTCATCATTGACCTTCCTTCCATCATATGGTCAGAAGTGGGGATGTTCGCTGATGATTGCACACTGTTCAGCACCATCCACATCTCCTCAGATGCTGAAGTTGCCTGTGTTCATATGCAGCAAGACCTGGGCAACTTTCAGGTTTGGGCTGATGAGTGGCAAGTGACACTTGTATCATACAACTGTGAGGCCATCTCCAACAAGAGAGAATCCAACCATCTCCTCTTGACATTCAATGGCGTCACCATCACTAAATCCCCCATTATCAACATCCTAGGGGTTACCATGGACCAGAAACTGATTTGGACAACCCATATAAATACTGTGGCTACAAGAGCAGGTCAGAGACTGGGAATTCTGCAGAGAATAACTCACTTTCTGACTCCCCAAAGTTTGTCCACCATCTACATGACACAAGTCAGGAGTGTGATGGAATACCCTCCTCTTGCCTGGATGAGTGCAGCTCCACGAGTACTCAAGAACCTCAACACTATCGAGGACAAAGCAGCCCGCATGATTGGCACCCCATCCACCACCTTCAACATCCACTCCCTCCACCACTGACGCTCAAAATGGCAGCATTGTCTACCATCTACAAGATGCCCTGCAGCAACTCACCAAGGCTCCTTTGACAGCACCTTCCAAACCCATGACCTCTTCCACCTAGAAGGACAAGAGCAGCAGGCACATAGGAACACCACCACCTACAAGTTGAATTCCAAGCCACATGCCATCCTGACTTGGAAATATATCACTGTTCCTTCACTGGCACTGGTTCAAAATTCTGAAACTCCTTCCCTAACGGAACTGTGGGTATACCTACGCCACTTGGACTGCAACGGTTCAAGGTGGCAGCTCACCACCACCTTCTCAATGGGAACTAGGGTTGGGCAATAAAAATGCTGGCTGAATGTGTGGCCCACATCCCATGAAATGAATAGTACAAAAAGTTGTTAGAAATGAACAGTTTTTAGGTAAGTGCAGAATCAAGGGTAAAGGGTGGGCAGAAAATAACAAAATGGAAAGTTCTGCAATAGGAGAGCAGCAGCTATTAAATAATAGTTCCACTGGTACAAGGCAAAAAAAAATGGGGTGAAAACAGAACAAGAAACAAAGGACAGATCCAGAGGAGGTATAAATGGAATGGCACAATAACAGGCAGGCAGGGAAGCATGAAAAATATAGCAAACAACAGAAAGGTCCCTTGATTCATGAATGTGGTGGAAGAATTCCAGGGAAGAATCCCAATGTTTAATGCCAGTCAGGATCATCTGTTTATAGAAAGGCCTAGGTAATTAATTGTAATACTGGTGCTATACAATGGTGCTACATGGACTGCAGTGGTTCAAGAAGGCAGCTCACCACCACCTTCCCAAGGGCAACTAGCGAAGCCAGTGAAGCCCACATCCATGAATTAATAAAAAAAAACAGGTCTATGGTATAACGTATTTGGAAAAGGTAGAGAGGGAAAAATGGGAAGTGGAGTAGCTGTAGTTTTAGAGATAACATAATGGCAGTAGAAAAAGGTGAGGCAGCTAACAGTAAGTCAGAAACAGAATCCATATAGGTAGAGATAAAACATAAAGGATTAATCATATGGAGAGAGATAGTTTACAGACCATTTAATAATGGAAGGAAGAAATACGCAAATAAATTAAGGAAATTAGTAAAAAAGTAGATTAATCATCAGAGTAGAATTCAACTACCCCAAAATTAATTGGCTAGATGACAATGGGAATAAGGGAATAGAGAACCTGGGACAGATCAGGTGGACATGACAGCAGAAAATGAGATTAGAAAAAAAGGGAAGATGTATTAAATCAACAAATCAAACTCAAAGAAGATAAAACCCCTGGTTCACACAGATTACATCCACACATTTCAAAAGAATCTTAGGGCAAAATGGCAGAGGCTATCTTGGAGAACTGTATACAATCTTGCACACTTGGTGCACTGTGTACAATTTTAGTTGTCATATTCTAAAAAGAAAATAGAGGCACTGGAGAGAGGGCAAAATATTTGCCTAAATAGCATCAGAAATATGAGGTTATACCTATCAAGAAAGAGTGAACATGCTGGGTCTCTTTTCTCTTGAAAAATGAAATGTGAGGGGTGACCTAACAGGAATTTTTAAAATTGTGAAATATTTTCTTGAGTAAATATAGAAAGAATGTTTTTAATTGTGGGTAACAGCAAAACTCAAGGCCATCAACATAAGAAAGTCACCAAGAATCAAATAGGGAATTCAGAAGAAACTTCTTTATCCTGAGAGTGGTGAGAATGTGGAACTCACTTCCACAGGGAGTGGTTGATACGAATAGTATGGATGCATGTAAGGGAAATCTAGATAAGCTTATGAGGGAAAAGGGAACAGAGGGTTATGTTGATTGAGTTAGATGAGGGCAGCTGTGAGAATGTAAGGTTCATATGGTTCATAAATGTTGGCATGAACTGATTGGGTCAAATAGAATATACTACAGGGAAATAGGTTATTTAATTCCACGTACACTTTAATCTGTTTGAATGCTAGACTGACCAAAAGCAAATGCTAGTTAGCCTGTTAACCCACAAAAACTGTGATGTATCAGCTTTCCTAATCACGAGGAGAGTTCTGAAGTTAGGTAAAATAAGTGAACTTTTATTATGGCCTGAATCTTCTGGTTAGCGTGCAGGCGCGGGCCCCACTTGCCGATGTACAAAATAATGTGAGGTGATGTCGGGCCTGCGTCCCAACGTCACCGCGCGTCAGTCCGATCCTCAGTTTGGTGGGCGTACAGCGGAGTTCAGTGGGTATGCAGCGGAGTGGGCTGTGCGCCCGCCGAAATATTAAAGGCCTATTAAGGCCATTAATTAACTAAGTAAACTGCTTCTCAGGGCTGCCCATCCAACCTTAAGGTTGGCGGGCAGGTGAAGAGCCCAGGCGGCCTTCGCATTTTTCATGGAACCTCATCCACGGGCGGAATGAGGTTTCATGAAGGTCTTTTAACTCTAGAAAATTTTAAAATAAAATTCATAGACATGTCACATGAGGGGGCATGTCTGATTAATTTTTTCAAAACTTTTTTTCAGGTTTTCACAATGAAATAAATCTCCCTGAGGCACGGAGCTGCCTCAGGGAGATTTCTGTGCTCTTTCGCACGAAACAGCACAGGCCCCAACTCTCCTTCCTCTCCCTTCCCGCACAGGGAGTGCTTTTACTGTTTCCGGGTGCACGTCATGCTGGGCGGGCCTTAATTGGCTAGCCCACGTAAAATGGCGGCACTGATCACGGGCAGTGATTGGCTGCGCACCCACCCGCGCCCACTCCCGCCCGGCCCTCATGACAGGGAGAAAATTCTGTCCATTCACTTACTGCCTGTAAGATAAATCAGTTTAACAATTGATATCTAGCGTCATTTTAGACACAGTAGGTCTTTTAATATGATTGGCATGTTGCAACAGTGGGATCCGCTGTGCATACTCCACCTAGTATTAGCTGGCTATCTGGAGAGGAGCGTAGCAGATAAGTTTTACTTTATCTTTTTGGGAATGGGAGGAGCAGAAGTGCTCCTTTGGACTTCACAAAGTTAACCTGCTGCAAAACCACTGTAACTCCAGGTCCCTCAGCCCAATAAGATTGAACCCTTGTGTGTCCCTCCTCAATGCAGCTACCTTCTTCTGGCCCACTGCAAGTGGGATATGTGCAGAACAGCTGCCCCAGGGTGCTTGAAGAAGGGTCATATGGACTCAAAATGTCAACTTTGCTTCTCTCTCCGCAGATGCTGTTAGATCTGCTGAGTTTTTCCAGCATTTTCTGTTTTTGTTTCAGATTTTCAGCTTCTGCAGTATTTTGCTTTTGGCTTCCTCAGGGTTTGTTTAGAGCCTGCATGTTGCCAGCCAAATGTTAATGAAGCACAGCCCTTAAAATATAAGTCAGAGCCAAAATTAATAATAATGTCCTGCAATAATTTCCAGCCTGATATTAGCAATAATTTCTAATTGACTGTCGTCAAATAATTGCTGGTTGGAAATATCAAAAATATTGGTGAAAATTTAAATCTGCTGCAGATTTGCAACGTGCATATTTCTAGACAGCAGCAGTGCTGAGTTTGCCAGTAGAAAAGGCCATGGGATCAAGATAGTTTACATCATCATGAATCGAGCTAGTGATGAAAATATTCTCTGTTTTTTTTAAAATCAGCATGAGCCCACAGTTTAAGTACTCACAGTCTAGGTACAAATACATATCTCATCCAGAGCCTCAAAAGAAAATATTAACTGCACGGCGAAAATGTTCTCTTCCTATGCCAGTCATTTTAATGGCCTCCATACTGAGACTATCCAATTACTGCCAATTGTGTTGAAATGTGGTCTGTTTTATGGAGTCTGGACTCAATTATAACCTGGCTGAATGTGCCGAAACTCACTTCGTAGAAGACACTTTACAGCCAGCAGAAAGCTAAGACTTTTGTTTGAAAAAAGACCATGCCCCTTTTTCTCTCCTGATGCACTGACTTTAGCTAAAGAACTTTCTGTGGGTGCCATCATGTGTCACCCTATGCAGTGAATGTTAGTTAAACTGAGGAAGTTAATTCTTTCTCCATTTGATTAATGAATGCACGAGCACACACTCTTTCCAATAGGCATATCAGGAGCAGAAATCCTGGCTGGTTTTTCTCCCCCTTTTCCCTAGGTGGATCCTGATCCACTAAAAGAGCACAGACTGAAAGAGAAACCAGTCACTCTCTGACCTTCATGGTTTAACACTATATTAGGTCATGCCTTTATTCGCAAAGCCATTGTGGGAGCAAGTGCAGACTTTCACCTCATCAGGCTGAGCTGGATGAGGGGTCAAGGAAACTTGAGAGTAGAATTTTTTACAGCAGTGTCCCAATTTCCTTCCATAACTTTGGCAAGAAAACAATGGGAAGCCTGGAGAAATGCTGTAAATTGTCTTTTGCACCATTTCTCCAGAGTATGGCAGGGGATCAGGAAATCGTCCCTGTTCTTTATAACATGTTTAACACCTGTACATACAGCACACAGAAAAAATCTTGTGCAGTTTGCTAACTACAGTCTACATCAATATAACCTCTTTCCCTATTATCAAGCAGCGTAACTTTAGGATTACCAAATGTTTCAAATACAATCACCAGACATTCCAATAGCAAAAACTGGATGAAATCACAAATAAATAGATATCCTGTACATTGTTTCTGATTGATCTCTCATCCTTAAAGGCTCCACTTCCTGCCTCTACATTAATTTTGTTACTCATTGTTTATTGCCAACAATTTCCTTGCCCCAACGCCTCAAATATCCTTTGAAAATGTTTATTAGTCTTATAAATTTCTGACTCACTGATCGTCATTTAAAATTTGCAAATGGATTTCACCTCCTGGCAGACCCAATTTAGGTTTTGATCTTTGTTTAAACTTTATTAAAGTTAGCTTTATCCCAGAAGTTTTAGCGTGACAGAGCACTCATCCAAAAATGTGGCCATAAAACCTGCCAGTGAACCTGAATGCAGACCATAAAATTGGCTGTCATAAAATTATACAACACTTCTTTCCTTCAAAAGTAAAATGTTTAACAGTGACAAGATTTAAATGGTCAAATATTTATTTCTCACTTGGCAGATAAAAGTTGACTTAATGTCAATATGAAGCGATTCAATGGATTAAGAAATTAGTATTATCAGCCAATTAGACTGCTCAGATTATCAAAGTATGCTCATCCACCTGGATTTGTCAAGAATCTTTTGTTTTCTTCTCACCTCCCTCCCTAAATTACTCATTCTGTAGTATCTTTGTGAAAATGTTGAAGACAATGGGGACAATGTTAGTTAAAATTGGCATTAAATAAGACGCAGATTCTGAACCACTGGAGTATCTATTTATTATTACGAGAGTACAGACATCATAAAAATTGGAATCTCAAAGTTGAAAATTTAAAAATAGGTTATTTTATGATCATATTGCTTGGTATAACAATGACAATAAGAATACTCTATTGTAGTACAAATATAGTCTAAAATATAATTCTTTGGCTTTGATTGAGAGTTATAAATGCCTAAGCATCCAAACAACTAAGATTCTAATAATAGCTGTGTTGGAGAAGTAATTCAATCAATACCATTAGGCTGGTGCTAGAGCTACATAGCATCCAAACCCAAGGCTGATTCCTGGTAACTTAAAGGTGCTTTTGGAAGAGCTTGGTGTGAGAGGTCCACTCCATTTGACACACCAAAACACATCTACAGAGAAAAGCAGGGCAGCACGTGTGCAGGTGGTTATGGGCAAGCTTACACTCACATCCCTGGAAAAAGATATGGCGGAAGATGGTACACTCTAAACATACAATGGTTTTCAGATACAGTCCTGCAACACAAAGTTGTGGGCAACCAATTTCACATTTTTTGCTGGACCCATGTTGAATTCTTATACAGCTTTGCAAGTCTTTCATTTCTGACCTTGCACACCCAAAAAAGCACACAATACAGTAAATAACTTGTATTTATATATAGTGCCTTTCACAACCACAGGACACCTCAAAGCAAATAAAGTGCTTTTTGAAGTGTAGTCAATGTTGTAATGTAGAAAACAGAGCAGCGGATTTGCACACACTAAGGCCCCACACATAATGTACAATATTGTTGTTTCGAGATAAATATTTACCAGGGTACCAGCAAGAATGCCCCTGCTTTCTTCAAAATAGTGCCATGAGTTTATTTATATCCACAGATAGGGCTTCAACTCAATGTCTTGTTTAAGGCATAACACCTCTGACAGTGCAGCAGTCTTTTACTGAAAAGTCAGTTTATATTAAGCGAGCAAGACTTTGGAGTGGGTCTGTAAACGCACAGCCTTCTGACTCAGTGGTCAGAGTGCCACCACTAGACAACAGCTGACAATTTTAAATGTTTAAAAGACTTGGCACCTTCATGCCTTGAAAAGGCTCACACTATGTAACATGGTCTTGCTGAGGAAGAAGCATTGTCACTTAATGACATGTTGGATGTGCAGCTATAAGGTCATATAACTCACAACCATGCCTAGATTCATAGGCAGAGAATTTGGAAGGGTTTCAGAAATCAGCAAAAGATGACCCAGAAAATGAAGAGTAAGTTTGCAAGAAATATAAAAACGGATTGTAAGGGTTTTTACAAGTATGCAAAATGGAAGAGATTAGCAAAAGTAAATGTGGGTCCCTTGTAGAGGCAGTGACAGGAGAAATTATAATGGGAAATAAAGGAATGGCAGAGACTTTACACAAACATTCTGCACTTGTATTCAGAGTAGAAGACAAAAAGTGATGATGATGGATTCTCCTCCCATCACTCCAATGGAGGAGTTCAGCAAGGAGACCAATTGTTCATAATCTAGGTTTGTGTCATCTCATATGCGATGCTAAACCAAATCTTGATTTTCAGATCTGATTGCAAAGATTACACACAAAGTCACTGTTGGAGGGGTGGGTGGAGGCACTGGCTTTACGGCATGCATGTTTGTCCTGCAGGAACCTGACTGTAAACTCATGTGTTGCGATTGCTTGTCCATTTGGATCTGCCCAGGGTTGTTTTTTATCCAATTGGGTCCAGCTTACAGGCTCTGTGATTGGCTCTCAGAATATCTTTGTATCCAAGTTTGGGATTTGTGCTCTTGTGCTCAGTGGCTGGCTGGTCATTAATCATTGTGGTAAAAACAGTTAAAAAAAACCCCTCAAACTCAAAGGACAACTAACTACCCTGATGGCACTCGGCTTATGGAATGTCAGAATGCTTTTGGACAATAGATCAGAGCATAGAACAGCCCTATCTGTCAGAATGCTAGGCAGGTACAATATTAATTTAACTTCTCTAAGTGAAACAAAGTTTGCAGAGGTGGCTCATCTTGAGGAAGTAGGCAGAAGCTACACATTCAGCTGACTGTAGAATACGCCATTGATATGCAGGGATCCTCCATGTGAACCACATGGCCGTCCTAGCAAAGCTCAGTTCTGGTGAGCGTATTCTCAATACCAGGTATGCAGCACCTTGCAAGAGCTTCCGTGTTCAGGATTTTGCCCTGCCATTTAGGGCAGAAATTTACATCCCGTGGGCACTCGCCTGACCTGATTGGGCATAAAATAGCACGAGAAGACGTTGGGTGAGTGTCCTGATGTCAACCCTGCTCATGCAATATTTCACTCAGCAGGCGCACGCAAAAGTCGGAAGCACACCTGCCGACAATTAAGAGGGCAATTAAGCCCATTAATGGCGCAATTGTCTCCATTTTTTCATGGTCCGTCCAACCTTACAGTTGGCAGACTGGCAAATCGACCAGGCAGACTTTAAAGTTTTTCATCAAACCTCATCCAAGGACGGGATGAGGTTTCTGTTATTAAATCAAATAAAAATAAAAATCTGTGGACAGCACTTTTATCATCGATATGTTCAGGTGCCTGATTGGGATGCTTGGACATTTTCTTTCTGATTTTCAAAACTTTATTTCATGGTTTTCAGGTGTGCAGCTCTCTGCCTTCAGGGAGCTTTCTCTCAGTGCTCGCCCAGGCCAACGTTAATGTCATCGTCCGCCCTCCTCTCACCCCCACCCCAGCGGCGCCGAGCTTTTCAGTGCACGCTTCACGCTGACTGGCCATTAATTGGCCAGCCAGCGTGAAATCGCGGTCAGCGGCCAATTGCAGTTGGCGGCCTGTTTCCCGACTGATCCTGGGTCCACCAATCATGCCCACCCACCGAGCTGAAAATTCAGATCTTGATGTTGCAGATAGATGTGAAGCAAGGTGGAATGCATCTAGTTACTTTGTGACGCCAAGGTTGTGCATGCTTCACAGCCATAGTGATGTGCGAACACGTCTGGTAGACTTTGATATGCTTTGAGACTAACTCCATGCTCTCTCCAAAGCCTGTGGTTGAGCCTACAAAATGCTGAGCATGCTTTAGCCAGGCGATGGACAATTTCATCATCCAACATTTATTACTTCACTGGTGCAATGTGTGCCACAAGTGTGCAACAGCTGAAAGGACGCTGATTTTAATTGTGGAGTTGTCTTTCTCCTAGGTGAGCAGCTAATCAAGCTGGAAAGCCTTGCCATTTCTTCATTGCCATCCAGCCCATTTGCACAGTCCATATTCTTCTGGACTGTCAACTGGGAAGGTAGGAGACATGGTTTGTGGCAGAAACTAAAACTTCAGTCTTCCCATTATTTAATTGGAGGAAATTTCTGCTCACCCAGCACTGGATATTGGACAAACAGTATGACTATTAGAGTGGGGAGTTGAGAGAGGTGGTGAGGTAAAACTGGGTGTCAACAGCATACATATGGAAACTGATTTCGTGATTTTGGATGATGTTGCCAAAAGGTAGCAGAGAAATGGAAAATAGTGGGGGGACAAGGATAGATCCTTGGGATACACCCGAGGTACTGCTATGTGAGAGGGAAGAGAAGCCAATGCAAGTGATTCCTTGTCTACAATTAAACAAATCAGAATGGAACCAAACACATACATTTGCACTTAGCTGAACAACAGTGGAGAAACATTGGAAGAGGTTGGTGTGGTCAACTGTGCGCGGAATCATCCCAGATTTGCACTAAGGGCAGTAGCAGGCGCATAAAAACACGTTTTACCTGCCGGCTGCTGTATTGTCCCAAACCCACCGTATTAATTATGCATTCTTGGAAAACACACTGTTTTGATGGCGGATGGGCTCTCAATTGGCCGCTACACCATCATCTCGCCACTTCATCACTCTGGGCACCATATTTAAAGTGCAGCCGGGCGCACACCTCTCAGTGCTCCCAGCCCAGGACTGCTGCGAAGAAGAGATGGCCCTGAAAGGCAAAAAGACTGCAGCTCCCAGGCTCAAGGACGCGTTCCCTCAAGTGCCTTTTGGGCACAGTGGGGGCCCACCGTGTTGTCCTCTACCCTCGCTCTGGCTGCAGGATGGGCAACAACATCACCAAACCGACTTGGGAAGTGGTGGCAGCAGTGGTCAGCACCAATGCCCTGCAAAAGAGGACAGCCATCCAGTACCGCAAGAGGATGAATGATCTCCTCCTCTCCGCCAGGGTAAGTCACTCTTCTCATCACTCTTAACTCACACGCTCACAAACCCATTACATATCCACAGGGATCTCACTCACTGCCAATTCAAGGGACATCACCATTCACTCTCTCACAGTCACCTTCATTGTTCTCATCCCATCCATGGGACCACTCACCACCCACACATGCCAGGCATACTTATCATCTGTCCTGGCAGACATCTTGCTTACACTCTCTCCATCTCTGTTCATGCAGGACAAGCTGGCACACAACAAGAGGGAGAGGTCACAGACCGGTGGAGGAATGCCTGAAATCAAGGTCCTCATGGACTTTGAAAACAGAGCCATCCACCTAGCCAGCAAGTATCTGGACCGATGCTGTGCTGACAGTGAGGTTGGCGGTGCTCTACCAAGTGACGATCCAGCAGTGCAACATCCATCAGACAACCATGCTGTGAGTGGTGTGTCCTTTTTCACAGGCCACTGCCTTACACTAATTATCTCCCCTTGCTTTTGCAGGTACATCTGCCAAACAGCTGACAGAGTCCATGACCCAGGGCCTCCAATCAAGCCATGGAGAAACCTCTGAACAGGAATCTGGAGGCACCCTCTTGAAGTCCTGTCACAGCGCTCACCCACACCCCACACTAGCGCAGAAACACGTACCTCGGTGGGACCTAGCTTTAGAGTAGCCTTGGGATCACAATCTGGTGTGCACATCACATTTTCTGATCCACAGCAGGTGGTGGCAGGGACTTCCCAGGTTTCCGGCACGTGGAGGACTGATGGAGGCAAGAACTTTGCTGAGTCTGAGTCAGATGACGAGCCTCTGGGCTGGGTAATGTCACAGTTCCTGGCGCTGCAAAGGCAAGCTCGGGAATATCAGGAAGGGATGTCGGCTGCAGGCTGAGATGATAGTGCTGGCATGCTAATGCACCGAGGTCAACACTGGTAGCGTGGCGACTGCCATGGAGATCTTGGTGCAGAACATCACTCCTGCACTGCTGCGTGGGCTGAACTCCATCGCTGATGCCATAGTTGGCCTCCAAAAATACGTACGCAAGAGGGGTGTGGGGCAGCTCGATCTCATTCCAGCTTCCCCTTCTCCTGAAGGAGTCAGCCAGGGGCCCCTTGGGCACCCATAGAGAGGAGGATCAGTAGGTGCACACCCTGGGGCCATCCACCCAGGTGACTCTGGGAGTGTCCGGCCCATCCGAATCCCCTCTTCCTGTGATCCCAGCAGCTCCAGCTCCACAGGCTAAAGAGGCTGCCACTGCCATAAAGCAGGATCCTGAAAGGCCGGGGCCCTCCAAGTCTCGGCCCTCCAGAGGACACCCATCAAGGTCGTCACAGACAGGGTGAAGCAGTCAGCAGGCTGCCTCCACCTCACAGAATTACAGAATTGTTATGGTGTGGAAGGAGGCCATTCGGCCAATCATGTCTGCATCAGCTCGCTGAGCATTTTAACTTTGTGCCAATCTCCTACCTTTTCCTATAACCCTGCACACTGTTTCTATTTAAATAATCATCCAATGCCCTGTTGGATGCCTCAATCGAACCTGTCTCCACTACACATCCAGGCACTGCATTCCCAACCTTAACTACTCAGTGTGAAAAAGACTTTTCTCACCTCACATTTGCTTCTTTTGCAAAATACTTTAAAACTGTGCCCTCTGGTTCTCGATCTGCTTATGAGCGGGAACAGTTTCTCCCTATCTACTTTGTCCAGACCACTCATGATTTTGAAAACTTCTATCAAGTCTCCTCCTAGCCTTCTCCTCTCCAAGGAAAACAGCCCCAATGTCTCCAATCTTTCCTCATAACTGAAGTTTCTCATCCCTGGAACCATTCTCATAAACCTTTACTGCACTCTTTCCAATGTGTTCACATACTTCTTATAGTGTGGTGCCCAGAGCTATACATAATACTCCAGCTGAGGTCTAACAAGTGTCTTATATAAGTTCATCAAAACCCCCCTGTTCTTATACTCTATGTCCCTATTAATGAAGCCTAGAATACTGTATGCTTTAGAAACAGTTCTCTCTACCTGAGCTGCAACCTTTAATGCCATTTTTTATTTGTTCACAGGAGGTGGGTTTCTCTGGCTGGGCCAGCATTTATTGCCCATCCCTAGTTGCCCTTGAGAAGGTGGTGGTGAGCTGCCTTACTGAACCACTGCAGTTCATGTGGTGTAGGTACACCCACAAGGCTGTTAGGAAGGGAGTTCCAAGATTTTGACCCAGCAACACTGAAGGAACAAGATGGTGAGTGACTTGGAGGGAAGCTTCCAGGTGGTGGTGTTCCCATCTATCGGCTGCCCTTGACCTTCTAGATGCTAATGGTCATGGGTTTGGAAGGTGCTAGCGAAGGAGCCTTGGTGAATTCCTGCAGTGCATCTTGTAGATGATACACACTGCTGTTACTGTGCGTCGGTGGTGGAGGGAGTGAATGTTTGTGGATGCGGTGCTAATCAAGTGGGCTGCTTTGTCTTGGACGGTGTCAAGCCTCTTGAGTGTTGTGGGAGCTGCACTCATCCAGGCAAGTGGGGAGTATTCCATCACATTCCTGATGTGTGCCTTGCAGATGGTAGACAGGCATATGTACATATACATCCAGGTCTTTCTGTGCCTGCACACCCATTAGAATAGTATCCTTTATTTTATACTGTCTCTCCATGTTCTTTGTACCAAAGTGTATCACCTCACACTTCTCCACATTGAACTTCATCTGCTACCTGTACCTATCTGCCCACTCCACCAATGTGCCAATGTCCTCTGCACAGTTTACAATTCTCCCAAGTTTTGCGTCATCTGCAAACTTTGAAATTGTCCCCTGCACTCCAAGATCTAGATCATTTGTAAATATCAGGAAACGCAAGGGTCCCAATATTGACCCCTGGGGAACTCTACTACAAACCTTCTTCCAGCCCAAAAAACACCCATTAACCATTACTTGCTGTTTCCTATCCCTCAGCCAATTTTGTGTCCATGGTGCTACTGTTCCTTTTATTCCATGACCTATAACTTTCCTCATAAGTCTGTTGTGTGGCACTGTGTCAAACACCTTTTGGAAATCCATATACACCACATCAACGGCCTTGCCCTCATCAACCATCTCTGTTACCTTTTCAAAAAACTCCAGCAAGTTAGTCAGACACAATTTTCCTTTAACAAATCCATGCTGACTCTTCCAAATCAATCCACATATTTCCATTAATTCTATCACAAATAATTGTATCTAGAAGTTTCCCCACCATCTCCCCAATCACCACCGCTGCACCAAAATGGGTTAGGAAGGTTAAGATGATGTATTTTTTTGTTACAAACCAATTAAACTAAATTAACAAAATTAGGGACAAATTAAAAAGCAGCCCCTTAAAGGGAAACAGCAAAAACAAAGGCAAAATTTAAAGGAAACTTACAAACATAAAACCAAAATGTGATTAAGAGGGTCAATAAAACATCCCAGTCCCTGCAGTGCCCACCGAGCACAGAGAAGGCCTCAAAAGTGCCAGCAGACACTGCGTGCTCCCTTCCCAGGAACACCGGCCGTGAATGCAGACGCGGAAAAGGGGCAGACAGTCGGGTTGGGCGACCCCCTCGATCGCCTGCTACCTGGACCTGTTAATGGCCACTTTGGCCAGGCCCAGGAGCAGGTTCACGAGGAGGTTCTCCTCCCGGCCGGCCCCTCTCTGCACTGGGTGCCCGTAGATCAGGAGCATGGGACTGAAGTGCAATCAAAACAGAAGCAAAAGGTCTTTCAAGTAACTAAAAAAGGGGGTGCAGCCTATGATAACTTACATATGCGGGGTCCACGGACTCCACAAGACCGCAAAAGATGCAGGCATCTTGAGAGTCTGTGAACTGACATATCTTACGGTTGTGAGGGACTGCTGCATAAAACACCCTCCACCCCAGTTCCCTGATCGAAAATGGGAGGACACCCCCATAGAGAGCCTCCGACTGAGGACCTCCACCACTGAACAGTAACAAGGCATGCCAGGGTGTGTCTGGGTGGTGGGCAAGGGCAAGGAAGTGAAGGGCGTAGAGCAGCAGCCATACAGGAGACCCCTCCGCGCCGTGCTAAAGGGCACGGAGCGCATTTCTGCGAGATGGCTCACGTTGCGGGGCACAGGGTCCAGAGGGAGGGTTCGGGGCTTGGGGCCAATGTGGAATTCCGTCCAAACAGGGATACGCTTAGACGGAAGACCACCGCGTACCTGCACCACCTCGAGGCCCAGAATGACATCAGGGCTGAGCACAACTGTCCCAAGGTCTTGATTCCTGTGCAGCAGCTCTCTGACGATAGCCGCTACTCCTGATGGCGGAGAGCTTTGTCGCAAGGCGACCATGTTTCAGACTTTGATCAGGTCCTGGTAAAAGGAGGCCCCTCAGGTCTACAAACAGGAGCTGCACATCATAATTAAAGCCAAGCACTTGGCGGAAGAAAAACGTCACCAGGGCACACCATCTCGAAGAGGGCTCGGCTTAAAGGTATGATTTTAGGGCCTGAAGTTGGAAAGTCGCCATCTCGGTGCGTAGGCACACCAGTGCCTGACCGCCCTCCCTAAGTGGGAGACTCAGAACCTCAGCAGCGACCCAGTGCAGCTTTTTGTCCCAAGAGAAGTCGACGAGCATTCTCTGGATTTTTGTGACAAAATCCAGGGAGGGGTCAAAGTGACCAGCTGGTACCACAACATGGCGGCAATCAGTTGGTTTATGACCAGAACTCGACCCTGGTAAGACAGCACTCGGAGCAGTCCTGTCCAGCGCCACAAGCGAGTGGTGACTTTGGCCTCCAGCTCCAGACAGTTCGCCGGCCAGGATTCCTCAGCAGGGCAGAGGTGGACCCCCAGGTAAAGGAGGCTTTGCTTGTTCCAGGTGAAAGGCCTGAGCTTCTTGGGTAGGGGATTCATCTGCCAAGGACTGACCAGGAGTCCAGAACACTTGCCCTAGTCAATCCTGACAGAGAAAGCCACAGAGTAGACCTCCTGGCACTCACGCATCCTCCGCAGGTCAGCCGGGTCGGTGAAGATAAAGAATTTATCATCGGCGTAAGCCGAGAGGACCACCCCAATGCTTGGCCCGCGCAGAACCAATCCCAATAACCTCCTCTGCAAGAGACGCAGGAAAGGCTCCACGCAGATAGAATACCATTGGCCAGACAGGGGGCAGCCCTGGTGCACTCCTCTCCCAAAGCGAAGGGGTGCCGTCAGGAACCCGTTAACCTTAGCTAGACATTCTGCTAGTGTATAGAAGTTGGATCCGGGTGACGAAATGCATCCCGAACCGAAATGTTCCCAGAGTCCCAAATAAATATTCATGATCTACCCTGTCAAATGCCTTCTCCTGGTCATGAGGCAGGAAGGCGCTTGACAGACCAGTCTTCTGAGAAAAGTGGATAGTGTTCCGGATCAGATGGATGTTATCGAAGAAGGTCTAGCCTGGGACCGTGTAGGACTGGTTAGGGTGGAACATGTGGTCCAGCATGGTGCCATGGCAAAAAGACAGTGCTCTGGTAAAGATCTCGTAATCCGTGCTGAGGAGGGAGCCTGGGCGGAGATCCCCTATCTTTGGCAGCAGGGCAATCACAGACCTGTGCCACGAAAGGGGCATCTGCCCAGTTGCAATACTCTTCCCCATGATCCCCATGTAGTCCCTCTCATCCCAGAACGCCCTGAAGAACTCCACAGTCAGCCCATCCAGCCCCGGATTCTTGCCTCTGGAGAGGCTGTTGACGGTGCCGGTCAGCTCCCCCAGGCTTATAGGCAGGTCAAGCTTTCTGGCACCCTCCAGGCCGACCTGCAGTTGGTCCTGAGGTGTCAACCTTATGAAGCTATAAAACAGGACTACTTGCATGCAGAATGGCATAGCAGCAAGTGATAGGCAGAGCTAAGTGGCCCCACAACCAACGGATCAGATCTAAGCCCTGCAGTCCTGCTACATCCAGTTGTGAATGATGGTGGACAATTAAACAACTCACTGAAGGAGGTGGTTCAACAAATATCCCCATTTTCAATGGTGGAGGAGCCCAGCACAGCAGTGCAAATGATAAGGCTGAAGCATTCACAACAATCTTCAGCCAGAAGTGCCGAGTGGATGATCCATCTTGGCCTCCTCTGGAGGTCTCCAGCATCACTAATGCCAGTCTTAAGCCAATTCGATTCACTCCATGTGATATCAAGAAACGGTTGAAGGCACTGGATACTGCAAAGGCTATGGGTCCCGACAATATTCCAACAATAGTACTGAAGACTTGTGCTCCAGAACTTGCCGCACTCCTAGCCAAGCTGTTCCAGTACAGCTACAACACTGGCATCTACCCAGCTATGTGGAAAATTGCCCAGGTATGTCCTGTACACAAAAAGCAGGACAAATCCAACCCGGCCAATTACCACCCCATCAGCCTACTCCCGATCATCAGTAAAGTAATGGAAGGCGGCACTTGCTTAATAATAACCTGCTCACTGATGCCCAGTTTGGGTTTCGCCAGTCAGCTCCTGACCTCATTACAGCCTTGGTTCAAACATGGACAAAAGAGGTGAGGTGAGAGTGACTGCCCTTGACATCAAAGCTGCATTTGACAGTGTGGCATCAAGGAGCCCTAGCAAAACTGGAGTCAATGGGAATCATGGGTAAAACTCTCCACTGGTTGGAGTCATAACTAGCACAAAGGAAGATGGTTGTGGTTGTTGGAGGTCAGTCATCTCAGCTCCAGGACATCACTGCAGAAGTTCCTCAGGGTAGTGTCCCAACTAGGCCCAACCATCTTCAGCTGCTTCATCAATGACCTTCCTTCCATCATAAGGTCAGAAGTGACAATGTTTGCTGATGATTGCACAACGTTCAGCACCATTTGTGACTCCTTAGATACTGAAGCAATCCATGTCCAAATGCAGCAAGACCTGGACAATATCCAGGCTTGGGCTGATAAGTGGCAAGTAACATTCGTGCCACACAAGTGTCAGGCAATGACCATCTCCAACAAGAGAGAATCCAACCATCACCTCTTGATGTTCAATGGCATTACCATCACTGAATCCCCCACTTTCAACATCCTGGATCTTATCATTAACCAGAATCTGAACTGGACTAGCCATATAAATACTGTGGCTAAAAGAGCAGGTCAGAGGCTAGGAATCCTGCAGTGAGTAACTCATCTTCTGACTACCCAAAGCCTGTCCGCCATCTACCAGGCACAAGTCAGGAATGTGATGGAATACTCCCCACTTGCCTGGATGAGTGCAGCTCCTACAACACTCAGGAAGCTTGACACCGTCCAGGACAAAGCAGCCCGCTTGATTGGCACCACAGCCACAAACATTCACTCCCTCCACCAGCGACGCACAGTAGCAGCAGTGTGTACCATCTACAAGGTGCACTGCAGGAATTCATCAAGGCTCCTTAGACAGCACCTTCCAAACCCATGACACTACCATCTAGAAGGACAAGGGCAGCAGATACATAGGAACAACACCACCTGGAAGTTCCCCTCCAAAGTCACTCACTTTCCTGACTTGGAAATATATCGCTGTTCCTTCACTGTCGCTGGGTCAAAATCCTGGAACTGTCTTCCTAACAGCACTGTGGGTGTACCTACACCACATGGACTGCAGCGGTTCAAGAAGGCAGCTCACCACCACCTTCTCAAGGGCATCTAGGGATCGGCAATAAATGCTGGCCCAGCCAGCGAAGCCCACACCCCATGAATGAACAAAAAAAAAACTCCACTGACAGAGACGTGCCTCCAGGTCGAGCACCTCCTTCTCCAACTCTCAACCCTGAATTTCCACCTCTTTGTCGACCCCCTCGTGTACTCCTAACAGAAGACGTGGATGCAAGGCTTGCCCACGCCCCACCATAGTCTTGAGGAGGGGAAGCCTCCCCAATTCTTTATCCAGCCGGCCCAGAAACGACGAACTGAATCCAGAAACTGCTCGTCCTCCAGTAGCAGGTTGTTAAAGTGCCAGTACATGGACCCCATCTGAGCGCAGAATGGAACGAGCTCTGCCCGCACCAGATGCTGGTCCATGCATGGCACCTGCTGCACAGAAGCCAATGGAATGCAGGACATGAACACCTTGGAAATGTAAAGGAGGTCGAGTGTGGACGCGCCGACTCCAGGTGACACGAAAGTGAAAACACTGGAGTCAGGATGGAGATGTCGCCTGATGTCCACCAAATCGAAGGACCCAATCAGGTCCTGCAACTTACTCACACCTAACGAGCAACACTGGGCACTGTGACGGTCCCTGGCACCGAGGGTACAGTTGAAATCCCCCCGCCCCCCCAACCGAGGACGATGCACTCACCCGCATCGTTGCAGCCGAGATGAGTGGACACTTCCTCAAAGAAGCTCGCTTGCTGCTGCGCGCCCAGCGGAGCGTATACATTCACAAAGTGAAGCGCCGCACCTCCCAGGCGCACAGTAAGGTGCAGCAACCAGCCTGGCACCGAATACAAGACTTTGTCTCCGGGTGTGATGTCCGGTAGAGGCAAAGGCGGTAAAGGTCTCGGTACCGGCACCGGAAAGTCCTCCGAGATAATATCCAGGGAATCACTAAACTCGCAACTCACCACCTCGCTCATCGTGGTGGCTTTAAATACATCTCTGGCCTCATTTACGAGGAAACTCGTGGGGTTCTTAAGGTCTTCTTGGAAAATATCAACTGGCCTGGCACCGGATCCTTGACCCCCAAGATCTCCGGCTGAAAATGTGGGGCCATCAAGATAGCCACCTCGCCAGAATTGGTGGTTAGGTGATTCATATAGACCCCCCCTCGCAACTCCAGGAACCACATAGCTTTGTCTTCCAGAACAGCATGGGTTTCCTGCAGGAAGCACAACGCATACTCCCCATCCCGGAGGACCAAGAAGTTCTGGAACCTGCGCTGTGCGTCCCTGCTGCTGTTGATGTTGAGGCTAGCTATGGTAGTCTTCATTGTCAGAAGTATGTGCCACTATCACCATGCCTAGTGTAAGAAGGAGAAGACTATTTTAATCCTTCCTCTCCTTCAGGAGCCCAGCAAGAAACATGTGGACCCTCCTCTTAGCGTTCCAGTCCAGCCCAGGGGCCTTGAGGGCCTCGCGGATGGACCAGGACACAAGAGGAAAAGAATGTCACCGGACAGGGTCGACTGGATCCTGTCTCAGAGACTGCGATTACTCACTAAAAAATCCTGGAGTTCCCGTAAAGGGATGAGGGGAGAATCAGTGGGGGGCACCAGGGGATCCACCGCCTCACCCAACAATGGCTCTAAGCCGTCTTCGGCGCTCACCATCGAAATCCCATCCTCCTCTAGGTCATTGCCTCCAGTTTCCAATCCCTCACCTGCATTGAGCACAGGGGCTGATTTGGAGCTGCACCTCCAACTCGATCCCGCCACCAGGATCAAGGGCAGAGGGATCCTCTCTGGCCTCACTTTCTGGTCCTGGGCCACAGATGACGGCAGCTCAGAGCTCTGCTCCTCCCCGGGAACCGGGTTGTCAAGCGAGTCCGGAAAAAGCTCCGGGCCCAGAAACTAAGGTTTGGGAGGGAATGGTGAGGCCTTCCTCGTCACTGCCACCTGATGACCCAGGGCTTGGGGCCATGAAGGGACTGCCCTTGGTGGGTCAGATGGCATCACGGGGTTACAAGGTGGGTTGCGGTGGGGCACCACTGCAAGAGTGGTGCCCTCACTGACCCCCAAGGGGCCTTGCTCAGAGGACTGCAGCAAGGGGATGGGGATTTGGGCGTCCCCCAGAGGGCAGAGCGAGGACTTACGGGGCGGAGATGCCTCCGCCTATTCATTGGAGGAGGAGACACAATCGACCTCATGAGTAGTGAGATCCTCTCCCTCCGAGGAGTGGCGTCTCTTCCAGGCTGGGGGCTGAGGAGACCTCCATCTGCAAGGCCCCCGCCACCTCGTCCAGCCCCTCTGGATGCTCCTCTCCCTGGGGTTTGGGCAGGTCCACCCTCTTTAGTTGACCACTGGCTCGGGGTCGTGCGCCTCATCGCTGTCGGAGCCAGGAGCCCATGTATGAACAACACTGGGCCCAGCACATGCCGCTGAGGCACACAAGGGCCCGGTAGCACACACAGACACGTCGCTGGGGCCAGATGGTGTTTTTCTCCCCGAGCCGGTGTCACTCGGTGTCTGGGGATCAGGGTTGGTTTGGGGAGTTCGGGGGCCCGCTTCCAAATGCCAGCTCTTTTTCCTCGCCTTTTTCTGGCGTGAGGTCTCTCCCCTAGCCTCGCCGGCAACTGAGGTGACAGTGGCTGCCGGCGGCTCCTCCCCTTGTGGGGAGGAAGATGGAGCGGTGGCGGGGGTGAGGAGCGGCAATGCCAGCCACTGCCACCTGGGTGGTATTGGTGGCCTTGGAGGTGGGGCAGTTCTACCTCACATGCCCCACCCCTTGCAGGCATGGCACCGCATACCATTCGCTGACCAAAAGATGCAGTAGGTGGCCCCCTCGGAGATGACATCAAAACCCCCTTCGATGCACTCCTCCTGGGCAAGGTATACAAAAACCTGGCACCGGAAGGAGTACACATGCCAAGCAGGGTCAGCGCCACTCCCGATCTCACCTCCCCCAGATGACAAAGGTGGGACAGGAGGGGCTCATCGGGGATGAAGGACGGTATGTTTGATAATATAAGTCTCTGGGCGGTGGCCTCCAGGGGGTCCACCGCCAGGAACGTCCCACCCACCATGGGCCGCTTATCAAGGGTGAGGTGCACCGCTTGCTTGGCCTTCAAAAAGAATACGGCCTTGCCGTACATCTTGGAGCCTGCCATTATGGCTGAGGGGCCAACAACCCCAGCCAGAGCCTGCATGCATGCCTCAATTGTCATGGTGGGGTGGGTGTAGTGCTTCACCCTGGGCTTGCGGGTCAGTAGCCTTAAAGGTGACAGGGCTGCAGGAGCCTAAGAGGTCACTGCTCCCATGTAGGTGGCCCGAGCGGCCCCGCCACCGGCAAAGTCGTTGATGCCATCGTGGAGTGCTACGCCCACCCTGATGCAAGCAAAATACATACAACAAAAGAGCAAAGGGGAGCAGGAGTAGGGGAGAGTGAGGGGAAGGGGGGGTAGGGGAGACAGAGGGGACAAAGGCAGGCAGGTGGAGCGGAGGGTGTTCCGATGTTCCACTGCAGGTGAAGGGGCCTTCACCTGGGCAGTGCAGGCACAGTTCAGGAATGATGGTAAATGTCCGTAGATGCAGCTGGCTCTGGGCAGTGCTAGCTAACCCAGGCGAGGCAAGGGAGGGTGGAGTGGGGTGCAGGTCTTCTTCCCTTCAAAGTTCAGCCTCTCACAGCCCTCCCTGCTTGGATGTTCTATTCCTCCCCCTGCAGAAAACCAAACAGACAAAAGGCAGTTCTTTTCTCCCCCAGGCACCCACCTCTGGCAGCAAAAGGTCCTTCCCCTCTGGCTGGAGTCAGGTCCTCTCCCATCTGGCTCTCTTCAAACTCCCACTCCCAGGCTCGTCAGGTCTTGCTAGGCCCCACCCTATAGCAGCAGCAGCAGGTTGTAGAAGTCTCCAAAAAGAAGAGAGTGCAACTCCCAAACTCTTTTCTCCTCCCAGTAGGCAGCAGACCTCTTCCTCCGGGGGAAGGCCAAAAAGAGAATCCCCAGTAGCAGCAACCCACAAGAGCATCAAACAGCAGCGAGGTGCACCTGTGTGCAGTCAGGAAACTCTTTCGAGTTACCAACAGTCACAGATTGCAACTTCTTTCGAATACAATCACAGTTCTTGGTTTTCCAGGAGTGGGACATGAACCCACAACCCTCTGATTCAAAGGCGAGGGTGCTATGAACTGAGCCACAGCTGTGCAGTCAGGAAACTCTTTCAAGTTACCAACAGTCACAGATTGCAACTTCTTTCGAGTACAATCACAGTTCTTGGTTTTCCAGGAGTGGGACATGAACCCACAACCCTTTGATTCAAAGGTGAGGGTGCTATGAACTGAGCCACAGCTGTGCAGTCAGGAAGATGTACCTCTTTTTTTGGAGTCAAACAATTAAACTAAATTAACAAAACGAGGGATAAATTAAACGCACCCCCTAAGTTAGGGTCACTGCAAAACCAAAGACAAAATTTAAAGGAGACTTACAACATCAAACCAAAATGTGATTAACAGAGTCGATAAAGCACCCCAGCCCCCGCGGTGCCCACCAGGCACGGAAGGCCTTGAGGGTGCCGGCAGACACCACGTGCTCCCTCTCCAGGGACATCCGGCCACGAACGTAGCCACGGAAGAGGGGCAGGCAGTCGGGTCGGGTGACCCCCTCGATCGCCTGCTGCCTGGACTTGTTAATGGCTAATTTGGCCAGGCCCAGGAGCAGGTTCACGAGGAGGTCCTCCTCCCTCCTGGCCGCCCCCCCCCACCCTCCCCTCCTCCGCTTGCACAGCCTGGGCACAGGTGTTAATCACTTGTATATAATGTTCACGATTGTCAATTAACTCTCAAGAATGTCTCCCTGCCTATGGCTCTTTGTTCTGATGAGCAATGTTTGTGTCACTCAGATGTGAAACCTTGGTCCCTGCACAAGATAAAGGCAGGTGTCTCAGTCCAGGGCCTCTTCCCTGTGCTTTGTGCAGCCTTCAGACCAAAGTGATGGTTTGACTTCACACTCCCTGGACACATTAGTGATGCCCACACCTCGTTGGTGCTTGTCATTGCTGCCAGAATGTAGTGGCCAGGCACCACAGAGCTCCATCATTCTCTGTGTACTCTCAGCATCTTTAAGGTGGGGCTGGCCCCCATCTCTTCATCTGTGACCAGTGACTCTGTGCTCCTGAAGGGCTCAGGTGTTGAAGTCGAACAAGGGATCAGATGCTTCTAAAGTTTCATGGCTGTGTCTCTATGATATGATCCTGTTCACTGAGTGCAAGCGAGCTGCCTTCAGCCAAACAGGAGTCAGACATTCACAGGTGCTATGTGAAGATCTATGGATTGTCCTCACTGCATGTCATCATCATCCTCCTGCAATTGAGTGACTATTAGGGCCTCCACTGCCTCTCCATGACAGAAGCATTTTCACAGATGATACGTGCGCTGCCATAAGCCAGACTAGAGTCAAACGTTCATAGATGCAATGTGAGGATCTTATGGTGTCTCCTCACTGCATGTCATCATCATCCTCTGAAAATCTAGCAGCTATGAGTGTCTCTCAAGCGCACCTGCCTCAGTGCAAGGACCTCATTGCCAGGTTGAAAAGGGCACAGTAGGTGATGACGATGCATGACACCACCTGTGGACTATATTGCAGGGCTCCACTAGACCAGTCCAGACACTAGAACCTCATTTTCAGCATCCCGATGGTTTGCTCCACCAAATTGCATATTGCAGCATGAACCTCATTGTAACTTCTCTCTGCTGCAGTCTGAGGCCGCCGCACAGGTGTCATCAGTCACATCCTCTGTGAGTAGCCCTTGTGCCCAAGGAGTCATCCCTGCAGCCTCTGTGGACCCTGGAATACATCAAGGATTGTGACCAACTGAGAGTGTAGGAGTTGTGCACACTCCCTGGAAACTGTGCGCAGACCTGCAGGATGTGTTTGTGGTGGTTGCACACCAGCTGCACATTCATCAAATAGAATCCTTTGCAGTTGACATAGTTGACTGCGTGTTGCAATGGAGATCTGAACACCATGTGAGAGCAGTCAATCACACCCTGTACCTGAGATCTGGGAAAATCCAATTGCTCTTGCATCCTGGCTCTCCTGGTCCTGGGCGAAAGGCACAGAGTTGTGTGCCCTCATGAAGATGACATCTGTGACCTCATGTACGCATTTGTGCGTGGAGGCTTGCAATATCCCACAGAGGTCACCTGTGGAGCCCTGAAAGGAGCCGCTGGCATAGAAATTGAGCACCGCTGTCACTTTCATGGCCAGTGGCAATGGATGCCCTCCAAGTCCATGTGGTGCCAAATCTTGCAGTAGCTGGCAGATGTGACTGAACAGTTCCCTAAACATGCGCAGTCTTTGGCGACACTGGTTCTCAGTCATCTGCAGGATGAAAGGTGGCATCTATAGACCCCGGGTCTAGCTAGGCGCTGACCAGCAAGGGCCAGCTGTGGCTCTTCGGTGGCGCATGCAGGAGCCCCAGCCACCTCTTCTTCCAGAGGGTGTCTCTCCTCCCTCTGCGCCACAATTGCTCTCTTCTCTGTCATCTGCTCTCTGTACGCCACAAGCATACAGCCATAGAGATAGGCATCCCTTGCAAGGATGGAGAGAACAATAGTTGTTTTTTTGAGTAGAGAGGTGAAAACAACAGATTTGAAGACGGACAGTACCTGAAGAGAAAGAATGATGAGAAATATTGGCTTACATGGGGCTGTCCAGCTACAACTGACGGTGAATTCCATCTGCCAAGTTTTTACAATATGTCGCTGAGGGCCAGCATGTTGATGAGAAATAGGAAGGCATCAAGGAGAGATCCTTTGAGGACGCCAGAGGTAATGGTGCAGAAGCAGGAAGAGAAATCATTGCAGACAAACTGAAAAAAGTGCAAATTCATCCTATTATCTGTACTCCTGCTTAATCAATACTGTATTTGCTCCCATGGGAAAGGAGCTTACTATGATTAATTTGGGTGCAGTGTTTGAACATGTTCATTGTTTGAGCTTTCCTAGCCTTCCTGAAATGAAATAGCATGTGTCAAAGATCGACTGATTACATTTTCATTGCAGAAATGTTTCAACATTAGCGCTTAGAAAGAATTACAAATGAGCACGTGCTCCCATTAACTATTGGTTGCATAATTACTAGTGATCAGTATTTTGGATCATTCTCAGTTGTGTCTAGCACCGATAAAGGTTAGTTTTAAAATGGTCAGAAAGAGGCGATTTAGGAAAAGCACACCTGATGGGGTTTACAGCTTTGTTGCCAGTTTCAACTGTGAAGTTGCCTTTGGAGCAATAATATTTTGGCATTGTTTTATTACCCGCTTCTAAAGAATGCCAACTGGGGGCTTCTTCATCATGACTAATACCAGCTCAGGCCATATTTCATTAGGTGAAAAGAATTTTTCTTTGCTCCACAGCTGAGCTGAACTTATTTTATCTCCAGAACACATACTTCTAGTATTTATGGCTGGACTTACTGTTCCTCTACATAATTAACAATAATGATTATTAATAACCATGTGTGAATATCACTTCACTCTACAAATCAGGTGTAGGCAGCTTGAAATATCAGTTGGTGTAACTTTTATTTTGCATTCATATGTGTATGATTGTGCAGAGCCTTGATGTCAAGTATCGTCTACTACTAAGCAGTGTATATTAAGCTATGCACGTGATGCATGTTCATATTACTCAAAACCTAGAACACTATGGGGAGAGAATTGGGCTTTGTGTATGCACAGCAAGCAAATCAAGATGTCAGCCCAAATTCAAGGCTTGTGCATAGCTTGTGCAAGTGCATATGCTCCAGCATACCAAAAATGTTGGGGAACACAGGGTTTAGTGAGAGGGAGGAACTGAAAGAAATCAGTATTACTAGGGAAATGGTGTTGGGGAAATTGATGGGATTGAAGGCCGATAAATCCCTGGGGCCTGATAATTTACATCCCAGAGTACTTAAGGAAGTGGCCCTAGAAATAGTGGATGCATTGGTGGTCATCTTCCAAGATTCTATAGACTCTGGAACAGTTCCTACAGATTGGAGGGTAGCTAATGTAGCCCCACTATTTAAAAAGAGAGGCAGAGAGAAAACAGGGAATTATAGACCAGTCAGCCTGACGTCGGTAGTGGGGAAAATTCTAGAGTCCATTATTAAAAAATTAATAGCTGAGCACATGGAAAACAGTGGCAGAATTGGACAGAGTCAGCATGGATTTATGAAAGGGAAATCATGCTTGATAAATCTAATGGAATTTTTTGAGAATGTAACTAGTAGAGTTGATGATGGGGAGCCAGTAAATGTGGTTTATTTGGACTTTCAGAAGGCTTTCGATAAAGTCCCACATAAGAGATTTGCGTGTAAAATTAAAACGCATGAGATTGGGGGTAGTGTATTGAGATGGATAGAAAACTGGTTGGCAGACAGAAAACAAAGAGTAGGAATAAACGGGTCTTTTTCCAAATGGCAGGCAGTGACTAGTGGTGTACCGCAGGGATCGGTGCCGGGAACCCAGTTATTCACAATATATATCAATGATTTAGATGAGGGAATTAAATGTAATATCTCCAGATTTGCAGATGACACAAAACTGGGTGGAAGGGTGAGCTGTGAGGAGGATGCAGAGATGCTTCAGTGTGATTTGGACAAGCTGAGTGAGTGGACAAATGCATGACAGATGCAGTATAATGTGGATAAATGTGAGGTTATCCATTTTGGTAGCAAAAACAGGAATGCAGATTATTATCTGAATGGCTATAAATTGAGAGAGGGGAATGTGCAATGAGACCTGGGTGTTCTTGTACACCAGTCATTGAAGGTAAGCATGCAGGTGCAGCAGGCAGTGAAGAAGGCAAATGGTATGTTGGCCTTCATAGCCAGAGGATTCGAGTACAGGAGTAGGGATGTCTTGCTGCAATTGTACAGGGACTTGGTGAGACCACACCTAGAATATTGTGTGCAGTTTTGGTCTCCTTATCTGAGGAAGGATGTACTTGCTATAGAGGGAGTACAGCGAAGGTTTACCCGACTGATTGCTGGAATGGCGGGACTGACATATGAAGAGAGATTGAGTCGATTAGGATTATATTCGCTGGAGTTCAGAAGAATGAGAGGGGATCTCATAGAAACCTATAAAATTCTAACAAGGCTACACAGGGATGCAGGAAGGATGTTCCCGATGGTGGGGGTGTCCAGAACCAGAGGTCACAGTCTGAGGATATGGGGTAGACCATTTAGGACTGAGATGAGGAGAAATTTCTTCACCTAGAGAGTGGTGAGCCTGTGGAATTCGTTACCACAGAAAGTAGTTGAGACCAAAACATTGTATGTTTTCAAGAAGGAGTTAGATATAGCTCTTGGGGTGAAAGGGATCAAAGGGTATTGGAAGAAAGCGGGAGCTGGCTAATGAGTTGGATGTTCAGCTATGATCATAATGAATGCTGGAGCAGGCTCGAAGGACAGAATGGCCTACTCCTGCTCCTAGTTTCTATGTTTCTATGAAGCATCACATCCTAACTTCAGGTGGCAATTTGTTGTAGTATTTGTAGCGCATCACTGATCAAGCTTCCCTTATATGCATCATAAGCACCTTTTTTTTATTTGTTCATAGGATGTGGGTGTCATTGACCAGGCCAGAATTTATTGCCCATCCCTAATTGTCCTTGTTCAGAGGGCATTTAAGAGTCAACCATATTGCTGTGGGTCTGGAGTCACAGGCCTGGTAAGAATGGCAAATTTCCTTCCCTAAAGGTCATGAGTGAACTAGATTAATTTTTAAGACAATTCACAATGGTTTCATGGTCATCATTAGACTTAATTCCAGATCTTTTTTAATGAATTCAAATTTCATCATCTGCTGTGGTGGGTCCTGGATTACTAGTCAAGTGACAATACCACTACGCCATTGCTTCCCCACAGTTAGACCATTCTCATTTTGTATTTTTCTTCAACAGTTCGAGCACAGGCAGAAATCACAAGTAATATTGGACCATGCCTAGAAAAGACCTAAACTCAGACACATCTTTTGACTTTGGGGCATTGGTTATAACCTATATCTTTTCTTTCACTGGTTGTAGCCCCTTTTCATTGATTTTCAGGACAGTTACACTACTTCAAATTGCACAAAAGCACACTTGCTCCTTTTTAACTTCACATTGTGATCATTGAGCCTTCTTAATTCTTCATCCAACACTTGAAGATTATTACTCTGCTGTGATTGCAATCAACACATCATCCTGATTGCACAAACAATGCTGTGCTCCTTGCAAAATATTATTCATTGTAGCTTGAAAGACTTTTGGAGAAGACTTCAGATCATAAAGCAATTTTGTGAGGGAGTATAACCACATGTGTGCGTTTATCGTGAGATACTGTCGACTATCTTGATCCACATTGAGCTGTGCAGAAGCACGAGACAATGTTCAAACTCTCAAACTATTGGCTTCCCATGCTCCGTCCCTGGTAAAGGAAGTCAGATTCCCATGCCAAGCAATGAAAACATGGTGGCCTTGATACCCATGTGCCTTGTCTAGGATTCAATTCAAGGCACTACTCTTTCCTCTGTGAGCTATCTATCTTCCTGCTCAAGCAGAGCAGGTCATCTGTTCTCAACTCTGCTATATTTCTGCTGAAGTCTGCCTTTTGACCATTGGCCCTTTGTACACTTTTTAGATCAATGAAGGCCCAAATCACAGTTCTCATCTCAATTGCTTTTACCCAGGAGCAAGAAAACTCAATGTAGGGATTTCCCAGGATTCTTACAGCGTGCTATACATTTCCAGGCCAATTTCCTTTAGCAAAATTGCTTTCTTGCACTCAAGAATTGCTTTATTCGGAATCTGGATCTTTTCGCTTTCAGCTCTATTGATTGTTCTGTCTCGAACATATTCAATGATAGAGCTTCCGCAGCCCTTTGGAGTAGAGAATTCCAAAGATTCACTACCCTCTGAGTGAAGAAATTCCTCCTCATCTCAGTCTTAAATGGTCTACCCCTTATCCTGAGATTATGTCCCCTGGTTTTAGACTCACCAGCCAGGGGAAATGTTTTATTTACACCCACCCTATCATGCCCTGTAAGAAGTTTGTAGGATTTTATGAGATCACTTATCATTCTTTGAAACTCTTAGAGAATACAAGCCCAGTTCCTCAATCTCTCCTCATAAAACAATCCCACCATCCCAGGGATTAATCTGATGAACCTCTGGTGCACTCTCTCTATGGCAAGTATATCCCTCCTTCGATAAAGCGACCAAGACTGTACACAATATTCCAGGCAAGGTCTCACCAAGGGTCTATAACACTGCAGCAAGACATCTTTACTCCTGTATTTAAATCCCCTTGCTTTGAAGGCTAACATACTATTTGCCTTCCTAATTGCTTACTGCACCTGCATGCTAACGTGTAGTAACTCATGAACAAGGATACCCAGACCCCTTTGGATCCTGAACTTCCCAACCTCTCATCATTTAAGAAATATTCTGCCATTCTGTTTTTTCCTACCAAAGTGAATAACTTCACACTTATTCACACAAATTCCATCTGCGATGTTGTAGCCCATTCACTTAGCCTGTCCAAGTCCAACTCCACTGCTCACTTGGGGGAGAATTCCAAACACTAATGACCATATGAAAAAATAAATTCCTCCACATCCCAGTCTTAAATGGGAGACCTGTTGGGGTGAATTTTATAGTGGAAGGTGGGGTGGGGGATGGGCATATTGCTCAAACCCCCCCCATTAGAAAAGTCGGTCATGAATCGACTGACTTTAAAAAAGGCCGCCCTGCAACAATATTACACTGCACTGCAGGTGACCTTAACAAGCTGAGAGTGGGACTTCCATCCCTCAGCGGAAGGAAATCTCACTCTCAAGAGATACTGACCAATCTGACTGGCCAACAGCTCTTGCACTCCTAGCAGTACCAGAACTCAGTAGCAGTTGCTGCAAGCAGTCCCACGAAGAAGACAGTATGGATTCCGGACTTATACTACAACTAAGTCTGGGATTTTTGGGTGGGAAGGGATCAGGCATCTTAGGGATTGGTGGGAGGAGGGTGGGGTGTCAGGTTTTGGAGGCCAGGGAGATGGGAGGCACAAAGGGGCACTCCATCTTGGGTGTGTTAAGACCTGGTGAGAAGGGGTGAACTGGTTCCTCTCTAGTCAGCTTCCTTGATTGGTCAAGACAAAGGTTTTAAGTTTCCTTTTCATGAGGATATGCCTTTTCCCAATTCGGAATGTATTTAACTGTTTATGCAGTGAGCAATAAGTAGCATTTAGAATTAGAAGACTTTCTCTGGCCTGAGTGCATGATATTATTCATTATAATTATTCCATATACAGGGTGTAATTGGATTCTATTTTATCAGTAATCTCACAGGGTGGGAAGATCAAATGACTCCTCTGAAATGATTAAACAACATAGTTCTTCACTGTCAGTGAGAAGCGTTGGAGCTCTCAGGTGTCTCTGTGCAACACAACTTTTAAGAGACCGGAGGACAAAGACTGAATGGTTCACAATTGTATCATAATCAGCAAGCCTAAAGACTCTGCTGATATATTTTCTTTGTCTGCTATGCAACATAACTTTATCACAATATTTCAATACCCCAAAAAGCCTATAAAAAGCAACAAGATAAGGTGGGATAATAGGTAAGTGGACAAAAGGACAAGATTTAAGCCAATAAAAAGACTCGAGAATCATATGCAGCGTAAAACAGGTTAAAGTTTCACTATGAGCGCATTATGCACTCTTGTTCTGGCAACCTCACCAACAAAGCCCGCTCACAGTAAACTTTCATTAGCAACAAAAAAGAACAGAACTCAAGATTCCACCCTCTGTTCATAAGATAAATATGGACGACAAAGGCCATCTAGCCCAGTTCATCTTATCCATCCCAGAATGACATACGAACTTATTTATTAGGAGCAGGAGCCTACTCTGCCATTTGATAACATTGCCTACATTATACTAGCGACTGCAACTCAAAAGTATTTAATTGGCTGTAAAGCAATTTGGGACATAGTGAAAAGTGCTGAATAAATGTAGATTTTGTCTTTTTCCCATTACACCTGCAAGCAGTAGGCAGAGCAACTGTAGCAATGGTGAAGTTGGAGGCCCAATGCTGATTCTCTAAGGGTAATTAATCACAGAGCAATCGACTAATGTTAGGAAAGCGGTTACAAAGAAATCACATTTACAAAACAATTCAGCTCTGTAGCTAACCTCCCCCTCAACCCTCTCTCCAGCCTCCCTGCCCAGACCCCCACAAAAACCCCCAGCCTTCTCCAGCCTGCAGCCCTAACCCCCTTCCAACCTCTTCCCAACCTCCCCATAACCTCCCCCCTCTAATCTCCCACAATCTCCTCCAAATCCCCTAAAACTCCTTCCAACCTCCTTTGAAAACCCCCCTCTACCTCCCCACACCCCACATCCCAACCCACACACACACACACACACACACACAGAGCATCTAATTGATTCTAAAATTACAGAGATTTGACTCGCCATTTTTCAAGCAAGAATACCCTTAGATGCTGTGCTGCTTCCATTGACCTTCAGGCAGCTTCATGGTTTCCTGGTGGGCTTTTAAAAAAATAATTGGAATCACGAAGTTGCCTGAAGGTCAGTAGCAGCAATGCAGCAACCCAGTGAAACTGGTCTGGCACTGACAGACCGGCTTTAAAAAAAATCAGAACTCTCAGCCTGACAGATCTTTTTTTTCAAGACAGCTTTTCAGGTCTGCAGCTCTGGCTGCTCAGTCTGGATGATGAGAAAATCTGTTTACAACACCAAGCCCTTTGTAGCTTCCTTATGTCCTTTTCACAACTTACTTTCCTACCTACTATTGAGTCTTCGGCAAATTTAGCAACCATTCCTTCTGTCCCTTTATCCAAGTCATTTATATAAATTATAAAAAGCTGAGGCCCCAACACTGATCCCTGTGACACACCACTTGTTACATCTTGCCAACCAGAAAATGACCCATTTATGCCTACTGTCTGTTTCCTGTTAGCTAGCCAATCTTCTATCCATGCCAATATGTTACCCCCTACACCAAAGTGCCAGCTTGTCAAATGCCTTCTGGAAACCTAAGTACAGAACATCCACCAGTTCCCCTTTATCCATAGCACATGTTACTTCAATGAGATCCAATAATTTGGTTAAACACAATTTCCCTCTCACAAAACCATGTTGCCTCTGCCTGGTTGAGCTTGAATTTTTCTAAGTGCCCTGCTATAACATCTCTAATAATAACTTCTAACATTTTCCCTATGACAGATGTTAAGCTAACTGGCCTGTAGTGTCCTGCTTTCTGTCTCACTCCCTTTTTGAATAAAGGAGTTACATTCGCTATTTTCCATTCTAATGGAACCTTCTCCGAACCTCGGAATTTTGGAAAAATAAAATCAACACATCAGCTATCACACTAGCCACTTCTTTTAAGCCACTAGGACGAAATCCATCAGGATCCGGGGACTTGTCAGCTCACAGCTCCAACAATTTGCTTGGTTCCACTTCCCTGGTGAATGTAATTTTCTTGAGTTTCTCCCTTCCTTCCATTTCCTGATTTACAGCTATTTCTGGGTGCTACTTGCATCCTCTACATTGAAGACCAATGCAAAATACCTGTTCAATTCATCTGCCATCTCCTTATTTTCCATTATTAATGCCACAGACTCACTTCCTGTAGGACCAACGCTCACTTTGTTAACTATTTATTTTTAAACATCTATAGAAACTCTTACTATCTGTTTTTATATTTCTAGCCAGCTTTCTCTCGTACTCTAATTTTTCCCTCCTTCTTAATCTTTTAGCCATTCTTTGCTGTTTTTTATAATCTGTCCAGTCTTCTGATGTGTTACCCGTCTTTTGTGTTGTTATATTTAAGTTTGATATTATCTTTAAC
The DNA here is from genome assembly GCF_964194155.1 of Cetorhinus maximus. Lineage (NCBI taxonomy): Eukaryota > Metazoa > Chordata > Chondrichthyes > Lamniformes > Cetorhinidae > Cetorhinus > Cetorhinus maximus. Next base: position 114,710,451 of record NC_135879.1, on the reverse strand, counting down.
TTTTTTAGTTAACCATGGATGATGGGTCCTCCTCTTGGAATTTTTCTATTTTTTGGAATGTATCTATTCTGTGTATTCTGAAATAGCCATTTAAATGTCTTCCAATGCATCTCTATTAATGTATCCCATAACTTAATTTGCCAGATCACTTTAGCTAGCTCTGTTTTCATGCCCTCTTAATTGCCCTTATTTAAGTTTAAAATACTAGTCTTGGACCCACTCTTCTCTCCCTCAAACTGAATGTAAAATTCAATCATATTGTGATCACTGCTACCTAGGGGCACCTTCACTATGAGGTCATTAATTAATCATATCTCGTTGCACAATGCCAGGTCGAGTATAACCTACTCTCTGGTTGGCACCAGAACATGCTGTTATAAGAAACTATCTCAAAAACATTCTGTGAACTCTTCATCTAGGCTACCTTTGCCCATCTAATTTTTCCAGTCTATATGTAGATTAAAATCCCCCATATTATCGCCGTATCTTTCTGACAAGCTCCCATTATTGCTTCCTTTATATTCCGTCCTACTGTGGGCCTTACACCACTCCCACAAGTGAATTCTTGCCTTTATAATTTCTCATCTGTATCCAAACCACTTCTATATCCTGCTTTCCGAAACTTAGGTCATCCTGCTCTATTGTGCTAACGATTAATTTATAAAGCCACCCCTCCACCTTTTTCTAGCTTCTTGTCCTTCCTAAATGTCATGTACCCTTCAATATTCAGGTCCCAATCTATGTCAGCTTGCAGTCATGTTTCTGTGATGGCTATCAGATCATACCAGATAACATGATTGATTTTTATCTAATTCCTGTTACTGGCTATGACAATACAGCCACCCTAGAGTTGGGACTGGCACCTAATTTGGTTTGCCGTCTTATTGTAGGGCAGCCTGATATAAAGCATTTCCTTAATATCTCATCCAGGCCTGTGGAGGCATCCATGGACCAGGATGACCGGCAAACTAATATTCAGGTACAGCTAGACCACACTTGCCGAGAGAGGGGAGATAAAGGTCTCCTAGAGCAGCTCTTTAATAAATACTACCCTTATCTACAGTGTCATCCAAATCAATGTGGTAAGGTAGATATAGAGCCTCACTCTCTTGGTGCAGGTTGGCACAAGCCCAGGAAACAGCACCCATCTAGCATCACAAAGGTAAATTGAATCTTCTAAATACTATTAGAGATTTAGAGGAACATAGTGCCCTAATAAAAATGCTTTCTAGATCTAATTCACCTTTTTTGGTGACCCTAAACCTGACGGCAGATAGAGGTTGGAGGTTGATTATACATCCCTGACTAAGGTTTCAGTGCCACACACTGCTCAACAGTAGAATTCCACTGCCCTTCTCTCTGGTATAAAAGAGAAAAATATAAATCCTGTATTGACATAGCAAATGGCTTTTGGTCACACCCACTTAAACAAACTGACTGGCAGCAAACAGCAATGACTGCACCTGATGGCTATCAGTGTTGCTGGACTAGATTGCCCCAAGGATATCAAAATAACCCTGTTCTGTTTTCTGGTCATGTTATAGATCTTTTAAAAGACTTGCCTAATGTTAATTCTTATGTAGGCAACATATATGTTCCATGTAGTGATCTCCACAACCACTTGAATGGTGTTGATGTGGTTTTATCCCAGCTCACTGCTGCTGGATATCTGCTCAACATTAAAAAGAGTCAGTTCATTAAGGAGGAAGTAGATTTTCTAGGCCTCTATATAACCAGGAATGGCAAGGGTTAACTTATTCCTGTAAAGAGAAACTGTTGAAGGTTCAATACCCTAGACTCTGAAAAAGTTACAGGCAAGTTTAGGAAGCCTGAATTTGGCAAGGTCATTTACACCGACCTTTGCCTAGCTCACAGCACCTCTATGTGTTAGAGTGGGTGGGACGGCAAAAGGCCCATTCATTTTTTCGTAGATGATTACTCAAAATTGCAGCAACTGTGCTGTGATGCACTGAAGACCATTGACCTGGAACAAAGGGACTTGCACGTTCCACTCAATATTCATTTATAGACGTCACCCACGGTAGCAGTTGCTGTTTTTCACAATAATGACACAGTGCCTGTTTAGTTTCATTCTTATAATTTTTCCAATATTGAAAGAAGGTACAATAAAAAAGAAAGAGTCATGACAATGACAGTCCAGTGCCTCATTAAGGCACAACCCCTTCAGGGAGTATGCCCCATTACCATCTATACTGAAATAGCAGACCTGAGGTCAGTTTTGCAGATGGCCTCTGATGAGAAGAGAACCACCCAAATGCAATACGCTGCATTTCTGAGTGATCCTACGCTCATTTTCAAATTTCTATTCTCAGACATGGACTTAGAACACCTATCTGTTATGGAGGATGATGATACCGAGGAGGGAATTAAGCAAGTGCCTTTGAGACCACTTACAGAATACCATCAGGTTATTTACTGCGATGGGTCAACGATAATGGCTGAGAAAAGGCCATCCCAACAATCCTTAGCTGAGATAGGAATAGTAGTAGGGGCCTTTTGGGATTCTTATTCTTTTTATATGAAGGAATTACTATACATATCCCTTAACCAATGAATAGCACAATATGCTGAAGCAGCAGTGCTACAGTATGCTTTAGACCAGGCAGACCCTGTCAAGCCCACGTTAATCTGTACAGATAGTGGCTGCTGTAAACAGGGATAGAACCTGTTACAGGCTAAACACTCAGTCTGCATGACACCCCTTGGGAGGGCCTGCCACTGTTAGTGTCATCACTAGGGCAGCAAGGGCAGCAAATCAGGATGAGGAACTGATTCAGCTATTAGACCCAATAAAAGAAAATCCAAAAGGATATCTATTGGATACAACCTGGACTTGGTGTTCTGGGAGCAACATGCTTTAAAACTCATAAGGGTAAACCCATAAAACATAAGTCACTGTGGGAGGACATTCTCAGTTTCGAACAGAAAAAAAATGTAATTGTCATGTAATTCATGTACCCAGGCATGCTACTGCAGTACACTCAAAAGGCAACAATCTTGCAGACCTACAGGCTAAACACTCAGTCTGCATGACATCCCCTCGGGAGGGGCCTGCCACTGTTAGTGTCATCACTAGTGCAGTAAGGGCAGCAAATCAGGATGAGGAACTGATTCAGCTATTAGACCCAACAAAAGAGAATCCAAAAGGATATCCATCGGAGATGACTCGGAGAGCCCTACTGGTATTGTACTGGTTGAGTTGCCCAAGGGTGCCTGAGAAGTACCACCGAATCACAAATGAGAACAGCTTGTAAAAGAAGCTCATGAGGGTGTGGGTCAGACACATTGTGGTGCCTATACAACATTCTGCAGATTGACTCCTTTATATTGGTGGCCAGGCATGCTCAAACCCTGTAAAACATACATGGCAAATTGTGAGCCAGGAATTTAACAAACAGGTCCTCACTTAGTAAACCGCCACCATTAGCTCCTGTGAAGCTACTCAATCCATACAGAAATTTTTGTTGATTTCATTGGACCACTTTCCCCATCATTGGGGTATAAACATGTTCTTGTTTGTGTTGATAGCTGCACATCTGTCTGCTGGCTGGTCCCCATGAAAACATTTTCAGAAAAAAACTTGTTGATGCTATTACCGACATTATTACTGTAGCTGGTGCACCCACGATCCTATACTCTGATCAAAGCAAAGCCTTTGTTTCCAAGGTCTTCAAAGACTATTGTGAGCAAAGGGGGATTTGGTTAGAGTGCAGCACACCCTGTCATCTGCAGTCGGTGGGACTGATGGAACGTAAAAACCAGGAAGTAATAAAAGCTATTGGCCAAACTGTTGAGAATCAGAGGGAATACGTGGATCACCATCATGCCGGAGGTGCAGCTATCGCTCAATATTGTGCTCACATCAGCATCAGAACTCCATATTATTTAATGTATGGTTTTGATATGCATACACCACTTACCCATGGTACCTTTATTGCCTCCACACGTTCTGATTCCCTGACCCGACAGCAACAATTAGATTTGAAACAAGAAAAAACAGATGAGATTCATAAAATTGATCTGAGGATAAGGGAGACAAATAGACAAAATCGGCTGGCCAACAAAGCTTGGCAACCCTCGACAAGGGAATGAGTTCAAGAGAGAAAATTTGAACAAAAACCTGGTTTGAGACCTAAGTGGAAGAAACCTGTTCAAATACATTCCGTTATTAATGAAAGAACTGTGAAAATATTTGCGAATTGGCCAAACTCTTAAAATTGTCTCTGTGGACAAGAGATTTCCTGAAGGGTACAGGAATGGAGGACCAGAACAAGGTGCAGTCATACACAGTCTTCCAGGACCCAGCCTGGAACATGACATCAGAAACAATGTTGATCACGTTACAACCGACTGCATCACCAGCTGTTCCCTACACGGTGCTCCCCAATGCCTCAGAGGTTGGTTTCACAGGAAACCAAGTGCAATGCAAATGGCGGGTGTTACATCACAATGAAGGAAAATGGAGACACTTCAAAAAAGGAACAAAGCACTGCAGTCCCTCAATAATGGGACTTGCTCTCACATGAAGAAAGGATTGAGGTACTTCATACTTTGTTGCTTTACTTCAACCTTGATTATCCTTCTGCGTGTTTCATTAGTTACTATTCTGGATGTTTCATTAGTTACTATTATTAAATAATACTTGACTTATACCCAAACTCAACTTACAAAAGATTTGGTTCCAGACCTTCCTACCAACCATAGCAGTACAAATTCCACCACAGCTTCTAAGTTTGTTTCTCAACCGTTCACCCACAGTTTCTAACGACGCATCTATGATGTCTAAGGTACCACTTCCTTTTGGTATTATTCCTATAGCTCAGCCAACACAACTTGAGTTCAACACCACTATTTTACGACTGGACCCCTCGGAAGTCCCAATGCACTGATCCTGTGGGAACTTCCTGGGAAGTCTGAACATCCAATGGGCAATTCCCCTGCTCCCTGGGACCCCCCCCTAAAAAGTCTCCAAGCCTGAGTTAGAGTCAGACAGTTCTGATTCGCTTACATGGATCGTCACCCCTGAAATGTTAGGCAGAAAAATCCTAGTCTAACTCCTGTGTAGCTATACAATTGACATCCCCCTCGACCCCCTGACTATCCTCCCACAACCCAAATCCACCCCCCCCCCCACTGACCTGGCCATCCAACTACTCCCGATCCCCTGACCTGACTAGACCCCACCACCCGACTCCCCTTCTGATCCCCTGACTCGCCTGACCTCCAACACCACTCCATGCTTGAAAAGCTGCTAAGGGAAGGGTAAAACTCCAAGAAGTATGACTAATGGGAAACAAAGCAGCAGGTTAGCATGTGAGGGGGTGGATTCAACTTGAGCAACCGCAAAGGTAAAAAAACCATAATGGGAGTTATGTACAGGCCTCCGAACAGTAGTCAGGATGTGGGGCACAAGATACACCAGGAGATAGAAAAGGTGTATAAGAAAGGCAAGGTTTCAGTGATCATGGGGGATTTCAATATGCAGGTAGACTGGGAAAATCAGGTTGGTAGTGGATCCCAAGAAAAGGAATTTGTGGAATATCTATGAGATGGCTTTTTGGAGCAACTTATGGTGGAGCCCACTAGGGAACAGGCAATTCTAGATTTAGTGATGTGTAATGAGGCAGATTTGATAAGGGAGCTTAAGGTGAAGGAACCCTTAGGAGGAAGTGACCATAATATGATAGAATTTACCTTGCAATTTGAAAGGAAAAAGCTGGAATCTGATGTAACGGTGTTTACTAAAACCCAACATCTTTTGATTATCTGCTCCTATCACTGCTTGCTTGTCCCTACTACCACCACCTCCCCCCCAACCCAACTTCTCTCCCCCCACCCCACCCCCCACCTTAAACCAGCTTATATTTCACCCCTCTCCTAACTTTACTCAGTTCTGTTGAAGGGTCATGAGGACCCGAAACGTCAACTCTTTTCTTCTCCGCCGATGCTGCCAGACCTGCTGAGTTTTTCCAGGTAATTCTGTTTTTGTAACGGTATTACAGTTGAATAAAGGCAACTACAGAGGCATGAGGAAGGAGCTGGCCAGAATTTCCTAGCAGGAAAGACAGTGGAACAGCAATGGCAGGAGTTTCTGGGAGTAATTTGGGAGACACAGCAAAAATTTATCCCTAGGAAGAAGAAGCCTACTAATGGGAGGACGAGGCAACCATGGCTGACAAGGGAAGTCAGGGACAGCATAAAAGCAAAAGAGAAAGCATACAATGCGGCGAAGAGCAGTGGGAAACCAGGGGATTGGGAAGCCTATAAAGACCAACAGAGGACAACTAAAACAGAAATAAGGAGGGAGAAGATTAAATATGAGGGTAAACTAGCCAGTAATATAAAAGAAGATTGCAAGAGTTTTTTTTAGATGTGTAAAGGGTAAGAGAGAGGCAAAAGTGGACATTGGGCCACTGGAAAATGATGCTGGAGAAGAAGTAGTGGGGAACAAAGAAATGGCGGAGGAACTGAATAGGTACTTTGCGTCAGTCTTCACGGTGGAAAACACGAGTAACATCCCCAAAGTTCAAGAGAGTCGGGAGGCAGAGGTGAGTATGGTGGTCATTACCAAGTAGAAGGTGCTAGGAAAACTGAAAAGTCTGAAGGTGGATAAGTCACCTGGACCAGATGGATTACACCCCAGAGTTCTGAAGGAGATAGCTGAAGAGATAGTGGAGGTGTTAGTGGTGATCTTTCAGGAATCACTTGAGTCAGGGCAGGTCCCACAGGACTGGAAAATCGCTAATGTAACCCCCCTGTTTAAGAAAGAGTGAGGCAAAAGACAGGATTACAGGCCGATTAGCCTGACCTTGGTCGTTGGTAAGATTTTAGAGTCCATTATTAAGGATGAGTTTTCAGAATACTTGGAAGTGCATGGTAAAATAGGGCAAAGTCACCATGGTTTCAGCAAGGGGAAGTCATGCCTGACAAATCTACTTTGGTTCACAAGGACATCTACCAAGCGACCAGTACCCTCAGCCAGCCAGTCTCTCAGCTCCATCCAGGTCCTCGCCTCCATACAAGAGGACGCCTCCTCCATTGAAGAGCTGGAAATAAGCAGCCTGGAAGACCCATCTCAGTGCTTACCCACACCCTGCACTAGCGCAGAGACACACACCTCGGTGGGACCTAGATCTAGAGCAGGCTCAGGTCACAATCTAGTAGTCACCACATGGACACGTGTACCCAGCAGCTGAAGGCAGGTTCCTGCGAGCTCCCCGGCACTCGGGGGACTGCTGGGGTTCAGGCATCTGTGAGGTCCGAGTCAGCTGATGAACCTCTGGATTTGGCTTTTCAACTCATTGCGGAGAGCCAGCAGAAGGCGTGAGACCATCACACAGAGCTGTTGGAAGCCCTCAACAGAGTGGCATGCGAATCGGAGGAATGTGTCTGCCTGCTCTCTGATGCAGTGGTGCCCACATGTGCGCGTATGGAGGTCTCCATGGGGAGGATGGCGGACGCTATGGAGACCCTTGTCTAGCAGAATGAAGAGTACGCAGACCTGTACTCCATCATGATAGCCATGGGTGAGTTCCTGCATTGACAACACGAGAGAGAAAAAGGACACCTCAACATCCCTCCAGGTGCTCCTTCCCCTGTAGGAATCAGGCCAGGGCCCCCAGACAGCCGAAGGGAGGAGCAGCGGCAGCTGGAAACCCCTGGGTCATCCACTCAGGAACCTCAGAGACTGTGCTCTCCCTCCGAGTCCCCTTTTCCTGTGAGCCCCTTAACCTCATCCTCTGTCACTGCAGAGGGAGCAGCTGGACAACGAGTGATTTTGGAGGAAGAAGTGTATGCGTGGCAGGGCCTTTCAGAGCCTTGTGCAAGAATTCTCCCACGCACGCGGATCCTTCACGTATCACACTTACTTCAATGCCATGAGCATTTTCCATGCTGCCTGCTGGGGTTCACTTTCAGTTGTCCATCTGAGCTGACCTGCATCTCTGCCCACCCAATGATCACATTCCCATGCAGCACCTGATCTCGCCTACCACGACTCTTGTTTCACCTTTGATTTGGACAGTATGGTCTGGATTCAGTGTTTTGTGCGCTCCCCCATCTTTTGCCCTCCCCCAGTCACACATTTCCTTTCCCCGATCATAGTTGACGCCCCCCACCCCGGCATCACCTTCCACCTTCCCTCCATGACCTTCCAGCCATAACCCCTTCCCTTCGGATATGTCCAGGTAAACGTGTACGTTCCCTTCCTGCCCGAAAATCCCACCCCCATCCACATAACCTTCCCCGATCTCGTCCTTTCCATCCCCAGGGCCCATGTCTGCCTCTGAGGCCCCACCAACCACCCTCGCCGTCCCTTCTACAGTTACCCTCCTACCTTACTGCCTCACTCTGCCCTCAGTCACTCTCGCTATTCCCTCATACCATGCTCACACTCAGTTCGCTCCCCAGGAGGCAGTCATGGACCCATCAGACCCCTCCCTTGTACGTTCACCTGGACATCCCCCCATTTGGAACCCATCCCCCACTCCAGAACCCCTTCCCCTCTCTGGACCTTTTCCCCCCTTATTCCTTCCACCCCCTTGGACTACCCCCCGCTTAGTCCCTCCCCCTTCCTGACTCCCTCAGACGTCCTTACTTCTTCTGCCACCCTTAGTCCTCCCCCTCTCCCAAATTCTTCTTCCAGGCTCACCTCTTCCTCCAGTCTCACTTCTTCCTCTAGCCTTACTCCTTCCCACTTCCCGACTCCTTCCTCCAATCTTACATCCACCCAGCATGTCATGTACTTTCCTTCAGGATCCCGTTGCTGTCGGGCTCCAGCATCTTCTGCTCCTCGGAGGTCCATGACGTGAGCAAGGCCCTGGTGGTAAGTCCTGACTTTTGTATGTCACAGTTGTCAAAACATGTTCTACACCAACGTGTTTTCCTGCTGACGTGGGCGGACAATCCAGGTGGGGGATGGGGGGGTGGAAATGAGTCCTGCAGGCTTGCCCTATAATGATGTGCTGATGTATTATAATGAAGTTCCCAACCACTGTTAGCGGGGAACGCGGCATGCCAGTGATGGGCTGAGCGGACGATCGCAAACTGGTTTCACAATGTCGTGAAACCGATGTTTGCCCTTCTTGCCATATTGTCTGCTCATGCCAACAAGCACACCCGATGTCAGCGGGCACAGAAAATATGAGCCAAATTATGAAATTATATAGAACATTGTTGATAATGAAAGGTACACAAATAGAACTGTTTATATGCATGCCAGACCGGCACTTTATGACTGATTTATGTCCTGTTCTGCCAAATTAAAAACAGGGTGTTTCCAATGATGCAGAGCTCTTCAGGCAAAGGACTTGAATGACAGCAGGTTAACACTCAGTTTACCTGTATGAAGGTACCCACTCTAGCTCCTGAAAGATGCCTTCCATTTGGGAAATTTGTTTACTTTCAAAATAATGCTTTGCCATGAGAGCAAAATTGGTTTGCCTATATATTTGCACATTGGTATCCTTTGCTCATTATTTTCATCACATCGTATTTCATCATATTGTGATTGCAACAGGACAATAGTGTTCCAAAATACTGCGGATGTTGGAAATATGAATTAAAATATAAAATGCTGGAAATACTCAGCAAGTTAGCCAGCTATCATTGAAGAGAGAAAAAGAGGGCAAAATCACCCTAGATTTGCACTAAGTACAGTAGTGGGCAGGTAAAATGATGCTTTACCCACCGGCCGCGATGGCAGGTTTTCATACCGTGTTGTCCCAATCCCACCTCAATATCTATGCACTCACGAGAAACATGGGGCAGAATTTTCTGCCTGTCGGGCGGGCCTGACCCAACCTCCAGCGGACGGGGAGCCGATCCCCGCCAGCGATGCAGGCCGCACCGCCATTTTATGTGGGCGGGCCAATTAAGGCCCGCCCAGCGTGACACCTGGCGGGAAGTGCTATGCACTTCCTGTGCGCGTGAGGGGATTCCCTAAAAGCGAGAGTGCACTCTTTCGTGCATGCGCACGAAAGGGTGCATATCTCCCTAAGGCTAAGTGCTGCCTCAGGGGGATCGCGTGGACTTTGAAAAATATTAAAAATAGAAAAAAAACAAACCCTTACATGTCCCCCTCATGTGACAATGTCAGATGATTTGGGACATGTTCATAATTTACATAATAACTTTATTAAAATTTTGAAAACCCTGCATGAAACCTCATCCCGCTGCTGGATGAAGTTTCATGTTTTCTCTATTTGCCACTGGGGCTCCTGGCCTGCCTGCCAACCTTAAGGTTTGACAGGCAGGTCCTTCATTTGACTAAACGATCCTGTCAATGGCCTCAATTGGCCATTGACAGGTCGGCGGGCCCACAGCTGATTTTGCTGTGCCCCCGCCTTCCTGAAAATTTAAGTGGGGCGGGATGACGTCGGGGGTTCCGCCCAACGTCATCCCAATTCATTTTACGTGTCAGCGAGTGGGCCCCGCCCCCTGCTCACCGACGGCAAGATTCTGCCCATGCAGTTTCCATGGCGGTCAGGCTCTCATTCGCTTCCTGCCATCACCTCACCGCTTCATCACGCTTGTTACTGTATTTAAAATCCAACTACGCGCACACATCTCAGTGCTTCCAGACAATGACTACTGTAGGGAAGATGTCCAGGAAAAGTATGAAGACTGCAGCCCCCAGGTTTAGCGAAGCATCCCTCGAGCACCTTTTGAATGCCATGGAGTACCGCCGGGATGTCCTCTACCCCTGCTCTAGCCGTAGGATGTGCAGCAGCATGACCAACCAGGCTTGGGAGGCAGAGGCAGTGGTGGTCAGTGCCAACATCCTTCTAAAGAGGACAGCCACCCAGTGCTGAATAGGATGAATAATCTCCTCTGATCTGCCAGGTAAGTCACTCTTCTTATCATTCTAAGCTCATACACTCAAGAACCCATCACATATCCACAGGGATTTCACTCAATGCCAGTTCAAGGGACATCACCATTCACTCTCTCACACACACCTTCTTTGTCCTCATCCATGGGACCACCCACCACCCGCACATGCCAGGCATACTTATCAGCTAGCCTGGCAGGCATCCTGCTTATACTTTCTCCATCTCTGTTCATGCAGGACAAGCTGGCACACAGGAGAGAGAGGTCACAGACCAGTGGAGCAATACCTGAAATAAAGGTCCTCACAGACATTGAAAACAGAGCCATCCAGCTGGCCAGTGATGATCTGGACCGGCCCTGTGCTGAACCATTACTCTCTGTTTCCTATCCCTCAGCCAATTTTGTATCCATGTTGCTACTGTCCCTTTTATTCCATGATCTATGACTTTCCTCACAAGTCTTGTGTGGCACTGTATTGAATGCCTTTTGGAAGTCCATTAAAACCACATCAACAGCCTTGCCCTCATCAACGATCTCTGTTACCTCTTCAAAAAACTCCAGCAATTTAGTTAGACACAATTCTCCTTTAACAAATCCCTGCTGATTCTTCCGAATCAATCCACATTTTCCATTAATTCTATCCTGAATAATTGTTTCCAGAAGTTTCCCCACCATCCTCCCCACCACCTCCTGCACCAAGATGTGGAGGCAGGGTTAGGAAGGTTAAGAAGATGTAGTTGCGCAGCCTGAGCATGGGTTAATCACTTGTACATAATGTTCACTATTGTCAATAAACTCTCAAGAATGTCTCCCTGCCTATGGCTCTTTGAGCTGATGAGCAGTGTTCGTGTCACTCAGATGTGAAACCTTGGTTCCTGCACAAGATAAAGGCAGGTGTCTCAGTCCGGGGCCTCTTCCCTGTGCTTTGTGCAGCCTTCAGACCAAAGTGATGGTCCGGCTTCACACTCCCTGGACACATTACTGATGCCTGCACCTCGACGGTGCTTGTCATTGCTGCCAGAATGTAATGGGCAGGTGTCACAGAGTTCCATCATTCTCTCTGTGTGCTCTCAGCACCTTTAAGGTGGGGCTGGCCCCCATCTCTTCAGCATCTGTGACCAGTGACTCTGTGCTCCTGAAGGGGTCAGGTGCTGAAGACAGAAAAAGGATCAGATGCTTCTAAAGTTTCATGGCTGCATCTCTATGATATGACCCTGATCACGGAGTGCAAGTGAGCTGCCCTCAGCCAGACAAGTGTCAGACATTCTTAGAGGCAATGTGAAGACCTATGGAGTGTCCTCACTGCATGTTGTCGTCATCCTCCTGCAATTGACAGGAGGATTCTCACAGAGGGTATTCGCACTGCCATAAGCCAGACTGAAGTCAAACATTTACACTTGCAATGTGAGGATCTATGGAGTCACACTGCATGTCATCATCATCCTCCACAAATCTAACAGCTATGAGGGCTTCCCCAGTGCTCCTGCCTCGTCTGGCCAATGCGAGGGCCTCATCCCCATCATTGTTGTCTTCAAGGACCTCCTCACCCTCATCCCCATTAGCATCCTCCTCATCGGACGAGACCTCCAGCTCCTCCATCTCTTCCTCAGCCAGCTCGCCTCCCTGTTGCAACACCAGGTGGTAAAGGGCACAGCAGACAACAACGCTGCATGACACCCTCTGTGGACTGTTTTGCAGGGCTCCACCAGACCGGTTCAAGCATCGGAACCTCATCTTCAGCATCCTGATGGTTTGCTCCACCAATTTGTGATTTGTAGCATGAATCTCATTATGCCTTCGCTCTGCTGCAGTCTGAGGCTGCCGTGCAGGTGTCATCAGCCACGGCCTCTCTGGGTAGCCCTTGTCCCCGAGAAGCCATCTCTGCAGCTTCTTTGGACCCTGAAAGATTTCAGGGGTCTATGTCTGACTGAGGATGCGGGCTTTGTGCACACTCCCTGGAAACTGCGCAAACCTGCAGGATGCATTTCTGGCGGTCGCATACCAGCTGCTCATTCAATAAGTGGAATCCTTTGCAGCTGATGTAGTCCACTGGGTGTAGTGGTGGAGACCTGAGTGCAACATGGGTGCGGTCAATCGTACCCTGTACCTGTGGGAATCCCGAGACATGGGCGAATCCAATTGCTCTTGCATCCTGGCTGTCCTGGACACAGGTGAAATGCACAAGGTTGTGTACCCTCACAAAGGTGGCATGTGTGACCTCTTGGATGCATTTGTGGGTGGAGGCTTGTGAGACCCCACAGAGGACACCTGTTGGTCCCTGAAAGAGGCCAGTGGTGTAGAAATTGAGCACTGAAGTCACTCTCATGGCCACTGGCTGTGGATACCCTCCATGTCCTCGTGGCACCAAATCCTGCAGTAGCTGACAGACATGACTGACCAGTTCCCTAGACATGAGCAGTCTTCGGCAACACTGGTTCTTTGTCATCTGCAGGAATGGAAGGCAGTGTCTATAGACCCTGGGTGTCGTTAGGTGCTGACCAGCGACGGCTCACTGTGGCTCTTCGGCGACATGTGCAGGAGCCCCAGCTGCCTCTTCTTCCTGAGGTTGCTGCTCCCGGCCTCTGCACTGCCAGGAGCCTCAGTCGCTCCCTCCTCTGTCGTGTTTGCTCTCTGTAGGCCATCAGGTATACAGCTAGTTCACCAGGCTCTATGATCCTAATATACTACTCCTGCAGGATGAAAGAGAGAGACACATGGTTAGCATGGGTGTACTGAGAACCTGACCTGGTTAAGTCTGAAGGCCCCTTAACGCTTCCCGGAGAATGCTGGCCACCACTTGGATGGCTAGAGATTAGTGCACTGCATGGCTGCCCGAAACTCCACCCACCTCCGCCCCACTCTGCCCAACCGATTGGCGGCAGCTTTGCCCATTGGGCTGCATGCTGTGCTGTGAGCTCAGGCGCAGGCATTCTCCCAACTTGCGCGCAAGGCTGCACTGTTAGCTTGAACCATGGGGGAGACTGGTCCAAACTGGGATTCGGACATTGAAAGGGGCTGTGAGTGTCTGCAGCAGTGACTACCCCATGGTCAGCTTTAGCCAGGAGATTGTACAACGTGCCCAGTTGTCCAATTGTTCTGCAGTCCACTAAAATGCTCATTAGTTTGCAGGCTGTGCTCGAGGGATGAAAAGCTCTGGAGCACTTGGTGGTACTTTGATGCCTCTGCGTTGCTTGAGTGGGCAGAGAAGCCTGACTCCAATCATATCGATGTGGCTGCGCCTGAACTGTCTCAGCTGCAGAGGAATGGTAATTTATTCAAGGTGTCCCTAATGCATGGCCGCTTCCCTCGCCCACCTTACCTCCCACTCCAGACACTTGTGTGCTGTATCCAACAGCAGAGCTGCCCTTGTCCCTTACAAATTGCCTCAACAGCAGGGCTGCACTTGACCCCCCCACCCCAACAATCCTGAAGCTTGAATTCCAACAGGTGACCCTGGCGAGCACTGCTGGTGGGCGCGGAAAATCCCAGCCAGAGTCAAGGGGCGGAATCATCCCAGAATTGTGCTAAGTGTGGTAATGGGCATGAAAAAGGGTGTTTTTCCCATCGGCCACAATGGCAGGTTCCCATGCTGCATTGTCCCCTTCCCGGCGCATCTTTTCTCATTAATAATGCATTCACGGGAAATGTGCTGGATCACAGGTGGGCAGGTTCGGATTTGCCCACCACGCTGTGACCTGAACACTTCCTTGGCTCCAGGCGCCATATTAAAAATGCACCAGAGTGCAGCCAACCTCTTGTCTACAGAATAGGACTACTCTAGGTGACAGATGGCCCCAGGAGCAAAGGTGATGGCAGCGTTCAAATTTAGTGATGCCTCACTGAGGCAGCTGCTGGACGCAGTGGAAGGCCACCGCAAATTCTTCTACACCGGCTCTGGCCACTGGAGGTCCACCAGTGTCACTAGCCCAGCGTGGGAGGCAGTGGCAGTGCAGAGGAGGTCAAGCATTCAATGCAGGAAGAGAATGAATAATCTCATCCATTCCACCATGGTAAGCCAAGCACCTCATCACTCTCAACACACACTTACAAACCTATCACACATCCACAGGAATCTCACACCTCAAGGTATAACACCACGAACTCTCACACACACCCATACATCTCCATCAGGCTCATATCTTCTGGAGCTCGCGTCCTCATCCCATCCTTGGCTCTGCTCACCACACAAACTTTCCATTCATCCCTCAGCCAGCCAGTCCCTCAGCAACATCCACTGTCCCAAGCATTTTCAATGCTGCCTGCTGGGGTTCTCTTTCAGATGCCCAATCAGTAAGGGAATCAATGGTTATGGAGAAAAGGCAGGAAAGTAGAGTTGAGGATTATCAGATCAGCCATGATCTCGTTGAATGGCGGAGAAGACTTGATGGGCCGAATGACCTACTTCTGCTCCTGCGCCTTACGGTCTAATGGAGCTGACCTGCACCTCTGTCCAGCCACTGATTGCACTCCCATGCAGCACCCGTGCCCATCCAACAAGTACAACTTCCTCTCTCCCACTCATGCCTCGACCTTCTTCTCCACCACCCCTTCGCTTATCATCTGTACCAGCTCATGGTGAAGTCCGCAAATTCTGATGTGGGTCTGAAGCATCAGCGGAGACCATGGAAGATGGTGCGAGCCCGTGGCGAAGTCCATGAAGTTCCAAAGCCTCAGCGAAGTCGAAGCTGCTGTGTGGAGACCTCCCATCCTCCGAGATCTGCTTTGCAGTGGAGCCATGTGCATGAGGATCCACCCACCATGAGATGCATGTGTTCTTCCAGGTAGCTGTAGGCCTTCAGCACCTTCTTCTCCCCGGAACTCCGCCATCTAAGCAAAGCCCTAAGAGTAATTTCCGACTGCTGCATGTCACGCATGTCCATGGTCTGGCGTGGGAGGAAGGATTAAGGCTGGAGGAAGGAGAAAGGGGGGAGGAAGATTTAAGAGGGGAGAAAGGTGCTGAGGGGGTGGAACAGCCAGGTGAACGTGCAAGGGAGGGCCTGTGGACCATTAACAGGATGCAAATTGGGTTCATGCTGGCCTCCAGCAGGATTCACGAACATCCATGGCGGACACCATAGGGTGATCCCGCTGTGATTTCACACTGGCATGAAACCGATTTCTGCCCCATCCACCAAATTCTCTCCCCCGCCCACCATGACACCCGCCGCCAACGGGAACAGAAAATTCTGGCCAATGTTTCAGGTCGATGACCTTTCATTGGAACTGGCATCACCAGCAACCTCTAAATTAGGGCTCACAATCCCTAGCTGTACTAATATACTTTTCTGTACCTGTCCTGGAAGCAGTACTGTAAAGAAAAATAGTAATTTATTTAAAATGTCCGTGGAATCTGGAATTGTTTTTAAGAATGTTTGCAAAGGACTTTCATCAATGGTAAAGAAAATTTTCTTTGATAATAAGAAATATTGGTCCATGTGACCTGACAACATAGCTGGAAGCAATATCAACAGCAAGGAAGTTAAGACACAGAGGCCCTATGGCCGGCACACACAAAGGACAGCTGAAGGCAGAATGGGATCAGTACACAGATGCAGGCACAAAGAGAAAGCAGACAGAGACAGAAAGAGGAACCCACAGAATTCTTGTGAGGAGGAAAAATAAAGCTTTCTCAGGAAAATGTCAATTTTTTATGTTTGGCTGAAAAGGAGGCAGGAGCTCTTGGAAGCACTGTGTGAGCCGGTTAAATAGATCTAAAATGTGAAAAAACAGTGTGAATAGCTAAAGAGCAGGATATTTTACCAGAAGTGGCTAAATCATGAACTGGGTGTTATTGCTTGATCAGTTGAATAGGAACTCTGAAAATTTATACCATCGGTTCTGCCATGACCCAAGGAAGACAGGGTTCCTAGAAGCGTGCTTTGCTGATGATAGTCATACCCAAGAAACTTGGAGGTGAAAGCTGGTGTTGGGTAGGACTCCTGAATGAATAAAGACCAGCATATTGTGGAACTGTGTAGCTACATGGTGCCACATGTCTGTGGGAAGTGACACGGGTGCTTGTGGTTGTGTAAGACATATATTTGTTGTATCAATTATTTCAAGTAAAATTTACATTTTTATCATCTGCCAGTTAATTCATTTTTAATTTAAGTTGGTTCTGAATGGTGGTTGAAGTAAAAGTTACAAAAGGTGAAATCTTGTGGTAATTTCTCCATTTGGGGTCATTCACTTTGGTTTATGGTTCCCCTCATGGGGAACCCTACAGCACCCTACACTCATGTGTTTTCAAAGGTTGTTAAATTTTCTTTAAGAACACATTTGTTGTGCTTCTAGGCAACATGGGTGCACTGTTGTCTGGCCTTCTTGGGCTGGATGGAGGGGGGTTGCGGGAGGTGCATGATAGATTCAAAAAAAGATCAGCCCCTTCTGCTGCATTGCAATAACTAATTCAGAAAAATCACCCTCCATAAAACAGCCTTTACTTCTCCTCTGCCCTGCCATTGCACTATTTTATAGTTCCACTATCTATATTCCACTTCAGCTGTTGCTTAAATTTGGTAAATAATTGTTTGGCCAATTGAGAAAAACTAATATGATCGCAGATACTAATGATTTCCAGTATTGGACATAACTCTCCTAAACATAAGTGACTCCCAGTAGAAAACTGTAAAGAAGCTATCATATTTTTCCTAAGATTATTGTGGAATATTTTAAAACAGGCTTATGTGTGTGTGTGTGAGTGTGTGTGTGTATTGTTCTATGTGTGTGGCTAAGTTAATTAAATTAGAGGCAGGTAAACTGCAAAGTTTAAATTATCAAAGAAATTAGGTGTAAATCAATGAAATAGAGATGAGTAAAGCTAGGGTGAGGTCAATAGATATAGTGCAAATGAAATTTGCATTTTTAAGAAAGTGGGGAAGGACTTGATTTTCACAGAGATATGGGATATGTCTTCAACTGGCAAGATAAATAGGGCAAGGGTATTATGTTGATTTTTCCTAAAAGTGCTGGTCATTTTGAGAACATGAACATTTTTTTTATATTCTGGGAAAAGTGACTTCTAAAGACAAGTGGAAACAATGGGATTTACAAATCAAAAGTGGTAAAATATATTTTAAAAAGGATGGAAGGCTGTGTGAGGTGTGGCCGTGTGAGATAATGAAAGATAACTGTGAAACAGACTTCGGGATAAAGCCTCTAGCCACCCTGCAGAAGTTTGCTGTTCCAGTAATCAAAGCTGTGTTAAAAGCCTTTGGAATTCCATTGCCCAGTGGGTGTGTAATATTGCTGGATGACTTTATAAATTTGGAATCTATTTGGACAGTTGCCTTAAAGGAGTGTGCAGTTGGGAATTTGGTTAAATAGAAATTTTGGGAACTGTTGTAACCTAAAACTGTAATCTTTAGTGTGTGTTTAAGGTTTTCCTTCTTTTGTTAATAAATGTTTTAATTTAATCTTTAAAATCTCTAAAGGTGGTCTCATTACTCCTGACTTCAGTGCACCAGCATTCTCGTAATAAATATAAATTGCAAAATCGTTGTGATAGCGTGGCCGAGTTTCCCTTGTGGATTTGGTCAGCCTGGCAAACACTACCCGCCTTATCATAACAAAATATGGAGGTGACGTAAAAGCTGCATATTTAACTTTATGTTAAGTATTAAATATCACATGCATATTGTCATAGGGTCAAGAAGATTAGAGAATTAAGCATATGGTTTAAAGAGTGGTGTGAAGGAGTTTCAATTCATGGGACACTAATGCCAGTACTAAGCGAAGAGGGAGCTGTTCCATTGGGATAGGCTCCACTTAAACTGGGCTGGGTCGGTGCCCTGGCAAATCCTGGCAGATAGGGCTTTAAGCTAAAAGGGGATTCAGATAAAGGGAAATTTAGAAAGCTAAAGAGAAATATCAAGGCAATGCAACAATGTAGCAATTTGGCTAAAGACCAGCAGGGTGGGACAGACAGAAAGTTTAATGGTAATAGTGCTTCAGCAAACAAGGGCCATGCAAATAACAGCGATTTAAAAAAAACGCTCTTTATCTGAATGCACGAGGAATTCATAGCAATTTGCATGAACTAACTGCACAAATCAAGATAAATGGGCTTGATTTATTTGCCATTAGAGGTTGGGAAATAAATATTCCAGAATACTCAACATTTCAAAAAAAAACAGGCAAAGTGGAAAAGGAGGAGTAGCCATGGTAATAAAGGGTGTCATAGGGACAGTAGTAAGAAAGTATCTTGGCTCAGAAGATCAGGAAGTAGCATGGGTGGCAATTAGGAATAACAGAAGTCAGAAAACATTTGTGAGACAAGTTTATAAGCCCTTTAATAGTTGTTATGCAGTTGACAGAACATTAAGCAAGAAATAACTGGAGCTAGTAACAAAGGCAATTTAATAACTGAGGGAGACTTTAATCCTCATCTAGACTGGCCAAATCAAATTGGCAAAGGAGGTCCGGAAAATGAGTTTGTAGAATGCTTTTACAACAGCTTCCTAGAAGAATACATTGTGGAACCAACTAGGAATAAAGCTATTTTAGAAGTAGTGTTGTATAACGAGGCAGGGTTAATTATCAATCTATAGCAAAATATCCACTGGGAAAAAAGTGATCATGATACAATTAAATTCCATATTAAGTGTTAGAGTGACATACTGAAGTGACTGGGTGCTGGTGAAGGTTGATTAGGTAAGTAGACTGAAAGGTATGGTGATAAATATACAGTGGGGAACAGTTAATGAAATCATTCAAAATTTTCAAATACATCATGCTCCATTAAAAAAACAAAAACACAGCTTCTACTGAGGCTTGACAGGGATTCCTCAGGCTTGAGCCTTGGCCTCTTCCAAGTGGCACCTTTAAGTGAGAGAGGAGAGAGCAATTGACAGCATACTTCTAATATGGAGGCACGCTTGTTTCTCAGGCGCCATGCATGGATCCTTCCTGAGTGGAGGCCCAAATCCAAGCTCCCCATCACCAATTGCCCAGTCCCACCCCACCCCTGCCAGCTGGGCTGCCCTCTCTTTGAACTCCATGAAAACTTTCTGATGTGGGACCCCCCCACCCAACTTTGATCCCCCCCATCCCCCCCCACCAACCCCCGACCACCCCCCCCACCTCCCCCCCCGCCAACCCCGCTCCCATCTTCTCATGTTCTTGCTGGTTG
Organism: Cetorhinus maximus; assembly: GCF_964194155.1. Lineage (NCBI taxonomy): Eukaryota > Metazoa > Chordata > Chondrichthyes > Lamniformes > Cetorhinidae > Cetorhinus > Cetorhinus maximus. Next base: position 114,690,470 of record NC_135879.1, on the reverse strand, counting down.
TGCCTCAACTTATCCTGCTCAAAGACAACATAAAGATGGGCTTGAGAGATTGTCTGTTGCCTCCATTTGTACATAGCAATTTCATGTCCATTTCTCATATTTCCACTCTTAGAGATAACCCACTGGATGATGTGGCATGACATTAATGCTCTGCAAGTTGTCCAGAAAGATTATGGCCCAGCTCCCTCAGAGCGTTGAGCCCATCCACATGCAAGGATAAGGCTCAGAGAGGCATCTCATTTGCAGAGGTTGCTGTTACCCTCTGTGCATGAGCCCATTCCCACACTCCCATCCCCTTCCATACAGCATTGATCTCTCTATGTGGAAGGGCGAACGAGGCTCAATGGTCACTCTACCACAGAGTCCATGTACTGCAGTGGGGCTATGAGGCATGACCTTATGCCCTTGCCACTGAGGCCCATGTACCCTGACATTCATTGGCTTCATTATGGACAGTGTGAGCGGCTGAAGCTTCACTTAGCCTGGCGGAGGGAATGAGGTCATTCATCCTTTTCCAGCATTGTATGGGTGACCTGCACTGGACAGCATGGGCACTTACAGCATCGGTGACCTGCACCTATGGAGGGTTGGTTTCCCTGCTCGGCCTCCTCCTCCCAGCAGTCGGGTAGAGAATACTCCTCCTGACCTCCATATGGTTGAGGAGGATGCCCAGGGGGGCGTCACTAAACTTGGGCGCTGGACCTCCCCCGCGCCTTCCTGACATCTCGATAGGAATTGACAGTAAGTTGGATGCCCGGGCGCCTTTTAAATATGGCACCTGGATATGACAGCGGGGCACGCGCCATCCAGCCCGCCACACTGTGCTAGATGTCAGGAAACCCCCAAATGCATAATTAATGATACTGGGGGCACACAATTCCGCGGGATTTCCCGTTGACCTCTGCAACAGGAAACAATCCCTGCCCCCGCTCCCGCCATGGGAATTAGTCCCGGCTGGGGAATCAAGAACATTGGTGCACAGTGTCATAATAAGGAGCCAATCAATTATGACGGAGCTGAGGAGAAATTTCTTCAATCAGACGGTTGTTTGGAAACTTTGGAATTCTCCATCACAGGGAGCAGCGAATATTCCATCATTGAGAGTATATTCAACAAAAACAATAACATATTAAATTTGTATAGAACCTTTAATGTAATAAAGCATCTCAAGAATTAAATAAAACATCCCAAGAATCCAAAGATTACGGAACTCTGAGTTACAGAGGGATCTGGGTGTCTTGGTACATGAATCACAAGTACAGCAAGAGATTAGGAAGGCAAATGGAATATTGTCATTTATTGCAAGGGGAATGAAATATAAATGTAGGGATGTTTTTCTATAGTTTTACAGGGTGTTGGTGAGACCACATCTGGAGTACTTGTATACAGTTTTGGTTTCCTTATTTAAGAAAGATTATAAATCATTTAAGAAAGGAAATAACATCTGGGGCTAGTGCCAAAATTGGGAGAGCTTTCTCACAGGCTAGTCAAGCAACAGCCTGACTTAATCATCCTCACGGAATCATACTTTGCAGATCATGTCGCAGACACCACCATCACCATCCCTGCATATGTCCTGTCTCACCAGCAGGACAGACCTAGCAGAGGTGGTGGCACAGTGGTATACAGTTGGGAGGGAGTTGCCCTGGGAGTCCTCAACATCGACTTTGGACCCCATGAAGTCTCATGGCATCAGGTCAAACATGGGCAAAGAAACCTCTTGCTGATTGCCCATACTGCCCTCCCTCAGCTGATGAATCAGTTCTCCTGCATGTTGAACATTACTTGGAGGAAACACTGAGGGTGGCGGTGGCACTCTGGGTATGGGACTTCAATGTCCACCACCAAGAGTGGCTCGGCAGCAACAATACTAACCAAGCTGGCCGAGCCCTAAAGGACATAGCTGCTAGACTGGGTCTGTGGCAGGTGGTGAGGGAACCAACAAGAGGGAAACACATAGTTGACCTCATCCTCACCAACCTGCCTGCCGCAGATGCATCTGTCCATGACAGAATCGGTAGGAGTGACCACCCCACAGTCCTTGTGGAGACAAAGTCCCATCTTCACATTAAGGATACCCTCCACTGTGCTAAATGGGATAGATTTCAAACAGACCTAGCAACTCAAGACTGATCATCCATGAGGCGCTGTGGGCTACCAACAGCTGCAGAATTGTACTCGAACTCAACCTGAAACCCCATGGCGCAGCATATCACCCACTCTACCATTACCATCAAGCCAGTGGATCAACCCTAGTTCAATGAAGAGTGCAGGAGGGCATGCCAGGAGCAGCACTCGGCATACCTAAAAATTAGGTGTCAACCTGGTGAAGCTGTAACACAGGACTACTTGCATGACAAACAGCATAAGCGGCAAGTGATAGACAGAGCAAAATGATTCCACAACCAACGGATCAGATCTAAGCTCTGTAGTGCTGCTACATCCAGTTGTGAATGGTGGTGGACAATTAAACAACCCACTGGAAGAGGAGGCTCCACAAATATCTCCAACCTCAAAGATGGGGGAGCCCAGCACGCCAGTGGAAAAGATAAGGCTGATGCATTTACTACAATATTCAGTCAGAAGTGCCAAGTGGATAATCCAACTCGGCCTCCTCCAGAGGTCCCCAGCGTTACAGATGCCAGCCAATTTGACTCACTCCGCATGATATCAAGAAGTGGCTAAAAGCACTGGATACTGCAAAGGTTATGGGCCCTGACAATATTCTGGCAATAGTATTTAAGACTCCAGAACTTGCTGCACCCCAAGTCAAGTTGTTCCAGTACAGCTACAACACTGGCATCTACCCAGCAATGTGAAAAATTGCCCAGGTATGTCCTGTACACAAAATGCAGGACAAATCAAACCCGGCCAATTACCACCTCATCAGCCTACTCCTGATCATCAGTAAAGTGATGGAAGGGGTCATCAACAGTGCTATCAAGTGGCAGTTGCTTAACAACAACCTGCTCACTGACGCCCAGTTTGAGTTTTGCCGGGGCCAGTCAGCTCCTGACCTCATTACAGCCTTGGTTCAAACATGGACAAAAGAGCTGAACTCCCAAGGTGAGATGAGAGTGACTGCCCTTGATATCAAGGCTGCATTTGACCAAGTGTGGCATCAAGGAGCCCTAGCAAAACTGGGGTCAATGGGAATCACGGGGAAAACTCTCCACTGGTTGGAGTCATACCTAGCACAAAGGAAGATGGTTGTGGTTGTTGGAGATCAGTCATCTCAACTCCAGGACATCACCACAGGAGTTCCTCAGGGTAGTGTCCTTGGCCCAACCATCTTCAGCTGCTTCATCAATGACCTTCCTTCCATCCATAAGGTCAGAAATGGGGATGTTCGCTGATGATAGCACAATATTCAGCACCATTCGTGACTCCTCAGATACTGAAACAGTCCATGTCCAAATTCTGCAAGACCTGGATAATATCCAGGCTTGGGCTGACAAATGGCAAGTAACATTCGTGCCACACAAGTGCCAGGCAATGACCATCTCCAACAAGAGAGAATCTAACCATTGCCCCTTGACGTTCAATGGCATTACCATCACTGAAGCCCCCACTTTCAACATCCTGGGGTTACCATTTACCAACAACTGAACTGGAGTAGCCATATAAATACTGTGGCTACAAGAGCAGGTCAGGGGCTAGGAATCCTGCAATGAGTAACTCACCTTCTGACTCCACAAAGCCTGTCCACCATCTACAACGTACAAATCAGGAGTGTGCTGGAATACTCTCCACTTGCCTGGATGAGTGCAGCTCCTACAACACTGAAGAAGCATGACAGCATCCAGGACAAAGCAGCCCGCTTGATTGGCACCACATCCACAAACATTCACTCCCTCTACCACCGACGCACAGAGGCAGCAGTGTGTACCATCTACAAGGTGCACTGCAGGAATTTACCAAGGCTCCTTAGACAGCAACTTCCAAACCCATGACCACTACCATCTAGAAGGACAAGTGCAGCAGATAGATGGGAACACCACCAGCTGAAAGTTCCTATCCAAATCACTCACCATCCTGAATATATTGCCCTTCCTTACTGTCACTGGGCCAAAGTCCTGGAACTCCCTTCCTAATAGCACTGTGGGTGTACCTACACTACATGGACTGCAGCAGTTCAAGAAGGCAGATCATCACTACCTTCTCAAGGGCAACTAGGGATGTGCAATAAATGCTGGTTCAGCCAACAAAGCCCACATGCCATGAATTAATTAAAGATAAATAAACAAACAAACAAATAAATAAACGTGTTAGAAGCAGTTCAGAGAAGGTTCACTCAACTGATACTTGGGATTGAGGGTTGGGGGTTATCTTACAGGGAAAGGTTGGACAAGCTGGGCCTGTGTACATTAGAGTTTAGAGGAATGAGAGGTGATCTTGTTGAAACATATTAGGTCTGGAGGGGACTTGACAGAGTGGATGTTGAAAGGATGTTTATCCTTCTGGGAGTGACTAGAACTAGGGGACACAATTTAAAAATAAGGGATCTCCCATTTAAGACTGAGATTAGGAGAAACTTTTTCTCTGGGTCATGTGCCTTTGGAGAACTCCCTTTCCTGGGCCCTCCATGAGAGGGTCATTGAGTATTTTTAAGGCAAAGGTAGATAGATTCTTGACTAACAAGGGCATCAAAGGTTATCAGGGGTAGGCGGAATGTGGAGTTGAGGCTACAATCAGATCAGCCATGACCTTATTGAATGGCAGAGTGGGCTTGAGGGGCCAAATGGCCTACTCATGGTCCTAATTTTTAAGTTCATGGGATCGTTATAAAACACAACATGACTCCAATTGCTTAGGGAGATCTCAGGTCAGACGATGAAATGCTTTTTCAAAGAGGTATGGTCCAGTCTGAGATAGGTAGGCTTTTGATCTCTTGGAATCAATGGAAAAGGGAATGGGCAGGAAAATTGAGTTTTTTTTTTCTTTCATGAAATGTGGGCATCGCTGGTAAGGCCAGCATTTGTTGCCCATCCCTAATTGCCCTTGAACTGATCTTGCTAGGCCATTTCAGAAGGCAGTTAAGAGTCAACCACATTTTTGTGGGTCTGGAGTCACATCTAGGCTAGACCAAGTAAGGATGGCAGATTTCCTTCCCTAAAGGACATCAGTGAATCAGATGGGTTTTTACAATAATCAGTGATAGTTACGTGGTCACCATTACTGAGACTAGCTTAATATTCCAGATTTATTAACTGAATTCAAATTCCATCAGCTGCCATGGTGGGATTTAAACCCCATGTCCCCAGAGCTTTAGCCTGGGTCTCTGGTTTACTTGTCCAGTGACATTACCACTACACCACCAACTCCCCATCCCTTCTGAGGTAGAAGATCAGCCATTAGCTTATTGAATGGTGGAGCAGGCTCAAGGGGGCCGCATGGTCTACTCTTCCTCCTGTTTCTTATGTTCTTAAGGTTTCAAGTGACAAATGTTAGCATTAAGTCAAAAATAAAGTTGTTAACCTTATAAATATATAAATCACCCATTTCTCTTAAACTCAACTACTTCTTTTGTTTGATTTTTCTTAACCTAAATACTAACCTTGTGCAGCATTGCCAAGTTCATTCCCTGTTTATGCATGCTATAGGTGAATTGTATTATGTTGTAATATGTTGAAAGAACAACTATTTCACAGAAAAGTCTGCACTGATCAACAAAATCATCTACTGTTGGCAGATATAGCCCAGAGCTTAAAATTAGTCATGCTTTAAACATTACTGATCAACAATTCTGCGATGCTGTTTTATTGTTTGAATTTTATGTTTAATTCTTAATCTGCTTTTTACTGGATTTGCACCTTAAAATATCTTACATAAAACAAGGTAAAATCCCTAATCAAACAAACAGCTATTCTGCATTGTAATTATAAGTATACCTTTCTTAATGGGACTATAACATTCTGCATATGCCAGTTTGCAACTCCTTATTAACTCTTGGAGGGCAATATTATATGTAACAAAAATAAAAACTGTAGATTGTAATTGTAGATTAGAACAGATCTGTGGATGTTTCTTTTAAGCTATATGTGTAACTATTTGGATTCCCCTCAAATTGTTCTTTCTGTGCCATTGTTGATGGTAAATATGTTACCTCTTTCGCCTAAAATTCCAGATTTCTCAGAAGTCTTTCCTTTGTTCCTTTCTGTTTCTTCTCCACATGATCGATCTTCCCCTCCTACCTTATTCTTTCTTTTGGTGTTGATTCTGCCCTGTGGTATCTCACCACAAGGCCTCTGACCCCCATTCTGGACTCCTTCCTGTTATCTGTTCTCCTTCTCCTATCTGTTTCCTAATTCTTGTTTACTAGCACAGTTTTATGCATCAAAATTTTAATGTAACCATGCCTATGTAACTTGAGCCTGCCTGACCTCATTTACATTTGTATTTTTGGCTGCTGCTCCAGACATAAGCCCATCAATCATGCTTTACACTTCTTTACTTCTTTTCTCTTTATCCCTCCAAGATCCCTCTCTTCTATTGTTGTGCCTCCTTTCACTTTCCCCCTCTCAGGTAGTCTGTCCTCCCAATTCCCAACCCTAACCCTTCAGGATACCCTGACCTTCATGATCTTTTGTCATCATCCTAGGCTTGACTCCCTCTTAGATAAGCCTACGCCTTCCCTCTGTGCCTCACTAGATATCCTCCGGTGGTCTCATGAAGGGACTCTATTTCAAGCAGCATTCTCAACTTCCCATCCACTCTCTCACCAACCTTCCCACCCAGTATGCAGACAGGAAGCTAATCTTGCCAATCTCTTTGTTCAACTCACCCCTACTCTTCCTTTCATGCCTCAACCCTACTTTCATCCCTGGGAAAAAAAAGACACAATTCATTTACAACTGTGCTTTTAAAATCTCAACTGTCGAGCCTATGGCCATCCATTCACCACAACATTTCTGCAGCTACCTCTGATGCCCTAGACCCAATGAAATCATTACTCACTGTCATTGTGGCCATTCCCCTGGTACAGTCCACATCTATGTTCTCTTAAGCCCAAGGGATGCAAACTTGAAAGGGTATGGCAGAGAACTAGTTTAGTTATCTACCAGATCTGGTTGGACTACATAAAATACTATCTAGCAGTGCTTTCAGTTGCTAAAACAGTTTGCTATGCCAGGATCATCCTGGAATGCAAGGATAAGCATGATTCCTTTTCTCTGCTGCAAACTGGGGAAGGTGGTGGCATCATGGTATTGACAATAGACTAATAATCTATGTGACCCAGGGCAATGCTCTGGGGACCTGGGCTTGAATCCCACCATAGCAGATAGTGAAATTTGAAGTCAGTAAAAATCTAGAATAAAAAGTCTAATGATGACCATGAAACTGTTGTCGATTGTTCCAGAAACTCATCCAGTCCACTAATCTCCTTCATGGAAGGAAATCTGATGTCCTTATCTAGTCTGGCCTACTTGTGGATCCAGATCCACAGCAATGTGGTTGACTCTTAAATGCCCTCTGAATTGCCTATCAAGCCACTCAGTTGTATTAAACCGCTAAAAAGCCAATACAAAGTAATGAAAGTGGACAGGCCACTTGGCATTGACCTAGACAATGGCAAAGTCCTCCTTTTGGCTAGTGCCAAAATTGTCTCACAGGCTAGTCAAGCAACAACCTGAAACAGTCATACTCACGGAATCATACTTTACAGATCATGTCCCAGACACCACCATCACCATCCCAGGGTATGTCATGTTCCCACTGGCAGGACAGAGGTGGCAGCACAGTGGTATACAGTCAGAGTGAGTTAACCTGGGCATCCTCAACATTGACTCTGGGCCCCGTGAAGTCTCATGGCATCAGGTGAAACATGGGCAAGGAAACCTCCTGCTGATTATCACTTACTGCCCCCCCACCTGCTACCAACGCCCCCCACCACCCCTCAGCTGATGAATCAGTACGCTTCCATATTGAACACCACTTGGAGGAAGCACTGAGGGTGACAAAGGCCTGAATGTATTCTGGGTGAGTGAACTTCAATATCCATCACCAAGAGTGGCTTGGTAGCATCACTACTGACCTAGCTGGCTGAGTCCTAAAGGTCATAACTGCTAGACTGGGTCCGTGGCAGGTGGCGAGGGAACCAAAAAGGGGGAAAAACATACTTGACCTCATCCTCACAAACCTACCTGCTGCAGATGCATCTGTCCATGACAGTATCGGTAGGAGTGACCACCTCACAGACCTTGTGGAGATGACGTCCCATCTTCATTTTGAGGATACCCTCCATCGTGTTGTGTGGCACTACCACCATGCTAAGTGGGTTAGATTTCAAACAGATCTAGCAACTCAAGACTGGGTATCCAGGTGCTGTGGGCTATCTGCAGCAGCAGAATTGCACTCAACCACAATCTATAACCTCATGGCCCGGCATATCCACCACTCTATAATTACCACCAAGCCAGGGGATCAACTCTGGTTCAATGAAGAGTACAAGAGGGCATGCCAGGCTAAAAATGAGGTATCAACCTGGTGAAGCTACAACACAGGACTACTTGCATGACAAACAGTGAAAGCAGCAAATAATAGACAAAGCTAAGCAATCCCACAGCCAACAAATCAGATCTAAGCTCTGCAGTGCCATATCCATTGGTGGACAATTAAACAACTCCTGGAGAAGGAGGTTCTACAAATATCCTCCTCCTCAATGATGGGGGAAGCCCAGCACATCAGTGCAAAAGATAAGGCTGAAGTATTTGCAACAATCTTCAGCCAGAAGTATCGAGTCAATGACCCACCTCGGCCTCCTCCAGAGGTCCCCAGTATCATAGATGCCAGTCTTCAGCCAATTTGATTCACTCCACGTGATATCAAGAAGTGGCTGAAGGCACCGGATACTGCAAAGGCTATTGGCCTTGAAAATATTCTGGCAATAGTACTGAAGACTTGTGCTCCAGAACTTGCCGCGCCCCTAGCCAAGCTGTTCCAGTACAGCTACAACACTGGCATCTACCCAGCAATGTGGAAAATTGCCCACATTTGTCCTGTACACAAAAAGCAGGACAAATCCAATGCCCCCTCAGCCTACTCTCGATCATCAGTAAAGTTATGGAAAGGGCATCAACAGTGCTATCAAACAGCACTTGCTTAGCAATAACCTGCTCACTGGTGCTCAGTTTGGGTTCTGCCAGGGCCACTCAGCTCCTGACCTCATTACAGCCTTGGTTCAAACATGGACAAAAGAGCTGAACTCCAGAGGTGAGGTGAGAGTGACTGTCCTTGACTTCAAGGCTGCATTAGACCAAGTGTGGCATCAAGGAGCCCTAGCAAAACTGGAGTCAATTGGGAATCAAGGGGAAAACTCTCCACTGTTTGAAGTCATACCTAGCACAAAGGAAGATGGTTGTGGTTGTTGAAGGCCAATCATCTCTGTTTCAGGACATCACTACAGGAGTTTCTCAGGGTAGTCCAACCATCTTCAGCTGCTTCATCAATGACATTCCTTCCATCATAAGGTCAGAAGTGGGGATGTTCGCTGATGATTGCACAATGTTCAATACCATTCGTGACTCCTCAGATCCTAAAACAGTCCATGTCCAAATGCAGCAAGATCTGGATAATATCCAGGCTTGGGCTGGCAAGTGGCAAGTAACATTCACGCCAAGCAATGAGTAACTCCAACAAGAGAGTATCTAACCATTACCCCTTGATATTAAATGGCATTACCATCACGGAATCCCCCACTATCAACAACCTAGGGGTTACCATTGACCAGAAACTGAACTAGACTAGCCATATAAATACAATGGCTACAAGAGCATGTCAGGGGCTCGGAATCCTGCGGCGAGTAACTCACCTCCTGACTCCCCAAATTTTCCGTCCATCCACAACAATTCCCGCAGAGGGCAGGACCAGAAAATCCCACCTTTCCTTTTTGGTCCCCACTTCAAACTCTGTTCCTAGCTACCAACTCCCATCCCTCTTTCTGGCAACATTCTGAGACTAAACCATTCTCTTTGCAACCTTGGTGTCATACTTTATCCCAAGATAAGCTTTCAACCACATATTTGTGCCATCACTAAGACCACCTATTTCCACTGCTGTAACCTGACTTTGCCTCTGTTTCAGCTCATTTGCTCCTGAAATCCTTTGTTACTTCTGGAACTGACTATTCAAATGCAATTCTGGCTGGTCTCCATCATTCTACCCTCCATAAACTTGAAGTCAGCCAAAACTTTGCTGCCCGAATTTAACTTGCACCAAGTCCCATTCACCTATCACTCCCATATTCGCTGACTCGCATTGGCTCCCGGTAAAACAACATCTTGATTTTATAATTTTCATCCTTGTTTTCAAAGATCTCCATGTTCTTAGCCCTCTATCTCTGTTAACTACTCCAGCACCATAACTCTCCGTTCATCTAATTTTGGCCTATGAACATCCCTGATTTTCATTGCTCCATTATTAGTAGCCATGCCTGCAGCTGCCTTGGTCCTAGCTCTGGAATTCCCTCCATAAATCTCTTAGCCTCTCTACCTCACTTGCCTTCTTTAAGATATTCCTTAAAACCTATCTCTTTGACCAAGCTTTTGGTCATCTAATCTAATATCTCCTTATGTGACTCGGTGTTACATTTTGTTTTATAATGCCCCTGTGGGATGTTTTATTACGTTAAAATCTCTATATAAATATAGGTTTTGGTTGCTGTTGTTATGCATCAATCTCCTTAGCATATATGCCCTCAAAGCACACAACCACCATCCCTTTGTGATGCATTGGTTGAATCTCCAAGCAGGCAATGAAAATGTTGTTCTTTTTATTTCTTCAAAGACAGTGAAATTTTACTGAATGCTATTTTTAACACATTGGTTATGTTAAGTAGATTGACAACTTTGTTGAAATAGCACACAAATGCATTTTACACAAATGCCTTAACCTAGGTGCTCAGCAGAATTTCAACTCACCATTTCTTCTCCGTTCCTCACAAACTCAACCAGTGGCTATAACTTCTCACTTTTTATTGTTCCAACCTTGGTTCTGCTTCATCTATTGACCTCCGTGAGCTTCACTATGTTCTCTAATTTCAAATGGGGCTCCATAATTACTTTTATTTCTCCTGCTGCGTCTAACATGTTCAATATCTTTTCTTTGTGTCAATTATACTCCAACAAGTCATAATTCCCTATAATTTTTCCTACAACTTTTAACTTTCCTCCATCACAAGCTTTCTTTCTTCTTTCTATTTTGGTGATATCATTTAAATGAGGGTCCTCCTGATTTTCCTCTTTCTCTTTTATCTGAGTAGCACATTATTGGGGGAAGTGGTGGTGTAGTGGTATTGTTGTATTGCCACTAGACTGGTAATATCATAGAGCCAGGGTAATGCTTTGGGGACCTTGGTTCAAATCCCACTATGGCAGATGATGGAATTTGAATTTAATGAAAATAAAAGTCTCATGATGACCATGAAACCATTGCTGATTATCATAAAAACCCATCTGGTTTGCTAATGTCCTTTAGGGAAGGAAATCTGCTGTCCTTATGTGGTTGGCCTACCTGTGACTTGGTTGACTTTTAAAAATGCCCTCTGTGGGCGACACCGACATCCCATGGACAAATGAAAAAATTTAACTCCCTTCCTAAGAGCACTGTGGGTGTACCTGCACCACATGGACTGCAGCGGTTCAAGAAGGCAGCTCACCACCACCTTCTCATGCTCAACTAGGGATGGGCAATAAATGTTGGCACAGCCAGTGAAGCCCAAATCCTGTAAATGAATAAAAGAAAAATTCCCCACACTCCCTCATCCTTATTATGTTTAATTCTAGACTTATTACTTATTATTAAGACTTATTATCAAGACTCCGATTCCAATTCATTCTCCCTTTGGACCTCAAAACTGTGGAGCTCCTTAAGTCACTCAGTTCTCCTTTTCACCTATGATCAGCAAGCATTTAAAATCCAACATTGGGGGCAGAGTACCTCTGATGAGCACAGGTGACCCCCAAAGGAGGCTCCCCCTCCCCCTCTTGCCTGACACCAGCCCATGGAACTAAACCTGCCAGGCTTCCCTCATGGTGTGGGCCTCCCTCTGCCGTGGGTAGAATAGCGGTGGAGGTGAGATGAGGCCTTTAAGTGGCCTCCATCGGCCCCACCCCCTTAAAATTTCATACAGTTTGCGGGCAGACAAGTAGGTGGTGTCAACTAATTGTTTATTAATCTCATCTTGTCCTCTTTTTTCAAGCTTTGTGGAGTGCCATGGAGCATCTCCCCTTATCCAGATTTCTCAGTAAAGAAACTGTGGCTCTAGGTGTGTGAAGGGCTTCAAGAAAGTGAACAAAGTTATCTGTGTTTTTATTGAGCAAAGAATGAAGCAGTTAAAATTGAGTGAAATTGTTACGCATGTAAATCATTAATTACATTCACATCCTTTACTTGTAACAATCAACTTCATCTTCAATTGGCAAATGTACTATAAATTCTCTTTGTACAATAATAATATTTGCAATCGGTTGCAGACTTGGCAGGGCAGGACTGTTAACCTGCATAATATGACTTCTATTTTGTCTGATATTGTATAGGTGTAGGTTAGTTGATAAATTAGGTTCAATGAAGTGAGAGGAGCTAATCTGATTCATCTAGGAGTCAAGGAACAGTACAGAGAAAAAAAATAACATGAAGCAAAGAAAAACAGATGTTGGGATAAAAAATGAACAGTGAGATGAAAATAAGGAGCCAGGAAAACAGGAAGTTTAGTGGGAAAGTACAATCCATATTTTATGTTATGTTGTGAAATGGCATAGCGAAATAGCATGATTCCTTCCCAGGCAGGGTGGATTTTACATTCTGCCTCTGGCGGAATTGAAGGCAGGGGGCTTGTAAAATCGAGTGCAAGGCCTTCCCACCACCTACCTGCCTCCCCCCAAACTGTATGAAATTTTAATGGGGTGGGGGCGACGGAGGCCACTTAAAGGCCTTATCCCACCCCCACCGCTATTCTACCCATGGCAAAGGGAGGCCCACACCATGAGGGAGGCCTGGCAGGTTTAGCTCCATGGGGGTAGGGGGAACCTTCTTTGGGGTCACCTGTGCCTATCAGAAGTACTCTGCCCCCAAAGTCATCCTTCACCCCTTTACCCTCCCCTCCCGGCCTCTCAAATCCAGCACCCACACCCCACACTGGGGCTGGCCAGCTTGAGCCCAGCGAAGTTCACCTCCCCCTCCCCCTCCATTTATCTTGGCGTCTGGCTTCAGTGACGATCTCCACCGGGGACTCGTTGTGTTTTGCCATGTGTCCTGGGTCTAGATGGGCTTTTGGGGCTTGTCTACCCTCCCCAAGTAAGCTGCTTGAGATTATAGTTTGTTAGGACCATTACTTTTTATTTACTGCTACTATATATATATAAATATATTAAGAACTCTGCATGAGGTTGGAACTTCTCCCTTCTCCAGACCTCTGTGTACTCCATACACAACTCATGTGGTGTTACATCATCATGACATCAGCATCATGAGCATCTGATGTTAACCCTTTACTCTATAGCCTGTAGACAGGCAGTGACCATCGCTCCCAACTGGCACTGCTGGGACCACAGAGCTGCTGCTCATCCGATTGGCCAGCAACTCTCTCAAGCTGGATTTCCCGTCCCTGGGGGGGGGCAGAAATCCCACCTCCAGCCCATTAACAGCCAAGGAACAGTTAAATGATAGCAGGACAGCCACTCTTCTCCCGACAGGCTCCCCACCGACTTTTAAACCGGGGGTGAGGGGGAGGCATCCCATAAAATCTAGCCCATTTTGAATCTTTCGCCTTTTGCCATGGGGCAGGGTAGATTGTTGGGTGCATTTATTTTCACCAGGCATTATTAGGGCAGTGCAAAGTGTACAATAGTAATTCTTCATAGAAAAATAGGAAAGGTTGAATGGTATCACCTTAGACAGCTTAATACACCCCACTCTACTCTCCTCCACCAATTTGATTAAGGGTGCCAGTGGGAGAGGATTGGAAGCAAGTTGCTTTTTTGTCTACTTGGCTACTTAAAAGCTGCATTCCATTGTATAATGTTGAGAAAGAGATACACCTTTAAAAAAAAATGAATCGAAGGAATAGGCTGGAAAATAAAGAATTTGAAAAACACGAGAGAGGAAGGAAGGAGGAAATAAGAAACAAATATTTTAAAAACTGTGAACAAATTAAAACGTTGCAGCAAATTGTGTACAAAAATGAAAAATAGTTGAAAAATAACAATGGAACAAAAAACTAAATTGAGAAATAATAAAAATATTGGTCAGGGAGTAAAGAAGAGATACATTGAGAGTACATGCAGGAGAAACAAATATATTCACAGTGCATGTCTTAGCTAACCATTGCTGCCATAATAATCTAATGGAAAGGCTCTTGTGTGGAGTACTGTGTTCAGTTGTTTTAGTAGAAATTATGGGCAAAAGTGGCATTCAGGCAAGGAATTCCCTTGCCATTACAAAGTACTTACAGTACAGAAACAGGTCATTCACTCAAGAGGTCCATGCTGATGTTTACTCTCCACATGAGCCTCCTAATGTGAAGTTTTCTTTTTCATCTAAACCCATCAATATATCCTTTTACCCCTTTCTCCCTCATGTGCTTATCTGGCTTCCCCTTAGATACATCTATGCCATTCACCTCAACTACCCCCTATGGTAGTGGGTTCCACATTCCAACCACTTTTTGAGTAAATAAGTTTCTTTTTAACTGCCTATTGGATTTATTGGTGACTATCTTATATTTATAGATTTGGTCTTGCTACAAATGAAAAATATCTTCTGTACATCTACTCTATCAAACACTTTGATAATCTTAAAGACCTCTCTTAGGGCACCCTTTAATCTTCTCTTTTCTAAAGAGCCATAGTTTGTTTAGTCTTTCCAGTCATTCTAGTTAACCCTTTTTGCACATTTTCTAGTGCTTCTAAGTCACTTTAATAATGTGGAGGTCAGAACTATTCACAGTACTCTGTGGTCTAACCAAAGTTTTGGTCAAATTTATCATAACTTCTGAGTTTTCAAACATAACTTCTGTTGTTCAAGTATCTTGTATATCCATTTAATAATAATTCTACTACTATAATTGTATTGAACTCATTATAGATCAGCCATCATCAGCCTAGCACTTATAATTCCTATTAGACTTACTCGCTCAACAACAACAACAACTTTCATTTACATAGCACCTTTAATCTCACAGCACTTCACTGGGGTGTTATTAAACAAAATTTGACCTGACACATTAGGACACAAAATTTGACCTGACACATTATGTTAGGGCACATAATCAAAAGTTTGGTCAACAAGATAGGTTTTAAGGAGCATCTTTAAGGAGGAAAGAGAGGCAGAGAGGTTTAAGGAAGAAATTCCAGAGCTAAGGGCTTTGGTAGCTGAAGAAACAGCCACCTGTGGTAGAGTGATTAAAAGAGGCCACTAGTTTCCTACTGGGTATAAATTGTCCTTTAAGTCCTTTAAACCATGATGAAATTCTCATCAATCTGCCCTAGCAGGAGGTTTTCATCTCTCCTAATGCAATATGTTCTAAAAGGTTACGCAAATGTCCTGCTAAATAGTTGATAAACCTAAAAGAAATATATCACTGACAAGCACCTCATTTTAAATTGTTTACATAAAGAATAATAACAGAAACCTGTGAATGATTACAAGCAGATAATCTCATAGAGGTGTTCAGCTGATGCTATATAGTAGGATTTTGTGGTTTATAACGCTACGTCGGAATTCCACAATGAGATTACTGCCTTGAAATCACTCATTAATTTTATTATACATATAGTGGGGTTGGTAAGCACAATTTTGTTCCATTGTTGCTTTTTTTTTGCTGGCGGTTGATGTTTTAATCGACACCAACAATCAGACCATTAGTACAGATGATGTGTGATGCACATTCTCAATGGTCAATTAAAGACCATTAAAAACCATGATGTAATCAGTGTAATTGATACAATGCAATTAATTCCAGAAACAACCTCGAAGAACACAGTGAGCATGAAATTTAGAGTGTGGCGCTGCTGGAGACAAAGAGGAATGGACTGTGCCTCTCACTATTCCATGCCACTGCCACACCCATGGGCTGCACTTTCATAATCCTAGTAATCTGCTAGTGGACAGATTGCTGAACTGCTGCAAGGCCCTGCATGCCCCTTTGAGCAGTAAGATCCAGAGCTTTGGTTTCATCAATTATGTAGATTAAAAACATAGGGGTCTCAGTATAGACCTCTGTGGGATTCCAGTCAACACTTGCTCCAGCTTCACACCACAATGCTGTATTTTCTGAGTCTGTCTGAGCCTGAATGGCAACAATATTGCATCTCATGATCTCCATAATCTCATAGCTGAAATGTTGGCCTGGACTTTCTCAACTCAAGGTAAGTCCTGATATTCGGACCAAATGGGAGTCCTGAGCCCACACAGGCAGTCAGCGGGTCTGCAGTGGCAATCAAAGAATTAAAAGAGGTTTGAGAAGTAAGGTAAGACCTGAAACATTAACCCTACCATAGTGCTCAACAGATGCTGTCTGACCTGCTGAGTGTTTCTGGCATTTTCTGTTTTCAATTACAGAACAAATAGCATTGTGATGTGAGGCTGGAGCAAGCGTTGAGTGGAGTCCCACAGAGGTCTATTCTGAGACCCCTATTGTTTTTAATCTACATAGCTGATGAAACCAACTACATGCTGGTCGAATTTGAGGATTCAAAAATAGGGAGAACAGCAGAGACAACAGATACAGCAAAAGGTGATAGATAGGTTTACAATTGGGAGGACAGATGGCAGCTGAAATGTAACACTAATAAATGTAAGGTATTATTTACATAGGTCAACATATGAGGGACATATTGCACATTGAATGGAACTAAATTATCACAAGGAGACACTGAAAAGGTTTTGGGACTATCATTAACACATCACTGCCAATATCCACACAATGGGGCAAAGCAACTAATTAAAATTCTAATTATATGATGTAAATTTTGAGAGACTGCAGTACATTCTCACTGGGTAAAAATAGGGCAGTAACACACCTAAAGTGATGGGGAAGTAAGCACATTCCCACTTGTGGTAATCTGAGCTGTAATACGCTTTTAAGAGAATGTGAGCAGATTGACCATGTGACCGTAAGACCCAATAGCTGTGTAGCGCGGGCTACCATGTTAATGTTAGTCTAGAGTAGGGTCTGGTTGGGGATGCACACATCATGTTAGTACCCTGTTGTCAATATAAATAAATAGCATGTGCATCATTTCATATTAGTCTCTGTGTCTGCAGTATATTGTGATTCACTCACCAGTCAACAGATAAGCATGCAACCCGTTCGCGAGCAAAGCGACTCTATAGTAGAACATAACACCACTCCTGATCCAACACCAACATCAGATGAGTGTACCACCAGATGGCCAGAGTGCTCATATGAGTCAGGCTGTTTTTTAAAAATTTGTTCATGGGATGTGGGCGTCACTGGCTAGGCCAGCATTTATCACCCGTCCCTAATTGCCCTGTTCAGAGGGCATTTAAGAGTCAATCACATTGCTGTGGGTCTGGAGTTACATGTAGGCCAGATCAAGTAAGGGCAGCAGATCTCCTCCTCTACAGGATATTAGTGAACCAGATGGGTTTTTATGACAATCAGCAATGGTTTCATGGTCGTCATCTATTTTTTAATTACAGATTTTTACTGAATTCAAATTTCACCATCTGCTGTGGTGAGATTCAAACCCAGGTCCCAGAGAATTACCATGGGTCTTCTGGAAAACTAGTCCAGTGACAATATCACTATGCCATCGTCAGTCTTACTGCAAACCAGATGTGCCAATGTCTGCATTTCATTCTTTGATTTGTGTCTCAATTGAGCAAGCAGCAACAGTTTGGCAAGTTTACCTTATAATGCCACCAGAATAGTACACAAGTCCACAGAAGTTGTGCAAAGTTTTACGAATCATATCACATTTAGAATATTGTGATACAGTCTTCCATTCTGGCCAACATGACAGAAATAAGATGCAAGAGCTGATTGTGTCCATTCCCTCTCGTGCAGGGTGTTAATGCCTGAGTGCATCCCTGATGCAAGTATGACCCCGGACAAGACCTTGCTCTCAGACCCAGTACGAAAAAAAGATTGGACGTATTCCTGGAAATTGCATCACATGACTTACTGCCTCCAACTGCCCTGCCCTGTCCAGCCTTTGTTTTCACCTCCAAAATTTTCACCATATCTATAAAATAAAGGTTTTCAAAGAAAACAAAAAAAGCACATAATTATTTTTTAAAGCCCATATGAATTTTTTTTTCTTGGGTCGCTTGGAGCATTACCTAGAAGATTAATTAAATTCTGGAGCCTCCAGGATCACCTTGGAGGATTGGCAACTCTGGACAGAAACGGACTGCAGACCTGAAGTGACATAAAATAAAGGGTACAATTCTAAAGGAAATGCAGGAGCAAAGGGATCTGGCTGTATACTTGCATAGATCATTGAAGGTGGTAGGCCAGAAAGCAGTTAATAAATTTGTCTGAATCCTAGGTTTTATAAATAAGAGCACAGAGTACAAGAGCAGTTGTAGGCCTAGGTAACAAATTTAGGGCATTGGAGGGTAGCAACAGGAAGCTCCAAGGTCTGAAGAGCTTGCTGGGTAAGTGAAAGTATTGTTTAACTGTTATGTACTTCTCTTTGCTTTGCTTCTAAGTAACAGTCAGACCCTTCCACCTGAGGAAGATCCTCATGCAAGCCCAACTGCGTAAATAATTGTCAGGAAATCCTCCCCACGTCTCATCACCCTAACTTGCTGAGCTTATATCAATTGCAAGTGCAGCTCTGCCTATTTAGAAAAGACCTGGAAATACTGGGCAATTTAAATGGGTAAGAGACATGACACATCAGATTTCCATGCCTTTTAGTACACTGTAATGACTGGAAAATGAATATTCTTCAAATGCTGCAAAGAGGAATTTTCAGTCCTATACTTGTATCAGCAAGGGTACAGAAAAGAGGAACAGGACTAATGCCAAATGCAAAGGGAATGAACTATAAGGAAAGATTATAGTATTCAAGTATTATTTTCTAAAAGAGTTATGGTAAGTCCCCATTTTAAGTTGCCTCATTCAGTATCTTTTTGCTTTAGCATTGTTGATATAATGGGACCGGTAAGTACACTTAGTGCTGGAACTTTCAATTTAACATCATTTCGAGCTAGAGCCGAAGGAGCATGCATAACCTGATTGACACCATTTTGGAGGCAGCCTCTCCCTCTCCCCAAGACTCTCTCCCGCTGCCCATGAATCTTTACCGATCCTCGAGACTCTCTCCTGTTCTCTGAGGCTCTCTCCCATTCTTCCAGACTCTCTCCACTCCCTGTAACTTTCTCCCACTCCTTAAGACTCTCTCCCACTCCCCATGATGCCCTCCCGCTCCCCGAGACTTTCTCCCTCTCTCCGAGACTCTCTCCAGTGACTCTCTTCGCTCCCCGAGGCTCTCTCCTGCAGGCCGAGACTTTCTCCCAGTCCCTGAGACTCTCTCCTGCATGCCGCGACTCTCCCTTGCAGGCCACGACTCTTTCCCTCAGGCTGCGAGTCCCTCAAGCAGGCCAAGACTCTGTCTTGCAGGCCGAGATTCTCTCCCACTGGCTAAGACTTTCTCTCGCTCCCTGCGGCTCTCGGTCTCTCTATCTCACAGCCTTTCTCCCACTCGCTGCTTCCCTGCCCGAATCTTCCATTCACCGACTCCCTGCCCGATCCTCCCACTTGCAGCTTCTCTCATTCCCTTACTCCCTTCCTCCTTCCAGTGGGAGAGTCAGGCAGGGAAGCAGCCAGCAGGAGAGAGTCTTCAGGACCAGGAGTGAGTCGGCCTGTAGGAGGTTGGTAGAAAGAGTTAGCATATTTCTTTTATATTTTTAAATTTATTTTATTTTAAAAATTATTTCATTTACAAATATAGGAATTTAGGAAAGTACTGTATTTCAGCTTACAGGGTGTAATGTTTTTAATTTTTTTTCTGAAGTGAAAGGTCAAAAAATCGGTTTCACACTTCTGTGAAACCAGTTTGCAATTGTTTGCTCCATCGGTCAATGCTGAGCCACGTCTGCTGCACATCGGGTACCTAATTTCAATACTTTAGCATCTCATTATTAGCCCTGCTCGCCAGAATCAGCCCCCGACATCAAATTTACTGCCCACATCGGCGTGACTGCAGAACAGCGTGCTTCACAACTGCCTTTAAAAGTGCACCTGGTGACCTGAACTTCGCAGGGAACTTGGAGGTGAGTGCACACAACCTTGCTCAGCGCTCATGAGCATCACAAGAGGGCACAGGCAAGCTGCTTTTTCCTGACTGGCTTTCAGTGCCGTGTTGGGGCAAGGGCTCTAGTGCAGGTCAGGCAGGGAGGGGGCTGGCGGGCAGGTGGGGGGTTAAGGCAGCACAGACTGAAGGAAGTGCACAAGCACATGCCAGGGGTTGGGGTGGGTGGGGGTAAGGAGGTGAGGGAAGGGGCCATGCACTTGGAAAAGCTTGTCAAAAGTGAGCATTCTTCCGCAGCTGAGACTGTTCAGCTGCAGCTCCATTGATATGCTTGGAGTTGGGCCTCTGAAGCTTTCCTGCACACTCAAGCAATGCAAAAGCATGAGAGTGCCACCAAATGCTCCAGAACATTTCACCCCTTGGGCACAGACTGCAAATTAATGTGTGTTTTAGGGGACAGCAGAACAATTGGCCGACTGGGCAAGTTGTGTAATTCCGTTGCGAAAGGTAGCCATGGCAGTCACTGGCGGAGGTGCTCAGAGCAATGTTTTTATTCAGGTTTGGACCAGTATCCCTCATGGTTCAACCTAACAGCGCAGCCTTGCAGTGCGGATTAGGAGAATGCCTGTGCCTGAGCTGACAGCACAGTGGACAAAGCTGCTACCAATCGGTGAAGTGGAGTGGCGCAGAGGTGGGGGGGTTTCGGGCAGCCATGCAGCGCACTATACACTGGCCATCCAAGTGGTGGCCAGCACTCTCCGGGATGTGTGAAGAGGCCTTCAGATGTAAGCAGGAGAAGTTCTTAGGACACATATGCTAACCCACGCATCTCTCTCTTTGATCCTACAGGAGGAGAACATCAGGATCATGGAACCTGGTGATTTAGCGGTATGCCTTGTGGCTTACAGAGAGCAGCGAAAAAGAAGAAGAGAACGGAGGAGGCGCCTAGCTTGACAAAGTGAGGAACACCTCCCTCAAGATGAAGGGCCAGCAGGGCTGCTGCGCACACAGCAGAAGATCCACAGAGAGCCGTCACTCGTAGGCGTTTCACTAGACCCAGGGTCTATAGACAGCGCTTGTCATTCCTAAAGATGACTGAAAACCAGTGTTGCTGAAGACTGCACATGTCAGTCACATATGCCACCTGCCGCAGGATTTAGCGCCACAGGGGCATGGAGGGCATCCACTGCGAGTGACCATGAAAGTGACCGTGGTGCTCAACTTTTACACCAGTGGCTCCTTCCAGGGCTCCACAGTTGAGCTGTGTGGGATCTCGAAAGCCTCCACACACAAGTGCATCCAGGAGGTTATGGATGCCATCTTCATAAAGACACAGAACTTTGTGCATTCCACCCAGGATCATGAAAGCCAGGAAGCAGGAGCACTGGGATTTGCGCAGATTGCTGACTTTCCACAGGTGCAGGGTGCCATCGACTGCACTTACATGGCGCTTAGATCTCCGTGGCAACAGGTAGTCAACTATGCCAACCGCAAAAGCTTCCACTCACTGAATGTTCAGCTGGTGTACAACCACCACAAACACATCCTACAGGTCTGCACAGGGTTCCCAGGAAGTGTCCACGGTATCCACATCCTGAGCACGTCTCAGATCCCTGATATCTTTCTGGGCCCACAGATGCTACAGTGTTGGCTCCTTGGGGACAAGGGCTACCCACAGAGGACGTGGCTGATGGTGCCCGTGCAGCAGCCTCAGACTGCAGCAGAGTGACAATATAACGAGGCTCATACCATGACCCAGGCTTCAATGCAGCAAACGATAGGCATTTTGAAAATGAGGTGCCAGTGCCTTGACAGGTCCAGTAGAGCACTGCAATACAGTCCCCAGAGGGTGTTGCACATCGTCATAGCTTGTTGCGCACTCCACAACCTGGTGCTGCAACAGGGGGAGGACCTGGCTGAGGAGGAGATGGAAGGGTTGCACATCGCCTCCAATGAGGAGGACATTGAAGGGGGTGACGGTGATGAAGTCCTTGAAATCGAGGATGCTGGTAATGAGGCTATCGCACTGGCCAGACAAGGCAGGTGCAATCGGGAAGCCCTCATAACCACAAGATTCGTGGAGGATGATGACGAGATGCAGTGAGGAAAGTCCTGACATGCTCACTTTGCATCTGTGAACATTTGACTCCTGTGTGGCTGATGGCAGTGCACATACCCTCAGTGCTCAGGCTCATGACATGGAGATGCAGTGGATGCCCTAATAGTCACTAGATTCTAGGAGGATGATGAAGACATGCAGTGAGGGCACTCCTTAGATCTTTGCATTGCCTCTGTGAATGTCTGACTCTTGTCTAGTTCAGTGGAGCTTAATTGCGCTCTGTGATTAGGATCATATCATGGAGACCCAGCCATGAAACTTTAAATGCACCTGATTCTTTGTCTGCCTTCAGTACCTGTCCCCTTCAGGCGCACAGCAGCACTGGTCACAGATGCTGAAGAGATGGGGGGTCAGCCCCACCTCAAAGGCACTGAGAGCACACAGAGAGAATGATGGAACTCTGTGGTGCCTGCCCAGGACATTCTGGCAGGAATGACAAGCACCGTCAAGGTGCAGGCATCAGTAATGCATCAAATGAGTGTGAAGCCGGACCATCAGTTTGGTCTGAAGGCTGCACAAAGCACAGGGAAGAGGCCCTGGACTGAGACATCTGTCTTTAGCTTGTGCAGGAACCAAGGTTTTACATTTGCGTGATACGAACACTGCTCATCAGAATAAGGAGCCATAGGCAAGGAGACATTCTTGGAAGTTTATTAACAATAGTGAACAGCATGTACAAGTGATTAACACCCGTGCACAGGCAGCGCAACTCCATCTTCTTAACCTTCCTAACCCTGCTGTATTGGTCCCCCAACATCCACAGCAGAGGTGGAGGCAGCCTGCTGACTGCTATGCCCTGCCTGTGATGACCTTGGCGGGCATCCTCTGAAGGGGCGAGACCTGGAGTGTCCTCATCTGCTTTGGGTGTCCTTCTCTGGGCCAACTGCACCCTCCTTGGCCTATTCAGCTGGAGCTGTTTGGGTCACAGAAAGAAGGGATTTGGATTGGCCGGACATTCCCAATGTCACCTGGGTGAATGGCCCCGGTGTGTCGAGCTGCTGGTCCTCCTACCTATATGCCTGAGGGTGCCTGGCTGATTCCCTGAGGATAACTGGAAACTGGAGTGGGATCAAACTGTTCAACACCCCTCTCGTGTTGACACTGTCGGAGGCCAACTATGACGTTAGTGATGGAGTTCAGCAGTGCAGGACCGATGTCCTGAACCAAGGTTTCTATGGCAGATGCCACTCTGCCAGTGTTGACATTGGTGTATTGGCATGCCGGCGCTATCACCTCAGACTGAAGGTGGACGCACTCCTCCATTATGTCTTGCAATATGTGGAGTGCAGCGGACATCCCTTCCTGATGTTCCTGAGCTTGTCTTTGCAGATGCAGCAATTGAGGTATGACCGGGTCCAGAGACTCCTAATCTGACTCGAACTCGGCAGATTTCTGGCCTCCAGCAATCCTCTGAGTGCCTGAAACTGAAGTCCCAGGCGCTGCCTGCTGTGGATCAGACAGTGTGATATGCTCACCAGATTGTGACCCCGAGGCCACTCTAGAGCTAGGTCCCACCGAGGTATGTGTCTCTGCGCTGGTGGAGGGTGTGGGTGAGTGCTGAGAGGTCTACAATTAGGGTGTCATACGAGGTGTCTTCACTACTTGAGTCAAGAACCTGGCTCGTGGCTCCCCTTGGCTGCTTCCTAGATGTGCCTGCTAAAGCAAGCAGAGGTAATTAGTGCATGGCAAGGCTTGTAGCACACAGCATGGTTGCCTGATGGATGTTGCACTGTTGGGATCGTCACTTGTTTGAGCACTGCTGACTTCGCTGTCAACACAGGAATGGTCCAGATCATCCAAGTTATTGAAGGCCTGAGGTGACGGCAGGGCAGGTGAAGCAGAGGCCACCCCACCAGTGATCCAGAGTGTTTCCTGCACATGCATTATCAATGAGGCTAGGAATTGGAGGATATGGTGCGAAAACCTACCATTGCGGCCAACAAGTAAAATTACTTTTCTCACACCCGCTACCACACTTAGTGCAACTTTGAGACCTAAGGGCAAAATTTTTTGCTGGGCATGCAAGCGCGCGCCCGGCAAGCTCAAGTGTAAAATAGCGCACAATGGTGTCAGGTGAGCATCCCGATGTCACCGCGCATTTACACGATATTTCACTTGGCGGGCTCACGTGGGTGCTGGAGCCATGCCTGCCATTAATTGAGAGGCCAGTTAAGGCCATTAAAAAGTCAATTGACACCGATTTTTCGTTGCCCTTGTGATTTCACGCTCGGCACACAGGCAAAACGGGCAGGCGGCCAACCAACAATTTCAAAAACCTCATCCGCGGGTGGGATAAAAAGAGTCAGCAGCATTGCCAGTGTGAGTAGTGAGGAGTTTGGTAGATAGTTTGCTGCTGGTGACTTATTGGTATATGGCAGCTTCACCTCTGTTCGGGGCTTCATTGTTAGCATTTCCAGGTTTGATTTCAGGACTCCTTGATGTCTCCAAGGACTCCAGAAAATTCAGACCATGCGGACCCTTCCAGGTATCAGATAGCTTTCTGTTACCCTGGTAATGGGGATTGTGGTCTCCACTGGAGGCACCTCCTCTGAGGTGGAAGAGAGGGGCAGAAGGGAAAGGAGGCCAGGTGTCCCAATGCAGCTTCCAGGGGAGCGACGTGTGGGAGGAGAGGTGCAGGCACAAGGGGCACAAGGCCATCAGGAAGTCCAAGGCAGAAGGAAATGCCACTATCCTGCTGCCAGGGTTTACAGGTGGTGATGCAGCTACCTCAATTTGTCCAAGATGCAACACCAAAGGAGGCTTCACCTCTCAAAGGAGACAGTGACCTCCATCTGTCAGATGGTTAGGCCTGAGATCAGCTCTGACTGTGTGGGTGGACACCCCATGCCAGTGGCTCTGAAGGTCACAGTGGCCCTCAACTTCTGTGCCTTCGTCTGACACCCCAGCCTCTCCACGGCCGGTTTACTGAGGTGCATTGACCTCCTCCTTCCATCCCTGCGGACAAGGGTGTCCCTCCTGGAAGCCACCTGCTCCAGGAGTACCGTGAGGCACTCATTGGTGCTGAGTGCCTACCAGACCTGCCCTCCCGTCTGATACCTGCAGCTGCATTGGAATCTGTAATTTGTAATCTCCTGCTGACAACACCAAAGATGTCTTCCTTGCTGGCAGCCTTCCAGGGTCTGGCTGTGCCAGTTTTAAACTGGCCACCGGGTTGCCATTGAACCCAGTGCCAACAGGCCCCTGCCCTCACCTGCCCCCTTCCCGACCATTGGGGAGCCCCCCTGTTCACGCTCGGCGGGCCTATGTTGGCCCGTTAGCATGAAATCACGGTCGGGGGCTGATCACGGGTGGCGAGCCGTTTCCTGCTCGCTCCCGGGCCCGCTGGCCCTAGTGGCCCCTGGGGAACCCCACTCTATGCCTTCTTCCAGTCCAAAAAACAACTATTGACCGCTGCTCTCTGGCCCAGATTTTGGCACCTAGGCCAGGTTTGCAGAGGCAGGAAAATTTCCAGCTCTGTGAACCTGACCTTTAAAAATGGCTGACAATTTATTGGATTTTTGGTGCTGGGAGCTGGAGTAGAAGTTGGGCGGGTGACCCCAGAAGAACTGAGAAGGATGTTGGGTACAGCGTTGGGCTGGGCAGTAGGCCTGCCTTGGGGCTCTGACACTGTGTCCAAAATATTTTTAGAAATGAAACGTCCCATCAGCCCTCACTCCTCTTTCCCCACACAATCCCCAGGCCCCATTCATACCAACCCATGCTACCTCATACCCCACCAACTACCTAAGGCCCCCTCATGCCCCCATGCCATGCTATGCACCCACCAACTCCCTATTGTCCTTTAAAGCTATTATGTCAACCTATGCCTCTCCACCCATCCCCTATGGCCGTTTACAGCTCCTAGACCAATCTATGTCCTTCCACACACTCTACATGGCCCTTTATAGTCCCTATGGAAACTCGGTACTAACTCACATCAACCCTTCTCCCCACCCACCACCATTTGCCCTTGTGCCTACCATGCCAACTCACGTAGTATCCACAATTGGCAGACTTTGGGACCCATGCAGTGATGAGATAAAATAAATTCTGTTAAATAAAGTTCTCAGTGTCTATTGCAGTCTTCAATACATTTAAAAAACTCTCATGCATAAAAACCCATTTACTACATTTACATTCCTCCATCTAAATAAAGCCTTATAACAACAAACATTTCATTCAAGTGCACAATTCCTTATAACAACAAGCATTGGAATTCATAGTCCCACATTAAAGAGTATATAACCACTTACCCCTGTCAATCAAACTGTGAAATAGCACCACCTTAATGTGGTAATGGATGGTTATGAAATCAGTCATGCCACACCAATCCAGCAATTGAAAGCCTCTGTCCTATGTCAACAGACAGAGTGAAATAGCAAGCAATAGCTTTTTTTGAACACTCCAGACATTTCTTTTTCAAAGATTAAATTGCAGGGCTTTTAAATGTGCTGACAGTTTGACAGGTCCCTTTGACAGATGTTTTTGACAGCTCCACCTAACACTTTTGACAGGTCCTATTCGTTTTTTTTACAAGTCCTCTTGACAGGTGCTTCTGACAGTTTTGACAGTTGATTTTGACAGGTATGTTGACAGTTCCAATGAGCTTGACTGTAATGAGTTTATGTACTTTTAATGTACATTTAAGCCTACTTTTAATAATTCCAACCTCCAGCAAAGAGCATTTGGCCTTCACCAAAGGGCACCTTACTCCCTCCAAAGGTGTCCCTTAACCAGATCCAAAGGGGTACCTTACCTCTCCAAAGGGCTGGAGACCTGCTCTTACCAGGTGAATCAGCCTGCTTTGGGCTACACACTCCAAGTCTAACAAAATCCCACTTCAGTGGAGGAAGCTGATGAATTAAATGGTCAGCTGCCTCTGTAAAACGCATGTGCGTGAAACTTGCCCTGCCCCATTCTGGCCCTGGCGAAAATGGGAAGTTTTGTGCTCGGGGGCATGACTTCCGATTTTCGGGCAGTTCCACTATTTTTGCCACAACAGAGAGGCTCTCTTTCGTGGTGAAAATCTGGGTTCTGTTTCCTGGCCCTAATCCAGTTTCATAACCAGGCTGCCAATTTCCCTTTTATTTCACAGGCCTCAACTTTGCTGACAAATCTATTATGTGGCTCTTTATTAAATGCTTTTTGGGAAGTTAATATAAAACACATCAACCATATTACTATGATCAAACCTCTCTGTTACTTCTTAAAAGACTCAATCAAGTTAGTTAAACATGATTTGCCTTTGACAAATCCATGCTGGCCTTCCTTAATTAATCCAACTTTGTCCAACTGACAGTTAATTTTGTTCCAGGTTATCGATTCTTTCCCACCATTTAGGTTCAACCGACTTGCCTGTTGTTGCTGGGTTTTTCCTCACACGCTTTTCTGTACTAGTATTAGTAAAAAATTAGTGCTGGAGAAATTAATGGGACAGAAAGTTAGTAAGTTCCCTGGACCTGATGATCTACATCACAGTGTTGAAAGAGGTTGTTGTAGAGATATTGGATGCATTGGTGATCATCTTCCAAAATTCCATAGATCCTGGCATGTTTCCTGCAGATTGGAAGATGTCAAATGGAACCCACTATTTTAAAAAGGAGGGAGAAAGAAATGGGGAGCTACGGACCTGTTAACCTGACATCATTAGTAAGGAAAATGCTAGAATCTATTATAAAGTTAATTTATAACTTAGAAAATAATGGTAGTATTGGTTAGAGTCAACATGGATTTATGAAAGGGAAATCATGTTTGACAAACCTGTTAGAGTTTTTTTGAGGATGTAACTAGCAGAATTGATAAGGTAGAATCGGTGGATGTGGCGTATTTGGATTAGTAAGCAAAATTAGAGCACATGGGATTAGGGTAATATACTGGCATGGATTGAGTATTGGTTAATGGACAGAAAAACAGAGAGTAGGAATAAACGTGACATTCTCAGGTTGGCAGGCTGTGACTAGTGGGGGTACCACAAGGATGAGTGCTTGGGTCCCAGATATTTGTATCAATGACTTGCATGTGGGGACCAAATGTAATATTTCCAAGTTTGCTGATGACACAAAACTAGGTGAGAATGTGAATTCTGTGGAGGATGCATAGAGGTTTCAAGGGGATTTAGATGGGCTACTTGAATGTGTAAGAACATGGCAGATGGAGTATAATGTGGAAAAATATGAAGTTAACCACTTTGATTGGAAAAACAGAAATGCAAAATATTTCTTAAATGGCGAGAAATTGGGAAATGTTGATGTCCAAAGGGGCCTGAGTGTCCTTGTTCATGAGTCACTGAAAGCTAATATGCAGGTGCAGCAAGCAATTAGGAAGGCAAATGGTATGTTGCCCTTTGTTGCGAGAGGATTTGAGTACAGGAGTAAAGATGTCTTGCTGTAACTGTATAGACCCTTGGCGACTGTGTACAGTTTTGGCCTCTCATAAGTAAGGATACACTTGCCATAGAGGGAGTGCAAATAGGTTCACCAGACTGATTCCTGGGATGGTGGGATTATCCTTTGAGGAGGGATTGAGGAGACTGGGCCTGTATTCTATAGAGTTTAGGAAAATGAGAGGTGATCTCATTGAAACATACAAAATTCTTACAGGACTCAACAGGGTAGATACAGGAAGGATGTTTCCTCTGGCTGTGGGACACAGGCTCAGAATAAGGGGTAGGCCATTTAGGACAGAGATTTCTTCACTCAGAGGGTGGTGAATCTTTGGAATTCTCTACCCCACTGGGCTGTGGAGTTTCAGTCACTGAATATGTTCAAGACAGATGCTGGTTAAAGATATCAACAGATATGGGAATAGGGTGGGAAAATGGCGCTGAGGTAGATGATCAGCCATGATCTAATTGAATGTGGAGCAGGCTCAAGGGGCTGAATAGCCTACTCCTGCTCCTATGTTCCTTAGAGAATTCTCTGGTCCTCTGGCACCAGCCCCCAAGCCATTTGAATTCATTAGGTTTTCCAGTAAAAATCAGGATTTTGCCTGATTACAAAACTGCAGAAAAAAGCTAAGTTTTTTTAAAAATCAGGCCATTTGCAACCAGTTGTCCAAGGGACAAACATTTCTGCTCTGTGTTCTTTAATTCTTAGGCCTTAGCTACAAGTGACAGGAGAGATTTATGGCTCCTCTCCAGGGTTAAGAGCTATAAACCTGTCTAGTACCACAGAGGCTACTCAGATAAATCAGAAAGAGTGATATTATTCACTACAAAGAGGATGTCAGCATGGGCTCTCAGTAGTCTTCCACACACTGTATTATCTCCATGAAGCAATAAGTTCCTTTATGTGGGATTAAAACTTTCGCTTTACATACTTCAGCTGCTGCTGGAGGTGCAAGGACAGCTGAGTGGATGTTTATAAAAGTATTCCATTAGTATAAGACAATGAATGCTATGCCACAAGCAAAAACACTTCTTTGTATCAAATATTTTTGGCTAGTGAAATTTATATTTTATAGTAAATAATTAATATTAAAATGAGGACAAAAGTTACATGTGTGTGTAGATGTGTTTATATCATATATTTTTATTATAAACAGAGTGTATAATGTAAAGTGATTGATTATTTTTTCATAACCACCTCAATCCACCCTCTCCCCAAAATGTAATCATAGCCAACTAATTCTTCTATCTTTCTTCAATCACACTGATTGCTCCTGTGTGCTTTCACTTTGTCCAACATCAGTTACAGGTTATCAAATCTTTGCTCACTTGCTGGATGAACTAACTGCTTTATTCTTATCTATTTTGTATTATACATTCCTAGTCACCATGAAAACTTTAAGCTATTCTCATCAGTTTTGTGCATTGAAAATTATAATGTAATCTGTGCTTTTATGAACTACTGTCACTTTGTAGCTATTAAAAATAAACGTATTTTGTTTTTTTGGAGATCTTTCAAGCATTTTTAAAATATGAAAATGGTCCAAATGTTGCACAATGCCAAAGAGTCACACAGCCTGTTTGTTTATTTCCAATTGATGAGTGTTTTTAAAAATTATCAGATAATATCAATACACTCTGTTCCAATATTTGAACCATGATATGATCATGAAATAAATATCCAAAATGTGCTTTGACCAGAATAATTTCTCATAGGGCACTCTGTCATTCTGCACTCTATCTGCCAGTCTACCAGTCTGTCTAGAAATTTAACTTTTAACTAAATGATTCCTAGTTTCAGCCTGTCTGTGCACTTCAATGTATGAATTTGAATTTAACTCCTATCCTGACCAAGAACTGATATTCTATTCCACTTTTGCAGCATCTTAATTCCAGCTCTGCCTTTCCCTCAGGGTTCTTGAACTCCTTGTTCATGACTTTACACTTTGAGGTTCATCAGTTTCAATGTTTTTTTAACAAGCCTCCCTCCCTCTCACAAATTACTGAATACTGAATGCTGCAATCCACATCCTTGCCTGCACACAGTCATGCACTCTTTCAGCTTGGTCCTTGGAGTGATGAAATTTCTCTTCATCTCAGTCCTAAATGGCGAACACCTAATTCCTGAGACTAACCCCCTCGTTCTAGATTCTCCAGCCAGGGGTAACAACCTCTCAGCATCTACCATACCGTATCAAGCCTTCATCAAATGACAATTCTCTCATCTTAGGAATCAGTCCAGTGAATCTTTCTTGCAACACCCCTACGGCAAGGAGTATGGAGACCAAAACTGTATACAGTGCTCCACATGTGGCCTTACCAAAACCCTGTAAAATTGCTGAAAGACCTCCCGAACCCCTTTCCTTTCCCTTCCAAATTGCTTGCTGGTGCCTGCATGTTAGCTTTCAGTGTTTTGTGCAAAAAGACATACAAATCCCTCTGAACACCAACATGTAATAGTTTCTCACCATTTAAAAAATATTCTTTTTTTCATACAAAGTGAATAACCTGATATTTTCCCACATTATAAAAAAACTTGCATTTATAGAGCACTTTCAAGATATTTCAAAGCACTTTACAGCCAATGGGTTGGAATTTTTTGATCACCCGCCGGTGGGTCTGTAGGTGGGTGTGCCCGTAAAATTCCATGGGTGGCCATCCCACGGCCCTCTCGCTTGTGTCCGACCTTTCCGCAATCTTACATGGGGTAGGTGAGGCCCATTGAGTGGCTAATTATTGGCCACTCAAGTTCCGCTTCCGACCCAGTCTCAATTTTGAGGCTGGCAGGATAGGTTCAGAGGCAGGGGGAGCCCTGCTTGGGCCTCAGGAGGGAAGGGCCCCCTTTCAACATATGCACCTCACTCAAGGCTTTTACCTCGGTGGCTGCTCCTTCCCCTCTGGCCTCTCCATCAAGACCCCAGCCCCCTTTCCTCCAGCCCCAGGGCCTCAGCTCCCCTCCCGGCCGTGAGAAACCTCACACTCACCTGGTCCTGGGCCCTGGCAACTCATATCTGGGGACTACTTGTAGTCCTAATCCAGGCCATTGCTGCCTCTGCCGCTGCTGGGGCTACAAGAGCTGCTGGCCAATCAGCTCTCTGAGAGGGGTCCTCTGCCTGAGTGAGGGGCAAAGTCCTGTATCCGGCCAATTAACACTCCTCGGAACATTAAATGGCTGTGGGGCTGCTGTGATCGGCAGGGATGCGTTCTTCACCCATCCTTTGGTTAGTTGGGTGGGAAACACCTTTATCCAAAAGCTCCTGTCCATGAAGTACCCTCAAATTATGGTTACTTTGGGGAACACAGCAGCCAAATTGTGCACAGCAGACTCTCACAAAAAACAATGCGTTCATGACCAGATAACGTGCTTTTTGTGATGTCGATCGAGAGATAATGTTTAGCCAGGCCGCAAGGGATAACTCCCCTGCTCTTCTTCAAAAAGTCCCATGGGATCTTTTACATCCACCTGAACATCTCATCTGAAAAACGGCACCTCCAACAGTGCAGTACACCCTTGGATTGTTAGCCTTGACTTTTGTGCTTAAGGCCTCAAGTGGAACTTGAACCTGGAATCTTGGGCTGGATTTTAGGGGATGCTGTGGTACATGCCCCCTCCAACACCCCACCCTGGCTAAAAAAAACTGGGGGAGCCCACCCACATTGCTGATGGCTGCCCTGTAGCAATTTAACTTTGGGAGCAGTGTTAATTGCTTTAAGGCGAGAATCCGCCTCTTTTGCAGGAGAAAGTCCTGCCTTACAGAGCTGCCAGCTAATTCGATGGCCGGAAGTTCTATTGTCCCGGTAATGCCAGCTGGGAGTGGTGGCCACAGCTGGGACTAAAAGAAGTCTGACCACAACGAGGAGCCCAGAGTGAGGGTCTTCATGAAGTGGGTGAGGGGGGGACAGGGGCTGGGTTCACGAGACTGGGGGAGGTTTAAAGGGGGGATGACCTTGGGGGGTGTGCCTCTGATGGGCCCAGGGGACCAGCAATTGAGATCTCCCCTTGCCCGACACCAGCCTCCATATCTAAAGCTGCTGGGTTCCTGCATGGTGTGAACTTCCCCATGCTGCAGGTAAAATGCTGGCAGGGGCAGAATGGGGCCCTTAAATGGCAGTTAATTGGCTACTTAAGGGCCTGAATATATTCAAAAGCAGGCTGGCTGCCCAATACCTCTCCCGTCCTCAACAAAATTTCAGGCAGGACGGTGGCAGGGAAGCAGGCAGCAGGAAGGCCATCCAATGGATTTTATGTGGCCCTACCTTCAAAACCACTGACAGGGGAGCGTAAAATCCAGCCCTTTGTGATTCAGAGGCAGGAGTGGTACCAAATGAGCCGCGGCTGACCTGAATATACCATCTGCCATTTTCTTGCTCAATCATTTAATCCTTTGCAGACTGTGTACTCTTCTCACAGCTTCCTTCTCCACCCAGTTTTGTATCATCAAGAAATGTAGGGCAGAATCACCTGGTCCCATTGGCAGAGGATGTCATGGTGGGCGTGAGCGAGCAATAAGGCAGGAAGGTAAAAGATTGGTTTTACACCGTCATGAAACTAGTTTGTGATCGTCTGCTCCACCCATCAATGGCGGGTGGTGACTCCCGCCACATGTCGGGAACCTAATTTCAATACTTTAGCATCTCATTATAAGCCCTGCTCACTGGAATCATTCCACACGCTGGATCATCCGGGCAATCATGCTGACATTTTTCACAACTGTACCTAAGCAACGTGCACCTGCCGAGCTGCACTTCGCTTGGGACTGTGAGGTTTGTTTGCTTACCTTGCTTCAGGCAGCACTCATGGTCATCAGCACCAGGCTTCACAGGCAGCACCACATCAATTTTAGAGGGCTGATGGGCAGGTGTCTACCTACTAGATCAGCCGTAAGGGGTGGCTTTTCAATGGCTGTAGGGCTAGGATTTGCTTGGGGAAGGGGGATAAGTGTCCTCAGGCACGGGAAGAGGCTGTACTGGGGAAGGGGGATATCTGAAGGGGTGTATGAGGGCACATGTTGATCTGTGCAAGTGGCCTCAAGATGGTGAGGGTCGAGGAGGCAGTGCCCAGGGGAGATGAGTCCAGATGGAGATGTGAGGGTGTGTAAGAGAGAGTGAGTGGTGATGTCCCTTGAGCTGGCAGTGAGTGAGATGCCAGTGAATGTATGATGGGCTTTTGTGTGTGAGTTTAGAGTGATGAGATTGTTAACTTACCCTGGCGGTACAGATGAGATCATTCATCCATTTTCTGCACTGGATGGGTGACCTTTTGTGTGCAGCATTGGTGTTGACCACCTCTCCCACTGCCTTCCAAGCCAGAGCGGTGAGACTAGTGGGCCCCCTGTGGCCAGAGCGGGGTTAGAGGACATCATGGTGGGCCACCACATCATCCAGAAGGTGTCCCAGGGATGTGTCACTGAACAGGGAGGGCTGCCCTCTTCTTGGCTTTGGGACCATGTCTTCACCAGTGCAGCCCTGGGCAGCAAGCATTGAGAACTGCGCACATGGCTGCAGTTTAAACATGGCGCCCGGCATGAGGAAGCGGCGAGGTAACAGCGGAGCGGACAAACTGGAGGCCGTCTGTCAGTGAAACGCTGTGTTTTCTGTGGCTGCAAATCTGGGACAAATCTGCCTGTAGATATATTACACTTCGTCCCTTCATATAAGTCTTTAATATCAATTGTAAATAGCTGAGGCTCAAGCACCAATCAGTGTGCATCATTCTAGTAGCAGACTGGTCGTGATTGAGGCTAGAAGGCGATTTCACGCTGGTGGACCAATTAAGGCCTGTGCGGCATGAAACGCGAGTGGCAGCGCTCAGCACTGCCTGTGCCAGCGGGAGGAGGAGGGTGAACGGGTCAAGCGCGTACTTTGCGCATGTGCATGAGTGCATATTTCAGAATTTCCCTGAGGCAGCTCTGTGCCTCAGGGGGATGAAGAGTTTTTAAAAAAATAAAGAAATTAAAAATGTTATGAAACATGTCCCCTCATGCGACACTATCACATGAGCATGGACCTGTTAATAATTAAATTTTAAAATTTTGATTTTATTTTTATTTGCTTTAGGAAACCTCATCCTGCCCGTGGATGAGGTTTCCTAAAAAGTGAAAAGGTGGCTTGGCCTTTTTGTTTGCCCGCCAACCGTAAAGTTGGACGGGCAGCGAAAAATTTCTTTTAATAGCTTTGTGTATGGCCTTAACAGGCCTTTTAATTGTCAGTGGGTGCACTGCTGACTCCAGCACGTGCCCACCGAATGAAATATTGTGCGACTGCACATTGACGTCAGGATGCTCATCCAACATCAACGCGCATCATTTTACACTTGAGCGGGTCGGGCACGTGCCCGCCTGCCAAGCTAAAAATTTTGACCTATGACATAAGCCATTAGGCTCAGGGGATTTGTCAGCTTTTAACCCCATTAATTTCTCCAGGCCTTTTCTTTATTAATATCATTCTGAAGGGGGAAGGTGAACAGCCAGCACTCATGATCCATTTTGGTACCAATGACATAGGTAGAAAGAGGGATGAGGTTCTCCAGGCAAGAGTTTAGGAGGACCTCAATGACAATAATTTCCAGATTACTCCCAGTACCATGAGCTAGTGAGTATAGAAATAGGAGGATGGAGCAAATTAATGTATGTCTGGGGGGGTGGGAACGGATGGCAGGAAGGATGGCTTCAGATTCCTGGGACTTTGGGACCATTTCTGGAGGAGGTTGGACATGCACAGGGTGGATTAGTTTATTTTAATCCCTTCATGGGGTGCTGGACAATTTCAGAAGGCAATTAAGCGTCAACCACATTGCTGTGGGTCTGGAGTCACATGTAGGCCATACCAGATAAGGATGACAGATTTCCTTCTCGAAAGGGATTAGTGAACCTGATAGGTTTTTATGACAATCGATGACAGTTTCATGATCACATTTATTGAGACTAGCTTTCAATTCTAGATTTGAATTCAAATTCCAACCTGGGGGAATTTGAAAATTTGAACACATGTACCTAGAGCATTAGCCTGGACCCCTGGATGAATAGTCCAACAACATTACCACTATGCCACTATCTACCTACTGTCTCTGTTGCACCTAAATAAAGCAGAGATGAATTTCCTTGCACCATGATTTGCTATTTGGGATTTAAACTAACTTGGCAGGGATGTGGGAACCAGGGGCAGAATTTTGCCCTTGGCATGTGGGGTAGGTGGGGGCAGTCAGGAAGCCACCCTCCGCCCACGATCGGCAGCGCACCATGATTTTATGCTGGCCAATTAAGGCCAGCCCAGCATGAAATGTGGCTTGGGAATGAGCGAGTCCTTGCAAAATACCCACCTCCTTCTGACTCCAACAACTTGTAAGAGCTCCTCCAAATGCACAAAACACAGTACTTCCACTAACTCATGGGATAAACTGAGTGCCTAGTGCCCACCCGCCCTGCCCCGCCCTCCTGGCTGGTGTTTGCTGCCGCACTCAAGTCCATCTTTACAACAACAGACAGACATCCTCCCCTGGCAGCCTTTCTGGGGCTGCTTGGGCCATTTTTAAACAGGCCGCTGGGTCACAATTGGACCTAGCGGCCGACAGGCTCCCGCCCCCGCTCAGCCCTTCCCGGGTAATGACGAGCCGTGTTTCACACCGGGCGGGCCTTAATTGGTGTGAAATCACGGCCGGGCTCCGATCGCAGGCGACAGTCTGCTTCCCAACCGCTCCCCCCTCGCCCCCACTGAGCCCGCCAGACGAGGGCAAAAAACTGCCCATAATTTTATTAGAAACTTAATTTAGCAGCTTATAAGGTTATATAAATAATATTCATATATAAGGATCATATATAAGCATCAAACTTATATAAGGATTAACATTACACGTATAACGATCAACATTATACATGCACTCTCCTTATACC
The DNA here is from genome assembly GCF_964194155.1 of Cetorhinus maximus. Taxonomy (NCBI): domain Eukaryota; kingdom Metazoa; phylum Chordata; class Chondrichthyes; order Lamniformes; family Cetorhinidae; genus Cetorhinus; species Cetorhinus maximus. The sequence continues at coordinate 114,653,855 of NC_135879.1, read as the reverse complement.
CACTAGTGGTGCATACAAAGAAATTGTGGATGCATTCTCATTCAGAAGGTCGTGGATTCAAGTCTCACTCCAGAGACTTGAAAACGAAGGAGGTCATTTTGCTTTCTTGACTCACTGGGATGTGCATGGGGGCGAACATCCCAGCAGAGTGCTGGGGACCAGAGGTCAGGGAACCACTGCACGCTGTGGAGTTTTAACTGCACAATGTGTGTGTGATGTTCCCCACTTGGAAGTCAGCCTGATTGATAGGTCTGGCTTCCATTCAGTCAGGGAGCAAGTTGGAGAAGGCCACAGCACCAGGTAAGTCGGCCCTGGTGCCGGGCCTTATGCAGGGTGGGTGTATTTGATCCCAAGGAGTTTGTTCCTAGGGGCAGGGGAGCTGATCCTAGTTGGGCAGGGTGCTGATCCCATTATCCAAAGGCGGTGGGGGGGGGGTTTGATCCTGGGGTTCTAGTGGGGCCGGGGGAGCACTGGTGTTGGGTGGGGGGTGGTGGTGGGTTTGATCCTAGGGGAGGGGTCCAACTTCAGGATTGGGAGGCTAACCCTGTAAGTGTGGCCAGGTATCAGAGATTAAAGTCTTGAGGGGAGGTCAGAGGCCTGGGTATAGTGGTGGTTGGGGCCACGGTGAAGTGAAAGCCTTCGGAAGCCTCAGGGTCACAGTCAGTGGTCTTGAGCAGGATAGTTGCTGGGTTCAGAAGCCTGGTGGGGGGAAATCACAGGGGGTGCTGACTGGAAGGGTTGGGGAGTGGTGTATGATCACAGTGGGGTTGTCTAGTCATGCATGCTGGATCCTGCAGGTAATCAAAAAGGCACTTGTTTCTTTTCAGCAATCTCCCATCTCAGTTTGGTTGGCAGTTTTCCCAAGGCTCAGAAACCTGGCCAGTCAAAGTTATATTTCAGATGGTGAATAACAATGAGGCACACAGTCTCATTATAATATTGAACGTGCCAATGTGCTTCCTTGGAGTGGATCCTGGCCTTCACTAATCTATCAAATCAATGTAATCTGTCAATAGAAAGTTAGCCTTTTAACTATTTTAATGTTCTGTCAAATAACCCCAAAGCCAAACATCTCAAAGTGAATAGACCCAGCCTTTTAACCCTACCTGTGTAACCAAGATTGTTGAAGCTCTGAATTAATCTTGCAGCCTTCCTCTGAACCTTTTCCAAAACCTCTACATTATAAGCCATATGAGTGGGCCAAAACTAGATTTAGGATTCCTAATATGGTCTAACCAAAGCGTTGTACTTGGACAAAAATAATGTACTTGTTTTATATTGAATTAGTCCAGTTAATACTACCTAATATATTCCTGCTTTAGCTGTTACATCTCATCATTGTTCATGAACCTTTCATAACTAAAGGTGGTTAGGAAGCATGAGCGGGAATTAACATATCCACTCAGAATACAAAAGCCACATGATAAATTAGAATTATAGTTCACCTACACAATGATATAACTAGAATATACAGAACTTGCATTTATGTACCTCCTTAGGACATCCCAAAGTGCATTAAAGTCAATCGGCTGGATCATTTCTGGTGCCCACCTATCTGCCCCACTCCTGCTTAATTTTACCAGTGGTGGGTCAGGGGCCAGGGACCTGCCTACCTGTGTGCCAATTAAGGCTCTTAAGGTGCCAATTAATGGTCAGTTAAGGGCCCTGTCCCTCAGGGATTTTACCTGTGACAAGATAGGCTGACGCCTGGTCACCAGGCCGCCAGGTAAGACCTGGCAAACCATGTGCCAGTGGGGGTGGGGTGGTGTCTTTCTAATGGGCATTTTGTGTCGATTGGAGGCCCCACCAGGTGCAAACCCCTCCACCACGTTTCTCTTCTTGCTTTTTCCAACCATGTCCCCCATCCTACTCACCCCCTTGCTGGGGCCTGCTGGACTGGCCCCAGCGAGACCCAGCCTCACCTTACATCTCAGTTCCAAAACTGATGCCTTCCTCTCAGCCTCATTGCAGTCCTGGCAGTTGGCCATCTCTCCCGGTGGTGCTGCTGCGACATGAGGGCTGCCAGCCCCCAGCTCTCTGAGGCAGGACATCCTCTCGGACTTCCTGCCTCTAGGCAATTAAAGGGCTGCTGGACAGTTAATCACTCCAGGGTGAGCCAGCCAATCAGAGGCAGGCACATCCCAGCTTTGACACAAGAGTGCAGAACCACCAGCCCCATAGTAAAATTCAGCCCATGGCCCTGGGGACTGTCCTAACTGTCACTGTCACTTCTATATGACAGAAACCCTTTCTAGCCATTTATGTCGTTCTTTAGGAGTGGCTGTAGTGATTTCCCAAAAAAGGTACAGCAGGAGATTGAGAGATGACCCCTGCAAGGATTCAAGGTTAATGTGTCTAGAGAAGGAAACTGGCTTTGCAAATACAGGTATATTTTGAGTTATACCGCAGATAGTTTCCTGAGAGCTTTTATCCAAATATACTTCAAACCTTTTACACTTCTTCATTTTTATCAATAATTATACTACTTCTACTTTTTGAGAAATATTATTAATTTTGTTACTGATTTCCATTCCTGTGAGCACCCAATATTTGGGTCTCCTCTTGCACTGATATTCATTTCAGCTGCATTATAAATAATCCTGACATTGCCACTTCAGTGGTATCCAGTTTGGTTCATTATACAAATGGGAGGATGTGTACAATTCAGGGGTAATTCTCAACATTGTGACCTGTGTGATTATTTTGCAGAGTAGATCACCCATCTGTTACAGAACCGCTTAACTTTCATGTGATTGATTACACTATGTTTTTCTTCACCTTAGGAATGAGAAGAGAGGACAAATAATCATTCAAAAGCACAAAGATATTCCAGCAAATAATGTCTAGGATCATATATTTAATACATGGAATTATGTGATCCAGTTTAACTGGTCTATGAAGGTGTTTATGCTCCACATTGTGGTTCCGCCCACCCATCTTCATCTAACCTGTCACATAACCTTATCTTCCTTTCTCTCTCATGTGCTTATCTAACTTTGGATTAAATGCATCTATTCTATTCGCCTCAACTACTCCTTGTGGTAGTGAGCTCCACATTTTAATCACTTTCTAGGTAAAGGTGTTTCTCTTGAATCCCCTACTGGATTTTTTAGTAAATATCTTATATTTATAGCCTTAGCACAAGTGGAAACACTTTGCTTTCTCTACAATCCCCTTTAATGTGTATATCGTGGACATAATAATTAAGGAAAAACTCCACAAATGCAACCTCATAGCGAACATATTTAAGTTCTTTCCAATATTTTCAATATTTTTATTGGAAAGGTTTTATGTATTTATCTTCTTAGTGTGTTATTAAACCCGGCTACTGGTGAAGGCAAGCCACCGTGTATCAGTGTCAGTCTCCAGCCTAGATAACTGGGAAGGGTTAGTGGCTGTAACTATCTGCCAAATCCAAAAATGATAGTTGATATGAAGGATGATCAACCAGCATTGTGGTAACCCCATGTAACGTGGGGAGAAGGTGGCGTAGTGGTATTGTCACTGGGCTAGTAATCCAGAGACCCAGGCTAAAGCCCTGGGGTCATGGGTTCAGTGGATTCACAGCAGCTTGTGGAATTTGAATTCAGTTAGTAACTCCGGAATTGAAAACTAGTCTCAATAGTGGTGACCGTGATACTATCATCGATTGTCATAGAAACCCATCTGGTTCACTAATGTCCTCTTGGGAAGGAAATCTGCCATCCTTATCTGGTCTGGTTTACATGTGACTCCAGACCCTTGCAATGTGGTTGACTCTTAGCTGTACTCTTAAATGACCTAGCAAGGGCAATAAGGGATGGGCAACAAATGTTGGCCTTGCCAGCGACACCCACATCCCATGAAAGAATAAAGAAATATGGGAAAAGCTGAAAAAGGAAGAGAAAAGAGCATTGTATTAGTCATATATTTTGAAGAGTGGTGCAAAGGTATTGAGGGTTAACTCAAAGGGTAAAGAAAGATCTAGGTACCAAATGATTGTTATAGCAATTCAAGATTTACTTTGCCATTGTGCTACATGATGAATAGCTGATTGTTATCACAGGTGAATTTTTATCTATTTACTGTAAATCTTCACCATCAATCTGCCAGGGAAATAAGTGAATGGAACTTCTTTTTATTTAAGTACAGAATCCTGTTGATGCAGGGATTCAATGAGAAAATCAGAATACCACAGAGAACACTATGAGAGACAAAAAAGAAGAAAGCCAAATAGAGGATTTTCATAATTCAAGAAATCATTACATTCAATTTGGGAGCCATACAGTTACAAAGTAGTTTATATAGGTCTGATAGGTACTCTGTGAGGAAATAATGTGAGATATTTTGGCATATAATTTTTAGAGATGCATCAAATTCTTGTAATAGAGTTAAATTAGTTTCTTAGTGTGAAATATCCCTTCTATCAGACCTCAGTGTGGCTATGACCTTGTGAAAATTTGTAGGGTGTCAAGAGCAATAAACCCTCACAAGCGCAATACTTGGCAGTCAGTGTGTTTCTTTTATAGCAAAGTAAATACTGGCTTACAATCAAAAGTCACACCATTTTAATTTTCAATGAACGTGACATGAAATGCCTTTAAATTTTTTACCAGAGTGTGAAATCTACCACGTGAAAATATTAAAAGTGTAAATGCAAACATTAAAGAAGTACGTGTTCAAACTTTATCAGACTGTAATTAAATGTTTAAATTAATATAACTTACTGTGTCAAAAAATGCTTTGCTTGCTTTACTTACAGACAAACAGCAAATTGTTTTCAAAATGTCACTGTAATATGAGTGTATCAAATTAATAAAGGATAAGTGCAAACTGTGTTGAAAGGCTAAGTTAAAAGGAAAGAAAGGTGATACCATGCAGATTTGATTTTTTGCACTTTGAAATACAGGTCACATAGACTATCAAAGAGATACTTTCTGGACCTTTAATCAGCTTGAAACTGCTGGCTGTGCTGATTTAATTTTCTTATTGAATCATCCTATCTCCAAAGTGTTTGCAGGATGACATACCCTCTTGCAGCCCTCAGCGTATGAGCTGCCAGATCCGTGAAGCAAGGAATGTCAAAGGAGGCAGCTTGTGTCCTTCCCCTAAAAGTTAATTAACAATTCAACCTCTCTTATAAAATGAAAAGAAATCAGAATCCATGTAAAATAGAATTAGCTGGTGTCACCTGCACTTCTGTTGATAGCCCCTCCACTCCTATATACTTGATGCACATGGTGGAATGTGTCTCCAACTAACACAAATTGCTTTAGTAAATACTTCTTGGTTGCAATAAAATGCTTTTTGCAAAAAAAATATGTGACCTTGGATAAACTTGAGAAATCTGCAATTCTATAATATTTAAATTTTTTAAATTTGAGTTGCACTCTGTACTAATTTTATCCTTCCCAACCTCTAACTAGCTAATTTGATCGCATGACATTCATTCTGGAGTATTTGTCCTTATACTTGACCTCCATTCAGTTAGTGACCACCAAATATGTATATTGCTAGATGGGCTTCTATATGTGGATGCACCTTTGGCTAATTTTGGAAAGGGACTTACACTGTCAGTTTCAAACTTAGGCCAAGGTGATTTTTTAAATAAATAATTTAACAAGTAAAATTTATATCATGTTGTTATCTGGAACCCAAATTAGGGTGCAGGTGTAAATTGCTGGGACAACAAATTTTGAAAGTCCTCAAATGAGTCAGATTAGAGGACAAGGAAAGTAGTCCACAGGAAATTCTGTGCATTTAAAATTCACAAAATTAGTGCAACACATTACTATTCCTCCCCAACCATTCCCAGGTCATTCAATTTGCATTCCAACATGTACAATACATTGAGATCGAAACAGGAAAATTCAAAACCATTGTCTATTGTTAAATCCTATTGTTAAATGACCTCAAAATATTCCAAATGGAAGGTTGAAATCATACATTTCTAATCAGTTGCAACCATAAGAGCCTCAGCTGGAGTGAGATTACAGCTCAGAAGTTTTATTCTGAATGAATTATGGCAAAAGCCTGTGCAAGTTTGAAAATAAATCTAAGGCAGATTCATTAATCCAATTTAAAATTCAACATAATTGTTTACTGGATTTTTCCATTCATGATGCACATACCAAGAAATATGTGACAGACATTTCAAAGGAACGAGCATTGTCAACCATGTTTTGTATATGGTTGTGTATCATTCTAATTCAAGGTTGCACATGTATATGTGTGCGCGTGTGTGTGCATGCGCAGGCATGTGTGTGGGTGTGATGGGAGGTGCCGGAGTGGTACCCGAGTTCTTAAATTTGCCTTCAGGTTGTTTTAAGATTTTTGCAACGTTCTTTTTTAAATTGCTGTTCTGAATGGCAGAATACAAAACTGGCACAGTGAATAAGTGCTTATGTTGATAAACAAAATATCTTAGGCAAGTGGAATATTTCGCTCACCCTCTTCTAAATCTTTAATGTTTAACCTTACATCTATTACATTATTGTAGACATTTCAATCACTAGGCTGAAACAGCCTGTTTCTATCTATTCTGCCCCATATCCTTTCATAACTTTAAAATCATTGTTCAACCTCTCTGTTTTAATGACAACTGCCCCAATTTTTCAAGTCTTTCTTCTCCTATTTGAATTTCCATATACTAGGTAGAATCCTAGCAAATCTGCACTGTATCTTTACCATTGCCTCAACAACATGCCTATGGTGTGGAGCCCAAAACTACTCAAATCAGCATTTTTTGGGGCAAAATTGGACAGTGAGGCTCCCTCAGCGCTCTAACCAAGATTTCCCTCCAGCACAATAGCTGTGATTTCTCGATCCCCACCCACTGCATGAAAAGGGATCTGGGTCTAGGATGGAATTTCTTTGATCTGCTAGCTTTACAATTGCTTCTTGAGGCTGCTATAGGAAAGATGAAAGTAGGTCATGAAAGTAGCAGTAATAATCCTGAGCTGATTCTAATGGAGAAGGAAGTCCTTGCAATGAACTCCTCGCCATTCATATCTCTTAACTGTTATGAACTCTGGCCTTACCCAAGGTTTTCAGCAGGACAACTTTGTATCTACCCCTTTAACACCTGGATTTTTGAGGATTGCAGTGCTGTTTCCATTGCAGGACCAGCAGGAATCTCTGCTTGCATACTGGTAGGCTTCATCTTGACGTTGGGAATCTCCTTAGGAAGCCTCTATACAAATATAATGAGTCGCAGCCCAAGAAAATGGTTTGGGTTGATGTGATGTGAAAGGGTGAGGGAAAGTCTTGCACGCTATAATCCAGCCCGAAGAGGAGAATGCTATCCCTTTGTATTCTATGGGCATGAAACAGATTTTTGGCATCCCAGATTTGCATTAAGTGCAACAGCGGGCAGGAAAAAGGACATTTTACCCATCGGCTACAATGGCAGCATGCCGTATCATCCCATTCCAGCCTCATTAATCATGCATTTCTGGGAAACACACCATTTCAATGGCAGGCAGGCTCTCAACTTCCTGCCACATCATCACCTCGCCGCTTCATCATGCTGGATGCCATGTTTAAAGTGCAGCCGCGTGCTCACCTTTCAGTGCTCCCTGCTCAGGACTGCTGCAAAGAAAGCATGGCCCCTAAAGGCAAGAAGACTGCAGCCCCCCGACTAAGTGATGCACCCATCGAGTGCCTTTTGGATGCAGTGGAGGCCCGCCGTGATGTCCTCAACTCCTGCTCTGGCTCAGGAAGGGCAGCAACAGTACCACTCTGGCTTGGTAGGCGATGGCAGTGGTGATCAGTACCAATGCAGCACACAACAGGCTGGCCATCCAATGCAGATAGAGGATGAATGATCTCAACTGTGCCACCAGGGTAAGGCAACCAGCTCATCACTCTAAATCCACACACTCAGAAGCCCATTACATATTCACTGGCATCTCATTCATTGCCAGCTCAAGGGACAGCACTCTCACTATTTCACACACACCCTCACATCTCCATTTGGCCTCATCTCCTCTGGAGACTGTCTCCTCAGCTGTCACCACCTTGAGGTCACTTGCACAGATCAACACACACCCTGGGAGACCCCCCTTCTCCAGTACAGCCCTCAACCTGCAGCCTCTTCGCTTGCCTGAGGCCACTTCTCCATTTTTCCCAAGCAAGCCCTAACCCTGCAGCCATTAAAAAGCCCTACGGGAGGTCTGGTAGGTAGAGGTATACCCGTGAGCCCCCCTAAAAGTGATGTGGTGTTGCCTGCGAAGCCCGGCACTGATGACTGAGAATGCTGCCTGAAGAAAGGTAGGTAAACAAACCTCGAAATCTTGAGTGAAGTGCAGCTCGCCGGGTGCACTTTGCCTATGTACAGTTGTGAAACATGTCGGTGTACAATCACGCCGACGTGCTTGGATGGTCCAGCGTGGGGGCATGATTCCAGCAAGCTGGGCTTATAATGATATGAGATTTATTACAATGAGGTTCCCAACGTCCGAAGGCAGGAACCACAGCCCGCCATTGACGGCAGAGCGGACAATCGCAAACTGGTTTCATGACGTCATGAAACAGATTTTTGGCATTCTTGTCATATTGTCCGCTCACACTGCCAAACATGCCTGACAGCAACGGGCACAGAAAATTCCGTCCTATATGGTTTGCCATAAGCAAAATGGGGTCGATGTTACGTAGGTGTTAGGTACAATGGAAAAGAGACTCGGATGTAAAACAGGCGCTGATTTGCTATCTTCCACTTTGCACGAATGCCCAATTGGGAAATCTGTCATAATGCAGTACATCCTGTACAAACTTACTTTCCCAGGATATCAAAACTGTAATACCTTTTATCACCAACAGACTTCATTTCCTCTACAATATAAAATTTTCTAAAACCCAGCCTTGGTGTCTTCTCATTACTATATAAAATATGATGGATCTGTAAAATTTGAAAATGTGGCTGGTGTAACAGCAGCGGAAGCCCAAAAATCCAAAGATGCCGGCTGCACCACTTCCGGCCACCTCCACTACCTTGCATCATAGTTATAAGAATGCTGATGCGGGAACGCCGTTCATGTGCCGGAAGTAAGCAGTTTGGACAGATTGTGACATCAAACAGCCTGGTTCAATGAAGAGTGCAGGAGGGCATGCCAGGAGCAGCAACAGGCTTACCTAAAAATGAGGTGTCAACCTGGTGAAGCTATAATACAGGACCACTTACGTGCCAAACAGCATAAGCAGCAAGTGGTAGGCAGGGCTAAGCGATCCCACAACCAATAGATCAGATCTAAGCTTTGCAGTCCTGCCACATCCAGTCGTGAATGGTGGTGGACAACTAAACAACTCACTGGAGGAGGAGGCTCCACAAATATCCCCATTCTCAATGATGGAGGAGCCCAGCACAGCAGCTCAAGAGATAAGGCTGAAGCATTTGCTACAACCTTCAGCCAGAAATGCTGAGTGGATGATCCATCTCGGCCTCCTCCGGAGGTCCCCAGCATCATCGATGCCAGTCTTCAGCCAATTCGATTCACTCCACGTGATATCAAGAAACGGCTGAAGGTACTGATTACTGCAAAGGCTATGGGCCCTTCCAATATTCCGGCAATAGCACTAAAGACTTGTGCTCCAGAAATTGCTGCGCCCCTAGCCAAGCTGTTCCAGTACAGCTACAACACTGGCATCTACCCAGCTATGTGGAAAATTGCCCAGGTATGTCCTGTACACAAAAAGCAGGACAAATCCAACTCGGCCAATTATCACCCCATCAGTCTACTCTCAATCATCAGTAAACTGATAGAATGGGTCAGCAACAGTGCTATCAAGTGGCACTTGCTTAGCAATAACCTGATCACTGACGCCCAGTTTGGGTTCCGCCAGGGCCACTCAGCTCCTGACCTCATTGCAGCCTTCGTTCAAGCATGGATAAAAGAGCTGAACTCCCGAGGTGACATGAGAGTGACTGCCCTTGACATCAAGGTCGCATTTGACAGAGTGTGGCATCAAGGAGCCCTAGCAAAACCGGAGTCAATGGGAATCAGGGGGAAAACTCTCCACTGATTGGAGTCATACCTAGCACAAAGGAAGATGGCTGTGGTTGTTGGAGGTCAGTCATCTCAGCTCCAGGACATCACTGCAGGAGTTCCTCAGGGTAGTGTCCTCAGCCCAAACATCTTCAGCTGCATCATCAATGACCTTCCTTCCATCATAAGGTCAGAAGTGGGGATGTTTGCTGATGATTGCAAAATGTTCAGCACCATTCACGACTCCTCAGATACTGAAACAGTCCATGTCCAAATGCAGCAAGACCTGGATAATATCCAGGCTTGGGCTGACAAGTAGCAAGTAACATTTGCACCACACAAGCGTCAGTCAATGACCATCTCCAACAAAAGAGAATCCAACCATCACTCCTTGATGTTCAGTGGCATTACCATCACTGAATCCCCCAATATCAACAACCTAGGGGTTACCATTGACCAGAAACTGAACTGGACTAACCATATAAATACTGTGGCTACAAGAACAGGTCAGAAGCTAGGAATCCTACGATGAGAAACCTCCTGACTCCCCAAAGTCTGTCCACCATCTACAAGGCACAAGTCAGGAGTGTGATGGCATACTCCCCATTTGCCTGGATGAGTGCAGCTCCCACAATACTCAAGAAACTGGACATCGTCCAGGACAAGCAGCCCGCTTGATTGGCACCACATCCACAAACATTCACTCCCTCCACCACCGACGCACAGTAGCAGCAGTGTGTACCATCTACAAGATGCACTGCAGGAATTCACCAAGGCTCCTTTGACAGCACCTCCCAAACCCACGACCACTAGCATCCAGAAGGAAGGACAAGGGCAACAGATAGATAGGAACACCACCACCTGGAAGTTCCCCTCCAAGTCACTCACCATCCTGACTTGGAAATATATTGCTGTTCCTTCAGTGTCACTGGGTCAAAATCCTGGAACTCCCTCCTTAACAGCACTGTGGGTGTACCTAGGGTGGGGAGAGTGAACATCCAGAGGTAGTGGTACCAGCATAGGTAGAAAGAGAGATGAGGTCTTTTGGGTAGATTTTAGAATTTAGAAAAGAGTCTAGTAAGTAGGATCTCAAAGGTAGTAATCTCCAGAGTACTCTTGGTGCTATGTGCAAGTAAGTATGGAAATAGGAGGATGGAGCGGATGAATGTGTAGTTGGAGAGGTGGAGCAGGGTGGCATCTGGTGGCTGCCTTCTCTCTTGTAAAATGATGATTTGTGACCTGATGGCCAGCTCTTTGTTATGCATCACCTGGTGTGGCTCAGGAGCTCCACTCTGGCATGGCAATCTCAGTTGCATTTACTGCAGTGGAAGACAGTTGGCTGAGAAAGTGCATGATTCACTGGGCTCTTTTTCTCTGTGCCCTCTTCTTGGCCAGCTCAGCTTTTAGTTTCTCCTCACCTCTACCAATGCCCTTCCAAACAGTCAGCTTCCAAAGGTCATGGCCGACAATGTCAGTCTTCCAGTTGTTGGTGTCAATGTCTGTAATCTTCATATTTCACTTGCAGGTATCCTTGTATTGGACAACCGGGAGGTCATGACTCAGTGGCCAGCTCACTGTACAGAAGATTTCTGGTCATATGGTCAGCATCCATCCAATGAACGTGGCCAAGCCAGTGCTTATCAATGAGCATATGCTGATGGAACTAGCATGCTCTAAGACCTCTGAGTTGGTGAGCCTGCCCTGCCAAATGATGCTAAGGATATGTCTGAGACAATGAAGGTGGAAACTGTTCAGCCTTTTCTCCTGCCTAGCATATGTTGCCCAAGTCTCACTACTGTAGAGGAGTGTGCTGGGGATGCAGGCTTGGTGGACTCACGGTTTGGTGTTCTCATTCAGATTTCTGTTGTTCCACACTCTCTTATTCAGCTTAGACACAACAGTTGCAGTTTCTTCAATGTGCGTGTTGATCTCAGCATCAAGTGATAGATTGCTGGTGATCGTGGAGCCTAGATATGTGAAGCTATCTACAACTTCCAGCGTCACATCTTCAATGCATATGGCAGTATGGCTAGACCATGTACCATTACATTTGTCTTCCTGATGATGATGGTCAAACCAAGCTCTACAGGCATGACAGAGTCTGTCCATTTGTTGCTGAAGGCGTTCCTCAGTATGAAACGTCGGTGCAGAATCGTCAGCGTAGAGCAACTCTCTGATGAGGACCTGGTGTACCTTTGTCTTGGATCCTAGGCGGGCAAGGTTGAACAGCATTCTGTCAGTTCTGGTATGTAAGTAGACATCCCCTGTAGATGAATTGAAGGCACACTACTGTAGCAAAGTGAAGAATATGCCAAAGAATGTCAGTGCCAGAACGCAATCCTGTTTGACCCCAATGTGGATGTCAAAAGGTTCCTATGTTGCCCAGTCATAGCTGACCCTACCCATCATGTTGTCAGGGAAAGAGGAGATCAAACTGAGCAGCTTTGGAGGGCAGCCAGTTTTCTCCAGAAGCTTAAATAGACCACCTCTGTTCACATGGCCAAATGCCTTGATGAGATCAATGAAGGCAATATAGAATGGTCTTTGTTCATGGAATTTCTCCTGCAGCTGCCGGACTGAGAAGATCATGTTAATTGTAGATCTTTCTGTTCTGAAACTACATTGGTATACGGGGTAGATGTGTTCGGCCAAGATCTGCAATTTGACAGGGGCAACATGTGCAAATACTTTTCCCAGGATGCTCAGCAGGGAGGTGCCTTGATAGTTTGTGAAATCGCTGTGGACACCCTTGTTCTTGTACAGGGTCAGAACCTTTGCATCACACGTATCCTGGGGCACTGCTCCTTCCCTCCAGCAGAGACAGGAAAGTTTGTGTAGATGCTGCAGGAGTGCTGGTTTCCTGTGCTTGATGAATTCAGTCAACAACATCAGCACCTGGAGCTTTGCCCATGGCATGTGAGTCAATAGCTTTGCATAGCTCCTCCACTGTGGATTTTATATTCAGCTCTTCTATGACAGGCTGGGTCTCTATGGTGTCTAAAGCTTCCTTGGTGACAGTGTTCTCCCTAGAGTACAACTCAGGCTAGTGTTCCACCCATCTCTCCAACTGTTTATTACAGCCAGTGATGACCCCCCCACCCCTGCCTTTGATTTCAATGGAGCCATTTTCTTCACTGATGGACCTTGTTTCCTTTTTGATCCCTTCATACCAATGGCAGTCCAATCAGAGTCAGGATGATGCTTGCGACGGATTCCTAGTGTAAAGAGGGAGAGAGAGAGAAACTTAAAAATGGGGATGAGAAAGAGAGAGATGCTGTAAGAGAAAGGATTGAAATCAATGCAGGGTCAAAGATGTGGAAAAGAAAAGTAAAAGGCTAAGGGAGAAACAGCTTTAAAAAAATCCAAAATCCACATTCCACAACAGCAGTCGGTCAATTGATCAGTTCGTGGTCAATGAGGGGTTGTATGGCTTCTTGAGCTTTCTTCTTACTCTTGTACCTTTTGCCTTCATCACCCGCCTTGCTTCAAAACCAGCTACACCTTGGTGAAGCAGGTCTTGCCATCATGGACAGTCCAGTGCACTCTTTTCCCAGTTGTGAGGTCAAGGCCGATCTTCTTCAAGTAGGCTTTCAAGGTATCATTCCGCTGGCTGCCTTGCAATCATTGACCTGAAGGATGTGATCTGGGAGTAGAGAGCGCACTTCAGAAAGTGATTGTGCAACATTCTGATGCAGTGGCCTATCCAGCGCAGTTGCTGGGTGAGAATGATCGCCTCCATGGTCAGGACTGCTTCCTGGAGGATCTAGTGATATCATGCTGATATCCCTTAAAGGCGTATTACAACATCCCCATTTCTTTTTAAAGATACTTTCCCCCTTCCAAAGAAGTATTACTATTTACAATACATGTTCATGTTTAATTGACATTACATAAAGTGTATCGAGCTGATGGATCCATGAATCTCTAAAGCGTAAAGGTAATCTGCTGGTACATTCTGATCTTGTAATGGTAACCTTGTCTGGAGGTTTCTTTAATTGCTCACATTGATCAGTGGGATTGTCATTCTTGGATTTTGTTCCTGGTTGTATTTGTGATCTTATTCTCGTTGCAACAGGACTGTATGGTGGTTGATGAGCTCAAATGGATCTGATTTGTCCTCGGTTACGCCTCACGGTTGCACCTTTGTGTGTCATGGGATTCTGGATGCAAACTTGTTGTTCCAACTGTAAACTTGGCAATTCTCCACCTGCATTTTTATCGTGCACGTTGGTCATTTTCTCTTGTAGTCTTAAAAGTTGCTGTCTAGTTTCTGAGTGTAGAATGGGTATGGGTAGGTAAATTGGCATGTACGGGTCTGCCAGACATGAGCTCTACCAATGATGGAATAGTTGCAATTAAAGATGTCACCTCAGAAATGACATTGCAATGTGCAGATCTTGTTTGACCTGTCTACAGTTGAGAATTGGGGATTTCACAGTGTGAACCATTTGTTCAGCTAGGCCGTTAGGTCTGGGGTAATGAGGGGAAGAAGTAATTTTTTTTTTATTCATTTTATGGGATGTGAGCTTCACTGGCTGAGCCAGCATTTATTGCCCACCCTTAATTGCCCTTGAGAAGGTGATGGTGAGCTGCCTTCTTGAACTGCTGCAGTCCCTGTGGTGTAGGTACACCCACAGTGCTGTTAGGGAGGGAGTTTCAGGATGATCCACTTTCCACTTCTCACACATATCCTGAAATGGCCTATCAATAAATTGCGGGCCATTATCCATTATGATCTCTCTCGGCACACCAAATAAACTGAAAATAGCAGTTTGAGTGTACATGACAGTTGTCCTTGATGTATTGTGCAATTGTTGAATAATGGGGTGTTTGGTAAAGTGATCAACAATGATGATGAAGTCAGTGCCATGGGCATGAAAGAGGTCGGATGCAATTTTGGACAAAGGATGGGTAGGAACTGCATGTGGAATCAATGGTGCTTTGTGCTGACTTGGCATATGCTCTTGACATGCCCCCACATTTCTTGACGACGACTTCAATGCCTTTGTTCATCCCAGCCAATGGTCTGTCTGTCTTGCAACTCTTTCCATACAATCTATCCCCAAGTGTGAGTGATGAAATTTATGAAGAACATCAGGTCGCAAAGATTCCAGTACGATGACCTGGCATCCTGAAATTGCCTATCTTGTTGCGATAAGGCCAAAATGGACTTGTGTGTTCATGGACATGCTGAATTGAATCAGGTCATCCTTCAGTGATGGTTTTCCACAGTTTCTGTACAATCTTTCACTATTTCTTCTTGTAGCTGCTGGCACCTGCGTTGCACAAAATGTACCAGATCAATTTGGAAAACATCTTCAAGTTCGATGTCAATGAAGTCAACTTGTAGATCGAAGGGTATATCTTCTGTTTCCACTGGGTTAGGCAATCTGGTAAGTGCATCTCATGTGATCATCAAGTTACCTGGCCTGTACTGAATCTCCGACGCCGATTGCCACTCCAAGAAAGTTATAGCCCAATAATTCTATCTGCTAGCTCTGCGTATGAAAAATAACAGTATGCACCCTTTTCTCCGCATCAGCTGATGAAGTGGACTATGGATTCTGTAGGGTGTTGTCGAAATTACATGAACTCTAGTCGATGACTATGGAAGTTTTACCTGATTCTGAACCAGTCTTCCAATGTAGTGCATCTCTTTTGGGGATTCTTTACCTCTTCTTCTGTTAATCCTGACATGTTCAGCCTGTGTAGACCTTCATTCCCAATTTTATAGCTTGCTTTCCTGGTTCAGACACACGCAAATCAAGAAACCAAAGCTCTATATGCTGTTTAAACATTTTGAGTTCAGATCTTAGGTCAGCTGCATCCCACTTCCAGCTGGGGAATTTTGTGGATGCTCTGACAATACTTCTTTGACCTTTTTTCTTCTGTAGTACCTGCAATGAGTGCTGATGTAGCCACTTTTGTGTGCTTTTTAGAGTACAAAAGCAAAGAAGTTATGATACGCCTTTACAAAACTCTGGTTCGGCCTCAACTGTGTCCAATTCTGGGCACCACACTTTAGGTAGCATTTGAATGCTTTAGAGAGGGTGCAAAAAGGATTTACACATTTCTAGGGATGAAGGGTTTCAGTTGTTTGTATAGATTGGGAAAATTGGGATTGTTCTCCTTAGAGAATAGAACATTGAGAAGAGATTTGATAGAAGTGTTCAAAATCATGAGGGGTCTAGACAGAGTGGATAAAGAGAAACTGTTCCTGTTGGTGGAAGGGCTAAGGCTCAGAGGATCCTGAATCATGGTGATTGGCAAAAAACAACAGCAACGTGAGGAAAAACTTCTTTATGCAGCAAATTGTTAGGATCCGGAATGCACTACCTGAACATTCCGTGGAAGCAGATTCAATTGCACCTTTCAAAGGGGAATTACATAAGCATCTGTAGGAACAAAAATCAGAGCTACAGAGAAATGGAAGGGAAATTGGACTAGCTGAGTTGCTCCTGCAGAAAGCCAGCATTGTTACTACGGGCCAAGTGGTCTCCTTCTGTGCTGTAACCATTCTATGATTCTATGGTCAGGATTTTATGGCTCCCCCCACTTGGTGGGATATTATGGCCACGCCAAACTGAATGGAGGTTTGATTGGATCGCCACATCCACCGGGGTGAGACATGCCACAGTGGGGCCATAAAATCCTGGCCTATGAGTTGTTACAGACAGGAGGGGGACTAATTTAAACAACACTAATTTCTCCTCTCAGCATCCATCCGTAAACAGAAAGGTGTTTTGATTTCTTTCCCTCTTTATAAGCGGTGGCGTATTTCCCCAATCCTTCAATTTTTGTGTGATCCAATTTTCTAGCAATAACCCAACAGCAAACTTGAGATAGGATGAACTCAAAGGGTTAGTTTATTTGCACTCATTCAAAATGCAGAAGGAAGGTCACACATTGTCTCCACACTTAGACAGTAAAGGGATGGATAGAGAAAAGAAGGATTTACAGTACAGAGATCACAGAGAAAATAAATATTGGTTCATGTGAGTTCCAGAGTCCAGAATCAAAGTCCGATGATGTGTTCCTTCATGGAGGTCGGTGGGTTGAAAACCAATGCTGGATAATTCACTTTTCTAGTGGTGTTGTCTTCACAAGATGAGATAGACACTCAGAGATGAATCTGGCACAGAATTTCCAACAGAAGCAGGTTAGATGGGGCCAGGTGTTTAACCATGGCTAGAGCTCCTTTGGTGTGGCCTGATAGTCAAATGTTAAACAGCAGACTAAGCTTTTCAGTTCAGCAAGGCAATATTACTGGTTCCACAAGCCAGCGGCTCCTGACACATAACTCCCACCTCTCCACACTGTCTTTGACAAGGGATATATATCCCTCATCTGGATCCCTGAAATTGTTGAATGTCTCAGCCATGAAGAACTGAAAGGAGGGTTGTAAGGCCCTTTGTCTTAGTTGACAAGCAGGCTTCTGTTGGCCAGCCTGGGTTATGTAATATAGATGGCCTTTGTATTGCTCTCTTTGAATTTGGCCTGTGCAGTCCACAGGGGGTTGGTAGAGGTTCCCCAGAGATAACGATGTGCGTGTTTCCACGATACTGCAAGGCAGCTCCTTTTGTTCAGGGGTCACAGACAGTCATAGATTCAGCTATTTTAAGGACCTTTGTTCAGTTTTTAAAAGTTTAGAAATAGCCATGAGAATATCTATATATATTTTATAAAAATATACAGTGTGAGGACTTGGTATCTCAAGGGGTCTATGACTCACCACATGCTTATCTTATATCTATACCACCCTCTAATGTATGTGCAGTCCAAAATCTCAGATTGAGGTTATAAGTGTCAGATCAAGTGATAGTGCTGCAGCTCGCATCCTTCATGCTGATCCTGTAATTACTGCTCAGGCAACAGTTCTTGGGTGTCTGAAAGCTGAATTGGGGTAAAGGAGGGTGGTATGGTTGGAAAGCAAGAAGTTCATGGTCATACCATCTGTAGCTTGCACTTCATGCCAGATAGCAGGATGAGATCAATTTAAGATTTGAGAAGATGCATAAGGCAGGATCCTGACTTTTCTTGATGAAACCTGTTCCAATGGCCTTGCAGTGGCTGCCCCATTATAATATAAAGCACCATCTCCTCTGTAATTTGCACTTAATACCATGGGCTGAATTTTCAGCTCGGTGGGTGGGCACGATCAGCGGGCCCGGGAGAGGCCTGGAAACAGGCCCCTGACCACGATTGGACCACAACCGTGATTTCACAAAGGCTGGCCAACTAAGGCCTGCCCAGCATGAAACGTGGCTTCCCAATGGTCGGGAAGGGCGGGCGGGGGTGGAGGCCTATCAGCCGTTGGGTCCAATGGCGACCCGGCGGCCAGTTTAAAAATGGCACAGGCAGCCCCTTGAAGGCTGCCGGTGAAGAAGTTTACAACCTGTGTTGCGGAGGCGGTACTTATGGCTTTGGCAATAGCTGGAGATGCCAGACGGGAGGACAGTCGGGTGGGCACTCTGTCCCCCACTTTTCGGAAGTGTGCCTTGCAGCCCTCCTGGAGGAGGTGGCTGCCAGGAGGGATGCCTTTCTACCAAGGGACAGAAGGAGGAGACAATCAAGTAACGCTTGGGAGGAGGTGGCAGCCCAGATCAGCAGCCAAGACATTGTGTAGCACACATGGGTGCAGTGCCGCAAGAGGTTCAATGGCCTGCTGCGCTCAGGAAGGGTGAGTACCATGCTGGCATTGATCAGTGTGGTGAAGTTTTAAACGCTGGCCATCCACCCGTGAAGCTCAGGAGCCCTGGCTGCTTGGACTGAGTGCTCGAGGGCGACGACTCGGATGTGCCCTGCTAGGGCATGTCCGAGTTGTGGCCCTCGAGGTGCAAGGCACTCAGTCCAATCAGCCAGGACTCCCCCTTGGCCAGCTCCTGTGTCATTGCCATTTGGCACTCAGACTCTAACACCTCTGAATCCATGGGGGTATGGCCAGACCAAAACACTTCAACACACTGACCCATGCCAACACGGTACTCACCCTTCCTGCGCACAGCAAGTCATTAAACCTCTTCCGGCACTGCACCCAGGTGCACCGCACCAAGTCGTGACTGCTCACCCGGTCTGCCACCTCCTCCCATGCCCTCTTTGTGAGGTGCGGCGGCCTCCTCCTCCCATTTCTGGCAGCCACCTCCTCCAGGAGGGTGGCAAGGCACTCATCAGAAAAACGGGGTGCCAAATGCCCAGCTGACCTCACCTCCTGCCTGGCGTCTACATCTTCGTTTGCAGCCATGTCGCTGCTGCAACTCTGACGCAGGCAGCCTCCCTGGGGCTGCCTGCACCATTTTTGAAATGGATCCAAAGGCAACCCGGCAGCCGACAGACTCCCGCCCCTTCTCGAACATTCTGCAGCTGGTGCTCACACTGGGCGGGCCTTAATTGGCCTGCCAGCGTCAAATCACAGTCACGGCCCGACTGCAAGTAGCGGTCGGCTTCCCAACTGCTCCCACTCATCCCGCCGAGCCCGCCTGACGAGGGCAAAATTCTGTCCCATGAGATTCTTGCACAGGTCACTGTGATTTAGGGCTGGAAATGGAAATTCCAGGCCGTAGACTCAATAGTCAGTCCATCTAACCTTTTCTGTTTCCTCCACGTTTAATCTGCAAGCGGTTAACATTGAGTTACTCTGATGTAATTGAGGTGCCTTTGTAATCTCTGTTATTTATTTTGTTAACTAACCTATTCTACTAATTATCTGTACACTCAATGTTTAAATTTAAGTGCTACTAACTCTGAGTCTAGTGTTAATAAGGAATTGTTAGCTCATATTTTTATTTTCTGACTTTTTCTTTGATAATTGGCAAGATAGGGTTAATTTGTTCACTTAGAAACTTATTTACATTCTGATGATAGTGTAAACACTATGATCATCTGAACTGATGCAAGACACGGTGGCAAACCAGATTTTGACATCATTACTCGTAGATATTGAACTGTATGGTAAAACCCAGTTAGGGCAAAGGGCTAAGAATTTGCCTGGTGTCCTTGATTCATGTTCCTGTTAAGGTATTGAACACTACATTCCTTCAGTTGTGGGCCTTGACCCTTCACCTGGATTTCTCAACTTGAAAACAAAATCGACAAACATCCAGCTACCAGTAAACAAGTCAAAATTACATTCCAAACCACACAACAAAATGTCAACAGAGTGAAAAAAAGTAAAACAATAAAATATAAGAAACATCAGTTGTTTTTAGATGTATTTATTTTTATTATTACCTGTCCTGGTTGAGATATTCTGTTTTAACGATCCTAGCGATCCATGAACTCAACTTGGGACGTTTGACATATTGCGGCTTAAAACTTCCTGATATTTGCTCCCAGCATCCCACAGGTGCGTTGAGGCGGAAAATCACAGCCCTGGTGTTTATTTATAAAATAAGCTATTTGTGTATTTTCAAAGGTCAGGGCAATTGCATGATATGGGTCCGCACCTGCAAGTAACACACTGTTCAGATTCTCAGGTGAGTTAAGATGCTATAGGAATTGATGTGGTCGACCCAAGGCAACTGACAGAGTAAATGCCAACTTGTAAGTGTTGCCCATATCCTAAGAAGAAATTTAACAATGTAGCTGCCAAACTGAATCTAATGCACATAGTGAGGAAAGAAAAATCAGAATGCGGTTTATCACTGGTCACTCTTGTGGAAGGCCACCAGTCTCAGAGGAGATGGGCCAGAATTTAAACGTTAATCGTATCCTGACAACAGCTTTGGGTGTGCATGCCATTTTAACTGCAGGCCCAACTAAAGCCCGAACAGTCTTGAACCTGCCACCAAATCTGAAGCAAGTGAGAGAGGGCAAATGTGATTTAAGGAGCAGGAGCAACAATATCCTTCTGAATGGCCTCTGAAGGAGACTTTGGACCTCTGCTGCCCTGCACCTCTCCCTACAGCCCCAGTTGTGAACTTTCAAAATCCCAGCTCCCAATCTGCACTTGTATTGCTGAGGCCCCCAACAGTATCCCAAGATCCCATAAATTTTGATTCCTTCCTGCCAACAATGATTCCAGCCAGCTGCAGGTAGGAGTCAGGATCGAAGCATTTGATCAAGGCATGAGAATTAAAATGTCCTGGCATCACACTCCAAGTGGGCACCTGATAGGCTGCATCCTTCTGCCACCTACACTGAGTTAAAGTTGAGGCTATAGTTTCCAAGTGGTTTTCATTTATTATATCTGACATGTCCCTGAAACATGAAATAAATCATAAACTACATAAATCAAACTTTATTCTTTTTTGCTTATTTAAAAATTAACTTTGCTGAACTAAAAGATGGCTGCCACAAGTCGCCTGATATCTGGAATTGTAGGGTGACCACTGAGGCATTATATGGATTCCACTGGAGACATCCCCTGATATGTTTCTTATGGAATCTCAAACCTGGGACTGTCAAGATTCATTTCATAAAGAAGCTATTGAAAGGAAATGGATGTTATTTGCATCTTTCCTCTAGAGGAGTCTGAGGGTCTACCAAGACAAAAACTACCCATAACAGGGTCACCAATATGGATAATAACTCTTTTAGAGGCTGATGACTGGGACATTATAAGCCACAAAACAAAATCTGGATCCAGACACCAACTAAACACCCTTTTACAAAATCATTGTGGAGGAAGAAGGTCACATGACTCATGTGACCATTTTGAAATCTTTAGATACAATTGAGAACTCTGAAGCCAGGCAGTCTACTGTTTTAACCCCAGCCTTTAAACATCAAACAGAAGGACTGCAGGCTAACCAAGCAGCCTGCAACAAGCCCTCCTCAAAGTCTGTTTGCATGAAAGCTGCTGGCCGCCTGTCAAGCAGACAAAGTCTATGTAGATCAACCTTATCTCACTGCTTCACCCTCAAATTTAAAGGAATTCTGGACTTCTGCCTTCCGCTAGGAATCCACCTGAACTGTATCTTCTCTGCAAAGGAACCCTCTCTCTGGATTTTGACTTTCTGATCTCTGGCAAACACATGAACTGATTTCCCTTTATGTGGTTCTTTTTACTGTTAAGTCTCAGAATTTTAAAACATCTCTTTCCTATCCCCTTACTGTATCTTGTGTGTGAATGTGAAATTGCAATCAATCCCCCCCTCCGACAGCTGTGAATGTGTGAATAAACTAAACTTCCAATTTAATCCTAAGAGAGTTTGCTGCAAGTTATTTTAAAAATTGACTATACAAACAAAGGATTTTTGGAATAAGCGCCGCAACCTATTTTTAAAACAAAGAACATCTCTGCTTATGGACAGATGGAAAGAGAATAAATGAGTTCAGTTTTACCTCTCTCTCCTGTCTGTAATATTTTTTTAAAAACTCCCTTTAAAGACTTACATTGGGTTTACTTCACCTGAAACAATTTTTGGTGATGCATGTTGTAAATAATGTGAGAAATATTTACATTACTCCCAGCTTAATCTTCCGAACAGTGGTAGGGATATGGAGTTGCCATCAGAGTCTGTGCAAACTATTAACTTTCTAGAGTGATAGTGCTGAGGATGTAGCCTAGAATGAATAAGGAGATTCAACGCTATTGTTTTCTGTGTGACTAGGCTCTTTATATGAATTCAGGTTGTAACTTACACAACAAAGAACTAGATATCTGGCAGGTTCTGAAATGTTGCTTAAATTTTGAAGGAAAGAATTTAACATTTCTAACCTACTGTAATTTTCCAGGTGAAATTATGGAAGCACTGTGGTGAATTTCATAAGTTTGCCTATGTTAGCCTATTTTTTAGAAAA
The DNA here is from genome assembly GCF_964194155.1 of Cetorhinus maximus. Classification (NCBI taxonomy): domain Eukaryota; kingdom Metazoa; phylum Chordata; class Chondrichthyes; order Lamniformes; family Cetorhinidae; genus Cetorhinus; species Cetorhinus maximus. The sequence continues at coordinate 114,631,152 of NC_135879.1, read as the reverse complement.
CTCATCAACATGTTAATTATTAAATTGAAAATAATTTACTTTTATAAAAAGCATTAAAACATCAATCAGTAACATTTCAAAGTGCTTCAGGTACAATGAATTACTTTGAAATGTGACAACTGTTATATTGTGGGCAAACATGGCAGCTATTTTTGCAAATTGCATTGACTCGGCCAGTGACCTACCCTCATGTAGCATGGATCCATGCCTTCATTAGGCAAAGATATTCAGTTCTAAATCTGATCACATTTTTGTGCTGCATCTCCTGCAGCAGGACTTCCAGCTCTTTAGCACTGAATTGAGCACTTGTCTCAGCTGTGCCATTAGGAAACATTATTTCACTTTTCTACCTCGATCAAAGGCATCTCTTTCATGGTGAGCTATAGCACATTAGGAACTGCTGCCTTGCTGGATTTTACACACCTCCACTATGTATTGTACAGGCCAAATTCTAGTGTCAAGCATTTCATGTGCATAAAGACAGACAAATCGCCAGGACCTGATGGCCTGCATCCAAGGGTTTTAAAGGAAGTGGCTGCAGAGATAGTGGAGGCATTGATCGAAATATTCCATCATTCACTGGATTCCAGGAGGGTCCCAGCAGATTGGAAAACCTCTAATGTGATGCCCCTGTTCAAGAAGGGAGGGAGACAAAAAGCAGGAAAATATAGGCCAGTCAGCCTAACATCGGTCGTTGGGAAAATGGTAGAGTCCATTATTAAGGAAGAAATAGCAGGACATTTAGAAAAGTTTAACACAATCAAACAGAGTCAACATGGTTTTGTGAATGGGGAATCATGTCTGACAAATTTGCTAAAATTCTTTGAGGATATAACAAGCAGAGTTGATAAAGGGGAACCGGTAGATGTAGTGTATTTGGCTTTCCAGAAGGCATTCGATAAGGTGCCACATAAAAGGTTATTGGACAAGATGGTATTGGGGGCAATGTATTAGCATGGATTGAGGATTGGTTAACATGACGAAGACAGAGAGTCAGGATTAATGGGTCATTTTCAAGTTGAAAGGGCTTAACTAGTGGAGTGCTACAAGGGTCAGTCCTCAGGCCTCAATTATTTACTAACTACATTAATGACTTGGAGGAGGGAGCAGAGTGTAATATATCCAAATTTGCTGATGATACAAAAATGGGTGTGAAGGCATGTTATGTTGAGGACATAAGGAATCTGCAAGAGGATATAGATAGGTTGAGTGAGTGGGCAAAAACTTGGCAGATGGAGTTTAATGTAGGAAAGTGAGGTTATGCACTTTGGTAGGAAGAATCAAAAGGCAGGCTATTATTTAAATGGAGAGAGACTCCAAAAAAGTGCAGCACAGAGGGATCTGGGTGTTCTTGTGCATGAAACACATAAAGTTAGCATGTAGGTGCAGCAAGTAATTAAGAAGGCAAATGGAATTTTGGCCTGTATTGCTAGGGGGCTGGAGTTTAAAAATAGGGAAGTCTTGTTACAACTGTACAGGGTGTTGGTGAGGATGCTCTTAGAGTACTGTGTACAGTTTTGGTCCCCGTATTTAAGAAAGGAGATACTGGCATTGGAGGCAGTTCAAAAGAGATTCACGAGGCTGATTCCTGGGATGAAGGGGTTGACTTATCAAGAGCGGCTAAACAGATTAGGCCTTTATTCATTAGAGTTTAGAAGAATGAGAGATGATCTTATTGAAACGCAAAAGATTCTGAGGGGGCTTGACAGGGTAGATGTTGAGAAGATGTTTCCATTAGTGGCGGAATCTCGAACTAGGGGGCATAGGGCAGCATTTTTCCGTCGGCAAGTGGGGGGCGGGGCCCGCTAGCTGACATATAAAATGATGCGCGGTGACGTCGGGTGTGTGTCACAACATCACCGCACGTCATTTAGATTGTCAGTTCGGCAGGCGCAAAGCCGAGTCGGCTGCATGCCCGCCAAACTGTCAAAAGCCTTTTAAGGCCTGTAAAAAAGTAATTAACCCAATTAATGGACCTGCCCGTCCAACCTTAAGGTTGGCGGGCAGGCGAAGAGCCCAGGTGGCCTTCAGAATAAACATGAAACCTCATCCACAGGCGGGATGGGGTTTCATGAAGTGTTTAAAAAAATCAGTAAAATTTTTTCCAAATTTCATGAACATGTCCCAGCTCATGTGACACTGTCACATGAAGGGACATGTTTCAAAAGTTTAAAAATCCTTTCTTTAAAAGTTTAACACTGAAACAAATCTCCCTGAGGCACGGATCTCTGCACGCTTTTGCGCACATGCGCCAAAGAGCACAGGGAACCACTCAGGGAATTCACCCCCCTGCCCGCACAGGGAGGGCACAGCGCTTCCGGGTGAGCATCATGATGGGCGGGCCTTAATTGGCCTGCCCACATAAAATGGCAGCGCGGACCCAATCGGGGGCACCGATCGGGTTCGCGCCCGCCCCCGCCTGCCACCAAACAACCCCCCCAAACGGAGGGGAAATTTCTCGTCATAGTTACAGATAAGGGGACACTCATTTAAAACTGAGATGCAAAGGAATGTCTTCTCTCAGAGGATACTTAAAGTCTAGAATTCTCTACCCCAGGGAGTTGTGGAGGCTAAGTGAATGAAAGTATTTAAAGAGGAGGTAGATAGATTTTTGAAATGTCGGGGAGTTGAGGGCTATGAGGAGCTGGCATGAAAGAGGAGTTGAGGCCTGGGGCAAGTCAGCCATTAAAATTCTGAAGGAGAGAATTTATCTCCACTTGGAGAGGCAAGGTTTGATCAGGGATAGTCAGCATGGCTTTGTCAGAGGGAGGTCATGCCTAACAAATTATATTGAATTTTTTGAGGAGGTGACCAGCTGTGTAGATGAGGGTAGTGCAGTTGATGTAGTTTATATGGATTTCAGCAAAGCCTTTGACAAGGTCCCATATGGGAGACTTATAAAGAAGGCAAATGCGCATGGATACAGGGTAATTTGATAAGGTGGGTTCAAAATTTGCTTAGTTGTAGGAGGCAGAGGGTGATGACAGAAGGATGCTTTAGTGACTGGAAGCCAGTGTCCAGTGGCGTACCACAGGGATCTGTGCTCGGTCCCCTATTATTTATCATCTATATAAACAACATAGATGACTATGTGGGGGGTAGGATTAGTAAGTTTGCGGATGACACAAAGATTGGCTGGGTGGTTAACAGTGAGGCTGAGTGTCTTGGGCTACAGGAAGATATAGACGGGATGGTCAAATGGGCAGATAAGTGGCAGATGGAATTTAACTCTGAAAAGTGTGAGGTGATACACTTTGGAAGGAGTAATTTGACAAGGAAGTATTCAATGAATGGCATGACACTAGGAGGTTTTGAGGAACATAGGGGCCTTGGCGTGTGTGTCCATAGATCTCTGAAGGCAGAGGGGCATGTTAGTGGGGTGGTGAAAAAGGCATATGGGACACTTGCCTTTATCAATCATGGCATAGATTATAAAAGTAGGGAGGTCATGTTGGAGTTGTATAGAACCTTGGTGAGGCACAGCTGGAGTGCTGTGTGCAGTTCTAGTCACCACATTATAGGAAGGATGTGATTGCACTGGAGGGGGTGCAGAGGAGAGTCACCAGGATGTTGCCTGGGATGAAACATTTAATTTTTGAAGAGAGGTTGGATAGACTTGGGTTGTTTTCGTTGGAGCAGAGAAGACTGAGGGGGGCGACCTGATCGAGGTGTACAAGATTATGAGGGGCATGGACAGGGTGGATAGGGAGCAGCTGTTCCCCTTAGTTGAAGGGTCAGTCACAAGGGGACATAAGTTCAAGGTGAGGGGCAGGAGGTTTAGGGGGGATGTGAGGAAAAACTTTTTTACCCAGAGTGTGGTGACGGTCTGGAAAACACTGTCTGGGAGGGTGGTGGAGGTGGGTTGCCTCACATCCTCTAAAAGGTACCTTGATGAGCACTTGGCACGTCATAACATTCAAGGCTATGGGCCAAGTGCTGGTAAATGGGGTTAGGTAGTTAGGTCAGGTGTTTCTCACGTGTTGGTGCAGACTCGATGGGCCGTGTACACTGTGTGTTTCTGTGATTCTGTGATCTTATTGAATGGCGGGGCAGGCTTGAGGGGCCGAATGGCCTACTCCTGCTTCTATTTCTTAGATTCTTATGTTCTATTCAAATAAGGAGGACAAATTCTTGTTACAAAGTAACAACTGCACAGCTGATCACCTGAGCTGCCAACAAATTTCAATCTACACAATGGGCCAGCTCAGCTCCATTATGGCTGTCTTGCTAAACTGTGTCTGGAATATATTTTCAAAAACCAATTTTAAAAATTGTCATCTTCAAGTCCAAAATGAATATCCTTTTACTAAATATAATTAACAAGAAGTTTGCATATTGATCGAGTTAGTGATTTTTTTCACTTATTCTGTAAAATATTTGAAGCTAAGCATGATTGTGATTATGCAAATATGGCTTCTATGGTTAATTTAAAGAATTTATAAAGATGTTTGCTGAATTATATTGCTAATCACTAGCATTTCAGGAATGAGCTACGAGTGGGGAGCCAAAACTTTCAACATAGTCATCAAGTCTTAGAATCACGAAATCTTCTTATGCCGAGAACGCAAAACAATTGTCAGTTAATAAAAACAATAAGATATCTATTTTATACCTTACGTTGTGTGAATTTAAAGTAGCCAAACATAACTTGCCATATACAGGCACTGTCGAATGGTACATAAATACTTTCTGCAGAGTGATAGCTCTGTGTTATACCAAGGCATAAATTCTCTGACTGGGTTTAATGATGTAAGAATGTTACAGAATATTCTATTGTTTTCTGTGCGCATTGGCATATGTAAAAGCATTTTTGTGAAGGGCTAATTAGTCATGAGGGTGGGTGGGAATTTTACGCCAGGCAGGTTAGTGATGTTGACGGAAACAGAAGTGAGCGGTGCACCTGTTTCCATCCAGTCCTGTGGTCCTGCTGCAATTATGCATTGGGCAGCCAATTAACAGACAAACAGCAGGTCTGGCAGCAAACTGCATGCACAGGGCAGGCTGTAAGGTGGCAAAGGGGACAGGTGCTGACCATGGAGGAGGTGCCATCGGGCAGGTTATAGATCCGCCGGCAGTCTGCAGCAGGTCAACAGGGGGCAACATCAGGAGTACAACATTCATTACAGGTGTGCTGAGTGAGTAAGTGCTGCACACAGAGAGAGGCCACTGCCAACCTTGACAGCCCAATCCTCCTGAGATGTTGACAGCCTTCATTTCCTCAACCATCGATACAGATTGTGAAAAGGCCATACGTTCGCCTACCTGAAGAAAAGACATAAGCACTGGCAGCCCCACAGTTCAATGATGACTGCCCTTTTCCAGGTTGTGACTGAAGGGCAGGAGGTTCTCCTCCCACAGGTTAGGAAAAGGGGAAAAACAAGCCCGGATGGAGGTGGCAGAGGTGTTCAGTAGCCGTGTCTGTACAACATGACTATAGAGCTGAAAAAAGCTGAATGACCTTCTCTATGCTCCATGAAAGAAAACACATACAATGTGGCAAAGATTAGTGGTAAACCAGAGGATTGGGAAAGTTTTAAAAAGCAACAAAAGATAACCAAAAAAAAAAGGGAGAAAATAAACTTTGAGGCTAAACTAGCAAGTAGTATAAAAACGGACAGTAAATTCTTCTTTAAATATATAAAAAGGGAGAGGCCAAAGTGAAATAGGCCCCTTAGAGAATGAGGCTGGGGAAATAATAATGGGAACCAGGAAATGGCGGAGGAGTTGAATACATACTTTATATCAGTCTTCACGGTAGAAGACACAAATAACATGCCAAAAATACTAAATTATCAAGGGGCAAAAGAGGGGCGAGGGGAGGAAATAAATACTATAACCATCACTACAGAAAAAGTACTAGGGAAGCTAATGGAGTTAAAGGCCGATAGGTTTCCTAGGCCTGATGGGTTGCATCCTAGGATATTAAAGGAAATAACTACACTGATGTTGGATGCACTGGTAGAAATCTTCCAAGAATCCTTGGATTCTGTAAAAGTCCAAGAGGATTGGAAAATTGCCAATATGACACCCTTATTCAAAAAAGGAGGGAGACAAAAAACGGGTAACTATAGGCCAGTTAGCTTAACATCCATCATTGGGAAAATGTAGAGTCTATTATAAAGGATGTAATAGCAGAGCATTTAGAAATACACAATATAATCAATCAGAGAAAAGGTGGCTTCATGAAGGAGAAATCATGCCTGACAAATTTATTAGAATTCTTTGAGGAGGTAACAAGCAGGATAGATAAAGGGGAACCAGTAGATGTAATATATTTGGATTTCCAAAAGGTATTCGATAAGGTACCACACATAAGGCTACTTAATAAGATAAGAGCCCATGGTGTTGTGGGTAGTATATTAGCATGGATAGAGGATTGTCTAACTAATAGAAGACAGAGAGTTGGGATAAGGGGGACATTTTCAGAATGGCAACCTGTAACTAGTGGAGTGCTACAGGGCTCAGTGCTGGGGCCAAAATTATTTACAATATATATTAATGACTTGGATGAAGGAATCAATGCACTATCGCCAAGTTTACAGGTTACAAAAATAGGTGGGAAGGCAAGCAGTGAGGATGACACAAAGAGTCTACAGAGGGATAGAGACAGGTTAAGCGAATGGGCAAAAACTTGGCAGATGGAATATAGGCCAGGATTTTGCCCTCGTCAGGTGGGCTCGGCGAGGGCAAGTGGGAGCGGTCAGGAAGCCAACCGCCATACGCGATTGGGCCCTGACTGCGATTTGATGCTGGCGGACCAATTAAGGCCCGCCCAGCATGAATTGCATGCTGCAGCGCTCAGCACTGCCTGTATGGGAGGGGAGGAGGGCGAGCATGCAAGTTCACGCATGCGTGCGGGTACGTGCAGGAAAAGCTCCTTAAGGCACAGAGTTGCCTCAAGGAGATGAAGATTTTGAAAACTAAAAAAGAAAAAAATTTTGAAATGTTAAAAACATGCCCCTTCATGTGAGTCTGTACATTAGCAGGGACATGTTAGAAATTAGTTTGAAAATGTTTTACTTTTTCTTTAATGATGGATCGAAACCTCGGGTGGATATGTGGATATGCCTTTTTGCCTGCCCGCCAACTGTAAGTTTGGACGGGCAACAAAAAATGTAATTCAATTAGATTTTTAATGGCCTTAATAGGCCTGTTAGTTGTTGGTGGGTGCATTGCCGACTCCCACGTGCACCCGGTGACTGAAATATCACGCAAGTGTGTGATGATGTTGGGATGCTCGTCTGACGTCATCGCGCGTCATTTTATGCTCGTTAAGGTCAGGCACGCGCCCACCCGACAAGCGAAAAATTCTGGCCATAATGTGGGGAAACATGAGGTTATGCACTTTAGCAGGAAGAATATGAGAGTTGGATATTATTTAAATGGAGAAAGACTGCAGTAAGCCGCAGCACAGTGGGATTTGGGGGTCCTCGTGCACGAATCACAAAAAGCAAACACACAAGCTCAGCAGGGAAGGCAAATAGAACGTTGGCCTTTATTTCAAAGGGAATGGAGTATAAAAATAAGGAAGCCTTGCTAAAACTTTACAAGGCGCTAGTTAGACTTCATCAAGAACACTGTGAACAGTTTTGGTCCCCTTATCTAAGGAAAGATATACAGGCATTGGAGGCAGTAAAAGAAGGTTCGCTAAGTTGATCCCAGGGATGGAGGGATTTCCTTATGAGGAAAGGTTGAGTAGGTTGGGCCTATGCTCATTGGAGTTTAGAAGAATGAGAGGTGACCTTATTGAGATATATAAGATTATTAGGGGGCTTGGCAGGGTAGATGCTGAGAGGTTATTTTTCCTTCTGGGAGAGTCTAGGACCAGGGGCATAATCTCAGAGTAAGGAGTCACCCATTTAAGGCAGAAATGAGGAGGAATTTCTTCTCTCAGAGGATAGTCAGCCTGTGGAATTCCTTACTGCAGAGGGCTGTAGAGGCTGCGTCGTAATTATATTCAAGGCTGAGATAGACAGATTTTTAATCAGTAAGGGAATCAAGGGTTTTGGAGAAAAGGCAGGAAAGTGGAGTTGAGGATTACCAGATCAGTCATCAGTCCTCATTGAATGGCAGAGCAGGCGCGATGGGCTGAATGGCCTACTTCTGCTCCTACATCTTATGGTCTTATGCTGCAAGGGTGAGTGAGCATTCTCAATTTTGAAGTGGGCACACACCTATGGGAGGGTAAGAATGTGCTGTGTGTAGCAGGAGTTAACCAGGAGAGTGGATGTGTGCTCCCAACATGTCTGCAATGACAACTCAAGGAGCCTTGGCATCCTGCAAGACTTTTAAAACTGGGACGTGGAGGTTGGAAAGGGTGGGTGATGTGACATGACGTGGAAAAGCACGAGAGCTTGTGGGAATCAACCTTGAGGGGTTGGTCCCTCCAGACAAGGAGCTCAGCATTGTCCCATTGTCTTCACAGGACATGAGGGACCACAACATGCATGAGAGGACGATAATGATGAGGGGGAATGCCAAATCTGGCCATCCCGACAAAGATGGAGGAAGACTTCCTGGATCTGGTCACTCAAGAGGGCAGATCAGTTGGTTGAGGAGAGGCTGGAGTTAGCTCCGGGGTGGTGAGCAACCAAGGGAACAATTATTGGTTGGGGGTGGGGGTGAGGGGGTAGAGGGAGTGATAAGGGAGTGTGCCTGGGATTGGGGAAAAGAATAGTTTTGTGACTGTGGCAATGGCTGGAGATGAATACCTATGTGACAAGCATCAATGTTGGATCTTCTCTTTCCTAGATGCAGCGATATTTGCAAAACGTTCATCTGCAGTGCGGAATGTTACTCATCCTTGTGCTTTCCAACAGGCCAGTCACCTGCCCCAACAAGCAGTAGCCCCAAGGGACTGCCACCGACCTCTGAGGAAGAGGAGGGAACCTCAGAGGGTGCAGCATCCCTTCCACGTTTCGCACCTTCCAGCTTAATAGATACGCGTCTGTGAGTATGCACACATCGACCGAACAGGTGGTACCAACTGGTTCGAGCACCACACATGTATTGGACCAGCTGTCGGAGGCTGTGAGCTGGAGTGTGGGAGACCAGGAAGATGCTGAGCATCAGGCACATTATGAGCCTCTGGAGTTATCCATGAAGTGGCAGATGTTGGAGGTCCAATGGACATCAAGGTCAGCAGCCTACATGCCAGGTAGATATAATAATTTTCATAATGTTATTGGAATTTATTATAAAATAGAGCAATAGGGTCTATGTCTATGGGTCCATGTCTGTGTGTGTGTGTGTGTATGTGTGTGTGTGTGTGTGACTTAATTGGATTAAAGGCAGCTGGTCTGAAGGCGTTGATGCAATAGAAGATAAGCTAGGTTTGAAATGTTAACTAGGTAAACATAGGTATAAAGGGAATATTTGCATTTTTAAATAAACCAGACTTGAGGGGGTGAAATATTACACCTAGCCAGGGGAAGTTAAGAAACAGTGACCAGGATTTTTCCCCATCGGGCGGGCTCGGCAGGGATGGCCGGGAACAGTCGGGAAGCCAACCGCCACCCGCGCTCAGGGCCAGAATGCTATTTCATGCTGGCGGGTCAATTAAAGCCTGCCCAGCATGAAATGTGCGCGGCAGCACTGCCTGTGTGGGGGTGGGGGGAGGAGAGCAAGAGCGCAAATTTGCAGATGCACACTGGAAAAGCTCCCTGAGTCACAGAGCTGGATGGGCAGTGAAAAATTGAATCCAATTACCTTTTTAATGGCTATAATAGGCCTTTTAATTGTCTGCAAGCCACTGTCGATTCCTGCACATGCCCGCTGACCGAAATATCGTGCGAGTGCGCGATGACATCAAGGCATTTGCCTGACGTCATCGCGCATCATTTTATGTTCAAGTGGGTCAGGCGTGCGCCCACCCACTCAGTGAAAAATCCTGCCCAGTGTGTTTATTCTTCCCAAAGATTAGTGGTAAAAAGGTAAAATCAAAAGACAGAGTGAAACAATGGGAATTGCATTCAAAGGGGAAAATATGGATAAAGGAGAGATGGCTGTGCGCAAGGGAGGGCATTCTACGATCCAAAACACGTGTGAAAGGCCTTCAGCATCTATGCCTCAAGGTACTGTCTATGAAGAACTGAAGTTAAGAAAACTCACTTTGAATTGGATTATTCAGGGTATCATGTTTCTTTGCCTGGGTCTTTCAAAATCTATGTGTCTTACTGTTGCCTTAAAAGAACTGTAACTGGGAGTTAGATTAACTAGGGGATTTAGAAGTTAAAAACAAAAAGCTACTGCGGATGCTGGAAATCCAAAACAAAAACAGAATTACCTGGAAAAACTCAGCAGGTCTGGCAGCATTGGTGGAGAAGAAAAGAAAAGAGTTGACGTAGGACTCGAAACATCAACTCTTTTCTTCTCCACCGATGCTGCCAGACCTGTTGATTTAGAAGTTATCATAGTAGTAATTTCAAGATCCACGTGTGTGTACTTAAAATCATTTCTTCTATCAATGAAGGTTTAATTTAGCTTTGTAAGAAACCTAAAAGACTTGGTGGTCTTCTTACTACTGAATTCATGGCACGCATCTCAAAATTTATACAAATTGCAAAACTGTTGTGGCAGTTGTTTCAAGTTTCCTTTTGGGATTTGAGCAGCTCAGCATTTATCATTGGCTGTGCCATAACACTCCATCCAATGCAGCTGGCAGTGAAGGGGGTGCACCATGGCGCAGTACCCATAAACGAATGAGGAAATCACTGTAGACACGCAGGGGTCAACACAGGTGCTCACACATTTTGTTAGGCTGAGTGTTATGTTGTTTTCATCCACTTCATTAAACGGTTGTCACCTATGATGGTGATGTCATATCTTAGATGGCTTCCATGCCTACATGTTAGTGATAAGGGCAGTTTGCCAATGGTCACTTCCAATGGACCTTAAAATGCAAGGGAGACTTGTTGATGTGGGTCTTGGTGATGTTGTAAGTGTCCTGCCAATCGGGTTTGATGAACAAGAGATGGTGCCTCATTACTGTGTGTGGCAAAAGGCCTCCAGAAATTTCAGCAAAATCGCTTCATGATCAGAGATTCCCAAGTGTCCCTCTGCACTCACACTCTGCTGCCCCTCATGTGGTGTGGATTGTTGATCTGCATCCTAATGTTCCTCATCCGAGTCATCATTTGATTCCTCATCCAAGGAGGCTCGACAAAGAAAGATATCCTCATCTGCCAGCTCTTCTTCCCTCTGCAGAGCCATGTTGTGCAGCGCATAGCAAACGACAATGATCAGGGAAATCTGAGCTGGCACATGCTGCAAGACATTGGAATCTCATTTTCAGAAGACCAACTATCCTCTAAGTAGTTGCTCTGGAGGAAGCATGGCTCATGTTGTATTGTTTCTTTGTCGCAGAATGTGGATGTCTGACCTGTCATGAGCCGGCTCTTTAAGGATAGCCCTTATCTCCAAATAGCCAACCATCTAGTTGCGCTGGTGGCGCAAAGAGCGGTGGCGCCTGAGAGTGCCTGAGGATGAAAGCATCACGACGACTCCCAGGGTATCCCGCATAGAGGATCCTCAGATGGTCTGTCTGTCTTCATCAGTGGTGAACTTAATGAAGTTGTCCATCATCCTGAACAATGAATTAATTACAAGCCTGATGCGATGATGGGCTGCTGATTGTGATTTGCTGCAGAGATCTCCTGCTGATCCATGAAAGGATTCTGAGGCATAGAAATCCAATGCAACTGTGACATTCAGGGTCACAGGCATCAATGGGCACCTACAAAATTGGGGCTTTTTTCCCTGTGACTTCCTCCCTGGAGAGCCACAGCTGCATAAGACACTGGTGCTCAGACATCTGAAGGTAATCTGAGAGCTGCCTGTGCACACTTCCTTCAAGGTAAGCTCTTCTCCTTGGACAGAGCTGCCCACGATCCTCCGTGCATCCTTCCAGCTCTTCAGCATCACCATCCACATAATTGGTTGACTAGCAGGTTGCTGCTACACTTGGCCAGCTGTATTCCTAGGCCTGATCCTTCTCTCCTCCACTGGAGTGAACAATGCCCATGGCCCCTATTTCCTGTGAATCCTTCTTGTCATCCTTCCCTGTAAGGGTGCCTCTGTGGCTGCAGCCCCTCTTCCAAATCAATCCCTTCAAGATGAACACTTCAGTGGACCTCCTTAAGAAATGTGCACAAAGTGAACTCAAACTCCCTCACCTCTTATGCAGTTTTAACTGCAGCTTCAAACTCTGCACAGTTTTCTTCACCACAACCCTTTTATCCTGCCTTTATGCTGCTGAGTTGACCCTGCCACGTATCCCTCCCCTCCCCACCCCATGACCGGAAGGCGGGTGGTCTTGCCTTCTGTATACTAGCGCTTAGATGCAACACACCATCAGGATGTCACGATTTTATCCTATAGTGGGAGAGACAACCGTCCAAATGGTGAGCGTAAAATTCTGCCCATGGAGCCTATTCACCTGAATGATTTTTAAAGTAAAATTTTAATTTAAGGAGATGAATGTTTAATATACTTCTCCAATTTCTATAAAATGTAAAAACTGGTTTAAAAGATTGGAGTAATTTATTAATTGGTATTTTAATAGCTTGAGGAGAACCCTTGTTGACACTGCTGTTCATCCTATGGTCTTGAGTTGTGCATCTCTGGGTGGAGTGTATTTGGGTGCCTGGGTAGGTCACGGGACAAACTCATTTGAGCACAGTGGAACAGTTTATTGGCACAACTGGGCAGTAGGAAGGAAATGAAATAAGAATTAAATCCACTGTGCAAAACTATCTGATTCCATTTCTGTAACAGTGGGAAAAATATTCCCCCCGTTGTGGGGGGGAAGTGCAGGACGGGGCGTGGGCAGGTGCGCCTCCGATCGGCGCCCCCAAACAAATGATAGTAAGATTTCCCTGACCTGTCCCCTCATGTGACACTGTCACATGAGTTGGGACATGTCCATAACTTTTACTGAAACCTTTATTAAATATTTAAAAACCCTCATGAAACTTCATCCCGCCCGTGGATGAGGTTTTATGCTTTTTCTTAAGCCCGGCAAGGCTCCCGGCCTGCCCGCCAACATTAAGGTTGGATGGGCAGGTCCATTAATGACGTTAATTATTTTTTTAACGGCCTCAATAGGCCGTTGACAGGTCGGCGGGCACACAGTTGATTCAGCTGCGCTCCCGCCGACCTGAAAATGGAAATGATGCGGAGTGAGGTCGGGAGTTCCGTCCAAAGTCATCCCGCGTCATTTTATGCATTGGTGAGTGGGCCCCGCCCCCGCTCGCTGACCAGAAGACCCTGCCCAGCATGTGCGTGCACAGCTCACCTTTTTTTTACAAACTGCACCCTATGGGAGAGCTCCACATGATTGAATACTCCCTTTCAGTTTTTCTTTTTATCCTTCAAAGTTGCTAGACAATTTTAAATGGAAGTATTCATACCTCTCCTTGCGCTTTGTTTAAGAACTTATACCATTTAAAAAAAAATTATTTGGTCCCTTTCAGATAGCTGTCATGTTCAGTTTGTAAACGTACCATGTAGCCTGGCATCAGGATTCTGAAATTATGTTACTAATAAATATATGAACTGATTTGTTCAGGAGGTCAGAATACTTGTTTGGCAGAAATTATGTAAAATAGAATATTAATTGATTTAATATGCCATTGCAAGCTCTAGGATTGATATTGTGAAATCTCAATTGCATTAGATATTTCTAAGGAAAAGCAAGATGAAGTCATTATTATATCTCGATAAATTGATAGGAGCAGCAGTATGCCATACCATTATAGCAGTTCATGGTGAATGAGTTAAAATCAAGTTAGCGCGGTACTGAAGGAAGTAAATATTACTTGAAAGAATGGCTGTAGAGAGTGATGAGAGAAATGAATCTTTCTTCTCATCAAGCTGAATGATGCTCAGGCTGGGGAATGGAATACGACAGATAAACAGCAATACATCAAACACTTAGGCCAGAATTCTCCTGTTGGCATGCGGGTGCGGGCCCCTCATTCCGACATGTAAAATGACCTGCGGTGACAACGGGCGAGCGTCTTGATGTCGCCATGCGCCATCGCGATATTTAGGTGGCTGGATGCGCCACGTTCTCGGATGTGTGCCCACCATTAATTAATCACCCAATTAAGGCCCTTGAGGCAGCAATCGACTGCAATTTTTCGGGGCCTGTGCGATCTTCAGGACGTTGCACGGCTGCAGCGGGCAGACGGGAAGGAAACATTTATATAAACCTCATCCATGGGCGGGATAAGAGGGGTGAGTGGGGTTGCAAATGTTATCTTTCAGGTATTTAAGTGTGAAAGTTAGTGATACTTGCCTGTGTGATCAGGAATAATGCAAAACTCATACCAGCTGCTTAGACAGGAGTAACAGCCTTCAAATCAGGACTCTACAGTAAAGATCATTTTTGGGGCCTGCAGCTTTTAGGAAGCCTTCCCTTAGCCTGGGAATGGGAGTTGTGCTCTCCACTGGAGGCACCTCCTCTGAGGAGGAAGGGAGGGCAAGAGGGGGAGGAGGCCAAAAGTCCACATTCAGCCTCCAGGGGAGCCACCTTTGGGAGGAGAGGTGCAGGCACAAGGGGCACAGGGCCAGGAGGTAGTCCAAGGCGGGAGGGGCCGCAGAAGATGCCACTATTCTGCTGCCAGGGTTTACAGGCGGCAAGGCAGCTACCTCAATATGTCTGAGGTGCAGTGCCGAAGGAGGCTCTGTCTCTCAAGGGAGACAGCCACCTCCATTTGTCAAATGATAGGCCCTGAGATCTCCGCTAACTGTGTGGGTGGGCACCCCATGCCAGTGGCGCTAAAGGTCACAGCTGCCCTGAACCTCTTTGCCTCCGGCTCTTTTCAGGGGTCGGTGGGTGATCTCTGTGGAGCCTCCCAGTTAGCTGTCCACACTTGTGTCAAGCAGGTTACAGACGCTCTGTTCAGGCGTGCATTGACCATCATCCACTACCGCTGGGATGAGGCCAGCTAGACAGAGCGAGCCAGAGGCTTTGCAGCAATTGCTGGCTTCCCCCGCATCTAGGGTGCAATAGACTGCACACATGTGGCCATCAAGGTGCCAGCAGGTGAGCCCGGTGCCTTTGTCAACAGGAAGGGATTCCACTCCATGAACATGCAGATAGTGTGCACAGGATGCAGATTCTACAAGTTTGTGCAAGGTACCCAGGCAGCCCCCAGGACGCTTACATACTCGGGCACTCCCAGGTGCCGGGGCTCTTCAGTGCTCCAGCCCGGCTGGATGGATGGCTGCTGGGTGACAAGGGCTACCCCCTCAGAAGGTGTGCTCAGCCTCTCCGCCATCCAAGAACAGAGGTTTAGGAGTCATGCCTCCACAAAGGCTGTGGTTGAGAGAACCATCGGGCTTCTCAAGATGCGCTTCCGATGCCTGGACCGCTCAGGGGGCGCACTCCAGTACCCCCCAGATCATGTGTCGCTGATAGTGGCTGCATGCTGCGCTCTCCACAATCTTGCGCTGGGAAGGGGCGACGCAGTGGACGAGGAAGACGTGGATGCAGTTGCTCCAGATGCACACGATGAGTCCAGCAGTGAGTCCGAGGATGAGCATGCGCAGGAGAATGCTGAGGGGATTGTCGCTAACCCGACCACACTCCAGGGAGGCAGGGACACCCAGGAGGCTTTAATCCAAAGAACCTTCAACTAGCCCAACACAGATGGACCTTCAACACACGCCAGGGCTGCAGGCTCCATACTCGACATCTGAGTGTTAAATCTTAACTAAGTCCTTTGTCAATAAAGCTCAATGTCAAACAACTCACTCATAACATCATTGCAGAAGTAAGGAATCACCCTGAGGCATGGCAACATATCAAAATTTATTGAGAGAACAAATGTAACTTCATAATGCAAAGAAAAGGTGTTAGACATCACACCAAGTCTTCAAAAAACTATGAGCCAACATAAAAGCATCTGTGAGAAACCTGTGGTGTGCCCAAGGTGCCTTAAATTTATGCTTACGGTTGCTATGTCTAGTTGCTGTCCCTCGCTGGCACTGGCATCTGGGACAGCCTACTCACTGTGCTGTCCTGTTGGCCTCGATGACTTTGGCAGCCATCCTCTGGCCTATGAAACCTTTGATGGCCCCGCCTGGGAGGGAGCGGCCAGTTCCACAGGTGGCTTCTCCCCAGTCACTGCAGCCTCATCGGACGCAATGGTCACTGGCAGAGGGGCGGAGGTGCTGCCGCCTTCATACGGAGCACCCTGTGAGGAGCCCGCAGAGATGACAGGCAGCTGCTGCACCGACGTGAGGTCGCTTCAGACCTCCCTGCTCACGGTAGATGGATGGGCACTGAGCTGGGATACTTGGTGTCCAAACCATCTCCCATACGGGCAATATCCAGCTGAGGCCAATGCCACAGTGAGGGCTTGCAGGTCCGAGCGCAACCCCAGGAGGCCCTGATTGTTCTCCTGGTGGAGTCTGTCCACGAGAGTCGCCACTCTCCCTATGGAGGAAGCATGGTGCTCGGCTATGAGGCTCAATGCATCGGTGAGGCTCCACGTGGACTCCTCAAGCACGGGTACCATGCTACACATAGCCTCATGTATCTCCGCCAGATCCTCCCACATACCCTGCTGCACTGCCAGCGTTTTATGCCTCACAGACGACTCCAGAGGCACATCATCAGCCACCAACCGAGCATGTGCCTGGTCCCAGCAGTCCTCCGACTGCCGGCGCCCTGGGCACACTCTGTCTCTGCCAGTGCCTCAAGCGAGTGTGAAGTGCCCTTACCGCCGTGCCCCTGGACACTATCCAAAGATCTAATTCCCACCGAGGTGCTGATATCTGCACTGGTGCCTGCCTGGCAGAGATGGTGTGACGTTGGTGATTGGATTTCCTCTGGGCCCTCAGGGGTGAGAGGTGGCCCCTCTGCCTCCTCCTCCCGGCCCTGCTCCAGTGATGCTGAAGGGAAGAACAAGGACATTTGATTAGTTACAGTGTAGACAATGCGAATTTGCATGCTGCTCCCCTGGATCATTATGTGCTCATCCTTCTATTATCAATGGTCAACCCATGTTACAAACTTCAATCGCTGAGCATTCAGCAGTGCCATGGCTGCTGGGACACACATGGTGACCTGAGTGCTCGCCAAACATACCTCCCCGTGGCACCCCAGCCTCACCGCCACCGGTGGTCCTGTGGGCATGGCACCTTTGCAGATCCATGGCCTGCTGCTCAAAAGGTGTTAGGATCGCCAACTGGGCCTGGCCTCCGCCAGTCCACATCCACTCAGTGGAATTGTGTGCAGACTTTTCCTGGAAAGGAGAGAAGATCATTGATTAGTCCAGCCTGCACCTGAATTCCCATCGTATCCCAGCCAACACATCCAGAGTGGGACATTGCAGGGATCCAGTTCTTCGTTACCCTGCAGCTGCCGCACACTCACACAAAGAAGCCAGGGCTGACCCTACCCCCCTTGCCCAAATGCTGCCTCCTTCACATGTGGCACCACAAGGTGTACCTTTGCTGAGCAAGGAGGCATAAGTACTTGGAACGCAAAGACCACCAGATGGATTGGTGCCCCGCCACCTGGAAGCTCCCTCCCAGCATGTTAGCACCCTGACTTTGACATGCTTCCCAGTTCCAGCACTGCGCCTAGGTGCAGACCCTTGACTTTCACCCTCATTCTATACTCTGGGTGTCAGTGTCACACATGCTGCGGGTGCAGGACCCATTCTAGCTCAACCCTCTCAGGTGAACTAGGCATGGGCAATATCTGCTGGCACACCCAGTGAGGGATCCATACCATGAAGAACTCAATGCCACTACTGTACTCAGAGTTGCCGGGTGGGGGTGGCTGGGGGGAAAGGGTGACGGCTGCATTAAGTGATCTCAGCCAACATGGTACTCACCCTTCCTGAGGGCAGGAGGTCGTTGAATCTTTTACAGCACTGGACCCATGTGCGTCGCACCACATCATGGGAACTTGCACTCTTGGCCACCTCCTCCTAGGTACGTTTGGTCAGGTGGGGAGGCCTCTGTCTCCCGTCCCTCGGAATGAGGATCTCCCGCCGCGCTGCCACCTCCTCCAGGAGGGCAGCGAGGCACTTGTCGGAGAAACAAGGGGCACACTGCCCCGCTGGCCTGCCCTCCAGCCTGGCCTGCCCCATTGGTCTACCCTCCAGCCTGGCCTGCCCCGCTGGCCTACCTTCTGGACTTGCGTGATGCACAGTAGCCCTCTGCTGTACTCTTCTCCTGGCCATTTTGAGCAGCCTTACCAAGACTGTCAGGCCTTCATTTAAACAGGCCGCCGGGTCACCATTGGACCCGAAAGTCTGTGCGCCCACTCCCACTATTCTCAGTCGTCAAGAAATACGCTGGGCGGGCCTTAATTGGCCTGCCCGCTTAAAATAGCAGCACGGACCTGATCACGGGCGGCGATCAGATCAGCCCGCGCCCGCTCCCACACAGCCTACCCGACATGGGGAAAATTCTCCCCTTAAACTAGATATGACATAGATAGTGTTCAGATTAAAGGTCCCTGTAACTATGAGCCTCAGAACCCAATTTAGAAAGATCTCCCATTCTTGCTGCAGTGTGTTTTTTTTTATTTTCCACATGAGCCATATTAACAAGGAAGAGGAACTTTATATTACAAAGATGGAGAGATAGGATGCCCTAGAAGTGTCAAGAACAAAATCTATTTGGTTAGAGTTAAAAACTATAGAGGTACCCTTGCACTACTGGGTGTATTCTATAGTCCACAAACTAGTGGTAAAGATATAGAGGGGCACATATGCAGGGAAATTACAGAGGTGCAAAAATAGGGGACTTTAATTTTCCTAATATAAACTGTGATGATAATAGTATGAAGGACACAATGGGACATGAGTTTTTGAAATATACTCAGGAGAATTTTCTTGATCAGTATGTTTCTAGCCCTATGAAGAAGGAGGCATTGCTAGATCTGGTTTTAGGGAATAGGGTGGGTCAAGTGGATCAAGTGTTAGTAGGGGAACATTGAGGGAAGGGTGATCTTTGTATCATAAGATTTGGTTAGCTATGGGAAAAGACAAGGAGCAATTTAGAGTAAGAATGTTTGTTTGGAGGAGGGCCAATTTCAGTGGGTTGAAAATGCATCTGGACCAGATGAATTGGCATCAAAGATTGCAGGAAAACTGCAGCAGAACAATGGGTTGCCTTTAAAAAATATGATTCCCACAAAGGGGAAAGGCAGGGGAACCAAAGGCAGAGTTGCCTGGATGATGAATGAGATAGAGAGTAAGGTGAAACAGAAAAAGGATGCACATGACAAATACCAGGTTGATAATAAAGGCGAGAAACAGACTGAATATAGAAAATTCAGAGGAGGAACGAGAAAATAAATAATAGAGGCAAAGAGAGAATATGAGAAGGGGCTGGCCGCTAACATAAAAGGGAATCCAAATTTTTTATCTCAGCTTCTATAATAAAAATGATTAGGGCCCAGATATGGGATCTCCGCATGGAGGCAGATGCATGGCTTAGGAATTAAATGAAAAATTTACATCTGTCTTTACCAAGGAAGAAGATACTCCCAAAGCCATAGTGAAAAAGGAGGTAGTTGAGACAACTGGATGGGCTAAAAATTGATAACGAGGGGTTATAAGAAAAGTTGGCTATACTTAAAGCTGATATGTCACTAGGGCTAGATGCGATGCATCCAAGGATACTGAGGAAAGTAAGGATGGAAATTGTAGAGGCACAGGCCATAATCCTCCAATCCCCCTTAGATACAGGGATGGTGGGAAATGACAGAACAATTGTAAATGTTACACTTCTGTTCAAAAAAGAGTATAAGAATAAACCCAGCAACCAAAGGCAAGTCAGTTTAACTTGGATGGTGGAAAGGCTTTTAGAAATGAAAATCCCAGGACAAAATTAAAAGTGCTTTGGGCAAGTTTAAATCAAATAAGGAAAGCCAGAACAAATTTGTTAAAGACAAATCATTTTTAAACTCACTTGATTGAGTTGTTTGATGAGGTAACAGAGATGGTTGTTGAAGGTAATATGGTTGATGTGGTGTACATGGTCTTACAGTCATAGTGTCAGAGTCATTTACAGCACAGAAGGAGGCCGTTTGGCCTATCAAATCAACCTGGCTCTCCATAGAGCTGTCCAGTCAATCCCATTCTCCCACTCTTTCCCCATAGCCCTACAAGTTTGTTTCCCTCAAATGTCTATCCAATTTTCTCTTGGAATCATTGACCGTCTCTGATTCCACTACCCTCGTAGGCAGCGAACTCCAGGTTATTACAACTTCCTGCATAAAGATGTTCTTCCTCACATTCTCCCTGCATCTTTTGTCCAAAACCAGTGTCCACTAGTCTTTGTATCATCAGCTAAAGGGGAACAGCGTTTCCTTATTCAAACTTGTCCTAAGCACCTAAATCAAAGGAATGTCCTTACACCCTTTTTGAATATCTGGGGAAGTTTGGAAGATTATAGCAAGCCCTACATTCTTTGACCTGGATAGGATCTCCTCCAGCTCTTACATCTGTTTACTACTTTCAAGCTGGTAGAAAATTTTTGGGTTCCCTTTTATGTTTACTGCCACTCTATTCTCAAATTCTCTCCTTACCAGTCTTATTTTCCTCTTCACTTCTCCCCACAACTTGATGTATTTGACCTGGTTCTCACTTGAAGAACTCACCTGACATGCATCCTCTTTTTTTTGTTTCATCATGTTCTCCATCTCCCCCGTCATACAAAGGGCATTGGAGAGGCTGCAGGGTGGTGTGGTAAACATTGAACAGCTTCATAGACCGCTGAAGGTGGTCTTGTGCTTATTACAAAAGTGCAGAGCTGCATATGAGTGTGAGTCTGCTGATTCCTGTACAGTAATGCTCTCACTTCTTTCATTCTATTTCAGGAGTATTTATTAGTTAATTGGGCCCTGCAGATGGAGATGTAGGCTGCATGCCTATGCAGTTGCATGCTGTTATTTTGAACCAAATTGAGCTGATAAATGGGAGGATCTTATACCCGCTCCATTCTCCTCTTCAATGGCCTGGTGTTCCACAATGAGCATCCTGGATAAGGAATGTACCTATGTTACATTCCTGCAGCATGCCTTCTTTAATCAGTTAGCAGAATTGTCACTGGATCCACACTCTTTGTATAGGCAGAGTTCACAAAGTATGCTGCAAAGCAAATCTGCAAGAATCATTGGCACATGAATTTTGTATGCATCAAACAGCAGAAAGCTGATAGTCACAGTGACCTCTGGTGGCAAGGACTTTACTAGGCAGATATATAATGGTCAAGCCATATAAAACTGCATTTTATGACTGAAGTATTCACTCCATTGTAAACATGCAGCTGTAGTCCAGAAGCATTTAGGGGAGTTTCTGGAGAAACTTGCCCTCACAAGGCATTAGCAATCATCAGAAACTCACATGAAAGCTGTCACAAGAGCTGGTGTTGACATAACTGAATCCTACACACACCCTCCCTTCACCAATGCTAAGAAACACCAATGTACCCTGTCAGATGGCACCACCTGTCGTTTGTCCTGACCAGTACTGGAACGGAACTTCATATGCTCGATGGAGTGGCCTTGGAGCCATATTCACATGTTGAAGCGAGGAGAGGAACCTAGGATGGAAAGTTCTGATGGCGTGGAGCAACTCTCTGAGCTTCACTGAGGTGCCTGTTGAGGATGCTGGCCCTGCTGTTCCAACTGGCTCTGCCATTGTATATCGTGAGGAGGACCTGATCACTATTACACTATCTGTGGATGACAAAGCTCCTACCGCACTGCCTCCTGACCATGCCAAGTTTGCAGCTGGCACTGTGGAAACCAGCATTGTGTGCCAGCACAGCACGCAGCTTTGCACACCCGTGCATCCCTGGCAGCAGTCCTGGCAGAAGTTGATTGCTGCATCCAACACAAGAGATGGCTATAGTGACTGCACGGCCCCCATGCATCTCAATGGTCTAAATCTTCAGATCAAAGTCAGAACTGTTGTGACTGGTGCTGATGAGACCAAAAGCTACCCACTTAACAGAATATGTTTAAAAAGGTGCGACTTCCAATCTACAATGCAAAAAAACTCCTACAGTGCGGAAATCCAGCAGAGAGCAGCAAAGAGAATCAGAAGGCACCCCCCCCCACCCCCCCCATTTTTACGGCACACTAGTTGTGAAATGTCCAGTGTGAATGTTAGTGAATGGGTGAGTGGATAAATGAGTGAATGGGTAGGGTGGGTAAGGAAAGAGGGTAAATCTATTAGGGTTTTGAGGTCGTAACTGCAGGGTAGATAAGGTGAGACCAGTGGATGTAGATTTTCAAAATTATTCACTAAGGTACCATGCAAAAGATTACTCCACACAAAAGATTACTCCAAAAGTTAGGGCTCATGGGATTGGGGATAGTATATTAGCATGGATTGAGGGTTGGTTAACGGACAAAAACAGAGCAGGAATTAACAAGTAATTTTTGTGTTGGAAGGCTGTGACAGGGTGCAGCAAGGACCAGTGCTTGGGCCTCAGCTCTTTACCATCTATATCAATGACTTAGATGATGGTGGTGCTCGAGGGGGGAATCAGAGATCCAGTGTGAGTCGGGGGCGGGGGTCAGTTGCGCAGTTACCCAGGAGTTAGACTAGGCTTTTTCTGTCTAACATTTCCTGAGTAACTATTCAGGTAAGTACGTCAGAACTGTCCGAAGTCTCGGACTCTAACTCAGAGTTTGCGACATTTTGGAGGGCCCCAGGAGCAGGGGGATTGCCCATCACAAGTTCAGTCTTCCCGGGCAATTCCCACGGAGGCAGTGATGATCTGGAAACTGGGAGATCTGGGCCAATATGTGTAACTTCTGGGAACTGAGGCCATTTTTACTTCCAGGCACTTGAAGGTTGCCCATTGTTGTCTGATGAGCAGCAAGGCCAATCCAAGCAGGTCAAAATGCCTTGCGACATTTTAAGAAGAAGAAAAGGCCAATGGATGAAATGCTGCGCCAGCTGATTATGTTTTTTTTTTATCATTTGAGGGACTATTTCAGTCACCTAAGTAACGAGCCCAATATTTTATTGGTGCATTGTGGGTATAGATGCTCTCGGTTATTTCACCATTGTTATTTCCCTCCGGGGTGACTCCATGACACATATACGTTGGCAGTGCCAGTGTCAACCAGTCAGGAAATATATATTTTCTATTATAAAAGCAAAATATTGCAGATGCTGGAAATCTGAAATAAAAGCAGAAAATGCTGCAAATATTCAGCAGGTCAGGCATCATTTATGGAGAGAGAAAAATAAGGTCAACATTTTCCAGTTGTGATGAAAGAGCAAGGACCTGAAATGTTAACATAATTTCTCTCTCCACAGCTCCACAAGCAAAGATATTTAGCACCACTGTCAGTTTCAAGGCTATTAGCAGGGCGTGCCCAAGTGACTGACAAGGTCCAAGGTCCTCCTCCACAAGGGCACACAAATCAGCAACCATCTGCCTCGGTAAGTGCAGTCTCCGGCAGCACTGCTACTCCAACATATCTCTCTGTCCACAAATGCTGCCAGACCTGCTGAGTATTTCCAGCATTTTCTGTTTTTACTTAAAGAATCATGATTAGGCAGAGTCAATGTTGATTTATGAAAGGGGAATCTTGTTTGACTAATTTGTTAGAGTATTTTGTGGTTGTAATTAGCAGGAAAAATAAGGGGAAACCAGTGGATGTAGATTTTCAAAAGTATTCACTAAGGTACCACACAAAAGAATACTCTGCATAAAAGATTACTCCACACAAAAGATTACTCCAAAAATTAGGACTCATGGGATTGGGGACAGTATATTAGCATGGATTGAGGTTTGGTTAAAGGACGAAAACAGAGCAGGAATTAACGAGTGATTTTTGTGTTGGAAGACTATAACAGGGTCCAACAAGGATCAGTGCTTGGGCCTCAGCTCTTTACCATCTATATCAGTGGTGTAGATGAGGGGATCGAGTACAATGTATTCAAGTTTTCTGACAATACAGTGCAAGGTGGGAAATTGAGCCGTGAGGAAGACACAAAGAGGGTGTAAAGGGATATAGAAAAGTTGCATGAGGGAAGGAAATGTAGTAAAGCAGAACATTTTCTAAATGATGAGAGACTGGGAAATGCTATAGTCAGAAGGACCTAGGTGTCCTTGTACATGAATCACGGAAAATTAACCAACAGGTACAACAAGCAATCAGGAAAGCCAGTAGCATGTTAACCTCTTTTACAAACATATTGGGGTGTAAGAGTGAAGAATTCTTACTGCAGTCATACAGGACCTTGGTGAGACCACAACCAATCTCCTTACCTAAGAAAGGATGTAGCGTTTTTTTATTCTTTGATGGGATGGCAAGACCAGCATTTGCTGCCCATCCCTAAATGCCCTTGAACAGAGTGGCTTACAAGGCCATTTCAGAGTCAATCACATTGCTGTAGGTCAGACCAGGTAAGGACGGCAGATTTTTCCCTAAAGGACATTAGTGAACCAGATGGGTTTTTACAACAATCAATGGTAATTTCATGATCACCATTACTGAGACTAGCTTTCCATTCCAGATTTCATTAATTGAATTTAAATTATACCAGCTGCCATGGTGGGTTTGAATCCATGTCTGCAGAGCCTGGGCCTCTGGATTACTAGTCCAGTGATGTTATCACTCTGCCACCATCTCCCCTTGGAGGGAGTTACATTGGAGTTACCTTGGCAAGAGTGCACAAGAGATTTATTAGAGTGACTCCTGAGATGAGGGACTTCTCCTATGATGAGAGATTTAATAAACTGGGCATAATCCATGATATTTAGAAGAATGAGAGCTAATACCATTCAATCATATAAAATTCTTAATGGACTTGACAAGCTAAATGCTGGGATAATGGGCAGAATTTTACGGCCCCTCCCACAGGCGGGATTTTCCAGTCCTGCCGAAGTCAATGGACTTCTGAACGGCTCACCATATTTTCCGGCCCTGCCCTCGTCACGATAGGGTTGTAAAATTCCGCCCAATGTTTCCATGGGTTGGGGAGTGTAGAACTAGGGCCACAGTCCCAGAGTAAGGAGTTGGGCATTTAGAACTGAGATAAGAAGATATTTCTTCACTCAAAATGTTATGTGTCTTTGGAATTCTCTACCCCAGAAAGTTGTTGATTCTCTGTCATTGAATATATTCAAGACAAAAATCGATAGAATTTTGAATACAAAGGAAATTAAGGGGTATGGGAAAGGTGGAATTGAGGAAGGTGGAATTGAGGAAGAAGATTTACCATGAACGTACTGAATGGCAGAGCAGACTCGAAGGTCAAATAGCTTACTCCTGCTCCAATTTTGTACATTCTTATATTCCTGTATAGCTGGTGTCATTTACATTGTGGAAACAAATACTGCCCTTGTATTCCTGGCACAAATTCCGTTCCCTCACTATTGATGCCATCTCTTTCCTTGGTCACTGTCTCAGACTATTCACAACCTCAGTATCCTATTTTATCCTGAACTGAGCTTCCTACTCCTTACCCTCTCCTTCACAAAGACCACCTACATTCACCTCCATTTGTCTCAGCCACTGCTTCAGCCCACACACTGCTGAAAGCCTCATCCATACCTCTGATCTCAACTATTCCAATCCTCTCCTAGCCAGCCTCCCATCCTCAGTAAGCACAAATTCATCCAAAACTCTACCTCATATATCCTAACTTGCAGCAGATCTTGTTTTCCCATCACTCATGCACTCACTGGCCTACATTGGTCCAGCAACATCTTGATTTTAAAATTCTCACCCTCATGTTGAAATCCCTCCATCGCCTCAACCTTCTTCACCCCAAATCAATAGTCTTAGCGATATCTGTTCCTTGATTTCAGTACTGTCACCACTGTGTTTTCTCTGAATGCGTGTTTGAGCAGTGTGTTCCCCGAACTCAATTGTGTTAGAGCTGTGTGTTCCCTGAACACCTCAGTGCTAGAGCTGTTTGTTCTCTGTACTTGGTAATGTTAGTACTGTGCACCCTCTGGACTGGATTGTGTTAGCTCTGTTTGTTCTTTGAAATTGGCTGCACATTCTCTGAACACCAGAGTGTCGGAGTTGTATGTTCCCTGAACTTGGTAATGATAGAACTGTGTATTCTTTGTAATTGGTGATGTTAGCACTGTTTACTTAATTAAAGCCTACCACAATGACTGCATCAAATTGCACATTCCAGACAAAGTATTGACTAAGTATTATCCTTGCACTTCCTGTCGTGGCAATAAGAAGGTTGTTCCCTTCACTATAAACTGGAATAGATGCTGCTACCGTTGCTGAGTCATTTCCGAGTGCAATGAGCAATTACTGCCAAATTAAGGACAATTTTAGATTTTGGGTCTTTACCCATTTGAAACTGGATTGAAATGACATAATTTCTATCTTCTTAGGCAGTGTCACTAGATCTAAGATTACTTGCTTCCATTCTGGTTTGATGGGTTCGGAAATGGTTGTTAAATCTAATGCACGATCTGCAAGACTCTGCCACATGCGGGACAGATGGTGCTAGATGGTCAGGCACATGAAAGGGCTAATTAATAATCTTGTTGTAAAGGAGCCTTTAGGAAAGAGTGACCATAATATAATAGAATTTTACATTGGGTTGGACATTACGTCCCACGGGTGGGCACACGCCCGATCTGATCGGGCGTAAAATAGCGCACAATGACATCGGGTGAGCGTCCCAACGTCATCACGCACTTGCGCGATATTTTGGTTGGTGAGCGCAAGTGAGAGTCAACAGTGTACCTGCCAACAATTAAGAGGCTTTTTAAGGCCATTAGCCAAGTAATTGAAAGCAATTTTTAGCTGCCCATCCTACCTTACCGTTGGCAAATGGGCGAATTGGCCAGACAGCCTTTGGATTTTTTATGAAACCTCATCCACGGGCGGGATGAGGTTTCCAACAGCAATTTAAACAAAAATGTTTCGACATAATTTTTATTATTTTTCGGCTATTATTACTGAGTTCTATGTTGGGACATATTTTTAACATTTAAAAAATTTTAAAAACATTTTAAATCTTTGTTTTTGATTATACAATTCTTTAGCTCCCTGCCTTCAGGGAGATTTCACTGCGCGCTCCCATGCATGTGCAGACTTTTGCGCTTGCACTCCTTCCGCCCCCCACCCCGGCAATGCTGAGCTCCTCAGCACACCTTTCACGCTGGCTGGCCATTAATTGACCAGCCAGCGTGAAATCGCGGATGCGGCCTGATTGTGGGCGGTGGACCGTTTCACGCCCATTGTGCCCGCCTGACAACTGGAAAGTCCTGCCCAATAAGTTTGAAAGCGGTGTAGTTTGAACAGAGACTAGGATCTTAAATCTAAAGAAAGGAAATTATGAAGGTATAAGGGGCAAATTGGCTATGATGGATTGAGAAACTACATTAAAAGATCTGACAGTAGACAGAAAATGGCTAACATTTAAAGAACGAATACATAGTTTACAACAAAAATGCATTCCTCTAATGCAGAAAAACCCAGCAGGGAAAGTTTTCCAACCATGGCTAATGCAAGAGATCAAGAATTGTATTAGGTCAAAGGAAAGAGGCGTATAAAGTTGCCAAAAAATGATAAGCCTGAGGATTGGGAGCATTTTAGAATTCTGCAAACCAGGACCAAGAAAAAGATTAAGAAAGGGAAAATAGAAAATGAGAGTAAACTAGCAAGAACCATAAAAACAAACTAAAAGCTTCTATTGGTATGTAAAAAGGAAAAGATTAGCAAAAACAAATGTAGGTTCATTACAAGTGGAGTCAGGAGAATTTCTAATGGAGAATAAGGAAATGGCAGAGAAACTAACCAAATACTTTGGCCAGAATTTTCTATAAATGAGGCAGAGTGCGGTGGGGGACGGTTTCGACAGCGCCCAATGCACCGACTGGAATGACGGGAACTTGCACCAGATTCTGTGCTTGGAGCCTCATGAATTATGCAAAAGCATGTATTAGGCTGAATCACCTGGTGGGTCAGGATTTGATTTGTGTGGCCACCATCAGCTGGTGGTTCGCAGGTCGGGGCACTATATTTAAAGGTCAGTTCAACACACAATCTCACTCTCCAGCCCAGCAGAGATGTCCGGCAGTCAGAAGAGGAAGGCCAAGAACCTCAAGGAGAAGGCAGCCCTCCTGCTTCAAGCACTAGGCCTTCCATGCCTTTATCAGAGTGTGCAGGGGCATATGCAAGTGCTGTATCCCAAGGATGGCTGCAGGAAGCACAGCAATCTCACCGCTCCGGCCTGGGAGACCGTCGTGGAGCAGGTCAGTGCGGCTGGCAACCAAGCCTGAAATGCCACCCAGTGCGGGAAGAGGATGAATGATCTCATCCGGTCCATCAGGGTAAGTCATCTTTCAACACCCTCCAACATCAAACTCTCATCATACACCCAAACGGCTACTCTCTTCAGGGATCTCACACAACCATTAGCGGGAGACACATATCAACACTCGTTCTCTCACTGAGACTTTCACATCACCACCATCCCATCTATCATTTTGCTCACATTCCATTCTCTGGCCCTTCTGGGGAGGGCTCACCACACACACAGGAACATGCATCTCACCCAGACTCTGCCCCATCCCTTCTCATCACATGCCTTTCTTTCTTCTTCATACAGGCCAAGCTGACACACAACAGACGCGAGAGATCACAGACCTGGGGAGGGGCGGCTGACATCATTGCCCTCAGTGAGTTTGAAGAGGTTGCAGCTGAGCTGTCTGGGGAGGACAGGGATCGCTTCTGTGGGGAAGGGGTGATTAGCCTCTCCCAGCAATCTAGTACGGATCACAGCTCCATCATCTCATCAAATCCTGATGTTCACGTGCAGTCTTATCAACTCATGCTCATTAACTGAATTTCTATTTTCTAGGCACCAGCAGATCGAGGCCCCCAAGTCAGTCCAGCACCAGTGTGAGCCTCCAGACTTCATCTGAAGAGGAAGCTCCAGAAGAACCATCACGGCGCTCACATACACCCTCCAACAGTTTAGAGACATGTCAGTGGGGCACAGCTGTAGATTAGGCTTGGGCTCACTTTCTGAGGAGCACCTCACTGACACATCCCCGCAGCAGTCGGAGGTAGGGACAGCCCAGGTCTCTGGCACTCACAGTGCCGCTGGAGACCAGCCATCCTCTCGGCTGAGTCAGATGATGAGCCTCTGGAAGCAACTTCCAAATCAATGCTGGAGTTGGAACGAGAGGTGTGGAACATCAGGCAGAGATTCGACATTCACTCAGCAGATTAGAGTGAACAATGGAGGAATCCATCCGTGTTCTGTCTAACGTCTTGACCCTGACATGCGAGCACCTCGAGGTCACCAGTGGAAGAGGGTCAACCATTATGAAGACCTTGGTCCAGCAGGTCTTGCCGGATTTGCGCTCGGCCCTGCACTCCATGGCCATACACCCTGGTGGGCACCATCAGGATGTAGGCAACATGGGGATGAGGCACTTTGAACCCCGTCCAGTTGCGCCATCCCCTGCCTATTCCCAAATGCCTTTGAGAAGTCATGAGTTGCCTTCTTGAATTTCTGCAGTCCATGTGGGAGAAATATACTCAGTTGGGGAGGAAGTTCCAGGATTTTGACCGAGTGACAAGCAGGCAATATATTTCCAAGTCATGATGATATTGAATGATACAGGCAAAGACACTGAATTGAACTGCATTCATTCCTTGCAGATACAATATGATATGATATAGGGCGGGATTTTCAAGTACCACCAGCAGTGGGCATTGTGGTGGGCAGAGCCGGAAAATTCGGAGTGCAGCCAAAAGTCAGTTTTCCGCTGGTGCAAAAACAGGTTGCAACTTTCCCCTCCTGACTTTCATGGCCAGCTGGATTGCCTGTCGCGCCATGCCAGGAAATGAATTTGCATGCCTTTGCATCTCATGAATGCTCATTACAAACCCAGCTTGCTGGAATTGTGTTTACACTCCAAATCTAATCACCATGCTGGCAGATAATTAGACCGGTGTGAACCACCATCGGATATAACTTACTGGAACTTGGTGAACTGCACTTCACTCGCAACTTGGATGTTTGTATGCGCAGCATTCGCCTACCTTTCACTGCGCCTCTGCTCTGACTCCGTGCCAAGGCTGCTCAGGCAAGACAATTGGGAAGGGAAGGATGGGGTGTTGGAAGGTACATGCTTGATTGGTGGCGGGAGATGACTGGGCAGATGCAAGGGAAGGGTTGGAAGACACATGTTTGACTGGGTGGATGGCGGGGGTTTGACTCGAGCATGGGAGGGGAGGGGTGGGCAGAGACATATGACTCGGGGGGATGGGGTGTCGAGCTCAAGAGGGAACGGGTGGACAGAGACACATGATTGGGGGGGCAGTTAAAGAAAGAGGTGGCATTCGTCTGAGACATTCCTGGGGCAGTGTGCACCATGCCACAAGGCTATGCCTGGCATGCATGTCTTGGTCCCAGTAAAGGCGGGGGAGAGCTTGTCTTTGCTGTGACAGGTGTGCAGGGTGTGGTCAGTCACTTACACATGTGGGTCCTTGGGGTTGGTGGTTTGGTACTGGGCAGCAGATGGCACAGTCAAAGTCAGGGGATGTATCTGCAGCCCATAAATGGGGAACTGGTAAGTAAGAGGGGAGCACTCGATGGTCTCATAGGAGGGTCTCGGTAACTCATTGTGCATTGGCCATCAAGATGGGGAGGGGAGAGGTTGACATGTGGTATGCGGGCATCAACAGAAAATGGTCCATGGGAGAAGACAGAGATATCAATTACAATGGCAACAGGCTCCATGGTTAAAGGGGGAGGCAGGAAAGTGGTTGGAGGGAGGGAAACTTTCACATGATGCTCTTCCAGGACGATAGGAGGGACTTGGGTGGCCATGGGGTTTGTGGGAGGGTGGTGGTTATGCGTTGGAAGCTGGTCTCAAAATAGAAATGGAGAAGCATCATTTCGACAGACAATGTAATGACACAGTTGAAAAATAATCTAGGGAAAAATATCACAAGGCGAGGGGTCTGAGGTCTTGTGAGAGGAGTTGACTACTGCACTTTTGGACCGATTGAAGGGACATCCTAATAATTTCCACTTCAGGATATGGAGAGCAAGGCTCATCTGAGACATGTTAGGATGACTAGAATGCCAATTGAAGGATTTGGGCACCTTAACACATGGTGCGCGTTCTTGCGAGAATCCATTAGGGCTTGGAGCCAAATGTAGATTAGATATGAATGACCATTTATCCCTCTCATAGGAAAATGCAAAGGTCAGAAAGACCCAACCATAAAGGGGCCGTGGCTAAAGTATATTTGCAAAATGCACCCAACAATCCTACACATTGCAGCTGAGAGTTTCAGGCTTTACATGGCTCAATGATTACAGTCATTACATCATTTTGCTGAAATGAGAAGGGACTTGGCTGAGGTGGACTGGACAGCACTGCTGGAGGATAAAACAGTGGAAAACCAGTGGGAAGCACTAAAAAGCGAGATCCTAATTGTACAAAGTAGACATATTCCCTACAAAAATAGGAGTGGTACTGCCAAATCCAGCAACCCCCTCTGGTTGTCTAAAGGAATACAGGGGAAGATCAAACAGAAAAAGAAAGCGTACGATAGGCACAAAGAACCAAGCACTGCAGATAGCCTAGACGAATATAGGAAGTGCAGGGACGAAGTAAAAAAGGAAATAAGGAAATCAAAGAGAAGGCATGAAAAAAGATTAGCAAGTAAAGTTAAAGATAACCCAAAGATGTTTTACCAATACATTAATGCTAAAACGTTAGTTAAGGAAAAAGTGGGACCTATCAGGGATGAAGATGGAAACTTGTGTGTAGATGCAGAGGCTGTGGGAAGGGTTTTGAATGAATATTTTGTCTCCGTGTTTACAAAGGAAAGGGAGGATGTAGATATAGTAGTCTAGGAGGAACACTGCGAGATGTTGGTTGGCATAGTCATAAAGAGAATGGAAGTACTCAAAGGGTTGAAATCCTTGAAAGTTGATAAGTCACTAGGGCCAGGTGGATTGTTTCTGAGGCTGCTGAAGGAAGTCGGGGAGGAGATAGCAGATGCTCTGAGGATGATTTTCCAATCTTCACTAGATACAGGGGAGGTACCAGAGGACTGGAGAAATGCAAACGTAGTTCCATTGTTTAAAAAGGGATCAAAGGAAATGCCAAACAATTATGGGCCAGTTAGTCTTACATCAGTGGTGAGCAAATTAGTAGAATCAATCCTGAGAGAAAGGATTAACTGTTATGTGGAAAGGCATGGACTAGTCAGGGATGGTCAGCATGGATTTGTTAAAGGAAGGCCTTGCCTCACAAATTTGATTGAATTCTTTGAGGAAGTGACAAGAAGGGTTGATGAAGGTAGCGCAGGGGATGTTGAGTACATTTGACAAGGTCCCACATGACAGATTGGTCAGGAAAGTAAAAGCCCATGAGATTCAGAGTAATGTGGCAAACTGGATAAAAAGTTGGCTTTGTAACAGGAAACACAGGGTAATGGTCGATGGATGCCCGTGCGAGTGGAAAATTGTCTCAAGTGGTGTTCCACAGGGCTCGGTGTTGGGACCCTTGCTTTTGTGTTATATATTAACGATTTGGATGTGAATGTTGGGGGCACGATTGGGAAAGTTGCAGATGACACAAAGATTGGCTGAGTAGTGGATAGTGTAGAGGATAGCCATAATCTCCAAAACGATATAGATGGGTTGGTGGAGCGGGCGGTAAAGTGGCAGATGGATTTTAACATAGAGAAGTGTGAGGTCATACATTTAGGGAGGTCAAACAGCTATAGGGATTACACAATAAATGGGAATTTACTAAGAGGGGTAGATGAAGTGAGAGATCTTGGCGTACAAGTACACAGGTCCCTGAAGGCAGCAGTTCAAGTAGACAAGGTTATAAAGAAGGCATATGGAATGCTCTCCTTCATTGGCAGAGGTATAGAATATAAAAGTAAGGATATAATGTTGGAATTGTATAAAACACTGGTGAGGCCACAACTGGGGTATTGTGTGCAGTTCTGGTCACCACATTACAGGAAGGATGTAATAGCTCTGGAGAGAGTGCAGAGGAGGTTTACAAGAATGTTGCCAGGGTTAGAAAAGTATAGCTACGAAGAGAGATTGGATAGATTGGGGTTATTTTCCTTAGAACAAAGAAGGCTGAGAGATAACTTGATTGAGGTGTACAAAATTATGAGCGGAATAGATAGAGTGGACAGGATAAAATTGTTTCCCTTGGTGGAGAATTCTAGAACCAGGGGACATAAATTCAAGATAAGTGGCAGAAAGTGTGGGGGGAACATGAGGAATAACTTTTTTATGTAGAGGGTAGTGGGTGTCTGGAATTCGCCAGGTTTCCCAAGTCGGTGGTAGAGGCAGAAACTTTAAACTCTTTTAAAAAGTACCTGGATCTGCACCTTAAGTGCTGTAAGCTGCAGGGCTATAGGCCGGGTGCAGAAAGGTGGGATTAGAAAGGGCACCTGGGTATCCTCGGGCTGGCATGGACAAGATGGGCCGAATGTCCTCCTTCTGTGCTGTAACTTCTCTACGGTTCTATGGTTCCAGTGCAAAGCTGGGCCCTAGTCTACTCCAAAGGAGGCAGCCTGACAGTGCCCTGACTGAGGCTGACATCACCTGGCTGTACTCATCCAGGCCCAACCCCCTTTGTGAACGCGCTGTTGTGCTGGACTGTAGTGGTGGTGGGGTTTGGGGAGGGGACCTCAGCTTCCAGAGATCCTTAAGGCTGTTCTACAGCTGCAAGGGAGGATCTGGGGATGGAATGCCTGGAATGAGGACAGCCCAAGGGCTTCACAATGACTCCCCAGCTTGGCGATGAAAGGTGATCATTGCAGGGTAATGTTCAATCATATCTCTGAACTATTTTTCCACAGATACAAAAATGAGTGCAGAATACAGGCAGCAGGCAATGTTGCCTTTTTCATGGCTTTCATGTAACTGAGGAGGAAAAGAAGGGGCCTGTCGCTGAAGAACCTTGCCCTGAGGAACATGGGCCAGCAGGGCCCCATGAAGCCTCAGAAGCTGTGAAGGAGAAACCAATTCCACGGAGGCATTTGGCACAACCCAGGACATACTGAAGACACCCCTTCTACTTGCAGATGAGTGCCAAAGAAGTCTTCGCTTGTCAAGGGACATGGTGGCTCACATCTGCCACAATCCTCAGGAGGGTCTGACACCACACGGTCTGGGAGGCCATCCATTGCCAGTGACTCTATAAGTGACCGTCACACTCAACCTTTTGTGAGTGGCTTGTTCCAGGGCTCCTCTGGGGACCTTTGTGGAATATCACAATCCTCCACTCATAAATTTTCGGTAAAGCACACAACTAAGTCCAGTTCTCCCTAGATGAAGACAGTCAGGCTGCCAAGGCAATGGGATTTACAGTGATCTCCAGCTTCCTACAGGTGCAGGATGCCATCGACTACACACATGTTAAGAGTTCCTTGGCAGCAGCCACAAAGATTCATCAATAGAAAAGTCTTCCACTCTCTTAACATACAGCTGATCTGTGATCACCAAAAGCAGATTATGCTGCTCTGTGTGTGAGATACCCTGGGAGATCAAACGGCTCTTACATCTTGAGTCACTCGCAGGAGTCACAGATCTCTGAGGGTCCTCAGTGCATTCAGGGTTAGCTCATCAGTGATAAAGTCTATTCCCAAAAGCCATTGCTAATGACACCCATTCGGTGGCCACAGAGTTCTTCAGAGGAGAGGTACAAACCAGTGCATTCTGCAGCACATTCCTTGATTGAGTAGACCATTGGCATGTTGAAGATGCATTTCAGATGTCTGGACCAATCAGGCGGTGCTCTCCTGTACTGTCCCCAGAGGTCCCACATCATCGTGGTTTGCTGCGCTCTACACAACCTGGTGTTCCAAAGTGGGGATGAGTTGCCAGATGGAGAGATGGGGGAGTTGCACATCTTCTCCAACGAGCAGTACATCAAAAGGGATGCTTCAAAGAGGGCGAGGATATTGATGCCCCACAGGAATAGGTCATCGGAGGGGCCAGATGCAGCAGATGTGTCCACGAGGTCCTTATAGTGGCATTGTTCCAGGATGATGAAGTTTACTAACTCATATGAGCTTATTTCACCCGTCTGCTCCATGCAGACTTGACATTAACACCTTCCTTGCTATCCTCAGCATCTCAATGAAGGACATCAATCTCAAAATGAGTAGCCACAATCTTGCATCATGATGGCCTCATCCTTGGAAGGCTAGGCAGCATATGGATTGTGTGACCTTTCTGTAATGGGATAAGAATTCTACCAGCACCACTATGAAGCAAGTAGACATGGTGCAATCCTTTCAGTCATCGCACTAACACTTCACTGCCTATGGCAGCCTTCAAGAGGCAAGAACTGTACTGCAAACATCAGTGTGCATTTGGCAGCATACCTCATTGAGGGAAATCATTAATTGCAGGTTCTCGCTTGACTGTCTGATCTGAATCTGGGCTGCGGCATCTCTTCAAAAGCCATCTCTCATGCAAAAATAATGTTCTGGCCTCATCTTCATACTGAGACCCCAGCACGAGATCATTCTTTAGGATGCTGTCATCTGTCACTGAATCATGGTATTTGGGCCTGCGAGTCAGGTCACCTATGTGTGCACAGAGAGAGCTTCAGCAGCACCATCATCTGATCATTGACATTCTTTCATGACCCAGCCTTCGTACGAAGCTTTCCAAGTTCACATCCAGCATCGCCTTGGCATTTGAGTGTGAGGTTGCCCAGTCAATCTCAACACTGCATTTAAGCATTACTTTGTAACTTTGTTGATAATAAAGAGCACACAGCAGATATGCTGGAGCTTCAGCCTGATCCCATTAGAGGCCTCTACATTTTCATTTTAGCAGATTAAGATATACATGAGGAAACCTAGGACACTGATGGCACTGTCACAATCAGATAACCATGTCGATTGCCCTTCTGAGAACTTGCACAAGGATTCAGTCAAGCTGTGCTAGCCAGGTCCTCAGGTGCAAACCAGCATCCTCACATGTAATAGGCCGGCATCATGGTGTTAGACACACATCTCTAACCTCACATAGTCCTGGCCATCTATCAGACATTTCAGGAGTCAGCAAACACTAACTAGGTCCATACATGTGCATCATCCTCTGCATCATACACGTGGAGAGTGGGAACTATTATAGGGGTAATGTTTAGCAGTAAACATGGTCACGGGGTCACTCTGCAGGCCGCCATGGATGGCTAAGGTCCCCAACTATTACTTGAAAAGTAACCCACACACAAAGCTTAAAGACATTACATGGAGGCCATTGAAAAATTCACTGGGTTAGAATGATTCCAATACAGGTCGGCATTAAAGCCTATAACATCCACAGACAGCGGCATCAGGAGAATAAACAAAACTGCAAAATCTATACTCATGAGGCCACATGATATGATCCTCTGACACAAGTCTAACATATGAATTTCCAAACCACCATGTTGTTAGAGGAAACTGGCTTTGTTCAAGTTGATTCTGTGGACATAAAGGGGATTTACTGAACTGAAGTTGGGTGAAACATCATAGACCTGAGGGACAAAGTAGGAGATAAGTGAGGACGGGGAGCATCTGTTACGCTTGGATGGCATCGGAGCATTGTGTAGGGTAGAAGAGCCATTCACTGGATGAGACTTTCAGAAAAGCAAAATATCACAGAATCTTTGCAGTGCAGAAGGAGGTCATTTGGCTTATCGAGTTTGCACTGGTTCTCTGAATGAGCATTCTACCTATTTCCACTCCCCTGCCTTATCCCCGTAACCTTGCGCATTCTTCCTTTTCAGGTAGCAATCCAATTCCGTTTTAAAACCTTGATTGAACCTGCCTCCCTCACCCTTTCAGGAAGTTCGTCCCAGACTCCAACCACATGCTGGATGATTTTTTTTTTCCTCACCTTTACTCCTCTTGTTAATTATTTCAAATCTGTGCCCTTTGATTCTTGATGCTCCCTTGAGTGGGAATAGTTTCTCACTATTTACCCTGTCCATACCCCTCAGAATATTGGATACCTCTATCAAGTCTCTTCTCAGCCTTATTTTCTCCAAGGAAAACAATCCCAACCTCTCCAATCTATCCTCATGCCTACAGTTCTTCATCCCTGGAATAATTCTTGTGAATCTCCTCTGTACTCTCTCCAATGCCTTCACATCCTTCCTCAAGTATGGCACCCAGAGCTGAACACAGTGCTCCAGATGAAGCCTAACTAGTGTCTTACACAAGTTCAACATGACCTCCTTACTCTTGTACTCAATGCCCCTATTAATAAAGCCTAAGATACTATATGCTTTATTAACTGTTCTCTCAACATGCCCTGCCATCTTCAATGACTTATGTACATGTAAACCAAGGTCCCTCTGTTCCTGCACCTCCTTTAGAGTTTCTCCCTTTATTTTATACTGTCTCACCATATTCTTCCTGCCAAAATGAATCACCTCACACTTCTCTCCATTGAGCTTCATCTGCCATTTGTCAGCCCAATCCACCAACATGTCTACGTCCTTTTGAAGTTCAAGACTATCCTCATCACAGTTGACAATGTTTCCATCTGCAAATTTTGAAATCATGCCCTGTCTAGGTCATTAATATATATCATGAAGAGCAAGGGTCCCAACACTGACCCCTGGGGAACTCCACTACAAACTTTCCTCCAATCTGAAAAATATCCATTAACTACCACTCTTTGTTTCCTGTCACTCAGCCAATTTCAGCCATATATTTACAGATGTCAAAGTGTATACAGTGAGTGAACACCCATGCCACCATAGCGCTCTCAGTACTTGTTAAATTTTCTACCCCACTACTATGTCTAGTTGCATCCCTGACATCTGCAGCAGAGGTGGAGGCAGCCTACTGACTGCTATGTTCTGTTGCCTGTGATGAACTTGGCAGGCGTCACCTGGAGTCCCGAAGCCTGGAGGGCCCTGGCCTGCATTGGGTCTCATTCTGTGGGGCAGGTGCACCCTCCTTGGCCTGAGCAGTTGGAGTTGCTGGATCACAGGCAGAGGGGATTTGGAAGCGGGAGAGCCTTGGAGAGTAGAGTCCTGGGCGGATTGCCCTGGAGTGTCTGGCTGATGCATCCCCTCCCTGCTCAAGGGCCTTTCCCTGACTCTTTGAAGAGAAGGGGTTCCTGCAGGGGGATTGAGGTGCTCTGTCCCTCTCTCATCTAACCACTGATGGATCCCACTCATGGCTATAGCAATGGTGTGCAGGTCCCAGCGCATATCTGGCAGAAACTGCTGGGCCAGGGTCTCCATGGCGGACGCGCCCCTTCCAATGGTGACCTCGATGTGCTTGCATGTCAGTGCCACAACATCAGACAAGGTGTGGATGGACTCCTCCATCCTCTGTTCTAATCTGCTGACAGTCTCTGACAAATCTGCCTGCCGTATCCTTGCCTGTCTTTGGAGATGCAACATCTCTCTGAGGGCCAATTTCAGAGGCTTGCCACCGGACTTGCACTCAGCAGGAGCCTGGCCACACATCGCCCTCCAAGTGCCAGTGCCCTTGGCTGTCACTGCCTCTGGATGCTGTAGACCCATTTCTGTGCTCCGCTTACTAATGGTGACCCTAAGCCTGCTCTAAAACTAGGTCCCACCGAGGTGTGTGCCTCTGCGCTGGTGGAAAGTGCAGGTGAACCCAGTGATGGCTCTACATCTAGTGGGTCCTCAGGATCTTCATCCAAGGTGGCTTGGGCCTGATGGGCTGGCTGGTAGTGTCCCTCCGCCTTTTCTTGCTGGTGGCTGCAATAGAGAGAAGAGATAATGAACGATTGGCTGGAGAGTCACCTGCGTTAGGAGCACTCCCAGTTTTGGGAGGTGTGTGAAAACATGTGGATGGGGCCTCACTGGCTTGTTGGGAGACACCGGTCTCACCTATGGTGGAGGGACAGTCTCTATCCTCGCTGGCCAGCTTTGCACCTCAAAGATGTTGAATGGCCTGAGTTCTGGCATTCCCATTCTGTCTGGGATCTCTCCCTGTTGTTGTCGGCAATCTTGTTCTGTGTAAAGACAGATGGACAGACTGTGAGCAGGACAGATGCAAAAGCAGATGATAAGCATGTCTGCCTGCTATGTGTTCTGAGTGGACCAATGTAAGAGGTAAAGACGTGACTTGTGCAGGATGCCAGAAGAGATGAAGATGCAAAGGATCTTGTGAGAGAATCAGTGATGATGCCTCTTGTGCTGGTAGTGTGCGAGATCCCTGCGGACTGTAATCCTGCAAATGCCTGAAGGCCTTGTGAGAGTGTGAATTGAGAGTGAGGAGAAGGTTGACTTACCTGGCAGAGCGGATGAGATCATTCATCCTTTTCTGGCACTGGAGAGTAGTACTCTTCCAAGGCCTGAAGGCGCTGACCTCCCTGGCAACCTCCTGCCAAGTCTTGGTGGTGAGGTTGGTGGACCTCCGACTCCCATCATGGGAGTAGAGGACCTCCTACAAGTCGTCAACTGCCTGAAGGAGTCTCCCCTGGCACTTGTCGCTAGACTTCAGTGCAGATTGCTTGTCTCTTCTGGGGGTCATCACTCGACACAACAAGTCCTGGGCTGGAAAGACTGAATGCATGTGTGGGTGCTGTTTAAATATGGGGCCCGGAACATTGACCTAATGAGTTAACGTCAGGATGGATGAATCCCAGCCCTCCCTGCCACAAGATATGACAAGCTGCTCGTTTATGCATACATAATGTGCTGACAAGCAGACGATCTGGCACAGCAACCTGCCCCGCCGGCCAGTGGGAGCCATGCCAACATTCCCGCTCGCTACCGCACTTAGGCTCTGGAGCGGAAAATTCTGCCCATTGTCTTATTCCGAGAGGACACATCTTTTCCAGAGACATACAAAGATTAAGATTTTGCCCTCTTCTGGATCAGCAACAATGTTACTATTTTGAGTAGTATTTCAGTAATTCGACAAGCGAACTATTAATGGACTGAAAACTGTATCATAGCAATGTAAGATTGCATGACAATAACTTACTTATTCCCAACTGTACTCACTGCCATCTTTTCTCACAATTGATACCATTTGTCTCAGTCTGTTGCTCTGGCTTTTTTATACATGAAAATTGTTCCAATCAATAATAAAACATTTCTACTATATGAACAGCAGTACATTCTAAACCAAAGTAAAAACATTCCTTATCAATTTTTATCCACCATATTCAAATTCCATATCTGAACTGGGAAAAGTCAAAGGGCTGTTTATTTCTGTGTGAGCGTTTCCAATCAGAATCAGCACAGCTACTTCTTCCTGTGTTGTAAACATCTTCGATGTGATTTTTCTCTTCCTGCTCAATTTAAGAGCATAGAACTTTGTGAATAATAAAGAAAATCCTTTAAAATAAAATCTGTTTCCAATAAAGATTTTTAGCTTAGGAGTTAATGTTTGTGTGATTAGCACATAAACACTTAACTCTTTCACTTGGCATTCCTTTATCCCTTATTTTAAATGTTAAACTTGTATGCTAATATTGTAAGCAATGGCTTCTAGCTTATATTCCCCTTCTGAGGAGTCCACTTCACTTCAGACCAAGTTTAACTATTCAGTGATTAGTCACTCAGGCATTTCCTTTGTGGTCCTCAAGAATTCTTATGTAATGAAGAGCCTTGCGAGTAAATTAGAGTTCTCTCAGTTTTCATTGAGTCAACTGAATAGCTGGATTACCAAGCTTTTCATCATTCATACCAGCTAAGTAGCTCCTTAGCTGTCTGAGAGGTGTTTAAGGATTATTATTTCAGGTGCGTTCTGATTGGGTAGATTCCTAGCTCAGTGTATTAATAAAAATACCCATTGAAAAATTATTTCCACCTGCCGTTTTTGTTTGCAGCTCATAAAATTTTTAAGAAAAAAAATTCACAGGAAAATATAGTCTGGATGCATATTAAAATTTGGAATTACTCAGATGAGGAATAGAAGAGTTAAAGACATTTATATAGAGTAGAAACAGCGGATAGCAAGCAGAAGCAGAACAGCTATAAATGACTTGTCTTGGCATCACAAGGTCTGGGAACAGCTGTTGAAAATTCCATTTACTTCGAATAATCAAATCCTGTAACTATGATAAAAGAGGGACTCACTGTATTCTGCTGAAATGTTTATGATGTGGATTTAAAGTGTAATTAGTAAGGCTCTTTTTGCTCGACCAAATTTGTATTTATTTGAAATGATTAAAGAATGGGACAGAACAGATGGAGTCAGAGGGGGTAATATTAAACACCATATAAAACCCCCCTACTTCTCTCTCCCCACCGCCCCCCCACCCAACCTTAAACCAGTTTATATTTCACCCCTCTCCTAACTTTACTCAGTTCTGCTGAAGGGTCATGAGGATTCGGAACGTCAACTCTTTTCTTCTCCACCGATGCTGCCAGACCTGCTGAGTTTTTCCAGGTAATTCTGTTTTTGTTTTGGATTTCCAGCATCCGCAGTAGTTTTTTGTTTTAACCATATATATGTAGATCTACATATATATGTAGATTTAGCATTCATCCATCCATTTTCACACCGCTTCTCCTGGTGAGGGTCGTGGTGGCAGTAAGCTGAGCAGGGCTGACCAGACTTCCCTTTCCTCAGCCACAGATTCCAGCTCCTCCTGGGGGATTCCCAGGCCCGCCAAGAGATGTAATCCCTCCAGCATGTCCTGGGCCAGCCGCAAGGTCTCCGCCCAGTGGGCCGTGCCTGGTACAGCTCCAGCATGAGCTCACAAGGCGGCATCCTTGTCAGATGCCCGAACCAATGGCTTAGGTGATAAGTTAAAATTGGTAAAATTCCAAAAACCATCCCAACCTGCCTAGGGTCTACCTACTTCCAGTTTAGTGGAGCTGGATGACCAATTTGGAAGCAGGTTGGTCAGTAAAAGCTTTTAAGAAGGCTGTATGCCTCCATTTTAACAAGATTATTTTTCAACACATTTCGTCTGGGTTTCCCAGGCCTCTGGAAACTCATCAGCTAAAAGGTGATGGTGGGGGGGTGGGGGGGTGGTGCAGGAACCATCGGGTAAATGTACCCACAGCACTCCTTGTGGGTCAGCTACAATAAGTATGTCCCTCAGCACAACAAGCTTCTGGCTTCCAGCTCCATGCTTGCCACTCAATC
Source organism: Cetorhinus maximus (assembly GCF_964194155.1). NCBI lineage: Eukaryota > Metazoa > Chordata > Chondrichthyes > Lamniformes > Cetorhinidae > Cetorhinus > Cetorhinus maximus. Next base: position 114,589,076 of record NC_135879.1, on the reverse strand, counting down.
CATCTCACTTCTTCTGCAATCTCACCCCATCAACTGCAATCTCTCCCCACTTGATCACAATCTCTTCTCCCATGACCACAACCTCTCCCCCCTTGTTCGTAGTCTCTCCCCATTTGATTACAATCTCCCCCATTCGACTCTGAACTCTCCTGCTCCACTGTGATCACCCCCTCCTCCCACCATCTGCAAACAGTTCAGTTGAGTCACTGTTGGTAGAGATAATGACAAGAAAACTGTGGTAAAGTTATGTACCTTGTCCCTTTAAATTAATGCAAGTGTATTGATCATGTGACAGCACTAATGATTCACTGTACATCGTTTGCAAATGTGAACTGTAAGTCTAGCTCTGGAAGTTTCTGAGTGAGCCCGTAAGATCTGGTGCTCTGCCCTATGCCTCAATAAGGCATCACTGCTTCTCCTTACATCTGTCTCTCCCCGTTATTGATTGCAAGCAGCACTTGATAATAGCATAGGAAGGCATGCAGTTAGAATTCGATTGGCCAACAAACAAACTAAGACATAAAAGTGGCAACGAGGATGAAAACATTGCAAGACCCCTGAGTGTGAATCCACAAGACGGATGTGCAAAGCATCGGAAAAAGCATCTGTACTTAACTTGTAAAATAGGCGACAACCAGAAATCGGAGCAGAAAGCAGCGCTGCAGTTTGAAATTTTAAAAAAGCCCACAGAATCGCGAACACGGGGATCCTGCCAAAAACTCAAAAAGAGAGTGAAACTCAACACAGAAAAGCCAACAGCTGCAGAGACAGAGTTTAAAAATACGGTGACTTCTCTTAAAGCAGCAATACATTTAAATTGGTAAATATATGAAAAATGGCTATGGACAGAAAATTATAAGAGACCCCAGAGAGCGGGTAACTCCATGGTGTGCCAAACACCTAAATTTGTCATTACCTGGAAAGCCTGTCCAAAGTGCAGTCCCCTTGCAGTTGTTCACAATACTGCAGTTCGGGTGTGTCAATCCATTGGACCCCATTTCAGATGACTGGTCTCAGTATGTCAAATGCCTAGCATTCTTTTTTTCTGCTAAAGACATCATGGGGGAGGAAAAGAAGAGGCCAATTCTTTTGTCCTCATGCGGGAGCAAAACATATGGCTGATCCACAGCACCTCGTGCCCCAGACTCGAAGATTTTTGATGAGTTAATAACAATTGTACGGAGCCACCTGAGACCAAAGCCCTCAGTTACTATGCAGCTCAAGGAACAGGCTTCCAGAGGAGACAATAGCTGACTATATGGTCGTTTTAAAGGCATTAACTGAGCATTGTAAATTCGGAACGTCCATTAGTTATATGTTGAGAGACCATGTGGCATTGGAGATGATACTATCCAAAGGCGTTTGCTAGCCGAACCTAGTCCAGATTCAATAAGGCATTAGAATTAGCTACCGCAATGGAGAGTGTATCAGAAATTCCGAAGCTATAAAGCATACACAAAATGGCGCCGTCCATCTGGTCGAGCGGGACAGTCCGGCATCAAAAGGCGTGAAATCTTCGGACTCCACGGAAAGGTGGGAATTGCCCACTAGCTTCAGACCATTGAAAAACAATGATACTACAGTGAAAACCACAAAAAGGAGAGAAATACATCCAGGCCTCCATTGAGCGAACAACAACTCAAACAAATCGAGTGCTTTTTCTGCCACTGCTATGGCCATATAATGTGGAACTGCAGAGAAAGGCTAAAATAACACTATAAAGGCAGAAGGAAAAATCATGCAATATGCCTCATAGAAGAGCCAGAAGAAATAGAATCAGCCATCCATTCGTTATATCACCTCAAAGTGGGTAGAACCGAGCCCATCCAAGTAGCCAATCCAAGATAATGATCAATGGACAACCCACTAAGATGGAAGTTGATACGGGAGAGTTGATGTCCATCATTGGAGAGCATACATTTAGATATCTGAGTAAAGGAAGCAATCCTTTGAAGTTGGAAGTTTCAGACACAAAGCTGAGGACATACACGGGTGAAGATATAAGACCGAAAGAGTTATGTCAAGTCTCGGCAACGTATGGAGATCAATCTGAAAGGTTGCCCTTGTTAGTGGTAGCTGGAGAGGGCCCCAGCTTAATAGGCCGCAACTGGCTCAAAAAGATTAAATTGAAATTGTACGAAATTTTTCAAATTACAATGAAAAGCTTACAGGAATTGTTGCACAAGTATGCTTCATTTTTCAATGATTAATTAGGAAGGATTCGAGGGCTACAGGCCAGAATCCATGTTGACCCAAACGCAACCCCAGATTTATATGAGCCAGACCAATCCCTTATGCTTTACGGGACAAAGTTGAAACTGAACTGGACAGACTGGAAAAATTGGGCATCCTACAGCCAGTGCAATTTTCTGAGTAGGTGGCACCCGTGACACCTGTACTGAAGCCAGACCAAAGTCTGCGTTTATGCGGTGACTATAAGCTAACTGTCAATAAGGTGGCCAAACTTGATAGACACCCGATACCCAAGATTGAGGAATTTATTCGAAGTTGGCAGGAGGCACCACATATTGAAAATTAGACATGAGCCATACCTACCAGCAGGTAGAGTTGGAAAAGGACTCTAGGGATTTGTTATCATTAATACGCACCGAAGATTGTATCAACACACATGTCTACCCTTTGGAGTCTCCTCGGTGTGTGCTATTTTCCAAAGAACAATGGAAAACTTGCTCCAAGGATTGCCCCATGTTATTGTTTACTTGGATGTTGTATTGGTCATGGGACTGATCGATGATGAACACTTAGCAAATCTAGAAGAGGTGCTCAAATGCTTCACACAAGCATGGTACGTTTAAAACGAGAAAAGTTTTGGTTCCAAGCTAAGGAGGTAGTTTACTTGGGCCACAAGGTTGATGTGCAGGGTCTGCATCCTGTGGAAGAAAAAGTCCAGGCCATTCATGCCCAGTGAAATAGCACAGAGCTTAAGGCTATCTCAGGCATGGTAAACTACTATTGCCAATTCCTCCCAAAACCTCTCGACTGTGCTGGCCCCGTTGTACGGTCTGCTTAAGAAGAATCAGAAATGGAGTTGGCAAGCCCTGCACCAGGATGCCTTCCTGAAAGTGAAGTGATTGTTAAGATAATCAGCCTTGTTGGTCCACTTTGACCCCAAGAAGGAATTAATTTTAACGTGTGATGCGTCCCCTTCCGGAATAGGGGCTGTCCTTTCACATCGGATGACGGATGGCTCCGATCAACCTGTTGGTTATACATTTCGCACCCTCAGTGTCGCAGAGCGACGATATTCCCAAATTGAAAAAGAGGACTTATCTATTGTAAAAGCAAAATACTGCGGATACTGGAAATCTGAAACAAAAACAGAAAATGCTGGAAAAACTCAGCAGGTCTAACAGCATCTGTGGATAGAAAAACAGAGTTGACGTTTTGAGTCCATATGGCTCTTCTTCAGAGCTGAAGAGAAGTAAAAATGTGATGAAAGTTATACTGTTTAAGGGGGGTGGAGCAGGTGAAGTTGGATAGGCCAACGATAGATGGGGACAAAGGAGAGATTGACAAAGATGTCATGAAGAAAAGGACAAACGGGGCATTAATGGTAGTGGTAAGGGATAAAGGAGGTGTTGATAGTCGCATTAAGGTCAGAAATCAGAATGTGATAACAGCAGGACAAGGGTAAACAGTCTGAAAAGAACAACATGAACAAGTGACAGATGGCCCTTATGGAGGTGGGATGGTGGGGAAAAAAGATTGAAAATAGGATAAAAGGTGGGGATGAATCAATGAATAAATTAATAAAAATGAAAATAAATACAAATAAAATTGTGGATAAAAAATAATTAATAATAAAAAATAAAAATTATAAAAGAAAAATTAATATTGAAAAAAGGAGGTAAAAAAGGGGTGAGGATAGAGGACAGAGTTCATGGTCTGAAGTTGTTGAACTCAATGTTAAGTCCGGAAGGCTATAATGTGTCTAATCGGAAGATTAGGCACTGCTCCTCCAGTTTGCATTGGGCTTCACTGGAACATTGTTCCTACCCTTGTTCTGTTATTATCATATTCTGCTTTCTTACCTTAATGCGATTATCAGCACCTCCTCTAGCCAGTACCATTACCATTAACACCCTGTTTGTCTTTTTCTTCATGACATCTTTGCCAATCTCTCCTTTGTCCCCATCTATCGCTGGCCTTCTATCCAGATTCACCTGCTCCACCCAGCTTAAACAGTAACAGCTTAACCCTTATCCAGCCGAATTTAGAGGAGAAGGTGGAGAAAAGCCAAGGGGTGCAGAAGACCAGGCATGATGGTCATGGTTGCAAAAGAACTTTCACGGTGGGAGATGCGATGAACTTTGGAGATGGCTGTTAGGCGAGGTGAGTGCAGTAACTGGATGCCTCTCCTATAACGTAACGGTAAACGGCCGAATAATTAGATGACATGTGGATCATTTCCACAAAAGAACACCAGTCCCACAAGAAGAAATGCAGTCTTCATCTACGCTTGAGTTTGTGCCACATGTACAGGACAGGTCACACGATTTGGAAACACCAGTGGGGCCTGTGGGATCCAGGGGGGTTGGGTAGACAAACCTGCCAATTCCCACTGAGGAACCTAGTGGACAACTGTCCCCTGAAAAGGAGGTCTCGGAAAAAACAGCTGAGGTTGTTGAACTGAGACGCTCAACACGTCCGAGGAAGCTTCCTGAGAGACTTGATCTGTAAATAGTTATTGTGTAAATAATTAATGTGTTTTAAGCTAGTTAGCTGTACTTTTAAGTAAAGGGGGAGGGATGTGGTAAAGTGAGGTACCCTGTCGTTTAAGAGAATGCAAGTGTACTGATCATGTGACAGCACTGACAAATCACTGTACAGCGGGGGCAACTGGGAGCTGTAAGTCTAGTTCTGAGGCTTCTGAGTGAGCATGTATGACCTGGTGCTCTGCCCTATGTCTCAATAAACCATCACTGTTTATTCTTATATCAGTGTCTCCTTGATCCTTGCAAGCAGCAATTGAGGAGAACATAGGAAGGCATGCAGTTAGAGTTCGGTTGATCAACAAACTCGTAAACAGAATGGAAGGAAATGGTGCATGAATCAAGGCCAGCTTCAACCACCTCACTGATAACAAGACTGTGCCAGAAGAAGTTCAATGGCATCACAAGCTTGTCTAAAGTAAGAGAAGCCACAAATACCTATGCACATCCTAAAACAAAATGGCAAAACAAGACTCACCTCTATATCCACCATGCCCTCACAACAGAAATCAACAAATGGAAGATTATTCATAAGGTTCTTGCATACTACACATGAACATCTCTCTCATCATTTTCACTGGGCCTTATTGCAGTTCCTGGGACTGAGGCTAATGGGGTGAAAAATTAAAAAAATGCTACAGAACCTGCACCTGAAAGCATCCCCACCATTTATAGACAAACTGGATGAAATTAAATGTTGTGTCAATAAGGTGCCTTTCTCAATCTATAACTTCCTTACAAAGGAAAAGATCATCCATAATCAGTGGCAAAGAAGTACCAGAAGTAAAAGAATGATAACCATCTGATCCTTATGTAGACATGAGAAGGAAGCTCTTCGGCTCCTTGGCAGACACACTGGAGACGCAGTGGGAGATAGTGAAGCTGGAAAAGAACTTGCAGAAGCACATTGGTAATGAGATAAATAATCTATAGTACAATGAATTCTTACAGTAAAACATTCACCTTCATCGCTTTAGCTTTCTATCATTGTTCAGTCACATTCACGTGAACCTACTTTCTTAAAAGGCATTCTTCTTTGCACTTCGCATGTGCTTGGCTTGGAGAGGATGAAGTATCTTTAAGAGCCGCCTGGCAGCTGCAGAATAACCATTCATAAACCCAAGTTACAAAAGCAGATTTTGACTTTGTATGATAGTGTAAAACAGATAATGACTAGTTGGCAGCCCCTTCTACATTTCTCTTGATTTTTATTTCCATTAAGCCCTATAGCAATAAGTTGTGCACTGTAATTTTTGCAGCATTATACCTACTTATACCAATCTTTGTAGATGGCAAAAGATATCATACTCAAAATGCAAATTGTATAGGCTAAAAATACAGTGATAGTTATTTAAATACTTGTGAATTTCTGATGGCCTTGCTAATGCTGAGTGTAAGTGGTGGCCAGGATCTTCTGCCCTCCTTTGATCGGGGCACATGCTTGGGGTGGGGACTGTTTAAACTTCCTGTAGCAACCGACTGACCTCAGAATCATTTGGAGGTGGGCTTCTTGCCCTGTACCACGGAATTATGCATGTCTGTGGTAGCAGTTTTGCTGTGGCAATTCTGATAAATCAGAGGCAGCATGAGAATTAACACAATTCTTCTGATGCCTGCAGAAACCATTTTCCTTTAAAAATTTGAGAGTCTTCACTTCACGAAGCCACACACTGGGAGAGCTTGAAAAGGACCCCACAAAAAAAATGGAGCCCAACCTCAATCAGGGCAAACCTAGATATCTGGACCTAACTAGGATTCCTTGGCCTTAACATTCAAAAGAGACAAATCCAAGCCTAGCAGATATCCAGCCATACCTGTCCCAGGTTTGTCAAAAAGAAACCTCAAATAGGTAGAGAAGGTGGGGGATAATTTAGGCCTATGGTCCTAAATTAGTTAACAGCCAAAACTGGATGTGATTCTGCAAGTATGCAGTGACGATGCCTCCAGCTTCTAACTTACATTTCACTTTAAAGGTGAAATGCTGGGCAAGCTTTGACAGCATTGAAGTGAAGCTTTACTTATTCTACTACTTTTGCTGAAGAAAGCCCCTTTCATATGTATTAAAAAGCACACAATTTTTATCAGTCTTTTAAAGCAGAAAATTATAAAAAAATTTGATGGTATCACACATAAATATTCTACTTCCAAAAGGGACAATGGTGATTGAATTTGCGTCAACAGACTTTAAAAAAAATATGGTTCTTTAAGGCCTTCCTAAACTGCAGAGCCTTGCATGTCGATTTAGTAGGAGCCAGCCATAGGCTTCATAATTGCATTCTCGCCTCTGAGTCAGAAGGGTTTGAATCTTGTTCTTGACAAGTGGAAACCAGAGCTTTGCCTCTGACTTCTGATTGCAATGCAACAGGATCTGACAATGCTTGAATTTTAAAATTCTCATCCTTATTTTCAAAACCTTCCATAACCTCAACCTTCCCTATCTCTGTAACCTCCTTCAGCCCTACAACCCTCCAAGACTTCTGCACCTCTCCAATTCTAGCCTCTTGTACCCTGATTTTCTCTGCTCCACCATAGGAAGCTGCTTAGGCCCTAAGCTCTGGCATTCCTAACCTCTCTACCTCTGCACCTCTTTGATTAAGCTTTTGATCACCTGTCATAATTTATGTGTCTCAGTGTCTTTGAAAAGCAATCCCATGAAGTGCCTTGGGACATTCTACTACATTAAAGGCACAATATTGTTGAGTTCTGATGTGTGTCGGTGCACCGCACGGTGTGTCGGACGGGCTGTGGGAGCGCGCCTGCCAAATAAGCCTAACCTATCGGCCATAAAGATAGTTACGCCATTCACCTAGGCACCTGCCTGTCTGTTAACCTGTTTGCAAATCCTTCCATTACTTCACACATATTCACCACACTATTTCCTAAGAAAAGGGTGTGAAAATGTGACAACAATCTCAATTTAGCGAGTTATTATTAACAGTCTGACTGTTGTGGATCAACTATCTTGTCATAGAAACACAGCGGATCACCCATTTCAAATAACTGTTATAAACCTGAACAGAATAAAAATCTCAATTTAGTGTTCAAGTAGGATGAAACCGCTACAGGATTGGGTGAACTTTGTTTTGCATCTTGAACCTGGAGGCTCACATTTCCGACCCAATGAAAAAATCTCACATTCACAGGTCCTGATTATAAAAATTATCTAAACCTGCTGTATCATTTTTTCTTCTCATTATTCTAATGTTGAAATTGTGCTGCAATAGAATACATGCTTTAAGTTGTTACAACCCTCCCCAATTGGGGAAGGATTAGGAAATCATTGCAAGGGATATCAGCCAGTTCACTCTGTGTTTGGGAGAGTCTGTGACTTTGCTTTGCTGTCTTGGAAATAAACCTGTTTTAAGATGCAGGCTGGCTTCAGACTCATCCTTCCTCAACATAACAATTATTGGAATTAACAACAACTTCCTTTATAACACAATTCTGAGGCAGAATCTTGTGGAGGCGATGGTGGTTTTGGCTGCTGGTTGGAGACGGGCGAAAGCCCCAGGTCACCTCTTTCCTGAAAGGTTCACCACATCTTGTGCCACTCAGGCACTTGACAAGCCAGTATCTGAAATATATCAAATATACTAATTAGAGTTATAAACTTACAGCTTAGTTTGTTTGTCTGAATCACAAATACAAAACCCTGCAAATTTCTATACTTAAGAACATGGGGGCAGTTTTAACTTCGAGAAAAAAAAACAAGCTATAACACCTCGGTCTACATCTCTCCCCATTTTCATTTCCAAAAACTTCAATGCACTATCGCCTGTTACACTGTAACACAAAGCTAAAATTACCCCCAATATGTTTTCCAAATCACATGAAGTTCTGACAGTCTAATTATTATAATCCTTTAGATTTGAGGGTCTGTCTGAAGTTACTGCAGTGCTATGACAATAATTCTGTAACCAATGAGATCCACCAACCTGTGTCAATTACAATAACTCATCTGCTTTTATGAGTATGAGAAAACTATCATCTCAGAGGAAACGCTATTATATGATGGAAATTGTTCAAGAAGGATTGAATGCTAAAACTATTAATTATTCATATAGGCCATTCTGGTGATGATGAATGCCGAAATCTGGTGTCATGACATTTCAATAAGAAGTGATTAGATTTTGTTGTTGGAAAAGGATCTACTCATATGTGTCAGTATCACAGCCAGTTTCTATTCTGCCACTGATGAGTAAATCAACACTGTGGGCAGAACCATCCCAGATTTGTACTAAGCGTGATAATGGGTGTGAAAAAAGACGTTGAACCCACCGGCCGCAATGGCAGATTTTCCCGCCGTATCATTCTATTCCTGGCACTCATTAATAATGCATTCCCAGGAAACACCAAGTGGAGTGACCTCTTATTCGCCCGTCCACTGTCACCTCAGGACTTCAGTAATCTGGGCACCATATTTAAAGGGCACACTTGTACAGAGCTAGCACTCTCCAAGGGATCAGAAGCTGATGGAAAGTATGGCTGCTGAAGAGAGGAAACATGTTGCCCCCAAATTAAGTGATGCCTCCCTCTGGCGCCTACTGGATGCAGTGGAGACCCGCCATGAAGTCCTCTACTCCTGCTGTGGGCGATAACCAGCAAGCAAGGCCACCAATCCAGCATGGGAGGCACTGGCAGTGGTGGTCAGTGCCAACACCCTGCAAAAGAGAACAGCCACCCAGTGCTGAAAGAGAATGAATGTTCTTCTCCGTCCCTCAGTTTTAAGTAACTCTTCTCATCACTCTCAACTCACACACTTACAAAACCATCACACATCCACAGGGATATCACCCACTGCCTCGGAGTCACAGTCTGCTGAGCACATCACACTGTCTGATCCACAGCGGGCCGAAGCAGGGATTTCCCAGGTTTCTGGCACTTGGACGACTGCTGGAGGCCAGAAATCTGCTGAGTCTGAGTCAGATGATGAGCCTCTGGACTCGGTTATACCTCAGTTGCTGGAGCTGCACAGGCAAGCTCAGGAACAGCAGGAAGGGACGTCCGCTGCACTCCTCAGATTGAAAGGCACAATGGAGGAGTCTGTCCTCTTTCAGGCTGAGGTGATAGCACCGGCATGCCAACACACTGAGGTCAACACTGGTAGGATGCTGGCCATCATGGAGACCTTAGTCCATGACATCGGTGCTGCGCTGCTGCGCGGGCTGAACTCCATCGCTGATGCTATAGATGGCCTTCAACAGTGTCAATGGGAAAGGGGTGCAGGGCAACTCAATCTCACTCTAACTTCCCCTTATCCTCAAGGAGTCAGCCAGGGGCCCTAGGGCACCCATAGGGAGGAGGATCAGCAGGTGCACACCCCAGGGCCATCCACCCAGGTGACTCCAGGAGTGTTTGGCTCATCCGAATCCCTTCTTCTGGTAAGGACCCCAGCAGCTTCAGCTCCACAGGCTGAGGAGGGTGCCACTGCCACACAGCAGGACCCTGAAAGCAGGTCGGGACCCTCTAGGTCTTGACCCTCCAGAGGGCACCTGTCAAGGTCAACACAGACAGAGCGTCGCAGTCAGCAGGCTGCCCCCGCCTCCACTGTGGATGTCCAGGGAGCACCAAGATGTAGCAGCAGGCTTAGGAAGTTTAAGAAGGTGTAGTTGCACAGCCTGGACACAGGTATTAGTCAAAACAAAAATGAAAATACCTGGAAAAACTCAGCAGGTCTGGCAGCATCTGCGGAGAGGAACACAGTTAACGTTTCGAATCTGTATGACTCTTCAACAGAACTAAGTAAGAATAGAAGAGAGGTGAAATATAAGCTGGTTTAAGGGGGGTTGGGACAAGTAGAGCTGGATAGAGGGCCAGTGATAGGTGGAGATAGCCAAAAGATGTCATAGACAAAAGGAAAAAGAGGTGTTGAAGGTGGTGATATTATCTAAGGAATGTGCTAATTAAGGGTAGAAAGCAGGACAAGCAAGGTACAGATAGCCCTAGTGTGGGTGGGGTGGGGTGAAGGAATCGAAAAAGGCTAAAAGGTAGAGATAAAACAATGGATGGAAATACATTTAAAAATAATGGAAATAGGTGGAAAAGAAAAATCTATATAAATTATTGGAAAATAAAGGGGGGGGAGGGATCGGAACAGGAGTGGGGATGGAGGAGAGAGGTCATGATCTAAAATTGTTGAACTCAATATTCAGTCCGGAAGGCTGTAAACTGTAAAGTGCCTAGTCAGAAGATGAGGTGCTGTTCCTCCAGTTTGCGTTGAGCTTCACTGGAACAATGCATTAGGCCAAGGACGGACATGTGGGCATGAGAGCAGGGTGGAGTGTTGAAATAGCAAGCGACAGGGAGGTCTGGGTAATGCTTGCGGACAGACCGAAGGTGTTCTGCAAAGCAGTTACCAGGTATTAGTCACTTCTACATAACGTTCACTATTGTAAATAAACTCCCAAGAATGTATCCTTGCCTATGGTTCATTGTTATGATGACCAGTGCTCGTGTCACTCAGATGTGAAACCTTGGTTCCTGCATAAGACAAAGGCAGATGTCTCAACCCAGGGCCTCTTCCCTGTGCAGTATATCTCCATGATATGACCCTGATCACAGAGCGCAAGTGAGCTGCCCTCAGCCAGACAGGAGTCAGACACTCACAGAGGCAATGTGAAGATCCATAGAGTGTCCTCACTGCATGTCATCATTATCCTCCTGGAATCTGGCGCCTATTAGGGCCTGTGCTGCATCTCCATTACATGGGCCACCAGCAATACAGAAGTCAAATGTTCATAGATACAAGGTAAGGATGTCAGGACAGTCCTCACTTCATCTCATCATCATGTACCATGAATCTTACGGCTATGAGAGCCTCCCAAGCATGCCTGCCTCACCTGGCCAGTGCGATGGCTTCATCATCAGCATCCTCGCCTTTGAGGACCTCATCACCCTCATCCCCTGCGATGCCCTTCTCATCGGAGGAGACGTGCAGCTCCTCCATCTCCTTCTCAGCAAGCCCTCCCTCCATTGCAGTGCCAGTTTGTGGAGCATGCAGCAAGCGACATTGATGAGCAACACCCTCGGTTGGCTGTATTGCAGTGCTCCACTGGACCTGTTGAGGCACTGGAACTTCATTTTCAATATGCCTATCATTTGATCCACCAAAGTCCAGGTCACAGCATGAGCCTCATTATACCATCACTCTGCTGTAGCCTGAGGCTGCCGCACGGGCATCTTTAGCCACATCCTATGTGGATAGCCCTTGTCCCTAAGGAGCCAACCCTGCAGCCTCTCTGGACCCTGGAAGATGTCAGGGATCTGAGACCTGCTAAATGTAAGAATCTTGGATGCTCCCTGGCAATTGTGCACAGACCTATAAGATGCCTTTGTGGTAGTCGCAGACCAGCTGAGCTTCAACGAGTGGAAGTCCTTGCAGTTGACCTCATCCGCTTATTGCCACGAGTACAGTCGATGGCAATCTGCACCTGTGGGAAACCAGAACTCTGCTTAAATCCCAGTGCTCTTGCTTCCTTGCTTTGCTGATCCAGGGAGAAATGCACAAAGTTCTGTGCCTTTGCGAAGATGGCAACCGTGATCTCCTGGATACACTTGTGTATGAAGGCTTGCAAGATCCCGCGCAGGTTACCTCTGGAGGCTTAGAAGGAGCCACTGGGGTAAAGATTGAGCACCACTGTTGATTTCACGACTGCTGGCAGTGGATGCCCTCCATGACCCCGTGGCGCCAAATACTGCAGCAGGTGGTATAAGTGACTGACCAGTTCCCTAGACATGCGCAGTCTTCAGCGACACTGATTCTCAATCACCTGCAGGAATGATAGGTGCCGTCTGTAGACCCTGGGTCTAGCGAGGTGCCTACGAGCAACGGCTCACTGTGGATCTTCAGCTGCATGTGCAACAGGCCCTGCCGCCACTTCATCTTTAGAGAGGTGCTCCTTCCTTTGCTGAGTCAGGTGCCTACGCTGCTCTCTTCTTCTTCTTCTCTGCTCTCTGTAAGCCATGAGGCATACCGCTAAATCACCAGGCTCCATGATCCTGATGTTCTCCTCCTGCAGGATCAGAGAGAGAGATGCGTGGGTTAGCATGGGTGTGCTAGGAACCTCTGTTGGTTAAGTCTGAAGTCCCCTTCACACATGCAGGAGGGTGCTGGCCACCACTTGGATGGCCAGTGTGTAGTGCATCATTGGCTGTCCAAAACCACACCCGCTTCCGCCCCAGTCCACCTAGCCGATTGGTGACAGCTTCAGCCACTGGACTGCATACTGTGCTCTCAGCTCAGGCGCAGGCATTCTCCTAACCCGCACTGCAAGGCTGTGCTGTTAGCTTGAACCATAATGGATACTGGTCCAAACCTTAATAAAGATATTGCAAGGGGCTGTGAGCGCCTCCACCAGTGACTGTGCCATGGCCACCTTTCACAATGGGATTCTACAACTTGCCCAGTTGCCCAATTGCTCTGCTGCGCCCTAAAACGCATATTAATTTGCAGTCTGCACCCGGGGGGTGAAAAGTTCTGGGGCATTTGGTAGCATTTTCATGCTTTTGCATTGCTTGAGTGGGCATAAAAGTTTCAGAGGCCCAACTCCAAGCATATCAATGGAGCTGCAGCTGAATGGTCTCGGTTGCAGAAGAATGCTCATATTTAACAAGCCTTTACAAGTAAGTGGCCTCTTCCCTCACCCCTCCTTCCCCCACCCCCCAGCTTGTGCTTGAGTACTTCCTTCAGTCTGTGCTGTCATGGTCCCCACCACCCCCACCCTCAGACCTGACCTGCACTGTAGCCCCGGCACCGGACTGAAAGCCAGCCAGGAAAAAGCGACTTGCCTGTGCCCCTCATGTAGACACGGAGCTTCTTCTTTGATGTCCTACTGGCGATGCTCGCAAGCCCTGTGCAAGGCTATGTGCATTCACCTCCGCGTTCCCCTCAAAGTTCAGGTTGCCAGGTGCACGCCTTTTAAAGGCAGTCGTGAAGCATACTGTTCTGAATTCACAGTAATGTGAGCAGTAAATTTGACATGGATGGATGATTCTAGCGAGCGGGGCTTATAATGAGATGCTAAAGTATTGAAATTAGGTTCCCGACATGTGGCACCAGCAAATGATGGGTGGAGTGGATGATGACAAATTGGTTTCTCTATGGCATAAAACCGACTTTATGCCTTCTGACTATATTGTTCCCCACCCCGCTTCCCCCGCTATGACACCTGACACCAAAGGGGCCAAAATAATTCTGGACTGTGAGATGGGTTTTAACTCGGAGCAAGTGAGGAACTGAACCACCTAGTGAGTTTTCTGCCTGGGTGTGACAGCATGGAGATCATGCCAATATTAAACACCTCTGCCACGCTTCCACCTGGAATGGATGTGAAGAGGACACAGTGTGCTTGCTGGCAGGCTTCCAGATAAGTGATCAGCAGGCTCCTTTACGCTTCATCCAATTTGCATTTCCCAAGGGAAAGAAAATCAGGCAAGATAAGTAGGCTGCTGAATTGCTTTCACCTGTTCTTCACTCCTGTAATATAAGCAAAATGCTGCGGATGCTGGAGATCTGAATTAAAAACAGAAAGCGCTGGAAAAACTCAGCAGGCCTGGCAGCATCTGTGAAGAGAGAAACAGAGTTAACGTTTCAAGTTCAACAAGACTCTTCTTCAGAACTCTCTTTCAAAACGAGTTCCAGGAGAGGCCCAGAAAGTGAGTTTTAAATATATTTTTCAGGTTTTTTTTGTAGGGCATGTGAGGCAGAAGTGCTCCTCTGGCCCATGCAGCAAGGAAATTTTGGCCTCCTTAGCTAGGGGTTGCCTTCTTTTCTATCCTGTCCCAAGCCGGCAAGACGTTGCTCCTCCCTTCTATCATGGCAAGAATCCCAATTGAGACGAGGCCTTCTATTAATTGTTGGAGATTGTTCCTATAAGTCCCCACTATCTGCCAAAAATTCATGCTCTCGCCTGGCAGGTGGGCTGTCAGTCCAGCCGGCTGTCAAGGAGTCTGCAGCACTTTGGGCTGAATTGCTCATCTCCCTCACACCACCACCCAACCACCGCCCGGAAGGAAAGTTGGTTGCAAACCAACTGACCGAAAAAAGGCTGCCACACAATGATAATAATCTGTCGGCGACATTATTAAGTTGACGGTTGGACACCTGCCGCTCAGTGGAAGGAAGTCCCGCCTTCAAGAGCTGCCAGCCAATCTGATTGGCCGGCAGCTTTTCCAGTCCCCGCAGTGCTAGTAGCGAGAAGTGGGTGCTGCTGGAATTGCAAGAGTGTCCTGGACACCAAAGATTGGTCAATTGGGCCTTTTTGGGCAGGGAGGGATTGGGACCCTAGGGAGTGGGTAAGGCAGGGGAGGGGGGGTGGTGGCTGGGTTTTAGAGGCCAGGCAGGGAAGCAGAAGGCAGGGGTAAAATCTTAGGGGGTTGTCCCCAATGCAGGCTAAGAGTCCACAGGCAGGAAGGGAATGGGTGACCGCCAGGCAAAGCAGGAAGGTAGGCAGTGCAGGAATCTCCTGTGGCTATTCCCCTGCAAAACAAACGTAGAAGGCGGGAGAATGGGGTTGAGAAACTTATCAGCCATGATTGAATGGCGGCGCAGACTCAATGGGCCGAATGGCCTAGTTTCTGCTCCTATGTCTTATGGTCTTATATACCGCTTTGTATACTGTTGGGGGGAATGGCCTCTCAGGAGAAAGCAGCAACAGCCAAATTCGTTGCACTGCGGTTGGCTCAGCTGCACAGGGGAGGAGTAAAAAGTGTGGGAATGCAATAGTTATAGGGGATTAAATTGTAAAGGGAATAGATAGGCATTTCTATGGCCGCAAATGAGACTCCAGGATGGTATGTTGCCTCCCTGGTGCTAGGGTCAAGGATGTCTCGGAGCGGCTAGAGGACATTCTGAAGGGGGAGGGTGAACAGCCTGTGGTTGTGGTAAACATTGGTACAAATGACACAGGTGAAAAAAAGGATGAGGTCCTAAAAGCAGAATATAGGAAGTTAGGAAGTAAGTTGAAAAGAAGGACCTCAAAGGTAGTGATCTCAGGATTACTACCAGAGCCACATGCTAGTCAGAGTAGAAATAGCAGGATATATCGGGTGAATATGTGGCTGAAGAGATGGTGCGAAGGGGAGGGTTTCAGATTCCTGGGACATTGGGACCTGTTCTGGGGGAGGTGGGACCAGTACAAACTGGACGGGTTACACCTGGGCAGGACCGGGACTGATGTCCTAGGGGGAACGTTTGCTAGAGTGGTTGGGGAGGGTTTGAACTAAAATGGCAGGGGGATGGGAACCTATGCAAGGAGTCAGAAGAAGGGGAATCAAAGACAAGAACAAAAGACAGAAAGCGGAATAAGAAAAGTGATAGAGAAATCAAGGGCAAGAATCAAACAGGGCCTCAGTGAAAAATAATGGGAACGGGACAAGTAATGTTAAAAAGTAAGCCTTAGGGCTTTGTGCCTTAACGCGAAGAGAATTTGCAATAAAGTGGATGAATTAACCGTGCAAATAGATGTAAACAGGTATGATATAGTCAGGATTACGGAGGCATGGCTGCATGGTGACCAGGGATGGGAACTGAACATCCAGTGGTATTCAGTATTTAGGAAGGACAGACAAAAAGGAAAAGGAGGCGGAGTTGCATTGCTGGTTAAAGAGGAAATTAACGCAATAGTGAAGAAAGATATTAGCTCCGACGATGTGGAATCTGTATGGGTAGAGCTGAGAAACACTAAGGGGCAAAAAACGTTAGTGGGAGTTGTATGTAGACCCCCAAACAGTAATGGTGATGTTGGGAATGGCATTAAACAGGAAGTTAGAGATGCATGCAATAAAGAAACATCTGTAATTATGGGTGACTTTAATATGCATTTAGATTGGACAAATCAAATTAATAACAATACCGTAGAGGAGGAATTCTTGGAGTGTATATAGGATGTTTTTCAGGACCAATACATTGAGGGACCAACGAGAGAACAGGCCATCCTCGACTGGGTATTGTGTAATGAGAAAGGAATAATCGGCAATCTAGTTGTGCAAGGCCCCTTGGGGACGAGCGACCATAATATGATAGGATTCTTCATCAAGATGGAGAGTGACGTAGTTGATTCTGAGACTTGGGTCCTGAATCTTAATAAAGGAAACTACGATGGTATGAGGCGTGAGTTGGCTATGATGGATTCAGAAACATTACTTAAAGGGATGACGGTGGATAGGCAATGGCAAACATTCAAAGAGCGCATGGGTGAACTGCAACAATTGTTTATTCCTGTCTGGCGCAAAAGTAAAACAGGAAAGGTGGTCAAACCATGGCTTACAAGGGAAATTAGAGATAGTATTAGGTGCGAGGAAGAGGCATACAAATTGGCCAGAAAAAACAACAGACCTGAGGATTGGGAGCAGTTTAGAATTCAGCAAAGGAGGACCAAGGGATTGATTAAGAAGGGGAAAGTAGAGTACGAGAGTAAGCTTGCAGGGAACACAAAAAACTGACTGTAAAAGTTTCTATAGGTAAGTGAAGAGAAAAAGATTGGTGAAGACAAATGTAGGTCCCTTACAGTCAGAAACAGGGGAATTTATAATGGGGAACAAAGAAATAGCTGAACAACAAAATACATACTTTGGTTCTGTCTTCACAAGAGAGGACACTAATAACATACCAGAAATGTTGAGGAACACAGGGTTTAGTGAGAGGGAGGAACTGAAATAAATCAGTATTAGTAGGGAAATGGTGTTGGGATTTGATGGGATTGAAGGCCGATAAGTCCCCGGGGCCTGATAATCTACATCCCAGAGTACTTAAGGAAGTGGCCCTAGAAATAGTGGATGCATTGGTGGTCATCTTCCGAGATTCTATAGACTGTGGAACAGTTACTACAGATTGGAGGGTAACTAATGTAACCCCACTACTTAAAAAGGGAGGCAAAGAGAAAACACGAAATTATAGACCAGTCAGCCTGACATCAGTAGTGGGGACAATTCTAGAGTCCATTATAAAAGATTTAATAGCTGAGCATGTGGAAAACAGTGGCAGAATTGGACAGAGTCAGCATGGATTTATGAAAGAGAAATCATGCTTGACAAATCTACTGGAATTTTCCGAGGATGTAACTAGTAGAGTGGATGATGGGGAGCCAGTGGATGTGGTTTATTTGGACTTTCAGAAGGCTTTCGACAAAGTCCCACATAAGAGATTGGCGTGAAAAGTTAAAGCCATGAGATTGGGGGTAGTGTATTGAGATGGATAGAAAACTGGTTGGCAGACAGGAAATGAAGAGTAGGAATAAACGGGTCTTTTTCCAAATGGCAGGCAGTGACTAGTGGTGTACCGCAGGGATCGGTGCTGGGACCCCAGCTACTCACAGCATATATTGATGATTTAGATGAGGGGATTAAATGTAATATCTCCAAATTTGCAGATGACACAAAGCTGGGTGGGAGGGTGAGCTGTGAGGAGGAGGCAGAGATGCTTCAGTGTGATTTGGACAAGCTGAGTGAGTGGGCAAATGCATGGCAGATGCAGTATAATGTGGATAAACGTGAGGTTATCCATTTTGGTAGCAAAAACAGGAATGCAGATTATTATCTAAATGGCTATAAATTGAGAGGGGAATGTGCAACGAGACTGGGTGTTCTTATACACCAGCTGCTGAAGGTAAGCATGCAGGTGCAGCAGGCGGTAAAGAAGGCAAATGGTATGTTGGCCTTCATAGCCAAAGGATTCGAGTACAGGAGCAGGGATGTCTTGCTGCAATTGTACAGGGACTTGGTGAGACCACGCCTAGAATATTGTGTGCAGTTTTGGTCTCCATATCTGAGGAAGGATGTACTAGCAATAGAGGGAGTGCAGCGAAGGTTTACCCGACTGATTCCTGGGATGGAGGGACTGACATATGAGGAGAGATTGAGTCAATTAGGATTATATTCACTGGAGTTCAGAAGAATGAGGGGGGGATCTCATAGAAACCTTTAAAATTCTAACAGGACTAGACAGGGTAGATGCAGGAAGGATGTCCCTGATGGTGGGGGAGTCCAGAACCAGGCGTCACAGTCTGAGGATATGGGGTAGACCATTTAGGACTGAGATGAGGAGAAATTTCTTCACCCAGAGAGTGGTGAGCCTGTGGAATTCGTTACCACCGAGAGTAGTTGAGACCGAAACATTGTATGTTTTCAAGAAGGAGTTAGATATAGCTCTTGGGATGAAAGGGATCAAAGGGTATGGGGAGAAAGCGGGAGCAGGCTATTGAGTTGGATGATCAGCCATGATCATAATGAATGGCGGAAAAGGCTCGAACGGCCGAATGGCCTACTCCTGCTCCTAGTTTCTATGTTTCTATGTGTACAGGACAACCCTCCCCCCACCACCACCCCCCCACCCCCCACCCACCATCCCCCCCCCCCACCCGCCCCCCACCCCCACACCAAAGAATGTAGCCCCCCACCTTGTTTCCAGACTTTTCACCAACTTGGGTGAAAAAACAGTCTACCCACTCTCTCCAGCCTTCCACTGCCCAGCGTAATATGGCAGTGGAGGTGGATTAAAGGTAATAAGGACCTCAAGAGGCCTTAGGCCAGGCAGGCTAGTGGGCACCTCACCCACCTCGCATATAATGGGGACACGGTCGGGGGTGTGCAGGAAGGTAGTGGGTCACCCACCTGTCATATTTTACGTGTCCCCTCCTGCCTCACTGAAAACAGCCTTGCTGGGGGTGGCATGTAAAATGTGGCCCTGCCAAGGTCTGTGCCCCCAGCCATTTCTCCCTGTGCTAGCAGGCTGCGTCTTCACCCTTACTGTCTCCAGATTGATATCAGGCTCCTTGAATCTTGTCCACAGTCTATAATGGTTATTAGTGAATTAATGAAATCAAACATATAAAAAAAGTTTCAGGTTCAAAGCCTGTTGTGAAATATAAATACATTATGAAGGCCTATCCTTAGACACTCAAACAATTGGCAAAAATGAAAAATACATCCTGAACTTGCATTCAGAATAGGAGATAATCATTTAAAGGAAGAGGAAGATATGGAAGCATCAGAACAACACCTGCAGAAGTAAATAGTACAGAGGTTTAACACAAAGGAAGGGAGGAAGTAACACCGGAAGAGATGGTATGGTAATGTGAGGTACCCTGTCCTTTAAGAGAATGCAAGTGTAGTGATCATGTGACAGCAATGATGAATCACTGTACAGTGTGGGCAACTGGGGACTGTAAGTCTAGTTCTGGAGGCTTCTGAGTGAGCACGTATGATCTGGTGCTCTGCCATATGTCTCAATAAACCATCACTGTCTATTCTGACATCAGTCTCTCCCTGTTATTGATTGCAAGCAGCAACTGAGGAGAACATAGGAAGGTGTGCAGTTAGAGTTCGGTTGGCCAACAAATTCATTTACCCAAGACATAAAAGATGGATAAGAGTGCCCCAGGCATTAGACTTATCACAACTAGAGAAAGTTGCCAAGACATAATTGAGACAATGAACCTCAAACTCAGCAAGGACATTGTAGCTGTGGTATGCTGCCTGATACATGAAGACCTGTAGAACAACGGGGCATTAAAGGTCATCACTGTTTATTAATTTTCAAGCCACTGACACCCACAAAAGGCACAGGTATTAGTTACCGATCCCACCCACCAGTGAATTAAAACACTGTTCATCATACACCCAGTTATGTATCCTTTGTCTGACTTCATTAGCATTAAAAGCAGAGGCATTAAGAATTTGTCAACATTGATAGGGTCCTCAAGGTACAGGACATCACTGGTCACATGGCTAGTAATTCAGGGGACTGACCTAATGCTCTTGAGACCTAGGCCAGTATTTTATGCATTCCCTACCCTCCGCCAATGGGTTCTGAGGCGGTGGGAGGGTGGGGTGTGGGGGCAGGGTGAGGGGGTGGGTGGGGGGGCGTGGGCATGAAATTGCACAAACAGGATTCCCTCAAGGTACCTGCTCACCCTGACCTCAGGGTGATTTCATGCTGGGGCGGGCAGGGCCTCAGACGGGAAGCCCGCCCTTGCCCCAGTTAAGGCCCTTAAGTGGCCACTTAATGGTCATTTAAGGGCCTTTTCCTGCCCAGCCGCAATTTTAGGCTGGTGGGCGAATCACAGCTCGGGGGGGAAGGCCAGAAATTAAGTGAGTTCAATCTCAGGTGGGAAGATCTGGGGGGAGGGGCTGGGAGTGTGCCTCCATCAGAAGCCCCCTTCTGATTGGGGGTGCCCTCCCCTTAAGGCTCGGTGACCTGCGGAGCACCCTCCTTCACCTCCGGCCTATCCGCCCAGAACCGCCAGGCCTTCCCTACGGTCCCTGCCCAGACCCTTGACACCTTTTTCTCCGGTTCCCTGGGCTTAGGCGCTGTTCCTGAAGGGGCTGGCCGGCAACTTTCCAAGGTGGGAATTCCACCCGAATGAGGGGCGAAGTCCCACCTACTGCCAATAAATGCTTGTTAGAGCATAAAATGACCACAGGGCCGGTGGGGTTCTGGCTGAGCCCCCGCCATCCTAAAAATTCTAGCCCTAAGCTCAAATCTCACCACAGCAGCTGGGTGAATTTAAATTCAATGAACAAATCTGGAGTAAAATGCTAGTATCATTAATAATGATAATAAAACTACCAGATATTAAAAAACCATCTGGTTCACTATCATGCTGAGGAGGAAATCTGCCATCCTTACCTGGTTAGGCCTACATGTGACTCCAGACCCACAGCATATTCGCTGACACTTAACTGTCCTCTGAGTTACCATAACAAGCTACTCAGTTGTATCAAACTTGGCACAAAAGAATGCACTTTGAGTGTACCTACATCACATGAACTGCGGCTGTTCAAGAGGGTGGCACACCACCACTTTCTCAAGGGCGACTAGAGATGGGCAATAAAAGTTGGTCTTGTCAGCAATACACACATCCCAAGAATGAATTAAAAAAATGTTAACAAAGTCAGGCACAAGAGATTAATAGGATTCCCACTAAGTAGATATTCCTTCACAGGTGTATCAAAGTTTGCAATTTTCTGTCTTATTCTGAATTTGAGGTACATAAAATTGACCACAGGGAATCATAACCAGGCACCAGTGGCTGTTAAATCAACAAATATAACATTATTCATTATGTTTTATGGGCATAAGAAAATGTCTCGTTTTAGCCAGTCACCTGGAAATACTCTAAACCAAAATCTATATTTTTTTATTTAGTGAATACTGCCATCAGAAATTCAAATTTATTGGGTAAAATGAAATCTCCATGGTAATATATTCAGTAATGGCTCACACACATGTTAACACTTAAACGGTTTTGACACTAATACTGGAAGAATAGTCAGATAGTCTTTTGTTCCTATAATGAAAAGTAGTCCTTAACGATTACTGATGTTCATCTCTCTTTACTAGCTAACACTAGAGATCTATAGCCTTTTACAATGGGAGTGGTAGAAGGTAATTTTAACCCCCAAAAATTGATAGGTTGGGTTGATGGACAGGAAAAATGTAAAAGAAACCCAAACTGTTTCCAGCCCACCCATTTCTTCTAAGGGAGGTAAATCCTTTGTGGGACAAGGAGTATATGGTCGGTGTGGCCAATATTCTCTCAGGAGGCAATGATGGGGGTGGGTGGCAAGTGATTAGTCTGCTCTGTTACAGACAGGGGAGAGATGTTAGGATGGTTCCCCCTTTTCCCACCTCTTAACAGACCACAACAAGATGTGTTTCAAAGAAGAAGCATTTCGACCCTATGAGTGCTGTGAATCTCAAAAACAGACACAAGACAGGTTTTCTCGTAAGTTGAAAAAAAGAAAGGTTGAATTTTCCACTCCCATGGCGAGTGGGGGCATTAAATTTGGTGTAATGGAAAAAGTCAGTTTCCCGCTAGCGGGAAATTAGTTTGGAATTTTCTTCTCCCGATTTTGATGGTGGCTTAAAGGTGGGTCGTGTTTCCCACTGATCTAAGTCAGGAACCACATTTGCATCTCATGAATGCTCATTAAAAGACCAACTCACCAGAATTACTTTCTCCCTCCAATTTAAGTGTCCCACTAGCGGATAATTAGAACAGTCTGCTTCCCAACCATATATCAGTGGCACGCACCTGGCGAGCTTCAGTTCATCAACCCTAGGAGGTCAGTAGATGCTGCTTTCACCTTCCTTTAAGAGGATTGCTGTGCGATATCGGGTGCCAGTATCACAAGCTTCACCAAGGCTGGGCATGGGAGGCAAGATCAGTAGGAAGGCGGATACAGAGACAGGACTGCGGGGTGTGTGAAACACGAGAGGAGAGGGGGCAGATGGAGGCAGGACGAGGTGAGGCAAGTGGAACACAGAAGAGAGAGACAAAGGCAGGACTGGGGAGAACGAGAGCAGAGGGACGAGACAGAGGCAGGGCTAAGGGGTGGTGAAGGAACAGAGTGCAGTTGTGAAAGACTGTCCTGGGGCAAGAGTTATAAAACTGTCCAAGGAAGTGTCAGAGGCTGTCCTGGAGTTGAGGCAATGCTGTTGGGGGCATATTGAAGAGACTGTCCTGGTGCCGTACAGGCCATGTTAGAAGGCTTGATATGACACGCATGTCTTGGTCCCGGTCTTGGGTGGGGGAAGGCCACTTTGAGCAATTATAGTCATGCACAGTATGGTGTGTAGAGGGTGGTCAGTCACCAAAGGAATTTGCTCCTGGAGCTTCAAGTCATTGTATTATGAGGCAGAGGACACAGTAACATTCAGGGGAGGCATCTGGATCCTGCAAGTCAGTAGCTGAAAAGTCATGGGGCTGGGGTCTCTGAAAGTAAGGGTACAGGCGGCCTAGAGGAGGAGAGGAGTCAGGTTGACAAAGGGCATGGGAATACCAACATTAACAGGTTCAGGGGGAGAAAAGGATTATCCATACAGAAAATGATGGGGTTAAAGGTAACAGGGGAAGGCTGGATAGTGAAAGGGCAATGGGAATGAGGAGGCCATTAGTGTTGAGGAGGATGGAAGGGACTTGGTGGGTGATAGGGGGAGGTTGGAATCTGGGCTCATGGTGAAATTTAGCAGCACCATTTTCGATCTGACCTAGGAATGATACAGTTTGAATAAAGAAGCTAGAAAGGAATCGATTGGGGAGGGATTTCTGGGTGTTTGGGAGGAGTTTAGCACTGCTGTTTATCCCCAATTGAAGGATATAAGTTTCCTGCTCAAACCACGGAACCATGGTTCACCTGAGAGCTAGACTTGAGGATCTCATGCACAATGAACGAGCTTGGCTCCTTTACTAATGTTGCACATTCAGGTGAGAATCCATTAGGTATAGGTGCTGTGGTGTATATGGTCTTAACGAGCATCTGATCCTTCCAGAGACACGTGAGAATGGATGTATGGTCAAACAAGCAAGGGCCACAGCTGCTGCACAGAGACAGCCATCCTGTAAGCCTCCAAGTTCCCAGTGCACTGGTCATGGCATTCAAGGCACCATGCTTGCAGTCGTGACATAAGTGCAAAGATTGGGTATCAATAGTTATTGTCAAGGCCACCGGAGGGTAACCACCAGAAGCCTGACTGTGGGTCATAGGACTTGGGTATTTTGACCCTAATTAAGACCCTCATTGTGAATGCGCAGTCACATCTGAGGGAAAAACTCAGCCACATGTTGTCCTCCAGGGTGATGTCATCTTGCAAGGAGTGGTCTTGGTATGCCATGTACAGGCTGAGGACAAGTCTAGTTAGAGACTGCATTCCTGCCTTGTATATAGAGGGAGACCATTCAACGGTAACTACCATTAGTTGCTCAATTGTATCCATTCACAGATACAAGGAGGAGTGGAGAATGCAAATTGCAGGCAATGCTGCCTTTTTGAATGCTTTGATTAGAAGGAGGGGACAAAGGGTCCGTCAGCGATTGGCACAGCTCAGCGAAGACCACTGCCCTGTGGAACAACAGCCAGTGGGATCCCAGGAAGTCCCAGATGCTGATGAGGAGGGACCAAATCCACAAAAACGTTTGGCACAATAAAGGATCTACAGAAGATGCAGGTCATACATGGAGGTGAGCAAAATACACTTCCGCAGGTGCCTTCACTTGTCTATGGATGTGGCAACTCATATTTCCCACATTCTTCGTGAGGAACTCATGCCACACGAACTTGAAGGGCATCCAGTGCCAGTTGCTCTGAAGGTTACCGCTGTCCTGAACTTCTTTGCAAGTGGGTCCTTCCAGGGCTCCACTCAAGACCTTTGCGGAATCCCATAATCATTTGGTTGGCCAAGGAATTCCTTCATCCAAGACATAAAATTGGCGATGAAGGTAAGGAACAAAAGAAAATAAATTTCAAGACGGGTGACAAAGCATTGGAAGGGGCATCTGTACTTACATTGTTGTTATGACACAGCAGTTGGTAAGTTGGTAAAGGCTGAGTTGTTTAAATTGCAGACAGAAACTTGAACAACTGTCATAACCTATATTTTAAATTGGTATGTTTAAAATGCAGGTCTGAATTCGGCAATTAAACCACCAAACTAAATTAAACTTTTAATAATTTATCAACAATTTAAACACATACATATGTCTACAAATTACCACCATAATAATTTTTAAACAAATCCCCAAATTAATCACTCTCAGGTAAATCTTCATCAAGGCAACAATAACCCATAGACTTTAAACAGACTCCAGGCAAAGCACATTTGACCTTACAAATTCAAAATGAGGTCCCTTGTAATTTGGTTCCTTTGCAGGCAGTTGTAAGCTGGTTAGATGTTAAATGCCTCTGGCTCACACACACAAACTCCTTTCAGTTTATACCTAGCTTCCTCTTTGAATGTAAATTTTCCATTGTATTACTAGGTTTTTTAAAATTTTAACTCTCCTAACAATAATCCTTTCATTCCACATTGCTTGCCAGATAGGTGCAAGATTTTACCCATTCTTTTGAATGGTTTATTAAACAAATGCAAACTGCACTTCACCTTTTACTCCTTACCTTTATCTAATTAACATCTCAAACTACTATACATTAAAGCACCCAGACTAGTTGGCTTTAATCCAAATAAGACACACACAGAACACACATAGACACAGGCCCTACTACAATTCCAATTTAAAAATAATTTCCAATAACATTATACACATTGATATCACTTCATGTCACTTGTAAAATAGGCGACAGCTGGCAATCAGAGCAGAAAGCAGTGCTGCAGTTTAACATTTTTAAAAAACCTGTAGAATCGTGATCACAGGGATCCCGCCAAAACGTTAAAAGAGCACGAAGCCCAGCAGGGAAACGCCGACAGCTGCAGAGACAGAGTTAAAAAAAAAGGTGACTGCTCTTAAAGCAGCAATACATTTAAAAGAGTAAATACATGAAAAATGGCTTCAGACAGAGGATTATAAGAGACTCCAGAGAGAGGGTAACTCCGCAGTAAGCCAAGCACCTAATTTTGTCATTACTTAGAAACTCTATTGGAAGTGCGGTCCCCTTGCAGTTGTTCACGATGCTGCAGTTCGGGTGTGTCGATCCATTCGACCCCATTTCAGATGACTGGTCTCAGTATGTCGAACGCCTACCGTTTCTTTTTACCGCTAACAACATCGCGGGGAAGGAGAAGAAGAGGGTCATTCTTTTGTCCTCATACAGGAGCAAAACATATGGGCTGATCTGCAACCTTACTTCACCTCACGCTCCAGACTCGAGGACTTCCAACGAGTTAATTAAAATTGTACAGGGCCACCTGGGACCAAAGCCCTCAGTTACTATGCAGCTTAAGGAACAGGCTTCCAGAGGAGACAATAGCTGAATATGTGGCCATTTAAAAGGCATTAACTGAGTGTTGTGAAATCAGAACATCCATTAATGATATGTTGAGAGACCGGCTGATATGCGGGATTGGAGATGGATTGGAGATGATACTATCCAAAAGGTGTTTGTTCACCAAACCTAATCTAGACTTCAATAATGCATTAGAATTAGCTACCACGATGGAGAGTGCTGTTAGAAATTCCTAAGTTATAAAAGATACACAAGATGGTGCTGTCCATCTGGTCGAGTGGGACAATCCAGCAACAAAAGGCGTGAAGACCTCAGACTCCACAGAAAGGCGGGAAACACCCTCTAGCTCCAGGCCATTGAAGAACAATGGTATTGCAGTGAAAACCCACAAAATGAATTAGAGAAACACACCCAGACCTCCAGTAAGCGAATGACAACGCAAACAAGTCGAGTGCTTTTTCTGCCACCGCTATGGCCACATAAGGCAGCACTGCAGAGAAAGGTTAAAACAACACTATAAAGGCAGAAGGAAAAATCATGAAATATGCCTCATGGAAGAGCCAGAACAAATAGAATCAGACATCCATTCGTTATATAAGCTCAAAGTTGGTAGAACCGAGCCAATCCAAGTAGTCATTACAGTTAACCCATTAAGATGGAAGTTGATATGGGAGTGTCGATGTCCATCATTGGAGAGCAAACATTTAGATATCTGAATAAAGGAACCCATCCTTTGAAGTTGGAAGTTTCAGACACAAAGCTGAGGACATACACAGGTGAAGAAATAAATGTGAAAGGGGTATGTCAAGTCAAGGCGCAGTTTTAGGAACAGTCTGCAAAATTACCCTTATTTGTAATGTCAGGCAGGGGACCAAGTCTCCTCAGAAGGAACTGGCTGGGAGAGATAAATCTTGAGGGCCCGCGAAGTTCCCAATTGAAAACCAGAAGTGTTGCTGCAAGAAAAAATGAGTACGCAAAGACCCAACGGAGAAACCCATCGAAGTGTTACACTGGGACAGAGTTCAAGCTGAATTTAGCATCCTTTGAAAGGAAAGGGAAAATCTATTAAAGGACTTTTGTGCCTTACAAAATTCAATCAGCTACCAATTTGTGCCACGAAAAGGATATGAAGAAGAAAAGGGAGGGCTAAGCCTGTCTCTGGCCGAGTTAAGAAACGAATTAGTGGAGAAGGCGCAATGATATGTGATTCTCCAGAAAACTATTAATGAGAATAGGAAAGAATTGGAAGAGCTGAAGCAGCAGCTGCATAAAGGCCCAGAGGTTTTAAAGCTAAAAAGCCCTGAATTCACAGAAGAGTTGTCTGAAAACCCAACTACTGAGCTCATTCACGTTCAGCTCGCGCCTGACTCTAGTCCAGCCAACAGTGAAATTAAAAAGCAGTCAGAGATATGGGGCAGTGCTCCCAAGAAAAGGACATGCATGGAGAAAAAGAGAAATTCTAGACAGTCCTCGGAAAGAAAAACAAAAAGATTTTTTTTCCTTTCCTCTTTCTCCTCACACATCTTGTAGCTCATCGCTGTATTGCTTTCTGCTTGTTGCCTTTTATCTGTTTCAGCTTGGAGGAGAGGGGCAGCAAGAATGAACATCACTGCACCTGGATGATGGTGAAATCATCCACTGAGGGACATAGTGGGCAACTGCCCTTGAAAAGGTCTCAGAAACACCAGCCGAGGTTGTTGAGCTATGAAGGTCAATCCGTCAAAGATGGCCTCCTGAGAGACTTGACCTATAAATAGTTATTGTGTAAATAGTTAATGTGTTTTAAGCTTGTTAACTGTACTTTTAAGTAAAGGGGAAGGGATGTGATAAGTAAGGTACCCTGTCCCTTTAAGAGAATGCAAGTGTAGTGATTATGTGACAGCAATGATGAATCACTGTACAGGGCGGGCAATTAGGAACTGTAAGTCTAGTTCTGGAGGTTTCTGAGTGAGCACGTATGATCTGGTGCTCTGCCATATGTCTCAATAAACCATCACTGTCTATTCTGACATCAGTCTCTCCCTGTTATTGATTGCAAGCAGCAACTGAGGCGAACATAGTAAGGTGTGCAGTTAGAGTTCGGTTGGCCAACAAACTCATTTACCCAAGACATAAAAGATGGATAAGAGTGCCCCAGGCATTAGACTTATCACAACTAGAGAAAGTTGCCAAGACATAATTGACACAATGAGTCTCAAACTCAGCAAGGACATTGTAGCTATGGTATGCTGCCTGATACATGAAGACCTGCAGAACTGTATTGCACCAACAGGGCAGTAAAGGTCATCACTGCTATTAATTTTCAAGCCACTGACATCCACAAGAGGCACAGGTATTAGTTACAGATCCCACCCACCAGTGAATTAAAACACTGTTCATCATACATCCAGTTATGTATCCTTTGTCTGACTTCATTAGCATTAAAAGCAGAGGCATTAAGAATTTGTCAACGTTGATAGGGTCCTCAAGGTACAGGACATCACTGGTCACATGGCAAAAAAAATCAATAGGAAGGAATGTTATTTCCCAACATGACATGTAATATCCACCAGAAAATAATGTGCAACAAAGCTTCCTTCCCAGACAACATGCAGAATGCTTTCACCGGTAGCAATATTGTCTAACAAAGCTTCCTGTAGGAAAGAGGGCTGGCTGCTTGAATATATGGGCTATCTGACACATCAGTTGCTGATAATAACTTTGCATGAAAGCATGGTGGTAAAGTTACTTGACTATTGTTCCAGGGGACTGACCTAATGCTCTTGAGACCTAGGCCAGTATTATACATTCCCCACCCTCCACCAACGGGTTTTGAGGCAGTAGTGGGGGTGGGGGAGGAAGGGGGTGCTGTGAAATTGCACGGGTGGGACTCCCTCCGGGTTCCTGGTCACCCTGACCTCAGAGCAATTTCACGCTGGGGCGGGCAGGGCCTCGGACAAGAAGCCTGCCCTGACCCCAGTTAAGGCCCTTTAGTGGCGACTTAATGACTGCTTAAGGACCATTTTCTGTCCAGCCTCAATTTGTGGGTGGATGACTGCTTGGGTGGCGGGGGAGAAAGGCCGGAAATGAAGGGAGTTCGATCTTGGGTGGGAAGGGGACGGGGGAGGGGTTGGGGGTGTGCCTCCATCAGAAGCACCCCTCTGATTGGGGGCGCCCTCCTATTAAAGCCCTGTGACCTGAGGACCTCCCTCCCCCACCTCCGACCTAACCCTCAAGACTCCCCAGGCCTTCCCTACCATCCCTACTCTGACCCCTGACGTATTTTTCTCCAGTTCCCTGCACTTAGGCTCAGGATACTTCTTGCTGTGCCTCTTCCAGCCACTGCAGCGCTGTTCCTGGAGGGACTGGAAAGCTGCCAGCCAATCTGATTGAGGAAGGGGCGAAGCCCCACCTTCTGCCAATCAATGCTCGATAGAGCGTCCAATGACAACTGGGCCCTCCGAGTCGGTGGCGGGGTTGTGGCTGAGCCCCCGCCATCTTAAAAAGTCTGACCCTAATATCAAATCTCACCACAGCAGCTGGGTGAATTTAAATTCAATTAATACTCAGGGAACTTAGATGTCCCTGGGAATAGGAAGCCTTACAATATGCCCCAGAATGAACCAACAAATTCATCAATGAATGCTGAAAATCAAATGATATTCCCATGCACAGAGATGTCACCATGTACTTCAGTGATAACCTAAAGGGGGCCACCAAAACCTTGCTGCGCAGCAGACCAGCCACGGTAGCCAGGGATCCAGGTCTCATTGCCTGGTTATTCTCTCAGAAAGTTCTGTAAATGACGACTATTACTTTCTAAAGGATACGCTTTTAAGATTGAGTCATCTTTTCTTCTTTAGCTTTTGCTAAGAGCTGAATAAATTCATTTTGTTTTGTTTGAGCACTGACCTATGTTTTTTGGTGCAATAGAGGAGGAAAGAATGTCAGCCAGGTTATTGGGAGAATGCCTGTTCCTTTCTTAAACTTTACCATGCGATTTTTGAGAACCAGGTGGACAGAGACATGGTTTAATGTCTTATCTGAAGAACAGTACTTCTAACAATGCAATACAACACCAGAGATCTATAGCCTTTTACAATGGGAGTGCTAGGAGGTAATTTTAACCCCCAAAAATTGATAGGTTGGGTTGATGGACAGTAAAAATGTAAAAGAAATCCAAACTGTTTCCAGCCTGTCCACTTCTGCTTTTAGGGGAGGTAAATCTTTTGTGGGGCAAGGGGTATATGGTGTGTGTGACCAATCTTCTCTCATGAGGCAAGTTAGGGGTGGGGGTGCATTGGAGGATGACCAATCTGCTCTGTTACAGACAGGGCAGAGCTGGCAGGATGGTTCCCCCTTTTTCCACTTCTTGACAGACCGCAACAAGATGTGTTTCAAAGAAGTGTTTTGACCCCATGAGTGCAGTGAATCTCAAGGACTGACACAAGACAGGTTTTCTTGTAGGTTTGACAAAAAGAAAGGCAAAATTTTCCGCTCCCACCAGCTGAACCGTGGAGGGTGGGGGCAATAAATTTAGTGTGATGGAATAAGTCAGATTCCTGCTGGCGGGAAATTAGTTTGGCATTTTCTTCTCCCGATTTTGATGGTAGGTCAAGGTGTTTCCCACTGCTCTTGTTAGGAACCACATTTACATCTCATGAATGCTCATTAAATGGCCAACTCACCAGAATTACTTTCCCCCTCCAATTTAAGTGTCCCACTAGCGGATAATTAGAACAGTCTGCTTTCCAACCGTATATAAATGGCATGCAGCTGACGAGCTTTAGTTCATCGAGCACTTGGAGGTCAGCATGTGCTGCTTTCGTCTTCCTTTAAGAGCTTTGCTGTGAGATATCGGGTGCCAGTATCAGAAGCTGCACCAAGATGGGCATGGAGGCAAGACCAGCTGGAAGGGGGATACAGAGACAGGACTTGGGGGTGCGCGGAACATGAGAGGGGAGGGGGCAGATGGAGGCAGGATGAGGTGGGACGTGTGGAATATGAAAGGGGAGAGAGAGACAGAGGCAGGGCTGGGGGGGGAGGGGAATGAGAGCCGAGGGAGGAGACAGAGGCAGGATTAGTGCCTGTGCCTGTACAGAAGACTTCCATAAAGCACCGCTAGACAGCTATTCAGGAGCAAAAAAAGATCCTCACAGGTAAGTGGACGGCTTCATCAGAATGAGCACACACCTCTGACATCATACATTCATTCCCCTCTAGCAGTCATTTCTAATGTCACCAAGTGGAACCAACTTCAATCATTCAGAGTCATGCATTTGTAGAGAGGAAACTAAGAAAGGAATAACATTCAGCCTTAATCGCAGACATGAAAACATGCTACAGGGAGGCATGAAAGGCTCTGGTGCTCGATGATAAATGCTACTTTTCTGAAAAATTCACAGCCATAAATGAACAACATTGCAAAGTACACTTGGGAGGGAAGATTATAACGTTGGTCATGACAAATACTTATTACATCCACAAACTACAGGCTTCAGTGAGGCAACATCAGGATAATCACTAACCTTGATGGCCAATCTCCTGAGGCCAAATAATGTTTGCCTGAGATGCAAGGGTCACATATGCATTGTCCAGCCGTCATTTTCACATATAAGGTGCCTTTGTTCATGTCACAGATGTGCAAATATAGGCAAATCACTGTGATGAGATTGAGTGAAACTGAATGGAACTGAGGATCCAGATGGGAGATAATTTGGGGGAGAGGGAGTGCATTTTGAATGAACACTGGACCTTGCATCTCATTGATTAGCTATAGAATACCTGAGACTTGGAGAGGGATAAATGCGAAATATATTTGCAATAGTGCAGATTATATACAGTGAATGAACACCCGTGCCACCAATGTGTATTCAAAACTTCTTAATTTTTCTAACCCTACTGCTACGCCTCGGTGCTGCCCCAACATCCGCAGCAGAGTTGGAGGCAGCCTGCTGCCTGCTATGCCCTGTTGTCTGAGATTACTTTGGTGGGCATCCTCTGGTGGCCTGAGTCCTGGAGGGCCCTGGCCTGCTAAGGGTCTCCTGCTCTGGGGCAGGTGCACCCACCTCAGCCTTACCCGTTGGAGTTGATGGGGTCCTAGGCAAAGGGGATTTGAAATGGCAGCGCACCCTTTAAGTGTCCTGGGCTGATACCCCCGGGGTGTCTGACTGGTGGTCATCCTCTCTTTGGGTGCCTGAGGACCTCTCTCTGACTCTTTAAGGAGAAGGGGCATCTTGAGGGAGGTCAAGGTGCCCCGTCCCCCTCTCGCCTAGCCACTGCTGGAATGGACCATTGGTTAGAACAATCGTGTGCAGGTCTGAGTGCAAATCCAGCAGAAACTGCTGGAACTTGGTCTCCAAGGCAGCCACCACCCTTCCCATGGAGACTTTGATGTGCTCGCATGCCAGAGGCACGACATCAGACAGAATGTGGAAAGTCTATCTTACGTTCAAGTCTGGTGGCAGCCTTTGACAGCTCTGCCTGGTGTTCTCCTGCCTGTCTTTACATTTCCAACATTTCTCTCAGGGCTGATTCCAGGTGCTTGTCATTGGGCTCAGACTCAGCAGGTGCCTGGTCCCCAGCAGTCCTCCCAGTGTCAGAGACCTTGGCTGCCACTGCTCAGCCTGCTGTGGACATGTGTTGGTGAGGTGATCACCTGATTGTGAACCCGAGCCTACTCTAGAATAGGGGAGATGGTGGCATTGAGGTAATATCACTGGACTAGTAATTCAGAGACCCAGACTAATGCTCTGGAGACATGCGTTCAAATCCCATCAATAACAGCTGGTGAATATAAATTCATTGAGTAAATTTGGAATATAAAACTGGTCTCAATAATGGTGATCATGAAACTACCATCAATTGTCATAAAAACAATCAGGCTTGATACAATGCTGAACTCTTCTTTCACTGCCTTTGACTCCATGCTCACTTCTTTGGGCAGGAGTCCTCTCCCCATTCAACAGATCCTTTTACCCACCTCCAATATTCTTCCACCACCTGGACCCCTCCCTCTGGATTCTTACCTGCTCTTGATCTTTTCATTGAGAATTGTCGGGGTGACATCAGTCATCTCAATTTCTCTGCTCCTCTCACCCACTCTAACCTGTCTTTTTCTGAACTTGCTGCACTCCGTTCTCTCAGGTCCAACCCTGACTTTGTCATTAAACCTGCTGACAAGGGTGGTGCTGTTGTTGTCTGGCGCACTGACCTCGACCTCACAGAAGCTGAGCGTCAACTCGCAGACACTTCCTCCTACCTCCCCCTGGACCATGACCCCACCACTGAACATCAAGCCATTGTTTCCAGGACTGTCACTGACCTCATCTCCTCTGGAGATCTTCCCTCCAAAGCTTTCAACCTCAGGGTCTCCCAACCTCGAATGGCCTGCTTCTACCTCCTACTCAAAATCCACAAACAGGACTGCCCCGGCAGACCGATCATGTCAGCCTGTTCCTGCCCTACGGAACACAATGCTTGCTATCTTGACTTCATTCTCTCTGCCCTTGTCCAGTCTCTTCCCACCTACATCCGTGTGATTCCTCCGATACTTTACATCATATCAACAATTTCCAGTTCCCTGGCCCTGACCGCCTCCTCTTCACCATGGACGTCCAATCCCTCTACACTTCCATCCCCCACCAGGATGGTCTAAGGGCTCTCTGCTTCTTCCTCAAACAGAGGCCCGAACAATCCCCATCCACCACCACTCTCCTCCATCTGGCTGAACTTGTTCTCACACTGAACAATTTCTCCTTAAACTAGTCTCACTTCCTCCAAATAAAAGGTGTGGCTATGAGTACCCACATGGGCCCCAGTTATGCCTGTCTCTTTATGGGGTATGTGGAACATTCCTTGTTCCAGTCCTACTCCTGCCCCCTCCCACAACTCTTTCTCCGGTACATCGATGACTGCTTCGGTGCCGCTTCATGCTCTCATCTGGACCTGGAAAAATTTATCAATTTTGCTTCCAATTTCCACCCCTCCATCATTTTCACATGGTCCATCACTGACACTTCCCTTCCCTTCCTTGACCTCTCTGTCTCAATTTCTGGTGATAAACTGTCCATCAATATCCATTACAAGCCTACCGACTCCCACAGCTACCTCGAATACAGCTCCTCACACCCTGCTTCCTGTAAGGACTCCATCCCATTCTCTCAGTTTCTTCGCCTCCGTCACATCTGTTCTGATGATGCCAATTTCCAAAACAGTTCCTCTGACATGTCTTCCTTCTTCCTTAACCGAGGTTTTCCACCCACGGTGGTTGACAGGGCCCTCAACCGTGTTCGGCCCATCTCCCGCGCATCTGCCCTCACACCTTCCTTTCCCTCTCAGAACCATGATAGGGTCCCCCTTGTCCTCACTTATCACCCCACCAGCCTCCGCATTCAAAGGATCATCCTCTGCCATTTCCGCCAACTCCAGCATGATGCCACTACCAAGCACATCTTCCCTTCACCCTCCCCTGTCAGCATTCCGTAGGGACCGTTCCCTCCAGGACACCCTGGTCCACTCCTCCATCACCCCCTCCGCCTCAACCCCCTCCCACGGCATCTTCCCATGCAACCACAGAAGGTGCAACACCTGCCCCTTTATTTCCCCCCTCCTCACTGTCCAAGGGCCCAAACACTCCTTTCAAGTGAAGCAGCATTGCACTTGCACTTCCCTCAATTCAGTCTACTGCATTTGCTGCTCCCAATGCAGTCTTCTCTACATTGGAGAGACCAAACACAGACTGGGTGACCACTTTGCAGAACACCTTCGTTCTGTCCGCAAGCATGACCTGGACTACCCTGTCACTTGCCATTTCAACACACCATCCTGCTCTCTTGCCCACATGTCCATCCTTGGCCTGCTGCAATGTTCCAGTGAAGCTCAACACAAACTGGAGGAACAGCACCTCATCTTCTGATTAGGCACTTTGCAGCCTTCTGGACTTAACATTGAGTTCAACAACTTCAGATCATGAACTCTCTCCTCCATCTCCACCCACTTTCCAATCCCCCCTTTTCCAATAATTTATATACTTTTAATATGTGTATTTTTTTAATATATATTTTTCTTTTCCCATCTATTTCTATTATTTTTAAATGTATTTCCATTCATTGTTTTATCTCCACCTTTTAGCCCATTTCAATCCCTCCCCACTACCCCACCCCCACTAGGGATATCTGTCACTTGCTCGTCCTGCTTTCTACCCTTAATGTCACCATTAGCACATTCCACAGCTAATATCCCCACCGTCAACACCCCTTTGTCCTTTTGTCTATGACATCTTTGGCAATCTCTTCTTTACCTCCACCTATCACTGGCTGTCTATCCAGCTCTACCTGTCCCACCCCCCTCAACCAGCTTATATTTCATCTAATTTCTATTTTTCCTTAGTTCTGATGAAGAGTCATACGGACTGTATTCTGTATTAACTGTATTCCTCTCCGCAGATGCTGTCAGACCTGCTGAGTTTATCCAGCTATTTTTGTTTTTATGTCATAAAAACTCACTTGGTTCCCTGCTGCCCCATAGGGAGGGAAATCTGCTGTCCTTACCTGCTCTTGCTTACATGTGGCTCCAGACCTACAGCAATGTGATTAAATCTTAACTATCCTCTGAAATGGCCTAGCAAGCCATCCAGTTCAGGGACAATGAGGGATGGATAACAAATGTTGGTCTTGCCAGGTCCACATCCCCTGAAAGAATAAATAAAATAAAAAACTAGGACCCACTGAGATGCATGTATCTGTGCAGATAGAGGGTGCAGGTGAACGCAGTGATGGGTCTTCAGTGGGTGGTTCCTCTGCCTCCTCATTGCTGGGGGCTGGAAATCTTCCTCCCCCTTTTCTTTCTGGTAGTTGGAATAGAGAGATGAGATAACTAGTGATTGATAAGGCAAGATCCAACACTATAAGCCACTTACAGTCATTGTCAATGTACACTGAGCGGACTCTCATTGGCTTGTTGGGGGAGTCCAATCTCACCTTACGCATAGGAATGATCTTCAGCCAGCTCTGCCAATTGCTCCTTGTGGGAGGAGTGTCCCCAGCCCCTGAGTCCCAACTCTATCTTCGCTCTCTCCCTTCTGTTGTGGGAGATCTTGTCTTGCATAAAGACAGGTGGTTTGCCTGTGAGCACTATGGATGAAAGAGCATTTCAGAAGCATGCATTCCTGTTGTGTATGCTGAGCCCTCCCTAGTAAGGGATTAAGATGCCACTTATGCAGGATCTTACATGACACGGTGAGCTGTCAGCACATGCAGTGCTGATGTCCCATCTGCTGGTCATGGGTGACATCCCTGTGGCCTCTAACCCTTAGACTGCCTGATGCCCTTATGAAAGAGTGAGTTTGGAGTGAGAAGAAGTTTCACTTACCCTGGTGGAGCGCATCAGATCATTCATCCTTTTTGTGTACTGCAGGGCAGTCTTTTTCTGTTGGCCATGAGTGCTGACCTCACTGATGACCTCCTCCCAGGCTGGGGTGGTTAGCTGAGAGGGCCCCCAGCTCCCATCCCTTAAAAAGAGAGCCGCCCATCATTCCTGGATGGCCTGGAGGAGAATCGCCAGGGAGGCCTCACTGAACCATGGGGCAGGGGCTTTTGTCCAATTTGGCACCATGGTGAAGCAGAACTGTACTACACACCTGACCTGCAGTGAGTGAATGACTGTGCAGCTTCCATCTAAATATAGTGCCAGGAGCTTTGACACCGTGAGGTAATGGCGGGGCAGACAAATCCCTGCCTGCCCTGCCATGAGATTCGTCAAGTTCCTCATTGATGTATAATTAATGAGCTGAAAAACGCAAAATCGGGTGGATAAGTCTGACCTGCAGCTCAGCAGAAATCACGCCCACAGCCACACTTAGGGCAGAATTCTCCCCCCGTCGAGGGAGAAGTTGATGGGCGGGCACACTTCCGATCGGCACCCCCGATCAGATGTGCGGCGCCATTTTACGTGGGCGGGCCAATTAAGGCCCACCCAGTGTGACGTCCGCAGGGAAGCGCTATGCGCTTCCTGTACGGGTGGGGGAGGATTCCCAAAATCAAGAGTGCGCTCTTTTGCGCATGCGCACGAAAGAGCGCACTCATCTCCCTGAGGCTAAGTGCTGCCTCAGGGAGATCGCCACTACTTTCAAAAATATTAAAAATGGAAAAAAAAGTTCCCTTACATGTCCCCTCATGTTGGGACATGTTCATAATTTCCAAAAAAACTTTATTAAAATTTTAAAAACCCTATATGAAACCTCTTCCCACCTGTGGATGAGGTTTCATGTTTTTTCTACTTCCTGCCGGGGCTCCTGGCCTGCCTGCCAACCTTAAGGCTGGATGGGCAGGTCCACTAATTACTTTAATTGATCTGTCAATGGCCTTCATGAAAATTTAAATGGGGCGCAGTAACATCGGGAATTCCACCTGACGTCACGGCGCGTCATTTTATGCATCAGCAAGCGGACCCCGCCCCCACCAGTCGATGGTAAAATCCTGCCCTTAGTCTCCAGAATGGAAAATTCCACCTAAAATGTTTATTTCTCAGCACCTGAATGCAATTGCAACAGCACCCACTCACACATTCACACAAGACACGCACATGCATAAGAAAAGAAGTAGCATGCACTTCAGTTTTTAAAAAGTCCAAAAAGTCATTATTATTCTTCAGTTTTTCAACGTAGAAGCTGGAAGCATTGCAGGCCTAATTATTCTCTTTTGGTTCACTGAGAGAATTGCAAGTTTCTGGCGATAGGCTTGTAGCGGCTTATTATTTGTAATGGTAGGTTTTTGGCTTTTCCCCAGTTGAAGTGCAGTTGAGCCGCTGTAGTGAAGATCTGGTTTGGCTCTTTAAACCAGTAGGTAAATGGCTAGCCCCACTTCTCTGCCTATTAGTGGATTCTAGGGAGGGTTCTTCCTTTGATGTGTGGGATCGCTTCCTTCTGTTGTCTCCTTGCCTCCCAGACTGACTGATGTCAGGCTGCTTTCAAAAGATGTCTTAATAATTGTTTCATATCACAAGTTGATTTCTGTCAGGTGACAATCAGTATTCCCATTGTCCACACAAATGGTACCTGATGATGTGAGCATTGACACATGATGGAGTTAGAATATTGGCCATTTGCCAATATAATGGGTTTTTCTCACACCCATTCTGTGGAATTTCATCCTGCAGCCACTAAGTCTGTGGGGCCATTGTGCATTAGTTTCTGTAGGTATTTGGACAATAGCAGCTATTAAACGCACTGGACATATCTATTGCATTTATTATGTCTTCTCAATGTAATGTTCCAAAAGGTCATTTACATTATAATGCTCTGACCAGCCAAGCAGACTTCCAGACTTGGGCAGATTCATGTATATGTATTTGGCAGACACTAATGGAAAAAAGATCACCTGACCTCCTGACTCAATCTTGTTTCAAAGACAATTATTAATTTTCCATTCTGTTTTTAAAAGTAATTTGCTCATATTTCCATAAAGTCAAATGTATAACTGCATGGGCATGACAACTCTCTGAAGGTGCGCAGGCACTGGAATTTTTTAAAGGGGCCACATGCTTTCACATTTACAGTTCTTTTTTTACTTTAAACTAATGTCGGCCAGGTTTCCTAGGACTTGGGAACCAACAGCTAAAAGGAGTCAAAAAGGGCCTGATTGATAAGATCAGTGTATTTACAGAACAGCGTGCTAGCCAGGAAGAGCTGGGGTCTTTCCTCCTGGCTCAACAAACTTATTTATGCATCAACATGCCCACAACCCTTCCCAATCCCCAAACCTAACTCCTGCTCGATCTCCAACTCTACCCTCCCCGGACGATCTCAGACTACAATTACCTGCACAATCTCTGATCCCCACCCCACAGTGATCTCGAATCCCCACACCCTGATATCCGACCCCATCATGTTACTTCCCACCAAGCTCAGACTCTCTGCTAACCACTCCTCAACTGTTTTCCTGTCTGACAATTGGCAGCAAGTGCATCAACCAGGCTCGCTGACAGACAGGAAACCTACTGAAAAAAGTTAGAAGGCATTCAGCAGTTAAATTCTGCAGGACATACGGGAAACTCTTCTTAGTTTCCCATCCAAAATATTCTCCCCCCACTACCCCCTCCCACCCGACTTTTTTCACAGACTCAAGTAAACATAGGAACTGTAGTGTCCAATTGTACAAGTTTTGTTATGACCAATATCAAGTTTGATTAGACTTTTCTTACGCTGATTAAAACTTTTTTTCAATCAATAATGCTTTATTGATGTTTTTACTGCAGCAGTCTGATAAGCTTGATTTACTATTAAAATTACTTGGCATTCATCTGAAGCAAACCAACAAAACAATGCAAGCAAGTTGGTATATTAGAATTCAATTTCAAGATTTTCTGTCTGAATGCAAGAAGCTTAACCTTAGTGGACCAGCTAATCAATATTGTTTAAAATTATTATATTGATGCCTACAAGGGACAGGTACTTTTTGTTCCAGTTTTAATCATGGTAAAAATAGATGCTTCTTGAGTGTTGGCCACGTATGGCTCAGTGCGCAGCAATCTCGCCTCTGAGTCAGAAAGCTGTGAGTTTACGTCCCACTACAGAGACTTGAGTGTAAAATATAGGCTGATACTCCAGTGTAGCATTGTGGAAGTACTGCATTGTTGGAGGTGCCATCTTTCTGATGAAATGTTAAACCATGACCTAATCTACCCTCTCAAGAAGGCAATTAAAGATTGCATGGCACGACCCGAAGAAGAGAAAGAAATTTTCCCTGGTTTCCTGACCAATATTTGCCCTTCAGCAAATCTCAATAAAATAGATTATCTGTTCATTATCACATTGCTATTTGTGGAACTTTGTTGCCCATAATTTGACTGCTGCATTTCCTACATTACAACAGTAAATGCACTTCAAAAGTGTAGTAAAACTGTAAAGCCTTTTGTGACATTGGAACGGTGCTATATAAATGCAAGCCTTTCTTTCAAAAAAATCCGATATCATGATTTTAGTTTACTTTTTATTCCCTTTATTCTGATATGAATCTCTGAAATTCTGGATTGCGCCCAGGAGGTTATTTACACAACTGTAAAATTGTTAAAAAGGTTTAATGAGAGTTTTGTTCTTGTTTAATAAACAGCAAGATTAATTATTGGGCAAACATAATCTGTGAAAAAAGTCACAAATCTGATATTTGATCGGTAATATTAACATTGACAGCAGGCATATTGAAAGACAGTACTTGGGAAGAACAATTCCTTAATGCTTAGCTATGTCTCATTTCTGATGGGCTCAATATATGGCTTCCACTCTTTTAATAAAAATCACTCAGGGGAAACTGTACTTTGCCACAGGGAAATCACCAGTCCCTTCTATTGAATTACTGCTGTCACTGCATAAACACAATCTTGTTTGATGTCGTCTTACCATTCGTCTTCTATATGCTGTCTTTTATCTAAATCCAGAGTAATGTAAACTTCACCACTCTAACTCAATAACTGCTTCACAGGTCCTGTCATGTGGCATTGCCATTTATCTCACAAAGCTCTCCAGTTATTGAAATGCCAACTATGATTTCATCTAGAAGCTGGTGTAAGATAGTTTTGTAGCAGCACAGCATGAGATGCAACTTAATATGAGATTTCTTATTATATTATGGTCCAAATTACCTCTGTTCAGCTTACGCAGCAAAAGATATTTTTATTCTACAGAATTTTCATCAATCACTCATTTCCATTTTTACTGTCCTCTGCATATCTGAGAAAGGGATTAACTGCATCCACATTTCCATGAAAAGAAAGTAAATCCTTTTGCTCTGCTTAGAGTATTAAGGACAATGATAGCAGTGATTATTGTTAACCAGCATTCACCATGCAACTGCAATTCTTAATTTCTCATTATGAATTAAAAATTACAGATATAACCAGAAATTGCCTCATTATTCAATATGATCTAAATGCTGAAAATAACAATAATTAAAATCACCCTACTAAAAAGTGATTGACAACAAAACCTTCATCTTTGAAATAAATATACTTTGCTACATGATAGCATAACACAAATTTTCAAATATAGAGGAAAATCAGAAATATTTCAGTTTAATGTTGTGCATATTCTATGGTAACAGCTGGGTTTTAACAATTTTGAAAAATCTTTGTGGTATAAACTAAGCAGTGATTCCTCCCAAATTGTAATTATTGCTTTATTGTATTGCATGTGTCACGACCACATAAAGGCATTTCCTTGAACTGGTCCATTAGCTAAGAATTTGTGTGTGCGTGTGTGTAGCCCTCTTTTAATTTATGCGTGATTCAATTTTAAAATAACCCAGCAGACTAGCTTCAGTTTTAAAAAAGATAGCTTAGTTTATTGTAAAACTACTGCTAAAAGTTATTTACGTTAAAAAGCGAAAAAGTTATTAATGAAAATACAGATGCAACGATTAAAATGCAGGTAAAGGAAAAAGATAATTAAAAATGGGATTTCAAATCAGTCTCTGAAAGGAATCACTGGGGGCCAATTGCTCAGTTCCTTCTTTCCAAAGTGAAGGGGTTGAAACTTGAGGTTTTGTTAGCGGCTGTGATAGCTTCTGTAGTTGGTCAGTTGGTGTTTGACTTCCTCAGGTTGACTCAGCAGGTATTTGGAAGAGAGAGGTTTCCTAGTCATCATTAATTCTGGGTTATGGTACTTTCAGATTGCCTGGACTTTTTCAGCAGAAACAGCAGTTGATTTTTTAAAAACCTTCCTTTTGGTCTTCCCTTGGCCTAGAACCCTCTCTGAAGCTGTTTCTCAGGATTCTTCCTGGGGTTCTGCACACAAAATGGCTGTCTGCAGCCTGTCTTTATCCAGTTCAAAAACTTAAAAATGGCTGCTATCATGTAATATGGACAAAATGCCCTTCCAAATAGGGCAAGTGGTAATTCCCTTCAGCAATCCAATGTCCCTTATCAGCTGCAGTGTTCAAAAGGGGCCAGGATTTTCACACCTTCACGGAAAATCATTGCCTGCCTGAGGACTGGTGAATTTCAAAAGTCTTTTCCTGTCTGGATATGTCTACCTGCAATCCACTGAAAGCTTTCTGGAAGCTTGACCACATTGCAGTTGGAAAGGTCAGGTGAGTTTTGGCAGGCATCTTTAAGGCTTTTTGTATCCATTTAGAAAGGAAGATTAACTCTTTTTCAAAACCTATAATATCACAACTACACGTTCGTGAGACATGTAACAATATTGTGTGCAAGGTTATTCAACATTCCTATATTTACTGGAAGGATGCATAGGATATACCCCTTCTTATCAGAACCTGCCGAATAAACCAATCATTTTCTGTGCCTGGTGCTATGCCTGCTTTATTAAAAATGATAAATTATGCATTTAATTATATATATGATCCTCCATGCAACATTATAAAGGCATGCCAGTAAATTTAGCAGCAAGCTTTCCTGTTCCTGTAAGAGGACCTGCTCAATTTTCTTGTTCCTTTAAAGTAATGAAATAAACCAAGCCAGCTTCCTTCCAGGGGGTCAGAAACAAAAAATGCTGGAAAAACTCAGCAGGTCTGTCAGCATCTGTGGAGAGAAAGACAGAGTTAACGTTTCGAGTCCATATGACTCTTCTTCAGAGCTAAAGAGAAGTAGAAATGTGGTGAAATTTATACTGTTTAAGGGGGGTGGAATAGGTGAAGCTGGATAGAAGGCCAACAATAGGTAGAGGTAAAGGAGAGATTGCGAAAGATGTCATAAACAAAAGGTCAAAGGGCTGTTAATAGTGGTGGTTCTGGCTCAAGGTGGTGCTAATGGTGACATTAAGAGTAGAAAGCAAAATGTGACAATGGCAGGACCAGGGTAATCAAT
The DNA here is from genome assembly GCF_964194155.1 of Cetorhinus maximus. Classification (NCBI taxonomy): domain Eukaryota; kingdom Metazoa; phylum Chordata; class Chondrichthyes; order Lamniformes; family Cetorhinidae; genus Cetorhinus; species Cetorhinus maximus. The sequence continues at coordinate 114,545,868 of NC_135879.1, read as the reverse complement.
CTGGAAAGTGACAGATGGCCCTAGTGGGGGTGGGGTGGGGACGGGATGGTGGTGGGAAAAAGATCGAAAAGGCTAAAAGCTGGGGATAAAACAATGACTAAAAATGAAAATAAATTTTAAAAATAATGATAATGAAAGTAAGTGGGGGGGGGGGCAAAATAAATAAATAAATAGCCTAACAATGAATATAGAAAAAGGGGAGGGATCAAAAAGAGGTGGGGATGGAAGAGAGAGTTCATGGTCTAAGTTGTTGGACTCAATGTTAAGTCCAGTAGACTGTAAAGTGCCTAATCGGAAGATGAGGTGCTGTTGCTCCAGTTTGCGTTGAGCTTCACTGGAACAATGCAGCAGGCCAGGGATGGACATGTGGGCATGACAGCAGGGTGGAGTGTTTAAATGGCAAGCGACAGAAAGGTCTGGGTCATGCTTGCGGACAGACCGAAGGTGTTCCGCAAAGTGGTCACCCAGTCTGTGTTTGGTCTCTCCAATGTAGAGGAGACCGCATTGTGAGTAGCGAATGCAGTAGACCAAATCTCGGACCACCATCTGGTGTGAGCGGAACTCGTTCCGTTCTACGTTTGGATGGGGTCCGCATATTGGCACTTTAACAATCTGCTGCTGGAGGACGAGCAGCTCCTGGACTCATTCCATCGTTTCTGAGCTGGCTAGAGAAGGAAGCAGGGAGTGTTCTCCTCCTTGAGGCTATGGTGGGATGTGGGTAAGGCTCACGTCCACGTCTTCTGTCAGGTGTATGTGAGGTGGTTGACAAAGAGGCAGAAATCCAGGGCTGAGGAGCTGGAGAAGGAGGTGCTCAACCTGGAGGCACGTCTCCGTCAGCCCGATGAGGACGTGGCCCTGTGGTTGATGTACAAAGAGAAGAAGGGCGCGCTGCAGGACCTGCAACTTGTCGGGTCCAGTGGCATGCAAATGTGGTCGCAGATCCGTTTCCTCAAGGACCTGGACCACGGCTCCCCCTTCTTCTACTCGCTGGAAAAAAGGCACAGGGTCCAACAGCAGCTCCTTATGCTGCTGGCTGACGATATATCCCAGAGGAGGTCAGGGCCCATGTCAGAGCCTGCTCTGTTCTCTCCCGATCCGCCCAGCGAGGATGCTCACAGAGTTCTGTGGGAGGACCGACTGCAGGTCAGCCCAGAGGGTGCCTGAAAGCTTGACTTCCCTATTACTCTAGGGGAGCTGACTGGCACCCTCAACAGCCTCTCCAGGGGCAAGTCCCTACGGCTGGACAGGCTGATTGTGGAGTTCTTCAGGGCATTCTGGGACGTCCTGGGGAACGACTACGCGTGGGTCCTGGGGGAGAGTAACGCAGCCCAGGAGATTCCCCTCTTGTGGCGCAGGGCTGTGATTGGCCTGCTGCCAAAGAAGGGGGATCTCTGCCACTTTAAAAACTGGGGCCCGGTCTCCTTCCTCGGCACAGATTACAAGATCTTTGCCAGGGCAATGTCGTCTTGCCTTGGCACCCTGCTGGACCACATGATCCACCCTGATCAGTCCTAAATGGTCCCGGGCCGGACCTTTTTTGATAACATTCATCTGGTCTAGGATATAATCCACCTGTCCCAGGGGACTGATCTGTTGAGTGCATTCCTGTCTCTTGACCAGAAGAAGGCATTCAGCGGGGTGGATCATGAATATTTATTCGGGGATCTGCGAGCAGCCACATTAGGGATGCATTTGTCACCTGGATCATCTGCACGTTGATGCAGAGTCTCTAGTTAAGATTAATGGGTCCCTGATGACGCCCCTTCACTTTGGGAGAGGGGTGCGTCTGGGCTGCCCCCTGTCTGGCCAATTGGATTCTATCTGCGTGAAGCCTTTCCTGTGCCCCTTGTGGAGGAGGTTCTCGGGATTGGTTCTGTACGGGCCGGGCATCGGGGTGGTCCTCTCGGCTTATGCTGAGGACGTGCTCCTTGTGTTCATAAACTCGGCTGACCTGCGGAGGATGCGCAAGTGTCAGGAGGTCTACTCTGCCATGTCCTTTGCCAGGATCAACTACGACAAGTATTCTGGACTCCTGGTTGGTCCGTGGCGGATGGATCCCCTGCCCAAGGAGTTCAGGCCTTTCACCTGGAGCAGGACCAGCCTCCTCTACCGGGCGGTCCACCTCTACCCTGCTGAGGAATCCTGGCTGGCGAACTGTTAGGAGCTGGAGGCTAAAGTCACCACTTGCCTGCGGTGCTGGACAGGACTGCTCCAAGTGCTGTTCTACTGGGGTCGAGTGCTGGTCATAAACCAGCTGATTGCCGCCATGTTTTTTTTGAAGGAGTAACATGTGCTGTGGATAAAGGGGAGCCTACAGACATACTGTACTTGGATTTCCAGAAGGCATTTGATAAGGTGACACATAAAAGGTTATTGCGGAAAATAAAAGCGCATGGTGTAGGGGGTAACATACTAGCATGGATAGAAGATTGACTGGCTGCAGAAAGTGGACAGTATACCTAAATGGGTCTTTTTTAGGTTGGCAGGATGTGACAAGTGGAGTCTGTGCTGGGGCCTCAACTTATTACGATTTACATCAATGACTTAGATGAGGGGAGCGAAGACATGGTAGATAAATTTGCAGATGACACAAACATAGGTAGGAAAGCATATTGTGAAGAGTACATAAGGAGGTTGCAGACAGATATAGATATGTTGAGTGAGTGGGCAAAGATCTGGCAAATGGGGTTTAATGTGGGAAAATGTGAAGTTGTTCACTTTGGCAGGAAAAACAAAAAAGCAGAATATTACTTAAATGGAGAATGGCTGCATAATTCTGAGGTGCTGAGGGATCTGGGTGTTCTAGTACATGAGTTACAAAAAGTTAGTATGCAGGTACAGCAAGCAATTAAGAAGACTAATGGAATGCTATCCTTTATTATGAGAGGGATTGAACATAAAAGTAAGGATGGTTTGCCTCAGTTATTCAGGGCATTGGTGAGAGCACAGTGCACTCGAATACAATGTGCAATTTTGGTCTCCTTATTTAAGGGAGGATGTAAATGCATTTGAGGTGGTTCAAAGGAGGTTTACTAGATTGATACCTAGAATGAGTGGGTTGTCTTTATGAGGAAAGGTTGGACAGACTGGGCTTCTTTCCACTGGAGTTTGGAAAAGTGAGGGGTGATTTGATTGAAGTATACAAGATCCTGAATGGCCTTGAAAAGGCATACATTGAAGGATGTTTCCTATTGTGGGTAAGTACAGAACTAGGGGCCACAGTTTTAAAATGAGGAGTCACCCTTTTAGGACAGAGATGAGGAGAATTTTTTTCTCTCAGGGGGTTGTGCGGGTTTGGAACTCTCTGCCTCAGAAGGTGGTAGAGGCAGGGTTACTGAATATTTTTAAGGCAGAGGTAGATAGATTCTTGTTAGTCAAGGGACTCAAAGGCTATGGGGGTAGATGGGAATGTGGAAATCGAAACACAAGAAGATCAGCCATGATCTTATTGAATGGCAGAGCAGGCTCGAGGGGCCGAATGGTCTACTCCTGTTCCTATTTCTTTTCTTATGTTCTTATGTTGTGGTACCAGCTGGTAACTTTGACCCCTCCCCTGGAGTTTGTCACAAAAATCCAGAGAATGCTAATCACAGAATCACAGAATCTCAGCGCAGAAGAGGCCCTTCGACTCATCGAGTCTGCACCGACACGTGAGAAACACCTGACCCACCTACCTAATCCCATTTACCAGCACTTGGCCCATAGCCTTGAATGCTATGATGTGCCAAATGCTCATCCAGGTACTTTTTAAAGGATGTGAGGCAACCCACCTCCATTACCCTCCCAGGCAGTGCATTGCAGACCATCACCACCCTCTGGATAAAGAAGTTTTTCCTCACATCCCCCCTAAACCTCCTGCCCCTCACCTTGAACTTATGCCCCTTTGTGACTGACCTTTCAACAAAGGGGAACAGCTGCTCCCTATCCACCCTGTCCATGCCCCTCATAATCTTGTACACCTCGATCAGGTCGCCCCTCAGTCTTCTCTACTCCAACGAAAACAATCCAAGTCTATCCAACCTCTCTTCATAACTTAAATGTTTCATCCCAGGCAACATCCTGGTGAATCTCCTCTGCACCCCCTCCAGTGCAATCACATCCTTCCTATAATGTGGCGACCAGAACTGCACACACTACTCCAGCTGTGGCCTCACCAAGGTTCTATACAACTCCAACATGACCTCCCTGCTTTTGTAATCTATGCCTCGATTGATAAAGGCAAGTGTCCCATATGCCTTTTTCACCACCCCACTAACATGCCCCTCCTTCAGAGATCTATGGACACACATGCCAAGGTCCCTTTGTTCCTCAGAACTACCTAATTCATTGAATACTTCCTTGTCAAATTACTCCTTCACACTTTTCATGGTTAAATTCCATCTGCCACTTATCTGCCCATTTGACCATCCTGTCTATGTCTTCCTGTAGCCCAAGACACTCAACCTCACTGTTAACCACCCGGCCAATCTTTGTGTCATCCGCAAACTTATTAATCCTACACCACACATCGTCATCTATGACGTTTATATAAATGACAAATAATAGGGGACCGAGCACAGATCTGTGGCACGCCATTGGACACTGGCTTCCAGTCACTAAAGCATCCTTGTGTCATCACCCTCTGCCTCCTACAACTAAGCCAACTTTGAATCCACCTTATCAAATTACCCTGTATCCCATGTGCATTTGCCTTCTTTATAAGTCTCCCATGTGGGACCTTGTCACAGGCTTTGCTGAAATCCATATAAACTACATCAACTGCACTACCCTCATCTACACAGCTGGTCACCTCCTCAAAAATTTCAATCAAATTTGTTAGGCATGACCTCCCTCTGACAAAGCCATGCTGACTATTCCTGATCAAATCTTGCCTCTCCAAGTGGAGATAGATACTCTCCTTCAGAAATTTCTCCAATAGTTTCCCTACCACTGACGTGAGACTCACTGGCCTGTAGTTCCCTGGCTTATCTCTACAACCCTTCTTAAATAGCGGAACCACATTAGCTGTTCTTTAGTCCTCTGGAACCTCCCCATTTCTTCTGGGGCAAAAGGCGGCACTAGGCTGCTGCTGAAGTTTTGAGTCTCCCGCTTGTCATGAAGCTTTTAATGTATATAATATTATTGGACAATATTTTTCTTTTGAAATAGAGCTTTAGTCTGTGGGTGTGTCTTAATTGGATTAATGCCAGCTAGTCTGGGTGCTTTAATGTGTACTAGTTTTGAGATGTAAGAGAGGTAGAGTGCATTTGCATTTTTGAATAGAGTATTCAGGAAGGTGAGTGAAAACTGGCACCTAGCTAGCAGAGATCAAGCAATATGTTTATATTACTCATAAAATTGGTACTATGAAAGGATTTTTATTATTAGAAGAGGCTGGTGATACAATGAGAATTTAGATTCAATGAGCTGCACTAGGTATAAGGATAGCAGTTACGTGTGTGCGGAGCAGTGGCAATGTAAGATCAAAGCAGCTGCAATCCTACACCTCTCTCCACAGGGATCAAAGTGAAAGGAACCTCATTTTGAATTTGTAAGGCGAAAATACTTTGCCTGGTGTCTGCTGAAAGTTTATGGGTTGCTGTTGCCTTAATGGAGATTAGTCTGGGAATTTGTTAAAAGTTATGATAGTAGTAATTTGTAGCCATGTGTATTTGTTTAATGTGTTGTAACTTAATAAACTATTTCATTTAGTTTAATATAAAAACCTCTGGAGAGCTGATGGTCTGATTCCTGAAGTAAGAGCTGCCTCTCAAATGTATAACTTAAAGTATAGGTTATGTCAGTTGTTTAAAGTTTCCCTCTGAGATTTTTAAGTAACCCAGCTTTACTGAAAGGCTGTCTCAAAACACCGTTTAGGGAGGGCGGTCAGGCACTGGAGTGCCTACGCACCCAGGTGGCGACTTTCCGCCCTCAGGCCCTGCAGCGATACCTTTACATAGAGCCTCCTCCTAGATGATGTGCACTGGCATTTTTTTTCTACCATGTGCAAGGCCTGAATTATGACATGCAGCTCATGCTTGTAGACCTGAGGGGTCTTCATGGCTCCTCACAGGTGTTGCCCGGCTTTTACCAGGACCTGATCAAAGTCTGGAACATGGTTGCCTCGCTCCGCAGCTCTCCGCTGTGACAAGTATCGGGTATCGTCAGAGAGCCGCTGTTCAGGAATGTGCACCTCTGCCATTTTAGTTAGCTGGTGGAGGGGAGGCCGTGGTGACCAAGATCAAGGACGTAATGGGTGGCAGAGGAGTGGGCTGGATGATTCCACAAGAGCTGGTCACCGTGTGTGGGTGAATGTCCGGCTCACAGCCAATGCCATCCATGACCTTAGGACGGTTGTGCTTGGCCCCAATGTCATACATGGCCTCAAGGACGCTCAGATGTGCGGTGGTCTCCTGTCCGAGTGAACCCCTGCTCGACAGAATTCCACATTGGCCCCAAGCCCCGCACCCTCCCTTGGGAGCCAGAGCCCTGAAGCCAGAGTCACCTTGCGGAAATTCCCTCCATGCCCATTAGCACGGTGCTGAAGTGTTCCTGTATGGGCTGCTGCTGCATACCCTTCACCTCCTTACCCTCGCCCACCATCTGGACACACCCTGGCATGCCTAGTTGCCATCCAACGGCGGAGATACCAGTGGAGGGCTCTCTACACAGGAGCTCTCCCCCCTGCCATTGGGGATCTGGGGTCAAGGGTGTTGTGTGCAGTAATCCCATATAACTGTAGGATGTGTCAGTTCATAGACTCCCAAGATGCCTGTGTTTTTTGCGGCCTTGTGGAGTCTGTGGACCGCACTTATGTAAGTTGTTGTAGGCTGTATCCCTTTTTAGTTATTTGAAAAACCTTTTGCCTTTGTTTTGTTTGCACTTCAGTCCTACGCTCCTTACCTACAGGCACCTGGTATGGAGAGGAGCTGGGAGAGAGGAGGACCTTCTCGTGATCCTGCTCCTGGGCCTAGCCAAGTTGGCCATCAACAGGTCCAGACAGCAGGCAATGGAGGGGGTCATCCTGCCCGACTGCCTGCCACTCTTCCATGGCAATTTTCAAGGCTGGGTGTCCCTGGAGAGGGAGCACACAGTTTCCACCATCACCATTGAGGCCTTACATGCCCGGTGGGCACCGCGGTGACTGGGGCACTTTATTGAGCCCTCTAATCACATTATGATTTGATGTTGTAAGTTTCCTTTGTGATTCGTTTTTCTTCTGCAGTTTCCCTTTAAGAAGCTGCCTTTTACTTTGTCCCTGATTTTGTTAATTTAATTTATGTGGCTGTACTCAAAGAGTTATATCTTCTTAACCTTCCTAACCCTGCCGCTAAGTCTTGATATTCCCAGGACATCCACAGTGGAGGTGGAGGGGGCCTGCTGACTGCTACATCTTTTCTGTGACTTTGGCGAGCCTGGAGGGCCAAAACCTTGAGGGCCCTGGCCTGCTTTCGGGGGTCTTGCTGTGCAGCGGTGGTAGCTTCCTTGGCCTGTGAAGCTGGAGCTGCTGAGGTCACAGAAAGAGGGGGTTCAGATGGGCTGGACACTCCAGAGTCACCTAGTTGGATGTCCCCGGGGTGTGCACCTGCTGATCCTCCTCCCTCTTGGTGCCGAGGGCGCCTGGCTGACTCCTTGAGGAGAAGGGGTGGCTGGAATGAGACTGAGCTGCCCTGCACCCCTCTCGAGTACACACTGTTGGAAGCCAACTATGGCATCAGCAATGGAGTTCAGCCCGCGCAGCAGTGCAAGACCGATGTCCTGGACCAAGGTCTTCATGGCAGCTGCCATATTACCAGTGTTGACCTAGGTGTGTCGACATGCCGGAACTATCTTTTCAGGCTGAAGGCGGACGGAGCCCTCCACTGCGCCTTGCAATCTGAGGAGTGCAGCAGATGTCCCTTCCTGATATTCTCAAGCTTGCCTTTGCAGCTCCAGCAACTGTGACATGACTGAGCCCAGAGGCTCATCATCTGACTTGGACTCAGCAGATTTCTGGCTTCCAGCAATCCTCCTAGTGCCAGAGACCCTGCCACCAGCTGCTGCGGAACAGACAGTGTGATGTGCTCACCAAATTGTGATCCCAAAGGTACTCTAAATCCAGGTCCCACCGAGGTGGGTGTCTCTGCATTGGTGGAGAGTGTGGGTGAGTGCTGAGACGGGTCTTCAATGAAGGTGCCTTCAGATTGCTCTTCAGAGGTTTATTTGGGCCTTGATTGGAGGCCCTTGGTCGTGGACTCTGTCAGCTGTTTCCCAGATGTGTCTGCAAAAGCAAGGAGAGATAATTAGTGCTTGGCAGGGGACTGTGAAACAGAACACATCACTCACAGCATGGTTGTCTGATGGTTGTTGCACTGCTGGATCCTCACTTGGTAGAGCAGCGCCGACCTCACCATCAGCACAGGAACGGTCCAGATCCTCTCTGGCTGGCTGGATGACTCTATTTTCAAAGTCGGTGAGTACCTTGATTTCAAGCATTCCTCCACCAGCCTGACCTCTCCCTCTTGTTGTGTGCCAGCTTGTCCTGCATGAATAGAGATGGAGACAGTGTAAGCAAGACTCCTGCCAGGACAGATGATAAGTATACCCGGCATGTGTGGGTGGTGAGTGGTCCCAAGGGTGGGATGAAGACAGTGAACATGTATAAATGGTGATGCCCCTTATCAGGAAAATATAATAATTTTCATAATGTTATTGAAATTTATTGTAAGGTAAGAATTGTGTGTTTGTGCGTGTGATTGTGCAGGCAGGAGGGAGGGGTCTTAAATGAATTAAAGGCAGCTGGTCTGAAGGCTGTGATGTTTGAAATGTTAAATAGGTCAACATGGCTGAGGTTTTAGAATGTGAGGTGTAAAGGGGAAATTTGCATTTTTAGATAAACCAGAGTAATTTTAATTTCAAAAGAGTTGGTGAAATGTTACACTTAGCCAGAATAATCCAAACAGTGGGCAGAATTTTCTGGCTGACGTGCAGGTGGCATAGCCCGCATGTCAGCGTGTAAAATGTCACGTGCCAACGTCAGCGCGCGGCACCGCGATATTTCAGTGGGCAAGCGAACTGAGTGCGCCCGCCATTAATTGAAGGGCTTGTTAAGGCCCTTAACTTGCCAATTGTCCAGGATTTTGAGGGGCCCGTGCGAACTTTGGGTCGGCGCATGGGCCCAACGTGAAGGCGGGTAGGAGATTAATTACGAAAACTTTTCCAATGTCAGGATATGTGGACTCAGAGGGGTTGTTCATGTTTTACATGAAGTTATAATTGATGAAAGTGTTGAAAACTTGCCTGTGTGATTGTTAGTAGTTCTCATCGCTGTCCAAGAGGTTTTTGTGTAATTTGAAACCAGTCTGCAGACAGTAATCTTTTTCAGCCTTGCAGCTTTCCGGAGGCCTCTATTTAGCCTGGGGCTATGGGTTCTGATCTCTCCACTGGAGGCAGCTCCCCTGAGGAAGAAGGGAAGGATAGAATAAGGAGGAGGCCAGGACTGAACAATCAGCCTCCAGGGGAGCCACCTTTGGGTGTCCAGGCGCAGGCACAAGGGGTGCAGGGCCAAGAGGTTGTCCACGGTGCAAGGGACCGCAGACGACGCCACTATCCTGATGCCAGGGTATACAGGCGGCAAAGCAGCTACCTTAATATGACTGAGGTGCAGTGCCGAAGGAGGCTCCAATTCTCAAGGGAGACAGTCAACTATATCTGTCAGATGATTGGCCCTGAGATCTCCCCTAACTGTGTGGGTGGACACCCCATGCCAGCGACTCTGAAGCTCACAGTTGCCCTCCACTTCTATGCATCTGGCTCCTTCCAGGGCTCGGTGGGTGATCTTTGCGGTGTCTCCCAATCAGCTGCCCACACTTGTGTCAAGCAGGTTACAGGCGCTCTGTTCAGACGGGTATCCACCTTCATCCACTTCTGCTGCAACCAGGCAAGTCAGGCACAATGAACCAGAGGCTTCGCAGCTATTGCTGGCTTCCCCCGCTTCCAGGGTGCTATAGACTGCACACATGTGGCCATCAAGGCACCAGCAGATGAGCCCGGTGCCTTCGTCAACAGGAAGGTCTTCCACTCCATGAACGTGCAGATAGTGTGTGATCACAGGATGCTGATTCTACAAGTCTGTGCAAGGTTCCCAGGCAGCTCCCACGACACCTACATCCTCAGACACTCCCAGGTGCCGGGGCTCTTCAGTGCTCCGACTCGGCTGGATGGTTAGCTGCTGGGTGACAAGGGCTATCCCCTGCGAAGGTGACTCATGACGCCTCTCCGCCATCCAAGAACAGAAGCTGAGCAGCGGTACAATAGGAGCCAGGGCACCACAAGGGCTGTGGTGGAGAGAGCCATCGGTCTTCTCAAGATGTGCTTCCGTTGCCTTGACCGCTCAGGGGGCGCACTCCAGTACCCCCCAGATCGCGTCTCTCTGATAGTGGTAGTCTGCTGCGCCCTGCACAATCTTGTGCTGGAAAGGGGGGATGGAATTGACGATGAAGACCTTGACGCCCTGGATGAGGTTGCACATGATGTATCCAGCAGTGGCTCAGAGGATGAGGAAGCACAGGGCGATGATGAGGGGCACAACGACGACCCGCATTTACACCAAGGAGGCAGGGACACCCGGGACAATTTAATCCAAAGAACCTTCAGCTAGCTCCACACACATGGATCAGCGGGAACAGCATTGCCTGGAACTTCCACACATGGCACTTAGGTGCTACATCTTCCACCTTATCAGCTGCAAATAAGGCCTTAGTACAGAAACATCAATGTCCACTCAAACACTCATGATAAATATGTGAAAAAGGAATAAGCACCACAATGAAAAGACCCTCAGCCATGGTTACAAAGGTGGACTTTATTGTGTCCAAAATTAAAGCACATATGATTATTTCACAATGACAGAAAAATGGGTCCCTATTCTAAGGCTAACACAAAATCACCAGTGACATATCCGTGGAGTGCGTAAGGTACCTTATGCTTACGTTTCCGGGTGCTACGTCTACGTGCCGCCCCATCGCTCGGAGTGGCTTGTGAGACAGCCAGCTGACTCTGCTGTCCTATTGGCCTAGATGACCTTGGCGGGCGTCCTCTGGCCCGTGGAGCCTGTGATGGCCCCGCCTGGGAAGGAGTGGCCAGTTCCTGAACTGGCACCTCCCCAATTGTCACAGCCTCAACGGAAGAAACGTTGACTGGCAGAGGGGTGGAGGAGCTGCCTCCCCTATCCGGAGCACCATGAGAGGAGCTCGTAGCGACGACAGGCAGCTGCTGCGCCGACGTGAGGTCCAAATATACCTCCCTGCTCACCGTAGATGCATGGGCACTGAGTGCCAGCGCTTGGTGTCCACAACATCTCCCACAATGGGAAAGACCACCTGTGGCCAGTACTGCTGTGAGGGCTTGTAGGTCAGAGCGTATCCCAATCATATTTTGATCCATTCGATTAAAGCCCCTCTCTATGAGAGTCGCCAATCTCTCATTGAAGGAATCCTGATGCTCTGCCCTGAGGGCGGATTCTTCACATGCTCTCTTGCCTAGACTCCTCCGTCGCAGATAGCAACTGAACCACTCCCTCAAGCAACCCTGCCAGATGCAAACGTACTTCCTGCCACCTGTCCTGCAGCTGCTGCAATGGGGACAACTCCAGAGGCACGTCATCAGTGCCGGACTCAGCATGTGCCTCATCCCCTGCAGCCCTCCGGCTGCTGGAGCCATCGGCACTCTCTGTCCCTACCATCTCCTCCAGCGATCGTGATGTGCCCTCTCCACTGTGACCCAGGACACTAGCCGACAGTAAGTTCCTCACCGAGGTGTGTGTGTCTGCGCTGGTGCCTGGCTGGCTGAAATGATGTGCCGCAAGTTGCACATGTTGCCCCTCAGGTGTGGAGGGGGGGCAGCGTAGAGGACGTGCGGGTCGCTCTGGTGGTGATGCTGAAATTAACAACAACGACAGTGCGTCAGTTAGCGTACATTCAGTTCAACCTTTCATCCCTTTCCCCCCCACCCTCATAAGTAGCTCACCCTTAAAGACCCTTAAAAGAAGAATATTGGTGAGGTCCAAATGAGTCAAGAGGGGCCCAAGCATTAAACGCACACATAAACAGGCTGGTTAGATGGCCTCATGAATGGCACATGGCTTGTAAAGAACCATAGGAGAGGGGAGAGTGCAGAGGTATCTGATGTGGATGCATTGTTGCCTGGATAGTTGCGCGGCTGAGGGAATATTTCAAACAGTTGTGTCATTTTCCGCTGAACTCAGGAGATTGAGAGGTCATATTATTGCCCTTCATTCTGAAAGGAGGGGCATAGACCAGGTGGCCAGGCGGCAACATTTCTCCTTGGCACTGGGATGAGTAACGTGGTGGCATTTATCTAAGTTGAGTGCCATGAGGTTCACAGCTGAGGTGCTGAGGATCTTCTGGACAAAGTAATGTGGGCCGCACTGGCTGAAAGGGTGCTGGAGGTCCCAAACCCCCAAAAATTGCATTAATATTTGGGTGTGCAGCAGTAATCCAATGGCATGTGAGACCATGGTGATAGTGGTCACAAAGGGGATAAGGTGACTTTGGAAGGTGGTGGAGACGTGATTCCTCAAGGGGACGAGGGTCCCTCCTGTATGACCCAAACGTCAGAATGTCTCAGTCTATGAATGAGCAGTGTTGCAGCATTAACGATTGCAGCAACCATCAGTGGTTTGGATGGTGGGCAGACAGAGGGGATGGGACTGTGGACCTCAAATACCTGCCCGCCGGACCCCAGCCTCGCTGCCTCTGGCCACCCTAGCCTCCTGCCTCCTGCCCGGCTCCATGGCCTGCTCCTCGAAGGGTGTGAGGCGCTGGAGGAGGGCGTGCCCACCTCCTGTCCTCAGGCGCTCCCGGGCATTGTGGTTACTTTTTGCCTGCAAAACAGAGAAGAGGATTTATTGGAGCAGCTCGCTTATGTACTCTGCACACGCACGCCGCACCCCAACCACAGTGGTCCATCTGAGTCCTCCAGCGGCTCCTGTCCACACTACTAGTGATGAATCCCCAGAAGATAGTATGGCTGGTCCCAATCCCCTCCCCCAACGGTCCCCTTGGACACATTCGGCGTCCATCACTTTGAATATCACACGGTTCTTAGTGCCCATGGCAAGGAGGCGCAACTAGGTGCGGTACCAATGCCAGCAAATGGGACTTGCCCACAACACCTTGAGGCACCCCCTGGACCATGTCATTACCATCAATATGACATGTGTTGGAGTTCTGAGTATGTGTCTACCAGCCTCCCCTGCAGCTTGCCCCCAAACTACTTAAATGCCACGGAAACCAACATATGCTGTGGGTAAAGCCCTTCTTCTCCTCAACTACTAAGGCTGATGTAAGCATTGTCAGTGCCCATTTGCCCACCCAGCGTGCGACAGGTGCCCTATGCAGTAACAACAGCAAGACATGGTGGGGGGTCAAAGGCTAAGGCTGCCTTCTGGGTCAAATGGCCAAAACAGACATGGAACTCACCCTTTCAGAGCGCAGCAAATCGTTGAATCATTTTCTGCACTGTGTGCCAGTGCACCGGACATCATCACGGGCGCTTACAGCGTCACCCACCTCCTCCCACGCTTGGCTGGTGACATGGGGGGCCCTCCTCCTCCCGTCCTCAGGATACAGAATCTGACGCCGGTTTCCCACCTCTTGCAGGAGGACAGCAAGGCATGCATCCGAAAATCTGGGGGCACAGTGGCCCCCCCGCTGGCCTCTCCTGCAGCCTGCCCCCCTCCTCCTCCACCTCCTCCTCTGCCCTCCATGCAACATTTCTTGATCTCTGAATGGCCATGGTGCATTGCCTCAAGCAGGCTGCCTGGCCACTCTTTATGCAGGCTACCGTTTCCCCATTGGAACCGGCAGTCTGAGGCCACCTGCCTCGTGGCTATTTTCCCGTTCTCCATGGGAGTCACAATGCCGCAGTGTGGGTCTTAATTGGCCCGCCCATGGAAAATGGCGGCATGGCCCGTTTCACCAGCGGTAATCGCCCATCTGCCCGCCGCCGAGTCGGTCGGACCCACCCTCAACCAACGAACGTAAAATTCTGGCCAGTGTGTTTTTTTTCTCAAAGCTTACTGATAAAATTGGTACTATGAAAGATTCTTATTATTAGAAAAGTAGAGTTGGAAAGAAAAGGGAGAAACCTGTATAAAGGAGATGAGTTTATGTGCAAGAGGAAGGGATTCTAAGATCTAACAAGTGTAAAACACCTCCAGCCTCTAAGCCTCAAGTTGCTGTCTACACAAGCTGAAGTGAAGAAAACTCACTTTGAATTTGACTGTTCAGGGTATCGTGGTACTTTGCCTGGGTCTTTTAAAATCCATGTGTTTTACTGTTGCCTTAATGAAGGTGTAGCTGGGAATTAGATTAACTAGGGGAGCTAGAAGTTATCATAGCAGCAATTTGTAAACCTATTGTTATAACAGATGCAGTTCGTAAAGCGAGGTTATTTAAAAATCCGAGAGGGAAAGTTTAAACAACTGTCATAGCCTATAATTTTAAGTGTTATGTTTGAGATGTGACTCTAAATTCAGGAATCAGTCCATCAGTTCTTGAGGTTTTACACTAAACTAATTGAAACATTTTATTAATTTACACAGGTTAAAAATAAATATACAAATGGCTACAAATTACCACTGTCATAACTTTTGACAAATTCCCAAACTAATCTTCATTAAGTCAACAGCAACCCATAGACGTAACTAAACACCAGGCAAAGCATTTTCACCTGATAAATTCAAAATTAGGTTCTTTTCACTGTGGAGCCAGTTGGATGCTTGCAGCTGCCTTTTGATCTTACATTGCCTCTGCTCTGCGCACCCGAAAACTGCTGGAGTTATAACCTACCACCACTGATTGAATTCAAATTCTCACCAGCCTCTTTGCACTTCACCTTTTAACTTACCCCTTTCATAGTACCAATTTTATTAGTTGCTTGGTAGCTGCTAGAAAGGTGTCAAGTTTTCACCCCACTTCTTGAATGCTCTATTCAACAAATGCAAATGCACGCTATCTCTCTTCCATATCAAAACTAGAACCCATTAAAGCACCCAGGCTAGCTGGCTTTAATCCAATTAAGACACATCCGCAGACTAAGCCTCTGTTTTAAAAGAAAAATATTTTCCAAATTATTATATACATTAATAGCTTCATGACATCTCCCTCCTTATCAAAAAATGAATCGCCATAATTCTAAAAGACGGCTTCAATTTAATAACCCACCTCACACCATCTCCTACACTTATTACACTATTACATTACCAGATGCATGCATTAACATAAATGTACATATATATACAAGTCCTTGGTATCAACAGAAATCACTTCAGTTCAGTGACACAGGTTTTTAAAAATATCCCAATTTCCTTTAAGCTTCAAACTTTTGATACCGCATCTGTGAACAGATTTTCTCTTCCAGCAAAATGTATAATACATAGAATAAATGGTTGTAACAATAGACTCCATCTGAAAAACCTTTTACTTCTTTCATGAAATTTGTCCAAAAACTTCAAAGGATTATGGTCTGTATAAACGATTGTTTCTGATGAATTGTTTGCAACATAAATTTCAAAATGCTGCAATGCTAACACCTAACTCAAAGTCTCTTTTTCGATTGTTGAATATCTTATCTGTTGTACATTAGCTTCCGTGAAAAATACCCTATTGGTTTTTCAATTCCAGTTGTCATCTTCTTGTAACAGTACAGCCCCTATGTCTATATCACTTGTGTCAATGGCCAACTTGAATAGTTTGGCATAATTGGGCACTGCCAACACTGGTGACATAGGCAATACAGTTTTCAAACTATTGAATGACTTCTGACACTCCAGTGTCCATTGAAATTTCCTGTTCTTTTTTAATAGCTCAGTCAGTGGAGCAACCACTTGGCTAAAATTTGGTACAAATTTTTGGTAAAACACACTCATGCCCAGAAATCTCAAAACTTCTTGTTTTGTTGTGGGCACTGGAAATCCATAATAGCCTTAACTTTCGCATTTCTCTGAGCCACCTTACCATGTCCAATGATATGGCCTAGATACGTAACATGTGCTTTTGCAAATTCACTTTTAGCCAAACTCATCACCAAATTGGCTTCTTGTAGTTGAGAAAAGAATTCTTCCAGATGCTGTAAATGCTCCTCCCATGTCTGAATGAAAGCAATTAGATCATCAATATAAACCACATAATTGCTTAGGCCCGGAACTACTTTTTTTCTCTATCTTTGAAATGTCACAGGTGCATTCTTCATACCAAATGGCATGACTTTAAATTCATATAGTCTACTTGATGTTACAAAAGCTGATATCTCTTTTGCTCTCTCTGGCAATGTAGGTACCTTTCCTTTTAGCAAGTCAATCTTTGTGGTAAACTTTCATTGTCCTACTTTCTCAATGCAATCCTCCAACCATGGTAGGGGACATGAATCCGCTTTTGTCACTGCATTCACCTTTCGATAGTCCACACTCAGTCTTTGTGTTCCATTTGGTTTTGGTACCAGTACAACAGATGAACTCCAGTTACTGCAACTAGACTCAATGATATCATTTTGAAGCATGAAATCAATTTCTTTTTGTACTTGTGATAACTTTGCTGGATTTAATCTATAAGGTTGTTGCCTTATTGAAGATGATATTTCTATACATACATCATGTAAAGCTAAATGTGTCTTTCCCAACTTATTTCCACCAATACGTTTGTGTGACTGCAATAACTTTTCCAAATCACTTTGACACTTATTTGGAAGGTAACACAACATTGCATTTAAATTTTCAAGCACCCCCTCATTATCCAATTTAATTAGAGGAAAATCAATTTCTGAATCCTGCACTTCTACCTCTTTCTCATCATCCACCATCACTAACACCTCTTTTTGTTCCTCTTCCTTGTCAAGGTGCTTTTTAAGCATATTTAGAAGACAATCCCTCTGCTTCTTTCTTCTATCTGGAATATGTATTAAATAATTTTACTTTACTCAATTTCTTATCAATCCTGTAAGGCCCACTAAATCTTGCATTTAAGGAATCCCCTAGTGCTGGTAACAAAACTAATGCTTTCTCTCCAAAAACAAAACTGTGAATTTTAGCCTTCTTATCTGCTTTCACTTTCATCACTTGCTGTGGATATCTTTAAATGTTCCCTAGCCAACTCACATGCTGTCTTCAATCTTTCCCTGAAATTTGATACGTAATCCAGGAGAGTAGTTTCTGAATTTTGACCTGCCAATTTCTCATGAATCAATTTCAGTTGTCCCCTTACCTCATGACTATAAACTAGTTCAAAAGGGCTAAATCCATTCAATGCATTAGGAGTGTCTCTAATAGCAAATAACAAAAACGGAATTCCCGTATCCCAATCCTGTGCATAATTCTGATAGTATGCTCTTATCATAGTTTTTAAAGTTTGATGCCACCTTTCCAAAGCTCCTCGTGACTGCGGATGATAATCTGTTGGTTTAAACTGTTCATTACTTCCTTAAATAGGTGTGACACGAAATTTGACTCCTGATCTGATTACATTTCCTTAGGTAAACCATGTTTTGTAAAAAAAATTAATTAACTCCTCCACAATCTTCTTAGTTGTAATATTTCTAAAAGATATCGCTTCAGGAAACCTGGCAGACACATCCATTATTGTCAATAAATACTGGTTTCCACTTGTGGTTTTAGGGAGGGGTCCTACACAATTAATCATGACCTTGGTAAAAGGTCCTTCAAATGCTGGTATTGGAATTAAAGGCACAGGCATAATCACTGTTTGTGCTTTTCCTGTTACTTGACATATATGACAGGTTCTACAGAATTTGACTATATTCCTATGTAATCCTGGCCAAAAAAAATACCTCTGTATCTTTTCCTGTGTTTTCCTAATTCTTAAATGTCTCCGCATTGGAATTTCATGAGCAATCCTCAGAATCTAATTTCTATAACGTAATGGGATAACAATCTGATGCGCCTCCCTCCAGCTTTCATTTGCTAAGATGTAATCCAACCGCCACTTTCTCATTAATATATTCCCTTGAAAATAATAACATACTGGAATACATTTTGCTTCGGTTTCTGAATAAGTTTTCTGGTAAAACTGTTTTAATTACAAATAATTTTTCTGTAACTCCACTAACCTCTTTGAGTTAAACACTTCAACTGAACTGTCCTGCATTCCTTCCTCCTGAACAATGTTATCAAACACAGTGCCACCTAATTGAATTTCAACGCCTTCTTCTTGCCTTTGAACTACCTGCTTAGCTTGTTTATTTTGTTCTTCTCTGTGGGCTTTTGATCTCATTATAACACAATCAGGAAACAATCCAGGATGTTCCTTCTGTAGCACTTCCGTTGAAAACACTTCTACAGGCTTCTCAAGTACCACAGACATCACCCACATTTGTGATCCAGCGATATCATTACCCAGGATAAATTGAACACCTGCAATGGGCAATTTTTCCACCACTCCAACTATAACATCGCCCGTCTTCCATCTGCTCTTTAAATTTACCTTCCACAACGGAATAAATTTAGCATCTCCATGAACCCCACTTATTAGGCAGGATTTTCCTGTCGGTGAGCGGGAGGTGGGGCCCACTCGGCGACATGTAAAATGACACACGGTGATATCGGGCGGAACTCCCGATGTTACCGCGCCCCATTTAAATTTTTAGGTAGGCGGGGGCTCAGCAAAATCAGCTGTGCGCCCGCCGACCTGTCAATGGCCAATTGAGGCCATTGACTGAGTCATTAAACTAATTAATGGACCTGCCCGTCCAACCTTCTGGTTGACAGGCAGGCCAGGAGCCTTAGGAAAAGCATGAAATCTCATCCACGGGCGGGGTGAGGTTTCATGTATGTTTTTAAAAATTTAATTAAAGTTTTTTTTTATAAGTTATGGACATGTCCCAACTCATGTGACAGTGTCAAGGATTTTTTTTTTCTATTTTTAATAATTTGTGCATTAGAGCCAATCTCTCTGAGGCAGCACTTAGCCTCAAGGAGATGAGTGCACTCTTTCGTGCACATGCACGATACAGCGTATTCTCGGGTTTAGGGATCCCCCCCCCACCGCCCGCACAGGGAGCGCATAGCCCTTCCGTGCAGACGTCATGCTGGGCAGACCTTAATTGACCCGTCTACGTAAAATGGCGGTCCACCCCCAGGCGGGGGCGCTGATCAGAGGTATGTCTTTGCACGTCCGCACTTCAACTTCCCCCCCAATGGAGGGAAAACCCTGCCCACTATTACCTTCTCCTGCAGCACTTCCTCTGAACAACAAATATCACTATCCCACAACATTAAGAATTGACTAGCCCCTGTACCTCTTAAAATTTTAAAATATTTACCTACTCCACCCTGTAAACATGGAAAGACTTTCCCTTTACATACAAAGTCTTTAAACATTTCTGCAACCTGCTCCTCAGAATCCTCTTGAACTGTGAACACATTCCCACTTCTTCACCTTACATTGATTCTCCCTGTTTCACCCGTACACAAACCACTGGTTTCTCCTGTGCCTGAACCTCAGAACCCAAAGTACTTTTACTTCCAGAGCTTTTCTGTACCCCAATAATTCCTACAGATTTTTCCTGCAATCTGCAACACACTGACTTTATGTGCCCTACTTTATTATAATGAAAACACCTCAATTGTCTGTCACTTCTACAGTCAGCACCTTCCTTATTATTCTGAGAAAAAACTTTCTGGGAACTTCCAGCTACTCCTTTTCTTCCCTGACTACCTGCCTTCCTTTCACCTTCCCACTTTTTATCCTTTGCCAATTTGAAAGTGTGAGGGAGAAAAGGTTGAGCTCATAATGATCAGCTATCTGTGCTGTTTGTCTTACAGAATCAACCTTCTGTTCCTCCACATGAGTTCGCACTACCAAAGGGATTGAATCTTTAAATTCTTCCGAAAGAATTACTTCCCTAGGTTTTTTCTATTTTCAACATCCGTATCCATTGGTCAAAATTACTTTGTTTTGCACTTCCAAACTCTGTATAAGTTTGCCCAGGCTGTTTTCTCATATTTCTAAATTTCTACCTGTATGCTTCAGGAACCAACTCATATGCACTCAAAATAGCATTTTTGACCGCATCATAATTCATTGACATTTCTCCTGAAAACGAATCATATACCTCAAGCCCCCTACCTAACAACTTAGACTGTAATTACAACATCCAGTTTTCCTGTGGTCATTTCATCTGTTTCACTAGCTTTTCAAATGAAATAAAAGATGTTTCAATATTTGTTTCCTCACACTTTGGAAGAGGTGTACAAATTTAAACATATCCTCACTGGGTTCTACTGTAGAGATAAATCCTTCCTCACCTACTGACATCTCTTTTCTAACTGCCAACATTTGCAGTTAGAATTCTCTCTCTCTCTTTCTTTTTCTCTTTCCTTCCTCTCTATCTTCACAGTTTCTAATTCCTTTTAAAGGCCATTTCTCTGTCTTTTGCTTCAAATTCAAGCTTTTTCATTTGCAACTGAAGACTCACTACCTCCAGCTGTGACTCACTTGTGTCAGGTTTCACTTCCAACTGTAGATGCTGTGCTATACTTTTAATTATATCTGATTCCCTAGTCCCCTCAGGTAACCCCAATTTTAACTTATCTGCCAACTCTGTTAACTTACTTTTGGTTATTTTCTCCAACGCAATCAGAGTTATCTCTTCTACTCCCAGACGAGTCTTAGCAATTACCAAAGCCATCTTGCAGTCTTACCACTTCTGACATACCTCACCAACTCTGAATTCAAAGTGCCTCTTGTACTCGTAAGCTTAAGATTCACCAATTCCTAATCAATCGAGGAATTAGAAATAGAATTTATCCCGGACGAGGCCCCGCTTGTTATGCCCAATGCAGTTGGTAAAGTGGATTTATTTAAAAATCCCAGAGGGAAACTTTAAACAACTGTCATAACCTATAATTTTAAGTGTTATGTCTGAGATGCGACTCTAAATTCAGGAATCAAACCATTAGTTCTTGAGGTTTAACATTAAACTAATTGAAACATTTTATTAATTTACACAGGTTAAAAATATATATAAACATGGCTACAAATTACTACTATCATAACATTTAACAAATTCCCAAATTAATTTTCATTAGGGCAACAGCAACCCATAGACTTAACCAAACACTAGACAAGGCATTTTCACCTTAGTTCAAAATGAGGCTCTTTTCACTGTGGAGCCAGTTGGAGGCTTGCAGCTGCCTTTTGATCTTACATTGCCTCTGCTCTGCACACCTGAAAACTGCTGAAGTTATACCTACCATCACTGATTGAATTCAAATTCTCATTGTCTCACCAGCCTCTTTGAACTTCACCTTTTAACAATGAAATCCCTTTCATAGTACCAAATTTATTAGTAATATAAACATATGGCTTGGTATCTGCTAGAAAGTCTTCAAGTTTTCACCCCACTTCTTGAATGCTCTATTCAACAAATGCAAATGCACGCTATCTCTCTTCCATATCAAAACTAGTACCCATCAAAGCACCCAGGCTAGCTGGCTTTAATCAGATTAAGACATGGCCGCAGACTAAACCTCTTTTTTAAAAGAAAAATATTTTCCAAAATATTATATACATTAATAGCTTCATGACACTATGTATGTGCTTAAAATCATTTTTATTAATAACAGTTTAATTTAATTTTGTAATAAACCTATAAGACTCGGTAGTCTTATTATTACTGAATTCAAGGCAGGCATCTTGAAATAAATACAATAAATAATTGTGGCAGTTGTTTCAAGTTTCCCTCTCAGATTTCTTCTGTGTTATAGCACCCTTGAGCTGGCAGTGAGTGAGATCCCTGTGGATGTGTGATGGGTTTGTGACATTAAGGCAGGCCTCCACTATGTCCAAAAGACATTTGAGGGACACATTATTAAACCGGGGGCTGCAGTCTTCTTGCCTTTCGGAGCCATCTCTTCCATGCAGCAGTCCTGGGTTGGAAGCACTGAGAGGCTTGTGCACGGCTGCACTTTAAATATGGCACCCAGCGTGATGAAGCGGTGAGGTGTTGGTGTGGCAAGCGAATGAGAGCCCACCTGCCATCGAAATGATGTGTTTCCTGAAAATGCATAATTAATGAGACGGGATTGGGATGATATGGTCTGAAAAGCCGCCATTGCGGGTAAAATGTCCTTTTTTCCGCACTTGGTGTGAATCTGGTATGATTCCAATCTTTATGTTTCAGCAATTTCTAGTTTGTGTCAGAAGGTTATGGATAAGGCCTATTTCAAGGTTTAGAGCATATAGTTTGACTGATGCAGCACTGATGCATGAAGTATTGCATTGTCAGAGATAACTTCCTTTAGATGATGCATTAAAGTTTAGATGTCTCCATTACAGTGATTCAAGTGGGTACTAACAATTTTAATGCACTATTGAAGAAAAGCAGGGAGTTATGAACTTCTGTCTCGTCAATTTTACTCCCTCCAGAGCAAAAACACCACATTCACCTCATTGTTGTTTGTGGGATATCACTGACACAAAATGCTGCTGCATTTCCCTCCTTTATAACATAAGAAGAGAGGATGTTTACTGATGATTGCACAATGTTCACAACATTTGTGACTCCTCAGATATTGAAGCAGTCCATGTCCATGTGCTTAGGCTTATAAGTGGTTAGTAACTTTTATAAGAGCATAAGATATAGGAGCAGGAGTTGACCACATGGTCCATCGAGCCTGGATCACCAGTCAATGCGATCATGGCAGATCTTGGGCTTCAAATCCATTTTCCTGCCCACTCCCCAATTCCCTAAATTCCCTGAGAGACCAAAAATCTCTCTATCCCAGCCTTAAATGTATTCAATAATGGAGCTTTCACAACCATCTGGGGCAGAGAACTCTAAAGATTCACCAGCCTTTGAGAGAAGAAATTTCTTGTCATCTCAGTCCTAAATAATTGGCCCCTTATCCTGAGACTCTACTCCCATGTTTTAGATTCCCCAACCAATGGAAACAATCTTTCAGCATCCACCCAATCAAGCCCCTTCAGAATTTTGTAGGTTTCAATGAGATTGGCTCTCGTTCTTCTAAACGCCAGAGATTTACTCAGCATCTCATCACTGGACAACCCCTCATCCCAGGGACTAATCTAGTAAACCTTTGCTGTACCAACTCCAATGCAAGTATATCCTTTCTTAAATGTGGAGACCAAGACTGCGCACAGTATTCCAAATGTGTTCTCACCAAAACCCTGAATAACTGTAGCAAGACTTCTTCATCTTTGTACTTCAATCCCCTTGCAAGAAAGGCCAACATGCCATTTGCCTTTCTAATTTCTTGCTTCACCTGCATGCTAACGTTCTGCATTCCTTGCACGAGCACACCTAATCTCTCTAAGCATCAATATTTGCAAATTTCTCACCTTTTAAAAAATCTGCTTTATTATACTTACAACCAAAATTAATAACTTCACACTTCCTTATGTTATACTCCATCTGCCATCTTGTTGCCCACCCACCTAACCTGTCTATGTCTCTTTGCAGCCTCTTTGTGTACCCCACCCCACACGCCGCCTCACCCCCCCAGCTTACCCTTCCACCTAATTTGGTGTCATCATCAAAATTAGATATGTTACACTCTGTCTCTTCATCTAAGTCAATATAGATTGTAACTAGCTGAGGCCCTAGCACTGATCCTTGTGGCACTCCACTATTCATAGCCTGCCAACTTGAAAAATCACCATTTATGCCCACTTTCTGTTTTCTATCTGTTAACTAATCCTCTATCCATGCTAATATATTACCCCCAGCTCAATGAGCCCTTATTTGCCTATCAACCTTTGCGCAGGACCTTATTGAATGCCTTTTGGAAATCTAGGTATACTATGTCTACTGGTTCGCCTTTATCTACCCTACCAGTTACATCCTCAAAAAACTCTAGTAAGTCTGTCAAACAGGATTTACCTTTAGTAAAACCAAATTGCCATGTTCTAACCATACTATGTTTTCTAAGTGTAATGTTAAGACTTCCTTAATAATAGATTCCAGCATTTTCCCTACAATTGATGTTAGGATAACTGGCCTGTAGTTCACTATTTTCTCTCTCCCTCCTTTCTCAAAAAGCGGTGTAACAATTGCCAACTTCCAATCTACTGGACCCATTCCTGAATCTAAGGAATTTTGGAAAATCATAGCTAGCACATTCACTATCTCTGCAGCTACCTCGTTTAGAGCCTTTGGGTGTAGGTTATCAGGTCCGGGGATTTGTCGGATTTTAGTCCCTTAAGTTTCTCTAATACTTTATCTCTGCTGATATTAATTTCCCTAATTTCCTCACTCTTTTAGCTCATAAATCATTGTTTATTTCTGGTATGGAACTTGTGTCTTATACTGTGAAGACAGACACAAAATATTTGTTCAATGCCTCTGCCATTTCCTCATTGCCCATGATAATTTCTCCTGTCTCTACTTTTAAAGGGCCTTCATTTACATGAGCTACTCTATTCCTTTTTATATACTTATAAAGCTCTTACAATCTGCTTTTACATTTCTAGCTAGTTTGCTTATATTCTATTTTTTCCCTTTTTATTAATTTTTGGTGGCCCCTTGCTGATTTCTAAAATGCTCCCAATCTTCAGACTTGCTATGGTTTTTTGCAACATTATAAGCCTCTTCTTTTAATCTAATATTATCCTTAACTTCCTGAGTGAGCTACGGATGGGTCCTTCTCGCTGACACTTTATTCTTCAATCGAATGTATTTTTTTGAACATTTTGAATTGTTTCTTTAAATGTCTCCCACTGTTCATTTACCTCCATACCTTTTAGTCTATTTACTCAATCAACCTGCGCAAGTTCTCCCCTCATACCTATGTAACTGGCTTTGTTTACGGATAAGATTTTTGTTTGTGATTGGAATATGTCACTTCCAAACATAACATGGAATTGAATGGCATTATGGTCACTATTTCCCAGTGGATCTTTTACTATGATATTACTAATTAACCCTGCTTCATTACACAATACTAGATCTAAGACACCTTTATCCCTGGTTGTTCCACTGAGTACTACTCCAGGAAACTGTTGCGAAAACATTCTACAAACTCAGCTTCTAGACTATTCTTGCCAATTTGATTGTCCCAGTCTACTTGAAGATTGAAGTCCCCCAAATTATTACATTTCCTTTGTTACATGTTGTAATAATCTCTTGTTTAATGTTATGTCCAACAGTATAACTAGTAGTAAGGGACCTTTAAGCTACTCCCACCAGTGTTTTCTGACTCTTGCTATTCCTAATTTCCACCCATACTGATTCTACTTCATTATCTTCAGAGCTCAGATCCTTTCTCACTAATGTCCTTATGCCACATTTTACTATAAGGGCTACCCCTCCTACAACAACGCTCAAGATTCTCAACACCATCCAGGACAAAGCAGCCCACTTGATTGGCACCTCATCCATTATCTTAAACATTCACCCCCTCATCCACCAATATACTTTTGCAGTAGTGTACACTATATACAAGATGCACTGCAACAACCTATCAAGGCTCCTTCAATAGCCCCTTCCAAACCTGTGACCTCTACCACCGAGGGCAGCAAGATACATGGGAACATCACCACGTGCATGTCCCCCTCCAAACCACACACCATCCTGACTTGGCACTGGATCAAAATCCTGGAACTCCCTTCCTAACAGCACTGTGGGTGTACCTACACTACATGGACTGCAACGGTTCGAGAAGGCAGCTCACCACCACCATTTCAATTAGGGATGGGCAACAAATGCTGGCCCAGTCAGCAACACCCACATCCTGTAAAAGAATTTTAATAAAACATTTTCCCATATAACAATGGTAACAGCACCACAAAAAGTAATTATTGCAGATGTATGCTTTGGGATATTTAGAGAGATGTAATGTGATGCTGCATGAGTGCAAGTTCTTTCTAAATTGTTAGATCCAATGAGGTGAGTTGTAGAGCCAAAAATCTGTCACCTGTCTGATGCACTCCCACCATAATTTCCAGAGTTTATTACTGGGCATTTATAAGGAGTGGAGCTTATGCCCATCATAAGCTTATGAAAGGATATGCCCAGGGAGGAGTGGAGTAGGGGGCTTCCAGCCCATGAGTTTTTGCATCCCAGGCCTAGGACTCTCAGGATACAGCATTGACAGCTGGTGTGCTGAAAAAGACAAGGGGACAGATTTTCATCATTGAGGCAGGAGTTGGGAATTTTCCTAATGTCCATCCCAGCAATGCCAGCAGGTGTGATTTTAATTTCCTGGAGGGCAAGATGGCCTGGACTGAGGCAGACAATACTGAGGTGGCCAGGTTAAAAGGCCTGCTCTGTTCCCAGAGACATTGATCCAGTTCTTCAGACCAGTATAAAGCCCACTCACATCACCTCCTTAGCCCCAACTACCGCCTTTCACCCTTTTACCCCCTCACTCCCTTTAATGCCACTCATCCCCTTCACAACCCTTTAATTCCACTTTACCCTCATCGCTGCCCTTCACCCCCCAATCCCTTTGCCTCCTCTCCACTCCACTCTTCCTCAACCCCTCACCCTTCACTCCCTTCACCCCCATTATTCCCCTTATCCTATAGCCCCCCAACCCTCTCACTCTATATCCACTTTATAAACAGAACTCACAAGCCCTATAATAACATTTGGAAGTCATTAAAAGCTCATAAATCTGTGAAGATAAACAAACATCATTTGAATAGGCATTTAAAAGTCATCCTCTTCAGAAGCTCATAAATCTATCAAAACCATCAAACCCACATTTTAAAGGATAGGTGTGTGAACACATACTGCAGTACAAAAATTATTAGTGCTTTGGAAGGCATCCAAGCCATCAAACACATGTTTCCCAGGGTCGTGTGTAAACAAAGTCTGCAGTCCAGAATCCACAAGTGCTTTTCAAAGGCAGCCAAAAGCTCATACATCTGTTAAAGCTTTCAAACAGCCAAATAGATGGTTGAGCTAGCCTGCAAAGAATGAATAATAGCAATGAAGAGAGTTTAAACAATTAGTTCTGGATCTCACACTGGGCTAGCCTTTCAATATTGTACAGTGCAGAGTAGCACTTAATCCAGTGGACAATTTATTCTGATGCACCTGATAAATCAAATCATTCCTAGGAATGATCAACTATTATGGGTGGTACTTACCCAATTTGTCTACAGTGCTAGCCCCCCTGCATTCTCTACTCAAAAAGAGCCATTGTTGTTCTTGGGAGGTGCCCCAGAAAGAAGCTTTCATAAAGGTGAAACAATTGTTGCACTCGTCCAATTTATTAGCGCATTATGACCAGAAGAAAGAATTGGTCCTGAAATGTGACACATCCCCCTATGGATTGGGAGCATTGCACTCCCATTGGATTGATGACGGCATGGAACGGCAAATAGGTTACGCATCAAGAATGCTCACCACAGGGGAAAAGGGATACTCGCAGATAGAGAAAGAAGGCCTGTCCATCATCTTTGATGTCAAGAAATTTCACCAGTACTTACACAGCCACCATTTTACAATTGTTTCAGACCACAAACTATTGCTAGGATTGTTCAGTGAGGACAAGGCTATACCATCCATAGCCTCAGCAATAACACAACAATGGGGTTTAATTCTAGCAGCATACAAATACACTTTCATATGTAGGCCTGGCAATCAGATCGCAAACGCCAATGTGCCTGATCATTTGCCTTTTCAAGAAAATGATGGGCACGTCCCAATCCCACAGGAACTTGTTTTACTGTTAAATTTCTTAGATTCCTCGCCAGTATGTGCTTGACAGATCAGAGACTGGACAAGTCGGCACCCAACCCTATCTCAAGTTCAAGAAGAAGTGCTTCGTGGTTGGTCACAAGAGCACGTATCTGATGAAATAAAACCGTACTTCAACAGAAGACATGAAATAGCCAGCCAGCATTGCATCTTATTGTGGGGAGCACAAGGGATAGTTCCTCCAAAGGGAAAGGAGCCACATTTAATTGAACTGCTCAGTGCCCATCCAAGAATTTTCCAAATGAAGGCTTTAGCATGCAGCTATCTATGGTGGCCTGGGATGGATGGTGAAATAGAGAGTTTAGTGAATAATTGTGTGCTTTGTCAGCAACTGCAAAAAGCTACCTTCAACAGCTCCATTACAGTTTTGGGAGTGAACAGGAAGACCACGAGTGCGGTTACACATTGACCATGTCGGACCTTCCATGGGAACAATGTTTCTGCTCATTGTCGATGCCCACTCAAAATGGATGGACATATAGGGTGAAGTCACCAACATCTTCTGCTACAGTTGAGAAGCTACGTCAAAGTTTTGCCTTTCACATACAACCAGAAGTAGTTGTTTCTGATAATGGCATTTATGAGTGCTTAGTTTCAATTGTTTATCAGCCTCAACGGTATTACTCATGTAAAAACTTCACTGTACCACCCTTCCTAAAATGGACTGGCCAAAAGGGCGGTTCAAACATTCAAGGCAGGCATGAAGAAACTAACTGGAGATTCCTTAACAACAAAGCTAGCACGCTTTCTTTTCCATTATAGGGTCACCCCTCACACAAAACAGGTGTCACACCTGCAGAGTTATTGATGAAATGCCATCTCAGGACACGGTTGAACTTAATAATGCCCAATTTAAAGGGGAATGTGGAAAGGAGTCAGGGAAGTCAGAAAACTAGACACAGCTGGCATAGTCGTGAGAGGGAATTTACCATGGGAGAGATGGTATACATGAAGAACTTTGGAGAAGGACCAAAGTGGTTATCAGGTGAAATAAGTGCAGTGACTGGACCTCTATCTTACCACATGGAGGTGGAAGGCCAAGTCATATGGAGACATGTGGATCATCTAAAGAAGAGAGAAACAAATCACCAAGAATTGATTTCACCAGTGTTCACAACCAGGTCAGCATTTCCTGTTGAGAGTACTCAACCCAGTACAGACATGCCTGATGTTCCTGTAAGAGTTGAGGATACAGATCTGCAGGTGCCCACCGAAGCACCTGATGTTCAGGAGGTTCCTGACAAAGCATCTGAAGTGGTAGAGCTGAGATGTTCTACACGAATAAGGAAACCCCCAGAATGACTGAACTTGTAAATGACTTACCAATGTAAACATTTTGCTGTCTTGAGAAAATTGTACATGTAAATATAAAATGCATATCTGAGTAAAGGGGGAGGGATGTGGTAATTATGATTTTATTTAGTCTGTAATATACCTTTAAGAATAAGGAAGGTCATAAGATCTTTAATACCCAATAGGAGAGTATCGTGGGCTACCTTTATAGTTAGTAGTGTAGAGATAGGATTTGAAGTGAAAGCACACTTGTAGTTGCTGCTGAGTGCCTTTGTAAATAAACTTAAAGTTTCCACCTAAGAAGTGTCCGCTGAACTCTATCAATAGCACCAACTCACCCACCTTCCACAACAGTTCTGCACACCTGAACTCAGTAGAAGCCCATGACATCATTCCCTAACCCTTACTGAACCATGTGACATAGTTTTAATTTCCCGCAACAGCTATGCCCTGGTCATTCTTGGGTAAGATTGTCAATTACTACCAAATTAGGGATCGTTTTGTGAAGTAGGCCTTGTTTATTAGAAAAGGGCTTAAGATAGCCCAAGTTAATTTTGCATAAACACCTTATAGCCAGCAAGTAGAGGAAATTGTCATCCCATCTCTCCACACCAAATTTAAATATTCGCTCTGGAGGTGAAAATGCCGTGTCCATTCCACTGTGCCACCCAGTTTATGCAGTGAGGTACTTAACCTTTTTAAAGCACTGCAATCGTTCTTCTTTTTCACACATTCTTTTACTATGCCAAGATTGACCACATTTTTTGAAATCTGACTTAAATATGCAAATTGCACTATGAGATTAGACTGTTGTCAATATAACACCTCCGCCCAAGAAGAATGAAGATAAACGGGCTACCTGTAGATCGGTTAGTATAATGTCAGCTGTGGGAACACACTTAGAATCCATAATTTGAGATAAAATTAGTGAGTATTTAGAATAATTTGAGATAAAATTATTGAGTATTCAGAAGTGCATAAATGAATCAAGGTTCGCCAATATAGATTGATTAAGGCAACAGGTAAGATAGCAAGCAGAACTGCTTTTCTTTTTGGCACCTGTTGTAAGTTTGTTTGTCTCAAAATCAAAATTACATATTTCTACATACTTACTTCAGCTAGATTCTTTTTGGTACTCTTCAATTCTTCCAAATCATGCTGACAAGGTTGGCCAGTACTTAAGTAACAAAGATGTCAAATCAACTTTGTAACACTGCGTGTTCATTATGCTCATTACTAACTGCTATTTCCAATAAACATTCAAATGGGTGTAGTGTTATAATGGCTGCTTTTATTTCAGTCGCTCAGAAACATTCTCTTTTGATAGAATGTAAAAGACGGACCCTGAAGTGTAATTGCTGGCTGCCGTCAGGATGCCCTCTGGTGTTCAATTACGCAAAATGCAAGGATAAATACATATCACTTGCAATGGTGGAGATTGCACTGACTGCCTGCACCGCCTCCCTCCATGCAGCCTGCACTACCCTCCTATAGGATAATTGAATCATAGCATAGTACAGCACAGAAGGAGGCCATTCAGCTCACAGAGCCTGTCCCGGTTCTTTTAAAAAATGCTTTACTCAGCCCAGTCCTCTGCTTTTTCCCCATATCCCTGGAAATTTTCTCCTGCAAGAATATAGCCAATTCCTTTTTTAAGACTGTTGTAAGGCATTGGATGTAGTTTGGTAGGTCTTAAGGTATTCATAATCTTAGGTTGTTCAATAGTAAGTATTTATTAACTATTAGAAACTTTATACATAGTAAATTTATACTGTCTCCATGCTTGCTTTTACACACTGCTCTGTCCATCATTACACTGACCCATATGTGTGGGTCATGTGTTCTCTTACATCCCTGTGTGGACAGTACTGTACTCAGTCCCATTCTAACCCTTGATGTGTCAGACCCTTATACTACAAAGACTACTTATCAATATGTATCCACCACCCGATCAGGCAGTGCATTCCAAATTCTAACTACTCATTGTGTAAAAATGCTTTTCCTTCTGTCACTTCTGATGCTTTTGACAATCACCTTAAATCCGTGCCCTCTGGTTATCAATCATTCTGCTACTGGAAATGGTCTTTTTTTATTTAATTAATCTAAAACACTTTATGATTTCAAATACCTCTAGCAAATCTTCTCTTAGTCTTTTTCACTCTAAGGAAAAGAACTTCAGCTTCTCCAGCCTATCTACAATCCCTCAATGCTGCAATCATTTTAGTAAATCTCTTCTTTACTCTCTCCAAATCGTTCACCGTCTTTCTAAACTGTGGTGGCCAGAATTGGATGCAGCACTCCAGCTGGAGCTGAGTAGTGTTTTGTATAGGTTTAGCATAATGCCCTGACTTTTCTACTCTATTTAAAGAGACTAGGCTCTCCTAAGCTTTGCTTTTTTAACCTGTCCTGGCACCTTCAAAAATTAGTGCACAAACACTCCTATTTTCTCTCTTTCTGCACCCACTTTAAAATTGTACTCTTTAACATTTATTTTGTTCCTCATTCTTCTTACCAAAATTTATCACCTCACAGTTTTCAGTGTTGAATTTCATCTGCCATTCCACCAACCTTTCTATGTCCTCTTGAAGTTTATCACTATCTTCCTCACTGCTTACTACACTTCCACATTTCATGTCATCTGGAAAATTTTGAAATTATGCCCTGTACATCAATGTATATCAGAAACAGCAGTGATCCTAGTAGTTTCTTGGGGAACTCCATTGTATACCTTCTTTATGTACAAAAAACAGACATTGACCACCACTGTTTTCCATCCTTTAGCAAATTTTATATCAAGGCAACCATTGCTATACTATTGGCTTCAAATTTGCTAACAAGCTTAATATGTGATACTTTATCAAACACCTTTTGAAGGTCCATATACACACTAGCTGCACTGTCCTCACACATCCTTCTGTCACCTCATCAAAAAACCCAATCAAGCTAGTTACACATGACTTTTCCTTAGTAACTATGTGCTTTCTTTCCTTTATGACTCCATACATGTCAAAGTCGATGTTCATCTTCTTCCCGAAGTTATTGTTTACAAAAGCACCCCAGCCACTCATGTTAGACTGACTGGCCTGTAATTACTCGATTTATCTTTCTCCCTGTTTTAATCCAGGATATAATATTTGTGATCCTTCAGCCCACTGACATCCCCCTTGTATAAGAAGGATTTGTAATTCACAATTCCTACTTTAACTTCCCTCAGCAACCTAGCAGGAAACATACTGATCAAAAAAATTCTCCTGAACACATGACAGAAATTCTTCCCCTCTCTGCCCTTAACATAATCACTGTCCCATTCAATATTGGGGTAATTAAAGTCTCCTATTATAACTACTTTACAGTTCTTGCATTTTTCAGTAATTTATTTGCATGTCTGCACCTCTATCTTTTTTCCACTATTTAGTGCCTATAAAATACACAAAGTAATGTAATAGCTCCATTATTGTTTGTTAACTCCAATCTTTGACTTTCTCAAGAGCATTCCCTCTTTCTAGCACTGTAATACTTACCTTAATCAAAACTGCTAGCCCTTGTTTTTCTCTTCCCTGGGCAGAATCTTCTGTTCAGTGTGCGGGCGTGGGCCCGGCACGCCAACGCGCAAAATGACGCACGGTGACATCGGGCGTGCATCCCAACGTCACCGCGCGTCATTCCGATCTTTCGTTCAGTGGGCACGCACCAGAGTCGGCTGCATGAAAGAGCGCAGGCCCTAACTCTCTCTCCTCCCCCCTCCCACGCAGGTAGCACTGAGCGCTACTGGGCACGTGTCATGCTGGGCGAGCCCTAATTGGCCCGCCCACATAAAATGGTGGCACGCAGCCGATCACCAGTGGGGGGGGCAATCGGCTCCGTGCCCACTCCCAACCAACCTGCCCAACGGGGAGAAAATTCTCCCCCCTGTCTTTCCTGAATACCTTGAACACAGGAATTTGAAGCCTCCAACCCTTCACTTTTTTGAGTCAGGCCCCTATTTTTCAAATTATATCATATTTCCATGTGGCTATTTGCATCTACATCTACACTTTGTGTATTTACACACATGCTCTCCAAGCTTAACTTAGATCTCTTTCTATTTTCATTCCCTTGGTGCCTTATTCTTCTGACCCTGACTGCTGCCTAAAGGATATTCAAGGATGTAATTGAAAATCTGAGAGCCCACCACCAAAGTTAGCGTTGGTTCAGTCAGTCTTTCAGGAAATTGATTCTCCCACCCAATGGCAGTAATCCACTCAGTAGTGGTATTACCATTTCAAACCTGCCCAGCACAGTTAAAAAGGGCCTACGGTGAAATTGCAGTAGGTTGGCAGCAGCTCCACATTGGAGAATAGCATTTCCATTCTATCATTCATTAATCTGCCAATGGGAGGGAAATCCAAGCCTAAAAGTCCAAAAAGGCACAATACCAAGTAATATGTAAGTTTGCATTTTAAATTCCACACGTGGTAAATTGATGCTCTTAGTCATGCTTCCAATGGTTGGGTTTCAACTGTCCTCTGATGTGGCCCAGAAAGCAACTCAGTTGTATAAAATTGATGTGATTCAAAAGAATGTTCCACAACCACCTTCTCAAGGAAACTAGGGATGGTCCAGTGATGTGCATCTCCTGAGAATTAATTTTAACTTGTCCGCAAAAGGCCCAATGCCCCCTCATAATGAACGAGGGAGAATCAATGGGATTCAGCTCAAGTCACTCCTGCATGCCTTCAGCAGCCAACATTAGAACTTGCTATATACCTATCCCTATTTAAAAAATAAAATCATTGCTGAGCGGGTATAAAAATTAATTTTCATTAGCTGTTAAATTCAAATACACACAACTTTAGAAAATGAGTTCTTCACTTTGTCATTGAATAATTTAAAATAATGGATGTAGATAGAGGAAATTCCCTTCTTAAATTTTTAATAATACTTTATAATAACAGCTCAGATAACTGGTTTGGTTGGACAATCTGCCCGGGTGAGAAGAATTCTGTGAACAAAGCTGAACAGCAAGGCGGACTGGGAAGGCTTGACCAGTTATGGAATTTCAAATCCATGCATCCATCATGGAAATGGAAAACTTGTGGCACCAATTAGTAAATCTGCCATAGATAATGGAATTTTCATGAATATTTTAATAAGCTTCAATTTTTTTTTAAATGCAATAAATACATTTCATTGGGAAACTGAAATACAAAACTAAAGCTGGTGCAGCTCTATAATTAATGGATTCATGAACTCCAGAAACCTACAATTCACATATTCATTAAACATGTCTAGATACATTTTAATATGTAATTTCTTATGTTTCAGAATTAATTTATTTTCATTTCCCTTTTATTCGTAAAGCTCCAAAATTTTATTGAATGTTCTCATCTACAGTTTCATATAGTTTTTCAATTGCATGAATCTCAATTTCTGCATTCTTTAGTCTGTTTTACATTCATTTCTGTATGTTCAAGTGACAATTCCCTTATTAACGATGCCTAAAATGTACTATCACACATGCACGCACAAGTATCATGCAATTTTACACCGATTCTTTTATTCTTTTCTCCGTAAGCAATGGCACATGGGGTCTGCTAGTAATATCTATTAGAGCAGAATTTTCCCCCTGTCGGGGGGGGGGGGGGTTGTGCAGGGGCGGGTGGGAGCGGGCGCGAACCCGATCGGGGACGCACCGTCATTTTACATAGGCGGGCCAATTAAGGCCCGCCCATCGTGATGCTCGCCCAGCAGCGCTGTGCATTCCCTGTGCGGGCAGGGGGGGATTTCCTGAGTGGTTCCCTGCGCTCTTTCACGCATGCGTGCAAAAGAGCGCAGAGATCAGGGAGATCAGTTTAAGGTTATAAAATTTAAATAAATGAAAAAAAACTTTTAAAACATGTCCCCTCATGTGACAGTATCACATGAGCTGGGACATGTCAATGAATTTTTTCAAAAATTTTTATTTAACTAATAAATCCTTCATGAAACCTCATCCAACCTGTGGATGAGGTTTCATGAAAAATCCGAAGGCCGCCCGGGCTCTTTGCCTGCCCGCCAACCTTAAGGTTGAACAGGCAGCTCAGTTAAGCACTTTAATTAGTTTTTAACAGGCCTTGATAGGCTTTTGACAGTTTGGTAGGCGCGCAGCCGACTCCGCTGCGTGCCCGCCGAACTGAGGATCAGAATGACGCACAGTGACGTCGGGACGCCCGCCCGACATCACCGCACGTCATTTTATGCATCGGCGAGCGGGCTTCACTCCCCGCTCACCAACGGGAAAATGCTGCCAATATTTGTTGACTTCTTGCTGACGCATGGTTCTAAGGGTACCAGTTACACTGAGATACCACACCAAAGTGGTCACTTTTCACATGACAGTGAGTACCAGCAAGCTATCTGGTGATCAATCTGGAACCTTTCTGGATTTGGATGCTTCAGCAACATGGATGGCAAACCAGGGGATCCAATTTATATGTTTTAATAAAAATAATTAAGTACAATCAGTCAACTTCTTTCTCCGAGCTTCTTCAAAAAGAATTAATAAACTTGTATTATTATATTAGCAAGTGTCTTTTTTGGTAGAATCTCAAAAGTCTTATAAGTTGATATTCAATGAATTTTACATTGTCCCAGAGGAATAAATATAAAACAAAATGGACTGCTTTTGGCATTAAACCAATCCAATATCTAAGGAAATATTTCAATTTAACATCCCCTAGTTCTTATAAAATATATAGTCATGAAAGCATTTTAAAATACAAAACAGCTAGTGTGCCTTGTGATTGCACTAATGCCACAAATCATATTAAAAGAATTCTTGAGGGAAGGCTCACAAAAATCATATTTGTGAGCTTCCTTATAGAACCTGGCAGTTCTTAAGGTCAAAAATTAAATTTAAACTTACATGTCTAAGTCATCCCATGAATAGTGTAAAAATAGTGTCCATAGGGAGTATAGAATATACTTTTATAATAACATTCTATTTTCAGTCAGCAATTGTTGCCATGTCAGGAGGACATCCAGCACTCCTACATCTTCCTTAGGTGCTATAGTGGAAATGAGACCGCAAAGTGTCTAATGATGGAAATATCCTTGATAAATGAGATAATGTTAGAGGATTAAGAAAAGAAAATAACTTGTTCAGCTAAATTCAAATTACATCGCTGACCTTGGGGACTGTCAAATACCAGGCAAAGTCTTACAAATATACAAGCTGTTTGTGGAGTTTTCCTTTAACTACTCATGACCTAAAATAAAGCTGGATTTAAAATGTTGGAAAGGAAAGTATACAAGAATGGAAAGAAGGGGGTCAATTTTAAGCTTAGGTAGATATCGGACAGGTAGTGGGTGATGTGACTGGCTGCCCAATCAAATGGGTTGGGTGAGAGAAAGATTTCCAGCACTTCCAAGAGAGCTAAGCCTGAAAATTTATCCTCGATGGGGCTGGCAATCATTGGATGAAGGGGGCATAGAGTGGCACTAGCAGCAGGCTTGAATATCCTTGTGTGCCCATGCAGGAGGAGGATTTGTGCCCTGCAAACAAAAAGTTAAATGACCACACTGAGTCTGGTAAAGTAAAAGGAGTCATCCAGGCCTCTCAAAAATGCACAATTCTAAGTCTGCCACTTTCAACAACTTGTCTCTCATAATGCATTAATGTACATTAATACCTTGCCATCAATGCCCTTGAGAGAGTGCTGTGTTCTTGACATCCCCAGCCTTCACCTGGAAGAGTCCCCTCTCTTCTGGTGTACATTCAATTCACAAAATAGTTACTCATGGCATGTAGGGACTGCAATTTAGCATCTTCACATTGCTGATGCACTGATGGAGATGTTCATTTATGCGGTAGGGGATTTGAATTTCCAAGGCATGAGCATGAAGTGGGATCTTCACTCCCTATTGATGGAAAAGTTTTAAATTTGGCATTTTCTTTTGAGTAGTGTGCTGAGATGAAGCAGAAGCCATCCAATATCCAGGGAATACAGAGGAATGCCTCCATCAGATAAGGTCATTTCATTCAGCTCTAAATTCTCCCAATCAAAGAGCTGACCGCTCTTCAGCCTCAGCAGCGCCACCAATAAACATGGCCATTGCTGAAACTGCAAAGGGAAGGAAAAATAAGAGGTGAAAATTACTTCCATTGACATCGAGGCAGCGTTTGGCCGACTGTGGCATCAAGCAACACAAGCAAATTTGAGGTCAATGGGAATCAGGGGGAAAACTCTCCACTGGTTGGACTCATACTGACCACAAAGGAAGATGGTTGAGGATGTTGGAGGCTGATCACTTCAGTCCCAGGACATTGTTGCAGGAGCTCCCCAGGACAGTGTCCTAGGCCAACCATTTCAGCAGCTTCATCAATGAATTTCCCTGCAGCTTAAGTTCAAAAGTGGGGATGTTCACTGATGATCGCACAGTGTTCAGTACCATTCGGGCTCCTCATGAAGCAGTCCCTGTCCATACGCAACAAGGTCTGGACAATACTTAGGCTTCAGCTGGTAAGTGGCAAATGACATTCATGCCACACAAGTGCCAGGCAATAACCACCTCCAACAAAAGATAATCTAACCATTTCCCCTTGACATTCAAAGGCATTACCATTGTTGAATCCCCAAGCATCTACATCCTGGGGGGTTACTACTTACATAAAATTAAACTAGACCTGACATATAAATACTGTGGATACAGGTCAGAGGTTGAGAATTTTGCAGCGAGTAACTCACATCCTTTTTCCCCAAAATCTGTCCACCATCTAAAAGGCACAAGTCAGGAGTATGCTGGAATACTCCCCACTTGCCTGGATGAGTTCAGCCCCAATAACATTCAAGGAGCTTGACACCATCCAGGACAAAGCAGCCATTTGATCAGACCCCATCCACCACCTTAAACATCCAGTCCCCCGCAGCTGACTGCTGCGTGATGGCTCACTCTGTACGGGACATGCAAAGGACACGACCTCTTCAACACCTCGTATAAGAGGCTTGGCCTGTCATTTAAACATCGCCAAGGTGAAGGTCCTTCACCAACCTTTCCCAGGCCAGTTGAGCACCCCTGCACCATCCACATAGTTGGGGTGGTTCTGGAGAATGTGCAGCACTTCCGTTATCTCAGCAGCCGCCTCTCCTAAGGGACTACCATCAATGAGGAAGTCCAACACCGAGTCAAATGTGCCAGCACTGCCTTCTTCAAGCTGAGTCAATGTGTCTTTGGCAACAGGGGCCTTTGGAAGCCAACAAAGGTTCTGGTTTATAAGGCCGTTGTGTTGACCAGCCTCCTGTACTGCAGCAAAACATGGACTGTCTATTGACAGCATGTTAAGATCCTTGAGAGCTTCCATCAGCAGTGCTTGCATTGAATCCTGGGATCAAATGGGAGGATCGCCAGACTAATGCATCTATGAAGCATTGAAGCCCTGCTCCTGCAGAATCAACTCCGATGGATAGCCCGTTGAGTTCAGATGGCCAAAAACCACCTCCCTCGGCAGGTTCTCTTCTCACAGTTCTCCGTTGGCCATTGCTCAAAGGGCAGCCAACGGAAAAGTTATAAGGATATGCTCAAGGTTGTCCTAAAGCACGGAGACATTAACACAAGTAACGGGGAGGAGAATGATGCCAATCGCTCGGCATGGCACCACCTGGTCCACCTAGGCACAAGCCACTTCAAGGCTCAGCGACTCGACAGCGAGGCGGAACGGTGGCAGCAGAGGAAGGAGAAAGAAGCCAACTCGGGGCTGCGATTGCCACTCCCCTGCGCTTGTTGCGTGCCCCCACTGTGGAAGAACATGTGGATCCAAATTGGGCTCCTAAGTCATCTGAAGTCTCAGCAAGCCTCAAGGACCTCATCCTCGATTCTGAGGGACCGACGATGACGACGACACAATACTGAACAACTTTGTAAGCTTGATCAACCTGGGAGCTA
Organism: Cetorhinus maximus; assembly: GCF_964194155.1. NCBI lineage: Eukaryota > Metazoa > Chordata > Chondrichthyes > Lamniformes > Cetorhinidae > Cetorhinus > Cetorhinus maximus. Next base: position 114,506,955 of record NC_135879.1, on the reverse strand, counting down.
CCCCAGGGATTATCTTTCTTGCTTAAAGAGTGCTGGCACAGCAAACAGCCTTAAAATCAAAGAATTGTTACAGCTCTCAGTGAATCAAGCACCCAGTTGTTTAATGCAGTGCTACTGGTTGCAAACAACATCAATCTTCTACATTACATAGGTATGACATTTAGGAAGGAACTATTCTGGTGCAACCTGTGACTCGTTGAGTCTTTAGGAATTCTGCCAATCTGTAATCTTGCTTTGCCCTGTCATGCTGCTGCCGAGTGCCCATTGGGAAGAAGATTAAGTTAATTGCTTTATCAGAATGATGCATCTATGACATGCTAATTAGACTTCTGCACAGTTGACTGGTGACTGTTACTGATATTTCCAGTGACATTCTGGAAACGTCCATAGTATAAAAGTTAGAAGGCAATTGTGATGTTAACAACCACTAGCAGTGCTATGGTGGAGGTCCATTTGCAGCATGCACCAAAGTTTGGTGATGGGTTACTTGACAAAGCAAAGGCTCTGCATTCACTGCTCATCTGACAAAGGCAGATTTGTATATTTCTACCTATATATTCTGATCCCGGATATCTGTAAGCAAACAGGGGAAACAGTAGGGTTGCCAACCCTCCAGGATTGGCCTCCGGGAATTGAAGATCAATCTCCAGGACACTGCTGTGTGCAATCCTGGAGAAAAATCATAGCAAGATTAAAAAAAGATTTTTAAAAAATTCTTTGAACATTTCTATTTACCAGATACAAAGATATTGAAGATGGGAAGAAAAATGGCTGTTTGGCTGACAGTCAAGCATCATCCAACTGGGTAATGAGTCTTCTTGCTTTTCAATTGGTGTAGGAAGGCAAGGATGGATGCGTTGGCTGACTATCTGTGCAAGACATGTGATGAAACCTCCAGGAATACATTTAATCACAGTTGGCAACCCTAGGAAACAGCTTAAGGAGGTAGAAGCGGTAAGAAATAGAGACTGTGATGTTATTTTTGCCAGATTTGCATGGCAATGTTCTAAAACTGCTGGAAATTATGGCAAAAAAGGAGAGAAGTAAAAAAATTCAGAGGGCTAGCATAGCAGAACTCTGTCCAATTTTCCAATTGGGTCCGCCTGATTTGTAGTCATAAACCAGACTGATCTGTTTGGAAATTTTTGGTTAAAAAACTTCTGACACTCAGCAGATCCACTTAAGCCACCATTATCCCCAATAATAATGAGATATATAAAGTATCCTGTAAGCTGAAAGCAACTGACAGGCAGCTGCTCACTGTTACAAATCTCATAGAAATTGAACTATGTACTTGAATTTGTGGCAAACATTAGATAGCAAATAATATGAACTTCGCCATCAGAGAAACCTTGAGGTGCAATTATATATTCTTCTAAAATCACCATATTGTTATACTGTAGCAAAAATTCTCTGTTCCAGCCACTTAAAAGAAAATAACCTCTGACACTAAACTCAAAAGATAGAGTAATTGGCCTGTTTTACTGAACTACAACAGATCAGTTGCATTACATAAGTCAACTCTGGAGCATTGCATCCATAAATCCATCACAGGTCATTGTGGTAGACCAGGTCTTTAGGATGGAGCACTAAAACTGGAGTAAAGTGAGAAATAGGGAGACTTCAGGCTTCATTTTCCTGTAATTTCAGATCCAGATTACATGTGGAAATTGCCGCTCCAGGGGCTAAGTGCGGTGGTGGGCGAGAAACTAAGCACAGTTCCCGCCGGCCAGCATAGCAGGTTTCCACACCAGATAATCCACTTTTCACCTCATTATGTACGCGTGATGTTGTATCTTGTGGTAGGGTGGGCTGGAATTAGTCTGCCCCGCCGTTACCTCATCAGCTCATATTTCCGGCCTTTAAACAGCACCCACGCACACATTCGCCTCTGCAGCCCAAGACTTGTTGTGGCAAATGCTGGCCCCAGAAGAGACAAGCCCTGTGCCCTGAAGTTCAGCGAAAGGGATTGGCAGCACTCTTTCAATCTGCCCTTCGATCTTTATCATTGTTAAGGATCCTCTAGGGGGTAGCAATCACAACATGGTAGAATTTCAAATTCAGCTCGAGGGTGAGCAACTCAGGTCTCAAACCAGTGTCCTCAACTTAAATAAGGGCAATTACAGAGGTACAAAGAAAGAGTTGTCTAAAGCGTGCTGGGAAAATAGACCGAGGGGAAGGTCAGTGGATGAGCAATGGCAGACGTTTAAGCAGGTATTTCATAATGCTCAGCAAAAAATTAATCCTGGACAAAAAAGAAAGGAATCAATGAGAAGGATGAACCACCCGTGGTTAACAAAGGTGGTCACGGAGAGTATTCAATCAAAAACGAAGGTATACAAAGTGGCAAAAACTAGTAGCAGGCCAGAGGATTGGGAATTTTTTAGGAACCAACAGCAGATGACTAAAAAGCTAATAAAGAAGGAGAAAATTGATTATGAAAGTAAATTGGCAAGAAACATAAAAATTAACAGCAAGAGCTTTTCTATTGGCATGGGCTTCATTTGAACCATGCTAGGACCAGTGTCCTTACAAGTCATATAACTAGGGTTGTAGTTAGGACTTTAAACTAATTAGTGAAGGGGAGGGTTCAATTGAAGGGAAGTTTAAAAAATCAAAATGAAACGAGAGAGCAGAGGTGCAGGGTAGTGAAGAGGCGAACGATTATCAAAGGATGACAGGAAGGGGCAGAAAATATAAGCAGAAGAGTGCAGCAGAAATTAGAACCATAATGAATAATAATGGTAAAAGGTTACAGCTTAGGGCTCTTTTTATGAATGCAAGCAGCATTTGTAGCAAGATAGATGAGTTGACGGCACAGATAGAAAAAAGTGAATATGACATGATAGCTATTACAGAGATGTTATTGCAGGGTGACCAAGACTGGAAACTCAATACTCAAGGATATTCGACAGTCGGGAAAAAATAGGCAAAACGAAAAGGAGATGGGGTAACTTTGTTAATAAAGGAAGATTTCAGCACATTGGTGAGTAGCAATATAGGTTGTGCAATAGATTGTGATGTGGAATCAGTTTGGGCGGAAATCAGGGGACGAAGTCACAGGTAGGCATTGTCTATAGACCGCGAAGAGTTGCGTCACTGTAGGACAAAGTATAAATCAGGAAATAATGGGGGCATGTAAGTAGGGTGCTACAATTGTCATGGGTGATTTTAATCTGCATATTGAATGGACAAATCAGATTGGCAGGGGTAACACGGGAAAAGAGTTTGTAGGGTGCATCAGGGATTGTTTCTTAGAGCAATACGTAGCAGGACCTACCCGGGAACAGGCTATTTTAGATCTAGTAATGTGTAATGAGGTGGGATTAATAAGAGTTATGGTAATTAAGGATCGTCGAGAGTGTAGCAATCACAACATAGTGGAATTTCAAACTCAGTTTGAGGGCAAGCAACTCCGGTCTCAAACCAATGTCCTCCAATTTAACCAATTTAAACCAATTTAACTAAGGGCAGTTACAGAGGTACGAAGAAAGAATTGTTTAAAGCGTGCTGAGAAAATAGACCGAGGGGAAAGTTAGTGGATGAGCAATGGCAAACGTTTAAGCAGGTATTTCATAATGCTCAGCAAAAAATTAATCCTGGACAAAAAAAAAAGGAATCAGTGAGAAGGATGAACCACCCATGGTTAACAAAGGTGGTCACGGAGAGTATTCAATCAAAAACGAAGGCATACAAAGTGGCGCAAACTAGTAGCAGGCCAGAGGATTGGGAATTTTTTAGGAACCAACAGCGGATGACTAAAAAGCTAATAAAGAAGGAGAAAATTGATTATGTAAGTAAATTAGCAAGAATATAAAAATGAACAGCAAGAGCTGTTCCATTGGGACGGGCTTCATTTGAACCTGGGACCAGTGTCCTGACAATTCATATAACTAGGGTTGTAGTTAGGACTTCAAACTAATTAGTGGGTCCAAGGGCCCAAACACACCTTTCAAATGAAGCAGCATTTCACTTGCACTTCTCTCAATTTAGTCTACTGCATTCGTTGCCCCCAATGCAGTTTCCTCCACATTGGAGAGACCAAACACAGACTGGGTGACCGCTTTGCGGATCACCTTCGCTGTGTCCGCAAGCATGACCCAGACCTCCCTGCCGCTTGCCATTTCAACACTCCACCCTGCGCTCATGCCCACATGTCCGTCCTTGGCCTGCTGCATTGTTCCAGTGAAGCTCAATGCAAACTGGAGGAACAGCACCTCATCTTCCGACTAGGCACTTTACAGCCTTCCGGACTGAAAATTGAGTTCAACAATTTTAGATCATGAACTCTCTCCTCCATTCCCACCCCCTTTCTGATCCCCCTTTCTCCCAATAATTTATATAGATTTTTCTTTTCCCACCTATTTCCATTATTTTTAAATGTATTTCCATCCATTGTTTTATCTCTGCCTTTTAGCCTATTTCGATCCCTTCCCCCCACCCCACCCCCACTAGGGCTATCTGTACCTTTATTATCACATTCCTTAGATAATATCACCAGCTTCAACACCTCTTTGTCCTTTTGTCTATGAAATCTTTTGGCTATCTCCACCTATCACTGGCCCTCTATCCAGCTCTACCTGTCCCACCCCCTTAAACCAGCTTATATGTCACCTCTTTTCTATTTTTCCTTAGTTCTGTTGAAGAGTCATATGGACTCGAAACATTAACTGTGTTCCTCTCCGCAGATGCTGTCAGACCTGCTGAGTTTTTCCAGGTATTTTTGTTTCTGTTTTGGATTTCCAGCATGCACAGTTTTTAACTTTTATCTTAGTGGGGGGGAGGGTTCAATTGAAGGGAAGTTTACAAAATCAAAAAGAAACGAGAGAGCAGAGGTGCAGGGTAGTGAAGAGGCGAACGATTATCAAAGGATGACAGGAAGGGGCAGAAAATATAAGCAGAAGAGTGCAGCAGAAATTAGAACCATAATGAATAATAACGGTAAAAGGTTACAGCTTAAGGCTCTTTATATGAATGCAAGCAGCATTTGTAGCAAGATAGATGAGTTGACGGCACAGATGGAAAAAAGTGAATATGACTTGATAGCTATTACAGAGATGTTATTGCAGGGTGACCAAGACTGGAAACTCAATATTCAAGGGTATTCGACAGTCGGGAAAAAATAGGCAAAAACGAAAAGGAGATGGGGTAACTTTGTTAATAAAGGAAGATTTCAGTGCAGTGGTGAGTAGTGATATAGGTTGTGCAATAGATTGTGATGTGGAATCAGTTTGGGCAGAAATCAGGAATAGCAAGGGGACGAAGTCACGGGTGGGAGTTGTCTATAGACTGCGAAGAGTTGCATCACTGTAGGACAAAGTATAAATCAGGAAATAATGGGGGCATGTAAGTAGGGTGCTACAATTGTCATGGGTGATTTTAATCTGCATATTGAATGGACAAATCAGATTGGCAGGGGTAACACGGGAGAAGAGTTTGTAGAGTGCATCAGGGATTGTTTCTTAGAGCAATATGTAGCAGGACCTACCCGGGAACAGGCTATTTTAGATCTAGTAATGTGTAATGAGGTGGGATTAATAAGAGTTATGGTAATTAAGGATCGTCGAGAGTGTAGCAATCACAACATAGTGGAATTTCAAACTCAGTTTGAGGGCAAGCAACCCAGGTCTCAAACCAATGTCCTCAATTTAACTAAGGGCAGTTACAGAGGTACGAAGAAAGAGTTGTCTAAAGCGGGCTGAGAAACTAGACTAAGAGGAAGGCTAGAGGAAGATCAGTGGCATACATTTAAGCAGATATTTCATAACGCTCAGCAAAAATTTATCCCAGTCAAAAAGGAGGACTCGAGAAGGATGAACCACCCATGGTAACAAAGGTGGTCAAGGAGAGTATCCAATCAAAAGCAAGTATACAAAGTGGCGAAAATTAGTGGCAGGCCAGAGGATTGAGGAATTTTTAGGAACCAGCAGTGGATGACAAAAAAAGCTAATAGAGAAGGAGAAAATTATGAAAGTAAACTGGCAAGAAATATAAAAACAAACAGCAAAAGCTTCTAGGGGTATGTAAAAAGAAAGAGGGTGGCTAAAGTGAGCATGGGACCCTTGGAGGATGCGACTGGAGAATTGATAACAGGGAAATAGCAGATAATTTAAACTAATATTTTGCATCGATCATCACTGTGGAGGACACTATAAATATCCCAAACGATATCAGATAAGCAAGGAGTTAATGGGAGGAAAGATCTTATAACAGTCTCTATCAAGAGTATTTGACAAGCTAATGTGACTGAAGGCAGACAAGTCGCCAGGACCTGATGGCCTGCATCCAAGGGTTTTAAAGGAAGTGGCTGTAGAGATAGTGGAGGCATTGGTCGAAATATTCCAGAACTCACTGGATTCCAGGAGCCTTCCAGCGGATTGGAAAACCGTTAATGTGATGCCCCTGATCAAGAAGGGAGGGAGACAAAAAGCAGGAAAGCCTCGGCCAGTCAACCTAACATCTGTCATTGGGAAAATGCTACAGTATATTATTAAGGAAGAAATAGCAGGACATTTAGAAAAGCTTAACGCAATCAAACAGAGTCAACATGGTTTTGTGAAAGGGAAATCATGTTTGACAAATTTGCTAGAGTTCTTTGAGGATATAACAAGCAGAGTTGATAAAGAGGAATCGGTAGGTGTAGTGAATTTGGATTTCCAGAAGGCATTCAATAAGGTGCCACATAAAAGGTTATTGCACAATATAGGAGCTTACGGTATTGGCGGTAATGTATTAGCATGGATTGAGGATTGGTTAACACACAAAAGACAGAGTTGGGATTAATGTTTCAGGTTGGAAAGACATAACTAGTGGAGTGCCACAAGGATCAGTACTCGGGCCTCAATTATTTACTATCTATATTAATGACTTGGAGGAGGGGACAGAGTGTAATGTATCCGAATTTGCTGATGATACAAAAATAGTTGGGAGGGCATGTTGTGATGCAGACATAAGGAATCTGCATGGGACCATTGACAGGTTGAGTGAGTGGGCAAAACTTGGCAGATGGACTTTAATGTAGGAAAGTGTGAGGTCATGCACTTTGGTAGGAAAAATCAAAAGGCAGACTATTATTTAAATGGAGAGAGACTCCAAAAAAGTGCAGCACAGAGGGATCTGGGTGTTCTTGTGCATGAAACACAAAAAGTTAGCATGCAGGTGCAGCAAGTAATTAAGAAGGCAAATGAAATTTTGGCCTGTATTGCTAGGGGGTTGGAGTTTAAAAATAGGGAAGTCTTGTTACAACTGTACAGGTGTTGGTGAAGCCGCACCTGGAGTACTGTGTATAGTTTTGGTCCCTGTATTTAAGAAAGGCATTGGATGCAGTTCAAAAGAGCTTCGCTAGGCTGATTCCTGGGATGAAAGGGTTGATTTATCAAGAACGGCTAAACAGGTTAGGCCTTTATTCATTAAAGTTTAGAAGAATGAGGGGTGATCTTATTGAAATGTACAAGATTCTGAGCGGGCTTGACATGGCAGATGTTGAGAAGATGTTTCACTAGTGGGGAATCTTGAACTGGGGAACTAGCTACAGAATAAGGGGATACTCATTTAAAACTGAAATGCGAAGGAATTTCTTTTCTCAGAGGGTAGTGAATGTCTAGAATTCTCTACCCCAGAGAGTTGTGGAGGGTAGATCACTGAAAATATTTAAAGAGGAGGTAGATAGATTTTTGAAATATCGGGGAGTTGAGGGCTATGAGGAGCTGGCATGAAAGAGGAGTTGAGGCCTGGGGCAGATCAGCGTGATCTTATTGAATGGCGGGGCAGGCTTAAGGGACCGAATAGCCTACTGCTGTTCCTATTTCTTATGTTGTTATGTGATGGGAGATGGGGGTCTACTAACTTCACCATAAGGCTTGGGAGGAGGTTGCCAGGGCGGTCAGCGCCTGCGACCCTCAGAAAAGGACAAATACTCAGTGCAGAAAAAAGATGAATGATCTCATCTGCTCCGCCAGGGTAAGTCAATCTTCTCACTCTCAACTCTCACTCTCATAAGGCCTTCAGGCATTTGCAGGGTTACAGTCCAGAGGGATCTCACACACTACCAGCACAACAGGCATCATCACTGATTCTCTTACATGCTCTTTTAAACCTTCATCTTTTGTTACATCCTGCACAAGTCGCATCTTCACCTCTTAAATAGGTCCACTCAGAACACACAACAGGCAGGTATGCTTATCTTCTGCTTTGGAATCTGTCCTGCTCACAGTCTGTCCTTCTGCCTTTATGCAGGAAAAGATCACCGACAACAACAGAAAGAGGTGCCGGGCAGGAAGGAGAATGCCAGAGCTCAGGCCAATCACCCCCTTTGAAGAGCAGGCAGCAGAGCTGGCCAGTGAGGACAGGGACCATTCCTGCGCCGAAGGTAAGATTGTCATCTCCCAACAAGCCAGTGAGGCCCCACCCACTAGTCTTCACCCACCCGCCGACACTGTGAGTGCTCTTTAATGTAGGTGACTATCCAGCCCATCACTAATTGTCTCTTCTCCCTATTACGGCCAGCAGCAAGAAAAGGAGGAGGCACACTGCCAGCCAGTCCATCAGCCCCAGCCCCCAGAGCACCACAGATGAGGATCTGAGGACCCACTAAATATAGAGCTTCCACTGCATCCACCTGCACTCTCCACCAGCGCAGAGTTACACATCTCAGTGGGACCTAATTTTAGGGCAGGTTTGGGGTCACCATCTGGTTAGCACAGCACAGATTCAGGTCTACAGCATGCAGAGGCAGTGACAGCCAAGGTCACTGGCCCTTGGAGAACTGGTAGAGGCCAGGCTCCTGCTGAGTCCGAGTCTGATGATGAACCCTGGAATCAGCCCTCAGAGAGATGTTGGATAGAGCGGGCAGGGTTGTCAGAGGCCATCACCAGACTAGAATGCAGGATGGAAGAATCCGTCTATGTTCTGTCTGATGTCAGGGCTCTGACATGCCAGCACATCGCGGTCACCATTGGAAGGATGGTAACCACCATAGAGAGCCTGGTCCAGCAGAAGGTTCAGTTTATGTCGGATATGCGTTCGGACAAGCACACTACCCCTATAGCCATGAGTGCAATCCACCAATGACTAGGCAAGGGGGGAACGTGGCACCTCGATCTCCCAACAGGAGCCCCTTCTCCACAAGGAGTCAGGAAGAGGCACTCGGGCACCCACAACGGCGACATGAGCAAAGCCTGTTGCTCTATCAACATGGTGGTTGAGCAATGCATCTCTTAGACTTGCGTCAGAGGATCATATCATGTGGTCTCATGAGTATAAATTTAACAGTTTAGTTTATTCACCTGATGCTGCTTCACTGAAGACTGGTCTGTGTGGATCTCGTAGATTTTAATGGCGACCTGCATTGAAGTCATTCTAACTTGATGATTCTTTCAATGTCTTCCGTGTAATGTCTGTCAGGCTTGGGTGTGGGTTACATTTCAAGTATTAGTTAGGGGCCTTAGCCACTCATGGCAGCCTGCAGTATGATTTCATGACTGCATTTATGGTTAGACTCCACCCCTATAGTAGTTCCCATTCTCCATCTGTACGATGCAGAGCTATGGACCTAGCTAGCATTTGGTGACTCCTGAGACTTATGGAAGACATACAAACTCTATTCAAGAGTAGAGGCGTGTATCTAGGCTCACGATGCCAGACTATTAAATGGGAGGATGCTGTTTTGCACCTGAAGGTCTGGCTGGTGTGGCTTGACAGAATCACTGAGCTAGCTCTTCGAAGAGCAATCGACATGGGTATCTGATCATGACAATGGCATCAATGTTCCAGGTTTCCTCGTGCATATCTGAAACTGCTGGAGTGAATATGAGGAGGCCTCAATTGGGATCAGAGCAAAGTTCCACTGCATCTGATGTGTGCCCTTTATTATTGATGAAGTTATTAAGTAATACCTAAATGCAGTGTCGGCACTTACTGGGCCAGCTCGGACCCAGGTGCCAAGGCAATGCTGGACATGAGCTTGGGAAGCTCCATCCTAAAGTTGGGTTGAGTGCTTGTCAATGATTAGACGATGGTGCTGCTGAAGATCTCTCTGTGCACAGAAGGTGACCTGATTCAGGCTCACATCCATGTCTGCAAGTGACAGATCCCAGCGTCCTAAATAACAATCTCATGCTGGGAACTCAGTAAGAGTATGAGGCCAGAACATTATTCTTGTGTGAGAGATGGCCTGTGGAGAGATGCCACAGTCCGGATTCAGATCAGTCCTCAGACGTTCATGCAGGAACCAGTGATTGATGATTTCCCTCCTTGAGATGCCTTGCAATGCCCCAGGCATATTGCCATGAGTGCACTGAGGCTTTCATTGCTGCTTCTGCCTGTTGAAGGCTGCCATAGGCAGTGAAATGTTGGCATGAGGCTTGAAAATACTGCACTTTGTCTAATTTATTCAAAGCAAGCACGGGCGGAGTTCTTAACCTATAACAGAGTGACCACATGCTCCAGAGGCTGCCTAACTTTCCAAGGATGAGGCCATCAACAGGCAAGATTGTGACTACTCATTCTGAGATTGATGTCCTTCATTGAGACGCTGAGGATGGCAAAGGAGGTGTTAAGGTCGAGCCTGCATGGAGGGCACAGGTGAAAGAGGCTTGTACGAGCTAGTCATCATCATCACCCTGGTATCTTGTGGCTATAAGGATCTCAAGAGCACATCTGCCACATCTGGACCATTCTATGGCCTCTTCATCTGGGGCCTCATCAAGCTCATCCCTTGCGATGTTCTCCTCATCAGACATAATGTGCATCTCTTCCATCTATCCATCTGGCAACTCAACCCCCCTACCCTTTGAAGCGCCAGGTTGTGTAGAGCGCAGCAAGCCATGATGGTGTGGGACACCCTCTGGGGAGAATGGCGGAGAGTGCCACCTGACTGGTCCAGACATCTGAAATGCATCTTCAATATGCCAATGGTCTGCTCAATCAAGGAGCATGTTGCAGAATGAATTGCCTTGTACCTCTCCTCTGAAGCACTCTGTGGCCACCAAATGAGCGTCATTAGCCATGTCTTTTGGGGATAGTCTTTATGATTGATGAGCCAACCCTGAATGCACTGAGGGCCATAGTGTCATAGAGTTCTACAGCACAGAAACAGGCCCTTCGGCCCATCATGTTTGTGCTGGACATCAAGTACCTGTCGATTCTAATCCCATTTTCTTGGCCCACAGCCCTGTATACTATGGCGCTTCAAGTGTTCATCTAAATACTTCTTAAGTGTTGTGAGGGTTCCTACCTCTACCACCCCCTCAGGTAGTGTGTTCCAGACTCCAACCACCCTCTGGATGAAAAAAGTTTCCCTCAAATCCCCTCTAAACCTTTTGACCCTTAAATCTATGCCCCCTGGTTATTGACACCTTAACTAAGGGGAAAAGTTTCTTCCCTCAGCCTTCTCTGCTCCAAGGAAAACAACTCCAGCCTATCCAATCTCTCTTCATAGCTGAAACGCTCCAACCCAGGCAACATCCTAGTGAATCTCCTCTGCACCCTCTCCAGTGTAATCACATTCTTTCTATAGTGTGGCAACCAGAACTGCATACAGTACTCCTGCTGTGGCTTAACTAGGATTTTATATAGCTCCAACTTAACCTCCCTGCTCTTATATTCTATGATAAAGGCAAAATACTGTGGATTCTGGCAATCTGAAACAAAAACAAAAAGTGCTGGAAAAACTCAGCAGGTCTGACAGCATCTGTGGAGAGAAAGACAGGCTTAACATTTCGAGTCCGTGTGACTCTTCTTCAGAACTAAAGAGAAGTAAAAATATTGTGAAATGTATACTGTTTAAGGTGGGTGGAACAGGTGAAGCTGGATAGAAGGCCAGCGATAGATGGAGGCAAAGGAGAGATTGCAATAGATATCATAAACAGAAGGTCAAAGGGATGTTGATGATGGTGGTATTGGATAATGGAGGTGCTAATGGTGACATTAAGAGTAGAAAGCAGAATGAGCAAGTGACAGGTGGCCCTAGTAGGGGTGGGGTGGGGGGAGGGGACAGTGGTGGGAAAAAAGATCGAAATAGGCTAAAAGGTGGGGATAAAAAATGAATAAAAATAGAAATAAGTTTTAAAGATAATAAAAATAAAAATAGGTGGGAAAAATATATATATAAAAATAAAAATGAATATTGAAAAAAGGGGATCAAAAAGGGGTGAGGATGGAGGAAAGAGTTCATGGTCTGAAGTTGTTGAACTCAATGTTAAGTCCGGAAGGCTGTAAAGTGCCTAATCAGAAGATGAGGTGCTGTTCCTCCAGTTTGTGTTGAGCTTCACTGGAACATTGCAGTAGGCCAAGGACAGACATGTGGGCATGAGAGCAGGATGGTGTGTTGAAATGGCAAGCAACAGGAAGGCCTGGATCATGCTTGCAGACAGACCGAAGGTGTTCCACAAAGCAATCACCCAATCTGTGTTTGGTCTCTCCAATGTAGAGGAGACCGCATTGAGAGCAGCGAATGCAGTAGACCAAATTGAGGGAAGTGCAAGTGAAGTGCTGCTTCATTTGAAAGGAGCGTTTGGGCCCTTGGACAGTGAGGAGGGGGAAATGCGTCATCGTATAAACACACACAACCTCTCCCTCCAGCAGCACCGGCTCACCCTACCTCAGAGCTGTCCTTGCCCCCAGTTTCATTTTATTCTTCGTCCCATCTGATGCCTTAACAAGAAACTTTGTGTCTCTCTTTCAGGTGCGAAGGAACGCAAGCTCCAACAACTTATTGATACCAACGCCCATCTAGGACCCTCCATCCCCTTCCCATCCCTCTGACCCCATCCCGTCTTCTAATCCCAGCCATTGCCATGTGTTCACCAAATCCCTGACGTTCCCCTCTCTGATGCTGAACGTTCAGTACTCAGCAAAGGACTCAGTTTCATACCCTTACGCCCTCTCCTCAATAAATTCCGGGCTCGGCACGATGCTCAGCTCCTCTTCCACCGCCTTCGTCTCCGTGCTCACTTCTTTGGGCAGGAGTCCTCCCCCAAGTCAACGGATCCTTTCACCTGCCTCCAGTATTCTCCCTCTGGCCTCTTACCTGCCTTTGATCTTTTCATTAAGAACTGTCAGCGTGATATCAGCCGTCTCAGTTTCTCTGCTCTTCTCACCCACTCTAACCTGTCTCCTTCTGAACTTGCTGCACTCCGTTCTCTCAGGTCCAACCCTGACTTTGTTATCAAACCTGCTGACAAGGGTGGTGCTGTTGTTGTCTGGTATACTGACCTCTACCTCGCAGAGGCTGAGCGCCAACTCGCAGGCACTTCATCCTACCTGCCCCTGGACCATGACCCCACCACCGAACATCAAGCCATTGTTTCCAGGGCTATTACTGACCTCATTTCCTCTGGAGATCTTCCCTCCAACAGCTTCCAACCTCATAGTCTCCCAACCTCGGACAGCCCGCTTCTACCTCCTCCTCAAAATCCACAAACAGTACTGTCCCAGTAGACCGATCGTGTCAGCCTGTTCCTGCCCCATGGAACTCATTTCTTCCTATCTTGACTCCTTCTCTCTCCCCTTGTCGAGTCTCTTCCCACCTACATCTGTGTGATTCCTCTGATACCCTACATCATATCAACAATTTCCAGTTCCCTGGCCCCAACTGCCTCCTCTTCACCATGGACGCCCAATCCTTCTACACCTTCATCCACCACCAGGATGGTCTGAGGGCTCTCTGTTTCTTCCTTGAACAGAGGCTCGAACAATTACCATCAACCACCACTCTCCGTCTGGTTGAACTTGTTCTCTCACTGAACAATTTCCCCTTAAACATGCCTCACTTCCTCCAAATAAAAGGCATGGCTATGGGTACCTGCATGGGCCCCAGTTATGCCTGTCTCTTTATGGGGTATGTGGAACATTCCTTTTTCCAGTCCTACTCAGGCTCCCTCCCACAACACTTTCTCTGGTGCATCGATAACTGTTTCGATGCCACTTCATGCTCTCATCTGGACCTGGAAAAACTTATTAATTTTGCTTCCAATTTCCATGCCTCCATCACTTTCACATGGTCCATGTCTGACACTACTCTTTCCTTCCTTGGACCTCTCTGTCTCAATTTCTGGTGATAGACTACCCCCACCAATATCCATTACAAGCCCACTAACTCCCACAGCTACCTCGACTACAGCTCCTCAAACCTCGATTTCTGTAAGGATTCCATCCATTCTCTCAGTTCCTTTGCCTCCTTCGCATTTCTTCTGATGATGCCACTTTCCAAAACAGTGCTTCTGACATGTTTCCCTTCTTCCTTAACTGAGGTTTTCCACCCACGGTGGTTGACAGGGCCCTCAACCGTGTCCAACCCATCTTCCATTACTCTGCCCTCACACTTTCCTCTCCTGCCCAGAACCAGGATAGGGTCCCCCTTGTCCTCACTTTTCACCCCACCAGCCTCCACATTCAAAGGATCATCTTCCGCCATTTCCGCCAACTCCAGCATGATGCCAGCACAAAACACATCTTCCCTTCACCCCCCCTGTCGGCATTCCGTAGGGACCATTCCCTCTGGGACACCCTGGTCCACTCCTCCTTTAGCCCCAAAATCTCAACCTCCTCTCACGGCACCTTCCATGCAATCGCAGAAGGTGCAACACCTGCCCCTTTACTTCCCCCCTCCTCACCATCCAAGGGCCCAAACACTCCTTTCAAGTGAAGCAGTGCTTCCCTCAATTTGGTCTAATGCATTCACTGCTCCCAATGCGGTCTCCTCTACATTAGAGAGACCAAACACAGACTGGTTGATCGCTTTGCAGAACACCTTCGGTCTGTCCACAAGCATAACCCAGACCTTCCTGTTGCTTGCCATTTCAACACACCATCCTGCTCTCATGCCCACATGTCTGTCCTTGGGCTAATGCAATGTTCCAGTGAAGCTCAACACAAACTGGAGGAACAGCACCTCATCTTCTGATTAGGCACTTTACAGCCTTCCGGACTTAACATTGAGTTCAACAACTTCAGACCATGAACTCTTTCCTCCATCCTCACCCCTTTTTGATCCCCTTTTTTCAATATTCATTTTTATTTTTATATATATATTTTTCCCACCTATTTTTATTTTTATTATCTTTAGAATTTATTTCTATTTTTATTCATTGTTTTATCCCCACCTTTTAGCTTATTTCGATCTTTTTTCCCACCATCGTCCCCTCCCCGCACCCCACCCCTACTAGGGCCACCTGTCACTTGCTCATTCTGCTTTCCACTCTTAATGTCACCATTAGCACCTCCATTATCCAATACCACCATCATCAACATCCCTTTGACCTTCTGTTTATGATATCTTTTGCAATCTCTCCTTTGCCTCCACCTATTGCTGACCTTCTATCCAGCTTTACCTGTTCCACCCCCGCCTTCCACCTTAAACAGTATACGTTTCACCATATTTTTACTTCTCTTTAATTCTGTGGAAGAGTCATACGGACTCGAAACCCTGCCTCTCCAGAACTTTTTCCAATAGTTTCCCTACCACAGATGTTAGACTCACTGGCCTGAGATTACCTGGTTTATCCCTAATACCCTTCTTGAATAATGGTGCCACATTCGCTGTCCTCCAGTCCTCTGGCACCTCTCCTGTGGCCAGAGAGGATTTGAAAATTAATGTCAGAGCCCCTGAAATCTCCTCCCTTGCCTCACACAGCAGCTTGGGATACATCTCATCTGGGCCTGGGAATCTATCCACTTTTAAGCCTGCTAAAGCTGCTAATACCTCCTCCCTTTCAATGCTAATTTGTCCAAGTATATCACAGTGCCCCTCCCTGATTTCTACACCTGCATCATTCTTCTCCATAGCAAACACAGATGAAAAGTAATTATTTAAAACCTCACCTGGGAGGCCTGTGGCTCCTGCGAGTGACTCAAGATGTAGGAGTTATGTGAGCTCCCGGGGTATCTCACACAGAGCAGCATAATCTTCTTTTGGTGATCACAGATCAGCTGCACATTCAGAGAATGGAAGCCTTTTCTATTGATGAATCTTTGTAGCTGCTGCCAGGGAGCTCTTAATGCCACATGTGTGCAGTCAGTGGTATCCTGCACCTGTGGGAAACTGGAGATCACTGTAAATCCCACTGCTGTGGCAGCCCGGCTGGATTCATCCAGGGAGAACTGGACGTAATTATATGCCTTATTGAACAGGGCATTGTTGATGGCTTGAATGCATTTATGAGCGGAGGATTGTGATATTCCACAGCGGTCCCCAGAAAATCCCTGGAACAAGCCACTCACAAAAAAGTTGTGTGGCAGTCAGCTTTCGAGCCACCGGCAATGGATAGCCTCCCATTCCTCCTGAAGAATGAGGCAGATGTGAACCACCACATTCTTGATAAACTAAGGCATCTTCAACGCTGTCTCTCACTCATCTGCAAATATCAGATGTGTCTTCAGTACATGCTGGGTCACGCCAAATGCCTTCATCAGCTACTGGGTCTTCATGGGGCCCTGCTGGCCCATGTTCCTCAGGGCAAAGCACTTCCCTTTGCCCTGCCTGACAGCGACAGGCCCTTCTTTTGCTCCTCAGTTACATGAAAACCATGAAAAAGGCAACGTTGCCTGCTGCCTGCATTCTGCACTCCTCGTGTCTATGGAAAAATAGTTCGGAGACATGATTGAACATTACCCTGCAATGATCACCTTCCATCACCAAGCTGGGGAGTCAGTGTGAAGCCCTTGGGCTGCCCTCATTCCAAGCATTCCATTCCCAGATCCTCTCTTGCAGCTGTAGCATTAAGGATCACTGGTGGCTGAGTTCCCCCCGCCCACACTCACACTACACCCCAGCATGACAGCACATTCACAAAGGGGGTTGGACCTGGATGAGTACAGCCAGGTACTGTCAGCCTCAGTCAGGGCACTGTCAGGCTGCCTCCTTTGGAGTAGACTAGGGCTAAGCCTTGCACTAATGTAATGACCGTAATCATTGAGCCATGCAAAGCCTGAACCTCTCAACTGCAATGTGTGGGGTTGTTTGGAGCATTTTGCATGTGTACTTTAGCTGTGGCCCCTGGAGGATTCTTGCAAGAATGCGCATCATGAGTTAAGGTGCCCAAATCCTTCAATTGGCAATCGAGTCGTCCTAACATGTCTCAGCTGAGCCTTGCTCTCCATGTCTTGAAGTGGAAATTATTAGGGTGTCCCTTCAATTGGCCCAAAAGTGCAGCAGTCAATACCTCAACAAACTCTCAGACCCTTTCACTGCGAATTTTTCCAAGGTTATTTTCCAACTGCGTCATTCCATCGTCTGTCGAAATGGTGCTGCTCCGCTTCTCTTATGAGATCAGCTTCCAACCCCCTACTGTGACTCTCCAAGTCCCTCCTATATTCCTGGAAGAGCATCACATGCAAGTTTTCCTCCCTCTGATTACTCTCCTGCCTCGCCCTCTAACCCTGAAGCCCATCGTAATTCTTGTAGATCTCCCTGTCCTCCCCAAACAACCATTTTCTGCGAATGTCCTGATGCACCATGTCGACCTGACTGCTCCTCACCTTGAGCTCCTATGCACAATGACCTATCAAGACTCTCCCATGAGACCATCGAGTGATCCTCTCTTAGTTACCAGTTCTTCATTTACAGGCCACAGATGCCTCCCCTGACTGTGACTGTGACTGTGCCATCTGCAGCCCTGTACCAAGCCACCAACCCCCAGGACCCAAACGTGCTCAGGCTCCGGCAGCCAGAGGACAACTGCCAAGGTCATCAGGGCAACCAGGACAGCAGAGTCAGCAGGCTGCCTCCAACGCCACTGTCAGAGAGGGGGGGGGAACAAAGACACATCACCCCCAGACGTTAGTTGAAGGCACCTTGAGCACAGCAGGAGCGTGTCATGGGTGACATTTCTGGCTTTAATTATTTTGACTCTTGTATTAGGGATGAACACCTCGTTTGTTCTTTGTTTTTTCATGTGAACTAACATAAACATTTATTTGACTTAAATGGGCTGAGTTGGCTGGATGGTGTGAACAGGTGCCAGATGCAGCACAGACGTATAAAAGTGTGGTGTTGTGTGGTACTGGGGTACTGGGTTGGACTCTCATTATCTGATTGTTAGCAAAGGAGGCAGTGCCATTGGCTTGGTGAGGCATTGATGCCTTGGATGCCTAGCAGAAGGTTCACTGCATGGTGTCCCGGCCTCCATGAGGAATGTCCTCTGCCTCGAGGTCCTCGCCCTGCGCCTCCCCAGGCTCTTCCTCCGAGCCATCACTTGAGTCATCCTCCATGGCCTGTGGAACTACCTCGCTTTCCTCAGCTTCCAGTGAGTCCCCCTTTGACAGAGCCAGGTTGTGCAAGGTGCAGCATGCAACGACGATGCGGGAGACACGCTCTGGAGGGTACTGTAATACTCTTCCTGATTGGTCCAGGCATCTGAAGCACATCTTCAGCAGCCCAGTGGTCCCCTCCACCACTGCCCTTGTGGAGGCATGACTCCTGTTGTATCTTTCCTCGGCCTTTTTGGGTGATGGAGTGGGGTCATCAGCCACCTCTTCCAGTGATAGCCCATGTCACCCAGGAGCCATCCATCCATTCATGCAGGAGCCATGAACAGCCTTGGTACCTGTGAGTGCCACAAGACATGAGCATCGTGTGATCTCCCAGGGTAACGGGCACAAACTTGGAGAATCTGTGTCCTGTGTCATCAACAATCTGAACCCTTTCTGTTTAGGAAAGCCCTAGGCTCACCTGTTGGCACCTTGATGACCACATGAGTGTAATCTACTACACCCTGGACACGGGGGAACCCAGCCATCGCAGCGAAGCCTCATGCTTTCTCCGCCTGGCTTACCTCATCTGTCTGGAAGTGGATGAACGTGGACATGTCTAAAGATAGCATCAGTCAAAAGCTTGACGCAACTGTGCGCAGCTGATTGAGAAACGCCGTACAGATCCCCCACTGAGCCCTGAAAAGAACCAGAGGCATAGAAGTTGAGGGCCACTGTGACCTTCAAAGCGACTAGCATGGGGTGTCCGCCCACACAGTTGGAGGTGATTTCCAGACCTATCATGTGACATATTGCTGTCACTGTGTCCCTGGAGAGGCGGAGTCTCCTGAAGTGCTGGACCTCGGACATCTGGAGGTAATTGCAGCACTGCCCCTCTAGACGCTGAGTAGCAGTGTTTTTGGCATGTCCTCTCGCCTTAACCTCCCTGTTGGCCCTGCACTAACTGAGCCCATGCCTCTCTTAAAGGTCTGTCCCTGGGATGCTGCCCATGCCCACTTGGCCTCCTCTCCCTCCTGCTCCTCTCTTCTTCTTCAGAGGAGGTTCCACCAGCGGAACATACTTTCCCCATTAGATGGGATGCAGAGGAGCAGTGTCTTGAAAATGAAGGAACACTGTGCTGCAATGCTCAGAGGAACCTTCCAGGGAAGATGAGGACCTGAGATGCTGAAAGGCAGGCTTGACAATCAAATTAGATGCCAAGAAACTCTGGGACAACTCTGTACTCACACAGCAAAGAACTGGCAATGACAGAGAAAGTGCTGCTGCTCCAGGGGCCTTTTATCCCGCCCATGGATGAGGAAATGATTAAAACGTGAATTCCGCCCACCCATTTTGCCCATGCGACAAGCTAAATATTGTACAGGCAATGTAAAATCACAGTCAACGGGCTTTTTAATGATCTTAATTGGCCCTTTAATTGCCGGCGGGTGCTGCTCCAACTCCCGTGCACACCCGCCGACCTCAATATTGCATGCATGCGCGATGACATCGGGACACATGCCTGACGTCTTTTCACGCAACTTTATGTGCGTTCGGGACGGGCGCGCGCCTGACCTCGGAACACAAGATTCAGGCCCATGTATTTAAACACAGTCACTGTGTCAATTAGAAATCTCCTGTTCTAATGAGTTTTCTTTATCATTTTTACACCTTTGTTCAGGAACCAGTTAAGTCAAAAATTGCTTGCTAAGTGGCACAGTTGTTTTTGAAATATGTGAGAATCTAGGGACAATTGGCAGACAATGCTAATCTTCAAATGCTGAGCCATTAGAGGAAATATGAAGAAAGTAGCAAGACCCACACGATAACACATCCCGCACAATAAGTCCTTTTCATTTAAAAATAAATGACTGCTGCATTGAAGATTCACATGGTATAGATTGATTGCTATGCTTTAGTTCCAGTTAGGAATCAGAACTCAGACGGTGAGCTAGAATAAGTACAATCCAAATACAACAGCGATTATTAATAATCTGCCAAGAGACAAACTGGACAATTTTATTCAAAACTCCTGTTACTTCCTAAAATTGTTTTGAAAATGGTTACTTTGGCTCCTTGTGAACTGATGTTATTTTAATAAATTTTCTTGAGCATTTTGAAGATCATGCTGTTCCCTACAATTCTCTGTTTTTCTCAGTTGACCAATTAATTAAGGCTAGTATGAATTGGTCTCATGGTGCGTTATATTCCATCTTTTGGAAGGGATATATAGCCTACATTTTCTTCAGTGATAATCGGTATTAATTAAATACAAACAGAAAATGCTGACAGTAGTCAGAAAGTCTGGCTGCATCTGTGGAGAGAGAAGCAAAGTTAACATTTCAGGTCCATGACCTTACATCAGAACATGAAAATGTTAGAGCTGTAATAAGTTTGGATAGGCGAAAGGGAAGAGAGCGGGAAAAAAATAACAAAGGGAAGGTCTGTAATAGGGTGGAAGACAGGAGAGATTAATGACAAAAGGATTCATGGTGCCAGGCCAAAGGAAGTGGTAAAGGGAGAAAAAACAAGAGATTTGTCTAGAAGAGATCTGAGTGGCAAACAGACCAGCCATGATCTTATTAAATGGCGGAGCAGGCACGAGGGACCGAATGGCCTATTTCTGCCCTTATTTCATATGTTTGTATGTTCATAATAAATTTTGGGTCAAAATGCTGGAACTCCCTTCCTAACAGCACTGTGGGTGTACCTACACCACAAGGACTGCAGCGGTTCTAGAAGGCAGCTCACCACCACCTTCAAGGGCAATTCGGGATGAGCAATAAATGCCGGCCCAGCCAGTGACACCCATAGCCCATGAATAAATTTTAAATAAATAAAGCAAGAAGTACAGGTAAATCACTGTTTCACCTAGAAGGAGTGTTTGGGGACATGGATGGTGAGGAGGGAGGAGGCAAAAGGGCAGGTGTTGTACCTCCTGCACTTGCATGGAAAAGTGCCAGGGGAAGGACAGGGGTGTTGTGGGCAACTGTGGACTGGTCCAGGATGTTGTGGAGGAATGGCCCCTTTGGAATGCTGTTCACGCTGCTTTATCATCACCGAGTCAAAATCCTCCAGCTCCCCCTCTAACATCCCTACGGCTACATTCACTTCAATCTTCTCAAGGACGATTAGGGATGGGCAATAAACACTGGTCTTAACAGTGATGCTCACATCCTCTGAGCAAATTATCAAAAACAAACACAAATCCCAGAATTTAAGAAGTGATTGGAGGGCACATCGGCTCTAGATTGTCCCAAGGAGGTCTCATTGGAATTTCAGAAGGGTTTATTCTCTGTATCATTCTTCAATTACAATTGTTTTGAAACTAAAAAAGCTTTGAACAAGAAATGAAGAAAACTTCAATTCTTGACTTTTAGAAGAAGCGTATATATTTGAATGCTATTCTATCTATTCTTAGGAAAAAATTATCCCCCTATCGGGGGGGATGTGCAGGGGCGGGCGGAGGCGGACGCGAACCCGATCGGCGCCCCTGATCAGGACCGCGCCACCATTTTACGTGGGCAGGCCAATTAAGTGACGCATGCCCGGAAGCGCTGTGCACTCCCTGTTTGGGCGGGGCGGGGGGGTGGCGGCGATTCCCTGAGTGGTTCCCTGAGCGGTTTCATGCGAAAGAGCGCAGAGATCACCCTGAGGCACAGAGGTGCCTCAGGGAGATCTGTTTGACATGTGTAAGTTTAAATAAAGGAAGGAAAAAACTTTTGAAACATGTCCCCTCATGTGACACTGTCACATGAGCTGGGACATGTCAAAGGATTAATGTAAAAAATTTAATTACATTTTAAAACACTTCATGAAACCTCATCCCGCCCGTGGATGAGGTTTCATGAAAAATGCGAAGGCCGCCTGGGCTCTTCACCTGCCCACCAACCTTAAGGTTCAATGGGCAGCTCATTTATTTGAGTTAATGACTACTAAATGGCCTTAATAGGCCTTTGACAGTTTGGCTGCGCACCCGCTGAACTGACAATCTAAATGACGCACGGTGACGTCAGGATACACGTCCGACATCACCGCGCGTCATTTTACGCATCAGTGAGCAGGCCCAGCCACCGCTCGCCGACCAGAGAATTCTGCCCTTAGAGTCATAGACTGGGATTTTCCATGCCCAATCGTGATGGATGTGTTCGGTGGCAAGATCGGAGAATCACATGAGAAGACCCGAGGCACATTTCCTGGCGATGTGAATACAGGAATTGATTACCCCCACCTCCGTCAATGGCGGGCCGCGTTTCCCACCGTCAAATGTCAGGAACTTGACTGCATTTGCATCTCATTATTGTGGCCACATGCCAGAATCACCCCACCACGTCAAATTTAAAGCCCATGTCGACGTTATTTTACGATGGTGTGATTTACAATTGCCTTCAAAAAGTTTGCACCTGGTAACCTGAATTTCGAAGGGAACTCAGAAGTGAGTGCAAACCACTTTGCGCAGTTCTTGCAATGAACCTAATGTAAGGAAGGGGCTCCACAGATTCGGGGGGTCACAGGCAAGTCTCGTAGGCAAGCATGCAGTGCCAGGGCAAGGGTGACAGTGACGGGGGGAGGCAAACCTCGGGGGCAAGGGCTACAGGGCAAGGGAGGGTCATAGCACCACAGACGGAAGTTTAACACAAACACATTCTGGGGATGGGGGGAAGAAGATGGCCAGGCAAATGCTGAAACATGTCAAAGACCAGCACTCTTCCTCAGCTGAGAACATTTAGTTTGAGCTCAATTGACATGCTTGGAGTCAGGCTAGTCACGCAATTGTGCCCACTCAAGCAGCACTAATTCCTGACAGTGCCTCGCACGCACACTTCAAACTCAAATGAGTGCTATAGTGCTGTGGAACCGTTAGGTGACTGGGAAACCCTGAGGATCCTGTTGGGAAAGGTAGCTATCGAATACTGATGGAGAACTGTGCTCCTAGTCCCTTGCATTATGTTTAAACTGACATTGAAAAGTCAACCTCATGGTCCAAGCAAATCGCGATGCCTTAGAGTGCAGGTTAAGACAATGCCCGTGCCTGAGATGAGAGTTCAGGATGCAGTCGAGTGGCCGAAGCTGTCGCCACTCGGTCATGTGGTGTGAGAGATGCTGGGTGAGGCCATGGGTGAACCATCATGCTCACTAAACACTGGACATCCATGTGGTGGCCTGTACTCTCCAGCATGCTTAAAAGGGCCTTGAGAGGCAGCCGCAGGCAATGACTTCACCAAGAGTAGTCCTTAGGAGACAATTGCTGACCCTCGCATCTTTGATACTGCAGTGAGATGCCCGTCAGGAACATGGAGCCTGGTGATCTCGCTGTCTGCCTCATTGCTTATATGAAAGAGAGAAGAAGGAGAAGAATGCGATGGAGGCACCTAGATCGCCAAAGGGAGAAGAAACCTGAAGACCAAGAGGCGGCACAGCCTCCTCTGCACAGAGAGGATGAAGCCCCCAGAGCCGTCGTTCGTAGGTGTCTCACTAGATCCAGGGTCTATAGAAGGCACATGTGCCACCTACAGATGAGTGAGAACCAGTGTCGCCAATTCCTGCGCATGTCAAGGGAAATAGTCACGCACATATGCCACCTTCTGCAGGATTTGGCACCACAGCAACTTGGAGGACATCAACTGCCAGTTTAACTGGGAGTTAAAGTTACCGCCGCATTCAATTTCTGCAGCAGTGGCTCCTTTCAGGGCTCCACTGGAGCCCTGTGTGTGATCTCGCAAGCCCCCACCCACAAATGTATCCAGGAGATCACGGACGCCCTTTTCGCCAAGGCACACAACTTTTTAAACTTTGACAGAGATCTGGCAAGCCAGGAAGCAAGAGCGTGGGGATTTGCTGAGATTTCCGGATTCCCACAGGTGCAGGGTGCCATTGACTGCACTCACATAGCTCTTAAATCTCCCTGGCAACAAGCAGTCCAGTATGTGAACCGCAAAGGCTTCCACTGTGTCAATGTTCAGCTGGTCTGTGACCATAACAAATGGATCATGCATGTTTGTGCAAGATACCCTGGAAGCGTCCATAATTCATAAATCCTCAGCAGGTCTTAGATCCTTGACACCTTCCAGGGACCACACAGGATTCAGCATTGGCTCCTCAGGGACAAGGGCTACCTATAAAGGGCATGGCTGATGATGCCCGTGCAGCGGCCTCAGATTCCTGGTGAGAGAATGTAGAATGGGGCTCATGCCACAACTTGAAGTTTGGTTGAGCACACCGTTGACATCCTGAAAATTAGGTTCTGGTGCCTCGGCAGATCTTTGGAGCACTGCAGTACACTCCCCAGAGGGTGTCAGGCATCATAGTAGCTTGCTGCATGCTACACAACCTGGCAATGCAAAGCAGGGAGAACATGGATGATCAGGGGATGCAATAGCTGCATGTCTCCTCCAATGAGTTGGAAGTCAAAGGGGGATGAGGGTGATGAGGTCCTGGAAGGCGAGGGTACAGGCAATGAGGCCATTGAACTGGCCAGACGAGACAGGCACGCTCGTGAGGCCCTCATTGCCACAAGATTCCAGGGGGATGATGACGAGATGCAGTGAGGACATTCCTGCGATCTTCACATTGCATCTGGGAACGACTGACACTTGTCTGGCTGAGGGCAGTGCACATACGTTCTGTGAAGAGGCTCATACCATGGAGACGCTGCTGAGAAACAGTGGTCACATGGACTTTAAGACAACTTCATCCTTTAACAGGCTTCATCACCTGTTCCCTTCAGCACCGCACCTTCACCTGTCAGGAATGCTGATGAGATGGGGGGGCAGCCCAGGTGCTGAGGGCACACAGGAAACATTACAGAAACCAGTGATGCTGGGCCGAGATTCTTGCAGCAAACTCAAGCCACGTGGAGGTGCAGGCATCACTGATCTGGAGAGTGACTTTGAAGCAAGACCTGGACAATATCCAGGCTTGGATTGACAAGTAGCAAGTAACATTCACGCCACACAAGTGTTAGGCAATGACCCTCTCCAACAAGAGAGAATCCAACCATCGCCCCTTGATGTTAATGGCATTACCATCACTGAATCCCCCACTATCCACATCCTGGGGGTTACCATTGACCAGAAACTGAACTTGACTTGCCAAATAAATACTGTGGCTACAAGAGCAGATCAGAGGCTAGGAATCCTGCGACGAGTAAGTCACCCCCTGACTCCCCAAAGCCTGTCCACCATCTACAAGCACAAGTCAGGAGTGTGATGGAATACTCTCCACTTGTCTGGATGAGTGCAGCTCCAACAATACTCAAGAAGCTTGACACCGTCCAGGACAAAGCAGCCCGCTTGATTGGCACCACAACCACAAACATTCACTCCCTCCACCAATGACGCACAATAACAGCAGTGTGTACCATCTACAAGATGCACTGCAGGAATTCACCAAGGCTCCCTCGATAGCACCTTCCAAATCCAAAACCACTACCATTTAGAAGGACAAGGGGAGCAGATAGATGGGAAAACCACCATCTGCAAGTTCCCCTCCAAGTCACTCCCCATCCTGACTTGGAAATATATTGCTGTTCCTTCACTGTCGCTGGGTCAAAATCCTGGAACTCCCCACCTAACAGCACTACGGGTGTCCCTACACCACATGGACTGCAGCAGTTCAAGAAGGCAGCTCACCACCACCTTCTCAAGGGAATCTAGGGATGGGCAATAAATGCTGGCCCTGCCAGCGAAGCCCACATCCCATGAATGAATTTTTAAAAAGCCAGACAATTACTGTGCTCAGGAGATTACAATCTGCACAGCGGAAAGGCCCTGGACTGTGACACCTGCCTTCATTCTGTACAGGAACAAAGGTTTCACATCTGATTGACACAGACGCACAAGTCAGGCAACTACCTCTTCTTGACCTTTCTAACCCCGCCACTATGTCTTGGTGCTCCCCCAACATCAACAGCGGAGGCAGAGGTGGCCTGCTGATTGCTACTCCGTGTTGTCTGTGATGAACTTGGAGGGCGTACTCTGGAGGGTCGACACCTGGAGGATCCCGGCCTGCTTTCAGGGAACTACTAATGTGGCAGTGGCACCCTCCTTGGCATGCGAAGCTGGAGCTGCTGAAGTCACAGGAAGAGGAGATGCGGATGAGCCAGACACTCCCGGATTATCACCTGGGTGGATAGCCCAGGGGTGTGCATTTGCTGATCCTCCTCCCTTGAGAGAAAAAGGCTGCTGGAGTGAGCTTAAGATGCTCCAGCCCCCTCTCACGTTGACACAGATGATTGCCAGCCAGTGCCTCAGCCATGGTATGCAATTCCTGCAGCAGTGCAGGACCGATGTCCTGGACCAAGATCTCCATGCCAGCCACCATCCTACTAGTGTTGACCTCGGTGCATTGGCATGCCGGTGCTATTACCTTAGACTGAAGGTGGAAGGACTCCTGCATCGTGCCTTGTAATCGGGGGAGTGCAGTGGACATCCCTTTCTGATGTTCCCGAGCTTGCCTTTGCAGCTCCAGCAACTGACATGACAGAGTCCAGAGGCTCCTCTGACTCAGACTTCCAGCAGTCCTCTGAGTGCCGGCAACCTGAGAAGTCCCTGCCTCTGCCAGTGTGATGTGCTCACCAGACTGTGACCTCAAGGCTACTATAGAACTAAGTCCCACCGAGGTATGTGTCTCTGCGTTGGGAGAGGGTGTGGATGAACACTGTGCCGGGTCTTCAATTTCAGTATCTGCGGATTCCTGTTCCGTGGTGTCCTCAGGGCTGGATTTGAGGCCTGGCTCGTGACCCTCTCGGCTACTTCTCAGATGTGCCTGCAAAAGCAAGGAGAGATAATTAGTGTATGGCAAGGGACTGCGGAACAGGGGAACTTACTCACAGCATGGTTGCCTGATGGATGTTGCACTGCTGGATCCTCAATTGGTTGAGCACCACTGACCTCACTGTCACTACAGGATCAGTCCAGCTCATCACCGGCCAGCTGGATGGCACTATTTTCAAAGTCTGTGAGGACCTTGATGTCAGGCATTCCTCCACCAGTCTGCGACCTCTCCCTTTTGTTGTGTGCCAGCTGGTCTTCCATGAATACAAATGCAGAGATTGCCAGCAGGACGTCTGCCAGGCCAGATGAGAAGGATGTCTGACATGTGTGGGTGGTGAGTGATGCCATGGACAGGATAAGGACACGATCCGCAGGGCAGATGACGGTGTGTGTGAGAGAGTGAATGGCGATGTCCCTTGAGCTGGCAGTGAGTGAGATCCCTGTACATAGAACCATAGAACCATAGAAAAGTTACAGCAGAGAAGGAGGCCATTCAGCCCATCTTGTCCATGCCAGCCCGAGGATACCCAGGTGCCCTTTCTAATCCCACCTTCCTGCATCCGGCCCATAGCCCTGCAGCTTACAGCACTTTAGGTGCAGATTCAGCTACTTTTTAAAAGAGTTTAAAGTTTCTGCCTCTACCACCAACTTGGGCAGCAAATTCCAGACACCCACTACCCTCTGCATAAAAAAGTTCTTCCTCATGTCCCCCCTACACCTTCTGCCACTTATCTTGAATCTATGTCCCCTGGTTCTAGAATTCTCCATCAAGGGAAACAATGTTATCCTATCCACTCTATCTATTCCCCTCATAATTTTGTACACCTCAATCAAGTCACCTCTCAGCCTCCTTTGTTCTAAGGAAAATAACCCCAATCTATCCAATCTCTCCTCGTAGATACACTTTTCTAACCCTGGCAACGTTCTTGTAAACCTCCTCTGCACTCTCTCCAGAGATTTTACGTCCTTCCTGTAATGTGGCAACCAGAACTGCACACAATACTCCAGTTGTGGCCTCACCAGTGTTTTATACAATTCCAACATTATATCCTTACTTATATATTCTACACCTCTGCCACTGAAGGAAAGCATTCCATGTGCCTTCTTTACAACCTTGTCTACTTGAACTGCTGCCTTCAGGGACCTGTGTACTTGCACATGTGTAATGGGTGTGTGAGTGTGTGAGTTGAAAGTGATTAGAAGAGTGACTTACCCTGGCGGAATGGAGGAGATCATTCATCCTCTTTCATCACTGGGTGGCTGTACTCTTTTGGTAGGCGTAGGCACTAGCCACCACTGTCACTGCCTTCCATGCTGGATTCATCACCTTTGATGAGGTTCTTCACCCAGAGCGGGGGTAGAGGACATCGCGGCGGGCCTCCACTGCATCCAGTAAGTGCTCAAGAGAGGCAACACTAAATTTGGGGCAGCATGTTTCCTCCCTTTGGCAGCTATCAGTTCCCAGCAGCTTCCTATCCCTTGAAGGGTGCTAACTCTGTGTAGGGGTGGCCTTTAAATATGGCACCCGGTTTTCTGAAGTCCTGAGGTCACAGTGGGGCAGGGGAATCAGAGGCTTCCCCGCCAGCAATCCGACATAATCCTGTGCCTCTCAATTTTTTAAACAAAGTGGCGTATGATACACAGAAAAAGCCACCATTGCCATCGACGGGTCACACGCTGATTTCCCTGCCTGATGTCAGACTTTGCCAATTTCTGGGACAATTCTTCCCTGAGGAAGCAATCCCACTGACAGTTTTGAAGGCGATGGCGGGGGAGTTTGTTAAATCCAGCGAGCAGCTTGTCCACTATGCACCCACTGCCCTTGCCTTCATCACAATTATACCAGCGGCAGAGTTAGCTTCAAGTGGACCGCACACGAGTGGGTCAATTGAGGCCCTTAAGTCGGCAATTAATTCCCACTTATGAGCCTCATCTTGCTGCTGCCAGGCGTTAACTTTTTTAAAAATTCATTCACAGGATGTGGGCTTCGCTGGCTGGGCCACCATTTATTTCCCATCCCTAGTTGACCTTGAGAAGGTGGTGGTGAGCTGTCTTCTTGAACCGCTGTAGTCCATGTGGCTCAGGTACACCCACAATACTTTTAGGAAGGGAGCTCCAGGATTTTGACCCAGCGACAGTGAAGGAACAACAATATATTTCCAAGTCAGGATGGTGAGTGACTTAGACGGGAACTTGCAGATGGTGGTTTTCCCATCTATCTGCTGCCCTTGTCCTTCTAGATGGTAGTGGCTGTGGGTTTGGAAGGTGCTGTCAAAAAAGCCTTGGTGAATTCCTGCAGTGCATCTTGTAGACGGTAAACACTACTGCTACTGTGCGCTGTGGTGGAGGGAGTGAATGTTCGTGGTTGTGGTGCAAGTCAAGTGGGCTGCTTTCTCCTGGATGGTGTCCAGCTTCTTGAGTATTGTGGGAGCTGCACTCATCCAGGCAAAGTGGGGAGTATTCCATCACACTCCTGGCTTGTGCCTTGTAGATGGTGGACATGCTTTGGGGAGTCAGGAGGTGAGTTACTCGTCACACGATTCCTAGCCTCAGACCTGCTCTTGTAGCCACAGTATCTATATGGCTAGTCCAGTTCAGTTTCTGGTCAATGGTAACCCCCAGGAAATTGATAGTAGGGGGATTCCATGATGGTAAAGCCATTGAACATCAAGGGGCGATGGTTAGATTCTCTCTTGTTGGAGATGGTCATTGCCTGAAACTTGTGTGGTGCAAATGTTACTTGCCACTCTCAGCCCAAGTCTGAATGTTGTCCAGGTCTTGCTGCATTTGGACATGGACTGCTTTAGTATATGAGAAGTCGTGAATGGTGCTGAACATTGTGCAATCATCAGCGAACATCCCCACTTCTGACCTTATGATGTAAGGAGGGTCATTGGTGAAGCAGCTGAAGATGGTTGGGCCTAGGACACTACCCAGAGAAACTCCTGCAGTGATGTCCTGGAGCTGGGATGACTGACCTCTAACAACAACAACCATCTTCCTTTGCGCTAGGTATGACTCCAACTGGCAGTGGAAGAGGCCAATACCAAGCATCCAGCCAGAGTTCACTGTGTGGGCTGGTGGTGTGCAGGGTGTGTTCTTCCTTAATGGGCTCATTGGACTCATCAGAGGGCCATCCCCCGTGGTTTTACATCCTTCCAAGATGCCTTCCATCCATGGCCACTCAAACCACAGTCCACCACCACCCTTGTCCCCTCGCCAGAACTTGCCAACTTGGCACCCAGCAAGACATCCATAAACTTACCCCAACCCCGACCCAATGCCACATGCCTATGCCCTGACGTTCTGGAGATCTGCCAGCTCTCTAAAGCAGGACTTCCTATTCCTGAGGGCAGAAATCCCACCTCCAGCCTGTTGAATGGCTGCAGGGTAGCCAGTGTTCCCCTCAGCGGTCTTCCTCCACCTCCTGGCCTTTTAGCCAGGGAGGCGGGGAATCTGGTGTCCAAGATAATTTAGTCCATAGAGTCATTATGGCACAGAAGGAGTCCATTTGGCCTATCAGTTCCAAGCAGTTCTCTATAGAGCAACCTAGTCAGTCCTATTCCCTCACTCTATCCTCATAGCCCTGCAAATTTATTTTCCTTAAGTGCCTATCTGATTTCCTTTTGAAATCATTAATTTTTTTCACCTCCATTACCCTCATGGGCAGTGAGTTAACATTTAGTATGTAAAAAACGTTCTTCCTCACATCACTCCATCTCGTACCCAAAAGCTTAAATCTGTTCTCCTAGTCTTTGTACCATCAGCTAATGGAAACAACTTTCCTTTGTCTATCTTATCTAAACCTGTCATAATCTGACACACCGCTGTCAAATCTCCCTCAATCTCCTTTGCAACAAAGTGAACAACCCCATCTCGTCCAGCCTAGCCATGTAGCTGAAATCCCTCATCCTTGGAACCATTCTGGTAAATCTCCTCTGCATCCTTTCAAAGACGCACTTCCAAAAGTGTGGTAATCACAACTGGACACAATACCCTAGTTATGGCCTCACCAGAGCTTTAGAGAGATTCTGTACAACTTCCTTACTTTTATACTCAATGACTCAGTGAAGTTCAAGATCCCATATGCTTTGCTAATTACCCTCTCAATACACCCTGCCACCTTCAAAGATATCTGCACAAGAACCTGCAAGCCCACCTATTCCTACTTGCGCTTTAGAACTATGCCATTGAGTCTGTATTGCCTTTCCCTATTCCTTCTGCCAAAATCATGCTGAATTTTGTGGCTAGGCACAGTCCTAAAGTTGGGATCTGAAGTAGGTGCCACTTCTGTTCAGGCATTGATTGAACAGCTGGTTGCATATGATCTTATAGTACCTGATCAATTAACAATGGGAAGGCGCAGGGGTTGTCTACTCACACTACAGAGGCAGGAATTGAGGTGGCAGAGGAGGCGTCAACTAATAATGCAGCAGATGCTGGCACCATATTTAAAGGTTGCCAGCCTGCATTCACTACTGACTGCTTTCTGGTCCTGACTGACCAGAGTTTTACAGGGCCATTTGCAATGGGTTTGGAGACAGTGGGAGAGAGGACAGACACAGCCATGCTCAGCTGGGCCTTGGGAATCATAAGAAAGGAGGCTCGAGACCAGCTGTTACGAATGTATACTCAGACATCAGAATTCCCTGAGGCAGTGCAAGGTCATGGCCTGAGAATGGAGAAGTCCATCTAGCTCATGTGTACCATCCCGGCACAGGGCTTTGAACACATCAGCTCATCCATTACTAGACCCAATATCTGACAATCATGTTCCTATTATTGGACACCAAATATTGTGTGGAAGCCTTACCCCCTCATCTTAAGCCTCCATGATGCCAGGAGAGTGACGAACCCCTGCATTGCTCGAGCACACTTCGACCACCTCCCCACAACCTGTGCACACCAGTTGGCAACTGTGTGCCAATGGCTCAGTCCCCTCTGAGCCATTCTCCCTTTTATGAGTCCACTGAATTTCAGGGGTTGCCATGAACGGCTCCCCGCTGTGTTGTCACTTCCATGTACCTGATCTGCCCCTGACCCAGTGTAAAACATGTGCCCTCCTATTAAAACCCCAATCTGGCTCAATACGAGTACCCCCTGATCTCCTTATGTGGCTTAATTGGCCTTATTGTCAAATTGTGAGTTTCGGGGTTGGCCTTGCCCATGCTGTTGAAACTTGCCAATGGCAGGAACAGCGATGAGACACCTTCATGCCACCCACAGCACCCACCCGTATCTTGTCCCGCCCCGGGATCAAATACATAGGTCCAGAGTTGGAGTCTTGTGAAGTCTTATGGCTGCTGAAAAATCATTGACCTTCTGGCTTCCATTGGAGAACTGCAGGCTGAATGGTCATGAGACAACACCTACAGATCTGGTCTCTATTTCCCTTGCTGTTTTCCCCTCAAACTGCTCAATCTGAGGAGGTTCTGGACTCAACTCCTTCATAATGGACACTTGATTGTTCCCCTTATTTTCATGTGATGCCTCACCTGCAATTATTGCAGATGTACATCCAATGCAGGATTTTTGAGGACAACCCAGAAATTCTAGGACAGCACTGAAAGGGTGAGACCTGACATTATAGGTCTCTTCCCTCTTTGCCTTTCTGTAACATCTGACAGATGAGTGCTGCCCAGGCACTACAGAAAAAGTGCCAAGTGAGAAATAAATAAAATTTGCCAGGGAAACAATTCTGCCCTACTGTTAAACCAAGTCTAGCTTTATGGAGGCTGTGGGGCAGGTCGCTTTACATTAGCCTAAGGAAAGCTAATGAGGGAGCAAAACAAAAATGATATTTTAAAAATGCATTGCTGGAAACAAAAGCAACACAAGCAAATGAACATTTTAAAAGAAATCGTGTACCCAGATCTGTGTCCTGTGCATTGAAATGCCCTCTGGTGGCTAGTTGAAAATTGTCAATGTTAATCTTTTAATCTGGGCCAGTGATTTAACATTCTGAGTCCACGCTAGCTGTGTGGAATCTAGCTGACTGGTATTGCATATTGGACAAGAACATTGTTTGCAGTTTTTTTATATGCACCTTCAGCAGGCAAGATTCCCCAATGCCAGCATGTAATTGGAAAATTGTTCTCCTGTAGCTTTAAAGTATTCCTATATGAGGGAACCTCAACAATTATTAACACATTCCTTGGGGCTTCCAAAAGAAATGGAACTGGATGTTCACAGAGTCATGGAGACTCCCACCTTATCCAGAGTGGCACCGGGATCCTGAATCTGGAAGCCCTGTTCCCATTTCCAACAGATCCTATTTTCACTGGTAGGGGAAAGGGGGAGGGATATGATTCACACATGGGAAAACCCAAATCCAGCAGGTCCATTTGAACTCAGTGCTAAGTTCAAACAGATCCCATTTTCACTGGCCTGAGGTCAATTTCCAACAGTGTGTGACTTACAATTTTAAAGAGCGGACGTGAATTCTCATAAAAGGCAGATAAGGTTTGTGGAACTGTTAAGCTTTCAAACCATTTAAATCTCTTGCTCTTTAAATTTAAAGAATAAACAGCCTGCTGTGTCTCTGAGTTGAAAAAAATCATGCTTACAGTTTCAATAGCCGATTGTTGACATAACCCTAAGGGCTATCATTATAATATTATTACTGCTTCCACAATCTATCATTATCACAGTGGGTGGCTTTAAATTCACCACTTGATTGACAGTTTCACAAGGTTATTAAGGAATTAGCTGTCTTTGATGTGGCACTATGTATACAATTGTTTGTTTTTATACGAGATTAAGTACTTGAGGGGATTTAAATCTATTAAATGGGCTTTTATCACTGAGAGGTTTTTTTTATATAGTGAAGTCTGTAACAGATACTTAGAACTTTATTTTATTTAATCTCAGCATGGCTCCTGAAGTCTGCCCATGGTGGATACTGTGTGAGTTGGCATGGAGGGTGAAAGGGGAAGGGTGGTGGGTGGGGGACATGTGTTAGCATGAGTTGGCACTAAGTTGGCATAGGGGCTATTAGGGGTCAGGGGGATGAGTGGGGGCGGCATAGGTTGGGGTATGAGGGATCATGAGGGTGGGTAGGGGCATGGATTGGCATGGATGAGGCAAGGGGTGTGGGTCAGGGGGTGAGAGAGTGTGAAGTGTGAAGTTTATAGGGCCTATTATTCAGCCAAAGAACTGGGACAAAAAAGGAAAAGGTTAGCAAAGACAAATATGGGCCCATTAAAGGCAGAGACAGGAAAATGTATAATGGGGAATAAGAAAATGGCAGAGAAACTAAACAAATTCTTTGTGTCTGTCTTTCCAGAGGAGAGTACAAAAATAGTAGAGAACCAAGGGACTAGCAAGATTGAGGACCTGAAAGCAATTAATAGTGGTAAAAAAAAAAGTAGTAGCGGAGAAATTAATGGGAGTGATAGTTGATAAATTCCCTGGAGCTGATGATGAAAGAGGTGGCTGTAGAGATAGTGGATGCATTGGTGGTCATTTACCAAAATTCTATAGATTCTGGAACTGCTCCTCCAGATTGGAAGGCAGCAAATGTAACCCCACTATTTAAAAAAGGAGGAAGAGAGAAAATGGGGAACTACAGACCTGTTAGCCTGACATCAGTAGTAGGGAAAAGGCTAGAGCCTATTATAAAGGATGTGATAACTGAACACTTAGAAAATAATGGTAGGATTGTGCAGAGTTAACATGGATTTATGAAAGAAAAATCATATTTAACAAGCTTGTTAGTGTTTTTGCGGATGTAACTCACAGAATAGATAAGGGAGAACCAGTGGATGCAGAGTTTTGGATTTTCAGAAGGCTTTTGATAAGGTTCCACACAAGAGGTTAATAAGTAAAATTAGAGCACATGGGATTGGGGCTAATATACTGGTATGAACTGAGAATTGGTAAATGGACAGAAAACAGGGAGTAGGAATAAATGGGTCATTTTCAGGTTGGCAGGCTGTGACTAGTGGGGTATCGCAAGGATCAGTGCTTGGACCCCAGATATTCACAATCTATATCAATGATTTGCATGTGGGTGCCAAATGTAACATTTCCAAGTTTGTTGATGACACAAAACTTGGTGGGAGTGCGAGTTGGAGGAGGATGCAAAGAGGCTTCAAGGGGATTTAAACAGACAAGAACATAGCAGATGGAATATAATGTGGAAAAATGTGAAGTTATCCATTTTGGTAGGACAAACAGAAATACAAAGTATTTCTTAAATGGCAAGAAATTGGGAAATGTTGATGTCCAAAGGGACCTGGGTGTCCTTGTTCACAAATCAATGAAAGCTAACGTGCAGGTGCAACAAGCAATTAGGAAGGCAAATGGTATGTTGGCCTTTATTGCAAGAGGATTTGAGTACAAGCATAAAGATGTCATGTTGCAATTGTATAGAGCCTTGGCGAGACCACACCTGGAGTATTGTGTGCAATTTTGGTCTCTTTACCTAAGGAAGGATATACTTGCCATAGAGGGAGTGCAACAAAAGTTCACCAGATTGATTCCTGGAATGGCGGGATTGTCCTATGAGGAGAGATTGAGGACACTGGGCCTGTATTCTCTGGAATTTAGAAGAATGAGAGGTGACCTAATTGAGACATACTTACAGGACATGACAGAGTAGATGTAGAAAGGACATTTCCCTAGCTGGAGGGTTTAGAGCCAGGGGATACAGTCTCAGAATAAGAGGTAGGCTATTTAGGACCGAAATGAGGAGGAATCTTTTCACTCAGAGGGTGACGAATCTTTCGAATTCTCTACTCCAAAGCACTGAGGGGGCTCAGTCATTTAATATATTCAAGACAGAGGTGGGTAGATTTCTAGTTATTAAAGGTATCAATGGATATAGAGTTATTGCGAGAAAATGGCATTGAGGCAGAAGATCAGCCATGGGCTAGTTGAATGGTGGGCAAATCAGGCTTCAGGGGCCAAATGCCCTACTTCTGTTCCTATTTCCTATAGGACAAAATCCCAGAGCACTGAGGCAGGCCTTTTAATTCAGCAACCTCTGTGGCTGCCTCTGAACTGTTTCCAGGGGCAGTGAACCCGACTCCAGCATGAATCCGCACATCACCAACCTCTTCCCGTCCACCCGCCACTCCCCCTACCAGAATGAAGATCTCATTATTCAGGGAACTTTTTCCTGAGGCAGGTGCACTGACGGGGAAATTTCCCGACTCTGCACACCCGCCTTGGGAGCAAAATCCCTGGCCCTATTCAACTATGAAAACACCATTTAGCTGGCTAACTTTCTCCACAGGATTCTACTCCCTGGATCTTTTCCTATACCCTTCAATTGTATTCATTTACAGCCAACTTTTTAATTGCTATTGAAATATAATTTATGAATTTTACTTCACCAATAGTTTGTGGCATAAAATTCCACATTGATTGTCTTAAATTTGTGCCCTCCCTTTCATATCTCACTGTACCAGAGGAAGTAGTCTATCACTATTCATCTCATTACAGCTGCTCATAATCTTGAGGATTTCTATAATGTCTCCCCTTAACCTTCTCAGCTTTAATGAAAATAGCTTCAGCTTCTCAATGTTCTCTTCATGGCTGTACCTTTCACCTTCTGATAATAGCCTTGTGAATCCATATGACAGCTTTTCCATTATCTTAATATTCTTTCTATAACAGTATATACTGAGTTTGAAGTACTAGACAGGCTGAAAGGTGTTTAAAATAAATAAATTCCCAAAGATTATATGGCATTTATCCCAAAATGATGAGAGAATCTAGTGAGGAGATTTTTGATGCACCGACAATCAGTATGAGGAAGTCAATGAAAACTGTATAGGTAGCAGTAGATTGGAAAGACGCTAACATGATACCCTTAGTCAAAAGTGATAACAAAACAGACAAAGGCAACAACAGACCAAACTCCCTGCAAAATAGCAGAATGCATTGTCAAGGGCAACTAGGGATGGGCAATAAAAGCTGGCCAAGCCAGCGAATACCACATCCCGTGAATGAATTTTTAAAAAGCAGCAGTCAACACGATTTTAGATAGGAAAGAGCTTGCTTTGTGGAGTTGATAACTTGACTCAACTATGGTAAATCCTATGATGTTGTGTTCTTAGACTTTCTAAAGGCAGGCCATAAAGTTACACAAAAAAGATTACTAATTAAGCTCATAGCTGTGGAAATTCAGAGCAAAACCTGGGTATGGATAAGAATCTGACTAAAGGATAGAAAACAATTGGAAATGATTAGAGGTGTCATGTCAGGATAAGGAGGATGTACTGAGTGGGATGTTCCAGGCTCAATGTTACAATCAGTAATGTTACTAATTTACATCAGTGCCTTGGATTCTGAAACTCAGTGCAAATTTGTTAAATTTGCAGAAGATACCAAAGTAGGAGAGGCAGTAGAATCAAATGTAGCAGCTCAGAAATTATTGAATGAGTTGAAGAAAATATATGAGTGGGCAAAGCAATGTGCAAATAAGTATAAAGTATTGGACATTGGAAAGAAAAATGGACAACATGCACATTCATGACATACTTATGGATGAAGTTGAAAAAAATCTGAGAGTCCTAGTAAACTCAATGCTCAACATGTCAAATCAGTAAACAGTAAAGTCAAATAATGTCAAACTACATAGCCAAAATAGTAGAATATAAGACAGAAGAATTTGTATCCAAATATTCACGTACAATACGCGTCAGATTACACCTTGAGCATTATGTCCAGCTCCAGTTGCTGAGAAATAAGGTAGACTTCCAAACTCTGGACACAGTGTAGGCAAGAGTTACATGACTCATCCCCAGTCAGGGATCTGAGTTAAAAGAAAAGACTTCATAGATTTCAGCTTTTCACCCTGAAAAGAAGGCATCAGAGAGATCATCTTACACAGGTAAATGGTATGGAAAGGGTTAATCTGGAAAATAACAGTAAAACGGCATCAGTAGGACAAAAGGGACACAGGTCAAATTAGTAAAAGATAAATTTAGGACTGATTCCTGAAAGTTCTTCTTCAGAAAATGGCCAATGCGGAAAATATTTACCTTCAGCCACCTAGCCCCTACAGTCTAGGAATCGCTCCCTAAATTTTTCTGCCCCTCAACCTCCCTTTCATGTTTTAAGACCTTCTTAAATTCCACCTTTTTGACCAGGTTTTAGTTACCTTCCTATCTCTGCACTATGATAAAGGCATTAGTTATTGATGTTGTTTTTCTCCATATTAACATTGAGCTATGTATAATTGAGACTAATGTTGAATATTGATTACTGATAGAAGTAATACTTTGCATTCATATCAGAGAATTATGCTTAAAGATGATACATTTGTGTAAAAATCCTGTTGAGACGATTCAGTGTTCAATAGTGCTTCAGTTAAGAGCAAATCATTTTTTGAGCTCATCTAGAAGAGGAAGCTAAATAAGGTTAATCACGTCTTGTATTAGCATCTGAGGTCACTTGGAACAAAGCTAAGTATAAAATAAGTCACATTGTGAGGCCATGCAATCTTACAATACTTAGTTCAGAGGAATGCCTTCACCCTTAGCTTTAAAAAGCACCCCTACTTCATAAGTATGGAGTTTCCATTTCTCAATAGTTTTTTCGAAGATTTCCATATTTGTGCCAATTAATTCTGAAGTAGAGATTGTTTGTGCTGAGGATTCATGTTCATGAATATAGAGTGTTGTTTCTTTTTTCTTAGGCCTCTCACAGCCATCAAGAAAAGAAAACTTTCATTTGATCAGTCTGGGTGAAAAAGTCATACAATATATTCATAGTTACATTCTGATAGACATGGGTTATTTTTCCCTGAAGGAACAGGTCAGAATTTTTTTTGTTTATCTTTCTTAAACGTTATAAAGCTTTCCTTTACATTACTGCTACAAGTAATTACTTTTACATGTACTGACACTTAAAAAATAAGCCAACTTCATGGAGTGGCATATATTAATGGGCCTAGGTTTGCTTGAGATTATTATGGACATATAAAAGTCACTCCAAAGTCCAATTTCTGACCTTTACATCAAAGTAATTGTTAATTTCTTGTTAATCACTAAATATATAAGAATTGCGGAACAGTTACATCAAGTAAAAACATTTACAACTCTAGTTTTTTATTCATTTTTAAAGTTTTGCCATGACTTTTCATCTAGTTCAATAAGCTGAGTTGCAATGTCGTTATTTGCTACCCCTTGATATTGCACTCCAATACATATGCTAAGATTGATGTCTTTCTTATCTAGACTACATTATAAAATGCCATTTCTATTTCTTACGGGTGTCTGATAACATATTTGGGAGCTTGATAAAGTCTTTCCCTTAGAAACTCATTACAGTATGATCTTAAAGCATTGCACTCTAGTCGTTATGCTGCAGGAATGCCAAGCATTGGAAAAGCATGCAATACATTGATAACAGGGAGGCCCTCACTGGAATATTATCAAAATGGGAATACTCAAATGACTTAACATATCAGTGAGTATTATGAGCACCAACCTGAGTGATGACAAGTGAGGAATATCAAAGTAATGACAGTGTCTATATTTGTGTGTGTTGCTTCCTAGGAGATTATGGATGACCATCTGTTTGCCAGCACATTATTAAGTGTGGCTTCTTGTCATAAACCAGTCATATTTCATAAACAGTCACCCAAAATCTATTTCTGTAACATTACAAAAAAATTGATTATGGAAACCTAAGCATATAAATATCTAGTTTTAACCCTTTCAGGTATAACTTCATCTAAGCCTGTTTTTGGCTAAGAATTGGCACTGCACAGGCAGCGCACATCCAAATTGGAAGGTCTAAGCCTGGCCCCAATTGGGACTTGGGCCTTATCTAAGCAATATGAGTGAACTGATGACGTCTATTACATCTCCACGGGCAGGCTGCTCATTTCAAAGAATGAATTTTAGGTGTCTTGCATTGCTGGCAATGGCCCTGAGGTGGTGGTGGGCATTTTTGAAAAGCGATTTACCTTCTGTTGACAGCCACACCCAGAC
Source organism: Cetorhinus maximus (assembly GCF_964194155.1). NCBI lineage: Eukaryota > Metazoa > Chordata > Chondrichthyes > Lamniformes > Cetorhinidae > Cetorhinus > Cetorhinus maximus. The sequence continues at coordinate 114,467,048 of NC_135879.1, read as the reverse complement.
TTGGAGAACCTGAGCAAAGCAGCCTGCACTACTGATTTGCTCAGCGCAGCCCAAATTCCTTGAAGGTTCATAAGACAGGCATATGCAAGAGGTCTAGCAACTGTTTTAGGTAGCCAACCGAGTAGCTTGATATTCATCCACTGCCAATATGACATTTGTCAGGTGTTCATGTGGAGCAGGGCATACGCCTACAAAACTAATCATTTCTGTACACATTTTCATTGACAAAACAGGCACAACAATAACCAATTTCTAACTGTTAGTAGTTGTCACTTTCCTCCTGAACTTAAAGAAATACTCAGAATAAGCTATTGGACTAGAACGTATTCTCAGCTAATATAAATATTGACATTATGAGGGTATTCAAACATACCTATGAGCAGAAGATGGGCCAGAGGTGGAGCTGAGAATGTTTTGCAAAGGTAAGGCTGTTTAGCTACCAGAGAAATTGCATCAGATTTCAATGATGAGTTAACAGCTATGGAAAAGGCATATGCAACAACAACAACAGTGAAAGCAACATGAGTGGAAATTAGTAATGATAAAAGAGCAACAAAATTATAATTAGCAATTTATTTCCATTGCTCTTTCAGGATTAACAAGTGAATCTGCAGTTGTTCACACAAAGAAGAAACCATCAAAGTGCAACATCAATTATTCATACTTCATCATTCACATATCAGATTGACTGCAGAATTTTTTGTAGGCACCAAATGGATTGGGATAGTAACAGGACTGCAAGACCAGCAGGAGGTGGTTATGTTACTGACACTTTGGAGTGCAATGCGACTGGGTGAAGAGAGCTGCAAAAATCAGCGTGTAGAGTAGTGGAGGCTGGGAGAGCTGCTCCTCCAACACTTCAAGTTTGGAGTACAGACCCTTAATTTGATTTGTTTTAAGATTCTGGTGTCTCCACAGACAATCACACAAGAATGGACATGATATTTGATTTGCATGTGTCACAAGTCAATGGGGAAAATGCTATACAGGATAAACTCAACAGCAGTGAACAAGAACTAAATTAAAATGTGTGACTTTCAGAATAACATTTGGGACTACAAACGTAATAATAGTCCCTTCTAAAACAGGAATAAAATTGTGACATTTTTCATGAAAATCTTAGTTTTAGGAGAACAACAGAAATAATTTTCTTTTTCAAAAAGTAGCATTATCCATCTCAAATCAAATTATAATAAGAGTTTATAATATTTTAATGACATACATTGGGTTTATCTAAAAAAAAGGACTATTGCCAGCATCAGATGACTTCTTATTTCCAACACCAGCAGGAACTGAATTTATTACAATAAGGCTTCATTAGATTTACCCTCAGTAAATGTCAATCATTTCTAGTGAGAGGCTAGTTGAATCAATTCAATTTATTCAGGTAAAAAGAAAGACTTGAATTTTTATACTGTTTTATCCTGTTTCTCAGAAACACCTGATAACACTTAAAATACTGACTTACTTTTTGAAGAACAGATTGTTGTTATGCAAACAAACTCAATGGAAACTTGCATTTATTTTGTTATGATCAAGTGAGGAGGGGTCAAATGGCTCCCGTCTTTTATACTCCTTGGTTGACCACAGTTGATTTTTAAAAAATGATATGTTTGCCAATTTAGCGAGCATTTAACTGTTTATGTGGTGTGGCCATGAAAGACATGATTAGACAGGCATTGAGTTTTTATAAAGAAGAGCATAGTTTTTATTATACTTAACCCAGTCTAAGTAAAAGTAATTTGACAAAACATCCTAACTTTCACACGCACACTCAAAGTTCACACACTCATATTACAGAGTGGGGAGGATAGAATAAGTAATTTAAAATCCAGTAAAATTAAAGGGGTATAAGGATCTTGAAGGTTGGTGACTTGGCTGAAGCCAGTGGTCATAGAATTATAAAGTCATAGAGGTCTACAGCACAGAAAAAGGCCCATCGGCCCATCGAGTCTGCGCCAGTCAAACAAGCACCTAACTATTCTAATCCCATTTTCCAGCACTAGGCCCATAGCCTTGTATGCCATGGCATCGCAAGTGCACATCCAAATACTTCTTAAATGTTATGAGGGTTTCTGCCTCTACCACCCTTTCAGGCAGTCAGCTCCAGATTCCCACCACCCTCTGGGTGAAAATATTCTTCCTCACATCCCCTCTAAACCTCCTGCCCCTTACCTTAAATCTGTGCCCCCTGGTTATTGATCCCTTCACCAAGGGGAAAAGTTCCTTCCTGTCTACCCTATCTATGCCCCTCATTATTTTATACACCTCAATCATGTCCCCCTTCAATCTCCTCTGCTCCAGGGAAAATAACCCCAGTCTATCCAATCTCTCCTCATAACTAAAACTCTCCAGCTCAGGCAACATCCTGTTAAATTTCCTCTGCACTCTCTCTAGTGCAATCACATCCATCCTATAATGTGGATTCCAGAACCGCAATACTCTAGCTGTGGCCTAACCAGAGTTTTATATAGTTCCAACATAACCTCCCTGCTCTTATATTCTATGCCTCAACTAATAAAGGCAAGTATCATATATGCCTTCTTAACCACCGTATCTACCTGTCCCGCTACCTTAAGGGACTGGTGGACATGCACACCAAGTCCCTCTGATTCTCGGTACTTCCCAGGATCCTACCATTCATCATGTATTCCTGTGCCTTTTTTGTCCCGCCCAAGTGCATCACCCCACACATATCTGGATTAAATTCCATTTGCCACTGATTAGCCCATCTGACCAGCCAGTCTATATCCTCCTGTAATCTGAGGCTATCCTCCTCATTATTTACTACCCCACCAATTTAGGTCCTGCTGCTTTCACTTGGTGGTCCTGCTGCTTTTCACGTCAAGGTGGCAGATGTAGACAGGTGATTTATTTGTTCTTCTGGAGACAGAAGTGCTGGGTTATTTTGTAAAATCTCTGCATGCAGCACCTAGGTAGTCAAAATCAGCAAGCAGGGTTTAAAACTTGCAAGTTGGATGGAGAGAGAGAGAAATCACTCACAGTCTTGATCCCTGAGCATCTCAGTTGCTTGCCCTGTTCTTCAGCAGTAAGTGTTGGTTTGTTACATGACCTTCCCTCTCCAACTACCCAGTGACCCAAATTTGGTCATGGCTAGTATATTCAGTTACATTGATTAGATCATGGCTCGGAATTCCTCTCTCAGCCAGGGCCCTATTGTCCAAGTGATTGTGTCTAATGGTTTCCTTCCAACCAGTTGAGTACCCAGATGATTGTCTGGATACTTTGCTAATGGGATAGGAGATGGCCCACATTCATCCTCTTTCAAAGCAATTGTTCCTGGTGGGGCTTTGCAGACAGGTTGCATCCATTTCAATGGTTTTTAAATATAGAAGGTACAGTGATGCAAATGTGCAGTTATCTCTGTGATCCCAAATCACAGAATGTGGCTTTAGCCATTTTTAATCAATTATGGATTTCCAGCCAGCAAATTCAAAAATCATTTTGTGATATAAAGCAGGGTTTCACAACAATGCAGTACCTTTAAGGTAAGAAAAATTCCAAGACACTTCACAAGAGTTTAATCAAACAAAAAATGACATCAAGCCAAAGAATGAGATATTAGGTGTGGTACCTAAAGGGTTGGTGAAAACAGGGTGTAAAACAAGGAGAGGGAGGTTGAGAGGCATAGAGTTTTGGAAGGGGATTTCAGAGTTTACAGCCTAGACATCTGAAGGCAAAGCTGCCACTGATAGGGCAAAAGGTGTGGGACTGGGGAGTCATGGGTGTTGCACTCTGGTGTAGCCAGAGTCAGAGGAATGGAGATTCTGAGGTTGAGGAGATTACAAAATGGGAAGAGGCGAGGCTATGAAAGGATTTAAACATAAGAGGGGGAATTTGAAGTTTGCATTGTGGGGCTGGAAGCCAATCTAGGTAATGGAGGATAGGAGTGATGACAAACAGGACTTGGTCTAGAGTAGGATATAGGCAACAGGGAGTTTTGGGTGAACTGATGTTTAAAGAATATAAAGGATTGAAAACTGCCAGAAGAGCATTGGAATAGTCAAATCTGTAGGTGACAAAGCATGGTTGAGGGTTGAGCGGCATATTCATAGAGATATGGGAAGAAGGGGATAATATTTAGGGGGGACAATGGTGTAATGATATTGTCACTGGACTAGTAATCCAGAGATCCAGGGGAATGCTCTGGGGACCCAGTTTCAAATAAAAATCTGGAATTAAAAGCCTAATGGTGACCATGAAACCATTGTTGATTGTTGTAATAACCCGTCTGGCTCACTAATGTCCATTGGGGAAGGAAATCTGCCATCCTTACCTGGTCTAGCCTACATGTGACTCCAGACCCACAGCAATGTGGTTGGCTCTTAAACGCCCTCTGAAATGGCCTAGCAAGCCACTCAGTTGTATCAACCGCTACAAAGTCTCAAAAAAGGAATGAAACCGGACGGGCCACTCGGCATTGACTTAAGCACTGGAAACGACAATGGCAAAATCAACCCTGTCGACCCTGCAAAGTCCTCCTTGCTAACATCTGGGGGCTAGTGCCAAAATTGGGAGAGCTGCCCCACAGACGAGTCAAGCAACAGCCTGACATAGTCATCCTCACAGAATCATATCTTAAGGATAATACCCCAGACACTACCATCACCATCCCTGGGTATGATCTGTTCCACCAGCAGGACAGACCCAGCAGAAGTGGCAGCACGATGGTATACAGTCGGGAGGGTGTTGCCCTGGGAATCCTCAACATCAACTCCAGACCCCAGGACATCCCATGGCATTAGGTCAAACATGGGCAAGAAAAAAACCTCCTGCTTATTACCATGTACCACCCTCCCTCAGCTGATGAATCAGTGCTCCTCCATGTTAAACACCACTTGGAGGGAGCACTGAGGGTGGCAAGGGCGCAGGAAGCACCCTGGCTGGAGGACTTCAATGACCATCACTAAGAGCAGCTCGGTAGCACCACTACTGACCGAGCTGGCTGAATCCTTGGCCTGTATTGCTAGAAGGTTGGAGTTTAAAAATAGGGAAGTCTTGTTACAACTGGACTGGGTGTTGGTGAGGCCGCACCTGGAGTACTGTGTACAGTTTTGGTCCCCGTATTTAAGAAAGGATATACTGGAGGCAGTTCAAAAGAGATTCACTAGGCTGATTCCTGGGATGAAGGTGCTGACTCATCAAGAACGGCTAAATAGGTTAGGCCTTTATTCATTAGAGTTTACAAGAATGAGGGGTGATCTTATTGAAACATATAAGATTCTGAGGGGGCTTGACAGAGTAGATGTTGAGAAGATGTTTCCACTAGTGGGGGAATCTCCAACTAAGGACCATAGCTACAGAATAAGGGGACACTTATTTAAAACTGAGATGCAAAGGAATTTCTTCTCTCAGAGGGTAGTGAATGTCTGGAATTCTCTACCTCAGAGAGTTGTGGCGGCTAGATCACAGAAACTATTTAAAGAGGAGGAAGGTAGATTTTTAAAATATCGGGGAGTTGAGGGCTATGAGGAGCTGGTACGAAAGTGGAGTTGAAGCCTGGGGCAGATCAGCCATGATCTTACTGGCTTGAGGGGCCAAATGGCCTACTCCTGCTCCTATTTCTTATGTTCTTATGCTCTTATTATGAGTCCTAAATGATATAGCTGCTAGACTGGGTCTGCGGCAGGTGGTGAGGAAACCAACAAGAGGGAAAAACATACTTGACCTCATCCTCACCAACCCGTCTGCCGCAGATGCATCTGTCCATGACAGTGTCGGTAGGAGTGACCACCGCACAGTCGTTGTGGAGACAAAGTCCTGCCTTCACATTGCAGACACCCTCCATCGTGTTGTGTGGCACTACCACCGTGCTAAATGGGATAGATTTCAAACAGATCTAGCAACTCAAGACTGGGCATCCATGAGGCGCTGTGGGCCATCAGCAGCAGCAGAACTGTATTTGAACATAATCTGTAACCTCATGGCCCTGCATGTGCCCCAATCTACCATTACCACCAAGCCAAGCAATTAACCCTAGTTCAATGAAGAGTGCAGGAGGACATGCCAGGAGCAGCACCAGGCACACCTAAAAATGAGTTGTCAACCTGGTGAAGCTATGACACAGGACTACTTGCATGCCAAACAGCTTAAGCAGCAAGTGATAGACAGGGCTAAGCAATCCCACAACCAACGGATCAGATCTAAGCTCTGCAGTCCTGCCACATCCAGTCATGAATGGTGGTGGACAATTAAACAACCCACTGGTGGAGGAGGCTCCACAACTATCCCCATCCTCAATGATGGAGGAGCCCAGAACATCAGTGCAAAAGATAAGACTGAAGCATTTGCAACAACCTTCAGCCAGAAGTGCCCAGTGGATGATACATCTCATCCTCCTCTGGAGCTCCCCAGCATCACAGATGCGAGTCTTCAGCCAATTCAATTCACCCACATGATATCAGAAATGGCTGAAGGCACTGGGTACTGCAAAGGCTACGGGCCCTGACAATATTCTGGCAATAGTACTTAAGACTTGTGCTCCAGAACTTGCCACACCCCTAGCCAAGCTGATCCAGTACAGCTACAACACTGCCATCTACCTGGCTACGTGGAAAATTGCCCAGGTATGTCCTGTACTCAAAAAAGCAGGATAAATCCAGCCCGGTCTACTCCATCATCAATGAAGTAAAGGAAGGCGTCACCAACAGTGCTATCAAGCAGCACTTGCTTAGCAATAACCTGATCACTGACGCCCAGTTTGGGTTCCGCCAGGGCCACTCAGCTCCTGACCTCATTACAACCTTGGTTCTAACATGGACAAAAGAACTGAATTCCCGAGGTGAGGCGAGAGTGACTGGCTTTGACATCAAGGCCACATTTGACCAAGTATGGCATCAAGGAGCCCTAGTAAAACTGGAAACAATGGGAATCAGGGGAAAGCTCTCCACAGGTTGGAGTCATAGCACAAAGGAAGATGGTTGTGGTTGTGGAGGTCAGTCATCTTAGATCCAGGACATCACTACAGGAGTTCCCCAAGGTGGTGTCCTCGACCTAACCATCTTCAGCTGCCTCAATGACCTTCCTTCCATCATAACTTCAGAAGTGGCGATGTTCGCTGATGATTGCACAATGTTCAGCACCATTCGTGACTCCTCAGGTAGTGAAGCAGTCTATGTCCAAATGCAGCAAGACCTCGACAATATCCAGGCTTGTGCTGACAAGTGGTAAGTAACATTTGTGCCACACAAGTGCCAGGCAATGACAATCTCCAACAAGAGAGTATCCAACCATCACCCCTTGATGTTCAATGGTATTACCATCACTGAATCCCCCACTATCAACATCCTGGGGTTTGTCATTGACCAGAAACTGAACTGGACTAGCTATATAAATACTGTGGCTATGAGACCAGGTCAGAGGCTGGGGATCCTGTGATGAGTAACCCACCTCCTGACTCCCCAAAGCCTGTCCACCATCTACAAGGCACAAGTCAGGAGTGTGATGGAATACTCTCCACTTGCCTGGATGAGTGTAGCTCCCACAACACCCAAGAAGCTTGACGCCATCCAGGACAAAGCAGCCCACTTGACTGGCACCACATCCACAAACATGCACTCCCTCCACCACTGACACACAGCAGCAGCAGTGTGTACCATCTACAAGATGCACTGCAAGAATTCACCAAGGCTCCTTCGACAGCACCTTCCAAACCCATGAACACTACCATCTAGGAGGACGAGGCCAGCAGATAGATGGGAACACCACCACCTAGAGGTCCCCCTCCAAGTCACTCACCATCCTGACTTGGAAATATATTGCCGTTCCTTCACTGTCGCTGGGTCAAAATCCAGGAACTCCCTCCCTAACAGCACTGTGGGTGTACCTACTGTGCATGGTCTGCAGTGGTTCAAGAAGGCAGCTCACCAATACCTTCTCAAGGGCAACTAGGGATAGGAAATGATTGCTGCCCCAGCCAGCGAAGCCCACATTCCATGGAATGAATGAAAAATATATATACATTGCAGATGTGAAATAGGCAGCCTTTGTGATATGGATGCCAGAAGTTAAGCTCAGGATTGACTGGAATGCTGAGATTGCAAACAGTCTGGTTGGTCCTGAGACAGTGAACCAGAAGAGGCAGGGACTCAGTACTGAGAATACAGGGTTTGTGGCGAGGGCTAAATACACTCTCTTTGGTCTTCCCAGTGCATAACTGGACAAAATTGTGATAATCAAGACAATGTTGGACAAACAGTCTGACAACACAGGACGGCAGGGGATCAAGAGTGGTGGTGAAGAGATAAAGTTAGCTATCATCAGTATAAATATGAAATGTGACCCCATAACTGCCGATGATGTCACCAAAAAGCAGCATTGAGGTCATGCTTGTCCAACCCAATGTCATGTGGGCTACAGCCTCTCTATGTGGCCCCCGGGTCGATTGGTGAAAATGCCAGTAAGACGGGTCAGAGAGTTTGAAGATTTCTGCAGGAAACTGCCCCTCCAATCACAGGCTGTTTCTTTCCTATATTTGCTGCTCATAGACTCATTGGTGAGCCTATCAGCAGCAAATGTGGGAGAGAAACAGACTGTGATTGGAAGAGCAGCAAACACCGGGAACTGCGAGTACGTGAAGATAAAGAGACTCCGGAGCACGTGGGCCACCTACCTGGCTCTGGCAGCTTGTTCTGGCTCCGGCCCCTTTCCCCTGGCTCTGGCCATGTCCCTCCCGGCTTTCCCCACATCCCTCCTGGCTCTTGACGCTCCACTTGGTGAGTACCCACATTCGGGTGCTGCTAGGCCTCAGGCTTTGTTCCAGGTGTCTCCCCTGCTCTCATCGCACTTACCGCTCCCCCCCGCACCCCCACCCAACCGATTTAGTGAGTGAGCGTGTGGGTGACTGAGTGTGATAGTGCGTGAGTGAGTGTCTGTGTATGAGGATGGGTGAGTGAGTGTGTGTGAGGATAGATGAGTGTATGAGAGGATGGATGAGTGTGCGTGAGGGTGGGTGTGTGTGAAGGTGGGTGAGTGAGTGTGAGGGTGAGTGGGAGTGTGTGAGGGTAGGTGAGTGTGTGTGAGGGTGGGTGAGTGAGTGTGAGGGCGGGTGAGCGAGTGTGAGGGCGGGTGAGTGTGTGTGAGGATGAGTGAGTGTGTGAGAGGCTGGGTGAGTGAGTGTGTGTGAGACTGGGTGAGTGAGTGGGTGTGTGTGAGGATGGATGAGTGAGTGAGGTTGTGTATGAGGATGGGTGAGTGAGTGTGAGGGCGGATGAGTGAGTGTCTAAGGATGGGTGAGTGAGTGAATGTGTGTGAGGATGGGTGAGTGTGTGTGTGAGGGTGAGTGAAGGAGGGCAGGTGAGAGAGATGAGTGTATGTGTGTATGTGAGAGAGAGGGCTGAGTGTATGTGTGTATGAGAGAGGGTGAGTGTTTGAGAGAGATTGGGTGAAAGGGAGGGGAGAGTGTGTGTCTGGCTTACTCCCAATCTCAGGGTCCTCATTCACCCTCAACCCCACACTCCAGCACTCTCACAGGGGGTGAGGGTAATTGAGTGAGCACTCTGTGACTAGGAGTGAACTGGACACACACACTCTCACCATTTCACAATATAATGGTTGTCTTTGTTTGTTACTCAGTTTTTTAATTCATGTTTAATGTTGTGCCAAACCTTATTGTTCCGAAATTTGCTCATTAGACCCTTGGAGTGTGAGAAAAATTGAAATGTGCCCTCCACACACAAAGGTTGAACAAGCTTGATTTAGATGAAGAAGAGGAGGGGCTAAAGATAGATTCTCGGGGACTCCAGAGATAATGGTGTGAAAAGGGAAGAAAAGTCAATTTTGGAGAATCTCTGAATCAGAATGCATTTCGAGTATAGTGTATGCTGTATGTGCCTCAAGAGGCTGGTAGCAGGTAAAATTGGTCTGCTTGCCGCATCCGTTTATTAGTGCAGAGCGGCAAGGCAACAGTCAAGACCCTAGAGACAGCTTGTCAGTCCCAGGAGGCAACAAGATCAATTGACTACAACATCAGCCAAGGTCATATAAAGAGTTCAAGAATCTTCTGGTTTGGTTGCCATATGCCTGAGGAAACTCATCACAACGTGCATGGCAAATGCTGCAGTCATATGTAATCTAATGTTGCAAAGAAGTTCTTATCAGGTATTGGACTTCCTATTTAAATAGACAAAGGGACCAACACCTGTTTCAAGTTCATGCCCTGAATGCCTATAGAGGACCCTTTACCAATTAGGCCAGCGGGAGTATTTTTGGTATGGAAGATGTGCTCACAGAACACCTAACAGACTGGATTCATCGGAGTTGGTTTTACTTCTGCAAAACAGGGACTGTGGCCACTTTCTATATACCCATCCAAAAGTAGATCATAAACATAAAACAATTTAATAATTACAAGATTGAGCAACATAGTACCACATCAAACATTTTAATTTTAAGTCCATCACTGATAAAAACATTTTATGTTTAAAAACATTTACAAAATTATCAGTTTAAACTGCAGTAACATGAATTTATCAGCAGCATTGGTCAAAGATTAATGTTCAGATTTCTGAAAGTATGGGAATTTCTTCAGAGTTGCTCCCACTCCATCAGCATGATGTTACATATAAAAACTGGGTTTCAGACACACTTCTGGCAAATGAACTCCAGTTGATTGGGATCAGCTCCTGGGAATATCTCAGGCTATGAGTTTCAATTTTTCAGTTCTTACCGTGATTTGAAGGTCACTCTTAAAGGCAAACATTGGTTGTCAGCACTTCCGTTGAATCACTACTGATGATAAGGTAATGATGTTATCATTGCTATGATGATCCCAGCTGTGATAACAGGTATGTTTTGTCTTTATTCCTTTGATATTTCTCTTGATTGATTGCTTTCAATGTGGCTCAAAATTTGATAAAACAATAAACTAAAATATTCCTCCTGTGGTAAACAAATATCTCTACAGCCGTGTGGACCTCCCATGCTCAGTCAAATGGATCACAAATCCATTTCAAGATGATGCTGAAACCAACGATTCATATCTGAGGGAGTTAAATACCACAGCAACAAATGTACTTAGCTCAATGTCAATGCTGATTCTATCCAAGAATGATGGAATGACATCAGACTGTTGGCTGCTTAGTTTCACAACTCAGAAAATAGGATGAGTTTAATCTTGGAAAGGTGGAGAAGAGGCTGTAAGGGCTGGATTTTCATGATAGCCTCAGGAATTGCATGCCAGGCCTTTCGCGATGCCACATTCCGAAGTTCTGAATGAACTCACATGCACATGTTGTTTCCACCCTGGAACAGCAGGGATGGGCTGGATTCAGCACTTCCATCTCCCAAAGCAGGCCCGAAGTGGGAATGGAGGCAGGCAGTTGCTGAGACTGGTAGGTTATATGACCGGCCTCCATTCACTTGACATTGTCCAAGTTCTGTGGATGACAGTTAGGCCTCCTAGCCCTCATCCCACACCTCCTCAGCCCCATCGCCCCCCCCCATCCACCCCCATGCTTTATCCATACCTCCCATGCCCCTCATTACCCCCATGCCCCCTCATATCCCATATACATCATTTGCCCAGGCCTTCTCCATGCCTCCTCCATGCATCCCATGCATCTTCCATATCTACTCACCCTGTATCCACTTTAAACAGAACTCAAGAAGCCTATATTAACACTGTGAAGTCTTTGAAATCCTCATTAAATAAATAATCAATCATTCATTCACATTCTACTTGAAAAATTGTCCCACTTAAGAACTCATGAAACTGTCAAACACACAACCATTCAAACTCGACTTTAATAACTCACTCCTTTGAAGTGCTGATAAATCTGTGAAAACAAATAACCATTCAAAAACTCTTCAAAACAATCGAAACAAGCTCACAGTCCCATTCACAGCTTTGTATATAGCCCCTGCTGAGCAAAATCCATTAGTGAGAGTTGGAGCTCAGCCAAGCATTCATAATGAGAATCCATTGCACAATTTTATAAGCAAACCTGCCAGTGTTCAATACAATGGAGTCTTTAAAGTGCCTCATTCATTATTTCCAAAGGCTCAACAGATGGCCTTTCGAATAAAGACTGTTTAGCTATTTCAAATGTTCAATAGATATCTGGACTTTAAATCAATGTAAAAATCAAAGCACAAGGTCCTGATGTCACATTAATATCTGATTCTCTATGCTGTTGAATTCATAAGAGCATTTTATCCACTGGAGAAAGTGTTCTAATGCATCTGAACACTTACATAATGCTGGTCAATTTAATGGTTACTTGTCTTTTTAAGGACAGAGTCCTATGATCAATAGCTGCATATAAACATATTTAATTTATCATGTAGCATCTAATTATAACATTTGAAGTTGGAAAAATCTTTTAACCTTACCAGGCAAAAAGTTCTTGACTCCACAACAGACTTCCTCCAGGGTTCATGAACTTCCTGACCTGACATGTTTCATACAGCCTTCAGGGACCCACCCGCCTCACTGAAGATATAAATCTCAGGGAAATTCAAAATTGATGCAGTCATTTAAAAGCTGGCTTTGACTGGGCATCAGGTTGTGACCCACCACAGTTCCCTTGCCAGTCAAAATGGCTGCTATCATAAATTGGGTGGAAATTTTTAATTTATGGTCCCCCACCTCCTCTTGAGGATCTGAGACACACACCATTCATGATTTGGAGACAGATCATTTGTATGAAACCTCCCCTCAATGTAACAAAATAAGGTAGTGCTCTATTGATTTCAAGGATAGGAATGGGGTTTTTTAGTGACCTGACAAAGATAATCACTGATGTGAAATGGAAATTAAATTGGGATTTAATTGTAGGTTTTGGCATTGCTCTTCCAAGTCTGTGAAAATTGGGGATACATGCATTCATGTCTGATGTGAGATAGCATTGTCTGACTTAGCACCTGCCTATTATATGAATGGGTTGGCTACCTGTGGAAACAGACAGTGAGTTGGTCCTCAATGTTATTGGATACCAATAGGAAAATTGGGCCAGCCAACAGGTCTTAAAGGCCAGCCTTGGCTGAAGACTCCTTGTTCATCCTTCAAGGTAAAGACAACCAAGTTCATCATCTGGAGTGTTTGGTAGGGCTCTCATGAGTACATAAGTGACTGTTAAGGCTCATCTGCACCTGGAAGGTTTTGCTGCAATTAGGGCAAGATACTGCAGATGATTGAGTTTGGGGCAAGTTGCTGGCTTGGTATTTCCTTTCCTTGCATTGTCTCTCTGCCTTTGATATTTGTTTGCTTTCGGGGGAGGCTACACAATTTTTTGTTTGGTTGCGTCAAATGCAGCAATTCTGGGCAAGCTTCTCCCAGGACTTGAAGTCAATATCAAAACTCTTATGTGAAGCCTTCAGAGTGTCCTTGTAGTGCTTCTTTTTACCGTCATGAGAGCACACCTCAGACTCATGCTCTCCACTGCATATTCACTTTGGTAAGTCAGTATCACATGAATGAAAAGCTGCTCAATCTGAGATGACACCAGGCAAAGACCATGGCCTCCAAGGAAATACTTCATGACTTCCTGTTTGCTGATGACTGTTTATTGAGCTACATGCCCAGTCCAACTGTCTCAATCTGGTGTGGGTGCTTGGCATGCCAGCTCAAGTGAGCACTTCAGTATTTTGCCTTGCCATCTGATCTTCAGAAGCTTCCAAAGACAGTTCAAGTGAAAGTGGTTGAGCTTCTTGGCATGACCTGGTACACCGTACAAAATTCGCATGCATAGAGCAGAGTGGGCAGGACGGCTACTCTATAGACTTTCAGTTTGGTAGGCAGACTTACTCCTCTTCATTGCCAGGTTGCTGATTGAAGTCTGCCAAAGGCTACACTTGCTTTGACAAGTCTTTCATGTATCTCATCCATAAGGAACCTATCGTTTTATTTTCTGCTGGACTGTGGATTAAAATTACAATGGCTGCAGTTTGAAAGACATGTCTACTGGCACAGGATGAGAGATATATACACTGTGGCAGTCCTGGAACAAAGTGTGCCATGAAAGACAGGATGGTGCTGGAAAGCAGTCCTGGATCAAGGGAGTTGCCTAACAACGTTTTAATTGGCTCCTGACCAGGTGATCAGGGCTTATGTGAGATGCAGTGCAGAATAGCTCCTAGCCTGAAAGGAACAAGACCTAAAGCCTCTGCCTCCTGTGTGTGTAAGATTCTAGTAATCCTACAATAATAGCTAGCTGGCATTTTTCCTCGTATCTCCGTAACCTGTTCACTCTCTGAAAACCCCTGTCAAGAGGCAAAGGGGAAAATCACTGTCAGAGACATTGAAAGGCAAGTTCTAAATCAGTTAACTAAATACTGAAAGTGCTGGAAGACCATCTCACGCCATCAACAAGAACTGAAAAGAATTTGGAAGACATCAATCAAAATCAACACATCGAATCCTGCACTCTGGAATTGGTGCTCTTGAACTGTTTTATCCCACCCTTAAAATTCATGTTTTTATGTGTCTTATGTGTCTTGTATGTGTGTGTATAGGGGTTTAGGAAGAGGTAGAGTTTGGGTTATAGAGTTAGAAATTAGCAATGCATATTTCTTTTGCCACTGGTTAAAGACAATTTGTTCAATAAACAGTTATTTACTTATTAAGTTTACAAACATGTTGCTTGTATTCTGTTAACCTAAATTAAACAATTAGGTAGAATTGGGGCAATCTGGTGGTTTGGTCAAACTTGTCACATTTACTGTAGCTCGGGGAACAGTGGGGCTTGATATTACAGTGCACTATCCCCAGTGAGTCATGACGTGTTGCCAATTTAGACAGCTCGAAAGAGTGTTCTGCAGAGATGTGAACTTATCCACTATTGACAGATCTCGGTCATGGACTGAAAATCTGGGCTCAAGATAGGGCTTTTCTGGATCAGGCTGGTACATTACTTCTGTTATCTTCATGCTGATCATAAGGCCAAAGTAGTCCCACACATTGGAGAACAAGTCCATATTACATTGCATGTCCAGCTCTGAACAGGTAACTCGTGCACAGTCATCAGCAAACAGGAAATCATGAAGTATTTCCTTGGAGGCCATGGTCTTTACCTGGTGTCATCTCAGATTGAGTGGCTTTTCATTCATATGATATCTGATTTTGATGCCACGATCACTATCAAAGAAGGCATTGGAGACCATTGCGGAGATAAACATGCTGAAGAGGATTGGAGCTAATGCACAGCCCATTAGTGACTGGGAATGGGTCAGAAGACACAATATCACCCAGGACCCACACCAGCATGCTGCCATGGGACTGTCAAACCATTGAGATTAATTTCTCAGGGCAGCCGAATTTCCAAAGGCCTCACGGCTGACTGTGTCAAAGGCCTTTGTCAGGTCAACAAATGTGGTTTAGAGGTCTATTTTCTGTTCCTGGCATTTCTCCTGGGCTCTCTATCTGCAAACACCATATCAGCGATTCCTCTGCCTTTTCTGAAACCACGTTAACTCTCAGGCAGCAGATCTTGGTTGAGATGTTGCACTAAACAATTCGTAATGATTCTGACGAAGATTTTACCGGCAATGGAGAGGAGAGATTTCTATATGACTGCCACAAGATTGGAGAGCTCTTTTTTTTTTGTGCAGGTGGATATTGGAAACATTTTTGCATTCTTGAGTTCCTTGCTCCCATGTGGACTGAAAGAGTTCAGTGAGCTTCTTGACCAGGAATTGACCTCCAGCCTGGTAGACTTCAGTTGGAATAACATCAGCTCCTGCAGCTTTGCCACTAGACAGGTTTTTGATTGCGGTCATCATTTCTAACGGCTGGAAGGGTCATCAAGAGAGCAATTGATGGTAACCTGTGACAGTCTGTTGATTGCTTCCTCATTGATGAATGAAGGCCGATTGAGGATGTGGTTAAAGTGCTTTGCCCATCTCTCTAGAATTTAGGCTTTTTCTTTGAGCAGTGTTAACCCGTTCGCACAGAGAATTGGTGATAAACCTATACACTGGGGCTCACAGACAGATTTCAGAGCATTGTAGAGTTTCTTCCAGTGTTTGTGGTCTGCAAATGACTGAAGTTCGTCTGTTTTCTGATTCAGCCAAATGTCTTGCATCTCTGAGCTTGCATTGGACAGTCCTCTTGCATTGGACAGTCCTGTGGATGTTCTGGTAGGCATCACTTTTGGATAGTGATGATAGAGATAAACCCTGATGATGTTTCTCCTCCAGTAGTTTCTGGATCACCTCATTGTTTTCATTGAATCAATCTTGATGCTGACATCAGATAGGGCCCCTTAGAGCAGTGGAGTACACTGTATACCTGAAGGTCTCCAGTCATTCTCAACGCGGTAAGTGTCCATTTTCGCTGTACACAGGTGACCCTCGCGTTTCTCTGAGAGAGATTCCTTCATGACTGCCTGTTTGAATCTTGAGGTTTCAGGACCTTCATGCCCTGAGAACATCTAGATGGATAGATCTTGATGTTTAACTTTGAAATAATTCAATGGTGGTCAGTCAGCAGTCAGTGCTGCACATGACTTTTGTTACAAACATATCCTGCCTATCTATTTGCCTCATGATGACATAGTGATTAGATGTTAATGCATAGAATGAGGTGAATCCAAGATATCTTGTTGCAATTAAGGAGGCAGGAAACTGTGGTGATGTTGGCAGAAGACTTCCTTATAAATTACTATTGAAGTATAAACAGTGCCAGAAATACATGTTTTAATTGTTGCAGATAATTATTTTATGCATTATGAATTGTTATGGCTTAAGCAGAAATTTGCTGCACTTGTGACAAACAGTTAATTCAATCTGCCAGCAGAGGGTAGTCTTGTTCTGATCCAGAACTGCAGATCAAGGGTTAAGGCTGTTTTAACTGAAAATCTGTTAAACCTGATAGAAATAACGGCCCAGATCTTCTGGTCTCCGGATTGTCACAGACCAGACATACAACCCAAGATGCACATTCAAACCCCACAGAAGCTCCGACATGCTGACCTCCATGGGAATTACCCTGAAAATTTGAACTTCCAATGGGTTATTCCCCTGCTCCCCATGACCTTCCAAAAAAGCCTCTGACTCTTACTTAGAGTCGGAGACTTAGGGCAGTTCTGATGCACTTACCCGGACAGTTACCCAGGAAATGTTAAACGTAAAAATCCTAGTCTAATTCCTGGATAACTATACAACTGACACCCCCAATCACTCACACTGATCCCATGACTTCCCCAGTTGGCCCCCCGACTACTTCCCTGACCCCAGACAACCCCGTTGACCCTCCCCTGACTTCCCCCTCATCTGACATGGCCTGACTGCCCCTGCAACCCAACCTGACTGACTCCATCACCCATATGCTCCTAGACCTGACCTGAATAGCTTCCACCATCTGAATGCTCCACAACCCAACCTGACTAGCCACCACCACCTGACTACCCCCAACCTGACCTAATTAACCCTCAACCTGACAATCCCTCCCTACCCAACCCAATGACCTCCCCAACCTACCTACCCACTCACTCACCTACCCACCTCACCCACCTGCCATCCTTCCCCTCCTGCCTCCCTACCACACTACCCATCTGCAGCCCTACCAGTCCTATGTTATTGTGTTGTTTGGTTTGAATACTTTCAAAAACTCCCGAAGGATGCTGACTTCACTCTACTGTAACATTTTTACAGTTTTGAGAACACTCCCTTACACTAGTTTCTTTCCATGCTGCTTTCTCCCAGACTCTCAGATCACATGAGTATATGTCACTTTCTTCTATGATATCACAGACTATTACAGTTAACCCTTTATGGAACTTAATCTAACATACTCTATTATATTACATCTCGCCCCAAGTCTCTGTTCAGACTTCGACATTCCTGGAACCCCAATACTTCAGTCTCCTAGTCATTCTGAACATTTCAGTGTTTTGAAGTCTCAGGGGAAACGTAGCCTCTTTTGCTTGCTTAGGTAAGTGTCATTTTTCTTTCTCTCTCCATGTTCTCTTCTTGTTCTCTCTTCTCTAATGTTCGTCCGGCTTTTTTAGATTCTCACCTCTTATACCAGTAAGCGCTGTGATGCCTTCACTAGTGCACAATACCTCATTCTCCTCTTGTATGTAGGAAATAAGGTATACTTATTCTGCTGTTGGTCCTCTGGATGCTGTTCAACAGGATTTGAACTAATAGATGGTTCAGGATCACCTGCTTCAGTGTATTCTTTCACCTTTGATGATTGTAACCTCTCTGGTCTCTGATTTTCACTCTGTTGCTCAATTGCAATCAAAGCCCTTCTGTTTCTTCTTACTGTGCCCTGTACCATCTGGACAAAGTAAGATTTTGGATTTTTTTTAATTCATTCATTAGATGTGGGCTTCGCTGGCTGGGCCAGCATTCATTGCCCATCACTAGTTGCCCTTGAGAAAGTGATGGTGAGCTGCCTTCTTGAACAGCTGCAGTCCATGTGTTGTGGGTACACCGACACTGCTGTTAGGAAAGGAGTTCCAGGATTTTGACCCAGCAACAGTGAAGAAACAGCAAAATATTTCCAAGTCAGGATGGTGAGTGACTTGGAGGGGAACTTCTAGGTGGTGGTGTTCGAATCTATCTGCTGCCCTTGTTCTTCTGGATGGTAGTGGTCATGGGTTTGGAAGGTGCTGTCAAAGGACCCTTGGTGAATTCCTGCAGTGCATCTTGTAGAAGGTACACACTGCTGCTAATGTGCGTCGGTGGTGGAGGGAGTGAATGTTTGTGGATGTAGTGCCAATCAGACGGGCTGCTTTGTCCTGGATGGTATCAAGTTTCTTGAGTGTTGTGGGAGCTGCACTCACCCAGGCAAGTGGAGAGTATTCCATCACACTCCTGACTTGTGCCTTGTAGATGGTGGACAGGCTTTGGGAATTCAGGAAGTGGGTTACTCGCCACACTATTCCTAGCCTCTGACCTGCTCTTGGCACCATAGTATTTATATGGCTAGTCCAGTTCAGTTTCTGGTCAATGATAACACCCAGGATGTTGATAGTGGGGGATTCAGTGATGGTAATGGCATTGAACATCAAGGGGCAATGGTTGGATTCTCTCTTGCTGGAGATGGTTGTTGCCTGACACTTGTGGGTGTGAATATTACTTGCCACTTGTCAGCCAAGCCTAGGTATTGTCCAGGTTTTTCTGCATTTGGACATAGACTGCTTCAGTATCTGAGGAGTTGTGAATGGTGCTGAACATTGTGCAATCATCAGCGAACATCCCCACTTCTGATCTTATGTTGGTAGGAAGGTCATAGGTGAAGCAATTGAAGATGGTTGGGCTAAGGACACTACCCTGAGAACTCCTGCAGTAATGTCCTGGAGCTGAGATGACTGACCTCCAACAACCACAACCATCTTTGTTTGTGCTAGGTATGACCCCAACCAGTGGAGAGATTTCCCCTTGACACCCATTGATTCCAGTTTTTCTAGGGCTCCTTGATGCCACACTCGGTCAAGTGCTGCCTTAATGTCAAGGGTAGTCACTCTCACTTCACCTCGGGAGTTCAGCTCTTTTGTCCATGTTAGAACCAAGGTTGTAATGAGATCAGGAGCTGAGCGGCCCTGGCGGAACCCAAACTGGGCGTCAGTGAGCAGGTTATGGCTAAGCAAGTGCTGCCTGATAGCACTGTTGATGATCCCTTCCATTATTTTACTGATGAGGGAGAGTAGACCGATGGGGTGGTAATTGGCCGGGTTGTATTTGTCCTGTTTTGTGTACAGGACATACCTGGGCAATTTTCCACACCGGGTAGATGCCAGTGTTGCAGCTGTACTGAAACAACTTGGCTAGAGGCGCAGCAAGTTCTGGAGCACAGGTCTTCAGTACTATTGCCAGAATATTGTCAGGGCCCATAGCGGTTGCAGTATCCAGTGCCTTCAGCCATTTCTTGATATCATGTGGAGTGAATCAAACGGCTGAAGACTGGCATCTGTAATGCTGGGGACCTCCAGAGAAGGCCAAGATGGATCACCCACTGGGCACCTCTGGCTGAAGATTATAGCAAATGCTTCAGCCTTATTTTTTGCACTGATGTTCTGGGCTCCTCCATCATTGAGGATGGGGATATTTGTGGAGCCTCCTCCTGCAGCGAGTTGTTTACTTGTCCACCACCATTCACGACTGGATGCGGCAGGACTGCAGAACTTAGATCTGATCTTTTGGTTGTGGGATTGCTTAGCCTTGTCTATCACTTGCTACTTGTGCTGTCTGGTACGTAAGTAGTCCTGTGTTATAGCTTCGCCAGGTTGACAGCTCATTTGTAGTTATGCCTGGTGCTGCTCCTGGGCATACCACTCTTCATTGAACCAGGGTTGATCCTCTGGCTTGATGGTATTGGTAGAGTGGGGATATGCCAGGTTAAAAATTATGTTCAAGTACATTTCTGCTGCTGCTGATGGCCCATAGCGCCTCATGGATACCAAGTCTTGAGCTGCTAGATCTGATTGAAATCTATCCCATTTAGCACGGTGGTAGTGCCACTCAACACAATGGAAGGTATCCTCAATATGAAGCCGAGACTTTGTCTCCACAACGACTGTGCGATGGTCACTTCTACCGATACTGTCATGGACAGATGCATCTGCGGCAGGAGGCTGGTGAGGATGAGACCAAATATGTTTTTCTCTCTTGTTGGTTCCCTCACCTGCTGCAGACCCAGTCTCGCAGCTATGTCTTTTAGCACTTGGCCAGCTCAGTCAGTAGTGGTGCTACCGAGCCACTCTTGTTGGTGGACATTGAAGTTCCCCACACAGAGAATGTTCTGTGCCTTTGCCACTCTCAGTGCTTCCTCCAAGTGGTGTTCAACATGGAGGAGTATTGGTTCATCAACTGAGGGAGGGCAGAATGTGGTACTCAGCAGGAGGTTTCCTTGACCATGTTTGGCCTGATGCCATGAGACTTCATGGAGTCCAGAGTCAATGTTGAGGATTCCCAGGCAACACCTTCCCGACTGTATACCACTGTGCTGTCACTTCTGCCGGGTCTGTCCTGCCGGTGGGACAGGACATATTTAGGGATGGTGATGGTGAAGCCTGGGGCATTATCTGTAAGGTATGATTCAATGAGGATGACTATGTCAGTCTGTTGCTTGACTAGTCTGTGAGACAGCTCTCCCAGTTTTGGCACTAGCCCCCATATGTTAGTAAGGAGGTTGACAGGGCTGAGATTGCCGTTGTTGTTTCCGGTGCCTAGGTCCTTTTTTGTGACTTTGTAGCTATCTATTTGTTACATCTGTGTGGCTTACTAGGGAATTTAAGAGTCAACCACATTGCTGTAGGTCTTGAGTCACCTATAGGCCAGAGCAGGTAAGGACAACAGATTTCTTTCCCTAAAGGGCTTTAGTTTTTACAACGATTGACAATAGTTTCATGGTCATCATTAGACTTTTAATTCCAGATTTTATTGAATTCAAATTCCACCATCTGCCATGGTGGGATTTGAACCCAGGTCCCCAGAGCATTAGCCTGGGTCTCTGGATTGCTAGTCCAGTGATAATACCACTAACACCATTGCCTCCATTATTCCTCTAAATCTTGATTGATCTCTGATCCGAACCTGTTCTCCCTGTCGAAGTTCTGATAATGTTTTTGCTCTGCAACAGCTATCATAGTGTTTCATCTGTTTATTTCAGCAAGTTTCCCCTCTTTCTTGTACTTTTTCTAAGCCTGTGTCTTTAACCTGTGGCATCAATGCATGTGAAGGGCCGGAATCTGTGTCAGCAACCTTCTTCCCATGAGTATATCACATGGAACCAATTGATTCTGGAAGGGTGAGGATCTATAACTCAACAGTGCTAGCTGAAAATTTTCATTCTTTTTCAGTAATGTCTTTACAGTTCTCTCCACTTCCCCATTAGCCACCGAAAACCTCGATGAGCTTGTTGTTTGAACAAATCCAAACAACTCTGTAAACTCTTGAAACTCTATGTTCATGAATTGTGGACTGTAATCTAATATCTCAATATTAGGAATCCCATGGACTGTGAAAATTTCTTTCAATAATGCTATCACTGTTTCTGATGTGTGACCATGTAACTGTTTCACTTTAATCCACCTCGAGTAGTAATCTACTACTATCATGAATATTTTCCCTCTAGGGTCAAATAACTCCATTTCTAGACGTTCCCATGGCTTTGTAGGAAAAGAAGATGACAGTAGTAGTCCTTTTGATTCCTGTTTGTGAATTGTATACATGACACATCTGAACATCCTTTCTTCCAAAGACTGAGACATCCAGTCAGCAAAGCGAATACAGTGCTCTGACTCTGCATGTGATAGTACCTAAATGACCTTGATGTAAGCATTGTAAGATCTCAAGTCTCAATGCTCTTGGGATTACTATTCCGTCATGGTATACCAGTATTTACTAGTATATTGGTTTATACATACTCACACATTGATCACTGTCAGATGTGCTTTGCTCAACGTATGGTCTCATGTAGATATGCTGGCCATCCTCTAATGCAAAATTCTCTGATCTGCTTATATTCCTTGTCAGATTTTTGAGCCCCTTTTATTTCACTCAGTGTTTGTGCAGTTGTTGGTAATGTATGGACTGTCAATATAGCAAACTCCTGTGCTTTATCCACAAATTCAATATTGTGTTATTCTGGATTCACTGCTTCAATGCATGATAATGCGTCTACTGTGCTCTGTTGTTTCCCTTGAACATATTTCATATGGGTCTTAAACCTCATCAATCTTGATCTAAACCTTTGAACACTTGATGGCATCGCTGCGAGCTCTTTCGAATTCAATAGTGTGAATAAGGTTTATGGTCTGTTTTTATCATAATATGAAGACCTAAGATGTCGTCAGCAAATTTCTAGCATGTTCACATAGCTGCTAATGCTTCCTCTATTGATTACTGTGTATCTTTTCTCTTTATCTGTTAATGAAGGGGGTGCATAATATACTGGTCTGCATTTTTCATCTCCTAGGGAGGAATTTTCCGTGCCCGCTGGCATCTGGCACTGTTTGCAAGAAGCCCAAAAATCAGTTTAATGATGTCATGAAGCCAGTTTGCAATCATCCGCTCTGCCAATCGATGGTGGGCTGCATTTCCCACCGTCAGACATCAGGAACCTCATTGTAATACATCTGCATATCATTATAAGCCCAGCCTGCCGGAATCATCCCCCCCATGCTGGATCATCTGAGCACACTGTAAGGAATGTATCTTTTTATTTCTGTTGCACTATTATAAATAACATATCTTTTTATTTTCTGTTGGACTGTGGTAAAATTACAATGGCTGCAGTTGAAAGACACGTCCACTGGAACAGGATGAGAGATATAAACAATGTTGCAGTCCTGGAGCAGAGTGTACCATGAAAGACAGAATGGGGCTGGAAAGGAGTCCTGGACCAAAGGAGCTGCCTGACAACAGCATTTTAATTTTTTCTGACCAGGTGACCAGGGGTTGTGTGAGTGCAACAGAATGGCTCCTAGCCTGAAAGGAACAAGACCTAAAACCTCTTTGTCCTGTGTGTGGAAGATTCTAGTAATTCCACAATAATAGTTAATTTTTTTTTCTTCTCATATGCAAAGGGGAAAACCACTATACCACTATTAGAGACATTGAAAGGCAAGTGTTCAATTGGTGAACTACAGACTGAAAGTGCTGGAAGACCACCTTGTGTCATCAATAAAAACTGAAAGGAATTTGGAAGAACATAGATCAAAATCAACGCATCAAATTCTATATTCCTGATTTGTGCTATTGAATTGTTTTAACCCACACTTAAAATCCATGTTTTGTGTGTCTTGTGTGTGTGTGCGTGTGTATGGCGGGGAGGTGGATTTAAGAAGGGGTGGAGTTTAAGTCATAGAATTAGAAATTAGCAGTTCATATTTCTTTCTTTTGCCACTGGTCAATGGCAGCTTGTTCAATAAGCAGTTCTTTACTTATTAAGTTTACAAACCTGGTGCTCATATTCTGTTCACCTAAATTAAACAGCTATGTAGAATTGGGGCAATCTGGTGGTTTGGTCAAACTTTTCACATTTGTCGTGGCTCAGGGAGCAGTGGGGCTTGATTTTGCAGCGCACTATCCCCAGTGAGCCGTGACAAAGTTTATGGTCCAGTGTTCAGGATATTTTGGAACAAAAGACAATGATGATTTGGGTATAGATTTAGTAAGTATAAAAAGTTAAAAGGAAACACCAGGTTTGTACTATCAAAAATAAGATTGCACTGGAAACTGCTAAAGCTTTCCTGCAAGCGGGAGAGATGTCACTGATGATTTTACAAGAGATCCCAAAAGCCAGGTTAATCAAATTGGTAAGTAAATTAAGAGTAGGATTGCCTGCCAAAGCTAGGAAGGCAGAGATAATCAAAGAGACAGCACAGCATTTAAAACTGGAAGGAATACCCAAAAGACTGAGTTCTCCAAGGGGTGGTTCATTGGAATGGGCTCAAATTCAGTTGCAAATAAAAAAAATTGGAACTAGAGGCAGCAGAAAAAAAGGAAAGTGAGAGATCATTTCAAAGGGAACAGGTAGAAAGGCAGGAAAGAGAAGGAAAACAAGAAAGGGAATTAGGAATGGCGAAGATAGAAAAGGAGGAAAGAGAAAGAGGGAGAGAGAAAGTTCCAGTTTAGAATGCTGGCAGTTAAAAAAGAGACACCAGTCAATGAGGCAGGACTTATTTCCAGATCAGAACCCAATGGGGAGATGTTTAAATTTGTACATGCCCTTCCAAAGTTTGAGGAAAGGGATGTTGAAACATTCTTTATTTCATTTGAGAAGATAACTTTTTTTTTAATATTCATTCATGGGATGTGGGTGTCACTGGCCAGGCCAGCATTTTTTACCAGCCCTAGATGCCCTAGTTCAGAGGGCATTTAAGACTCAACCACATTGCTGTGAGTCTGGAGTCACATGTAGGCCAAACCAGGTAAGGACAGCAGATTTCCTTCCCTAAAGAACATTACTGAATCAGATTGTTTTTTACAACAATCGACAATGGATTCATTGTCAATCGTTAGACTTTTAATTCCAGATTTTTGTTCAATTCAAATTCCACCATCTGCCATGGTGGGTTCAAATCCAGGTCCCTAGAGCATTGCCCTGGGTCTCTGGATTACTAGTCCAGTGACTATACCACTATGCCATCACCTCCCCTCCTCTGACAGTGAGGCATGACTTTCCTGTGCTCTACCTGTCCATTTGCTCTGCATGGGCAATGTCCTGTTTTGCAAGGAAAACAAGACATTGTTCATGCAGAGTAAATTGACAGGTAGAGCACAGGAAAGTTATGCCTCACTGTCAGAGGAGGTTTCAAGGGATTATGATGTGGTGAAAAAGGCCATTTTGAATGCATATGAGTCAGTCCCTGAAGCATACAGGCAAAAGTTTCAAAATTTAAGGAATCAGCCTGGGAAAACTTACATTGCATTTGATAAGATTAAGCAAAGTAGTTTTGACAGGTGGATACGAACATTAGGAGCTGAAACTACCTATGAAGTTCTCAGAGAGGCCATCCCCTTGGAAGAATATAAAAACTGCCTACCTTCTGTAATAAGAACCCATGTTGAAGACCAAAGGGTTGCAACTGCTAGACAGGCAGCAGTAATAGCTGA
Source organism: Cetorhinus maximus (assembly GCF_964194155.1). Lineage (NCBI taxonomy): Eukaryota > Metazoa > Chordata > Chondrichthyes > Lamniformes > Cetorhinidae > Cetorhinus > Cetorhinus maximus. The sequence goes on along the minus strand of NC_135879.1, from coordinate 114,441,521 downwards.
CGATTATGAGCTGATCCATTAAACTAAACCTTTTTTCCATCATCCCTATCAATTTGAAAAGAATAGAAAGTGGCAGAGTGAAAGGAAGGCGAGTAGCCAGGGTAAAGAATGGATGGCAGGGAATACTTTGAGATCTCCTCCCCAAATCAGGAAGAAGGTACTGAGGGTGGAGGTGAAACTTGAAAGCCTAAGTGTTTCCATTGTAATAAAGTGGGACACATTCGTTCAGAATGATGCAAGTTGGGGGGGAAGCCCATAGAACCTTTGGAGTTCGTCTAAGTCCAAAAAGGGAACTCAAAAAGAAAATGCCACAGACCAAATTGTAGCTTTAATGAATAAGAGTCTGGAGGTAAACACTGTAGTGAATACAGGTGAAGTGAATAAGGTAGATGACAGATATACTGGGTTTTTGCCTAAAGGGAAGATAACCCCTTTTTCATCAAATGATGCAGCTAAATCCATAACTATATTAAGGGACACAGGAGCTACTCGAACCCTTTTGCTGGAGTAGGACCTAGTTTTCCCTCTAGAGAGTTCAATGTAAGCTAAAGTATTGGTAAATGGGATAAGTGGAGAGTATATCCCGGTTCCATTGTACAAAGTGCAATTGGAGTGTGATTTGTTGTCCGGATCAATGGTTGTAGGAGTGGTTAAGAAATTACCCATGGAAGGAGTTAATTTCCTCCTGGGGAATGATTTGGCAGGAGTGAATGTTATAGCTTCACCATAATCATGGAAAGTCTGAAATAGGCTAAAGAGACAGAACAGTTACAAGAACAAGTTCCTGGTAGTTTTCCATTGTGCATGGTGACCAGAGCAATGGCTGAACAAAATCCATCACCAGAGGTCAACATAATACCATGAGCAGATATTAGAGTAGCCGAAACTTTATATAAGGATGAGGATAATTCAGAGGAAGTGTTTGGCATGTCTTCCTTAATTGAGGCTCAGGAAGCCATCCAGAGTTAAACAAGTTAGCATAGCCAGCTCACACTGAAGCTGAGGCTGGAGGAGTTCTGGAGTGCTATTACATAAAAAACAGAGTCCTGATGAGGAAGTGGAAACATTCTCACAAATCTGCAGATGAAGAATGGACCATTGTTCATCAGATAGTGGTACCACCCAAATATCATAAGGAGATATTGCAAGTAGCGTACGAGATTCCCATTGCAGGATTTGTAGGAATACGGAAAACCCAAGCATCAATAAACAGGCATTTTACCTGGCCAAGACTTCATAAAGACATAGTGCAATTTTGTAAAACGTGTCATACAGGTAGTCGGTAAACTTCAACACGTAATCAAACCAGCACCTTTAAGACCCATACCGGTTTTTGAAGAACCATTTAGTCGGGTATTAGTAGATTGTGTAGGGCCATTACCCGAAACAAAAACAGGAGCATGTAAAGTAGCACAAGAGCAGACTAATGGAAAATAGTTGGAGAAACAAGTCAAGTCAAAATCCAGCACACGTGAGCCAGAGCAGAGTAATGGTAAAGAGGTGAAATCCAGAGTAGAGATCGTAAACAGAGTAAAAGCTAAAAGAGAGCAGAACAGGCCGAATCTAAATCTAAAAGTCAAGAACAAAGTTAAAGCAGAGAGTGAGAAGAAAAGGCCAAATCAAAATCTAGAAGCCAAAATAGAGAACAGAGTAAAGACAAAGATAGAAGGGAAATGGACAAATCTAGAAGTAAAGATGGGGTAAAAGAGAAAGCAAAGAAAGGGAAAAACGTGAACTCAAGAAGCAGATGCAGGGAACAAAAATACAAAGAAAACTGGGTTAAATCCAATAGTAATGATGCAGAACAGGGCAAGAGTAAAGATCAAGAAAAAAGAGCAAAATCTAAAAACAAGGAAAGGGATAGATGTAGGAGCAAAGTAAGTCAAAGGAAAAAGGAATGATAACAAAGAAACCTAATCAATACTGATCATAACTCACTGGCGTTCATTAAAAAGTTTGAAACTTGAATTGCAACACTGTTTAGATGGAGTCTTTTGTTTCAACCATTCAATGTAAAGATTGTTCACATTGCTGGTAAAGATAATGTGATTGCGGATGCATTGTCCTCGGTGCAAATTACTGAAATCAGTTAATACTTAAGATTGTATAAGGGGGAAGGATGGATCAATGAGTGTAAGTCTTGTGTTTGTTGTCTAAGTATCACATAGCCTGCAATGAAACACATTTTTTAAATGGTGTTTCATCTTTTTAAGGGTGTAGGCATGTAAAGAACATATTTTTATTTTATTGGACTGTGGCTTTAAGATTGGACTGTGTCTTTAAAAACTACCATGGCTGCAGTGTAAAAGAGATGTTCACTGGAGCAGGAAGAAGAAAATCTACAATGTTGCTATCTCCTGGAACAGTGTGTGCCAGGTTGGACAGAAAGGTGCTAGGAAGGAGACCTGGTTTGAGATGGAACTGCCTAGCGACAGTGTTTTGATTGGCTCCTGATCAAGTGGCCAGGTTCTGTGTGAGGATAGTACAGTAGATCAGCTCCTAGCCTGAAAGGAGGAAAGACCTGAAACCTCTCCCGCTCCTGTGTTTTGTAAGACTCCAATAATCCTGTCACAGTAGCTAGCTAGCTATTCCTCACATCGCTGTATCTTTCTTTTTTTGAGAAACCCCTGTCAGGAGGAAAAGGGGAAAAATCACCAGTAGAGACATTAAAGGCAAGTTTCAACCAGAGAACCACAGGCTGCAAGTATTGGGAGACCACCTTGTGTCAGCCACAACAACCTGCAAGGAATTTGGAAGAAAGCAATCAAAGTCAACCCATCTAATCCTGAACTCCGGATTGGTTCTATTGAACTGTTTTATCTCACCCTTAAAATCCATGTTTTGTGTGTCTTGTGTATATGTGTGTGTGTGTGTGTGTAGGGGTTTAAGAAGGGGTAGAGTTTAAGTTATAGAGTTAAAAGTTAGTTCATATTCCGTTCTTTTGCCACTGGTTACAGACAATTTGTTTAATAAAGTTATTTACTTGTTAAATTTACAAACCTGGTGCTCATATTCTTTTAACCTAAATTAAACAGTTAGGTAGGATTGGGGCAATTTGGTGGTCTAATCAAACTTTTCACATTTGTCTCGGCTCGGGGAGCAGTGGGGCTTGATACTATAGTGTACTATCCCCAGTGACACCATGAATACCCAAAGAATTGGGACAAAGGCTTAGATTTCTTATTATTTGCTACCAGAGATTCTTCGAGTGAATCTACTGGATTTAGTCCATTAATTTTGATCTATTGTCATGAAATAAGAGGTCCATTAAAAGTGATTAAGGAAAAGTTCCTAAAGCAGAAAGGCATGTTAGATTATGGGACCATGTTTCTAGAAAGACTCACAGGAGCATGTAAAGTAGCATGAGAGCAGTTACAAATTTCCCAAGCCAAGATGAAAGAATGGGCAGACAAACATGCTACAATTAGGATGTTCCAAGCAGGAGATGAAATATTGGTATTATTATCTTTGCAGGGTGAACCCCTGGAAGCAAAATTCAGTGGTCCCTACAAGATTGTTAGGAAAGATAGTAAAGTGACTTACCTGATAGATACTCCTGAGCATAGGAAGAAGAAACGGTTATATCACGTAAACATGCTGAAGCAATATCATCGCAGGGGAGATGATGGGAAACAGCAAGTATGCCAGGTGGTAGGAGTAGTGGAGGATGACAGATGACAGAGACAAGGTAGAAGGAGAAGTAGACGGTGCCCAAAGTGAACATCCTACAATTCGACTAATCAATACTGCAATACTGGGACAGTTAGACACTTTGTTTTCATGTTTAGAGGAAGGACCACAGGAAGATTTATTAAGGTTACTTAGGGAGCATAAGGGAATGTATAGGGATACACCTGGATGTATTATGCTAGCTAAACATGATGTGGACGTAGGAGGCTCAATGCCGATAAAACAACACCATTATCGGTTGAGCCCAGAAAAACAAGCTCGGTTAGAAACAGAGATCCAATATATGCTAGACAATCAATTGATTGAGCCTAGCCAAAGTGGCTGGAGTTCACCAGTAGTATTGGTTCCTAAATCGGATGGATCCACTAGATTTTGTATAGACTACCAGAAAGTGAATGTAGTAGCGAGGATAGATTTGTACCCAATTCCTCGGTTAGAAGATTACATCGATTGGGTTGGCAGAGCCTCATTTCTTTCTAAAATTGGTCTATTGAAGGGGTACTGGCAAGTGCCATTAACATCAAGAGTTAAAGAAATACCCGCCTTTGATACACCAAGTGGATTTGTATTAATGTTTAGTCATGCCATTTGGGTTTAAAAACACCCCAGCTACATTTCAGAGACTCATGAATCAAGGTGTATCCAACTGTGTGGTTTATTTAGATGCTGTTGTAATATATAGTAACACATGGGAAGAACATGTAAAACAATTACAGAACCTGTTTAAGCAATTACAATTGGCTGGCATAGTTATAAATCTGGCCAAATGCAAATTTGCAAAAGCAAGGTTAATTTACCTAGGTCACATTGTAGGACAAGGTGTAGCCAAGAACAATAAATGTGAACACTATAGAATTGCCCATTCCAAAAACTAAATGTGAAATCCTGAGATCTTTGGGAATGTTTGGGTGTTATAGGAAGTTTATGCCTAACTTCAGCACAATAGCTGTACCTCTCACCAATTTGTTAAGAAAACAAGCAAAAGTGGTATAGTCAGCAGAATGCCAAGCAGCCTTTGAAAAGCTGAAGGCAATCTTAATAAGTGAACCAATGTTGGCCACCCCTAACTGGGGGGTAGGTGCAGTCCTATTACAAGATGACCAATTTAGAGAAGTCAGTGGGGTACTTTTCCAAGAAACTAAATCAAGGTCAGAGGAAGTGCTTTACGGTAGAAAAAGAAACTGTAGCATTTTTGTTGTCTCTTCAACACTTTGAAGTTTATGTCCGACACAATAACAAAGAAACACTAATCTACACTGACCATAATCTGCTGGCGTTCATTGAAAAGCTTAAAAATCGAAATGCAAAATGGCATCTATTGTTTCAACCATTCAATGTAAACATTGTTCACATTGCCAGCAAAGATAACGTGATCGTAGATGCATTGTCCCCGGTGTAAAATATTAAAATAAGTTAAAGGGTTAAGGAATGTTGAAGATTGTTTAACATTGTATAAGGGGGAGGAAGGATGAATGAAAGTAAGTCTCGTGTTTCGTTGTCCTTGTGTCACATACCTTCTGGTGAGGTGCGTCTTGAAATGGCATTTCATCTCTTTTAAGGGTAGAGGCATGTAAGGAACATATATTTTTATTTCTGCTGGACTGTTGTAAAGAACATATCTTTTTTTAAATTTCGGGCTGTGGTAAAGTTACAATGGCTGCAGCTGAAAGACATGTCCACTGGAACAGGATGAGAGATATATACAATGTTGCAGTCCTGGAACAGAGTGTGCCATGAAAGACAGGATGGTGCCAGAAAGGAGTCCTGGACCAATGGAGCTGCCTGACAACAGCATTTTAATTTTTTCCTGACCAGGTGACCAGGGGATGTATGAGTGCAGCAGAATGGTTCCTAGTCTGAAAGGAACAAGACCTAAAACCTCTTTCCCCTGTGTGTGGAAGATTCCAATAATTCCACAATAATAGCTAGCTCTTTTTTTCCCTCTCATATCTCTATAACCTGCTCTCTCTCTCTGAAAACCCCTGTCATGAGGCAAAGGGGAAAACCACTATTAGAGACATTGAAAGACAAGTGTTCAACCAGTGAACTGTGGAATGGAAGTGCTGGAAGACCACCTTGTGTCATCAATAAGAACTGAAAGGAATTTGGAAGACATCAATCAAAATCAACCCATCAAAACCGGTACTCCTGATTGGTGCTATTGAATTGTTTTATCCCATGCTTAAAATCCATGTTTTGTGTGTCTTATGTGTCTTGTGTTTCTTTTTTAATTATTTGTTCATGGGTTGTGAGCATCGCTGGCTAGGCCAGCATTTATTGCCCATCTCTAATTGCTCTTGTTCAGAGGGCATTTAAGAGTGGGTAAGCCACATGTAAGCCAGACCAGGTAAGGATGGCAGATTTCCTTTCTAAAGGGCATTAATGAACCAGATGGGTTTTTACAACACTTGGCAACGGTTTCATGATCATCATTAGACTTATAATTCCAGATTTTTTTTATTGAATTCAAATTCCACCACCTGCCATGGCAGGATTCAAACCCAGGTGGGGGAGGGAGGGGGGGTGCAAGGGCTGCCCTGAGGTTGAAGGTAGTGCACAAACACATGAGGAGTGGAGAGGAGGAAAGTGGCCATGCATTAGGGAAACCTTGTATAAAGTGATCATTCCGCTGCAGCTCAGATAGCTCAGATGCAACTGCATTGACATGCTTGGACTCAAGTTTCTAACTTATCTGCCCACTCAAGCGATGCAGAGGCATGAAAGTGCCACCAAGTGCTTCAGAATTTTTCACCCCTCAGGCACAGACTGCAAACTAATGAGCTTTTTAGTGTACTGCAGAACAGGTGGACGACTGAGCACCTGTTGTACAATCTCCTTGCTAAAGCTGGCCATGGAGCACTCAGTGGTGGATGCACTCACAGCCCCTTGTAATGTCATCATTCCGGTTTGGAACAGTCTCCACAATCGTTCAAGCTAACAGTGCAGCCTTGCTGCACAGGTTAGGAGGATGCCTGCACCTGAGCTGAGAGCACAGCATGCACTCAAAGCTGCTACCAATTGGTCAGGCGGAGTGGGGCGGAGGAGGGTGGGGTTTCAGGGAGCCATGCAGTGCACTAAACACTGGACATCCAAGAGGTAGCCAGCACTCTCCAGGATGCATTAAGGGGCCTTCATTCTTAACAAAGAGAGGTTCTTAGAACACCCAAGCTAACCCGTGCATCTTTCTCTTTAATTCTACAGGACGAGTACATCAGGAACACAGAGCCTAATAAACTAGCTGAATGCCCTGTGGCGTATAGAGAGCAGAGATAAAGGAGAAGAGAGAGACAGCAGCACCTGCTGAAAGAGGGGACAGCTGGGGCTCCTCTGCATGCTGCTGAAGAGCCACAGTGAGCCATCGCTGCTCGGCGCCAAGCTATACCTAGGGTCCATATACTGTTATGATCCCAGCTGATGCTGCTACTGGACGAGTCTAATCCCAGGGTGGATCCTGGCTTGATAGGTCCTAACTTTTATTTTTTGTTTGGATACATGGAAAGTGGCTACTGAACAGAGACACAGGAGTCAGCTGATGAACTTTTAACAGAAGAATAAAACATTTATTAAACAAGAAAAGATGAACTATATCACAATACTCCTTCATCCAAAACTATGCCTTTACAGATATATACAAAGATAACATGTCATGAATAGATTAATGTCTATAATGTTATTGGAAATTATTTTTTTAATAGAGTTTAGTGGTGTCTGTCTATGTGTGTGCATGTGTGCATGTCTTAATTGGATTAAAGCCAGCTAGTCTGGGTGCTTTGATGTATAGAAATAGGTAGTTTTGAAATGGTAATTAGATAAACATGGGGAAATTTAGAAACATAGGTCAAGGGGGCAATTTGCATTTCTCAAATAAAGCATTCAAGAGTGGGAGTAAAATCTTGCACCTAGCTGGGAGATGCCAAGCAATGTGTTTATATTACTAATAAAATTAGTGGGATGAAAACGCTATTGTTAGAAAATGTGATATTAAAAGCCTGATACAACGGAAAATTTACATTCAAAGGAAAAGCTAGGTATAAACAGAAAGGTGTTTGTGTGTGCAAGGCAGGGGCATTTAAGATCTAACCAGCTTGTGCACCTGCAACTGTGTCTGCAAGGAACATTATTTTGAATTCATAAGGTCAAATGTGCTTTTCTTGGGGTCTTTTCAAATTTATGAGTTTTACTGTTTCCTTAACGGGGGTATAACTGAGAGTCAGATTAATGAGGGGATTTTTGTAGTTATTATAGTAGTAATTTTGTAGACATATGTATGTGATTACAATTTTTCTTGTATTAATAAATGTTTAATTTAGTATTTTTAAAAACTCTTGAAACTCAGTGGTCTTATTACTACTGTTATGACACAGCAGCTTGCAAAGGCTGAGTTATTTAAAATCCCAGAGAGAAACTTTAAACAACTGTCATAACCTATTTTTCAATTGGTATGTTTTGACTTGCAGCTCTAAATTCAGGAATAAGACCACCAGTTCTCCAGAGGTTTTTATATCAAACTAAATGAGACATTTACAATAAATTAAATGCATACACATGGCTACAAGTTACTACTATCAAAATTTTTAACAAATTCCCAAATTAACCTCCACTAAGGCAACAATAACAACAGACTTAAACAGACTCCAGAGAAAGCATCTATCACCTAATCAATTCAAAATGAGGTTCCTTTCAATTTGTTCCTTTGCAGACACAATGGTAGGCTTACAGGTTTAGATCTTACATGCTTCTGCCCTACACACACAAACTCATTTCTGTTATACCCAGCCTTCCCCTTTGAATGTAAATTCTCATTGTATCACCAGGCCCTTTGAACTCCACCTCTTCTAACAATAAAACCCCTTTCATAGTACCAATTTTATTAGTAATATAAACATATTGCTTGGTGTCTCCTAGCTAGGTGCAAGATTTCACCCCCAGTCTTTGAATGCTCTATTCAACAAAATGCAAATGTACCCTCTACCTTACTGTTTATGTCTCAAAACTACTGCACATCAAAGCACCCAGGCTAGCTGGCTTTAATCCAATTAACACATACACAGACTAAACCTCCATTTTAAAAAAAAATTCCAATAACATTATATACATTAATATCTCATCCTAACACTATTGAATTTAAAGCCTGCATCTTGAAACATACCAATCGCAAAATTAGGTTATGACAGTTATTTCAAGGTTGCCTCTGGGATTTGAACAATTCAGCCCTCACCCTCGGCTGTATCATAATAAACACAAGTTACAAAAGTTATCTTATACTCTAAAGTTCACAGTAAGTCCACAGTCCATGTAAACGAATAGGCAACCAGTGGTCAGACACATCACATTCTGAAACCAAATGACAAATGCCACTCCACGTAGATGCTATGGATCTCTACTCAACTCTCCCCAGATGCTTGTCACACTGTGAGACAACCAGTCTCACTGAACTCTGTCTTTCACACAAGGGTTTCCAATCTCCACTCTCTAAGAACTTGCTTTGGTATCTTCCAAACCAACACTTTCTCTCAGACTCCTTCCACGAGGGTCCGCCTTCAGGGTTTTAAACTCTCCTTCCAATGTTTCTCTCCCCTGGGCCACCACATGCATTCAAGCTTTCTTCCACGCACTCTCTCTCACCAACTCAGCTGTCAACAGTACATCACTGCTTCACATGCCTGTAGCAAAGAGTTAAAGACCTTTAGCTATCTCCCTGGACCTTCTGGCTTCTTGCACGCCTATGTTGCTTTAAATCTGCTTCCTGCAGCTTTTGTCTCTTTAAGCTTGAAGCTTGGAGCCTTCCTCTCTGCTCCTTACTGTCACTTCCACAGAACAGGGCCTTTTCTGGACTCCTGTTCTTCCTTTGACTATATTGTCCTCTTGGGACCTTTCCTCTTCCACTCCCCTGGATTTGGGGGCTTTCTTCCTTAGTCCCTGGAATCTGCTTCTGCACCCAGCCTCTCTTGGAAGCTATCTTTAACTTTAGATTGGGACTTGCTATCTGTCCCTCTGCCAGGCTGCTCCTGCTGGCAACTGCTTCCAACTGGACTCAAGCTGCTTTTGATTTCTCTGTCTGTGTCTGTGTGTGTGGTAGTGGGTCTCCCTCTCTGGACCCCTGTTGCTAGGCAACAGCACAGTTCTTTTTTACTTTGTATTTATTTTTAAGTTCCCTTCAAGAGTCATACAAATCTCATTAGAATGCAGGGACCTTTTATAGTGAAACTAAAACTCAACTTCTCCTTTTCTTAACACACAAATACACATATGGCTTACTTAAAATATCTCTATTTCCTAATAATACGCCAAGTTTCATTCCTGTAGATGACCGAGAACTAGTATCACTGAGGACTGCGCATGTCTAGGGAACTGGTTGGTTACATAGACCAGCTACTGCAGGATTTGGTGCCATGGGGACATGGAGGACATTCACTGCCTGTGGCCGAGTAAGTGGCCACAGCGCTCAATTATTACACCAGTGGTTCCTTTCAGGGCTCCATAGGTGGTCTCTGTGGGATATTGCAAGCCTCCATCCACAAATGTATCCATGAGGTCACGGATGCCATCTCTGCGAGGGCACACACTTTGTGCATTTCGCCCGGGACCAAGAAAGCCAGGATGCAAGAGCGATTGGATTTGCCCAGATCTCAGGTTTCCCACAGGTGCAGTGCGCCATCAACTGCACTCACGTGGCGCTCAGATCTCTGTCGCAACAAGCGGTCAGCTATGTCAATTGCAAGGGCATTCCATTCGCTGACTGTGCAGCTGGTGTGCGACCACTACAAACACATCCTGCAGGACTGCGTACAGTTTCCAGGGAATGTGCACGATTCCTACATTCTCAGTTGGTCACACATCCTTGATGTCTTCCAGGGTCCACAGAGGCTGCGGGGATGGCTCCTCGGTGACAAGGGCTACCTGCAGAGGACGTGGCTGATGATACCCGTGTGGCGACCTCAGACTGAGCTGAGTGAAGGTATGAAGAGGTTCATGCTGCAACTTGCACCTTTTGGTGGAGCAAACCAATGGGATGCTGAATGAGGTGCCGGTGCCTGGACTGGTCTGGTGGAGCCCTGCAATATAGTCCGCAGAGGATGTCACACATTGTCGTCATCTGCTGCGTGCTTTACAATCCTGGCGTTACAACAGGAGAGGGCTGGCTGAGGAGGAGATTGAGGAGCTGGAGGGAGGGGACCGTTGACGGGGATATGAGTGAGGAGGTCCTTAAAGGCAAGGATGACGGCGATGAGGCCCTCGCACTGGCCAGACAAGGCAGGCGTTCTTGGAATGCCCTCATAGCTGTTAGGTTTGTGGACGATGATGACGACACACAGTGAGGAGACACCATAGAGCTTCACATTGCATCTGTGAACATTTGACCCCTGTCTGGCTGATGGCAGCACACATACCCTCTGTATTAAGGCTCCTGTCATGGGGATGGAACAGAGGCCCTAATAGTCGCTCGATTCCAGGAGGATGATGACAACATGCAGTGAGGACACTCCATAAATCATCACATAGCCTCTGTGAATGTATAACTCCTGTCTGGCTTGCGCTCTGTGATCAGGCTCATAACATGGAGATGCATCTGATCCTTTGTCAGCCTTCAGCACCTGACTCATTCAGGAGCACAGCATCACTGGTCACAAATGCTGATGAGTTGGGGGCCATCACCGACTTAAAGGTGCTGAGGGCACACAAAGAGAATGACGAACTCTGACACCTGCTTACAACATTCTGGCAGCAATGACAAGCACCATCGAGGTGCAGGAATCAGTAACGTGTCCAGGGAGTGTGAGGCCAGACCATCATTTTGGTCTGAAGGTTGCAGAAAGCACAGGGAAGAGGCCCTGGACTGAGACACCTCTCTCTATCTTGTGCAGGGACCAAGGTTTCACATCTGAGTGACACGAACGCTGCTCATCAGAACAAGGAGCCATAGGAAGGGAGACATTCTTGGGAGTTTATTCACAACAGTGAACATTATGTACAACTGATTAACACCTGTACCCAGGCTGTGCAACTACATCTTCTTACCTTTCCTAACCCTGCCGCAAAATCTTGGTGTCCCCCAGACATCCACAGTGGAGGTGGAGGCAGCCTTCTGGCTGTGATGACCTTGGTGGGCATCCTCTGGACGGCCGAGACTTGGAGGGCTCCAGCCTGCTTTCAGGGTCCTGCTGTGTGGCAGTGGCACCCTCCTCGGTCTGTGGAGCTAGAGCTTCTGGGGTCACAAGAAGAGGGGATTCGGATGGGCTGGACACTCCCGGAGTTACTTGGGTGGATGGCCCCGGGGTGTGCACCTCCTGATCCTCCTCTCTATGGGCTGACTCCTTGAGGAGAAGGGGTAGCTGAAGTGAGATCGAGCTGCCCTGCACCCCTCTCGCGTACGTACAGTTGGAGGCCAACTATTGCATCAGTGATGGAGTTCAGCCCGTGCAGCAGTGCAGGAGCGATGTCCTGGACCAAAGTCTCCATGACGGCGGCCATCCTACCAGTGTTGCCCTCGGTGCATTGGCATGTCGGCGCTATCACCTCAGCTTGAAAGCGGACAGACTCCTTCATCGTGCCTTGCAATCTGAGGAGTGCAGCGGACATCCCTTCCTGTTGTTCCTGAGCTTGGTTTTGCAGGTCCAGCAACTGAGGCACAACCGAGTCCAGAGACTTGTCATCTGACTCAGAATCAGCAGATTTCTGGCCTCCACAGTCCTCCAAGCACCAGAGACCTGGGAAATTCCTGCCGCCTCTTGTTGTGGATCAGACAGTGTGATGTTCTCACCAGATTGTGATCGTGAGGTTACTCTAAAGCTAGGTCTCCCAGAGGTATGTGTCTCTGCATTGGTGGAGGGTGTGGGTGAGCGCTGTGATGGGACTTCAAGGAGGGTGCTTTCAGATTCCTCTTCAGAGGTTTCTTCGGGGCTAGATTGGAAGCCCTGGGTCATGGACTCTGTCAGCTGTTTCCCAGATGTGCCTGCAAAAGCAAGGAGAGGTAATTAGTGCATGGCAGGGGACTGTGGAACAGGACACATCTCTCATAGCATGTTTGTCTGATAGATGTTGCACTGCTGGATCCTCACTTGGTAGAGTCCCGACCTCACCGTCAGCACAGGAACGGTCCAGCTGGCCGGCTGGATGACTCTATTTTCAAAGTCCATGAGGACCTTGATTTCAGGCATTCCTCCATTGGAAACCTCCTACTGATTACCACCATCAACATCCTGGGGGTTACCATTGACCAAAAACTGAACTGGACTAGCAATATAAATACTGTGGCTACAAGAGCAGGTCAGAGCCTAGGAATCCTGTGTTGAGTAACTCACCTCCTGACTCCCCAAAGGCTGTCCACCATCTACAAGACATAAGTCAGGAATGCGATGAAAGACTCTCCACTTGCCTGGATGACTGCAGCTCTAACAACACTCAAGAAGCTTGACACCATCCAGGAAAAAGCAGCCTGCTTGATTGGCACCCCATCCACAAACATTCACACCCTCCACCACCAATGAACAGTACCAGCAGTGTGTAACATTTACAAGATGCATTACAGAAACTCAACAAGCCTCCTCAGACAGCACCTTCCAAACCCACAATCACTACCATCCAGAAGGACAAGGGCAGCAGGTGCGTGGGAACACCACCACCTGGATGTTCCCCTCCAAACCACACACCAACCTGACTTGGAAATACATTACCTTTCCTTCACTGTCGCTGGGTCAAAATCCTGGAACTCCCTTCCTAACAGCACTGCGGGTGTACCCATACCACATGGACTGCAGCGGTTGAAGAAGGCAACTCAACATCACCTTCTCAAGGACAATTAGGGATGGGCAATAACTGCTGGCCTAGCCAGTGAAGCCCACATCCATGAATGAATAAAAAAAAACTGTGCATGTTTCCGAGTCCATAAGTTCGGTGAATACTGATTCATGCTATGGTGCCTGGTATAGATCACCATGATTTAGTGCTGCAGCGCAAACATCTATGGCTTCTTTAAGTGGAACATTGGTGAATAGGCTAGCAATAAAAAGTGAGCATATGGACACAGCATTGCTATCGATCTGCATGTCCTGTATGGTCTTTGCAAATGTGAAGGAATCTTTCACTGTGAATGTGGAAAATGTAAGTCACCATCAACTGGTGCATTCTCCATGGCAACGCCTCTACCAATCAGAGTCCACTTGCCAACCAATCTGCAATCTCTTTTCATACAGTATAAATTTGTTGTTTCCCTTACATTGGTATTCTTGTGAATTATCCTAATGAGTGCAAGATGAAAAGCTTCGGCAAGAAATATCTCTTTTTTCTGCAATATTTAAGTTATGTACTACCAAACGACTATTTGTATTCCATTCATTGCTTTGACATTAGAATTGACACTGTGGCCCATTAAGTTAAGTTTTTTTAGAAATCTTGCCACTTGATTCGCCATTCCCATGAACCTTTGTAACTCCATGATGTTTCTTGGAGCTGGGAAAACTTTTATGAATCTGGTCTTCAGTGGGTCAACCTTTATTCCTGCTGCACCCACTACATGACCAAGAAATCTGATTTTTGGCTGTGAAAACTCACATTTACTGTTGAGCATCACACCTGTCTCTTGTTGTCTTTTCAGCCCTGGTCTTACTCTGATGTCATGCTCAGTTTGAGTGGACCCATGTCTCAACATATCATCCATCTGGCAATCAACTTTGTGTAAGCCCTCTAAAGGATTTGACATAATTTTTTGAAAGATCTCTGGTGCTGATTTTATTCCAAAGGGTAACCTGTTAAAATAGAATCTTCCAAATGGTGTTATGAAAGTGGTGAGAAGCTGGGATTCCTCTTCTAGTGGTGTTTGTGGAATCTGCTGTTAGCTTCTAATTTAGAGAATATTGAACTCTTCCCTAATTTAGTTAAACTCTTATCTACTAATACCATTGTATGGACGTCTCTTCTCACAACTTTATTGAGTTGTGTGAGATCAATACAAGTTCATATGGAACCATTTGGCTTCAGGAATGGTACCATCCCTGAGCTCCAATTTGTTGGCTCTTATATGATATTGAGTTGACCTCTTTCTTTACCATTGGAAGTAATAGGCGTGGAACCTTTTTGGGTGTATAAGCATATTGGTTTAGCTTCTGGACTCAGTATTATACAATATTTTTCTTTAGCTCTCCCAATCCTGTAAATAACTTTGGAAATTCTGCTCTGAAGTCTCTTGACTGACTTTTGCCATTCTTCATTTCTTCTATTCTGCAGATCATTCCATCCATGCCTTTCTACTTAAAAGTGAACAATTCTGATCTTGAATAGCGTATTGTAATTCAGGAATTATTTTCTCTCGGTACTTTATAGTAGCTGTTAGTTCTCCCAGAACCTTTAGCTCTGTTCCTCCTTGCCCATGTAGCTTTTTGTAGGATGGTTGAAGAACTCTCTTGGTTAACCATGATTCAGCATCTGAAAGAACTACCACTGACTCTGCACTCCAATAAGTCCTGCTTAATTCTTTAATCTCTCCTAAGAAAGGTATCTCAATGTCTTGTGAATCTTCAACTTCATGGACTCTATTTACTTTTAAAACTTATTCTTTTTGAGTGTTCTGCCTGTTTTTTCTACTGCAACATATTGTCTGAAAATGCTCCATCATTTGCACCAATGGCATTGTGCGTATTTGGCAGGACAATTCCTGTGCTTGTACCTTTCTCTTCCACACCAGCAACAGCAAGTTTGGGCTGCCGCCATTAATTGCTTTTCATGCAGCATGAGCCTCCTTCTCTCTATTTTCCCTTTTTTAAACCTGACAAATTCAACTGTTTCTGTTACTTTGGGATTCGGGTTGTCTGCCTCTCCTCTGACTGCCAGTTGGTTCTACCTCCTGATCTCGGCTTGCCTACTTAATTGAATCACCTTCACCAGCGTCATCATCTCGAGACTGCAAATTGTCTGATAATGCATCATCCATTATTCCAACAAAGATTCTGTCGCAAATTAGCTCCACTCTGCTCACAATCTTCTGCTAACTAGTACAAATCATTAATAGATGTATCAATGCTATCCCCTTGTCTCTGGATACATTTATTGAACTTTGCTTAGTTTAAAACACATCTCCAATCCATCAGTGACTTCAGCATATGTGGCTTTACCCTCACTGATCCCCAAGGTAACTAAAATGTTGGTTGCACAGTTGCCCATTGTGTACAAAATTGTACTGACCTGCTCACTGCTTGGTTTCACCGTGAGACCCGATATGGTGCAAAATCAAGTGAATCTCTTGTGCCACATTGGCCATGCTTCAGCCTGATGAAGGGCTCCAACTTTCTTGAAACTGTCCTGTAAATGTAGAGATTTTTCTATCACCATCTTTTTACTGCTTGCCATCATATATTATTGTGTTGTCGGGTTGAGGTAGTTTCAATAACTCCCAAAGAGTGCTGACTGCAAATACTCTAACTTTATCATAATATAATTACAGTTATGAGAACACTCCATTACACTAGCCTCTTTTCATGCCCCTTTCTCCTAGATTCTCAGAACACATGAGTATATATAGCACTTCCTTCTTTGACATCACAAACTATGACAGTTAACACTTTATGGGACTTAATATACTCCATTATACTACATCCACCTGCCATCCTACCCACCTGCCATACTACCAGCCTTCCCACCTGCCACCCACCCACCCTACCCACCTACCACCTCACTCACTTGACACCCTACCCACTAACCCACTAACCTCACCCACCTTACCCACTTACCTCATCCAACTACTCACCCTACCACCTTGACCATTCACTCATTCATCCACTGACCCATTTATTCACCCACCCTTTCACTGACATTCACACTGGACATTTAAACGTACCTTACAGTAGCTAATGTCCAGTTCTATGATGAAGCTCTTTGTGGGACTGTGTGCTCCAAATTTCTGAAGAAGCCAACCTCAGAGGACCCAGCCAGAAATGCGGAGCAGAATCGAAGCACAGAAAAGTAGGAGCAGAGCAGCAATCTGATGGTGACTTCCGCTACACGTAAATTCTGGGCGAATTATTGGTTCTACAACAAACTATATTTTCTTGTAGGTATAAAGTGGATAGAATACTTTGAAAACTTCAGTGAATGAGTTTACAAACACAATAATGGTATTTTCCTTCACAGTTTTAATAAATTCAGTTACCAATGTTTGCAAATAGGCGGGTATGCTAGCATTGTGGTTATTTTACTGGACTAGAAATCCAGAGGCCAGGACTAATGATCTAGTGATGTGGGTTCAAATTCCAGCACTGCAGTAGGGGAAATTAAGTTCAGTTAATAAATAAAACTAGTATGAGTGATCATGATAACTATTGGATTTCTGGAAAGACCCATCTGGTTACTTGAAAGACTTCCTTCATATTACGCTTTTCATTACCACCAGATGTGTCAAAGTGCTTTACAATCAATGAAGTACTTTTTGTAGTGTAGTCACTGTTGTGTTGTAGGAAACAAATGCCCTTTAAGGAAAGAAATCTGTTGTCCTTATCCGGTCTGGTCTACATGTGACTCCAGAATGCAGCAATGAAACTGAAATGGCCTAGCAACCTACTTAGTTTTACCAAAGCAATATGGCAAATAAAAAATAAAAATAAAAATAAAACTGGACATACCGCCCAGCACGGATGTCTTGTGGCAAAGTGGTAGAGTCCCTACCTCTAGGCCAAAAGCTCCCACTTCAGGACTTCATGACCATGGAAGGTATATTCATAACCTGGCCAAACAGGTTGATTACCTGCCTATAAATCGTTCCAATATGCCTGATGGCAGGCGGTAAGAACAGGAGAATTTTCTGCAGCTATACTGCAGAAGGCAACAGCAAACCACTGCAACAATTTACCAAGCATAATCATGGACCAATCCAATGCCCCCTTAGGGTATGGTACCTAAAGGAAGAGGAGGATTCCAAACAGCATTGACCTAGGCATTGAATTTGGACACAACAAACATACACCCAGCACAGTCAACTCTGCAAAGTCCTCCTGATATCTGGGGACTTGTGCAAAAGTTGAGAGAGCTGTCCCACAGGCTAGTTAATCAACAACCTGAAGTAGTCATACTCACAGAATCATATCTTTTAACCGATGTCCCAGACGCCTCCATTACCATCCCTTGGGTGTCTTGTCCCACCAACGGTGGTGACACAGTGATATAAAGTTGAGAAGGAGTTACCCTAAGAGTCCACAACATTGACTCTGGACCCCATGAAATCTCAGGGCTTCAGGTCAAACATGGACAAAGAAACCTGCTGATTACTACCAACTGCCCTCGCTCAACTGATAAATCTGGGTTCAATGAGAAGTGTAGAAGGACATGCCAGGAACAACACCAGGCATTCCTAAATATGAAATTCCAACCTGGTGAAGCTACAACACAAGGATACACAGAGATATTTTTACCAGCTAGTTTTTACGGTGGCCTAAAATTTTGCTGGGACCCGACGGAGCACTCCTGCTCCTCTAGGCTCTGGTTAAAGTTAAAGCATTATGTTAAAGCTTACTGTATTAAGTCTCTTCTGGTCCCAGATTCTCTTCCCACTATCTTCACCTGGTGGGAAAACTGCAATGACACTACTGACAGGTCAACAATATTGCATTTGGACCTCAATGACATAATCAGACTCTAGTCTGCATAACTAAAGTCTGCTAGCTTCAGGCAAATGTACTTGCTGTTTGCTCAGAATAGCTGACTAAATTAGAAAACAGCAGGAACAGTATAGGGTGTCAGTGGATAAATATCCCAACAGATTTGAACTGTCCATCTGGTTCCCACTGATTGTGTAGAGTTAAAATACCGCCTGACATTTTGCTGAATGTCGTTTGAAGCTATTATACTGCACTTCTGAATTGATCCTGCGAAGATTTGAATGTTTGCCGATTAACTAAAGCTCAGACAACCAGAAATAATGCCACTGTCAATCAGCTAGATTGAGCCATCAGAATTACTGACATCAAACAAAGCAGGTTAGAAACTGTTCAGAAACTAATTCTGAGTCCCGAGAGAAGAAACGAATAACAAACTGGAATGCGAAATTTGTGTTGCATAAATAATTAATTTCTAATTGGCCACATATCCTAAGGAGATACAGCAAGATTATTACATTTATTCATTAATTAGCCCATCATATTTACATGCTGTATTTTACTACAATAAATAACAAATTATTTTGTGCTTCACCTTTCCATATATTTCTTGATAACATTTTCGTTACTTTAGCATGAAAATACTCTGGTCAATGTATAACATACTGGCAATCATTTTCATTTGAGACTAGTAATTCTAATTACTTGGATGAAGATATTACCCAGCTTGCACTCCACTCCCTTACCACCCCCTCCCACTATCACCAATCAAATCATACGTTCCACATTATTCATCCCTGAGTAAATGCTTTCCTATAAATAACATTTGTATAGCAACCCAGGAACCATTACATTTGACAAGCATTCAATCATCTATAAATATCCAGATCATTCCATTCCTAAACAAAACAATTCAGGGCCAGGATATTATGTTCCCGATCAGGACGGGTGTGTTCGATAGCGAGAATGGAAAATCTCATGAGAAGGTCCTTCATGCGTTTCCCAGCAACTTAAATCCAGGAAGCGATTTTCGCCTCCCCCCATCAATGGTGGGCCACATTTCCCACCTTTCAGATGTCGGGAACTTAATTTGAATATATTTGAAATACATTATTGTGGCCACGTGCCGGAATCACCCTCCACATCAAACTTAAATTCCACGTTGACGTGATTTTAGAATGGCGTGATTTACAACTACCTTCAAAAGGCATGCACCTGGCGACCTGAACTTCGAGGGGAACTCAGGAGTGAGTGCACACTGTCTTGTTTCTTTGGTTTCAATGATGCACACAGGTCGTTGACATTGTAGCTGAGCTAACTTGATTGATAAAACATTTTCCTAACATGAACACGTATCCGCAGTAACTGGATTCTATCAAGACAGGTTCCAACACATGCTATCTGACCTTCAACCCCCAGGTCAGGTGATTCCGTATATAGTAGAGAGTACTGTATAGTATCTAATACTGGAGTCCATTACCACAATTAACTATGATCATGACATTTCCCTTTTTTAAAATAAAAATTTTTATACAACTCACATACAAAAAGTCTCATCAATTCTTTCTCACTCTGTTTTGATCAGTCTGTTTTGTCTTTTACTCATCTCTGTATCTCTGTGGCTTTTTCACAATTCTTCCACTGGATGTTCTGAATGGTGGCAGAGGTGATTTTGAAGGACAAGGGGCTTTCTCCAGCTCTGTGTCACTATCACCCCTTGGGATAGTTTTCAGGACTCTCAGGCTTTGTCTGGTTATCTGTTGCTTCACTGGTGCATCCTAGTCTTTGATCTTCAGCAACACTTTCTGGTTCAGAAAAGGTTGCCTTTTACTTGTTTTCCATAAGGATTTCCGGCTTCTCCTGTACTGTTGGCCGTTTGGACTGCACTATGTAAGACCTTGGTTCTCCTATGATTCCTGTGACAACAGCAGGATTCCAGATCTCTTCATGCTGAATCCTCACTGTCTCTCCCATGTTTGGATCAGGCAGAAGCCGGGCACCCCAATCAAAATACTGTTTCTGTTTCTGCTCAGTTTGAGCAGGCCCTGCAAGCTGTAGCTCACTGGTTGTGGAAATAACAGATGGGGTGCTGTTGGAAGCTTAGTTCTTAGTCTTCTCCCCATCAGGAGCTGTGCTGGAGATGATCCAATGCCCTCTAATGGGAGTATCCTTGAAATCCAGCAGAGCCAGGTAGGAGTCTCCTCCATCCGCCTTTGCCTTGTTCAACAGGCATTTTAAGATCTACATGGTGCGTTCCACCATTATATTGAATTGAGGACATTTGGGACTTGACGTAGTGTGGCAAAACTCCCAGTCGTGTGCAAATTTGCAAAACTCAGTGCCTGAGAATTGAGGACCACTATCTGAGATAAGCACTTCGGGTATGCCGTGGCAAGCAAAAATTGATTTTAAATGATTTATTAAAGTGATGCTCTTACTATCATTTCTCAGCAGCACAGGCTCAAAAAACTTTGAGTAATAATCTACTGCTAGTAGGTGCTCACTGTTGTCAAATGTGAACAAGTCCACTCCAATTTTCTGCCAGGGCCTCTCTGGAATACTGTGTAGTTGAAGTGGTTAATTTTGTTGCAACTTACTGTACTTTTGGCACACTGCACACACTTTTTAAGTATAACTTCCAAAGTCTAATGATCAGACTCTACCTCCACGTCTTTGCCATAGACAAACTGGTGGAATTGTTCTAGGCCAAACACAATTGCTAGCATTTCTTTCTTTATTTGGGTATACCGCTGCTGTGTTTCAATCATTGCCTTTGAAGCATATGTCGCTGGTGCCTCATTTTGCAAGAGGACAGCTCCCAGGCCAGTCTTTGAAACGTCCACTGAGATCTCGACCTTCTGACTGATATCGTAATACATTAACTTTGGTGCCTGGGTCAGTGTTCTCTTCAGACTGGTCAAAGCTTCCTGGTGACTTTGTTCCCAGTGCCATTCCACGTAATTTTGTGGAAGTTCTCTGAGAGGTGCTGTCAGGTCTGACATGGTCGGAATGAATTTCCCAAGATAGGTCACCATTCCCAAAAACCTCTCCAAGTCGTCCTTTCATTCTGGGGGTAGCATGTTCGTGACTGCTTCGATTTTACTCGGGTCTGGCTTCAGTCCCTCACTTGTTAGCACATGTCCCAAGTACTTGATTTCATGAAGACCTATTTTACGCTTTTCCTTCTTCAACTTGAGGTTCCTTTCTCTAGCTCTGGGCAGCACCTGCCTCGGTCTGTGGTTGTATTCTTCTCATGAGGATCCCCAGGCCAGCACATTGTCGATATAGGTTTCCACACCCTCCAAACAGCTGCTTCACTGTCCTGTGGACCACCTCCAGAACTGAATTAATACCAAAAGTTCAGTGTAAAAACCTGTATCGCCCGTATGGTGTGTTGAAGATACAGAGATAGGAGCTGTGTTTATCCAGCTTGACCTGCCAGAAGCCTGAACTCGCATCCAAGACTGAATAGTATTTAATAATGGCGAGCTTACATGTGATCTCTTCTACTGTAGGCAGCTGGTAACGCTGTCTTTGTACTGCCTGGTTTAAGTATGTGGGATCCAGACAGACTCACAGATTCCCATCTGATTTTTCTACAACTACAATTGGATTAACCCACTTTGGCTGTTCTTCAATTTTCTTGATGCTGTGAAGTTTTTCCATTCTGTCCAACTCCACTTTCAGTCAGTCTCTCAGCATTACTGGTATTTTCCTGGGCGGGTGTACTTTGGGTATCACTGTTTCGTCAATCTTGATGGTGTGTTCTCCTCTTAGGCAGTCAATCCCCTGGAACACATCTTTATACTCGCTCAGGATGTCATCAGTGGTGACAGTCATTATTCTCTTCATTAGCTTCAGATTTTCACCACTTTGATTCCAAGAATGATTTTTCATCAGTTTTCACCACTATGAATGAAGTTTCTTGTAGTTCACTTTAAGTGTGCACTTGCCTTCTACTGCAATTTTTTTCACCTGTATAAGTAGACAGCTTCACTTTTGTTTTAGTTAGCTGTTTTTCTTTGCTAATTTTATGATACAGGCTTATGGGAATGACATTTTCTTCTGCACCTGTGTCAAGCTTGAGATTCACCATCATGTTGGAAACTTTTAAATCAACCTTCCATTCATCATCTTTGGAATTTGTTGTTACCACACCAATGAAAGCTTCAGTTTCTGTGTTTGTGTCACTACCTGCAATCATGTGCACTTTCTTCAATTTACACCTCTTAGCGAAGTGATTTAGTTTGTCACAGTTCTTATACTGCTTTCCATAGGCTGGACAACTACATCATAAATGCACTGTTCTGCACTGGCCACATTTAAATGATCTAATAGCAGTTTTGTTCTTTTTACATTCAGACTGTCTATTTGTTCTTTCCCAGGGCTGTTTCTGTTTAAATGCATCTAACTGCTTGACCATGTGTGGCTTATCATCTTCTGTCATCTGTTTAATCTGGCATTTCATTGTCTCTGCTGCTCTGCAGATATTTTTTGCTTCCTCCAGCGTGGGATCAACGTCTCTCAAAAGCCGTTCTCTCAGAGAGTCACATACGATCCCACAAATGATTCTATCTCAGGTGAGTGATTCTTCAAGCTCTCCAAATTCACACAATTTAGCTCATTTTCAGTTCAGTTATGTACTGACTAATGTTGTCACTGCCTTGCGCACACATAAAAAATCTATATCTTTCATTTGTTATGTTTTTCTTAGGGCTGCAGTGGGCTTCAAATTTTTCCATTATTTCTTTCAAATCATTTTGTTTCTCATCACTTTCAAAAGTGAATGTGTTATAGGGTTATCTGAGGAAAGATAGAAGGCTGTACCTGAGGGTTTTTTATCACTGCCCGTCACTACGAGGTACAGCTCAAATCACTGCTAGAGCCTCCTCCAGTTTTCAGTGAGATTTCCCTCCAAACTTAGCTTCGTCGGTGGTTTCAGAATCTCCATTATTGCATTTAGTTTATTTCTGACACCATGTTGTGCTTTTTGTTTCAATGATGCACACAGGCCGTCAACATTGTAGCTGAGATAACTTTATTGATAACACATTTTCCTAACATGAACACATAGTTGCAGTAACTGAATTCTGCCAAGACAGGTTCCAAAATGTGCTTTCTGATCCCCAGGTCAATGACCCTGAATACAGTAGAGAGTACCGGATAGTATCTAATACTGGAGTCCACTACCACAATAAACTATTATCATGACACAACTTAGCACAGCGCTTGCGAAGATCCTAATGCAAGGAAGCAGCTCCACGGATTCAGCAAGGGGGGTCACAAAGAAATCTTCATTGTGGCTTCTTTGTGGCTAGCTTGTGGTGCCGGGGCTAGGGCAAAAGTGCTGGAGAGAAAGGGACCTCAGGACTAGGGAAACAGTGCCAGCGTAGTAACTGAAGGTATAGCCTCTCCTGCTGTCTATCAGAGGTCACATGATGTTTTGGAGGCTCCGCTCAATGAGCCCTAAGTGTGTGTAATCAACTGGTCGAGGGACTTTCTGATGAGGGTCTTAATTGAGCATGTAGCACCTGAAAAACTCTCTGTAATAAATTTTATCTGTTTCTTGTTGAAACCTGTCCGAATTGTCAGACCATTACATTTGGCGACAAGGGTAAAATAGCTCCAATGCTGCACCTCGCCTTGTTAATGTGAATACATTGAATCTTAAGAAAAAAGAAAAGACTACTCACCAGTCATGCGACTCTTCAGCAGAATCAATCCTTATGGTGTGACTATGGAAAACTGGAGCCAGTATGTGGAGTACCTTGGTTTTTATTTCGTAGCAAAGAAAATTACCACAGTAAAAAAGCAGAAAGCAATCCTTTTGAGGTATGTGGTAACGAGACATACAATCTCATCCACAGCCTGATGGGCCTGAACGTGCCCAATTCTAAGTCCTTTAATGAGTTAGTGGGTGTCGTGAAAACGCATTTCCAGCCGAAGCCATCTGTAATAATGCAGCGGTTTAAGTTTAATTCCAGAGTTATGGCCCCGGGAGAGTCCATTGCAACCTATGTAGCGACCCTGAAGCAGTTGACAGAACACTGCGACTTTGGGGATACGTCAAATGATATGCTGCAGGGCCGATTAGTTTGTAGAGTTCAGGATGACACCATTCAGCGCTGTTTACTCGCTGAGGTCAACATGGACTTGAGACGTGCCCTAGAAATCTCCCTCACCACGGAAAGTGCTGCGAATGACTCGCTGGCTTTGCAACACATACAACATGGCGCTGTTCTTCATGTGGGGCGGGAACCAACATGGCGCGAAAACCTGAGAAACAGCAGCGAAGCGAGAGGCAGTGCCCACTGTCAGAAACATGAAAAGGCCTAGTAAAAACACTTCAACAGTGACTCCAAGGTTAATTTGTTATAGATGTGGGGGTGGCCAGGGACCAGATACTTGCAGATTCAAGGAGGCAGAGTGCCATCACTGCCATAAGAATGGTCACGTGGTAAGGCAATGTAGTACAAAGTCGAAACAACCCATAAAGCAGCAAACCAACATGATTGAATTGAAAAATACAGCAAAGCCTGAAGCTGCCAATACTGACATCTATTCCCTGTAAAACGTCACTGCTGTAAAAGCGGAACCTATCTCTGTCACAATCCAACTTAATGGGACGCCTCTAATCATGAAGCCTCAACCACAGTGGTGGGACAGCACATATTTAAATACCGAAACAAAGGTACCTGGCCACTGAATCTGGAGCGGACAACCACTAAATTGAAGACATACACTGGAGAACCTATGTAGGTAAAGGGCATCGCCACAGTACCAGTGTCTTGTAGGCAACAGACAGCTCAGCTTCCAGTGGTAATAGTGACAGGAGAAGCACCGAGTCTTCTGGGTCGAGACTGTTTACAGAAAATTAAGCTTGACTGGTCTGAAATATTTCACCTGAAAACAGGAGGAATTCCTGAACAGCTAAGGAAATACGACAGTGTATTTTGGGATGAATTAGGGGAGTTAAAAGGCTGGCAAGCAAAAATATATGTGGATCCTCAGGCGACACCACATCTCTTTAAGGCCAGACATGTGCCTTATGCGTTGAAGGAGAAGGTGAATGCAGAACTGTCTTGGTTAGAAAAGCTGGGTATCATCCAACAAGTCCATTTCTTGGAATGGGCAGCACCCATAGTTCCAGTGGTTAAGCCTGACCAAACCATACGTATTTGTGGGGATTATGAATTGACCGTAATCAAGGCAGCCAAACTAGATAAGTACCCCATTCCAAGGGTAGACCACTTATATGCAAAGCTAGTTGGAGGCAAATGCCACACAAAATTGGATATGAGCCATGCTTTCCAACAATTAGAGCTGGATAGCACATCTATGTGATTATCAACACACACAAGGGTTTTTATCAGTGTACTCGCTGACCCTTTGGAGTCTCGTCTGCATGTGCAATCTTCCAAAGGACAATGGAGAGTCTTTTGCAAGGACATCCTCCAGTGGTAGAATCCCTAGATGATGCTATGATCACAGAGTTAGCCGAGACCAAAAACTTGGCCAACCTGGAGGAGGTGCTAAGAAGATTCATGGAAGACAGCATGCGATGAAATAAAGAAAAATGTACATTCCAAGAGCCAGAAGTTACTTACTGGGTCACAGAGTGGATGCCATGGGCTTGCATCTGACAGAAGAGAAAGTTAGGGCAATCAAAGATATGCCCTCACTGTTCAATATCACTGGACTGAAGTCTTTCCTGGATATGATCAACTACGATAGCCACTTCTTGCCAAACTTATCAACTGTGTTAGCACCATTATAATTGTTGTTAAAAAAGGATTACTGTTGGTCGTGGAATTCAAAACAGGAAGAAGCCTTTGTGAAAGTAAAGAACGATTGCATTCGTCGTGTTCATTGGTACACTGCGGCCCATCAAAATGTATTAACACATGATGCTTCTCCTTAAGGTTAGGAGCTGTGGTATCACATAGCCAATGGGTCTTTCTGATCTATTTTCCATTCTATGTCTCAAGAACCCTCTCCACAGCCAAGAAGGGTTATTCTCAGCTAGAAAATTGAGGTTGATTGGTGCTTCACACCAATGTTCACACAAAAGGGTTTCATACTCCTGCTTGGTTTGACTGTTAAACTGTTTATGATATTATTGTTTAGACAATAAGACATAGGAGCAGAAATTAGGCCATTCGGCCCATCGAGTCTGCTCCGCCATTCAATCATGGCTGATAAGTTTCTCAACCCCATTTTCCCGCCTTCTCCCTGTAACCTTTGATCCCCTTACCAATCAAGAACCTATCTATCTCCGTCTTAAATACACTCAATGACCTGGCCACCACAGCCTTCTGTGACAATGAATTCCATAGATTCACCACTCTCTGGCTAAAGAAGTTTCTCCTCATCTCTGTTCTAAAAGGTCTTCCCTTTACTCTGAGGCTGTGCCCTCGGATCCTAGTCTCTCCTACTAATGGAAACATCTTCCCCACATCCACTCTAACCAGGCCTTTCAGTATTCTGTAAGTTTCAATCAGATCCCCCCATATCCTTCTAAACTCCATCGAGTATAGACCCAGAGTCCTCAAACATTCCTCATATGGTAAGCCTTTCATTCCTGGGATCATTCTCGTGAACCTCCTCTGGACCCTCTCCAGGGCCAGCACATCGTTCCTGAGATACGGGGCCCAAAATTGCTCACAATATTCTAAATGTGGTCTGACCAGAGCCTTATAAAGCCTCAGCAGCACATCCCTGCTTTTATATTCTAGTCCTCTCGAAATAAATGCCAACATTGCATTTGCCTTCCTAACTACCGACTCAACCTGCAAGTTAACTTTAAGAGAATCTTGGACTAGGACTCCCAAGTCCCTTTGCACTCCAGATTTCTGAATTCTCTCCCCATTTAGAAAATAGTCTATGCCTCTATTGTTCCTACCAAAGTGCATGACCTCACACTTCCCCACATTGTATTCCATCTGCCACTTCTTTGCCCATTCTCCTAACCTGTCCAAATCCTTCTGCATCCTCCTCGCCTCCTCAATACTACCTGCCCCTCCACCTATCTTTGTATCATCTGCAAACTTAGCCAAGATGCCCTCAGTTCCTTCATCTAGATCATTAATGTATAAAGTGAAAAGTTGTGGTCCCAACACTGACCCCTGCGGAACTCCACTAGTCACCGGCCGCCATTCTGAGAAGGACCCCCTTATCCCCACTCTCTGCCTCCTGCCAGACAGCCAATCTTCTATCCATGTTAGTACCTTGCCTCTAACACCATGGGCTCTTATCTTACTGAGCAGCCTCCTGTGCGGCACCTTGTCAAAGGCCTTCTGGAAGTCCAAGTAGATAACATCCATTGGCTCTCCTTTGTCTAACCTACTTGATACCTCCTCAAAGGATTCTAACAAATTTGTCAGGCATGACCTCCCCTTGATGAAACCATGCTGACTTTGCCCGATTTTACCATGCACTTCCAATATTCTGAAATCTCATCCTTAATAATGGACTCTAAAATCTTACCAACGACCGAGGTCAGGCTAATCGGCCTGTAATTTCCCGACTTTTGCCTCACTCCCTTTTCCAGATCCCATTTCGGACAGGTCTTTTCCACCTCTCTTAGAGTAATGTCAATTATGTTTTGCCCGGTGGAGTTTCATAGTTCATTCCAACCCTTCAATTCTTCTGCACAATCCACAAACTTTTTCATATGATTCCTTTCCAGGTTTTGGATGGTCTTTTGCAAACTGTCCACTTGCCTGGATTCCAACTACTGTATTTTGTGTATTAGCACTGGCAATCACTTGTAAATCTGTTTCTGTGGTCATTGACTTGGAAGAGTCATTTTGTACTTTCAGTCCTTTTTGTTGGCAATTCTTGATTTCCAATTCTGAAGGCACATTAGTTGTTTTCACATTGTCCATTACTAAAGTTGATACACCTGTAGTTTTAATTTGATCAGTTCTTTGCTCAACTGGACGACAATCCAGTAAAAAGCTTTTATTCACAGGAACAACTTTGGAACCATGACACTCCATATCACATATCTTTGCCTTCCTCTGAAGTTCGAGAATCTCATTGCTCTTTTCACGGCGAACTTCTAAAATTTCGTTAGTTTTGGCTTTTAATTCTGCATTCAACCTATTATTCTGATTCACCAACAATTCCTTTTCTTGTTCAAGGTATTTTCCCTGATATTTCATAGCAACTACTGATGCTTGAATTTCATCAAGCTTTAACTGAAGATTGACCTTTGTTAAGTTTGCTTTACAAGTTTATCATTTAGACATTTCAATTCCTCAGTCAAGTGTTCCACTTTCTGTGACTGATTCTCAATTGTTCTCACCAATTCTTTTCTTTCATTAGCAAACCCCTCTTTCATACATGAAATTTGATTTTCTACATTAATCAGGTTTTCCTTCAATTTCTTGTTATTGGCAATAAGTATCTCATTTCTGGCCACAGTAGTTTTCTAACTGAAGTTTGTTAAGATCAACATGATCGCCTGCCTGCTGCGATACAGTTGTTGCCACACTACCAATTCCACACACCATTGCCAAATCATTACCCAGAATAAAATCCACCCCTTCAATAGTTGATTTAGGAATAATTCCCACCGTAACAATTTCATTTACAAAGTGACTTTGTAAGTTGACTTTACACAAAGAAACAGGTTCATAAATTCCATTAATATCCCTTATTAATAAATATTCATAAAACTATCTGGAACACAAATTGTATCATCAATTAACATCAATGATTGCTCTGCCCCTGTATCCCTCAAACTTTTAATCTGTTTACTTATTTTGTTGGAGGAATAAGGGAACACTTCTCCCTTTGACACAAAACATCCAGGCCCTCTAATAGCCTGACTTCCTTCATGCACACTAAACACTAGGCATCCATGTGGTGGCCTGAACTCTCCGACATATGTAAAGGGACCTTGAGAGGCAGCCAATAATTTGACCAAGAGTGGCTCTTAGGAAATAATTGCTGTCCCTTGTGTCTCTCTCTTTGATATGAAGTGATGAGACCATCAGGAAAATGGAGCCTGGTGATCTCGCTGTAGATCTCATTGCTTATAGGCAGGAGAGAAGATGGCAAAGAATGCGAGTATCGGAGAATCGGGTATCTCACCAATGGGAGGAGCAGAATCCTCAAGACCAAGGGGTGGCAGGGTCTCTTCTGCAAATGGAGGATGAATCCCAGAGAGCTGTCATTTGTAGGTGCCTCACGAGACCCAGGGTGCTTCCTGCAGTTGAGGGAGGACCAGTGTCATTGACGACTGTGCATGTCAAGGAAACTGGTCACTCACATATGCCTTCTGCAGAATTTAGCACCATGCGGACTTGGAGAGCATCCACTGCCAGTGGCAATGAAGGTGACCGCTATGCTCAATGTCTATGCCAGTGGCTCGTCCCAGGGTTCCACTGGTGACCTGTGCAGAATCTTGCAAACCCCCACCCCCAAATGTATCCAGGAGGTCACAGACTCCATTTTTACCAAGGCACACAACTTTGTCAACTTCAACAGAGATCAGGCGAGCCAGGAAGCAAGAGGCTGGGAGATTTGCTGAGATTTCTGGACTATCACAGGTGCAGGGTGCCATCAACTGCACTCACATGGCTTTTAAATCTCCCTGGCAAAAGCCAGACCAGTATGTGAACCGTGAAGGCTTCTACTCT
Organism: Cetorhinus maximus; assembly: GCF_964194155.1. Lineage (NCBI taxonomy): Eukaryota > Metazoa > Chordata > Chondrichthyes > Lamniformes > Cetorhinidae > Cetorhinus > Cetorhinus maximus. Next base: position 114,411,604 of record NC_135879.1, on the reverse strand, counting down.
CTCAATGTTCAGCTGGTCTGCCACCATAACAAAAGGATCATGAATGTTTGTGCAAGATATCCGGAAGCATCTACGACTCATGCCTCCTCAGCAGGTCTCAGATCCCTGATACCTTCCACAGACAACACAGGTTGCAAGGTTGGCTACTCAGGGACAAAGGCCATTCACAAAGGATGTGGATGATGACGCTCATGTGGTGACCTCAGGCTGCTGTTGAGAGAAGGAATAACAAAACTCATGCTGCAACCTGGGGTTTGGGGAGCACATCATAGGAATCCTGAAAATGAAGTTCCGGTGCCTCGACAGACCTGGCGGAGCACTGCAGTACACTCCCCAGAGGGTGTCACGCATCATTGTGGCTTGCTGCGTGCTACACAACCTGGCAATGCAAAGTGGGGAGGACCTGGATGATGAGGAGATGCAGGAGCTGCACGTCTCCTCTGATGAGGAGGAAGTCAAAGGAAAGGATGCAAGCAAAGAGGCCATTGCTCTGGTCAAATGAGGCAGGTGCGCTCATGAGACCCTCATTGCCATAAGGTTCCATGGGGGATGATAACAAGATGCAGTGAGGACATTCCTGAGGTCTTCACATTTCATCTGGAAACGTCTGACATCTGTCTGGCTGAGGGCAGCGCACGTACGTTCCATGAAGAGGGTCATATATCATAGAGACACTGCTGAGATAAAGCAGGCACATGGACTTTGAGACAATTCCATCCTTTGACGGGCTTCATTACCTGTTCCCTGCAGCACCACATCTTCATCTGTCAGGAACGGTGACGAGAAAGGGGTGCAGCCCAGCCTCCAAGGTGCTGAGAGCACACAGTAAACAGCATGGAGCCTGGTGATGTTTGGGTACAAGATTCTTGCAACAACAAAAGCCAGTGGTGTAGGTGTCACTGATCTGGAGAGTGACTTTGTAGCCGGACAATCACTGTGCTCAGAAGGTTACACTCTGCCCAGGGGAGAGGCCCTGGGCTGCGACACTTGCCTTCATTTTGTGCAGAAAGCAAGGTTTCACATCTGATTGACATGAACACTGCTCATCATAATAAAGAGCCATAGACAAGGAGATATTCTTGGGAGTGTATTCACAATGGTCAACGTTAAGTACAAGTGATTAACACTCATGACCACGTTGTACAACTACATCTACTCCTGTGAGGTGTCAGCTGTGGCTCAGTTCATAGCACCCTCGCCTTTGAATCAGAAGGTTGTGGGTTCATGTCCCACTCCCGGAAACCAAGAATTGTGAATGTACTCAAAAGAGTTACATCTGCTCCTGAGCTTGGCAAAGTTAGCCATTAACAGGTCCAGGCAGCGGGTGATTGAGGGGGTCATCCCACCCGACTGTCTGCCCCTCTTTCGAGGCTGGGTGTCCCTGGAGAGGGAGCATGGTGTCTGCAGGCACCATCAAGGCCTTCCATGCCCGATGGGCATCGTGGGGTTTGGGGTGCTTTATCGACCCTCTTAATCACATTTTGGTTTGATGTTGTAAGTTTCCTTTAAATTTTGTCTTTGGTTTAGCAGTGACCCTAACTTAGGCTCTGTGTTTATTTTATCCTTCATTTTGTTAATTTATTTTATTTGGTTGGCTTTAAAAGAGCTACATCTTCTTGACCTTTCTAACCCTGCCGCCAAGTCTTGGTGCATCCCTGACATCCACAACGGAGGTAGAGGCAGCCTGCTGACTGCTACATCTTGTTGTCTGTGAATGACCTTGGCAGGCGTACTTTGGAGGGCTGAGACCTGGAAGGTCCCAGCCTGCTTTCAGGGTCCTATTATGTGGCAGTGCTCCCCTCCTCAGTCTGTGGGAGCCACAGGAAGTGAGGATTCAGATGAGCTGGTCACTCCTGGAGTCACCTGGGTGGATGGCCCAGGGGTGTGCATCTGCTGATCCTCCTCCGCCTGAGAACCCCTGGCTGACTCCTTCAGAGGAAGGGGCTGCTGGAATAAGCTTGAGATGTCCTACCAACCCTCTCTCGCGTTTACACTGATGGATGCCAGAAAATGCCTCAGCAATGGAGTGCAGTTTTTGCAGCAGTGCAAGACCAATGGCCTGGACCAAGGTCTCCACTGCATCAGTCACCCTACCAGTATTGGCTTTGATCCAATGGCATGCTGGTGCTATCACCTCAGTATGAAGGTGGACGGATTCCTCCATCGTGCCTTGCAATCTGAGGAGAGCAGCAGACATCCCTTCCCGATGTTCCTAAGCTTGCCTTTCCAACTCCGGCAACTGAGGTATGACCGAGTCCAGAGGCACCTCATCTGACTCGGACTCAGCAGATTCCTGGCTTCCAGCAGTCCTCCAAATGCCATGGGGTGTCCCTGCCACCGCCTTCTGCGGTTCAGACAGTGTGATGCGCTCACCAGATTGTGACCCTGATGCTACTCTAGAACTAGGTCCCACCAAGGTATGTGTCTCTGCACTGGTGGAGGGTGTGGGTCAGCGCTGTGACAGGACTTTAATGTCGGTGTCTGTGGATTCCTCATCCATGGTGTCCTCGAGCTGGAGTGAAGGACCTGGCTCATGGACCCCCTCAGTTGATTCCCACATGTGCCTGCAAAAGAAAGGAGAGATAATTAGTGCATGGCAGTGGCCTGTGAAACAGGAGACATTACGCACAACATGGTTGTCAGATGGATGTTGCACTACTGGATCCTCACTTGATTGAATGCTGCCGGCCTCACCATCAGCACAGGAATGGTGCAGATCCTCACCGGCCAGCTCAATTCCTCTATTTTCAAAGTCTGCCAGGACCTTGATGTTAGGCATTCCTCTACCAGTCTGGGACCGCTCCCTTTTTTTGTGTACCAGCTTGTCCTGCTTGAAGACAGATGTGTAAGCAGGACGTCCGGCAGGCCAGGTGAGAAGGATGCCCAGAATGTGTGGGTGAAGTGGTGCTATGGACGGGATGAGGACAGAATCCACATGTAGATGAAGGTGTGTGTGAGATAGTGAATGGTGATGTCTCTTGAACTGGCAGTGAGTGAGATCCCTGTGGGTGTATGATGGGTTTGTGACTGTGTGAGTTGAGAACAGTGACTTAGCTTGGCGGAAATGATGGAGATCATTCACCCACTTTCGGCACTGGGTAGCTGTCCTCTTTTGGAGTGGGTTGGTGCTGACCACTGCTGCAAATACTGCCCGTGCTGGATTGGTGACCTTTCTTGTTGGTCTTCGCCCAGAGTGGGGGTAGTGGACAACACGGCGGGCCCCCACTGCACCTAGTAGCACTCAAGAGAGGTGTTGTTAAATTTGGGGGCAGCATGTTTCCTAGCTTTGGCAGCCATCAGTTCCCAGCAGCTTTCTATCCTTTGGAGATGCTAGCTCTGTGCAGGGGCAGCCTTTAAATATGGCGCCCGGTTTACTGAAGTTCTGAGGTCACAGCAGGATGGGTGAATCCAAGGCTGCCCTGCCAGCAATCCAATGTAAATTAATAAATCTGGAATTAAATGCAAGCCTCAGTAATAGTTACCATATCAACGATCATTAATTGTTGTGAAAACCCATCTCGCTCATTCATGTCCTTTAGAGAAGAAAATCTGCTGTCCCTACTTGGTCTGGCCTACATTTGACTACAGACCCACAGCAATGTGGTTGACACTTAAGTACCCTTTGAATTGGCCACATAAGACACTCAGTCTTACTAAATCTCTACAAAGCCAAGAAGGGATGGAACCGGACGAATTACTCAACATCAACCTAGGCACTGGAGCCTGCAAAGTCCTCCTTACTAACATCTGGGGGCTTGTACCAAAATTGGGGGAGCTGTCCCACAGACTAGTCAAGCAACAGTCTGGCATAGACATACTCAGTAAACATTAATGTACTCAGTGGTTCGGTAGCACCACCAATGACTGAGCTGTCCAAGTCTTAAAGGACATAGATAGACTGGGTCTGCAGCTGGTGATGAGGGAACCAACAAGAGGAAAAAGCCTACTTGATCTTGTCCTCACCGATCTACAATTCATAGGTGCATCTGTCCATGACAGCATTGGTAGGAGTGACCACTGTACAGTCCTTGTGGAAATGAAGACTTGTCTTCACATTGAGGATACCATCCATCATGTTGTGCGGCACTACCACTGGGATAAATGGGATAGATTTTGAACAGATCTAGCAACTCAAAACTGGGCATTATTGAGGCACTGTGGACCATCAGCAGCAGCAGAGTTGTACACAACCACAATCTGTAACCTCATGGCTCAACATATTCCCCTCTCCACCATTACTATGAAACTGAGGGAAATCAACCCTGGTTTAATGAAGAGTCCAGGAGGGCATGCCAGGAGCAGCAACAGGCATACCTAAAAATGAGGTGTCAACATGGTGAAGCTACAAAACAGGACAACTTGCATTCCAAACAATGGAAGCATCATGCAATAGACAGAGCTAAGCAATTCCACAACCAAGAGATCAAATCTAAGCTTTGCAGTCCTACTGCATCCAGTTGTGAATTGTGGTGGAAAATTAAACTATTTATTGGAGGAAGAGGCTCCACAAATATCCTCATCCTCAATTATGGGGGAGCCCAGCATAGCAAAATCAAAAAAGAAGGCTGAAGTATTTGCAACAATCTTCAACCAGAAGTGCCAAGTAGACGATCCATCTCGGTCTCCTCCTGAGGTCCCCAGCATCACAGATGCCGGTCTTTGGCCAATTCAATCCGCTTCACGTGATATCAAGAAATGGCTGAAGGCATTAGAAAAGGCCACAGGCCCTGACAACATTCCAGCAATAGTACTGAATACTGGTGCTCTGGAACTAGCCATGCCCATGGCCAAGCTGTTCCAGTACAGCTACAACACTGGTATCTACCCTGGAATGTGGAAAACTGCCCAGGTATGCCCTGTCTACAAAAAACAGGACAAATTCAACCCAGCCAATTACCACCCCAACAGTCTACTCTGGATCATCAACAAAGTGTTGGAAGGGGTAATCAATAATAGAATCAAATGGCACTGACACAGCAATAACCTGCTCACTGACGCTCAGTTTGGGTTCTGCCAGGGCCATTCAGTTCCTGACCTCATTACAGCCTTGGTCTAAACATGGACAAAAGAACTGAACTCAAGAGGTGAGGTGAGAGTGGCTACCCTTGACATCAAGGCACATTTGATGAAGCGTGGCATTGAGGAGCCCTAGCAAAACGGAAGTCAATGGGAATCAGGGGGAAAACTCTCTACTGGTTGGAGTCATACATAGCACAAAGGGAGATGCTTGTGCTTATTGGAGGTCAATCATCTTAGTCACAGGATATTGCTGCTGGGGCTCATCAGGGTAATGTCCTAGATCCAACCATCTTAAGCTGCTTCACTAAACTTCCCTCCATTATAAGGTCAGAAACTGGGATGTTCGCTGATGATTGCGCAATGTTCAGCACCATTTGCGTCTCCTCAGATACTGAAGCAGCTCATGTCCAAATGCAGCAAGACCAGGACAACATTCAGGCTTCGGCTGATAAGTGGCAAGTAACATTTGTTCCTCACAAGTGCCAGGTGATGACTATCTCCAACAGGAGATAATCTAACCATCCCTTTGACAATCAATAGTATTACCATCACTATCAACATCCTAGGGATTACCATTGACCAGGAACTTTACTGGAAAGTGGGGTTGCGGATTATCAGATCAGCCATGAACTCATTGAATGGAGGAGCAGATTCACTGGGCTGAATGACGTACTTCTGCTCCTATGTCTTATGGTCATATATAAATGCAGTAGCTAAAAGAGCAGGTCAGAATATCGGAATGATGTAGCGATTAATTCACCTGACTCCCAAAAGCCTGTCCACCATCTGCAAGGCACAAGTCAGGAGTGTGAATGCATATTCTCCACTTGCCTTGGTTGAGTACAGCTCCATCAACACTCAAGGAGCTCGACACCATCCAGGACAAAGGAGCCCACTTGATTAGCACCCTATTCAGCACCGTAAATATTCACTCCCTCCACTACTGACACAAATGGGCAGCAGTGTCTACCATCTACAAGAGGCACTGCATTAATTTACCAAAGCTCCTTAGACAGCACCTTCCAAACCCATGACCTCTACCATCTAGAAAGACAAGGACAGCAGATGCATATGTACACCACCATCTGCACATTCTCCTCCAAGCTACACACCATCCTGACTTGGAACTATATTGCCATTCTTTCACTGTCACTGGATCAAAATCCTGCAGCTTCCTTCCTAACAGCACTGTGGATGTTCCTACACTACAGGGATTCCAGGGGTACAAGAAGGAGGCTCAATACCACCTTTATTTTTTATTATTCGTTCATGGGATGTGGGAATCGCTGGCTAGGCCAACATTATTGCCCATCCCTAATTGCCCTTGAGACGGTGGTGGTGAGCTGCCTTCTTGAACTGCTGTAGTTCATGTGGTGTAGGTACATCCACAGTGCTGTTAGGGAGGGAGTTCCAGGATTTTGACTCAGCGACAGTGAAGGAATGGTCATCTATTTCCAAGCCAGGATGCTGTTATGGCACAGCCGATGGTAAATGCTGAGTTGTTCAAATCCCAGAGGGAAACTTGAAATAACTGCCACAACTTGTTTTGCAATTTGTATAAATTTCCAGTTGAGCGCCTTGAATTCAGTAGCAATAAAACCAACGAGTCTTATAGGTTTTTACAAAATTTGATTAAACATTTATTAACAAGAAAAATTATTTTTGAGCACATACATTTGTCTACCAGATACTACTATAATAACTTCTAAATCCCCTACTTAATCTGACTCCCAGTTACACTTTCGTTGAGGCAACAGTAAGACATATAGATGTTAAAAGACCCCGCCAAAGAAACATAATACCCTGACAATCCAATTCAAAGTGAGTTTCCTTAACTTCAGCTCGTTGCAGACAATAGATTGAGATATAGATGCTAAAGGCATTTCACACTTGTTAGATCCTAAAATGCCTACCCTTACATACAGCCTTTGCTCCTTTAAACATATTTTCCCTTTTGAATGTAAATTCCCATTGTTTCATGATGCCTTTGGGCTTTATCTTTCTAATAATAAAAATCCCTCATAGCACTAAGTTTTACCAGTAACCTTTGGGAATAATAAACATACTGTTTTTTACTTCTCCTGGCTAGGTGTAATATTTCACCCCCTCTCTTTGAAAACAATCTAGCCTGGTTTATTTAAAAATGCAAATGTTCCCTTGATCCCTATGTTTACCTATTTAACATTTCAAACCTAGCTCATCTTCTACCACACCAAAGCCTACAGACCAGTTGCCTTTACTCTAATTAAGTCTCTCTCACACACACACACATAGACACATATAGACACAGATACCACTATTTTACAATAAATTCTGATAATATTATGAGAATTATTATATATTCCTGACAATGGTGAGTGGCTTGGAGGGAAATTCCAGGTGGTGGTGTTCCCATGCATCTGCTGCCCTTTGTCCTTCTAGATGGTAGCGCTCGTGGGTTTAGAAGGTGCTGTCTAAGGAGCCTTGGTGAGTTCCTGCAGTGCATGGGATGTGGGCTAGGCCAGCATTTTTATTGCCCATCCCTAGTTGCCGTTGAGAAGTTGGTGGTGAGCTGTCTTCTTGAACCATTGCAGTCCATGTGGTGTAGGTACACCCAATGTGCTGTTCGGGGGGGTGTTCCAGGATTTTTACCCAGCGATAGTGAAGGAACGGCGATATATTTGCAAGTCAGGATGGTGTGTGGCCATGTGTCTGCTGCCCTCGTCCTTCTAGATGATAGCGCTCATGGGTTTGGAGAGTGCTGTCTAAGGAACCTTGGTAAACTCCTGCAGTGCATCTTGTAGATGGTACACACTGTTGTCACTGTGTGTCGGTGGTGGAGGGAGTGAATGTTTGTAGATGGGGTGCCAATCAAGCTGGCTCCATTGTCGTGGATGGTGTCAAGTTTCTTGAGTGTTGTTGGAGCTGCACTCATCCAGGCAAGTGGAGAGTATTCTATCACACTCCTGACTTGTGCCTTGTAGGTGGTGAACGTGCTTTGGGGAGTCAGGAGGTGAGTTACCCACCACAGAATTCCTAGCCTCTGACCTGCTCTTGTAGCTACAGTATTTATATGGCTAGTCCAGTTCAGTTTCTGGTCAATCGTAATGTCCAGGATGTTGATAGTGGAGGATTCAGTGATTGTAATGCCATTGAATGTCAAGGGGCGATGTTTAGATTCTCTCCTGTTGGAGATGATCATTGCCTGGCACTTGAATGTTACTTGCCACTTGTCAACCCAGGCCTGGATATTGTCCAGGTCTTGTTGCATTTGGAAATGGACTGCTTTAGTGTCTGAGGAGTCATGAATGGTGCTGTACATTGTGCAATCATCAGCAAACATCCCCATTTCAGACTTTATGATGGAAGAAGTTTATTAATGAAGCAGCTGAAGATGGCTGGGCCTAGGACACTACCCTGTGGAACTCCTGCAGTGATGTCCTGGAACTGAGATGATTGACCTCTAACAACCGCAACCATCTTCCTTTGTCCTACTTGTGACTCCAACCAGTGGAGAGTTTTCTCCCTGATTCCCAGTGACTCCAGTTTTGCTAGGGCTCCGTGATACCACACTTGGTCAAATGCTGCCTTGATGTCAAAGATAGTCATTCTCACCCCACCTCTGGAATTCATATCTTTTGTCCATGTTTGAACCAAGGCTGTAATGAGGTCAGAAGCTGGGTGACCCTGGCAAAACACAATCTGAGCATCAGTGAGCAGGTTATTACTAATCAAGTGCCACCAGATAGCATTGTTGACGATGCCTTCCATCACTTTACTGATGATTGAGAGTAGACTGATGGGGCGGTATTTGGCCGGGTTGGATTTATCCTGCCTTTTGGGGACAGAACATATCTGGGCAATTTTCCACATTGTCAGGTAGATGACTGTGCCTGTCTTTGTCAACTAAACCATTTTGACCATGGTCATACTACAGGGAATATCATTACATCTAGTGGAGAGGAAGGAGGGAGATCTGAGGAGGTACTAGAGAAAGATCCATTGGCACCTTGTAGTGTAATTGAGATAAGTGGAGAAAGAAACATGCAATCTCATGAAACCAGACATTCAGGCCAGTTCCAGCACAGGGGCAGCTCTCCCAATGGCTATCAAGGTGACCACTGCCTGTTTTGAATTTCTGTGCTACCAGATCTTTCTGAGCAATACCTGGGTAAATCTTACAAATTTTCACAGCTCGAGTGCACTGATGTATCAAATAGGTGATAGGTGTTTGAGGTACTGGGGTACCACCCAGTAGCCTGAGCAAGTCCCACACTTTCACCCTGTGTTAGGTTTCCACGAAGCTCAGGACATTATGAATGTTATACATGTAACAATATGATTTCCAATCTCGCTCCATGAACAAATAGGGCTAGTATTCCATTAACTTGCAGCTGTTCTGTGAGCATAGGCACCAACTCGTGAATGCCTGCTGCCTGTTAATAGTCACAATTTCTTTACTTGATAACAATCACTGCTGCTCCATCATTTGAAGTGACTGGAAGATCAGGTAACGACCCAGAAAATAAAGCAATCCACTTCTGCCAGGGTGAATGACCAACTTGAGACAATGGGCAGGATTTTCAGATGGTGGGGTTTCCCACTGCGCCACCAAAGAGTCAACGGGGAAATACATCCCTACCGATCCATGGTGTCCTGCAGCAATGTTACACTCTGCAGGGTGTTAATTGGCTAAGGTTGAGGCTTCTGCCTGCATCTGGGAGGAACTCCCGCCATAGCGAGCTGCCGACCAATGCTCTGTATTCCTAGCAGCGCCAGTTTCGAGCGGTGACCATTGCTGGGACTACAGCAGCCCCTGAATAAGAGGAATTAATGGAGGCTGGACTTAACTTAAGTCCGAGATATTGTTGGGGCCTAGTTGGCAGGCCCCAGCGAACGGGGGTAAGAGGGGTGAGGATTGGGTTTGAGATGCCAAGGCAGAGTGTTAAAGGGGGGGATTTGATCTTGTGGGACATGCCTCCAATGGACATAGGGGACCCCCAAAGGAGGACCCTCCCCTCTTTCCTTATACCAGCCCACATAGTAAAATCTGCCAGGCTACCCACCCAGCTTGGGCCTCCCCCTGCCGTTGGTAAAATAGCGGTGGTGCAGGATGAGGCATTTAAGTGAACCTTAATTGGTCATTTAAGGGCCTCAATAGATCCAAAGTGTTGCCGGCCCATGCCTCCAGCACCTCCAATAAAATGGAAGACAGTTCGGGGCGGGAAGGTAGGCAGCAGGCAGTCCACACACTGCATTTTACTCTGATGGAGAGGGACAGAAAGTGTTGCCTAGTGTTACAATTATGAGGTTTATACGTTTTTGTGTTTTGGGACTCTGTCTTCAATTTATGGTAAAATGAAAGGAGTCATTTGACCTATTCTGAAGTCTGCCTGACAACTGACCTGAATGACATGGCTGTTAAAGCTTAAAGGGAGACCCGGGTTGCTTTGCTGGGAAGAAGGGGTAAGGTGTTCAAACTTGGAGACAATGACAGCAGTACCTGTGCTTATACTGGTTAGACTGGTAGTCTCCAAAGTGCCAGGAAGATGTTGAGACTGTTAGGTTGTAAACAATCATGTTTTAAACTGTCCATATACTTCTAAGATAAAAGAGTTGAGGTGAAAAGAATAGCTAATCAACATTTCTACCTGGTTAAAAGGACCATGTGATTCAAGTTGCCATGGAGATGGGCTTTGAAGAAATCTTTGAAAACTCACAGACATAGATAGTCTTCCAGGATCTGGGAAAGAGGGAGCAGCTAGAGTCTGAAAGTCTCCATGGTGCACCATGCAGGAATGCATGTGGGAGTTCACGCTCAAATTGAAAGATCAAATTCATGAGAATTTGAAATAAGGCTGGAAAATTTGCCTAGCTTGCACCAGAGGAGAATCACCAGGAAAAACCCTCACCATGAAAGACTGTTCTGGAGTTACCATGCTGGGAAAGGAAAGGAACGGACTTAAACCCTCGGAAGCTAAGAATCATTTTGGACTGCGTCCAGGAAAATCAAATGGCTGCTTAAGGGAATGTGTAAAATATATCTGTGAAGTGGATTTTTCGGTTGCATTAAGAGTATAAAAGGAACTCTCTGTTCTGTAGTTTGAAGCATAAGTTGCCGACAAAATAGTTGGCTGAATTTTTCAGATGGCGGGGTCTTACAGCCGCCATCCAAAGAGTTGGCAGGGATCTGAGTGCCCCTCAGCCATTTCATGCTCGAATGAGCGTTAAGTGGCTGCAGGTGGGACTTCTGCCCATCACTCGGGAAAAAGTCCTGCCTTAGAGAGCTACCGGCCAATCGGATTGGCCGGCTGCTCCCTAGACCCTGCAGCAACAGCGGTGCAGTGGACAGAAGAAGAAATGCAGGAGGATGCCTGAGACTAAGGTTGGGCACTGGAAGCCCAGGTAATTTGAAGGGGTTTCTGGGTGGGGAGAGTAGGGAGTGCCTGATTTGTGGAGGGGAGGGGGGGTGGTTAAGGGGGTGATCAGAGTCTTGAGGAAGTGACTTCGGGGGGGAGGGTGATCTGGAATCTTAAGTGGGGGGGACAGCCGACTTCAGAAGGGGGCTTCTGATGGAGGCACCCCTCCCTCCCGTTTCCAGTCCAGGATGTAACTGTTGGTCTTTGACCTTCCTCCATGCAACTTCAATCTTCCTGCCAGCCTAAAATTGAGGCAAACAGGGGCTTCCCTTCCAAGGCCTTGTACACCCCACCGTAAATCACTGTGTGGTCGGGGCAGGCAGGAATGAGGAGGAAATCCCATCCCTTCAATTTCACACTCCCCTCGCCTGCCTAAAAACCCACCATTGGGGGTGTGTAAAATTCTGGCCAGTGTTTAGTCAATAGTGCTTTTAGACTGTTTGCTGCGGTAAAAGTCTTAAAATATGAAATCCTATCCTGTCATCCTTTTAGAAATTTGAATTTCTCTTTTTAAAGTTATTGGTCTCTATGGGGATCGTAACAATAGCCATGAGCAGGAGCTATAAGAGTGATAGAATAACGCCTAGGTTACTACCAGGATCAAATAAAGCAAACTACTGGGTTAGATACAATTGCTTCGATTGACTAGGGAGGTTTCTGCAATAGGAAGCTGTTGCTGGTAAAGATCTCCAAGATCAGAGTGCCCTGCAGTTTCTTGCACAGCTTTTCAATCTAGGTGTAAAAGACCCATCTACAACCAATGGTAGAAGAGGACACGGCTCATAATCCAAGGGCATACGTAAAGAACCTCATTTTTTAACAAGCAAAGTTTTAAGAAATTCCCTATTGCTGATACAACACTTAAGTACTCACGCCAAACAAAATGCAAAAAGCCATGTGCCCAATAAAATGTAATAATACGGAATGTTCAGTATTGCCCTCAGCTTTACACCACATAACATGGATCCCATTCCATTCCTGCACAACTAACTTAGGCAACATCAGTCCAAATAAATTGTCTGAATACATTTCAATTCCAGTTACCCCAACTGTATTTATCTTCCATGTGTGTGATACAAGTGTGCTAAATGTTTCTCCCCCAATGCTTTCCCATTGTTAAAGCGCACAGTGTGTGCCTTCTGCTCCTTAATTGGAATAGCTCCTCATAAGAGGGGAAGTGTCGTGGTTATTTCTGGTTATCAGCATGAATGGCCAGAGGTGGGTGTATTCCACAATCACTTTGCTCAGGATCAATGCAAATAACTGCAGTTGCTGGTGTCATCTGTATGAATGTCTGATCCTGCACATTAATGGTCATATCTGAGCTATTTGAGCAACACAGCTAAATGGTATGGATGTAACATCACCCATAGAGAGACAACTCTCTCGTCTGTGCCCTTTCCCTACCATTGGATCTTCGTGTACCATGGCCAGTGATCTGTATCAGATCAGGTCATTCGTAGTTATGAGTTACTTGAAGCCCTACACCATGTTTGTCACAATCCAATTCCCTAATATGCTGAATTTGAGTAAAGCAGACTCGTATATATTGGTGCTTAAGACCACTATAACTCCTATCAGAGCATTCACAAATGAAAGTATGGGCCGAATCTTCTCACCTTTGTCCTTGCTGGAGTGCTGGGATTATTTTCTGCTCAGGACCTTTCTCACTGATGTTTCTCCGCACCTTGCCTCCAGGCTCCCAGACCAATCAGGGAGAGTGGATGGATGATGTGTCCATTCTGTCAAAAAGAACGATTTTGAATTAAAAGAACTTTTAAGGCCGCAGCAACCACAGGAATGGAGAGGAGACCTGGGAAGGCTTCCCTCAGGGTCTTCACTTTTACAGCGGAGTTCCTGCTGTGGGATCTGAGGAGCTGCAGTGAGGTGAGCTCTTCCAAGGACAGGAGTATGGGGCGTCTTTCCACCAAGTAGGAATGGATGGAAGTGGTTGAGGAAGTCAGCAGCAGAGGTGTGGTCCCACCAACCTGGAGACAGTGCACTAAGAGGATCCAGGACTCCAGGGGGGCAGGAAAGGTAAGTGGCAAAATATTTCAAAACCCCATCCAAACAGCCAAAACTCACACTCACCCTCAACCTATTGCACTCTTGCAGCAATGCCTCACAATCAACCTCCACCAGTGGAATCCTTCCCAGGAGTCTGTACATGTCAGCAGCGACTTGGCATGAGAGCTTCAACCTCCTGAGGTACTAGTGCTCAAACATGTAGGACAAGCTGATCCTTTGCCTGTAGGCCCTGTGTTGGTGTTTCACCTCCTTTCAGCTGGATCTCGGTACCCAACCCCTCTGCCCTGTGGAGAAGGCAGTTGGTGCTGCTGCTGGTTTTCCTCCTGCTGCTGGTGGAGCTGTTGGTGATGATGTGGCTTCTGCTTTTAACCCTCAGCAGAGTTGGAAGTGGAACTGCATAAGATGCATCCATGCTGAAGGCTGGCAGAAGGGAAGTGCAGCTGAAGGTGAGTTGTTTTTATTCATTCATGGTATATGGATGTTGATGGCTAGGCCAGCATTTATTGCCCTTGAGAAGGTGGTGGTGAGCTGCCTTCTTGAACCGTTGCAGTCCATGTGGCGTAGGTACACTTACAGTACTGTTAGGTATGGAGTGAAGTGCTAGGCAGGTAAAGTACATTCCAAGAAGTTGGCAAGTGAATGCATTCTCTGAGAGAAGAAGTGCTTTGAACAGCAGTCTCCCAATGGCCATGGCTGGAGCTCTTCAGTGTAACATCAAAACCTTCCTAGCTGCTCAGTTTCACTGAAGAAGCTCTTCTAGCTTTGCTCAGTGACCCTGATGAGTTGCTACTGGTCAGGAAACAGGTCCCATGGCTTAAAACGGGTCTTAATTGCCTTCTTAGCTACCTAACCATTTCTTAGCTACTTACACAACAAATCCAAGAGGATTCCCCTCTCACCTTCAATCTACTGGGGAAATGGGAAGACGTCGGGATGATGTTGGGATCCTGACCCAACATCAATTTCTGGGAACCCACCTCCACCAGGCTGGGAAAATTCTGCCCTATGACTATGCTTAGGGTCTCAGTTAATGAAGCCCCGCTGCAGTAGCCAGGAATTAACCATCTTCCTTGTGGTGCTCTGCAACTTGGGTTAAGCAGCTATTAAGTACTGACAGATACAGTCCATGGATTCCTCCGTACTCACCTCTAAACTTTGTAGGTTGCTTGGCACATTCTCAAATGTCTACAAGGAATAGACCTCAAACACCATTTGGATGTGACCCCCTGCAATGTTTGCATATCCTTCACATTTGAAAGAACTCTGAGGCTGGCTTACTGGCCAGCAGGTTCCTACACTTCCGGTGCTGCATTTGTTTCTCTTCATTCATGCTCTGTGATCCATAGAATGCTCCTTTTGCAACTCAGTAGCTGAGCTGTCTGCTGTGGATGTATCAGTTCTGATTGATGCCAAGGCTGTAGTGAGCATCACAAGTTGCTGTGGGAGTGGGTGGATAATGGCCTTGACTAACTTTTCTAGATGAGTATGAAAAGGAGCCAGCAAAAGCCCAAGGCTTGGCCCCATTACATATTAACTTAATGCTGGTGTTATGTCAGCAGTGCTAGTGCAAATGAGATGCACCTCATTGCTTGCTCCTGTTGGCTGGTTTATATCTATCCATGATATTCACTCTTCAGTTTCCTCTTAAACCTGGAGTACTACCATAAAACCACTAACAACTAACAATTATGCTGCCTGAGCATGTGTCATGGCATTTAAAGGAAAATGAGGCAATCAGTATTTACAGCTTACTTCAACTCCATGCAGATTTAAATTTATTTACCAGAATAGCTTTATTGGCTCGGATATCAGCTTTTTGCCAAAAAGTGAATTCAATGAGCTTCAACAGACATCATGATCGGTATTGTTTTCTAGGGTATTGTAGTAACTTCAGGTATTACAGTGGAATTAGTATGGTACTATTTCAGCATTTGATATTTCAATTGGTCTCATCAGAAGTGGTCTGGCAATTTTAAGTTTTGTATTGATATATCCAAACTTGGCACTGAAATTACAACTAGACAAAGCATGGATAAAGATTTGTGTAACAATGTCTCTCTGCTTTGGGCTACTTCTCTTTTTATTTTGTTTTGGAATATGTGGGTAATTTTTTGTTTTCACTGCCTGGGTGGTAACCTGGCCAAGTAGAATACCACACATTGAAACCCATAGAGTTCTATCAAAGGCAACGATCCAGCCAGTTAAATTACCACCTGGGTTGTGGAGCTGAAAGTTTACCCCATGGTATCTGTATAATATATTTATATAATGTAATATGCAAACAGAATTGCCGCACAGCTCGCCACATTATAGTGGTTTTTAATCACTTTTTAAAGTAAATGATAACATGATAACATATCAATCCTGCTCGAATCTTCTGGCTCCCTTAGTTTCCATTCCAAAGATAACAATTTTATATTTGTCAAATTTATATAGGCCCTGATAAAGTTCCAGCTCCTGTCAGAGACCAGTAAAATCTGCCTCAACTGATTAATTTCTATACCCTCAGGCATGTCAGCTGTGAATGAATTCTTCATTCTCCTGTCATTTTTGAGATTAACCACTTTTTCTTGCAATGCCAAAACATCTACTACTGTGTTTTTGCTTTCTGGATTCATTTTTGTCCCAAAGCTTATTATATTGCGCAGCAGTATATCTTCCTATTGCTCAGCTATTATTTTCACTAATTTTGCTGAAGCCTTAAGGGCTCAGCATTACAGTGAACAATCCAATCTGTCAATCTTCACTGACACTAATAACATAAAGTATCTTACATATTACAGGTGACATTTGGCCAGCAGAAACAAAAGGTCAAATTGTAATTTTAGAAACATATGAGTTTGGGAACCATAAAAATAAAATGTTAAAGTTGTTACTATAGGCTGTACAATGGTGTATCATTCATTATAACACTGTAAGCTATTACAGCCAACCTAGCTCAAGACGGGAACTAGATCTATATTCCTTGATTCCTTGTCAACTTTTATTCTTATTAATCACCATTGAGAATGAAAGCTTATCTGTAATTACAGCTGAAACCAATTGAATTTCTTTTGCAAAATCATCTTATGTAGCTTACCCAAAATTTTAGAAGTGGCTGTTATGTGAACTCCAACTTAACATTGACTTGGTGTGCCTCTGGGAGAAAACAAAAGCAAGAGTGAGGACAACAGGTTAACCTAAAGGAGGGTAATCCTGGGAAGCTGGATTGTCATGCAAGTGAGGTGGTTAAGTCTGTACAAAAATGTTCTGCATTTAGAAATGGTAAATAAACAAAAGCCCTTTAGTACTTGTTGGAGCATCACTGGTGAAGAAGCAAAGTTGCATGTTCATTTTATAGTTTCTTAATTTTTGAGTTGTTGACTTTTGCAATAAAAACCTACCGTCAAACTAATGAATTAAAGTGCTGGTTGATCTTTTTCTAAGACTTATTTTGTTCACCATCTCTGGAATGTATCATATTATTTGCCTTGTATTATTTCAAATATTGTCCTTGATACTTATAAACGTGTAGGGAGGATAATAATTTAAAATATACTATTTAACATCTATGAATTTTGATTTGATGAAAAATGTTTTTTTCTACCAGATTGTACTTAACTTTTTGGTATTATGTTCAATGTAATGAATTGACTTCAATGACAAATAAAAGTTGCTTTAATCAGCTCCTGTACCTAACTGAGGGGAGAGAAGAGAGTTCTTAAAGGAACAAAGTTAATGAAAGCTGAAACATAACATAAACAATCCTTCAGAATTGTCCAGATTCAAATATCAAAATCAAACTTATTAATTTCTTGCAATTGTTGAGATTATATTTTATTCTCAGAAGTGAGTTTTACAGTGTTTAATCAGGAGCACCATTTCTTTACGATGAAATACTCTATAACTTTCCTGCTTCAATTATCTTTTTTCTTTTCATTTTTTTGCTTCTATCATCCATAAATTTCCTAGCTTAGCTTAGCCTAAGCAGTATGTGAGCAGGATTGTGAATTGAAAACTCACCCACTATCCCTGGGTCTCATGAAACCCACTAGTGGGAAGTTATCAAGAAGCACCATAAAATTGTGTTGTCCGGAGGTCACTCACAGCAACTGATACGATCGGCAGCCTAATCATTTGGGAGTCGCCCAAATGGAAGGATGAGTTCATGGCAGGGGATACCTCAGCTTTCCTTCTGCGGAACAGGAGAAGCACTCCTGCGTCACCTGACCCCACAAGGAAGGAAAACAAAATTCAAAAGCTTACAGTTTGGGCCTCTTCTGTTCCCATACTTTTCCTTTGGACAATTTTAAATTCCCATCCTCCTTTTTGGCTGGGTAGGTAGATGCAAAATCACCCCAACAGACTTTTTACAGCACAGCTGGAGGCCATTCTGAAGATTTTTCCAGCTAGTCCATTTCCACTGCCATTTTAATCCTATTCCCTGTGCCATTTTAAATTATTTTTTTGAAATGTATCCACTTCCTTTTTCAAGGTTATCAGGATTTTGCTTCCACCTCTTCTTTTAATATACATGCCCACAGAATAGCTTGTCTTAAACTCTCATCATTCCTTTGGTGATTATCCTAAATTTTACACCCTCTAGTTATCAATGCATTGGCCAGTGAAAGTCATTTTTTTAATTCTCTACCCTCACAAGCTTCTCCATAATTTAACACCTGTTAAATATACTCTTAACCTTCTTTGCTCTAATACATAAAATCCTAGAGTGGGATTTTCCGATCCCGCCAACGGTGGACATTATGGCAGGCAAGACCGGAACATTCAGATTTCAGCCAAAAGTTAGTTTTCCGCTGGCATAAAACAAGTTGCAATTTTCCCCTCACAACTTTCATGGCGGATCGGGTTGCCTGCCACACCATGTCGGAAAACGCATTTGCATGCCTTTGCATCTCATGAATCCTCATTAAAAACCCAGCTCGCTGGAATCATGTTCACAGTCCAAACCTAATCACCACACTGGTGGATGATTAGACCGGTGTGAATCGTGACTGGATATAATGGACGTGCACCTGGTGTACTCCACTTCACACACGGTTTCGAGGTTTGAATGCACAGCGTTTGCCTACCTTTGACTGCACTGCTCTCCTGGCTTTTCCAACTCTGTGCCAAGGCTGCTCAGGAAAACCAGTGGGAAGGGAAGGGCTGGAAGGCACACACTTGATTGGGAGGGGGCGGCGTGGTGTCGCGATTAGACAGAGGCATGGGAAGGAGTGGGTGGCACATGTTTGACTGGGGGTGGTGACTACACAGAGGCAATGGGAAGGACTGGCAAGCACTGCTTGACAAGAGGGAGGGGCGGTGAGACTAGATGAAGGCAAGCGAAGGGCTGGAAGGCACACGCTTTCCTGGGAGGGCACGGTGACTAGACAGAGGCAATGGAAGGGGTTGGAAAGCCCCCCTAGTTTGACGGGGGGGGCGGTGGGGGGGGGAGGGGTGAGCAGGTAAGTGGAGGCTGGGAAGGGTATGGGTAGACAGAGACACATGATGGTGGTGGACAGGGAGCTGGGGGTGGGATGGGTGGTGCAGGGCGGTCGTGGGGGGGTGTCTGAGACATAGGGCGGGCAGGGAGGGTGGAGGAAACTCATCTACCAATCATCCTCAAGGCTGTTCTACAGATGCAAGGGAGAACCTGGAGCTGGAATGCTTGGAATGAGGGCAGTCCAAGGGCTCCACAATGACTGCCTAGCTTGGCGATGGTAGGTGACCATTGCAGGGTAATGTTCATATCTCTGAACTATTTTTCCACAGGTACAAGGAGGAGTGCAACGCTGCCTTTCTCATGGCTTTCATGCAACTGAGGAGCAAAAGAAGGGCCTGTCGTTGTCAGGCAGGGAGAAGCGAAGAGCTTCACCCTGAGAAACATGGGCCAGCAGGGCCCCATGAAGACCCAGAAGCTGAGGAGGAGAAACCAATTCCACAGAGACATTTGGCACGACCCAGGGTGTACTGAAGACAACCTCCTACTTGTAGATATACAAGACACAGTGCCAAAGACACTTTCGCTTGTCAAGGGATGTGGTGGCCCATATCTGCTACATTCTTTGGGAGGATCTGATGCCGCAAGGAGAGGGAGGCCATCCATTGCCAGTAGCTCTAAATGTGACTACCGTATTCAAATTTTTTGCGAGTGGCTTGTTCCAAGGTTCCACTGGGGACCTCTGCAGGATATATTTTTTAAAAACTATTCATGTGGTGTGGGCATCACTGACTCGACCAGCATTTATTACCCATCTCTAATTGCCCTTGTTCAGAGGGCATTTAAGAGCCAACCACATTGCTTTGGGTCTCGAGCTACATGTAGGCCAGACCAGGTAAGGACAGCAGATTTCCTTCCCTAAAGGACATTAGTGCCTTAGTGTACCAGATGGGTTTTTACAACAATTGGCAATGGTTTCATGGTGGTCATCATTAGACATTTAATTCCAGATTTTTATTGAATTCAAATTCCATCATCTGCCATGGTGGGATTCGAACCTGGGTCTTGAGATTACTAGTCCAGCGACAATACCACTACGTCATAATAACATCATAATTCTCTGCTCATAAATGCATCCCACAGGTCATTGATGCCCTGCTCAGTAAGGCACATAATTACATCCAGTTCTCCCAGATGAAGCTAGCCAGGCTGCCGGAGCAGTAGGATTTGAAACAATCTCCGGCTTCCCACAGGTGCAGGGTGCCATCGTTCTCACACATGCACACATGCAGTGATATGTTTGGAAGGTGCTGCGCACCTCTGGATGCAACATTCTAACTACAGTCTAACTAATGATTTTATAGGTTCAGCATTATTATTCCTAAAACATAGTATTAATTTTCTTTTTTTACATTTTCATCAAATTGTTATTCCACTTCTAAAAATTTATGCCCTGAAATTGCTGATAGTCATGTTCATATTTAATTAGGTTCCCTATTTTTTCTTCACCTAAAAATGTGATATTGTGCCCCATATCCAAGCCCATATTATCATATATATTGGGTGGAGCAGTGGTCCCTAATCTTGAGAGGTGTTACTGTTTACAATGCACCAATCAGAAAATCATACATTAACTACTACTCTCAGTTTTCTATCCTTTAACCAATTTCCTATCCCCAACCCTCGGCAGCCCTGGCTTTGCTCAATGCCACACCCTGGCACCGCTCTCATCAGCTCCCCCTGACACCACCCCCACACCCCAGTACTCCCAGCCCTGCTTTACCCCACCTGCACCCCAGCACCCTGAGGAGTGCAGAGGCGGCAGATGCTGGAGGTGTGGGGTTTCCATACTCCTCCTGATTTAAAGGGATGCAATGCTGAGCAGTTTTAAGCCTGCTAGGAACAGCCCTAAATCAATTGGTGTAAATACAAATGTAAGCCCAGGGCAATCAGCCCAATTACAAGCTGACAGCTCCTATTGGACTATGAGCGTGGGCTCCCACCGGAGTCCATTTAGGTAAACTGCAACTTCTGGATTCCAGCGTAAGGCAGCTCCCTGGAGGTTATGGTGCTGTTATGACCCTCAACAGAAGCGAACAGAGGGACCACAAGACCTAGGCAAATATTTTCTAGAGGCTAGGTATCCAGGCCCACATGCCCCTAACATCTAAGAATACACAGGAAGGAAACTCAGCAACCATTTGCTACCTGGAGCTTTACATTTTCTACATCACAAGAGCAATCAAAAATACCAAAGAAATTCCCTGACCTTTTTTCAACTATCCTCCAATGGACCCTACAATTACTGGAGACACATGCTAAATTTAAAATGAGTGCATGATGCCTTTGTATCAAAATAAAAATACCATAAGGTGCTAAAAAGATACACAAGGAGAAAACAAAAGGTCCTCCATTTTCTGAATTTTAAAAATTCATTTGTGGGATGTTGGCATCGCTGGCTAGGCCAGCACTTATGTCCCCAATTGCGCTTGAGAAGGTGGCGGTGAGCTGCCTTCTTGAACCACTGTAGTTAGACCCACAATGCTGTAAGGGAGGGAGTTCCAGGATTTTGACCCAGCAACAGTGAAGGAATGGCAATATATTTCTAAGTCAGGCTTGGAGGGAACTTCCAGGTGTGGTGTTCCCATGTGTCTGCAGTCCTTGTCCTTCTAAATGGTAGTGGTCATATGTTTGGAAGGTGCTGTCAAAGGAGCCTTGGTAAATTCCTGCAGTGCATCTTGTAGATGGTAAACACTGCTGCTACTGTGTGTCGGTGGTGGAGGATGTGAATGTTTGTGGATGTGGTGCCAATCAAGCGGACTGCTTTGTCCTGGATGGTGTCAAGCTTCTTAAGTGTTGTAGGAGTTGTACTCATCCAGGTAAGTGGAGAGTATTCCATCATACTCCTGACTTGTGCCTTGTAAATGGTGGACAGGCTTTGGGGAGTCAGGAGGCGAGTTACGCATTGCACGATTCCTAGCCTCTGACCTGCTTTTGTAGCCACAGTATTGGTATGGATAGTCCAGTTCAGTTTATGGTCAACGGTAGCTCCCAGGATGTTGATAGTGGGGGATTCAGTGATGGTAATGCCATTGAACATTAAGGGGCAATGGTTGGATTCTCTCTTGCTGAAGATGGTTATTGCCTGACAATTGTGTGGTGTGAATGTTATCTGCCACTTTTCAGCCCAAGCCTGGATATTGTCCAGGTCTTGTTGCATTTGAACAAAGACTTTTTTAGTATATGAGGAGTTGCGAATGTAGCTGAACATTGTGTAATCACCAGCGAATATCCTCACTTCTGACCTTATGATGGAAGGAAGGTCATTGATGAAGCAGCTGAAGATGTTGAGCCGAGGACACTACCATGAGGAACTCCTGCAGTCTTGTCCTGGAGCTGAGTTGACTGACCTCCAACAATAACAACTATCTTCCTTTTTGTTACATATGACTCTAACCAGCAAAGAGTTTTCCCCCTGATCACCATTGACTTCAGTTTTGCTGGGGTTCCTTGATGCCACACTCGGTCAAATGCTGTGTGGATGTCAAGGACAGTCACTCTAACCTCACCTCTGGACTTCAGCTCTTTTGTCCGTGTTTGAACCAAGGCTGTAATGAGGTCAGGAGCTGAGTGGCCCTGGAGGAGCCCAAACTGAGCGTCAGTGAGCAGGTTATTGCTAAGCAAGTGCCACTTGATAGTGCTGTTGATGATCCCTTCCATCACTTTACTCATGATCAAGAGTAGACTAGTGGGGTGGTAATTGGCCAGGTTTGATTTGTCCTGCTTTTTTTGTACAGGACATACCTGGGCAATTTTCCATATGCCAGTGTTGTAGCTGTACTGGAACAGCTTGGCTTGAGATGCAGCAAGTTCTGGAGCATAAGTCTTCAGTTCTATTGCCAGAATGTTGTCAAAGCCCATAGCCTTTGCAATATCCAATGCCTTCAGCCATCTCTTGATATCACGTGGTGTGAATCGAATTGACTGAAGATTGGCATCTGTGATGCTGGGGACCTCTGGAGGAGGTCGAGATGGATCATTCACTCGGCATTTCTGGCTGAAGATTGTTGCAAATGCTTCAGCTTTATCTTTTGCACTGACATGCTGGGCTCCCCCATCATTGAGGGTGGAGATATTTATGAAGCCTCCTCCTCCAGTGTGTTGTTTAATTGTTCACCACCATTCATGACTAGATGTGGCAGGATTGCAGAGCTTAGATCTGATCCATTGGCTGTGGAATAGCTTAGCTCTGTGTATCACTTGCTGCTTAAGCTGTTTGACACACAAGTGGTTCTGTGTTTTAGCTTCACCAGGTTGACACCTCAGTTTTAGATATGCCTGGTGCTGCTCCTATCATGCCCTCCTGCACTCTTCATTGAATCAGGGTTGATCCCCTGGCTTGGTGGCAATGGTATAATGGGGGATATGCCAGGCGATGAGGTTACAGATTGTGGTTGAATACAATTCTGCTGCTGCTGATGGTGCACAGCGCTTCATGGATGCCCAGTTTTGAGTTGCTAGATCTGTTTGAAATCTATCCCATTTAGCACGATGGTAGTGCCACACAACACGATGGGGGGTATCGTCAATGTGAAAGTGGTACTCCGTCTCCACAAGTACTGTGCGGTGGTCACTCCTACCGATACTTTCATCGACAGATGCATCTTGGCAGACAGGTTGGTGAGGTTGAGGTCAATTATGATGTTCCCTCTTGTTGGTCCCCTCAGCACTTGCCGCAGACCCAGTCTAGCAGCTATGTCCTTTAGAACTTGGCCAGCTTGGTCAGTACTGGTGCTATCAAGCCACTCTTGTTGATGGACATTGAAGTCCCCCACTCAGAGTACATTCTACGCTCTTGCCACCCTCAGTGTTTCCTCCAAGTAGTGTTCAACATGGAGGAGCACTAATTTATCAGCTGAGGGTGGATGGTATGTGGTAATCAGCAGGAGGTAATGGTGAGCTTGCTTGTACTCCAACTGATCGGGGATAATTTTCAATTTCACTTTCTGGGTGATAATCTGGTGAGTGGATCACCAGCCCTTCATAGAATCCACCTGATTTAGTTCAATTGCTCTCACCCTATAGCACATTCCAGGTGGATAGCTGAACTATTAAGGATGCCTGTTTACCCAAAGAGACAGAAATTGCAGTGAATTGTATTGAGTCAGGGGGTGGAGGACATTGCTGGTTGGCCTCAAAAACATTCACTAAGTTCCCACTTAGCCCTCTTTGTAAGAGGGCCAAAACGATGACTGAAAAATATCTTTAGGACACCAGGCTATAACCTGGACCTAGACCCGGATACTGACTGACAGCTGGAAATCTTGCTTTCAACAACAACTTATATTTATATAGCAGCTTTAACATAATGAAACACCCCAGGGACGTTAGAAAAAAAAGTATGACATTGAATCACAAAGGAGATATTAGCTCAGATGACAAAAAAAGCCAGAAATAGGTTTTAAGGAGTGTTTTAAAGGACAATAACAAGCTTGAGGGGCTAAAAGGTATAGGAATGATATTCCAGAGTTTGAGGACTAGTCAACTGGAGATACGGCCACTAGTGGTAGAATGGTTCAAATCGGGAATGCTTGAGAGGCCAGAATTAGAGTAGCACAGGTATCTCAGATAGTTCTGGAGCTGGAGGAGATTCCAGAGATAGGGAGGGGCGAGGCCATGAAAGAATTTGAAAACATGGATGAGAATTTTACAATGAAGAAAGGTTGTTTGACCAACAACCAAAGAAGTCAATGAGCACTGGGGTGATAGGGGAACTGGACTTGCTGCAAGACTGGACAGCAGAGTTTTGGATAACCACAAGTTTATAAAGGGTGGAATGTGGAAGGCCAACCAGGAGTGTATTGAAATAGCACAAATATGAGATCTGAAGCTCACCGTGGCGTCAAGTGTGACACAAAGGTTGCAAACAGACTGTCTTAATCTCAGGCTGTTGTCAGGGAAAGGGATGGAGTCATTGTATAGGGAATGGAGTTTGGAGTGGGGATCAAAAACAATGGCTTCAGCCTTTCTAGTATTTATTTTGAGGAAATTACTGCTCAGCCAATGCTGGAAGTCAGATAAGCAGTCTGATAATTTAGCAACAGTGGAGGAGTCAAAAGAGGTGGTGGTGAAGTAGAGCTGGGACTTGTTGGCATACATGTGAAAACTATGACTGCATCTGAGGGACAGCACTTAGATGTGAAATAGGAAGGGGCAAAGAATAGGTCCTTGGGGGATATCAGAGGCAATGGTGTGGGGGCAGGAAGAGAAGGCATTGCAAGTTTTCAGCTGGCATAGCAGCTGGGTGTTGTTCTATCAGGCTGTAGGTGAAAAGACCTGTTTGGGATTCTCTCCCTCAACATCCTGTTATGCCGTTATCCTTTTTGGAGTTGGACAGGGGCTCCATAAAACTACCAGGGAAGGCCGGGTCCCATGACTAATATGTAGCCCTTCTGCTGCACCCCTGTCGGACTCATGAATTTCCAGCCCTATAATCTGTGGCAATCTGTATTCCCACGGATTGTCCCTTCTGCTGCACCCCTGTCGGACTCATGAATTTCCAGCCCTATAATCTGTGGCACTCTGTATTCCCACGGATTGTCCCTTCTGCTGCATCCCTGTCGGACTCATGAATTTCCAGCCCTATAATCTGTGGCAATCTGTATTCCCACGGATTGTTTTTTTTTTCTCTTTTGGGTTTTGTCCCCTCTCCAGTTTTATTTTTGGAGTTCCTTGCCTTTCCACCTGAGTAGTGACAATTCTTTCCTTCTAACCCTAGCAGAAACCTGGCAGAGATAGTAAACTGATTATGGTAAAAAAAACTGTGAATGCTGGAAATCTAACATGAAAATGACAGATGCAGAAACTGTTCTGAACAAGACTTATATCATTTTCCACCACATTGTGTTTTCATACTTTTTTATATACTTTCATGGATGTGGGTGCTGCTAGCAAGGCCATTTTGTTGCCCATTTCTAATTGCCCCTGAGAAGGTGGTGTAGTCCATCTGGTCCAGATACACCCATAATGCTGTTCGGAAGGGAGTTCCAAGATTTTGATCCAGCAACAGTGAAGGAACAGTGATATAGTTCCAAGATGGTGTGTGGCTTGGAGGGGAACTTGCAGGTGGTGGTGTTCCCATGTGTCTGCTGCCCTTGTCCTTCTAGGTGGTAGAAGGGTTTAGAAGGTGTCATTGAAGGAGCATTGGTGAGTTGTTGCAGTGCATCTTGTGTATAGTACACACTGCTGCCACTGTGCGTCATTGGTGGAGGGGGTGAATGTTTAAGTTGGTGGAGAGGGTGCCAATCAAGCAAACTGCTTTGTCCGGGATGGTGCAGAGCTTCATGAATGTTATTGGAGTTGCATTCACCCAAGCAAGTGGAGAGTATTCCATCACACTTCTGACTTGTGCCTTGTAGATGGTGGACAGGCTTTGGCAGTCAGGAGATGAGTTATTCATCCTAGAATTCCCAATCTCTGACCTGCTCTTGTAGCCACAATATTTATGTGGCCGAGCCAGTTCAATTTCTGGTCAATTGTAACTCCCAGGATATTGACAGTTGGGATTCAGTGATGGTAATGCCATTGAATAACAAGGGGAGGTAGTTGGATTCTCTCTTGCTGGAGATGAACATTGCCTGGCACTTGTGTGGCGTGAATGTTACTGATTTGATTGATTATGTTGTACAATCCTGCAAGGCCTTTTCTTGCTCCGGACCCATTTTAGTAAACAACTTGATTCCATTTGACAGCCTCTGGCAAAATGACAAGATTCAGAACACAATCTGTAGAAGTGACATAATCCTTCATCTGAGCTTTCGCTGGGAAACTACAGCGTTAGTACCCTCAAACCCAGCAAAAAAAAATGCTTTTGTAATTTCTAGTGTTATATCATGGATTCAGTAATTTGACTGTTATGTTGAATATTGTTCTGACCTTCATCAATCCATAGTCCCTTTAGTCTGGAGATGATTCCAATGAATATGTTATCAAGAAACATTGTCAAGGGAGTATTGTGTGACCATTTTCATAAGGATTTGCTGATGAGGCTGTGAAACAAAGCTATTTCATTGTTGAAGCTATATGTTAACATAAGAAACTCCAAGTTTATTACATGGCATGTTCATACTGTGGCATGTTTTCTGCCCATCAAGTTTGGTCCTGCAAATGCAGGAGTGTGGGAAGTAATTCTTGTGGGATCCCCAGCTAAATCTCGCAGTGAATAATCTTCTGACCAGGATAAAGTGATCTTGAAAGGTATGCCAGAGTTTAATTTAAATAGAAAGGAATTTCATTTGGCGTCTTGGTTGCCAATTTGGAGTGGTTGTAAAAGGAAATACCATATGCGGTGGTGCTTTTAAAGGGCACTTGCTTTTTAACTTATTTTGTTTAAATTTCCCCAGTACATTGTTAGTGCCGGTTTTGGTCTTTTTAAATTTCCTTTTTGTTTTTCATTTATTTGTTAAACTTATTTAAATCAGAATATAGAGGCAGTGTGTTTGTTGAAACAAAAAAAAGACTAAAATAAGCAGAACAGTAAAAACTTAACTAAAATACCTCAGATTGTTTTTATTATGTAAACGCTCACAAGGATGTGACTGCACTGGAAAGGGTGCAGAGGGGATTCACCAGGTTGCTACCTGGGCATAGTTTCAGCTATGAAGAGACTGGATAGGCTAGGGTTGTTTTCCTTACAGCAGAGGAGGCTGAGGGGGGATCTGATAGAGGTATTCAAAATTATGACGGACATAGATAGGGTAGATAGGAAGAAACTTTTTCCCTTAGCAGAGGTGTCAATAACCAGGGACATAGACTTAAGGTAAGGGGCAGGAGGTTTAGAGGGAGTTTGAGGAAAAAACTTTTCACCCAGAGGGTGGTTGGAACCTGGAACACACTGCCTGAGGGGGTGGTAGAGGCAGGAACTCTCACAACATTTAAGAAGTATTTAGATAAGCACTTGAAACGCCATAGCATACAGGGCTACATGCCAAGTGCTGGAAAATGAAATCAGAATAGATAGGTGCTTGTTGGCCGGCACAGACACGATGGGCCGAAGGGCCTGCTTCTGTGCTGTATAACTCTATGACCTTATGACTCGAAGAATTCTGGGAGCAACTAGGCATCAAATTGCAAACTGCTGACTCTGAAGGTAGTTGATAAGTTTCAATTACTGATGGCTAATGCTCTTAAATCACTCAAAATACAGTAAAACAAGGTTGAAATGGTGTGAGATGTAAGAAGGCAAACCAAAAAGATCAACAGTCATCGGAGCCGTCCTGCCCAACTTGCCATTATGTCGTCAAAAGTGTTAGGTTCTGTTCTCAGCCAGATATTTATTGAGCTCATTTTCAGAGCATTAGTTGTTTTGCTGGGAATCTGCTTAAATATTCACTTTGCTCATTTATTTTTTAACGTAAAGCATACAGAAGTTTTCTTAAGACTTGCAAGATTTTGTTCAACTTCAAAACAATGAGAAAGCTCTTTTTAGATAGAACTGTGATTGATAGGTATGTGCAACTAAGCAAGTTGTAATTTGAATTCCTTACAGCTCTAATTTTGACCTTTATCCTATATTAATCTGTCATAAATTTCAAACATTTATTAATATTTGATGTAACTGCCCTACATGTTACAGTAATAAATTAATCAATGATTGGCAAGCCTTCAGGTTTGTTTAATTGCATTTGCCAGTAGTTAACCAACCAATTTCAGCATGTAACATTTAAAATATATATATATATTTAACAACATAATAAATCAAAAAATAAACAGTTTTAATTTGTTACAGACATTAAACAATAAACATGCATATCTGCAAGATTGATAGGAGAAAATGTAAGAAACTTTGATAAAAGAAAAGTACTGCGGATGCTGGAAATCTGAAATAAAAACAGAAAATGTTGGAAAAACTTAGCAGGTCTAACAGCATCTGTGGCGAGAGAAACAGAGTGAATGTTTCGAGTCTGCATGACCTTTCTTCAGAACTCTGAAGAAGGGTCAAACAGACTCGAAATATTAACTAGGAAACTTTGATGTTTGGGTCTCTTAGCTGAAAAATGTGACCCTGAGTGGGATATGTAGGGTTTCTGTCTGCTTTGAGCTGGGAAAGATGCTTGCACGGGCATGCCGTGCTGCACCATTGACTTCCCGACTAGCCAGATGGTGACATCGAAAAATCATTCTGGCTGATTTGACACACCCATTCCAAAGCTGGTCCACTCAATACATTTGCTTGTTACTCACCAAAACACATACATTCAACTCGAGAGGGAGCCCCACTGTCTTTATTTGAAGTACCAGTCATCCAACTTGCAGATAAGTTGATTTAGACTAATCTTTGCTTTTGCAAAGTTAGTGGAAGTACAGTGGAGTGTTTTTGGAGGTGTTGTGGTGAGCTACTAGATTTGGCAGAGTGTAGCTGCATCCTCACAGAGAGGGCGGGGAATTGGTGACCTGTCCACACAAAGGCTACAACAGGTATGGGGCAGTAATGTCAGTAACTATGAATCTGCAACACAACAGAGAGATGGAGCAGAGGGTGAGGAGAGGGAAACTCTGCATGATGCCCTCTGCCAACTTAGAGCGGGACTCCTCCATTCTTCTAGACCACGCTTGTCCAACCTTTTCGGCTCCACATTTCAATTTTTTTTCTCACTCAAGGGGCCGATGATCAAATTTTGGTTAGATAATGTTTTATACAACATTAAACATGAATTTCAAAAAATCAATGTCAAAGCAATAAATTTAAAAAAGAGTCATTTATAAAAATGCCCAATAAAATGTGCCAAGCAGCAGAGTTCATGAATAAAACCTTTTTTTTTTCCTTTTCGGTTAAGAGGCAGAGCCAGAGAGAGACAGACTAGGCCCCAGGGTCACCAGGGAAGGGGTGGGGATCAGATCTTAGCTAAGGAGTTGAGTTTAACTAACACTGAGCTTGCATTTGCCTGTGGTGGCTCACATTCCATGATGGCCTTAGCAAAATTCATATGAAAGTAGGGGTTGGAAGTGGGTTGCCTTTCAGCCTGGGTTTTCCTCCAGTCCCGACATGCTTTGCAGATAGGTTTTTGAGGAGGGAGTATGTGGAAGGCATGGAGGGTGCATCCAAATCATTCCAAGTCTTGGGGTTCTCGCTCTCACACAAAATAACCCAGGTCACCCATTCTCACACACAAACACACACGCAAAGAGATTCATACATGCACACAGGCTCTCATGCATGTGCACGCAGGCTCACGCATGTACACAGACTCTCATACACACACACTCTCATGCACGCACGCTCTCTCACACATACATACACACAGTCTCACTCACTCACACACATACACACACCCCACATGAAATTTGGACACTATTTTAGGAGGAAATGATCAGGAGGTGATGGCTGAGCCCTCTTCTCATTTGGCAGGCCTACTCAACCTCCATCTCCTCCCGGGCCTTCCCGGACGCCAGCCGCTCCCGGGCCTTCCCGACCTCCATCCGCTCCCGGGCCTACCCAACCTCCATCCGCTCCCGGGCCTTCATGACCTCCATCCGCTCCCGGACCTTCCCGGCCTCCATCCGCTCTCGGGCCTTCCCGACCTCCATCCCCTCCCGGGCCTTCCCGACCCCCACCCCCTCTCGGGCCTTCCCGACCCCCACCCCCTCCCAGGCCTTCCCGACCTCCAGCTGCTCCCGGGCCTTCCCGACCTCCTTCCCTTCCCGGGCCTTCCTGACCTCCAGCCACTCCCGGGCCTTCCCGACTTCCTTCCCCTCCCAGGCCTTCGCGAGCTCCAGCCACTCCCGGGCCTCCCCGACCTCCAGCCACTCCCAGAGCTACCCGACCTCCAGCCGCACCGGACTTCCCCGACCTCCACCCATTCTGTGGACCTTCCCAACCTTTAGACGCTTGTTGCATTTTCTTGCCACCCGGCTTACCACTCCTCTCCCTGACCCCATGCTTGCTTCTCTTGCACTCTGCTTTTCCTTGTGACCTTCCCACTCGCTCTGCCATCTTGGCCTGGGTGTTCCTTTAGCTGGCGCCTGTGCAGGAGGCTGAGAGTATGCACTCTGAAAACAAAGGAGCAGCAACTCGCCTTCACACTACTCACTGCTGGTCCAATCAGAGACTGGTCCTTTCCCGAATTTTCTGCAGGAGAGAATCGGTCTCTGATTGGAGGAACAGATCCTTGCAGATCTTTCATTCAACTTACCTGTAACTTGAACAGTGAGTCCAGGAGGTGGTTACAGAGGCTTCAGGGGCTGGGTTGTGGTCCGTTGGCCAGAGGTTGGACAAGCCTGTTCTAGACAGTGACAGGAGGCTGTCTGGCAGGCCCACCAATGCACCCAGTATCTCAGTGTGCATTATTATCAACATTCTCCTGTATGCTGCCCCCACCAAAATTCTTATCCAAGTCTCCTGTAACAGAACTCGTCTGCAGTCACGTCTTCCAGTGAGCTGACACACAAACAATCCTTTCTCCCTGAGTGGCTTAAGCCACTCATGACGCACCAAATGCAGATCCAAACTCTGTACTAGCCTATGAGGTACATGCAGTGCCAATATCTGAGCTGGTGACGATGTCAAATCAAGTGACAAAGGTCTCTTCATCAGCGCTGTGCTGGTGCTCTGTCTCTTCCTCTTGGGGCTGTAATGGCTGGACATCCTATCGTTCTTGGGTGTCTGAAAACAGAAAATCAGAAAGGGGAAGGTTGAGATGAGGGAAGTGGATTGGAAAGTAAAAGGTCTATGGTCATACCATTAGCTGCTTGCTCATCATGCCATACAGCTGGATGAGGGCGAGGCGGGTGTTGAGGAAGATCATATCACCATCCGTAATATTATCAGCAATGCTGGATGGCATGGGCACTGTTGCAGCCAGCCCCTTGATCCGGCGAACCATCTCCTCTTTAGGGCTCAGGAGGTGCAAGTATCCTTGTTGCCCATTGGTTCTGCTCCGTCCCTGAAGGTTATGGGCCGCCTTTTCATGAAAGAGAGAGGGGGAGAATAATGTCACTGACTGTATTGCATTGTGTTTGGGTGATGTGTTTGCCACAGCTAGAGGCATGTGGAAGCACTTAGAGCTGTGTGTGAGGCTGGCATGTGGAATGTGTGGGAGGGTGAGGTAGAGGAGCTGGATGTTAAGCCTGAGTCCTCAGTGCTAGGGATTACTTATGGGTGAGTACTGGAGGTGCATTGAGCAGCGTGAGAGGTTAGTACTGCAGTGAATAGGAGATGTCCTTTGAAGATACATTCATTGATCTTGACGGTCCATGTGAGATCACTGAACTTTTTGTGGCACTGCTGCCAGGCCCTCAGGGACAGACTCCTTGGACAGGATTTTATGTTTGCCTTTCAGACTGCTGTTCCAATAAAGGTCAATTAATTTCGGTTGGTTCAATTACATAATCAATTAACTGCGATTTTTCACTGCCTGTGCAATTTTACGCTGGTTACATGGACTCCACCTGGGGAGGTGGTTGGGAATTGCAGCAGGATCGACTCAACAGAACAAAGGGGGATATAAGGGCTGATGAGAAGAGAACAGTGACGAGCTGGATTCTGCAGTTGAAACTGCATGAGAGGTGAGGCAATTGGTCCGAGTTCACTTTGTGCACAATTCTGAAGGGGAGCCACTGAAGGGTTCATCTTGAAGGGTGTGATGTGGAAGAGGTGCTGCAGTCACTGAGACACCATTACAAGGCAGGCTGACAGGAAGGAGTCACAGGGAATAGGGGCCATGAGAATAGCGAACTCTGGTGGAGGGTCCACAAGTAAGGAGGAGGAAGAGGAGAACAGCTGGCCAAGGGGCAGCAGCAATCTTCTGGCCAGCCAATTAAACAGCATGGTGATGCTAAAGGTCTGGAAGGATGCAGAGAGGACTGTGAGCAGCTTTGACATGGGAGAGGTGCTTATCCTGAAGGGTGTACAGGCAGCTCTCAAATTACCTCCAGATGTCTAAGCATCAATGTCTTAGGCAGCTGTGTTCCCTAGGAGGGCAATCACATATTTTTGCAATATGCTTGCAGAGGAAATAAGCCCCAACTGTGTGGGTGGCCATTGATGCACTGAATGTCACAGTTGCATTGAATTTTTATGCCTTGGAATCCTTTCATGGATCAGCAGGAGATTTCTGCGGCAAATCACAATCAGCAGCCCATCATTGCGTCAGACTTGTAACTGATGTATGGTTCAGGAGGGTGGAGAACTTCATCAAGTTCACCAATGATGAGGACAAGCCAGGCTGAAAAAGCAAGGGGCTTTGGGCCCATTGTTGGATTCCCTAAAGTACAAGGGGCAATCAATTGCATGCATGTGGTCGTCCACCAAGGCACCCATGGGACAGCCAGGGGCGTTTGTCAACTGAAAGGTGCAGACAAGAGGATGATCGCAATGCTCATGGCCTGGATAGGCTCCTCCATTGTCCTTGCTAGGGCATGCATTCCATCTGGAAGCTCTGCCAGATCTTCATGCATCATCCATTGGACATCCAACATCTGCTGCCTCACAGATGACTCCAGAAGCTTGTCATTTGCTTGAGCCTCAGAATCATCCTGGTCTCTCACATTCCTCTGAGTGTCAGAGGCCTGGACTGTCACAGCCTCCGACAGCTAGTCCGGTGCTTGTGTGATGTTCAAACCAGTTGGTGCTACCGTATCGGTCGATGTACACATACCCACCGAGGTGCAAGTATCTGAGCTGGTGGAAGGTGCAGAGCAAGAATGGGATGGAGCACCCTCTGAGATCCCATCCTCCTCCTCAGGAGTCAATTCCAGTCTCTCGGCGTTCGTGGCTGCCGGCGCTGATGAGTGACCTGTTGAAGAGAGAACAAGGATGGGTAACCTCAGCACTGCAGATGAATATTTTGCAAATATTGCTGCATCTTGGACAGACAGAGAAGTTCCAACGTTGATGCTTTTCACATAGGTATATTTCTCCAGCCATTGCATACACACAACAAATCCTTCCCCCATCCCGGAAACACTCCCTTGCGTGCTCACCCCCTTGGATGCTCTCACCACCCTGGGTGCCAAATCCGACCTCTTCTCATCCAACTGATCTTCCCGCTCGAGTGACCAGATCCAGGAGGTCTCCCTCCATCTTTGTTAGGATCGCCAGATTTGGTACTCCCCACTGTTCTACATCCGCTCACACATGTTGTGGGGCTTCATCATCTTTGAAGACCATGGGACAATGATGGGTTCCATATGTGGAGGGAACAAGCCTTCAGGGTGGTTCCCACAAGCTCGCTCTTCTGCATCGCACATCTCCTACGTCCCAGCCCCAAGTGTATGGTCGGAGCTAATGCTCCTTGATTTGGCATTGCGGGCACGTGGGGAACACTCACCCACTCTCCTGGCTAACTCTTCTCATGTACAACACATGCTTACCCTCCTATCGATGAGCACCCACTTCAACGTTGAGAATTCTCACTCACCCTTGCAGCACAGAAAAAGTCATTCAGCCTTTTGCGGCACTTTTATGGCCAATCCATGGCTTGACCACCTATGCCACCTCCATCCAGGCTTGTTTGGTCAGGTGGGATATCTCCTCTATCCCTCCTACCTTTTGGTCACAGCGTGCAGGATGGCACGCAGGGAGGGAGGCAACAAAGGGTGCCTGGGCCTCCACTACTGCTCCAAGTAGACAGTAATATTGCCTTTTCACAATCTGAATTGGTGATTGATGAAGTGGAGACAGTCAACCATCATGGTGAATACCTCAGGAGAACTTGGGCCATCAGTGGTCCTTCTGTCTGAACAAGAATTTTACTCAGTATCTCTGCAATGCCCACTGTCCTCCTGATGCATCCCCTTTATTGGCCTGCTGCTCACTGCCAGCCAACCTTTAACCCAGCTGATGGTAGCTCCTCCTTGGTCAGTTGCTATACCCCTTTCTCGCCTTACATCCTACCCTGGGCATCTGATTTGCCGGCAATCCCGCTGTTTGTCTATCCAGCACATAATTGCAGTGAAAAGATGAGAAAGGCAGGAGGGGTTTAATTTATACAGCACTAATTTCTCCTCTTACCACTGCCAGTTTTGACGTGATCCAATTTCAATTGATAACCCCACAGCAAACTCGAGATAGGATGAACTCAAAGGGTTAGTTTATTTGCGCACTTTCAAAACATGGGAGGCAGGTCACAACGTTGCCTCCTGTGCATTCATACCATAAAAAAGGGATAGAGAAAATAAAGATTTATGGGGCAAAGGTTACAGAGAAAAGGATTACTGTATCATGTGGGTTCCAGAGTCCCGAATCGAAGTCCGATGAGGTATTTCTTCACAGAGGTCAGTGGTTGAAAACCGATGCTAGTTAATTCACAGTAATGTTGACCTCACACGATGAGATAGGTATGTAGAGAGGAATCAGTCTAGCAGGCGCTAGTACACAGGTCCCAGTAGAAGCAGTATAGATGGGGCCAGGTGATCAAACCTAGGCAGAGAGCTCTTTTTTTGTGAGGTTGCTTGTAGGGCGGTAAACAGCAGACTGACTTTGCAGCTCCACAGGGCAATATTACTGGTTCCACAAACTAGAGGCCCATGTTACATGACTCTCATCTCTCCACACCACCTTCGACAAAGGGCGAGTATCCCTTGTCTGGGTCCCTGAGATTGTTAACTGTCCCAACCATTAAGAAATGAAATGAAGCTTTTTCCTAGCAGACAAGTAGACTCCAATGGACCAGCCTGGGTTATGAAATGCAGATAGCCTTTGTATAGTTCTCTTTGAATTTGGTCTGTGCAGCCCATGGGGCCAGTCATTAGCGTTTCTTCAATGATAATGAGGTGCAAGTTTCTTTGCTACTTTTGTCCGAGGTTCGCAGACAGACAAAGATCCAGCCATTTTAAAAGGCTAGGGTTATGGTTAGAAATAACCACGAGTATATCTATATATATATTATAAAAATATACAGTGCGAGGTCATAGTCCCCTCACAGTATGAAGAATATTATTTTAATGCTACTGATTTACTGAATTGAAGAATGCAGTATGGACTCTTTCTTGATAGTCATGTGAATGAGAACAACATTTTTACTGCCTCTGCACCTTGCTGTGAAGTCGAAGAAAAACAGAGCTTTATTTATAGCACTGCAAAACATGCACAGAGCACTGATCACCAGCTTCCCATCTGCAATGTTACTTCTAATTATTGAAAATAGCTCAGTCTGGTTACTCTTTAAATCATTATAATGTGGATGATGATAGAACAAGCCACCAAGCTTTAAACAGCTTATTTTGTTTTATGTGACTTTACAGCAGCTGCTGTTATTCTAGAACTGATTGGGTCTTTTCCACACACTTTACTCCAGATGTTATAGCTCCCATACTTTATATTACTTTTTGGTGGGAGGTGGGGTGCGGAGGCAGGGTGGGATGTGGGGTTATTTGCTGTGACCTTATCAGTATCTCTGTTATAAACTCCGCGACTAAGCTATTATGTCAAATTAGCATCACTGGTCTCTCCTCTAAGGGAATCATGAGTTTACATTTTCTACCCAATATCTAAATGTATAATGGCCACTGTGATGTTACAGTGAAACCCTCTTGCTGTGTGCTCTGGATAACATAATCCTCTGTATGTGTGTATGTGTTCTAACATGTGCTTCTCCAATCTTCCAAAAGGCAAACAAAGTCACACTTGGGAGAATATGCTGGATACAAATCATTCAGATGTTTTATTTTATAGTCATTAACATACAGAGCAGCAACTTCAGTGAATTTGACTTGCTTTAACTGAAGTTCAGTCCCTCCTCGTGATAACAAAGTCCTGTCTTATTATCCCTATTATTGGATTAACTGGCATTTTATTTTCTTCAGCCCTATCACTGAATCAGATCAAGGTTCACATCTTAAAATAGATTGGCTTGGCTCTTACCTGCCTCTCTCAGCAGACTTTATTAACTGACCTTGAACATGTGGGCCACTGTTTCATTGGATTTGATCTGAAGAGGAAGTTGACAGTTTGACCTCTGATCTCTCCTTGCCCAATTGGCCAGTAGGACTGCCAATTAACCTAACCAGTGCCCTCCCTAAAGTGGCAAGAACAAAGTTTCTCTCCCCATCTCACATGCGAGTACCCACTGAAAGACTGAAGTGGAATAACAAACTACCTTTTGTCTCAGATTGTTACAGATAATAGTTTCAATAGCTGCCTCATTAACTTCCGTGAGAACTCATTAATATACCAATCCCCGTCTTGGTAACAGTGGCACTAATCTACCTCACACTGTTGGATGGTTGAGAATTGACCCCTTAAATTCATGAAACAGAATTCATACCAGAAACATTTATAGCTTAGGCTAAAAAGCCCCCCTAGGTCAAATAGTCAATAACCCTAGTTTTAATAATATCAGTAATGAACCCATTTAACAATAGGTAAGCAAGAAAATGCTAACAGTGATATAACACATATATACTTATAACTGAAATTGTGTAACAATATAGACTATGTTAGTTAGAGAGATACTGAGGTTGAACAATGAAATCAAGGAAGGCACATTTAGCTCATTTTCACTGTAGTGCAGACACCTCAGGTATTTTCTAGGCACTCTGAGTGCCTTTACGTAAAATCGTACAGCTAGATTTGATGTGTAGGTAGCAACCCCCACTGCTAAGGCTGGAAATGAGTGGCAGGGCTATGCAGATGGGGGTTGGAGTTTCGCGCAAGATATTATTAGGGCTGACCAATTATGGGTCGGCAGGAAAGGGAGGTGTCCTGGAGGCGGAGCAGGCCAGCGAAGTTCTGGAAAATCAATCACTGGTGTTATCTTTAAAAGCAAGACAGGAGCACAGGATAATGCCACAGCCCTGAAGGGAGTGGTCAGATAGCACTGGCAGCGGTACAGGTGGAAGAAATGACCGATATTCGCTCAAGGGGAGCCCCAAGATTCAGCGATACTTCCAGAATGTAAGGGAGTGGAGGGGAAATCCTGCTCCCCCAGGATGGCAACTAGAGAATGGCGTGGCAGACTGAGCAAGCCTGGAGGGAGGTTGCAGGGGAGGTCGCAGCTGTGAGTTGTCCCTCATACCTGGGCTGTGTTGTTATAAAAGGGCCAATGACCTGTTGCAGTTTGGTAAGGTGAGTCCAGCACATAATATTAAGTTGGCATCCTTAAATCTGACTGGGTTTTCAATCAGAGATAGGAGAAGGGGGTGCTCACCATGTTAGTGGAGATGCATCAGCATTGGGTGTCAGATGCATGTGAGTCTCTGGAAACAATTACTCGGATATACCCAGTGATGAAAGTAACACTATGTTGGACAGTCAGGCTGCCACCAGCATAGAATTTGTACCTCTCTTTGATGGGTGACTA
The DNA here is from genome assembly GCF_964194155.1 of Cetorhinus maximus. Taxonomy (NCBI): domain Eukaryota; kingdom Metazoa; phylum Chordata; class Chondrichthyes; order Lamniformes; family Cetorhinidae; genus Cetorhinus; species Cetorhinus maximus. Next base: position 114,373,442 of record NC_135879.1, on the reverse strand, counting down.
ACAATGAGGATGTATTTGTTTGCAGAAGAGGGCTCACAATGCACAGGAAATGTCCAGAACCAGAGATGGCATGCCCTATATAACCTTTGTCACCCATGGAGGAAGCAGCATTGGAGGTGGTTGAAATGGAGGCAGACCAGGCTTTTGTGGATAGTGGAATAGGTGTGGAGCACCGAAGAGAGTGAGTGGCCTAATGGGTGGTGCTAAAATATTGCTGGTGAGCAATATACATTGCATACGTATGTACACCACTGCTTACGTAGAGCTCTAGATGATGCATAGTTAGAACAATATGTTGGAAAATGTAAAACATTCTCATTAGTCTTATCTGTCTTGCAGGTCATATACTAGAGCATCCAGCCACCAAGCTTGAGAGACAGTCCCCACCGCCCCACTCCACCACCTCTGAGGAGGAGGAGACCTCAAACAGTGCAGCATCACATCATTTTCCTGCAACATACACCAGCACAGATACTGTCACATCAATGGTAGCCACACCTGGTTAGCAACAGAATCACATTCTTGTGAGCAGATCACAGACGCATGCAAGCAGTGGACAGAGACATTTGAGGCCACTTACACTCAGAGGACTGTGGGAGAGCATGGTGATGCTTAACTTCAGGCTGATAACCTGCCTCTGGAGTCATCCACAAGGCAGCAGGTGCTGAAGCTGCAGGGTGAGGTGCAGGAACATCTGGCAGAGCTTCCAGAGGCTAGAGGAGTCCAATCAGGCCATGACTGTAGCCATGGCTCTGGCTGTGAAGGCATGGGCATCCTCCATCATGAGATTAGCAACCCTCATGGACGGCCATATCCAGTAGGCCATGTGGTGGATGCCAGAGTTGCACATGGGTTTGCATGCCACCTACATGAGTTTTGTGGAGCAATGGCTGGGTGAGAGTGGGACAAGAAGCCTGGAGTCTCTGCCAACTCCTTGGATACCTCAGTTGAGCAGGAACGGCCAAGTGTGCCCTGAAAGGATGGAGGAGTGGCTGACTGCAGCATCAGTGGGCTCCTCTCAGAGTGCTCCTGATGTGGACATTGGCTATCAACCTTTCTGATGGTGACACCAGTGCTTCACAAAGCATTGGAGATAGAGAGGTATTCCGCACCTATGGAAGAGGCCCTCAAAAGGACAAATGCCATGGTCACATCAGCTATAGAAGCAGAAAGGTGAGTAGCCTGTCTCACGTTAGCTGATAGCACATGGAAAGCACTGTGCAGGAACAACTATGAACAAGTGAAAATCCAACTAGCTGCACTTGGCTTGTAGAGGGTTAAACTTAGTTCTTTAAACAGTGTGTCATTACAGTTTGCTGGTTTTCACAAAGAGTGGGATGGCAAGAGAACACCAAGTGAAGTCACGGCATTTCCCATGCCATTGCCTCATGTGATGACAAGTCCTGAGAAATGGTAAGGGCAATCAAAGACACAATAATAGGCCTGCAGAAGGATTGGCCGGGTGTGCAAGTAAGGCTTATGTGAAACCTGCCTGCATTAGTGCTGTGCAATGCTCCCTTGTGCATCTCTCATTGTGCCTTGGCTACTACCTCTCAGGGTCTTCATCCTGTGTTGCTTGGCCACCATTTCCCACCATATCCTCGTTGTCGAAGGAGGCATTGCGCTCCGAGATGTTTTCATTGTTCAAAATTTCAACCTTTGTAGTGCTAGGATGCACAGAGCACGGCAGACCACCCGATATGGGAAACCCGTAATTAATTAATTAATGTTCAAATCCTCTCTGGCCACAGGAGAGGTGCCAGAGGACTGGGGTACAGCTAATGTGGTACCATTATTCAAGAAGGGTGGTAGGGATAAACCAGGGAACTTTGGCCATTGAGTCTAACATCAGTGGTAGGGAAACTTCTGGAAAAAATTCTGAGGGACAGAATTAATCTCCACTGGAGAGGCAAGAATTAATCAAAGGTAGTCAGTATGGCTTTGTCAAGGGGAGATCATGTCTAACAAATTTGATTGAACTTTTCGAGGAGGTGAATAGGTGTGTAGATGAGAGTAGTGCAGTTGATGTGGTCTACATGGACTTAGTAAGGCTTTTGACAAGGTCTCACACATGAGACTGGTCAAGAAGGTGACAGCCCATGGGATCCAGGGCAATTTGGCAAATTGGACCCAAAATTGGCTTAGTGGCAGGAGGCAGAGGGTGTTGGTAGAAGGCTGTTTTTGTGACTGGAAGCCTTTGTCCAGTGGCATACCACAGGTTTTGGTGCTGGGTCCCTTGCTGTTTGTAGTGTACATTAATGATCTAGACATGAATGTAGGAGGTATGATCAGTAAGTTCGCAGATGACACGAAAATTGGTGGTGTGGTAAATAGCGAGGAAGAAAGCCTTAGACTACAGGATGATATAGATGGGCTGGTTAGACGGGCAGAACAGTGGCAAATGGAATTTAATCCTGAAAAGTGTAAGGTGATGCATTTGGGAAGGCAAGGGAGTACAGATGAGTCGTAGGACCTTAGGAAGTACAGAGGATCAGAGGGACCTTGGTATGCATGTCCATTGATCCTTGAAGGCAGCAGGGCAGGTAGATAAGGTGGTTAAGAAGGCATATGGGATACTTGCCTTTTATTAGTCGAAGCATTGAATACAAGAGCAGGGAGGTTATGATGGAGCTGTATAAAATGCTGGCTAAGCCACATCTGGAGTACTGTGTGCAGTTCTGGTTGCCACGCTATAGAAAGGATGTGATTGCACTAGAGAGGGTGCAGAGGAGATTCACCAGGATGTTACCTGGGCTGGAGCGTTTCAGCTATGAAGAGAGATTGGATAGGCTGGACTTGTTTTCCTTGGTGCAGAGAAGGCTGAGGGGGTACCTGATTGAGGCGTACATAATTATGGGGGGCATAGATAGGGTAGATAGGAGGAAATATTTTCCTGTAGTGGAGGGGTCAATAACCAGGGAGCATAGATTTAAGGTAAGTGGCAGGAGGTTTAGAGTGGGTTTGAGGAAAATTTTTTCACCCAGAGGGTGGTGGGTATTTGGAACTCACTGCCTGGAAGGGTGGTACAGGTGGGAACCCTCACAATATTTAAGAAGTATTTAGATGAACATTTGAAATGCTATAGCATACAGGGCTACAGGCCAACTGCTGGAAAATGGGATTAGAGTAGATACGGGCTTGATAACCGGTGTGGACACGATGGGCTGAAGGGCCTCTTTCTGTGCTGTAAACTCTATAACACACTATGACACCCTTGCTGGGGTACATTGACGGGTTCCACCATATGTATCCAGGCAATTGCTGTATCTTTGCATTTGTGCTCGGAGCCTCACAGGTGTCAGCAGCTATTTCTTCAGTGGGTAGCGCTTATCAACCCAGTATCCATCCTTGAAGGCATCGGTGGGGGGAGGTTGGACCTCAAAAGCTTGGGCATCTGGGATTGTCTTAGTATGTAGGAGTTGTGGCAGCTTCCCAGAAACCTTGAACAGGCCTGATGGATCCGTTGCGGCTGTTGCAGACCAATTGTAAATTGAGTAAGTAGAAACCCTTCCTGTTGATGAAAGCTACTGCCTGGTCTGAGGGAGCCTTGATGGCCACATGTATACAGTCAATAACACCTTGCACCTGGGGGAATCCTGCGATGGCCCCATATCTCCAAGCCCTCTCAGTCTGACTGCCAGGATCAGTGTGAAACCACACAGATTGACTCAGCTTCTTGAACATGGCATTGGTGACTACCTTTATGCAGAAATGAACCGCAGATATCCCCAGAAGATCCCTGGAATGATCCTGTGGCATAGAAATTCAACATCATGGTGACCTTCAATGCCTTAGGCATTGAGTACCCGCTCCTCCCCATAGGGCTCAGTTCATCCGCCATCATGGCACACATCTCAGTAATGGCTTCCCTAGAGAGGAACAGTCTTCAGCAGCACTGTAAGGAGTTGAGCCTCCAACGGTAGACCCTCACTTGGGGGATATTGCCATTAGCGTGCAAATGGCTAGTTATATCTCCTGTGCACCTTCCTTCTCTCTGCCCCTTCCAGGCTTCTGATCCTGGTGCCTGTTTGGTTGCTGCTGCTCTACTGCCAACGTTAGCAGCTCTCTCCCTCTCTGATGCTGCTCCTCACTGAAGGTCTCAAAGCCTAAGTGAATGAGGCCCATGGCAAATAGCCACACTCAGAACTCAGAGCCTTTCATCACTTCCCCTTTTGCTCCACAGACACCGGTGCTAGGTCCCAGCGGACACTCAAGCAGAATGCTCCCTTGTGCTTTACAAGTTAGCCCCTGCTCCTGAATGCTACTTCTGTTAGCCAACCAGCTCCACCTTCCCTGCATAGCCATGCTAACTTATGCAAGGCTGCCAACTGCAGCCAACACTGACCTCCCACTCAGCCTCCACCTGGTTATAGCTAGAGAGGCTCTGAAGCATTAATATTCCCATGTTTCCTTGGAAGAATCAGGAAAGCCTGATAAAATTGCTATTCATTGCTTATTTAACAGGCTTAATTACCTTCCCATCTTGCTCCAGCACAACCTTCTCCCGCCACCCTCCCTAGTAAACAGTCAGGATGTGAAGGCTTCAGGCTTCCCTCCAAATGCCTTCCACCTCAATTTTATGGCTACTGCCACCCCCTAGCCCATCTCCATTGGGTGGTAAAATTCAGCCCAAAGAATCGGAGTAAGTCGTGCTGGATGCAATATTGCTGAGAGTGTTAGTGCGTGAACAACTAATGTTGGCCAGACATATACAGAGTAGGCAGACTATGATGTCTATCAGCACTGTCATTTTGGAGCTCAATAACCTAGTCAACGCCATCTATTAATCATGATTTAATCAGCAGTAGGAAGAAACCTCGTCAGGGTTATCTAACAGGCTCATCAATGACTTACAGGTTAGTTGTTGATTGATTTTTACTGGCTATTTCTACAATTGTACAAATGTTTTGTGCTTTCTTGAAGCTTTAAAGTTGCTAAGTCTACAAGGAATGGTGTAGCAGGTGCCGGATGACTTTGTCCCGACTGTGGAGCTTCTGTAAAAACCAGACATGGATGCATTAGTAGACATTCCCTTGGAATACAGCATGACTGGGAGCAGACGTGACGCAGAACGTGACAAGCTTCTGGAAGAGGGAGGAGGAGTGCAGGGAATAGGACTCTCATCAGAAGGCCATATCCACCCAGGCTGCTCAGGGAGAAATTCTCCAACCTGAACATCAGTGACAACCAATGTTTCTGAAATCTACACTTCACTAAGGATATGGCCACATAAATCTGCCAGCTGCTGCAACCATAGAGATGGGTAAGGACCACCTTGGCGATTGCTGTAAAGATGGTCTTGACCATGAACCTTTAAGCATTGGGCTCCTTCCAGGTTGCAGCTGAAGATATTTGCCATCATCACACAGTTTGTTGTTCACTGTTGCTTAAGGGTGATCACTAACATCCTCTATTCAAATAGAAAACTATATTTCATTCTTTCTTGCCAGAAGCATATGACAGACCTAGCATGCAAGTTCGCTAGTATTACAGGGTTCTTCATGCTATAAGGTGTCACTGACAGCACGCGTGTTGTTTTGCGGGTGCCACCTGCAAACTCAGATGTACCACAACCGAAAGGGATTCCAATCCCTCAGTTTCCAGTTGGTGGGTGATCATATGCACCAAATCATGCAGGTCAATGCCTGGTATCCTGTCAGCAGTCATGATGCATTCATTCTGCGGCAGTCTGCTGTACCACTTGTATTTGAGCCACCATGGCAAACCAAAACGTGGCTATTGGGATACAAAGGCAATCTGCTGATGACATCAGTGCCCAACCCACAAATAGACATGGATATCATGCCACAGGGGAGGCGTTGGTGTACCGGTATTGTTGCTGGACTAGTAATCCAGAGACCCAGGAGAATGCTCTGGCGACTGAGGTTCGAATCCCACCATGGCAGATGGTGGAATTTGAATTCAATAAAAATCTGGAATTAAAAGCCTAAAGATGACCATAAAACCATTGTCGATTGTTGTAAAAACTCATTTGGTTCACTAATGCCCTTTTAGGGAAGGGAATCTGCCCTCATTGTCTGATCTATATGTGACTCCAAACCCACAGTAATGTGGTGGACTCTTAAATGCCCTCTGAGATGGCTGAGCAAGCCACTCAGTTATATCAAACCACTGCAAAGTCCCAAAAAAGGAATGAAACTGGAGGGACCATTTGGCATTGACCTAGGCACCGGAAACGACAAAGGCAAACGCAGCCCTGTCGATCCTGCAAAGTCCCGCTTACTAGTCTCACAGACTATTCAAGCAACAGCCTGACATAGTCATCCTTACGGAATCAAATCGTACAGATAATGTCCCAGATGCCACCATCACCATCCCTGGGTATGTTCTGACCCACCGGCAGGTCAGACCCAGTAGAGGTGCTGGCACAGTGGAATACAGTCAGGATGGAGTTGCCCTGGGAGTCCTCAACATCGACTCTGGACCCAATGAAGTCTCATGGCATCAAGTCAAACATGGGCAAGGGAACCTCCTGCTGATTACTACATACCACTCTCCCTCAGCTGATGAATCAGTGCTCCTCCATGTTGAACATCACATGGAGGAAGCAGTGAGGGTGACAAGGGTGCAGAATGTACTCTGGGTGGGGGGCTTCAATGTCCATCACCAAGAGTGGTTTGGTAGCACCACTACTGAACAACTGGCTGAGGCCTAAAGGACATAGCTGCTAGACTGGATCTATGGCAGCTGGTGAGGGAACCGACAAGAGAGAAAAACACACTTGACCTCATCCTCACCAACCTGCCGCAGATACATCTGTCTATGACAGTATTGGTAGGAGTGACCACCGCACAGTCATTGTAGAGACAAAGTCCCACCTTCACATTGGGAAATCCTCCATCGTGTTGAGTGGCACTACCACCGTGCTAAATGGGATAGATTTCAAACAGATCTAGCAACTCAAGACTGGGCATCCATGAGGTGCTGTGGGCCATCAGCAGTAGCAGAATTGTACTCGGCACAATCTGTAACCTCATGGCCTGGCATGTCCCCCATTCTACCATTACCATCAAGTCAGGGGTTCAACTTTGGTTCAACGAAGAGTGCAGGAGGGCATATTAGGAGCAGCACCAGGCATACCTAAAAATGAGGTGTCAACCTGGTGAAGCTAAAACACAGGATTACTTGCGTGCCAAACAGCATAAGCAGCAAGTGATAGACAGAGTTAAGCGATCCCACAACCAACATATCAGATCTAAGCTCTGCAGTCCTGCCACATCCAGTCATGAATGGACAATTATACAACTCACTGGAAGAGGAGGCTCCACAAATATCCCCATCCTCAATGATGGAGGGGCCCAGCACATAAGTGCAAAAGATAAGACTGAAGCATTTGCTACAACCTTCAGCCAGAAGTGCCAAGTGGATGATCCATCTCGGCCTGCTCCGGAGGTTCCCAGCATCACCGGTGCCAGTTTTCCGCCAATTCGATTCACTCCATTTGATATTAAGAAATGACTGAAGGCACTGGATACTGGAAAGGCTATGGGCCCTGACAACATTCTGGCAACAGTACTGAAGGCTGTGCTAATGAACTTGCCACGCCCCTAACCAAGCTGTTCCAGTACAGCTGCAACACTGGCATCTACCCGGCTATGTGGAAAATTTCCCAGATGTATCCTGCACACAAAAAGCAGGGCAAATCCAACCTGGCCAATTACCACCCCATCAGTCTACTCTCCATCATCAGTAAAGTAAAGGAAGGGGTCATCAACATTGCTATCAAGCAGCACTTGCTTAGCAATAACCTGCTCACTGATGCCCAGTTTGGGTTCCGCCAGGGCCACTCAGCTCCTGACCTCATTACAGCCTTGGTTCAAACATGGACAAAAGAGCTGAACTCTTGAGGGGAGGTGCGAGTGATTGCCCTTGACATCAAGGCAGCATTTGACTGAGTGTGGTATTAAGGAGCCCTAACAAAACTGGAGTCAATGGGAATTAAGGGGAAAACTCTCTGCTATTTGGAGTCATAACTAGCACAAAGGAAGATGGTTGTGGTTGTTGGAGGTCAGTCATCTCAGCTCCAGGACATCACTGCAGGAGTTCCTCAGGGTAGCGTCCTTGGCCCAACCATCTTCAGCTGCTTCATCAATGACCTTCCTTCCATCATAAGGTCAGAAGTGGGGATGATCGCAGATGATTGCATAATGTTCAGCATCATTCATGACTCCTCAGATACTGAAGCAGTCCATGTCCAAATGCAGCAAGACCTCGACAATATCCCGGCTTGGGCTGACAAGTGATAAGATACATCCGGCCACACAAGTGCCAGGCAATGACCATCTCCATCAAGACAGAATCTAACAATCGCCCCTTGACGTTCAATGGCATTACCATCACTGAATCCCCCACTATCAACATCCCGTAGATTATCATTGACCAGAAACTGAACTGGATTAGCCATGTAAATACTGTGGCCACAAGAACAGGTCAGAGGCTAGGAATCCTGCGATGGACAACCCACCTCCTGACTCCTCAAAACCTGTCCACCATCTACAAGGCACAAGTCAGGGGCGTGATGGAATACTCCCCACTTGTCTGGGTGAGTGCAACTCCCCACTTGTCTGGGTGAGTGCAGCTCCCACAATACTCAAGAAGCTGGACACCATACAGGACAAAGCAGCCCGCTTGATTGGCACCACATCCACAAACATTCACTCCCTCCAGCACTGGCGCACAGTAGCAGCAGCATGTACCATCTACAAGATGCACTGCAGGAATTCACCAAGGCTCCTTAGACAGCACCTTCTAAACCCATGACCACTACCACCCAGAAGGACAAAGGGAGCAGATAGATGGGAACACCGCCACCTGGAAGTTCCCTTCCAAGTCACTCACCATCCTGATTTGGAAATATATCGCCGTTCCTTCACTGTCTCTGGGTCAAAATCCTGGAACTTCCTCCCTAACAGCACTGTGGGTGTACCTGTATCACATGGACTGCAGCAGTTCAAGAAGGCAGCTCACCACCACCTTCTCAGGGGAAACTAGGGATGGGCAATAAATGCTGGCCAAGCTAGCGAAGCCCACATCCCATGAATGAATTTTTTAAAAGTATTGCAGAACAGACCAAAGGCATGCTGAAACAATGCTTCCATTCCCTCAGCTGCTCTGTAGGAGCTTTGCAGTACTTGGAAGAGCAGTGCCAAGTGTGGATAATGTGGTCTGCTGAAAGTTGCACCTCGCCATCATGAGGTCATTCCAGGTACACAGTGGACAGTTGAGGAGCAGGACGAGGACACAGAAGAAGAAGGAGGGTGGGAGGAACCTAAAGGGCCCCTTTCTGGCTGGACTGTCCGTGAACAACTCATTGGACTGTGATACCTGTAAATGCAATCCAATTCCTCATTCACCAACAGTCCCACACCTTCCCTCTGACACTGACCATCACAGCCTCTGCTTGGCCACAATGCTAAAGTAAAAGCCAACACAAAACAAACTTTCCAAACCAAATTTATAAATCAAAGCATGTCATATGCAAAGAAATGCAAATCAATCACCCTTATGTATTTATTTAGTACCTGTCTGCCATGTCCCTTTGCCTGGCAAAATGATGCTGTGCGGTGCTACTCTATTGGCTGCTGCATGGCTGGAGGAAGGCTTCTGGCTTTCAGTGGAGGAGACTGCAGATGACCTTTGAGGATGACCTCAAGCAGCTCTGGCCTAGAAGGCCCAGCTTCGGACTGGACATTCTTGGCATTTGCAGCAGCAGTCTGGGCTGGTTAGCTGACAGGCAACAGCAAAGAAACTGCCAGAGAGGGAGTGGTGCGAGGATGAATGCTGTTATTCCGAGAGAGGACAGCATTCCTTACTCAATGGATCCACTGTCACTTCCCTGGAATGCAGTCTTAGCAATCCTAGAAATCTGTTGGAGGACAGGTTGATGAACTGCTGTGACACCCGGCAAAACCCTTTGAACATTGATATCTGCAGCTATGATCGCAGCAGTCTGAGCCTGCATGGCAGCGAGCTGACCTTGCATATTTAAAGACTGAGATTTCACTGCAGCATCCAGGCATTGTGTGGCTTCTTCTTGTGCTGTAATGGCAGTTAAGATGCTGGCCATTAGACACTGCAGCATGGTTGAGTCTACAAGTGCTGTTATGGAGTTGGCCACCGATACCATGCTAGAAAGAATGGGCTCCAAGTTCTGCATAAATGTTTGCACAAATATGGTGCTGGACTCCTTCTGCTATTTCAAATTGCACACTGACATTCCGGCAGGCCTACCAGTGCACAAATCATTTCATTGTGCGTTCTCATCAGCCTTCATCTGTAGCTCACCCCAATGAAGTACTCATCTGTGACCTCTGGTAATGGTGCGTGACAGTGTTTCTTCATTATCACTGTCTTATTGCACTTCCACCACTATCTGGTCAGGTGGCAATTCTCAGGCAGCTTCAAAGAGAAAGGCCACAGGAACCCTGATGCAGAGCCATAAAAAGTTCACTGACCTCACGTGAATGGTTGAAGTCAGTGAATTCTTCTCCCAATTGCCATATCCCACCGACTGCACTGTTAGCCTCATAGGCTACTCAATGCATCACACCACCAACACTCACCTACTGACAATCTCTATCAATGAGAACTCTTGCCTAATATTCATAGCTGCATCTCATCCTTACATGTTTAGCACTGCTGCAAGCCTCATTTGCAGCTAGCAAGTCAGAAGAGATTGTGGAATGAGGGGGAAGTGGGGTGTGAGAAAGACAATTAGGTATGAGGAAACTATCATCTTCAATGGATTCGGCTCCAGTGCTGGCCACGGCCTCGGCAATATCTACTCCAATGATGGCTAACAGCATCCCCTCCAACAGGGTAAGGGCATGCAGACACATTTGCCCCCCCATTGGTTAGCTGCTTTATGCTGCCTCCAGTTGTATGCCAACCTGTCCTGGAGGAGGGAGGGAAGTGTGTCAGTGAGTGCAGTGTAATCTCACCAATATAATCCTCACCAATGGAAACATTGCAGACCCTATCTCAGTGAAGACTGTGGTAAAACAAGGCTATGTCATTGCACCAAACCTCTTCTCCTTCTTCCTTAATACAATAGTTCACCTGACCTCCAGCAAATCACCCACAGGCATGGGGATAATTTATAGAAGAAACTGTTCAACCTACACCACCTTCAATCCAAAACCAAAATCACTCCAACTTCAGTCACTGAGCTCCAGTATGCAGATGACACCTTTATGTGCATTCACTCAGAAACTGAGCTCCAGGTCATTGTTGGCTCTTTCTCCAAAACATATGAGAAAATGGGCCTTTCAGTAAACACATGGAAAACTAAGGTCCTCTTTCAAACAGTTTCCACAGCACAACACATCCTTCCATCAATTAAGATCAACAATGATATCCTGGAAAATGCAGGCAACAAAATTCATCATGACCTCCAAAATGTCAGCTGAGCATTTGGCCTACTGAGGAAAAGAATATTTGAGGACCAGAATCTGAAACTTAAGGCTAAGGTCATGATTTACTGGGCAGCAGTGATCCCCGCACTTATATATGTTTCAGAGAATTAGACAACCTACAGAAGACACTTCAAAGCACTGGAGAAGTATCACAATGCCTTCGCAAGATCCTCTAAATCCGCTGTCAGGAAAGGCCATCCAACAGCAGCATCCTCTCCCAAGCCAACATGCCCAGCATTGAGGCATTCATCACGCAAAATCAACTCCTCTGGGCAGGAAGTGTTGCTCAAATGCCTGACACCAGACTCCCAAAGCAACTGCTCTACTCAGAACTTTGTGGCAGCAGGAGACTCCCAGGTGGACAATGGAAATGCTTTATAAATGTCCTTAAATTATCCCTGAAAAGGTCAAACATCCCCACCTACTCACAGGAGCCCCTGGCTTGTAACCAACTTAAATGGAGAAGGTTCATTCAGGAAAGCACCAAACACATCTAGAGACTTTGTCGGGAACAGGCAGAGGTGAAATCAAGGCGTCAGAGAGAGCGCAAAATCCTCCCAACAACTCTTCTGCCCGACTATCCAAGCATCAACTGTCCCATATTGGGCAGAGTCTGCAGATTGCACATTGGACTAATCAGCCATTTCAGAACCTATCGAATAGAGTGGAAGCAAGTCACCCTCGATCCTGAGAGACTGCCTACGTTGAAGAGCTATCTAGGGTATATGTCCTGATTTCCATACAGTGTCCATAGCCCTTATTTAATCCTATTTATTTCTGACTTGAGCAGCTGACTTATGGAAGAGGAATTGAGTACTGTGTAATTACTAGGTAAATCAACCAGTTTTAATTTTGTGGTTATATTTTATCTTCAAATATTTTCTCTGACTGGTTACAACAGCAATGATTTAAAATGATGGCTTAATGGGATCCCAGCATCAAACTCCCAAACTTGATCAAAAGAGGAAGAACAATGAATATTATGCCAGAAAGAAAGTCAAAGAAATTATATTAATGGGGATAATGTGTTACACCTGTGGTATTCAATCTGCCACAGCATGCCGAATCATTATCATTAAGCTAGGTACAGGGCAGACCTGGAAATACATTTACAGCAATATCTCTAATATTGAACAAAACCCTCAGGAAATTCAGTTCAGGTGGTCCAGTTCAAGGCTCTCTGAACATCAACATTTACAAGTTTCATGGCTTTTAAAAAATATTCTGCTTTTCTATTCTTATGATCAAAGTGAATAACCTCACAGTTCCCCACATTATACTCCATATGCCACTTGTTGTCCACTCACTTAACCTGTCTATACTTGTAGACCCTTTGTGTCCTCCTCATTGCTTGCATTTCTACCTAAATCTGTATCATCAGCAAACTTCATACATTACTCTCTGTGTCTTTGCCTTCAAGATTAATATAGATTGTAATTAGCTGAGGCCCCAGTATTGATCATTGTGGCACTTCATTAGTCACAGCCTGCCAACTTGAAAATGCCCTATTTATCCCTACTCTTTGCTTCCTGTCCATTAACTAATCCTCTATTGATGCTAATATAGGGCCTGCAACTCCATGAGCCCTTATCTTGTGTATTAACTTTTTGTATGGCACCTTATTGAACACCTTTTGTAAATCCAAGTATAGTACATTCACATCCCGCCTTTATCTACCCTACAAATTACAACCTCAAAAAAATAATAAATTTGTCAAACATGATTTCCCTTTTGTAAAACCATGTTGACTTGTTCTAATCATACTATGCTTTTCTAGATGCATTGTTAAGACTTCCTTGATAATAAATTACAGCACTTTCCCGACGACTGATGTCAGGCAAACTGTGCTGTAGTTCCTTGTTTTCTCTCTCCCACCATTTTTGAATGGCGGTGTTACATTTGCTAACTTCCAATCCGCTGGGACCATTCCAAAATCTCGGGAATGTTGGAAAATCATAGCAAGCACTCCATTATCTCTGCAACTATTTCTTAGAATCCTAGGATGTTGGCCTCCTCAACTTTGCCAAAAACTAATTAGTTCTTCCTTGGGCCAGACCCTATCTGTGTACCAACTTTCATTGAAATCTCCATTAGTTTGAGATATATTGTTTACAAACAGACATGAAAACATTACCTCTGCCCCACCTGCAGTGGCATAGGTAACTACCTAGGTAGCATCTAGCGTAGAGAGGTGCATATTGATAAAGAAGCATCCAGCAGAATCCACCAAAGCCAATTCTGCTTCTGGGTAACCCTGTGAACACTTTCTGGACAACAGAGGCGCCAACCTGCTGATCAATCCCAAAGTTTACAGGGCTGTTATTCAATATTCCTTCTAATTTCCCTTCACAGTGCATGGCCCTTTAAGACTGCTGCAAAGCTTCATTTGTGCACAACTTAAAGGGACCGTTTCTTGTGCGTAATCTGTTTGTCCTCTGCACAGGTTGTTCTGGACTGCTGCATGGTCACACATCTGTGCAGTTTTGAGGGAAAGTTGTTACTGTTCTGATGACTCTGCTTTCTGCCTGTGAAATTTTGGCTACACACACCACATGAACAAACTTTCATCACTTTCACCTAAGCCAATGATGATCAGATAGTAAGACAAGTTCCATGATACAAAAGTACATTTTTAAAAAATGCTGACATGCCAAGTATTAATGTACTGATCATGAAGGCATGACTACAATGGGTCAGGTCATGGATTGCAAATGTCTGATGAACAAATCCCATATAAGATCGTCTATGGTGTATTGACAACTGGGAAGCAATTTTATGGTGATCTGCAAACAAAATATTTAAAATAACTCTGAAAAGTGTAAAATAGATGTCCACAGGTTGGAAAAACTTGCTAAAGATAAGAAACATGGCAAAAAGCTATCCATGAAGACACCTCCTACTGTGAGACATTGCATTGCTGAAATTTGAATGGAAACATTAAGTGAAGAAGTCTCAGTGAAAAATCAAGATTCCCAACTGATGTATCTGGGGTCCAATGTTCAATCTGTGGTATGTCACAAAACTCATATTTTTCATAATATTATAGGCTAATGGGTGTGAGTGTGGTGGTTCTGTTTGTGTGACTGATTTAATTAGACTAGAGACATTTAGACTACAAGATTGAAATTATCAAAAGAGTAGGTATAAACCAGACTTTTGAAATGGAGATGGATAAGCTAGGATGAGGGTTCCATAGATTAGGTGTGAATGACATTTGCATTTTTAGATAAATGAAGGGGTTGTTTGATTTTCAAAGGGATGATGTAATGGTTACAACTGGCAAGATAAATGAGGCAAAGCAATGCTAAAAGCATTGGTGGGAAAGGAAAAGGCCATACTGATAACATAAAAGGTTTCTATATTATAGGAAATGCAAATTTCCGCAGACATGTAGAACAATGGGATTTTATACATTAAAAAGAGAGAAACATATATAAAGAAGGAAATAAGGCTATGTGGGAGTGTGTTGCCATGGACAATCTGAAAGGTACACCATGTGAATCAGACTTGGGAAAAGCCTCTAGCCACTTTGAGGAAGTACTTCTCCAGTAACTAAAATTGTGTTAAAAGCCTTTGGAATTCCACTGTTGAGTGGGTGCTGTGGTAACTTTACTAATTTAAAGTTAACATCTATTTTGGACTATTGCCTTAAAGGGGGTGTGTAGTTGGGAGTCAGGTTTGGAATTTTGGGATTTATTATAAAATCAAGTAACTGTAATCTTATGTAAGTGTTTGAATACTTCTCTTTTGTTAATAAATGTTTTAATTTAATTTTTAAAATCTCTAAAGTTGTTTGTGGACTCGTTACTTCTGAATTCAGTGCACAAATCTTCTCATGATAAATACAAATTGCAAAACCATTGTAATAGCGTGGCCAAGTTTCCCTTTTGGATTTGGTCTGCCTGGCACATATTGCCTGCCACATCATAACAGGTAGCTCACTCCAAACAGAAATAGGTTTCATCAGTCATCAAAGAACTCACTACAAAAAATGAGATAATTATTCATCTGTTTTCCTCAATACAAAAGGACAAACGGCATACAGAACAAAGGCTCAAGCTCAGAGGACAGAACAAATTATTTAAATGTAATTACTTTGTGAGAAGGTTCTGAACAAATGGAATAGGTTGCCCTAGAAGGTATAGAATTTGGAAAATATTAAGCGAGAAATGAATAGATATTACAGAAATGGATAATTGAGACAATTTGGTTTTTGAGAATAACAAGATGGACAGCAATCTTTTCTGACCAATAATTTCATACGTTCCCCAAGAGTTGGAACAGACCTATCTGGTTCACAAAGTGCAAAACTGTTTTATTAGCACAAATAGGTCACACACATCAGTAGCCTTTTCGTTAGTGCACCTGTGTGGGTAACACAGAGAAGCTCCTGTGTCACTGGACAGAAGTCAAAAATATTAAAGCAAGTGCCCATCTAGGGTATTTGCATTCATTTTTGCACCACAAATACAAAAAAACTAACAATAAGGTAAAAAAAAAATTAAATAATAGTTATTGTGGATATCCAGGATATAATCTAGACCTAAAAACAAGAAACTACTGCAGATGCTGGAAATCCAAAACAAAAACAAAATTACCTGGAAAAACTCAGCAGGTCTGGCAGCATAGGCGGAGAAGAAAAGAGTTGACCTTTCGAGTCCTCACGACCCTTCAACAGAACTGAGTATAGTTAGGAGAGGGGTGAAATATAAGCTGGTTTAAGGTGGGGTGGGGGAGAGAGAAGTTGAAGGCGGGGGGGGTGGTTGTAGGGACAAGCAAGCAGTGATAGGAGCAGATAATCAAAAGATGTCACAGACAAAAGGATCAAAGAGGTGTTGAAGGTGGTGATATTATCTAAGAAAATGTGCTAATTAAGAATGGATGGCAGGACACTCAAGGTACAGCTCTAGTGAGGGTGGGGTGGAAAGACTGACAAGGTATTAGTTGTAGATTTAATAATAATGGAAATAGGCGGGAAAAGAAAAATCTATATAAATTATTGAAAAAAACAAAAGGGAGGGGGAAGAAACGGGGTGGGGATGGGGGGAGGGAGTAGATCTTAAACTCCCTCCCCTCATCCCCACCCCGTTTCTTCCCCCTCCCTTTTTTTTTCAATAATTTATATAGATTTTTCTTTTCCCACCTATTTCCATTATTTTTAAATCTACAACTAATACCTTGTCAGTCTTTCCACCCCACCCCCACTAGAGCTGTACCTTGAGTGTCCTGCCATCCATTCTTAATTAGCACATTTTCTTAGATAATATCACCACCTTCAACACCTCTTTGATCCTTTTGTCTGTGACATCTTTTGATTATCTGCTCCTATCACTGCTTGCTTGTCCCTACAACCACCCCACCCCGCCCTCAACTTCTCTCTCCCCCACCCCACCTTAAACCAGCTTATATTTCACCCCTCTCCTAACTATACTCAGTTCTGTTGAAGGGTCGTGAGGACTCGAAAGGTCAACTCTTTTCTTCTCCGCCGATGCTGCCAGACCTGCTGAGTTTTTCCAGGTAATTTTGTTTTTGTTTTATAATCTAGACCTTGCAGTTCCCACCATTCGCAGAAAACCTCCAGTGCATTAACAGAAACTACATGCACCGTCTCCAGGTATGGACAATGCTGCAGAAGAGAGGAAGGTGGACAGAGCAACTCCCCCACTCCCATGACTGCACCCAATCCGGATCTATAGATTGCTGTCTTGGCAAGGCCCAAGAGCAGGCCCAAAAGAAGGTCCATTGGCCCACCACCTCCCACCCAGCCCACTGGCTGGATAAAGATTTGGAGCATGGGGCCAAAATTCAGCTGGAATTGGAGGAGCAGCTGCTTCAGAAAATTAAACAGGGCTACAGCCTCTTACAATGGACACAGACAAACATTGTGGACTCCTCTAGGCCACAAAGGCACTTTTAAAACTATTGCACACAACTGTTCCATGCAACACTCTCCACTGTAGATCTCCAGTCATGCAGAGGAACACCCCTGCGTAGATAGACCGACATTAGCCCACCACACCACATCCCCCGACCACCTCTGCTGAACATCAAGCTGACAAGCCAGAAGGATAGGAGAGCGAGTGAGTGAGGAGTTTGCAGAAGTAGCCTGTACAGGAAACCCCTCTGCATTTAGTGGAGTGGCGCAGGGAGGATTTATGAGAGACAGTTCCAGTTGCGGGACGTGAGTTCTCGAAGAGGGTTTTGCTCCAGCAAGGAACTTAACCCAAAGGGAGATAAGATCGAGTGTGATCCCTATGCATTCCCATGACTCCTCGGCACACCTAGTGAAATCAGGGCTGAATGAAACCCTCAGCACTTAGATGGCTTTGGCTGTGGGCCTGATGTAGCACCAGGTCACCAGCCGCACCAACGTCTCCGGTGACATGTAACCAGTTCCGCTGCCATCCAGTACCACCCTGATTCTTGGTGTCACAGCCAAGGCTCTCTGTTCCTTCAGCCACTTATCACCAAGCTCCACGGTGTGGAGGAATTTTCAAACACTGGTGGTCCTATAAATGGATGAAATTACAAAATGCAATTCTTCAAACACTGGTAAAAATCACAGAATCTAATATATGCACGTGTACGTTTAGTCACCATTAACCGGCTACCTTGCTTTAAATTGGGAAGATGTGGCATTTATATAGCGTCTTTCACGACCCCAGGACGTCCCAAAGCGCTTTACAGCTAATTAAGTAGTTTTGAAGTGTCGTCGTGGTTGTAATATTGAGCATGATTCACACTTTATTTAAACTTTTAAAGCACTGGAAGCAGGAACTTAAGTGTGTTTTAACCCAGAAATCTTCGGTACCCCCCTCCCCCCTAAACCAGCTTATATTTCACCCCTCTCCTATTTTTACTTAGTTCTGTTGAAGGGTCATGAGGACTCGAAACGTCAACTTTGTTCTTCTCCGCCGATGCTGCCAGACCTGCTGAGTTTTTCCAGGTATTTCTGTTTTTGTCACAGTGAACCTGTGTTGCACCGACTGGGAAACAACGCTTGACACTGGGTAGTTCACGGATAAAAGGGCAAACAGATCACAACGAGCGAAACTTTTTTTTTAAAACCAGCATGTTGATGTGATTCTCCTCCAGTTGTGTAAACACATTCCTGGAATGATGTGCTCACATTTGAGTACTTGTGACCCACTGACCGAGGAGCAGTGCCCACTCTGACTGGGGAGGGGTTGGCTGACGCGCTGGGAACAGTTCAATATGGAGGCAGCAGGTCGGAAGTAGCGTCTCCACTGACGGCAACTTTTCAGGATCGAGCTCTCTGCACAACAAAAGACCGCGGGACACAAGGAGCATAGAAACCAAGCTGCCCCGCAAGGCCCGTGCTGTTCTGGGGAGGCCCGGGAAAAATAATCGAAACCCTCCAATATCGAGAAATTCCCCGAAAGGATAAAAAAATAAACTACAAAACAAATCTACATCGAGCCGCCTTCATCGCCAATTTTCCGCCGAAGCGACGCAAAGTTTGAAGTGCACGTTTCAAGACCTTTGCCTCTTTCCAAACTGTATTTACTTCGGAAAAGGGGAAGTTTGGATTCCGGCTGGAGCTGCGGGTCTCTCTCCCAGGAGATTTGTTAGGGGAAGAGGCGGAGGGGGGGGGGGGGGGATCTGAAGATCAATGTGGGAGGGCTCTGTATTTCTTTTGTGTGTCTGCAGGGTTTGTGCTGCTGGAAGCTACTGGTGGGTGTGCGGTCGCCACTCGGTAGCTGCTGCTTTATCCACTCACCTCTGTCTGTGTGTCTGCGGTGCTGGGGCGGCCACACTCCTCCCGACTTGCCCGCCTTCCTTCCCAACCCCCACACTCTCGGGGTGTCTCTCCTGGATGTTGCCGGTGAAGAAGCTGCTGCTCGAGTCGAGCGACACAAAGAAATGTGGACTGATTCCGGCTGGGAGCCGATTGAAGAACGGGAGCCCACCGACGATGTTTAAGTTTTGTAAACCGTGTGTATGAAGATTGTGAACCCGGGCATTGTGTTTCACTGTTTCCAGTTCAGGCACTGAATGGAGAATTATTGTGCATTGCAGGCCTTATTGGATGGGCTTTCCATTCGTTTTTAAGAAGAAGAAAAAACACACACACACACAAACCTCAGGAAATTTTGTCCGTTTTACCGAGATTTACGACGGCCGAAGTTTTTAACTATATTTCCAGAAAATGAAATCTCATATCACCGGCGTTTGTGCGCAGCTGTCAGGGGTGGTTTTATTGTTGGTGGTCGGTGGTTGTATTTCGGTTCCAAGTGGCTGTAAACGCTTGGATGAACGTCCAAAAAACGCTGGGAAACTCTCTCCCCTCTCCTCGGCAGCCACCCAAGTCCCTGGGACAGCAGACAAGAAAGTCGTGTGTACCAACCTGGAGCTAACTGAGGTTTTCCCACTAGACACCCTGCCCAACAGGACAGTTACTTTGTAAGTATAAAGTATTGAGAACCTTTGCAAAGAAATGGGCAGCAGGTATTTTGTATCCTAAACGTTTAACCTTGTGGCGAAGTTCAGTCTAGATTATTTGGGACCACTTTTAAATGTATTTCTGAACAGTTAATTGCAAAACTCGGAAGCCCATATGATTGTCGAAGAACAAATGCTTATTTAGTGAAGAGACAATAACCTTGTTCTCTTCCGTGATTGTACGGTGCTTTGCAGATGCTGCAATCTTCGCAATATTAGAATCAGAATGGTACAACAAGGAGGCCATTCAGCCCTTGTGCCCTTGGTGGCTCTTTGTTAAAGTTTAATCCCACTCCCCTGCTCTTTCCTCCTCTCACTTGATCGATCAAATTGAAGACATTGGAGGTAGCCTAGAATGGCTCAATTTGCACTTGTAAAGTTATATAATTGTTTCTAACAATTTCTTTTACAGAAGTACTTTAGAAATTCACACATGCTTTGTTGGCTCATACTTGTGTATTCCCTGAAATCTCATATAGCTAGTTACAATTTGTAATTTGCCAGGTTCTTATTAAAAGATCTTTTGGTTGGGGTGGCAGGAGGGGGTGGTGTACTTCTTGCACTGAAATTACCTCAACTGATAGATGTGTAAATTGATGCATGGTTTTGTAATCTAAGAAAACTGGGGTACAGTTTACTAAAATATCCACCAAAAAAGATTGTTGCTTAAATAGACACCTACATTTGCTGTCTGCATTAAAGGGACTCTGCATATTCAGACAATATGCATGTGTTTTGGTGTATTCATATAATTTTGAGTTCCTCGTACTAATTGAATTCACATTTTCATATCTCATAGTCATAAACTGCACAATAAAAGCACCAATTTGTATAACACTTTCTTTCAATTGGCTCCCATTATTTGGAGAGGTGTTGCTGTAGACATTTGTATACAGATATTGAACCATATGTTGTAACATAAATACACTATCAGTGGACAATCATGGCCGTGTTGGTGTGAAGTTTTTTGACTTTGCACTGATGCTGCAGTTATAACATGGGTGAAGCCTGAATTTGACTCATTCCATTTCACTTTGGAGTGATATTGTGCCTTGACACCCAATTCTCACTGCAAAAGTTTAGCATTGGTATAAGCTAAAATTGCTTTGCGCCAATACTCTACATGCAGTATGGTGTCTGTGTGTGTGTAAGTTTTTGCATGTGATAGCATGGCTGTTCATGATATTGATTCGAGTTTTTTTCACATGGTTTAACTATGAGTATTCTCTTTGATTCTGTTCAACTGTACTTTAACAGTTCTATGGATCCATGTGCTTCAGGTAACAGTAATCAACATGGTGCACTAATATAGTGAGGAAAAGTTAGGGAATGCTTTTCTTATATAAAAACAACACAGCAAACTGCTAGTCAGTAATTAGAAAAATCTGCATTGAAACTTCTTATGCAGCTGAAATAACAATTGCAACTAGGATAAACTAGATATATGACTGATGTGCCTGTTAGACAGAAATTATTTGGACCATGGGATTTTTGTGTAGTTATTAAATGTCCCAATGGGATACAATGTCAATCCTACAAATGTAAACAGAAGAAAAGTCAAGATCTACAGCAAGCCATTTGGAATATCAAAGATCACTCCCTCTAGCAGCCTAACTTTTCTATTATAGCATCCAGACACTGGAATCCAGTATAAGAAAAAATACCCAAAAACTGAAAATGCACCTTTCATCACAGAACTTAGACTTGAAGCTGTATTCATTGTATTAATGTTTTATTGAATAGTTCTTTGTATTTTTCTTTCTCTCTGCACTTGGTTCAGTGTCTGAGCTGCCCTAGGAAAGAAAATTTCCTGCATGCAGCTAATGGGTGGATGAAGAATGGCATCAGCAGAGGTTTCAGAGTGGGTTTGCATCTTGACCTGGAGATTCGTGGCCCAGCAAGATGTGTGTGAAGTCTTCATTCTTCTATGAGGATATCATGGCTTCAAAAAATGTCATTTGGACTATTCAGATTTGAAGATGTGATCTGAATGTTATTTCCTTAGTGTTCAGCCCAGTTACTTCTTTTTGAGTCAGTAAATATGCTGAATGGATTATGTTTGTACCAGCAGTTGTGAGCAGGCAAATATTGAAAAATGTTCTAGTTAGAACTTCTAAAAAATCTATGTTGCTGTAGCACTGGGACTTGGGCATTTTATTTTTCTCACATGATTCTTTTGAAGGCATTTATTGCTGGAGTTCTATGATTTAATAACTGTGAAGACCTGAGAAAGAATCTTATCTGTAGTCTGGAAAAGAGTAATGGGATGATTTGAAGGTTGGCTGTGTGAGATCAGGCAAACTGTTGCTGTGCTGGCGCAAGTTGCACAATTAGAGTGAAGTGTCAGAACTCTGTGACTGGTCAAATGTAGTGAGTGCATAGTGGATATTGTATAAGATGAAGCAGAAATAAGTTGAATTGTTTGTGTATCTTGATCTGCAGCAGTTAGGGACTGGTTATCAATTAATTTCTAAATTTGGTGGCGACAGTGCTTTAACCTCCAGAGAGAAAAAAAATCAACCATTTAGGATAATGCAGCTGTAAGCAAATAGTAGAGGACCATTCTGGAATAATTGAGTAATTTTGCTGCCCAGAAGAGTGTTTGGGGTTAAAAGATCATGAGGAGGATACGGTAAAGAGATCTTTAAAATATGCATGCTTTTTCTAGGTACTCGAATAGAGCTGCCCTTTTATTATATGTCAGAATTGCATTTACCTTTAAAATGATTTAGTTTCTTTGTGTTTGGAACATGCATTTTTTTGCCAGCAGGTCAACTAATCAATTTTAAATGAATAGGAAAGTTATTCTATTCCATGTTTGAAATAATTGATTTTAATATTTTCATTGAATCACAATTTATCCTTTGAAAAAATGCTAATACAATCATGGTCCTTTGTGAGAATTTAATTTATCAAATGATTTATCTGATGTTTAAAAACTATTTTATCTGGGAACCACAGCTACATAGAATGCCACGCATTTAAGCTGTTTGATTGAATTAAACAATTTCTAGTTTAGTTGGATTTAATATTGTTATTGTAGTTTGAATTTATTAGGTCTTTTGGGCCAGTTCAGATGGAAGGCATTCTAAAGCTTGATTTTAGAACAAAAACTTGCATGAAAATGTTTGTTTTCATAGGACAACAGAAAATGCAATGTGGTTGACTCCTTGCTTTCAGAAACATTTGACAGTGCCCTGCATGACAAACTTAATGCTAAGGAAAAGGTTGCTATCTGGTTAGATAATAGTGGGCTGTGATTAGTCAATGGGACTTGTTGCAGTTCATTGGTGGTAAGTGGAATCTCAGAGTACTGCGGTTGCTGTTCTGAGTTATTAATGACTGTTCTGAGGATATTGTTAGCAGATGATACCCAAGTGTGGGAAAGCAAGATCTGCAGATAACAGTGCTATTGAAAGGGATTTGGACATGAGCAGATGTGTTGGAGCTGGATAAAGGCTGGGTTGTAAGTGAGTTTGACTTTTTCTATTGAAAGGATAATGTAGTGTGGCAATATTGTTAAGATGAATCAAATGTTGGGATGTGTATATATCTGCATGCACATATTTTACAAGTAAAAGGCAATGATTCATACTGTACATAGTTTTATTGAAACTGAAAGTATGATCAGTTATGTCATAATCTTATTTACAAAAATATACAAGGATAATTTTTTTTAAATATAAATTAAAGTCAAGCATTTTATTCATTTGGAAACACTTGGAAAATTCATGATTGAAATGCCGGTTGCCATATTTGAACCACAGAGTTAAGTACAGAAGTTGTAGAGAAGAAAAAACAATGCGATGATAGAATATTAGGCAAGTCCAACTGAAATAAAGGGATTACTGGAGGGCAAAGCTCTCTCGTGCACTCTTTTGGAGTATCTCTCTCGTTTAAACTATAACCCTATCAAAGAAAAAAAAATCACTTAATACCCTTAGAAATGGATGTGAAACTTGCATTTGGCTTTCTGATTTGAGGAAAGCAATACTGTTTTATTTGTCAGACCATTACAGGATGTCATTGATTAAAACCTCAAAATTTAATGTCTGGAACATAACTGGCCAAAGTTCCTTTTCAGCATTGTGTTCTAAGATCAAGCCAGCCACCAACTGGTGGAGTCTGCTGCTCTTTAGTACAGTTCTCACAGTACTACATTTAGCCACTGGGTAATGTAAGGGATAGAACCCTACATGCTTACAGCACAAAAGAGAGATATTCTTCCATGTTATGTTTATGATGCTAGGCCAAGTCAGAGTGAATCCCACAGCCTGACTATTTCTCCACAGCCTTGTAACTTTCTCTGCTGGAAAAGTTTATCTATTTTACAATTAAAAGATGCAGTGCTCTTTACCCATGCTCCCTGTGGTAAACATTTCTGTTCTCCAACAAAGCAATGTATTTTCCGTCCTTTTGTGAGCCTTAAATTGTTGACATCTCACCATTAACACTCTGACATGAGAATGTAGGATTTTTTTTTTTATCCGACAATAAACTTCTGTTTAAATCTCCTGTTAGTTCTGTGCTCTGGAGGGCTATAATATTTTCCCTATAGTGGGGTGTAAAATATTCCCACAGCACTCTTAATGCTTACCTTGCCAGCCTCAATCTTTCATAAACTTCAGTTAGTTCACAGCACAATGTTCTCCAGTTCTATAATCATTGTCTCCAATAATGGGGTAACATATTAGCATTGATAAAAGATTGGAGAGCTAACAGGAAGCAGAGAGTAGGAATAAATGGGTCATTTTCAGGTCCGCAAGCTGTAACTAGTAGAGTACCACAGGGATCAGTGCTGGGGCCTCAACTATTTACAACCTGTATCAATAACTTAAATGAAGGGACTGAATGTATGGTAGCTAAATTTACTGATGACACCAAGATAGTTGGGAAATTAAGTTGTCAAGAGGAGTTAAAGAGTCTACAAAGGGATTTAGATAGGTCAAGTAAGTGAGCAAAAAAATTGGCAGATGGAGTATAATGTGAGAAAATGTGAACTTGTCCACTTTGGCAGGAAGAATAGAAAAACAGTATACTGTTTAACTGGTGAGAGATTTTAGAACTCGACGAACAGAGGAATCTGGGTGCCCTGTTACATGAATCACAAAAAGTTAATATGCAGGTGCAGCAAGTGATTAGCAAGGCAAATGAAATGTTAGCATTTATTGCAAGGGGAATGGTATACAACAGTGGGGAAGTTTTACTGCAGCTGTACAGGGCCTTGGTGAGACCACATCTGGAGTAGTATGTACAGATTTGGTCTCCTTATTTGAAAAAAGGGTATAATTGTGTTAGAAGCAGTTCAGAGAAGGTTCAGCAGACTTATTCCTGGGATGAAGGGCTTATCTTATGAAGAAAAAGTGAACAGGTTGGTTCTGTATCCATTGGAGTTTAGAAGAATGAGAGGTGATCTTATTGAAATATGTAAGACCATGAGGGAACTTGATAGGGTGGATACCGGGAGGATGTTCCCTCTTGTGGGAGACTAGAGCGAGGGGATACTGTTTAAGAATGAGATCTCCCTTTTAAGTTGGGGTGAGGAGAATTTTTTTCTGAGTGTCGTTTGTCTGTAGGATTCTGTTTTTCAAAAAGCAATGGAAGCTGGGTCATTGAATTTATTCAAGGCTGAGTTAAATGTATTTTTGATAGATGAGGGAGTCAAGGGTTATCTGGTGTTGGGGGGTGGGGGTGGCAGACAGGAAAGTGGAGTTGAGACCACAACCAGATCAGACATGATCTTATTGAATGGCAGAGCAGGCTTGAAGGGATGAATGGCCTACTCCTGCTCCTAAGTTCCTGTGGCCTATATGTTGTCGTATGAATATACTCTTTGTCCCGTACTTTAATAACTCTCTTTATAAAACCCAGAATGCTCTTGACCTTTTTATGGTTTTATCCACTGTGGGTTTTTTTTATTTTCTCTCTGTACATGGCTGATGCTGGCAAGGCTGCATTTTTTACTCATTGCCAGTTGCCTTGAGATGGTGGAGGTTCACTGTCTTGAATTGTGATCCTTGAGATGGTGCTGGAACAGCAACTTGCATTTATGTAGTATCTTTATTGTAAAATGCCCCTAAGCACTTAAATGAATGTTACCAAACAAATTTTGACACGGGCTACATAAGGGCGTTGTAGGACAGATGACCAAAAGCCTGATCAAAGAGGCAAGGTTTTAAGAAGTGCCTTAAATGAGAGAGAAGTGGTGAGGTTTTAGGAGAGATTTTCAGAGCTTAGGGCCACTGCAACTGAAGGCATAGCTTCTAATAGTGGAATGATTAAAAGTGGGAGAGCTTGTGAGACCAGAATTACAGGGGCATAGAGATCTCTGAGGGTTGTGGGGCTAGAGGAGATTAGAAATAGGCTGGGATGAGACCATGCAGGAATTTGAAAACCAAGATGAGAATTTTAAAATAGAGGAATCGTGAACACAGTTGATGGCTTGGTGTGAGTTAGGACACAGGCAACAGAATTTTATATGTCCTTGAGTTTAGAGTGTAGAAAGTGGGAGGCCAGCCAGAATTGCATAAGAAAAGTGAAGTCTAGAGTTAACAAATGGTTTCAGCAATAGATGACCTGAAGCAATGGCAGATTTGGGAGATATTACAGAGGTAGAAATAAGTATTCCTAGTCATGGTGCAGATATGTGGCTGGAAGGGAGCTGGGTAGGGAATTTCAGGATCTTAATACAATGCTGAAGAACAAACAATGATGCATGTCCAGATGAGGATGTTATCCAACCTGGAGGTGGTGTTGCCATGAAGTTGCTGCTTCTGTCCCTCTCCGTGATGAAGACTGTGATGCCGGTGGCTTCAAATTTTCAAGTTCAGGAATTTGTGTTTTTGAACCCCTAGGTTTCTTTACTTGCATTCTTCAATATTTTTTTCATTGAGTACATGCATCCATTCCTTGTGTTCCTCTCAAAATGAAATACACCACTTTTAATTTAATTTAATTCCATTCATTACCTTTCTGGTGATTCTACTAATCTGTTTGCCTTTCTGAAGTGTTTTACAGTCTTCCTTGCAGTTCGCTGAACCTAAGAACATAAGAAAGAGGAGCAAGCCTCACCATTCAATAAGATCACAGCTGAACTTTTACATTAACTCCACATTCCTGTTCCATCCCCATACCTTTTTATTTGCTTAGTATCTAAAATCTATCAATTTGAGCCTTGAAATAGGCGAGGTGGTGGCATAGTGGTATTGTCACTGGACTTAGTAATCCAGAGATCCAGGGTAATGCTCTGGGGACCCGGGTTCAGATCCCAATATGACAGATGGTGGAATTTTAATTCAATAAAAAAAATCTGGAATTAGAAGTCTAATGATGCCCATGAAACCATTGTTGAGTGTCATAAAAACCCATCTAGTTCACTAATATGCTTTAGGGAAGGAAATCTGTTAATGCCTGGCCTACATGTGACACAGCAATGTCCGAACTGTCCTCTGAAATGGCCTAGCAAACCAGGCAGTTGTATCAAACCACTATGAAGCCAAAAAGGAATGAAACCGGACGGACCACTTGACTTCGGCTTGGACACCAGAAAGACAATGGCAAACTCAGCTCTGTTAATCCTGCAAAGTCCTCCTTAGTAACATCTGGGGCTTGTACCAAAATTGGGAGAACTGTCTCACAGGCGAGTCAAGTAACAGCCTGACATACTCGTACTCATGGAATCATAACTTACAGATAATGCCCCAGACACCACCCCTTGGTATGTCCTGACAACCGGCAGGACAGATCCAGCAGAGGTGACGGCACAGTGGTATACTGTCAGGAGGGAATTGTCCTGGGAATCCTCAACATCGAGTCCCAACCCCATGAAGTCTCATGGCATCAGATCAAACATGGGTAAGAATGGGTAAGGAAACCTGTTGATAACCATGTACCTGCCCCGCCCACCCCCCCAGCCCAAAGAGCTGATGAGTCAATACTCCTCCATGTTGAACAGCATTTGGAAGAAGCACTAAGGGTGGGGAAGTTCAATGTCAATCACCAAGAATGGTTTAGTAATAGAACTACTGACCGAGCTAGCTGAGTCCTAAAGGACATAGCTGCTCGGCTGGGTCTGTGGCAGGTGGTGAGGGAAAAATATACTTTACCTCATCCTCACCAGCCTGCATGCTGCAGATACACCTGTCCATGACAGCATTAGTAGGAATGACCACTGCACAGTCCTTGTGGAGACGAAGACCTGTCTTCATGCTGAGGATACCCTCCATCATATTATGTGGCACTACCACTGTGCTAAATGGGATAGATTTCGTACAGATCTAGCAACTCAAGACTGGGCATCCATGAGACACTGTGGGCCATCAGCAGCAGCAGAATTGTACTCGAGCAAAATCTGTAACCTCATGGCGCGGCATGGCACCTACCATTACCACCAAGCCAGGGGATCAGTGCTGGTTCAAAGAAGAGTGCAAGAGGGCATGCTAAGAGAAACACTAGGCATACCTAAAAATGAGGTGTCAACCTGGTGAAGCTATAACTCTGGACTACTTGCATGCCAAACAGCATAAGTAGCATGCAAAAGACAGAGCTAAGTGATCCCACAACCCACGAATCAGATTTAAGCCCTGCAGTCTTTCCACATCCAGTTATGAATGATGGTGGACAATTAAATGACTCGCTGGATGAGGAAGCTCCATAAATATCCCCACCCATAATAATGGGGGAACCCAGCACATCAGTGCAAAAGATAAGGCTGAAGCATTTGCAATAATCTTCAGTCATAAGTGCCAAGTGGATGATCCAACTTGGCCTCCTCCAGAGATCCCCAGCATCACAGATGCCAATCTTCAGCCAATTAAGTTCACTTCACTTGATATCGAGAAATGGCTCAAGGCACTGGATACTGCAAAGGCTGTGGGCCCTGACAATATTCCAACAATAGTACTGAAGACTTATGCTCCAAAACTTGCCTCACCCTAGCTAAGTTGTTCCAGTACAGCTCCAACACTGGCATCTAACCGGCAATGTGGAAAATTGCCCAGGTAGGTCCCGTACACACAAAGCAGGACAAATCCAACCGAGCCAATTACTGCCCCATCAGTCTACTGTCAATTAGCAAAGTGATGGAACAGGTCATCAACAGTACTATTAACCAGAATTTGCTAAGAAAAAGCCTGCTTACTGGTGCTCAGCTTGGGTTCAGGCAGGATCACTCGGCTCCTGACCTCATTACAGCCTTAGTTCAAACATGGACAAAAGAACTGAACTCCAGAGGTGAGGTGACAGTGACTGCCCTTGACATCAAGGCAACATTTGACCAAGTGTGGCATCAAGGAGCCTTAGCAAAACTGGAGTCAGCGGAACTCGGGAAAACTCTCTGCTGGTTGGAGTCATACCGAGCATAAAGGAAGATGGTTGTGGTTATTAGAGGTCAATCATCTCAGATCCAGGATATCCGTGCAGGAGTTCCTCAGGGTAGTGTCCTCAGCCTGACGATCTTCAGCTGCTTCATCAATGACCTTCCTTTCATCATAAGGTCAGAAGTGGTAATGTTAGCTGATGATTGCATACTATTCACCATTTGCGACTCCTCAGGTACTGAAGCAGTCCATATCCAAATGCAGCATGACCTGCACAATATTTAGGCTTGGGCTGACGAGTGGCAAGTAACATTCATACCACACAAGTGCCAGATAATGGCCACCTCCAATGAGAGAGAATCTGACCATCGCCCCTTGAGATTCAGTGGCATTACCATCACTGAATCCCCCACTATCAAAATGCTGGGGGGTGGGTTACCATTGACAGAAACTGAACTCGACTAGCCATATAAATACTATGGCTACAGTGCAGCTCTGGGGCTAGGAATCCTGCGATGAGTAACTCACCACCTGATTCATCAAAGCCTGTCCACCATCTACAAGGCACAAGTCAAGAGTGTGACAGAATACTCAATTTGCTTGGATGAGTGCAGCTCTAACAACGCTCGAGAAGGTCACCACAATCCAGGGCAAAGCAACCCGCTTGATTGGCACTCCATTCACAAACATTCACTCCCTCCGCCACTAATGCACAGTGGCCGCAGTGTGCACCATCTACAAGGTGCATTGCAGGAACTCACCAAGCCTCCTTAGACAGCACCTTCCAAACCCATGATCACTACCACCTAGCAGGACAAGGGTAGCAGATAGATAGCAACACTACCACCTGGCAGTTCCCCTCCAAGCTGACTTCAAAATATATCGCCATACCTTCACTGTTGCTGAGTCAAAATCCTGGAACTCCTTCCTTAACAGCACATGGACTGCAGCGGTTCAGGAAAGCAGCTCTCCACTACCTTCTCCAGGGTAAATAGGATTGGGCAAGAAATGCTTGCCTAGCCAGTGATGTCCACACACCATGAATGAATTAAAAAAAAACTCTTTGATCATCATGGGGCAGAGAATTCCAAAGGTTGAGGACCCTTTGAGTGAAGAAATTTCTCACCTCAGTCCTTAATTACTCACCCCTTAGCCTGAAGCTTCATTCTAGACTTCTCAGTGAATCAAAACAGCTTCTCAACATCCATCCTGTCAAGCCCTCTTAAGAATTTTATACTTTTCAATTCTTCTAAACTTGAGAGTATAGGCCCCTTCTATGCAATGTCTCCTCATGGGACATCCCTGTCACCTCAAGAATCAATCTAATGAACCTTTATTGCAGTCCCTCCTTGGGCAAGTACATTCTTCCTTAGGTAAGGAGACCAAAACCATGTGCAGTACTCCAGGTGCAGTCTCACGAAAGCCTTATGTAATTACAAGACTTCCTTATTCTTATACTCCAATGCCTTTGCAATATTGGCTAATATACCATTTGTCTTTCTAATTGCTTGCGTACCTGCATATTTACTGTATTTGGTTCATGTATAAGGGTCCCAAGTCTCTCTCAATACCACATTTAAGAGTTTCGCCTTTTTAAAAAAAATGTTTTTTCTATTCTTCCTACCACAGTTGATGAATATGACATTCTCCACATTATACTCCATATGTTAAGTTCTTGTCCAATCACTTAACTATCTATATTACTTTGCAGCCTTTTAACACCCTCAAAGCTTATCTTCCAACCTAGCCATGTATTACCAACAAACTATTACACTTTGTCCTCTCATCTAAGTCATTGATGAAGATTATAAATAGCTGAAGCCCAAGCACTGATCCTCGTAGCATTCCACTAGTTCCACCCTAGCATTCCAAAAGTTGACCTGTTTATTCTTATCCTTTCCTGACCTTGAACCAATCATCAGCCCATGCCCATATATTACCTCCAAACCCATGAGCCCTAATATTGTGTAGCAAACCCTTGTGTGCCACCTTATTGAATGCCTTATGAAAATCCGAATATACTATATCCACTAGCTGATGTTTTAACTCTTCCACTCCTTTACCTTTCCAGTGCTTGGCACAGGAAACAGTTTGGATATTACTTTCTTTGATGTTTTGGTTTTCAGACTGATGCCCAACTTTTTAAATTCACTCCACAAGGCCTCAAATATACTTGCATCTATGTCACTGCTTCCACCATGGACCTTTACTTTTGTCACCTATCCATTCATTTCAGGAATATTTTCACACTTTCAATGATGCTCTTGTGGTACCAGGTTGGCAACATAACATTCAGAAGTCCCAGTCATGACTGAAAAAAGTATGGCTGATAATACTCCCAACTAAAGAATCTCCTATCATTACCATTCTGCTATCATCCTGCTGCCTCTCAGCTTCTCTTTCATAGTCCCATGTTCTACACTACCATAATGTTACTCAGCCCCACCCTCTATTCATTCACTGTCATTATCCAGCTCATATTTGTCATCCACTGTGTCCACTGGACAGTTCAAGGAACTCTGGTTCCCTACACTTAAGAGTCCAATCTACCCCTGCTGCTCCTGTGGATGGTCTGCAAGTTTTCTGTTTCTAAATTTCCTGTCAGAACTACCTAACAACCTTTTTAGTAACTGTATTTTGGAGAATACAATCCAAAAATCCCCCCTGCTGCTGATGCTGCAGAGTATGACCAGTTGCTGTTCAATCACAAAGATTCTCTATCCTAGAGAATTAATTTTACAAATCACTGTCACTGTGCTTTTATGCCTGCTCATGCAGAGAATTCATGATGGCCAATATATTGCACTACACACGTGACAAGGGATTCTTGTACCACAATCCTTCCAAGTCTACTGTAAAAAATGTCAATTGTGTTAGCTTGAGCTCATCCTCTCATCTTGCAAGAATTAAACTTCTCTTACTCACTTTATGGAAACTTTGATTATAAAAAGTGTAGACAGTCCAATTGTACCTTAATGCTGAACTCGCTCTAATTCTTCTTGAGTGCCTGTTGCATCTTAAGCAAATTTTAACCCACTCTACCAACCAGTGTCATTGTTTCTAACAAGTGTTCTATATCTTTCTCCAGTATACCAACAATTTGCTTACACTATTATTTGTGAAACCTGATGCTAAATATTTATTTACTATCTTCATCATCATATTTCCACCCCCTGCCACTAGATTTTCCCCTTAATCCCTGAATGGTCCGACCCTCTGCTTGATTATTTTACTCTTAATATTATGCATGTAATCTTCCTTACTATTTTCTTTTGTTTATCTTTTGGTCTATTCCTTACTCTTTTTTACCTTTCTGACTTCAGTTTTGACTTCTCCATTCAACTTCCATAAGCATAGTTACCCCTAGTTTTATCAAGAGTCTCCATTTAAGTTTTGGTTTAGATTCTGTTTATTTATGGAACACTATCCTTTGCACCTTCCTTTTTGTATGCCAGGAATACAGTATATCTATTTTGCATTCTATCCGTCTTGTATTTGCTGATTATTTTTTGTTTATTTTGTTTGCTTGCTTGCTACCCAGTTAAGTTGGGTAGTTCCTTTTATTCCAATGAAGCATTCCTGTTTCCATTCCAGCAATCTTTGACTCTTTAAACAATGCACAATGCTTCTTTGCTTGCTGGATTTAAAACATGCTCATCTAGGAGCAGAGTTGTGATGCATCTTAAAAAGATTCAACACTTTAACCACATACTAGTAAGCATTGATTTAGCTTTTGAAATCTGTACTTGATTGACTTTTGAGGATCAAGAAGAGGTTTCTTAGAAGTTTGTCTTGGAACTTTTGTGCCTGGCTATTCATCTCTCAGGAAATTAAATAAATTGCATATAGCTATTGGAAGGAAAACAGCCCTTTATTTCATGATTACTAATCTCTGGTGTTTGCCTATACTACCTTTCACTTGAAGTCCTCCAATATTTTCTTAAAATCCTCCCTGCCTTACACTATGTGTAAAAAAAAAAGTACATTAGGTACATATGTACTGTACTATCCAAAGATGATTGTGTTATGTGAGAACAGCAGGAATGGACATGCATGTATGTGAGTGCATTATTATATATTTTGTATCAAGTTTTTCCTCACAAATTAGATTTCCATGTTAACAGGTATTTGTCTCCCCTTTTCCATTTTGATTTCCATGGTTTCCTTATTTGTTGCAGTTACTTGAGAAAACAAGAAGTGTGGGGAAGAAAATAATTTTTAAAAATGCTTTTATTCTCAAAGTAACAAGTTGCACCAAATATTTGTGACCAGTGTTGTTGGTGTGGATGAAGTCCAGGTACATCGCGTAACAATGGATTGATTAAAAATGTTCATAATTGTTGCACTTTGGCTGTTGTGGTTAAATACTGCACCCATGAGCTTGGATTGCTGGTCTTTATCAAATTGTTTTAAACAAATATATCTACTGTTTATTGAGAAAGTAGCTATTGTACTTCGCATACCTACTTTTCAGATCTCATTGTAAATTGAGTTGTACAACAAAACAATGAAATGGGTTTAGCCTTTTGTGGTTGGCCGATAAATACTGACATTACTAAGTAATTTCAGTCATGTGAAATGGGGTTTATTCAGTGCAGTGCCAACAAATTAAAGTGCAAGGTACTGAATGCATGGCTGCACATTAGCCTATTTACTTTACTGTAGACATGATGCTTAACATGGCTATTTGGTTAGCAGTAGAATTTAGTTGTAAAATTCTAACTGTGCAGGTAAGTCCTAATTTAATTTGTAATGGACAATGTTAATGGGACTTAAATTTTTGGGTTTTACTCCATTCCCAATTAGATTTTTATAATAAATAAAGGTAGCTCCAAAGTCGGAATTATTATGGATATTATTCTGCTTGATTTAGTGAAGTTGTGTTCTCAATCATTATTTAAATTTAATTCAGTCAATTGCCAAGTGCTTATAGTGTGGGAAACTTCTATTTGCTTTCATCTCATGGTTTATCTAATCACTTGGATGGTATTATGAGCATTACATGCCCACTGATTAGGTTATGGTGTTTTATGGTTTCAAACGATTTTGATGTGATGAAAAAGACCTGAATTTTCATGTGTTTTCTATTTGTCAAGAAAACTAATCTACTTTTGTTACAAATTTTCAAATTTGTAATTCCTTAGAAAATAATCAAAAACTGGTTTTTATTCTCAAAGACAC
Organism: Cetorhinus maximus; assembly: GCF_964194155.1. Taxonomy (NCBI): domain Eukaryota; kingdom Metazoa; phylum Chordata; class Chondrichthyes; order Lamniformes; family Cetorhinidae; genus Cetorhinus; species Cetorhinus maximus. Next base: position 114,339,046 of record NC_135879.1, on the reverse strand, counting down.
AAGTTGCACCAAATATTTATGACCAGTTTTGTGGGTGTAGATGAAATCCACGTACATAATGTGATTTTTAATCACTGTGGAGTGATTAAAAATGTTCATAAATGTTACACTTCGTTTCTAGTCTATTTAACCATCCAATGCCCCCATGAGCTTGGATTTCTGATCTTCAATGAAAGGGGATTGAACAGTTTCCATTGAAGGAGAAGAAAAGTAAGAGGTGGAAGGAATATGTTTTATTTATAGTCCCATATTCTGATATCAAAAATGATGAAAATATGTTCTGAAAAATTAGCATTGGAAAAAAATGTTTGAATATGACTTTTGGATCAATTCATTGGGTTTCTAGAGTGCTCAATGACAGCATATTATCTAAATGGTGAGAAATTGCAGAACCCTGCGATGCAGAGGGATCTGGGTGTCCTCGTACATGAATCGCAAAATGCTAGTATGCAGGTAAAGCAAGTAATTAGCAAAGCTAATAGAATGTTGTTGTTTATTGCGAGGGGAATTGAGTACAAAAGCAGGGAAGTTATGCTTCAGTTATACAGAACGTTAGTGAGACCACATCAAGAGTATTGTGTACAGTATTGGCCTCCTTATGTAAGGAAAGATGCATTGGAAGCAGCTCAGAGAAGGTTTACTACACTAACACCTGGAATGGGTGGGTTATCTTATGAGGAAAAGATGGACAGGCTGGGCTTGTATCAGCTGGAGTTTGGAAGAGTAAGAGGCAACTTGAGTAAGAGGAAACATGCAAGATCCTGAGGGGTCTTGACAAGGTGGATGTGGAGGATGTTTGCTCTTGTGGAATAATCTATAACTAAGGGTGACTGTGTTTAAAAATAAGGGGTTGCCCATTTAAGACAGGGATGTGAAAAATCTTTTCTCTGAGGGTCGTGAGTCTTTGGAATTCTCTTCCTCAAAAGGCAGTGGAGGCAGAGTCTTTGAATATCTTTTAAGACCGAGCTAGATAGATTTTTTGATAAGCAAGGAGGTGAAAGGTTATCTGGAGTAGGCAGGAATGTGGAGTAGAGGTTAAAATCAGATCAGCCCTGATGGCGAAACAGGCTCGTTGGGCCTGGCGGCCTAGTCCTGGTCCTAATTTGTATGTTCATATTAATGAAGAGACACCCTGATGAACTGCTCTGATTGCAACTTATTAGAGTTGTTAGAAATCCATGTATCTAACCATATTTTCTAACTATCAGTTTCCATTACTTGTTGGAGAATCATCTTTCCCTTTCATTCCTCGTTCCTGAATCTTGATTATTTTTTAAAATATAAATTATTATCTAGCAAACACAAACACTGCTAAGCATTACTTTTCCGAAAGTTATTCTGCCCCATGCCTACTACTAAGTTAATATCTGGAAATGTGTATCTCCAATTCTTATAGCACATGCCGACCAATGCATACTCATGGAGATGATGTGCTTGCGGTGATTTGCATTTCATGGGATTTCAGCACATCACCATGGCAACAAAAAGGCTACTAAGAACAGAATTTTGAATCCACATTTATAATGCAGATCCAGAATGAACTCCAGTAGAAAGCCTATTATAGCCTGATTATTATGACCGATGCAGTTGGTAAAGTGGAGTTATATAAAAAATCCCTGAGGGAAACTTTAAACAACTGTCATAACCAATAATTTTAAGTGTTATGTTTGAGATACGACTCTAATCTCAGGAATCAGACCACCAGTTCTCGAGGTTTTACATTAAACGAAATGAAACATTTTATCAATTTAAACAGGTTAAAATATATGTACATATGGCTACAAATGACTACTATCATAACATTTAACAAATTCCCAAACTAATCTCCATTAAGGCAACAGCAACCCATAGACTTAACCAAACACCAGGCAAAGCATTTTCGCCTTACGAATTCAAAATGAGGTTCTTTTCACCGTGGAGCCAGTTGGAAGCTTGCAGCTGCCTTTTGATCTTACTTTGCCTCTGCCTGCACACCCCAAACTACTAAAGTTATACCTATCAGCCCTATTGAATGTTAATTCTCATTGTATCAACAACTCCTTTGAACTTCACCTTTTAATGATGAAACCCCCTTCATAATACCAATTTTGTTAATAATATAAACATGTTGCTTGGTAGCTGCTAGAAAAGTGTCAATTTTCACCCCACTTCTTGAATGCTCTATTCAGAAAATGTAAATGCACACTATCTCTTTTTTACATATCATAACTAGTACATATCAAGGCACCCAAACTACCTGACTTTAATCCAATTAAGACATGCCTGCAGACTAAACCTTTATTTTAAAAGAAAAATATTTTCCAAAATATATACATTAATAGCTTCATGACACACAGATTTTTTATGTATTGGGGCCTTTTTGAGTTTGGAGTTTAGTAAGTTTATACTGCAGAACAAAAAAAAGAGTTACTAGGATAAAGATGAAACATAAATGGTGAAAATCTGAGCTAAAAAACGCTGGAAATAAACTAAAGGCCAGCCGTCATCTGAAAAAGAGAGATTCATGCTTTGAGTAACCTTTCAAAGAAACAGGAGGCATGCTTCTAGCATTTATTTTTAGTTTAAAATGAAGATTCATATATATATATAATAGAGCTATTTAGGAAGTATTGCAAAATATTTACAACAAGTCTGAACTTATCTAGTTGATCTATTGTTCTAAAGTTATCAATTGCTGACAGAGAAGCTAGCATGCCCACACAAGCCCTAGATAGTTAACTGGCTTTGATAATTTTATTTTGCTTCTCCGCTTGTGATCCAGAAGATCTTAATAATCATTTATTAACAAATTATTCTTCCTTGTTATAGAGTTGACATTTCTATCAAAAAGTAGAAAACAGGTTGAAAATTTGGGGGAAGCTTAATCACATTTTGCATGTTAGTTCACCCTGTTAAGACAGTACAGTTTATTTCTCAGATATCTGTCAACTTTAGGTCTTCGTGTGAAATCAACCATCTGCATAGTTGGGCTAATTTAGTAACAAGATGGTTTTCATTATTGTTTTTCCATCAGTTTGAAATAATTATGGAATTTGAATAAGATGCAAACTACTTGCTGCTTTGTACTGGTATGTCTGCCTGTATGGAAAACCTTACAGAAAAAATGATATCCAGAATTATTACTTCTCGCTCGGCCTTTCTTGGGTGCACATTTGGGTCTTTTACAATGTTTATACAGCTGTTAGCTATTTTAGCTCACAATGTATCACAGTTATAGTCAAGATTGCTTCCTGCTTGGATTTAAACATGTGTGTCAATCTGTTACAGTGAAGTCTCTTTCTTTTCAGTGAAATATTCTACCATTAATCAATGCCTGAATTGTTCAAGAAAGCCAGGTATATCAGCTCTATTTTTGAGCCATAGAGCTGAAGAATTGAAGCTGCTGTGAATGAAATGCTGAAGCTATTAAACACTAATGTAATATCAATTAAGGTTTAAAATAGCAGCAGATTAGAAATAGTTTCTTCAAAGGATTTATAATACCATGATAGGGTATGTAGAACTTTTTGTAATTAATTTCACAACATTGGTGTGGCAGTTGACATCCATCTTGGAAACTTTGCAACTGCAATATCAGTGCAAAGCGATTTCACTTGAAATTGTTGCTACATTGGTAGCCTGAATCTGGAGACAGCCCCAACCTGACACTGGAGCTCAATGAAGTAAGACTCCCTGGAGGAGGTGGTCTTATTTTGCTACTCTACAAAGACAGTTAAGAGCTCTGACACTCCATATATGCTCTAAGTTTAACATCAGTGTAAAACTCAAAAATGCTTTGCTCTGACGCTATCCTTGTAATGTGTGTGCTGTAAACGCCCCAAACTGATTTTGCATTTAAAGTATGGCAAGTGATACCTAATCATCAATTTGGCTTAAAATATGTTTATAGACATGCATAGCATATAATTTCCTGTTCTTTTTGTCATATATTGTGCACTCAATTAATAAGAGTTTTAGGTTTTTGTGTTGTAAAATGAACCACCATTTCTTTGAAGAGTTCTGTAAAATAGCTTAAAAAGAATAATCATGGAAGTTATTTTTTAGATGTAAAAGGAAAAGTTTTTTTTACTACTTTGCAAATGGATCTCCCATGCTGCTGTTCGCACTGATTTAAGTATGAGAACATGTTTCTGATGTTGAGCTGCTAATTTGGTACGTCTCTGTGGTACAGTTCTAAAAGAGGAAATCCAAGTAATTGGAGTGTATGGTAATTGTAAACTTAAAAAAAGTGTTCATGGAATGTGGTTATTGCTGATGGAAACCATCCCTAATTCTCTTTGAGATGGTGATGAGCTGCCTTCTGGACTGCTGCATTTGGTGTGGTAAAGGTACTCCCACACTGTTGTTGGGTAGGGAGTTCTAGTATCTAAACCCAGCGATGATGAAGGAATGGCAATATGTTTCCAAGTCAGAGTGAGTGTGTGACTGGAGGGAGCTTGGAGGTGGTGGTGTTTCCCATATGCCTGCTGCCCTGGGCCTTCTAAGAGGTAGAAGTTGTGTGTTTGTGATGTACTGTCCCACCTTGATGAGTTGCTGCAGTTAATCTTGTAGGTGTAATATGCTGCAGACAGTGCTCTGGTGGTGGAGGGAGTAAATGTTTAAGGTGGTGAGTGGGATGCTGATCAAACAGCCTACTTCTTCTGGATGATGATGAGCTCCTTGAGTGTTGTTGAAGCTGCACTTATCCAGGTAAGTGGAGAGTATTCTATCACACTCCTAACTTGTGCCATGTAAATGAGGGACAGGCTTTGGGGAGTCAGGAAATGGGTTACTCACTGCGGAACACCCAGTTTCTGCCTTGGTCTTGAGATCATAACATCTATGTGGCTACAAAAGAATGCCTCTTTCTTATAAAGTTCATCAGTCAGTTTGTACAAATGCAGTAAGGCTTGGACAATATTCATGCTTGAGCTGACAAGTGGCAAGTAACATTACGATAAAGGCAAAATGCTGCAGATGTAGCTCTGAGGAAGAGTCATACGGGCTCAAAACATTGACTGTCTTTTTTTTCCACAAATGCTGTCAGACCTGCTGAGTTTTTCCAGCATTTTTTGTTTATATGGCATGTAACATTGCCTGGCACTCGTGTGGCACGAATGACCATCCCCAGCAAGGGAGAATCTAACCATCACCGCTTGACATTTAATGGCATTACCAATCCTGAATCCCCTACTAGCAAAATCCTGGGGTTTACCATTGATCAGAAATTGAACTGCGTTAGCTATATAGATACTGTGGCTACAAGAACAGGTCAGAGGCTAGGAATCCTACGATGAATAGCTCACCTCCTGACTCCCCAAAGTCTGCCCACCATCTACAAGACACAAGTCAGGAGTGTGATGGAATACCCCCACTGACCTAGATGAGTGCAGCTCCAACAACACTCAAGAAGCTTGACACCATCCAGGACAAAGCAGCCCGCTTAATTGTCACCCTGTCCACAAACATTCACTCCCGTCTCTCTCCACCACACACACTGGCAGCAGTGTGAACCATCTACAAGATGCACTGCAGGAACTCACCAAGCCTCCTTAGACAGCACCTCGCAAACCCATGACCACTTCCATCTAGAAGGACAAGGGTAGCAGATACATGGGAACCCCACCACCTGGTCTCCTCCAAGCCTCTCACCGTCCTGACTTGGAACTATGCCACTGTTCCTTCACTGTCACTGGGTCAAAATCCTGGAACTCCCTCCCTCACAGCACTGTGGGTGTGGCTACACCACATGGACTGCAGTGGTTCAAGATGGCAGCTCATCACCACCTTGTCAACGGCAATTAGGGATGGGCAATAAATGCTGGCCTTGCCAGTGAAGCCCCCACCCCATGAATGAATAAAAAATGTGCACCAGTCTCCCCCCTGTCTGTCATCTTCATGTTGGTCATCAATGTCTCTCATCTTTGGGTTTCTCCTCCTCTTCCTTTTGTTTTTCTCCACTTTTCTTTTCTCTTTTGTTTCCAAATAATAAAAGGTGTGCAATGGTCAGGTAGTGAGGTTTATAGGCCACATTTCCAACTGGCAATAGTGGGGGGAGGTATGAATGGCCACAAGACACATTTTTAGGTATGCATGCAGAGTGCTAGTTATGAGAGTAATCATATCATGGGGCAGCATGGTGGGGAGGCTCTGTGCGGGCAGCATGATAGAAAGGGGCAGAGTTGCAGGTTGCTTGTTAAATGCAAACCGGACATACATAGGTTTGAGTTTTTATATTTTCTATAATGGGAAGGGTAGTTGTTTATCTGATGTCCACTGTCTTGCCTCAGCTTAAGGAAAGAGGCTGTATTACTGTGAATGGACCTATTGGGTGATGGTAAAATAATCAAGAAGGATTTTAATGTTGGAAGAAGAGGAAGCCATTTGGGTCTGTGAGCCTGTTCTGCCATTCAATTAGGTTATGGCTGGACTGTACCTTAGTTTAGCTGCCTTTACTGCATATTGCTTGATTTCCTTGCCCAACAAAAATCCATTGATCTCAGTCTTGAGCATTTCAGTTCACCTGGTATTCACAGTCTTTTACACATGGCTGCATATGTTCTGAGAACATTTCCATTTATTAAAAGTTCTACTTGCAAGGCTGCAGGGCAAAAAGGAAAGAGGGCTTAGCATGTTCCTTTTTTTCTAGAAAAAGGACTTGCATTTATATATCTTTCACAATCTCAGGATGCCCAAAGGGCTTTAAATTTGGAACCTGGCTGCTGAAGAGAATGATAGTTAGAACTGAGGAAATAGGAAGACCAGGTAGGAAAAGCAGAATTGCAGTGGGGAAGAATTGTAACTGGGGTCTATGTGGTCCAGTAAGTGAAATTCTGTGGTGGGGCGAGGTGGGGAAAAGGGTTTAAATAGCTCAGTAAGTCTTTTTGAAGTTTTGTAATAGATGGAAGACAAAGGGAGGGAGGCAGACTATAAATAGGAGTTGGGGATAGCTGGGAACCAAGGACAGCGGCAAGTCAAGTTGGGAGCTGGTAGGTGGTAAGAGAGAGAATAGCACCACCTAAGGCCGGAAATACTGCAATGTAAGTCAAGTACTGATTATTTTAACTTTGAAAGGTAAGGCGTTATCCCCAGTGTTACAATTGCCATACAGGCATGACAAAATCATGATACAGGGAGTAAGTAAGTATGACAAAAGAAGCCTGTGTAGACAAAAGAAGCCTGTGTAGTCACAAGAATTTTTACATCATATATGTTTTCGTTACGATGTTGACCTTCCTTCTCTGTGATTTATCTAAATATCTTACTTATTGTTATGGGCCACACTTTACATGTATCCATAGCATTAAAAGTCAAGCTTTTCTAGTGGTCTGTTATATAGACAAAATAGGAAAAGTTACCTGTGGCTATATTGGTTCTTCAACCAAACCTGCTTTAGAAATTACAAATAACATCAAACCATAATGGGTACATACAACATTTCTGTCCTAGAAAACCAATTCAAAAACTATCCTTACTGTTGTATCATATTTGCGTCACATTTCTTATTAACAGTTGTATCCTTTTGCAGCAGCTACAGCCTTGCCTTCTGCTTCATTCCTGATGCTTGTATGCTTCTTGCCATTTATTTTGCACTCATTTGGTACCCTTTGCTGTTTTAAACCACGTTGATATGTTTTTTATCGCCTCTTCAATTTTAGGCCTCTTCTCTCTGTACGTGTGTGACTGATCCATGAAGGAAAAGTGGGGGTAGTGGATATCCACTATTTCTCCTCGTAGAACACAAATTGCTGGTGCAATTGTCTGTGTGTAATTTTCTTTTGCCCTGCCATCTACCATTAGGGAATATGAGCAGGTAACTGCTGCTACCATTATAGTTACGTTGTAGGAGGAATATATAAGAGACCCACAGACTACCTTGATTGTAACAAAAAATGTCACCATTGACCTGTGCATTTCGGCATCTGAAGTACAACTGATTTTAGTTTTTAAAAACTGAGAATTCTTCAATTTGAGCTTGGAGTTTTCTTGCTGCCAGAACTTTTTTTCTGACTAAATTGAGGTGGGGGAATAGGAAAGAACATTCATGTATTGCACAAGGGACTATGATATTTATTTAATGAATGCATCCAACTAAGTAACTCTACTTTTACATTAGTTTGGGTCTACTTGTTAGATAGATATATACATCGTTTGTATAGCATGCTTAATAGAAAAACATTCCAAATTCAGAAGCATATTATCAAACTAAGTGTGGAACTGAGTCAGACAAGGAGATGATAGATGACTAAAAGCCTGGCTGAAAAAGTTGATTTTAAGGAGCGCTTCAGAGGAAAGATAGGTAGTAAGGTGGAGAGGTTTAGGGAGGGAATTCCAGAACTTGGGACCAAGAGAGCTGAAACCAATGGAGGTACAAAGGAAATTGCAGATGTACAATAAGGCAGAAGTGGAGTTCTCTGTGTGTTGTAGGGCTAGAGGTGGTTACAGAAAAAGGGAGGGACAAGATTAAGGAAGGATTTGAACACACGGATGAGAATTTTAAAATTGGCTCAGTTCAGCAATGCCTCAGTGTAGTTCAGCAGCACAGGTGTGATGGTTGAATGTGATTTAGTGCAAATCAGGATATTGGCAACAAAAGTTTGGATAACCTTCAGTTTCTGGAGGGTGGAGAGCATTGGAATAGTTGAGTCTGGAGGTAGCAAAGGTGATCATCTGCTGAAGTAGCAGGTGGGCTGAACCGGAGGTGGAGATAGGTGATATTATGGAGGTGGAACTCGGTGGTCTTGGTGATGGAGAGGATATGGATTCCAAATTTCAGTTTAAAGCTTAGAATAGTTTCAAAAGACTAAGATGGAGTCAAGGCAGACGACTGCTGATTTAAGTCTTTGTGGCTTGGAGCTAAGTCCTGAATTTTACTGAAACATAGTGGCGGGGGGTGGGGGAGTAAAAATCGATTTTGACCATGCCTGGTCATGATCATGGGCTATATTAATTGTTTTTTAAAAATCGTCTATACTTGGTGTTGAGGGTGGTGTTTGTCTGCATAGAGCTTTCTCTTGCATTGGGTGAGAGGATATGAGGACAACAGAGTAAATGTCCAAATGTAGACTAGAAATAATATTAAGAGAGGTTCTGTCATTGGAGCTCATTGTTTGTGACTTTACCTTTTAACTGGGAAGACTTTGCATGTGTAGTGTTAGCATAAATTGCATTTTTCTCAATTTACCCAAAGAGGAGTTATAGAGCTTCTTATTTAAATAGCATGTACAATTCTGTTGTGACTGTGCAGAAAAGGAGTCATTACACTCTATTTTGATTATAAGTGCACATAGTGTAGGCAAATGAATTTGTGGAAAACACTTGCGCTTCTTTCCTTACTTCTGGCAAGGGTAGATGAATGGTATTTATGTCTTAGGATCATTTTTAAGGCATCCCAGATTTTGCCAAACAGAAGCAATTGTTAATTATAATTAGTGGGGAACTGTTAACTGTTGGGGATTATATTATGGGTAGAAAAAATTCTATTTAACCTTTGGCGGAGTAGGCTCTTTATAATATTTGCTCTGTTTGAATCACGTGTGTGAGAAGAACCAAAAATCTCCCTCATGATTTGCAATTGTTCATCTGTAACAAAGCAAGGCTGCCTTGGCAATTCCTTCAATTAGGCGAGTCGTTAGATAAATGGTGCTGTTATAAAACAATACTGCAGCATGAAACAATTAAAAAAGTGGGTAAGGTGAAAAATAATAAATTAAATGGAAACACATTGGAAAGGCGTTGGAAAGAAATGCTTGCCCTATACCTTATCTGACAGCAAAACGCATGGTGCTGATATTGCATGCAAAAGAACACAAGCAAAGGGATTTTTTCCAAATGTTGTTGAACACAAAATGGTGCCTGCTTTCCTTTTTTTGAAAAAAAATTTCAACATGATGTTTTTGCCATGCAATACCTTTAAATTGTACTCCATTTGCTAATATTGTTATTATAAATCTTATGGTGCTGCTGCTTGTAGCTACTACCAGGAGATCTGCGGTCGTGGTACGTTGCACTCATCTGTCTTGCACCAAAATATCTTTGATTGTTGATTGGGTCCAAGTAATTTGTGCTGCACCATAACACACAGTATAATAGTTTGAGCAGGAGAATTCATTAAGGCACATTGCTTAGTAAAATGGAGAGATTTTCAACAAAGTAATGGACCAGATTTCTTTTGAAAATAGACTTAATGGGGCTATATCTAGGCCTAAATGTTTAAAGGTTAATTGGTTGCATCAAAGGTCAATTTTTGTAACAATTTTATGAACTGTAAGTGATCAGTGAATTATCTCTGGCAGCTCTGTGGGGACTCAGCACTCAAAAGGCTGATAAAATTATTATTTTTTTTCGTTTTTCTTCATCCTCCTGCCAACTTCTATCCCAGAGGACATATTCCAGGTTCAATCAGCTGTAAGTCTGATTCACCGCAAAACTGCAAACTCACTGTGGGAAATCATAATCACATATTTGACTTCTCTAACCACTTCATCTTGATGTATCACAGTTAGAACTTCACAGTTAGAATTTGAGTTTTATTAATCAAAGGTTGTTAACTTTGCATGTTGGTCTATAGTGCAGGATTATATGAGATCATCAAATATTCAATGCAGTTACTTTGAATGTGAATAATTGGTGAACTTTAAAATATTTGTATAATGGATTTGGTCAACATATATGAAAAATCGTTCACTTTGATTTTCTTACGTCCTGAAGAACAGGTACTTATTCATTTTTAACATTGTTTGATCAGATGTAATTTATCTACTCCTTTCTTTCATAGCAGTAAAGCTGATCCTTTTCTCAGTTCAAAGTATTGTTTAATTTCTTAAGTATGCAAGAATTTAAAGTATAACTGAATATATTAAAATACTTTAGAAAGCAAGAAACTATGGTTATTTGCAGTCCTAGTGTAATAAGGTGGTTTGTGCTGAAATGGGGATAATAATCTCATTGACTCATGACCCAGTAATCGAACAATATATTTTTGTTACTGCCAGGCTTATTTAATGTATAGATATGCTGTTGGAAAAAGAATCACATCTCTGTTGTGCCAGTATATATCTTATATGGTACTCTTAATTTATCATTTTAAACTGCTACCAGCGTTGTCTACCGAACTTCACCCTAACTTTAAATACTGTTCAGAAGCAACCCAAGTTCATGAAGATGAGCGCGGGCTGCAAAAGCTATTCTGCCCACCTAACTCATCCTTTCATTTCAACCTGTTATCATTATATCCTCCTAATGGCATTATTTTATCCAGGAGACAAGTTAAGGTATTAATTATCTACGTTAAGAAGTCAACCACTCAAATGCACCTGAAAAAATATGATTAATACACAAATAATTCACAACTTGTCCATGTCCTGTTGGAAATCTATTCTTTTAACTTTGCCTCCAGAAGTCTACTCAGTCAGTGGGCAGATCTTGAAATTTGCTTCTTTTTTGGAGCTTGCTTTCTTGCACTGGCCTTCCCTCTAAATATTTTAGGAGCATTTGCAGATGCACAACTGAAAATGCATGACTTTGGTTCTGAGTGCTGTCAATGTGGACCACCAACAGGCTGTTGTAGATTGTATTTCCAAAGCCAGATTAGCTGTGATTTGTATTATTGCCATTTTATCCCTTTAGCAAGTCCTTGTATTTGAAAAGTCCAGGAATCAGTAATTATTCCAGATGATGGATGGTGTACAATCCTACCCTGATTCTGCTGTCCTTAAGGCTGATCCTAGCTGATAGATGGTGGTCACTGGTCCAAGTGCAACCTTGTACCACGAATATATACACCCTGCTCATTGGAGCTGTCAAACCACTCTCCCTCTTGCCCATCTACCATTGCTACTTCCAATATTTGTTGGGCATGGTCCTGAATTTTATGGCTTTTGGAGCAACTTTTCCATGACATGGGCAGGAGTAATGGGTTGATGATGGAGTTTTAGGGCCACCTGGAGAGGAAGAGCTAGTATAACTAATGCATTGGTGTTCTGAGACAACCCTTGGTGAGTGCATGACTGGGGAAAGCTGTTCTGCATAGTGTAATGACTTTTTATGTAGTGAACTCTTGTTTTAAGACAGTTTTTAAAAATTCAAATATTTATCCTAATTTTGTATTGCATTTTCAAATATGTACATCTGCAATTTATGAAGCTATTTTATTTAGGTGTACATTCATATGTTTTATCAAGTTAGTGCATGATTAAGGGTACATTCTCAAATATTTTGAGGTTACTCACATTTTCAGAGTGTTTATGCTCATGCATGGTTTATGGAGTTGCTGTTCAGTGTAGTCAGAATGTCAGCACATTGTGTTGCTTACATTGGGACATTGTAGGTTTGGGACAGGGATAGCTTGTTTCTGGTGGGTTTTTTAAAAATTCATTCATGGGATGTGGGTGTCACTGGCAAGGCCAACATTTATTGCCCACCCCTAAATTACCCTTTTATCAGAGGTCATTTAAGAGTCAACCAAATTGCTGTGGGTCTGGAGTCACATGTAGGCAAGGCCAGGTAAAGACGGCAGATTTCCTTCCATAAAGGACATTAGTTGGGGAACGATGGGGAAGCGTCCTGCAATACTAGTTGTCATGTTGATTTGGTGTTTGTGCCCTTTGTGGTCATTGAGCAGGTTGCTACACTAAGTGGATAGTTTGTGTTAATTTGAGTGCCCATATACTTATTGTTCATGTGTAAGCCTTCGTGAGTGTTGCCAAGTTATGTGACCACAGCTGATATCTTAGCTGAGCCCAAACCTGTCCTTGCATGGTGACTTAAAGTAGGAGTTCTGGATGGTGATCAGTAGCCAGAATCTTTATATTTTTTTAACCCCTTCAGTGTGGAGGCACTGAACTCTTCAACGATTATTTTTAGATTAGTTAATCTCCCATGGCATTATGCACAGAGTTGAGAATAAATAGTCTTCAGCTAAATGAGTTAGGCAGTAGGGGATAAACGTATCAGGGTGTGTAGCTGTAATTCAGGCGTACTTTTAAAGTTATTCTCTGTCCTTTAAATATCAAATGAAAGTATAATATATGGGTAAGCAAACAGTTCATGTATTTTGGGAAGCAGTTGGTTGGACCATGGAGGTTTCTTGGTTTTTTGTTTTATTCACTCATGGGATGTGGGCTTCACTGGCTGGGCCAGCATTTATGGCCCATCCCTAATTGCCCTTGAGAAGGTGGTGGTGAGCTGCCTTCTTGAAACACTGCAGTCCATGTGGAGTAGGTACACCCACAGTGCTGTTAGGAAGGGAGTTCCAGGATTTTGACCCAGTGACAGTGAAGGAATGGCGGTATAATTCCAAGTCAGCGTAGTGAGTGATTTGGAGGGGAACTTCCAGGTCGTGGTATTTCCCATCTGCTGCCCTTGTCCTTCTAGATGATAGTGGTCATGGGTTGGCAGGTGCTGTCTAAGGAGCCTTGGTGAATTCCTACAGTGCATCTTGTAGATGGTACACCCTGCTGCTACTGTGCATCGGTGGTGGAGTGAGTGAATATTTGTGGATGTGGTGCCAATCAAGTGGGCTGCTTTGTCTTGGATTGTGTCAAGCTTCTTGAGTGTTGTGGGGGCTGCACTCATCCAGGCAAGTGGGGAGTATTCCATCACACTCCTTATTTGTGCCTTGCAAATGGCAGACAGGCTTTGGGGAGTCAGGTGATGAGTTACTCGTTGCAGGATTCCTAGTTCTTACCTGCTTTTGTAGCCACAGTATCTATATCACTAGCCCAGTTCAGTTTCTGGTCAATGGTAACCCCCATGATGTTGATAGTCGGGGATTCAGTAATGGTAATGCCATTGAATGCCAAAGAATGATGGTTAGATTCCCTCCTGCTGTAGATGGTCATTGCCTGGCACTTGTGTGGCGCGAATGTTACTTGCCACTTGTCAGCCCAAGCCTGGATATTGTTTAGATCTTGCTGCATTTGTGCATAGGCTGCTTTTGTATCTGATGAGTCATGAATGGTGCTGAACAGTATACAATCATCAGCGAACATCCCTATTTCTGACCTTATGATGGAAGGAAGGTTATTGATGAAGCAGCAGAAGATGGTTGGGCCCAGGACACGAGCCTGAGGAACTTCTGCAGTGATGTCCTGGAGATGAGATGACTGACCTCCAACACGAACAACCATCTTCCCTTGTGCTAGGTATGACTCCAACCTGTGGAGAGTTATCCCCTGATTCCCATTGACTCCAGTTTTGTTAGGGCTCCTTGATGCCAAACTCTGTCAAATGCTGCCTTGATGTCAAGGGCATTCACTCTCGCCTCACCTCGGGAGTTCAGCTCTTTTGTCCATGTTTGAACTAAGGCTGTAATGAGGTCAGGGGCTGAGTGGCCCTGGTGGAACCCAAACTGGGTGTCAGTGAGCAAGTTATTGCTAAGCATGTGCCACTTGATAGCACTCTTGATGACCCCTTCTGTTACTTTACTGATGATCAAGAGTAGTGTTATGGCAAAGCTGATGGTAAATACTCAGTTGTTCAAATCCCAAAGGGAAACTTGAAACAAATGCCACAACTTGCTTTGCAATTTGTATAAATTTCAGGATGTGTGCCTTGAATTCAGTAGTCATAAGACCATCAAGTCTTAGATTTTAATTATTTTTAAGCACATACATGGATTTACAAATTACGACTATGATAACTTCTAAAACCCCTAGTCAATCAAACTCCCAGTTACACTTTCATTAAGGCAACAATAAGGCACACAGATTTTAAAAGACTCAGGAAAATAAACATGATACCTTGAACCAGTCGAATTCAAAGTCAGTTTTCTCAACTTCACTTCTTTGAAAACAGCAGCTTGAGACATTGATCCTGAAGGCTTTTCACACTTGTTAGATCTTAAAAATGCCATCCCTTGCACACAGCCTTCACTCCTTTATACAAACTTTCCCCATTTAAATACAAATTCCCATTGTTTCACTATGTCTTTGGACTTTACCTTACTGATCATAAAAAAATTGTCATTGTGCTAATTTTACCAGTAATCTTTGGGAAAAATGAACACTATTTCTTAACTTCACCTGGCTAGGTGTGATAGCTCACTGCTCCTTTGAAAACAATCAAGTCTGGTTTATTTAAAAATGCAAATGTCCTTTTAGACCTTACGTTCTAAACTTCCGATATTCCTCTTCCCTGAATTGCCACATGCATTCAAGCTTCCTTCCGTGCACTCACACTGACTCAGTTGTGTCAACAGTACACCACTGCTTCACATGCCCTTAGTAAAGAGTTACAGATCTTCAGCTGTCTCTTTGGACCTTCTGGCTTCTTGCTTTAAATCTGCTTCCTGCAGCTTTCTTCTCTCTAAGCCTGAAGCTTGAAGCTTTCCTCTCTGATCCTTACTTTCACTTTCACAGGACAGGACCTTTTCCCGACTCCTGCTCATCTTTTGACTAGAAGATCTTCTTGGGACCCCTTCTTTCTGTCTCACTCCTTGGCTTTGGGAACTTTCAGTTCTTCTGGGAGATCTACTCTCTCTATAGTTC
Organism: Cetorhinus maximus; assembly: GCF_964194155.1. Classification (NCBI taxonomy): domain Eukaryota; kingdom Metazoa; phylum Chordata; class Chondrichthyes; order Lamniformes; family Cetorhinidae; genus Cetorhinus; species Cetorhinus maximus. Next base: position 114,323,579 of record NC_135879.1, on the reverse strand, counting down.
CCTCTACCGGTAGACTGCTAACAGCTTGGTATCTCCCTTGAGATTCAAAACTCATTTGACATTCACTGTAACTTTAACTTTAGAGGAGCTCACCTGAGATTTTTACACTTATTTCCCTCAGCAGTCCGCTAGTATGTCAGCTAGAGAGAAACTAAAACTGCTCCCTTCAACTTCCATCATAATGACCAACTGGGCTCAAATTGCTTTTGGTGTGTGCATGCGTCACTCCCCTTGAAGAGTCATAAAAATCTTTATAGAAATCAAGATATACAAACAGAACTTTAGACCTGTTGTCTCCACTCAAAAATTAAACTACATCCCAGGTTTCATCGTTTAACCAACAAGTAGAAAAAAATATAAGTTTAACTGAAACTTAAGAGATATACCTTATTCCTCACACACACTAATACACACAAAAAGCTTACTTAAACTATCTCTATTTCCTAACACTGGTTAGAAAGTCTGTGCAGACAAAGATTTTTTAATGTATTAGATTGTTTGATTTCTAGTAATCTGGCTGTCAATAAGAAATAACTAATTTTATTAAAACTTGTAACAATTTTACAGTGTTCTGTATCTTCTGCTATTTTACAAATCTCATCTGGTCAGTACAATGCATTGTCAAGCCTGCATCCAATATGTTGCTTAATTGCACTTATTGATACTAATCGATGATCTTGGTTCTTATATTTAAACTTTACCGTAGCTGTGATTACACAGACTAGCAACTGAATTTAGTTTCCAGCGTTCGCAGTATTTTGCTTTTAACTGAATTTGGGACCCCACTGGTCTGTAAGGTTCAGCCACTGGCTAACCTTTCTTACCACCTGCACGTATATTTAAAGTGTTTGAAGCATTTATTTTAAGTTTTTAATCTTGATTTTCTGCCACGACAGATTGAGAAACTATTTTTAATCTGAGGTAATGAGACCTTTTTTTCCTATTTTTAGATATTTGCTTTGGAAATGATGCATGTTTTTAGGCAAGTAAATACCCGCAGTACAGACCTTAAATTACTATTAGCTTTAGGAGTAGATGTAACAAAATTAATAGTAATTCACTGCAGGGCAATATTAATAGCTGCATGGCGAAGCATATTATTCAGCTTCCTTTAAATTACTGAATATTCTAATTAACTGGATAATCAGACCTCCGGGGTAACAACCGAGCGCTTACTGTGTAATTATGTGCTACTGAAATTTGTACACCATAATTAAACATTGGAAAGTCCCCGGCTGATGGTGTATAAACTCTAGTGATATGCACCTGCGGGGCAAATCTGCAGCTGTGAGTTTTGTGATTGAACTCAATGTTATGACCGGGAAACTGCACAATCGTGCCTAATTTCTTTTTCACCCTACAATATAGGCCTGATTGTTCCGGTTCGGAACTTCAGTGACAGGGATAACACTATTGTATCATATTGAATCAAATGAAAGGAGCTGATGAGAGTACCACTTCCACTCTATGTACTCTTTGCTGAAAAGATATAAAATGACATTAATCACATCATTTAATGTAGAACTTCAGCAATATTAGGTGGATTGTTATTAGGGTTGTTCATAATAGAGATAATCCGTGCTTTAAGGTATTATTGACCTTAAATGGTTTCTAAGATATAATGTTAAGTTAATTAAATTCAAAATTGTTTCACTTTATTTCTTATCTCCAACTGTACTGGAACTAAATTACAGCATTTGTGTTTGGTTGGAATAATTAGTTTTGTTCATTTGTATGAATGCTGAGCTTTACAAGATGGTTATATTTTGAAACATACCTTTAATTCAAAAGTAGAACAGACAATTTGAGATGAGCGCCTCAACTTGGAGACATGTCCATGTGATCCAGCTGCATGGGAAGAGAAACCCATTGAGGTTTTGAGATCTTTTTCACAGTACCTCATAGAAAAATGATAGCTGCTGTCTGAGATGTAGAGACAAAGGAGCTACTGCTGTGAAAAGACAGGTGAACTGTTTTTTGTGTTAGCAACAAAGGATGCTGGTGAGAGTTTGGTTTCAGTTCAAAGGAAGGGAACAGACAAGGCTCCTGAAGATTTAAGGAATGGAGAGTCACCAAGGTGTGCCTTGCTGGTGATAACCATATCTGGGAAAACTTGGCCTGAGTGGATTGATTGTTGAAGGACTTGAAGTTTTGACCTGGTGTGATGTGGAGTTTTAATCTCGAGAGCTGAGAATGTCTGAGAATGTTCCTGTAATGCTACATATCTGCCAGATGTATGGCATTGCGTAGAAGGGTTTTTAAAATTCATTCATGGGATGTGGGCATCGCTGGGTGGGCCACCATTTATTGTCCATCCCTAATTGCCCTTGTGAAGGCATAAGACATATTTCAGTTATATTAGTTCATGATTGCAAAACAATCTTTTCCTTAGTTTGATGTATTAGTTGTCTGTTTAATTGATTTAGTTTGTTTGCTACAGTAAAAGTATTAAATGAAATCTTGTCCACCAGTTTATTCCCATTGGTCATTTGGGAAAGTCATCTTTCTTTAAAAGTTATTGGTCTCTATGGGGATATAAACAAATTGGGGCTCTTGAAGGATCGGACACAGGGGCTGTAAAACAGATACACTGGAATTTTACAGCGTTTAAGAAAACAAGATTTCACATTTATCTTTGCTGTATTCAGTGAAAAATCAACATGATTATTTTTAATGCTCAGGTCTTTTTGGAAAGAGAAGACTTGTCTGTTAGTGTTTGATAACAAAACAAGGTTAATTTGAAGGCTGTGGCAGAGAAATTAGGGGTCAACTTGAAATCAAGAGCTAAAAAGGCAGGGATTATAGCAAAATAAAAACAAAAAACTGCGGATGCTGGAAATCCAAAACAAAAGCAGAATTACCTGGAAAAACTCAGCAGGTCTGGCAGCATCGGCGGAGAAGAATAAAGTTGGCGTTTCCAGTCCTCGTGACCCTTCAACAGTTCTGTTGAAGGGTCACGAGGACTGGAAACGCCAACTTTATTCTTCTCCGCCGATGCTGCCAGACCTGCTGAGTTTTTCCAGGGATTATAGCAATATTGGTTCAGCACTTGAACCTTGAGGAGGAAAAGGGTGATCCCAATGGCACTTGAGTTGCGTTAGCTGGACTCCAGTTACAAATTAAACAGCTTGAATTTGAGAAAGAAAGAAATGAAAAAAACTTGAATTGGGAAGACACGGAAAAGGAAGAAGTGAAATGTAGAAACTTGAATTAGAATTTCAACGAGGTGGACAGAAAAACAGAAAGGAAAGGAATAGGGTAAAAGACAAAGTTTCAAAGAGAAAAAGAAGTGAAAAAAAATGGAACTGGACAGAGAAAAGTTTAGATTACATGAACAAGAGGTGCATTGGAACTTGAGGATGACTCAGAATTAACTCCTGATTTTAAATTGGCAAGGAATATTTGCTTAGTGCCTAAATTCAGTGAGGAAGGCATTGAAATGTACTTTTCTGGTTTAAAAAAACAAAGCTGAAGTGGCCAAAAGAAAATTGGACTATTTTACTGTAGTGCGTTCATTGGGAAAGCTTTGGAAGTATATTTCATCTCTTTCTGACACCAGTCTGGTGACGATGATAAGTGAAAGCTGCTGTTCTCAATGCCTATGAGTTAGTTCCAGAGGCTTACGGACAGAAATTTAAGGGAGAAACAGAATCAGATTTTTGTGGAATTGGCTAGAGAAAAGGAAATGGTGTTTGATAGGTAGTATAGGTCAATGAAGGTTGAACAGTACTTGAAATCTTTAATGAGGTATTTCTGATGGAAGAATTTAAAAATAATGCCCTTTTGGGATAAGGTCCCACCTGGAGAACAAAATTCCTAAGATAAGGGAGACTGTAGTAGTGGCAGACAACTGAGTTGTTTTGCAAGCAAATTAGTAACAGACCTTTGTTTGGGAACTCAGAGAAACTCGAGATAAAAAATCTGATTTTAGTGAGGCCAACGGCCTCAGGGAAGAAACCGGATAGTAAGAGAGAGACGCAGTCTGGAAGGTAAGTTTGATTGAAAAGGGCCCACATGTTATCTTAGTCATAAAAAAAGACGTGCAGACTAAATGTTGGAAACTAAAAGGTAGGGAAGTCAGCTGTTATTCTGAGATACAGGATGAGCACAGTCACTGACGTTGGCCGATGACAGGAATTTCCAGAAAGTTCGCTAAATAAAAATGTAATGATATGGGGCATTGATGGAATTTGTTTATCCGTTCTTTTGTATAGAGTTAATTTAAAATGTGACATAATTACCGGTCCTATAATCATTGGTGTGTTCATAATTTTTCCATGCTGAAATGGATTTCTTGCTCAGAAATGACTTGGCTGGGGATAAAACATTGCTGTTTTCAGGAGAGCTTGTTGAGGTTGTTGAAACTGAAGTTGTATAGGGGGAAAAAAAAGTGATTTAAAAAAATCATGACTTTCTGTAATCCTGCTGTGAAAAGTAATGTTTTGACTAAAGATATGTCTGAAGAGTCAGAAACTCCGCCTGCTAATTTAAAAATAATGTTGGAGCATCAGGCTGAAAAGAAACAGTTAACGACAGTTGGAGATGAGTTAAAGCCACCTGAATTAAAAATACAAGAAAAACACGAGCAAGGTGAGCCAAGGCAGAGAGCAACAGTACTCGGCTAATGATGTAACAAAGAAAAGGAATGCTTTCAAGGAGAGTGGAATAGCTGAATCCAGGGCTGACATGATAGAGCTTTGAGGAAGGATTTATGTTCTTGAATGTAAACAAAAAACTTCAAAATGATGAGGCAATTGCTGTTGCTAGCATGGAATTAAATAGACCTCAAACTCTATTGGAGGACAAAAGCAATAAGAGAGTTGTGAACTGAATAAAAAGGAATGCTAAGCATCAAAATAATAAAGTTCTTAATACAGCTAAAGTGGTTTTTACTTGACACAGAAATGAACTTCTTGCACATAGGTCTGCGTCACCTAGAAAAGAAAACTGAAAGGTTAAACCATGCAATAAAATTCCATGGAATAAAAGGGACATTAGCAATGTGGATACCAAATTGGGTGAGTAATGGTTAATGGATATTTTTCATGCTGGAGGAAGGTTTGTAGTGGAGTTCCCCAGGGGTCGGTTTTAGGATCCTTGTTTTTTCTGGTATATATTAATGATCTAGATCATGATGTACAAGGGGCAATTTCAAAGTTTGTGGATAATAAAAAACTTGGAAGCATTGTAAATTGTGAGGAGGACAATATAGAACTTCAAAAGGACATAGACAAGCTGGTGGAGTGGACATATAGGTGGCAGATAAAGTTCAATACAGGGAACTGAGAGGTGATTCATTTTGGTAGGAAGAACATGGAGAGACAATGTAAAATAAGGGGTACAACTCTAAAGGGTATGCAGGAATAGAGGGACCTGGGTGTATATGTGCATAAGTCATTAAAGGTGGCAGGACAGGTAGACAGAGCAGTTAGTAAAGCATATAGTATTCTAGGCTTTATTAATAGGGGCATAGGGTACAAGAGCAAGGAGGTTATGCTGAACATGTATAGGACACTAGTTAGACCTCAGCTGGAGTATTGTGTACAGTTCTGGTTGCCACACTTTAGGAAGGATGTGAACATATTGGAGAGAGTGCAGAAGAGGTTTATGAAATGGTTTCACGGATGAGAAACTTCAGTTATGAAGACAGATTGGAGAAGTTGGGACTGTTCTCCTTGGAGAAGAGAAGACTAAGAGGAGATTTGAAGAGGAGTGGTGTTCAAAATCATGAGGGGGCTGGACAGAGTAGATGGGGAGAAACTGTTCCTGCTCGTAAGAGAATCAAAAATGAGAGGACATGGATTTAAAGTGATTTACAAAAGAAATAAATAAGATGTGTGCGTCTGGAATGTACTGCCTAGTGTGGTGGAGGCAGGTTCAATCAAGGCATTCAAGAGAACATTCGATGATTATTTAAATACAAACAATGTTCAGGGTTAAGAGGAAAAGGCAGGAGATTGGCACTGAGTCATAATGCTCATTCGGAGAGCTGGTGCAAACATGGTAGGTCGAATGGCCGCCTTCTGCACCGTAACCATTCTGTGATGTGAAAAATAATTTAAAGATAAAAATTATCCTGAATTTAAGCAGGATGAAAGTGAATTCAATTGCTCTTGTCAATGTTTGGTTGGTTGAAACTGTTTTTAAAAGACTTGGATATTCAAAAAAATACATGCAGGCATCAAAGAAAATGAAGATCTGGAGTTAGAATCTGAACAGAGTGGTTCAGTTTGTTTGTTTGTTTAAAAAGTGAAAACCCCGATGACAATTTAGTCACAAACAAAAACAGAAAATGCTGAAAAAATTCAGCAGGCCAGACAGTATCTGTGGAGAGAGAAAGAGTCCACGTGACCCTTCTTCAGAGCTATAGAGAAGTAGTAATGTGATGAAATTTATACTGTTTAAGGGGGATGGAGCAGGTGAAGCTGGATAGAAGGCCAGCGACCGGCAGGGGCAAAGGAGAGATTAACAAAGATGTCATGAACAAAAGGATAAAGGGAGTGTTAATGGTAGTGGTAAGGGCTAAAAAGGTGCTGATAGTGGCATTAAGATAAGAAAGCAGAATGTGATAATAGCAGGACAAGGGTAAGCACTCTGAAAAGAACACCATGAACAAGTAATAGATGGCTCTTATGGGGGTGGGGTAGGGAGAGGGGGCAGCGATAGGGGGAAAAAAGGGTCAAAATGAGATGTGAAGGGCGATAACTGAATGAAAATAAAAATAAGTGGATAAAAAATGAAAATGAATTTTGAAAAAAGGGATAAAAAAGGGGTGTAGATAGAGGAGAAAGTTAATGGTCTGAAGTTGTTGAACTCCGTGTTAAGCCCGGAAGTCTGGAAAGTGCCTAATCGGAAGGTGAGGTGCTGCTCCTCCGGTTTGTGTTAAGCTTCACTGGACCATTGCAACAGGCCAAGGACGGGACATGTGGGCATGAAAGCAGGATGGTGTGTTGAAATGGCAAGCGACAGGAAGGCCTGGGTCATGCTTGCGGACAGATTAAAGGTATTCCACAAAGCGGTCACCCAGTCTGCGTTTAGTCTCCCCAATGTGGAGGAGACCGCGTTGGGTGCAGCGAATGCAGTATACCAAATTGAAGGAGGTGCGGGTGAAGCGCTGTTTTACCTGAAAGGAAAGTTTGGGCCCTTGGACGGTGAGGAGGGGGAAGTAAAGGGGCAGGTGTTGCGCCTCCTGCGATTGCATGGGAAGGTGCCGTGGGAAGGGGATGAGGTGTTGGGGGTGATGGAGGAGTGGACCAGGGTGCCCTGGAGGGAATGGTCCCTGCAGAATGTTGACGAGGGGGGCAAGGAGGAGATGTGTTTGATGGTGGCCTCATGCTGGATTTTGGCAGAAATGGCAGATGATGATCCTTTGAATGCGGAGGCTGGTGGGGTGAAAAGTGAGGACAAAGGGGACCTTATCATGGTTCTGGGAGGGAGAGGAAGGTGTGAGGGCAGAGTCGTGGAAGATGGGTTGGACATGGTTGAGGACCCTGTCAACCACATGGGTGGGAAATCTCGGAGAAGGAAGACATGTCAGAAGCGCTGTTTGGGAAGTGGCATCATCGGAACAGATGCAACGGAGACGAAGGAACTGAGAGAATGGGACGGAGTCCTTACAGGAAGCAGGGTGTGAGGAGCTGTAGTCGAGGTAGCTGTTGAAGCCGGTGGGCTTGTAATGAATATTTGTGGACTGTCTATCACCAGAAATGGAGACAGAGGGGTCAAGAAAGGGGAGGGAAGTGTCGGAGATGGACCATGTGAAGGAAATGGAGGAGTGGAAATTGGAAGCAAAATTTTTCCAGGTCCAGACGAGAGCATGAAGCGGCACCAAAACAGTCATCGATGTACCGAAAAAAGAGTTGTGGGAGGGGGCCGGAGTAGGACTGGAACAAGGAATGTTCCACATACCCCATAAAGAGACGGGCATAACTGGGGCCCATGCGAGTACCCATAGCCACACCTTTTATTTGGAGTAAGTGAGACGAGTTTAAGGAGAAATCTTTCAGTGAGGGAACTAGTTCAGCCAGACTCAGAGTGGTGGTGGATGGGAATTGTTCGGGCCTCTGTTCAAGGAAGAAGTGGAGAGCTCTCAGACCATCCTGGCAGGGGATGGAGGTGTAGAGGGATTGGACGTCCATGGTGAAGAGGTGGTGGTCGGGGCCAGGGAACGGGAAATTGTTGATACGATGTAGGAATCACGATTATAGGTGGGAAGAGACTGGAGAAGAGGAGAGAGAATGGAGTCAAGATAGGAAGAAATAAATTCCATGGGGCAGGAACAGGCTGACAAGATCGGTGTACCGGGACAGTCCTGTTTGTGGATTTTAGGAAGGAGGGTCTGGTGTTTCGTGTCTGGCTTTAAAGAACAAAAGAATCCAGAGGATAGGGGATTTCTTCTTGGATTCTAATTCACAGCCACCAATACTCAGAGGCCAGGTGGTTTACCAGCAATCAGTAATGTTGCTCTTGACAGAATAAAAACAGACCAAGCAAATTTTTACACCTTTTGGGCCCACCGTGTATCCCAAGTCCAGACTATGAACAATCCAATACAGGTTTTTAAAAGCATCATGAAGGTTGCAAAACCAAGTTATAGTCTTTTAACCAAGGCCATGAAAAAGCCACACAGACTACACAACATTAAAAGGGAGACCTTTTGCGATGATTGGAAAGAAATTAATCAACCAGTAGTGAAAGAAACTCTCCTTTGCAGGAGAATGGGGACTCTAAGAACCCCCACAAGCTGGACTTTAAATCCTAATTGTCACATGCAGTTGGTTATTTTTGTTAAGCCCACAATGCTGCTAAGATAGAATGATTAATGCTGAAATGTGACAAAAAGAGAATGAATGTTACCTGTACCATGTATAATTTAGTTGTTAAAATGTTTACAATGTTGTAATTTGTTGTATTTTGATGATATGGGGGATAAAGTCATTTATCATTTTTATGTGGGGAGGTGTCATGAACCCTGAACTTTACAAGATGTTTTGAAATGTACCTTTAGCTCAAAGTAAAACAAAGAATTCCAGATGAGCACCTCAATTCTGAGACATGCCATGTGATCTGGTTGACATGGGGAAAGAAACCAAACAGAAAACCGTAGCTCTGAGGAAGGGTCATATGGACTCGAAACGTCAACTCTGTTTCTCTCTCCACAGATGCTTTAAGACCTGATGAGTTTTCCAGCATTTTCTGTTTTTGTTTAAGAAAATCGTTAAGTTGGGGAAGCTGTTTTAACACCTTTCCATAACAGTATCTCTCAGAAAAAGAACAGTTGCTGTTCGAGATGCAGAGGTTAAGATGCTACTGTTGTGGGAATGCAGGGTGAGCTGATTTTTTTGTGTCAACAACCAAACAGGATGCTGGTGAAAGCTTGGTTTCTGTTCAAAAGGAAGGGGATAGAATAGATAGGGCCCTTGAATATTTAAAGAATGGAAAGTCACCAAGGTCTCCCTTGCTGGTAGTAATCATATCGAGGAAAATTTGGGCTGAGTGGAATGACACTGGAAGATTTGACATGGTGGGGAGAAGTGAACCTCAGTTAGAGAGGTGGAAGTGACTGTAGGACTGTTCATGTAATGCTACGTGTCTGCCAGAAGTGTGTTGTGTAAAATTAGACATATGTTGGTTGTGTTAGTGAATGTGAAACTTGTTCCTTTAGTTTGATACATTCGTTGCCTGTTAATTCATGTTTGATCTAGGTTGATTTTAATTTGCTAAACGTGAACAAACTAAAATCAACCTAGATCAAACATGAATTAACAGGCAACTAATTCATCAAGCTAAAAGAGAAAGGTAAATTTGGGAAATTCAACTCTTTTTAAAAAGTTGTCGGGCTCTACAGGGCTCATAAGTTGAGAATATGTTCAAGGCCCAACTGTTAAGGGGAAAGAATAAAAAAGCATTTGATAGTGTTAACATTTTCAAGGAATCAAACATTTCACATGGACACTTTGGCCCAGTGAGGAAGTTATCGTGTATATAAAGGGACTGCAGTGAATGTTGTGCGTATATATAGACTTGCAAAAGGTATTTGATAAGCTGCTACGTGAGTCTCTTCTGCAAAATTGAAATAGCATCATATTAAAGAGAATGTGGTTGCTGAAGAAAAGAGGGCTATTACAGACACAAAAAGACTAAGGGTAAATGAATGTTAACGATTAGTGGGATAAGAGCGAGATTTTTCCTATTAATTTGTGGATGGCTTCATGTCCATTTATCCTTCCTTTTGTGTCGGTCTAGGTTGCTAATACCAAATTAAGGGGATTGGGAAGCTGCGAAGAGAAGCACAGGAGGTTGAAGTTCATGGAAGGGGGTTGCGTAACTATGTGGCTGATACTATTCGTGCAGCGAAATGTGAAATGATACATTTAAGGGAAAATCAAGGCATAAAAGTTAACTCTTAATAGTAAGAATCTTCAGTGGAAGAACAAAATATTGGAATGTGGAAATCTATGGCAATACATTACATTTTTTGTACATGCAAACAAAGTTCTAACCCTTGAATTAATAACATTTGTATAGGGTCATGTGCTCCCTTGTAAACTGCTATGTAAATACTTTCCATAGTGATTCTCAATTGTAATTAATATTTCCTTTGGTACCAATAGGCGACATGAACTGAAGTTTGTGTTCATTTTATGATTTGCCGGACAAACCGCTATATGTTGCTGTATCACCCAGCAGGGAGTTGTTACCAAGAGGATGCCTTTTCTTGCCATGTCTATCCTTTATCATAAAATCCTACACTGGACTATTTCCTCCCATTCCTATTTCCTCCTATTCCTACAGCCTTGCATCACCTTCTGGATCCTTGGTCCTTCAATTCTAGCCTCAGCTTTGGTTGGAGCCCTAATATAAGTATGCTATTAGCTCTTAATAATTCTGTATTGACACAACTTTATTTAGTGCCTTTAGCAAAATAACATGTCCCAAGGCATTTCACTGGACCATTAGAAAACAGAATATGACATTGAGCTACTTCAAAAGATATAAGGTCAGGCAATCAAAAGTTTGGGCAAAGAGGTAGGTTTTAAGGAGCACCTTGAAAGAGGAAAATTTGGATATAAGGAGGGGTGAAGCCATGAATGGATTTGAAAACAAGAATGAGAATTTTAAAATCAAGGTTTGATTTACTGGGAGCCAGTGTAGGTCAGTGAGCACAAGGGTGATTGGTGAATAGAATTTGTTGAGAGTTAGGATACAGGCAGCTAACTTTGGATGATCTCAAGTTTATGGAGGGTAGAATGTGGTAGATAAGCCAGGAGTTTGTTGGAATGGTCAAGTCTCAGGGTAACAAAGGCATAAATGAGGGATTCAGGAGCAGATGAGCTCAGGCAGGGCAGTGTTTTGGAGGCGATAATAGGCAGTTTTACTGATGGTGCGACTATATAGTTGGAAGCTTATCTCTTGGTCAAATGTGACACTAAGGTGGCTTGTCTGGTTTAGTCTCAGAGAGTTTGCCAGGGAGAGGGATGGAATCAGTAGCTTGGGAAGGGAGTTTGGAGGAGGGACCAATTACAATGGTGTTCCGTCTTCCCAATATTTAATTAAAGGAAATTTCTGCTCATCCATTACAGAATGTTGGATAAGCAGTCTGATAATTTAGCAACAGTGGAGGAGTTGAGAAAGGTAGTGGTGAGGTAGAGTTGGGTGTTGTCAGCATACATGAGAAATGGAGCTTTGCTTTCAGATGACATCTCTAAGGGGCAGCCTGTAAATGAAAAATAGGGGGCCAGGGTTAAATCCTTGGGCGATTCCAGAGGTAATGGTATAGAAGCAGGAAGAGAAGCCATTGCACTCTGCTTATGAGTAGATAGATGAGAATGGAAGGGGAAAGTTTTAGTGTGCAAGGTAGGGAGGGAGCAAAATTCTTCAGTTGCACCCAGGAGGACTTTTTTTAGCCAATACGTAGAAAGCCCAACAAGGGAGGGGAAGGGGCAGTTCTGGACCTAATATTTGGAAATGAGCACGGGCAGGTGGAAGGAGTATCAGTTGAGGAGCATTTTGGAGCTAGAGACCATAACTCAGTTAGATTTAGGGTAGTTATAGAAAAGGATAAAGTTAGGCCAGGAATAAAGTTTCTAAACTGGGGAAACGCTAATTTTACTAAGATGAGCTATGATTTGGCCCAAGTGGACTGGGAGCAGCTACTTTAGATAAAACTGTGTCAAAGCATTTGGAGGCATTCAAGGAGGAAATAGCAAGAGTACGGGGCAAATATGTTCCTGGAGTGGGGCTAAGACTGGAGAACCCTGGATGTCAAGGGGCATAAAGGTTAGGATTAAGAAAGAGAAGCTTACGTCAGATACCGAGGGCCCAATATGGGATAGTCCCTAGAGGAGTATTAAAAAGTGCAGGGGGAGCATAAAAAGGAAATTAGGAAAGTGAAGAGAGTGCATGAGAAAGCATAGCTGGGTAGAATGAAGGAAAACCCAAAGGTGTTTTTTTAAATATATAAAGAGCAAGAGAATAACTAGGGCCAATTTAGAGGTAATCTGTGTGTGGACCCAGAAGACATGTATACAGTCCTTAACGAATACTTTGTGTTGGCCTTCACAATGGAAAAGGACAACGCAGGTCTCGACATCAGGGTGGAGGACTGTGAAATATTAGAGGAAATTAACATAGAGAGAGAGGAGGTACTAACGGGTTTAGCGGTCTTAGAAGTGGATAAATCCGCAGGCCTGGATGAGATGTATACCAAGCCATTGAGGGGGGCAAGGGAAGAGATATCAGCGGCCCTGTTAGTAATTTTCAAATAGTTTCTGGCCACAGGTGAGGTGCCAGAGGACTGGAGGACTGCTAATGCTGTCCTATTATTAAAAAAGGGAGGAAGGGAAGGACCAGAAAATTACAGGCCAGTCAGTCTAACCTCGGTGGTGGGGAAGTTACTAGAAAGAATTCAGAGGGACAGAATATATCTGCACTTGGAGAGACACAGATTAATCAGGGATAGTCAGCATGGATTTGTTAAGGGAAGGTTATATTTGACAAATTTGATCACATTTTCTGAGGAGGTAACCAGGCGTGTTGATGAGGGTAATGCATTTGATGTGGTCCACATGGACTTTAGCAAGGCTTTTGATAAAGTCCCTCATGGCAGACTAGTCAAGAAAGTAAGAGCCCATGGGATCCACAGCAAAGTGGCAATTTGGATCCAAAATTGGCTGAGAAGCAGGAAGCAGAGGGTGGTGGTAGAGGGATGTTTGCGTGACTGGAAGCCTGTTTCCAGTGGGATTCCGCTCGGTGCTGGAGCCCTTGCCATTTGTGGTGTCCATAAATGATTTGGATTTAAATGTAGAGGGTATGATCAAGAAGTTTGCAGATGACATGAAAATTGGCAGGGTGGTTAAAAAGTGAGGAGGATAGCTGTAAACTGTAGGAGGATATCAATGGACTGATCAGGTGGGCATAGCAGTGCCAAGTGGAATTCAACCTGGAAAAGTTTGAGGTAATGCACTTGGGGCGGGGCGGGGACTAACAAGGCAATGAATTACACTATGAATGGTAAGACCTGGAAAGTACTGAAGATCAGAGGGACCTTGGTGTGCATATCCATAGATCCCTGAAGGTAGCAGGACAAGTAGGTAAGGTGGTTAAGAAGACAAAAGAATATTTGCCTTTATTAGCTGAGGAATAGAATATAAGAGCAGGGAGGTTATGCTGGAACTGTATAAAACGCTAGTTAGGCCACAACTGGAGTACTGCGTGCAACTCTGGTCACCACATTATAGGAAGGATATGATTGCACAGGAGAGGCTGCAGAGGAGATTTATCAGGATGCTGCCTGAGCTGGAGGGTCTGAGCTATGAGGAAAGGTTGGATAGGCTGTGGACGTTTTCCTTGGAGCAGCAAAAGTTGAGAAGGGACCTGATAGAGGTGTATAAGATTATGAGGGGCATAGATGGGGTGGATAGGAAGGCATTTTTTCTATTAGTAGAGGGGTCAATAACCAGGGGGCATAGATTTAAGGTAAGAGGTAGAGGGCTAACAGGGGAGTTGGAGAAATTTTTTCACCCAGAGGGTGTGGGAGTCTGGAACTCACTGCCTGAAAGGGTGGTTGAGTCAAAAACTTTTGTAACATTTAAGAAGTATTTAGAAATTCACTTGCGTTGCCATAGCCTCCGGAGGTATGAGCCAAGCGCTGGAAAATGGGATTAGTGCAGTCAGATCTTTGTTGACCGGCATGGACACGATGGGCTAAATGGCTTCCTCCTGTGTTGTAAATGTCGGAGAGTCAATGGAACTAGGTGAGGGCAGTTCCATCCAGCTGGGATGGTAGTGGAAAAGCTGCGGATGAGGATGCTGTGGTCAACCATGTCAAAGGGTGCAGGCAATTCGAGGAGAGATAGTTAACCATTGTAATACTTTAGACATTCTACTTTAGATTGCTACATTGGAAGAATTGCTACATTTCAATGTGATGAGAAGGTATCTAGTCAGGATAAAATGGAACCAGAGACCAACAGAAAAAACTGTATTGGACGAGTTCATAATCCTTAAGAAGGAGATGCTTTAGTTAAAGGCCAATGTTCTGTTCAGGTGAGGTGGGGTAGAATGTCTCCCCTCTTTTCCCACTCCTTGTTTGATCATAAAAGTATTTTTTATAAAGGAGGAGGGTGATAAGGCAGAGGTCATGGTACATGTTGGTACCAATGACAAAGGTAGAAAGAGGGATGAGGTCTTGCGTCAAGAATTCAGGGAGCTAGGCAGTAGACTAAAAAGCAAGACCTCGTGGGTTGTAATCTCTGGATTACTCCCAGTGCCACATGCTAGCGAGCTCAGAAATAGGAGAATAGCACAGATGAATACGTGGCTTAAGAGTTGGTGCAGGAGGGAATGTTTTAGATTCCCAGATCACTGGGACCGTTTTTGGGAAAGGTGGGACCTGTACAAGCAGGACGGTCAACATCTGAACCAGAGCGGGACTAACATCCTTGTGGGCAGGTTTGCTAGTGCTGTTGGGAGGAGTTTAAACTAATTCGGCAGGGGAGGAGTCACAATGTTAGCAGAAGAGGGACACATCATAATACAGTAAAAGAATCAAGTCTGAGGGAGTATAGCTGCATTAAGTTTCAAGGGAGTAAGGCAAGGCTGGATGGCCTCTAATGCCAGGAGTATTACAGGTAAAATGGATGAGTTAAGGGTGAGGATTGACACGTGGAATTGTGATATAGTAGCCATCACTGAGACGTGGTTGAGGGAGGGGCAGGATTGGCAGCTCAACATTCCGGGATATAGAATCTTCAGGCGAGACAGGGGAGGCGGTAAAAGAGGAGGAGGCATTGCATTATTAGTTAAGGAGTCAGTTACTGCAGTAAGGAGAGATGGTATCTTGGAGGGGGCATCAAATGAAGATTTGTGGGTAGAGCGTAGGAATAAAAAAGTGGCAGCCACATTGTTAGGTGTTTATTATAGATCCCCAGATAGTCACTGGGAAATTGAAGAGCAAATATGTGCACAATTTGTGGAGGTGTGTAAAAACAATAACAATAGGGTAATTCTATTAGGTGATTTCAACTTTACCAACATTAATTGGGATAGACATAGTGTTAAGGGCTTGGATGGAGTAGATTTCTTGAAATGTGTACAGGAGAACTTTAGGTCAATAGAGGGTCCGACAAGGGACAGCACAGTGCTGGACCTATTTCTGGGGAATGAAGCCGGACAGGTGGCTGAGATGGTGTGAGCGAACATTTTAGTGATGGCGACCACAACACGGTACAGTTTAAGTTTGTTATGGACAAAGAAATAGACAAGTTGCAAAAAAATGTTTTGGATTTGGGGAGAGTTGATTTTAGTAAAATAAGGCAGGATCTGGCCAAGGTAGACTGGGAACAGCTACTTGTGGGGAAATCTACAGAGGAGCAGTGGGTGGTGTTCAAAAAGGAAATGGGGAGGGTACAGGCTGAACATGTTCCCTCTAGGGTGATAGGAAGGAGTAACAAGCCCAGAGAACAATGGATGACCAAAGATATTCAGGTTATGATCAGAAGGAAAAGAGGATTTTCGCAGGTACAAGGGAAGCAAATGAGCGGAGGCATTAGTGGAGTACAGAAAGTGCAGGGTGGAGCTTATGAAAGCAATTGGGAGAGCAAAGAGTAGATATGAGGAAGCTCTGGCTGGTAAAAGTAGGGAAAATCCCAAGATATTGTATATTAATGGGAAGAGGATAACCAGGGAAAGATTAGGGCCCATAAGGGACCAAGGGGGCAATCTATGAGTGGAGCCAGAGGATATTGCTAAAGTGTTGAATGAATACTTCACATCCGTCTTCACCCAAGAGAATGAGTATGAAGGCATTGAACTCGGGGAGAGGGACTGCGAGGTTCTTAAGCAAATTGATATAGGGAGTGACAAGGTATTGGAGGTGTTAGCAGGCTTAAAAGTGGACAAATCTCCAGGTCCGGGTGATTTGTGTCCCAGACTGCTGAGAGAGGCAAGGGAGGAGATCGTAGGGGCTCTGACCCAAATCTTTAATTCCACTCTGGCCACAGGGGAGGTGTCAGAGGACTGGAGAACAGCTAATGTGGTTCCACTATTTAAGAAGGGTTGTAGAGCCATAAGCCAGGGAACTACAGGCCAGTGAGTCTCACGTCAGTGGTAGGGAAACTATTGGAGAAAGCTCTGAAGGAGAGAATCTATCTCCACTTGGAGAGGCAACGTTTGATCAGAGATAGTTAGCATGGCTTTGTCAGAGGGAGGTCATGTCTAACAAATTTGATTGAATTTTTTGAGGAGGTGACCAGGTGTGTAGATGAGGGTAGTGTAGTTGATGTAGTTTATATGGGTTTCAGCAAAGCCTTTGACAGGGTCCCACATGGGAGACTTTTAAAGAAGGCAAAAGCACATGGGATACAGGGTAATTTGATGAGGTGGATTCAAAATTGGCTTAGTTGTAGGAGACAGAGGGTGATGACAGAAGGATGCTTTAGTGACTGGAAGCCAGTGTCCAGTGGCGTACCACAGGGATCTGTGTTGGGTCCCCTATTATTTGTCATTTACATAAGCGACATAGATGACTATGTGGGGGGCAGGATTAGTAAGTTTGAGGATGACACAAAGATTGGCCGGGTGGTTAATAGTGAGGTTGAGTGTCTTGGGCTATAGGAAGATATAGATGGGATGGTCAAATGGGCAGATAAGTGGTAGATGGAATTCAACCCTGAAAAGTGTGAGGTGATACACTTTGAGAGGAGTAATTTGACAAGGAAGTATTCAATGAACGCCATGACACTAGGAAGTTCTGAGGAACAAAGGGACCTTGGCGTGTCTGTTAATAGATCTCTGAAGGCGGAGGGGCATGTTAGTAGAGTGTTGAAAAAAGCATGTGAGACACTTGCCTTTATCAATCGAGGCATAGATTACAAAAGTAGGGAGGTCATGTTGGAGTTGTATAGAACCTTGGTGAGGCCACAGCTGGAGTACTGTATGCAGTTCTGGTTGCCACATTGTAGGAAGGATGTGATTGCACTGGAGGGGGTGCAGAAGAGATTCACCAGGATGTTCCCTGGGATGAAACATTTAAGCTATGAAGAGAGGTTGGATAGACTTGGGTTGTTTTTATTGGAGCAGAGAAGACTGAGGGACGACCTGATCGAGGTGCATAAGATTATGAGGGGCATGGACAGGGTGGATAGGGAGCAGCTGTTCCCCTTAGTTGAAGGGTCAGTCACAAGTGGACATAAGTTCAAGGTGAGGGGCAGGAGGTTTAGGGGGGATGTGAGGAAAACTATTTTTACCCAGAGGGTGGTGACTGTCTGCAATGCACTGCCTGGGAGGGAGGTGGAGGCGGGTTGCCTCACATCGTTTAAAAAGTACCTGGATGAGCACTTGGCACGTCATAACATTCAATGTTATGGGCCAAGTGCTGGTAAATGGGATTATGTAGGTAGGTCAGTTGTCTCTCACGTGTTGGTGCAGACTCAATGGGCCGAAGGGCCTCTTCTGCACTGAGATTCTGTGATATGCTTGCCAATTCAGCCTGTTTAACTGTTTGTGTGCTATGATGGTAAAAGACAAAAAAAGACAGTTTTCCTTGAGTTTTTAAAAAGATAAGAGGATATTATTTATTGTACTTAACCTGGTCTAAGAACAAGCAAAACGCTCCAACTTGCATGCGTGCACACTGACTAATAAGTAACAGAGTGGGAGGATAGATTAAGTGATACTTTAAAGTCCAGTAAAGATAAACATTACACGGATTTCTGGGGTTGATGACGAGGATGGACCCAGGCCTGGCCCTGAGGTCCTTCGGGATTTGGTGTAGGGTGATTTAAAAGTGTTGGTAATGGATTTATCTTTTTCTTCAGGAGATAACGGGTGCTAGGTTAGATGTTTTAAAAATCTCTGCCTGCGACGTGTATGTAGTAAAATAGCAGATAGAGTTCAAACTTGCAGGATGGGTGGAGAAAGAGGGTGTCCACTTGGGACCCTCCTGTCCTCTGGCTCTTCTCTGTTGTTGCTTTCCAGATTGGCTTGTTTCTGCCTGGTTATCAGAGTAATAAGGTTTATTATCTGGAGTCAGTTTTGATTGTGACCACATGATCAGTACTGCTATTGCCCATCCAAATTATTTGAAGTTAGAAGCCATTGCTACACAATGGGGAATGTATGGTGGCTGTTCAAACCTGCTTATGCTGAACTGGTTTCTCTGCAGCTCTTTAATTATCGAGCTCAGAGATAGTGGGTCTGGGAGTCCATGGAATTTGAGTTTCAGTAAGTGCACAGACAAAAGATTTTTGTCATCATGGGCACCCCATCACATTCATTTAATTAAGAACTTTCCTGAGACCTGAGGTCATCTGACTCTTGGCAACCATCTTAGCAGCTGCTGTTTTACTCTTTTAAACGTTTGGTTTACAGCCAATACATAGATAGTCATTGTTGATATAAAGCATGCTTTTGCAACAGGTACATTCCAGCTAGGGTGAAATACAGGGGAGCCAAAAGAAGGGTTCTTTGGCTGACAAGGGAGATAAAGAAAGTGATGAATAAAGGTATACAATGCATGTCAGGTGAATTCTTCGTGAGAACCGGGTCAAATATAATAGGTTAAGAGGGGAAGTGAAGAATAAAATAAGACTGGCAAGGAGAGAATATAAGGATAAGATGGCAGCCAAAGCAAGAGAACCCAAAAATCATCATCTGGTATATAAATAGTAAGCGGGTGGCAACAGGTAGAGTGGGTCCTATTAGGAATAAATAGGATGATACATGCTTAAAGACACAGGCTATAGTTAGAATGCTTAATGAGTGCTTTGTATCAACATTTACTAAGGAGGAATCTGTATCAATATTTACTAAGGAGGAATCTGAAAAAAAAGTATTAGTGGAAGTGATAGAGGTAATTAATGGGATAAAAATTGAAAGGGAAGAGGTACTAGAAAGGCTGGCTATGCTTAGAATGGGTGGTTCAGATTGCATTCCAGGTTGCTAAAGGAATTTGGGAGATTGTGGGGGGTTGGATGTAGTGGAATGACTTGCCATAATCTTCCAATTTTCCCTAGATTCGAGGGAGATGTCAAAGGATTGGAAGGTGGCAAATATGACACCATTATTCAAGGGTGTGAGGACAGCCCTCGCAACTTTAGGCTAGATAGTTTAACATCAAGAACAGAAAAGATATGAGCAGGGGTAGGTCACTCGGCCCTTCGAGCCTGCTCCACTATTCAATATGATAATAGCTGATCCTTTATCACAATGCCATACTCCTGCTCTCTACCCGTACCCCTTGACACCTTTAGAGTCTAGAAATCTATCTATTTCCTCCTTGAATATATTCAGTGACTTGCCCTCCACAGCCCTCTGTGGTAGAGAATTCCACAGTTTCACTACCCTCTGAGTGAAGACGTTTCTCCTCATCTCAGTCCTAAATGGCCTACCTCATTTTCTGGGACTGTGACCCCTTGTACCAGACCCCCCAGCCAGAGGAAGCATCATCCCTGCATCCAGTCTGCCCAGCCCTCACAGAATTTTGCGTGTTTCAATGAGATCCCCTCTTATTCTTCTAAACTTCATTGATTGCAGGCCTAGTCGGCCCAATCTCTCCTCACACTACAATCCTGCCATCCTGGGAATCAGTCTGGTGAACCTTCCCTGCACTCCCTCTATGGTAAGTATACCCTTTCTTAAGCAAGGAGACTAAAACTGCAGACTACTCCAGGTGTGGTCTCACCAAGCCCCTGTACAGCTGCAGTAGGACATCATTGCTCCTGTGCTCAAATCCTCTTGCAACGAAGGCCAACTAAGGCCATTTGTCGCCTTAACTGCTTGCTGCACCTGCATGCTTGCTTTTAGTGATTTGTGTACAAGGACACCCAGGTGCCTTTGTACATCAACATTTCCCAATCTATCACCATGTAAATAATGCTATGCCATTCTGTTTTTCCTACCAAAGTGGATAACTTCACACTTATCCATGTTATACTACATCTGCCATGCATTAGCCCACTCACTCAACCTGTCTAAATCGTCTTGAATCCTCTTTACATCCTCCTCACCACTCACTTTCCCACCAAGTTTCATGTCAGCAAACTTGGGAATGTTACATTTGGTTCCCTCATCCAAATCATTGATATATATTGTGACTAGCTGGGGCCCAAGCACTGATCCCTGCAGTACCCCACTAGTCACCGCCTGCCACTCCAAAAAAAGACTCATTTATTTATATTCTCTGTTTCCTGTCTGCTAACCAATTATCAGTCCATGCCGATATATTACCCCCAATCCCATGTGCTTTAATTTTGCACACTAACCTCTTATGTGGGAATTTATCAAAAGCTTTCTGAAAATCGAAATGCACCACATTTACTGGTTCTCCCTTATCTATTCTGCCAGTTTAATCCTCCAAAAACTCCAATAAGTTTGCCAAACATGATTTACCTTTCGTAAATCCATGTTGACTTTGTCTAAAACAAAAACAGAAACAGAAATACCTGGAAAAGCTCAGCAGGTCTGGCAGCATCGGTGGAGAAGAGTACAGTTGACGTTTCGAGTCCTTATGACCCTTCTGTTCTGTTGAAGGGTCATGAGGACTCGAAACGTCAACTGTACTCTTCTCCGCCGATACTGCCAGACCTGCTGAGTTTTTCCAGGTATTTCTGTTTCTGTTTTTGTTTTGGATTTCCAGCATCCGCAGTTTTTTGTTTTTATTTTTTTGACTTTGTCTAATCCTACTGATCTTTAAGTGTCCTGTTATCACATCCTTTATAATAGACTCTGTCATTTCCCCTACTACTGATGTTAGGCTAACTGGTCTGTAGTTCCCTGTTTTCTCCTTCCCTCCCTTTTTTATATAATGGGGTTACATCTGCCACCCTCCAATTTGCCAGGACTGTCCCAGAATCATCAGAATTTTGGAAGATGACAGCCAAGGCATCCACTATTTCCATGGCCAACTCCTTAAGTACCCTGGGATGTAGATTATCAGGCCCTAGGATTTATCGGCTTTCAGTCCCATTAATTTCTCCAGCACTTTTAAAAATAATGCTAATTTCCTTCAATGTCTCCTTCTCACTAGACCCTTGGTTCCCTAACATTTCTGGGAAGTTATTTGTGTCTTCCCCCGTGAAGACAGAACTAAAACAATTGTTTAATTGCTCTGCCATTTCTTTGTTCTCTCTTATAAATTCTCCTGTTTTGGACTGTAAGGGACCTACATTTGTCTTCACCAATCTTCTTCTGGTTACATACTTATAGAAGCTTTTATAGTCCACTTTTATGTTCCTTGCAAGCTTACACTCATATTCTATTTTTCCCTCTTAATCAATCTCTTGGTCCTCCTTTGCTGAATTCTAAATTGCGCCCAACCCTCGGGCTTGCCACTTTTTCTAATAACTTTTATGACTCCTCTTTGGATCTAACACTATCCTTCTTTTGTAAGCCATGGTTGTACCGCTTTTCCTGTTGTGTTTTTGCACCAGAAAGGAATGTATAATTGTTGGAATGCATAAATTCGTTCCTTAAATATTAGCCATTGCCTGTCCACCGTCATGCATTTTAATGAAGTTGTCCAATCTGTAGAACCATAGAAAAGTTATGGTGCGGAAAGAGGCTATTCAGCCCATCGTGTCTGCACCAACCAAAAAGAGAAAAAA
Source organism: Cetorhinus maximus (assembly GCF_964194155.1). Lineage (NCBI taxonomy): Eukaryota > Metazoa > Chordata > Chondrichthyes > Lamniformes > Cetorhinidae > Cetorhinus > Cetorhinus maximus. The sequence continues at coordinate 114,301,476 of NC_135879.1, read as the reverse complement.
GAAACTAGCCACTCATTTTAATCCCACTTTCCAACACCTGGCCTGTAGCCTTGCAGATTACAGCGCTTCAGATGCAGATATAGGTACCTTTTTAATGAGTTAAGCATTTCAGCCTCAACCACCAACTTAGGCAGTGAATTCCAGATGCCTACCACCCTCTGGGTGAAAAAGCCTTTGTACATGTCGCCTCTAATCCTTCTACCAATCACCTTAAATCTATGTCCTCTGGTATATGACCCAGGGAAACAAGTCTTTCCAGTCTACCCTATCTAGGCCCCTCATAATTTTGTACACCTCAATTAGGTCACCCCTTAGCCTCCTCTGTTTTAAGGAAAACAACCCTGGCCTATCAAATCTCTCATAGCTGCAATTTTCAAGCCCTGGCAACATTCTTGTAAATCTCCTCTGCACTCTACAAGAATGACATAATTGCTATGTAATGTGGCGACCAGAACAGACACAAAATTCCAGCTGTGGCCTAACCAATGTTTTATATAGTTCCATCATTACATCCCTGCTTTTGTATTCAATACCTCGTCCAATAAAGGAAAGCATTCCATATGCTTTCTTGACCATCTTGTCCACCTGTCCTGCCACCTTCAAGGATCTGTGGACATGCACTCTAAGGCCTCATATTTCCTCAACCCCTCTCAATGTCCTCCTGTTTATTGAGTATTCCCTTACTTTGTTTGCCCTCCCCAAATGCATTACCTCACTCTTTTTAGGATTGAATTCCATTTGCCACTTCTCTGCCCACTCAACCAAACCATTGATATCATTCTCGTGTTGACAGCTATCCTCTTCACTATCAACTACACAGCCAATTTTTGTGTCATCTGCAAATTTCCCAATCATGCCTCCCACATTTATGTCCAAATCATTAATATACAGCAAGGGCCCCAACACTTAGCCCTGTGGAACACCATTGGAAACCATTTTCCATTCGCAAAAACATCCATTGACCATTGCCCTTCGTTTCCTCTCGCTGAGCCAGTTTTGGATCCAACTTGCCACCTTCCCCTGTATCCCATGAGATCTCACTTTCCTGACCAGTCTGCCATGTGGGACCTTGCCAAATGCCTTACTGAAATCCATGTAGACAAAATCCACTGCACTACCCTCATCAATCCTCCTTGTTACTTCCTCAAAAAATCTATTAAGTTACTAAGACACAATCTTCCCTTAACAAAACCATGCTGAGTATCCCTGATCAATCCATGCCTTTCTAAGTGACAGTTTATCCTGTTCAATAATTTGCCCACCACTGAAGCCAGACTGACCGGCCTATAATTTTCTGGCCTATCCTTCGTACCCTTTTTAAATAATGGTACAACATTCACAGAACTCCAAACCTTTGGGACCTGGCCTGTATCTAGTGAGGATTAGAAAATGATCCTGAGAGCATCTGCTATTTCCTCCGTGGCTTCTTCCAACAGCCTGGGATACAATCCATCTGGTCCTGGTGGTTTATCCACCTTTTAACACAGCCAAATTCTTGTGCTGTACACTTTTTAAACCTGTGCTGCTTCTGTCTTTGAGTCACTCACTAATTCTGCATTTTCCTTTCCCTGCTCTGAATTTGTCCTTGGGTTCCCACCCCCCCCTGCCAATTTAGTTTAAAACCCTCCCAACAGCACTAGCAAATCTCCCTGTGAGGATATTTGTTCCAATCCTGTATAGGTGTAGACCGTCGGCTTGTGCAGGTCCCGACTTCCCCAGAACTGGTCCCAGTACTTCAGAAATCTGATGCCCTCCCTCCTACACTAGATTTCCAGCCACAGGTTTATTCGTTCAAACCTCCTGTTTCTATACTCGCTTGCACATGGGACTGGCAGTAACTCTGAGATTACTGCATTAGAGGTCCTGCTTTTCAGTCTCCTTCCTAGCTCCCTAAAGTTTGCTTTCAGGGCCTCATTCCCTTTCCTACCTAAGTCATTTGAACCAATGTGGACCATGACCTCTGGATGATCGCTCTCCCCCAGAAGAGTGTCCTGTGGCTGCTCCATGACATCCTTGACCCTGGCAACAGGGAGGCAACATACCATCCTGGAGTCATGTCTACGGCCACAGAAGTACCTTCCTGTTTCCCTAACTAACAAAACCCCTATTGCTACTGCTCTTTCCCTCTTCTTTCTCCCCTCCTGTACAGCAGAGCTGTCTGCGATGCCACAAACTTCTCTCTGACTGCACTCCTCAGGAACTAATGCCCTCACCGGTATCCAGGGTGAAACGGAAAACCGGTTGGTGAGTGGGACCCCAAGGGCCTCCTGCATTACCTGCCTAATTTTCTTGGACTGCCTGGCGAACACCTATTCCCTTTCTGCCTCCAGGCTCCTAAGCTGCAGTGTGACCACCTCTCTGAACATGCTAGCCATGTAGCTCTCAGCCTTGCGGATGCACCACAGTGACTCCAGCTGCCACTTGAGTTCCAAAGCCCGGAGCTCAGGGTTCTGCAGCTGGTGACGCTTCCTGCACATGTGGTTGTCTAGGACACTAATAGCATCTGCAACTTCCCACATTTAACAGGACGCTCATTCCACATGACTGAGCTGTCCTGCCATGGCTTCAATTTACTTTCCTTGCATTAACTTTATTTTACTGATGCAACTTTATTTTACCTGGCCTCGTCTTAACTTTATTTCCCTATTGCTTTTGTTTCTTACTTAAATGTAAGTAGCCCCTTCTTTTAAAAAATAATGTGCTTTACTAATTCTCAGCTACTTGATGACATCCCTAACAGCAGTTTCTCACTGTTTCTCATATGATGTTAGGTGTTGTTTGCTTGGCTCAGGGTCTTCCTCTCGTACTCTATTCTTGGTGCTGCTGACTGCCTGTCCTAGCATTCTGCTCTCACCCTTTGCCAACTCATGTCTCATACTTTGGTAGTTTCCTTTGTTTAGATTTAGACTCTAGCTTCAGATCAGACTATTTCACTTTCCATTCTAATGAAGAATTCTATCATATCATGATTACTGTTCTCTAAAGGACACTTCAAAACAAGGTTATTAATTAACCCCTTCTCATTGTGCAGTACCAAATTTAGGATAGCTTGATTTGTAGTTGGTTCCTCGACTTACTAGTCTTAAAAAAAAATCTCATGCACACTCCAGGAATTCATCTGCCACAGTATTATTGGTAATTTGGTTTGCGCAGTCTATATGTAGATTAAAGTCACCCATAATTACTTTAGCGCTCTTGTTACATGCATCTCTAATTTCCTGTTTAATGCCATCCTCTTCCTGTTTAATGCCATCCTCTACTTTAGCATTACAGTTTGGAGGCATATAGACAACTCCCACTAATATTTTCTGCCCCTTGCTGCTTCTTAGCTCCACCCAGGCTGATTCTACATCTAGATTTTCTAAGCCAATATCCCCCCTCACTATCGCACTGATTTCATCCTTAATTAACAATGCCACCCCACCTCCTTTTCCTTTTTGTCTGTCCTTCCTAAATATAGAGTACCTTTGGATATTCAGTTCCCATCCTTGGTCACCCTGCAGCCATGTCTCCATAATCGCAATCATATCATACCCTTTTAGATCTATTTGCATTGGTAATTTGTCAACCTTATTGCAATGCTCCATGCATTCAGATACAGTGCTTTTAGACTTGTCTTTTTAACATTTTTACACTTTTTTTTGTACTATGGCCCTATTTGCTGCTAGCCTTGTTTCCTCTGCCTTCCACTTTTGCTGTCTACTTTTCTGTCTTTAATTCCCATCTTTGTTTCCCCGCTCAGGTTCACATCCCTCTGCCACTCTAGTTTAAACCCTTACCCACAGTACTAGCAAATACCCCTGCGAGGATATTGGTCCCGAGCCTGCTGGGGTGCAACCCGTCCAGCTTGTACAGGTCCCATCTTCCCCAGAATCAGTCCCAATGCCTCAGGAATCTAAATCCCTTCCTCCTACACCATCTCTCCAGCCACGTATTCATCTGGTGTATTCTCCTATTTCCAATCTCGCTAGCATGTGGCACTGGGAGTAATCCTGAAATTGCCACCTTTTTGAGGTCGTGCTTTTTAATTTGTTTCATAGCTCATTCTGCTTTCAGGACCTCATCCCTCTTTTTACCTATGTCATTGGTACCAGTATGGAGTATGACCCCTGGTTGTTCACCTCCCCACCCCCCAAACCAAGCTTCAGAATGTCCTGCAGCTGCTCAGTGACATCCTTGATCCTGGCACCAGGAAGGCAGCATAACACCCTGGTGTCACGTCTGCAGCCGTAGAAAAGTCTTATCTATTCCTCTTATGATAGGGGATTCTATCACTATTGCTCTCCCGCTTGTTTTTTCCCTCTCCCCTCCCCTGTGCAGCTGAGCCACTCATCCACTCATGGTGCCATGGACTTGGCTCTTGTTGCATTCCCCCAAGAGCCTATCTCCCCCAGCAGTATCCAAAACAGAAAACCTTTTCGAGAGAGAGATGGACCCAGGGACTTCTGCACAGTCACCCATTCCCTTTCTTTATCTGTGGTGTGACTACCTCACTGTACATGCTATCCACTAAGATCTCATCCTTGTGGATGCTCCAGTGACTCCACATGTGGTCATCCTGGACACTGGACTTCCCACATCGCACAGGAGGAACAGTCCACATGATGGAGCTGCCCTGCCATGACTCACCCTTAAACTACTCCCTTAACTTTTACGTCCTCTAGTTTAGAGAATAGTAAGGACAGAAGAAATACTCACCAGGTCCCGCTTACCAAGGCTACTGCTGTTCTTACTGAGGAAAGGTAGAAAATGAAAGGATCCCTCTTTTCCTCTTCACTGAACTCCTCCTCTCAGCATACTCCAACTTAAGCACTCTAATGCAGCCCAAAGCAGCACTCCAGGACCGACAAAAGCAGCACTGTAGATGGCCTGCTTCTATGTTGTCTGAATCTAGCTATTGAAAACCTGTTTAGGCCAGTTATTTAATTAACTAACTGAAGCTGCAAGCAGAGCCTATATAACCCTTGTTTTAAAGCTGGACTAAAACTCACCTTCTCCCAACCCAAGAGCAAATTTTAGTTAGTTGCTAAATTAAAGAAAGATTAGACTTTAGATAGAAATGAACCCTTCAATTAACCCTTAAGTTGCTCTCTCTCACCAAACTCCACTCAAATGCAGGCTATCAACTATACGGCCCATCACGCCTGTTCCACCAGGTGGTGGAAGCAGTGACCATAATTGATTTCAAAAAGAAATTGGATAGGCAGTTGAGCTAAATACATTTGCAAGGCAAAGGAAATAGAGCAGGGCGATGGGACAGGATTGTTTCAGGTAAAGCTGGTATATGTTGTGATATGATACGGATGTACCTTTTAAGGGTGGCCATATCTCAAACTACTGCCCGTCGCTATCATTGATACAGTGTGTGATGTAGTAATCCAATAACTTTTGTACTCTGTTTACAGCAGTATCATTATTGTTTTATCAATCATTTTCATATGGTTGGTCCATTTATCAAATAGAAAAATGTAGCATGGTGGTTTTAAAAGATTTGACTGAGAAGTATATGTAGTCTTATCTTCAAATAAGGAACTCTCATCATTGTTTTACCAGTCCTTGTATGAATTTATGTCAAATGGCTTCCCCCCTGTGCAATAAATGACCGGAACTTCCATTCCCCGGGGTGGGAGTGCATTGGGCCCCCCCTTCGCCGGACGCCCCCACAGAAGGAATGCATGGGAATTGCCCGGGAAGTTTAAACTTCCATCGGGCAATTACCCTGCACTGGGATCCATCCAAAACTCTGATTAAATCGGAGACTTTGGATGGTTCTGACTGTCGTGGTAGAATAGTTACCCAAGAAAAGTTAGGAGGATTAAAACAAGTTTAACTCATGGGTAACTATGGTACTGGACACCCCGACTGCCCTCTTGACCATCTAACCCATCCTGACTACCCCTGCCGCTCTCCACCAACTATACCCCCTTCTCTCCCTTACCTCCTTACCAGGTGGGACATTGGAAGGGAGGGATGCTGCAGAGGCAGCTCGCTGGATGACCTCGATCCTCGTGATGCAGTGCATGAACTCTTTGCACTTGAAGGCAAGGCTGGAGCTAACAGGGGAAGAGGAGTTTAAAAAGACAGTTTGTAGTAGAGAAAATAAGCTGGGAGTTATAGTTACATTCCAGGATGATCATGGAATAAGTGAACAGTTTTAGCAGACAAGAGGTACGTTTGTTTATTGGTCCGATCAGACCTGGTGAAGAAGGCTAAACCAGTTGTTTGCCACATTCTTTCAAATCTGTGTCCTTTGGACTGAAGGAAGTGGAGGTTAAGGCCAGACCAGGGGGATTGGCCAGGGAGAGAGAGAGAGAGAGAGAGAGAGAGAGTAATGGTTTTACTTGAAATAGAACGTCAGAGATGGAGGTGAGAGTGAAAATTAGTGGCTGCAGAAATGTGACATATGGAGGGCCAAAGGATAGATGGTTGGAGATTTGAAAGTGCAGTTGAAATTGAATTGTGTAATAGCATTTTCCAGGGGTGGATATAGGAGGAGGTAAGGTTGGGGCATGAAAGGGGAACATGACTGGAGAGTGATATAAGGAAGTGATCAGACTCAGACCTGTTTGATATGAAAGGACGAATAAAACAACATGAGATGTGTGGGGCTGCTCTCATCTCGTTCCATTCTTATTCATCTGATCATAACCAGATTGCAATGCTCTTCCTGCTTCTGTACCATTACCTCTGATGCCTTGAGCATCAAGTCCTTGTCCCCCTCATTCAAAAAGCAGAGCGTTAGTTTTCACATGTACCCTGACAACATGAAGGGAGAAATTTAGGGAGGTTAGGAGGACAGTGAACTCAGCGGAGAAAGAGCAGGATGCGCTGTGGTGGAGTTGGAAATCACTGAGGATATGAGGTTGTTTGCTGAGGGTGGACACCAGTGAAGATAGCCTGGTGAGAATTTTTTTAATTGGAAGGCAGTAGAAAAACAAGGATTTTGAGTGGGAGGTGAGAGGGATGGAAAAATGAGAGATGTTAAAAGGAGGAAGACATTCCAGAGGAGCAGGGTCTCAGGCCAAGGTGTGACTTGGTGATGAGCGCCACACTGCGACTGTGATCGTCTTGGAAATGCAAGTGCTGGAAGGTATGAGCAGCCAGTGAGGCTCCATTTAGAGGGAAGATAACATCACCCCTCAGTCATTAAGGTCATGATGTCAATTCAATCATTCACTGCATGGCAAGAGTCTTGTTTCACAAGTATGCAAATATTCTGGAAGGTGATGCATAGAGTAGTTGTAAGAGCTGAACCATTGTTAGAGTCCATAGAATCAGCAGTGAATTGAACAGGAAGGAGATTGGCAAGATGAGCCCCCTGTGGACGCACAGGGTGGGAAGATCAACAAGAGCATAGGATGGGGAAATTGGGAGTTTGGTGAGTGGGGGAAGAAAGCGTTAGTTTTCACATGTACGCTGACAACATGAAGAGAGAAATTTTGGGAGGTTAGGAGGACAGTGAACTCAGTGGAGAAAGAGCAGGATGCGCTGTGGTGGAATCAGAAATCACTGAGGATATGAGGTTGTTTGCTGAGGGTGGACACCAGTGAAGATAGCCTGGTGAGAATTTTTTTAATTGGAAGGGTAGAAAAACAAGGATTTTGAATGGGAGGTGAGAGGGATGGAAAAATGAGAGATGTTAAAAGGAGGAAGATATTCCAGAGGTAGTGAGCGAGGAAAGGGAAGAAGGTGTTCCTTGCCTTTTGCTTTTTCTACCTGTTTCACCCTGTGGGAAGGTTTATAATAGTATATGAACTGGTGGTAAAGTTAACAAAATATAGAAAAAAGGAAAATAAGTGAATAATATCATGAATAATTAAAACAAATTTAAGGATGGCAGGACAGGTGATGTATCAAGACTGCAGCATGTGGGAGGTCCTGGCTGCCAGTGTGACCCAAGCCAAACATGCCTGCAGTAAGTGTTTATGGCTCAAGGAGCTTCGTCTCAGCCATTGAGCTGGAGGCTGAGCTGCAGACAAAATGGCACATCAGGGAGGGGAAAGTTTCTTGGGTGCTTTGTACCAGAAGGCAGTCACACCATTTTAGGATACGGTCTTCTGATTTGGTCAGTGGTCAGGGACAGGAGCATGTGACTGTGAATGAAACGGGCAAGGAGACCCAGAGGGCAAGAATGCAGGAGCATCAGGCTTTGCAATTGTCCAATAGGTTTGAAGTTCACACAGCTTGTTTGGATGAGAATGGGGGCTGCAGGGTGAATAAGCAATCTGACCATGGCACTGTGGTACAGGAAGCCATTCAAGTGGGGGGAGAAAAAAGGAATGCAGTGGTAATAGGTGTCAGTGAGGGGATTGACATTGTTCTTTGCAGCAAAGAGCGAGAGTCCAGACCACTGTGTTGTCTGCCCGGTTCCAGGGTTCGGGACATCTATTTGGGGCTGGAGAGTAAGTCGTATTGGAAAAACAGCATATGTAATTCCTTTAATCAAAGAGGGAGGAGACAAAAATCAGGAGACTACAGGCCAGTTAACCTAACATCTGTCATAGGGCAAATGTTATTATTAAATATGTTATAGCAGGGCATTTGGAAAATTTCAGGCAAATCAGACAGAGTCGATGTGGTTTTTTGAAAGGGAAATCATGTTTAACCAATTTATTGGAGTTCTTCGAAAGAATCACATGTGCTGTGGATAAAGGGGAACTGGTGGATGTACAGTACTTAGATTTCTAGAAGGCATTTGATAAAGTGCCACATCAAAGGTTATTGCAGAAAATAAAAGCTTATGGTGTAGGGGGTGACATATTGCCATGGATAGAAGATTGGCTAACTAACAGGAAGCAGAGGGCTGGCATAAATGGGTCTTTTTTGAGTTGGCAGGATATGATGAGTGTTGTGCCATAGGGATCAGTGCTGGGGTCTCAACTTTTTACAATTTATATAAATGACTTGGATGACGTGACTAAAGGAATGGTGGCTAAATTTGCTGACCTCACAAAGATAGATAGGAAAGTAAATTATGAAGAGCTCGTAAGAGGCTACAAAGTAACATAACTAGGTTAAGTGAGTGGGCAAAGATCTGGCAAATGGATTATAATGTGGGAAAATGAGAAATTGTTCATTTTGGCAGGAAGAATAAAAAATAAACTTATTGTCTAAATAGTGAGAGATTGCAGAGCTTTGAGATTCAGAGGGATCTGGGTGTCCTAATGCACGAATCACAAAAGGTTAGTATATGGGAACAGCAAGTAATTAGGAAAGTTAGTAGAATGTTATCATTTATTGTGAGGGGTATTGATAACAGAAGTAGGGAGGTTATGCTTCAGTTGTGCAGGGCACTGATGAGACCACATCTGGAGCATTGTGTACAGTACTGGTCTCTTTATTTAAGGAAAGATGTAAATGTGTTAGAAGTAGTTCAGAGAAGGTTTATTAGACTAATACCAGGAATAGCTGGGTTGTCTTATGAGGAAAGGTTGGGCAGGCTAGGCTTGTATCCACTGGAGTTTAGAAGATTGAGAGGTGATTTGATTGAAACATAAGATCCTGAGGGCCTTGACAGGGTCGATGCGGAAAGGATGTTTCCTCCTGTGGGAGGATTTAGTACTAGGAGCTGCTGTTTAAAAATAAGGGGTCGCCCATTAGGGCAGAGATGAGGAGAAATTTTTTCTCACAAGGTTGAGAGTCTTTAGAACTCTCTTCCTCGAAAGGTGGTGAAAGCAGAGCCTTTGAATATTTTTAAGGCAGATGTAGGTAGATTCTTGATAAACAAGGGGATGAAAGGCTGTTGGAGGTAGGTGGGAATGTCAAGTTGAGGTTACAATCAGATCAGCCATGATCTTATTAAATAGTGAAGCAGGCTCAAAGGGTCGAATGGCCTACTCCTAATTTGTATGTTCATATTTAACTGACTGGCCTGTAGTTGCTTGGCTTATCTTTACACCCTTTTCTGAAAAAGGGTGTAACATTTGCAATTCTCTAGTCCTCTGACATCAACCCTGAGTCTAAGGAAGATTATGGCCAGTGCCTCTTCAATTTACTCTCTTCCCTCAGTATCCTTGTATGCATCTCATTTGGTCCCTGGTGCCTTATCAACTTTAAGTACAGACAGCCTATCCAATATATCTCCTTATCAATTTTGAACCTTTCAAGTGTCTGAATTGCCTCCTCTTTCACAATGACCTGGGTAGCATCTAGGTCCTTGGTAAAGACCGATGTAAAATATTCATTTAATACCTCACCCATGCCTCCTGTCTCCATGCGTAAATTGCCTTTTTGGTCCCTAATTGGCCTACTCCCCATTTTCACCACTCTTATGTGCCTGTAAAAGACTTTTGGTTCTCTTTTATGTTAGCTGCCAATATCTTTTCTTACTCTCTCTTTGCTTCTCTTATTTACTTTATTAATTCCCCTCTGAACCTCCTTCTGTCCAGGCAATAGTGTTTCTGGCTGGGAACAGACTGAAGCTGAAAAAACAGTATAACCAGTGGCCAATCACAGGCTCAGCAGGAGACTGCAGTTTGTCAATCATAGCAGTGGTGAGAAGAAGTGGTGCAGTAAACTATTCAGTTACTTTAAATATTGCAAAAGAGCAACAGATCAGAGACAGAAGTTGGGACTTGTGGTGTAACGAGTGTCGTCCGGAGCAGAAGTGTCTTGATGCTGGGAGAAGTCCAGGAATTTGAAGCCAAGTTTGAGAAATCTTGATTTTTCTGGATTTTTTCCACAGCTCGTGGATGAGAGACAGAAGCTGAGTGTTGTGGTTTATTCCAGTACTGAAGTGCTGAGAGACGTTCAGGAATTTGAAGCCAAGTTTGAGAGAAAATCCATATCCAGCCTTTTCCTGATCTTTGCCAGAGCTCACAGGCAAGGTCGGGTGATGAGGTTTGTTCTAACACAGAGGCCATTTAAACTAATGGCCTGTAACTTGCGAGCTCCCCTGCGTTGGGTTGGGGTTACCCACAGATGCGCTGGGGAAACCCTCTGGGAAGTTCCCAAGTAACGTTTGCACGGCAATTGCCCAGAAGTGCGCGCTTCCTCTGAACAATTGCTCTGTGGCCTACGACATCCCGCAGCCCCCCGACCTGCTGCGCCCAATCCTATCCACTTACCTTACTTTGGCCTGTCAATTTCCTTGGCCTTTTAAACTTACCTGCTTGACGGCAGCAACTGCTGTAAAAAAAGGGTGTGTGGCCTACTTGAATATGCTGGAGTTACACTTCGCTGGGGCCTGTGAGGAGTCTTTCAATACAGATCCCTAGCAGCTCCGGAGAACGGAAGTGGTAACGTGATTTTCATGGTCAGGTAAGTAGGTATTTCTTCTCATTTCTGTGGGCCAGCACTTTCCGACGCTAGTTGGAGGTTATGGCCCAATTGTTAATTTGAAGTTTGGACTATAATGCACTCACGGTTTGAAACAGTAAAATAAAAAAACTGTGGGAAAGAGCTGCAGCTAGTAGTGATGTCAATTGATGAATGTGAGGAGCTCCCCAAGGGAGCTGGCTGCCCAGGAATCGTCTTGCAGTTAGAGCCCAAGAGAGCTGAAGCAATCTTTGTTACAACTACCATACCTATCTGTTACACTCTTCCCTGTTGCTTTTACCCAGCATGACCCTCCAAGTCTACTGCCCATTCCTTTTCATGTTATTTGCTTTGAACCCATTATGGTATATCCACTTTAATTTGTACTTGGATATTACCAGTTAGCCATTTTGGTTTTGTTTACTATTTACCCTTGTGTGTTTCATGATGTACATGTCTTCTTTCTGAATGGCATTAAAAATACCTTATTTTAAATTAGTCCTGCAACTATCCTGATTCAAACGTTTATATTTTCAGGTAGAGCTAATGTTAGGAGAGCCATAAACTTATAGTTGGCTGGGCTTTCGTGACCTAAAATCATTTTTTGTTGAGGTTTGAGTTGCAGTACTATTTATATTTGAATAATAGTCAATCTTGTGTAAAAGTTGGCTGCTGACTTTTGGTCAAAAAATTCAAACTACTCCAACTTAGCACCCGCTCACCGCTAAAGTCACACCTGCCTTTGTGCAAACCTACTCATCCGAAGGCAACTGTTCAGCTCCTCATGTCTGCGCAGAATACTTTTTGGCCCCTTCTGTGCTAGTTTTGGGGGTGGGGTTGACAGGAACAGCCTGGCAATTCTGATCAGCTGATGCGCCACCGTAAAAGTTAGGTTGTGAGATTATGGGAGATGGTGAACTTCAACCCCTCAAAAATATTACTCCTGAATAAGTTGATCCCCTACTTTTTGGTTAAAAATTTGGTGTCAGAGACTCTTATTTTTACTTGAGTAAAAAACGGCATACCATATATACTTGAGGAAGCAACATGATCTCTTTCGGGGCAACAGTGTAATAACAAAGGTTGAGGAACAAATACAATATTTTCCTCACAACAAATGGCATGAGATAAACTTGTAGCTTTCAGTAAAGTAACCTTGACTGAGTTAGTTTGGCTAAGTGCTCATCTCTGGCTTTATCTTTACTTGATAGATAAAACATGTTTCAAAGGCAGCAGTTGATTTATGAAGAGTAGAAAGGAACTGTCTGGCAAATGATCACACAACTAACAAAAGTTTCTATTTCAAAACCTAGTGGTCAAAATTTTAAAAAAAAACTTTTTTTTATTTTGCTAATCTAAACTCAGATTTGGCAGCATTTATTACCTCTTTCCCTCCCCATCACACCTTCACAAACTTGTTGAATTTTGCCCACTTAAACCTATTTTTAGTTATCTTTATGTCAACCCCACCCCCAAAACTATCACAGAAGGGGCCAAAAAATATTCTGTGCAAACACGAGGAGCTGAACGATGAGCTTCGGATGAATAGGTTTTCACAAAGGCGGATTTGACTTCAGCGGTGAGCGGAAATTTGCATTTTAATTTGTATTTGAATGTTACTAGTTAGCCATTTTAAAAAGCAGACAAAAACTTGGTGTTTATGCATCAGTCTTGATCATCCCCTTCAGGCAACTCATTAAACAACTGCGCATCTGCATCTACAGACCTTTGTCAGAAAGCAAGAGTGTACTAATGTTTATTGGACTAAAAACGAGTGTGTCCAAATTACTTTTTATTTTTAGTTTAGTCACAAGTAAAAGTTTTTTAAAATTGTGTTTGAACATAAATATAATGTGCTTGTTGGTTTTTCATAACTTAAATAAACTACGTTTATACATTGCTGAAAAGAAAGACATGCTGTCAAAACTTTTACTCTTGCACTCATCAGGACAAACACAAGATTGCCATGTTTCAAATGATCACAGCCATTCATACTGCTGCACAGGGGAAAAGGGCGTTGATTGCTTACCAAGTCTGTCTGAGGCATTGCCATGGAGAAAACAATGGGGAATTATAGGCTCCCCAAACACCTTGGTAATTAAAAAAAAATGCACAAGGCTTGAACATATTCCTTTTTATGCAGGGAATGAATCCCTGTGTATGAACATATGTCATGTCTAGCAAGAATAAGTGAGTCATGTTACAAGCTCAACTGGTTATCTTAAATTGGTTGTTAGTGTAGCTATTAGTGCATTCCGGATTGTTCAGCAAGTGCTACCCAATCGCAGAATCACACCAAACAGTATACGTTTTGTTTTAGATTTTACAACCACGGGCTGGTTGAGTACACTCTTCACTCTGCATGTACGAATAACGAAAAGAACATACTGTTTGATTCAATAAGCTAATTGTTTGGACGTATGGCCTATGTACCTTGGGTCGCACCGGCACTGAAATTCACACGCTGATGAATTGTGTGGTAGGCAGAACCTCTTTTTGGACTGTCTGCAGCATCCTGTTATGGAAAATATCACGTGCGCAGCCTCTGCATAGTAGCATCGTGAAACAACTCGCTTAACCTTTTTTCTCACATTTTTAAGATTCTTTGCCTTTAAAGGGTAATTTGAATTAGAGTGGGCACTTCTCAAGTTTGAAATGGACCTTTGGCCCATATGCGATTTTGCATGATACACATAGAAATAGGCCACATCAAAGCTGTCCTGTGGGATTATGGCTATCCTGATCAGATCATTGTTCACTTTATATCACACAAACTCGCAAATGAGCCAAAGGCTGTCTGTTTTAGACTTAAGTGCCTGTTTACCTCAAATTACCTTGGAAAGGCAATGTATCTCAAAAATTTGAACAACACAAGCCATGATTTTGACACAGCAATAGTGAAGGAATGGCTATATAGTTCTAGGTCAGCATGGTGAATGACCTGGAGGGGAACTTGCAGGTGTGATGTTGCCATGCTTCTGCAGCTTTTGTCCTTCTAGGTGGTAGAGGTTATGAATTTAGAAGGTGCTGCTGAGTTGAACAGATTAATGAGGCCTTGGATTCAATTTTCCTTCCAAGGGCAGTAAGGGAAGTGCTTGGTAAATGAGGGCACATTGAGAATGAGAGGATGGCAGTGGTGCTTAAATCTTTTTTCTTCATGTTTACAAGGAAAGGGGAAAATGGGCCTGCAGGACAACCTGAGGATAATGTGGAAAATACACTACTGAGAAAAGTATTCAAAAGTAAATTATGATGAGAAATTATTGGGAATTAAAAATCAAAAAAATCACCAGGCCCAGGAGGCATGCATCTCAGAATATGGAAGGGGGTTGTGGAGAAGGTAGCAGTGATATCAATCATATTTTTCCAAATTTTTTGGAAATGGAAATTGTGACCGAAAACATTCAAAAGAATTAAGAGAGAAGCTGGAACACTTTAGACCACTTAAGTCTTCCCTAGGTTATGGCTAAACTTCTAGAATCCACAATGTAGGATGAAATTAATGAATAGTTTGAAAAGCAAGGGCTAATCAGGAATTGCAATGGGCAGATTGTGTTGTACTAACTTTCTATGATTTTATGTAGTCAGGATCCATCTATAAAGGGAATGGATGTTGCAAATATGAATTTCTGGAAGACTTGATAGAGACCAGTTGCAAAGATTGAAGAATATGGTATTAAAGGCACAGGAGCTACATAGATGGTGGAGGGCACATAACATGTTTAGAATAATTCAATGTATTTTGTGGTGGCAAAAAATGGATAGCCAGGTGCCCCGAGAATTTGTGCTGAAACCTCATTTTTGTTTTGCATTTGTGTATGAGTAATTGGACATGTGCATAAGAGGAATGATACAAAAGTTTGTAAGTAATAAATTAGAGGGGGGGAATCACAAATCTGAGGCAAAATGCAGAGAGCATATGTTGCGGTAAGATTCTTAACAGAATGGAAGAACCCAGTAATCTGGTGGGGGGTGGATCTCAGGGTGCAGATATGTAGGTGTTTAAAGCTTGAAAGTGTGCAGATAGAAGTAAAATATTAAAAAGGCTCATGGGAATTTAGCTTTATATAAAGGATCATTGAATGCTATATCACAGAAATGTTGGTAAATTTGTACAAGATAATTCCTTGCTTTGCTGAATGTTACATATACACAAGGGTTCCTCCACACTTCTGGAAATTCCTAGCTGGTGATATGGCCCCTTTTAAGGGCACAAAATTATAAGAAGGGAAATTGGAGCAAAGGAAAGTACGGATTTGCTAGAAATGTACCAGGGATAAGAGATTGCAATAATTAAGAAGAAAAATTACTAATGCAGAAGATCCCAACTGAAGTTGAAGGCAAGTAGTGAAAAATTGTTTCCAGTAACTGATAAATTAGTAAGAAATCATCATAGATTCAGGAACATCACTATATGAAAGAAGGGGGAATTTTGATTTTTTTTTCCCTCACAGAATTGGTAGTTTGAAATATATCACAACTGATGATTGGGGCAGAAACGAGGCCATCATTTGAAAATTGGCTAAATATGTAGGAAGGAGGAAAGCAGAAGGAAAGAACAGGGAACAGGAAAGGGGTAGGTAGCTCCAGGTTAAGAGCTAGCAACAGCAGAGATGTGATGTGCATTGGATGTTATAATTTTTAAATGTTTCATCTCCCCTTAAATTTGTTACTGCAGTATGATTTTGCTACTGATATTGATACCTTGGGAGTTGCTCAAGACAATGGTTTGCAGTTAAACAGTACCTTTTATAGCATAAGAATCCCAAAGTGCTTCACAAAGATGTAATCAAAAAAATGGGAACTGAGCCAATGAAGCAGCCATGAGGAAGAGTGACCAATAGCTTGGTCAAAGAGAAATGGTTTTGAGGAGAGGAAATGGAGTTTTAAGGAGGAATTCCAGAATGTGGGGCTTGGTGAGCTGAAGGTACAAACAATTTGGGGAGCTTGTAGACCTGGAGAAATGAACAGATGGAGAGGCATGAGTTCATGGAGGTGACAAAAATTAGAGTTTAAAATTGAGGCATTGAGATCTTGGGAGTTAATATAAAAGCAATTGTAGATGGGTGATGGACAAGTAGGATGATGTGGGATAGGATATGGGCAACAATTATTTTTTTGATGTGTGTTTTTTGGAACTTAGCTTGAAGAGCATTGGGATGATTGAATCCAGAAGTGACAAAGGCATGAGGAGGATTTTGAGTGCAGATGGGTCAAGGCAGAAATAGATGATATGGAGGTGGAAATAGTTGGCCTTTGTAATAGAGGGTATGAGGGTTGAATGCATAGCTCAGGGCTGAATAGGATGCTGAACCTCCAAACAGTTTAAGTCAGCCTGAGACACTGGCCTGTAAGTGGAGATGGGTATGCCTTTTCTTGCCTTTATCCTTCATCTTCAAATCCTACCATGGCATAGCTCTCCATTACTTCTAAAGCTTTGCTTGGTTCTGGGACCCTTGATCCTTTCAATTCTGGTCTTGTGTATTTCCTTCCTCCTTCAACTCACCATTTCAGGCATTTTTCAGCTGATTCAATCATACCCTAAGCAAAACTTTTCTACTTGCCTTTCCAGCTATTACAAACTTAAAAAAACAATCATTCAAATTAAACCTTTGCTCACCTATTTTAACTTTCTCATCAGGGTTTGCATCTGTTTCCTTTGTTTATTCACTTTTTATTCCTCTGACAGCCCTATGGAATGTTTTGTGTTAGAGGTATGATATAAATTCAAGTTGTTTCTTGTTAACTAATTACTGTATGTCTCTTATTTGCTGTCTTATGTTCCAGATCAAAATATTGTGGAACCAAGCCTGAAATCAGGACTTGGAAACAACCCAGGTGGAGATTTGTTGGAAGCACCATTGTTCTGATGAGATGTTCAGTCAAGGTCACGTTTGACTGTTCAGGATACACTTTGCGAGAAGAATAGGGAGTTCTAATAACTTAGTATACATTCCTCCTTCAACCAGTGTCACAGATAATGGATTACATAAAAACATAGAAAATAAGAGCAGGAGTAGGCCATTCGGCCCTTCGAGCCTGTTCCACCATTCATTATGATCATGGCTGATCATCCAACTTAATAGCCTGCTCCCGCTTTCTCCCCATATCCTTTGATCCCTTTTGCCCCAAGAGCGATATCTAACTCCTCCTTGAACACATACAATGTTTTGGCCTCAACTACTTTCTGTGGTAGTGAATTCCGCAGGCTCACCACTCTCTGGGTGAAGAAATTTCTCCTCATCTCAGTCCTAAATGGTCTACCCCGTATCCTCAGACTGTGACCCCTGGTTCTGGACTCCCCCACCATCGGGAACTTCCCTCCTGCATCTACCCTGTCTAGTCCTGTTAGAGTTTTATAGGTTTCTATGAGATGCCCCCTCATTCTTCGGAACTCCAGCGAATATAATCCTAACCGACTCAATCTCTCCTCATATGTCAGTCCTGCCATCCCAGGAAGCAGTCTGGTAAACCTTCGCTGCACTCCCTCTATGGCAGGAACATCTTTCCTCAGATAAGGAGACCAAAACTGCACACACTATTCCAAGTGTGGTCTCACAATGGCCCTGTATAATTGCAGCAAGACATCCTTGCTCCTGCAGTTGAATCCTCTCACTATGAAGGCATTTGCCTTCTTTACCGCCTGCTGCACCTGCATGCTTAGCTTCAGCAACTGGTGTGCGAGAACACCCAGGTCTCGTTGCACATTCCCCCCTCTCAATTTATAGCCACTTAGATAATCTACCTTCCTACCTTTGCTACCAAAGTGGATAACCTCACATTTATCCACATTATAATGCATCTGCCATGCATTTGCCCACTCACTCAGCTTGTCCAAATCACCCTGAAGCATCTCTGCGTCCTCCTCACAGCTCACCCTCCCACCCAGCTTTGTGTCATCTGCAAATTTGGAGATATTACATTTAATTCCCTCATCTAAATCATTAATATATATTGTGACTAGCTGGGGTCCCAGCACCGATCCCTGCGGTACCCCACTAGTCGCTGCCTGCCATTCGGAAAAAGACCCGTTTATTCCTACTCTTTGTTTCCTGTCTGCCAACCAGTTTTCTATCCATCTCAATACACTACCCCCAATCCCATGCGCTTTAATTTTACACGCATATCTTTTATGTGGGACTTTGCCGAAAGCCTTCTGAAAGCCCAAGTAAACCACATTCACTGGCTCCCCCCTCATCAACTCTATTAGTTACATTCTCAAAAAATCCCAGTAGATTTGTCAAGCATGATTTCCCTTTCGTAAATCCATGCTGACTCTGTCTGATTCTGCCACTGTTTTCCAAGTGCTCAGCTATTAAATCTTTTATAATGGACTCTCAAAATTTTCCCCACTACCGACGTCAGGCTGACTGGTCTATAATTCCCTGTTTCCTCTCTACCTCCCTTTTTAAATAGTGGGGTTACATTAGCTACCCTCCAATCTGTAGGAACTGTTCCAGAGTCTATAGCATCTCAGAAGGTGACCACCAATGCATCCATTATTTCTAGGGCCATTTCCTTAAGTACTCTGGGATGTAGATTATCAGGCCCTGGGAATTTATCAGCCTTCAATCCCATCAATTTCTCCAACACCAATTCCCTACTAATACTGATTTCTTTCAGTTCCTCCCTCTCACTAAACCCTGTGTTCCCCAACATTTCTGGTATGTTATTTGTATCCTCCTTTGTGAAGACAGAACCAGATTATGTATTTTAGTTGGTCAACCATTTCTTTGTTCCCCATTATAAATTCCCCTGTTTCAGACTGTAAGGGACCTACATTTGTCTTCATCAATTTTTTTCTCTTCGCATACCTATAGAAACTTTTACTCAGTTTTTGTGTTCCCTGCAAGCTTACTCGCATACTCTATTTTCCCCTTAATCAATCACTTGGTCCTTTGCTGAATTCTAAAGTGCTCCCAATCTTCAGGTCTGTTGTTTTTTCTGGCCAATTTGTATGCCTGTTCCTTGGATTTACTACTATCTCTAATTTCCCTTGTAAGCCATGGTTTGACCACCTTTCCTGTTTTACTTTTGCGCCAGACAGGAATAAACAACTGTTGCAGTTCACCCATGCACTCTTTGAATGTTTGCCATTGCCTATCCACCGTCATCCCTTTAAGTAACGTTTCCCAATCCATCATAGCCAACTCACATCTCATACCATCGTAGTTTCCTTTATTAATATTCAGGACCCTAGTCTCAGAATCAACTATGTCACTCTCCAGCTTGATGAAGAATTCTATCATATTTTAGTTGCTCATCCCCAAGGAGTCTCGCACAACTAGATTGCCATTACACAATACCCAGTCTAGGATGGCCTGTTCTCTAGTTGGTTGCTCAATGTATTGGCCCAGAAAACCATCCCGTATATGCTCCAGGAATTCCTCCTCTACGGTATTGTTAACAATTAGATTTGCCCACTCTATATGCAGATTAAAGTCACCCATAATTACAGATGTTCCTTTACTGCATGCATCTCTAATTTCCTTTTTAATGCCATTCCCAACAATACCACTACGGTTTGGGGGTCAAAATACAACCCCCACTAAAGTTTTTTGCCCCTTAGTGTTTCTCAGCCCTACTCATACAGATGTCACATTGTCGGAGCTAATATCTTTCTTCTCTATTGCGATAATTTCCTCTTTAACCAGCAATGCAACTCCACCACCTTTTCCTTTTTGTCTGCCCTTCCTAAATACTGACTACCCCTGGATGCTCAGTTCCCATCCCTGTTCACCCTGCAGCCATGTCTTTGTAATCCCGAGTATACCATACCTGTTCACATCTATTTGCGCGGTTAATTCATCCACTTTATTGCGAATGCTCCTTGCGTTAAGGCACAAAGTTTTAAGGCTTGTCTTTTCAACATTACTTGTTACTCCTATTGTATGTTGTGGACATTACTGGCACAGAATAGTGGCAGCACTTGCCTGTGTGCTAAAATGTCACCTTCACTGTGAAAAGTTTCATTATGTAGCACTTTTAGGCATTCCTATGAGGATATAGTACAATATGAAAATAGAATCAAGGTTAATGGCAGAGACTGGCAGAAGGTGGGAAATGCTGTTGTTCACCATTTATATATGATTTTGGCTAGATAATTAGAATATAACCATTAAATGTGCAGATGAGAACAAATTGTGGTTGAGTTATTACCAAGGATGAATGCAACAAAATTCAACTGTGTAAATTATAATATAGTTAAGTGTGAGGTGGTGCAATTTGATAATCAAGAGGTCACATTTCTTGCAGTGGAAAAATGTTAGCCTACATGCAGTGGAGTTGAAAAAGGATCTATATTTCCAAATCTTAAGATTAGTAACCCAAATTAATGAGGCCATAAAAAGAGATGAGCTTTCGACCAAATATCTGTGCCATTGCTAAGACCACCTGTTTCCACCTCTGTAACATTGCCTGACTTTGCCCCATCTCAGCTCATCTGCTGTGGAAACACATGCCTTTGTTACTGTTAGATTTAACTATTCCATTGCATTCCTGGCTGGCTTCCCATATTCTACCTTCCGTAAACTTGGTCAGCCCCTGCTACCTATGTTCTAACTCGCGTCAAGTCCCGTTCACTCATCACCCCCATGCTTGCTGACCTCTATTGCCTCCCAGTTAAGGAACACCTTGATTTTAAATTTCCCGTCCTCGTTTAAAAATCCCTCCAAGGCCTCGCCCTTGCCTATCTCTCTAATCTCCTCCAGCCCACAACCCATCAAGATCTCTGCGCTCCTCTAGTTATGATCTCTTAAGCATCCTCGATTGTAGTTGTTCTACTATTTCTGGCCATGCCTTCAGTTGCTACGGCCTAAACTCTAGAATTCCCACCTTTGTTCCTATCTCTCCTCCTTTAAGATGCTCCTTAAATTTTATCTTTTTGACCAGGCTTTTGATCATCTACTGTAACATTTCTGAGATTTTTGTCAAATTTTGCTTTACAGTGCTACTGTGAAGCACCTTGGGGTGTTTATTACATTAAAGGCATTATATATGTACAAGTTGTTGGGCAGGAATGTTGAGTTGAAGCCCAAGTTCAGCCATGATCATATTGAATGGTGGAGAAGGCTCAATGGCCTGTATGGTCTTCTCCTATTTCATACGTTCTTGTTGTATCAATGCAAATTGAGCACTGCAGTTCATTTTGAGTGTGAAAGATTTTAAAAACAAGGAGTTCTGCTAAACTTGCTTAGAACCTTGGGTGTAACACATTGAGCAAAATGTGTACAGTTCAGGCCTCCAAATTACAAACAAAGATAAACAGGCACAGGGAAGCACAATAAAATTTATAACATGATACCAGATCTGGAGAGTTTATAAATATTGGGGAAGGCTAAGACCCTTTTCTCTTTCAAAAAAAAAGAGAAGGCTGAGGGCTGACCTAATTGAGATCTTTAAGATTGTGAAAGGGTTTGATAAGGTAGTCATAGGGAAGATATTTCCACTTGAGTCCAAACAGAGCCAAAAATATAAAATAGCCCCTAATAAATTTGATATGGAATTCAGGAGAAACTTCTTTACTTGGATAGTGGCAAGAATGTGGAACTTGCTACCACATGGAACAGTTAAGAAAATAGTACAAATGTATTTAAAGGGAAGTAAGATAACTACATGAAGGTGAAAGAAATAACAGAATATCCATATAGGGTTCTTCAGAGAGGGGTGGGAGGAGGCTTGCGTAGAGCTTAAACATTGGCATGGACCAGTTGAGATGAATGACCTGTTTCTGTGTTGGAAATTCTTTGTAATTTTTATACAAAAAAAACCCCCAAGTTAATTGTCCTCCTCTTGTTTGCCCTTTTTTGGTCTGAAATCTTTGTTCAAAAAATCATTGGGGCTGTAATCTAAAAAGTTTGCAAATGTCTCAATTCTTCATTGTTTTGGTTTTTCAGTGTTTTATTTCTTTATCTAATCTGTCTGTTCAAAAAAAACTCTTACTGCACTTTTTTGCCAGATATATATTGCAGATGCCAACCTATTGATATGTTCTGACAAATGTTTTCAGAGGAGCAACATCAAACTACCTGTATGATAAACATTATTTATCTTTAAAAAATTCATCCTGTATTGACACGGTGTTTAGTCCTCGCCCTTATGCTAAGAAAACCAACTTAAAATGTTGGAGAATTCAAATCACCTCTTACAAAAATTGCTAGGCAACCAAAAATACAAATCCTTTTACAGATTAAGACTTAACAATATCCATGATCCTAATCAACAGTGCACATTCCAATGAAGAAACATTTGAAGTGTAAGAGGAATGCTATGCTATAGTGACTTTTCTTTTGGGTTGCTCCATTTCCTTATTTTAAACTAATTAATTAAAATACCCAGTAGTTTGGATAATCGTTGAGAAACTGATTACAGCTCAATGAAATTGGTTGATCTTCCAACTATCTTAGGGAGCTGGTTTGAGAAGAAAGAAAAGGAAGTTAGAAATGTAACTTTGTACAAATGTTAATAATGAGGGTAGGCAGAGATGGGTGCCAACGATAGAGGTCTTATATTTTCTCGCTCTGCTAGGGGCACAGAAGGACCCAGAGTGCTTGTGATTAAGTGTAGTAGGAATGCTGTGCTGTAGTGCTTGTACTTTTTTTTTGATAAGATCTTTTACTTCATTGCAAAAGCCAACAGAATTTTCTCAGCTCACAGCTTAGCAATCGATTGTAGTTCTGTATTAAAACTTCTGCATACAAGTGCGGAACTCCAGACTGTCCAGAAAGACTTCCATGTAGAAATTGCATCTGAAGCTTTAGCACAGGCATACTGAGTGCACATTTGGACTGATGCAGAATATTGAGGATCACTCCGCAGCCCTTGACGTAAAACAGGAAGGCTACCATTAACAGCTATTGCCATCCTGGTCCAGGCAGACAACCCAACTTCATCTCCTTGATGTAGATGGTGAACATTGTTGTGGAATAGACTATCCTATTCATATTTCTTGCTCTGCATTTCTTGAACTGTACTGAGACCAAGAGCATAAAATATGTTTTCCTAGTTTCCTGCCCAGTAGTCTTCAGTGTTTAATGTGATAATTATTTTATACAAGACTGAGGGTGCTGACAGTGACAGGTGGGGTTTTCTTGAGGATTTCCAAACTACATTACTAGATTTCCAATCTTCAGTAGTTCTCCGATGCTGAACGTTCAGTGCTCAGCAAAGGACTTAGTTTCATACCCTTACGCCCTCATCTCAATGAATTTCGGGCTCGGCATGATGCTGAACTCTTCTTCCGCCGTCTTCGTCTCCGTGCTCACTTCTTTGGGCAGGAGTCCTCTCCCCGTTCAACGGATCCTTTTACCCACCTCCAATATTCTCCCTCCACTTGGACCCCTCCCTCTGGATTCTTACCTTCTCTTGATCTTTTCATTGAGAACTGTCGGCGTGACATTAGCCGTCTCAATTTCTCTGCTCCTCTCACCCATTCTAATCTGTCTCTCTCTGAACTCACTGCACTCCGTTCTCTCAGGTCCAACCCCAACATTGTCATCAAACCCGCTGACAAGGGTGGTACTGTTGTTGTCTGGCGCATTGACCTCTACCTCGCGGAGGCTGAACGTCAACTCGCAGACGTTTCCTCCTACCTCTCCCTGGACCATGACCCCACCACAGAACATCAAGCCATTGTTTCCAGGACTGTCACTGACCTCATCTCCTCTGGAGATCTTCCTCCCACAGCTTCCAACTTGATAGTCGCCCAACCTCGGACGGCCCGCTTCTACCTCCTACCCAAAATCCACAAACAGAACTGTCCTGGCAGACCGATCGTGTCAGCCTGTTCCTGCCCCACGGAACTCATTTCTCATTATCTTGACTCCCTTCTCTCTCCCCTTGTCCAGTCCCTTCCCACCTACATCCGTGATTCCTCTGACAACTTACGTCACATCAACAATTTCCAGTTCCCTGGCCCCAACCGCTTCCTCTTCACCATGGATGTCCAATCCCTCTACACCTCCATCCCCCACCAGGATGGTCTGAGGGCCCTTAGCTTCTTCCTTGAACAGAGGCCCCAACAATCCCCATCCACCACTACTCTCCTCCGTCTGGCTGAACTTGTTCTCACACTGAACAATTTCTCCTTTAACTCCTCTCACTTCCTCCAAATAAAAGGTGTGGCTATGGGTACCCGCATGGGCCCCAGCTATGCCTGTCTCTTTATGGGGTATGTGGAACATTCCTTGTTCCAGTCCTACTCCGGCCCCCTCCCACAACTCTTTCTCCGGTACATCGATGATTACTTCGGTGCTGCTTCATGCTCTCGTCGGGACCTGGAAAAATTTATTAATTTTGCTTCCAATCTCCACCCCTCCATCATCTTCACATGGTCCATCTCTGACACTTCTCTTCCCTTCCTTGACCTCTCTGTCTCAATTTCTGATGATAGACTGTCCACCAATATCCATTACAAGCCTACCGACTCCCACAGCTACCTCGACTACAGCTCCTCACACCCCGCTTCCTGTAAAGACTCCATCCCATTCTCTCAGTTCCTTCGCCTCCGTCGCATCTGTTCTGATGACGCTACCTTAAGCTCCTCGGACATGTCCTCCTTCTTCCTTAACCGAGGTTTTCCATCCACGGTCGTTGACAGGGCCCTCAACCGTGTCCGGCCCATATCCCGCGCATCCTCCCTCACGCCTTCTCCTCCTTCCCAGAAACATGATAGGGTCCCCCTTGTCCTCACTTATCACCCCACCAGCCTCCGCATTCAAAGGATCATCCTCCGCCATTTCCGCCAACTCCAGCATGATGCCACCACCAAACACATCTTCCCTTCACCCCCCTTGACGGCATTCCGTAGGGATCGTTCCCTCCGGGACACCCTGGTCCACTCCTCCATCACCCCCTACTCCTCAACCCCCACTTATGGCACCTCCCCATGCCCACGCAGAAGATGCAACACCTGCCCCTTCACTTCCTCTCTCCTCACCGTCCAAGGGCCCAAACACTCCTTTCAAGTGAAGCAGCATTTCACTTGCATTTCCCCTAACTTAGTCTACTGCATTCGTTGCTCCCAATGCGGTCTCCTCTACATTGGAGAGACCAAACGCAAACTGGGCGACCGTTTTGCGGAACACCTGCGGTCTGTCCGCAAGAAAGACCCAAACCTCCCTGTCGCTTGCCATTTTAACACTCCACCCTGTTCTCTTGCCCACATGTCTGTCCTTGGCTTGCTGCATTGTTCCAGTGAAGCCCAACGCAAACTGGAGGAACAGCACCTCATCTTCCGACTAGGCACTTTACAGCCTTCTGGGCTGAATATTGAATTCAACAACTTTAGATCTTAAACTCCCCCTCCCCCCATCCCCACCCCGTTTCTTTTCCCCCCCCCACCCGCCTTTTTTTTTCAATAATTTATATAGATTCTTCTTTCCCCACCTATTTCCATTATTTTTAAATCTAAAACTAAAACCTTTAGTCTTTCCACCCCACCCCCACTAGAGCTGTACTTTGAATATCCTGTCTTGCATTCTTAATTAGCACTTTTCTCAGACAAAGACCACCACCTTCAACACCTCTTTGACCCTTTTGTCTGTGACATCTTTTGATTATCTGCTCACACCACACCCTCAATGTGTCTCTTCCCCCCCACCCACCTTAAACCAATTTATATTTCTCCCTTGTTGAAACTATGCTTCAGTTCTGCTGAAGGGCCATGAGGGCTCGAAACGTTGACTGATTTCTTCTCCGCTGATGCTGCCAGACTTGCTGAGTTTTTCCAGGTAATTCTGTTTTTATTTTGTTTTGGATTTCCAGCATCCGCAGTAGCTTTTAGCTTTTTGTTTTTACCTTCAGTAGTATTTGTTTGTCAAAGTGTAAGTGAGATGTCATTACCAAACAAACATGTGGATTTGAAAATAAAGGGCCATCTTGGAGGGAACAGGCAATAAGATCAATCTGCCGTGGCAAAGTTATTGTCCAGTTTTAACAACTTTCAATTGCCACTGTCTTTCAGCTGGTGAGTTAAGTGATCTGTCAACAGTAAAGAGAATATCAGTTTTAATTGCATTCACAGTCACTGATGCAGAGTGGAACCAAGCTCATTTTGGAAAACGAGATGGTGTAATAAACTAAGCATGTCCAATTATCCAATGCTAATGTTTTTGTCTTTGGAGGAATTTATGTATCCAGTTTAAATATGGCAGCTACCCAGTAAAGAGAGAATACTGTTTCTAGTGTTATGAAACTATTTTTATAGCAAAAAAATGACATTTACAGAGTGGGCTGAAACCACAGAATAAGTTTTTTTTTTAAAAGACTGACAAGAGCATTTTTAAGTGACCTAAACAGCAGTTCTCAAAATGGCCAAGTATTTACATAACTTCACTTTGCAAATCACAAAGCTAACAGAAAGGAGTCATGCTGCCTGGAAGTAGCCCACCAGGACAATCTGTTTAAATGAGAGTAAATGGTCTATGCCCTGAACTATTCTCAGATATCCAGACACAATCTGCTTATTCAGGTGGGTGCGGACCAAGCTGTTAAACTCTATCATTATGGATAATGAACCCTGGCTGAGGGAGGGTTACCCTGACTGTTCAATCCAGTTACTGTAAACAATGGACCTGGAATGAGGGTTTCCCAGCTTGCTATGACCATATTTAGCAACTGGCTAGTTTGTGAAGGGGGATCATGTGAAAGCAAGCTAACCTTTAGTGTTTAAAACAAAACACTGCTTTTCAGAGTCAGACAGACCATGAGTGGCTAACAGTGAGCCTCTCTCTCTCTTCAGCCACTCTGCAAGCGTGTGCCCTGTCTGTATTTGACTAGCTGAACACTGCAGGCACCATCTTCAACATAAACCAAACAACTGCTGACTTTAGAAAAAAAACAGAAATCGTCTGCCAAGACTTTAAATCATCTCTGAGCAGAATCCAGAAAAATCTCTGAACACAGCCTGAAACCAACCAAGACATCAACCTACTGGATCCGTATGTGATCGACATTTTCTTGGACACCCTTAAACAATGTAACCTACACTTCATCCTTGAAACCTACTTATGTGTGCATGTGTGTCTTTGGTACATGTGAGTGTGAGTTGGAACATTTTTTAAAAAAAATTATCAATTGGATGTTAAGGACAATAAACTCTACTTCTTTTAAACTTGCAAGAAAACCTGTCTGTGTGTCTTTTAAAGTCACAGCGCTTAAACAGTTAAATACTTAACAAATTGAAAAGCAAATTCTTTTAAAACACTTGTTGCTTGTTAAAACACTTTCTGAGAAGTGGAAAGAGAGGGGAGCCATTCTACTACTTCTCACATTTCTTTTTATTTCTTCATGGGATGTGGGCTTTGCTGGCTGGGCCAGCATTTATTGCTCATCCCTAGTTGCCCTTGAGAAGGTGGTGATGAACTGCTTTCTTGGACTGCTGTAGTCCATGTGGTGTAGGTGCACCAAAGTGCTGTAAGGTATGGAGTTCCAGGATTTTGACTCAGCGACAGTGAAGGAACGGCAATATATTTCCATGTCAGGATGATGAGTGACTTGGAGGGGAACTTCCAGGCAGTGGTGCTCCCACCTATCTGCTGCCGTTGTCCTTCTAGATGGTCGTGTTCATGGGTTTGGAAAGTGCTGTTGAAGGAGCCTTGGTGAATTCCTGCAATGTATCTTGTAGATGGTACATGCTGCTGTTACTACAGTGCGCCAGTGGTGGAGGGTGTGAATGTTTGTCAATGTGGTGCCAATCAAGCGGGCTGCTTTGTCCTGGGTGGTGTCAGGCTTCTTGAGTGTTGTGGGAGCTGCACTCATCCAGGCAAGTGGAGAGCATTCCATCAAATTCCTGATTTGTGCTTTGCAGATGGTGGATGGATTTTGGGTAGTCAGGAGTTGGGCTTCTCGTTGCAGTATTCCTAGCTTCTGACTATGGTCAAAGAGGGAGGTTTTTAAAGAGTGTCTTAAAGGAGGAAAGTGAGGTAGAGAGGCAGGGAGGAGCCTCTGACTTTCCCTTGAAGCTATGGCTAGTCCAGTTCAGTTTCTGGTCAATGGTAAGCCCCCAGGATGTTGGTAGTGGGGGATTCAGTGATGATAATGCCATTGAGCATCAAGGGCCGATGGTTGAATTCTCTCTTGTTGGAGAGGGTCATTAGCTGGCACTTGTCAGCCCAAGCCTGGATATTGTCCAGGCCTTGCTGCATTTGGACATGGACTGCTTCAGTATCTGAGGAGTGCTGAATGGTGCTGAACATCGTGCAATCATCAGCGAACATCCCCACTGCTGACCTTATGATGGAAGGAAGGTTATTGATGAAGCAGCTGAAGATGGTTGGGCCGAGGACAGTACCCTGAGGACCTCCTGCAGTGATGTCCTGGAGCTGAGATGACCGACCTCTAACAACCACAACCATCTTTCTTTGTGTTAGGTATGACTCCAACCAGTGGAGAGTTTTCCCCCTGTTTGCCATTGACTCCAGTTTTGCTGGGGCTCCTTGATGCCACACTTGGTCAAAGACTTAATGTCCAGGGCAGTCACTCTCGCCTCACCTCTGGAGTTCAGCTCTTTTGTCCATGTTTGAACCAGGGCTGTAATGTGGTCAGGAGCTGAGTGGTCGTGGCAGAACCCAAACTGAGCATCAGCGAGCAGGTTATTGCTAAGCAAATGCCGCTTGACAGCACTTGATGACCCCTTCCATTACTTTACTGATGATGGAGAGTACACTGCTGGAGCGATAATTGGTCCTGCTTTCTGTGTACTGGACATACCTGGGCAATTTTCCACATAGCTGGGTAGATGGCAGTGTTGTCGTTGTACTGGAACAGCTTGACTAGGGGCACGGCAAGTTCTGGTGCACAAGCCTTCAGTTCAGACGAAATATTGTCAGGGCCCATAGCTTTTGCAGTATCTAGTGCATTCAGCTGTTTCTTGACATCACGTGGGGTGAAGCAAATTGGCTGAAGACTGGCATCTATGATGCTGGGGACCTCTGGAGGAGGCAGAGATGGATCATCCATTTGGCACTTATGGGTGAAGATTGTAGCAAATGCCTTATCTTTGTGATGTGCTGGGCTCTCCATCATTGAGGATGGGGATATTTGTGGAGCCTCTTCCTCCAGTGAGTTGTTTAATTGTCCACCACCATTCACAGCTGGATGTGGCAGGACCGCCGAGCTTATGTCTGATCTGTTGGTTGTGGGATCGCTTAGCCCTGTCTATCACTTGCTGTTTGACACGCAAGTAGTCCTGTGCTATACCTTATTTTAAGGCATGCCTGGTGTTGCTCCTGGCATGCCCTCCTGCACTCTTCATTAAACCAGGGTTGATCCCCTGGCTTGATAACGGTAGAGTGGGGGATATGCCGGGCCATGAGGTTACAGATTGTGTTCAAGTACAATTCTGCTGCTGCTGATGGCCCACAGTGCCTCAGGAATGCCCTGCCTTGAGTTGCTGGATCTATTCAAAATCTATCCCATTTAGCACGGTGGTAGTACTCAACATGATGGCGAGTATCCTCAATGTGAAGGTGGGACTCCGTCTCTACAATGACTGCGCGGTGATCACTCCTACTGATACTGTCATGGACAGATGCATCAGCGGCAAGGCAGGTTGGTGAGGATGTCAAGTATGTTTTTCCCTCTTGTTGGTTCCCTTACCACCTGCTGCAGACCCAGTCTAGCAGCTATGTCATTTAGGGCTCGGTCAGTAGTGGTGCTACCGAGCCATTCTTGGTGATGGGCATCAAAGTCCTTCACCCAGATTACATTCTGCGCCTTTGGCACCCTCAGTGCTTCCTCCAAGTGGAGTTCAACATGGAGGAACACTGATTCATCAGCTGAGGGAGGGAGGGTAATCAGCAGGAGGTTTCCTTGCCCATGTTTGACCTGTTTCCATGAGACTTCATGGGGTCCAGAGTCGATGTTGAGGACTCCCAGGGCAACTCCCTCCCGAATGTACACCACTGTGCAGCCACCTCTCTTGTGATAGGACATACCCAGGGATGGTGATGGTGGCGTCTGGGACATTATCTGTAAGATATGACTCTGTGAGAATGGCTGTCAGGCTGTTGCTTGACTAGTCTGTGAGACAGCTCTTCCAATTTTGGCACTAGTTGCGTGGTGGAATTCGAACCCAGGTCACCAGAGCATTACCCTGGGTCTCTGGATTACTAGTCCAGTGACAATGCCACTATGCCATTGCCTCACCCCGATCTACTTGGCTGTAACACTAGTAATAGTGTTGAAGACTGTTGCTGTAATTTTTTAAACATCAATCAAGTGAGTTCTTTCATTTCAGAAGTATAAATTAAGATCATTAGCAGATGTATTGCTCTGCAGCTAGACTGGTGTTCAAATAGCAGATTAGAACTGAGATACTGCAGTAATTTCTCAGATATTAGGGATTTCCTGAACTTTGGCCAAATGGTGGTAGTAATGCTAATCTGTAATTAACTGGCTCTGACTGATTGCTCCCTGTAAACAAGCATAGAGTGGAACTTTGAAATTTGTAGCACAACGTTTCTTTCACATCAGCCACCCACTGCTAATCTTGTGCAGTTTTCCTTTCCATTCATGTTTGGAGAGGAAAATAGAGCACTATTAAACTGGTGGCTGATCTGATCCCGCTAGTTTTATGCCCCTACTGAAGTTGAAAGTTTCACCTTGTTGTTTGTGACTTTCCTCTCCGATGGGACAACCCTCGATATATGAGAATATAGGAAGTAGGAGCAGGAGTAGACCATATGGCCTGTGAAATCTGTTCCACCATTCAGTATGATCATGGCTGATCATCAGTTTCCCCTCCGCCTTCCTGCCCCCTCCCCCATATCCTCTGGTTCCCATCTGTTTACCTCATCCTTAAATATGTTCAATAATGGAGCATCCACAATGTTCTGGGGTTGAGAATGCCAAAGATCCTCTGACTGAAGGAATTCCTCCTCTTGGTGCTAAATGATCGACCCCTTTATTCTTAGACTGTGTACCCATTTTGTAAATTCCCAGCTAGGGGAAGCAACCTCCCAGTGTCTATCCTATCAGTGTTAAGCCCAGTCAGTTGAAGCTAATGAACCAGGGAGTAGCTCGATGTTAAAATAATTAAAAACCTCTGAATTTGTAGGAATGATGCACCTTAAATTATATGCCAAAAAGCTGTTATTGTAAGCCATTACTGCATTCCAGATAATATTTCGTTAATGATGGAGAATATCTGTATTGACATTTATATCTAATGTAAATGATAAAAGGGGTATGACATCCTATCCTCCTCCAACATCTTTCCTCAGTTGTCCTTCTTGGTTCTGTGCTCTTTTATATTTATATTTGTGCAAACGCCAACATTAAACAATCCTCTTTCATCTTGCATCAATGTATTCACTACATTGATATCCCCTACATAAGCCATTCATTGCTCATCATCTTTATCAAGATGCTTCCCTTTAGTGAGATCATCTGGAAGCACAGGGCCAGGCTGTTATTTAATATGTGATTAAATATTGTGAAAACTGAACCCATTGTTTTTGGTCCCTGCTTCGATCTGTATTCCCTAGATACCAACTCCATCCCTCTACCTGGCCACAGTCTGAGATTAAACTAGTTTGTTTGCAACCTTGGTGTCACATGTGATCCTGAGATGAGCTTCAAATCTCATATTCATGCTATCACTACTTATTTCTACCTCTGCAACATTACATGACTTTGTCCCTGTCTCAGTGGCTTGGTCTTAGAAGATAGAGGGTAGCAGTGGAAGGGTGCTTTTCTGAATGGAGAGCTGTGGGATTCTGCAGGGTTCAGTGCTGGGACCTTTGCTGTTTGTAGTATACATAAGTGATTTGGAGGGAAATGTAACTGGGCTAATTAGTAAATTTGCGGACGACACTAAGGTTGGAGGAGTTGCAGATAGTGAAGAGGATTGTCAAAGGATACAATGGGATATAGATTGGTTGGAGACTTGGGCGGAGAAATGGCAGATGGAGTTTAATCTGGACAAATGTGAGGTAATGCATTTTGGAAGGTCTAATACAGGCAGGAATTATACAGTAAATGGCAGAACCCTTAAGTGCATTGACAGGCAGAGGGATCTGGGTGTACAGGTCCACAGGTCACTGAAAGTGGCAATGCAGGTGGATAAGGTAGTCAGGAAGGCATATGGCATGTTTGCCTTCATTGGCAGGGGTATTGAGTATAAAAGCTGGGAAGTCATGCTGCAGCTGTATAGAACCTTGGTTAGGCCACACTTGGAATATTGCGTGTAATTCTGGTCGCCACGTTACCAGAAGGATATGGAGGCATTGGAGAGGGTGCAGAGGAGGTTTACCAGGATGCTGCCTGTTCTGGAGGTTATTAGCTATGAGGAGAGGTTGGAGAAACTCGGATTGTTCTCACTAGAGTGACGGAGATTGAGGGGCGACTTGATAGAAGTTTACAAAATTATGAGTGGCATGGACAGAGTTGATAGTCAGAAGCTTTTTCCCAGGGTGGAAGAGTCAATTACTAGGGGACATAGATTTAAGGTGAGAGGAGAAAACTATAGAGGAGATGTGTGGGGCAAGTTTTTTACGCAGAGGGTAGTGAGTGTCTGGAATTCGCTGCCAGAGGAGGTGGCAGAAGCAGGTACCATAGTGGTGTTTAAGAGGCAGCTTGACAAAAACATGAATATGTTGGGAATAGAGGAATACGGACCCCGAAAGTGCAAAATGTTTTAGTTGACAGGCAATGTGATTGGCGCAGGCTTGGAGGGCCGAAGGGCCTGTTCCTGTGCTGTACTTTTCTTTGTTCTTTGTTCAGCTCATCTGCTGAAACCCTCATTCGTGCTTTTGGTACCTCTAAATTCAACTATTCCAGTGCATTCCTGGCTGGTCCTCCATAGTCTATTCTCCATAAACTTGAGGTCATCCAAAACTCTGCTGCCTGTGTTTTAACTCTCAGCAAGTCCCATTCTACTATCACCCCTGTGCTCGCTGACCTACATTTCCTCCCAGTCAAGCAATATCTTGATTTTAAAATTCTCATCCTTGTTTTCAAATCCCTCTATGGTTTTTCCTATCTTTGTAATCTCATCCAGCCCCACAACCCTCAGATATCTACGCTCCTCTAATTCTGGCCTCTTGCACATCTCTGATTTTAATTGCTCTGCCATTGGTGGCTGTCCTTTCGGTTGTCTAGACCCCAACTCTGGAATTCCTTCCCTGCCTCTCTACCTCACTTTCCTCTTTTAAGACATGCCTTTAAAACCTCCCTCTTTGACCAAGTTCAGAGACTAGGAGTACTGTGACGAGTAACTCATCTCCTGACTCTCCAAAGCCTGTCCACCATCTACAAGGCACAAGTCAGGAGTGTGATGGAATACTCCCCACTTGCCTGGATGAGTGCAGCTCCTGCAACACTCGAAGCTTGACACCGTCCAGGACAAAACAGCCCGCTTGATTGGCACCCCATCCACAAACATTCACTCCTTCCACTACCGATGCACAGTAGCAGCAGTGTATACCATCTACAAGATGCACTGCAGGAGTTCAACAAGCCTTCTTAGACTGCACCTTCCAAACCCACGAACACGACCATCTAGAAGGACAAGGGCAGCAGACACATGGGAACACCACCACATGGAAGTTCCCCTCCAAGTCACTCACCATCCTGACTTGGAAATATATCGCCGTTCCTTCACTGTTGCTGGGTCAAAATGCTGGAACTCCCTTCCTAGCAGCACTGTGGGTGTACCTATACCACATGGACTGCAGTGGTTCAAGAAGGCAGTTAACCACCACCTTCTCAAAGGCAACTAGTGATGGGCAATAAATGCTGGCCCAGCCAGTGAAGCCCATATCCCATGAATGAATTAAAAAAAAGCTTTTGGTCACCTAATCTAATATCCCCTTATGTGGCTTGGTTGTTATACTTTACTTTGTAATACTCCTGTGAAGTACCTTGGGACATTTCCTTACGTTAAAGATGCTATATAAGTTGTTGTTATAGTAAGAAGCCTGTTTTACCATTAAAGCCTTTTTTCTGATTCCAAGTCAGTTGTTGGCCCTTGCAATCATCCATTTATCATTTAATTCTGGATAAGTCAAAATTTCCTACATCTCAATTTTGGAAAGCTTTTATCGATTTTGAACTAGGAATTCTTCCCCACATTGGTTCTGTCACTAAGACGGCCATCTTCCACCTTCATAATGTTGCCTATGTCCTTCCCTGTCTCCCCTTTCTCTGCAGAAACTCTAATTCATATGTTACCTCAAGGTTTGACTTTCCAAATTCTATCCCAGCTGGCCCCTCTGCTTCCACAGGCATCAATTCAGCTGGAATGCCACTAATTATTTAACTCACTTGGTCACTTGCACTTCCATTATGTCCACACTAGACAGGCATTCTGTGTTCCTACCCATCAATTTCAAAATACCTATACTCTCCAAGTTTTTCCATGGCTTTACCATGCCTTGTACTGGTGACCTAGCTTTGTGACTCAGCCTTTATCCTTTCCTCCTATGACATTGGCCTGCTCATGGTCTTTCCCTTCCCTTACTCCTTTTTTTCACCACTATTAGTGTTTGTACTTTTACACTTCTTGTCCTTGCCTTCTGAAGCTCCCTCCTAAATCCTCTCCACCTTGTCTCCTTCCTCTGTGCTTTCCTAAATGCTAAAGAATTTTCTGGTTTTGCTTCTTCAACCTGTTATTTCTATTCTCCTTTTTATCTGATACCATTTTAATCTATCCAGTCTGAGCATGATACAAGTGCAAGTTTGAGCTGATGAGCTTCTACTAATGCAGAAAATTGTGCACGAGTGCTACATTAGACTCCAAACCAACATGTATAAGTCAGATCTCAGGCCTATAGTTTTATCTTTGTTACTCAAATTAACTTTGTATATAGTCCAGCACAGGGTTTAATTTCCAGGCGCGCATTTGAATATGGATGAAAAAAATGTTTTTTAAAAAAACTGCTAGGGGCTGAATTGTTACAGACTTCAAACATTAAACCACGTTATAGAAGTATTTCTGCATTCTGATGCTCAAGGAAAACTTGCCCTAGATAATTATTTCAGACTTTTTTAAAATAAAAAGTATGAATATAAAACTTCACATTGGAGGAGAATTGTTTGCTTCTCCTGATGTAAAATGATCCTCTTGGAAATGAGAGGACCTTTCTATCACAGCTACCTCTGGCTGACGGCCATAGAACTGAGCAAGTATCAGTTTCCCTTTTTGGCCCTGTGCTAATCCCAATGCTTAAATATAAAGTTAGGAACCAGCTGGGTCTTGAGTCATGCCAGCAGTTCTTCTGGAGAGTTTTGGAGATCTAACATGACAGGCCTCTAACTGCTTTTATAACTGATAAACCAAAAGCATTTCCTGATGAGGAAGATACATTCTTTGACTTTTTCACCATTAAAATATATTTAGGGAGCATAATTTAGATTGGAGGTACTGACCCTTCCTTTGTTTATAGGATCGGATACTCTTTGCGAATTTAAAATCTGCACCCTACCATATTGAAATCCTTCCGATATTGAATAACACATGAATAAATGTATTAACATTTATCGGATTTTTTTTTTTTATTCTGTCCTCTCTCCCCTCCCTCTCCTGTCGCCTTCTCCCATCTCCACCAAACCCCAAAAATTGTTGGAAGTTTCTGCTTCAAATCATTTATTTTCCAGACATTCCATACTTCCTAGCTGCCTCTTATCCTAGGAACTCTAGCACCATATTTGGAATGATCTGTCATAGGGAAAATATTAGAAGCTATCATTAAAAACATTATAGCAGAGCACTTAGAAAAATACAAGGTAATCAGGCAGAGTCAACATTGTTTTGTGAGATTAACTAATTTATTGGAGCTGTTTGAAGAAGCAACGTGTTGTGGATAAAGTGGAATGGGTGGATGTACTGTACCTTGGGCTTCTAGAAGGCATTTGACAAGGTGCCACATCAAAGGTTATTGCAGAAACTAAAAGCTCAATCTGTGTAATGGGTAACATATTGGCATGGATAGAAGGTTGCCTAGCTAACAGGAAACAAGAGTAGATATAAATGAGTAATTTTCTGTTTGGCAGGATGTATTGAGTGGTTTGCCACAGGGATCAGTGCTGGGGCCTCAACATTTTACAATTTGTATAAATGACTTGGATGAAGTGACTGAAGGTATGGTTGCTAAATTTGTGATGACACAAAGATAGGCAGGAAAGTAAGTTGTGAAGAGGACACAAGGAGACTATAAAAGGACAAAGATAGGTGGGCAAAGATCTGGCAAATATAGTATAATGTGGGAAAATGTGAAATTATCCATTTTGGTAGGAAGAATGAAAAATCATATTATCTAAATGGTGAGAGGTTGCAGAGCTCTAAGGAGCAGAGGGATCTGGGTGTCCCAGTGCATGAATTGCAAAAAGTTACTATGCAGATACAGCGAGTAATTAGGTAAACTAATAGAATGTTATCATTTATTGCGACAGGACTTGAATGCAAAAGTAGAGAGGTTATGCCAGAGTGTACAGGGCATTGGTGAGCCAACATCTGGAGTTCAGTGTACAGTTTTGGTCTTTTTATTTAAGGAAGGATCTAAGTGTGTTGGAAGCAGTTCACAGAAGGTTTACTAGACTAATACCTGGATTGGGTGGGTTTTCTTATTAGGAAAGTTTGGGCAGGCTAGGCTTGTATCCGCTGGAATTTTAAAAAGTAAGAGCTGACTTGATTGAAACGTACAAGATCCTGAGGTGTCTTGAAAGGGTGGATGTGGAAAGGATGTTTCCTCTTGTGGAAGAATCTAGATCTAGGGGTCACTGTTTAAAAATAAGGGATCACCCACTTAAGCCAGTTGAGAATTTTTTTTCTCTGAGGGCCGTGGGCTTTTGGAACATTTCCTCAAAAGGCGGTGGAAACAGAGTCTTTGAATATTTTTAAGGCAAAGGTAGCTAGATTATTGATGAACAAGGGGGGTGAAAGGTTATTGGGTGCAGGTGAGAATGTGGATCTGAGGTTACAATCAGATCAGCCATGACCTTATTGAATGGCGGAGCACGTTTGAGTGGCCTATTCCTGCTCCTAATTCATATGTTAGTCTTTGAAATAGATATTGTATTAGCAATTCATTTTCCTTTATTTATTTTCCCTTCCCTTTTTGTCAATGGAGCAGATTTCAGAGAATGTGTAGCTTTCCTTGTGTGTATTTATCTATCTATGCCTGCTCATTCATACAGATTTCTGCAATCACCTATGAATATGACAATGTCTTTTGAATGATGACTAGACTAATTTTGCAGCCATACAGTACAGCTCACATTCCTTATTGCACAAAACAGATTTGGGATTCATTTAACTAATTGGTGTTATTGTAATACTTAATTTTCTGTTTTTTAACAGTTTTTAAAACAATTTAAGGAAAGCATTGGACAGGAGAGATGTCAGTGTGATTTTTCACGTTAACAACTCAAATGCTCTAATTTCTATTTGACAAACGTTGGCAGTGGCCATTGGAATAATACTAAGTCAGTTTGGTCTACATTATTAAATAATAGATTCCTGTCCTAGAAACTCAAGAAACTGTTAAGAATGTCTCCTCAAGATACATGGAAAATGAAGGCAAGCTCACAAGAGGACAGTATATGCATTATGAAAAGCAGTTATTCATTTTTATGAAAAGCAGTAATTCATTGCTGCATTAATTACAGGTAATAGGCAAAATGGATGTGAATTTATATAATTATCATGTCCTTGGGACATTCCAAAGTGCTTCACATGTAGTAAATAACTTTTTTGAAGTGTATGCCCATCTTCTTTAAAATTTCATTTCCAGTACTTAGAAGGTCCTACAAGAGAGGGGGCTGCTCTGGACTTAATTTTAGGGAATGAAGCCAGGCAAGTGATAGAGGTATCAGTGGGGGAGCATTTTGCAGATAGTGATCATAACTCCGTTAGATTCAAGGTTGTTATGGAAAAGGACAAGGATGGTCCAGAAATCAGAGTTATAAATAGGGGGAAGGCCGATTTTAATAAGATCAGATATGATTTGGCCAGAGTGGACTGCGAGCAGCTACTTTTAGGTAAATCTGCGTCAGAGCAGTGGGACTCATTCAAGAAGGAAATAGGGAGAGTACAGGGCCAACATATTCCAGTAAAGATAAAGGGTGGGACCAACAAATCCAGGGAACCCTGGATGTCGAGGGATATACAGGATTGGATAAAGAGAAAACGGGAGGCTTATGGCAGATACTGAGGGCTCAAAACAGTGAAGGCCCTAGAGGAGTAAAAAAAGTGTTGGGGGGAACTTAAAAAGGAAATTAGGAGAGCAAAAAGGAGGCATGACAAAACATTGACAGGTAAAATAAAGGAAAATCCAAAGTTATTTTACAAGTACATTAAGAGTAAGTGGATAACTAGGGAAAGAGTAGGGCCCATTAAGGACTGTAGTAGTAATTTGTGTGTGGAGCTGGAAGATGTAGGTAAGGTTCTAAATGAATACTTTGTGTCAGTGTTCATAAGTGAGAGGGACGATGTAGTTATGGAAATCAGGCAGAAGGACTGTGATATAATTAAAGAAATTAGCATAGAAAGGGAGGATGTTCTAAGAGGTCTGGCAGGCTTAAAAGTAGATCAATCTCCAGGCCCGGATGAAATGTATCCCAGGCTGTTGAGTGAGGCAAGGGAGGAGATAGCAGGGGCACTGGCAATAATTTTCAATACTTCTCTGGCCACAGGAGAGGTGCCAGAGGACTGGAGGACAGCCAATGTGGTACCGTTATTCAAGAAGGGAGGAAGGGATAAACCAGGGAACTACAGGCCAGTCAGTCTAACCTCAGTGGTGGGGAAACTATTGGAAGCAATTCTGAGGAACAGAATTAATCTACACTTGAGGAGGCAGGGATTAATCAAGGACAGTCAGCGTGGTTTTGTTAAGGGGAGGTCATGTCTGACCAATTTGATTGAATTTTTCAAAGAGGTGACCAGGTGTGTAGATTAGGGCAATGTATTTGATGTAGTCTACTTGGACTTCAGCAAGGCTTTTGATAAGGTCCCACATGGGAGACTGATAACAAAGGTAAGAGCCAGTGGGATCCAAGGCAATTTGGCAAATTGGATCCAGAATTGGCTGAGTGGCAGGAAGCAGAGGGTGATGGTCAAGGGGTGTTTTTGTGACTGGATGTCTGTGTCCAGTGGGGTTCCACAGGGATCAGTGTTGGGTCCCTTGCTGTTTGTGGCATATATAAACGATTTAGGCTTGAATGTTGGAGGGTTGATCACTAAGTTTGCAGATGACACAAAAATTAGTGGGGTGGTAAACAATGAGGAGGATAGCCTTAGATTACAGGAGGATATAGATGGGCTGATCAGTGGCAAATGGAATTGAATCCGGATAAGTGTGAGGTGATGCACTTGGACAGGACAAACAAGGTACGGGATTACACGATGAATGGTAGGACCCTGGGAAGTACCGAGGATCAGAGGGACCTTGGTGTGCATGGTCCCTTAAGGCAGTGGGATAGGTAGATAAGGTGGTTAAGGAGGCATATGGGAAACTTGCCTTATTAGCTGAGACAAAGAATATAAGAGCAGGGAGGTTATGCTGTAACTGTATAAAACGCTGGTGTGTTGCATGCAGTTCTGGAATCCACATTATAGGAAGGATGTGATTGCACTCGAGAGTTTGCAGAGGAGATTTACCAGGATGTTGCCTGGGCTGGAGAGATTGGATAGACTGGGACTATTTTCTTTGGAGCAGAGGAGATTGAGGGGGACATGATTGAGGTGTATAAAATTTTGAGAGGCATAGATAGGGTAGACAGGAAGGAACTTTTCCCCTTGGTGGAAGGATCAATAACCAGGGAGCATAGATTTAAGGTAAGGGGCAGGAGGTTTAGGGGGGATGTGAGGAAGAATGTTTTCACCCAGAGGGTGGTGGGCATCTGGAACTCACTGCCTGAAAGGGTGGTAGAGACAGATACTCTCAAAACATTTAAGTATTTGGATGTGCACTTGCGATGCCATGACATACAAGGTTATCTGGGCCTAGTGCTGGAAAATGGGATTAGAATAGTTAGGTACTTGTTTGACAGGCGCAGACTTGATGGCCAAAGGGCCTTTTCTGTGCTATAGACCTCTATGACTCTATGAATGGATGTGACTCTTTCAAATACTTATGTGGTAAATTAACATGATACTGTATATTTGATTAAAACTATTTTTCTTCTGGATTTGATGCAGCAACTTCTCTCTTTCCCGACAATGAAGTTGATGTATTAAAGGAAAGCCTGTAATTCGGACTAGCGATTTAGTGAGATTGTTATAATTCATCAAGCTGACTAAAGGCGCCATGTACTTCTCTTCCATCCTTCAAAGAGCCTCCCCAAAACTTAACTTTTTAGTCATCTACTTAAACCCTACTTTCCTTATCGATTTTCAGCTTTATGAAATGCTTTGGAACATTTTGATTACGTTAGAGGTGCTATGTTGTGTAAGTTATTTTGTCAACTATTCAATTAAATGCCCTGAATGATTAGAAAATGACCAGTCTGATTTTTATACAAAGGCAATAGAATGGAACCGTAGTACTAAACTTCCATTTTCAGAATTTTTGGTGCTGTAAGAAAATTTCTGTTGAACTTTTTGTCAGACTTGAGTATATATAATTTGTATTGGCAATAAATTTGGAAAATTATTTAAGGTTTTTTGCACTGGTTGATTTGAAATGGTGAGAAATTAGTGTTGAGCCAGACAGATAATAAAATAAACATTATAGATATAATAGAGGAATAAGTTAAAACTGATTTTAGTAGAAGTCACCAAAACTATTGAGTAGCAGACAGGTTACGGTCTTCCAGCTTGTGAAACATCATACTACACATTTTTTGATGAAATCTATGCTTACCTTCGGAGGCCAGGAACTTCGATTCCCAACGAACCTCGGACCTTCTGTACGTGTGCTGGTTATTTTATGCTCTTCAGACCAAGGACTGGCCCTGCGTACCTGCAGAAGGAAAAAAGAATGGTGTGAAAATGCAGGTCAGATGATCTGGAACGGAGCGCTGTTATCAAGTAGGTGTCCAGGGAGCGGGACATGGGAAGGGGATAGGGAGAAGTCCCAAACCAGGGAGGGGGACAGGGCGAAGTCCCAGAAGGAAGTTCCGGGTAAGGGATAAAAACAGTGGACAGAAATAGTCCCTGTTAAGTTAAGTTGGAAGAGAAATATGCTCTAAATTAAAGAGAGAGCTGTGAGGAGCAGACCTTGAGTGAAATGGACGTAAGAGAAGCCTTGAAGATCTGAGAAGGCAGCCGAAGGCTGGTGACTCTGTGCTGTGGGTCATTGGTGCAAGGTACCCATTTGGAGCAGTGATGTTCTACTTGGCATGGTTGAAGATCTGAAATTGTGCTTGGAAGGTGAAGCTTGAGTGTACTCTGAGGTCCAGGGGAAAAGTAACTCAGAAGCTGAGATTGAAACCCTGAAAGGTGGGTTGTTGAAGCCAAGATCATAAGGCGTAGGAGCAAAAGTAGGCCATTCAGCCCATCGCATCTGCTCTGCCATTCAATGAGATCATGGCTGATGTGATAACCCTCAATTCCACTTTCCTACTTTTTTCTCATAACTCTTGATTCCCTTACTGTCTGAGTGGGAGTGATTTTTGGAGAGAATTCCAGGGCAAGATCTTCAAAGGTGGAGCTTGGAAAGCCTTGTGAGAAAGACAACGTTTGAGAGATTGGTTGGCTCACAATGGGGCAAACGCCTGGGAGGGTTGATGTTGCGAAATCCATGGAATCGGGTTTGAAATGACCTGTCATTTATTCTGTAGTGTGCTGTGTTCGAACATACTTTGCCTGTTAATTCACATGTACTTCACACCTATCCTCAATGTTAGAGTATAAGCTAGGTATTGTAAGTTATTTTATCTATCTGAACTTCTGTAGTAAAGTTTATTTTTGCTTATTCGGAACCCATGAAATCTTGTGGCTTTATTCATTTAAGTGTCTTGAATCACAAACTTTATCTACTTCAAACAAAATGTTATTGGTCCCTAACCAAATTTCCCTCCCCCCACGACCTGGGGTCTGGTCAAGGATCATAACAATTTGGACAGGGAAAGACACCAATACAAGCTAATAGCATGTGACAAATCAAAGATAAACTTCCAGGTGATGTGCAGCAAATATTGGTACATGGGGAACATATAATATTATAAGCCATTATGATATAAACAAAGCTGGCACTTCTTTCATGAGTCTCATTACAGGTACAGATTTGTAGCAGAGGGACTGCAAAATGAGTGTTGAGCCCAGATCTTATAGCAGATCAACTGCTTTTTCCCAGATTGTGGCACCGGGGTTGAGAGGTGGGAGGAGTTGAAATTTCAATTGCCTGGGCAGTTATGGGGGTATAAATAACAAAATGGGTAAACCACCCACTGTTGGCAGGTTGGGGCACGAGAAACCAACCAGCATTCTGAAGAAGGGTTGATCAATAATGTATTTGAAGGAGGCTGCAGGCCTTCATTCTGGTTTTTATGCCTGTTTCCTTCCCACTTCACAGTTATTATCAGGGCCTAAGTTTCATTTTTTAAGCATTATAGGGTTTTCCTCTTGCTGACATTTTCACCCATTAGTTTGCTTTATGTAATCCAATACAACTGGCTTGTTCTAAATGAAATAAAAGGAAAAGTTGAGTTGGGTAAAGGAATAGTAGCTGGGGAGGAAATTTTGATTGCTTAAACTTGGCAGCAGACTTCTCAGGCTATTAGGAGCCAAGGTGAAGTTAAATGTGGTTTAAAAATCTTTTAACTAAAACTTCTCTGAAACTGGAAAGAAAAAATAAATCAGCAAAGTTAGTGAGAAATCTGGCATTGCAGACGAAAAGGAAATAAATAAGGAAAGATTGTGC
This sequence comes from Cetorhinus maximus, assembly GCF_964194155.1. Lineage (NCBI taxonomy): Eukaryota > Metazoa > Chordata > Chondrichthyes > Lamniformes > Cetorhinidae > Cetorhinus > Cetorhinus maximus. The sequence goes on along the minus strand of NC_135879.1, from coordinate 114,258,418 downwards.
GGAAGATCTTCAGACTAAATAAAAGACAGCTGTGGATTTTTAGGGAAGTAGGAAGTTATAGAAAATGATGCAAGCTTATGGGCCAATGGAATTCTTAAGTTTGTTGGAGTGGGTAAGTACTTGTGGCCTTGTCATGGAATCACAGAATTGCTACAGTGCAGAAGGAGGCAATTTGGTCCATTGTGTCTGCACCGGCTCTCCAAGTGAGCAATTCACCTAGTGCCATTTCCTGCCTTCTCCCATAATCCTACATATTGTTCTTTTTCAAATAACAGTTTGATTTGAAATAACAATGTCTCGATGGAACCTGCCTGCTCCACACTCTTGGGCAGTGTATTCCAGACCTTAAACACTCGCCGCATGAAAAGATTTTTCTCATCACTTCTTCTTTTTCCAATTACTTTAAACCTGTGTCGTCTTGTTCTTAGTCCTTTCATGAGTGGGAACAGTTTCTCCCTATCTACTTTGTCCAGACCCCTCATGATTTTGAATGCCTCCTATCAGATCTCCTCTTGGGCTTCTCTTCTGCAAGGAAAACAGTCTCAACTTCTCCAATCTATCTGTGTAGCTGTAGTTCCTCATCCCTGGAACCAGTCTCGTGAATCTTTTCTGCACCCTGACTAATGCTTTCACATCATTCCTAAAGTGTGGCACCTAGGGCTGGACGCAGTATTCCAGCAGAAGCTGAGCTTCGTGTCTTATACAAGTTCAACGTAATTTCTTTGCTCTTGTATTCTATGCCCCTGTTGATGAAGCCAATAAAGCAATGTCAGTAAAGGTGGCTTCTCTGGCAGCTGGGAATGATGCATTTAGGGAAATAGAAATAAATTGGGAAAATAGTGAATAGATAAATTAAATTGGGACTTCTCCAGCAGTTGCAGCTTTTGGACTTCTCAGAGAGTAACAAGCTGCTTTGGTAGTGAGAAATAGCATGGGTTTTCAATGTTGAAAAAAGTAATTTGATAGAAAACAAGTTGGAGAAAAAATGACAGAAACACATTTGGAAAAGCAATGTAGTAGCAGGTGGAAAAGAAAGAGCTAGGAATTAATCAATCATGTTAAAATACATAGATGATTCATAAAAATTGATTTGATATAACACCAGTGGTGTGAGGTAACGGTGCATGATGGCTGATTTGTGTAGGGTTGGGGTAATGTTATGTGACCACATTACTGCTGTATGGTACTGTGACCTGAGCAAATTAACATCAAGGGTCAGTGCAGCTATACTTTCCACCCAGCCTGGAAAATTGAGATATCAAAACATTTTTTTTAAACAAAGTAACGGATCAGTGAAACTTAACCAAATTAAGGCAGTTAACATTTGTAGAAAAATCAGTTTATGCAGAATGAATTGGGATTGCCCTGAGTACAATAAGTTAGATCTTCTAAGCATTGAAAAAGTTATTAAATCATAAGTTTTTAAAAATTGAGCTCCTAATCTTCTCTGTTTAAAAAAAGAATTAACATTTAAGCTGTAGCTCCACCCAGTGGTAAATTTCCCGGAGTTGAGACTTGAGTGAATCTGAATCATATATACTGCATACCAAGTGGTTTAGAAAAATTGCCAGTGCATAAATGAAATCTTATTTAAAATGTAATGATCAATTCAACTATTTCCCCCTTAGCTGAGGCAGCAGCCTTCTTAACACCACCACCTTCCCACCTGAAACAATTGCTGTACACAAATCCCATCAATCTGACACTTTTCCAACCCCTATCAGTCATCAGTGTTAACAAACCTTCGACCTTTTTCATACACTTGCCAATGGAGTATTATTTTCACCACTAATGAGGCCCAATGTTTTGGCAGCTCCCACTGAGACTTTTTGTCACTCTCCAATTGAGACACATTTCCAAACTCTGTCTGCCCCATCATTCAGATCCTTTGCTTCTCATTCTTCACTCAGACCTTTTTAACAACTTCCATTGAAGTGCCATTTCCCACCTACGTGAAACATTTTCCCCTAGCAATCATCCATTGTTCCACCCTGCCAAACCTTTTCCCAATGAGGTGCTGTTTCCCAAGACTGAGGCATGTCTATCTCCTACTAAAATACGCTCAATGTTCCTGGGCATGTTCCCTCTCTGCGCCTTCTGACATCCCGTCTACTTCTAACCTTCACCTTAAACCCTGTTCTCATCTTCCATCTGCTTTTACCACCTCTCCTTATTTTCCCCCCTCCTCTTCCTTCCTCCTTCACCTTTATGGAGTTTTCCTTTCTTCCTCCGCCTCCGACACCACCACCACCTTTCTTCTCCCCCTCCTCCTCCACCTTCTTTCCACTCACCCTGTCCTCCCATCCCTTGCCTCTCTCAAGTTTGTAGTAAGATCTCCTAAGAGAAGAGCAAGGTTGTTAACACCAGTGGAAGTGGAGAAGGGCTGTAATTTATATGTCAACAGGGCAGAATTGAGTTTACCAAGAAGTCGGGTGTAAGACGGTGCCATTACAGAAAATAGGGCTCTGGACATAACTGGCAACGTTCAATGTGGCAGAGTCAAGTAAGCGAAGATGGCAGAAACACTTCTTGTGAATTGTAGATTTAATTTAGTCTAGTTATAAAGTAGCTTAGAGAAAATGTATTGAAAGAAAACTTCATGATAGCACAAGAGTATTGTACTCCTGTACAATATCTAGTATTGTACATGAAGGCAGATAAGGCTGAAGATGGCTGTTGCCTCTTACTGTGTTGTAGCATGTTGCAGCATTTGGTGATGGGAGCAAAGAGTTGGAACAACGGCACTACTTTCTGGAAGCCTGCAATTAATAGTGTGGCAGGCAATGCTTATGGATGGTTTTACCATTATATAAAATGTTTCCATTATAAATGTTAACACAAAGTAGGACTGAAAATAATTGTGACACAAGAAGTGAGATAAATGTGGCTAGGAAGTGTATACCAAATAACAAGTTTTTTAAATCTATCATAGGTGTGAAGCTAGCACCGTATAGAATCAATGGGTATTCTTGGCAATTATTTCAAATTTTGATTTTTGTTTTGACAGGATCCTGAGCAGCAATAAATTAACAGAGTTGAAAAATCACTCATTTATTGGACAGATATACCTGGAGCGATTGTAAGTATCAACTTTGTTTAATTTCTCAACCAAGTAAGCCTATAAATAAAAATTGTTTCAGCCTCTGGAGTATATCCTTGATGTGACTTTTCAGAACTACAGGCTATCAGCTGAAAAACTTGGATAAAGTTGATTGGTGCTCGGAGTGAAATGAGTTTAGATAGAAGTATTTGAAGGAGTGGCTTCCAAAGCTGTGGTTGCACAATAAAAACTTAAGATACCAGCAGAATGGGTAAAGTAAAGCAATGTGCTTTAGCATCACTACCTCCTGGACTTGGTAGAACAGGGTAATCTGTACGCCATTTCATTCAGTAAATCTCACTTGATGCAATAGTATAGATGTTAGAGCCAGATTTACACACCCCCGTCAGCGGGTTTTTGGGCGGGTGGGGAGGGGAAGTGTGAAGTTGAAGGAGCAGGATTCCCTCCAGGTTCCTGCCCGCCTTGACCGTGCATTGCTTTTACCCTGGGACCTCGGACAGGAAGCCCACCTGTGCCTCAATTAAGTCCCTTAAAGTGGCCAATTACTGGCCACTCAAGGGCCATTTCCAGCCGAGCTTCAATTTTTAGGCTGACAGGAGGATTTACCTGGTATGGGGGAAGTCTGAAAAAGAACAGCTCCTCCATAAGAAGCCCCTTCTGACTGCAGGCACTCCCTTCCCCCCCCACTCCCCCTTAAGGTCCAGTGACCGCTTGTCCTCCCTCCACTCCCCCGACTCCCCAATCGCCCCCCCCATCCCTCAGGTCTTCTCTACCCTCCCCACTCTGGGACCCCTTAAATTCACCTTGTCCTCTGGTCCGGGAATGATGGTGCACTTCTTCTTTAGTCTACTGCAGCTCTTGCCGTTGCAGGGACTGGAGAGCTGCTGGCCAATCAGATTGTTTGGCAGCTCGCTAAGGTGGGACTTCCTTCTGAGTGAGGGGCGGAAGTCCCACCTGCAGCTATTTAATGCTCATTCAAGTGTGCAATGGTTGCAGGGCTCTGAGTCAGCGGGGCAGACGGCAGGAAGGGCGACCCTGCCATCCAAAACATTCAGGCCAAAGTCCCAAGTAGCAATTGAAAGAAAAGTAAGACAGGTACATGAAATACTATTGCCATATTTATAACCAAAACTGGTGAACAAATGAATAGTAGTAGGTTTCCCTGCTGACTCTCATAGCCTTCCACATCTTTTTTTATTTGTTCATGGGATGGGAGCATCGCTGGCTAGGCAATTTCAGAGGGCAGTTAAGAGTCAGATGAGATAAGGATGACAGATTTCCTTCCCTAAAGGGCATTAGTGAACTAGATGGGTTTTTACAACAATCAACATTGAACTTTTAATTCCAGATTTTTTTTTTATATTGGATTCAAATTTCACCATCTATGATGAGATTTGAACCCAGGACTCCAGAGCATTACCTGGGCCCTCTGGATTACCTGTCTAGTGACAGTACTACTACACCACCACCTACCCCTACAACTATATGCTGCCAACGTTGGAGTTTCTTTACTCTTCGCCTCTCACTGCTGCCCTCTTCAGTGCACTCTCTGCTGTAAATTCCAACAGGTTCATAACTGCTGTCTCATTCAGCCTGCTGGATTTTCCTTGTATGGTTCCAGCAGTCTGACCTTGCCCAGCACTAGATAGTCAGCCAATAAGTTCACTCCTGAGCTTCGTACTTCCAGTGTTTGGCAGACAGCCAGGGCCAGCATATAACTATTATCAGGTAGGCATGATGTTTGACTGATCATCGCAAGCATTCAGGACAGAAACTTGGTTCATTTTTCCTATTGCTGCACCTTTCTCTAATAGTCGCCAGTGTCTGTGCACACTAGGATACCATTCCATCACAGCCATGCTACCTGTCTGTTTGGCTTTCCTGCCTCCGACCTTGCCAGTGCTGTGTTCTGTTCTAATTAACTGTTTTTCTTCTCAGCTGCATTTTAACGTCTGCTTCCTCTCCCTATGTGTGCACAGTCATGATTAAGTCCATTCAAATCCTGACTATAGAAAGAAGCTGATCCTCAAAGGGAGTGAGCAAGTTTTGAGCACAATCCTGATATTGCTTGACGGTGAAGAATGAAAGGTGCCAGGTCTGAGTTATGACTGTGAGGGAAAGAAAAAAGACTATGCCAGACTAACTCTGAAAGAAGCGAGGTATACCCCACAGGAACAAAACAGTACAAATCAGAGCAGTTGTGAATCAGTCAACTAACAGATGCCTTAAACCATTATTTTCCTGACAGTCTGAGGGTCTCTATCAGACAGCCCAAGATCATCACTGTTTCCTTATACCAGGCAGTCTCTAACATTTTGACGTCAACAAAGACCGATAACATTAAAAAAGATATTTGAACTTCCAGTGACTAACTGGAAGGATCACATGACAAGATTTCACAAGTTTTAAGACTTATACTGTAACAAATAAACTAAACTTGACTTTGACTTGACACTATTTGTGTAGGGAAATAATATTCTAAACTACAAGAAAGAAATTCCTCATTTAACTTTGAACACAATTGAAAATCCCCTGCTACAGTTATGCTTTACACTGTCCCTTAAGTGGACACTTTATTTCCTCGGAACCAGTCAATAACTATTGTCCACCCCCAATAGCTTGCTGCTGCTTTCTTTTCCCAGCTTGGTAGCTTCTAATCCAAGAACTGACTTCCACTGTGAGGGTTACACTGGAGATTCCTTCTTGCTAGCTCAGGCTAGGTGAATCCTCCAGCCTCTTTTAAATCCTCATAAATTGATCTCTTCAATCTGAGCGTGAGCTCCCATCTCTGTTCTGCATGGTGAACAACAGAGTCAGCATTTTCCCTGTTGCCTAGTGATATTTTAGGAAATCCTGTAACCTGATACTACAGTTGCTTATTACGGACTCCTCCCTTACCAAGCTCATCTCCATGGCAACATGAACACATGGACCATGTACACAGTTAGAAATGCCAAATAGCTATCCTCTAGTCCTCCAACTTCAGCTTGGAATTAAAGAGATGGCTTAAAGTATAACTATATAAAACTAACATTCCTAACACTTCACTGCAACTTGGAAACTAACAGTATACCCACTGTTAATGCAGATGCTCTTGTCAAATGTGAACATCTTGCACCTTCTCAGCAAGTCTCTTGACTTGGGCCCCTAATGTTCCCATAGCAACCAAGCCACCCAGGGTGTTTGGGCAGAATTCAGAGCAGGTCACATGACCCCTTCACTCCTCCATTTTATCGTTGAAGAAACAGTTCCAAAACACAGCTTCGTATTTGTAACACAAATCAATGTACAAAAAAACCACCCTGAGACCGCTGCCCAGATTGCCTTGATTCTAAATCTCCTTGATGAGTATCATCCCTCTAAGGACTTCTAGGTTCATATGTATGCAAAAAAGAAAACTAAACATACCTTAATACATTCTGGCCAGAATTTTTACCTTGATGGGTGGGCGGGCCCCACCGGCTCAGCGGCGGGTGGGCAGCCGAACACCGCCGCCGAAACGGGGCCCGCCGCCATTTTGAGTGGGCGGGCCAATTAAGGCCCGTCCAGCAGCCTGCCCGATGGGAAGCACTATACGCTTCCTGTGCGGGGGTGTGAGGAGAGATTCCCCATCTGTCAAAGTGCGCTCTTTCGCACATGCATGCGAAAGAGTGCACATCTCCAAGACTAAGTGCTGTCTCAGGGAGATTACTGACAGTATAAAAATCTTTAAAAATAGAAAAATATTAAAATTATTAACATGTCCCCCTCATGTGACAATGTCACACGAGATGGGACATGTTAATAAGAAGCACAGAAACTTTATTGAAGTTTTTAAAAACGGACATGAAACCTCATCCCGCCAGTGGATGAGGTTTCATGTATTATCAGAAGCCCGCTGGGGCTCGTGGCCTGCCCACCAGCCTTAAGGTTGGATGGATAGGGCATTTAACAAGCTTAATTATCCTGTCAATGGCCTTAATTGGCCATTGACAGGTTGGCGGGTGGATAGCTGATTTTGCTGTCCGCCCGCCTTCCTCAATATTTAAATGGACCGGGATGACGTTGGGGGTTTCTCCCGACGTCATCCCGCGTAATTTTCCTGTCGGTGAGTGGACCCACGCCCCAAATCGCCAACGGGAAAATTCTGCCCTCTGACTCAACTGTGCATGAATATGGTTTCCACCTTGGACTGGAGCTCCGTTAACCAGCACCGGTCCAGTTATTGTGTTTAATGTCTCTTAACTCCTCTAAAACCGTCTTTTCTCCTATGACTCCATTTTGATCCCTGCCCAACTTGCCCGCCATATCTTCCAGTAATAGACCATGCCACATCACCACACAGAAAACTCTGCTGTGCGAGCAAGGGATTTGTGGGTGTGACTTCAATGTAGATGACTCTTGACATCCTGTGCCTTGCAAAAACTTGATTCTGGGAAAGCACCTTCTTCATTCCTCTGCAAAGCTGCCCAATTGGCAGTGAATTAAACACTAACACGAAAGCAAAATGCTATGGATGCTGGAAATCTGAAATAAAAATAAAAAGTACTGGAAATATTCAGCAGATCTATGCATTTGTGGAGCGAAACAGAGTCCTTCTCTTTTGTTCCTCCTACCCCCTACACCCTTCTACTGGCTTAAAACGCCTATGTTTCTATCTTTCTTCAGTTTTGATGAAAGGTCATCAACCTGAAAAGTTAACCTTGTTTCTCTCCATAGATGCTGATTGATCTGAATATTTCCAGCACTTTTGTTTTTGTGCCATAATTGGCTATTTGTTCTATCACATTTTTCACTATCTTAGCTTTTTGCTCTACCTGTCAGGCACTGTTTTCTCTTTCGGGTACTTTGTCCTCTTTCATCCCCACAGCTGTTCCTCTTAAAGCTTTTGTTTTCTCCTGTCCTCCAAAGACCCCAGATATTCTTGCCAAGATCTCCCTTGTTTGTCTGTTTTTTTTTCTGTTGACCCCAGTACTGGGTGAGTGATGCTGTGAGGATGATTTGTCTGACATTTTATAAGTCACTTTTTACCATGTGTAGCAATATCTCTGTGCAATACCTGGCGATGTTAAAACTAAAGAAAATTGGCAGCACTGTATCATAATGATAACATCTGAATTGTTCCTTAATTTGAATGAGGTTTTGTTTAAAAATTAAATTTTTCTTCTAACTTTTATTTTTAAAATATGCAAGATATGGGAAGTGATTTGAAATTCCACTCATGAAGCTGACTGTAAGTCACGAATAATTGTGATGAGAGAGTTTTCAGATCATCCCATTTATAGCATAGCTTTTTAATCCCCAGTTAGTGCTGATGGATTCCTGTGTAAATTTGAGAAATGGGAGTGGGAAGGGAAGGAAATCCCATACCTTTTGATTATACATTTGACTGCCCCAAATTAAACACTCAGGTTTTCAATAACATTTAGTCAGTGTAGGAAAAAACTGAACATTTTAATCGCATTGCTAAAATGGTATACCAATATGCTTCTAGTTGCGCATATATAGCTTTAATTTATGCAGCATATTTTAGGTGCAGTTAAAATGGATATGCATCCTAATTAAATGCCAAAACTTGCAAATCTGCAGATCTATTAGCAAGCCCTTAAATGTGTCAAGCCATGTTATTAGCATCTAATTGCCATATCTCTAGCTCACTGCTCTGTCATCTGCTTTCTGCATTCTAACCATAGTTCTGAGCATTGTATTTCATTAGAATGCACTGAATTAATAGGAGGAAAATTCTTCCATTTTTCATTGTCCTTTGATAATATTTCATGTATTATATATTAAAAAAACAACTGAAACAAGCATATTGGGATGAGTTTCTGGGCTGGGGAATCTATTTATCGTACTCTGTAACTTAGTTGTAAGAGCCACGCATATCCCAAGATAAGCACTTTTTTCTGTGGCTCTTCCGCTGAAGCTGCAGTAGCTGGGTGGGAGAACCCCTGAGGAAATTCACCTACATAATCTCTTATATTTGACTTCTCACTGTCACTGGGTCAAAATCCTGGAACTCCCTCCCTCCCTAACAGCACTATGGGTGTACCTACAACACATGGACTGCAGCGGTTCAAGAAGGTAGCTCACCACCGCTTTCTCAAGGGCAACTAGAGATGGGCAATAAATGCTGGCCCAGCCGGCAAAGCCCACGTCCCGTGAATAAATTTTTAAAAACTTGCAATTCTGGGGTGAAACGCTGAAAACTATAGATGAAAGCAGATGTGAAACCTTTGAACTCTCCTCAGTACTGACAAAGTTAAATGCTAATGAGTTTTGGTTCATGTTGTAAAGTCTAGTTTAGTGTGTATATGAGGAACAGGTAGAAATAATAAGAATTGGGAAATCTTATACTATTACAAGTTTACATAAACTTGTTTGGTAAGTTTTCAAAACAGTTTGGCTTGGCTAAGTATGAAAAATTATATTTGAAAAAATAAATTCTAAAATTTAAAGATGACACATAGCAATAGGATATATGGAATTCTTGGCCGCTGTCAACATGGAGATTGGTTGCAGCAGAATATAGGCATGCTATACTTAATGGATTTATTGCATTCTTCATGGTACAGCAGTGTGAGACTTTAATCCCAAAGTTGGGAAATCGTTGTATCAAACTGTTAAAAGTTTATTTCAAATCATCCTTGAATTGGTAAGAATTGTAAACTGAGGGCAGTGTAGACCTTCAAGAGGACATAGACAAGTTGGTGGAGTGGGCAGATAGGTGACAGATGACGTTCAATGCGGAGAAGTGTGAGATAATGCATTTTGGTACGAAGAACATGGAAAGATAATATAAAATAAGGGGTACAATTCTTAAGGGGTGCAGGAGCAGAGGGACCTGAGTGTATTTGTGCATAGTTCATTGAAGATGGCAGAACAGATAGAGAGAGCAGTTAATAAGGCATATAGTATCCTGGGCTTTATCAATAAGGGCATAGAGCACAAGAGCAAGGATGTTATGCTGAACTTGTATAGGACACTAGTTAGACCTCAGCTGGAGTATTGTGAACAGTTCTGGGCACCACACAATAGGAAGGATGTGAACGCATTGGAGAGAGTGCAGAAGAGGTTTACAGAATGGTTCCAGGGATGAGAAACTTCAGTTATGAAGGTAGATTGGAAAGGTTGGAACTGTTCTCCTTGGAGAGAAGACAGGAGATTTGATAAAGGTGTTCAAAATCATGAGGGGACTGGATTGAGTAGATGGGGAGAAACGTTTCCCACTCATTTAAAGGATCGAGAATGAGAGGGCACAGATTTAAAGTGATTTGCAAAAGTAGCAAATGCGATGTGAGAAAAACTTTTTCACTCAGCGAGTGGCTCGAGTCTGGAATGCACTGCCTGGAAGCGTGATGGAGGCATGTTCAATCCAGGTACTCAAGGGCATTGGAAGATTATTTGAATAGAAACAATGTGCAGGGGTATGGGGAAAAGGCAGGAGAATGGCACTAGGTCATAATGTTCATTTGGAGAGCTGGTGCAGACATGATGGGCTGAATGGCCTCCTGCGCTGTAACAATTCTGTGGTAAGCTGTACAGAGGTCTAATTCCAGGTGAAATTAAGTTTGTAAAAATGGGCATGAATAACATAGAACAATAACATACATTGATATTGAACTCTTAATGTAGCAAAACATTCCAAGATCTCCAAAGTGATAAGGAAAAAATAGATTATTAGAGGTGACCAAAATCTTAGTCAAAGAACAATGTTTACACAGGGTCTTTTGAAGGGCAGGAGAAGAGTTCAGGAAAGGAATCCCAGAACATTGGATATGTGTGGCTGATAACATTGATGACAATAGTGGGTTGTGGAAAGGCAGGATTCAGAAAAATCAGAGGAATGGAAAGTTTGGGAAGTGGGAGTTGTGGGGCTGGAAGAGTTTATAGAGATGGGAAGAGTGAGGCTATGAAGGGATTTAAACACTAGGATGAACATTTATAATTTGTGGCATTGGGGGATGAGGAGCTCCTGACATTTAAAACCTGAAGTTGATAGTAGAAGTCCCCTATGTAAGCCCCATTCTTAAATTCTCAGTGCCACTTATCCACTTTAATTTGGTTGCACAGTGGTAGCCCAGACCTTCTCTTGTTTTTGCAGTCGCAATCAGCTTTAGTTTCAGCAGGGGCTACAGGGAACAGACCTTGGTAAGCATGTCGATCATGAGTAACCTTTTATCACACTCCTCCAGTGTTCACAAATAATCTGACATTTGTTTTAGTTTGGTCTTGAAAGAAGGAGGAATAGAGGCCATTAAATTGAGGGTAATGTTTGCCACTTGTCAGCTTGAACCGAATCCTGGGTTAGGTTGAACCTGCATGGTCAGTTCATGACACTTTCTCATTGCCCATGTGTGAAGTTTGCAAAGCAAAATGTTTCCATATAACTTAGGTCATGGAAGGGGAAAATGGAACAGTATTTATGAATTTGGTTGACAGTGTTATTGTGATTTCTGACAAGGGAAAGTGCTGAAAATACTCAGCAGGCCTGGCAGCACCAGTGGAGAGAGAAACAGGGTTGATATTTCAAATTGAGCATGACTCTTCCGACCTTGGGTAGTGTTTGTATAGTACATTATGAGCACTTGAGTCTTGCATTAATATTAAATTAGTAATTGTTATACCAATTCAATTTTTTCTCCTTTCCAAGTGAAAACTAGGTTAGTTATTCAACATGAAAGCAGAAAATGTTGGAAACACAATCAGTCAGATGCATTTATGGAGAGAATAGATGAGTTAACATATTGGATATCTCAGTGGACAGAAGCATTAAGACATAACATAAATAACTAGCTTAGGACACGAAAGAGGAATACAGCTATCCCTCTTTTAGGCTCCTAATGTGTTCCTGATGTGCTAAATAAAAAGCACTTTCCCATAAGAAAGCATGTAATAAGGATGGGTTACATTCCTGACTCTAATTTTTACATTAAAAACCTATTGGCTGCCTTGAGCCTGACTGATCCAAAAATCCTCTTTACACTTACTACTACTGTTATGTACGATAGTAGTTAACTATTCTTTCTTCTTGCTTCCCGCTTGTCACTTCCTGCCACCATCTCGCTGCTTCCATCCCTTTATCCCCTCGTTCCTTCCTGCAGGCTGCCGCTCTCGCCACCTTGTTCACCATCCCTCGTTCTCTCCTGCTCACTGCACCTCTTCTGACTCCCTTGCTGCATCACCCTCGCTGTTCTTCTGCTGAGCCCTCGAGGGAGAGAGCGAAGTTGTTGGGAGAGGGAAGCGGAGAGCAAGACGGAGTGAGGGGCTCGGGAAATGGAGTGGAGGGATTGAGGGTTTGGGAGAGGGAAGTGAGTGAGGGATCGGGAGAGGGAAGCTGCTAGCGGGAAGGAGTGAGGGAAGCAGCAAGTGAAGCGGCAGAAAGTGTTTAAAGAAACACAATCTGAACATTCAAGGTTACAATGCAGTTCTTGCTGTATGCACTGTGACCACATTAAAACAAAAATGGAGGCAGTGCTATTCAGGTAAGTTCCCTAATATCGAAACAGCACAAAAACACAAATCACACTATTGGAACGAGCTTTAAACATGGAATATCTGTATGATATTGTGAGAAGTGAAAAACCTGGGGGTTGGGTATGAAATTAACAGCTGTTTGAAAATGGTCATTTAGTTGAAGTTTGAAGTGGCTGAAGTCACTGTTAAAGCCAAACCTTTGCAGGGTGCCTAAGCAAAAGATAAGATATTGTTCTTGAAGCTTGTAATGAACTTTTGGAACTGTACATGACTAATGATGAAGAGATTGGATGGTAGTGGGAGACATAATGGTAAGCAGTCAGTAATTCAGAATCATATTCCAAACAAAACAGGCATCACAGAATTGTTAACAGCACAGGAGGAGGCCATTTGCTCTCGTGTCTGTGCCGGCTCTCCAACTGAGCAATGCACCTAGTGCCATTCCCCCGCCTTCTCCCCGTAACCCTGCACATTCCTCCTTTTCCAGATAATCAGTTCCCTTTTGAATGCCTCAATTGACTTTGCCTCCACCACACTCTCAGGTGACGCATTCCAGGTCTTAACCACTTGCTGCGTAAAAAAGTTTCTCCTCATGTCTCCCTTGCCTCTTTTGCTAATTACCTTAAATCTGTGCCCCCTCATTCTTAATCCTGCACCAGTGAAAACATTACCACCCTGTCCAGACCCCTCATGACTGAATACCTCTTTCAGATCTCCTCTCAATTTTTTCTTCTCTTTTCTCCATTTTGGCAAAAATCTGCATTAGTTTGGATATTTATATATAGAGTAATACTTACTTATTGAAAGAAGAAATGCTGTCTTTTATGTGTAGTTAGTATTCCCCTTGGTTGCAATCCTAATTTTTAATTTGAAATATAAATCATTACTGATATTTCAAAGAGCCAGTTAAGGTATTACCAAACAATGCCCTCAGGAAAATCTTGCTCTCTCTCTCTCACGCACTTTTAAAATCTCTGCATACTGCTCCCATGCACTCTGCCTTGCACACTCTTATCTAAACAAGCCTGGTCTCCTTTTTTATTTTTCCTTCCTAAATGTTTATGCCTAATATAATTAGTGTACATGTAATGTTTCATATTTGAAATTGACAAAAGGAATGAACTTTGCTTTTTGGGTTTCCCATTGCCTTCACTTATGCTGCATGAACGATAAAAGTTCCTTTCCACCCAGGGTGAAGAATTGAGAATGTTTTCCCTTGGCAGCAGACCTCGGCTGCTTGAAATGTTGCTGGAGAATCGAATGAAAGCCAGTTTTTGATCTCTGAGCTGAAATAGGCATTTGGGTCCCTTCAAAGGAAGAATGAGGATATGAATTAAAGTGCTTCAAGCTGCTAAATGTTAACAAAAAGTGTGAGAAATGCTTCAGAAGAATATTGACCCTGAAATTATTTTAGCTTCTAAACCTAGTTTTAATTTAATTCTTGCATCATTTCTCAATTATGAAGGAAAATTCAAATCAAAGGCATTTTAACTTGGCTTTAGAAATATAAACTAAAAGGAAAACATTAAAATTACATTTCCCAACCACTTTAAATTTCCTTTTCTTTAGAAATTCTTAAGAAGACCTTCCCAAAATTAAATAAAAACCACCTACATGAAAGTAAAGTTTCAGTTCCAGTAACTTTGATTTAAATCAACTGAAATGGAAATAACATGGCTTGGAAGGAAATTTTCTATTTCATTTAAACATTGGCTTTGTCCATATATAGAATTAAAACTGCAGTCCTATTTTTATTCAGTTCTTTTGGCTAGCATTTTTGGCCAAAGAATAACATTTTGTAAATTTTTTTTGAGTACCAGTGCTTTAATGATGGTTTTGAATTAATTTTCCTTGGTGAATAGAGTGGAGCTGCTTCATCCACAATTTCTGGTATTATTAGGACAAAAGAGGTAATTCATCTGGTTGCTTATGTTGCAACATCATAAATATGTTTTAGAAGATTTCTTCATTTTTGCTATAACAAATCATAAGGATGTCTAAAGAAGAATCTATGAGAATATGCTTACAATTTCATTAGAAATATCAACCAGAGGAAATCTTCTCAAATATTTTATATGATTCAATGTGTGGTGACCCAAGAAATGTTACGTTTTACTCAATGCTCCATGGCTGAGGATTTCTTCAAGAGTTGAGTCTGCCCCACTATTTATAGCTACACAAAAAGTGCAGAAACCTTGATAACAAGCAATTGGAATTTCTGTGCATTCCCAGTAAAGTTATGATGCTGGAACCAGAGCAATACCAAGAACATTGCCGGTCCATGTGCATGTCAAAATATCTTTCTTCCTTCCTCTTCTCACCTCCAATATATTCTTTTTAAATTTTATTTTAAAAATTAATTTTCAGATGAGTTAGCTAGTCAAACTTTTTTTCTTATTTGCACCACATTGAACCTGGGATCTCTCTGGTCCAAATGGACTAATCACTTCCTTAACTTGTTGAACATTTAGGTTTTTTCATGTTATGAAGGTAACATTCTTCATTTTATCCAAGAAAAGATTTTCTTATAGTTTAACAAATGTCAAGAACCTTAGAGATGTGAGCTAAGAAATCACAGAATTGAGAACATTGTTGAATAAATATTTACCTTGTTTAATATTGGAAATCTGTGGCATCTGCTTTTTTTAATAGAACTAAGTGGGAACACTGAACTTACAGTCACTTATATTATCATATTAGTCATTAGAGACAACACCAATCTTAACTATTACGAAGCCTTGCTCTGAAAATTGTGATTAAAGTGGGAAAAATTAACATGCAGAATATGGCAAACCTACTCCTGGATTTCACTGAGCAATAAATTTGGGAAGGTTTTTTCTTCCTGGTTGACCTATGAATAAGTGATTTGTGTTGGAATATGCAGGAAATATTTTGTTTTCCCTTTGCAGTCCATAGAATTCCTAATGCAGCTATAATACTCGAGCATAGCCTTTCCTGTAATTGACCAATTAAGTGCGCATTCAGCATGAAGACAGAGAAACAAAATATTGGCTATCCCGGGAAAAGTACTATTTTTACTGTTAAGAATTTCAATCTTCTGTAGATGCCTTTTTAGATTTAGCAGTGTCAGTCACTCCCTTTAGCAGCAGAGCATCTTGTTTTGTGGAATTTGGTTCACACTGCTTAGTATCTACCTGTGCACCAGCAGGACCCAGGGTGTAACAATTATTTCTCCCTGTGACCTGAACTTTGTATCTGTGGCTTTTGCACATGTTTATTCAATCTCTGCAGGCAGAACAAATTAATGCTAGATGAAGTGAGGCATGATTCAAATTGTCCCAAACTGCTTTGTTCCACAGTAAAGTGGCCATTTAGTGCTGCGATGATCAGCTTCAATTAGTATAATTTGTAAAGAAAATGGCACTCTTCAGGAGTTTAGGACATCCCAAACATGTTTTGAAATGCAGTCACTGTTGTTATATAGGTAAATCCAGAAGCCAATTTTCATACAGCAAGGTCCACACATGGCATTGAGATAAATGAGTAGCTGTTTTTTGTGGTAGTTGAGAGAGGAGTATTTACCAGGATATCAGGAGAATTCTTCATAGAGTGTCATGGGCTCCTAAACATACATTTGAGAAGAAATGTGTAACCTTGATTTAACAGCTGACCTAAAAGATGGCACCTCTGCAGCATTTCATCAGTACTACACTGAGTTGTTAGCTTGGATTATGTGCCGTTTTTGGAATTGAAGCAAATGCCTCTGACACTGAAGCAAGACTGCTACCAGTAAGCCAAGGCTCACCTTTGTGTAATGATCTGAAAATAACAAATGTGGTATGATATCCCACTTCAATGGATGACTCACTTAAATCGAAAAACTACAGAATGTTCTGTCCTGAAATTAAGGGGAGAACTTCCTCTCCTTGCCACTTCTTATCCTTTCGGTTGTCCCGCACAGCACTTTTCCCCAACTACTTCTTGTTTTCACTATTTCTGGTTTTAAAAATCTGACTCCAGTGTCAGTTCTTTAGTTGAAACTGACTTTTCCTACCTCCCCCTCCAAAGAGTGGAACCTATTGGTTTAACTTGAAGTAGCCCTGACTAATTTTTTAATATATCTTTCCTTGTCTTAAGCTTGCTGGTTCAGATGTCACATTAGAAATGAGAGCAGGGTTTTCAGAACAGGTTGTTGGGTGTATATTAGCTGGAAGTGTCCTCAGTGAGATGGAAGCACTTAACAGGTAGATTTCATTTTTCAGCTCAAGCAGGCAGGGAAAAGACTCTAGGAAGAACTGTGTAATGGTAATAATAAGTTAAAACAGAGTGGCGGAGGTATGTGCTCTACTGAGTGCCCTCTTCGCTTGGTTTTTTGACTGTTTCCTCTGTCTGAGAAGTCAAAGGAATCATTAATTTGAAATGGTCACAAAGGAACTGAAGAAAATGATTGCAAGATGTCTTTAAATATGCAGAAGATTTTGGAAAACAGAATGCTTTGCCACAGGGAGTAATTGAGGCAGAGTTGAAGAAACATTTGAAACTGAAGACAAGGCTACGGGAGAGCATGGGCAATGGGAATAGTTTTAGGTTGCTCCAGCAAAGAGTCAATTCTCTCTAGAAGACTTTTCTGCCAATTTAAAAATCCCATCAGCTGAGACTAAAGTTATGAATTTTGAGCAAATGATTATCAAAATTAGACATACAGCAATTAAAATGTTAAACTCCTAGATTATTTATAGCTTGAATATAAGTAGAATAAATACTTATTCCTATGGGTGAACTTTCTCCTCTGCCCCCTACTTTTCTTTGCCTGCCAGAATCGCATGCTTATCCAAAACAAGATAGATGCCATGCCCCCAGGCCTTGGACAATGCCTCTCTGAAACTAAACTGTGGGAGGTGCTCAAGGATGGCTTGGAAATTGCTCACCCTCTCCAACCATCAGGGAGATGCATGGAAACTGCTTGACTACTCTCTGACATAGCTGAGGTTGGAAACAGAAACATAGGGTGCAGAGGCAGAAACATACTGTTAAATGTTGTCACTGACGGAAGAGATCTATGCTGCAGTGTTTCTTCCCTCTCACCTGCTAAACGTAAGGTATATCTACACCCCTAAAATAGATGTGGGCACAAGAAGAGAACCATTGACAATGTGAAGTGTTAACTTTGTTGGGACAGATAGAATGGTGCTGTAAAGATGGACCACTGAGGCCAGAAAAGAAGAGTGAAATAATTAGCCCCTTGCAGTGAGAGGGGGAGGATCCACTTGTCATGGTCCATGTCGGTACCAATGACATAGGCAGGACAAGGAGAGAGGTTCTGCAAAGTCAATATGAGGAGCTAGGTACCAAATTAAGAAGCAGAATCTCGAAGGTAATAATCTCTGGATTATTACCTGAGCCACATGCAAATTGGCATAGGCCAAATAAGATTAGAGAGATGAATGCATGGCTCAAAGACTGATGTGCGAGAAATGGGTTCCGGTTTGTGGGGCACTGGGATCAGTACTGGGGTAAATGGAGGCTGTACCGTTGGGTTGGTCTATACCTGAACTGAGCTGGGACGAGTGTTATTGCAAATCGCATAACCAGGATAGATGTAGCAAATCAAGGGTCAAGACAGGAGAGCAAAATAGTATTATGAGAAATGAGGGTCAGAGAATGGCAGGAATCTACATGTAAATTGGAAATATCAGATTGGCAGTAGTAACCTGGATGAGGAGTTCTTAGAATGCTTTTGAGAGTGTTTCTTGGAGCAGCATGTTCTGGAACCAACAGAGCAGGTTATATTAGACTTGGTATTGTGTAATGTGACAGGATTAATTAATGACCTCCGAGTAAAGGCACCCCTCGGTAGCAGCAATCCCGATACGATTGAATTTTGCATCCAGTTTGAAAGTGAGAAGAGTGGGTCTAAGACTAGTGTCTTAAACTTAAATAAGGTCAACTGCATGGGCATGAAAGCAGAACTAGCTGAAGTGAACTGGGATACTAGGCTAGAGGATAGAACAATAGAAACGCAGTGGCACACAATTAAGAGGATATTTCAGAATATTCAGGATAACTATATTTCTACTATAAAAAAAGTTCTAAGGGAACAACGCACCACCCATGGTTAACTAAAGAAGTTAAGATGGCATCAAACTTAAGGAAAAAGCATATAACTGCGCAAAGATGAGTGGCAGAAAGATGATCGGTCAGAATATAAAGAACGGCAGAGAATGACTAAAAGGTTAATCAGGAGAAAGGAATTAGAATATGAGAGGAAGCTAGCTAGAAATGTAAAAATGGATAGCAAGAGTTTCTACAGGTATTTAAAAAGGAAAAGATTAACTAAGGTGAGTGTTGGTCCTTTAGAGTGACAGTGGGAGTTTATAGTAGATAATAAGGAAATGGCAGTAGAAATGAACAAATATTTTGCTTCTGTGTTCACTATAGAGGATACAAAAATATATCAGTAATAGCTGTAAATCAGGAGGTGAAAGGGAGAGGGGAACTTGGTGAAATTACAGTCACTAGGGAAGCGGTACTAAGCAAACGGAGCTGCGGGCTGACAGGTCACCGGGTCCCAATGGACTACATCTTAGGGTCTCAAAAGAGGCGGCTAATGAGGTAGTAGACATGCTTGTGTTAATTTTCCAAAATTCGCTAGATTCTGAAAAGGTTCCATCAGACTGAATAGTAACAAATATAACCCCTCTATTCAAAAAGAGAACCAGGCAGAAAACAGGAAACTGTAGGCCAGTTAGCTTGATGTCTGTCGTGGGGAAGTTGTTAGAATCGATCATTAAGGAGGTTATAGCTGGGCACTTGGAGAAACTCAAGGTAATCGGCAAGAGTCAGCATGGTTTTGTGAAAGGGAAATCGTGTTTAACAAATTTATTGAAGTTTTTGAAGGAGTAATATGCACTGAGGATAAAGGGGAGCCTGTAGACATTCTGTACTCGGATTTCCAGAAGGCATTTGATAAGGTGTCACATCAAAGACTATTATAGAAAATAAATGCTCATGGTGTGGGGAGTGATGTATTAGCATGGGTAGAAGATTAGCTGGCTGGAAGAAAACAGAGTATGCATAAATGGGTATTTTTCTGATTGGCAGGGTGACGACTAGAGTCCTGTAGGGGGTCTGTGCTGGGGCCTTAATTTCTTACAATTTACATCAATGACTTAGATGAGGGGAACAATGCCATTGTAGCTGAATTTGCAGATGACACACAGATAGGTAGGAGAGTATGTTGTGAAGGGGACATGAGGCTGCAGACAGATATAGGTAAGTTGAGTGAGTGGGCAAAGATCTGGCAAATGGAGTTTAATGTGGACAAATATGAAGTTGTTCACTTTGGCAGGAAGAATTAAAAGAAAAGAGTATTACTTAAATGGAGACCAGCTGCAAAATTTCAAGGTGCAAAGGGATCTCGGTGTTCTAGTGCACAAATCACAAAAACGTTAGTGTGCAATTAATTAAGAAGGCTAATGGAATGCTATCCTTTATTACCAGAGGAGTTGAACATAGAAGTAAGGATGTTGTGCTTCAGTTATTCAGGGCATTGGTGGGACATCATCTTGAATGCTGTGTGTAGTTTTGGTCTCCTTATTTAAGGAAGAATGTAAGTACATTGGAGGCGATTCAGAGGAGGTTTACTAGATTAATACCTGGAATGAGTGAGTTGTCTTATGAGGAAATGTTGGACAGGCTGGGCTTGTTTCGACTGGAGTTTAGAAGGGTGAGGCGTGACTTGACTGAAGGATAAAAGATCCTGAATAGTCTTGACAAGGTGGACTTGGAAAGGATGTTTGCTCTGGTGGGTGAGTCCAGAACTAGGGGGCACTGTTTTAAAATTAAGGGTCACCCTCACAGAGATGAGGAGAATTTTTTTCAGAAGGTGTTGGAGGCGGGGGTCATTGAATATTTTTAAGGTAGAGGTAGATAGATTCTTGTTAGGCAAGGGAATCATAGGCTGTCAGGGGTAGCTAGGAATGTGGAATTCAAAGCGCAAGCTGATCAGCCATGATATTATTGAAAGGCAAAGTAGACTTGAGGGGTCAAATGGCCTACTTCTCCTATTTCTTATGTTCTTATGAAAAATGCTACTTAATTCAAGGAAGGATAAAGCACCATGGTTGTAATTACAAAGGATTTGATTGGTGGCTGTGATCAGAGTAGAAACTGAACAAGGAGTGATGAGAGGTGGGCACACAATAAAAAGGAAGAGAAAGTTGGGGATTGGGTAGCGGTTTGCGGGAGGAATAGTATACAGAAATTGCAATACCAAGATGTGTTGCATCCTTGAAACACATTAATATCTGTTAACACTAGCTGCTGAAGCAGAGAAAACTGCCTTTTTAGGTGCTACTTGGCATTCTAGTGTTATAGGCACTGTTTTACCTTCCAACACTGCTGCCAGTTAGCTTTCATTTTTTTCCCCATGTGACATTGATCTGTTAATTGAAAAACTACATCTGTAGTCCATTCCTTCTGTACCTTGGCATTTTATAGTGAAATTTGATTGCTAACCCATAGATTTCTAAAGAGAATTTGAAGTACTGATTTTTGTTAGTGTTTAGTTTGTGTTCTCACAAAGTAGGAACATTCTTTCAGAATAACTTATGTGGGTCTGCATATGCATATTTTGGGTATTGAGCTGATTTTATTTGAAGTACAGGAGGAGAAAAATGGGTCAGAAGTTGCACTCATGTTAACTTTGCTCAGTTGGTAACAGCTTCTTAGCCTTTGAGTCAGGAAGTCATAGGTTTAAGCCCCACTGGATGGCTTCACCTTAGCTAAGCTGATACTTCAGGGGAGTGCCGCAATGCTGGATGTACAATTTTATACATAAAATGTTAAACTGGGGCTCTGATAGATGTAAATGACCTCAACATTACTATTCATAGAAGAGCAGGTAGTTGATTAGAAAATAAATCATGGCTTATGCTTGACCTCAATTCCATATTCTTACCCAATCCCCGAATTCCTTGGTTTCTTTAGAATTCAAAAATCTGTTGATCTCAAACTTTTACTAAAACTCAACATGAACATTCATGGCTTTCTGGGCTGGAGAATTCCAAAGATTCACAACTCTTTGTGAAGAAGTTCCCCTCGTCTCACTGCATAATGGCTATCCCCTTATCCTGAGACTATGTTCCTAGTTGTAAACCCTCCAGCCAGGGGAACAGCCTCTGAGTATCAACCCTGTCAAGCCCTCTCAGAATCTTGGGTTCAATGAGATCGCCACTCATTCTTCTAAACTCCGGCAAGTATAGGCCCATTCTACTCAATCTTTCCTTATTGGACAACCCTGTTTTTGCACTTTATTGAGACGTGGGTCAGGGCCAGAATTTGTTGTCCATCCCTATTGTCCCTTGAGAAAGTGCTGGTAAGCAGCTTTCTTGAACTGCTGTAGCCTATGCCTTATAGGTACACCCTGTATGCTGTTACGTAGGGAGTTCTAGGTTTTTGATCCAGCAAAGGAATGACAAAGTTCTGTCAGGATGCTGTGAGACTTGTTGGGGAACTTGCAGGCGGCGGTGTTCCCATGCGTCTGCAGACCTCATTCTTCCAGATGGTAGAGGTTGTGGGTTTGGAAAGTGCTGTTGAAGGAAGCTTGGTGAGTTGCTGCAGTGCATCTTGTAGACGGTGTACACTGCTGCCACCGCAGACTGGTGGTGGAGGGAGTGAATGGGGTGCTGATCCAGCAGGCTGCTTTGTTCTGGATGTTGTTGAGCTTGAGTGTTGTTGCAGCTACACTCATGCAAGGAAATGAGTACTTGGTCATATTTTTACTTGTTCCTTGTAGATGGTGAGCAGGCTTTGGGAATCAGGAGGTGAGTTGCTTGTCGCAGAATTCTAAACCTCTGACCTGCTCTTGTAGCTACAGTATTTATACAGCTGGTCTGGTTAAATCTTGGGTCAATGGTAACCCCAGGATGTTGATGGTGAGGTATTCAGTGATGGTAATGCCATTAAACATCAAAGGGAGATGGCTAGATTCTCTCTTGGAGATGCTCATTGTCTCAGAGTTGTGGCATCAATGTTACTTGCCACTTATCAATTCAAGCCTAAATGTTGTCCAAGTCTTGCTGCAAGCAGACAAGGACTTAGATGATGATTTGAGGAGTTGCAAATGGCACTGAACACTGCAATCAACAGTGAACATTCTTACTTCTATCCTAATGTTGGAGAGAAGGTCACTGATGAAGCTGTTGAAGATGACTGGCTAGGGCACTGTCCTAAGGAACGTTTGCAGTGAAGTCCTGGGGCTGAGATGATTGGCCTCCAACAACCACAACCATCTTCCTTTGTGCTAGATATGACTACCAGTGTTGAGCTTTCCCCTGATTCCCATTGATTTCCATTTTGAAAGGACTCCTTGACACACATTCAACCAAATGCTACTTTGATTTAAAGGGAGGTCACTATCACCTTACCAGGTCACTATCACCTCGCCTCTGAAATTCCGCTTTTTTTTTTCCTGCCCATGTTTGTACTAAGGGTGTAATGAGGTGGGGAACTGAGTGGCCCTGACAGGACCCAAACTGAGCATCGGTGAGCAACTGTCACTGTGTAAGTGCTGTTTGATAGAACTATCAGTGACATCTTCCATCACTTTGCTTATCATCGAGAGTAGACTGATAAGGCAGTAATTAGCTATATTGGATTTGTCCTGCTTTTTGTGGACAGGACATACCTGGGCAAACTTTCTACATTGTCAGGTAGATGCCAGTGTTGTCGCTTTATTGGCTAGTTGTGGAATACATGACTTCAGTATTACAGCTGGGATGTTGATAGGGCCATAACCTTTGCTGTATTCAATACCTTCAGCTATCTCTTGGATATCACATGGAGGGAACTGAATTGGTTGAAGACTGGCATCTGTGATGCTGGGGGCCTCAGGAGGAGGTCCAGATGGATCATCCACTTGGCACCTCTGGTGGAAAATAGTTGCAAAATTTCAACCTTGTCTTTTGCACTGGATTGCTGGGTTTCCACACCATGGAAGATGGGGATGTTTGTGGAGCTGCCTACTTCGGCTTGTTGTTTAATTGTCCACCACCAACACAAATGAATAAGGCAGGACTTTAATCTGATTTGTTGGTTCTGGGATTGCTTAATTTCTGCTGTTTAGTTTGCATGTAATTCAGTGTTGTAGCTTCACCAGGAGGAATCTAATTTTAGCATCACATTTTTAGGTATGCCTGGTGCTGCTCCAGGCGTGCTGTCCTCCATTCATTGACCCAAGTGAAGCACCTTGGGATGTTTCATTATGTTAAAGGTGCTATACACATATAAGTTGTTGTTGGTTGACCCCCTGGCTTGATGGTAATGTTAGAATGAGGGATATGCTGGGCCACAAGGCTTCACATTTTGGTTGAATACAATTCTGCTGCTGATGGCCCTCAGAGTCTCGTGGATGTTCAGTTTTCAGCAGCTAAATTTGTTCTGAATCTATCCCATTTATTAGTGGTAGTGCTACAGACCATACTAGAGGGTATTCTCAGTGTGGAGACAAGACTACATTTCCACAAGGACTGTGCAGTGGTCACTCCTACTAATACTGTGATGACCAGATATATCTGTGACAGCTCAATTGGTAAGGATGAGGTTAAGTAGGTTTTTCACTTCTGGTTCTCTCACCACCTGCTGCAGGGCCCGCCTGCCAGATATGTCCTTCGGGGCTCGGTTAACCCAGTCAGTAGTGGCCCTACCGAGCCATTCTTGGTGATGGACTTTGAAGTCCCTCCGCCCAGAGTACACCTGTACCCTTGCTACTCTGTGTGCTTCTTCCTAGTGGCGTTCAATATGCAGGGTAGTCTGTTTCATCAGCTGAGGGAGGCTGGTAGGTAGTAATCGACAAGAACTTTCCTTGCTTATGTTGACCTGATTCCCCAGAACCCCATGAAGTTGGATGGTAAATGTTGAGAACTCCCAGGGCCAGTCCCTCCCAACTGTATACAAATGTGCTGCCACCCTGGTGAGCCAGTTCTGCTGATGGAAAAAGACGTACCCGGGGATGCTGTTGGAGGAGCCTGAGCCTTTGGCTGTCGTGGCTTAATGACTATACCAGGTTGTTGCTTGACTAGCCTGTGAGAATACCCTCTACTTTGGCACAAGTCCCCTGATGTAAGTGAGGAGGGCTTTGCAGGGTTGACTCAGCAAAGTGCACCTTTGTCATTTACGGTCCCTTGGTCTATGCCAGGTGTTCCGTTCAGTTTTCTTCAACTTTTTTGTAGTGGTTTGATGCAACTAAGTGGCTTACCATTTCAGAGGGTAGAGTCAGCCACATTGCTGTGGTTCTAGAGACCAGACCAAGTAAGGACGGCAGATTTCCTTTCCTAAAGGACATTAATGAACCAGATGGGTTTTTACAACAATCTGGTCATCTTATGGTTACCATTACCAGATTTATTCATTATTGATTGATCATCCCAGGAATCTAGTGAACCTTTGTTTCACACCTCTAAGACAAGTATATCCTTTCTTAGGCACAGAGACCAAAGCTCTGCATAGTACTCCAGGTGTGATCTCATCAAAGCTCTATACGATTACAAGACTTTCTTATTCTTGTATTGCAATCCCCATTGTAATAAAGACAAATATTCCATTTCCTGCCCCAATTGTTTGCTGCAGTTGCATATTAACTCTGTTTCTTGTACATGGACACCCAAATCCCTCTGAACACTTTTTAATAGCTTCTCTCTTTTTAAATCATTTTTTCCATTCTTCACTTTTGTCACTTTATACTGTATCTGCCAGCTTCTTGCCCGCTCATTTACTTTATTTACGTATTCCTTTGCTACTTTTTCATGCCCTACTTATAGCTTGCTTTTCCACTTAGCTTTGCATCATCAGCAAACTTGGATACATTACACCCAGCCTCTTCCTCTAAGTTATTAATATAGATTGTAAATAGTTGAGGCTGCAGCACTGATTCTTGCAAACCCCTGCTACTAACAGCTTGCCAACCTGAAAATGACCTGTTGATTCTCACTTTCTGCTTTCTGTCCTTGGTTCAATCCTTAATCCATGCTAATACATATAGTGCCCCCAGCCCCATGAGACTTCACCTTGTGCAACCACCTTTCATGTGGCACCTTATTGAATGCCCTTTGAAAGTCCAAATATACTACATCCACTGATACTTTTTAATATGATACTGTTAGTTATATCCTCAGCAAACTCTTATTAGAGTTGTTGAACAAGATATCCTTTTCATAAAACTGTGTTGACTCTGCCAAATCATATGACTTTCTAAGTGGCCTGTTACCATGTCCTCAATAATGGATTCCAGATGGCTGATGTCATGCTAACTGGCCTGTAGTTTCCCATTTTATATCTTCCTTCCTCTCTTGAATAGTAGTAGTACATTAGCTAACTTCCAATGCACTGGGACTGTTCCAAAAACTATTATTTAAAATCCTGATCCTCATGTTCAATTCCCTCCATGGTCTTGTACCTCTCTATCTTTGTATCCTATTCCAGCATCCCTCCCAGAACTCTGCATTCCTCCAGTTCTGGCCTTTTGCCCACGATCAATTTTCACTGCTTCACAGTTGGTGGCTGTGCCTTCAGCTGCCTGGGCTCTAACTCTAGAATTCCCCCTCTACCTCTCTAGCTTGTGTATGTCAATTCTGTAAAGAGTCATATTTGACTTGAAATGTTAACTGTTTCTCTCTCCACAGATGCTACCAGACCTGCTGAGTATTTCCAGCACTTAATATTTTTATTATTTTTTTATTCTTTCATGAGATGTAAGCATCCCTGGCTGTGCCAGCATTTATTGCCCATCCCTTTTGGCTCTTGTGAAGGTGGTGGTGAGCCACCTTCTTTAATTGCTGCAGTCCATGTGGTGTAGATACACCCACAATGCTGTTAGGAAGAGAGTTCCGGCCACAGCGAAGGAACAGCGATTAAGCACCAAGTCAGGATGGTGTGTGGCTTGGAAGGGAACTTGCAGGTGCTGGTGTTCACATGCATCTCCTGCCCTTGTCCTTGGTGGTAGAGGTTGCAGGATTGGAAGGTGCTATCAAAGGTGCCTTGATGAGTTCCTGTAGTGCATCTTGTAGATGGTACGCACTGCTGCCACTGTGCTCTGAAGGTGGAGGGAGTGAATTTTGAAGGTGGTGGATTGGGTGCTAATCAAGCAGGCTGCTTTGCCCTGGATGGTGTCGAGGTTCTTGAGTGTTGTTGGAGCTGCACTCATCCAGGCAAGTTGAGAGTATGAGTAGCTGTGTTTTTTTTAATTCTTCCATGGGGCACAAGTGTCATTGGCAAGGCCAGCACCTACTGGCCATCCCTTGAGAAGCCGTGTTCTTGAACTGCCTTTGTAAACCGTTATGTTTAGTCCACTCGTGGCAAAGCAATAGGTGACTGATGCTGCAGCAAAAGTAAAAATTTCAGAAACATAATTTCTTCACTGTTTTTTAATATTGCTCAGCACTAACTGCAGGAATGAGACATGTGGCTATTTCTTCCAGGTCCCTTGACACAACAGACCTGCCTTAAAATAACAAACATTCCGAGGATCTCCTCAGAGTCCTGCACTATTACCCCAGTTATTGTTACTCCATCTGGGTGGATTTTCAGAAGTACATTTCCAGCCTGGTTTAGGCATCAACATTCTTGTAGATTCAGTTCAGTCTGTTATTTGACATGTGATCCAATTTCTGAACAGTATAGCGATGTAACACACAAATAATAATGCCTGAGAAAAGTCTTTAGAAGTTTTTAACTGTGAATTCAATAAGTTGTGAGTTTTCAATTAAGTAAAGCTGCAAATAAGTGCATTGAAGCCATTACTTTAGCGACAGGTAACTCGTCGAGCACCCATCTGTGAGCATTTGGCAGTTGTCCAATTTTGTAACATTTTTTTCTGATGAATTACATAATGGTAATTGTTGCATTAAGCTAATTAATAGAAGTGAAGAGTTTGTAAACGTACTAAAATGGTCCAGGTAGTAAAACCAGCATGTAATTGAGTCATGGAGACCAGACAGCCTTTGGTTCAATTCCTAGTTTGCTGAGTTAGTTGATTTCAACTAGGTTAACTGTGAGAGGTGCGCAATCAATGAGTGGAGACTTTGGCCAGAGTGAGACAGAGACTGAGTATGTTTGGGAATTTGGTGCAAGTGGGAATTCGGTGCTCAGGAAAAAAGGGGAGCTTGAGGTAAGGTTTACTGCAAGAAATGCAACTTAGAATAGTGTGCTGGGAGTTGGGTAATTAAAGGAGTTAGGGAAGGAAGTGAAAGAGGGGTTCTTTTGCTTTCTGCTTTCTAACTTTCTCAGCTTTTAGGAAGCGGTTGTACTCTGCTACTGGAGAAGAAACTAGTTATTTGGTGAGTATCTGGTTAATGACTAAGGTTTATTCTATTCCTAAGGTTCAAAATAGTCTAGCCATTGGTGGTAAGGTTAATAAAATATATGTGAATAACATAATTAAATAATTAATTAGAACACATTAAAGATGTTAGGACAGGTGATGTGTTACAGCTGCAGGATGTGGGGACTCCTGGATGCCAGTTTGATGCAGGGCAAACAAGTCTGCAGTAAGTGTTTGAAGTTTGAGCAGCTTCAGTTCAGAGTTTATGAGCTGGAGGCTGAACTACAAGCACTGACACATCAGGGCGGAGGAAAGTTACCTGGATTCTTTATACCATGAGGCAGTCACATCCCTCAGGACAGGGTCTTCTTATTTGGTCAAGGACAGGAGAGTGTGGCTGTGAGTGAGGCAGGTAAGGGGACCCAGAGGGCATGAGTGCAGGAGTGTGAGCCTCTGCAGCTGTCCAACAGGTTTGAGGTTTTTTCAACTTGTTTGGATGAGCTAACTGGCCATGGCACCATGGTACCGGAAGCCATTTAAGTGGGGGGAGAAAAAAGGAATTTAGTGGTAGTAGGGGATAGTATAGTCAGAGGGATTGATACTGTTCTCTACAGCAAGAGTGAGAGTCCAGATGGCTGTGTTGCCTGCCTGGTCCCAGGGTTCAGGACAAATGCTCGGGGCTGGAGAGGAACTTGCAGTTGGAGGGGCCACCCAGCCGTTGAGGTCCGTTTAGTTACCAACGACATGAGCAGGGCAAAGAAGGAGCCTCTGCATAGTCAGTATGAGGACCTGGGCACCAAATTAAGAAGCAGAACCTCAAAGGTTGTAATCTCTGGATTGTTATCTGAGTCACATGCAAATTGGCATAGGACAAATCATATTAGGGGGTTGAATGTGTGGTTCAAAGACTGGTGTGGGAACAGTGGGTTCCGGTTCGTGGGGCACTGGCACCAGTACTGGCAAAAGTGGGATCTGAACCGTTGGGGCGGTCCATGCCCAAACCGTGCTGGGACCGGTGTTCTTGTGAGCTGCATAACTAGGGAAGTAGAGAGGGTTTCAAACTAAATTGTGGGGGCAAGGGATCAAATGTGGGGAAATGTGGTAAACCAAAGAGTATAGACCAGGCAACAGAGAAAGGTGTTATTATGGGAAATGAAAAACAATCCATGACAGGAAGGGATAGAAAGCACAAATCTAACAGTAAATCAACAGATGAAACTAACGGTTATAAAGAGAATAAAAGGATGAAACTAAAAGCTCTGTATCTGAATGCATGTAGCATTCGAAACAAAACAGATGAACTGAGAACGCACATAGAAATAAATAATTACAGTTTGATAGCCATTACGGAGACATGGCTGCAGGAGGACATGGATTGGAACCTGAATATTGAAGTGTACAGGATATTTAGGAAGGGCAGGAAGAGAGGAAAAGGTGGATGGGTGGCTCTGTTAAATGATGGTATTAGCACAATAGAGAGGGATGACCTAGCTTCAGGAAACCAAGATGTGGAAAAGGTTTGGGTAGAGATGAGAAATGGTAAAGGCAAGAAGTCACTTGCGAGAGTTGTGCACAGGCCCCCTAACAGTCACCACATAGTGGGATTGAGCATAAAGGAAGAAATAATTGGAGCTCGTCAGAAAGGCACGGCAATAATCATGGGAGACTTTAATTTACATATAGACTGGAAAAGTCAGATGAACAGAGATGGCCTAGATGAGGAGTACATTTCGGGATAGTTTTTCGAACAGCATGTTCTGGAACCAACCAGAGAGCAGGCTATACGAGACCTGGTATTGTACAATGAGATGAGAGTAATTAATGATCTCATAGTGAAGGCCCCCCCCCCCCCCCCCCGCCAGGTAGCAGTGACCATAATATGATTGAATTTTACACTCAGTTTGAGGGAGAGAGGAGTGGGTCTGAGACTAAGTTTTTAAACTTAAATAATGGCAATTATGAGGGCATGAAAACCAAGCTAGCTAAAATGATTTGGCAAATTAGGTTAAGGGATAGTTCAACAGAGGTGCAATGGTTAATATTTAAGGGGATATTTCAGAATGCACAGAATAGATACATTTCAACGAGTAAGAAAAAGTCTAAGGGATGGACACACCATCCGTGGTTAACTAGAAAGGTTAAAGATAGTATCAAACTTAAAGAAAAGAATATAATTGTGCAAAGATAGGCGGAGGCCAGAAGATTGAACAAACTATAAGGAACAGCAAAGAGTGACTAAAAGACTAATAAGGAGAGAAAATAGAATATGAGAGAAAGCTAGCCAGAAATATAAAAACAGATAATAAGAGTTTTTATAAATATTTTAAAAAGAAAAGAATTAACAAAGTGAGCGTTGGCCCTATAGAAAGTGAGTCTGAAGGATTGATAATGGAAAGCATGGAGATAGCAGATGAATCGAACAGGTATTTTGCATTAGCTTTCGCTACAGAAGATACAAGTAGCATCCTAAAAGCAGCTATAAACCAGCAAATGGAAGTGGGGAAGGAAGTTACAGTCACCAGAAAAGTGGCACTGAGCAAATTGCTGGAGCTGCAGGCTGACAAGAGCCTGGGCCCTGATGGACTTCATCCTAGAGTTGGGGCTGTGGGTTGACAAATCCCAAGGTCCGGCTGGACTTCACCCTAAGGTCTTGAAAGAAGTGGCTAGTGAGATAGTTGATGCATTGGTTTTAACCTTCTAAAAGTCCCTAGATTCAGGGAAGGTCCCATTAGATTGGAAGATAGCAAATGTAACTCCGTTATTCAAAAAGGGAGGGAGACAGAAAGTGGGAAACTACAGGCCAGATAGCTTAACGTCCGTCATGGAGAAAATGTTAGAAGCTATTATTAAAGAGGTTATAGCAGGGCACTTGGATAAGCTCAAGGTCATCAGGCAGAGTCAGCATGGTTTTGTGAAAGGGAAGTCATGTTTAACCAATTTATTGGAGTTCTTTGAGGAAGTAACGTTCTGTGGCTAAAGGGGAACCGGTGGATGTAATGTACTTAGATTTTCAGAAGGCATTTGATAAAGTGCCACATCAAAGGTTATTGTGGAAAATAAAAGCTCATGATATAAGGGGTAACATACTGGCATGGATGGAAGATTGGCTGGCTAATAGGAAGCACAGAGTAGGCATAAATGGGTCTTTTTCAGGTTGGCAAAATGTAATGAGTGGTGTGCCACAGGGATCAGTGCTGGGGCCTCAACTGTTTACAATTTATATAAATGACTTGGATGAAAGGATGGATGGGATGCTTGACAAATTTGCTGATGACACAAAGACAGGTAGGAAAGTAATTTGTGAAGAGGACATGAGGCTACAAACAGATATAGATAGGTTAAGTGAGTGGGCAAAGATCTGGCACATGGAGTTTAATTTGAGAAAATGTGAAATTGTCCATTTTGGCAGGAAGAATAAAAGAGAAGCATATTATCTAAATGGTGAGCAATTGCAGAGCTCTGAGGTGCAGAGGGATCTGGATGTCCTAGTGCATGGATCACAAAAGGCTAGTATGCAAGGACAGCAAGTAATTAGGAAAGCTAATAGAATGTTATCATTTATTGCAAGGGGAATTGAATACATAAGTAGGGAGGTTATGCTTCAGTTGCACAGAGCATTGGTGAGACCACATTTGGAGTACTGTGTACAGTATTAGTCACCTTATTTAAGGAAGGATGTAATTGCATTGGAAGAAGTTCAGAGAAGGTTTACCAGACTAATAACAGGAATGGGTGGGTTGTCTTATGAGGAAAGGTTGGACAGACTAGGCTTGTATCCGCTGGAGTTTAGAAGAGTAAGAGATGACTTGATTGAAACACAGGATCCTGAGGAGTCTAGACAGGGTGGATGTGGAGAAGATGTTTCCTCCTGTGGGAGAATCTAGAATTAGAGGTCACGGTTAAAAATACAAGATTGCCCATTTAAAACCGAGATGAGGTGAAATTTTTTTGAGGGTCGTGGCTCTTTGCAACTCTCTTCCTGAAAAGGTGGTGGAAGCAGAGCCTGTGAATATTTTTAAGGCAGAGGTGGATAGATTCTTCTTAAGGAAGGTGATGATAGGTTATAGGCAATAGGTGGGATGCAGATTTCAAGTCTCTATCAGATCAGCCATGATATTAAATGGCAAAGCAGGCTCGAGGGGCTGAATAGCCTACCCCTGCTTGTTTGTATGCTCGTAAACCACGATAGTTGGTGCCTCTGCCATGAACTAGAGTAGGGAAAGTCTGCCTTGGTTTGCTCTCTTGATTGCTACCATTGAACCCATGCTTTAAATTGCATGTGTGGAAAAAAAGGATTTGTCTCACCTGCAATGTCTCCTATGGTTAAATAACCAATGGTTAATGTTGCTTACGTTGATAAATGAAGAGTGGCTACTTCACAAGGTGACCAGAGGTAAATGAGATCCTGTGAAACTAGTATAAGGCAGCACTTTCAGGAAAAAATGAAAGGGAAAAACAGTTTTTCAGTAACGTTGACAATTAGAGTAGGGCATTTGGAGCACAATTGATGGATCAGGTATTGTGCTCTTTTTTTCTAAAGATGTAGTCTCCAGGTTGCAAAGTCTTGCAGTTCACATTCAGTCAGTTCACATTCAATAAACAATCAAAAGATCTGCAGCTCCATGTATGTAAGGTATTATTAAACCTGTTTGGAAAGCAGAGGGGACAAAGGCTAGAAAATATATTGCAAATGAGTTTGGCAGTGCTAAATGGTATATAGTATGATGCAAGAATTCTAGGGAATACAGCAGATGAGCTGAGAACACAGATTGACAAGTGGGCATATGATATAGCTATTACTGAGACATGGCTAAAAGGAGAGCAGCAATGGCTGCTCAGCATTCCTTGGTACAGGCTTTTCAGACGAGATAGAGAGGGGGATTTTAGAACAAAAGAGGGTAGCTTGCAATAAAACAGTTATGGTTGTGAGGAGGGATGATGTGGTAAAAGGGTCATCAAATGAGATCTTGTGGGTTGAACTGAAGAGCAAAAAGGGGTCAATCACACCAGTGGGAGTATACTATAGACCCTGAAACAGTCAGAAGAAGATAGTAGAGCAAATATGTAAGCAAATCTCTGAGGTGTAAAATCATTCGAGCTGTAATAGTGAGGGGATTTCAACTACCCTAATATTAATTGGGATAGAATTAGTGTGAAAGGTACAGTGGAAGCAGAATTCTTAAAATTCATTAAATTCATTGAAGAGAACTATCTTAGCCAGTACATAGCAAGCCCAACAGGAGGGCCATTTTGGACTTAGTTTTAGTGAATGAAGCTGGGCAGGTGGAAGGGGTATCAGTTGGGGAGTACTTCTGGTGGAAGTGATCATAACTCAGTTGGATTTAGGGTAGTTATGGAAAAGGACAAAGATAGACCAAGCATAAAAGTTCTCAAGTGGGGAAAAGCTAATTTTACTAAGCTGAATTGTGATTTAGCATAAGTGAGCTGGAGACAGCCATTTGAAGGTATATCAATGCCAGATCAGTGGGAGGCATTCAGTGAGGGAGAGTAAGGGTTTGGAGCAAGTATGTTCCCTTAAAGAAAAACATTGGGGCTAATAAATCCAGAGTTCCCAGGATGTCAAGGGCTTAAAAGAGAGGATAAAGAGGAAAAAAACAAAGCTGATATATTGAATACTCAACACTGTAGAAAACTTTGAGGAGTTTAAAAAGTGTAGGAGTGAAATTAAAAAGGAATTAAGGAAAGCAAATTGAGGGCATGTAAAGGTAATTAAAATAAAAGAAAATCCAAAGTTTTTAATAAATACGTAAAGTGCAAGAGGATATCTAAAGAAAGAAGGGTCTATTCGGGACAATACGATTAACCTGTGTGTGGAGGTGGGGAGTGTAGGTGTGGGTCTTAATGAATGCTTTGGTCTGTTTTCTTAAAAGAAAGGGATGGTGCAGATGTTGCGAACAGGCAGGAGGAGTATGAAATGTTAAATGAAATTAATATAGTGAGAGATGAAGTATTAAGGGGTTTAACATCTTTGAAAGTAGATCAGTATTTAGGCCCAGACAAGATGTATCCTTGGCTGTTAAGGGAAGCAACAGGAGAAATAGTGGAGGTTCTGACCATCATTTTCCAATCCTCTCTGGCCTCAGGTGTGATGCCAGAGGACTAGAGGACAGCGAACGTACCTTGGTTTAAAATGGAAGAAAGGGATAGATGTGGGAATTACAGGCCAGTCAGCCTAAACTTAGTGGTGCAAAGATTATTGGAAAAAAATTTTGAGGGACCGGATAAATCTTCATTCAGAAATACATGGATTAATCAAAGGCAGTCAGCATTAATTTAAGGAAAGATCGTGCCTGACTAACTGTGATTGCATTTTTTGAGAAGGTAACAAGGAGGGTTGATGAGGGTAGTGCATTTGATATAGTGTATATGGATTTTAGCAAGGAATTTAATAAGGTTCTCCATGGCAGACTGGTCACAAATTTAAAAGGCAAAGTGACAAATTGGAAACAAAATTAACTCTCAGGCAAGAAAGGAAGAAAGGGTAATGATCATGGGTGTTTTAATGACTGAAAAGCTACTTCTTCTGGGGTTCCGCAGCACTCGGTACAAGCCCCCTGCTTTTTGTGGCATATAATAAATGATTTGGACTTGAAAGGGGTATGATTAAGAAGTTTGCAGAAAATACAAAACTTGGATGTGTGATTGATAAGGAATTTGTAGATAATCAATGGCAAGTCAGATAATCCATGGCAAATCAGGTGGGTGGGACAGTGGCAAAGGAGTTCAATCTGTAAAAGTGTGAGGTAATGCATTTGGGCAAGGCTAACAAGGCAAGGGAATATGCAATAAATATAGGATACTGATGAATTTAGAGGAACAGAGGAATCATGGACTGCATGGCCACAGATTCCAGAAGGTGGCTGGTCAGGTAGATAAAATGATTAAGAAGGTATACAGAATACTTACATTCTGTGCCTCGGCTAATAAATGCAAGAGCTGAGAGATTATGTTGGAACTGTATAAAACACTAGTTAGGCCACAGCTGGACTACTGAGTGCAGTTCTAGTCATTGCACTGTAGGAAAATGTGATTGCATGAGAAGGGGTACAAAGGAGTTTCCTGAGGATGTTGCCTGAACTGTAGAATTTTAGTTATGAGGAAAGATTGGATAGGCTCGAGTTGTCTGGAACAGAAGAGGCTGAGATTTAATTGAAGTGTAGAACGGGGGCTTTAGATAGAGTGGATAGGAAAGCCCTTATTTCCCTTGCTTAAGGCGTCCGCAGTGAGTGGACATAGATTTAGAGTTGGAGGTAGAAGGTTTATAGGGGATTGGAGGAACGTTTTCACCCACAGGGTAGTGATGATCTGGAACACTCTGCCTGAAAAGTGGCATAGCAAATGCTCACTTTAAGTCGCCATGCCTAACATCATTTCATTTTAAAGTTGTTTCTTTTTCAGGGCCTGTTTCTCCGAATTATGTCATGATTTCTGGTTTTACTTCGTTGCGCTTCATTGCCAGCTGTGTTGTCATCGAGCATGTTGTATGTAATTGCTGTCAGCATCCTCGTGCGTATTACACATCACTGCGCAACAGCTAATTTGATCTTCATTTTATGTTGGGTCCTGTGTCCCGATTGGCGCCACTGTGAAGAAAGGTGTTTGCACCCTGAACTTTGCCTCTGGGTTTGTTTTTAAAACTCAAAGTTCAGAATAAAGAATATCCAAAGCAAGAATTTTTTTCTTTTAAGTAAGAATTTGAAGCCTGGACTGCACATCTCTATGAACAAAAGGTCCCATTCCTTGACTCTGCAAGCTGATTTCAATTTTGGAACTGCAGGAGTGTTTGCTGTGGGTGTGGCACAAACCATTGAAATCTGTGAAAGAGAGAGAGGTATTTGCTACTGTACAGGTAACATAAAATTGCTTTCCTTGTCTCGGGGCTTGTTTAGGTGAAAATACAGGGTGCCTTCAGGAGTCTGACTCTGCAATTGTCTGATTAATTTTGGAGCTCCTCCAAGTCTGGCCCTTGTTCAAGTTTGCAGCAGGTGAGGCAGAAACCATTTTAAAACCAGTGAGAGAGCCATTTGCTGCAGGCGAGGATCAGTATCAAGGCTGAATCAGATGCACCTAAGGGTACGGAAGCATAGAAATTGCAGAGGCACATGCTATAATCTTCCAATCCTCCTTAGATACAAGTGGTGCCAGAGGAGTGGAGCATTGCAAATGTTACACCATTGCTTAAATAAAAAGGTGCAAGGACAAGCCCAGCAACTACAGGCCAGTCGGTTTTACCTTGGTGGTGGGAAAGCTTTTAGAAATGATAATCTGGGACAAAATTAATAGTCACCTAGACAAATATGGATCAGTTAAGGAATAAAAGGGGTGGTGGCAGCATGCATATGAAGTTGGCTGAGCGACAAGAAACAGAGTGTAGTAAATGATTGCCTTTTGGACTTGGGGCTATATAGTGGAATTCCCCAGGAATCCATTAAAACCACTGTTTTAATTGATCTATGTTAATTATCTAGACTTTGGTGTGCGACGCCCAGTTTCAAAATTTGCAGATGATGCAAAACTTGGAAGATTTGTGAACTCTAAGGAGGATAGTGATGTACTTCAAGAGGATCTAAAACAGACTGGTGGGAACGGGCGGACAGGTAGCTGATGGAATTTAATGCAAGGAAGTGTAAAGTGATACATTTTGGTCAGAAGAATGAAAAAACTAAATATAGAATAAATGACACAATTCTAATGGGGATGCAGGAGCAGAGGGTCCTCAGGAATAAATGTGCACAAATCATTGAAGGTGGCAGGGCAGGTTGAAAAAGCAGTGAATATGGAATACGACATCCTTAGCTTTCTTAATAGAAGCTTAGAGTGCAAAAGCAATGAAGTTATGGAGTGCCTGTATAAATTTCTGGTTTGACCTCAGTTGTAATATTGTGTCCAATTCTGGGCACCACACTTTAGGAAGGATGTGAAGATATTGGAGAGGGTGTAGAAAAGATTGATGAGACTGGTTTCAAGAATGAAAGATTTGCGGATAGTTTGGAGAAGCTGTTCTTAGACAAGAGAAGATTGAGGAGATTTGATCAAGGTCTTCAAAATCATGAGGGGCCTGGACAAATTAGGTAGGGAGCAATTGTTCCATTTGGTGGAAGGGTTGAGAACCAGAGCACACTGATTTAAGGTTATTGGCAAAAGAACCAGAGGTGACATGAGGAAAAACCCCTTTATGCAGTGAGTGATTAGGATCTGGAATGCATGCTTGAAAGCGTGGAGGAGGCAAATTGAATCGTAGCTTTCAAAAGGGAATTGGATAATTATCTGAAGAGAAAAATATTGGAGGGCTATGGGAAAAGGTCATGGGAGTGGGACTAGCTAAATTTCTCTTGCAGGCAGCCAGCATGGACACTGTGCCAAATGGCTGCCTTCTGTGCTGTAACTATTCTCTGATTCTATGATTCTCTGATTTTTCTATACCCTTTCATGGCATTTCAGTGAGCTATGCACTTGGGCCCCCAAGTCTCTTTGGACCTCCCCTGTTTCTGGCTTTTCACCATTTAGAAAATATTCTGTTCTATTCTTTTCAGGCCAAAAGTGGATGACCTCACACTTACCTACATTTGAAATCCATTTGCCACAGTTCTGCCCATTCACTTAATCTATTAATAACGCTTTGTAATTTTATGCTTCTAACTACACTACTTACAGTGCCATCTATCTCTTGTCATTGGCAAACTTGATTATGTGGCTTTCTATCTCATCATCTAAGTCATTAATAATCACGGTGAATAATTGAAGCCCCAACATAGTTCTTTACCTCGACACCACTACTGACATTTTGCCAGTTAGAGTACCTACCCATTATCCCTACTCTTTGTCTCCTATCACTCAATCAATTTTCTGACTAGGTCAATAATTTCCCTTCAATTCCATGAGCTTCAACTTTATCTAACAGTCTTTTTTAAAATATTTGCTGGGAGTCCATACGTTAAACATCCATCGACAACTCCCTGTCAACTACTTTAGTCACCTCTTCTTAACAATAATTAGTCAAGTTTGTTAGGCATGGGCTACTCTTTAAAAATCCTTGTTGGCTTTCTCTCAGCTGAAAATTTTCAACATATTCAGCCACTCTATCCTTAATTATAGACTTTAGTTTCTTGACAACAGAATGTAAGTCTATATTTCCCTGTTTTCTCCTTTCACCTCCATTAAATGTTGGAGGGATATGCAACTTTCCGATCTGAAGGAATGTCTCCCAAATTGAGGGGACTTTGAAAAATTATAGCTGGGACATCTGTAATGATCTCACCTTTCTTAAAACCCTGTGATGGAAAGCGTCTGCACTTGGGACTCTGTCATTCTCAATGCCAATTATTTTCTTCGCTGTTTTTCTCATAATTTTGGTGAGAGCCTTTCCCTGATTCAATATTAGCTTCCTTAGGATGTCCACCACACTAACCTCTCCCTCTACTGTAGATACTGATGCCAAGTAATTTATTCAACATATCCACCATTTCCTTATTTTCATTGACAATTTCACATTAATAGTTTTCAAAGGGCTCGCATTGCTCTCGACCACCCTTTTTTCCTAATTGTAAAAATAGTGTTGATTTTGATATGCCTTGCAAGTTAACTTTTTTGCATTGCCTTTTTGTAGCTCCTACTATTTTGTTTTTTTTTGTATCTCTCCCATTCACCAGATCTGTGCTTTCTTTGTACTTTTGTATGTATGCTTTTACTTCTATTCTTCTTATGTCCATTATCTTTTTAGTTGTCCATGGCTATTTTTTTCGTTTTGGCAAGTAGTTATTGCCAAGGTGTAAACCGGTTCTGTGTATCTCATTCTTTTTCCACTGGTCTTCTGTCTTTTTACCTATTAACACTTTTCCACAGTTTACTCAGGACAGCCTCAGTCTTATTGCATTAAAGTCAACCTTATCTAATGCTAAAATCTTAACCCTTCCTTTTGAACATTGAATTAATTATGGGTGGGATTTGATGGACTCGACCCCTTTGGAGAGCTGGTGATTCTGTAGGGGAGGCCTGATGGAATTAAGTGCCCATTATGCGCTTAACTGACTATTTTCAGGCCTTCCTCAGGATCCCCCCCAGCGGATGCGGCAAGCCATTTAAACTCCCATTTAGTTCGGCAGGACCGTAATATCCCACCGGGCAGGAGGGGCCGTAAAATCCTGGCCCATGTGTTTGCACAATCCATTATGAGCAATTAGTAACTTTATATTATTATAACATACATGACAGGACTCATTGGAGATGTTCTGCAAAGTGATCACCCATCTACATGTGGTCTCCCCGGTGCAGCGTATACAGCTTACTAAATTGAAAGAAGTACAAATGAATCATTGTTCCACCTGGAAGGGGTGTTTTGGGCTTTGGATGGTGAGAAGGGAGGAGGTAAAGGGGCAGCTGTTGACTCTCCCACACTTACATGGGAAGTTGCTGTGGGAAGAGAAGGGGTATGAGGGATGATTGAGGAATGGACATCATGTGATTAATGTACAATTGAACTTGTTGCTATACTATAAGAAAAATGAGAATTAACTTGGCACTTTCTGGATGTAAATCTGACTGTTATGCCATGTGAATTGTTTTGTAAGATAGCTCCAGCTGTGAATTCCTCCACTACACCAGAATCATTCTCCTTTGTTTTTAGCCGTTGTAACAACAACTGTGAGTTATAAATCAAGAAAAGATTAAAGAACCAAACGCACAAGGTGGTCTGATAGATTAAGTGGCTGAGCAGGGTCACAAGAATTTTTTGAGTATAAATTGTCGAAGCCTGGATGATACTGTGTAACATTTTAGTATTCCAGGCAACACTTCTTGCTTTCACATGATTTGATTTTTTAAAAAAAACTTTGCTTTGTAGGTTACATCTCCATCTGTCTGCTACCAGGTTGTTTTTTTTAAAAAGCTGATACAATCTGTATCCGTTTTATGCTAAAACCTTTGTAACTCAAAACCTTTATTTTTCCATTTTTGACTCATTCCATGCATCTTTCTTCTCAAATTTAATTAAATCTACTCCAATACATCCCACTGAGATCATAGGAATGAAAAGCTCTAACTTAAGCTAAAGTTTTGCTAATGGAATGCACATTTGGCATCTATGTTTAATGGGCGCAAAGGTTATTCATGTTGTGACTGATGTAAATCCCAAGCACCAGTTGTGTACAATACTCCATTCTTGACATGTATTGCAGAGGAATCGGAAGTTTGATCAAAGATACTGCTATTTTGATAGCATTTATATGCTTTATCTACATCAAAGGCATATATTGCAGAAACAAAATGGTCAATATTTTGAATTGGAAATTAGCTTCACAAAGATTTCCTTGAAGTGCTATGTATTATATATTATGAACATGTTGCGACAAGTTTTTAAACAAACCTTTCCTATTATATGCCTCTGGGTACTTCTAAAGCTTGCAGTTTTAAATCTTAGATTTGAGTTTTGTCCATTTTAAGCAAGACTTCTACATTCTTCACCACTTTTTGAAGCTTCAAGTTACAGGAAGAGCATTGAGTTTCACACTGTTGTCTTTCAAACTTAATTTCACTGGTTCGCAGAGAACAAAGCAAATAGTGTACTGAACGGATGTTGTTTCTAATTTTTAAATAGTTTGATCATCTATATTTGAAATGTAGCAAAATGTATGTATGAAACGTGATTAGTCTTTTTTTAATAACATGAAAGATGAAATTCAATCATTATGGTACTTGGATAATTATAGGAAATACTTGTTTTAAGGTGCTTAGTTGTAGGACATTTGCAGACAGAGAGCCAACATGCAGAATTAACGCATATGTGTTTTGTCTACCCTGTGTTATTAACTGCACTCTCTCATCTGGATTGAATGTGTTATCATTAACTCTGACTAATTTCTTCTGTGTTTGAATGCATTCTATTGTCCTTTCTTTGAATTCTATGGCAGGACTAGCAGTAATCTGTCCAGTACTGAAAAGGTCACTGCTGGAGGCTAACTGATGCAGCGTGCAATTGAGCAAGGACAGCTGATAGTAGACACGTGGAGGAAGATGTTGCTTAGAGGGTCAGGAGATGCCCACTCTCAGCTAAAGAAACTGGTAATCTGGATCTCTTGGATCCTGCACCTAAAAGAAATATGCTGGTAGAGCATCAAGCACTGGTGCAGGCATTAAGGAATTGTTATGAATGCAGGACTTTACAAAGGACTATGTTTTGAATTGCTTCCTTTAGAGGGAAATAGAATGACCTGAATAGGGGAATGGTGAGATCGCACTAAACTCTGCCTAAAGATAGGCCCCTGTGATTTGGTCATCACAGGGAAAGAGGCACAGGCTGAAAACTATAGAAAATCACGTGTCAGTTTTCACACCTTGACATAAAAAGAGAGGTAGTTGGCCTTCCTGGACACACGCGCACACCACACACACACATGCTGTAAAAAGCCGAGGAAAAGACTTGTATATTAGCCACCAAGCAAAATGCTGATGGGAACTGGTTCCTTGTTCAAAGAGACAGGACTTGTGCAGGTTTACGGACCAAGGAGTTGTGGGGGGTTGGGGGTGGGTGGGGGGGTGCCTTGGTGCTAGAAGATGGTTTGGGGATGCTCAGAGGACTGAACAGAATGAATTTCAAAGAGGAAGACTCGCCCTGATGTGGCAGGGAGAAGGAAGCCTGCTGAAAAGCTGGGAGGAGTTTGAAACTGAATCTTGAATGCTCCATATCTTAGAGTGTGGTGTAGTGTACAAAAGTTCAGAAGGTATTTTCAGTTGTTAGCTAGCTAATAGGGTGGTGTCTTTTCTGTAGCTTGGGATATTTGTTGCCCCTTAAGTAACGTTTAGTCTAATGTTGAGTTTCATTTGTCACAGTAAAAGTCTTCAAACATGAAATCCTGTCATGTGACTCTGTCAGTTGCTGGGAAATTCGAATGTCTTTTCAAAAGATCTCGACAGGGATCATAACAGGATATATTGGCCAAATGGTGAGTCAAGTGAAGGATGTTAGTCACAGGAAATGCAGGTCATTGGAGAACAAATTAGCAGTGTTGCAGTCCATGGTGGAGCATTTAGACATCTGCAGGAGAGGCTCTTGAAGCAGCCTGTGCTTCCTCAATGGATGTCGAGATGACTGCTTTAGGGGTCTGAGGTACCATGTGTCAAGAAGGCAACCTCTTTCAGCTTCAACATGCTTGGCAATGGGTGCAAACAGTTCCGTGGCAGGGCTTCACTGATCTCATTGGTTCCATTGTCTCTACTTTCCTGCAAATTTGTGGCCCTGCAGATCCACCATCCAGTTCCAGTTGCATGGCAGGAATGTGTTCATATGACGGTCTGGCATACATCACACCACTGGCACCTAGAAATATACAGTGATGAGAAAGGCTAGGAACATAGGAAGGCAAATGGTATGTTGGCCTTTAATGCAAGAGGATTTGAGTACGGGAGTAAAGATGTCTTGCTGCAATTGTATAGAGCCTTGGTGAAACCACACCTGGAGTATGGTGTATAGCTTTGGTCTCCTTACCTTAGCTAGGATATACTTGCCAAAAGGAGTAACAGATGTTCACCAGACTGATTCCTGGGGTGGCAGGATTGTCCTATAAGGAGAGATTAAGGAGACTGGACCTGTATTCTCTAGCATTTAGAAGAATGAGAGGCATTCTCTTTAAAACATACAAAATTCTTATAAACCTCAACAAGATGGATGCAGGAAGGATGTTTCTCCTGGGGGTTCTTGAACCAGGGGACACGATCTCAGGATAAGGGTATACCATTTAGGACTGAGATGAGGAGGAATTTCTCAATTCAGTGGGTGGTAAATCTCTGAAACTCTATAACCCAGAGGGTTGTGGAGGCTCAGTCATTGAGTATGTTTAGGACTGAAACCAATAGATTTCTAGATAGTAAAGACATCAAGGGATAGTGTGGGGAAATATTGTTGAGGTAGAAGATCAGCCATGATCTGATTGAATAACGGAGCAGGCTCGAGAGGCTATATGGCCAACTCCTGCTCCTATTTCCTATGTTCCAACTCATTTGTGACAATTTCACCTTTCGGGGTGCTGGGATGCTTTCACCTTGAGGCCATCCTTTATGTCAGCATTCTTCCATTTCAAAAAGTATCATTGCTGGGAAACTGAAATTGTCCCCTGCAGCCATGACTGACAACATCAGCGCAGCATCTCAGGGCATGAGCTGAGCATGGGTATAATGAGGCCCATGCAGTTACCATGGTCATAATTGAGTAAATAATTGACACGTTAAAGGCGCATTTTAGGTTTCTGGATCAATGTAGGAGCCCTGCAATATCTTCAGCAAGGATCTCAATAATTGTGGTTTTATGCTGTCTGCTGCACAAAAATGGCTCATCAGAGGTACCATGGAGGAGAAAGACACAGCAGTGATTAGCCAGCAACAGGCTGGAATGGGTGTGAATGAAAACCCATTGCTGACTGCAAGTCATTTTGTTCCACTTATACAGCAAGGCTTCACTTGAATTTCTTATATGCCATAGTGTTAACAATCCTGTTGAGATCTTCACTTTTTTTTTCCACAAAAAGGCCAGCATCTGTAACCGCTTTTTCTATGTTCAACCAACTGAACTCCTTTTCATGTAACCTAATTGCCGCATCTTTCCAAAAAACAAAACCTGTATGCACAATGACTTTTGTAGTTCCATTATTTTATTGTCAACCCATACTGGTCGTGTATGTTCCAAGCCTAGACCGACCAGCTTGGAGAAACCTCCTTCCTACATCCATTTGTCAAGCCCTGGAAGAGTTTTTTATGTTTCAATGAAATCACCTCTGATTTTTCTAAATGCCAGGGAATACAGGCTCAGTCTCCTCAGTCTCTCCTTATAGGACAATCCTGCCATCCCATGAATCAGTCTGGTGAACATTTGTTGCACTTCCTCTGCCAAGTTTTTCCTACCTAGGATAAGGAGATCAAAACTGTATGCCATATTCCAGGTGCGATTTCACCAAGACTCTATACAATTGTAACAAGACATCTTTACTCTTGTACTCAAATCCTCTTACAATAAAGGCCAACATACCATTTGCCTTCCTAATTGCTTGCTGCACCTGCATGCTAGCTTTCAATGACTCATGAACAAGGACACCCCGGTCCCTTTGGACATCAGCAATTCCCAATCTCCCACCATTTAAAAATACTCTGCATTTGTTTTTCCTACTAAAGTGGATAACTTCACATTTTACCACATTATATTCCATTTGCCATGTTCTTGCCCACTCACTTAGCCTGCCTAAATCCCTCAAAACCTCCTCACAACTCTCATTCCTACCTAGTTTTGTACCATTCGCAAACTTGGAAATATTACGTTTGGTCCCCACATTCATTGATAAGGATTGTGAATATTTGGGACCCAAGCACAGATCTTTGCGGTACCCCACTAGCCGCAGCCTGCCAACCTGAGAATCACCATGTATTCCTATTCTCTGTTTTCTGTCTGGTAACCAATTCTCAAACTATTGTCAGTAGATTACCCGCAATCCCATGTGCTTTAATTTTGTTTACTAACCTCTCTTGTGGCACCATATTGAAAGCCTTCTGAAAATCTAAATAGACAACATCCATTGCCCCCCCCCCCCACCTTTTATCTAA
This sequence comes from Cetorhinus maximus, assembly GCF_964194155.1. Lineage (NCBI taxonomy): Eukaryota > Metazoa > Chordata > Chondrichthyes > Lamniformes > Cetorhinidae > Cetorhinus > Cetorhinus maximus. The sequence continues at coordinate 114,214,022 of NC_135879.1, read as the reverse complement.
TCTGCTAGTTACGTCCTCAAAAAAAAACTCTAATAGGTTTGTCAAGCATAATTTCCCTTTCATAAATCCATGTTGACTGCCCAATCCTACCATTATTTTCTAAGTGTTCAGTTACCACATCCTTTATAATAGATTCTAGCATTTTCACTTCCATTGATGTCAGGCTATAATTTCCTGTTTTCTCTCTCCCCCCCCTTCTTAAATGGTTGGGTTTTATTTGCTACCTTCCAATCGGCAGGAACTATTCCAGAATCTATAAAATTTTGGAAGCTGATCAATGCACCAATTACCTCTACAGCCACCTTTTTTCAACACTGTAGGATGTAGATCATTGGGTCCAGGGGTTTGTCAACTTTTAGTCCCATCAATTTCTCCAGTACTATTTTTTTTACCAATGCTAATTTCTTTCAGTTCCTCGTTCCCACCAGTCTTTTTGTTTTTCTAGTATTTCTGGGTGGTTTTTTGCACCTTTCTCTGTGAAGACAGACACAAAGTATTTGTTTAGTTTCTCTGCAATTTCCTTGATGCCTATTATAAACTCTCCCGTCTCTGCCTGTAATGGGCCCACATTTGTCTTTGCTAATCTTTTCCTTATGTTCCTGTGTCCCAAATGAATTGCATATAGAAATTGTAATCCTTTTCTGTTGATGGAGGCAGCAGCATTGAACAAAGGTGAAGTTAGGCTCATGCTGATGCATTTTTTATTTCTTGGACCTTTGGAAAACTTGCCACACTCTTAAGACTGCAGTGCTGTGCCCTGTTACCACCAATTGTCCATGAGTAAGGAAATTAAATTACCCAGAATTATTGCACATTCACTTGATATTTCAGTTTAATTTCTGTTGTCCCTCTTTCTTGGAAGAAATTTTGCAGTTCATTCTTTCATTTGATATTTTAGAAGTTTGTATGTATGTTTCTCCATGCTGAAATGAAGAGCAAGACACTTGAGTGAAAAATGATCAAATTCGTTGAATCCACAAGCTGTGTACTGCAACAAGGTACCTTTGAAACAAAAACAAAAATACCTGGAAAAACTCAGGTCTGACAGCATATACGGAGAGGAATACAGTTAACGTTTCGAGTCCGAATGACTCTTCATCAGAACTAAGGAAAAATAGAAAAGAGGTGAAATATAAGCTGGTTTAGGAGGGTGGGGGGGGTGGGGTTGGGGGGGTGGGCGGCGGGGTGGGGGGGATGGTGGGAGGGGGGGGTTGGGGGGGTGGGCGGCGGGGTGGGGGGGGGGGGTGGTGTGGGCGGGGGGGGGTGGTACAGGTAGAGCTGGATAGAGGGCCAGTGATAGGTGGAGATTGCCAAAAGATGTCATAGACAAAAGGGCAAAGAGGTGTTGACAGTGGTGACATTAGCTGAGATATGTGCTAATGGTGACATTTAAGGGTAGGAAAGCAGGGCGAACAAGGTACAGATAGCCCTAGTGGGGGTGGGGTGGGGGTAAGGGATCGAAATAGACTAAAAGGTAGAGATAAAACAATGGATGGAAATACATTTAAAAATAGTGGAAATAGGTGGGAAAATAAAAATATGTATAAATTATTGGGAAAAGGGGATCGGAAAGGGGGTGGGGATGGAGGAGAGTTCATGATCTAAAGTTGTTGAACTCAATATTCGGAAGGCTGTAAAGTGCCTAATTGGAAGATGAGGTTCCTCCAGTTTGCGTTGAGCTTCACTGGAACAATGCAGCAGGCCAAGGACGGACATGTGGACATGAGAGCAGGGTGGTGGTACTATTTCTAGGTATCTTTGAATGTGTGGAACAATGAAGCTTGTTTTCTGAGCGGCATTACTAGACTCTGCTGCCTGTTTTCACTGCAGAAACAGAATTGCACAAGATTTGCGAGACCTGAAGAAAATAGACTTGAAAATGCTGCTGAGTATTTATAGCTACATGATGTCTGTTTTTACATTGGACAACTCGTGCAAAATCCTTCAATGAAAAATGCCTCTTTGAAGATGTTGATCAAAATGATTGGAGCCTGAGATTTTACATTGTCAACAAAGCAGATGTGGGTGCAGCTAGCTGAAGAATTTTGGACTAATCTAACAATTACAGATTATATAAATAAGTGTGGTGTTTCCTTTTTATAATCTAAACATATTAGCATCTGCTGAAATCTCTGCTACTTAGTGCCACTCTCAAACTGGAATCAGAACAAAGTTGGTGGCAGTGCAGCTACACCCAAACGGAATTTAGTGCTAGTGCACTCTTTTTTTTCTACACCAAAGTCTGTGTATTTTTATGGGAAACTTCGGTTACGTAAATGTTGTAAGTAAAATCCTGCTGAAACAACAAGCTTCCAGTTACATGTACTATGGCGAGACTTGTGTGTAAATCTCTGTTCTTACTTTCTCTATTGGTTTGTGGACACAGCAATAAGATAAATTCAAATCACCCCTCGACTACCCTTTCAGGCAGATTGTTTAAACTATTTGCCACATACAAAAAATTTGTCCCACCGCCTATGGATTTTTTACCAAATATCTTAAATCAGTGTTCTGATTATTGACCTTCCTTCAGTGACAACAATCCTGAAGAAGAGCCATACAGTCTTGAAACCTTAACTCTGTTTCTCTCTCCACAGCTACTGCCAGACCTATTGAGTTCTTCCAGCATTTTCTGTTTTTATTTCAGATTTTCAGCATCCACAGTATTTTGCTTTTTTCCTCCCTTGTGTATCCTATCAAAACCCCACATAATTTTGAACCTTTCTATGAAATTTCCTCTTTTCTTTCTTTGTCCTCTAAGGAGAACAATCCCAGCTACTCTAGTCTCTCCACATAACTGAAGCCCTCATGTCTGGTACCATTCTGGTGAACATCCCCTGCACAATCTCTAAGGCCTGGACATCCTAAAGTGCAATGTCCAAAATTGGGCATTACTCCAGCTGAGACCTAACCAGTGATTTATAAATGTTTATTATAACTTCATTGCTTCTGTACTCTTGTCTCTATTTATAAAGCCAATAGCGTCCTCTCAATTTGCCCTACCATCTTCAAAAATTGTGCATGAGATGCTGCCCCAACAGTCTGATCATATGTCCTCTTTAATTATTAGCGGAGATAGACAAACTAATATAAATGATTAAAAAGTACGAAAGAAAAATACTACAAATGCTGGAAATCTGAAATAAAAAACAAAATGCTAGAAATACTCAAAGGTCAGGCAGCATTTGTGGAGAGATGATCAGAATTTCACCAGGATTATCCAGCCAGTGTTCCAGATGTATTGTTTAGCTGTCTTAGACGAAAGAGATGCACTACTTTCCTGTTCTCAATTGGAAAAGCCTTGAAAATTATTCCAATTCAGTTTGAACCGGTAGATTGACAAGTACTAGGTATTGGAACTTTCCTCAGGATCCATTGATTTCAGAAAATGCCAGTCTCTGACCACAGGGTGGCTTATGATGTAAGATTTCCATGTAACTTTGCACTTGGATAATTGGCTAATTAGAGACTTGCCTGAGGTCAACCCACTCATCACTGCAGCACAGATCTTGTACTGACTGTGCCAGGGCTGGGATTCGGTCTATTATGGGAATCCTCAACTACAACACCAGCCTCTAGAGATTTTGATCTCGATCACATGCTTCTGCCTGCAGTTCAGTTTAGTGTTCAAGAATATGGTATTTACTTTATAGTAAGTGATGTGGATCCTGGTAAAAGATTATTTGAGAGTTTTAGGCCTGTTGACAGCAGCTATCTTTGTTTTTTTCCAATGCCTGAATTTCAATGATCTCTTCAGCTGAATCTGCTGAACTAATGCTTCTCCTGCAGACCGTCCTTTCCTCAGTATTTAACCAGATAACCTGCCTGCTGCAATATCACAGGGAGGTGATGGCATAGTGATATTGTTGCTGGACTAGTACTCCAGAGACCCAGGGTAATGCTCTGGGGACCTGGGTTCGAATCCCGCCATGGCAGATGATGGAATTTGAATTCAGTAAAAATCAGGAATTAAAAGTGCAATGATGACCATTGTTGATTGTTGCAAAAACCCATCCATTTCACTAATGTCTCGTCCTTACCTGGCCTACACATGACTCCAGGCACAGAGCAATGTGGTTGACTCTTAAATGCCCTCTGAACTGGCCCTAGCAAGTAGTAACAAACTGCTACATAGACATAAAAAAGGAATGAAACCGGATGGACCAACTGACATCGACCTAGGCACCGGAAACTACAACAGCAATCGCTGCCCTGTCAACCCTGCAAAGTCCCTCTTACTAACATCTGGGTGGGGCTAGTGCCAAAATTGGGAGAGCTGTCCCACAGACTAGTCAAGTAACAGCCTGACGTAGTCATCCTCGTGGAATCATACATTATAGATAATGTCTCAGAAACCACCACCACCATCCCTGGGTATGCCCTGTCCCAGCGGCAGGACAAACTCAGCAGAGGTGGCGGCACAGTGGTATACAGTCGGGAGGGAGTTGCCCTGGGAGTCCTCAACATCGACTCCGGATTACATGCAGTCTCATGGCATCAGGTCAAACATGGGCAAGGAAAGCTCCTGCTGATTACTACGTACCACCACCCTGCAGCTGATGAATCAGTGCTCCTCCATGTTGAACATCACTTGGAGGAAGCACTGAGGGTGGCAAGGGCGCAAAATGTTCTCTGGGTATGTCCATCACCAAGAGTGGCTCGGTAGCACCACTACTGACCAAGCTAGCCAAGTCTTAAATGATATAGCTGCTAGACTGGGTCTGTGGCAGATGGTGAGGGAACCAACAAGAGGGAAAAACATACTTGACCTCATCCTCGCCAACTGCCTGCCGCAGATGCATCTGTCCATCACGGTATCGGTAGGAGTGACCACCGCACAGTCATTGTGGAGACGACGTCCCGCCTTCACATTGAGGATACCCTACATCGTGTTGTGTGGCACTACCACCGTGCTAAATGGGATAGATTTCAAACAGATCTAGCAACTCAAGACTGGGCATTCCTGAGGCACTGTGGACCATCAGCAGCAGCAGAATTGTACTCGAACACAACCTGTAACCTCATGGCCGGGCATATCCCCCACTCTACCCTGGTTCAATGAAGAGTGCAGGAGGGCATGCCAGGAGCAGTACCAGGCATACCTAAAAATGAGGTGTCAACCTGGTGAAGCTATTAAACAGGACGACTTGTGTGCCAAGCAGCAAGTGATAGACAGATCTAAGCAATCCCATAACCAATGGATCAGATCTAAGCTCTGCAGTCCTGCCACACCCAGTCGTGAAGGGTGGTGGACAAATAAACAACTCACTGGAGGAAGAGGCTCCACAAATATCCCCATCCTCAATGATAGAGGAGCCTAGCACAGCAGTGCAAAAGATAAGGCTGAAGTATTCGCAACAATCTTCAGCCAGAAGTGCTGAGTGGATGATCTGTCTCGGCCTCTTCCGGAGGTCCCCAGCATCACAGATGCCAGTCTTGAGCCAAATTGATTCACTCCATGTGCTATCAAGAAACGGCTGAAGGCATTGGATGCTGTAAAGACTATGGGCCCTGACAACCTTCCGGCAATGGTCCTGAAGACTTGTGCTCCAGAACTTGCCACGCCCTATCCAAGCTGTTCCAGTACAGCTACAACACTGGCATCTACCCAGTTATGTGGAAAATTGCCCAGGTATGTCCTGTGCACAAAAAACAGCACAAATCCAACCTGGCCAATTACCACCCCATCAGTCTACTCTCCATCAGTAAAGTAATGGAAGGGGTCATCAGCAGTGCTATCATGTGGCACTTACATAGCAATAAGCTGCTCACTGATGCCCAGTTTGGGTTCCACCAGAGCCACTCAGCGTCTGACCTTGTTACAGCCTTGCTTCAAACATGGACAAAAGAGCTGAACTCCAGAGGTGAGGTGAGAGTGACTGCCCTTGACATCAAGGCAGCATTTGATCAAGTGTGGCATCAAGAAGCCCTAGCAAATCTGGAGTTAATGAGAATCAGGGGAAAAACTCTCTGCTGGTTGAAGTCATACCTAGTACAAAGGAAGATGGTTGTGGTTGTTGGAGGTCAGTCGTCTCAGTTCCAGGACATCACTGCAGGAGTTCCTCACTCCTCAGCCCAACCATCTTGAGCTGCTTCATCAATGACCTTCCTTCCATCATAAGGCCATAAGTGGAGATGTTCGCTGATGATTGCACAATGTTCAGCACCATTCATGTCTCCTCAGATACTGAAGCAGTCTATGTCCAAATGCAGCAAGACCTGGACAATATCCAGGCTTGGGCTGACAAGTAGCAAGTAACATTCACATCACACGAGTTTCAGGCAATGACCATCTCCAACAAGAGAGAATATAACCATCGCCCTTGATGTTCAATAGCATTACCATCACTGAATCCCCCACTATCAACATCCTGGGAGTGATCATTGACCAGAAACTGAACTGGACTAGCCATATAAATACTGTGGCTACAAGAGTAGGTCAGAGGCTAGGAATCGTGCGACGAGTCGCTTACCACCTGACTCCCCAAAGCCTGTTCACCATCTACAAGGCACAAGTCAGGAGTGTGATGGAATACTCACCATTTGCCTGGTTGAGTGCAGCTCCTACAACACTGAAGAAGCTTGCCACCGTCCAGGACAAAGCAGTCCTCTTGATTGGCACCCTATCCACAATCATTCACTCCCTCCACCACTGATGCACAGTGGCAGCAGTGTGTACCATCTACAAGATGCACTGAAGGAATTCACCAAGACTCCTTCGCCAGCACCTTTCAAACTGACGACCACTACCACCTAGAAGGACAAGAGCAGCAGATAGATGGGAACAGCACCACCTGGAAGTTCCTAACAGCACTGTGAGTGTACCGACACAACAAGAACTGCAGCGGTTCATGAAGGCAGCTCACCACCACCTTCTCAAGGGCAACTAGGGATGGGCAATAAATCACAGAATCAAGCAGTGCAGAAGAGGTCCTTCGGCCCATCGAGTCTGCACCGACACATGAGAAACATTTGACCTACCTACCTAACCCCATTTACCAGCACTCGGCCCATAGCCTTGAATGTTATGACGTGCCAAGTGCTCATCCAGGTACTTTTTAAAGGATGTGAGGCAACCTGCCTCCACCACCCTGCCAGGCAATGCATTCCAGACCGTCACGTCACCACCCTCTGGGTAAAAAAGTTTTTCCTCACATCCCTGTCTAAACCTCCTACCCCTCACCTTGAACTTATGTCCCCTTGTGACTGACCCTTCAACTAAGGGGAACAGCTGCTCCCTATCCACCCTGTCCATGCCCCTCGTAATCTTGTACACCGCGATCAGGTCACCCCTCAGTCTTCTCTGCTCCAACAAAAACAACCCAAGTCTATCCAACCTCTCCTCATAACTTAAATGTTTCATCCCAGGTAACATCCTGGTGAATCTCCTCTGCACCCCCTCCAGTGCAATCACATCCTTCCTATAATGTGGCGACTAGAGCTGCACACACTACTCCAGCTGAGGCCTCACCAATGTTCTATACAACTCCAACATGACCCCCCCGTACTTTTGTAATCTATGCCTTGATTGATAAAGGCAAGTGTCCCGCATGCCTTTTTCACCATCCCACTAACATGCCCCTCCGCCTTCAGAGATCTATGGACCCACACGCCAAGGTCCCTTTGTTCCTCAGAACTTTCTAATGTCATGCCGTTCATTGAATACTTCCTTGTCAAATTACTCCTTCCAAAGTGTATCACCTCACACTTTTCAGGGTTAAATTCCATCTGCCACTTACCTGCCCATTTGACCATCCCATCTATATCTTCCTGTAGCCCAAGACACTCAACCTCACTATTAACCACCCGGAAAATCTTTGTGTAATCCGCAAACTTACGAATCCTACCCCCCACATAGTCATCTATGTCGTTTATATAAATAGCATAATAGGGGACCAAGCACAGATCCCTGTGGTACGCCACTGGACACTGGCTTCCAGTCACTAAAGCATCCTTCTGTCATCACCCTCTGTCTCCTACAACTGAGCCAAATTTGAATCCACCTTATCAAATTACCCTGTATCCCCTGTGCATTTGCCTTCTTTATAAGTCTCCCATGTGGGACTTTGTCAAAGGCTTTGCTGAAATCCATATAAACTACATCAACTGCACTACCCTCATCTACACACCTGGTCACCTCCTCAAAAAATTCAATCAAATTTGTTAGGCATAACCTCCCTCTGACAAAGCCATGCTGACTATCCCTGATCAAACCTTGCCTCTCCAAGTGGAGGTAGATTCTCTCCTTCAGAATTTTCTCCAATAGTTACCCTACCTCTGACGTGAGACTCACTGGCCTGGAGTTCCCTGGTTTATCTCTACAACCCTTCTTAAATAGCGGAACCACATTAGCTGTTCTCCAGTCCCCTGGCACCTCCCCTGTGGCCAGAGAGGAATTAAAAATTTGGATCAGAGCCTTGCAATCTCCTCCCTTGCCTCCCTCAGCAGTCTGGGACACAAATCATCCAGATCTGGAGATTTGTCCACTTTTAAGCCTGCCAACACCTCCAATACCTTGTCACTCCTTATATCAATTTGCTCAAGAACCTCTCAGTTTCTCTCCCCAAGTTTCGATACCTTCATCCTCATTCTCTTGGGTGAAGACAGATGTGAAGTATTCATTCGATATCTAGCAATGTCCTCTGGCTCCACCTTGGTCCCTTATGGGCCCTACTCTTTCCCTGGTTATCCTCTTCCCATTGATATACTTATAGAACGTCTTGGGATTTTCCCTACTTTTACCAGCCAGAGCTTTCTCATATCCTCTCTTTGCTCTCCCAATTGCTTTCTTAAGCTCCACCCTGCACTTTGTGTACTCCACTAATGCCTCCGCTGATTTGCTTCCATTGTACCTACTAAAAGCCTCTCTTTTCCTTCTCATCGTAACTGAATATCTCTGGTCATCCATGGTTCTCTGGGCTTGTTACTCCTTCCTGTCACCTTACAGGGAACATGTTGAGCCTGTACCCTCCCCATTTCCTTTTTCAACACCCCCCACTGCTCCTTTGTAGATTTCCCCACAAGTAGCTGTTCCCAATCTACCTTGGCCTGATCCTGCCTTATTTTACTAAAATCCACTTTCCCCCCGCAATCCAAAACATTTTTTTGCAACTTGTCTATTTCTTTGTCCATAACAAACTTAAACTGTACCATGTTGTGGTCGCTATCACTAAAATGCTCGCCCACCACCACCTCAACCACCTGACCGACCTCATTTCCCAGAGTTAGGTCCAGCACTGCGCCGTCCCTTGTTGGACCCCTCTACATATTGACCTCAAAAGTTCTCCTGTACACATTTCAAGAAATCCACTCCATACAAGTCCTTAACACTATGTCTATCCCAATTAATGTTTGGAAAGTTGAAATCACTTAATATAATTGCCCTATTATTGCTTTTACACACCTTCGCAAATTTGCACATATTTGCTCCTTAATTTCCCGCTGACTATCTGGGGGTCTTTAATAAACACCTAACAATGTGGCTGCTCCTTTTTTATTCCTAATTTCTAACCACAAAGCTTTATTCGATGCCCCCTCCAAGATATCAACTCTCCTTATTGCAGTAACTGACTCCTTAACTAATAATGCAATGCCTCCTCCTCTTTTACCCCCTCCCCTGTCTCGCCTGAAGATTCTATATCCCAGAATGTTGAGCTGCCAATCCTGCCCCTCCCTCAACCATGTCTCTGTGATGGCTACCATATCACAATTCCACGTGTCAATCCTCACCCTTAACTCATCTGTTTTACCTGTTATACTCCTGGCATCAAAGTAGAGGCCACCCAGCCTTGCCTTACTCCCTTGAAACTTAATGCAGCTGTACTCCCTCTGACTTGATTGTACAGTAGTATTATGATGTGTCCCTATTCTGCTAACATTCTGTGTCCCCTCCTCCTGCCGAATTAGTTTAACTTCCTCCCAACAGCACTAGCAAACCCACCCGCAAGGATGTTAGCCCCGCTCTGGTTGAGATGTAGACCGTCCCGCTTGTACAGGTCCCACCTTCCCCAGAAACGGTCCCAGTGATCCAGGAATCTAAAACCTTCCCTCCTGCACCAACTCTTAAGCCACATATTCATCTGTGCTATTCTCTTATTTCTGAGCTCGCTAGCACGTGGCACTGGGAGTAATCCAGAGATTACAACCCGAGTGGTCTTGCTTTTTAGTCTCCTGCCTAACTCCCTGAATTTTTGATGCAAGACCTCATCCCTCTTTCTACCTATGTCAAAATGCTGGCCCAGCCAGTGAAGCCCACATCCCATGAATGAATTTTATAAAATCTCCTAAACGTTAGCCTGAGTTGCTTGCAATTGACAGCATGGTGAAAGTAATGTATGATTCTTATTCATTCCTGATGGGAGTTTATTTGCATTGCTGTACACACTAATGCTACAGAAGCGGCATATCATGATGCATCATGGGATTGTCCAGGCTTGGCCACGTTGCGAATATAAGTTTTAAAGTGTTTGCAGTAGAAATAACTAGAATGAATATGACTTTTTGGCCAGGCCCAGAAGTTAAATGACTAACCTATGGCTACTTCATGATAAGCAAAGGTATGTGACCTTTGGGTCAGGATAAAATAAGTTGATGAATGGTCTGAGTTATACTGTAGTAAACTGATAGCTTGGCGTCAGGATCAAGGTTTGCAGAATGCTAGGCACTGCAGTGAAATGTCGGGATAGGTAAGCAAAGTACATGTTTTGGAACACTGTTTATGCTAATAGTCAGGCCATTCCGTGATTTTTTTTACAAATTCCTCCAGAACTGCAGGGGTGATTCCGTATTTATGCTGTAAACTTATTTGTAATTAGGGATGTAACAATTAGACGTATAAGAACATTGAGAGTTAATGATGAGCTACCTAACTCCTCATCACTATATACTGACAGAAACTGTGTAACTTCGAATTGCCTTTTAGAGCATTCTGAAAGAGCATTTCCCTTGTGCACACACTCGTACCGATAAAGAACTACTGCTGAATCGACCTACAGTTGACACTGTGTCAAGTGCCTTTTAGATACGCCGCAACACTACTTTTCTACTTTTAGGAGTTCAGACTTTCAAAATAAAACATTTTCAATGTACTACCTGGTCTTATTTTGCCTCTTCAGTTTTAAGCCAATAATTTTAGTTTCTGATATAATGAACTGGTAAACATTTGATACCCATAATTCATCCAGTGTTCTCTAGCTCTTAAGTACATTGTCGAGAGCAAAAGGCCAGCAAGTCATGTTTTGAGACTGTTTTGTCTCCACATTCCAGTACTTTTATCTAAGTTTTGATATTTTCAACAGCTATCACATTTTGGAAATGTTGAGACATGCCAAATCATACACAAGATAACTGAAAAAAATTTAAGTGCTTCATTTTAAATTTGTAATTCTGGAATTGCTTTGCAGTATGCAGCACAAATCATCAAAAATATTGCTTTTCAGTGATATGTTTGTTTGCATCATGGCCACTTGACACATTACTGTGAATTTTTCATTGCTCATTTTGGATTCTACCAGATCTCATTGCAGTCTTGATACAAACATGGACAAGAGAGTTGAATTCCAGAGGTGAGGTGGGAGTGACTGCCCTTGATATCAAGGCAGCATTCAATCTAGTGTGGCATCAAAGTTCCATGGGGATCGGAGGAAAACTCTCCCCTAGTTGGATTCATACTGAGCACAAAGAAAGATGGTTATAGTTGTTGAAAACCAATCATCTTAGGCTGAGGATATCAGTGCAGGGGATCCCCACCGCAACATCCCAGCTTTCTTGAGCTGCTTCAACATAAAGTCAGAAGTTAGGACATTTGCTGATGATTGCACAGTGCTCAGTTCCATTCACAAGGAATAGTCTCCACTTGCCTAGATGAATCATAGAATGGTTACAGCACAGAATGAGGCAATTTAGCCTTTTGTCTCCATGCTGGCTCTCCACAAGAGCAACTCACCTAGTCATAAAATCATAAGAAATAGGAGGAGGGGTAGACCATTCAGCCCATTGAACCTGCTCCACTGTTCAATGAGATTGTGGCTGGCCCGATTGTGGCCTTGACTCCACTTTACTGCCTGCTTCGCCCCCCTCCCCTCCCACCCCCCCATAATCTTTGACTCTCTAGTGATCAAAAATCTGTCTAGCTTAGCCTTGAATATATTCTTGATCCAGCTTCCACTGCTCTCTGTGGAATAGAATTCCAAAGACTACCAACCCTCTGAGAGAAGAAATTCCTTCAATTCTATCTTAAATGTGAGAAGCCTTATTTTGAAATTGTGCCCCCACTTTATAGATTCCCCTATGAGGGGAAATACCCTCTCAGCATCTACCCTGTCAAGCCCTCTCAGGATCTTAATATGTTTTAATAAGATCGCCTCATTCTTCTGAACTCCAATGAGCTCAACCTTTCCTCATAAGAACAACCACTTCATCCCAGGAATCAGCCGAGTAAACCTTCTCTGAACTGCTTACAATACAAGTATATTCCCCTTAAGACCAAAACTGTACCCAGTACTCTAGGAGTGGTCTCACCAATGTGCTATACATTTGTAGCAAGAACTTTTGTACTCCATCCCTCTTGCAGTAAAGGCCAACAACCATGTTCCTTTCTAATTACTTGCTGTGCCTACATGCTAACTTTTTGTGATTCATGTACAAGGACATCCAGATCCCTCTGTACCACAGCATTCTGCAATCTCCATTTATGTAATAATCTGCTTTTCTATTTTTCCTACCAAAGTGGACAACCCACATTACACTCTATCTGGATCATCAAGAAGAGTGACGAGGCTCAAATAAGAGCATCTAAAATGAAAGAACTCAGATGGTTATTGTGTGTGTCATGGATGGCCAAGTAGACAAATGAGTGGGTGCTCGAGAAAGCTGGAGTTAAGAGGAACTTATTTAAGGCACTGATATCAAGGAAGCTCAGGTATTTTGGACATGTGATGCAAACAAGAGTCAAGTGCTTGGAAAAAGAGGTAATGCAAGGCAAAACACCTAGAAAATGTGCACAAGACTCAAGATGGCATGGATGGATAATATTAGAATGTGGACTGGCCTCATAATGGGATGGGCAGTGGAGAATAAAAATATGTGAAGAAAGATTGTTCATACTGTGGCCAACCCTCAGAACAAGGACGGATGAAAGACAAGACTCTATCTGTCAAATTTCTGCCCATTAACTTAACCTATCTATATCCCTTTTCGGGGATAGTGCTGTTACATTTGGGATTTTCCAATCTGCTGGACCTTCCAGAATCTAGGTAATTTTGTAAGATTAAAACCAATGTATACACTATCACTGCTGCCACTTCTTTTAAGACCCTGGGGTACAGGCCATCAGCTCCAGGGGAATTTTCAATCTTTAGTCTCATTAGTTTTACTCGTACTTTTTCTTTAGTTGTGATTGTTTTAAGTTCCTCCTTTTTTGCCACTGGCTTTTTTACTATTCTTGGGATGCTTTTTGCATCTTCCACTATGAAGATATTTGATCAAAGTCTCTGCTGTTTCCTCCTTTCTCATTATTGATTCCCCAGTCTCATCCTCTAACAGACCAAAACTTTCTTTAGCTACTCTTCCTTTTTATATACTTTTACTGTATTTTTATATTTCTTGCTAGTTTTCTCTCATTCCAAATTTCTCCCTCATTTTTTTGTCAAGCTTTGATGTTTTCTAAAATTTTCCCAAACTTCTGGCTCACTGCTAATCTTTGCAGCATTGTATGCCTTTTCCCTCAATTTGATGCCATCCTTAATTTCGTTCCTTAGCCATGGATGGTGCATCCCTCTCTTGGAGTCGTTCTCAGTGGAATATATCTGAGAGAGTTATGAAGCATCTCCTTAAATGTCTGCCACTGCTTTGTGACCGTCTTACCTTTTAACCCATTTTCTCATTCCAATTTAGCCAACTCTGTCTTCATACCCTTGTAATTGCCTTTAATTGTAAAACTCTACTTTTAGACACTTTCTCACCCTCAAACTGAATGTGAAATTCTATCATGTAATGTAACTCTTACCGAGAGGACCCTTTTACTATGGGGCCCCACTTCCCCAACCTTTTCCACATAACCCTGCAATTTCTTTTCTCTTCAGATAATTGTCCAATCCTCATTTTATAACCACGCTTGAATCTACCTCCACCACAGTCTTGGGCAGGCATTCCAGATCCTAACCACTAAGAAACAGAACAGCTTTTCCTCATGTTATCATTTCTTTTGCCAGTCACCTTAAATCATTGTCCTGATTCTTGAGTGAAAGGGAGCAATGTCTCCCCGTCTACTCCGTCCTCCAAAGAGAACAGTCCCAGCTTCTCCAGTCTATCCACAAAACTGAAGCTTCTCATTCCTGGAACCATTCTCATAAATCTTGCCTGCACCATCTCCTTTGCGTTTACATCCTTCCCAAGGTGTGGTGCCCAGAACTGGATGCCGGACTCCAAGTGAGGCCAAACCAGTGTTTTATACAGATTTATCACAACTTCCTTGCTTTTGCTCTGTATACCCCTGCTTATAAAGCCCAAGGTCCTACATGATTTATTAACCACTTTCTCAACCTGCCCTGCCACCTTAAATGATTTGTGCATGTATACATCCAAGCTCCTCTGAACATCCTTGAGAATTGTGCCCTTTTCTATATTGCCTCTCCTCTTCCTACCAAAATGAATCACTTCATATTTCTCTGCATTAAATTTCATTTGCCACATATCCGCCCATTGCACCAACCTGTCTATGTCCTCTAGAAGTCCATCACTCTCCTCTTCACAATTCACAATACTTTCTTTGCCATGCACAAATCTTGAAATTGTGCCCTGTACACCAAAATCTAGGTCATTAATATATATCAGGAGAAGCAGGGTTCCTAACAATGACCCCTGGGGAAGCCCACTGTATGCCTTCCTATAGTCTGAAAAACAACTGTTCGTGACTTCACTTTGTTTCCTGTCATTCAGCCAATTTTCATATCCATTCTCCTACTGTCCCTTTTATTCCATGAGCTCTAACTTTGCTGACAAGTCTGTTGTGTAGCACTGTATCAGTTGCCTTTTGGAAGTCCATGCACACCACATCAACCACACTAACCTCATTAACCCTTTCTGTTATCTCATCAAAACATGCAAGCAAGTTAGTTAAATGTGATTTGCCCTTAAAAAAAAACATACATGCTAGCTTTCCCTAATTAATCCACAGCTGTCCAAGTTATTGTTAATTTTGCCCTGAATTATTGTTTCTAAAAGCTTTCTCACCACGGATGTTGAACTGACTGACCTGTAGTTACTGGGCTTGTCCTTCAACCTTTTTTTGAGGAAGGATGTAACATTTGCAATTCTCCAGTCCTCTGGCACCACCCCTGTATCTAAGTAGCATTGGAAGATTATGGGCAAGGACTCCACAATTTACACTCCTCCTTCCCTCAGTATATTTGGTTGTATCTCATCTGATCCAGGTGACTTATCAACTTTAAGTACAGCCAGCCTACCTAATACCTCCTCTTAATCAATTTTTAGTTTTTCCAGTGTCTTAACTTCCTCCTCATTCACCATGACTTGGGCTGCATCATCTTCCATGGTGAAGACTAAGGCAAAGGTTTCATTTGATACCTCAGCTATGCCTCCTGTCTCCATGTGTAAATCCCTTTTAAGTTCCCCAATTGGCCCCACTGCTTATTTTACCTCCTTTTTACTATTTTTATATACCCAGAGAAGACTTTTGAATTCCTTTTTATGTCAGTTGTCAGTCTCTTCTCACACTCTCTCTTTGCTTTCCTTACTTGTTTTTTTTTCACTTTCTGAACCTGTTATATTCAGCCTGGTTCTCAATTGTATTATTCACATGACATTTATAATATGCACCCTTTTTCTGCTTCATCTTACTCTTATCTCTTTCATCATCCAGGATGTTCTGGAATTCTTTGCCCTACTTTTCCCTCTCGTGGAAATGTACCTTGACTGTACCCAAACTCTTAAAGGCAGCCTATTGTTCTGTTACAGTTTTGCCTGGAAATCTTTCATTCCAATTTACCTGGACCAGATCTGCTCTCACCCATGGAAGTTGGTCCTACCCCAGTTAAATTATTTTTACCCTGGATTGCTCCTTGTTCTTTTCCATAGCTAACCTAAACATTATGATGCTATGATCACTGTCCCCTAAATGTCCTCTTACTGACACTTGATTTACTTAACCTACTTCATTCCCCAGAACCAGATCTAGCAATGCCTCCTTCCTCAGACCAGAAACAGCATTCAAGGAGCTTCACACCTCCAGAATAAAATAACCTGCTTGATTGGCACCCCATTCCCTACCTTAAACATTTACTGCCTCCATCACCAGTGCACAGTAGGAACAGTGTGCCATCTACAAGTTGCACTGTAGCAACTCAAGACTTCCTTGACAGCATCTCCTCAATTCTTGATCTCCATTGCCTTGAGGGAAGGAAAGAGTTGGAGAGAGCCTTTATGTTTATTGGCTAGCATTTCATGCAATGATTGTGCTGCATTCACCCCGATAATTCCACCCTACACAAACTCAAACTCATTATTGCCTTTCACCCTATTTGGTTCTAACTCCTGGTTAACTATCACCCTTACCCATGGCGACTTACATTGGCTCTCTATTTTCCATTGCTTTGATTGAAAACTTCTGGTACTAAAAATAAATTCATGGTCGTGCAGCACCTCATTTCTGTAATCTCCCAGCCTACCATTATAATGCCCAGTTCTCACCCTTTGCTCTTCTATTCGGATTTAGTGCCTGATCCCCTGTTTCCTATTCCCTTCAGTGGCATAGCCTTCAGGCACCCTACCCATGCACTCTGGCATTCTGTGTCTAAACTCATCTACAGAAGCTGTCTCAAAGCCCACCTCTTCATCAACAATACCTTCAGCCAGTTGCTACTTAGTGCCTGACCACTCCCCCTTCGTGAAATGCCTGGACATATTGGATATATTATTTTAAAAAATGGATTGTTGAACTGTTGGCCTAGGAAAGTTCCAAGTTTGATTGATTTTGAGTCAAGTTGCTTGATCTTATTCGGGTCGTCAAAAATGCAAAGGCATTACAAATGTAAAAATTTATCTTTGGACACAGGAAGAGGGAAATTGGCTCAGCATCACATAGGATCCTGCTGGAGATGTTCAAGTGTAGATGGTGGATGCAGACTGGATTGGGTATTTTTGTGCTGTGCCCATGATTAAATATTTTATATTTGTTTGCCATTTTGTATTCATATTTTGAGGGCTGCTGCCACATATGGAACATTACCATGTCATGGGTTGTTTCCTTCAGGGAGTTGGGGTAAAAGAGGAAAGTTAAAGGAAAGATTCATGAGTGCTGCCCTTTTGGAGGAAAAAAATGGGATAAAGAATTGGTACCAAACTGAAAATATTTTAAAAGAAGTGTGGCTGTCTTGGAAGTTGGGAAAAGATGGTCTCTTTACCATGCTGTCAAAACGTAGTAATTATTATTTTCTATATTTCCACATTTGCAATTTTAAGAGGCTGATGCATACTTTTCTATGTAGTCTTTATGGTTTGGATTTTATTTTTAAATGCGCTGATACATTTGAGTCTCATAAATTGTACTCCTTTTAAAAACTACATAACAGATTTTGATTCATTATATTACATTGTGTTTGACTATAAACCATAGTTACTATAGTTTTGCCATGCATCTAATAAAATGTTACCAATAAATTGCCTAAGTAAAACATTTTTATTCAATGACATGTATATTCCATGTCATCTATACACTGCTAAAATATTAGTTGTTACGTAAAAGATGCTCTAATTGATGTTTTGGACTTAGCAAGTATCCTTAGTACATTCACAAAAGAAAGCTTTGTGTTCTAACTAATTAGAATATAAGCCATTAAAGTTGATGCTTTTTCTCTTGTAGAGACATGAAGAATAATCTTATTGGTAATATAGAATCAGATGCCTTCTGGGGACTTTCAGCACTGAAAAGACTGTGAGTATTGAAATATTGATGCATGTGAGTGTGAGGCATCAATGGCTGATTGTGCTTTCTACACTTAGTACAGTAAAATAGCTGTTATCAGGCACACTCTAACAACCAGAATTCTCTGTTAACCCGAATTCTGGGGTTGGGTTTATCAGGTCTGTTTTTTGATTGGAGATGTCAAACTCTCAGGTAATAGGTATCGGGGGCCTGTCCTCACTTTGGTCTCAGCCTCTCACTGCTCTGCAGCACCATATTCCCTTGGTGCCGCTCACTCTGCACACCTGCTCCCCCACCTCTTGAGTGACCTCGATACCTGTGTGACCATCTGGAGCTTCTAATTAGATGAAAACGCAGAACTTGCCTTACATTTGGATCTGGTAATGTGTAATGAGGCAGGTTTAATGAATGATGTCAGAGTAAAAGATCCCCCAGGAAACAGTGATCATAAATGGTAGAATTTAGCATTCAGTTTGAGAATGAGAAACTTGGGTCGGAAACAACTGTACTAAACTTAAATAAAGGTAATTACAAAGGAATGAGGGCAGAGTTGGCTGGAGTAGACTAGGAAAGCAATTTAGCAGAAAAGACAGTTGATGAACAATGGCAGACGTTTAAGAAAATAGTTCATGACTCACAACAAAGATATAGCCCAGTGAGGAAGAAGGATTCTAGGAAGGGGATAAGCCAACCATGGTGAACCAAGGAAGTTAAGGACAGTATCAAATTGAAAGAAAAAACATACAATATAGCAAAGATTAGTGGTAAGCCAGAGGATTGGGAAAGTTTTAAAAACCAACAAAAGATGACAAAAAAAGGAGAAAATAAATGTTGAGGGTAAACTAGTAAGTAATTTAAAGCGAACAGTAAGAGCTTCTTTAAATATATAAAAAGGAAGAGGGAGACCAAAGTGAACATAGGCCCCTTAGAGAATGAGGCTGGGAAATAATGGGGAACCAAGAAATGGCAGAGGAATTGAATAAATACTTTGCATCAGTCTTCATGGTAAAAGACACTAATAGCATTCCAAAAATACCAAATAATCAAGGGGCAAAGGGGGTGGGGCAGGGGGAAGGAAATAAATACAGTAACTATCACTAGAGAAAAAGTACTAGGGAAACTATTGGGGCTAAAGGCCAATAAGTCCCTGGACCTGATCGGTTCAATCCTAGGATATTAAAAGAATATCCTACAGAGATAGTGGATGCACTGGTAGTAATCTTCCAAGAATCCTTAGGTTCTGGAAAAGTCCCAGAAGATTGGAAAACTGCCAAAGTAACACCCTTATTCAAAAAGGGAGGGAGACAAAAAAACAGGTAACTATAGGCCAGTTAGGTTAACATCTGCCATTGGGAAAATGTTGGAGTCTATTAAAAAGGATGTAATAGCAGAGCATTTAGAAATGCATAATGTAATCAAGCAGGGTCAGCATGGCTTCATGAAGGGGAAATCATGCCTGACAAATTTATTAGAATTCTTCGAGGAGGTAACAAGCAGGATAGATAAAGGGGAATGAGTAGATGTAATATATTTGGATTTCCAAAAGGTGTTCGATAAGGTACCGCACATAAGGCTACTTAATAAGATAAGAGCCCATCATATTGGGGGTTGTATATTATCATGGATAGAGGATTGGCTAACTAATAGAAGACAGAGAATTGGGATAAGGGGGGCATTTTCAGGATGGCAACCTATAACTAGTAGAGTGCCACAGGGGTCTGTGCTGGGCCCACAATTATGTACGATATATATTAATGACTTGGACGAAGGAAGTGAATGTACTATTGCCAAGTTTGTGGATGACATAAGAATAGGTGGGAAGGTAAGTGGTGAGGATGACACAAGGAGTCTACAGAAGGATATAGACAGGTTAAGTGAGTGGGCAGAAACTTGGCGGATGGAATATAATGTGGGAAAATATGAGGTTATGCATTTTGGCAGAAAGAATAGAGGAGCTGAATATTATTTACATGGAGAAAGACTGCAGAAAGCTACAGCACAGAGGGATTTGGGAGTCGTCATGCATGAATCCCTAAAAGCTAACATACAAGTTCAACAGGTAATAGGGGAGGCAAATGAAATGTTGGCCTTTATTTCAAAGGGAATGGAGTATAAAAATAGGGAAGCCATGTTAAAACTATACAAGGCACTAGTTAGACCACATCTAGAATACTGTGAACAGTTTTGGTCCCCTTTTCTAAGGAAAGATATACTGGAATTTGAGGCAGTCCCGAGAAGGTTAGAGTCATAGTCATAGAGGTCCACAGCACAGAAAAAGGCCCTTCGGCCCATCGAGTCTGCGCCAGTCAAACAAGTACCTAACTATTCTAATCCCATTTTCCACCACTAGGCTCATAGCCTTGTATGCCATGGTATCGCAAGTGCACATCCAAATACTTCCTAAATGTTATGAGGGTTTCTGCCTCTACCACCCTTTCAGGCAGTGAGTTCCAGATTCCCACCACCTTGTGGGTAAAAAAATTCTTCCCCACATCCCCTCTAAACCTCCTGCCCCTTACCTTAAATCTCTGCCCCCTGGTTATTGATCTCTCCACCAAGGGAAAAGTTCCTTCCTGTCTACCCTATCTATGCCCCTCATAATTTTATACACCTCAGTCATGCCCCCCCCCCCTCAATCTCCCCTGTTCCAGGGAAAATAACCCCGGTCTATCCAATCTCTCCTCATAAGTAAAACTCTCCAGCCCCTGCAACATCCTGGTAAATCTCCTCTGCACTCTATCTGGTGCAATCACATCCTTCCTATAATGCGGATTCCAGAACTGCATGCAATACTCTAGCTTGTGGCCTAGCCAGCGTTTTATACAGTTCCAGCATAAACTCCCTACTCTTATATTCCATGCCTCAGCTAATAAAGGCAACGCCTCCTTAACCACCTTATCTACCTGTCCCGCTACCTTAAGGGACCGGTGGACACATACACCAAGGTCCCTCTGATCGTCGGTACTTCCCAGGGTCCTACCGTTCACGTGTATTCCCGTGCCTAGTTTGTCCTGCCCAAGTGCATTACCTCACACTTATATGGATTAAATTCCATTTGCCACTGATCAGCCCATCTGACCAGCCCATCTATATGCTCCTGTAATCTAAGGCTATCCTCCTCTCTATTTACCACCCCACCAATTTTCGTGTCATTCGCGGACTTACTGATTAACCCTCCTGCATTCAAGTCTAAATCATTTATATATACCACAAGCAGCAAGGGACCCAACACCAATCCCAG
This sequence comes from Cetorhinus maximus, assembly GCF_964194155.1. Classification (NCBI taxonomy): domain Eukaryota; kingdom Metazoa; phylum Chordata; class Chondrichthyes; order Lamniformes; family Cetorhinidae; genus Cetorhinus; species Cetorhinus maximus. Next base: position 114,192,840 of record NC_135879.1, on the reverse strand, counting down.
TGGAACCCCACTGGACACAGGCATTCAGTCACAAATACACCCCTCGACCATCACCCTCTGCTTCCTGCCACTCAGCCAATTCTGGACCCAAATTGCCTTGGATCCCATGGGCTCTTACCTTCGTCCTCATTCTCCCATGCGGGACCTTATCAAAAGCCTTGCTGAAGTCCAAGTAGGCTACTAGCATTGTTTTCATCTACACACCTGGTCACCTTTTTGAAAAATTCAATCAAATTGGTCAGACATGATCTCCCCTTAACAAAACCATGCTGACTGTCCTTGGATTAATCCCTGCCTCTCCAAGATTAATTCTGTCCCTCAGAATTGCTTCCAATAGTTTCCTCACCACTGAGGTTAGACTGACTGGCCAGTAGTTCCCTGGTTTAATCCTTTCTTGAATAACTCACTAGGTTGATCCCAGTATGAAGGGATTTTCTTATGAGGAGATGTTGAGTAGGTTGGGCCTGTACTCATTGGCGTTTAGAAGAATGAGTGCTGACCTTATTGAAACATATACGATTCCTAGTGTGTACCCTGTCAGGCCTCCTGAGAGGTTTTTTCCCCTTGTGATAGAGTCTAGGACCGGAGGGCATAACCTCAGAGTAAGGGGGCACCCATTTAAAACAGAGATGAGGAAGAATTTCTTCTCCGAGGGTAGTGAATCTTGTGGAATTCTTTACCGCAGAGGGCTGTAGAGGCTGGGTTGTTATGTTTAGTCAAGGCTCAGGTAGACAGATTTTTAATCGGTAAGTGAATCAAGGATTATAGGGGAAAAGACAGGAAGGTAGATTTGAGGATTATCAGATCTGCCATGATCTCATTGAATGGCAGAGCAGACTCAATGGGCCAAATGGCCTACTTCTGCTCCTATGTCTTATGGTCATCTCAAATCACCAGTATAGTTGATTAACTGGCACCTCCCATTCCCAGGGCATGCCGAATAACAGAGATTTTCCTGTATTATGAATAGAAAAGTGTTGCTTTGGAACAAATTTCAAACCCTGAAACTATCAATATTAATCGGGGTGTAAAATGAGCTATGTTGGATAGGGTTCATTTTATAAAGTCACCCAAATTTCATTTCCACTACCTTCAATAGATTGAAAAATCCAGAAGAGGGTTTATAATGGGTATCCAATCTCTTGTTACCTATTTTATGCCCCCTATAAAGTCAAGTTCCATCCATTTCAGTTAGCCTGGGTTTAGTCTGCAAAATAGACTTAGATTATAATGCACGTTGAGTTGCATACTGTTGCCAAAATATTAGGGTTTTGAACCTGAAGTATGAATTTTTCCAGATTGTCATCCTGTTGTTGGTACAGCCCAAACTCTGCACTTTCTTCCAATTTAGAAGATGATGGTTCCAATAATTTAAAAACAGAGGTGGGAGTTTTGTTCCGTGTACTGATTTTTGTCTAACCCATGTGAGTATTTTTCAATATGAACCTAAAATAGAAGTGATTCAGTAGATTCAATTGTAACAGGAGTTTTCATTGAGCAGGTTTGTTAATTCAATGTGTATGACACGGCTGCTATATTAAGATCTTTAACAAATGCATTCATCTATCAGCCCATCCATCCATCCATAATTTCAACATTATTTCTTTCAAATTTAATGATATACTGTCTAAATGGTGAGCTATTTTTAATATATTATCTTCCATCATTTCTGTCTGCCATTGACAGGTCCCAGTCTGAGGTCGTGCTTATTTCTGTGTTCCAAGCTCCAACCTCTGTTTCCTCTCAAGCCCCAGCTCATCCTTTCCCTTTGTGTGTGTGTGTTTGTGTTTGTGTATTGCAGCAGGTGGATGTGAGACACTGAGTGTTACTTGCTTTTAATTTGTTTGACATTGTGAAATTCCTAAGAACAGTCCAGTAAAGAGACGCCTGAGCCAAGTTCTACACCAGGATTTCAGATCCACTTTTTTTTTTGCATACAAACTCAGTTATGGTAGAAGAAGATAAAAAGCTGGAATCAAAAGATCTAGCCTACAATAGTGATGGGAATTTTGAGTATATTATTTGTCCCTAATGTTTCTTTATTGGTTGAACTCTTCCAAATGGAGTTTGAGAATTCACAGGAGAAGAACCACCATTTTGTACAGAGAGTGAAGATCATAGTTTTGGCTGTCAGAAAGCCTGAAGTCTCTGATCAACCTTCAGGTCTTTTAGAGAGATAAAAGGCGAGAGATCTACAGAAAGAAAGAAATTAACGTATAGTGCGTGAGAAGCATACAGAATGAGACATAAACTGAGAAGAATACAAAGAGTGAGAGACATATCAAAGAAAGAAAAGAGACTAAAAGAAACAAGACTTGTAAATGAGTGATAATAAAAGTTGAGAAAATATGGAAAAATGAACATATAAAGAAATCAACTGGGAAAGATGTGTAACAGCCATGCAGAATGAGCCGGGTTAACATATGGGCAGCTGGCCAGTACAGCACATTGGCAGCCCGTCCATTCCATGGATGAAGAAGTCAGAACTATTTTAAGACTTCAGCCTTATTTAAATGCAACTGGCCAACTTAGCATCAGGTGGCTCGAGTGCAATATGACAAGGATTGGTCTTGAATATTGAGGGATATGCGACCTTCAAGAAGAATAGGAAGCTAGGTAAAGGTGGAGGGGTAGCACTGTTAATCAAGGACAGCATTTGTGCAATAGTTAGAGATAGCGTTGGTTCAGGGGATCAGGATGTAGAATCGGTTTAGGTGGAGATGAGGAATAGTAGTGGGAAGAAGTCACAAGTGGGAGCAGACTACAGGCCCCTTAACAGTAACCAGAATGCAGGACAAAGTATACAAGAAGAAATATTGGGGGCTTGTGATAAAGGGACGACAATAATCATGGGTGATTTTAATCTGCATATAAACTGGAAATATCAGATTGACAGTAGTAGCCTACTGGTTGAGAAGTTCTTAGAATGCTTTCGAGAGAGTTGTTTTAGAGCAGCACATTCTGGAACCAACCAGAGAGCAGGTTTTATTAGACTTGGTATTGTGTAATGTGACAAGATTAATTAATGACCTCAGAGTAAAGGCACCCCTAGGTAACAGTGACTAAGATATGATAGAATTTTACATCCAGTTTGAAAGGGAGAAGAGTGGATCTGAGATTAGTATTTTAAACTTAAATAAGGGCAACTATGTGGGCATAAAAACTGAGCTAGCTAAAGTGAACTGGACTACTAGGCTAGGGGATAGATCAATGGAGAAGCAGTGACAGACATTTAAGGGGATTATTCAGAACAAGTATATTCCTATTATAAAGAAAAATTCCAAAGGGTGGTTATCTAAAGAAGTTGGGGAAAGCATCAAACTTAATGAAAAAGCATATAACTGCGCAAAGATGAATGGCAGATCAGATGATTAGTCAAAATACAGCAGAGAATGACTAAGAGGTTAATCAGGTGAAAGAAATTAGAGTATGAGAGGAAGCTAGCTGGAAATGTAAAAATGGATAGCAAGAGTTTCTACAGGTACTTAAAAAGGCTAAGAGTAAAGTGAGTCCCGGTCTTCTGGAGAGTGACATTGAGGAGTTAATAGTAGATAATAAGGAAATGGCGGATAAAATGAACAAATATTTTGCTTCTGTCATCATTGTAGAAGATACAAAAAACAATCGGGAGGTAGAGGGGAGAGAGGAACTTGGTGAAAGTACAACCACTAGGGAAGCGGTGATGAACAAACTATTGGAGCTGCGGGCTAATAAGTCTCTGGCTCCAGATGGATTTCATCCTGGGGCCTTAAAATAGGTGGCTCTTGAGGTAGTAGATGCGTTGGTGTTAATTGTCCAAATTTCACTAAAGGAAAGGTTCCATCAGGCTGGAAAGAAGCAAATATAACCCCTCTATTCAAGAACAGAGGGAGGCAGAAAACAGGAAACTGTAGGCCCGTTAGCTTGACGCCTGTCGTGGGGAAGGTGTTAGAGTTGAACATTAAAGAGGTTATAGCTGGGTACTTAGAAACATTCAATGTAACCGGGAAGAGTCAGCATGGTTTATGAAAGGGAAATCATGTTTAACCGATTTATTAGAGTTCTTTGAAGGAGTAATATGTGCAGTGGATAGAGGGGTGCCTGTGGGAATACTGTACTTGGATTTCCAGAAAGCATTTCTAAGGTGCTGCATTAAAGGTTATTGTGGAAAGTAAAAGCTCTTGGTGTAGTGGGTAACATATTAGCCTGGACAGAAGATTGGCTGGCTGGCAGAAAACAGAGTATGCATAAATAGGCCTTTGTCTGATTGGTAGGATGTAATGAGTGGAGTCCCCCAGGGTTCTGTGCTGGGGCCTCAACTTTTTATAGTTTACATCAATGACTTAGATGAGGGAGCGAAGGCATGGTAGCTAAATTGCAAATGACACAAAGATAGGTAGGAAAGTATGTTGTGAAGAAGACACAAGGAGTTTGCAGATGGTTATAGATAAATTGAGTGCTTGGGCAAAAAATCTGGCAGATGCAGTGTATTGTGAGAAAATGTGAAGTTCTTCACTTTGGCAGGAAGAATAAAAAAGTAGAGTTTTAATTAAACAGAGAACGAGTGCAGAATTCCGAGGTGCAGCGAGATCTAGGTGTTCTCGTGCTTGAGTCACAAAAAGTTAGTATGCAGGTACAGCGTGTAATCAGGAAGGCTATTGGAATGCTATCCTTTATTGCAAGAGCAATTGAACATAAAAGTAATTATGTTATGCTTCATTTAAACAGGGCATTGGTGAAGCCGCATTTTGAATACTGTGTTCAGTTTTAGTCTCCTTATTTAAGGAAGGAGATAAATGGTTTGGAGGTCATTCAGAGGAGGTTTACTAGATTAATACTTGGGATGAGTGAGTTGTCATATGAGGATTGGTTGGACAGGCTGAGCTTGTTTCCACTGGAGTTTAGAAGAGTGAGGGGTGACTTGATTGAAGTATATAAGGCCCTAAATGGCCTTGACAAGGTGAATGTGGAAAGGATGTTTCCTCTTGTGGGTGAGTCCAGAACTTTGGGGGCGGGGGGGGGGTGTAACCTTTAAAAATTAAGGGCCGCCCTTATGCGGCAGAGATGAGAAGAAATATTTTTCTGTGAGGGCTGTGAGACTTTGGAACACCCTGCTTTAGAAGGCAGTGGAGGCAGACCACTGAATATTTTTAAGGCAGAGATAGATTCTTGTTCAACTCGGGAATTGAAGATTATCAGGGGTAGGTGAGAATGTGCAACTCTAAACACAAACAGACCTTCCACGATCTTATTGAATGGCGGAACAGGCTCGAGGGGTCAATGGCCTCCTTTTCCTTTTTGTATGTTCGTATGCACAGGCCATCAGCTGGAGATGGGGTTGGATGGGCAGGTGTTGCAGTCGGAAAGTGTAACAGTACTCAGTCCTCAGCATAAAGGGCACTTCTAACAATGCAGCATTCCCTCAGTAGCCTACTGTAGTAGTAACTTAGATTTTGAGCTCAGGTTCAAGAGTGGGGCTTGAATCGACTCTTACTCGGGTGAGAGCGAAATCTGATTGAAATTTATGGTTGTCGGTAAGTAACTGCTCATAGTACTGGTAGTGGAAAGTGTATTAGCATAATGGTTTTCATAAGTGGTATGGTGGTCAGCCTCAGGTTCGATTCTTAGCTTTGGATCTCTTTGCTGAAGAAAATTGAAGCATTGCCGCATGGGGAAGGGGGATAATTTGATGGGAATCCACATTAACATGCTTCTGGATGCCTCTTGGCAGCTGGCTTGCAATGGAGCTGTGTGTCCTGGGAGAGGAGAACCCAAAAAAGGAAAGAAAGATAATGGAAGGGTATATGATGTCACAAGATTAGACACTGTATGAAAAGGAGAAAAAAAGCCTCTCCTACTACATATGGTAATCAATATAACCTGGTGGATTTTTTTTCTTACAGGGATTTATCTAACAACAGAATAGGCTGTCTAAATGGGGAAATGTTCAGAGGCGTATCAAACCTTATCCGTTTGTAAGTGATCAGTTTAAGTCAATTTACCTTTTAATTTAAAATAGCATACAATTTGACTTTATTTGATCCTGACATTCTATATATTTTGTTTACTTAATTAGATAGAATTATATAGAACATACTGCACAGAAACAGGCCAATCAGCCCAGCCACACTCTTTATGCTCCACTTGAGCCCCCTCCCATCCTTCCTTATTTTATACTATTAGCCTAACCCTCTTTTCCTCAAATGCTTATCTAGCTTCCCCATAACTTTATCTATACTACCCACCGCAACTACTCCCTATAGTAGCAAGTTCCATATTTTCGCTATTCTCTGGGTGAAGAAGTTCCTTCTAAATTCTGTATTTGATTTCTTGGTGACTGTCTTAAATTGGTGGCCTCTTGTTTTGCTCTTCCCCACAAGTGGAAATACTCTGTGTCTACTTTATCAAAATCTTTAAAGACCTCCAATAGGTCACCCCTCAGACTTCTCTTTTCGAGAGAAGAGGACGAGGCTGTTAATCCTTTCCTGATGGGTATGACCTTGCAGTTCTGTTACCCGCCTAAATCTTTTTTTGCACCCTTTCCAGTGATTCCACACCTTTTGTACAGAACTGTACACGTTATTCCCAAGTATGGGTCAACCAAGGATCAATATAAATTTCAAATAACTTAGGCACAAGGTATTACATTTTTCTATCTACGTTGAAATTAATCTGCCAATTATATGCCTATTCTGCAAGTTTATTAATGCCTTCTTGCAGCTTGTAGTCTCCTCAGTGTTGACTATCTATCCCATTTTGGTGTTAGCTGCAAATTTAGAAATTGTATTTTTGAATCCAACATCTAAATCAGTAATAAATTGTAAACAGCAATTAATGAACAGCACAGGTTTTTTAGAACTAATTTTTCTTTTTTCAGGAACCTTTCAGGAAACCTGTTTTCTACATTGGCACAAGGGACATTTAAGAACCTTTTGTCGCTAAAATACATGTAAGTGATATACTAAGTTTACTTATTTCTCAGCTGTTTCTTACTTTCTGAAAGTTGTATCTACGCTTTCTTTTTCTACTCACTGGAAAATTTAAATTTAAAACTCTTATCATATGTGCAATAACCTTTGCTTGATTCTATTCAAATAGAATAGTATGTTTCTCCCTCAAATGTCCTTGATTGTTATTTATTTTGCATTCCAAAAGAGAAAAGTAAAGGCTATGCTGAAGTGTTGAATTTAATCTGGCTAATTAGAAATTAAGCTGAATATTTTTGTTCAATTGATATATAAAGTTACTAAGTAATGCGATACTTATATATTGTGTTAATGCACAAGGAAACATTAACTACCTTACATCTAAAAAAAACATTGAGTATCCCTTAGTGGCAAATAGGGATTCAAACCATGAAGTAGAATTTCTGTGGGGGGTGGTTCTCCTGATCTATCACTGTAAACTTGGTAGAAGAATAACGGAATTCCCAAAGGCAGTGCAAATGGTGCTTTAAAGTTATTTCTCCTGGGCTTTTTTTCACCAGAGTTACATTAGTCACCCCCCCCCCCCCCCCCCTCACCCACTACCTGCTAAACCAATGTCATTTCCTGTGCATGAATAAATAAAAAAGATAACTTTGAAGGGGAAGCTCCAAAAGTAAAATTGTTCTTCATTCATTTCAGGATGTGTGGTGAAAGTGCTATTAGTTAACCTAATATTGACTTGTTTTCAAAAATAGATGTTTTCCATTTTGTGCTGGTATCAGTTTCGTGTTTTCCTTTTGCACATCATCAAGTCACTAACCTCGACCTCTATGTGCCACACAGCAATTATAATGCAGAAGCTAGGCAAACAAACTACTCATGTTTCTATCTTTGCTCTTCTATGTAAATCATTTGAGGTTACATGTAGCCCTGGGTGTGATTCCCACAACTTACTCTTATATATACAACAGAGCACCTGGTCTCTATTCAGCACCGCCCCACCCCTCCCCTCAACTTCCTAGAGGACATAACAGCAAGTCACAGGGTTGGTCCAACACAATGCACCACATATATTACAGAATGTTTGCAATGGACGATTTTAGTTAATTAAAAACTTACTATTAATTCATTGACTGCGAAATAGCTCATGCAGGTAATATGACAAAGTATAAGTGATCAAGATCCAAAATGTCATGGTTTCATTCAAATCTTTGGTCATGTAAAAGGTTCTCTAATGTTAGATTTCTTGAAGTTCTTAAATTGTCACAAAATGCAGACAAGTTGCAATGTGAATTTTAAAACACAGTTTTATTTCTATGTTGACCTGAATATCTTTAATTTACGATATGCTAGCAAAATGTATTTTTATTGGCTTCATTTCATTCTTACAGAACCACTAAAATCACTAATTTTTAGATGATGAATTGGCAAATATTACAAATTGTACTTTTAGAAAACTTAGATAAAATAAATTTAAACATAAACACTGACACATGGGTTCATCAAACATGTTTTAGGTACCTTTTATTGATGGTGTTGATCTCAGGTTTTTGTAACTTACGAGGTTTTTGAGATAGCATTATTTGTAAAGAAAAGCTATTTGGAAACATTACACTTAATTTTTAATTTTGTCATTGCTAGAGAATTTCAGACGGACTATCTTTTGTGTGATTGCAACTTGCTTTGGATGATTCAATGGATAAAGACTAAAAATATAACTGTACGGGAAACTAAGTGTGCCTTCCCAAAGTCTCTGCACAGTCAGCTAATAACAAGTGTCAAGAAAGAACTTCTGACTTGTGGTAAGAATTTAAGATTCAGCTTTATACTCATGTACCAGTCTTAATGTAACCAATGTAATAAGGCAATTAGAGGAGGAAAGAACTGAAAAGAATTTAAAGCACTTCCAAAAAGCAGGATTTCAGGATCTTAGCAACTCTGTGTGTGTTCACCATTAACACTAATATAAGCCACACCAAATGTCAGCAAGAATTTCAAACTCCCAGGTAGAAATTGTTAGCTGCTGGTCCTTGCTCACTGCAATTCCAGTCATGTGGTGCACTGCCAGGCCTGGTCTGTTCCTGCGCTACCCATTCTGCTTTCCACCTCTGTAATCTGTTGCTTTCTGCTCTCCTAACGCACCAAGATGCTTTTACAATTTTCTGTGCCTAAAGGATGAGTAAAGCCTGCTTCCTCATTGGTCAGGACCCAATCCTCTATGCCCTAAGGTGCAAAAAACTGTGGCCAATAGCAAAGGAAGTTATGAGAACAAACAAAAATTAGCTTTGGCTTTAGGGCTTAGACTATAGCTAATTGGTCATGTCTTGGTCATTCACCATTAGAGGCTAGGCGTTAGAACAGGCAATGACTTATCCTTTATGGAATATTACCTGGTGGGTAAAGGCAACACTGTGAGCACTATATTATGAGGTAGCAAACTTTACCTCACTCCCTGGGAGATTAATTATATTGAGCAAGAAATTGGACCAATTATACTCCTGTGGTTAAACTATAAACACATAATAATGTCATTTCACTTAAGAAGTCACTAATGAGGCACCTGAAACCGTGCCACCTAAAGAGTCTGTGGGGAGTACATCCCTGCTGATCACAACAGCCCCTTAGCTATTTAACGCTGTGAGCAGTGTTAATTAGCTAGAGATGGGACTTCTGCTCCTCATTCGGGCAGAAGTCTCACCTCAGAAAGCGGCTGGCCAATCTTATTGGCCAAAAACTTTATACCCAAGCAACACCAGCAGCAACAGTAACTAGGACTAGAACTAGAAGCAGTCCAGGACCAGGGTGGGGCAGTGGTGGGGCTGTCTCATGGCAGGTTGGGTAGGTGAGGCTTGGGGCATGGGGAGATGGGGTGAGGACCTTGATGGAGAGGAACAGTAGGGAGGGACCACACAACAGGGGACAGAAATAGGGTACCCGCTGTGCCCTTGAGGGAAGCAGCCTCCACCCCCCCACCCCTATCTTCTTTCCTGCCTGGGGCTTGAGCAGGTTGGCCTGCCAGCCTTTGCTCCACCACCTACCACCCTGACAACCCTGAACTCCTCTCACCTGCCTCAGTTGGGGCGAGGGCAGATATATGAACGTATGAATTAGGAGCAGGAGTAGGCCACTCGGCCCCTCAAGCCTGCTCCTCCTTTCAGTAAGATCATGGCTGACCTGATTGTAACCTTAGCTCCACATTCCGGCCTACCCTGATAACCTTTCACCCACTTGCTTATCAAGACTCTATCTTGCACTGCCTTAAAAAATATTCAAAGACTCTGCTTCCACTGCCTTTTAAGGAAGAGTTCCAAAGACTCATGACCCTCATGACAGAAAAAAAAATTCTCTTCATCTCTGTCTTAAATGGATGCCCCTTATTTATAAACAGTGAACCCTAATTCTTGATTCTCCCACAAGAGGAAACATCTTCTCTTCATCCAACCTGTCAAGGATCTTGTATGTTTCAATCAAGTCGCATCTTACTCTTCTAAACGCCAGTGGATGCAATCCTAGCCTGTCCAACCTTTCCCCATAAGACATCCCACCCATTTCAGGTATTAATCTAGTAAATGTTCTCTGAACTGCTTCCAACGCATTTACATCCTTCCTTAAATAAGGAGACCAATACTGTACACAGTTCTCCAGATGTGGTCTCACCAATGCCCTGTATAATTGAAGCATAACCTCTCTACTTTTGTATTCAATTCCCCTTGCAGTAAACAATAACATTCTATTAGCTTTCCTAATTACTTGCTGTACCTGCATATTAACCTTTTGCGATTCGTGCACTAGGACACCCAGATCTCTCTTTATCTCAGAGCTCTGCAATCTCTCACCATTTAGATAATATGCTTCACTTTTATTCTTCCTGCCAAAATGGACAATTGCACATTTTCCCACATTATCCTTCATTTGCTAGATCTTTGCCTACTCATTTAACCTATCTATATTCATTTGTAGCCTTCTTATGTCCTCTTCACAACTTACTTTCCTATCCCTCTTTGTGTCATCAGAAAATTTAGCAACCATACCTTTGGTCCTTTCATCCAAGTCATTTATATAAGTTGTAAAAAGTTGAGGCCCCAGCATTGATCCCTGTGTCACACCACTCGTTATATCTTGCCAACCAGAAAATGACCCACTTTTGCCTACTCTCTGCTCCCTGTTAGCTAGCCAATCTTCTATCCTTGCCAATATGTTACCCTCTACACCATGAGCTTTTATTTTCCATAATAACCTTTGATGTGGCACCTTATCAAATGCCTTCTGGAAATCTGAGTGCAGTACATCCACTGGTTCCCCTTTATCCATAGCTGTTACTACTTCATTTCTTCAAAGAACGTCAATAAATTAGTTAAACATGATTTCCCTTTCATCAGAGCATGTTGACTCTGCCTCATTACTTTGAATTTTTCTAAGAGTCCTGCTATAGCGTCTTTACTGATAGCTTCTAACATTTTTCCAATGACAGATGTTAAGCTAACTGGCCTGTAGTTTTCTGCTTTCTGTCTCCTTCCCTTTTTAAATGAAGGAGTTACATTTGCTATTTTTAATCTAATGGAGCGTTCCCTGAAATTCGGGAATTTTGAAAAGTCAAAACTAATGCATCAGCTATCTCAATATAATATAAAAGCAAAATACTGCAGATGCTGGAAACCTGAAACAAAAACAGAAAATGCTGGAAAAACGCAGCAGGTCCAACAGCATCTGTGAAAAGAACAAAAAACAAGAGTTAACGTTTTGAGCCCTTATGACTCTTCAGAGCTAAAGAGAAGTAAAAACGTAATGAAATTTATACTGTTTAAGGAGAATGGAGCAGGTGAAGCTGGATAGAAGGCCAGTGATAGGTGGAGACAAAGGAGGGATTGCCAGAGATGTCATGGACAAACAGACAAAGGGGTGTTAATGATAGTGGTACTGGCTAAAGGAGGTGCTGATGGTGGCATTAAGGTCAGAAAGCAGAATGTGGCAGGACAAGGGTAAACACGCTGAAAAGAACAACATGAACAAGTGACAGATGGCCCTTGTGGGGGTGGGTTGGGGGGGGGATGGGACGATCGTGGGAAAAAAGATTGAAAATAGGATAAAAGGTGGCGATAAAACAATGAATAAAAATGAAAATAAGTAAAAATAAGTGGATAAAAAAAATTAAAACATAAAAAAATAAAAATTTAAAAATGAAAATGAATATTGAAAAAAGGGGGTGATGATGGAGGAGAGAGTTCATGGCCTTAAGTTGTTGAACTCAATGTTAAGCCCGGAAGGCTGTAAAGTGCCTAATTGGAAGATGAGGTGCTGTTCCTTCAGTTTGCGTTGGGCTTCACTGGAACATTGCAGCAGGCCAAGGACGGACATGTGGGCATGAGACCAGGACGGGGTGTTGAAATGTCAAGGACAGGAAGGTCTGGGTCATGCTTGCGGACAGACCATGGTTAATTTAAAAAATTAAAGATAGTATCAAACTTAAAGAAAAAAACACATAATTGCGCAAAGATGGATGACAGGTCAGAAGATTGGACAGAATCTAAAAAACAGCAAATAATGACTAAACGATTAACGAGGGAAAAATTAGGATACAAGAGAAAGCTAGCTAGAAATATAAAGACAGATAGTAAGAGTTTCTATAGATATTTGTAAAAAAGTTAACAAAGTTCTCATTGGAATGCATCTATTCTGTGTGTTCTAAAATATCCCCTTAAATGTCTGCCGTGGCATCTCTATTAACTTTCCCCTTAACCTAATTTGCCTGTGCATGCCCTCACAATTGCTCTTATTTAAGTTTAAAATACTAATCTTGGACTCACTCTTTTCTCCCTCAAACTGAATGTAAAATTCAATCCCATTATGATCACTCCCAACTAAGGGCACCGTCATTATGGGGCCATTAATTAATCCTATCTCATTGCGGGTTGTGCTAGGCCTCTGCCATCCTTGTATAACAGAGTTCAGTTCGGCAAGGCCACCTGGGAAATCTTACAAGCGCCCACCCCCAACTCCCCAGTCTGCAATCCCATCAGCGGGGAACATAAAATTCTGCCCATGATGTTTATGCATTCCATTTTGTATTTTATAAAGATTATCAATTGTGAAATCTGTAAGCTAACTGAAGCCTATACTTCTGAATGGGTTTCATTTTAACTAATCTTTGTTATTGCAGATGCTCCTCTTGAGCTGCCATCCTTTCAGCTGACCCCTTCCCATCGTCAGGTGGTGTTTGAGGGCGACAGTCTCCCATTTCAGTGTGTGGCTTCTTATGTTGGCCAAGATATGCAAGTGCTCTGGTATCAGGATGGAAAGTTAGTGGAAACTGATGAGTCCCAAGGAATCCTTGTTGAAAAAAATATGATACATAACTGCTCCTTTATTGCAAGGTAATAAAATTGTCTTACATTATTTACATTTTAGGTTTTGTAGTGAGTGTTTCTTTCCATAATTATGGTACATATACAGTATAAGGTCTATTTTTTCCTATATTTGAAATAGATCAAGACTGTAAAACATTCTATTGTTTTCATAAGGAACGTATCTTCTGGCTTTATGAAGGCCCGTTTAGTTTTTTTTTTCCCCCAAGTATTGTCTTTCCAATATATTTCATTGAGCAGTTAACTTTTCAGTACATTGAATGTCATTTGACCTGGATATGATGCCATAATTTTTACACTGTGCCCAGTGCAGATTTTGTACTCTTCCATAAATCCCCAAATATTTGCTCAAAAGCAAACATTATAAATGCAGAAAACATGATCTTACTAGATTGTAATGCTCCAAATGTTGAGAAAAGCTACTTTAGGTCTCTGTGATAGTGTCTTTTAAATGTAAATTAAATTGTCAGGAATTCAGGATTAGTTATATTTGTACTATTTCCAACATTTACTTCATAATACTGGATTTTCAGCAAAGTTTAACTTTGGTACTCAATGGCTTGAGATACTTAAAGATTTGGCACTGTTTCAATTTGTTTTTCTGTCATTTCAGTGGGTTTCACATTTAGAAAAATCTATTTAGCATTTGACAATTGTTCAAAGCACTGAACCATTTCAAAATTGTGTTCCTGATTGTTGAACATGCTTGCAGCTAATATATCTTGCAGCTGTGGATATTTACAATAAGATGAGTTATACTATTTTCTGAAGTGATATTTTTCCCCCAAACTTATGTATTCCTGTGTTTCTGTTGAATGGTAATGTAACTATTTCTAAATGCAGTGCTGTAACTATCTCAAATATCCAAATGGGTTCCACTGGAAACTGGGAATGCCATGTCCAAACCAAACGCGGAAACAAAACAAAACAGATTGACGTAGTTGTCTTGGAGAGCTCAGCTAAGTACTGCCCACCAGAGATGGTGATGAATAACAAAGGGGATTTCAGGTAATAAATTTGCACGATAAAGCTTTTCCGTGAAAGACTGGCAGTATGTTTCTTATCTGTGGTGGTGTCCTTTTCTCAATAAACTTATTGTCCAGAACTAAAGTGCTCTCTTTACAACTAGACACAATGTAGCTCATCACTCCACTGACGGCAGTTAACACATTTGCAGTGATAGAATTGCTGATTGCAAGGCATTATTGAGATATACTGTACATTTGAAAACCAGCCTCAGAATATGTGACCTTTATTAAAAACGAGTTTCAACAAAAGATACATTATTAATATGTACAGGAATGGAGTTTGGGGAATTTGAGCAACTGATGCTTGAAGATAGTGAAAGCAATGTGTAGTTATTCTCTAGTAAATTGGTTCAGTTAAAGATTAATTTCTTGATGCATTTAATTGGTTATTTAAACGACTAAAAAATGCTAAGTTTCTACACATAGATAATAGCAGTAAAGAAGATAAGACATTAGTTGTCCAATATTGCAATGGTAAATGCTCTTAAGTTACAGTACAGAACTTTGTTTTAATTTAGCTCAAACTCTCACCTTTGCCAGAAGATTGGGAATCCTGCTTCAGTGATTCAGCATATTATTGGGATCGATGGTTGAATACAGTACTGAAGGAATGCTGTATTATGTTCAGGAGCTCTCTCATATAATACAATACCTAATTATACAATATCACCAAAGCCGAAATGTTTAAATAAAATGGGGCTGCCTTTTGAGCTGGACTGGGTATTTTATTCTGAAGGGTCAGCCAGACTCTAAACATTAACTCTGTTTCTCTCTCCACAGATGCTGTCAGACCTGCTGAGTTTTTCCAGAGTTTTCTGTTTTTATTTTAGATATTTTTTTCTTCACACATACCTTGAATGCTTAAGCAATCTTCTGGTGAAACTGATAATTACTCTGGCAAGCAAAAGTTAATGTTAAACCAGGAAGCTTTAATTTTGTGTAGTACACATGATTGAGCAAAATAGTAATTCCAGATTTTAACTTCTCCCATAAAGTTTCCTGGAATATGTAAAGCAATAAAAATGCGCTGTGTTAACCCAAATGGTGGACATAATATACATATAATATATATAATTTTGAGTTTTTGCTTATTACTGGTCAACTATTAGCTCCAGAATCTTACAGGCAGTGCTTAACCTCTGTTTCTCCAGAGCAAATGGCTGAGAGGGCAAAAGGCTTAGCTTTGAACAGTGCAGCAAGTAAAGTGGGGGGAAATGCATTAGGTCAGGAATGGAGGAACGCAGAGATCACAGGGTTACAGGGCTGAAGGAGGTTAAATGCAGGAGAGATTTGTGCCTTGTGTGGACTGGGAGCCAATGTAGGTCAGTGAGTGCAGGAGTGATAGGTGAATAGGACTTGGTGGGAGTTAAGATATGGACAGCAGAGTTTGGGTGAGCTTAAGTTTATGGAGTATGGAAGATGGGAGGTTCTCATTGTGCATTTCCTGCAATAAACTGTTATTGATACAAACTAGCTGATCATCCAAATCATGTGCAATGCTACAAAGATGTTAATAATCATTTCTTCTTTTGCAAATGTAACTATTCCAGTTCTAATAACTGAACCATGCAAACTAAGAATTTCCCATGTTCATTATTTTATTTGTGCTGAATTTAGGCCTTCTTACCCATGTAGTTAAGAACCACCACAGGGCACATGATGCCTATGTTACTACACAGCAGTAAGGAGAGGAAGAAAGAACATTAGTGAAGGAAAAGAAAAGCTCCAATTTCCTAAGCGGGCCCGATCTGTGCAATTCTGTGCTAGTTTATTTTTTAATCATTCATTCACGGGGTGTGGGCTTCGCTGGATGGGCCAGCATTTGTTGCCCATCCCTAGTTGCCCTTGAGAAGGTGGTGGTGAGCTGTCATCTTGAACCGCTGCAGTCCATGTGGCGCAGGTACACCCACAGTGCTGTCAGGAAGGGAGTTCCAGGATTTTGACCCAGCAACAGTGAAGGAACGGCGATATATTTCCAAGTCAGGATGGTGAGTTACTTGGAGGGGAATCTCCAGGTGGTGGTGTTCCCATGTGTCTGCTGCCGTTGTCCTTCTAGATGGTAGTGGTTGTGGGTCTGGAAGGTGCTGTCATAGGAGCCTTGGTGAATTCCTGCATTGCATCTTGTTGATGGTACACACTGCTGCTACTGTGTATCGGTGGTGGAGGCAGTGAGTGGCACCACATCCACACACAATCAAGCAGGCTGCTTTGTCCTGCATGGTGTCAAGCTTCTTCAGTGTTGTGGGAGCTGCACTTATCCAGGCAAGAGGGGAGTGTTCCATCACACTCCTGACTTGCGCCTTGTAGATGGTGGACAGGCTTTGGGACTCAGGCGGTGAGTTACTCCTCGCACGATTCCTAGCCTTTGACCTGCTCTTGTAGCCACAGTATTTATGTGACTAGTCCGGTTCAGCTTCTGGTCAATGGTAACTCCCAGGATGCTGATAGTGGTGGATTCAGTGATGGTAATGCCATTGAACATCAAGGGGCAATGGTTGGATTCTCTCTTGTTGGAGATGGCCATTGCCTGACACTTGTGTGGTGTGAATGTTACTTGCGTCTTGTCAGCCCAAGCCTAGATATTGTCCAGGTCTTGCTGCATTTGGACGTAGACTGCTTCAGCATCTGAGTAGTCGTGAATGGTGCTGAACATTGTGCAATCATCAGCGAACATCCCCACTTCTGACCTTATGATGGAAGGAAGATCATTGATGAAGCAGCTGAAGATGGTTAGGCCTAGGACATTACCCTGCAGTGATGTCCTGGAGCTGAGATGACTGACCTCCAACAACCACAGCCATCTTCCTTTGTGCTAGGTGTGACTCCAACCAGCAGAGTTATCCCCCGGGTTTCCATTGACTCCAGTTTTTCTAGGGCTCCTTGATGCCACACTCGGCCAAATGCTGCCTTGATGTCAAGGGCAATCACCCATACCTCACCTCGGAGTTCAGCTCTTTTGTCCATGTTTGAACCATGAGGTCAGGAGCTGAGTGGCCCTGACGGAACCCAAACTGGGCATCAGTGGGCAGGTTATTGCTAAGCAAGCGCCACATGATAGCACTGTTGATGACCCCTTCCATTACTTTACTGATGATCGAGAGTAGACTGATGGGGCGGTAATTGGCCGTCTTGGAATTGTCCTTTTTTTGTACAGGATATACCTGGGCAATTTGCCACACAGCCGGGTAGGTGGCAATGTTGTAGCTGTACTGGAATAGCTTGGCTAGGGGCGCGGAAAGTTCTGGAGCACAAGTCTTCAGCACTATTGCTGGAATATTGTCAGGGACCATAGCCTTTGCAGTATCCGGTGCCTTCAGCCGTTTCTTGATATCGCGTGGAGTGAATCGAATTGGCTGAAGACTGGTATCTGTGATGCTGGGGACCTCCAGAGGAGGCTGAGATGGATCATCCACTCGGCACTTCTGGCTGAAGATTGTTGCAAATGCTTCAGCCTTATCTTTTGCACTGCTGTGCTGGGCTCCGCCATCATTGAGGATGGGATATTTGTGGAGTTTACTCCTCCAGTGAGTTTTTTAATTGTCCACCACCATTCATGACTGGATGTGCCAGGACTGCAGAGTTTAGTTCTTATCCATTGATTATGGGTTCGCTTAGCTCTGTCTATCACTTGTTCCTTGTGCTGTTTGGCACGCATGTAGTCCTGTGTTATAGCTTCACCAGGTTGACACCTCATTTTTAGGTATGCCTGCTGCTACTCCTGGCATCCACTCCTGCACTCCTCATTGAACCAAGGTTGATCCCCTGGCTTGATGTTAATGGTAGAGTGGGGGATATGCTGAACCAAGAGGTTACAGATTGTGTTGGAGCACAGTTCTGCTGCTGCTGGTGGTCCACAGCACCTCATGGATGTCCAGTCTTGAGTTGCTAGATGTGTTCGAAATCTATCCCATTTAGCATGGTGCTAGTACCACACAACACGTTGGAGGGTACCCTCAGTATGAAGGCCAGACTTCTTTTCCACAATGACTGTGCAGTGGTCACTCCTGCTGATACTGTCATGGACAGATGCATGTGCGGCAGGCAGGTTGGTGAGGATGAGGTCAAGTATGCTTTTCCTCTTGTTGGTTCCCTCACCACATGCCGCAGAACCAGTTTAGCAGCTATGTCATTTAGGACGCGGCCAGGTCGGTCAGTAGTGGTGCTACCGAGCCACTCTTGGTGATGGACATTGAAGTCCCCCACCCAGAGTACATTCTGCGCCCTAGCCACCCTCCTGGGAATACACAGAGAAATTAGTTAAAACTGGCTGTGAAGACTGGTGTAAGCAGTGGCAGAGGAGAATCACATAATCACACTACACAGAAGAGGCCCTTCAGCCCATCGAGTCTGCAGCAACACGTGAGAAACACCTGACCTACCTACCTAATCCCATTTACCAGCACTTGGCCCATAGCCTTGAATGTAATGATGTGCCAAGTGCTCATCCAGGTACTTTTTAAAGGATGTGAGGCAACCTGCCTCCACCACCCTCCCAGGCAGCGCATTTCAGACCGTCACCGCCCTCTGGGTAAAACAGTTTCCCCTCACATCCCCGCTAAACCTCCTGCCCCTCATCTTGAACTTATGTCACCTCATGACTGACCCTTCAACTAAGGGGAACAGCTGCTCCCTATCCACCCTGCCCATGCCCCTCATAATCTTGTACATCTTTATCAGGTCTCCCCTCAGTCTTCACTGCTCCAATGAAAACAACCCAAGTCTATCCAACCTCTCTTCATAACTTAAATGTTTCATCCCAGGCAGCATCCTGGTGAATCTCCTCTGCACCCTCTCCAGTGCAGTCATATCCTTCCGATAATGTGACCAGAACTGCACACAGTACTCCAGCTGTGGCCGCACCAAGGTTCTGTACAACTCCAACATGACCTTCCTACTTTTATAATCTATGCCTCGATTGATAAAGGCAAGTGTCCCAAATGCCTTTTTCACCATCGCCTTCAGAGATCTATGGACACACATGCCAAGGTCCCTCTGTTCCTCAGAACTCCCTAGTGTCATGGCGTTCATTGAATACATCCTTGTCAAATTACTTCTTCCAAAGTGTATCACCTCACACTTTTCAGTGTTAAATTCCATCTGCCACTTATCTGCCCATTTGACCATCCCACCTATATCTTCCTGTAGCCTAAGACACTCAACCTCACTGTTAAACACCCGGCCTTTGTGTCATCCGCAAACTTACTAATCCTACTCCTCTCATAATCATTTATATCGTTTATATAAGTGCCGAATAATAGGGGACCCAGCACAGATTCCTGTGGTATGCCACTGGACACGGGCTTCCAGCCACTAAAGCAGCCTTCTGTCATCACCCTCTGTCTCCTACAACTAAGCCAATTTTGAATCCACCTTATCAGATTACACTGTATCCCATGTGCATTTTCCTTCTTTATAAGTCTCGCATGTGGGACCTTGTCAATGGCTTTGCGGACATCCATATAAACTATATCAACTGTACTACCCTCATCTACACACCTGGTTACCTCCTCAAAAAATTCAATCAAATTTGTTTGGCATAACCTCCCTCTGATAAAACCATGCTGACTATCCCTGATCAAACCTTGCCTCTCCAAGTGGAGATAGATTCTCTCCTTCAGAATTTTCTCTAATAGTTTCCCTAACACTGATGTGAGACTCACTGGCCTGTAGTTCCCTGGCTTATCTCTACAGCCCTTCTTAAATAGCGGAACCACATTAGCTGTTCTCCAGTCCTGTGGCACCTCCCCCGTGGCCAGAGAGGAATTAAAAATTTGGATCAGAGCCCCTGCGATCTCCTCCCTTGCCTCCCTCAGCAGTCTGGGACACAAATCATCCGGATCTGGAGATTTGTCCACTTTTAAGCCTGCCAACATCTCCAATACCTTGTCACTCTTTATACCAATTTGCTGAAGAACCTCGTAGTCTCTCTCCCCGAGTTCGATACCTTCATCCTCATTCTCTTGGGTGAAGACGGATGTGAAGTATTCATTCAACACTTTAGCAATGTCCTCTGGCTCCACCCATAGATTGCCCCCTTGGTCCCTAATGGGCCCAACTCTTTCCCTGGTTATCCTCTTCCCCATTGATATAATGGTCGAATATCTTGGGATTTTCCCTACTTTTACCAGCCAGAAGAACAGCAGCAGGATCGTGCTCTCCCTCTTTCACGCTCACACTCTCTCACATTCTCTCTCTCCTCTGTGCCCTCTCTTTTTTTCTCTCTCTCTTCTCTCCTCTCTCTCTCTCTCTCTCTCTCTCTCTCTCTCTCTCTCTCTCCTCAGCGCTCTGGCCCCAGGCCTTTGGCGCTCTGGCAAACAGCTTGTCTCCAGCAGGAGGGAGAGAGAGCACACACAGGGCCGGTGGGGGGGGAGTGGAGCATGCAAGGCTGGGTTGGGGAGGCCACAGCAGGCAGGGCGGAGGGGGCCAGAGCACACGGGATGAGGGGTGGAACGTTCTTCGTCTTCCCCCCTGTGCACTCCGGCCCTCCACCACCATCCTTCCCCTCTCCCCCCCAGGAGCGCTCCGTCCTGGTGGAAACAAGTTGTTTAGCAGAGAGACACAATAAGCGGAAAGAAGCAGCCTCCTCAGTCACCCCTACAATGATAAGCAGGCCATTTCTCCATCTGGTGACAAGCCAACAAGTGTCTCCAATAGACTGTGAAACTACCTAAGTCAGCTCCAAAGTTCTACCTAAAACACCTAATAATGGCCTCGACGTACCGCCATCTGCACCTCACAGACATTCCAGGGACTTATTTGTACATTCTTATTAACTTTTATTCGGGCTCTTACATTTACACAGATTAGAAAAGTTGTGTTGCAAATTTTAATCATTCTTCCTCTGGTTTTAATGACTGATGAACTTGCTCTTGTTTGAAGAAAACCTGGTTTGATTGGCTCCTTATTAAAAAGTAAATACATTTGGATTGAGAAATGGTATCCATGGGAAAAAAGTTTTAAGCAAACCTTTGTTGCGGCCGACTGAGGGGGTTGAAAAGAGGGGAGCCAATTCATTCCTCCCTACCTTGTCATAACAGTATGTTTTACTATGTTGTAAAGAATTATTCCCAAAATGTTGGAAAATGCAGTGTTGGTCCTTATGCACCTAAGATTATGTTTGTCTGTGATTATAATTATTTTCCACATTCCCACTCATTCTATTTGTGCTGTTTTCTTTACAATTTCTTATCTGCAGTTTTGAATTATTAATGCTGCTTCTAGAGTAGCATTTTTCTTTCTGATTCCCTTGCTCAACAAAAGCTATATACAAAGTGATTTTGTGTGACAGCACTTAAGGATTGCCATCTGTTACAGAATTTCAAAAGCTTGGACTTTTTTTCTTTATTCTTTTGTGGGATGGGGGCTTCGCTGCAAGATGAGCATTTGTTGCCCATCCCTATTTGCCCTTAAACTGAGTGACTTGCCAGGCCATTTCAAAGGGCAGTTAAGAGTCAGCCACATTGCTGTGGGTCTGGAGTCACATGCAGGCCAGACCAGGTAAAGATTGCACATATCCTTCACTAAAGGACATTAGATACAATGTCGTAATAACATAAGGTTGGGTTATAAAATCCTATTTTAACTTCCAGTTTGTAAAGGCTGGGATTTAATTTAGCTCTGCTATAGCGTGCTCTACTTTGAGCTCCAAATGCTTAGAAACAGTGGCATAATTTTATTTTTTGTAGTTAGCAGTGTGCATAATATTAGAATTAAGATGCTAAACTGATTGGTTTTATATTTCTTCAGCTGTAGACATACCAGCATCAGTCAGTTTAATATTTCAATTCTAATGTAATGCTGTGGTCACGTTTCAATATTTTCCTTACTGTTTTATAGGGAAAGGAGTCATGAATATTTTTTCCATTTGAAGAGCGTTCAACAAATATTCAAAGTTGTCATAGACTAGATAGGTTTAGAATATCAAAGCAATAATAAGAAATAGGAGCAGAAGTAGGTCAGAAATGTTAACCACTTTCAACTATAACTAAAACTTTCAACTATAATTAAAATAGTTGATTTAATTTTACTCTTTTACTTGTTATGAAAACTAAAGCTTAAATTTCTGATTTGAGCTAAATTTGAGTAAATTGAATGGAATAATTTTCTCACATGCAGGTGGCCTCGTACACTGGCTGGCATCACTGCCTACCTGCTCTGTACCCGTTACTCTGCTGGCACTGGCATATACCCCGGTGGCTCTCAGGATGAAAAGAAAGCTTGGCGCAAGTGTGACAGAGGAGGATTTTGGTCTGATGACAATTATTCTCGATGTCAATATGCAAATGATGTTACACGGGTGCTTTACATGTTTAACCAGGTACACCATGAGTGCTCGCTTGTATTAGCAAAATAATCTTATGCTGTATAACTATGTAAGCTTAAATTTATATAGTAAATTAATTTAGAAAATAAAATTTACATTGTATACACCACACAAATAGGGTTATAGCAATGCATATTGTGATATGCAAGAAACTTTTTTGTAGTTAAATAGAACTTTGTCATTACTAAGCCTTACTTATTATTGCATGTTGTAGATTGTCAGCTTAATTCTGTAAGCATTATTCTTATCTCTTGTTTCAAAGGTTTAGATGCCACACCAGGACTTGAGTAAACAATCCAGACTTCAACTAATATCACCAAAAATGCATTTCGTTGATTTGTGTAAGAATGGCAGTAACATTGGGCAGGATTTTCTGGCCCCAACATCAGTGGGCATCTTTGCAGGCAGGATGGCAAAATCTGGAGAGCAATTAAGTCAAATGCTCTTCTAATTTTCCCACCTGCAGCAATGCCTGCCAGTGTCAGGGCTGGAAAATCCCAGCCATTAACTTACTCAACAGTCACTGCAGTGCAATAATTCATCTTGTAAACAAGTAACAATATTCTGGCAGGATGGTAAGGCACTGTAGAAATGCAAGAACATCTTTCGGAATGCACAATAAATCTGTGAGATGAGGTGCAGTGAAATCTTGAAACTTTTTTCCTGATATAGTTTTTGTTGTTGTCATTAATATAGCACTTTTCAGTTTTCTGTTTTGGGTGTTGTATATTAAGTGTGGTATATACAATGTAAAAGATGAAATATGTGGATTCATGCAAAACCTTTATGAATTGTTTATCCCAGTTAGTTCACTGATACAATAAACTTCCTTCCACTATGTTGTCCAGCAGTACTATTTAATTTTAACCTTTTTAATTTCCATAAACAGATGCCTTTGAATCTCACAAATGCTGTGGCAACAGCACGGCAACTTCTGGCTTACACTGTGGAAGCTGCAAACTTTTCAGATAAGATGGATGTCATCTTTGTGGCTGAAATGATTGAAAAGTTTGACAGATTTGCAGAGAAATACAAAGAGGTGAGTTTTTGAGATTATTTATTATCCATGTCATCTGAATTTTTAAATACTCGTGCGTATTTAAATATGCTTCCATTTTACATTAATCATTTCTGCCCAAAATGTTTTTGTTATGCTTATGAAAGTAAGACTTTTGTGTGGTGAATGGATCATGTTTTGTATATATGAATCACTTAATACAAATATAAAGCTCTTCTACATGTATGGAATTGCAAGCTGCTGAGTAAAAGTCTTCTCTGCTTTGTCTCACCAATTTACCTTAACCCAAATCTCATATGAATGCATATTGCTGCGCCTGTGTAAATTTTTCTATTTGTTGCACTAGCCACCCTCTGTCTCTTTGAACAAGATTGACAACCTCTGTTGAATTTTCATTGACTATCTGTACCCCATCCACATTGAATCAAGTACTCTTATGTTATACAAAGAGAGGAGGCCTGGAGACAGATCATTATATCAAGAGTAAGCCATTTAGCCCCTTGAGCCTGTTCCACCATCCAGTGAAATCATGGCTGATCTATGGCTTAATTCCATATTGACTGTCTTTGTCCCATATCTCTCAATAATTTTGGTTAACATAAAACTTTCAGTCTCTGATCTAAAACTTACAATTGACCCAGGATAAGCTGCTTTTTGTTGTAGAAATTTTTATACTTCTCTCCTGAAAGGTCTGGCTCTAATTTTTAGGCTATGCCCCCCAGTTCTGGATTCCCCAATCAGCTGAAATAGGGCAGGTAATATCAGTTCCCCTTAATTTCTTGAAAGCCTTGATCAAATCATCCCCATAATTTTCTAAATTCAAGGAATAGCCTAGTTTCTTTGTTAGTAATTGACAAGTAATTTTAAAAATTTCTTTCATGAGATGTGGGCTTTGCTGGCTAGGCCAGCATTTGTTGTCCATCACCATTCGCCCTCAAGAAGGTGGTGGTGAGCCACCTTCTTAAACCGCTGCAGTCCATCTGGTGTAAGTATACCCACATGCTGTTAGGAAGGAAGTTCCAGGATTTTGATCCTGCGACAGTGAAGGAACAACAATATAGTTCCAAGTCAGGGTAGTGTGTGGCTTGGAGGGGAGCTTACAGATGGTATTGTTCCCAAGCATCTGCTGCTCTTGTCCTTCTAGATGGTAGTGGTCGTGGGTTTGGAAGGTGCCGTTGAAGGAGCCTTGGTGAGTTGCTGCAGTGCATCTTGTAGATGGTACACACTGCTGCTACTGTATGTCGGTGGTGGAAGGAGTGAATGTTAGTGAGGGATTCATTGATGGTAATGCTACTGAATGTCATGGGGAGATGGTTAGGTTCTCTCTTGTTAGAGATAATCATTGCCTGACACTTGAGGTATGAATGTCACTTGCCACTTATCAGACCAAGCCTGAATGTTGTTCAGGTCTTTATGCATATTAGCACAGACTGTTTCAATATCTGAGGAGTTGCAAATGGTGCTGACATTGTGCAATCATCAGTGAACATTTGACCTTGTGATGGAAGGAAGGCTGTTGATGAAGCAGCTGAGGATGGTTGATTGGCTGATGATTGCCAGGCAGTTGTGTGTTGTGTATATTCAATGATCATCCCTCGCCTTTGAATCAGAGGGTTGTGGGTTCGTGTCCCACTCCCGGAAACCAAGAACTGTGATTGTACTCGAAAGAGTTGCAATCTGTGACTGTTGATAACTCGAAAGAGTTTCAATGATCATCCCTCGCCTTTGAATCAAAGGGTTGTGGGTTCATGTCCCACTCCCGGAAACCAAGAACTGTGATTGTACTCGAAAGAGTTGCAATCTGTGACTGTTGATAACTCGAAAGAGTTTCAATGATCATCCCTTGCCTTTGAATCAAAGGGTTGTGGGTTCATGTCCCACTCCCGGAAACCAAGAACTGTGATTGTACTCGAAAGAGTTGCAATCTGTGACTGTTTTTAACTCAAAAGAGTTTCAATGATCATCTTCAGCAAAGAGTCAAACCATCTCCCTTAATATTTAATAGTGTCTGTCATCACTGTATACCCATTATCAACACCCTAGGGTTATCATTGATTGGAAACCTAATTGAAGCAGCTACCTGCATACTGTGGCTAGAAGAGCAGGTTTGGAGCTGAGTATTCTACAGCTCCTGACTACCCAAAGCCTTTCCACCATTTATAAGCCATAAATATGGACGGCATATTGTCCACCTGTCTGAATAAGTGCAGCTCCAAACAATACAGGCATTCCATGGCAAGACCAAAAACAAGAATCACCTATGGGAACTTTTTGAATAATTTCTCACTGATCCACATAGGTAATCAAATAAAAATTAATAACTATTCTTATACCCAGTTGCCATTACAATTGACAAGATATTTATCATTCATTTAATATTTGGGTTGTTTGAGAAATGGATCACAAAACTAATTAATTTAATTGGGAATAATGTTATATTCACAAACACCTTAGTAGATGGTACTGATGTCCATTAGATAAGTTGGTTAGCAAATGCAACTAGTAAGATTTCCAGTTTTTGTAATGGACTACCTCGATGAAAAGTTAAATTAAATTTCTGAAATTAAATGGCTCAAATGGTGATAAAATTATTTTAAAATATGACATTTCCTGTTGGATTACAATATGTATTTAAACAATGATTTCAGAACTATGATCTACAAAAAACTGCCTTGTATTACTGAGTTGACTGGAGTTTGAAGTAAACATGAACCGCATTTCATTGAGACACCACTGATCATTAGAATACCATCTAAACTACTGCGCCTGACAAGATGCGTTTTCAGTCACTGCACACAAGTAAATCATGTGTGAACAAAAAATTCTGTACCATTTACAAGATGCACTGCAACTTGTCAAGGTTTCTTTGACAGCACCTTCCAACCCCCCAATCACCTGAAGAACATGGACAGCAGGCATGTGGGAACACCAGCACCTGCAAGCTCTGCTCCAAGTCTCTCTCCATCTTTACTTAGCAATGATGAAGGAATGGTGATGTATTTCTGAGCTAAAATCCTGGAACTCCATCCCTTAATAGCATGATGTATGTACCTCCATCTCACGGATTGCAGTAAATAGTTGAAACAACCACTTTCACAAGGGCAATTAGGGATGGGCCTTGCCAACGACATCCGCACCCCAAGAACGGATTTTTTAAAAAAACTCTCCTCAAAATTAACCCTTGGGCTCCAGGTATCATTCTGGTAGATCTATGCTGAACCCCCTCCATGGCCAATATATCATTCTTGATGTCTGGTGTCCAGGATTGACACAGTTCTCCAGGTATACTCTAACAAGGGCTTTGCATAGCTGGAGATGACTTCTAACCCCTTGTATTCTAGTCCTCTAGGCATAATGGTCAGCTTTCCATTAACTTTTTGTTTATTTTTTATGCCTGTTCATGACATTTTAATAATCTATGTACATGGACTCCAGTCTCTCTCGACCTCCACTTCTAGCTTTTCATCTTTTAATACTCTTTCTCTTTAGATCCAAAGTGGGTAACCATACACTTGCCTATATCGAAATTCATTTGCTACTGTTTGGCCCATTCAGTTAATCTATTAATATCCCTTTGTAACTTTATGCTTTTATCCACACTGCTTACGATGTCACCCTTCTTTTTGTCATGTGAAACAATAGTTGCAATTTAGCCAAACCTACAAGATGATTCATTTAAATGTAAAACCATCTTGAATGTATACAATGAATTGCAGAAAATAAAGCATTGAAAGTAGTGTCATTAAATGACAGAGAGTTTGAAACCCTTAAAATGGATCAGTTCCATATAAACTATTTGATTATGCATTGGTTTCAGTGAATAGAAACGTAAATCATCAAGCAGAGTAGTTTAGATTGTATTCTATTGATCAGCGGCATCTGAATGAAATGTGGTTTATGTTTACTTTGTGTTTTAGTCAGCTCAGCAATGTAAGGCAGCCTTTCAGTTTTTCTTAATCATTTCCAAGAACAATGACCTGTTTAAATGCTTATTGTAATAGTCATAGTAGCTAAGGACGATAAAATTATTTTAAGCATTTATAGCTGTGAAATCTGGTTTTGTTTTTCGTACAGGCAGACTGATTTGTTATGAAAGTTGTGGATCTCTATTACTAGTTGTGATTGCAGTTAATCAACAGGTAGCATCTGCTAACATGTTCAAAAATATGATTATTTGCCATTGAGTTAACTAGTTTTCTTTTCACTGAGTTTTGTGATCAATTTCTCAAACAAGTTAACTATTTAATGCATGATAAATTTCTTTGTCATTGATGATGGCAATCGGATAAAGGGATAATTATTCATTTTCATTTGATTACCTATTTGGGTTGGTGAGAAATTCTTCAGAACCTTAGTGCGCAATTTAATTAGAGCAGTAGGATCTACAAGTGCACAAATTGAATATGATGCATGAAAGGAGTGACTTATTGATCTGGATTGCTTTTTTATATTCCATTCCATTGGTGGAATTTTCTGGTCCCTCGTCAGCAGGTTCAAATCAAGCACGTGGCCTGCCTACCACCTACCCGCCTGCCCCTAACCTTGCTCCCATTTTATGGGGCGGAGTGGTTGAGGCATTGGGTCATCCACCTGCCCCTGGACCTATTAAGGCCATTAAGTGGCCAATTGATGGGCACTCAAGTGCCTCATCCCACCTCTACCGCTATTTTACCCACAGTAGGGGAGGCCCATGTCAAGCAGGTAGCCTGGCAGCTTTAGCTGCACAGGCTGCTGCAGGGCAAAGGCTAGAGGGGGAATGGGTGGCGTGGGGGGTGGTGGTGGGGGTTGGGTGGTGGGGAGGTGCTAACCTCGGTTGGGGGTCCCTTGTGCTCGTGGGCAGCACCCTTTCTTCCCCCCGCCCCCCCCCCCCCCCCCCAAAAAAAAAGGTCAGACCAGCCCCCTCTCCAACATCGAAACATGCCCAGCCTCCTCTCTCCCCTCATTGGGTCCTGCCAGCTAGGCTGGTAACTGGACTTGCGTTCAGTCAGACCTCCATAGCCACCTCCTCTTCAGGGACTGGCTGTAGTGCCAGCAGTGGTTACTGCTCGAACCTGGTGCTGCTGAGATTACAGAATTGCCAGCCATCTGATTGGCCTGCAGCTCTCTAAGGTGTGACTTGATGGGAATGGAAGTCTCACCCTTAGCCAATTAACACCCTGACGAATGTTAAATGGCTGCAGGGCAGCCAGTATCAGTGGAGATGCGCTCTCCACTGATTCTTCAGTTGGTGGTGCGGGAAATCCTGTCATCTGAAAAATCCTGTCCTATCTATCATATCAGTGGTCGTGGTTTCTGCTTCCTAAATGAAACCACAATTACAATCTAACATAGTACCTGAATTTTTATTTTTCATATTAGAAACATAGCTGCAATGGCAGTTTGTTTCCTTCGTCCCTCACTGAATGGCAAAGCAGGCTCAAGGAGCTGAATGGCCTACTCCTGTTCCTATATGTCACATCATTGAGCCTTTTTATTGGAAAAATGGAATCCATCTAGAATTTCCTCTTTCTTGGAAATGAACTATTTAATACATTATAAGTAATTGCTGCTAAATACATACATTTAGTTTTCAGCTAGACAGTTATTAATAATAAAGAATTTAGGGAACTGGATAAAAGAGATAGTAGACAAAGCCACTCAAGGCATGGAAGGTAAAGCAGAATAGTTAATGATATAAATGAAACCCAAGAAAGAACTTGCATCTGTATAGCACCTAACACTGTTTCAGAATTTCCCAAGCAGCTTACAGCCAACTAAGCACTTTTTGAAGTGTAGTATAATGTACAATGGAGGAAATGTAGCAGTCAAGTTGTGCACAGCAAGATCCTGTAAACAGCAATTAAGTAGGGGACCAGATCATCTAATTTTAGCTGTTGATGAAGGATATATACGGTTCAAGATACGAAGAGAACTCTCCTACTTGTCTTCAAACAGTGCCATGGAATTCTTCACGCCCACTTGAGAGGATGGATGGGGTCTCGGTTTAACACTTCGTTGGAAAGGCAGCACCTCTAATAGTGCAGCACTCCCTCAGTAATGCACAAAAATATCAGCCTAAATTGTGTGATCAAGCCTCTGGAGTGGGGCTTACACATACAAGAGGCATGGTAAACAGGCTTTGATGCTACCCATTGAGCCTAGATGAACAACCTAAATAGAAGAAGAGCCACAGTTAAAGACTGCTTACAACACCTAAACTAAAACAAAATTTACATTTATATTGCATTTTTCATGGCTACCTGATGTCTTCAAAGCACTTTATAGCCAATGAACTACGTTTTGACCTGTAGTCACTGTTGTGATGTAGGAAACATGGCAGCCAATTTGCACACAGCTCCTGCAAACAGCAATGTAATAATGATCAGGTAATCTGTTTTTGTGATGTTGATTGAAGGAAAAATATTGGTCAGGGTACCAGAGGACAACATATAAAGAATTGGGTTGGAACATGGGAGAATAATTAGATAAGTTTAAAAAAAAAATGAGAGGAGGCAAATAGCAAAGTAAAATCTCACAAAAATGCTGGAAAATCCCAAGTAATGGATTTTAATTGATTTAAATTAGAGAGCAAGTTAGTAGAAAATGTTGTACCATGATGTTGAGAATTTGTTCGAGTGAGTGATTAAAGTTGAGGATGTTTGTCTGGAAGCATTGTTCTTTGTGAATCTGTATCCATTGCTTTAAAATCTACTACAGTACACTGAAAAACATGAGCATTGGACTTAAATATGCAGGCTTCTACAGGGATATGATGCAATTCTTATTACAAATTTTTGTTATCCATTAGTAAACTCGTTAACAAAACTATTTGCACATTTAAGAGCATGCCAATCAAACTAGTGCATGGCTGTGGACTGTGGAGGTATTTGCTTGGGAACTAGTATCACATACTTTGGTGATTTCCATACATGGGTTGGTGTAGCCCTAAACCAGTTGAAATCCACAACTTGCAAATGAGTTATGAATTCAGAACTGTAAAAATATAATCAGATTATTTGTTGGAAGGGTAGTGTTGGATGGGAGCATAAGGTACTTGTGTTTAATTTCAGCTAGAGACAAGTTAAATATTCTGCTTGTGCAACTGGCTGACAGACAACAGAGGTTTGTAATTGACAGATTAATGTTGCATTTGGTTTAAATGGAGTCACCTGTGAAATCAAAGCACTCCATTTGCTTTGCTTGGTTTGGATTATGTTTTGAAACCTCATAGGGACATATATTGAATGGAATTTTTGTAATCTGTACAGCATTGTAAAGATTGCATTGCATTTTTTTGACATTAGAATGTTAAACATTATCAGCTATTCTATAAGCATTCCATTTGTGGAAGAAAATGCAACATGACAGTACTCAATATTTTCAACAAAAATAATGGCAGTGTTTGTATTTTGTTTCCAAAGATTGTTGATTTGTCAGTTTTGATCAAACTTTGGTTTTAATAATCTACACTGTTTAATGATGCATTATTTTCTGTCAAAGGATTGCATTTTTTATAATGATTACATTGACTTTTTAAAATGTATTTATTTGTTTTAGCTTGGGGATGTCATGGTGGATATTGCTAGTAACATCATGTTAGCAGATGAACATGTCCTTTGGATGGCTCAGTGGGAAGCAAAGGCCTGCACTCGAATTGTTCAGTGTTTACAACGCATTGCTACTTACAGGCTAGCAAGTGGAGCCCTTGTTTATTCCACAGTAAGAACAGAGCTTTAAAATATTTTGCAGCTGTTAACATTTTAGTACCTGTAAAATGAAGATGTAATTCTCCTGCTGTGCATCTTTGAACCATTGTCAGTATTATTTTTTGCTAAATCGAGTTTCATTATTAAAGATATAAAACACATGTCCTTGTTTGTAGTTTTTTTTCCCCTAAATAAATGTTGATAATTATGTAGATATGCATTCTAACAACATGATTAATGTCTCTACAGTATTCTCCAAACATTGCAATGGAAGCTTCTGTTGTGAAGGCTAATGGCTTCACTGGAATGACTTGCACTGTATTCCAGAAGGTAGCCATGGCAGACCGAACAGGACTTGCTGACTTTGCACGACGTGATCCTGATGGCAACCTGGATAAACAGTTCAGTTTTAAGTGCAGCCCTGGCAATATTAGCAACACACTTTCCAGTTTTGTAATAAAGGTAAGCAAGTAATTAGGGATGATAAAAATGCCTGTACATTTTATTTTTATATGAAGCTCTAATTATGGTGCTTATGTAATGTGATTGTTCTGATAGCATTGTTTTGATTAATGCTCAAGAAGTGGTTTTGCAATCATTGAACAACACTGAAATCAAGAGGTTTTCATGACTTCCATGGATTCTTATTAACTATTGGCAAAAGCAACTTTTGTGCTATCTTTTTCAGCAACATGCTCAAATTTTCAGTTTACTATTGAGTGCTTTTGTTAAAGTACTATAACAAGCTCTTTGGGGAGCAGGAAAAGAGAACCAGGTAGCTCAGGAAGTTATCACACAGCACTTCACCTGAGACTACTGAACCTAAGCCTAACTGATGTAGTGAAAATTTCCTCACTCTGTTAACATTCTTTACATTAAATTAACAGTGAATTTTGCAACAATAAGTTTAGCATTAGCTGGAACTACATCGGAAATATCACTGAGATTGTAAGGATTGCTATTCTGGGAAATTGAAGTCTCCATCTCTGCACTTGTACAGACAGGGCTTTCTTTCGTGGATTTATTGTTGGGCACTTTGTTAGCACTTAGTCTGGAAATGTTTAATGTTGATTAAACCAGGAAAGTGTTCTATTGCCGAGCATAGACATTACCAGCTTTATGATTATTATTGTCAATACATTTATTAAAAACTGAGTGACTATGTAAAATTTTAAAGTATATTATTCATGGACCACTTGACTACATCTGTACTGGTAGGAGATGGGTGTGTGAATAAAAGCTGATTGTAGTTCAACTGCTTATGTTAAAGGATGATTTATGACTGAATATCTAAACAATATGGTTTCAATTTAGCTTTACGCACAATCCTGATGTAGTTGGAGCTTTCTGAATAAAATCTAATTGTATTTTATACATATTAACTTTTCTGTTTTGTTGACATTGTAAGATCTTTTATCAGCATACTTGTGGTAATTTATTATTTTAATTAATAACAATCTGAAAGAGAAAACCGCAAAATATCTGGTACCTGTACTTCAGACTTGACCATTGAAACACAGAAGCGCAAAAGACCAAATGTCTTTGATATTGTTACAACAGCAATCTGATCTGAGTATAACATTTTCTGGTAAGCCATTTGTGTATTTGGCAGCAATTACTTAGTGAAAATCTGAGATGATTCCACCCTAAGTGCGGTAGCGGGCAGGAAGGAGAACGTTTTACTCGCCAACTGCACTGGCGGCTTTTCACGCCGTATTGCCCTAATTCTGTCTCATTAATTATGTATTCCCAAGAAATGCACTGTTTCGATGGGGAGCAGGCTCTCATTCGCCTGCCATGCTGTCACCTCGCCGCTTCCTCACATCAGGCACCATATTTAAAGTGCAGCAGCGCGCACATCTCTGTGCTTCCAACCCATGACTGCTGCAAAGAAGACATGGCCCTCAAAGGCAAGGAGACAGCCCCCGGTTTAGTATTGCCTCCCTTGAGTGCCTTTAGGAGGCCCGCCGTGACGTCCTCTACCCCTGCTCTGACCACAGGAGGGCCAGCAACATTACCAATCCAGCTTGGGAGGCAGTGGCAGCAGTGGTCAGTGCCAACACTTTTCAAAAGAGGAAAGCCACCCAGCACCACAAGAGAATGAATGATGATCTCCTTTCCACCAGGGTAAGTCACTCTTCTGATCACTCAACTCTCACACACTCAAACGCATCACACATCCACAGGGATCTCTCTCACTGCCAGTTCAAGGGACATCACCATTCACTCTCTCTCACACACTTTTATAGTCCTCATCCCGTCCATGGGACCACTCGCCACCCACACATGCCAGGCATGCATATCATCTGGCAGGCAAGCGTCCCGCTTAAACTTTCTCCATCCATATTTGTGCAGGACAAGCTGGCATACAACGAGAGAGAGAGTTCGCAGACTGGTGGAGGAATGTCCAACATCAAGGTCCTCGCAGACTTTGAAAATAGAGCCATTCAGCTGGTCGGCAAAGATCTGGACCGTTCCTGTGCTGACAATAAGGTCGGTGGTGCTTGAGCGAGTGAGAATCTAGCAGTGCAACATCCATGAATCAACCATGCTGTGAGCGATGTCTCCTGTTTCACAGGCCACTACTGTGCGCTAATTTTCTCTCCTTGCTTTCACAGGCACACCTGGGAAACAGCTGAGGGAGTCCTTGACCCAGGGCCTCCAATCAAGCCCTGAAGACACCTCGGAAGAAGAATCTTAAGGCACCCTCATTGAAAACCCATCACAGCGCTCACCCACACCCTCCCCCAGCGCAGAGACACACCTCGGTGGGACCTAACTCTAGAGACACCTCGGAATTACAATCTGGTGAATGCATCACACTGTCTGATCCGCAGCAGGCAGCGGCAGGGACTATCCTGATGTCCGGAACTTAGAGGACTGCTGGAGGCCAGAAATCTGCTGAGTCCGAGTGAGATGACAAATCACTGAACTCAGTCATATCTCAGTTGCAAGAGCTGCAAAGGCAAGCTCGGGAATATCAGGAAGGAATGTCCACTACACTCCTCAGATTGTAAATGGAGGAGTCTGTCTGCTCCGGCATGCAAAACACCAAGGCCAACACTGTTAGGAAGGCAGCCACCTTGGAGACCTTGGTCCAGGACATCGGTCTTGCACTGCTTATGCAATCGAGCAACTATTAGGGCCTCTGCTGCGTCTCCATGACAGGAGCCTTATCACATAGGATATGTGCACTGCCATCAGCCAGATTGGACTCAAACGTTCACAGATTCAATGTGAGGATCTATGATGTCTCCTCACTGCATGTCATCATCACCCTCCACAAATCTAGCAACGATGAGAGCCTCCTGAGCATGCCCTCCTTGTCTGGCCAGTGTGAGGGCCTCATGTCCACCATCCCCATCTTCGAGGACCTCCTCACCCTCACCCCCGTTGACATCCACCTCCATTGGAGGAGACGTTCAGCTCCTCCATCTCCTCTTCAGCCAGTTCCTCTCCTGTTGCAGCGCCAGGTTGTAAAGGGAACAGCAGGTGACGACGATGCGTGGCACCCTCTGTGGACTGTATTTCAGGGCTCCACCAGAACCTCATTTTCAGCATCCCGATGGTTTGCTCCACCAAGTTGTGAGTTGCAGCATGAACCTCATTATACCTTCACTCTGCTGCAGTCTGATGCCACTGCACAGATGTCATCAGCCACATCCTCTGCGGGGGAGTCCTTGTCCCCGAGGGGCCATCCCTGCAGTCTCTGTGGACCCTGGGAGACGTTGAGGATCTGAGACCTACTGGGAATTTAGGAGTCGTGAACACTCCCTGGAAACCATGCGTAGACCTGCAGGATGCGTTTGTGGTGGTCACACACCAGCTGAACACTCGGCGAGTGGAAGCTCTTGCGGTTCACATAGTTGACTGCTTGTTGCCATGGAGATCTAGCACCACACAAGTGCAGTCGATGGCACAATGCACCTGTGGGAAACCTGAAGTCTGGGCAAATTCCAATGCTCTTGCCTCCTGGCTTTCCCAGTTCTGGGTGAAATGCACAAAGTTATGTACCTTCGCGAAGATGGTGTCCATGATCTCATGGTGCATTTGTGGGTGGAGGCTGCAATATCCCAGAGAGGTCACATATGGAGCCCTGAAAGGAGCCACTGGTGTAAAAATTAAGAACCATGGTCACTTTCATGGCTGTTGGCAGTGGATGCCCTCTATGTCCCCATGGTGCCAAATCCTGCAGCAGGTGGCAGATGTGACTAACTAGTTCCCTGGACATGCACAGTCTTCGGCTACACTGGTTCTCGGTCATCTATAGGAATGAAAGGCAGCGTCTATAGACCCTGGGTCTAGCTAGGCACCGACCAGCAACGGCTTGCTGTGGCTCTTCAATGGCATGTGCGAGAGCCCCAGCCGCCACTCGTTCCTGAGGGTGTTGCTCTACCCTCTGCCCAGCCAAGTGTCTCTGTCGTTCTCTTCTCCTCCTTCGTCCCCGCTCTCTGTAAGCCGTGATGCATACAGTTGGTCACCACGCTCCTGATGTTGTCCTCCTGCAGGATGAAAGAGAGAGATGTGTGGGCTAGCATGGGTGTACTAAGAACCTCTCTTGGTTAAGTCTGAAGACCTCTTAACGCATCCCAGAGAGTGCTAGCCACGATTTGGATGGCCAGAGTTTAGTGCGCTCCATGGCTGCCCAAGAGCCCATCCAACTCAGCCCCACTCCAACTGACCGATTAGTGGCAGCTTCGCCCATTGGACTGTGCTCTCAGCTCAGGCGCGCACATTCTCCTAACCTGCACTGCAAAACTGCACTGTTAGCTTGAACCATCGGGGAGACTAGTCCAAACCTGAATGACAACATTGCAAGGGGCTATGAGCATCTCCACCAGTGGCCAACTTTCGCAAGGAGATTGTACAACGTGTGTCGTTGTCCAATTGTTCTGCAGTCCACTAAAATACTCATTTGTTTTCAGTCTGTGCCTGAGGGGTGAAAAGCTCTGGAGCACTTGGTGGCACTTTCATGCCTCTGCATTACTTGAGTAGGCAGATAAGCTAGAGGCCTGACTCCAGGCAAGTCAATGTGGCTGTGCCTGAACCCCCTCAGCTGCGGAGGAATGGTCACTTTATAATGCTTGGCCTCTTCTCCCCCAGCACGTGTTTGTGCAATACCATCAACCACAGTGCAGCCCTAGCCTCCCCTGCCCCCAACTTGCCTCAACCACAGTGCAGCCCTTGCCCCGGCACCGCACTGTCAGCCAGCCGGGAAAATGCGACTTGCTTGTGCCCTCACATTAATGCGCGGAGCTTCAACCTCGAAGTCCAACAGGCGACCTTTGCCAGTGCTACGCAATATTACTGTACACTCACCACGACGCCAGTGGGCACGGGAAATTCTGCCCTTGGAGTTATATTAAATGCTTCCCTTTCAAGAAAGAGGAAATTTTGGGATGGATTCCATCTTTCCAATAAAAAGGCTCAGCGATGTGACACATAAGAACAGGAATTGCCCATTCAGCTCCTTGAGTCTGCTTTGCCATTCGCTGAAATTATGGCTGATCTGTTTCTTGACTCTATCAACCCACCTTGGTTCAGTATCCCTTAATACTTTGCCTTACAAAAATATTGGTTTTGAAATTTTCAGATGACCTAGCTTCAACAGCTTTTTGTGGTAGAGGGTTCCAGAACTGAAGAAATGGACAGATAAATGTAGTTTATATGAACTTCCCAAAAGCATTTGAGAAGGTTCTACATAAGAGACTGTTAACTAAAATTAAAGCTACTGGAATTAAAGGCGAATTGTGGATGTTGATCTGGTGAGATAGTAGAAGACAGAGAGTAGGATAATGGGAATGTACTGGAATTGGAAGTACTAGTACATAAGGACTTGTGCTAAGGTTCAACTATTCACTATATTTATTAATGACGTAGGTAATGCAAAAGAGAGCCAGGTATCAAAGTTTGCCGATGGCATAAGGATTAATAGCATAGTAAATATTGTAGATGGAAACATAAAATTATGAAGAGATGTTGATAGTTGAGTAGGCAGATGGATTTCAAAGCAAGTAAGTCTGAGGTCATCCATTTTGGACCAAAAATTTTTGATCCAAGTATTTATGTGGTGAAAGGCAGTGCTGAGAGATCCACCAGCATGTTACCAGAGCTCCCAAGGGTTAGATTATGAGACGAAACAACTAGGTTTGTACTCCTTTGAATATAGTAAGTGAAAGAGTGATATGGATTGAGATTTTTAGATTTTGAAATGGATAGATAGGGTGGATAGAGAGAAATATTTTGTTGGTGGGGGAAGCTAGGACAAGGAGCACAACCTTAAAATCGCCACAGGCCATTCAGGAAAGTTAGGTTGCTCTCCTTTATTCAGAGGATGGTAGAAGAGTGGAACTCTCTCCCACAAAAAGTAGTAGATGCTATCTTAGTTAATGCCAGTTCAGTTGCTAGCTCCATATTCTCTCTCCTCTAAGTTCACAGCCCACTTATCTTCCCTAAATCTCTCCCTCCATGTAAACTCTGCAACCCATTTCATGGCCACCCCTTTTGACTTAGTCATCTCACATGGTCTTGCTAGTCCCAATTGTTTCAATCACAGATAAGGCCATTTCTGATCACTTCATTGTATCACTCACCATCCTCACCCCCCCATCCACTCCCCAACCCTTCCTCCTTCAGTAACTGTCCCGGGGGGAAAACAAATCCCCCAATTAATTCCAATTATCTAGCATTTTGTCCTCTTTTCACCACAAGATTTCTGCAGCTGCTGATTTACCCAACCACATCCTCATCTCCACCTTTGACATTCTAGCCCCTAATAAAAACTATTACTCTCCTGGCCCCCATGTTAGCCGATATTGTAAATGGCTCTCTCTCTTTAGATGTTGCCCCTCTCTATGTTAAATCTGTTGCCATCACCCCCTTCTTCAAAAATACAACCTTTGACCCCACCATCCTTGCAAACTACCGTCCTACTCCAAACCTCCCTTTCATCTCCAAAGCCTTTTAATGTGTTGTTTCCTCCCAAATTCATTCCCATCTTTCCTGGAACTCGATTTTGAAACCCTCCAATCAGGTTTCACCACATTATTGAAACTGTTCTTATCAAAATCACAAGTAACATCCTACGTGACTGTGAAAAAGATAAACTTTCCCTTCTCATCCTTCTCAATTTGTCTACAGCCTTTGACATGGCTGACCACATCATCCTTTTCCAGCACCTCTCCACTGTTGTCCAACTGTATGGGACTGTTCTTTCTCATTCCATTCTTCTGTATCTCATCATAGCCAGAGAATTACCTGCAATGACTTATCTTCCTGATTCCACACCATTATCCCTGGTGCCCACCAAGAATTGATCCTTGCTCCCCTTCTTGTTCGCATCTACATGCTGCCGCTTGGTGACATCACCTGAAGCCACAGCTTTAGTTGTATACTGATATCCAGCTCTACCTCACAATCACCTCTCTTGACTTCTCCACTGTTGCTAAATTATCAGATTGTTTATC
This sequence comes from Cetorhinus maximus, assembly GCF_964194155.1. NCBI lineage: Eukaryota > Metazoa > Chordata > Chondrichthyes > Lamniformes > Cetorhinidae > Cetorhinus > Cetorhinus maximus. The sequence continues at coordinate 114,154,053 of NC_135879.1, read as the reverse complement.
TGACATCCAGTACTAGACGAGCATAAATTTCCTCCAATTAAATACAGTAAAGTCCCGCCATTCGTGACTTCCTCTTTTGCAAATTCGCTTATCCATGCAAAGCCATTGTACATCAGTTCATTTATCCACAGTTTTAAACATAATAAATAGAAACCAACTTTAGAAAATGCTGAAAAAAGGCAAAAAACCCTCACCTAAATGATGTTAAAAAAGGTGTCCATGACGTATTTCCTGCAGTAGAAAGTGCGCACTGCACGTGCATTGCCTGTTGCTGTTTGCACGTGGGTGTTCCTTGTACTGCAATTTAATTCCTGATCTAGTCCACCTCCACTCTCGATTAAAGAACTAAGTGTGACTAATTTTACATTTTTCTTGTTTATCATTTCATTTATCAATTTATCCAGTAAATTTCTCTTTAAATTTACCAAAAACAGTTTTTATTGCCTTTGATCCTCTAAACATGTAAAATTTTAGGATGGCTGGAATCTATTAAATTGACTCCCATTGTAAAGTACGTTCGTCGTTTGTGATTTTGCCATTTGTTAGGTTTCATAGGAGTGCAATCCTGCGAATGGCAGGACTTTACTGCATTGGAAAATCTAAAGCCATTGTTTTAGGTTCCCACTCCAAACTCCATTCCCTGGTGACTCTTCCTGTCGGCAGTCAGAGATTGAGCCAGTCTGTTCACAGCCTTGGTGTTAAATTTCATTCCGAGATGAGCCTCCGATCTCATCTGCCATCACTGAGCGCCTATTTCCATTTCCACAATATCACCTAACTTCACCTCTGCCTCAGCCCGTCTGCTGCTGAAACCCACATTCATGCCTTTGTTACCCCTAGACTCAACTATTCCAATGCACTCCTGGTGGGTCTTCCACATCCTACCCTCTATAAACTTGAGGTTGTCCAAAACTCTGCTGCCTGTGTCTTAACTCATAGCAAGACCTGTTCCCCTACCACCCTTGTCCTACATTCACTTCCAGGCAAGCAATATCTTGATTTCATAATTCTTCTCATTGTTTTTAAGTCTTCCCATTCCTTGCCCTTCCCTTTCTCCTCCAGCTCCACAATCCTCAGAGATATCTGTGCTCCTCTAATTCTGGCCTCTTGTGCATCCCCAGTTTTAATTGCTCTACCATTGGTAGCCATGCCTTCAGTTGCCTAGGCCCCTAGCTCTGAAATATCCTCCCTACATCCCTGCAGCACTCTACCTCACTTTCGTCCTTTGAGACACTCCTTAAAACCTACCTCTTTGACCAAGGTTTTACTCATCTGACCTAATACCTCCTTAGGTGGCTTGCTGTCATACTTGGTTTTATAATGATCCCGTGAACGGCCTTGAGATGTTTCATTATGTTAAAGGTGCTAGATAAATATAAGTTGTTTTTAATAGATTTTAAATTATTAAAATGATAAATTGACAAGCGTAGATTTTTGCTGGACAAGCTAATAAAAGAATATGGAGCCAAGGCAAGTGGATGGAGATCAGCCATGATCTCATTTAATGGTGTAACAGGCTTGAAGGGCTGAATGGCCTCTTCCTGTCACATTTCCATTCCCTTAATGAAGAAATGCAACCGGACATCCCTCCTTAGCAGTCTAGTTCTAATTTTAAGGTTATGCTCCCTTGTTCTGGAATCTTCAACGGCGGAAATAAGTTAAATAGAGAGGAGTTATCAAATTGATTTAATATCTTAAACCCCTCAATTAGATGGCAGAGGCAGCAAAGTACTAATGGTGTATAAATATTTTACATTGGACCAAGATACGTGTGTTGGTCTGCAACTACAGCAATAATGAGAGGTATTTTTTAAAAATAATGTATGAATGGGGAAAAGGTTTTTGAAGGAATATCTGGTCTATGCTGTTAAATGGATCCAAATGGTGATGTATGAAAAAGACACTGATCTTTTACTTGATAGGTTTATTCACAGGATGGAGCAGGACAGATCTCTACCTCCTAACTACTAGCAGCAGACTCTCTTTTTAAGTGTTCTCAGTTCTTAATTAAAAAATGCTCAAATATATATATATATATATATATAGAGATCATAAAAATCATGTAAGACCAATGAGTCTGGCCCTGGAGCTCAGCAGTTCTGTCTGTGAGAATGTGGTGTATTTAGAAATAAAATGTTGAGAGCTCTGGGTGGAACATGACATTTTTTATTTGTCTTCGCTACAGAGTGAGGGTTTGAGGTTTAATATGATTCAATTTCTTTAAAATGCTAGAATGTTGAGGTGACTGTTTTGCAATTGTAGAGTAAAATTACAGCAGCAGAGTGAAACCTGTCCATTGCTTTATAATATTCAAATAAGTCCAATAAAAGGTGAATCAGTCTGCACAAGGGACCGGACCATCACACAAAGTCAATATTCCTTGCTCCATCAAAATCAATCAATCTGATGTGTTCATCCTGATGAAGTTCATGGCTGTTTTCCAAAATGTTTCATGATTATACAAGTGCAGTGTCAGTTATTGCATTCCTCTATTGGATGTCGTCAGTAGTAGTTAGTGCTACTTAACAACTGCAACAAAAAGTTATGTCCTTTTTAGAAGTGTTGACGGTGAAAAATTGCTCTTGCCAACCTTGATCAGCTCTTCTGACATAATGGACATTTAAGATTATTGTAAAATGAAAAAGTTCTTTATCTGAATTTTTCATCCTCTTACTCTTCAATTACCACAGATGAAATTCTACAGGGTTGCCATAATTTTGCCTTAGGCTGTTGAACAATTTAATTTTGTACATAATCTAAATGTTGCATCGGTGGTATCCCTAAAATAGGTAAATCTGTTTGTTCTGAAATATGTGTTTTGGTGTACCACACCTGGTGGGGAGCTAGTTCAGTTGGCTGGATGGCTAGCATGTGGATCTATTAACGCCAACAGTACAGGGTTCGATCCCCGTTCTGACTGAGGTACACTTGGGACCTGCCTCCTTGCCCTAAACGTAGTCAATACTCACCATGGATCTGGCTTCAGGCACAGGATTCGAGAAGAAGTAGTACCATACTACTCACATAGAAGATGAGAATTTTATATCACGTTTGATTTTGAGTTTATAAAGCGGAAGTATCTTATTTATAAAGTGGAGTGAGAGACTGATGTTGGATAAATGGCACTGCATAGAAGTTAATTATTCTACTTATAATATAATTCCCCCACTAGTAAATGGAGTAGGTCATTGACCATAGCATCCCCTGTAATTGGCAATTGGAACATTTGACATCCATTCCCTCCTGTGCCAGTTTTCTGTTCCACATTATCCAATGTCCTTATTTTTGGCTGGAAATGTGAATGATGTGATATGTGATTTCCCTTACAGCAGAGAATGTACATTAACTAGAGTCTTAATTTTTTTAAGTCCTGTTATTTATAGCTTTTTACACTATCTAGCATGTGATTAAATGTAACTAAATTGTGTGTGGCACTTTTCAAACTATTTATTTTAAACTCTATAGAATACTGTTGCAGAAGCGTCCGTCCAGTTGCCACAATCCTTGTTTGTCTACAGTTCTGTACCAAACCAAATAGAAGATGCGGTCTACAAATTGCATCTTATTGCTTTCCGGAATGGCAAACTTTTTCCAAGCGTGGGGAATTCTACGAATTTGGCAGATGATGGAAAGAGACGGACTGTGGCCTCTCCGGTCATCTATGCTAAAATAGGTAGGAATCTGGGAGTGTGCAGTCAAAATATCCAAATGCCGTTTCTTAACCTTTGTTTTCATCAAGTATTTTAGAGTGCTAGTAATAATGAATGATGACAACAAAGAGAATTGGAAAGCGAAACAGAGAAGAAATTGAGTTCAGTGTAGATACCTTGCAGTTATCTTATTGGGACTTACATTGAAAAGTTTGCAATTATGGTTCTTAAGATATAAACAAAGAAGACACAGATATTGCTAGAAAAGCTCACTTCCACCTTTCTGATTCTAGTTAACTTAGTTTCTGTCCAAGTGGTTCAATACATCATAATATTAGAAAGTAATCCAACTGTTTATAGTGTGTCAACAGATGTTTTGAGCAATTCAAAACAGCATTTTCTAAATGGTTTATTTTCCTAAAATTATGTAATTTAAAAAAAATGTTTTTCTGATGAATGAGAAAAAAATCTGCACTTTTGTTTTCACCTTCATCTTCTGCAATTGGCCACTTGTTTTGTATGGCTCCTGCTATATTGCTGTTCAATAATTCCTGCTTTGTGGGGCAGTGACACTGTGATATATATATCTCTATGTATAGCCCTAACTTTTGTCGATTTTACTAGTTAGCTCATTGACATTTGTGGAACCCTAAATATGATTTTGTTCCTATTGACCAAATTAAAAAGGCAATCTCAATTCTTGTGCAATGACCTTGTGTATTAGATAGACCACAGAATCTTGTCGATGATATGAATTAATGCTGATGTTTCTAATAGTGTGGGAGCATAAAGTTGAGACTGCAATCAAATGGTGGAGCAGGCTTGAGGGGCCAAATGGCCTATTCCTGCTCCTAATTATTGTGTTCTTGTATAACTTTACAAAAGCCAACAGTGAGAAAAGTCAGTACAGCTTGTATTTAATCTGCAGGTTTATCAAATGACTACTCAGAATTGCTTTCTTATCCCTGTAATATTTCTTTGCCTTTCTCTAAAAGATGGCAACAGTCTATATCCTCTCAGTCAACCTATCACTGTGACGCTGCGCCGTATTGCACATGGTATAGATGCTGTTGCAGCATACTGGGATTTCAACCTCTTGAATGGTTATGGAGGATGGAAATCCAATGGCTGCCAGATTGTCAATTCAGATGAGAATGTCACCACAATGCAGTGCTACTCTCTGAACAACTATGCAGTACTAATGGTAAGATATTGATGCAACAATTCTGAGTTTGAGTTTTTTTTTCTTTTGTTCCTCCTAAACTGTAACTAAACTATCCTACACACTCTTCAACCTCTGTATCCTTGTTGCTGAAAGCACTCCTACATAACTTCCTGCTGCCATTAACCTCAAAATTGTGGAATTCTATCACCCTCACTCTTCCCTTCCTATGACATGCTATTAGTTACTTAAGTTCAATGTTACCTGATCATTAAATCCCAATTTATATGTCTACTTCGCGATACTTTTCAAATTTAGTGGTGTCCGATACTGTAACTCTTGAACCTTCATAGTTTCTCAGTTTCATTAATGAAAAAGTACTGTGCTAACTCAGATTGTGAACATTTTTTTATGTAGACTTGACATCTGTAATTTTGTTTTTATTCATTCATGGGATGTGAGCATCGCTGGCTGGGCCAGCATTTATTGCCCATCCCCCATTTGGTCCATGAGAAGGTGGTGGTGAGCTGCCTTCTTGAACCGCTGTAATCCATGTGGTGTACGTAGACCCATAGTGCTGTTAGGGAGGGAATTCCAGAATTTTGAGCGAGCGACAGTGAGTGAATGACGATATATTTCCAAGTCAAGATGGTGATTGGCTTGGAGGGGAACTTCCAAGTGGTGGTGTTCCCATGTGTCTCCTGCCCTTGTCCTTCTAGATGGTAGCATCATGGGTTTGGAAGGTGCTGTCTAAGGAGCCTTGGTGAGTTGCTGCATTACATCTTGCAGACGGTACACACTGCTGCCACTGCGTGTCGGTGGTGGAGGGAATGAATGTTTGTGAATGGGGTGCCAATGAAGCAGGCTGCTTTGTCCTGTATAGTGTCAAGCCTCTTGAGTGTTGTTGGAGCTGCACTCATCCACTTCTGACTTGTGTCTTGTAGATGGTGGACAGACCTTGGGGAGTCAGGAGGTGAGTTACAGGATTCCTAGCCTCTGACCTGCTCATGCAGCCACAATATTTGTATGGCTAATACAATTCAGTTTCTGGTCAATGATAGCCCCCAGGATGTTGATAATCGAGGATTCAGTGATGGTAATGCCATTGAATGTGAGGAAGGGATGGTTAGATTCTCTCATGTTGGAGATGGTCATTGCCTGGCACTTGTGTAGTACAAATGTTGCTTGCCACTTGACAGCCCAAGCCTCGATATTGTCCAGGTCTTGCTGCATTTGGACATGGACTTCTTCAGCATCTGAGGAGTCTTGAATGGTGCTTGAACGTTGTTCAATCATCAACAAACATCCCCGCTTCTGACCTTATGATGGAAGGAAGGTCACTGATGAAGCAGCTGAAGATGGTTGGGCGAGGACATTACACCTTCTTGGGTCAGTCTGTAGCACACAGTTTTGCACCTATCAGCTCCTCGGCCTCTAGTGAAGAGAAACTTCAATGCTGCAACCAACTCTACTTCTCTGCTTCCCAAATTGGAGAAATTTTTGCTGTTCCACTATAAATGATACAAAGCTAACATTTTCATTATTTAGAAAAAGAATTTGTACTTGAAAACTGACTAGATTACATCTGTACACTTGGATGCAATTATCCTGTAACCACCCTTCACCTGAAGACTAATTTCATGTTGACTTTGGTAGTAATAGGATGGTGGTCCTGGAATGGGGAGAGCACTGTTATTGTTGGAATTGTACTGCAGTAGAGCACATGCTTTAAGTTGGTGATCAAGAACAGCTGTCCCCAACTGGGGGAGTGTTAGGGCTTCATTGCAAGAGTATAAAAAGGTGTTCGCACTGGGTGTTGGAAGTGCCTGTGTCTTTACTCTGCAGGCTTGGAAAGAAATCTGTCTTAAGGTACAGACTGGCTTCAGACTCATTCTTTCCTCAACATATGAGTATTGGATTTATGTCACTCACTAGTGCATGATCTTGGAGGAGCACAAGTCAGGAGTGTGATGGAATAGTCTCCCCTAGCCTGGATGAGTGCAGGTCCAATAACACTTAAGCTATAGACTATCCAGGACAAAGCAGTCGCTTGACTGGCATTCCTTCCACAAACATTCACTTCCCCCATCACTGCTGCACAGTGCTAGCATTGTGTACCATCTACAAGGTGCAATGCAGGAATTCACCAAGGCACCTTAGGCAGCACCTTCCAAACCCACGACCGCTACCATCTAGAAGGACAAGGGTAGCATATACATGGGAACACCACCGTCTGGTAGTTCCCCTCCAAGCCACTCACTATTCTGACTTGGAAATATACTGCCATTCCTTCATTGTCACTGGGTCAAAACCCTGGAAGTCCCTCTCTAACAGCACTGTGGGTGTACCTACACCACCTGGACTACAGCTGTTTAAAAAGGCAGCTCACCACCCCTGTCTTAAGGGCAACTAGGGATGGGCAATGAATGCTGGCCCACATCCCGTAAATAATAATTTTAAAAAGGTACTGGGATGGGTGTATGATAGTCCTTCAGAGATCAGCAAATTGGCAGTGAGGGCTAGAGTAGCATGGGAGTTTTTAAGGATTTGGGCGGGAGGAGGTAATGGAGTGGTGTGGTGGAGGGTGCAAATTTTTGCAGGAGAACCAAGAAGGGCGTATTGATATTTGAACCCTACAATGTTACAAGTTATTCAGCCAATCAAATCTGAGAGGGAGCTTTTCTCCACAGGAACCACAGGGTCCAATCGTGTTCTCCATGTTTTCTCTTTTTGTTCTCAGCCCCCTTACTATTTGATGTCCTTTCCTAGGAAGTCATCTGATTTCCTAAGAGTTTATAGAATCTCTTTCAGGAATCATTTGTGATTGAGAACTTCACATTCTATCTATCCTCTGTGTCAGCCTTGGCTCAGTGGTCGTGATCTTGTCTATTAAAAAGCTGTTTCAATCTCACTGGAAATTTCAGCACATAATCTAGGCAGAGACTTTAGTGCAACACTCCCTCACTATCTGGGGTGTCTTCTTTCAAATAACAATTTAAACCAAGGCCCTATCGGCTCTCTCAGGTTTGCGTAAAAGATTTCCTTAGTTTCCTTTTTTCCTTAGTTCCCTTTTTTCCTTAGTTCGGATGAAGAGTTATTCGGACTCGAAATGTTTACTGTATTCCTCTCCGCAGATGCTGTCAGACCTGCTGAGTTTTTCCACGTATTTTTGTTTTTGTTCTTGATTTCCAGCATCCGCAGTATTTTGCTTTTATGCGTAAAAGATTCCCTGGCACTTTTCAAACAAGATTAGCGCTGGCCAAGATTTACCCCTCAAACAAGATTACTAAAACAGATGATCGGGTCATTATCACATTGGTGTTTGTGGGATTTTGATGCCTTTTGTAAACTACGTAACTGCTCTACTTTCAGGAAAAAATTTGCTGTTGTCAGTCATCTCTCTTTCTCCTGATAAATATGCGTATTTTCCATTTTAATCCATGCTTGATTGTGACTTTTTTGTGCCCATCAGGATCTGACTGGTGCTGATTTTCTTCTACAATTTGTTGACCTCTTGCACCCATTAGTGTATGTTGCTGCAGCAGTATTGCTCACTTGTTTGGCCATAATCATTGCCAGTTACGTATACTACCACAGGTAATGCCATTTTTTATTTAATACTATGAACCAATCGTGACATTGGTCCAAAGCAATGTAAAAGATACCATCCATTTTTCTTGCAATAAAAAATTCTGTCATTAAAACTCATCCTACGGTCATTTGCAGTCGAATTTGAAAATCAATTATTTTTTAATATGTTCTCAGCAAGGCAAGGGATGACACCACTGGTTTTCCAGTTCCCATACTTTGTAACCAAATCAGGTTTGCTCAGGTCTGGCAGGAGATGGAGGCGGGGAAGGGGGGCACCTTGATGCGACACAATGATGTGTTAAGCTGAGAAAACTACCTTGACGATAAACAAAACAACCTGCTTTCCATAGAGCGCGAAATAGTATTAATGTTTTGAGTTGAATATTAGCCTTCATATTCAACTTGAAATATTATCTCTTTTTCTCTCCTCAGATGCTGCCAGATCTGCTGAGTATTTCCAGCACCTTCTGTTTTTTTATTTCTGATTTCCAGGATCTGCAGGATTTTACCTTTATTAATCAGCTTTCCGCACCAGTGGATATTTTGATTTCTGAAAGCCAAATGAAATCGTGAAACAAGGCCTATTAGAATGCAAAGTAAGATTGTGGAAAGCATATTTCACTTGAGGGGAGCCTGGGCATCATGTGAATTCAAGCGCCAACTGGTTAAAGTTCAGTTTTGTAACGCCTTGCAATGGATTTGTAATTTTTTTGTTCTGTCATTCTGTTTCTTTCAACACGGTATCACTTTTTAATACTAGTTTATAAACACAAAATAATTAGATAAAAATAAAGGATAAAATATGCGCCAGAACATTTGCTTCATATATCTGTTTCCACATATTAACTCATGTTGTTATAATGAGAGAGGGGTTTGTTTGCCTATAATCCCAAACTTTCATCTCAGTAACTTAAACAGCTGATCATAATGGAAGTTTCATAAAGCTTTCTTACTACTTAACAATCAAATACTGGATTCTATTAACAATTGACAAAGCTGATATATGTAAATATTTGTGACATGTTGCTCGAATATATTAAAAATGCTCCATGCCCCAAGCTGTTTGTCTGCCACCTAATAAATTAGAGTACAAAGTGAATTACAGATAAAGTTTTTAGGTGGGGTATCCCAAGACAGTGTTGCAAAATTCAGTTGAAAGAGTTGACTGCCCTGGAAAGTAGAGGGGGTGGGGTGGTATGAATTGGTGGTTCAGAAGGAAAGAAGAGAATTGGCAGAGCTTATGTTGGTTGCACATCATTGCCTCCTACTGACTGATCATGGAAATATAGGGCAGAATTTTCCCTTTGGCGCGCAAGGGTGGGCCCCGCACATCCACGCATAAAATGACGTGTGGTGACGTTGGGCATGCATCCCAACCTCGCCCTGTGCCATCGCGATATTTCATTGGGCAGGCACGCGATGATATCCACTGCGCGCCCGCCATTAATTAACGGGCCACTTAAGGCCCTTGACTCACCAATCGACGCCAATTTTTTGGCGCCCATGCAATCTTCGGGTTAACGCACAGGCACAGTGGGCAGGCGGGTAGGACGCATTTGTATAAATCTCATCCACAGGCTGGATAAGGGGGCTCACTGGGGTCACAAGTGTGCTCTCTCAAGTATTGATTTTTCAAAGTTTTTGAAACTTGCCTGTGTGATCTGTAATACTTCAAAACGCATACCAGCTGCTTTGTCTGGACTCTTAACCCTCAGGTCAGCACTCTGCAGTGGGGAATCTTTTTTGGGCCTGCAGGTTTCTGGAAGTCATCCCATAGCCTGGGAATTGGAGCTGAACTCTCCATAGGAGGCACCACCTCTGAGGAGGATAGGAGGGGTAGGAGGCCAAGAGTGCACATTCAGCCCCCAGGGGAGCCACTTTAGGGAGGACAGACGCAGGTATAAGGGGCGCAGGGCCAAGAGGTAGACCAAGGTGGAAGGGGCTGCAGAAGACGCCACTATCCTGCTGCCAGGATTTACAGGTGGTGAAGGAGCTACCTCAATATGTCTGAGGTGCCGTGCCAAAGGAGGCTCCGTCTCTCAAGGAAGACAGTCAACTATATCTGTCAGATGATAGGGCCTGAGATATCTCCTAACTGTGTGGGTGGACACCCCATGCCAGTGGCTCTAAAGGTCACAGCTGCCCTCACCTTCTATGCTCCTGGCTCCTTCTAGGGGTTGGTGGGTGATCTTTGCGGTGTCTCCCAATCAGATGTCCACACTTGTGTCAAGTAGGTTACGCACACTCTGTTCAGGCATGCATTGACCTTCATCCACTTCCGTTGGGACCAGGCAAGCCAGGCACAGCGAGCCAGAGGCTTCGTGGCCATTGCTGGCTTCCGCCGCATCCAGGGTGCAATAGACTGCACACATGTGGCCATCAAGGTGCCAGCAGGTGAGCCCGGTGCCTTTGTCAACAGGAAGGGCTTCCACTCCATGAACGTGCAGATAGTGTGTGATCACAGGATGCTGATTCTTCAAGTCTGTGCAAGGTACCCAAGCATCTCCTACGATGCCTACGTCCTCAGACACTCCCAAGTGCCGGGGCTCTTCAGTGTTCCAGCCCGGCTTGATAGATGGCTGCTGGGTGACAAGGGCTATCCCCTCAGAAGGAGGCTCATGACGCCTCTCCGCCATCCAAGAACAGAAGCTGAGCAGTGCCACAATGGGAGTCACGCCTCCACAAGGGCTAGGGTGGAGAGAACCGTCGGTCTTCTCAAGATGCGCTTCCAATGCCTGGACCACTCTGTGGGTGCACTCCAGTATCCCCCCAGATCATGTGTCAGTGATAGTGGTTGCATGCTACGCTCTCCACAATCTGGCACTGGAAAGGGGGGATGCAGTGGACAATGAAGACATTGACGCAGTGGCTGCGGCTACACACGATGAGTCCAGCAGTGAGTCTGAGAATGAGTACGCACAGGGAAATGCTGAGGGGGTAGACGCTGACCCGGGCATACTGCAGGGAGGCAGGGACACCCAGGAGGCTTTAATCCAACGATACTTCAGCTAGCACACCACAGATGGACCTCCAGGACAAGCCTGGGCTGTAGGCTCCAAGCTCGACACCTATGTTCCAAGTTTTCCAGGTTAGGAACAGTATCTAAGGGCCTCATTAATAAAGCTGAATGTCCCACAAAGCACTCCTAACATTTTTGGAAACCATGCACCTGCAGAAGAAAAGAGGCACCCTCAGCTATGGTCACATGTCTGGATTTAATATCACAGGCAAAGAAACTGGATGAAACAAAATGACAAGGGTGTTCCAATTCAAAGCAAATCATAAGGACCTCATCTCGGGCCAACACAAAAGCATCAGTGAGAAACCCGTGGTGTGCCTAAGGTGCCTTATGTTTACGTCTCAGGGTGCTATGTCTTGGTGCTGCCCCATCGCTGGGAGTGGCATCTGAGACAGCCTGCTGACTCTGCTGTCCTGTTTGCCTCAACGACCTTGGCGGTCGTCCTCTGGCCCATGGAACCTGTGCTGGCCCCGCCTGGGAGGGATCTGCCAGTTCCACAGCTGGCATCTCCCCAGCAGCCTCACTGAATGCTACGGTCACTGGGAGAGGAATGGAGGAGCGGCCACCCTCATCCGGAACAAAGAACAAAGAAAAGTACAGCACAGGAACAGGCCCTTCGGCCCTCCAAGCCTGTGCCGATCATATTGCCCGTCAACTAAAACATTTTGCACTTCCGGGGTCCGTATCCCTCTAATCCCATCCTATTCATGTATTTGTCAAGCTGCCTTTTAAACACCACTATCATACCTGCTTCCACCACCTCCACTGGCAGCGAATTTCAGACACACACTACTCTCTGCGTAAAAAAACTTGCCCCACACATCTCCTCTATAGTTTTCTCCTCTCACCTTAAATCTATGTCCCCTAGTAATTGACTCTTCCACCCTGGGAAAAAGCTTCTGACTATCTATCCTGTCCATGCCACTCATAATTTTGTAAACTTCTATCAAGTCACCCCTCAATCTCCGTCGCTCTAGTGAGAACAATCCAAGTTTCTCCAACCTCTCCTCATAGCTAATAACCTCCAGAACAGGCAGCATCCTGGTAAACCTCCCCTGCACCCTCTCCAACGTCTCCATATCCTTCTGGTAATATGGTGACCAGAATTGCACGCAATATTCCAAGTGTGGCCTAACCAAGGTTCTATACAGCTGCAGCATGACTTCCCAGCTTTTATACTCAATACCCCTGCCGATGTGAGGGCTTGCTGGTCCGAGCGCATCCCCAGGAAGCCCTGATGGGTCTCCTGGAGGAGGCTCGCCAAGAGAGTCACCGCGAGGGCCGCCACTCTCGCCGCGAGGGCCGCCACTCTCGCCGCGAGGGCCGCCACTCTCGCCGCGAGGGCCGCCACTCTCGCCGCGAGGGGACGCATGGCGCTCGGACATGTGACTCATTGCTTCAGTGATCGTCCACGTAGACTCCTCCACCACAAGACCAAGCCAAGCATAGCCTCTTGTATCTCCCCCTGATGTTCCCGCACACCCTGCTGCATTTCCTGCGCTTGCTGCGTCACGGATGACTCCAGAGGCACATCATCAGGCACTGACTGAGCATGTGCCTGGTCCCCTGCAGTCATCCGGCTGCTGGTGCCATTAGTGCACTCTGTCTCTGCCAGCTCCTCCAGCGACTGTGAACTGCCCTCACTGTTGTGCCCGGGGACACTAGCCGATGTTCTAACTCCCACCGAGGTGCTAGTATCTGTGTTGGTGCCTGCCTGGCAGAGATGGTGTGACGCTGGTGAGGCTTCAGGGCCCTCAGATGTGAGAGGGGGCCTCTGCTGCTCCTCCTCCCGGCCCTGCTCTGCTGATGCTGAAAGGAAGAACAAGGACATTGGATCAGTTAACGTGGAGACAATGACGAAGTGCATCCCTGTCCCCTGGATCATTATGCGCTCATCCTTCCATAAGCAATGGTCAAGCCATGTTGCAAAATTAAATCACTTAACATTCAGCACTGCTATGGCTGTTGGGAGAACAATGCTGGCCTCACTGCTGGTCATACATACCTGCCCGTGACACCCCAGCCTCACCGACACCAGTGGCCCTGGGCACATGGCACCTCTCCAAATCCAGGGTCTCCTGCTCAAACCGGCTGAGAATGGCTAACTGTGCTGGCCGCCACCAGTCCTTACCTGCTGTGCAGCGTTATGAGCGTTTTTCTCCTGAAAAGGAGAGAAGAGCATTGATTTGTGCTACTTGCACCTGGACTCTCTTCGCGGATGGCCCACCCCAACCAGAGTGGGACATATCAGGGTTCCAGTGCCCCCTTACCTCGCTGCTAGGCCTGTCCCCTCCCCCAACCCCATGGTCAAATGCTGCCTACATCACATTAGGCACCACACGATATATCCTTCCATAGCAAGGAGACGCAAGCATGTGCAGAGCAGAGGACAGCAGATCGATCAGTGTCATGCCACCTTGAAGCTCCCCTCCCAGCATGTCATTACCCTGACTTTGACATGTCCTGGAGTTCCAGCACTGCGCCTAGGTGCAGCTCCTTTAGGTTGCCCCCAAAACAGTAATGTGGGTCTCAGTGTACCACATGCTGCGGGTGCAGAACCCATCTCTTCACCACCCTCTCAGGCTGACCTTGGCATGGGCAATATCTGCTGCCCCATCCAGCGAAGGATACATGCCTTCAATGATTCAATGCAGCTACTACACTTAGACTTGGGGGACGGGGGCAGCAGGGGGGAAAGCTGACTAGCTGGGTTAAGTGACCAATGCCGACATTGTCCTCACCCTTCCAGAGCGCGACAAGTCATTGAAGCTTTTGCGACACTGGATCCAAGTGCGCCGCACCACATCGCGGGAGCTCATCACCTCCGCCACCTCCTCCCAAGCACATTTCGTCATGTTGGAGGGGGCCTCCTCCTCCCGCCATGCTGCCACTTCCTCGAGGAGGCAGCAAGGTAATCATCGGAAAAACGAGAGGCACACTGGCCCCCCCCTCCCTACCCTCCAACCTGGCTTGCCTCGATGGCCTACATTCTGGCTTGGCCTGCCCTGATGGCCAACCCTCCGGACTTGCATAACCTCCATTGCCCCTCTGCAGAGCCCTTCGCCCAGCCATTGCGAGCAGCCTTTCCTTCCTTTATACAGGCTGCCGGGTTGTCATTGTACCCGGCGGGCTGAGCATGCCCTCCGCCGCCCAGCCACTCCTGCTACGCACAGGAGCCGTGAAGTATGCTGGGCGGGCCTTAATTGGCCCACCCGTGTAAAATGGCGGCACGGACCCAATCGTGAGCAGCAATCAGACCCATGCCCACTCCCGCTCCACGCCCCCACTATCTTGAAAATTCTGCCCATAGAAGCATGAGTAAACCATTCAATTCCTTAAGCCTGTTCCACCATTCAGCTAGAGCATGGCTGATCCATTTCTCAGTTCCGTTTACCCATGTTTATTCCATATCACTTGATGCCTTGAAGTAAGAAAAATCTATCAACCAAAAAACATAACTTATTGGAAGGTGTGCAGACTTACTCTCAGCTAGAATTTGGTGTGCATATGCACAGTGTGGTGGAGAAAAAGTGAAAAAAACCATAAAATTTCACTAAATAATGTTGAATTTGAACAAGAATTGATGGGGATTTTTCTCATTCTCAGATGAATTTTACGCTTATAAACTGAGTTACAAACTTAAAGTTAAACACGTCAATGCATTTGAATTGTTAGAATAGTGACCACTAATAGTTTACTATTTTCCCATCAGACCCTTCCTATATACACAAATTAAAATGTCCTTGCGACATACCGGCTCTTGACATACTAGCGGAGCTTTCAGATTTTGTTTTCAAACAAGCTGCAAGACACCAGACACTTGCAGATAACAGATCGGGAACAACAGATTACAGTTCAGGGGCAAGGCCAGTATGTATATAATTACGGGGAGATGGTGGCATAGTGGTAATGACACTGGACTGGTAATCCAGAGGCCGAGGCTAATGCTTTAGGGACAGGGGCTCCCACCACAGCAGCTGATGACATTTGAATTCAGTTAATAAAAATGTGGAATATAAAGCTAGTCTCAGTAATAGTGACCATGAAATTATCATCAATTGTTGTAAAAGCCTATCTGGTTCACTGATGTCCTTTAGGGAAGGAAATCTGCCATCCTTACCCGGTCCGGCCTACATGTGACTCCAGACCTACAGCAATGTGATTGACTCTTAACTGCCTTCTGAAATGGCCTAGCAAGCCAGTCAGTTCAAGGGTAATTAGAGATGAGCAACAAATGCTGGCCTTGCCAGCAATGGCATGAAAGAATGAAGGAAAAAAATAGATCGCAGTTTGTTGGGTCTAATTAGTGGAGCTAGTGGTCAGTCATTATTAGAATTTTTAGGATGGTTGGAAGTCCACAGTCAAGCAGGCAGCCTGTGGAGTCAGGAGTGAACACCTGAGCCTAGGAACCAGGTTGTATTACTTGCTTGTCATTTACTTGTCATTTAATGTAACCTGAAGATAGTTGTATTGTAACACTGTCATGAGCCAATCTGTAATCAGGACTTGAATCGCACGTAAGTTATTGTTAAAGAAAACGCAATCCTTTGTTTCAACAATAACCAAACAATGAAATCTGGGCAGAATTTTACACTCCCCTGTGGATGGGTCTGCAGATGGGGGAACCTATAAAATGTCATGGGCGTCTTACACAGCACCTACCCATATGCCCCTTCCCCAAAGCAATTTTATGAGCGGCAGGGTGAACTTGGTCACCTTGCCCATCCTTCTGCCAATTGAGGCCCTTCCCACTGAGCAACAGGTTGGAAACTCACCAGGTAGCACTGTTTGATGGGAAAGTGTTGGGGGGCAGGAGGGTGCCACCTTTACAGGTCCCGGTTTTGATCGCAGCACCCCCCCCCAACCCTCCCCAAGCTCCAGGCACCCCCTCCAGTGATTTAGAAACCCTACAATAGCCTAAACCTATCTCATCCTATCTCCTGAAAGACAAGGTATATGTATCATTGAACAGGACAACTGCCAAATGAAACGCTGAAGCTTTTGAAGTAAAAAAATTTTGAAACAATATTTAAACTTGATTTGTGATCATTTGGTAACAGTCCTGTTGATTTCTTCTGTTTTGACAGTGCGGTTCGGATCAGCAGAAAGAGCTGGCACATGTTGGTTAATTTTTGCTTTCACGTTTTCCTGACATGTGCAGTGTTTGTAGGTGGAATCAATCAGACTCGGAATATTAGCATTTGCCAAGCGGTAAGCAAATTGTTAAATCTCTTTATATGTGTTATTTAATGAATACCTTGCAATAGAAATAATACTAGTGGAGAAACATACACACAGCAACAGTATTAATAGTATGCATCTCTGAAGATTATTTGAAAGTGTATATTTACCTTCACCTTTATTTGAGGTAATTGAACCTAATTAAAAATAGTTTAAATTAATGGACTTTCATCGCCACAGTCATTGTGCTGCTCACATAGCTATCTTCCAATATTTGGTGATATCGTTTCGTACTCCTTTAAGTGAGCGATGTCATTGCTGATAAACAGAACAATTTTCAGTTTTAGCATAAGCTGTCAGTAGAAGAATCAGTACACCTAAATTCAGTAATTTACATGTTTCTTATGAATTGAAGCTGTGTCCCAAAAGATGTGCTTTGACCCCAATACACCTGTAAGTTCTTTTTGTGACTCCTGAGGAAGTGCTCTAATTTGCTAATTTTATGTTGTAGACATTCACCCTCTAGGAACTAGGCATACCTAAAATGATCACGTACTTAAATCCCATCAGTTTGGGGTGCATTAAAATGCAAAAAAGAAATCTGTATGTGTAGGTAGATATTGGTGGTCTGAGTTTGATTAATTGTCTGGGCAAACAACAACTAACATAATTGGAGTCCATTTTCTATTGCAGATGTTCTATTATATTGCCCATGGATAGCTTGGGACTTATCAGGCAATGTTTCTGTTTAACGTTCCCTGTTTGTTTTGTTGACTGAAACTCTACAGCGATTGAATATGTTTCAACTTTCTGGTTTTGAGCAAGCTGGTTTGGTACATTTGAGTTGGCTCCCTGATGTTTTTCTTTGAATGTGCAAGACACCAGCAAACACATATGAATTTTATCTAATTTATAACTATTTTGCCAAAAATTTTGGTAAGAAATTTTCTCCAGCCTTTTTCCATTCTGCAAGTGTAATTTTGGTTGGAATCAAATCAGCCACCTGTCCTACTTTCCACCTGATAGAGCTGCTGACCCAGTACCGTCAGTTTTCCTTAACCACCAAAGTTGAAAATTATCCCCAGAGTTTCACTAAGCCTATGGTGGAGGAACAGGAGAACTCCCAAAGAAATTCATAGTAAAGATGTTTTCCGTAGACTCTAAACATGTTCTACATATAAACAAACTTAATAAAATGAATTATGTACTTTGATGATTAATAATGTGGAGTACTGCCTGTATTCATCTTGAAATATCAGTAATGAGATGGGTTTAGTTGAAGATGCCTTGAAATCTTATCCTTCCAGCACACCAACCCCTACTATCTGTCCATTAAGTATTAAATCGTTCCTTAAATGAAACTTTTGGCTGTTTAGCACCCTTTGTTAAGAAATACCTGCTGACATTATTCTAAATTTGGTCTTCACAACCTTACCTGTGACCTATTATTCTATTGTTCTGCCTTATCTGAAAGTTTCACTCTGGGTTACCTTTTCACCCTTTTAGGGTATCTTAAATATTACGTGCCACCTGACTTCCAAGGGTGAAGAGCCCTCTTATCTAATTGTTCCTCATGGTTTACTCTTCTAGCATTGATGATCACTTCCTTATTCTCCATAGCACCACCTTTAAGCTTCAGATGGCCTTGTATGTTGTGGTGATTAGAACCATACACGACACCCAAGAAGCCAGAGCATAACCGTGGCAAACTGCCAGCAATAAAATGAGAGCACATTAACATTCAGAAGAGTGTACATGTTACTATGTAGAACTAGAGTGTAATGCTTTTTAGAAATATATTTAGAATCATGGAATGGTTAAGCACAAAAGAGCCTGTCATGTCCATGTTGGCTCTCTGAAAGTGCAACTTAGTTAGAGCCATGCCCCAACCCTTTCCCTGTAGCTCTGCAATATTTTTCTCTAAAGGTGTTTACCCAATTCCCTCTTGCAAGCCATGATTGTACATGTCTACACAACACTCTTGGGTAGTGAATTTCAGGACCTAATCACTTGCTGTGTAACAAAAGGTTTTCCTTGTGATTGGCAAAAGAAGCCACAGAATCATCTTAAATTTGTGTCCTCTGGTTCTGGATCATTCCCCCATTGAGAACAGTTTCTCCCTGTCTGCTCTGTCTTGACCCCTCGTGATTTTGAACACCTCTATCAAATGTCCTTTCAACTTTCATTTCTCTAACGTGAAAACAACCATGGCTTCTCCAATCGATCCTTGTAACTGAAGTTGCTCATCCCTGGAACTGTCATGAAGAGATTAATGTCTATAATGTTATTGGAAATTATTTTAAATTGGAATTGTAGTAGGGTTTGTGTCTGTGTGTGTGTGTGTGTGTGGCTTAATTTGATTAAAGCCAGCTAGTCTGAGTGCTTTGATGTATAGTAGTTTGAGATGTTAATTAGATAAACATAAGGATAGAAGGTAAAGAGTACATTTGCATTTGTTGAATAAACCATTCAAAAGAATGGGTGAAATCTTGGGAGACACGAAGCAATGTGTTTATATTGCTAATAAAATTGGTGGAATGAAAGGATTATGGTTAGGAGAGGTAAAATTAAAAAACCTAGTAATACAATGGAAAATTTACATTCAAAGGGAGAGCTAGGTATAAACAGAAGTTTTGTGTGTGCAGGTCAGAGGCATTTAAGATCTAACCAGCCTGTAAGCCTAGGACTGTGTCTGCAAAGGAACTTCATTTTGAATTTGGAAGGTCAAATGTGTTTTTCCTGGTTTCTGTTTAAAGCCTATGGGTTATTGTTGCCCTGGTGAAGATTTACCTGGGAGTGATTAATTTGGGGCCTTTATTAAAACTTATTATGGTAGTAATTTGTAGACATGTGTATGTGTTTAAGTTTGTTAAATTAATAAATATTTAATGTAGTTTTATTTAGAAAAACATCTTGAGGCTTTGTGGCTTTATTCCTGAATGCAGAGCTGCATCTCAAACATATCAATTGAAAATTTGGTTATAGCGGTTGTTCAAGTTTCCCTCTGGGGTTTAAACAACTCAGCCTTTACCAACTGCTGTGTCATAAAAATTGGAGGCTCTTGACGGGATAATATTTGTAATTCCTTGATTGGTTTGGGATTAGTGAATTTTAAAGTTACGAGTACGAGAAGCACTTTGAATTCAGGAGTTGGTGAGGTATTTTTGTAATTGGTGAGACTCTAAGATGGCTTTGGCAATTGCTAAGATTTGTCTGGGAGTAGAAGGTATAGCTCCAGCATCACTACCAACATGTAGGAAATTTGCAGCCTATTCCCAATCAGCTATTGTTCCAATGTGCTTCGCTCATCATCCTCTGATATTTAAGCAGCAACTCTTCTTCTGGGTATTAGCACTGGGTCCTGCTACTGATTTTAAATTTCTGCGTAGGATATCTATGCTGCTGGAATGTCTCTGATGTTTAACTCATCATTGGGCATCTGGCTTAAAGATGGGAGAGTTGCGAAACAGAATTCCCGTTTAGTATCATAGTAATGAAAGAGGGGAGTGGAGTTTTCTGAAGTCTGCTTGACAGCATGCTGGACAGATTATGTTACTGGGGCTACATTGTTCATAGTTGGAGACAATGGCAGCAGTCTCTGAGTTCACAGTGGGTAGACACTGAGTCTCCCAAGTCCCAGAAAGGCATTGAAAATATCGGGTTGTAAACTGTCCGTTTACTTCTAAGATGAAAGAGTGTTGGGGTAAAGAATAGCTAACCAGCATTTCTACCTGAATGCAAGGCTAATATGTTTCACATTGCTGTGGAAAAGAGTACAGAGGAAGCCGTTTTTGAGATAAGGTTGCAGGCTTCCCTACCAGTCAATGAATATCACTAACGGGAAGCAGTTTTGTGTGGTTAGCAGAGAGAAGAGGCTGCTTGGCTTTGAGAGCTACCTCAGCCAGATGGTGGAGGGAAACGGTCTCTAGTCGAAGAGATACATCCTAGAGCCATCTAAGGATTCTGGGAGATTTGGTCTCACATGGCCAGAGGAGAAGAATCATGGCAATAAGCTTTACTGCTAGTAATGAATTTAGAAAACTCTCTGAAAACCAAAGGAA
Organism: Cetorhinus maximus; assembly: GCF_964194155.1. Classification (NCBI taxonomy): domain Eukaryota; kingdom Metazoa; phylum Chordata; class Chondrichthyes; order Lamniformes; family Cetorhinidae; genus Cetorhinus; species Cetorhinus maximus. Next base: position 114,133,389 of record NC_135879.1, on the reverse strand, counting down.
GTGCCTGGAGGCTGACTTTTGAAGTTACTACTCAGCAAAATGGGAATAAAGGAACCTATTGGAAGCTGGGAGCAACTGTGAGCAGTTTGCTATAAGGAGAGTGTGATGTGTGATAAGTAAAAAAGGGGAATGTTCCTTTCTTTCTCTAGTTTAAAGTATAACTATCCTACAAAAGGTAAGTAGTGTTCAGTCAATAGTGCTTTTAGTTACTTACCCAGGACCTTGAGGAGCCGATAGTTCCCCGTTGCTTTCTCCATGGCAACGCCTTGACTAACCAGTCAACTTGCCAACCAATAGACACCCTTTTCTCCTGTAGGATGAATTATTGTGGGCCATTTGGAATTTGGCATTCTTGCGTTTGTCCTGATGAGTACAAGATGAAAAACTTTGGCAACATGTCTCTTTTCAGTAACATTTTAGTTATTTGTTGCAGTAAAAATTTTTAAACATGAAATCTTGTCATGTAATTTTTTCCGCAATTCACCGGAAGTTCAGATGTATTTTTAAACATTATCAGTCTCTTCAGGATCGTAACAAATTGGGAGCTGTTTGTGGGATTTTGAATCCACAGGATGAGACAAGTACCACTGGGTTTGGCCAGAGTTTAAACAAACAAGATTTCAGTGATTTCGCTGTATTTATTGAAAAGTTAAAAATGGCTATGTCTGTTGTTGAAGCTTTCCTTGAAAGAGAGGATTTGTATTTCTGTGCCTTGTAACAGTTTACAAAGTTTAATTTAAAAGTGATAGCAGGAAGGTTGGTGTGGTAAAGTGAGGTACCCTGTCCCTTTTAAGAGAATGCAAGTGTACTGATCATGTGACAGTACTGATGAATCACTGTACAGTGCGGGCAATTGGGAACTGAGAGTCTAGTTCTGGAGGTTTCTGAGTGAGCATGTATGATCTGGTGCTCTGCCCTATGTCTCAATAAATTATCACTGTTTATTCTTGCATCACTCTCCCCTCATTATTGATTGCAAGCAACAATTGATGAGAACATAAGAAGGTGTGTAGTTAGAGTTTGGCAGGCCAACAAACTCATTTACCCAAGACATAAAAGTTGGAAATAGAGTTAAAAGTAGGCGCTACAAAAGCAGAAATAGTTGAGGTATTAGCTGAACATTTGAACCTTGAAGAAGAAAATACTAGCTCAGATACAACATAGTTTGAGTTAGCAAGGATTTGGTTACAAATGAAACAACTTGAACTGCAAAGAGATAGAGAAAAGCACAAACTTGAACTCAAAAGAGAAGAGAAATAAAGAGAAATGAAAAAACTTGAACTCGAATTACAAAAAGTTAGAAAGGGAGATAGAGAGCAAAGAGTGAGTGAGTTTCAAAGAGTAAAGGAAAAGAAAAGACTTGAATTCCAAAGAGAAAGAGAAACCAGGATATTTGAACTGGTTAGAGAAAGACTTTGATTACATGAACAGGGGATAGCAGGCAGACTTGATGATGAGTCAGGTTTAATTCATGGTTTTGGTTTGGCAAGGAATATTCGCCTAGTACCTAAATTCAGTGAGGAAGGAGTTGAAATGTATTTTGGCTCATTTGAGAAAATTGTTACCAAGTTACAGTGGCTGCAAGAAATTTGGACAATTTTATTAGTGTTTTGGTAGGAAAAACATTGAAAGTTTATTTGACTTTTTCAGATGAACACTCTGCAGATTGCGACACCATTAAGGCCGCTGTGCTTAATGCATATGAGCTAGTTCCAGGAACTTTTAGACAAAAATTTAGAATCTTGAGGAAGAGGCCGAATCAAACTTTCTCTGCTAGAGAAAACATGGTGTTTGATCGATGGTATAGGGCCATGAAGCTCAAACAGATTTTTGAAAACCTTAGAGAGGCGTTGTTACTGGTTGAATTTAAAAACCTTATTCTTTAAGGAATCAGGTCCCACTTAAAAGAGCATAATGTTTCTAAAATAAAGGATGCTGCAGTTTAGCTGATAGTTACAAATTATTCCACGCACAGGTGGCAGCAAACCTTTGTTTGTAAATCTGTACATAAGCTGAAGAGGTAAACGAGTTGAAAGTAAACAGAACACGAAATACCATGGGAATAGCAAGACTGAAAAGACAGATGTTTCTCAGAGTAGTGAAAGAGACGGTAGAGGAGATAAAAATGATTTGAGGCAACCAACATGTTTCTTTTGCCATAAAAGAGGACATGTGAAAGCTGACTGGAGGTTGAAGGCTAAGCTTCATAGGATTGTCTAGTCTTTCTCCGGAAAATGTTGCACCAGTGATTGAAGCTTGTGATAAACTGATGTCATCTAATGTATTTACAATGGGTGTAAATTGGAGAATAAAAGATTGAGAATTTCATATTTGAAGGTGAACTCCAGTTTTGTCTGATAAAGGGCCAAAAAGATTGCTATTCTTCGGGATACGGGCCGGTTTAAAGCTTGTTGTTAGCAAAAGATGTGATTTTCTCTCCAGAGAATTTGCTAAATAAGAATGTATTGATACCGGAAATTGATGGAAATTGTTTACCTGTTCCATTGTCTAGAGTGAATTTAAATTACACTTTAGTCAATAGGCCTGTTATTGTTAGACTGGTGTCTAAATTGCCTATTGATAATGTTGATTTTATACTAGGAAATTACCTCCTGGGAGATGGAGCATTACGATCTTCAGGGATGGTATGCAAGTCCATTTAAATTGACAATGAGCCAGAGAAATCTGGGACTATTTTTAATCCTACTGTAGAAAGTATTATTTTGACGAAAGGTGTGTCCAAAGAATCAAAAGGTCAGACATTTGAGAGTAAACAACCCTTGAAACCTCTGACCGGCACAAATATTAAATTGAAATGCAAACAAACTGAATCTGTCTGCTTTGCACTTGTCTGCAGATCTGAAGTCACAGATGCCAAAACAAGGGCTATAGAGGGCAGATGGGAAAGTGGAATTGAGACTGCAATCTGATTAGTCATGATCTTATTGAATGGCGGAGCAGGGTCAAGAGGCCGAATGGCCTACTCCTAAATTTTGTGTTCTTGAATATAGAATGCAGCAGCAGCGCTCCAGGCTGATAGATAAACAGAGAGAGAGAGTGCTCTATTCCCAAAAGGATTGGTCTCTAGCTGATGCTCTTACTGTGGAATTACGAAGCAGATTAAAGCTTTGGAATGTAAAATGAAGAAGCTGTGGATCTTGCTCAGAAGCAGTTGGACAAAGCTCATACTGAAGGGGAAGATGAAAAACAGAAGGAGTGTAGAAAATTGTGACAGCTAATTAAAAAAGAATGTCAAGAATGCCTGATAGTACAGAACTTGAGTATTGCTGAAAAAGAGACATGTCTAAGCTTTTCATCTTGCACTCATCAGGACACTCGCAAGAATACTGATATAATGGGGAAAACAACGATTTATGCTGTATGTGAGGAGAGTGCTGATTGGTCGGCAAGCAGCATTGCCATAGAGAATGCACCACTGATGGTGACTGACAGTTAACTGCCAAGCATTGTTTGAAATTTAAACCAGGCAACTTGATCCTGATTGGCCAAGGAATTGCTCTGAGGAATGAGTTAGCGAATGGCTGTCACTTATTTTGTTTAATTGAAACAGGTGCAATGTATGTACATGTTCTTTGTCGGCAAAGAACAGGGCCTTATTAATATATGTAGCTTCCAGTATACGCAAATGTGCCACATTATGAGCCGGACTGACAATCTGAAGCTGGCTGTCAGTGTAACTCTTAGCACATTGAGGATTATTTAGCAGATGTTGTCCAATCGCAGAATCACATCTAATGTTGGACACTGTTTTGAGTTTTGCAAGCCCAGGCTGGTCTGTACTCTGCCCATTGCAAAAGGCGGCTGGGACATGCTGTTTAATATGATCCGCCAGTCTTTGGGACATACAGCCTACATACCTAGCATCACACTGGCACTAAAATTCATATGCCACATTACTCAGTTGTGTGATAAGCAGAACATCTGTTTGGCTTGATGGCAGCATCCTGTTAGTGGCGAATACCGCTCATGTTGCTGCTGCATAGGAGCAGTGTGAAAACAGCTAGCTTCACCTCTTGCTCATATTTTTGAGATACCTTGCCTTTCCAGGGTAATCTGAGGTAGACTGGGCAGTTTTCAGGGCAGAAAGTGACGGCTTTAGGCCCATTCATGAGTTTGTGTCATATACAGCATGAAATGATATGATCAGGGTAGCTATTATCCTGCAGGATGTCTTTGATTCGTCCTATTTCAGCATCAAGCTTGCATGACGAGCAAATGGCTCGGGGCCATATTTACAAGATTGCCGATAAGACCAATCTTATAGTGTGTGGAACTGCAAGAATCCCAATGCATATATTAACCAATGAAAGTAGGTTTGCGGTAGACGATGGGAGAGAATCCACTGGCAGATTTCTCAACTAGTACGTCAAGGAAGAGAGTTCATTTCATAGGTGAATTTGAGGGCAGGATGGAGCCCATTAAGACATGTAAGGAAGTTGTTACATGCCCAAATAGATGATGCTGCCATGGGACCCCCTCTAGACCCAGCTCTCACAAACATCTTTGTTGGGTTCCATGAGAAATGTGATTTCGATGGAATGACACCTAACCATCTACCCTTCGCATATTTCCGAAATGTGGATGATCCATTTGCTATATTTAAATCCGCAGCTGCATTTAACGATTTCCTTATATGGCTTAATAGGCTCCATCCTGCCCTCAAATTCACCTATGAATTGGAGCAGTCAAGTGAACTCCCCTTCCTTGATGTGCTAGTTGAGAAATCTCACCAGTGGGTTCTCTACCACCATCTACTGCAAGCCTACCTTCACAGGTCAACATACACGCTGGGATTCTTACAGTTCAACATGCTATAAGGTTGTTCTTATCAGCAATCTTGTAAATAGGGCACCGAGCCATTTGCTCACCATGCAAGCTTGATGCTGAAACAGGGCGCATCAAAGACATCCTGCAGGATAATGGCTAGCTTAATCACATCATTTCATACTATATATGACGCAAATTCGTGAACCAGCCTAAGGCCGTCGCTTTCTACCCTGAAAACTGCCCAGTCTACCTCAGACTACCCTGGAAGGGCAAGCTATCTCAAAAATTTGAGCAGCTGGTGAGGCTAGCTGTTTCACGCTCCTACTTTGCAGTAGCAACAGAAATGATATTCGCCACTAACAGGATGCTGCCATCAAGCCAAAAAGATGTTCTGCCTATCACAAATGAGTAATGTGATATGTGAATTTCAGTGCCAGTGCCAGTATGATGCTAGATATGTAGGTCGTACATCCCAAAGACTGCGGATTGTATCAAACAGCCTTTCTCAGCCGCTGTACGCAACAGGCAGGGTACAGACCGTATCCAACCAGCCTGTGCTTGCAAAACTCAAAACAGTGTCCAACATTAGATGCGATTCCACGATTGGACAACATTTGCTAAATCATCCTCAGTGTGCTAAGAATTATGCTGACAACCAATTTAAAATTGTCAGTCGGGCTCATAATGTGCCACATTTGTGTGTATTGGAAGCTACATATATTAATACACAGGGCCCTGTTCTTTGCAGACAAAAAGAACATGTACATGCATTGTGCCTGTTTCAGCTAAACAAAGTAAGTGACAGCCATTTGCTGACTCATTCCTCAGGGCAATGTCTTGACCAATCAGGGTCAAACTGCCTGGTTTAAATTTCAGACAATGCTTGGCAGTTAACTGTCAGTCACCATCAGTGGTGCATTCTCCATGGCAATGCAGCTTGCCGACCAATCAGTACTCATCGGAATATAAACAGAATATGAACAAGATTCTTAAAGCAGCAAAGGAGACCGTGATCCTGTGTTTAGCTAGGAGAAAGGTAACTCAGGTCGTTGGCAAGCATTTTGTTTTCAAAGTTGGACATGAAAGAGCATTACCTCTGAAAGAAAGTGGAGATCAGAAGGTAAAATCCGAATAGGGTGATCCAACAATGGAGTTAAAAAGTCAATAGCCTGATGACATGTAAGATCTGGTTTTAAAGAAGAACCAAACTGAATTCAGACAGTAAAAAGCATTATGAGAGAGAATTTCTTCTCAGTCTACAATTTATACCTAAGAATGGTGGGACTATTTTAAGTCAGCAATATTGTTCTTGACAAAGTTTCCCAAACTGAATCAATTGTGCCATCTTTTAAGCAAGGACCTGGAAACAATGTGAACTCTAACTATCATGAACATTCAAACTTAGGAAATAGGAGCAGAAGTAGGCCATTCAACCCGTTGCTTGCCATTCAATAAGATCATGGCTGATCTACTTGTGTTTCGATTTCCACAACCCATCTACCTCCGATAAACTTTGATTCCCTTGCCTAACAAGAACCTATCTATCTCTGCCTTAAAAATATTCAGTGACCCTGCCTCCACCCATCAGAGCCAGAGTTCCAAAGTCGCACAACCATTAGAGGAAATATTTCTCCTCATCTGTGTCCTAAAAGTGCAACCCCTAATTTTACGACAGTGCCCCTTAGTTCTGGACTCACCCACAAGAGGAAACATCCTTTCCATGTCCACCTTGTCAAGACCATTCCAGATCTTATATACTTCCATCAAGTCATCCCTCATTCTTCTAAACCCCAGTGAAAATGAGCCCAGTCTGCCTAACCTTTCCTCATAAGACAGCCCGCTCATTCCGGGTATCGATCTAGTAAATCTCTGAACTGCCTCCAACGCATTAACATCCTTCCTTAAGTAAGGAGACCAAAACTGCACAAGACATTGAAGATGCGGTCTCACCAATGCCCTGTATAACTGAAGCATAACATCCTTCCTTTTATGTTCCTATCCTCTTATAATAAAGGATAGGATTCCATTAGCCGCTTTAATTACTCACTGTACATGCTTACTAACTTTTTGTGATTCATGCGCTAGAACACTTAGATCCCTCTACATCTCGGAATTCTGCAGCCATTCTCCATTTAAGTAATACTCATTTTTTTATTCTTCCTGCCAAAGTGAACAACTTTACATTTTCTTGCATGATACTCCATCTACCAGATTTTTTGCCCACTCTCTCACCCTATCTGCAACCTCCTTATGTCCTCTTCATAACATACTTTCCTACCTATCTGTGTCATCTGCAAATTTAGCTACCATGCTTTCACCCCTCTCACAAAGTCATTGATATAAATTGTAAGAAGTTGAGGCCCCAGCACAGACCCCTGTGGGACTCCACTTGTCACATTCAGCCAATCGGAAAAGGACACATTTATGCATACTTTGTTTTCTGCCAGCCAGCCAACCTTTATCCATGCTAATATGTTACTTTGTACACCGTGAGCTTTTATTTTCTGCAATAAACTTTGATGTAGCACCTTATCAAATGCCTTCTGGAAATCCAGGTACAGCCCGTCTACAGGCTCTCCTTTATCCATAGCAAATGTTACTCCTTCAAAAACTCCAATAAATTGGTTAAACATGATTTCCCTTTCACAAAACCGTGCTGGCTCATCCCGATTACCTTGGGTTTCTCTAAGTGCCCAGCTATAACCTCCTTAATGACCTATTCTAACACCTGCCCCACAACAGACGTCAAGCTATCTGGCCAACAGTTTTCTGTCTCCCTTCTTGAATAGAGGAGTTATATTTGCTACTTTCCAGCCTGATCGAACCTTCCCAGAATCTAGCAAATTTTGGAAAATTAACACCAACGCAACTACTACCTCATTTGCCACCTCTTTTAAGACCCTAGGATGAAGCCCATCAGGGCCCGGAGACTTGTCAGCCTGCAGCTCCATCAGTTTGCTCAGTAGCACTTCGCTAGTGATTATAATTTCACAAAGTTCCCCTCTCCCTTCCATCTCCTGATTTACAGCTATTACTGGAATATTTTTTGCATCCTCTATAGTGAAGACAGAAGCAAAATGTTTGTTCATTTCATCTGCCATTTCCTTATTATCTAATATTAACTCCCCACTGCCATTCTCTAGAGGGCCAGCACTTCCTTTACTTTTTTCCTTTTTAAGTACTTGTAGAAACTCTTGCTACCTGTTTTTACATTTCCAGCTAGCTTCTTCTAATACTCGAATTTTTTTCTCCTGATTAACCTTTTCGTCATTCTCTGCTGGTCTTTATATTCTGACTAATCATCTGACCTGCCACTCATCTTTGTGCAGTTATGTTTTTTCCTTAAGTTTGATGCTTTCCTTCTTTAGTTAACCATGGAGGGTGGGCCCTCCCCTAAGAATTTTTCTTCATAGAAGGAATATACTTATTCTGAGTAATCTGAATTATCCCCTTAAATGCCCGCCCTTGCTTCTCTATTGATCTATCCCCTAGCCTTGTATCCAAGTTCATTTCAGCTAGCTCAGCTTTTATGCCCACATAGTTGCCCTTATTTAAGTTTAAAAAATACTAGTCTTAGACCCACTCTTCACCCTTTCAAACCGGATGTAAAATTCAATCATATTGTGGTTGCTGCTACCTTGGGAAGCCTTTACTCTGAGGTCATTAATTAATCCTGTCACATTACACAATACCAAGTCTAATATAACCTGCTCTCTGGTTGGCTCCACAATGTGCTGCTCGAAAAAATGATCTTGAAAGCATTCTATGAACTCCTCATCCAGGCTACTACTGCCAATCTGATTTTTTAATATACCTTTATATGTAGATTAAAATCATCCATGACTATTGCTGTCCCTTGATCACAAGCACCTGGTGTTTCTTCATAGTATACTTTGTCCTACATTGTGGTTACTTTTAGGGGGCCTGTAGACCACTCCCACTAATGAATTCTTTCCTCTACTGTTCCTCATCCCTACCTAAACCGATTCTACATCCTGATCTTCTGAACCAAGGCCATCTCTATTGCACCAATGCCGTCCTTCATCAACTGTGCTACCCCATCCACCTTTACCTAGCTTCCTATTCTTCTTGAATATCATAGACACCTCAATATTCAGGATCCAATCTTTGTCATCCTGCAGCCATATCTCCATAATGGCCATCAGATCATATTTAATTATTTCAATGTGCGCTATCAATTCATTTACTTTGTTATGAATGCTACATGGATTCAGATGCAGAGCCTTTAGTTTTGTCTTTTGTTAGCTTTGTAACATCTAGTCTTGACTATTGGCATATTCTTAGATTGTATCTCTCTGTCCCATCTGGCTATTCTATGACCCTCATTGCCCATATTACTATTATGGTGGCCTGTCTTGAATCTACCCCTTGATTTGCCACATGTACCCAAGCTTGATCCCTCACACCCTTTGTTTAGTTTAAAGCCCTCTCTACTTCCCTAATTATGCGATTCGCAAGAACACACATCCCAGCATGGTTCAGGCGTAGACCGTCCCAACAGTACAACCCGCACTTTCCCCAGCACTGGTACCAGTGCCCCACGAACCGGAACCCACTTCTCCCACACCAGTCTTTGAGCCACACGTTCATCTCTCATTATCTTTGAGGTCCTGCTTCTTAATTTGGTACCTAGCTTCTCATATTGTCTACGCAGAACCTCCTTCCTTATCCTGCCTGTGTCATTGGTACCTACACGGGCCATGATGACTGGATCCCCCACCTGCCACTGCAAGTTCCTCTCCAGCCCTGAGCCAATGCGCCAAAACCTGGATCCAGGCAAGCAATAGAGCCTTCTGGACTCTCGCTCTTTGCTGCAAAGAACAGTATCAATACCCCTCACTATACTATCCCCTATTGCCACTACATTCCTGTTTGCTCCCCCAGCTTGAATGGCTCCCTGTGCCATGGCCATCCTGCTCATCCATCTTGCGGACCTCATTTTGATCCATACAGGTTGTCAGCATCTCAAACCTGTTTGACAATTGCAAAGTCTGAGGCTGCTCCATCACTGTCTGCTTGGTCCCATTACCTGTTTTACTCATGGTCACATCCTCCTGTCCCTCGCTGCTGACTAAAACAGATGGCCCTATTCTAAGGGGCGTGACGGTCTTCTGGAACAAAGTGCCTGGGTATTTCTCCCCTCTCCCTTACATTGCACATTGTCTGCAGTTCGGTCTCCAGATCAATAATCCTGATCCGGAATTCCTCTAACTGCTTACACTTTCTGCAGACGTGTTTGTCATGGATTGCTTTGGCATCCAAAAGCTGCCCCATTCCACAGCTGCAACAGAACACCTGTCCTGCCATTGTTACCTATAATATTTAGTTAACTTAATTACTCACTTAATTAACTTAAAAAAATTCCAATGTATACCTCTTTTCCTTGTGCACTGAATTCCCACGTGAACCTAATTCGCTACTCACTCAGTCTCTGTCTCACTCCGGCATAGTCACCTATCTCCTTGCGCGCCCCTTACTGATGAGAAAGGAGTTATTAGGAATGAAGCCATTTCTCAGCCAGATGAGAGGAAGGACTTTAAGAATCGCCTTAAAAAGGATTTTAAATCATCGGATTGTTACATGTATTAATTCATACAGGTTAAAGATTGTGACACTGCTGAGATGGACTGTTCAATGAAAAATGTGACAGCATGGGGGGAGAATGTTTCTTGTATGTAGTAAGTTAGTTAAAATGTGTAGAATGTTGTAAGTTATATTTTGGATATTGTTCAGGGAAGCACATCATGATAGTAAGAGTTTTTGTTTTCTTAGGGGGAAGGTGTTAGAATGACAAGGTTTAGAAAATTACGTTTTGGAACTGTCTCTTTAATTTAAGGTAAAATGAAGGGGGGCCATGTGACCTGTTTTGAAGTCTGCTTGACGACAGACCTGTGGCAGTTTAAGATCAAAGAGAGGTCCAGATTGTGTTACTAGGTAAGGTGTTCACAGTTGGGGACAATGACAGCAGTCTCTGAGTTCACAATGGGTAGACTGAGTCTCCCAAGTCCCAGGAAGGGTGTTGAAAGTATTGGGTTGTAAACAGTTGTGCTGTAAACTGTCCATTTACTTCTAAGATGAGAGAGTTGGGTCCAAGAATACCAATCAGCATTTCTACCTGGATGCAATGCTAATATATTTCATGTTGCCACAGAGTGCAAAGGAAGTCATTTTTGAGATCAGGTTACAGGCCCTCTACAAATCAATAAAGATCACACACAGACTATAGTTTTGTGTGGTCATCAGAAAGAAGAGGCTGCTTGGCTTTGCGTACTACCACAACCAGATGCAGGAGGGAGACGGTCTCTATTGGAACAGACGTATCCCACAACCATCTAAGGTTTCTGGGAGATTCTTCCTGGCATGGCTAGGGGGGAAGAATCATTGAGATAGGCTTAAGATAAAAGCAAAATAGTGCGGATGCTAGAAACCTGAAACAAAAACAGAAAAAGCTGGAAAAACTCAGGTCTAACAGCATCTGTGGAGAGAAAAAAAGCAGAGTTAACGTTTTGAATCCTTATGACTCTTCTTCAGAGCTCAAGAGAAGTAAAAATGTGATGAAATTTATACTGTTCAAGTGGGGTGGAGCAGGTGAAGCTGGATAGAAGGCCAGTGATAGGTGGAGGCAAAGGAGAGATTACCAGAAATGTCATGGAGAAAAGGACAAAGGAGTGTTAATGATAGTGGTACTGGCTAAAGGAGATGCCAATGGTGGCATTAAGGTCAGAAAGCAGAATGTAATAATAGCAGGACAAGGGTAAGCTCTCTGGAAAGAACAACATGAACAAGTAACAGATGGCCCTTGTGGGGGTAAGGTGGGGGGAGGGGACGGTGGTGGGAAAAAAGATTGAAAACAAGATAAAAGGTGGAGATAAAATAATGAATAAAAATGAAAATTAAAATGAATATTGAAAAAAGGGGATAAAAGGGCGTGAGGATGGAGGCGAGAGTTCATGGTCTGAGTTGTTGAACTCGATGTTAAGTCTGGAAGGCTGTAGAGTGCCTAATCGGAAGATGAGGTGCTGTTCCTCATTGTTTTATCCCCACCTTTTATCCTATTTTCAATCTCTTTTCCCACTACCGTCCCCTCCCCTCACCCCACCCCCACAAGGGCCATCTGTCACTTGTTCATGTTGTTCTTTCCAGAGTGTTTACCCTTGTCCTGCTATTATCACATTCTGATTTCTGACCTTAATGCCACCATCAGCACCTCCTTTAGGCAGTACAACTACCATTAACACCCTTTGTCCTTTTTTCCATGACATCTCTGGCAATCTCTCCTTTGCCTCCACTATCACTGGCCTTCTATCCAGCTTCACCTGCTCCACCCCCTTAAACAATATAAATTTCATTATATTTTTACTTCTCTAGCTCTGAAGAAGAGTCATAAGGACTCAAAATGTTAATTTTTTTTTTCTCTCCACAGATGCTGTTAGACCTGTCGAGTTTTTCCAGCATTTTCTGTTTTTGATTGAGATAGGCTTTACTGCTAGTAGTGAATTTAGGAAAATCTCTGAAAACTAAGGGAAACACCTGGAGGTGGTCACTCAGTTTTGCTACTAGCCCAAACGGGGATCCAGGAACCTATTGAAAGCTGGGAGCAACTGTGAACTGTTTACTATAAGGAGTGTAATTCCGTAGAGAGTGCGATGTGTGATAATTATAGAAGGGGAACATTCCTTTCTCTAGATTAAAGTATAAGTTGCCCACGAAAAGACAGTAGTGTTTAGTCAATAATGCTTTTAGTTATTTGTTACAGTAAAAATCATGAAATATGAAATCTTGTTAAACCATCCTTTTCAGCTATTAACTAGAAGGTTGAATTTCTTTTAAAGCATTAGTGGTCTCTTCAAGGATCGTAACAAGGAGTGAAGTGTGGCAAATCGATGAAAATGGTTTGGTTGAAATGGTGAAGAGGGGGGAAAGTGTGTTTCTGAGCAACAGTCAATACATAGGTTAGAATTTTGGTGAATGGCAGCTTTATAATTTTAGGGGACAGTTTTATATTTGGGTGGAATTTTAGGTGGAGGATTGCCCATAAACTGGTTAAATTATACACTAGCATGTATAGTGAATAGTTTCACTATGTTATAGAACGAAGCGCATTTAATACGTATTGTAAATCAATAGTAAAGCATAAACTCATCATCATAGCATACCACTGTATGATGACAGACTTCCAGATTCTAGACTTCTATAATTCCTCACCTGTTGATGTTTTAAAATTGTAGGTTGGGATAATTCTACACTATTCTACCCTTGCCACTATCCTGTGGGTTGGTGTTACAGCACGAAATATTTTAAAACAGTTGACAAGGAAAGCAAAGAGATGTCAGGATCCTGAAGAGCCCCCTCTCCCGCCTCGGCCAATGCTCAGGTGAGAAAGTTTGTTCATATTTCACAAGCTCTGATGTATGATTGGTTTCAGAATTTTGTACTTCTTCATACAGAAGTTTGAAGACTTCATTTTTTTTTACACTAGAATCCTTTTCAAGGGGTTGCTTTCATCGTTGGAAGACACATTAACTTTGCACTTGAGTTTATTCATTTCAGACAAGAATGTTTTTTGGAGTTCACCTTATGATCTTACTTTGACTGTTTTAAGCAATGCACTTTTCAAAGAGAACCATTTGATATCAGGTATGTGTCTGTGTATGCATGTGGATAGGTTCAGTCTTGATTCTACGTCATCTGAAAAACACATTCTTGGAACAGTTGGAAAGCTATATTAGAAGATATTGAGCTCAATCAAGACAAATGAAACAATGGATGAGAATAGGGTAAAATTGTAGAGGAAAATAAAATTGTAAATTAGATTTAGAATCATTTGACAACTAATGATTTGAAGAAAATATGAAAAGAAAAAAAATCAACAAAACATGATGCAGGCTGCAAGTAATTGAGAGAATTTTTTTTTTTTAAAATATGCAGTTACATATTTTTATAGGAATGGGTTTTGCATTAATAAGGGCCTGAGTACTAAGGAGTCCACAAACTTTTAAATATCATATACTTGGCATATAGAGTTCATTAATAAGGTAATACAGCACTTGCTCATTGAATGTAAAAGTGTTAATTTTTGATGTCTATCAACTATCATTTGTGGTTCTAATTATTTTTTCAGACTTACCAGTTTGATCCCAGGAGATGTGCATGATTTTAAAAGCAATAATGTGCGGAGCTTTTAAAACTGTTTTTGTATTATTTTGTAAAATATTTTAAAATTAAAATAAACTAAAATTTGAAGACTATAAACTAAAGCCAATATTTAATGCTCTACACAAATTCCAAAACTTCTGTATTTTCATGATCCCTGTTTCAAAAAGTAGCTAAATATTAATTAAGTATGCATAATTTTATATAATGTGACCAAATTTACTTCCCTTAAGCATTAACAGTGTCTCCATCAACACCTGTAAAGAACTTCATGGTGTGTTTGACATCTAAGTATAAAACTTCTATAAATTCTCCTCTTAGTCACATTGTTTCCACACTGCACCTGAGATGTCACTTACTTGGCTGAACCAGTAGCATATTGTATTCAGTAGTGGAATTCATTCTGGGGAGCCCACCTGAATCAACTGGCAGACTGCTTAAATATGAAAATTAAAATCATACACTGTTCCTAAGACTTGATTGCAATTTTCTGATACAGTTTTTGCAGAGCATGCAGACTTTGTTCCAGGTGTTTGAGGGGCCTAACCAACTTTGCTTTTCAGAAAATAATTCTGAAAATAAAAATTAACTGAAAACACTGCTCGTGATCAGTCAAACTTGTCCAAGAAAATTTTTTTTTGGTGGATCCTAATGGAGCAGGAGTGCTAGCCCACTCAAGGCCTTCCTATCCTAGACTACAGGCTGGCCTAGGGTTAGGATTAGAAAGCGATGATTTCCTGCCCTCCCAAAACCATGTCGTGCACTTTCCGCAATTTCTTAGTGGTATGTTAATGAGGCCCAGGTCGCATAATGTTCCGGACCTATGTCAGTACCAATGGCAGTGCTAGAGTCATTCTACTAACATTCTGGTCAGAAGTCAAAGATATCTGTTGTGATACCCTCAAACTGGTTTTAAAGATGGCTCAGACTTTCCTTCTGTTAAAAGAAGTACAATATTAGATGATGCACATTGGAAAGGGAGATTACAATATTTTGGAACTATTCCATATACGTAGAATTATATAGAATTTTGATTATTTAATTAAAGAGTAGGAAATATTTGAGAAGAAAACATGTAATTTTGTAGTAAATTACTAAATGCAGGATGGATAAACTAACCCAAGGTTAAGAGGGGCTGAAACATACAATAAATCTAAAAATAAACTTAATATGCTGGAAATATCTGGCAGGTTCATCAGCTTCTGAAAGGGAATGAAGAAAAAATAACATTTTAAATTTGAATCATCTTCAATTCTAACTTGTATTTCAGCATTACCTATTTTTATTTCAGATCTCCAGTATCTTCTTTTCATCCCTGCAGACAATAAACTGACTGGTTACCGAATAGTGTAAAACATGTAGATACTAATTATTTTGATGCTAATCTATTTATTTAAGAATTAGAATAATCTGTACTTGTTGTGGAGACTAAATCTAAGAGCCATTAATATAAAATGGATACTAATAATCCAATAAGGAATTCAGGAGAAACTTTTTCGCCCAGAGGATGTGGAACTCACCATCATAAGTAATGGTTGAGGTGAAAGGTATTGATGCATATAAGGGGAATCTAGATAAACACATAGGGAAGAAAGAAATATAAGGCTTTGATAGAGTTAGATGAAATGGGGTCAGGGAAGGCTTGCATGGAGCTAATGCCAGCTTGGACCTCTTGGGACAAACATCTTGTTTTTGTGCTTTATATTAAATAATTGCATACTGAACAGTCTCTCATTATTGTAATCCCTTTCCAATGTGCATCAGTCTATTGTAAAGCAATATGCTGCCTACACATTGAGCTACAAGTTAGTTGAAAATTAAATTAATGCAAGTCCATCAATGTTCCCTACAAAACAAAAATAAAAATACCTGGAAAAACTCGAAACGTTAACTGTCTTCCTCTCCGCAGATGTTGTCAGACCTGCTGAGTTTTTCCAGGTATTTTTATTTTTGTTTTGGATTTCCAGCATCCGCAGTTTTTTTGCTTTTATCTTAATGTTCCCTACAACTTCTGTTTGTTGTGCGCGGCCAATTTGATGCACTGCATGGCCCCTTTAAGATTGATGTACAGCCGTACCTTTGCACATCTTTGAGGGAGTGTTTCTTGTGCGTGTTCTCTTTGTTCCCTGCATGGCACATTCCCAATTGCTACAATGACCACAAACCTACACAGCTTAAAGGGAACATTGATGTCCATTACTCGCTTAATTATCAGAGATCAGAGAATTTCATTATATGTTGAGCAATAATTAAAATGTTACCATAATGTGATAAAATCAGGTAATACCTAAAATCAATGGATAAGCACTACTAATCTTACTAGCAATATTTGAAATTCTTCCAACATTATTATATCACTGACTAGTTTAAAAAAGCCTTACCTATCGTGAACAGTTATGTTTGAAAACCAGACTTGCAGTTGTTTAACACCTTTCCTCTTGATTATGTCTTTTTAGGTTCTATCTCATTGGTGGAGGAATTCCTATCATCGTCTGTGGCATTACAGCTGCAGCTAATATTAAAAACTATGGAAGTAAAGTAAATGCGCCATAGTAAGTACTCTGCTCGTTTTTTAGATTGTTCTCAGTAGACATTGTTGGATAGAGTTCAAGATGGAGTTGGGAAGAGGTGAAAAAATTCTTGAAAGGTGATGTTGATAAATGCTGTGTCAAACAGAGCATATCTTACTGGAGTCTATTTGGGGATGAATTCAATATCTTCCATTATTTTGGAACCTGCTTTTTACTTCTGAAGAAACTTTTGGAATGTTTGACAAATTTATTAGCAATGACTTTAAAACTAAAACCTAGGTGTGGAGAGACCTGAAACTGCTTATTTTGTTTCTGATATCGTGGATGTTCTATTGTGGTTATTTACCGGACTAGCAACTCAGAAGTAATGAGTTTAAATTCTATCATGGCGATCTTAAAATTGAATTCAGTTAATCTGGATTTGTGGCCTAGAAAGGGTGACCATGAAAGCTGCTGTTCTATCAAAACCCACTGATTCTCAAGGGAAGTGAATCTGCTTCCCTTACCCAGTTTGACACACTTCTGAATCCACAAGATATGGTTGACTGGTCATGAACTTATGGCAACTAGGGATGGGCAATAATAAATTCCCGCTTGCAATTCTAAATATGAATAAAGAAGTGTATAAGTTGCATGATAAATATTACTAATAATGATGGAAGGATTTCATATACTCAGTAAGGCTTGAACATTGAAATTAACTCTCTCAAAAATCAACTTTTTTTTAAATAGATTCTATGCTTCCTGTGGCTGTCCTTTTAAGGAGAGCTGGTTATGCTGCTTAAAGCCTGATATCAGTGGGTGAAATGTCCATCGACCACACTTCACCCACTGGTCAGTCAGAATTGTATGGGGTCCTGCGACTGAT
Source organism: Cetorhinus maximus (assembly GCF_964194155.1). Classification (NCBI taxonomy): domain Eukaryota; kingdom Metazoa; phylum Chordata; class Chondrichthyes; order Lamniformes; family Cetorhinidae; genus Cetorhinus; species Cetorhinus maximus. The sequence goes on along the minus strand of NC_135879.1, from coordinate 114,116,028 downwards.
TTAGGATTTGATTTGCATATTACAATTGGCCCTGAAATATACCGACACCTGTCTCAGTTCATCTGCTGCTGAAGCTCTCATTCATACTTCTGTTATCTCTGAACTTGACTATCCCATTGCACGCCTGACTTGTCTCCCATATTCTGGCCTCATAAACCTAAGGCCATCCAAAACTGCTGCCCTGTTGTTTTTCTTTGTTCAATTATACGAAATGGGCATCGCTGACTCGGCCAACATTTATTCCCCATCCCTAATTGCCCTTGAGAACTTGGTGGTGAGCTGCTATCTTGAACCTCCACAGCCCCTGTGGCGTAGGTGCACCCACAGTGGCGTTAGTGGATTTTAATCCAGTGACGATGAAGGAACGGTGATACATTTCCAAATCAGGAAGGTGAGAGGCTCTGAGGGGAGCTTCCAGGTGGTGGAGTTCCCATGTGTCTGCCGCCCTTGTCCTTCTAGGTGAAAACCATAGACCATAAGACATAGGAGCAGAAATTAGGCCATTCGGCCCATCAAGTCTGCTCCGCCATTCAATCATGGCTGATAAGTTTCTCAACCCCATTCTCCCGCCTTCTCCCTGTAACCTTTGATCCCCTCTGATCCAGAACCTATCTATCTCCGTCTTAAATACACTCAATGACCTGGCCTCCACAGCCTTCTGTGGCAATGAATTCCATAGATTCACCACTCTCTGGCTAAAAAAGTTTCTCCTCTTCTCTGTTCTAAAAGGTCTTCCCTTTACTCTGAGGCTGTGCCCTCAGGTCCTAGTCTCTCCTACTAATAGAAACATCTTCCCCATGTCCACTCTATCCAGGCCTTTCAGTATTCTGTAAGTTTCAATCAGATCCCCCCTCATCCTTCTAAACTCCATCGAGTATAGACCCAGAGTCCTCAAACGTTCCTCATATGTTAAGCCTTTCATTCCTGGGATCATTCTCATGAACCTCCTCTGGACCCTCTCCAGGGCCAGAACATCCTTCCTGAGATACAGGGCCCAAAATTGCTCACAATATTCTAAATGTGGTCTGACCAGAGCCTTATAAAGCCTCAGCAGTACATCCCTGCTTTTATATTCCAGTCCTCTCGAAATAAATGACAACATTGCATTTGCCTTTCTAACCACCCACTCAACCTGCAAGTTAACCTTAAGAGAATCCTGGACTAGGACTCCCAAGTCCCTTTGCACTCCAGATTTCTGAATTATCTCCCCATTTAGAAAATAGTCTATGCCCTATTCTTCCTACCAAAGTGCATGACCTCACACTTCCCCACGTTGCATTCCATCTGCCACTTCTTTGCCCATTCTCCTAACCTGTCCAAATCCTTCTGCAGCCTCCCTGCCTCCTCAATACTACCTGTCCCTCCACTTTTCTTTGTATCATCTGAAAACTTAGCCAGGATGCCCCCAGTTCCTTCATCTAGATCATTAATGTATAAAGTGAAAAGTTGTGGTCCCAACACTGACCCCTGCGGAACTCCACTAGTCACCGGCCGCCGTCCTGAGAAGGATCCCCTTATCCCCACTCTCTGCCTCCTGCCAGACAACCAATCTTCTATCCATGCTAGTACCTTGCTTCTAACACCATGGGCTCTTATCTTACTGAGCAGCCTCCTGTGCGGCACCTTGTCAAAGGCCTTCTGCAAGTCCAAGTAGATAACATCCATTGGCTCTCCTTTGTCTAACCTACTCATTACCTCTTCAAAGAATTCTAACAGATTTGTCAGGCATGACCTCCCCTTGATGAAACCATGCTGACTTTGCCCGATTTTACCATGCACTTCCAAGTATTCTGAAATCTCATCCTTAATAATGGACTCTAAAATCTTACCAACGACCAAGGTCAAGCTAATCGCCCTGTAATTTCCCGTCTTTTGCCTCACTCCCTTCTTAAACAGGAGGGTTACATTAGCGATTTTCCAGTCCTCTGGGACCCTCCCTGACTCCAATGATTCCTGAAAGATTACCACTAACGCCTCCACTATCTCTTCAGCTATCTCCTTCAGAACTCTAGGGTGTAATCCATCTGGTCCAGGTGATTTATCCACCTTCAGACCTTTCAGTTTTCCTAGCACCTTCTCCTTGGTAATGGCTACCATACTCACCTCTGCCCCCCGACTCTCTTGAACTTTGGGGATGTCACTCGTATCTTCCACTGTGAAGACTGACGCAAAGTACTTATTCAGTTCTTCCGCCATTTCTTTGTTCCCCACTGCTACTTCTCCAGCGTCATTTTCCAGCAGCCCAATGTCCACATTTGCCTCTCTCTTACCCTTTATATATCTAAAAAAAAAACTCTTGCAATTTTCTTTTATATTACTGGCTAGTTTACCCTCATATTTAATCTTCTCCCTCCTTACTTTTTTAGTTGTCCTCTGTTGGTCTTTGTAGGCTTCCCAATCCTCTGCTTTCCCACTGCTCTTCGCCGCATTGTATGCTTTCTCTTTAGCTTTTGTGCTGCCCCTGATTTCCCTTGTCAGCCATGGGTGCCTCGTCCTCCCTTTAGTATGCTTCTTCTTCCTGGGGATGAATTTTTGCTGTGTCTCCCAAATTACTCCCAGAAACTCCTGCCATTGCTGTTCCACTTTCTTTCCTGTTAGGCTCATCTCCCAGTCAATTCTGGCCAGCTCCTCCCTCATGCCTCTGTAGTTGCCTTTATTCAACTGTAATACCGTTACATCTGATTCCAGCTTTTTCCTCTCAAATTGCAGTGTAAATTCTATCATATTATGGTCACTTCCTCCTAAGGGTTCCTTCACCTTAAGCTCCCTTATCAAATCTGCCTCATTACACATCACTAAATCTAGAATTGCCTGTTCCCTAGTGGGCTTCACCACAAGCTGCTCCAAAAAGACATCTCGTAGACATTCCACAAATTCCTTTTCTTGGGATCCACTACCAACCTGATTTTCCCAGTCTACCTGCATATTGAAATCCCCCATGATCACTCTAACCTTGCCTTTCTTACACACCTTTTCTATCTCCTGGTGTATCTTGTCCCCCACATCCTGACTACTGTTCGGAGGCCTGTACATAACTCCCATTATGCTTTTTTTTTACCTTTGTGGTTCCTCAACTCTACCCACACAGATTCTACATCATCTGACCCGACATCATTTCTTGCTATCAATTTAATTTCATTTCTTACTGACAAAGCAACCCCACCCCCTCTGCCAACCTGCCTATCTTTTAGATAGGATGTATATCCTTGGATATTTAGCTCCCAGTCCTGATCCCCTTGCAGCCATGTCTCCATAATGCCCACCACATCATACCTGCCAATTTCAATCTGCGCCACAAGCTCCTTTACCTTATTTCGTATACTGCATGCATTCAGATACAACACCTTCAGTCCTGTATTTCCCATACCCTTTCTCATTGTTGTCCCTTTATCTGATGTGCTTGAAGTTAGATTCCTAGCCCTTTCCAAACACTGTCCTATTTTGTGTTCTGGAGACTTTAATAGCCTCTCCTGGGCTCTCCTTTCTTTTCAGTTTTTTCATAATTTTCCATGAAGTTGAATCCACCCCCCCACACCCTAACCTGCTGCTTTGTTCCCCATTAGTTATACTACTTAGAGTTTTTCCCTTCCCTCCCCCCTGACTTTCTAGTTTAAAGTCCTGTTGACCACCCTATTTACCTTTTTCGCTAGAACATTGGTCCCAGATCGGTTCAGGTGGAGACCGTCCCAACGGTACAGATCCCTCCTGTTCCAATACTGATGCCAGTGCCCCACGAAATAGAACCCCTCTTTCCCGCACCACTCCTTTAGCTACATGTTTACTTCCCTTATTCTCGCGTCCCTATGCCAATTTGCACGTGGCTCGGGTAGTAATCCGGAGATTATAACCCTTGAGGACCTGTTCTTTAATTTAGTTCCTAGTTCCTGATAATCCCCAAACAGGTCCTCTTTCCTAGTCTTACCTATGTTATTTGTCCTGTCGTGGACCACAACAACTGGATCCTCCCCCTCCCTCTCTCAATATCATTTCAAGCCGGTCAGAGATGTCCCTCACCCTGGCACCGGGTAGGCACATACCATGCGGGACTCTCGATCCTGCTTACAAAGGAAGCTATCAATTCCCCTAATTATAGAATCCCCTACAACTACCACTTGTCTTTTTGCTCCCCCCTCTTGAATGGCCTCCTGTGCCACGGCACCATGGTCAGCTGGCTCATCCTCCCTACAACCCTCTTCCTCATCCACACAGGGAACAAGTACCTCGTACCTGTTGGACAAGGTCAAGAGCTGAGGCTCCTCTGTTCCTGAACACAGGATCCCTCTACCTGCCTCACTTGCAGTCACACCCTGCTGACCCTGACCACTGACTGGACTTGAGGTACTTAATCTACCGGGTGTGACCGCCTCCTGATACAAAGCGTCCAGGTAACTCTCCCCCTCCCGGATGTGCCACAGCGTCCAGTGCTCAGACTCCAGCTCATCAATTCTGAGTAACGGTTGTGGGTTTGGAAGGTGCTGCCTTAGGAACCTTGGTGATTTTCTGCAGTGCAGAAAATATACATACTGCTGCTACTGTTTGACGCTGGTGGTGGAGGGTGTGAATGTTGGTGGATGGGGTACCAATCAAGCGGGCTGCTTTGTCCTGGATGGTGCCGAGCTACTTTAGTGTTGTGGGAGCTGCACTCATCTAGGCAAGTGGAGAGTATTCCATCACACTCCTGACTTGTGCCTTGTAGAAGATGGACAGGCTTTGTGGGGTCAGGAGGTGAGTTACTCGTCGCACAATTGCTAGCCTCTGACCTGCTCTTGTACCCACAGCATTTATATGGCTAGTCCAGTTTCTGGTCATTGGTAACCCCCAGGATGTTGATAGTGGAGGATTCAGTGATGATAATGCCATTGAACATCAAGGGGCAATGGTTAGATTCTCTCTTGTTGGAGATGGTCATTTTCTGGCTCTGGAGGAGGCCCAGATGGATCATCCACTTAGCACTTCTGGCTGACGATTATTGCCAATGTTTCAGCCTTATCTTTTGCACCAATGTGCTGGGCTCCTCCAGCATTAAGGATGGGGATATTTGTGGAGCTGCCTCCTCCAGTGAGTTGCTTCATTGTCCGCCACCATTCATGACGGAATGTGGCAGGACTGCAGAGCTTAGATCTGATCCATTGGATTGCTTAGCTCTATCACTTGCTGATTATGCTGTTTGGACTTGGTGAAGCTACAACATAGGACTCTGTGTTGTAGCTTCACCAAGTTGACACCACATTTTTAGGTATGTCTGGTGGTGCTCCTGGCATGCCCTCCTGGACTCTTCTTTGAACCAGGGTTGATCCCCTGACTTGGTGGTAATGGTAGAGTGGGGGATATGCTGGACCATGAGGTTACAGATTGTGGTTGAGTACAATTCTGCTGCTGCTGATGGCCTACAATGCCTCATAGTTGCCCAATCTTGAGTTGCTAGATCTGTTCGAAATCAATCCCATTTAGCACAACAAGATGTAGGGTGTCCGCAATGTAAAGACGGGACTTTGTCTTCACAAGGGCTGTAGTCACTCCTACCGATACTGTCATGGACAAATGCACTTTCAGCAAGCAGGTTGGTGAGGATGAGGTCGAGTATGTTTTCCCCTCTTAGAACCATAGAACACTACAGCACAGAAAACAGGTCATTTGGCCCTTCTAGTCTGTGCCAAAATATTATTCCGCTAGTCCCCTTGACCTGCACCTAGTCCATAACCCTCCAGACCTCTCCCACCCATGTATCCATCTAATTTATTCTTAAAACTTAAGAGTGAGCCCGCATTTACCACGTCAGATGGTAGCTCGTTCCACACTCTCACCACTCTCTGAGTGAAGAAGTTCCCCCTAATGTTCCCCCTAAACCTTTCCCCTTTCACCCTAAAGCCACGTCCTCTCGTGTTTATTTCTCCTAATCTAAGTGGAAAGAGCCTACTCACATTTACTCTGTCTATACCCCTCACAATTTTGTAAACTTCTATCAAATCTCCCCTCATTCTTCTACGCTCCAAGGTATAAAGTCCTAACCTGTTTAATCTTTCCCTGTAACTCAACTCCTTAAGACCTGGCAACATCCTAGTAAATCTTCTCTGCACTCTCTCAATCTTACTGATATCCTTCCTGTAGTTAGGCGACCAGAATTGAACACAATACTCCAAAGTTGGCCTCACCAATGTCTTATACAACCTCACCATAACATCCCAACTCCTATACTCAATACTTTGATTTATGAAGACCAGTATGCCAAAAGCTTTCTTTACAACCTTGTCTACCTGTGACGCCACTTTCAGGGAATTATGTATCTGAACTCCCAGATCCCTTTGTTCCTCCACACTCCTCAATGCCCTACCATTTACTGTGTTTCTTGTGGTTACCTCACCACCTGCCACAGACCCTGTCCGGCAGCTATGTCCTTCATTCCTTTTTATTGACTTTGTAGTGGTTTGGCACAACTGAGTAGCTTGCTGGAACATTTTGGTGGGCAGTTAAGAGTCAGCCACATTACTGATGATCTGGAGTCACATGTAGGCCAGACGAGGTGAGGATGCCAGATTTCCTTCCCTAAAGGACATTAGTTTCTACGAATGGTCATCATTGGACTTTCATTTCCAAATTTTTATTGAATTCAAATTCCACCATCTGCCATGGTGGGATATGAACCCAGGCCCCCAAAGCATTACACTGGGTCTCTGGATTATCAGTCCAGTAACAATACCACTACGCCATCGCCTAACCCGTTCACCCGTCACCTGTGACTCACTGACCTACATTAGCTACCAGTTAAGCACCATATTGATTTTAAAATTCTCATCCTTGTTTTCAGATCTCTCCATGGCCATGACCACCCCACCACCCCTTTCTACCTCTGCAGCCTCCTCCAGCCCTACAAGCCTCTGAGAAATTTGTGCTACAGCAGTTCTGGCCTCTTGCACATCTGAGAAATTTGTGCTACAGCAGTTCTGGCCTCTTGCACATCCCTGATTTTAATCGTACCACCGTTGGTAGCCGTGCCTTCGGCTGCCAAGGTCTTAAACTCTGGAGTTATCTCCCTAAACCTCTTTGTTTCCCTCCTTCTCTTTCCTCCTTCAAAACATTCCCTAAAACCTACCTCTGCTCTAATATCATCTTATGTGTCTTGTTGTCAAATTTTGTTTGATAACACCTCCTATGAAGCGTCTTGGGTTGTTTTATTAAGCTAAGAATGCTATATAAATAGTTGTTTCTCAACAATCATGTCTTTTCTGTATTTAGCTCTCCTCTCCAAAGTGAACAGTAGTCACAGGGAAACTTATAAAATATGTTTAAATACAATTTTAAGGAAAAATTGTACAGAAGATAGAATAGAATTCACATCTGCAGTATCTCAAAACCAGCAAACTTGGAACCAAGTCCATGCCGGATTTCGGATGTTGCTGGTTTTGGGGTCGGGTGGTTTGGGCCAGGTCGGTTTGGGCAGATTGGGCCGAGTCAGGTCGGGTGGGTTCACGGGTCACTCAGACCATTTGGAGCGCAGGAACAGTACAGAGTGCGAAGCCAATATATAGTCTGGCGCGCCACCACACCAATGCAGCACCTAGCCATACAAACCAGTAAGTCATTTTATTTATGAAATAAGAAATAAAATTCATGCACGGTAGTTTGCTGAAATGCCCAGTATTTGGGCATCCACTTTTCAGATAGCCAGATTTAAGACACTGTACCTGTATTACACAGAAATAAAGTTAGATAAAATGATAGATGGAAAAACAGAAGTGTTTTTAATATAGTGATTAATATTATTGTAATAAAGCTACTACTGACATTTGAGAAGCTTTATTATTGGAATTTGCATGTTTGCTTTAATGTTGTACATGCACTACCTAGTTTAGGACTAAGATGTACAGACCAGGAAGGTCCCATTTTCTGTCCTCAGCACAAAAAGAGCTAGCTTTTTTTTTAACCAGACTGAGAGTATGATGGTATAATTCATCTCCACTCATCTGGCTTTTGAGAGGAATGTCAACAACGATTTTCACTGTCTCATGGCTACTGCTGCAATAATGAATTCTTGCTCAAAGCATATCTAAAAAATAGAAAAATACCCCAAAACATCAGTAGCATAAAGAAAAATGGATGTCACACCAAAGATTAGTAGGGGTTAATAAACATTTGGTCGAGGAAGCTGTTCAAAGGGGGATTTTGAAGGAAGAGTGTGAGATGAACCGGCAAAGTGGTTCACAGATAATTCCAGGGAAATGAGACCTAGGGAGCTGAAGGTACGATCCGTGATTGAGGGATGAAGTGAAAGAAGATGCACAAGAGAAAGAGACTGGAGTTGAAACAAATGAAGTGATTAGGTGGAATGTTGTGGCCGGGTGGGCGGGGAGCAGTGGAGTAGGTTAGTGAGATAGGAAGGTGGTTTGGGGGATGGTTTAAAGATGAGGATTAGAATTTCATTTGAGGTACTGGGGACTGGGAGACAATGTAGGCCAGCAAGGAATTAAGTGATGTGCAACTGGAGTTCATGTGTGGTACAATATAAGCCACAGAGCGTTAAAAGAGCTGGAATTTATGAATGATTGAGTTTAAGAGGCCAGAGAAGAGCCTATCAAGTCCAGAGAGTTTGAAAGTATGTATGGATGATTTTGTGCAACATGGCATATGGAGGGTGTCCATGTAGATATTGAGTGAGGCTCTGATGCAAAAATTGCTGGCAACGCACTATCCTGGCTAATGTTTAAACTTATTTTTGTGTCTGAATATACTTCAGAATTTTTACAAGGGGAACTTGCATCATCTAGTGGTGGTCAATGTATACTGCACAAATCATGATAGTTTTATGAATGGGGAGGTGAACATGGCTATTTTTCATTTTGCTGACTGTGCATAACACTGGCATTGTGGATTGACCATCCATTACAAAAACCACCCAATTTTCTTTGGCCATTTATTTCAACAGAAATTAAAGTTGGATGATATTTCTAAAATAGACAGCTAATCCACGTCAAAATACTCCAGATGCTCAAAATCTGAAATAAAAATAGAGGCCATTCTTTTTGATTCTCCCAGTTTTTCCATCTCTGTTGTATCTGTTCTAATGTTGCTACCTTTTCACACTATCACAGACCTTCCCTTTTGTCCCTCTCACCCTCCCTACTTCCCCTGCCTCTGTACTTGCTTAAAACCTGTTAAATCTCTTAACTTTTTCCAGTTCTGACAAAAAGTCTTCAACCTGAAACGTTAACTCTGTTTCCTTCTCCACAGCTTCTGTCTGACCTGCTAAGTATTTTCAGTATAATCTTTTATTCTAGCCAATTCACAACACCAATTTTACACTGGGGAAACACGTTTAAAATCTGTGCACACTATTTCAGCATTAAACGTTTACAGAAAGACTATGCCTGTTGCTGAGGATTTATCGAGGCTTCATTCGTCTTAATATGAGAAGAATTAAAATGCATTATTCTATAGCCTTGCAGTAAAACAATTTTTTAATGTCATGTGTGACAATTTGCAATTTATTCTGTCAGATCAACATTTTAATTCTGGAAAAATATGATATTTTCAAACAAATGCAATGCAAGCAAAAATAAAATATTAAAAGATAAAGTGCTAGATAGCCTACTGTTAACATGATAATCATCATTCTTTGAATGAAGTCACATCTTTTTGACACCTAGAGCTGTTTGAGCAATTACAAGCTGGTTGTTTGATGGTAGGATGTAATTGTAGTCTTATTGCCACCCCTCTAACTAAGGGAGATTAGGTTATGACCAGAGGGGGAATCAACATCTTGCATTTTATTGCAACATTTAAACGAGATTGAGTTTGAAGACTTGTAGACCCATCTGAGTGGCTGGCATATATAAGATTATCTTTCCCATGTGATTGTCTCTCTCCCTTCCTGCTCCACATATACACACACATACATACCTGACTACCATTATTAAAAAATCCATATAATGCGTCTGTAATGGGTTACTTTCTCACTGCTTCCCCATATTATCAATCAGCCATGTACTATTTTTGATACATTTCTCTGTTTCTGGCAATTGACAAACTGTTCAACAGATAAAAGTACAGTACTGTCTGTTCACAGACAAAATAACTCTCCCCTCAAGACTCCATTCTGAATTATAGACTGCAAAGATAAGGAATTAGTGTCACCGTGATTGCCTCCATTCCAAAGCCCACAGATGTATCATGTTTTGACACGTAACTTAACTTCCCGTGTGATTATTTTGCTTGCGGTTGCCGGTGGGGGCGGGGGGGGGGGCACATGTAGTGGTTGTCGATCAGAAAAACAAAATCATTTTAAGCCAGATTTTGCTGAACTTTGTGTTTTAAAATAATGGATTTCTCCACTTTGAAAATCTTAAACTAAGATTTTGTTCGTTTTTGGCAGTGCATTGTTTTGTGAGTTTATCCAAATCCTTTTACTAAATTGGGATGTATAGTTGAATTCAATTGCTCTGAACTCCTATTCTAACAGAATAATATTTCATGTTTGTGTCTTGCAGCTGTTGGATGGCTTGGGAACCAAGTTTAGGGGCATTTTATGGACCTGTGGGCTTTATCATCTTCGTAAACTGCATTTATTTTCTAAGCATATTTGTGCAGCTTAAACAGCACCCAGAGCGGAAATATGAACTAAAGGAAGCAGCAGAAGAACATCAGCGTCTGGCAAGCACAGACCATGGAGAGTCTCATGTTAATGATTCAACCTCAACATCACAGGCAAACTGTTCTGTAGTTTCCTCCTCTGCACTGGAGAATGAGCACACATTCCAAGCACAACTGCTTGGTGCGTGTTTATCGTTGTTTATGTATATTGCCCTGTGGGTATCTGGTGCACTAGCAGTTTCCCAGTACTATCCTATGGACCTTATTTTTAGCTGTCTGTTTGGAGCCACAGCTTTGAGCCTAGCTGCATTTCTTATACTTCACCATTGTATTGGCAGAGAAGATGTACGACTATGTTGGATGACAACATGCTGTCCAGGGAGGAGTACTTACTCCATGCAAGTTAATGTTCAGCCTATGGATTCAAGTCATGCCAATAGAGAAACCCCAAAACTTACCAACAGTAGTGCAGAGTCCTCTTGTACAAATAAGACTGCATCGAGCAATAACAAACTATTTCCAGGATGTAAACTGACTAATCTTCATGCTGCAGCAGTACAGAACCAGATTGTTCCTTTGGCAAGTAACATATCAACGCAACTTGACAACAGCCTTACAGAACATTCAATGGACAATGATCTAAAGATGCATGTGGCTCCTGTCGAAGTGCCGTACCGTTCTAATGGACAAGTAAACAGGCATCATAAAAACCGGACTAGGGCACACCAAACTCATCGACACAGCAGGCTGACTGTGTTACGAGAGTATGCATATGATGTGCCTACAAGTGTAGAAGGAAGTGTGCACAATAGCCAGCCAAGGAGTAGACACAGTAACCATGAGAGTCATCATGGAAGTAGGAGGTCCCGCTCTGCCTTTAGAGAACGCCATCAAAGCCACAACCAACCTGATAATAGTGATGTCAGTTACACACTGACACAATGCAATCAAAATGTAGTAAAGGATGGAGTCAGTAGTAGTAAAGACAGCCTGCAACAGCCCATAGTGGTCGAACTTGAGAACCATAAATCTTATGGCCTTAATTTGGCTAGTCAAAATGGACTGCTGAAAGGCAGTGGCCTAGATGTCCCTTTGCTAAATGCAGACAGCACTGGAAACATCAGAACTGGATTTTGGAGAAACGAAACTACTGTGTAGTTTGCAAAAATTCTAATTTTTAAAAAATAAAACTGTGACATGCATTCCTTTTCAGTTAAAATTATTGTAAAAAATGTTTACAAAATTGTTTTACGTTGTAACGAAACCGAAGGTACAATCTAATATCTGATATGTGAAGCTTTAATTTGCTTGTATCTCATTTTATACCTTTTTCAACAACCCAAATTTCTCAATCAATTGTGTGAAGAGACACTGAGAGCAGTTTCTGTTTTGATAGCATTTAGTCCTGTTTTGTTTCACAGTACTGGATGTTCTTAAACTTATACATAAAATTGCATGAAAAATGGAGTTCAGCATTGGCTATATCTAGGTCTGGATATGTAATTTTCTACATAATAAAAGGTTTGCCTTGTGACAGGAGTAGAAGAGTTACAGCGTGTTTGAGAAAGTGAAATTGATTCAGCATTTTTTTTTAATAGCTTTGCTCTCAATTTGTAACATTACAGATACATTTTGACAAACTTATGCTCTTAACTATTTTATAGTTAGTTTTGCCTTTTACCTGATGGGTTTTGTGGGTGAATACATATATGGTGTGATTCTGACGTAAAGACCAGAAAGGCCCTAGGTTAGTGCTGAGGTAGCTGAACTCAGCCAATCTAGAAGTGATGGTACTGAAATTGTTTTAAATGCTCCCTGAGAAAAATGGAAAAGGACGAATCAGTAGGATTTTTGCTGCTGGCTGCTACTCTCTGACTCTTTTTGGAAAGTTAGTGTTTGAAGACATCTGATAAGATCAAGTTCAGGTCAGTCATGGCCAAATAGCCTGCCAACACGTAAATGACTACTTGAGAAAATTACTAGAGAATTGTGGCCCATGGAACCATATAAATGAGCAATCTTTGGAGAGGAAAAGGGATCACACTCAAAGTCCAAAGTTGAACATGTATGTCTATTTTCTCTTTTCTTTCTACCTCTCTTTCAGATCACTTGGAAACCTGCACCTCTGCTCGGAGGTTCTCAATAATGGCACAGCTAGCTAAGATCAGGAATCTGAGTGCGGCATTGGGAGTTACCACCCCACATCTTTCCACTCATGGGAAAGCTTCCTTACACATATTTAGTATATTGTAGCTGTTACAACCACTGTTGGACTCCTTTCTGAACAGAGTTTGAACAAGGTTTAACACTTAAGTTTCAGATGTTTTTCTCTTTTCTCTGCCCTTTTGAATTTTAGAACTTTTTTTATTCACCATGGCATGTGGGTGCTGCTGGCGAGGCCAGCATATATTGCCCATCTCTAATTGCCCTTGAGCAATTGGTGGTGAGCTGCCGCCTTGAACTGTTGCAGTCCCTGTGGTGTAGGTGCACCCACAGTGCTGTTTGGAAGGCAGTTCCAAGATTTTGACCCAGCGACAGTAAAGGAACAGCGATATATTTCCAAGTCAGGATGGTGAGTGGCTTGGAGGGGAGCTTCCAGGTGGTGGTGTTCCCATGTGTCTGCTGAAACTTTATGAAATGTAGGAAAGAATCTTTCTTTCCTAATGGATAATAAAATATTATTTCAGGCAACCTGGTCCATTAAATGCTCTTTCATCAAGGCTGAACATTTATCCAATGACCTTTTTTGTTTTGGTCAGCAGTGTGTCTGATGCACACAAACCCATTATAACACTCATGACCAAAATGGCAGAACCTAAACAACGCTGAGCATTGATAAACTTATTTTGCTTGGATTATCATAACAGTAGATTATTGGATGGACTGAAGCATAAAGAATTCCAGCTCCCATTGATGATCCTATCCCTGCAGTCACATCAATGAGCCAGGCTGGGCAATTATCAGAAGCATCCTGGAATACTGAAAACTCAGCTGGCTCAAGTATTGGATTACTAATTCTGCCACCAAGAATACATTCTGTTCCAAATTCCCACCCTCAAGCATGTCATTTTGGGATCCGTTTTACCCCAATGAAACTCACTTGCCTGGTCTCAGTGACGGTTCAATTAACTAAGGATTATCTAATAACAGGCATAGCTTTACCCCTCTCTAAGTAAACAGGCACTACTTTCAAGTCACATAACTCACCATATTGCTGGACTGCATGGATACACACCGAATCCCAATAAATATTGGTTCTGCTAGTTGGGGCAACTGCTTAACTCTGCAACCAAATTTACTGTGGATAGTACCATTACTGTAGATAGATACTTCCATTGTGATGAAGTAGATGCTCTTTAAACTCAAATTTGACAGCTGAAACGTATTATGTGGAGGCTGGTTTATAGAGATACACACACACCTAGGATACACCTGACTACTGTGATTGGGTTGCAGAGTTAAGCAGTTGTTACTAAACCTCCAATTAGTGAATCCAACACCCACTGAGATTTGGTGCGTGTCTATGCTGATGATGCTGTATTCAAGAACATAGTGAGTTATGCCACTTCACCAATTTTTGGTGGCCTTGTGGAATGGGTGGGGGGGGTGGGGAAGCGGTGCAGAGCCTAAGCCTGCTTTTTTATAAGACCATTGTCATAAGGGAAGTTGGAAGCAAGGATTAAAAGCATCTACGCTCCTGAATTTCAGGCCTGCTCAGGATCCTGGCTTTTGGGCAGTTCAGGTATGCTGGTTGATGCACTGATGGGTTGTGGGGCCATCTGCAGGCCAAAATGGGACTGTAGTTTTGATTTGAAAAGATTTGTCAACACATTTATTAAAAAGGCATTGGCTGGAATTTTCCAGCCTCCTCACTGCGGTGGGGGCTGGCGAGCCATTGCAATCTCTGTTCACATCAGCGGTTCAGAATATCCCACTGGCGTGAGGGGCTGGAAAATTCCAACCATTGAATAAGCCCCTTACAAAGGGGTCAGTGACTACACCCATGACTTATTTTGGGCCATGGGTCCCCAACAATTCTTATCCCCGACCCACACCTCCCCCCCCCACTTATAAACTTTCCAGTTTCTCTTGTAAATGTTCCTGCTTCAATTCTTACCTATCCAATTGTAGCCAGAGAATCATATGCAACGGTTTCCCTTCCTGCATCCCCACCATTATCTCTGTTGTCTCAAAGGATTTATCCCTCACCACCACCACCCACTCCCCTTCAGCTTTCTCATCTACATCCAACATCATTCTAAAACAAAGTCAAGCTCATCCTGTGTACTGACAACACCCAGCTCTACCTCACCACCACCCCTCTCAACTGATCCATTGTCACATTCAGCGTATTGTTTTCAGACTCCGCTCCAAACTCCATTCCTTTGCTGCTGACTCCATCCCTCTTCCTAAAAACAGTCTGAGATTAAACTAGTTTGTTGGCAACCTTGGTATCATATTTGACCTTGAGATGAGCTTCTGACCACCTAGGCCACTGAGCACTAAGACTGTCAATTTTCATCTCCCTCCGTAACATCACCCAAATCACCCCTGTCTCAGCTCATCTGCTTCTGAAACCCCCATTCATGCCTTTGTTAACTCTAGACTCAATTATTTCCAATGCGTACCTGGCTAGTCTCCCACATTCTACTTTTCGTAAACTTAAAGTCATCCAAAACCCTGCTGCCCGTATCTAAATTTACACCAAGTCCTATTCACCTATGACTCTGTGCTCACTACTTACATTGGCTACTGGTCAAGCAATGTGTTGATTTTAAAATTCTCGTCCTTGTTTTCAGATTCATCTGTGGCCTCACCTCTCCCTATCTCTGTAATCCCTTCCAGGCCCACAACTTTCCAAGATATCTGCGTTCATCTAATTCTGGCTTCTTCAACTTCCCAGATTTTAATTTCTCCACCATTAGTGGTCACCCCTTCAGTTGTCGAGGGCCTAAGCTCTGGAATTCTCTCCCTACACTGCTCTACCTCACTTTCTTCCTTTAAGACACTCCTTAAAATTTTGACTAATATTCTGTTTGTCTGACTTTATGGCCCATAACTTTCAGTCTCTGGAGCATTACACTTAGGGGGCACCCCAAAGATATGCTGAGGGACCCCCCACCCCCACTGGAAGTCCCCATGTAAGGATTGCATGGCAATTGTTTGGGAAGTTCAAACCTGCACTGTGAACCATCAGATACTCCAGTTTTAAATCGTAGTCTTTGGATGGTTCCAACTACCTTACAGGAATAGTTACTCAGGAAAAGTTGGAAGAATTAAAACAACTTCCAGCTCCTGGGTAACTATAATATTGATCCCCTACCCCTGGACTCCCCACAGGACCCCCCTCCCCCGACTACCCTTTCGACTAAACCCCACCTCCCAACTACTTCCCCACCCCCTAACAACCCGATCCTCCCCCGACCACCCCACTCCCCACTGACCACCCAATTTTTTTTCCCCCACCTCCCCATGGCCATCTGACTGCCCTCCTCCTCCAGCCCTGCCCACTTACCTTACATATTTACCTCCTCCCTGGCTTCTCAGAGTGGTTGGACCTTTAAATCTACCTGCTTTACTGCAGCTAGTGCCGTAAAAAAGGGGGCGTGTATTCATTTTGTCCAACTTTCTACTTAACAGAGAGGATTCTTGGACAGCTGCACTGCACTTTTCTCACCCAGCCCAAGTCAGAAGGTCAGATGAGAAAGTTGCAGCTACATTTTAGTGTAAGCAAATAGGAGTAGCCAATAGGCAATCCAACTGTGATTGCACTCCATGGAAGTTATTGTCTATTACCTCCTTATGTGGCTCAGTTCTATAATGCTTCTATGAAATCCCTTGGGCCTTTTTATTACATGAAAGGTGCTATATAAATATCGGTTATTGCTGTACAGGATAAGCAGAAAGGTCCACCAACTAGATATTTGGAAGACTGAAGCCATTGTTTTTGGTCCCCACCACAAACTCTTTTCTCTAGCTATCATCCATTTGTTTTAGAATGGGAACAGAAAGATTTACAAGAATGGTCCCAGGGTTGAGGGACTTAAATTACATGAATAGATCGGTGAAGCTGAGGTTTTCCTTCACAAAGGCAGAGAGGAGGTTCAATAGAGGTGCTCAAAATTACGAAGGGCCTTGACAGACAAAATAGAAACTGTTCCCTTTGGCAGAAAGGTCAAGAACCAGTGGACATAGACGTAAGGTGATTGGCAGGAGAACCAAAAGTGACAAAAAAAACAATTTTTGTGTAGCATATGGTTAGGATCTGGAATGCACTGCCTGATGGTGGTGGGGGGAGATTCAATTGCAGCTTTTGAAATGGAAGACAACAAAAATAATGCAGGGTTATGGGGGAAGGGTGGAAAAGTGTGACCAGCTGAGTTACTCTAGTTGAGAGCTGGCACAAACTAGATAGGCTGAATGGCGGCCTTCTATACTTCAGCTATTATATTCTATTCTCTGCCCAGTAACTGAAGCATTTTGCTCACAACCTTGATGTCACATTTGATCCAAGATGAACTTGTGATCATATCAGCACCATCACCAAGACTGCTGATTTGCACCTCTGTAACATTGCCTGACTCTGTACCTGTCTCAGCTCCTCTGCTGCTGAAACCCTCATCAGTGGCTTTGTTACTTGGAGTGCACTGAAATAAGAAAACTCTTAGTTGGCCTTCATAAACTTAAACTTGTTAAAAACTATGCTACCCCTCTCCTAACTTTTACCAAGTCCTGTTCCCCATTATCCCAGAGCTGTGCCCTACATTGGCTCTTGGTCTGGCAATGCTCAAATTTAAAATTCTCATCCTTGTTTTCAAATCCCTTATGGCCTCGCACCTCCCTATCTCTGTCATGTCCTCCAGCCCTACAAACTTCTGAGGTATCTGCCCTCCTACAACTCTGGCGTCTTGCACTTCACAGATTTTTCTTATTCCTTCTTGGGATGGGAGCATCACTGGCAAGGCCAGCATTTATTGCTATCCATAATTGCCCTTAAGGTGGTGGTCAGCCAGTTTCTTCAGCCAGTCCAGTCCATATGGTGTAGATACATCCATAGCACTGTTCGGGAGTGAGTTCTAGGAATTTGATCCTGCCACAGTGAAGGAACGGCGATATAGTTGAAAGCCAGGTTGGTGTGTGGCTTGGAGGGGAACTTGCAAGTGGTGGTGTTCCCATGCCTCTGCTGCCCTTGATCTTCTAGATGGTAGAGTTTGGAAGGTGCTGTCGAAGGAGCCTTGTCAGTTGCCGTGTATCTTGTGGATGGTATGCACTCCTGCCACTGTGCCCCAGTGATGGAGGGGGCGAATGTTTAAGGTCATGGGTGTGGTGTCAATTGGTGGTTGTGCCTTCAGTTGCTGAGACCCTAAGCTCTGAAATTCCCTTCCTAAACTTCTCTGCCTCTCCATCTCTCTTTCTTCCTTTAAGACATTCTGCAAGCCTACCTTTTTGACCATGCTATTGGTTACCTGTCTTAACATCCCCATTTTATGCCTGAGTGTCAAATTTTGTTTTATAATGCTCCTATGAAAGGCCTTGCAATCTTTTACTATGTTAAAAACGCAATAATAATACAGGTTGTTGTCTGGTAAAAGCGCTCACCATTGATGGCTAATGGTGGAAGCTACACTGACCATGGAAGATTTGCAGGGGTCAGCAGCAGAGGTTCCTGATGGTGCAATCCCAGTAAACATGCAGAAGCTTGAGCCACAGACTTTTTTTTAACTGAACATTTAACAGTTGGCATTAAGCCAAATTTGCTTATCTAGGGCTTCCACTGAATTCATTAATTACTCTTTGACTACCTCTGCTTGTGGAGGTTATGTTACCCTTGTGGACACTTAGAAGAAATAAACATTCAAAAGGTTTATACTCACCTTCTGTTTCAAGTCTGGATTGCTTGCTTTTTTTTGGCTCTGATCACTTTGTCACTGTCCTCTTACTGATGTAGTACCAAAGGAATTTCTTAATATTATGTTTTCCCAATTTAGCTCCCCAAGCTCTCACTGTCCTTCTGCTTCCCATGTGATGTGTTTCTTCATATTCAAATTCATACCTTTTCCCTTTTTTTCTTTTGATTTGCTGTTATAATATATTTCGAGTCATGCCATTTTAGTTGGTTTCATGATTTTAGCTAGGCATTTGTGTTGCAAACTCATCATTATGCTTTTAAAGGTGTCTGCTGCTGCTGAAGTGCTGTTGAAAAACCTTTTCCTTTCAATTTGCTTAAGTTTTCCTTCTATTTCTTTGAAAGTAGCTCATCTATCTTGATTCCTGGTCTTTGACATTATGTAAATACAGATTATAATGGCCCAGAATTGTCAGTCAAAGGTGAAGCTGATGGAGAAGAAGAATATTGTGGATGCTGGAATCTGAAATAAAAACAGAAAACACTGGAAATACTCAATGGGTCAGACAGCATCTGTGCAGAGAGAAACAGCATTAGTGTTTCAGGTTTGTGACCTTTCATCAGAACTGGGAAAAGTGAGAAATCTAACAGATTTTGAGCAAGGGATGGGTGAGATAAGGACTAAAGAAAGGTCTGTAAGAGGGTGAAAGACAGGAGAGGTTGAATGGCAGAAGAATTAGTCTTACTGGCCCAAAAGAAATGGTGATGGGCAAAAAAGGAAACAAAGGATGTGCATAGAGCAGCTGTGCTGCTGCCAGAAAGCCAAACCGAGAGAAAAACCTAAACATGCAAAGAAAAGGAAACAAAAAAATGAGGGCAGATTAATGCCTGACATTGAACTCAATGTTGAGTCCAAAAAGCTGTGAAGTGCCTAATGGAAAAATGAGGGGTTGCTGCTTCTCAAGCTTAAGTTGAGATTTACTAGAACAGTGCAGTAGGCCAAGGGCAGATATGTCAGTATGAGAGCAAGGTGGAGAATTAAAATGAAAGGCCATCTGATGTCCAGGGTTATGTTTTTGGACTCAGTGGAGGTGTTCTGCAAAGCGGTCACCTGCATATAATCTCCCCAAGTAGGGGAGACCACATAGTGAGCTGCAAGTAGAGTAGGCTAGATTGAAAGAAGTACATGTAAATCACTGCTTCATCTGGAAGGAGTGTTTAGGGTCTTGGACGATGAAGGGAAAGGAGGTAAAAGGGAAGGTGTTATATTTCCTATATTTGCATGGAATCTGGCAATTGCCTGGCAATCTCTGTTGTGTGGATTTTCCCTTTTCTTTCAAATCTGCCACCAAATCAAGATGATGTCCAGGTATCCAACAGCAGTGATGTCATTAAGCAGGGTAAGCAATCACATTTAAGTACTCTCAAATAGCAAACCAGAACATAAATGAATGGGTTACCCTAAATTTCACAAACAGCCCAAATAAATGATTGGGGTAGACGTATAGGGATTAAGTTAGAAAATGAGGTATCATCAATTTTTTTAAATTAAAAATATGTGGAATGTAATTAGCATAAGATCATAAGCAGGAGTAGGCCATTTGGCCCACCAAGCCTGCTCCGCCATTCAATAAGGTAATGGCTGATCTGATTTTGGCCTTAACTCCACTTTCTTGCCTGTTCCCCATAACCCTCAACTTCCTTGTAGATCAAAACATCGATCTAACTCAGCCTTCAATATATTCAACTACCCAGCCTCCGCTGCTCTCTGGAAGAGAATTCCAAAGTCTATCTATCCACTGAGAGAAGAAATTCCACCTCATCTTCATCTTAAATGGGAGACCTCTTATTCTTAATCTGTGTCCCCTCATTCTAGACTACCCACAAGAAGAAACACCCTCTCAGTATTTACCCTGTCAAGCCCCCTCAGAATCTTGTACGTATGTTTCAATAAGTTCACCTCTCATTCTTTTAAACCCCAATGAGTACAGGCCAAACCTGCTCTACCTTTCCTCCTAAGGCAACTCCTTCATTCCAGGAATCAGCCTGGTGAACCTTCTCTGAACTGCTTACAAAGCAAGTATATTCCTCCTTAAGTAAGGAAAGCAAAACTGTGTACAGTACTCTAGGTGTAGTCTCACCAGTGCCCTGTACAGTTCTAGCAAGACTTCCCTACTTTTATACTCCATCTCCCTTGCAATAAAGGCTAACATTCCATTTGCTTCCTAATTAAAAGCTGTACCTGCATGCTAACTTGGTGTGATTCATGTACAAGATCCCCTTCTACTGCAGCAGTCTGCCATCTCTCGCCATTTAAATAATATTTTGCTTTTCTATTCTTCCTGCCAAAGTGGGCAATCTCACATTTTCCCACATTATACTCCATCTGCAAAATTTTTTCTCACTCACTAAGCCTATCTATATCCTTTTGATTTTTTTATTCATTTAAGGGGAGGCAATGGCGTAGTGGTATTGTCGCTGGACTAATAATCCAGAGACCCAGGGTAATGCTTTGGGGACTGTGCTTTGAATCCCGCCACGGCAGATGGTGGAATTTGAGTTGAATAAAAATCTGGAATTAAAAGTCTAACGATGACCATGGAGCCATTGTCGATTGTTGTAAAAACCCATCTGGTTTAGAGAAGGAAATCTGCTATCCTTACCTGGTCTGGTCTACATGTCCAGACCCACAGCAATGAATCTTAAATGCCCCTGAAATGGCCTAGCAAGCCATTCAGTTCTCAAGGGCAATTAGGGATGGGCAATAAATGCTAGCCAGTGACACCTACATCCCATGAACAAATAATTTTTTTTTAAATTACGGGATGTTGGCGTCACTAATCTGAGAAGGTGAAGGTGAACTACCTTCTTGAACCACTGCAGTAGGTACACCAATGGTGCTGTTAGGGAGGGATGTTCCAGGGTTTTGACCCAGCGACATTGAAGGAATGACGATATATTTCCAAGTCAGGATGGAGTGGCTTGGAGGGGAACTTCCAGGTGTGGTGGTGTTCCCATGTATCTGCTGCCCTTGTCCTTCCAGATGGTAGTGGTCGTGGGTTTGGAATGTGCTACCTAAGGAGACTTAGTGAATTCCTGCAGTGCATCTTGTGGATGGCACATACTGCTACTACTGTGTGTTGGTGGTGGAGGAAGTGAATGTTTGTGGATGTGGCGGCCCTGATGGAACCCAAAGTGAGCATAAGTGAGCAGGTGATTGCTAAGCAAGTGACGCATGTTAGCACTGTTGATGACCCCTTCCATTACTTTACTGATGATCCAGAGTAGACTTATTTGCTGGGCTCCCCCATCATTGAGGATGGGGATATTGGTGGAGCCTCCTCCTCCAGTGAGTTGCTTAATTGTCCACCACCATTCGTGACTGGGTGTGGCAAGACTGCAAAGCTTACATCTGACCTGTTGGTTGTGGGATCGCTTAGCTCTGTCTCTCACTTGCTGTTTGGCACATAAGTAGTCTTGTGTTATAGCTTCACCAGGTTGACACCTCATTCTTAGGTATACCTGGTGCTGCTCCTGGCATACCCTCCTGGACTGTTCATTAAACCAGGATTGATCCCCTGGCTTGATTGTAATGGTACAGTGGGGGATATTGCAGGCCATGAGGTTATAGATTGTGTTTGAGTACAACTCTGCTGCTGCTGATGGCCCACAGTGCCTCATGGATGCCCAGTCTCGAGTTGCTAGATCTGTTCGAAATCTAACGCATTTAGCACAGTGGTAGTGCCACACAACACGATGGAGTGTATCCTCAATGTGATGGTGGGACTTTGTCTCCACAAGGACTGTGCGGTGGTCACTCCTGCTGATAATGTCGAGGAAAGATACATCTGCGGCAGGCAGGTTGGTGAAGATAAGGTCAAGTATGTATTTCGCTCTTGTTGGTTCCCTCACCACCTGTCGCAGACCCAGTCTAGCAGCTGTCCTTTAAGACACGGCCAGTTCGGTCAGTCGTGGTGCTACTGAGCCACTCTTGGTGACGGACATTGAAGTCCCCCACGCAGAAAACATTCTGCGCCCTTGCCACCTTCAGTGCTTCCTCCAAGTGGTGTTCAACATGGAGGAGCACTGATTCATCAGCTGAGGGCCAGCGGGGGGGCAGTACGTGGTGATCAGCGGGAGGTTCCCTTGCCCATGTTTGTCCTGATGCCATGAGGCTTCATGAGGCCCGGAGTTGATGCTGAGGACTCCCAGAGTAACTCCCTCCCAACTGTATACCACTGTGCCGCCACATCTGCTGGGCCTGTCCTGCCGGTAGAACAGAACATACCCAGGGATGGTGATGGTGGTGTCTGGGGCGCCATCTGTCAGATATGATTCTGTGAAGATGCCTATGTCAGGCTGTTGCTTGACTAGTTTGTGAGACAGCTCTCACCAATTTTGGCACTAGCCCTCAGGTGTTAGTAAGGAAGACTTTGAAGTGTTGGCAGGACTGCGTTTGCCGTTGTCATTTCCAGATCCTTGGTCGATGCCAGGTGGTCTGTCTGGTTTCATTCCTTTTGTTTAGACTTTCTAATTTTATATAACTGATTGGCTTGCGAGGCCATTTCAGAGGGCATTTAAGAGTCAACCACATTGCTGGAGTCACATTTAGGCCAGACCAGGTAAGGACCAGGCAAATTTCCTTCCCTAAAGGATATTAGTGAACCAAATGTGTCTTTACAACAGTCAACAATGGTTTTATGATCATCACTTTTAATTCTAAACTTTTATTGAGTTCAAAATCCCACCATCTGCCGTGGTGGTCCCCAGAGCACTTCCCTGGGTCTCTGGAGTGCTAGTTCAGCAACAATACCACTGCACCATCACCTTCCCCTTTGTCCTGCTTTGTGTACAGGACATACCTGGGCAATTTTCCACATTGCTGGGTTGACGCCAGTGTCCTGGAACAGCTTGGCTAGGGGCACGCCATGTTCTGGAGCACAAGTCTTCAGTACTATTGCTGGAATGTTGTCAGGGCCCATAGCCCTGACTCTTTGTATCCATAGACTAGCCCTTAGACTCTTTGTATCCTCTTCACAACTTGTTTTCTGACCTATCCTTGTCTCATCAGCGAATTTGGGTACAGTATAGTCGATCCCTTTTATCCAAGTCATTAGTATAGATCGTAAATATTTGAGGTCACAGCACCATTCTCTGCGGCACTCCACTAGTTACACTTTCCCAAACTAAAAATGATCCTTTTATCCTGACTATTTCCTGTTAGTTAGCCATTCCTCTATCTGTGCTGATATATCACCCCCCAGAGTAATGTAGACATTTGTCATTCCACAAATATAAAAGCATTTCAGGACCAGTGAAGCTATTCAGTAATTATGAACTTAGAACATTGTTAAAATCCCAATTACACCTCATTGAACAAGATATAATTTTTCAAGGGTTTTTACAAAACTATTAGCCTAATAAGGGCAAGTTCTTGGCAATTTCTAATTGATTATTCTCTGGGGGGCTTCAACAGTGGATGTATGGAGAAGCACAGAATCGCTGACAGCAACTTTTGGATTTCCACATATAATTGTGCATGTGGGGACTCCAAAAGTTGCTGTCAGCTTCAGGGGAGTAATGACTGTGAGCACTGACAGTTCTACCATCATTACACCACAAAATCCTGGCCATTGAATTTGATCATTCCATGGTTGCTGTCCCCAAAGGGCATCATATTTTCAATATTATCTATTGCAAACATGCCTCTTCAAAATGATGTGTGTGTAGATTAAGTAGTTATTATTTAGTATAATTATCCATGAAATTACAGGGCCTCAAAACTAAATGTTTGCACAGGACCTTGGTAAGGCAAACAATACGTCTGTGGAGTGGTCATACGAACATAAGAATTACGAGCAAGAGTAGGCCATTTGGCCCCTCAAGCCTGCTCCACCATTTGATAAGATTGTGGTTTCAATACTACTTTCCTGCCTAGCCCCTACATACCCTTTTACTCACTTGTCAATAAAGAATCTATCTAACTCAGTCTTAAAAATATTCAATGACCCTACCTTCACTGCTCTCTGTGGAAGAGAATTCCACAGACTAATAACCCTCAGAAGAAAATAAAATTCTCCTCATCTCCATCTTAAATTGTACAGTCCTTATTTTTAAATTGTGTTGCCTAGTTCTAATCTCTCCCATAAGGGGAAACATTCTCGCATCATGTACCCTGTCAAGTCCCCTCAGGATCTTAGTTTCAATAAGATCACCTCTCATTCTTCTAAATGCAATAGACACAAGCCCAAACTGTCCAAGCTTTCCTCATAAGATAACCCCTTCATCCCAGGAATCAGTCAAGTGCTAAAAGTAAAATACTGTGGATGCTAGAAATCTGAAGCAAAAACAGAAAATGCTGGAAAAACTCAGGTCTAGCAGCATCTGTGGAGAGAGAAACAAAGTTAACGTTTGAATCCATATGATCCTTCTTCAGAGCTGAAGAGAAGTAGAAATGTGATGAAATGTATACTGCTAAAGGAGGGGGGAAGGGGGGGTTGGATAGAGCTGGATAGAAGGCTAGCAATAGGTGGGGACAAAGGAGGGATTGACAAAGATGTCATGGACTAAAGGACAAAAGGAGTGTTAATAGTAGTGGTCAGTGCTAAAAAAGTTGCTGATAGTGGCATAAAGGTAAGAAAGCAGAACGTGACAACAGCAGAACAAGGGTAGCATTGTGTGAAAGAACATTATGGAACAAGTAACAGATGGCCCTCTAGGGGATGGGATGGGGTGGGTGGAGGGGGCAGTGGTGGGGGAAAAAAAAGATAGAAAATGGGATTGAAGGGGGGACTAGGCGAAAGTTTCCTGCTTTTTGTCTCCCTCGCTTCTTGAACAGGGGCATCACATTAATGGTTTTCCAATCTGCTGGGACACTTCTGGAATCCAGTGAGTTCTGGAATATTTCGACCATTGCCTCCACTATCTCTGCAGCCATTTCCTTTAAAATCCTCGGATGCAGGCCATCAGGTCCTGTCTGCATTTAGTCCCATTGACCCCTGTTTTGCTATGGCTTCTTGATGCCACTCTCGGTCAAATGCTGCCTTGATGTCAAGGGCAGTCACTCTCACCTCATCCCTGGAATTCAGTTCTTTTGACCATGTTTGAACCAAGGCTGTAATGAGGTCAGGAGCTGAGTGACCCTGGCGGACCCCCAACTGAGCACCAGTGAGCAGGTTATTGCTAAGCAAGTGCCGCTTGATAATACAGTTGACGACCCCTTCCATCACTTTACTGATGATGAAGGCACTGGATACTGCAAAGGCTATGGGCCCTGACAATATTCCAGGAATAGTACCTAAAACATACGCTCCACAATGTGCCAAGTCCCTAGCCAAGCTGTTCCAGTACAATTACAACACTAGCATCTACCTGGCAATGTGGAAAATTACCCAGGTATGTCCTGTACACAAATGCAGGACAAATCTAACCCGACCAATTACCGTCCCATCAGTCTACTCTCCATCATCAGTAAAGTGATGGAATGGGTCATCAACAATGTTATCAAGTGGCACTTGCTTAGCAATGACCTTCTCACTGGCGCTCAGCTTGGGTTCTGCCAGGGCCACTCAGCTCCTGACCTCATTACAGCCTTGGTTCAAACATGGACAAAAGAGCTGAACTCCTGAAGTGAGGTGAGAGTGACTGCCCTTAACATCAAGGCAATATTTGACCAAGTGTGGCATCAAGGGGCCCTAGCAAAACTGGGGTACATAGGAATCAGGGGAAAACTCTTCGCTGGTTGGCATCATGTCTAGCACAAAGGAAGATGGTTGTGATTGTTGGAGGTAAATCGTCTCAGTTCCAGGACATCACTGCAGGAGTTCCTCAGGGTGGTGTCCTAGGCCCAACCATCTTTAGCTGCTTCATCAATGATCTTCCTTCCATCATAAGGTCAGAAGTGGGGATGTTCGCTGATGATTGCACACTGTTCATCACCATTCACGACTCCAAATACAGCAAGATTTGGACGATATCCAGACTTGGGCTGACAAGTGGCAAGTAACATTCGCGCCACACAAGTGCAAGGCAATGTCCATCTCCAACAAAAGAGAATCTAACCATTGCCGCTTGACATTCAATGGCATTATCATCACTGAGTCCCCCAATATCAACATCCTAGGGTTACCATTGACCTGAAACTGAACTGGAATAAAAACAAAAATAGCTGGAAAAACTTAGCAGGTCTGACAGCATCTGCGGAGAGGAAGACAATTAATGTTTCGAGTCCGTATGACTCTTCATCAGACCTGATGAAGAGTCATATGGACTCGAAACGTTAACTGTCTTCCTCTCCGCAGATGCTGTCAGACCTGCTGAGTTTTTCCGGCTATTTTTGTTTTTGTTTCGGATTTCCAGCATCCGCAGTATTTTGCTTTTAACTGAACTGGAATGCCGATAAACTACTGTGGCTACAAGTGCAGGTCAGAGATTAGGAAACCTGTTGCGAGTAACTTGCCTCCTGGCTCCACAAAGCCTATCCACCATCTACAAGGCACAAGTCATGAGTATGATGGAATGCTCTCCACTTACCGAGATGAGTGCAGCTCCAACAATGCTCAAGAAACTTGACACCATCCAGGGCAAAGCAGCCTGCTTTATTGGCACCCCATCCACAAACATTCACTCCCTCCACCACCGACACAACTGGCAGCAGTGTGTACCAGCTGTACGATGCACTGCAAGAACTCACCAAGCCTCCTTGGACAGCACCTTCCAAACCCACGACCCCTACCATCTAAATGGAGACGGGCAGCAGGCACTATCCTTCACTGTCACTGGGTCAATACCCTGGAACTCCCTAACAGCACTGTGGGTGTACCTATACCACATGGGCTGCAGCAGTTCAAAAAGTCAGCTCACCACCACCTTCTAAAGGGCAATTAGGGATGGGCAATAAATGCTGGCCTAGCCAGCGATGCTCACATCACATGAACAAATAACCAAAAAGTAACCATTGATGTGAACCTTTTTAAATGCCTTCTGGAAATCCAAGTACACCAGGTCCACAGGTTCCCTATTATACATGTTGTTTGTTACTTCCTCAAAGAACTCTAATAAATTAATCAAACATGATTTCCCTTTCACAAATCCATGTTGACTCTGCCTGATAGCTTTAAGATTTTCTAAGTGCCCTGCTATAACCTCCTTAATAATATATTCTAGCATTTTCCCTATGAAAGAAGTTAGGCTGACTACCTAGTTAGTTTCCTGCTTTCTTTCTCCGTCCTTTCTTGAATAGAGATTTTACATTTGCTATTTTCCAATCTGATGGGACCTTTCCAGAATCTAGGGAATTAATCAACTTACTAATTCTGACTCTAAGCCACTTGAAGTTTCCAACACACATCAAAAGAGGGTGGCTAAGTGCAGTCACCTTAATGACAGACTCAATAAGATTCCACATACGGGGCTTAACAAAAATAAGAGCACACAGCATTGGAGGCAACCTATTTGTTTCAATGGAGAATTGGCTAGGAGGTAGGAGACAGAGATGAAAGGTAATAGGTATGTACTCAAATGGTTGGATGTGACTAGCGGCGAAGAGCAGTGG
This sequence comes from Cetorhinus maximus, assembly GCF_964194155.1. Classification (NCBI taxonomy): domain Eukaryota; kingdom Metazoa; phylum Chordata; class Chondrichthyes; order Lamniformes; family Cetorhinidae; genus Cetorhinus; species Cetorhinus maximus. Next base: position 114,088,045 of record NC_135879.1, on the reverse strand, counting down.
GAAAGCAGGGGATTGGGAAGCCTACAAAGACCAACAGAGGACAACTAAAAAAGAAATAAGGAGGGAGAAGATTAAATATGAGGGTAAACTAGCCAGTAATATAAAAGAAGATTGCAAGAGTTTTTTTAGATATATAAAGGGTAAGAGAGAGGCAAATGTGGACTTTGGGCCACTGGAAAATGACGCTGGAGAAGTAGTAGTGGGGAACAAAGAAATGGTGGAGGAACTGAATAGGTACTTTGCGTCAGTCTTCACGGTGGAAGACACGAGTAACATCCCCAAAGTTCAAGAGAGTCGGGGGGCAGAGGTGAGTGTGGTGGCCATTACCAAGGAGAAGGTGCTAGGAAAACTGAAAAGTCTGAAGGTGCATGAATCACCTGGACCAGATGGATTACACCCGAGTTCTGAAGGAGATAGCTGAAGAGATAGTGGAGGCATTAGTGGTGATCTTTCAGGAATCACTTGAGTCAGGGAGGGTCCTAGAGGACTGGAAAATCACTATTGTAACCCCCCTGTTTAAGAAGGGAGTGAGGCAAAAGACGGGAAATTACAGGGCGATTAGCTTGACCTCGGTTGTTGGTAAGATTTTAGAGTCCATTATTAAGTATGAGATTTCAGAATACTTGGAAGTGCATGGTAAAATTGGGCAAAGTCAGCATGGTTTCATCAAGGGGAGGTCATGCCTGACAAATCTGTTAGAATTCTTCGAGGAGGTAACGAGTAGGTTAGACAAAGGAGAGCCAATGGATGTTATCAACTTGGACTTCCAGAAGGCCTTTGACAAGGTGCCGCACAGGAGGCTGCTCAGTCAGATAAGAGCCCATGGTGTTAGAGGCAAGGTACTAGCATGTATAGAAGATTGGCTGTCTGGCAGGAGGCAGAGAGTGGGGATAAGGGGGTACTTCTCAGGATGGCGGCCGGTGACTAGTGGCGTTCCGCAGGGGTCAATGTTGGGACCACAACTTTTCACTTTATACATTAATGATCTAGATGAAGGAACTGAGGGCATCCTGGCTAAGTTTGCAGATGATACAAAGATAGGTGGAGGGACAGGTAGTATTGAGGAGGCGGGGAGGCTGCAGAAGGATTTGGACAGGTTAGGAGAATGGGCAAAGAAGTGGCAGATGGAATACAACGTGGGCAAGTGTGAGGTCATGCACATTGGTAGGAAGAATAGAGGCATAGACTATTTTCTAAATGGGGAGAGAATTCAGAAATCTGGAGTGCAAAGGGACTTGGGAGTCCTTGTCCAGGATTCTCTTAAGGTTAACTTGCAGGTTGAGTCGGTAGTTAGGAAGGCAAATGCAATGTTGGCATTTATTTCGAGAGGACTAGAATATAAGAGCAGGGATGTACTGCTGAGGCTTTATAAGTCCCTGGTTAGACCACATTTAGAATATTGTGAGCAATTTTGGGCCCCGTATCTCAGGAAGTATGTTCTGGCCCTGGAGAGGGTCCAGAGGAGGTTCACGAGAACAATCCTAGGAATGAAAGGCTTAACATATGAGGAACGTTTGAGGACTATACTCGATGGAGTTTAGAAGGATGAGGGGGGATCTGATTGAAACTTACAGAATACTGAAAGGCCTGGATAGAGTGGAAGTGGGGAAGATGTTTCCATTAGTAGGAGAGACTAGGACCTGAGGGCATAGCCTCAGAGTAAAGGGAAGATCTTTAAGAACAGAGATGAGGAGAAACTTCTTTAGCCAGAGAATTGTGAATCTATGGAATTCATTGCCACAGAAGGCTGTGGAGGCCAGATCATTGAGTGTATTTAAGACCGAGATAAATAGGTTCTTGATTGGTAAGGGGATCAAAGGTTACAGGGAGAAGGCGGGAGAATGGGATTGAGAAACTTATCAGCCATGATTGAATGGTGGAGCAGACTCGATGGGCCGAATGGCCTAATTTCTGCTCCTATGTCTTATGGTCTTTGTATGCCCACTGACCTGTAGTGAGGCCACAACAGAAATGCATAAGGTCTTCACTTTGGATCCAAGAGATATTATTGAGAAAATTTTCTAAATGGTAAGAATCTAGTAACTGTGAATGAGCAGAGATTTAGGGGGTTCAAAAGATGCAAAATAAATTAAAAGCTAAATGGAATGCTGGCTTTTTTCTCAAGGGGGCTGAATCACAAAGGGGCGGTAGTTATGTTACAGGACAGAGTTCTGGTGAGACCCATATGGACCCTATCCTGTTCAGAGCATCACACCATAGGAAGGATATATTGGCCTTGGAGACAGTGAAGCACACATTTATCAAAATGAACCTGGGTCAAAATGATTGAATTATGAGGACAGGTTGCATAGACTAGGCTTAAACTCCCTTCAATGCTGAAAATAAAGGAATAATAATCTAATTGAATTGTTTAAGATGATTGAAGGATTTAATAGCGCAAGTTTCAAGAAACTATTTCTTCCGGTGAAAGAGTTAAGTGGGTATAAGATTAAAATTAGTGCTTGTCCATTCAGGACAAATGTCAGAAAGCACGCCTTCACAAAAAGGGTAGTGGAAATCTGAAATTTTCTCCCCCAAAAAACTGTTGAGGCTAGGTCAATTGAAAATTTCAAAATGGAGGTTGATTTTTTTTTGTTTGGCAATCAGAAATTAGAATGATGGCTGAATTATTTTCTCTAGGCCAAAATAGCTGAGACCAGTTATAGAATTCAAAATTCTTTTATAGCTAAGATCCATGAATTCTGCATAGACCAGTCCTGAGATTCAAACTCTCTTGATTTATACAGCTCAGTGCTGTAATTCGATCTCAGTAGTTGGTTGAAAGTTGCTGCAATTTGACTAGTACAGGTCACTAATTCATGCAACTAATGTGCTTAGCATTTCTGAAGCCCTCTAAATCCTCAAAATGTGTTAATATAGATCAAATAAAAGGTCTAATATTCTTGGTTAAGAGAGAATTCACTAATTTTTCATTTCCCGAGGAAGAGTTTTATTTAAAATCCAATTAGCTATAATTTCAATAAATCAATGTAACATGTATTACTGAAGTGCTGCCACAATTTTTTAATTCAAAAATGTACATACCTGTTTTAAGTTATGGATAGACTATATAAAAACACCTATCCATGTCAATGTTTAGAAACGTTTTATGAGATATCAGTCAAAAATTAATAATTCTGAAACCTTCAATTAATAAAGCAATATCTATATACAATGACATTTAGAAATGCCTTGTAAATAGGTTATGAAATGGAATAGAATATAAAATGGCAAGTCTAATAGGACCAATTCAGACTGATGAATTGCATCTGCATCCTGCTACTTATGGCACCACACGTGTTTTGCAACCACTGTATACCTATGGTTGACTAGTTTAAATAATCTTACAGCAAGGTGAACCAAGCAATCAAAGGCAGTTGTTCTTGGAAGCAAGATGTGCAGTTGGTTACACTTATCCTTGTGTCTCTGTATCTGTAGGTTTTATCTATACTGATGAGCTGGAGAAAACAGGAGATCCCTATGGAGTTTTCAATCTTTCATTTATTTTTCCTTGGCTCTACTTAGATGTAAAGTGGAAAAAAATCATTCATGCATTTTTATAAAAAAAGTGTCATTCAATGATACCCGATGAGTGAACAGTTTAATTGCTGTTGAATTGATTACAACAACTATCTCTGACAAGTGAGGAATGTTTTGAATGATGTTCCTATTCTACCACTTCCATTGGGAATAGAGCTAATTAATTCCATCTTGATTGTGCATTTTATGGTGGGATATGATTTATTCTAACTACATGTTTATTTATAAAATTCATTTGATATTTGTTGGCAGCTTTAGGAATATTAACTGCATTATATCTGGCTCACAGCATAAGACTGCTGTAATTGAAAATTCTACATTGTTACATAATTTCCTCCATCCTTTCCTTGGATGTCAAAATAGTAACTTCTGTTAATATAACTTGTAAATATGAAATCTCCAAACTTATTAGTTTCTATTGACTTGCCACACAGTTGTCTCCTTGTGTTTTTCCAAGTGAGCATTGGCTGTTCTATTTGAGTTAAAGAATACAACACATCTGCCTATACCTCAAATCATTAAAGTTATCTTGAGCCCTCTAGAGAAGTATTTTAATCATTAAGAAAATTTGTTTTGTTGGATGTGCTACTGGGTTTTCAATGCATGCTGAAAGATTATAATGGAACAGATTCAAATTCATTAATCTTCCATTATCATCACTTTAGTGAGTTTATATAGGCAGATAATTAGCTATAGTCCACAAGGGACCATAGGCATCTCTCATCTCTAGTAGAGAGAGACACTTGGTGTCTCATCACTTGGTTTCACATCAAGCATGGAGGCAGGTCCCAAGTCTACCTCAATTAGAATAGGAATTGAACCCACATTTTTGGCATTATTTTGAACCACACCCTTGGCTATCTAGCCAACTGAGCCAACCAGCCCATGTTTATATAACTTGCATAAAAATCCAAATATGGTTAGATTCTGCTTGAATCTCAGAAAAAGATCAGAAAGGGGAATAAATGAAAAAATATTCACTAAAAAGAATAAACCAGCACTCGTTATACGTGGAAACAAAGGATGCACATTGAAACGTAGTGAATACTGATACAAAGGTCACCACATAATCAGAGACTGGGCATACCCTGAAGATATGCATCGGGACCCCTCGGAAATCCCAACATGTGTGTTCATCCCCTATACTTCCAATTGCTGGTTTTACCCTGCCTGGATTGCTGCATGATTCCTACAACAGTGGGATCAGATGTCCAGAACCATGGAGGCTTGGGCTGTTGTCCCTGGGTTTTATACAGGTTTACTTGGAGTTTTTCATAGTAAGTATAAAGCCAGCACAACTCTAAGTAAATCAGCTGGAGTGTCAAAGCACTCTAGCACCGACAGCAATGTTCACTCTCCTCCCAGGCAAAGTTCATCCACCTCCACCACCATGACCCCACCCTCCGTGCAATGTTCACTCCTGCCGGACAGTGTTCACCACCTCCCCACTGCAGGACAGCGTTCACCCCCTCCCCACCGCCAGGCAGTGCCCAGACCCTCCCCGTCACTGGGCAGTGCTCAACCCTCCCCACTGCTGGGCAGTGATCACCCCCTCCCTGCTGCCAGATAGTGCTCACTTTCTCCCCACCACTGGACAATGCTCACACCCTCCTGCATCTCTTTCCCAACTCTCCTCTGGAATTCCTGGCTCCTGTCCGGCCGATGTCAGAAAAATCAGTTTGTTGGCGAGTGAGGGAGGTGTGGGGCTGAGCCTTTTTGTGGGGTGAGAGGGGATGAGGGGAGCTGAATGCTGTCTGGGGTGAGGGAAGGGAGAGTTAGCACTGTCAGTGGGATGAGGCTATATAGTTTTGGATGTTGACAGCTCCAGGCAACCTTAAACCCATGACTTTTTCTGTCAGTCTTGGCCTGTTCATTCAAAGAATTGCAAGTAATTTGATTTAGAAATGCCGGCCATGGGACATTTAATAATTGTAGAAACTGAAAGTTAGAATTTCTACTGTGAAACAATGCTGGAAATAGTGCATTTAGCACAGATATTTAAACTCTTACCAGAAAACGACAGCTAGTGCCACAAAAAGAGGGCATGATTTGGCCTCCCCTGCACTGCACTAAGGCCTGCCTGGTTTTCAATGCTGGAAGATTCAAGGAGTGGCCAGTACATACCAGGAGTCTCACTCCCTCTGCATGTTGCCCTCGAGGTGGCTGTGGTGGGGAAGAAGCCGTTGTTCACCTCCTTGTGGAGTGTGCCTTTGCAAAGAAGTTCTGGAGAGAGATGCAGTTGTTTTTGTTGAGGTTCATCCCGAGCAGTGCTGTGACACAGGACTCTGTGCTCTACGGGCTGTTGCCAGGGACACACACCGAGACAAACATCAACTGCAGCTGGAGGATCATCAACTCAGTGAAAGACACTCTTTGGTCTGCCTGAAATTTGTTGGTCTTCCAGTGCAAAGAGTTGTCCCCGACAAAGTGTTGCAGACTGGCACATTCCAAGGTCTACATGCTGAGGGACGCACTAAAGCTTGGGGCAGCCGCTGCAAAGGCACAATGGGGAAAGGTCGCTGTCTAAGACATTTCTGCCATAGTGCACCAAGGGGTTGGGAATTGCATAGACCCCTCAGGCTGTACGACTCACAATGATGGTATGTAGTGAATACTGAATGTATCATAATTGTATTGAAGCACCTCAGAGTGCAACATGATGTGTGTCAATAACTCCAATCCCATTGCACTGTCTGACTGTCTGTAATGACCATATTGAAATGACTATAATATTTGTTGATTGTATTGAAGCACATCGTGATCTATGTGTAACAGTTGAATATGATTGCACTTTTTGTGATGGCCATTTAGAATTGTTTTGTAATGTTCTTTCAGATATTTTATAAATAAAAATATTTTTCCAAAAAAAAAGTCTGGCCTGATAAAGCTCTGGCAGGTAAGTTTTTTTTAAATTCATTTATGGGATGTGGGCTTTGCTGGCTAGGCCAGCATTTATTGCCCATCCCCAATTGCCCTTAAAAAGGTGGTGGTGAGCTGCCTTCTCTAGGTACACCCACTGTGCTGTTAGGAAGGGAGTTCCAGGATTTTGACCCAGCGACAGTGAAGGAACGGCGATATATTTCCAAGTCAGGATAGCGAGTAGCCTGGAGGGGAACTTCCAGGTGGTGGTGTTCCCATCTGTCTGCTGCCTTTGTCCTTCTAGATGGTAGCAGCTGTGGGTTTGGAAGCTGCTGTCGGAGGAGCCTTGGAAAATTCCTGCAGCGCATCTTATGGATGGTACACACGGCTGCTACTATGCGTCGGTGTTGGAGGGAGTGAATGTTTGTGGATGTGGTGCCAATCAAGCGGGCTGCTTTGTCCTGAATGGTGCCAAGCTTCTTGAGTGCTATGGGAGCTGCACTCATCCAGGTAAGTGGAGAGTATTCCATCACAATCCTGGCTTGTGCCTTGTAGATGGCGGACAGGCTTTGGGAGTCAGGAGGTGAGCTACTCGTCGCATGATTCCTAGCCTCTGACCTGCTCTTGTAGCCACAGTATTTATATGGCTAGTCCAGTTCAGTTTCTGGACAATAGTTCAGCGATGGTAATGCCATTGAATATCAAGGGGCGATGGTTGGTTTCTCTCTTGTTGGAGATTGTCATCGCCTGACACTTGTGTGGCCCGAATGTTACTTGCCACTTGTCAACCCAAGCCTGGATATTGTCCAGGTCTTGTTGCATTTGGACATGGACTGCTTCAGTATCTGAGGAGTCGCGAATGGTGCTGAACATTGTGCAATCATCAGCGAACATCCCCACTTCTGACCTTATGTTGGCAGGAAGGTCATTGATGAAGCAGCTGAAGCTGGTTGGACCGAGGACACTACCCTGAGGAACTCCTGCAGTGATGTCCTGGAGCTGAGATGACTGACCTCCAACAACCACAGCTATCTTCCTTTGTGCTAGGTATGACTCCAACCAGTGGAGAGTTCTCCCCCTGATTTCCATTGACTCTAGTTTTACTAGGGCTCCTTGATGCCACACTCAGTCAAATGCTGTCTTGAAGTCAAGGGCAGTCACTGTCACCTCACCTCAGGAGTTCAGCTCTTTTGTCCATGTTTGAACCATGGCTGTAATGAGGTCAGGAGCTGAGTGGTCCTGGCGGAACCCAAACTGGGCGTCAGTGAGCAGGTTATTGCTAAGCAAGTGCCACTTGATAGCACTGTCGATGACTCCATCCATTACTTTACTGATGATTGAGAGTAGACCGATGGGGCTGATTTGCCCTGCTTTTTATGTACGAGAAATACCTGGGCAACTTTCCACATAGCAGGGTAGATGCCAGAGTTTTAGCTGTGCTGGAACAGCTTGGCGAGGGGCGTGACAAGTTCTGGACCACAAGTCTTCAGTACTATTGCCGGAATATTGTCAGGGCCCATAGCCTTCGCAGTATCCAGTGCCTTCAGCCGTTTCTTGGATATCACGTGGAGTGAATCAAATTGGCTGAAGACTGGCATCTGTGATGCTGGGGACCTCCGGAGGAGGCCGAGATGAATCATCCACTCAGCACTTCTGGCTGAAGTTTGTAGCAAATGCTTCAGCCTTATCTTTTGCGCTGATGTGCTGGGCTCCTCCATCATTGAGGATGGCAATATTTGTGGTGCTGCCTCCTCCAGTGAGTTGTTTAATTGTCAACCACCATTCATGTCTGGATGTGGCAGAACTGCAGAGCTTAGATCTGATCTGTTGGTTGTGGGATCACTTAGCCCTGTCTATCACTTGCTGCTTATGCTGTTTGGCATGCAAGTAGTCCTGTGTTAAAGCTTCCCTGGGTTGACACCTCCTTTTTTAGGTATGCCTGGTGCTGCTTCTGGCATGGCCTCCTGCACTCTTCATTGAACCAGGGTTGATCCCCTAGCTTGATAGTGAACGTAGAATGGGGGATATGCTGGGCCATGGTATTACAGATTGTGTTCGAGCACAATTCTGCTGCAGCTGATGGCCCACAGTGTCACATGGATGCCCAGTCTTGCGTTGCTAGATCTGTTCAAAATCTAGCCCAATTAGCACTTTGGTAGTGCCACACAACACGATGGAAGGTATCCTCAATGCGAAAGCGGGACTTTGTCCCCATAACAACTGTACGGTGGTCAATTCTACAGATACTGTCATGGAGAAATGCATCTGAGGCAGGCAGGCTGGTGAGGATGAGGTCAAGTCTGTCTTTCCATCTGGTTCGTCCCTTTACCACCTGCCGCAAACCTAGTCTAGCAGCTACGTCATTTAGGACTCGGCCAGCTCAGTCAGTAGTGGCATAATGAGCCACTCTTGGTGATGGACATTGAAGTCCCCCACCCAGATAGTGTCATTCTGTGCCCTTGCCACCCTCAGCACTTCCTCCAAGTGGTGTTCAACATGGAGGAGCACTGATTCATCAGCTGAGGAAGGGTGGTACATGGTAATCAGTGGGAGGTTTCCTTGCCCATGTTTGACCTGTTGCCAAGAGACTTCATGGGGTCCAGAATCGATGTTGAGGACTCCCATGGCAAGTCCCTCTCAACTGTATACCACTATGCCGCCACCTCTGTTGGGCCTGTCCTACCAGTGTGACAGGACATACCCAGGGATCGTGATGGTGGTTTCTGGGACATTATCTGTAAGATATGATTCCATGAGTATGACTATGTCAGGCTGTTGCTTGACTAGTCTGTGAGACAGCTCTCCCAATTTTGGCACTAGCCCCCAGATTTTAATAAGGAGGACTTTGCAGGGTTGACAAGGCTGAAATTGCGGTTGTCGTTTCCAGTGCTTAGGTCAATGCTAGGTGGTCCGTCTGGTTTCTTTCCTTTTTTGTGACATTTGTAGTGATTTGTTACAACTGAGTGGCTTGCTAGTCCATTGCAGAGGGCAGTTAAGAGTCAACCACATTGCCGTGGGTCTGGAGTCACAAGTAAGGATGACAGATTTCCTTCCCTAAAGGACATTAGTGAACCAGATGGGTTTTTACAACAATTGACAATGGTTCCATGGTCTTCATCAGACTTTTAATTCCAGATTTTTATTGAATAAAATTCCACCATTTGGTGGTGGGATTCGATTATTAGTCCAGCGACAATACCACTATGCAATCACCTCCCATGTATGTATTTTTTCCTGTGATTAGCATCAGTCGGAATTGTTCCGATGCTAATTGGAAGATTTGAGCCAAAAGCTTCATTCCATTCATGGCTCAAAGTTCTGTTTCCAGGTGCCTTTTCTTGTCGAGATGGGGCAATTTGTGATATCTTGTGCTCCATTAAAGCTCAGTGGAATACAACTATCTGCTTACTTTGTCATTTGGAAGATGCTGTGCTTCTTGCATTTCCAATGCATTTTTGTTTCCCTTGCGAATGTGAATGCCTCAGACTCTCAGTGCTAGTCCCAATAGACTTGTCATCATTAGTCAACAACAATAACTTGCACCTTTACAGCACCTTTAATGTGGTAAAACATCACAAGGCAACCGCAGGACCATAATCAGACAAAAAATTCACACCAAGACATTGGGACAGGCTTTAATGGGTATCTTAAAAGGGGAAACATGGTGAGATAAAACTGGGAAATAAATTCCAGAGCTAAGCACCTTGATGGTTGAACGCAGAGCTGCCAGTGATGAGGTAATGGAAGTGCGGGATGTACAAGAGGCCAGAGTTGAAGGAATTCTCAAAGGATTATAGATCTGGAAGAGGTTACAGAGATAGGGATAGGCAAGGCTGTGGAGGGACTTGAACATTGGATGAGGATTTTAAAATCTATGGCTTTCAGGGACCAGGGCCTGAATTCTTTGGATGGCGGGGGTCTCACTTTCTGCCATCCAAAGAGTTAGTGGGAATGACTCAGAGTGCCCCGCAGCCATTTCATGCTCGAATGAACGTTAAGTGGCTGCAGGCAGGACTTCTGCCTGTCACTCCAGAGGAAGTCCCACCTTAGAGAGCTGCTGGCCAATCTGATTGGCCAGCAGCTCTCCAGTCCCTGCAGCAACAAAAGCTGCAGTGGACTGGCGAGGAAATGCAGGAGGACACTGAAACTAAGTCCGGGCACCAGAGGCCCAGGCAAGTTTAAAGGGTCCCAGGACGGGGAGTGTAGGGAAGGCTTGGGGAGGGGTGCGAAGAGGCCAATTGGGGTCTCGGGGGAGGGAGGTCCGGAGACCATCAGGCTTTAGGGGAGCACTTGAAAGGGGCCTTCTGATGGAGACGCCCCACCATCCCACTTCCCGCCAGAGCTCTAACTCTGTTGATTTTCAGGCTTTCCCCACGCAACTTTAATGCTCCCACCAGCCTAAAAATTGAGGCTGAGTGGGAACTTGTTGGTCACTTAATGGCCTCAATTGGGGTAAGGGCGGGCTTCCAGTCCAAGGCCTTGCCCGCTCCAGCATAAAGTCGCTGTGTGGTTGGGGCGGGCAGGAACCTGGAGGGTATCCTGTCCCTTCAATTTAATGTTCCCTCCACCCCCTGCCTAAAAACCTGCCAGTGTTGGGGGGGGTGTGGGGGTGGGGGGTGTAAAATTCTGGCCCAGGAGCCTATGTCGATTAGCGAGCATAGGTCAAGTGCAGATTCTCTACTGGATTGAATCAGGATGATCCTTCACTCACAGGTTAAACTTAATAAACATTATTCTTTTTGGTGGGGGGTGCATTTTAAGTGCCTATGCGCGTGGGTGTGTGCACACATGCTTGTTTGTGTATGTGATCCAGCCATTGTTTCCTTCAGAAAATTGAAACATTCCAGATACTGATGAAGCAACTAAATATTATAACTCCAATGTTCCCACCCATTAATTATCACGTTTGGCAAATGCATAAAAAATCAGATACAGAAGATGAAATCACCTGGGGAAAAAAACCTGGGAAATTACTCTCTGAAGTTCTCTGTCAATCAAAATAAGTTCCAGGAGATCTCAGTAACCTTGAATTAAAAACCCAAGTCTCACCAACATTCTGTAAGCAAGCTATTAGCCACAGCAGGGAACTGTGTCAGAATCAGCATTAACCTGGCAACAGGCGCTAACATCCTTTTGTGTAAAGAAAAACCTTTTGATATGAGCTAGACCTAGACCAACGCTTGTGTCGATGACTCCTCATGCATGACTCTTTTTCCCTAAACTGTCTAGCTCAAATGCAAACTAGTCTATATATTATTTTAATTACTTAATTTAAATCCTCACAAGTCTATTTCCTTCTACAGTTTAAAACCCTGCTCTCTAAGCCTATCATGACAACTAAGGACATTTAAACTAGGAATTATTCTAGTAAAATACTTTTGAATCTTTTCCAGGACTTCAATGTCAGCCTTGCAACATTCTGTAATTGATGATAATGCTCAATAAAAGATAATCCCTCAGGTAAGCAGCAAGTATGCTGAATGTATTTTTGTAGTTGTTTCCTTTTTCTACTCCCAATTGTTTTGCTTGAAATCAGAATTACCCAGTCACAACTGGACATTACAGCCAAACCTGAGTACAACCGTATACACATACATAAAGGTTACCAAGTCTATTGATGTTTAGGGTTAATGCATGATTTAAGACTAGTTTTGTAGAATTATATAGAAGGAAACTTGATGCGGTAGATTAACTGCTTGTGAAGATTGGAAACATTGTCAACTGTGATGAGGATGGTCTTGGACTTCAAAAGGGCATAGACGTTGGCGAATTGGTCAGACAAGTGGCAGATGAATTTCAATGCGGAGAACTGTGAAGTGATTCATTTTGGTAGGAAGAATATGGAGAGACAGTATAAAATAAAGGGAGAAATTCTAAAGGAGGTGAAGGAACAGGGAGACCTCAGTGTATATGTACATAAGTACTTGAAGATGGTAGGGCATGTTGAGAGAGCAGTTAATAAAGCATATAGAATCTTAGGCTTTATTAATAGGGGCATTGAGTACAAGAGTAAGGAGGTCATGTTAAACTTGCATAAGACACCAGGTGGTCATCTGGAGCACTGTGTTCAGTTCTGGGTGTCATACTTGAGGAAGGATGTGAAGGCATTGGAGAGAGTACAGAGGAGATTCACAAGAATGATTCCAGGGATAAAGCTATGAGGATAGACGGAAGATTTTGGGTAAAAGCAAACCACTGCGGATGTTGGAAATCTGAAACAAAAACAGAAAACGCTGGAAAAACGCAGCAGGTCTGACAGCATCTGTGGAGAAAGAAACAGAGTTAACGTTTCGAGTCCGTATGACCCTTCTTCAGTAGCTCTGAAGAAGGGTTGTACAGACTTGAAACATCAACTCTGTTTCTCTCTGCACAGATGCTGTCAGACCTGCTGAGTTTTTCCAACATTTTCTGTTGCTGTTGAAGAGTTTGGGACTGTTTTCCTTGGGGAAAAGAAGACTGAGAGGAGACTTGATAGAGGTTTTCAAGGTCCTCAGAGTAAATAGTGAGAAACTGTTCCCACTCAAGAGAGCATCAAAAACTAAAGGGCACAGATTCAAAGTATTTGGCAAAAGGAGTAAAAGTGATATGAGGAAAAAATCTTTTCACCCAGCGGGTGGTTGGAGTCTGGAATGAACTTCCTGATAGGGCGGTTGAGGCAGGTTTGATTGAGGTATTCAAAAGAGAATTAGATTGCTATTTGAATAGAAAGAATGTACAAGGTTACCGGGTTAAGGCAGGGGACTGGGACTAGGTAGAATGCTCTTTTAGAGAACCAGTGCAGACTTGATGGGCCGAATGGCCTCCTTCTACACTGTAATGATTCTGTGATTCTGTTTATTAATGCTACTTCTGGCTATCCCTAGTCCACCAGTTACAACTCACCCCCAGATGAGGTTCCCCAAAGTTGTTGATCTAGGCGAGACTCTGATTTGTCACCGCCTGGCTGGACAACTGCCAAATTGTTATGCCCCGGATGAGGAGGGATGAACTGACTCCCTGTCTTTATTCAGCACCACCACCCCCCAATCCTTCTGTTGGTTGCAACAAGATTTAATCTAATAACGTTCCCTTTCATGGATACCTTTTTCTCAGATCCAATTGTTCTGGTTTTGAAGGAGTCAATTTGATCAGACTTTCCTAAGTTAAAGGCAAGAGTAAGTTTATTAACCACTAAAGGCAAGAAAGGATAAAACACATGCATATACGGTCTTACAGGTTAAAAGTAAGTTGGCGATTTGCAGGGGTACTGTGTGTGGCTGTTACTTCTGAGTCAAACTTCCAGCACTTGCTCTCTCTCAGAACACCCACCAATAGACAGACACCGGGGAAGCTTTTCAGCTCACGTTTAACCTCTTCTTTGTATTTTCCAAGTGGGTAGCAAATTCACAAATCTGCCAGGGCATTGCTCACAGGATTTCTTGATGAGATGACCCTAATTTCCCATTATGTCCCACTGACTCTACTGGAAGGAGATTCATTCTCATTTCATTACAAAAAAGCAAAAAACTTATGTTGTAGGTTGGCCGAGTTGTGCTATTAATGGTGGAGTTCACCTGCAGACCCTTCTTGGGTGGAAACATTAAGTTTATTTACAATATACTCAGCAGCAACTACACGTGTGCTTTCAACTCCAACTCTATCTATACACTGACTCCTGAGGTAGCCCACGCAACTCTCCTATTGGTTACTGCATGTGATCATGTGATCTGGCCTAACAAGCATTATTTTTGACAGTACGTTACATACTAAATAAAACCATAATTACTACATTCCTCCCCCTTTAACTTGGCTATACAAATTATATTTACAAGTACATATTTTTCAAGACAACATAATATTTACACTGGGTAAGGAATTTACAAGTTCAGTCTTTGAGGTGGTTTCATGGTACGTGTGGAACATTGCAGCTCCACAACTTCAGATTCTTTGTCAGGAACCTCCTTTTCTGGAGTTGCCTGAGCATCAGGTGCTTCGGTGGGCACTTACAGTTCTGTATCCTCAACTCTTACAGGAACATCAGACATGTCAGTCCTGGGTTGAGTATCCTCAACAGGAAACACAGACCTGGTCATGATTACTGGTGGAACGAAACCTTGGTGATTTGTCTCTCTCTTCCTTAAATGGTCCATATGTTTATGGATCTTCCGGCCTTCCGCTTCCATGTGGTAAGGTAGAGGTCCAGTCACTGCACTTATTTCACCCAGTAACCACCTTGGTCCTTCCCCGAAGTATTTCACGTATATCGGCTCTCCTACGGTAAACTTCCTCTTGTGACTATGCCTTTCGTATCTAGTTTTCCGGCTTTCCTGACTCCATTCCACCCTCCCCTCTAAATTCAGCATTATTAAGCTCAATCTCGTCCTTAGACAGTGCATCAACAATAACTTTGCAGGTGTGACACCTGTTGTTGTATGATGGGTAGTCCTGTAACGAAAAAGAAAGCATGCTAGCTTGGTTGCCAAGGAATTGCCAGTTAACTTCTTCATGCCTGTCTTGAGCGTTTGAACTGTCCTTTCAGCCAGTTCATTTGAGGAAGGTGGTACGGTGTAGTTTTCACATGAGTCATACCATTGAGGCTGATTAACCGTTGAAACTCAGCACTGGTAAATGCCATACCGTTATCGGAAATGACTACTTCTGGTAGTCCGCGAATGGCAAAACTCTAACATAGTTTTTCAATTGTAGTAGCCGACATTGGTGACTTCACTTCATATACTTCCAGCCATTTTGAATGGGCATTGACAATTAGCAGACACATTGTTCCCAGGAAAGGTCCAACATAGTCAATGTCTAACCACACCCAGGGACTGCCTGGCCAATCCCATGGGGGTAACGGAGCTGTCATTGGCAACTTTTGCAGTTGCTGATATTGCACACAATGCTTTACTAAACTCTCTAATTTGCCATCTATCCCAGGCCACCATTGTTAGCTGAGTGCTATGGCCTTCATTCGGGAAATTCTTGGATGGGCACTGTGTAGCACCTGTTCTTGTACCTGAGTTAGGATTTGGTCCCGACTTGTCCAGTCTCTGATGTGTCGAGCACATACCGGCAAGGAATCTAAGAAATTGAATAATAAAACAAGTTCCTGTGGAACTGGGGATGCTCATCATTTTCTTGTAAAGGCAAATGACCAAGCGCATCGGCGTTTGCAATTTGATTGCCAGGTCTATGTACGAAAGTGTATTCGTATGCTGCCAGAATTAAAGCCCATTGTTATATTCTTACTGAGGCTATGGGTGGTATAGCCTTGTCCTCACTAAACAATCCTAGCAATGGTTTGTGGTCTGAAATGATTGTAAAATGACAGCCGTATACGTACTGGTGAAATTTCTTGACATCAAAGATGATGGACAGGCCTTCTTTTTCTATCTGCGAGTATCCCTTTTCCTCTGTGGTGAGTGCTCTTTAAACATAATCTATTGGCTGTTCTGCACCATCATCCATCCGATGAGCGAGCACTGCTCCCACTCCATAGGGGGATGTGTCACATGTCAGCACCAACTCTTTCACCTGGTCGCAATGCACTAATAGATTGGACGAGTGCAGCAATTGTTTTATCTTTATAAAAGCTTCATTCTGGACGCCCCCCCTCCATCCAAGGCCAACATTGGTTCTTTTTGAGTAGAGAATGCAAAGGGGCCAGCACGGTAGACAAATTGGGTAAGAACCACCCATAATAGCTGACTATTCCTAGGAATCATTTGAGCTCTGAGGTGTTCTTTGGCACAGGTGCCTCTCTTTTGGCTCTCACTTTCTCCTCAACCAGGTGGAGGCCCTGTGAATCTACCCGGTGGCCCAAATAGATTACCTCCCTCGCTTGGAACGTGCACTTATCCTTTTTTAAATGCACTGCAGCTTGCAAGAAATGTTTTAAGATTTCTTCTAAGTTTGCCAAATGCTCTTTTTCAGTGAATCCTGTTACCAATACATCGTCTAAATAGACAAGAACCTGGGGCAGTCCCTGCAGTAAGCTTTCTATTGTTTCCTGAAAGATGGAACAAGCGGAAGAGACACTAAAAGGCGATCATGTATATTGGTGCAAATCTTTGTGGGTATTAATTGTGACAAATTCCTGGGAGGCATCATCCAACTCTAATTGTTGATAAGCATGACTCATGTCAAGCTTTGTGTACATTGTCCCTCCTGCCAGCTTGGCATACAGGTCTTTGATTTTTGGAATGGGGTGCCTTCCTAGCTTAGCTACTTTATTAACCGTCAGTTTGTAGTCTCCACAAATTTGATGCTTTGGTCGGGTTCAAAGACAGGGACTATGGGTGCTGCCCATTCTGAGAACTGATTAGGTTGTTTAACGCCCAGTTACTCTAAACTGTTCAGTTCAATGTAGACATTTTCTCACAGGGCATATGGCACCAGTCTCACCTTCATGAAGTGAGGGGTTGCTTCTGGATCCACATGAATCTTGGCCTGCAAGCCTTGGATTTTCCTCAGTTCATCCTTAAAGACCGTGGCATACTTTCTACGTAGCTCTGGTAGCCCACTTGCTCACAACTGGAAAATTTCAGACCATTCTAACTTAATCTCCTTTAACTAATTTTGCCCCAGGAGGCTTGGCCCTTCATCTGCTACCACCATCAAGGGTAGCTTTGCCGATTGGCTTCCATAATGGACAGTTACTCTGCTAATGCCTTTTATTTGAATGTCTTCACCCGTATATGTTTTTAGCTTGGCGGCTGTTTCTTCTAAACTTAATTGATGTTCACCATTGTTCAAATGTCTGAAGGTATGTTCCCCAATTACTGTAGTGTAAGCTCCCATGTCCACTTTCATTCTAACAGGTTTGCCATTTACTTTCACTGTGACAAATATTGGTTCTGGCTTCCCAACTTTCAGATTAAACAGTGAGTCTGAATTAGTTGTTTCAGGCTCTTCTACATTGTAGATTTCATTGGGCTTCGTCTTTTGGTTACGAGCCCGCTTGAATCTTTCTTTGCACTGCCTCATCATATATCCATTTCTACGGCAATAGTACCATTTGATTTTTTTAAGCTGTTAATCACTAAAAGACTGACTGTTTCCACCTCTATTAAAATTATTCTTTGATTTCACAGCTAAGTTATTTTTCTTTATTCTTCGGCTAGTGGGAGCTGTTTCCCGCTTCTCAGCGGAGTCTCACTTTTTTGTGCCTCTTTCGGCTGAGGTTTCCCTCCCGATATGGAGGACAGCGCCATTTTGCACACCCTGTATTGCTTTTGAATCTCTTACTGTGCTTTCCATGGCCAGCGCTATCTCTAGCACCTTCTTGAAATCCAGATTCACTTCGGACAATAATCTTTTCTGAATCTTTTCTTTCAGACCGCACACTAAATGATCCCTGAGCATGTCGTTCAGAGTTGTACCGAACTCACAATGTTCCAATAGCTGCTTCAAATTTGCCATGTAGCATGCAATTGTGTCACTGGGGGCTCTATGTCGCGAATTAAACCTGAACCTATGCATCGTGAATGAGGGCTTTGATTGAAGATGACCCTTCACGAGGTCGACTAATTCATCAAAATCTTTTGAATCTGGGGCACTGGTGCTATCAAGCTTTGAATCAAGTTGTAGGTTTTGCTCCCACAAGTGCTCAAGAGGATCGCTCACCTCTTCTCTTCCCCTATATCTCGTTTGCTTGAAAAAAGAATGTGAGGCATTCTATGTATTGAGATCAATCATCTGTGGCTGGCTCAAAAGGATCAATTCTCCCAAATTGTGGCATTTTGAGAAAGGGTAATTTCTTCAATTCTAACGGAGCTTGCTACTTACAATCACTCGATGAAGTGCAGTGCCGAATTATTTTAAATTTGATTTTTTCTGTTCAATCCTGTTTTATCCTCAATGCCAGGTGTTCTAGCATGGCCAAGTTGAGCTATTAATGATAGAGTTGAGCTGCAGACACTTGTTTGGTGGAAATATTAAGTTTATTTACAAATGCGTGCTTTCAACTCCTACTCTATCTCTACACTGACTCCTGAGGCATCTTGTGCTACTCACCAATTGGTTACTACAGATCATATGATCTTGCCTGACAAGTATTATTCTTAAAGGTACATTACACACTAAATTAAACCATAATTACTATAACTTATAAACAACAAAACACTCTCAAACCCACGTTCATTCTTTTCACAATGGTCAATTTATTTCTTCCATTCCAACTGTGCTCCTTTAAGTTCTGGACAGGGCATCCGCATCGCATTTGATTTCCCAGGAGTGTGGGTGATTTTTAAGTGGTACGGCTGCAGGAACAAACTCCAATGGAATAATCTGGCGTTCTGGGTCTTAAACTTTTCCACAAAAGTTAACGGATTGTGGTCGATATAGTCTATTGTCTCTCTGTACCCATTTTGGACATATATCACAAAGTGTTTGAGGGCCATTAATAAACTGAGGGTCTCCTTCTCTACAGTGGAGTACCATTTCTGATGCTTGTGGAGCTTTTTAGAGAAGTATCCATTTGGTCTCTCTATTCCGGATTCGCCATCCTGTAGGAGAACAGCCCCTACCCAGATGTCACTCACATCAATGGCTTCTATAATTGCCTGATTAAGGTCCGTGGCTGCAAGCACAGGCTCGCCTATTAAAATGGCTTTCAGTTTTTTGAAAGCTGTCTGGCATTTATCGGTCCATACTTCCTTTGTTTTTTTCTGTAGTAGGTCTGTCAGTGGGGAGGCTACTGTGCTGAAGTTTAAGACGAACTTGCGGTAGAGTCCACACATCCCAAGAACTTCATGATTTCCTGTTTTGTGGTGGGAATGTGGAACTGGGCTATAAGACCATAAGACATAGGAGCAGAAATTAGGCCATTCGGCCCATCGAGTCTGCTCCGCCATTCAATCATGGCTGATAAGTTTCTCAACCCCATTCTCCTGCCTTCTTCCCGTAACCTTTGATCCCCTCACCAATCAAGAACCTATCTATCTCCGTCTTAAATACACTGAATGACCTGGCCTCCACAGCCTTCTGTGGCAATGAATTCCATAGATTCACCACTCTCTGGCTAAAGAAGTTTCTGCTCATCTCTGTTCTAAAAGGTCTTCCCTTTACTCTGAGGCTGTGCCCTCAGGTCCTAGTCTCTCCTACTAATGGAAATATCTTCCCCACATCCACTCTATCCAGGCCTTTCAGTATTCTGTAAGTTTCAATCAGATCCCCCCTCATCCTTCTAAACTCCATCGAGTATAGACCCAGAGTCCTCAAACGTTCCTCATATGTTAAGCCTTTCATTCCTGGGATCGTTCTCATGAACCTCCTCTGGACCCACTCCAGGGCCAGCACATCCTTCCTGAGATATGGGGCCCAAAATTGCTCACAATATTCTAAATGTGGTCTGACCAGAGCCTTATAAAGCCTCAGCAGTACATCCCTGCTCTTATATTCTAGTCCTCTCGAAATAAATGCCAACATTGCATTTGCCTTCCTAACTACTGACTCATCCTGCAAGTTAACCTTAAGAGAATCCTGGACTAGGACTCCCAAGTCCCATTGCACTCCAGATTTCTGAATTCTCTCCCCATTTAGAAAATAGTCTATGCCTCTATTCTTCCTACCAATGTGCATGACTTCACACTTGCCCACGTTGTATGCCATCTGCCACTTCTTTGCCCATTCTCCTAATATGTCCAAATCCTTCTGCAGCCTCCCCGCCTCCTCAATACTACCTGTCCCTCCACCTATCTTTGTACCATCTGCAAACTTAGCCAGGATGCCCCCAGTTCCTTCATCTAGATCATTAATGTATAAAGTGAAAAGTTGTGGTCCCAACACTGACCCCTGCGGAACTCCACTAGTCACCGGCCACCATCCTGAGAAGGACCCCCTTATCCCCACTCTCTGCCTCCTGCCAGACAGCCAATCTTCTATACACGCTAGTACCTTGCCTCTAACACCATGGGCTCTTATCTTACTGAGCAGCCTCCTGTGCGGCACCTTGTCAAAGGCCTTCTGGAAGTCCAAGTAGATAACATCCATTGGCTCTCCTTTGTCTAACCTACTCGTTACCTCTTCAAAGAATTCTAACAGATTTGTCAGGCATGACCTCCCCTTGATGAAACCATGCTGACTTTGCCCGATTTTACCATGTACTTCCAAGTATTCTGAAATCTCATCCTTAATAATGGACTCTAAAATCTTACCAACGACCGAGGTCAAGCTAATCGCCCTGTAATTTCCCGTCTTTTGCCTCACTCCCTTCTTAAACAGGGGGGTTACATTAGCGATTTTCCAGTCCTCTGGGACCCTCCCTGACTCCAGTGATTCCTCAAAGATCACCACTAATGCCTCCACTATCTCTTCAGCTATCTCCTTCAGAACTCTAGGGTGTAATCCATCTGGTCCAGGTGATTTATCCACCTTCAGACCTTTCAGTTTTCCTAGCACCTTCTCCTGGGTAATGGCCACCATACTCACCTCTGCCCCCCGACTCTCTTGAACTTTGGGGATGTCACTCGTATCTTCCACTGTGAAGACTGACGCAAAGTACTTATTCAGTTCCTCCGCCATTTCTTTGTTCCCCACTGCTACTTCTCCAGCGTCATTTTCCAGCGGCCCAATGTCCACATTTGCCTCTCTCTTACCCTTTATATGTCTAAAAAAAACTCTTGCAGTTTTCTTTTATATTACTGGCTAGTTTACCCTCATATTTAATCTTCTCCCTCCTTACTTTTTTAGTTGTCCTCTGTTGGTCTTTGTAGGCTTCCCAATCCCCTGCTTTCCCACTGCTCTTCGCCGCATTGTATGCTTTCTCTTTAGCTTTTATGCTGCCCCTGACTTCCCTTGTCAGCCATGGTTGCCTCGTCCTCCCTTTAGTAGGCTTCTTCTTCCTGGGGATGAATTTTTGCTGTGTCTCCCAAATTACTCCCAGAAACTCCTGCCATTGCTGTTCCACTTTCTTTCCTGTTAGGCTCATCTCCCAGTCAATTCTGGCCAGCTCCTCCCTCATGCCTCTGTAGTTGCCTTTATTCAACTGTAATACCGTTACATCTGATTCCAGCTTTTTCCTCTCAAATTGCAGTGTAAATTCTATCATATTATGGTCACTTCCTCCTAAGGGTTCCTTCACCTTAAGCTCCCTTATCAAATCTGCCTCATTACACATCACTAAATCTAGAATTGCCTGTTCCCTAGTGGGCTTCACCACAAGCTGCTCCAAAAAGACATCTCGTAGACATTCCACAAATTCCTTTTCTTGGGATCCACTACCAACCTGATTTTCCCAGTCTACCTGCATATTGAAATCCCCCATGATCACTCTAACCTTGCCTTTCTTACACACCTTTTCTATCTCCTGGTGTATCTTGTGCCCCACATCCTGACTACTGTTCGGAGGCCTGTACATAGCTCCCATTATGGTTTTTTTACCTTTGCGGTTCCTCAACTCTACCCACACAGATTCTACATCATCTGACCCGACATCATTTCTTGCTACCGATTTTAATTTCATTTCTTACTGACAAAGCAACCCCACCCCCTCTGCCAACCTGACTATCTTTTCGATAGGATGTATATCCTTGGATATTTATTTCCCAGTCCAGATCCCCTTGCAGCCATGTCTCCGTAATGCCCACCACATCATACCTGCCAATTTCAATCTGCGCCACAAGCTCCTTTACCTTATTTCGTATACTGCGTGCATTCAGATACAACACCTTCAGTCCTGTATTTCCCGTCCCCTTTCTCATTGTTGTCCCTTTATCTGGTGTGCTTGAAGTTAGATTCCTAGCCCTTTCCAAACACTCTGTCCTATTTTGTGTTCTGGAGACTTTAATAGCCTCTCCTGGGCTCTCCTTTCTTTTCAGTTTTTTCATAATTTTCCATGAAGTTGAATCCACCCCCCCACACGCTAACCTGCTGCTTTGTTCCCCATTAGTTATACTTCTTGGAGTTTTACCCTTCCCTGCCCCCCGACTTTCTAGTTTAAAGTCCTGTTGACCAACCTATTTACCTTTTACGCTAGAACATTGGTCCCAGATCGGTTCAGGTGGAGATCGTTCCAACGGTACAGATCCCTCCTGTTCCAATACTGATGCCAGTTCCCCACGAAATAGAACCCCTCTTTCCCGCACCACTCCTTTAGCCACATGTTTACTTCCCTTATTCTTGCATCCCTATGCCAATTTGCACGTGGCTCGCGTAGTAATCCGGAGATTATAACCCTTGAGGGCCTGTTCTTTAATTTAGTTCCTAGTTCCTGATAATCCCCAAACAGGTCCTCTTTCCTAGTCTTACCTATGTTATTTGTCCCGACGTGGACCACAACAACTGGATCCTCCCCCTCCTTCTCCAATATCCTTTCAAGCCGGTCAGAGATATCCCTCACCCTGGCACCGGGCAGGCAACACACCATGCGGGACTCTCGATCCTGCTTACAAAGGAAGCTATCAATTCCCCTAATTATAGAATCCCCTACAACTACCACTTGTCTTTTTGCTTCCCCGTCTTGAATAGCCTCCTGTGCCACGGTGCCGTGGTCAGCTGGCTCATCCTCCCTACAACCCTCTTCCTCATCCACACAGGGAACAAGTACCTCGTACCTGTTGGACAAGGTCAAGAGCTGAGGCTCCTCTGTTCCTGAACACAGGATCCCTCTACCTGCCTCACTTGCAGTCATACCCTGCTGACCCTGACCACTGACTGGACTTGAGGTACTTAATCTACTGAGTGTGACCGCCTCCTGATACAAAGCGTCCAGGTAACTCTCCCCCTCCCGGATGTGCCGCAGCGTCCGGAGCTCGGACTCCAGCTCATCAATTCTGAGCCAGAGATCCTCCAGCAACCAACACTTGCTGCATATGTGGTCACTGCGGCTCGCAATGGGATCTGCCAGCTCCCACATCATACAGCTACAGCACATCACCTGCCCAGCCATCTCTACTTAGATAATTAATTTATTAATTAGCTTTGCAGTGTATATTTTTTCAAATTTGGTGCAATTTCCTACCAACAAATCAGGTCACAGTTTTCCTGTGATGTCACTTTTTCAGTTTTGGCTTCAGTTAGTCTCTGCCCTGAGGTCACCACTCCGGTGCTCCTCCCTCCGAGTCTGCTCCCTAGAGACAAGGCCACAAATCCCTGAGGTAAGCTAGATTTATACTCACCGCTCCGGTGCTCCTCCCTCTGAGTCTGCTCCCTGGAGACAAGGCCGCGAATCCCCGAGGTAAGCTAGATTTATACTCACCGCTTCGGTGCTCCTCCCTCCGAGTCTGCTACCAGGATTTACTCACCAATCAGCTGCTTTTTCTTTAAAATCAACTTTCAAAAGAGTGTCCCTAGCAGGTCTGGTGCACTCCTGAAGGCACTGCCTCTTCCTCTCTCTCTTTTTTTTTAGGTTTGAGGAGGAGGGAGGGATGGAAACACTACAGCAATGTAATGTTTGGGGCTATTCCGTTCTTTGATAGTGGGTCCTCCTCGATTCCCTCCTGAGTCGCGGTGGCTGCAGTGACTTCTCCCAGAAGGCTTCAGTCTCTTCTCACCAGCGCCCCTGTTGGATGCTCTTCCTCCTGTTGAGTGCCTGAGTCCTTCTCCTCGATTCCCTCCTGAGATGCGGTGGCTGCGGTGACTTCTCCCAGAGTGCTTCAGTCACTTCTCACCAGCGCCCTCTGATGAGATCTGGCTTATACCTTGGCAGCCCTGGGCAGTATCTGTCCCTGACCTACTACGTGTCCTAGATAGGTCACTCTAGCCTTAGCAAACTCACTGTTTGTGAGATTGACTACTAGGCCAGCTGACTGTACTCTCTGGAAGAGGGCTTCCAGTTGCTCTAAGTGGTTTTCCCAGGTGTCAATATACACAAGGAGGTCATCTAGGTACATGATGCAATTGGATAAGCCCGCCACTTTCTGGTTCATCAACCTTTGGAAGCTAGCTGCAGCATTTCGGAGACCAAAGGACACAATCAAACACTGGTATAACCAGTCAGGAAATAGAAAAGCAGAGATTTCCTTCACGTGGACCGTCAATGGGACTGCCAGTAGCCCTGGAGTAAATCTATCTTTGTAATGTAGGCTGCTTTACCCACCCTATCTATGCAGTCTTCCAGCTGGGTATCGGGTAGGAGTCAGTTTTGGTCACTGCATTAACTCTTCAGTAGTCAATGCAGAACCTTGTGGAGCCATCCAGCTTGGGCACGAGCACAACTGGGGAACTCCAGCTACTGCTGCTAGGCTCTATTAGGTGGTGCTCCAGCATGTAGTTAATCTCCTCCCAAACCTGGGCCAGCTGCTCTGAGCCTAGACAGTCAGGATATTGCCTTATGGAAGGGGCTTCTCCCACATCTACACCATTTCAGGCTAGGGTGGTGCAGCCTGGCTTGTCTCTGCACAAGCCTTTAAATGCAGTGAGCAGCCTCGTCAGGTCTACTCACTGTTCAGTACCTAGGTGGGAGAACAAGCAGTCTAAGTTGGCTAGTGTTTCTGTACTGGTTAGCTGGGTAATAGGGGGTTTAATGTGGGCCTCACCCACATCTCCCTCCAATTCATCCCCACTGCTACCTTCCTCCTCCAGATCGGTGGCAATTGGACAGACTGCTACTTGCTTGTCCCCTTCTCAGCTGCGGTATCGTTTTATCATGTTGGCAGACACGGCTTTTGCTTTTCCCCCTTATCTGGGGTCTCAAATGGATAGTTCAATTCCCCGAGTTGCTTTGCCACTCTTTATGGGCCACTGAATTGGGTCTGTAAGGGTTCACCTAGTATTGGTAAGAGCACTAACACGTAGTTTCCTGGCTGAAAAGTTCTGGTCTTGGCATTCTGTCGGCCTGTGTTTTCGTAGCCGCCTGGGAGATTTTCAGGTGCTCTTGGGCCACCTCACAGGCTCTCATGAGCTGCTCCTGGAACACGGGTATGTAATCCAACATGGAGACTCCTCCTTCTGTTCTGAAAACCTCTCCTTGATTAGTTTCAGAGGCCCTCACACTTGGTGGCCGTAGGCTAATTTGAATGGAGTAAATCCAGTGGACTCATTGGATGAGTTCCTGGTAGCGAACAGAAGGAAACCTAGTCCTTTATCCCAGTTAGGGGGGTACTCATGGCAGTATGCCCTGATCATTGTTTTTAGGGTTTGGTGATACCGTTATAGTGCCCCCTTGGACAGCGGGTGACACGCTGAAGACTTCAGTTGGGTCACATACAGGTTACCCATGACTTCCTGGGATATCTTGAACATGAAGCTTGAGCCCTGATCTGACTGGATCTCAGTGGGTAGACCTAGAATGGGTCAATTCCCTCACCACTGTTTTGGCAGATATGGTTCCCAGGGGAACCATCTCTGGGAAATAGGTAGCTACGTCCATGATTGTAAGCATATACCTGTGGCCCCCTTTAGTTTTGGATAGGGGCCCCACACAGTCCACTAACACCTTGGTGAATGGTTCCCAAAAATTTGGATTGGAATGAGGGAGAAGCGATGACGTAGTGGTATTGTCTCTGGATAAGTAATCTGGAATTAAAAGTCTAATGATGACCATGAAACCATTGTTGATTGTTGTAAAAACACATCTGGTTCACTGAGATAAATGACTGCCACTTCTCTTCAAGGAATGCCTACCTTGAAGAAGTATGGCTCTTCTCTCCGTCAGGATTTTCGTATCTCTCTTTTGCCTTGTTCATCTTCATTGCTTTCCATTTCTCTCCTGGTGTTTGACAAGGTGTTTACTAAAACCCGCTTTCACAGCCATATTTCCTTCCTCAGTGACTGTCTCCGTCTCAGATAATAACACCACCTTCAACACCTCTTTATCCTTTTGTCTGTGACATCTTTTGGTTATCTCCACCTATCACTGGCCCTCTATCTAGCTCTACTTGTCCCACCCCCCCCCCTTAAACTAGCTTATATTTCACCTCTCTTCTATTTTTACTTAGTTCTGTTGAAGGGTCATTCGGACTCGAAACGTTAACTGTGCTCCTCTCCGCAGATGCTGTCAGACCTGCTGAGTTTTTCCAGGTATTTTTGTTTTTGTTCTGGTTCATTAATGTCCTTTAAGGAAGGAAATCTGCTGTCTTTATCTGGTATGTGACTCCAGACCCACAGCAATGTGGTTGGCTCTTAAATGCCCTCTGAACAAGGGCAATTAGGGATGGGCAATAAATGCTGGCCTAGCCAGCGATGCCCACATCTCATGAATGAGTTTTTAAAAAAAATCATAAGTGTAGGTCGTATTGTAGGTTAGGGGTTTCCCACAACCTGGCACATGTGTAAGGTTCTGCAAAACTTTACCATGTCCCGGTGTGGAGGTACAGCCAGTGGAAATGCTGGCTGATGCAGCTTGGGTTTTGCATATACTGAAATGCCATTGGAATTTTTTGAGCTGACTGTAGGATTTCCCTGTGGTACCTCGGCAGCGCCACCACCTGGTGGATCACTGTCCACTCCTCATTTGCAGCTCTGCGAGGGGGTCTCCGTTTCCTCATCAGAACGTCATTTTTAATATAGTAGCATTCAGGGATTGCTTCTGCCTCAGCCTCATTGTGAGCAGTCTGAGCTAATGTGTTTAACTCTGGGTCAGCTTGCTGGGCTGCTACCAAGGAAGATTTATTTATCACCTCCTTAGGGTCTTCTAGACTCCTGAAAGGGGTTTCAGGTAACAAGACCGGAGGGTCTCCTGTCTGCAGTGCAACTTCAGCTTCCTCTGCTTCCTCAGTCAGCGAAAATGCCAGGCACTTTCTCCTGCAGCTGTTCATTCTCCATGACCTCAATGGGCTTCGCTGAGACCACTGGGGATGTTTTGATTCCACAGGTCATTGCCGAGGAACAGGTTGACCCTGTCCGCAGGCAAATTGGGGATGACTCCCACGGTCACTGGCCCTGATACAAGGTCACATTCCGGATGTATCCGGTCTCGGGGAATGGGCATGTACCCTCCTTCAATCCCCTTTACCAGCACCTTGGCACTTATGGCACTCTCTGGTGGGAAGGTCATGCCTTATCCCAGCAGTAGAGTCAGGTTGGCCCCTGTGTCCCTCAGTATCACTACAGGCTTACTCACCTCACTCTGGGGAAATGTGGCCACCCTTCCTTCAGATACAAAATCCTGGTAACCCTCAGGGATTCATGTAACCTCATCTACACTCTCAGGAGTGCCCCTATAGGAATTCACAGTCCGGTGTGCTATGCTCTCTGACTGATTCCCATTCTCTGCACGGGGTGTATGTGCCCTGATAAATCCCACTGATTCTTCCTGTAGCCTCTTGCAGTTGGCCCAGAGTTAAAGCACACAGGGTTCTTGACTTCACTTTTCACTTCAGCACCACCCTTTCTGTCCTGAGGAGGGCCCCCAGAATTTCTCCCTCTCCCATGGGTGCTCAGTTTCCTATCACACTCCCCACCACCCCCCTCTTTCCTTCTCACTTGGTTGGGGGTGACTAGGGGAAGGTCGCTTCTGGAACAAGGTTTTGCGGATCAGCTCATAATTGTCAGCCAGTGTGGCTGCCTGCATGGCCACTGTGGCCCCTTGCTCCTCTTGTTCTTATTGGAAAGGGTATGGAGTTTTTAAACTCCTCAAGGAGAATTATTTCACGGAGGTTTTCGTAAGTGGCTTCTGTTTTAAACTTGCATCCACTGGTCAAAAGCAAGTTGTTTAAGCCTTTCAAATTCCAGTTATATCTGGTCAGGCTATTTCCTGAGGGTACGGAATTTCTGACGGTACACCTGCGGCACTAACTGGTATGCACTTAAAATAGTCCTTTTTGCTGTCTCATAGCTTGTGGTACTTTCCTCAAGCAGGAGGGAGTAAATCTCGTGAGCCTTCCCTGAAAGTTTACTCTGCAGTAATAGGGACTACTGTTGGACTGGCCAATTTAACTGCTGCGCTAACCGCTCAAAAGGTATAAAAAAGGCTTCCACCACTGTTTCATCAAACTTAGGGAGTAGATGAGCAAACCGGGTTGCCTCAATCCTTAAGTCTGAGCTAATGGTGTCTTCAAGGGACCCAGTGGGATGTTTGCTCCTCAGTTCAAGCTGTTTTAGTTGAAACTCCCTTTCCTCTCTCTTTTCTCTCTTCTGAAATTCTCTCTCTTCCCTTTGTGCCCTTTTCTGAAATTCTCTTTCCTTTTCTGTCTCCTGAAATTCTAATTTCCACTTCTTCAACTTTAATCTCTCTACTGCCAAGCTATCCATTTCATTGTCCCCAATTTCCACCTGTAGGCCATTGGCCACCCCTTTTAAAATTTCAGGTTTTCTGGCTTTAGGCCAAAATTCTAATCCTAAATGGCTCGCTAACTCTTTTAACTGTTCGAGGGACAGAAATTTTAGACCCTCAAAAGTAACTGCTTCTGGTTCTGCTAGAAAGGTACTGGCATCAAAAGTGGACATTTTAATACTTCAATAATATAGACTCAGAAAGTCGTTCTGCAGTTTCTAAAAAATTGACAATTTACTTTCCCCAGTAATTCGTTTGTTTTGTCTGTGGGACAAAATATTCCAGACTCCGAGCCCCCAATTTGTTTAAATCCCGAATGAGTGCTCCAATTTGTGATGATGGACAGAATATATCTGCACTCAGGGATAGTCAGCATGGATTTCTTAAGGGAAGGTCATGTTTGACAAATTTGATCAAAATTTTTGAGGAGGTAACCAGGAGTGTTGATGAGGGTAATGCATTTGATGTGGCCTACATGGACTTTAGCAAGGCTTTTGATAAGATGCCTCAAGGCAGACTGGTCAAGAAAGTAAGAGCCCATGGGATCCAAGGCAAGGTGGCATGTTGGATCCAAAATTGGCTGAGAGGCAGGAAGCAGAAGGTGATGGTAGAGGTTGTGTTTCTGTGACTGGAAGTCTGTTTCCAGTGGGGTTCTGCAGGGCTCAGTGCTGGGGCCCTTGCTGTTTGTGGTGTTCATAAATGATTTGGATTTAAATGTAGGGGGTTCGCAGATGACACAAAAATTGGTAGGGTAGTCAATAGTGAGAAGGACAGCTGTAAACAGCAGGAGGATATGAATGGACTGGCCAGGTGGGCAGAGCAGTGGCAAATGGAATTCAACCTGGAAAAGTGTGAGGCAATGCACTTGGGGAGGGCTAACAAGGCAAGGGATTACACTATGAATGGCAGGATCCTGGAAAGTACTGAAGATCAGAGGGACCTTGGTGTGCATATCCATAGACCCCTGAAGATAGCAGGGCAGGTAGATAAGGTGGTTAAGAAGGCAAAAAGATATTTGCCTTTATTAGCTGAGGCATTGAATACAAGAGCAGGAAGGTTATTCTGGAACTGTATAAAATGCTGGTTAGGCCACAGCTGGAGTACTGAGTGCAGTTCTGGTTATCACATTATAGGAAGGATGTGATTACACTGGAGAGGGTGCAGAGGAGATTTACCGGGATGCTGCCTGGGCTGGAGGGTGTGAGCTATGAGAAAAGATTGGTTAGGCTGGGGTCATTTTCCTTGGGGCAGCGAAGGTTGAGAGGGGACTTGATGGAGGTGTATAAGATTATGAGGGACATAGATAGGGTGGATAAGAAGGCACTTTTTCTGTTAGTAGAGGCGTCAATAACCAGGGGCATAGATTTAAGGTAAGAGGTAGAAGGCTAAAAGGGGAGTTGAGGAGAAATTCTTTCACTCAGAGGGTGGTGCGAGTCTGGAACTCACTGCCTGAAAGGGTGGTTGAGTCAGAAACTCTTGTAACATTTATGAAGTATTTAGATATTCACTTGCGTTGCCACAGCCTCCAGGGCTATGGGCCAAGCGCTGGAAAATGAGATTAGCGTAGTCAGATCTTTGTTGACTGGCATGGACATGATGGGCCGAATGGCCTCCTCCTGTGCTGTAAATGTCTATGAGTTTATGAGATTCATCCCCAGGTGAGGTACCTCAAAGTTGTTGATCCAAGTGAGAGCCTCAATTTGTTACCGTCCATCTGGGACACGCCCAAATTGTTATGCCCTGTGTGAGGAGGGATGAACTGGCTACCTCTCTTTATTTAGCACTGCCCCTTCTGTTTGTCACAACAAGATTTAATCTAATAACGTTCCCTTTCACAGATACCTTTTTCTCAGACCCAATCATTCTGGTTTTGCAGGAGCCAATTTGATCAGACTTTCCTGAGTTAAAGGTAAGAGTAAGTTTATGAACTACTAAAAGCAAGAAAGGATAAGACACTTGCATATACAGGCATACAGGTTAAAAGTAAGAATTCAGCTTGAAGTAAGTGAATATATATATATAATAGGGTATACAGAACAGGTCTTGACTTGTGGGGAGTAGGTGATTGAGCGATGCGGCTGCTGCGATTTGAGATTCCAGTAAAATTGACTCTGGTAAATGAATAGTCGTTTGCAAGGTTCCTGTAAAGTTGACCCTGGTAGACGCATAGTTGGATTTGGGGTTCAGGTAGAGTTGATTCCAGTAGAAGAATAGTCGGCTTTGAGGTTCCGGTAGTGTTGAGTTCGGTAGAGAGGGAGAAGGATCAGGATACCTGCAGAATAGTGGTACTATATGTGGCTGTTACTTTTGAGTTAAATTTCCAGCATTTGCACTCCCTCGGAACACCCACCAACAGACAGACACCAGGGCAGCTTCTATTATGACACAGCTGATGGTAAAGGCTGAGTTGTTCAAATCTCAGAGGGAAACTTGAAACAACTGTCATAACCCTTTTTTTGCAATTTGTAATTTTGAGATGCAGACTTTGAATTCAGTAGGAATAATATCACCGAGTCTCGTGGTTTTTATATAAAATTAAATTAAACATTTATTAAATTAAACAAATTAAACACATACACATGGCTATAAATTACTACTATAATAACTTTTTAACAAATCCCCAAATTAATCACCCCCAGGTAAATCTCCACTCAGGCAACAGTAATTCATAGACTTTAAATAGACACCAGGCAAAGCACATTTGACCTTACGAATTCCAAATTCCAAAAGAGGTTCGTTTAGAGGCATACAGGCTGATTAGGTCTTAAATGCCTCTACCTTACACACACAAACTCCTTTCTTTATTAACTTAGCTTTCCCTTTGAATGTAAGTTTTCCATTGTGTCACTAGGTCTTTTGAACTTCAGCTCTTCTTACAATAAAACCCCTTTCATAGCACCAATTTTATTAGTAATCTGAAAAACTAAACACATTTTTTGGATTCTTCTAGCTAGGTGCAAGATTTTACCCACAGTCTTGAATGGTCTATTCAACAAATGCAAATGAACACTTTGCCTTACTGTTCTCCTTACTGTTCACCCAATTAACATCTCAAAACTACTTTAGATCAAAGCACCCAGACTAGCTGGCTTTAATCCAATTAAGATGCACACAGACGCAAACCTAGACACAGACCCCCACTAGAATTTTATTTTTTTTAAAATTTCCAATAACATGATAAACATTAATATCTCTTCATGACATCCCCCTTCTTATCAAAAAATGAACCGTCATAATTTTAAAAGATGGATTCATTTTTAATAACCCATCTTACACTACCTCCTATACTTATTACACTATTACATTACCAGATGCATGCATTAACATAACAATATTTATACATAAGTCATTGGTATCAGCAGAAATCACTTCAGTTCAGTGTCCAGGTTTTAAAATGTCCAATTTTTCCTTTAAGCTTCAAACTCTTGATAACACACCTGCAATCAGATTCTCTCGTCCGATGAAATTGGAGAGTTTTTACGCCATATTGACCCGAGCCCGCCTCATTATTTATTCATTCCTGGGAAACACGCAGTTTCCATGATGGGCGGGCTCTCATTCGCCCACTCACCATTACCCCGCTGTTGCATCACACCAGCCGCCATCTTTAAAGGGCAGCTGCCAGCAAAGCACTCATCACCACCAGCTCACCACCGCTGCCCAGGAGACACCGCCATCTAAGGAGAAAAGACTGCAGCCCCCTGCTTCAATGACAGGTCCCTCAAGCGACTGCTAGATGCCGTGGAGGCCCGCTGGGATGTGCTCTACCCCCGCTCTGGCTGCAGGATGGGCAGCAAATTCACCAACCTGGCTTGGGAGGAGGTGGCAGTGATTGTCAGCGCAAACGCCCTGCAGGGGAGGATAGCCACCCAGTGTTGCAAAATGATGAATGATCTCCTCTGTTCTGCCAGGGTAAGACACTCTTTTCATCACTCCCAACTCTCACACTCACAAACCCATCACACATCCAAAGGGCCCTCACTCACTGCCAGTGCAAGGGACATCACCATTCACTCTTTCACACACACTGTAATTGTCCTCATCCCGTCCATGGGACCACTCACCACCCACACAGGCTAGGCATACTTATCATCTTTCTTCCCTTCACCCCCACCCCCGTCAGCATTCCATAGGTACCGTTCCCTCTGGGAACCCTGGTCCACTCCTCCATCACCCCCTACACCTCAAGCCCCTCCCACGGCACCTTTTCATGCAATCGCAGAAGGTGCAACACCTGCCCCTTTACGTCCCCTCTCCTCACCGTCCAAGGGCCCAAACACTCCTTTCAAGTGAAGCAGCGCTTCACTTGCACTTTCCTCAATTTGGTCCACTGCATTTGCTGCTCCCAATACAGTCTCCTTTACATTGGAGAGACGGAATGCAGACTGGGTGACTGCTTTGCGGAACACCTTCGGTCTGTCCGCAAGCATGACCCAGACCTCCCTGTCGCTTGCCATTTCAACACACCACCCTGCTTTCATGTCCACATATCTGTCCTTGGACTGCTGCAATGTTCTAATGAAGCTCAACGCAAACTGGTGGAACAGCACCTCATCTTCCGATTCGGCACTTTACAGCCTTCCGGACTTAACGTTAAGTTCAAAAACTTCAGATCATGAACTCTCTCCTCCATTCTCACCCCTTTTTGAACCCTTTTTTCAATATTTATTTTTAAATTTTTTTATATGTATATTTTTCCCACCTATTTCTATTATTATTTTAAAAATTTATTTCCATTCATTGTTTATCCCCACCAGACTATTTCGATCTTTTTTCCCACCCCGTCCCCTCCCCCCACCCCACCCCCACTAGGGCCATCTGTCACTTGCTCAACCTGCTTCCAACTCTTAATGTTACCATTAGCACCTCCTTTAGCCAGTATCACCACCATCAACACCCCTTTCACCTTTTGTTTATGACATCTTTTGCAATCTCTCCTTTGCCTCCACCAATCACTGGCCTTCTACCCAGCTTCACCTGTCCCACCCCCCCTTAAAAGGTATATATTTCACCACATTTCTATTCCTCTTTAGTTCTGAAGAAGAGTCATACAGACTCAAAACGTTAACTCTGTCTTTCTCTCCACAGATGCTGTCAGGCCTGCTGAATTTTTCCAGCAATTTTTGTTTTTCTTTCAGATTTCCAGCATCCACAGTATTTTGCTTTTATACTTATCATCTAGCCTGGCAGGCATCCTGATACACTCTTCCCATCTCTATCCTTACAAGACAAACTGGCACACAACAGGAGGGAAAGGTCGCAGACAGGTGAAGGGATGCTGGAGATTAAAGTTCTGACAGAATTCGAAAACAGAGCCATCCAGCTGACTGGTGATGATCGGGACCATCCTGTGCTGACAGAGAGGTCAGCGCTGCTCTACCAAGTGAGGATCGAGCAGTGCAACATCCACCAGACAACCATGCTGTGAGTGATGTGTCCTGTTTCACAGACCATTGCCATGCATTAATTATCTCTCCTTGCTTTCGGAGGCACATCTGCCAAACATCCGATGGAGTCAATGACCCAGGGCCTCCAAACAAGCTCCGAAGAAACCTCTGAAGAGGAATCTGAAAGCACCCTCCCTGAAGTCCCATCACAACGCTTACCCACACCCTCCACCAGCGCACAGACACACATCTTGGTGGGACCTAACTTTCGAGTAGCCTCGGGATCACAATCTGGCGAGCACATTGCACTTTCTGATCCACAGCAGGCAGAGGCAGAGACTTCCTAGGTCCCCAGTACTCGGAGGACTGCTGGAGGCCAGAACTTTGCTGAGTCAGGTGATGAGCCTCTGGACTTGGTCATGTCACAGTTGCTGGAGCTGCAAAGGCAAGCTCTGGAACATCAGGAAGGGATGTCCGCGGCACTCCTTAGATTGCAAGGCACGATGGAGGAGTCTTCCGTCTTCGGGCTGAGGTGATAGCGCCGGCATGCCAAAGCACCGAGGTCAATACTGGTAGGATGGCGGCCACCATGGAGACCTTGGTCCAGGACATCACTTCTGAACTGCTGCACAAGCTTAACTCCATCGCTGATGCCATAGTTGGCCTCCAACAGTGTGTATGTGACAGGGGTGCTGGGCAGCTTGATCTCACTCCAGCTACCCCTTCTGCTCATGGAGTCAGCAAGCTGCCTCCACCTCTGCTGTGGATGTTTGGGGGGCACCAAGATGCAGCGGCAGGGTTAGGAAAGTTAGGTGAAAGTAGTTGCACAGCCTGACCATGGTTGTTGATCACTTGTACATACTGTTCACTATTGTCAATAAACTCCTAAGAATGTCTCCCTGCCTGTGGCTCCTTGTTCTGATGAGCAGTGTTCTTGTCACTCAGATGTGAAACCTTTCTGTACAAGATAAAAGGCAGGTGTCTCAGTCCATGGCCTCTTCCCTGTGCTTTGTGCAGCCTTCAGACCACAGTGATGGTCCAGCCTCATACCCCCTGGAAACATTACTGATGCCTGCACCTCAGCAGTGCTGGTCATTGCTGCCAGAATGTAGTGGGCAGGTGCCACAGAGTTCTCTCATACTCTCTGTGTGCTCTCAGCACCTTTAAGGTTGGGCTGGCCCTCATCACACCAGCATCTGCGACCAGTGTTGCTGTGCACCAGGTCCTGAAGGGCTGTAGTGCTGAGGGCAGACACAGCATCAGATGGGTCTAAAGTTTCATGGCTGCGCCTCTGAGATGGCCCTGATCATGGAGTGCAAGCGAGCTGCCCTCAGCCAGACGGGTCAAACATTCTTAGAGGCCATGTGAAGAGTTATGGAGTATCCTCGCTACATGTTGTCATCATCCTCCTGCAATTGACCGACTATTAGGGCCTCCACTGCATTTCCATGACAGCAGCATTCTCACAGAGGGTATTGGCGCTGCCATAAGCCCACTGGAATCAAATGTTCACAACTGCGATATGAGGATCTGTGGGGACACCTCACTGCATGTCATCATTATCCTCCACAAATCTGGCAGCTATGTGGGCCTCCCGAGCATGCCTGCCTCGTCTAGCCAGTGCGAAAGCCTCATCCCCATCATCGTGGCCACTGAGGACTCCCTCACCCTCATCTGTGTTGGCATCCTCCTTATCCGAGGAGTCCTCCAGCTCCTCCATCACCTCCTCAGCCAGCTCTTCTCCCCATTGCAGCGCCAGGTTGGAAAGGGCGCAGCAGATGACGACAATGTGTGGCATCTTCTGTGGACTATATTGCAGGGCTCCACCAGACTGGCCCAGGCACCAGAATCACATCTTCAGCATCCTGATAGTCTGCACTACCAAGTTGTGAGCTGCTGCATGAGCCACATTATAGCATCGCTCTGCTGCAGTCTGATGCCGCCGCACGGATGTCCTCTGTGGGGAGCCCTTGTCCCTAAGGAGCCAACCCTGCAGCTTCTGTGGACCCTGGAAGACTGCAGGGATCTGTGAGCGACTTAGGATGTAGGCGTCGTGCACAGTCCCTGGAAACTGTGTGCATACCTACAGGATGCATTTCTGGTGGTCGCATACCAGCTGCATGTTCAGTGAGTGGAAGCCCTTGCAGTTGATGAAGTCCACCAAGTGTAGCGATGGAGACTTGAACGCCTCATGAGTGCAGTCAATTGTACCCTGCACCTGTGGGAATCCCGAGATCAGGGTGAATCCAATGGTCCTTGCATCCTGGCTGTCCCGGTCCCGGGCAAAATGCACAAGGTTATGTGCCATGGAGAAGATGGCATCTGTGACCTCATGGATGCATTTGTGGGTGGCGGATTGTGAAATCCCACAAAGGTCATCTGTGGAGCCCTGAAAGGAAAAAAAATTGAGTGCCGCAGTCACTTTCCCAGCCACTGGCAGTGGATTCCCTCCATGTCCCCTTTGCACCAAGTGCTGCAATAAATGGCAGATGTGAGCTGCCAGGTCCCTAGGCATGCACAGTCATCGGCGACACTGGTTCTCAGTCACCTGCAGGAATGGCAGGCGGTGTCTATAAACCCTGGGTGTCGCCAGGTACCGACCAGCCAAGGTTCTCTGTCGCTCCTGAGCAGCGTGTGAGGGAGCCCCTGCTACCCCTTCATCCTGAGGTTGCTGCTCCTGCCTTTGCACGGCTAGGTGCCTCAGTCACTCTCGCCTCAGTCTTCTATGGTCTCTGTAGGCCATCAGGTTCCATGAATGATCCTGAAGTGGTCCTCTTGAAGCATGAAAAACAGAGAGATGTGGTTATCATGCCTGTACGTAGCACTTTCCTGGCCCTGTGTGACCGCCCCTTAATGCTTCCCGGCGAGTGTTGGTCACCCCTCGGATGGCCAGAGCCGAGTGCGCTGCATGGCTGCCCTGTCAACCTTGACATGGGGGACATTGGTTCAAACCGAGATGCTGAGATTGCAAGGGGCTGTGAGCGCCTCCAGCAGTGACTGCTACATGGCCAGTGTTGGTGAGGAGATTGTACAGTGTGTTCAGTCCAACTGCTCCACGGTCCAATAAAGTGGTGGCGGACTCGAAGTCTGGCCGGGGGAGTTGGGGGGCCGGGGTAGGGGTAAGGTATGGAGCGCTTGGTGGCCCTTTGGTGCCTCCAAGTTGCTTGCATGGGTGGGCAGGCTAGAAGACCGACCCCAGTCATATCACTATGGCTGCACCTGATCTGTCTCAGTTGCAGAGGCATGGTCAGTTTATAAGGTGTCCCTAATGTATGGCCACTTCCCTCGCTTACCCTGACCCCCACCTCAA
Source organism: Cetorhinus maximus (assembly GCF_964194155.1). Taxonomy (NCBI): domain Eukaryota; kingdom Metazoa; phylum Chordata; class Chondrichthyes; order Lamniformes; family Cetorhinidae; genus Cetorhinus; species Cetorhinus maximus. The sequence goes on along the minus strand of NC_135879.1, from coordinate 114,050,817 downwards.
TTGCTTATGCATGGGATGCAGCACCAGGGTAGCATTTGACTTCCCCTACCTCAGAAGTCGCCTTGGAGGCTGGCCAGCACTTGCCCCCGGAAACCCCTCCCCTCAGCAGTCACCTCCGAGGCTGGCCAACACTTGCCCCCGGACACCCTCCCACCCCAGCAGTCGCCTCTGAGGCTGGCCAGCAGTTGCCCCCTGACACGGCCCCCCTCAGCAGTTGCCTCCAAGGCTGGGACAGCATTTGCCCCCAGACACCACCCACCTCAGTAGTCAACTCCGAGGCCAGGCATCAGTTGCCCCTGCCTCACCAGCACCCCTGAGGCCTGTAAACAACGGGCGGGCTGTGGAGAACTCTGCTGCTCACTCACCTCAATTCCCCCAAAGTGAAGGTCTCCAAGTGCACGTCGCCTGCGTGCTGTTGTGAAACATGTTGGTGCGCTTTCCCGCCGATGTGGACGGACGATACAGCGGGGTTCCAAGAGCCTGCCGGAATGGCCTTTTAATTATATGCTGATATATTACAATTTCCCCGCTGACCAATAGCGGTAAATGTGGCTTGTCGTCGGCGAGCTGAGTGTCATGAAGCAGGTCGCCCATATTTTCCGCACCTGCCACCTATCACGCCCGCCAGTGTGACCAGTGGGCTCAGAAAATTCTGCCCATCACGTATAGCTAAATCCATCCTCCCCAACTTATTCCCACAAATAGGTTTGTGTGACTGCAATAGCTTTTCCAAATCACTTTGACACTTGTTTGGAAGGTAACTGAATATTACATTTAAATTTTCAAGTATCCCTCATTACCCAATTTCATTTGAGGAAAATCAATTTCAGAGCCTTGCATTTCTATCTCTTTCTCATTATCTACCAGTACCAACACCTTCTTTTGGTTCTCTTCCCTGTCAAAGTACTTTTTAAGCATATTTACATGACACATCCTCTGCTTCTTTCTTCTATCTCGGGTATTTATTAAATAATTTACTTCATTCAATTTATTTTCAATCCTGTAAGGTCCAATAAACCTTGCCTTTAATGAGTCACTCATTACTGGTAACAGATCTAGCACTTTCTCTCTAGCAACAAAACTACGAGTTTTAGCTTTCTTATCTGCCTTCCCTTTCATCACCTGCTGTGATATCTTAAATGTTCCCAAGCCAACTCATATGCTCTGTCCAATCCTTCTTTCTGAAGTTTGAAATATAATCCAGGAGAGTATTTTCTGGCTTTTGACTCATAAATCAATTTCAATGGTCCCCTTACCTCATGACCATAAACTAGTTCAAAAGGGCTACAACCAGTCGAGGCATTCGGAGCGTCTCTAAAAGTAAATAACAAGAATGGAATTCCTGTATCCTAATCCTGTGGATAATCCTGACAGTATGCTCTCATCATAGTTTTTAAAGTTTAATGCCATCTTTCCCAAGCCCCTTGTGACTCCAGATGATAGCTGTTGCCATAAATTGTTTTATCCCCCAGCTATTCATTACCTCCTTAAACAGCTGGGACATAAAATTTGAACCCTGATCTGATTGCATTTCTTTAGGTAAACCATATCTTGTAAAAGATTTAGTTAACTCTTCCACAATCTTCTTAGCTGTGATATTTTTTAAAGGTATCACTTCAGGAAACCTGGTAGACACATCCATTATGGTCAGTAAGTACTGATTTCCACTTTTGTCTTAGGGAGGGGTTCTACACAATTAATCATGACCCTAGTAAAAGGCTCTTCAAATGCTGGTATTGGGATTAAAGGTGCCGGCTTAATCGCTGCTTGTGGTTTCCCTGTTACCTGACATGAGTGACATGTTCTACAGAATTTGACTACATTCCTATGCAATCCTGGCCAACCTAAATATCCCCCTATTGGAATTTCATGAGTAACTCTCAGAATCTCATTTCTATACCCTAATGTATAACGGCCTAGTGTACCTCTCTCCAGCTTTCATTTGCCAAAACATGTTCCAGCCTCCATTTTCTCATTACAATATCGCCCTTAAGGTAATAGCATACTAGAATACATTTTGCCTCTGTTTCTGATTAAGCTTTCTGATATAACTACTTTAATTGCAAATCTTCCTGTTGTAACTTAACTGCCTTGATTTAAACACTTCAGCCGAATTGTCCTCTACAGGAGGACAGTCCTCTTCCGGAACAATGTTATCAAACACAGTGCCTGCTAATTGGATTTCAACACCTTCTTCCTGCCTTTGAACTACCTGCCCTCCTTGTTTATCTTGTTCTTCCCAATGAACTTTTGATCTCATTATCACACAATTAGGAAACAATCCAGGATGCTCCTTCTGTAACACCTCTGTTGAAAACACTCTACAGGCTGCTGAACTACCACAGGCATCACCACATTTGTGATTCAGCTATATCATTACCCAGAATAACCTGAACCCCTGCACTGGGCAATTTTTCCACCACTCCAACAAGAGCTTCACCTATCTTCCATTTACTCCTTAAATTTACCTTCCACAATGGAATAGATTGTGCATCTCCATGAACTCCACCTGTTCCTCAATTCTCCCTTTGAACAACAAATATCACTACCCCACAAATTAAGGATTGACTAGCCCCTGTGCCACTTAAAATTTTAACATCTTCATATACTCCACCCTTGACACACAAAATCTTCAAACATTTCTGCAACTTTCCCCCAGAATTCTTTTGGGTAAACTGTGAACACATTCCCACTTCTTTACCTATCACTGATTCTCCCTGTTTTACATGTACACGAACCACTGGGGTCTCCTGTGCCTGAACCTCAGAACCCACAGTACTTTTACTTCCAGAAATTTTCTGCATCCCAATAATTCCAACAGATTTTCCCTGCAATTTCCAACACCCTGACTTCATGTGCCCCACTTTACTACAATGAAAACACCTCACTTTTCAAATGTCACTTCTACCCTCGGCACCTTGCCTTTTATTCTGAGAAAAGACTTCATGGGAATTTATAGATACTCCTTCTCTTCCCTGACTACCTACCTTTCTTTCACCTTCCCACTTTCTATCAGTTTCCGATTTAAAAGGGTCACGAGAAAAGGTTTAGCTCTATGAACTAACTCATAATCATCAGCTATCTCTGCTGCTTGCCTACAGAATCAATCCTTTGTTCCTCCACACCAGTTCTCACTAACAAAGGGATTGAGTCTTCAAATTCTTCCAAAATAATTACTTCTCTAAGATGTCTCTATCTTTAACATCTGTATCCACCAGTCAAAATTACTTTGTTTCACTCCCTCAAACTCAGTATAAGTTTTCCCTGGCTGTTTTCTCATATTTCTAAATTTCTGCCTGTATGCTTCAGGAACCAACTCATATGCATTTTTCACCACATCATAATTCACAAACATTTTTTCTGATAGCAAAGCATATACCTCATGTGCTCTGCCTACCAACCTGGGACTGTAACAATAATGTCCAGTTTTCCTGTGGCCATTTCATCTGTTTAGCTATCTTCTCAAATGAAATAAAGAATGCTTCAATATCTCTTTTCCTCAAACTTTGGAAGAGTTTGTACAAATTTAAACATCTCCCCACTGGGTTCTACTCTGGAGATAAGTCCTTCCTCATCTCCTGGCATCTCTTTTTTAACTGCCAACATTTTCAGTTGGAATTCTCTCTCTCTCTCTATCATTCTCTTTCCTCTCTCTCTATCTTCACAATTTCTAATTCCCTTTCCTGTTTTATTTCTCTTTCCTGCCTTACTGCCTGTTCCCTTTTGAATACCCTGTCTCTTTCTTTTCTTCCAATTCACTTGTTTTCATTTGCAACTGAATTTGAGCCCATTCCAATGAACCACCCCTTGGAAAACTCCATCTCTCAGGTATTCCTTCCAATTTCAAATGCTGTGCTATCACTTCAATTATGTCCGATTTCCTAGCCCCTGCAGGTACCCCCAATTGTAATTTATCTGCCAGCTCTGTTCCTTACTCTTGGTTACTTTTTGTAACACAATCAGCGTTATATCTGCCATGTCCAAAAATGATTTAGTCATGGATACAGCAATTTTTGCAGTCTCACTGCTTCTGAAAAAACCTCACCAACTCCTGAATTCAAAGTGCTCCTCATACTCGTGGCCTTAAGATTCACCAACTCCAAATCAATCAAGGAATTACAGATGTATCCCGCCAATATCCTCCAATTATTATGACGCAGCTGATAGTAAAGGCTGAGTTGTTCAAATCTCAGAGGGAAACTTGAAACAACTGTCATAATCTATTTTTGCAATTTGTAATTTCCAGATGCAGACTTTGAATTCAGTAGGAATAACACCACCGAGTCTCGTGGTTTTTATATAAAATTAAATTAAACATTTATTAAATTAAACAAATTAAACACATACACATGGCTACAAATTACTACTATAATAACTTTTTAACAAATCCCCAAATTAATCACCCCCAGGTAAATCTCCACTCAGGCAACAGTAACTCATAGACTTTAAATAGACACCAGGCAAAGCACATTTGACCTTATGAATTTCAAATGAGGTTCCTTTGCAAGTTGGTTGGAGGTGTACAGGCTGGTTAGTTCTTAAATGCCTCTACCTTACACACACAAACTCCTTTCTTTATAAACCTAGCTTTCTCATTGAATGTAAATTTTCCGTTGTGTCACTAGGTCTTATGAACTTCAGCTCTTCTAACAATAAATCCCTTTTCATAGCACCAATTATTAGTAAGCTGAAAAAATAAACACATTGTTTGGCTTCTTCTAGATAGGTGCAAGATTTTACCCACAGTCTTGAATGGTTTATTCGGCAAATGCAAATGAAGACTTTGCCTTACTGTTCATCCAATTAATACCTCAAAACTACTATAGATCAAAGCACCCAGACCAGCTGGCTTTAATCCAATTAAGGCACACACAGACACACACCTAGACACAGACCCCCAGAATTCTATTTAAAAAATAATTCCAATAACATGATACATATTAATATCTCTTCATGACACTTTTCAGCTCAATTTTAACCCTTCATTGTATATTCCAAGTGGAAAGCAAATTCATAAATCTGTCTAGACATTGCTCACAGGATTTCTTGATGATATGATACTCATCTCCCATTATGTCCCATTATCTTTACCGGAAGGAGCAATTAGTTGCTGGATATCTTTCGAAGTGCTTTGCCTGGCAACAGGGTGGGGTTCCATTATCTCTTAGGGAGTCACCCTGCAGCATTCCAGCCAGTGGCTTGTGTGCATTTTAAAAACTCAATTCTTATTTTTCAAAGCCAAATATTTCCTGATGCAATTCAGTGTTTTTCTTTCATTATCATGGCACTGGGGCTGAGCAGATAATTGTACTGGTCTTGAAACATTATCAGTAACCCATGTCCCTCTGTGTAGCATTTGTTCTAAATCTTCTGTTAGGATTCAGAGCTCTCCTGATTTGTTTTATCACTAGTGCTTGCTTCAGAAATCCATTTTATAAACAAGCCCTCATTCTTTATGAACCGAAAATGAATACAATATCTAGGACATACCATGCCCCTGATGAACAATTAGTTGCAGTTCCCTGGTATGGGCATCATGCATTATCAGGAATTGATGCCTGATCCTATTGAAATGTGCTTAATGTATAAATTGGAATGATACTGAAGTATATAATTGTGTAATCTGAAAGTTGCAGCTTGAATGTTTGGATTATATCATTTCCTTAACAGCACTGACTGCATTGTGCATTGACACGTGGACACAAAGCTGAAGAATTACCTGCTAAACAATGTGGTAGAGGACACAAAAGTTTGGAAGGTACTGTTGAAGGAGGCTTACTGAGCTGCTGCAGTGCATCTTGTAGATGCTGCTACTTTGAAAGTTAAAGTTTAGTGTTCAAAAAAGTAACTTAAAAAAAGTTAAATATGATCACCTTGCATTCTTCTCAACTCCAATGGGTATAGGCCCAAATTGTTCAACCTTTTCTCATAAGATAATACCTTCATCCCAGGAATCAGTTGACTGAATCTTCTCTGAACTAATTTTAAATGCAGTTATTTCCTTTCTTAAGTAAGGAGACCACAGCTGTAAACAGTACTCCAGATGCGGCCTAACTATGGCCTTATACAGCCGTAGCAACACTTTCCTACTTTTATACTTGACTCCCCTTGCAATAAAGGCCAACATCCCATTTGCCTCCCTAATCACTTGCTGCATCTGCATACTAATATGTTGTGATTCATGTACCAGGACACCCAGATCCCTCTGTATACGAGAGTTCTGCAATCTCCATTCAAATAATATACTGCTTTTCTATTCTTCCTGCCTAAGTGGACAAGTTCAATTTTTCCCACATTATACTCTGCCAAATTTTTGCCCGTTCACTTAACCTATCTGAATCCCTCTGTAGACTCTATGGGCGGAATCGTCGATCCCGTTGTTGGTAGGCATCATGGCAAGTGGGTGGGGGAGGGGGGGGGGGCTGCAATTTGGCAGGAGGTTTCATGTTGGCATGAAAGCACAGTGGGGTCATCCGTTGGTGTCTGCCATGGTGGAACATGAATCCCTGGATGTCACGTGAACCCAATTTGCATCCCGGTAATAGAATGTAAAGTAACGCACAACCAGAATCATACCCCCACACCCAATTTACCATTACGCTGGCGGGAAAACACATTGGCCCAGAACACGTCTGGACAAGTATGACTTGCAAAAGTCGGGACTTACCATTAGGGACTTCCTCAGATCTTGGACATCCAAGGAGATGATGATGTTGGAGCCCTACAACTACTGCACCCTGGAGGAACACATGCATCGCATGCTGGGTGGATTCTCATGCATATGGCTCTGCCATGAAGCAGCTCACGGAAAATAGGAGGTCTCCGTTGATGCTTCGGGTCTGCTTCACAACAGTCTTGGCCATGGGCTGCTATAGATGATCAGCGAGGGGGTAGAGAGGAAGGTCTAGCTGTATGTGGGAGAGGAGGGTGTACTTGATGGGGGTGGGTGGCATGGGAGAGGAAAGTCTAGGTGTGACCGGGAGAGGAAGGTTTGCTGGCTGGGGTGGAGGAATTAAGATATTGGGGGGGTGAGGTTGAGAGTAGGGGATGAAGGTGTTGGGGTGGGATGAGGTTGGGAGAGGGGACAAAGGTGTCCGGGGGTGAGGTTGGGAGGGGGTAGGAGGGAGTACAAGGGAGAAGGGAGTATGGGGAGGGAGGGTGTAATGGGGAAGAATGCAGCAAGTGGGGAGGTAGGTGTAAGGAGAGACGGAGGTGTAAGGGAGGGAGTTTTGAGGGGGAAGGTTTCCGGGGGGTGGGGGGGGGCGGAATGTGGGAGTTCGGAGGGTGGAATGTATTCTGGGGGAGGAGGAAGTTCGGAGGGGGAAAAGTGTCTGGGGGGGGAGGAGGGAGTAAGTGGAGGGGAGGATATCCAGGTGAATGAGCAAGGGAGGGGTCTGTGGAGCGAATGTCTGCCTACTGGAGAGCAAACTGAGGGTGGGCGTGATAGGAGGGAATGGTGAGTATGAGAGGGGGCAGGGGGAGCTGGTAGGGTGGGAGGGTAACAGTAGAAGTGATGGCGAGGGTGGTTGGTGGGAACCCGGGGTCAGAAATGGACCCTGGGGGTGGGAAGGGGGAGGCTGGGGAGATCAATGCGGATGGATTGGGATTCTCAGTAAGGTAGGGAACGTGCACGTTTACCTGGACATCCTGGAAAGATAAGGGTTTGGGTTGATAGGCGACAGTGGGGAAGTGGAAGGTGATGCCAGGGGTGTCGACAGTGATGGAGGAAAGGACATGGGTAAATCAGGGAGGGGAAAGGATGGGGCAGCTAACAATATACTTCACTACTGCCATGGTTGTTGAAGTTGAATGTGAGCGGAGCCTCCATGTTAGACAGGCACAGGTGCTGCATGGGAGTGTGATCAGTGGGTGGGCGGAGATACAGGTCAGCTCAGATGGACAACTGAAAGCAAACCCCAGCAGGCAGCATTTAATATGCTCGGGACATTGAGATAAGTGTGATGGAAGAAGGCTCCACGTACGTGGGTGAGAGCTTGCACGAGGCTCCGAATGGCCCTGCAACACAAACATTTCTCCATCCAGAATCACTTGTGATCCGGCTGTGTGCAGCTGAAATGCCAGTGGGGGGGTGCAGTGGGTTGACTCATGAAGCCTGTTAATGAAGCTGAAAGACAACATTACATATTATTCAGTGAAAGTGAATATATTTTCGGCTTATAAAGTGACAGAATGTGTTCACCTGTGCAACCATTTGTGACCAAAATTTCTTAACTTTTCTAAGCCTATCACTTCTTCTAGGTGCTGCCCTGACATTAACACAGGGGTGGGGACAGCCTGTACAATGGTTGGCCCTGTTGCTTCTGATGACTTCAGCATGCGTCCTCGGGAGATCCAAAGCCGTGGGGGCCCCCACTTGCTTTGGCTGCCCTCATGTTACCCCTCTAGGTAACAGGGATGAGATTGAGGGGGGTTACAGGCAAAGGGGACTCTGAGGGAGCAGACAGCCTCTGAGATTCCTTATTCGATGACCCGGGGTGTCCAATTGCTGCTTCTTCTCCCTTTATGTGCCCGAGGGCCCCAGCCTGACTCCTTGAGGGGAAGGAGCACTCGGAGGAATGTCAAGGTGCCCCGTTTCCCCCTCACATTGCCACTGCAGAAACTGACCCATGGCTACCATGATGGAATTCAGGTCTGCGCACATGTCTGCATTCTGCTGGACCAGGGTCTCCATGGTGTCTGCCATCCTTCCCATGGAGGCCTCCATATGTGAAAATATGAGCAACACTTCATCAGAGAGCAGGCGGATGCACCCCTCTGACTCATGTGGCACTCTGTTGAGGGCTTCCAAGAGCTCTGCATGATGTTCCCTCACCTTCTGCTGACTCTCCACAATGAATTGGTAGGCCGAATCCAGAGGCTCGTCATCTGACTTGAACCTCACAGATGCCTCTTTCCAGCAGTCCTCCGAGTGCCGGGGAGCTACAGTGTAGCTACTGTCTACAGTGAAGATAGGCAAAAAATACCTGTTCAACACTTCTGCCATTTCTTTGTTTCCCATTATTAATTCTACATTCTCATCCTCTAAGGAGTCAATTCTCACTTTAGTTACTCTTTCCTTTTTAAATAATTGTCTTCCTATCAGTTTTATATTTCAAGATAGTTTTCTCTCATTCTCTAAATTTTCCCTCTATTTTTTCTGTCATTCTTTGCTGATCTCTAAAATCTGTACCATCTTCTGATCTACCACTAATCTTTGAAGTATTGCACACTTTTTTTTCATTTTGATACCGTGCTTGACCTCCTTAGTTAGCCACGGATGGTGCATCCTTCTCAGAGTTTTTCTTTCTCAATGGAATATATGTTTGCTTCAAGTTATGGAATATCTTCTTAAATGTCTGCCACTGTTTCTCTACTGTCCCACTTTTTAGCATATTTTCCCAGTTCATTTCAGCCATTTCTGTCATCATTGCCTTTATTTAAATTTAAGACACTAATTTTAAACCCATACTTTTCACGCCAAAACTGAATGTGAAATTCTACCATGTTATGATCAGTATTACCAAGGGGCTCCTTTGCTATGAAGTAATTAATTGATCCTGTCTCATTACACATTTCGAGATTTAAAATAGCCTGCTCCCTGGTTGGCGCTAGAATGTACTACGCTAAGAAATTATCCCAAATACACTCTATGAACTCATCTTCCAGTCTACCTTTGCCGATTTGGTTTGCCCAATCTAAATGAAGATTAAGATCACCCATGATTATTGCAGTACTCTTGTTAAAAGCCCACTTTATTTCTTCCTATATTGGCTACTATTAGGGCACCTATAAACTACAGCATTTTTACTGTTAAGGCACCTATAAACTACAGTATTTTTACTGTTAGGGCACCTATAAACTACTCATACAAATGCCTTTTTACCTTCAGTATTTCTTATCTCTACCAATTGATTCTACATCTTGATTTTCTGAAGTAAGGTGATCTCTCACTACTGTACGAATGTCATCCATAATTAACAGAGCTACCCCACTACCTTATCTTAGCTTCCTATCCTTCTAAAATGTTAAATAGCCTTGAACATTTAGGTCCCAACCTCACACCTTGTAATCATGTCTCTGATGATTTTATACATATTTATTTCTATTTGTACTGTTAATTAATCTGCTTTGTTAGAATACTACACACATTCAGATACAGAACCATTAATTCTGACTTTTTTTTTTACCATTCTTGCAAACTCTGGCCTTATCTGTTGGTGCACTCTTAAGTTTATATGCTCCTGTCATGCTCTGGTTATGATTATTCATGTCACTACCTTGCTCTATCACCTTACCCTTTCTCATAATTTTACCACATCTCCCCTCATGAGTTCCCTTGCCCTAGTCATACAACTCGCCAGAACACTGGTCCCAGCATGGTTCAGGTGAAGACCATCCCAATGGTATAGTTCCCAGTTTCCCCAGTAATGGTGCCAGTGCCCTAAGAATCAAAACCCATTTCTTCCACACCAATCTTTGAGTCATGTATTCAACCCTCTAATCTTATTTAGTTTACATCAATTCGCTTGTGGATTACATGGTAATCTAGAGATTATTCCCTTTGTGGTTCTGCTTTTTGATTTAGCCCCTAGTTGCTCATAATCCCTAAGCAGAACCTCTTTCCTAGCCCTATATATGTTGTTGGTCCCCATGTGAACCATGACAACTGGATCCTTCCCATCCCACTGCAAGTACCTCTCCAGCGCCAAGCAGATGTCCCAAACTCTGGCACTGGGCAGGCAACACAGCCTTCTGTGCTCACACTCTCGGCTGCAGAGAACTATGTCTGTCCCCTGACTTCACTATGCCTTAATACCACTACATTTCTATTTACTACCCCCACTTGTATGGCTAGCTGCACCACAGTGCCATGGTTAGTTTGCTCATCCACCTTGCAGCCCCTGCTCTTGTCCATATCAGCTGCAAGAACCTCAGATCTGTTGGACATTTGCACTTCTACCTTCTCGATCCCCATACCTGTTCCATGCGCAGTCATATCCTCCTGTCCTTGAGCACAGACCAAATCTGAAGACTCTAGCCTAAGGGGGTGTGACTGCCTTCAGGAACAAAGCGTCCAGTTAACATTCCCCCTCCCTGATGTTTCTCAGTCTCCAAAACCCACCTTCAACTCAAAAGCTCTGAGCCAGAGTTCCTCAAGCCACAAAAAGATACTGCAGACGGGGTTGATGTGGATCACACTATTGTCTGCCTGATCCCATGTGCTACAGCTGCAATATATCACCTGCCCTGCCATCCTTATTGTTTTAATTAACGGACTAACTTTCATTAAATTTTAATTAATGCTTCTAGTCCCACTTGTGCTTATATTCTTTTTATTTCAATTAATGTTCCACTTACTTCAAATGAAATTTCCTAGTTTAGATAAGAGAAAAAGAGAAAATGTTCACCAACCAATCATATCTTTCTTGCTGTTACATCACACTTTGATTTTTTTTTGGACTGCTCTGATACCACAGACTAAACACCCCCCCCCCCCCTCCCCCCACCCCACCCACCCCCACCTAGCTCTTCAATTTTTTGCCTCTGTCTCCAGTTTACCTTCTCTTTCTGGGAAGCAACTTGTGTCTTCCAGAGCTACTGGAGGCTGAAAAAACATATAAATCATAGAAAACATTCCCTTCTGCACCGAGTTCCCACATGAACCAACTATACAGTTGGTCTACATCTCACTCAAGTGTAATCTCCTCTCTGTGCGTCCCCTAACTCCGATGCGGGGGAAAAGTGGAAAGAACAAAAGGGAAAATAGGGTAGATAACAGAGTGATTTAAATGACAAAAGCAATGGTGTTTCGTGGCAAAAGGGGGATAGCAAATGAGACAAATAAAGAAACTAAAGATGAGTTTGTAGAGCAGCTGTATGTGCTAACAGCAGAGTCATTACCTGCACCTGCTGTGCAAAAACTGGACAATAGTTATGATCTGAAATTGTTGAATTGTTAAGTCTATCTATAGTGTGCTCTTTACCTTGCATGTAATTCTCTATATGCTAGATAAAGTACTTCAACAGTACCTTTGAGGAGATTCCTCTGTCTAATTTATTTTTATCCTTATGATTGAGTGACTGCTTTAAGGATGCAATGACCATTGACGGCTCCTAAGTTGGTTTATACAGGGTCTAAATCCTTCATTCGAAAAACCCAGTGGCGGCTCCTTCGAATGGTTCTGCATGTGGTCATATTATTAAAACATTATCAATCAAGATCTTGATGCTTTGGTCACATGGTGAGCATGCAATAGTTTTCTAAACTCTACTTGACTGCATGCATGTTGTGACTGATTGCTGGAGGCAATAGGTTCAACCCTGGAAGATCCTAATACTTTTTCCAAAGATGCAGGAAGCTAGTCAGGCAATCTATCTTTCATCGAGTGGATATGACGCTTGTTTCCTGTTTGGCCTGGAAATTGAAGGAGTACGTTTTTGAAAATTCAAAATGTGAGATTTCTTAATGCCCAAGAATATTGGATTTTGTTTTTATTTTAGAGCAAGGAGAATATCCAGTAAATTGGACCATGTGGAGCCCTTTTTACTAAGTTAGGAGGAGACCAGGAATATTACACACAGACTACGCCCCTGGCTCACCATGCACACACACATGCAAAAACAGCTACAAGCTTAAGGCCTGCTGATATTAAAACAGGCACTGTTGCAACTGCATTAATCACTGCATTGATTAAGTTTAAATAATAATTACCAATAATAGCTGTACTAATAACTAATAGATACTATAATAACCTATATATAGTATAATGAGAAAAACAGATTTAACGTTTCAAGTCTGTATGACTCTTCTTCATTTGAAGAAGAGTCATACGGACTCGAAATGGTAAGTCTGTTTTTCGCTCCATAGATACTGTTAGACCTGCTGAGTTTTGCCAGCATTTTCTGTTTTTATTTCAGGTTTCCAGAATCTGCAGTATTTTTCTTTTATTATATAGTATAATATTGACCTGAAAATGATTTAGAATGACTGACATGTGTATTAGCCAATGAGGCAGGTGGGACAATATTGTGTTACATTGAGGGCTGTGTCATAAATATACAGGACAGGTCCAATAGGACCTTTATTCGTAGGCACACTCACCGACCTGGAAATCATCATGACCAACATTTAACCAATGAGGTTGGTAGGGTGATCATTTGAACTACTCAGCCTCTAACTGGTTGATTTTGATATAAATCATTTTCGAATCATCTCTGGATTGGGTAGCGAGTGCCCATGAATGAACAGACCTTTCCTCAGGTTTGACTGTGGCATTGTGAAAAGTGCAGCTTCAAAATACTGTACTTAAAGGCGTCCAGGGCTAGATGCAGTGAAATCCAGACTGTCCAGTAGAAAATTGGATGTCTAGCCACCCTAAGTACGCTTTCACAGTAGGTTACATGACTTTAGAGACCAACACAAACAAGTGCAATGGGTATTTGGCACTGCAAAAAAAATCTATGTAATTTGATACAAATCTTGAACCCAGAGTTGAAGAGTTACCACTGACTGGGAACTGTGAGATGAGTGCAGGCCATGGTAGGTCAAAGATTGTGTGCATGTCAACAGAAGGATGATTAACTACTGAAGTAGTGAAGACAATGACAATGAAATACAGATAAATTATTGAAAAAACATAATTTCTTGTACCCTAAAGTACCAAGTCCCCTAGTAGTGATAGGAGAAACAGAGGTTGTGACAGAAAGAAATTTGTATTTTGGCTCAGAGTCATTGAGCTGGAGGCTGAACTGCAGATTCTGCAACACATCAGGGAGGGGGAAAGTTACCTAGATGCTTTGTACCAGGGAGCAACCACACCACTTAGGATAGGGTCTTCTGATTTGGCCAGTGGTCAGGGACAGGAGGGTGTGACTGCGAGTGAGGCAGGTAAGGGGACCCAGAGAGCAGGAATGCAGGAGCCTCAGCCTCTGCAATTGTCCAATAGGTTTGAAGTTCTCTCATCTTGTTTGGATGAGGATGGGGACTACAGGGTAGATGAGCAAACTGACCATGGCACTGTGGTACAGGAAGCCATTAAAGTGGGGGGAGCAAAAAGGAATGTAGTGGTTGTAGAGGAAAATATAGTGAGGGGGATTGACACTGTTCTCTGCAGCAAAGAGCAAGAGTCCAGACAACTGTGCCTTCTGCCCGGTGCCAGGGTTTGGGACATCTGCTCAGGGCTGGAGAGAAACTTGCAGTGGTAGGGGAAGGATCCAGTTGTCATGGTTCATATAGGTGCTAATGACACAGGTAAACTAGGAAAGAGGTTCTGCATAGACAGTATGAGGAGCTAGACACTAAATTAAAAGAAGAACCTCAAAGGTGATACTTTCTGAATTATTACCTGAGCCACATGCAAATTGGCATGTGGCACATAAAATTAAAGATGCATACGTAGCTCAAAGACTGGTTTGGGACACTGGCACCAGTGGGGCACTGACACTGGTACTGGGGAAGGTGGGGGCTGTAACGTTGGGACGGTCTACACCCGAACCATGCTCGGGCCAGTGTTCTAGCAAGCCGCATAACTACAGAAGAACAGAGGGTTTTAAACAAAATACTGGGGGCAAGGAATCAAACTTGGGAAGATGGAGTAAATCAAAGAGTAGAGAAAAGCAAGATAGAAAGGTATTAATATGGGAAATGATAAACAGAATGTGACAGGAAGGGATAGAGAGTACAAATCTAAGAGTAAATCAGCAGCTAAGGCTAGAGGTTGCAAAAATAATGAAGGGACAAAACTAAAGGCTCTGTATCTGAATGCATGTAGCATTCAAAACAAAACAGGTGAACTGATAACGCAAATAGAAATATATAAGTACAATCTGATAGACATTAGAGACGTGGCTGCAGGATGACACAGATTGTTACCTGAATATTGAAGGGTACGTGGCATTTAGGAAGAACATGGAGCTAGGAAAAGCTGGAGATGTGGCTCTGTTAATTAATGATGGTATTTGCACATTAGAGAGGGATGACCTAAGTTCAGGAAACCAGGATGTATAAATGGTTTGGGTAGAGATGAGAAATGATAAAGGTAAGAAGTCACTCGTGGGAGTGGTGTACAGGCTCTGAAAAAGTAACCATATGGTAGTTTGGGATATAAAGGAAGAAATAATGGGAGCTTGTTAGAAAAGTACAGTGATAATCATGGGGATTTTAATCTGCATATAGACTGGGAAATCTGATGGGCAAAGGTAGCCTAGATGACAAATTAATTTAATGTTTTCAGGATAGTTTCTTAAAACAACATTCTGGAGCCACCCAGATAGCAGGCTACATGGGACCTGGTATTGTGGAATGAGATAGGATTAATTAATGACATCAAAGTGAAGGTGCCCCTAGGTAGCAGTGATCATAATATGATTGCATTTTATAATCAGATTGAAGGAGAGAAGAATGGTTCTAAGGCTAGTATTTTAAACTTAAATAAAGACAATTATGAGGTCATGAAAGCACAGCTAGCTAAAGTGAGGTGGCAAATTAGGTTAAGGGATAGGACAATAGAGATGCAGCAGTGGACATTTAAGGAGATATTTCAGAATACACAGAATAGGTGCATTCCAACAAAAAGAACAATTCCAAGGGGGAAGACTCACCATCCGTGGGGTTAACTAAAAAGTTAAAGGTAGTATCAGACTTAAAGAAAAAGCGTATGGGTGGCAGGTCAGAACACTGGACAGAATATAAAAGACAGCAAAGAATGACCGAAAGTTTTATAAGGAAAAATTAGAGTACAAGAGAAAGCTAGCTAGAAATATAAAGGCAGATAGTAAGAGTTTCTATAGATATTTAAACAAGAAAAGTTAACAAAGTGAGCATTGGTCTGAGAGAAATTGAGTCTGAAGAATTAATAATGGAAAATAAGGAGGTGGCAGATGAACCAATATTTTGCATCGGTCTTCATTATAGAGGATAGAAGTAACATCCCAGAAATAGCTGCAAATCAGGAAATGGAAGGGAGAGAGGAACTCGGGAAAATTGCAACCACCAGGGAAGCGGTACTGAGAAAACTTTTGCAGCTGCAGGCTGACAAGACCTCGGGTCCTTATGGACTTCATCCTCGGGTCTTAAAAGAAGTTGCCAGGAAGATAGTTGATGTGTTGAATTTAATTTTCTAAAATTCCCTAGATTCAGGTAAAGTTCGATTAGGTTGGAAAATAGCAAATGTAATTCCTTTATTCAAAAAGGGAGGCAGAAAGCAGGGAGCTATAGGTCAATTAGCTTAACAAGTCACCTTTTCGTTGGGAAAATATTAGAAGCTATTAGTAAAGATGTTATAGCAGGGAACTCAGAAAAATTCAGGGTAATCAGGAAGAGTGAATGTGGTTTTGTGAAAGGGAAATCATATTTAACCAATGTATTAGAGTTCTTTGAAGAAGTAACATATGTTGTGGATAAAGGGGAACCATATACTATATTTAGATTTCCAGAAGGCATTTGATAAGGTGCCACATCAAAGGTTATTGTGAAAAATAAAAGCTCATGGTGTACAGGGTAACATATTGGCACAGATAGAAGATTGGCTAGTGAACAGAAAACAGATGGGTAATTTTCTGGTTGGCAAGATGTAACAACTGGTGTGCCATATGGATTAGTGCTGGTGCCTCAACTGTTTACAATTTATATAAATGACTTGGATGAAGGGACCAAAGGTATGGTTGCTATATTTGCTGATAACACAATGGTAGGTAGATTAGTAAGATGTGAAGAGGACACAAGGAGGCTACAAAGGGGTATAGATAGGTTAAGTAAGTGGGAAAATACCTGGCAAATGGAGTATAATGTAGGAAAGTGTGAAATTGTCCATTTTGGCAGGAAAAATAAATAAGGAGCATCTTATCTAAATGGTGAGAGATTGCAGAGCTCTGAGATGCCGAAGGATCGAGGTGTCCTTGTACGTGAATTGCAAAAGGTTAGTATGCAAGTACAGCAAGTAATTAGGAAACCTAAATGAATGTTTTTATTTACTATTAGGGGAATTGAATGCACAAGTAGGGAGGTTATGCTTCCATTATACAGGGCATTGGTGAGATCACATCTGGAATATTGTGTACAGTATTGGTCTCCTTATTTAAGGAAGGATTTATTGGAAGCAGTTCAGAGCAAGCTTGCTAAACTAATACCTGGATTGGACAGGTTGTCTTCTGAGGAAAGGTTGGACAGTGTAGGTTTGTATCTGCTGGAGTTTAGAAGAGTAACAGGTGACTTGATTGAAACATATATGAGGTGTCTTGACAGGTCAATGCAAAGAGGATGTTTCCTCTTGTGGGAGAACCTAGAACTGGGGTCACAGTTTAAAAATAAGGGGTTGCCCATTTAGGACAGAGGTGAGGAGAAATTTATTTCTCCTGGAGGGTTGTGAATCTGGAACCCTCTTCCTCAAAATGCGGTGGAAACAGGGTCTTTGAATATTTTTAAGGCAGAGCTAGATAGATTCTTGATAAACAAGGGGGTGAAAGGCTATCGGAGGTAGGCGGGAATTTGTAGTTGAGGTTGCAATCAGATCAGCCATGATCTTATTGAATGGCGGAGAAGGCTCAAAGGACTGACTGGCCTACTGCTGCTCCTAATTTGTATGTTCGCATACATATTCGTATTTTTTGGGTAATTTGGAGTGCATGATGCAAAACTCTTCTACAGTCAGTGTTATGAAATGATTTTCTCTAATTATGTTTGCGGCACGTGATAAATACGTCATTTCAAAATTGACCACAGTTGGTACTGGTGGATGAATGTTAAAATGCTGTTTACACAATAGTAAAAGAAGATGTTCTGAATCACTAATGACTTTGGGAAATTGGTAGAACCCTGAAGTAAAATGGCATAAATGGCTGAGCCATTACAGCAAAAGGCAGGGACAACCTGGCGATAATCATGGGAAATTTTAATCTACATATAGACTGGAAAAGTCAGATGGGCAAAGGTAGCCTAGATGAGGAGTTCATGGAATGTTTCTGGGATAGTTTCTTAGAACAGCATGTTTTGGAGCCAACCAGAGAGCAAGCTATACTAGACTTGGTATTGTGCAACAAAATGGGATTAATTAATGACCTCATTTTGAAGGCGCCCCTAGGTAGCAGCGGCCATAATATGCTTGAATTTTACATTCAGTTTGAGGAAAAGGGGACTGGGTCCATGTTATGTTCCTTCTCCTCACAGCAAGATGCCATCCTGGCAGGGGAACTCGTATCTCCTATTAAAATAGAGCTTAATTTCATCAGACTTTGGCTCGTTAGACCATCCCTGTAAGACTTGTTTCGTTACATGACACAAAACTGGATCACGGTCTGTCCACTCTCTTATTTGTTTGACATCTACTGGTGATGAATCGAGAAAGTTTAATAACAAGACAAGTTCTTGAGGAATTGGGACGTTTACATTGCTGTTTTTTAGAGGTAATCGGCTCAGTGCATTGGCATTTGCAATCCGGCTTCCCGGCTGGTTGATAAAAGTATATTCGTAAGCAGCTAGAATCAGTGCCCACCTTTGGATGCATGCAGAGGCAATTGGGTGTATTACCTTATCTTCCCTGAACAAGCCTAGTAGTGGCTTGTGGTTGGATAGAATGGTAAAGTGGCGACCATGGATGTATTGGTGGAACTTCTTAATATCAAATACGATGGATAAGCCTTCTTTCTCTATTTGTGATTACCTTCATTCTGCAACACTGAGTGTTCTTGACATGTAACCAATGGGCCGTTTGGAGCCATCCGGTGGGAGAACACTGCCCCTACTCCGTAAGGGGATGCATCGCAGGTCAAAATTAATTCTTTCTTTTGGGCAAAATGTACCAACAGGGCCGATGAATGTAACAACTGCTTTACTATCGTAAAAGCCTGTTGTTGTAGAGCTTGCCAAGTCCGCCTGTGTCTTTCTTGAGCAAACTGTATAATGGAGCCAGCACTGTTGACAAATTTGGAAGAAAGCAGTCATAATAGTTAATCATTCCCAAGAAGGACTTGAGTTCTATGATGTTTTTCGGTGCTGGTGCCTCACGAATAGATCTCACCTTGTCTTCTACTGGGTGAAGGCCCTGCTGGTCGACCCTATGACCCAAGTAAACCACTTCTTTAGCTTGGAAAATACATTTTTCTCTTTTCAAATGTACTCCAGCTTGTGAGAAACGCTTCAATACCTCTTCCAGGTTAGCCAGGTGTTCTTCATTAGTTAGTCCTGTTACTAGATATCATCGAGATAAACCACAAAATGGGGTAAAACCTTGAAGTAAATTTTCCATTGTCCATTGAAAAATGGCACAAACCAATGAGACTCCGAAGGTTAACCTGGTATATTATGTCAACCTTCGTATATGTGGTTCCCCCTGCCAGCTTGGTGTACAAGTCATCAATTTTCAGTATAGGATGCCTGTCAAGTCTGTCCACTTTGCTAATGGTCAACTTGTAGTTCCCGCATATTCGCACACTCTGGTCAGGCTTTAGTATTGGAACTATGGGTGCTGCCCATTCGGAAAATTGCACAGGTTGTAAGACTCCCAAACTTTCCAGCCTGTCTAATTCAACATCAACTTTTTCTCGTAATGCATAGGGGACTGGCCTCGCCTTCAAGAATCTGGGGGTTACCCCAGGATCCACGTGGATTTCAGTTTGCAGCCCCTGAATCTTCCCAAGCTCTTCCCTGAAAAATGGAGGCATGTTTCTGTAATAGTTCTTACAGGTCTTTCATTCTGAGTTGAAAAATCTCGGTCCACTCCAACTTTATTTCCTTAAGCCAATTCTGACCAAGTAGATTTGGACCCTCCCCTGTTACCACTATCAGGGGTAAATTAACAGACTGATTTCCATACTGTACTGGAACCTTGCATATACCTCTTACTCATGTATCTTTACCAGTATACATCTTTAATTTAGCATCTGAATTTTCCAGATTTAATGAGTGGTCTCCTCCATTCAGATATTTGAACGTGTGTTCCCCTATACGTGTCGTGGATGCCCCTATATCCACCTCCATTCGGACGGGTTTCCCATTGACTTTCACTGTCACATAGATTGGCTCTGTTTTACTGATTTTTAAGTTGTGTAGTGAGTGATTATCTGACTCTGTTTCTTCTGGTTCCTCTATTATGTGGATTTCACGATTTCTACCTTTCTGCTTAAAGTTTTGGCTTAACCTGTCTTTACAATATCGCATAATGTGCCCATTAGGATTGCA
Source organism: Cetorhinus maximus (assembly GCF_964194155.1). NCBI lineage: Eukaryota > Metazoa > Chordata > Chondrichthyes > Lamniformes > Cetorhinidae > Cetorhinus > Cetorhinus maximus. The sequence goes on along the minus strand of NC_135879.1, from coordinate 114,030,644 downwards.
GTAGAAACAGTCGATTCCTTTAAATTGTTCAGCTTGCAGGCTGTTTGGTTCCATTTCTGCCATTATTTTGGGTTTTCTCTGTTAAACCATTGCTTTTTGCTGGTTTGTTAATGGTGGTTGATCCTGCCTTTCCGCAGAGCCCAGCGCTTCTGTACCATTTCTAACTGGTGCTTCCCTCCTGACACGAAGGACGGCACCATTTTATGCTCCTTTGATTGCTTCAGAGTCCCTGACTGCATTCTCCATTGCGAGTGCCAACTCCAGCACCTTGCTGAAGTCTAAATTTGTTTCTGACAACAACCTTTTTTGAATGGCATCTTCATTAATTGGCCTCTTAACATGTCGTTAATCGATCTCCCGAACTGTCAGTTGTTTTAAGGCTGCTACACAGCAAGCAACTGTCTCTCCAGGGGTGCAACATCTCAAATTAAATTTTAAACGCTGTTACCGAGGGTTTCGGCTGAAAATGGCTTTTAGATTTACCAACTCATCAAAGCTCTTGGAATCTGGGGCATTGGGTGCTGTTAGACTATGAGTTAGGCCATATGTTTTACCGCCACCTGTCGATAAGAGGATTGCTCACCTCTTCTTCTCCCCCGATATGTCGTTGGTTCAGAAAAAGAATGCGAGGCGTTCAATATAATGTGACCAGTCATCGGTGGTCTGTTGAAATGGTTCGATATGGCCAAACTGTGGCATACTGAAGGGAAATAACTTCAATGACTATGATGATGGCTGTACTTACAATTACCTTGCAAGGTACATCTGATTTACTTCTGTTTAATTTTCGCGGCTTTCTTTGGTGTCGTCAGCTGGTCATGATTTGCCTCATTGCCAGTTGTTATGGTCCTTCTCTGTCAGGTCGCTTTGCTCAGTGAACACACCTATCTACTGGTGAGTGAGTTGGTATACAAGATACTGCAGATGCAGAGACCAATGTAAGATGAAGTACATGCTGTTTATTAACACAAGTAACAGAACACCAAAACATGTGTGCTTCTCCAACCAGCCCTATTCTAAAGTACTGATTAATATGCTATGCAGCAATTAGGTAATAGAGTCACGTGGTCAATCTGCTCACATTCTTTTAAAGGTATATTGCACCTCAGATTACCACAGTCCGAGACTATGGGCGGGATTTTCCACACCTGCCCGCCGCCAGGATCTTCTGGTCCCGCCCGCGATGGAGCCAGAAACCCCGGCCTATGTTTTTAAACTTAAATAAGGCCAATTATGAGGGCATGAAAGCAGAGCTGGCTAAAGTAAATTGGCAAATTAGGTTAAGGGATAGGTCAATAGAGATGCAGTGGCAAACATGTAATGGGATATTTCAGAATACACAGAATAGATACATTCCAATGAGTAAGAAAAAGTCCAAGGGACGGACACACCATCATGGTTGACTAGAAAAGTTAAAAATATTATCAAACTTAAAGAAGTATATAATTGTGCAAAGATAGGTGGAAGCCCAGAAGATTGGACGGAATAAAATGAACAGCAAAGGATGACTAGAAGGTGAATAAAGAGGGAAAAATTACAATATGAGAGAAAGGTAGCCAGAAATATAAAAACAGAAAGTAAGAATTTCTATGAATATTTTTAAAAGAAATGAGTTAACAAAATGAGTGTGAGCCCTTTAGAAAGTGAGTCTCGATAATTGATAATGGAAAACAAGGAAATGGCAGATGAATTGTACAGGTATTTTGCATCAGTCTTCACTATATAGGATACAAGTAACATCCCAGAAGCGGCTATAAATCAGGATATGGAAGGGACGGGGGAACTCAGGAAAATTACAATCTTCAGAGAAGTGGTACTGAGTAAATTGTTGGAGCTGCAGGCTGACAAGTGCTCGGGTCCTGATGGACTTCAAAATAGGGTCTTAAAAGAAGTGGCTAGGGAGATAGTTGATATATTGTTCTTAACTTTCCAAAACTCCCTAGATTTGGGAAAGGTTCCATTAGATTGGAAGATAGCAAATGTAACTCCATTATTCAAAAAGGGAGGGAGACAGAAAGTAGAAACTACAGACCAGTTAGCTTAACATCTGTCATAGGGAAAATCTTACAAGTTATTATTAAAGAAGTTATAGCAGGGTACTTGGATAAGCTCAAGGCCATCAGGCAGAAGCAATGTGGTTTTGTGAAAGGGAAATCATGTTTAACCAACTTACTGGAGTTCTTTGAGGAAGTAACGTGCTGTGGCTAAAGAGGAACTGGTGGATGTACTGTACTTAGATTTCCAGAAGGCATTTGATAGAGTGCCACATCAAAGGTTATTGCGGAAAAAAAAAGCTCATGGTATAGGGGGCAACATATTGGATAGAAGATTGGCTGGCTAACAGGAAGCAGAGAATAGGCATAAATGGATCTTTTTCAGGTTGGCAAGCTGTAACGAGTGGTGTGCCACAGGGATCAGTGCTGGGACCTCAACTATTTACAATCTATATAAATGACTTGGATGAAGAGATGGATGGGGTGGTTACTAAATTTGCTGATGACACAAAGATAGGTAGGAAAGTAATTCATGAAGGGGACATAAGGAGGCTACAAAAAGATATAGTTAGGTTAAGTGAGTGGGCAAAGATCTGGCACATGGAGTATAATGTGGGAAAATGTGAAATTGTCCATTTTGGCAAGAAGAGTAAAAGAGAGGCATATTATCTAAATGGTGAGAGATTGCAGAGGGATCCGGATATCTTAGTGCATGAATTGCAAAAGGCTAGTATGCAGGTACACAAATAATTAGGAAAGCTAATAGAATGTTGTCATTTATTGCCAGGGGAATTGAATACAAAAGTAGGGAGGTTATCCTTCAGTTATACAGAGCACTAGTGAGACCACATTTAGAGTGATGTGCGCAGTATTGGTCATTTTCTTTAAGGAAGGATGTAAATGTGTTGGAAGCAGTTCAGAGGAGGTTTACCAGGCTAATTCCTGGAATGCGCGTGTTGTTTTATGAGGAAAGGTTGGACAGGCTAGGTTTGTATCTGCTGGAGTTTAGAAGAGTAAGAGGTGACTGGGTTAAAACATATAAGATCCTGAGGGGACTTGACAGGGTGGATGTGGAGAGAATGTTTCCTCTTGTGGGAGAATCTAGAGCTAGGGGTTACTGTTTAAAAATAAGGGGTTGCCCATTTGAAACGGAGATGAGGTGAAATTTTTTCACTCAAAGGGTCGTGAATCTTTGAAACTCTCTTCCTGAAAAGGCAATGGAAGCAGAGTCTTTGAATATTTTTAAGGCAGAGGTGGATAGATTCTTGGTAAGCAAGGGGGGTGATAGCTTATCGGGGGTAAAAGGGATGCAGATTTGAGGTAACTATCAGATCAGCCATGACCTTATTAAATGTTGGAGGAGGCTCGAGGGGCCAAATGGCCTACTCCTCTGCTCCTTGTTCGTATGTTCACGGAAATTCAGGACATGATCGTTTACCTACTCCACGATTTTACCATCAGTCATATCCTTCAAGATGATCAGAGTCAACAAGCACAAAAATATGCATTATGAAATAGCATCAGAAGGTCACTCAATGTCTGTGATATTAATGGGATGTTTTCAACTTGTGATGAAAATGACATTTTCTTATGCAGAGAAAAGACAGCTGCTGCTGCATATTCTTTTATAACTACATCTAAGTACCAGATTTCAAAGGTTTCCTCATTAAAAGTGATGCTCACAGCAGTTTCCTTCTAACACTTGGCATTGACACCAGCACATTGTTTCTCAGCAAGTCACCACACATATGAGTCACCATAAGCTAACAAATGGTAATAATAGTTAACACTATTAACAAGGTTGAAGCATTTGGAATCATCTTCAGCCAGAGGTGCTGAGTTGATGATCCATTTCGATGACCTCCTACTGAGGTCCTCAGTATCACAGATGCCAGACATTAGCTAATTTAAATTCACTCCATGTGATATCAAAAAAGAGCTGAGCACACTAGATACAGCAAAAGCTATCAGACCAGAAAACATTCCTGCTGTAATGTTGAAGGCTTGTGCTCCAAATTAGCCATATTTCTAGCCAAGTTATTCCACTACAGCTATAACACTGACATATACCTGACAAAGTGGGAAAATTGCACAGGTATGTTTTGTCCACAAAAAGCAGGACCAAAACTTTCCTATCAGTCTACTTTCAATCACCAGCTGAAGGAAGGGTCATCTGCAGTTCTATCAAGGCGTTTTGTCTTGTGTTCAGGGTCTCAATGGGGTTCTTTAGGGTTTGACTTATGGTTTCCCTAAGAAAGCTACTTAAGACTGTAGTTCGTAGAAGCATTATTATTTATTTACAGCTCTATGCATGTCTCAGTAACTCTAGCTACATGAGGTTGGACTTCTTCCCTTCAATTTACAGATAGCTGTAAATTGGTCATGTGATTTTGCATCATAGTTACATCAGCATCAGGTGCTCCTGATGTTAACCCTTTACTCTACACAAGGGATACTTACTCACCAATAAATTTCTCAGTTTGGGTTCTGCCAGGAATGCACAGCTCCATACCTCATTACAGCCTTGATTCAAACATGGACAACAGAGCTGAATTCTAGAATGAGGTAAGAGTGATTGCCTTTGACCTCTAGGCAGCATTTGGCTGACTGTGGCATCAGGGAGCAAAATTGAAATCTATGAGAATCAGGATAAAACTCTCCACTGACAGCAGTCATACTTGGCACAAAGGAAGACGCTTGTGGCCAATCATCTCAGCCCCAGGTTGTCACTGGAGTAGTTCCTCTGGTCAATCTCCTCTGTCCAACCCGCTTTAGCTGTTTCATCAATGAAGCTCTTCAAGAAGGCTGCTCACCCCATCACTTTCTCAAAGCAACATATTCATTCCTTTCCAGTAATTTCCACATTTCATGGACAATTAAAAAAATAAATTCTAAATATGAGAAACTGATATCTGGGAGATATCAGTGTAAGGTAAATGTCTGCAGGAGGAATAACAGTATATGGTTGTCTCTTAACTATCCCCTTGCAAGCCATTCAGTTCTATCAAACTGCTACAAAGAATAACTACTCCGTTACTACCTAGATATCAAATTAGAGCATGCCAAAGGCACACACAATCCTTACTTACTAACATCTGGGACTACTGCCAATGTTAAGAGAGCTGTTCTGTAGACTAGTCAAGCAACAACCTGATATAATTATAGTCAGAATTTTATTCATCAGCCAACATCCCAGAATCCTCCATAACCATTCCAAGGTATGTACTGGCCAACCAACAGTAGAAGATTGTGTGGGGGGCGGGGGCAGTTGTGGGGTGACTGTGAAATGAAATGAAAGAGAAGGATCATAGGCTGGCTGCTCTCTCATCAGAGAGAGATGACTGGTGGTAAGTTTAAGCTGAGGATCACCACACCTCAGGCAAGGGGTAAGGTTAAGAAGGCAGGACCTTCATGGATGCCCTCAGCCAGTACAGGAATTGAACCTGTATTGTTGGCATCACTCTGCATCACAAACCAGCTGTCCAGCCAACTGAGCAAAATGAGGTGGATGTCAGGTAGTGGCTCTGTAAGTCCTCAACTTTGACTCTGGACCCCATGAAGAATTATGGCTTCAGATCAAACATGGGCAAGGAAACCTCCTGCTGACTGCCATCTATAGTCCTCCCTCAACTAATGAATCAGTACTCCTCCATGTCGGACAACGTTTGGAATAGTGCTGAAACTAGCATGGGCACAGAATGCACTCTGCATGGGGAACTGGTGCCTATCAGCAAGACTAACTCAATAGTACCACAGCTGAATGAGCTGGCCAGGTTTTGAAGGACATAACCGCCTGTCTAGGCTTCTAGCAGGTGGTGGGTGAACCAATGTTTTGAATAATCTACCTGTCATAAATGCATCTGTCCTTGACAACACCAATAGGAATGACCACTACAGTGTCCTTGTAGAGACCAAGACTACTCTTCGCACTGATGATACCCTGCCTCATGACATGTGGCATCTCCATCCTACTAAAACAGATGGATTAAGAATGAACTAGCTGCTCAATGCTGGGAAACAAGGAGGTGCTGTACATTGGCGTTAGCAGCAGAATTGCGCATTACTACAATCTGTAACTTTTGGCGTGGCATATCACTTACTTCTCCATCACAGTCAAACCAGATGAGCAACCCAGGTGCAATGAGTGTGGAAGAACATGCTGGGAGCAGCGCCAGGTCTACATGAGAATGAGATGTTGTGATGAAGAGATATTAATGTGCATTGGAAATTATTTTTTAAAATAGAATTCTAGTGGGGATCTGTGTCTAGGTGTGTGTCTGTGTGTGTTTTAATTGGATTAAAGCCAGTTAGTCTGGGAGCTTTGATCTATAGTAGTTTTGAGATGTTAATTAGGTGAACAGTAAGGAGAATAATAAGGTAAAATGTTCATTTGCATTTGTTGAATAAGCCATTCAAGACTGTGGGTAAAATCTTGCACCAAGCTAGAAGTCAAACAATGTTTTTATTTTTAGCTTACTAATACAATTGGTGCTATGAAAGGGTTTTTATTGTGAGAAGAGCTGAAGTTCAAAAGACCTAGTGATACAATGGAAAATTTACATTCAAAGGGAAAGCTAGGTACATAGAGGAGTTTGTGTGTGTAAGGTAGAGCCCCCCCACTTGCAAAGGAATCTCATTTGGAATTTGTAAGGTCAAATGTGCTTTGCCTGGTGTCTATTTAAATTCTATGGGTTACTGTTGCCTTCGTGAAGATTTACCTGGGATTGATTAATTTGGGGATTTGTTAAAAAGTCATTATAGTAGTAATTTGTAGCCATCTGTACATGTTTAATTTATTGCTAAATTAGTAAATGTTTAAGTTAGTTTTATATAAAAACCACGAGACTCGGTGGTTTTATTCCATCAATTCCACCAAAAACCTCCTGCCCAGAAAGCATAAATGACTTTTTTTCTGATTGGCAGGACGTGACAAGTGGAATCCCACATGGTTCAGTGCTGAGGCCTCAACTTCTTACAATTTATATCAATGACTTAAGATGAGGGGAACAAAGGCATGGTAGCTAGATTTGCAGACGACACGAAGATAGGTAGGAAAGTATGTTGTGAAGAGGATATAAGGAGGTTGCAAACAGATATAGATAGGTTGAGTGAGTGGGCAAAAACCTGGCAGATGGAGCATAATGTGGGAAAGTGTGAAGTTGTTCACTTTGGCAGGAATAATAAAAAAGCAGAGTTTTAATTAAATGGAGAATGACTGCAGAATTCCGAGATGTGGAGGATCTAGGTATGCTAGTGCATGAGTCACAAAATGTTAGTATGCAGGTACAACAAGTAATTAAGAAGGCTAATGGAATGCTATCCTTTATTGCCAGAGGAATTGAACATAAAAGTAAGGATAAAGATGACGAAGAGTCATTCAGACTCGAAACGCTAACTGTATTCCTCTCCGCAGATGCTGTCAGACCTGCTGAGCTTTTCCAGGTATTTTTGTTTTTGTATAAAAGTAAGGATATTATGTTTCAGTCATACAGGGCAATGGTGAGATCACATTTCAAATACTGTATGCAATTTTGGTCTCCTTATTTAAGGAAGGATATAAATGTACTGGAGACGGTTCAGGGGGAGTTTACTAGATTGATACCTGGAATGAGGAAAGGTTGGACAGACCGGGCTTGTTTCCACTGGAGTTTAGAAGGGTGAGGGGTGACTTGATTGAAGTATGTAAGATCTTGAACTGTCTTGACAAGGTGGACTTGGAAAGGACGCTTCCTCTTATGGGTGAGTCTAGAACTAGGAGGCACTGTTTTAAAATCAGGGGTCGCCTTTTAGGACAGAGATAAGGAGAAACTTTTTGGGCAGAATTTTCCTCCCATCAGGGGGGAAGTTGATGGGCTGGTGCATGTGGGTGCGCTTCCGATCGGCGCCCCCGATCGGAGGCATGGCGCAATTTTATGTGGGCGGGCCAATTAAGGCCCACTCACTGTCACGTCCACAGGGAAGCACTATGCGCTCCCTGTGCAGGCGGCGGCGGTGGTGGGGGGGTGGGGGGGAGTCCCTAAAATTGAGAGTGCGCTGAGTTGGGACATGTTCATAATTTCCATAACAACTTTATTAAAATTTTTAAAACCCTACATGAAACCTCATCCCGCCGGCAGATGAGGTTTCATGTTTTTTCTAGTTGCCGCTGGGGCTCCTGGCCTGCCTGCCAACCTTAAGGTTGGATGGGCAGGTCCTCTAATTGCTTAATTGATCCTGTTAATGGCCTCAATTGGCCATTGACAGGTCAGCGGATGCGCAGCTGATTTTGCTGCGCCCCAGCCTTCCTGAAAATTTAAATGGGGCGGGATGATGTTGGGAGTTCATCCCACGTCATTTTACGCGTCGGCGAGCGCACCCCGCCCCCGTCGGTAAAATCCTGCTTTGTCTCTGAGGGTCATGTGACTTTGGAACTTTACCTCAGAAGGTGGCAGAGGAAGGGTCATTGAATATTTTTAAGGCGGAGGTAGATAGATTCTTGTTAGGCTAGGGAATCAAGGATTATCGGGGGTAGATGAGAATGTGGAATTCAAAACACAAACAGATCAGCCTTGATCTTATTGAATGGCAGAGCAGGTTCAAGGGGCCAAATGGCCTACTTCCTGATCCTATTTCTTATGTTCATAAAATGGACACAATAAAGTTCAATTTCTCTCCCAAACATTTCAATCTACCATAGATTATGACTGTTCTGTTCACGCTGGAATTGTTGAGAGCCATTGCTCTGCACTTTGCCTGAATATGAAGAGAATGGCAAATTTCTGGACCATAAAATTGAAATCAAGACAAATAACTGATTTGGTGTGAAGTTAAATTGGTGACCAGACAACACGTAGGTATTAGTAAAATTCTGCAGAAGTTTCTCTTTCAGCTCGGTATTCTCCAGGTTAAAAGAACTCACATTAATACTGCTGATCTTTAGTCATTTGAATCTATCGAGCTCACTTATTGCTTTAGCTAAAACAACTGATTCATTCATCAGAGTTCATGGGCAGAATTTTCTGCGTGATGTGTGCGGGGCGGTGATGTCGGGCGAGCGTCCCGGCGTCACCGCGCCCCATTGCAATATTTCGCTAGGCGGGTGCGCAATGAAGTTCAACGCGCGCCCGCCATCAATTAATGGGCTAGTTAAGGCCCTTAATTCATCAATCGACGGCGATTTTCAGGCTCCCGTGTGATCTTCGGGCCTGCGCATGGGCGCAACGGGCAGGCGGGTAAGAGACTTTTCAATGAAACTCGTCCACCGGTGGGATAAGAGGGATCAGTGGAGTCGTCAATCTGGTCTGTGAGCCTTTATTGCAGAAAGCTTTTTAAACTTGGCTGTGTGATCTGTAGCTGTTCAGAATGGATTCCAGCAGCTTTCTGTGTATTTCAAACCTTCAGGTCAGCACTCTGCAGTCAGTAACCTTTACCAGGCCTGCAGCTTTCCGGAGGCCTCCCTTTAGCCTGGGTATGGGTTCTGACATGTCCATTGGAGGCACCTCCTCTGAGGAGGAAGGGAGGGCTAGAATAAGTAGGAGGCCAGGAGTGCATAATCAGCCTCCAGGGGAGCCGCCTTTGGGAGGCCAGGCGCATGCACAAGAGGCGCAGGGCCAAGAGGTAGTCCAAGGTGGAAGGGGCCACAAAAGACGCCACTATTCTGCTGCCAGGGTACACAGGTGGCGAAGCAGCTACCTCAATATGACTGAGGTGCCGTGCTGGGAGAGGGGCGGAGCAGCTGCTGCCCTCATCCACAGCACTGTGAGAAGAGCCTGCAGATATGACAGGCAGCTGCTCCGCCAACATGAGGTCGCTCCGGACCTACCTGCTCACCGTCGATGGATGGGCCACGAGCTGGGAAGCTTGAAGCCCTCACCATCTCCCACATTGGCAGTGACCAGCTGTGGCCACTGGCACTGAGAGGGCTTGCAGGTCCAAGCATAACCCTAGGAGAACCTGATTGTTCTCCTGGAGGCGTCTCTTCACGAGAGTCACCACTCCCTCCATGGAAGAAGCATGCCGCTCTGCCATGAGGCTCATTGCATCAGTGATGTTTTGCATGGACTCCTCGTCTCATGTAACACTCCCAAATGCTCCCGCACACCCGGCCGCATTTCCTGCAGCTGCTGCATCGCGGACAACTCCAGAAGCACATCATCACGCACCGACTGAGCATGTGCCTGGTCCCTTGCAGTCCTCTGACTGCTGGCGCCATCGGCACTCTCTGTCTCTGCCAGCTTCTCCAGTGATTGTGAAGTGCCCTCTCCCCTGTGCCCCGGGACACTAGCCAATGTTCCAGTGCCCACCGAGGTGCTAATATCTGCACTGGTGCCTGCCTCGCAGAAATGGTATGACACAGGTGACACTTGAGGGCCCTCAGGTGTGAGAGGGGGCATCTGCAATTCCTCCTGGTGGCTGTGCTCTGATGATGCTGAAAGTAACAACAAGGCCAGTGGATCAGTTAGCATGCACACAGTGACACACTTCATCCCTTTCCCCCTGGCTCATTATGCGCTCAACCTTCCAGAACCTATGGAGATGAATATTGGTGGGGTGGCAAATAGTGAAGATGATACTCTTACATTACAGGCGGATATAGATGGGCTGGTCAGATGGCCTAAGGAATGCCAAATGGAATGTTATGTGGATAAGTGTGAGGTGATCCACTTGGGTAGGACAAAGGAGGCACGGGGATACACGATGAACGGTAGGACCGTGGAAAGTAAGGAGGATCAGAGGGATCTTGCTGTGCACGTCGACAGGCCCGTTAAGGTAGCAGGACAGATACATAAGGTGTTTAAGAAGGTAAATGCCATACATGCCTTTATTAGCCGAGGAATAGAATATAGGAGCAGGGAAATAATGTTCCAAGTGAAGAAAACGCTGCCTAGGCCGCAGCTATAGTCCTGCGTGCAGCTGTGAAATGCGCTTCATGGGAGGGATGTGATTGGAGTGGAGAGAGTGCAGAGGTCATTGACCAGGATGCTGGCTGTGCTGGAGAGTTTGACTTATGAGAAGACATAGCATAGACTGGAGTTATTTCCCCTGGAGCAGAGGAGATTGAGGGGTGGCATTATTGAGGTTTATAACGTTATGAGGGGCATCGATAGGGTCAACAGAAAGGAACTTTTCCCCTTGGCGGAGGGATCAGTACCAGGTGGCATAGATTTAAGGTAAGGGGCATGAGGTTGACCAGGGGATGTGATGAGCAACTTTCGCACACAGTGTGTTGGGAATGTGGAACGCACTGCCTGAAAGGGTGGTGGACGCAGGAAACCTCCTGACATTTAATACGTTTTTGGATGTGCAGTTCCAATGCCATGGCATTCAAGGCCATGGGCACTGTGCTGGGAAATGGGAATAGTAGACTTAGGAGAATGTTTAATGTGCACATCCTCGAAGGGCCGAAGGACCTTTTTCTATGATCCACACCTCTGATTCTATCACTCTGTGACTGAGCAATGTTGCAGCAATAACAAATCAATCATCAGTGCTATGGATGTTGGGAGGAAATTGCGGATCTCACTGTTGGCCTCAAATACCTGGCCATTCCACCCCAGCCTCACCGACACCAGTTGACCTGGGCACATGGCGCCTCTCAAGCTCCAGGGCCTCCCGTTCGAAGCGGCTTAACATCAGCAGCTGGGCCTGGCCGTCTCCAGTCCTCAAACGCTCAGGCGCATTGTGAGCATTCTTCTCCTGAAAAACAGAGAAGATCGTTCATTGCATCAATTTGCACATGGACTCTGCATGCGCATGCCGCACCCCAACCACAGTGGGCCAAATCTGGCCTCCAGTGCCTCCTCTCCCCGCTACTGCTGATCACTTAAAGATAGTACGCCTGCTCCCAATCCTCCCAACGGCCACCTTGGACATGTTTTGCGTACATCACTTTAGGAGACACACGGTCTTAGCTCCAATGGCAAGGAGGCGCAACTACGTGCAGCGTCGAGGGCAGCAAATGGTTCTTCGCCATGGCATCTTGAGGCTTCCCTTCCACCATCTCATCACCATGAATCGGACATGTGTTGGAGTTCTGAGTATGCACCTAGCTGCATCTCCTGCAGGTTGCCCCTAGACTAGTCATGTGCGACTAACAGCAACACATGATGCGAGGGAGAACTCATCTCCTCATGAACCACTCAAGCTGATGTAAGCACGGGCACTATCTGCTTGCCCACCCAGCATATGAGAAATGCCCAACATGATTCAATGCAGTCGTGACAGTAAGACTTGGAGTGGGGGTGGGGGTGGGCCTCAAAGGCTAAGGCTACCTGCTGGGTTTAATGCCCAATGCCAACAAGTTACTCATCCTTCCAGAGCGCAATAAATCGTTGAAGCGCTTATGGCACTGGATCCAGGTGTGCTGCACCACTTCGCGGGAGCTCACCACCTCCGCCACCTCCTTCCAGCCACGTTTGGTCATGTGGGGGGGCCTCCTCCTCCCATCCTGGGGGACCAACACCTCTCACCATGCTACCACCTCCTTGAGGAGGGCAGCAAGGCAGTCATCAGAAAAGCAAGGAGTGCATTGGCCCCCTGCTGGCCGACCCTGCAGCCTGCCCTGCTCCTGTGGCCGACCCTGCAGCCTGGCCTGCTGCTCTGCCCTTCCCTCCAGTGTGCCCTGCTCAGCTGACCCCCTGTGGTGTGACCTGGAAGCGGCCATTGTGAGCAGCCTACAGGAGGCTGCCAGGTCTTCCTTTAAACAGACTGCTGGGTGACCGTTGGACCCAGTGGTCTGTGCACGCCCGCCGCAGCTCGCACAGTCCCGCTATCTACGGGAGTCGAAAATGCACTGGGTGGGCCTTAATTGGCCTGCCCGAGCAAAATGGCGGCGCGGACCTGATCACGGCCATGGCCACCCCTGCTCCGCCCACCCGACAGGCAGAAAATTCTGCCCCATATATTTTTATGACGAGTATTGCAACTTTTTACAAACTTGCTCTTGAATGTTTTATGAGGTGTTTTCAGTTATTTACCTGCCATTATTTATTTTAGTCAATAAGGTGCTATTTGGTACATATCAAACCCTACCTGGTTTCTCAACAATGACCCCAGGACTGCCTTTTTTTTAAACTTAGCTAAGCTTTTAAGCATGTTACACTATCCTCGTGTTCAATTAAAAAAAAGTTGAAGCTTGTTCTATGGTGAAATTATTTCTTGGTTTGGAAAACTATTAATTATAACTTTCACTTAAGTACTTCCTGGATGTTTCAGTAATGCCACTCGTTTCTATCCTGGGCTCCTCTTGATATTTCAAATACTTTAAGACAATGATTATTTATATATCTCAAGATCGTGAGATTGTTTTCCATCATGTATCCCTGATTTTACCAGTTTGCGACCTATGGTGGAATTTCAGACCAATTATTTTTTAGTTGAAAGTGTATAGTTCATTTTAAGTACATGATAATCATAACAATGGAAATTTTCATTTATATTGTGCAATTAATGCAAAAATGTCTTCAGCTACTTCACAAAGACACAATCAGACAAAACGGATAGCAACCTAAAGACGGGGGATTGGGGAGAGAGACCAAAGGCTTGGTCAAAAGATGGGGTTTAAATAGGATCATAAGAAATAAGTGAAGGGGTTTAGGGATTATAATTCGAGTGTGGGAGTCAAATTTAGAAGAAGCCAGTATCACTAGAACAGGAAATTTTGGGTGGGGTTGAGCTGCAAGAGTTTACAGGGATAGGATAGGACAACACACAATGGGATTTAAGCACAAACATGAGAATTTTAAACTGGCTCCCATTCCACCAACACCTCCAAAGTAAGCCAGCAAGCAAAGAAATGATGGATGGGTGGGGCTAATTGCAGGACAGAAAATGGGCATTGAGTTTTAAATGAGCTGAGGTTTATAGAGCATGGGGGATGGGCGACCAGCAAGGAGAGCATTGCAATAATTGTCTGAAATTGATAAAGGTATGATGAGAATTTCAGCAGCAATGGGTTGAGGCGGGGGAAATGTTATGGAAAGTGAAGTAGGTGGTCTTGTGGGGTTGAAAGCTCAATTTAAGGTCACATAGAATGGAAAGACTAAAAATGTCTGGTCAACGTGAGACAGTGGCTGGGTTGGAGTACGGAGTTTGTGGTGGGTGCTGCAGACGATGACATCAGTCCGCCCAATGTTTAACTGGAGGAAATCGCAGTTATTCTAGGATGATGGCAGGCAAGTGTTCCAACAGCAAAGAGGTAGTAGAGATGGTGAGTGAGGTGTGGCGTAGTAGAACTGGATATTATCAGCATACTTATAGAAGCTGATTTTGACTACAGATAATGTTGCAAGAGAATGAGGAGGGGCCGAGATCGATTCTTGGAGGACTCCATTGTTAACTGAGAGAGTTTGGTAAGAAAAGCCATCACTGAAGATATTCTGGCTATGTTTGGAAGGTAAAAGTGGGAAAAACTAGGGCAACCCAACTAAACTGGCCCACATGATAATATAACTGTTATCAATGGAGTTTCACCTCTACTGTGAAAACTTGTCTGCATCTTAATTCCGTTTCAGATTTCACAATTCTTCAAATCTCCATTTATACTTGTGCTTTTGAACTTCCAGAATTTTCCTTCAACTTCCAATACTCTGCACAATGCAGAAAAACACTAATTAAGAATCTAAATTGATTAAGTCATTTTTGTTTTCACCATCAGTCATTCGGAGCTCCATATCTTGCTGAGATTAATGAACACATTATGGTTTTAATCAAACTGACACTTTATGGCTTACCATAAAATTGACAAAATAATGCAAAGGAAGATTCATAAGTTAATTAAAACATTCCTCTTTGTGATCCCATTATTATAAAATAATCAACCATGGCATTTTCCATCATATGAATGTTATAGTGTTGCCTGCCTACTATTTATCTATACTGCCTATCTTTAGTGTTAAAAGAAACTATAGTCGTTGCCAATGAACATGCATAACAGCCATTACCATTTTGATTAATTCCAGTGCACTATTTAACATAAATATGAAGGTTTACAGAGCAGCTTCAACTGCATTAAGCAATAATTATAACCATTAGGGATTTACATATTATGATCCGAGTAGCTGAGATAGAACAGGGATGCAATTAATTTTACAAATCTTAAGCTGCCCCTATGAAATGGCAGATTATTTTCTTTGGCTATGATTATACATAATAAACTTACTTCACATTTTCTACAGTTTTAACAAGAGTTTTCTATAAAATGCTTGTGAGAGACATTCCACACATCTTCTGAAGTATAATCCACACACCTTCCTCAGTAGATTGTTAGGACTCCAGCTGAGGTTACCAATGGACAAGCCTGATCCCAGCTTGATAGCTCCTAACTTTTATTTCTTTATTTAGATATGTGGAGAGGAGCTACATGAACAGAGTCACCAGAGTCAGCTAGTGAACACTTAACAAAAGCATAAAACATATATTAAACAATAAAAGATGAACGATATTACAATACTCCTTCACTCAAAACTAAAACTTTACAGATATATACAGATTTGTAAGGATAACACAAGTTACAAAAGCTATCTTATACTCTAATGTTCACAGTAAGTACACAGTCCATGTAAACCAATTGGCAATCTGTGGTTAGAGACACCACATTCTGAAACCAAGTGATAGATGCCACCTCAACCAGATGCTATGGATCTCTCATCGACTCCTCCTAGACGCTTGTCACACCATGAGCTAACCAGCCTCACTGAACTCCATCTTTCATATGAGGGCTTCCAATCTCCACTCCTCAAGAACTCACCTTGGAATCGTCTCCCAAATCAACACTTTCTCTCAAACGCCTTCCGCAAGGTGTCACATCCAGGGTTTCGAACTCTCCTTCCAATGTTCTTCTCCCCTGGATCGCCACATGCATTCAAGCTGTCTTCCATGCACTCTCTTTCTCACTGACTCAGCTGTCAACAGTTCACCACTGCTTCACATGCCCACAGCAGAGTTACAGATCTTCAGCTGTCTCTTTGGACCTTCTGGCCTCTTGCACTTTAAATCTGCTTTGTGCAGCTTTCGTCTCTTTAAATCTGAAGCTTGGAGCTGTTCTCTCTGCCTCCCAGTCTTAACTTCACTTAACAGGACCTTTTCTAGGTTCCTATCCTTCCTTTCACTAGAAGGTCTGCTTGGGACTTTCTACTGTTCCACTCCCCTGGATTTTGGGGGTTGTTTCTTTAGCTTGGGTCTGACGATCTTTCTCCTTTGTTCCAGTCTTTCCTGGCAGCTGTCTTCAAAACCAACTGAACTCAAACAGCTTCCAAATCAAACTGCTGTTTCTAGTTTCTTCCATGTGTGCCTGTGGTAGGGGCCTGCCTCTCTGGACCCCTGTTGCTAGGCAACAGCCCAGTTTATCTACTCTTGTTTGTTTAACTTTGGTACAACGGATGTAAAACTCTCATTAGAAATGCAGGCACGTTTTAAAGTAAAACTAAAGCTTAATTTGACCTTTTTGTAGCACACACATACAGAAATACAAATCAAACATGAAAGCTAAAACTCATTCCGCATACTCACAAATACCAATATAACTTACTTCAACTATCTCTATTTCTTAGCAAGATACATAATATAAAACAAGTATAGATTTTACAATGTTGTAATAAACTTTGAAAAATGTACTTTATATAATTCTATGTGGAAAAAAATCGATCAAATCATAATTGATGAGGTTGAAATTTCTTGAGAAAATACGCTATACAGGTATTAAGTGTATTACTATGGTCTTAGGTCCAACCACCTTCAGCTGCTTCATCAATGACCTTTCCTCCACCATAAGGACAGAAGTGGAGATGTTCACTGTTGATTGCACAACGTTCAGCACCATTCATGACTCCTCAGACACTGAAGCAATCTGTGTCCATATGCAGCAAGACCTGAATGAAATTCAGGCTTAAGTTGATAAGCGGCAAGCAACATTCACATCATACAAATGCAAGGCAATGATCAGTTCCAACAAGAGAGAATCTAACCATTGCCCCTTGACAGTCAATGGCATTATAATTGCTGAATCCATCACCATAAATATCCTGTGGGTTATCATTTACCAGAAACTTAACGGGACTAGCCATATAAATAATGTTTTGATCACATTTGGAGGGGAAGAATGGCTCCCCTCTTTTCCTTCTCCTCATTTGACCGGAACAACTTTTTTTTGAAAAGGATATACTTGCCAATTCAGTAAATGTTTAATTGTTTACACAGAATGATCATAAAAGAAAATTTAAAAAAAACCTATCCAATTGCTTAACAAAGAAAGAGGTTAGGTTTAGTATACTTAAACTGATCTAAGTAAAATAATGAATTATTCCGCGACTTTTACATGCACAGACAGACACACACATAGATTACAGAGTGGGAAGGATAGATTAATCAAATTAGAATCCAAAGAAATAAGAGGGATATACAGTTTGTAGTTTGGTGATTCAGCTGGCTTCAGGCAGATTTCTGTGTTCCAATGTTTCTGATTTAAAGATGTAGACACTGATTTGGCTGTTCCCCTGGAGACAATAGCATGGGGTTGATTTCTTTCAAGGAATCTCTGCCTGCAGCAGGGGTATCCCTGGGTGTTCACAGTCAGCGAATGAGGTTCAAAGCTTGCAAGGTGTTGTAAGGTAGCTGAGTTCTGCTATTAATGATAGAGTTGATCAGCAGATACTTCTTGGGTGGAAACATTAAGTTTATTTACAATATACACAGCAGCACCTACACATGTGCTTTCAACTCCACCTCCATCTCTACACTGACTGCTGTCCACACTACTCTCTTATTGGTTGCTACAGATCATGTGATCTTGCTTATTCTTAAAGGTACATTACACACTAAATAAAACCATAATTACTACATTCCTCCCCCTTTAACTCGGCTATACATATTATATTTACAAGTACATATTTTTTCAAGACAACATAATATTTACACTGGGTAAGGAATTTACAAGTTCAGTTTTTCAGGTGGTTTCATGATACGTGTGGAACGGTGCAGCTCCACAACTTCGGATTCTTTGTCAGGAACCTCCTTTTCCGGAATTGCCTGAACATCAGGTGCTTCGGTGGGCACTTGCAGTTCTGTATCCTCAACTCTTACAAAGACATCAGACATGTCAGTCCTGGGTTGAGTATCCTCAACAGGAAACGCAGACCCGGTCATGATCACTGGTGGAACCAAACCTTGGTGATTTGTCTCTCTTTTCCTTAAATGGTTCACATGTTTATGAATGATCTGGTCTTCTACCTCCACGTGGTAAGATAGACATCCAGTCACTGCACTTGTTTCACCCAGTAACCACTTTGGTCCCTCCCTGAAGTTCTTCACATATACCAGCTCTCCCATTGTAAATTTCCTGTCGCGACTATGCCAATCATATTCAGTTTTCTGGCTTCCCTTCCCTGACTCCTTTCCACCTTCCCCTCTAAATTCATCATTATTAAGCTCAATCTCATCCTGAGACGGCCTTTCAACAATAACTTCGCAGGTGTGACACCTGTTGTTGTATGATGGGTAGTCCTGTAATGGAAAAGAAAGCGTGCTAGCTTTGTTGTTAAGGAATCGCCAATTAGCTTTTTCATGCTTGTCTTGAACGTTTGAACTGTCCTTTCAGCCAGTCCGTTTGAGGAAGGGTGGTACGGTGCAGTTTTCACATAAGCGATATCGTTGAGGCTGATAAACCCCTGAAACTCAGCACTCGTAAATGCCGTGCCGTAATCGGAAATGATTACTTCTGGCAGTCTGTGAATGGCAAAACTCTGACATAGTTTCTCAATTGTAGCGGCCAACTTTGGTGACTTCACCTCATATAAATCTGACCATTTTGAATGGGCATTGACAATGAACAGAAACATTGTTCCCAGGAAAGGTCCAACGTAGTCAATTATATAACCACACCTGGGGTATACCCGGCCACTCCCGTGGGTGTAAAGGAGCTGTCACTGGCAACTTTTGCAGTTGCTGACATTGCACACAGTGCTTTTTTAAATTCTCTATTTCGCCATCCATCCCAGGCCTCCACAGTTAGCTGCATGCTATGGTCTTCATTTGGGAAATTCTTGGATGGGAACTGTATAGTTCCTCTGTTGGAAGAAGTATCACTTGTGCTCCCCACAATAAGATACCATCCTGTCTGGTTATTTAATGTCTTCTGTTGAAGTATGGCTTCATTTCATCAGACATGGGCTCCAGTGACCAACCAGGTAGCACTTGTTCTCGTACCTGAGGTAGGACTGGGTCCTTATGTGTCCAGCCTCTGATCTGCTGAGCACATACCAGCGAGAAATCTAAGAAATTTAATAGTAAAACAAGTTCCTGTGGAACTGGGATGTGCTCATCATTTTCTTGTAAAGGCAAATGACTAAGGGCATTGGCATTTGCAATTTGATAGCCAGGCCTATGTACAGAAGTATATTTGTATGCTGCCAGAATTAAGCCCGTTATTGTATTCTTGCTGAGACTATGGGTGGTATAGCCTGGTCCTCACTAAACAATCCTAGCAATAGTTTGTGGTCTGAAACAATGTTAAATGACGGCCGTGTACGTACTGGTGAAATTTCTTGGCACCAAAGATGATGGACAGACCTTTTTCTATTTGCGAGTATCCCTTTTCTGCTGTGGTGAGCATTCTTGGTGCGTAACCTATTGGCCATTCTGTGCCGTCGTCCATCCGATGTGATAGCACTGTTCCCACTCCATAGGGGGATGTGTCATATGTCAGCACCAATTCTTTCTTCTGGTCATAATTCACTAATAAATTGGACGAGTGCAACAATTGTTTCATCTTTATGAAAGTTTCTTTCTGGGGCGCCTCCCAAGACCAACGTTGGTTCTTTTTGAATAGAGAATGCAGGGGGCCAGCAAGAATAAGAACAGAGAAAAGTACAGCACAGGAACAGGCCCTTCAGCCCTCCAAGCCTGCGCCGATCATATTGCCCGTCAACTAAAACATTTTGTACTTCCAGGGTCCGTATCCCTCTATTCCCATCCTATTCATGTATTTGTCAAGTTGCCTCTTAAACACCACCATCGTACTTGCTTCCACCACCTCCTCTGGCAGCGAATTCCAGACACTCACTACCCTCTGCGTAAAAAACTTGCCCCGCACATCTCCTCTATAGTTTTCTCCTCTCACCTTAAATCTATGTCTCTTAGTAATTGACTTTTCCACCCTGGGAAAAAGCTTCTGACTATCTACTCTGTCCATACCACTCATAATTTTGTAAACTTCTATCAAGTCGCCCCTCAATCTCTGTTGTTCTAATGAGAACAATCCGAGTTTCTCCAACCTCTCCTCATAGCTAATAACCTAGACCAGGAAGCATTCTGGTAAACCTCCTCTGCACCCTCTCCAACGCCTCCATATCCTTCTGGTAATGTGGCGAACAGAATTGCACGTAATATTCCAAGTGTGGCCTAACCAAAGTTCTATACAGCTGCAGCATGACTTCCCAGCTTTTATACTCAATACCCCTGCCAATGAAGGCAAGCATGCCATATGCCTTCCTGACTACCTCATCCACCTGCGTTGCCACTTTCAGTGACTTGTGGACCTGTACACCCAGATCCCTCTGCTCGTCAATGCACTTAAGGGTTCTGCCATTTACTGTATAATTCCTGCCTCTATTAGACCTTCCAAAATGCATTACCTCGCATTTGTCCGGATTAAACTCCATCTGCCATTTCTCCGCCCAAGTCTCCAACCGATCTATATCCCGTCGTATCCTTTGACAATCCTCTTCACTATCTGCAACTCCTTCAACCTTAGTGTCGTCTGCAAACTTACTAATTAGCCCAGTTACATTTTCCTCCAAATCATTTATATATACTACAAACAGCAAAGGTCCCAGCACTGATCCCTGCGGAACTCCACTAGTCACAGCTCTCCATTCAGAAAAGCACCCTTCCACTGCTACCCTCTGTCTTCTATCACCAAGCCAATTCTGCATCCATCTTGCCAGCTCACCTCTGATCCCGTGCGTCTTTACCTTCTGTACCAGTCTGCCATGAGGGACCTTGTCAAAGGCCTTACTGAAATCCATGTATATAACATCCACTGCCCTTCCATCGTCGATCATCTTTGTCACTTCCCTGAAAAACTCAATCAAGTTAGTGAGACACGACCTCCCCTTCACAAAACCATGCTGCCTCTCACTAATACGCCCATTTGCTTCCAAATGGTAGTTAATCCTGTCACGAAGAATCTTCTCCAATAATTTCCCTACCACTGACATAAGGCTCACCGGCCTGTAATTTCCTGGATTATCCCTGCTACCCTTCTTAAACAATGGAACAACATTGGCCATTCTCCAGTCCTCTGGGACCTCATCCGTAGCCAGTTAGGATACAAAGATTTCTGTCAAGGCCCCAGCAATCTCCTCCTTTGCCTCCCTCAGTACTCTGGGGTAGATCCCATCTGGCCCAGGGGACTTATCCACCTTAATATTCTTCAAGATGCCTAACACCTCTTTTTTGATCTCAACATGATCCAGGCTATCTACACACTCGTCCCTAGACAAATCGACCGCTAAGTCCTTCTCTTTGGTGAATACTGATGAGAAGTATTCATTTAGTATCTCTCCCATTTCTTCTGGCTCCACACACAGATTCCCACCTCTGTCCCTGAGTGGGCCTACCCTTCCCTGGCTACCCCCTTGCTTTTTACATATATATAAAAGGCCTTGGGATTTTCCTTAATCCTTGTTGCCAGTGACTTTTCATGACCCCATTTAGCCCTCCTGACTCCTTGCTTAAGTTTCTTCCTACTTTCTTTATATTCTCCACAGGCTTCATCTGTTCCCAGCCTTCTAGCCCTTACGTATGCTTCCCTTTTCTCTTTGACTAATCTTGCAATATCCTTCGTGATCCAAGGTTCCTGAAACTTGCCATGCTTATCCTTCATCCTAGCAGGAACATGCCGGTCTTGTATTCTTATCAACTGACGTTTGAAAGCCCCCCACATGTCAGTTGTTGATTTGCCCTTAAACATCCGCCTCCGGTTTAAATTCTTCAGTTCCTGCCTAATATTGTTATAATTAGCCTTCCCCCAATTAATCACCTTAACCCGAGGACTCCTGTTATACTTATCCACCAGTACCTTGAAACTTACTGAATTATGGTCACTTTTCCCAAAATGCTCCCCTACTGAAACTTTGACCACCTGGCCGGGTTCATTCCCTAATACCAGGTCCAGTATTGCCCCTTCCCTAGTTGGACTATCTACATATTGTCTCAGGAAGCCCTCCTGGATGCACCTTACAAATTCTGCACCATCCAAACCCCTAGCACTAAGTGATTCCCAGTCAATACAGGGAAAGTTAAAATCACCCACCACAACAACCCTACTGCTTTTATATCTTTCCAAAATCTGCCTACATAACTGTTCCTCAATCTCCCGCCGGCAATTGGGAGGCCTATAGTAAACCCCCAACATTGTGACTGCACCCTTCCTATTCCGGAGCTCTACCCATATTGCCTCACTGCATGAGCCCACCGAGGTGTTCTCCTGTCGTACAGCTGTGATATTCCCCTTAACCAGCAGTGCAACTCCCCCACCTCTTCTACATCCCTCTCTATCCTGCCTGAAACATCTAAATCCTGGAACGTTTATCTGCCAATCCTGTCCATCCTTCAACCAAGTCTCTGTAATAGCAATAACATCATAGTCCCAAGTACTAATCCAAGCTCTAAGCTCATCTGCCTTGCCTGTTATACTTCTCGCATTGAAACAAATGCATTTCAGACACTGTAGACAAATTGGTTAGAACCGCCCATATGATCATTCCCAGGAATCATTTGAGCTCTGAGGCATTCTTTGGCACAGGTGCCTCCCTAATGGCTCTCACTTTCTCCTCAACCTGGTGGAGGCCCTGTGAATCTACCCGGTGACCCAAGTAGATTACCTCCCTCACTTGTAACATGGACTTTTCCTTTTATAAATGTACTCCAGCTTGCAAGAAATGTTTTAAGACTTCTTCTAAGTTTGCCAAATGCTCTTTTTCAGTGAATCCTGTCACCAATACATTATCTAAATAGGCTATAACCTGGGGCAGTCCCTGCAGTAAGCTTTCCATTATTCCCTGAAAGATGGCACAGGTGGCGACATCGAAAGGCAGACGTGTATATAGGTATAACCCTTTGTGGCTATTAATTGTGACAAATTCCCGGGAGGCATTATCCAACTCTAATTGTTGATAAGCATGACTCATGTCAAGCTTTGTGTACATTGTCCCTCCTGCCAGCTTGGCATACAGGTCTTTGATTTTTGGAATGGGGTGCCTTCCTAGCTTAGCTACTTTATTAACTGTCAGTTTGTAGTCTCCACAAATTTGGCCACTTTGGTGAGGTTTAAAGACGGGAACTATGGGTGCTGCCCATTCTGAGAACTGATTAGGTTGTATAGCGCCCAGTTTTTCTAGTCTGTTCATTTCAATGTAGACTTTTTCTCGCAGGGCATATGGTACCAGTCTCACCTTCATGAAGCAAGGGGTTGCTTCCAGATCCACATCAATCTTGACCTGCAGGCCCTGGATTTTCCCCAGTTCATCCTTGAAAGTGCTGGCATACTTTCTAAGTAGCTCTGGTAGCCCACTTGCTCACAACTGGAAAATTTCAGACCATTCTCACTTAATCTCCTTTAACCAATTTCACCCCAGGAGGCATGGCCCTTCACCTGCTACCACCATCAAGGGTAGCTTTGCCAATTGGCTTCCATAATGGACAGTTACTCTGCTTATGCTTTTTATTTGAATGTCTTCACCCATATATATCTTTAGCTTGGTGGCTGTTTCTTCTAAACTTAATTGATGTTCTCCATAATTCCAATCTCTGAAAGTATGTTCCCTTATTACTGTAGTGGAAGCTCTCGTGTCCACTTTCATCCTAAGTTTGCGATTTACTTTCACTGTGACAAATATTGGCTCTGTCTTTCCAACTTTCAGATTAAACAATGAGTAACTGTCTGAATTTGTTGTTTCAGGCTTTTCTACATTGTAGATTTCACTGGGCTTTTTCTTTTGTTTACAAGCTTGCTTGAATCTTTCCTTGCACTGCCTCATTATATGTCCATTTCTATGACAATAGTAGCATTCGATTCTTTTAAATTGCCAATCGCAAAAAGACTGATTGTTTCCACCTCTACTAAAATTATTCTTCAATTTCGTTGCTAAGTTAATTTTCTTTATTCTTTAGCTAGTGGGGTCTGTTTCCCGCTTCTCGGCAGCGTCTCGCTTTTATGCACCAATTTTGGTTGAGGTTTCGTGCCCGATGTGAAGCGTCATTTTGCACACTCTGTATTGCTTTTGAATCTCTTACTATGCTTTCCATGGCCAACACTATCTCTTGCGCCTTCTTGAAATCCAGATTCACTTCAGACAATAATCTTTTCTGAATAGTGTCCTCTTTCGCCACACACTAAACAATCTCTGAGCATATCGTTCAGAGTCATACCGAACTCTCAATATTCCATTAGCTGCTTCAAATTTGCCACGTAACAGGCAATTGTCTTACCCGGGGCTCTGCTGAAGGTGATCCTTCGCGAGGTCCGCCAATTAATTTAAATTCTTTGTATCTGGGGCATTGGATGCCGTTAAACTTTGAATCCAACTGTCGCTTTTGCTCGCACAAGTGCTCAAGAGGATCGCTCACCTCTTCTCTTCCCCCAGGATCTTGTTTCCTTGAAAAAGTAACCTGAGGCATCATGTTGAGACCAAACATCTGTGGCAGGTTCAAAAGAATCAATTCTCCCAAATTGTGGCATTTTGAGAGGGCATAACTTCTTCAATTCTAACAGAGCTTGCTACTTTTAAAAAATTCATTCACAGGATGTGGGCTTTGCCAGCATTTATTGCCCATCCCTAGTTGCCCTTGAGAAGGTGGTGATGAGCTGCCTTCTTGAACCGCTGCAGTCCATGTGGTGTAGGTACACCCGCAGTGCTGTAAGGAACGGAGTTCCAGGATTCTGACCCAGCGACAGTGAAGGAATGGCGATATATTTCCAAGTCAGGATGGTGAGTGACTTGGAGAAGAACTTCCAGGTGGTGGTCTTCCCAGCTACCTGCTGCCCTTGTCCTTCTAGGTGGTAGTGGTCGCGGGTTTGGAAGGTGCTGTCTAATAAGCCTTGGTGAATTCCTGCAGTGCATCTCGTAGATGGTACATACTGCTACTACTGTGCATCGGTAGTGGACGGAGCGAATGTTTGTGGATGTGGTGCCAATCAAGCGGGCTGCTTGGTCCTGGATGGTGTCCAGCTTCTTGAGTGTTGCAGGAGCTGCCTTCATCCAGGCAAGTGGGGAGTATTCCATGACACTCCTGACTTGTGCCTTGTAGATGGTGGGCAGGCTTTGGGGAGACAGGAGGCAAGTTACTAGTGCACAATTCCTAGCTTCTGACCTGCTTTTGTAGCTACAGTATTTATATGACTAGTTCAATTCAGTTTCTGGTTAATGGTAACCCCCAGGATGTTGATAGTGGGGGATTCAGTGATGGTAATGCCATTGAACATCAAGGGATGATGGTTGGATTCTCTCTTGTTGGAGATGGTCATTGCCTGACACTTGTGTGGTGTGAATGTTACTTGCCACTTGTCAGGCAAAGCCTGGATATTGTCCAGGTCTTGCTGCATTAGAACATGGACTGCTTCAGTATCTACGGAGTCACAAATGGTGCTGAACATTGTGCAATCATCAGCAAACATCCCCACATCTAACCTTATGATGGAAATAAGGTAATTGATGAAGCAGCTGAAGATGGTTGGGCCTAGGACACTACTCTGAGGAACTCCAGCAGTGATGTCCTGGAGCTGAGATGACTGACCTCCAACAACCACAGCCATCTTCCTTTGTGCTAGGTATGACTCCAACCAGAGAGTTTTCCCACTGATTCCCTTTGACTCCTTTGCTAGGGCTCCTTGATGCCATACTTGGTCAAATGCTGCCTTGATGTTAAGGGCAGTCACTCTCACCTCACCTCGGGAGTCCAGTTCTTTTGTCCATATTTGAACCAAGGCTGTAACGAGGTCAGGAGCTGAGTGGCCCTGGTGGAACCCAAACTGGGCATCGGTGAGCAGGTTATTGCTGAGCAAGTGCCGCTTGACAGCACTCTTGATGGTCTCTTAAATTACTTTACTGATGATGGAGAGTAGACTGATGGGGCTGTAATTGGCCGGGTTGGATTTGTCCTGCTTTTTGTGTACACGACATACCTGGGCAATTTTCCACATAGCCGGGTTGATGCCAGTGTTGCAGCTGTACTGGAACAGCTTGGCTAGGGGTGCAGAAAATTCTGGGGCACAAGTCCCAGTACTATTGCCGGAATGTTGTCAGGGCCCATAGCCTTTGCAGTGTCCAGTGCCTTCAGCCGTTATTTGATATCACATGGAGTGAATCGAATTGGCTGAAGACTGGCATCAGTGATGCTGAGGACCTCCAGAGGAGGCCAAGATGGATCATCCACTCAGCACTTCTGGCTGAAGATTGTTGCAAATGCTTCAGCCTTATCTTTTGCACTGCTGTGCTGGAGTCCTCCATCATTAAGGATGGGGGTATTTGTTGAGCCATCTCCTCCAGTGAGTTGTTTAATTGTCCACCGCCATTCATGACTGGATGTGGCAGGACTGCAGAGCTTAAATCTGATCTGTTGGTTGGGATCGCTTAGCTCTGTCTATCAGTTGCTGCTTATGCTGTTTGGCATACAAGTAGTCCTGTTTAGGGATGCCTGGTGCTGCTCCTGGCATGACCTCCTGCACTCTTCATTGAACCAGGGTAGAGTGGGGGATATGCCTGACCATGAGGTTACAGATTGTGTTCGAGTACAATTCTGCTGCTGCTGATGGCCCACAGCGCCTCATGGATGCCCAGTCTTGAGTTGCTAGACCTGTTAGAAATCTCTTCCATTTAGCACAGTGGTAGTGCCACACAACACGATGGAGGGTATCGTCAATGTGAAGGCGGGACTTCGTCTCCACAATGACTGTGCGGTGATCCCTCCTACCGATACTGTCATGGACAGATGCAACTGCGGCAGGCAGGTTGGTGAGGATGAGGTCAAGGATGTTTTTCCTTCTTGTTGGTTCCTTCACCACCTGCTTCAGACCCAGTCTAGCAGCTATGTCACTTGGGACTCAGCCAGCTTGATCAGTAGTGGTGCTACCGAGCCACTCTTGGTGATGAGCATTGAAGTACCCCACCCAGAGTACATTCTGCGCCCTTACCATCCTTAGTGTTTCCTCCAAGTGATGTTCAACATGGAGGAACACTGATTCATCAGCTGAGGGAGGGCAGTACATGGTAATCAGCAGGAGGTTTCCTTGCCCATGTTTGACTTGATGCCGTGAGAATTCATGGGGTCTGTAGTTGATGTTGAGGACTCCCAGGGTAACTCCCTTCCAACTGTATACTACTGTGCCACCACCTCTGCTGGGTCTGTCCTGCTGGTGGGACAGGACATACCCAGGGATGGTGATGGTGGCGTCTGGGACACTATCTATAAGGTATGATTCCGTGAGGATGTCTATGTCAGTCTGTTGCTTGACTAGATATAAGACAGCTCTCCCAATTTTGGCACTAGCCCCCAGCTGTTAGTAAGGAGGACTTTGCAGGGTTGACAGGGCTGTGATTGCCATTGTTGTTTCCGATGCCTAGGTCGTTGCCGGGTGGTCCCTCTGATTTCATTCCTTTTTTGTGTCTTTGTAGTTGTTTGTTACAACTGAGTGGCTTGCTAGGCCATTTCAGAGGGCATTTAAGAGTCAACCACATTGCTGTGGGTCTGGAGTCACATATAGGCCAGACCAGGGATGACATTAGTAAACCAGATGGGTGTTTACAACAATCGACATTGGTTTCATGGTCATCATTCCAGATTTTTATTGAATTCAAATTCCACCATCTGCCGTGGTAGGATTCAAACCTGGGTCCCCAGAGGATTATTAGTCCAGCGACAATACAACTACGCTATCGCCTCCCCTTACAATCACTGGGCGAGGTTCAGTGCCGATTTTTGTTTAACTTTGTTTCTTCTGTTTAATCGTAACCCATCCTTGTCGCCATTTTGTTGTAGGGTGGCCGAGTTGTGCTATTAGTAATAAAGTTGATCAGCAAACACTTTTTGGGTGGAAACATTAAGTTTATTTCCAATATAATCAGCAGCAACTACACATGTGCTTTCCAACTCTATCTCTACACTAACTGCTGAGGTAGCCCGCACTACTCTCCTATTGGTTACTGCAGATCATGTGATCTTGCATACAAAGTATTATTTTTAAAGGTACTAATTTACACTAAATAAAACCATAATTACTACACAAGGTGGGTTGGAGTGAGAGACAGGAAGGGCCCCCACTCAGGTCTTCTCTAGTCAGCATCTCAGCTGCTTGTCCTGTTATTCCAGAGAAAGCAGAAGTTTAAACACATAAAGGGCAGAATTTTTAGATTGGTGTGCGGGCATGGTGCCCGACCCTACTGAGCACGAGATGGCACTGGGTGAACATCCCAACATCACTCGCGCGATATTTCTGTTGGCGGGTTCGCTTGAGTGTCGTAAGCATGCCTGCCAACAAGTAAGAAGATAATTAAAGTTGTTAAAGTTCCAATTGTCCCTGATTTTTCATGGTCCGTCCAACCTTATGGTTGGCGGATGGGCGAATCTGCTACACGAGCTTTGCATTTTTGATGAAACCTCATTCAAGGGCTGGATGAGGTTTTCGTCATTAAGTGAAAGAAAAATAAATATCTATGGACAGAAATTTTTAACATGTATATGTTCAGGTTACTGATGGTGACGCTTACATTTTTTTTGTGATTTTTAAATCTTTATTTAATTGTTTTGCAATCTTCAGCTCCCTGAGGCAGCTCTCTGCCTTCAGGGAGCTTTCATTCAGCGCTCGCCTGCGGCTGCTCTTACGCACTGCCCTCCTCCTGCCTCCACCCCGGCAGCGCTGAGCATTTCAGCACGCGCTTCATGCTGGCTAGCCGTTAATTGACCAGCCAGCATGAAATCACAGTCAGAGGCTGATTGTGGGCAGCGGTCCGTGCCACGGCCATTCCCAGGCTCGTCGATTGCGCCTGCACGCCGACTTAAAAATCCTGCTCAAAGAGTGGGTCTGTCACATGACCATCACCCAGCAATTCAAACATGATTATGACAAGTATATTCCCCCTTGTAACTTTATCAGTTCATGTCTGGGAATCCTCTCTCTCTGCTAGTGTCCCAAAGTGATTGAGTTCAGTGTTTTCCCATCATAGCTTGATAGTTCATATCTGGGAACCCCTCTATTGAATATCCCAGGAGACTATCTTGAAGCCTAGCTAATGGGGACAGTATAACTGGCTCACTCATATTTTTCTGAGGCCACTGTCCTTGAAGGGTCTTTGTAGACGTGGTGTCTCCAACTCAGTGGATTGCAATGTGGTAGGTTCAGTGAGACAAATTGGCTAGCAACCTTTGGTACGAACTCAAGTCACACTTTTAGTCTATGTTTTAAAGTTCAGTTTGATTTTCTAGCTGTTGAATTAAAAATCATTTTTTGGCATAAAGCAAGTTATTGAGACAATAATGTAGCTACAAGAGCAGGTCAGAGGCTTCGAATTCTGTGGCGAGTAACTCACCTCCTGTCTTCTTTAAGCCTGTCCACCATCTTCGAGGCACAAGTCAGGAGTGTGATGGAATACTCTCCACTGAAGTGCAGCTTCAACAACACTCAAGAAGCTGAATGCCATTCAGGACAAAGCAACCCACTTAACTGGTACCCCATCCACCCCCTTAAACCTTCACTCACTCCATAACTGATGTACAGTGGCAACGGTGTGTACCATAGACAAGATGCACTGCAACAATTCATCAAGGCTTCTCCTTCAGTTTATTCCAAACCCGCCATCTCTACCATCTAGAAGGACAAGGTCAGCAGCCGCATGTGAACGCCACCACCTGTAAGTTCCCCTCCAAACCACATGCCATTCGGACTTGGAACTATCTTGCTGTTCCTTCACTGTTGCTGAATCAAAATCCTGGAACTCCCTCCCTAACAGCTTTGTGGGTGTACCTACACCACATAGACTGCAGTGGTTCAATAAGTCAGCTCACTGCCACCTTCTCAAGGGCAATTAAGGAAATGCAACTAATGCTGGCCTTGTCAGTGACACTCACATCCCACAAAAGAATAAAAATAACTGTTACATTTTATGCATCGATTTACTGCCATGTTTCCTACATTATAGCAGCGACAAAACTTCCAATATACTGCATTGACTTAAAATGTTTTGAGTTGCCCTGAGTTTGTGAAAGGAGCTATATAAATGATTTTCTAAGATACATCTGTTTAAGGGCTGAAATAAAAGATTAATTTATTTGATGGTTATTAAATCAGGTTCTGCAAGGTCATAAAACAAGATAGTGTCATACAAATTGGTGTAATTCTCCCAGCATCACCAGAGCCCCTGGTACTGTTCAACCAGCTTCCACCCTGTCCCTCTCCCACCCCACCAACCCCCTCCCCGCGCCCCCCCACACTTCACTTCACTTCCCTCCTCTTCTCCACTCTTGCTCCCAACTCCTTTTCAGAACTTATGCAAGGACTGTTTCACCATCAAACTGCCTAGAGGCACTAAGGAGGCATCTACAGCTCCTTTGTCCAATATTTGAAGGAGGCCTGAGGCCCGAGGCCTAATTTTCATTGGACCTCAAGTCTACTTGCACGACTATTCAGGCAGCTTTTGCAATTTCCATTTCTGTTTTATGAACAATATGTTTTTGGACAGGAATGTATGGTTTGATGTAATTTATATATATTGCAATACAATTAAAACAGCTAAACCTTGATCATTGCTTAATATCAAATGATTCAGATTTTTGATTTTGCCAGCCTTTAATGGGTTATGAATGATTAGCTTAGCTTTCAAATTCAGTTGCAATTTATCATGAGTATGGATCATAGTATAGCATCATAAAATCTCTACTAATGTAGGGTTTTAGGAATGAAAAATAAAAGTGTGTTGGCATTACATATTTTTATTATACAAGTAGTACTTTGACAGACAAAATAAAAGCTAAATACTGTGGATGCTGGAAATTTAAAATAACAGAAAATGCTGGAAAAACTCAGCAGGCCTGACAGTATCTGAGGAGAGAGAAACAGAGTTAACATTTTGACTAAGACGGACTCGAAACGTTGGGCAGAATTTTCCCATTCCTCTTGTGGTGTATTTCATGGCCGGCGGGAGTGGAGAAGCCAGCGGCAGGCAAAAAGTCACAAACCTGCAGCCGTAAAAATGGGTTGCAATTCTCCCGATGCAGTGTTTATGGTGGGTTGGTTATTGTGCCGACTAGTGGCGTGAATTCTATTTGCATTCGTTAACATCTCATGAATGCTCATTAAAACAGCTACTCGCTGGAATCTTACCAAGCCTTCCAATCTTGTGTCACGCCAACGGGAAATTATGTCGGCCTCCAACCCATTTGAAAAGGGGTGGCGTGCACAAGTCGGACCTCAGTTCACTGGTAACTTCAAGCTGAGTGGAACATACATAGCCTACCTGCCATAGCACTGTGCCGGTCTTGTTGCGATGAACACCACACTGCTGGGGCTGTAGGGTTGGTCTGCTCCTGTTCTTTGCCTACATTGTCCCAAGGAACACCACTGTGCTGTGGTACTCATGCAGGCCTCCACTTTCAGAAACTAGCACTTCAACTGGGGGTGGGCTGTGAGGAGAGGGTGAGGTTGATGAACACGAGGTGGGCAATGGGGAGGGAAGGCTGTGGAATGACAGTGAGAGGGAAGGGTGAACACGAGGTGGAGGGCCTCTCTGGGGTCACCCTCTAACCTCTTGTTGCTGCAGGAGTGAGCAGGAGTCTGCTTAGAAAGGAGGAAGACTTCCTTACGATGAAAGCCACTGAAAGCCAATGGCTTCGTTAACACTGTTAAAGGGCTACTCAGAACTCTAGCTTCACATCACAGTCGCTGCATCTCAAGAGTGACACATAGGAATGTGGAATTTGTGAATGCAGGCAATAGTGAAGGAGGCACAGCTGTATCATATATGGCATTCCATCAATGAAAGCCTGTCACCTGTTCACCAGAATTGACACTCCTAATGGGCCAAAGGGTCATAGAAGAGTCTCCTATTTACTAATGAGTGACAGACAATGCCATGCACGTCTGCATTTGTCCCGAGATCTGGTGCATCACATATGCCACATTCTTCATGAAGATCTGACGCCACATGGACTTGGAGGGTATCCCCTGCCAGTGGTTTTGAAGGTGACTGCTGCACTCAATTTCTTGGCCTCTGGTTCTTTCCAAGGATCAACAGGGGACCTGTGCAGTGTCTCTCAGTCCACAACACATTGATTCATAAAGGAGGTCACAGATGCCCTTTAAAGGAAGGCCCATCATAATGTCAGGTTTGCTCTGGACGAAGATAGCCAGACTGTGGGATTCACTGGGTTCCCCACGATCTCAGGCTTCCCAAGCGTGATTGGTGCAATAGACTGCGCCCATGTGCCTATACCGGCTCCATGGCAGCAGCCCTAATGTTTATAAACCGCAAGGACTATCATTCCATCAATGTATAACTGGTGTGTGATCACCGGACGCACATATTGCACGTTTATGTACGGTACCCTGGGAGTTGCCATGACTCTTACATTCTGAGTCACTTCCAGGTGCCTGAGTTTTCTGAGGGGCCATTACGTCTGTAGGGATGGCTGCTTGGGGATAAGGGGCACCCACTGACGCACTGCCTGATGACACAAGTGCGTCGCTTTCAGAGTCGTTCCGAGGAGAGGTACAATGCTGCTCACACACTCTCTTAGAAAGCAGACCATAGGGCTTCTGAAGTTGCACTTCAGATGCTTGGACCACTCAGGTGACTCACACCAATACACTCCCGTCAGGGTTTCCCACTTTATCGCAGTGTGTTGCGCCCTTCACAATCTGGCAATTGCAAAGAGGTGAGCCCTTGCTAAGGATGAACTGGAGGAGCAAGAGAGCTCATCAGAGGATGAAGATCCGGAAGCCCAGTAACCTCAGGAGGCTGCTGAGGGTCAGTATGAGCGTGATCACGTTATGGAGGGAGGAAGATGTGGGCGATGTGCCTGTGATACATTAATTGCTGACAGGTTCCTGGAAGAGTGAAGTTAAGTGAGGGAACATGGCCACATCTCTCCTAGCACTCAATGCCTTTTTTTTCAACTCAGGGGATGTCCAATCACTTGCAGCGAGAACGAGTCCCACATTCACACTTATGCATTCCGACCTCATGAATTGCCAGGCCATGATTGTTGCTTGAGTCTGTGGGGGCCTGTGAGCGAGCTCACTCTGGGAACAGAGAGTCCACTTAGGAACAAGATCAATGCAAGAGAAGACTTGAAGCCTTCGCCGCCATCTAATGATGCAAACTCTGCTGTAACTGAGATGTGGACATGCCTAGGGATCTCCTCCTCCTGTGCATGTCTTTTCTTCTGCCACTACCACTGAGGAGACACAAATGCTGCTCGAATGTCAATGCTGATGAGCTGCCCTCACTGAATGGTGTTCCTTGAGGAAGAAGGGTTAAAAATGCTTACATCACCAACTCCAATTAAGATTTAAATACATCTCTCTGACATCACACATGGGTGCAGAGACTAGTTCAGCTTGTGCTCCAGAACTTGCTGTGCCCCTAGCCAAACTGTTCCAGTACAACTACAACACTGGCATTTACCCGGAAATGTGGAAAATTGCCCAGGTATGTCCTGTCCGCAAAAAGCAGGACAAATCCAACCTGGCCAATTACCGCCCCATCAATCCACTCTCGATCATCAGTAAAGTAATGGAAGAGGTAATCAACAGTGCTATCAAGGTGCACTTGCTTAGCAATAACCTGCTCACTGATGCCCAGTTTGTGTTCCCTTGGTTCAAACATGGACAAAAAAGAGCTGAACACCTGAGGTGAGGTGAGAGTGACTGCCCTTGACATCAAGACCACACTTGACTGAGTGTGGCATCAAGAAGCCCCAGTAAAACTAGAATCAATAGCCTATATCTAGTGAGGATTGGAAAATGATCCTCAGGGCATCCACTATTTCCTTTCTGGCTTCCTTCAGCAGCATGGGATACAATCCATCTGTCCCTGGCGATTTATCCACCTTCAAGGATGCCAGTCTCTCCAGTACTTCCTCTCTCACTATGTTTATTTTATCCAATATTTCATGCTCCTCCTCTTTAACTAGAATGTCTGCATCATCCCTCTCCTTAGTGAAGACAGAGACAAAGTGCACATTGAGAACCCTGCCCACATCTTCTGCATCAACCCACAAGTTACTATGTACATCTCTGATAGGCCTTACCCTTTCCTTAGTTATTCTCTTGCTCTTAATGTAATGGTAAAACATCTTAGGATTTTCTTTGATTTTACCTGCCAGTATTTCTTTGTATACACTCTTTGCTTTCCTAATTTACATTTTTATTTCACCCCTGTACTTTCTATTCTCCTCTAGGCTCTACAGTATTACGTCTTTTGTGCCTGTCATAAGCTTTCTTTTTCTGCTTTATCTTGCTCTGTATGCTTCTGGATAATCAGGGGGCTCTAGGTTTGGCAGTGCCACCATTTTTCTTTGTGGGGACATGTCTACACTGTTCCCGTAGAATCTCACCTTTGAATGCCTCCCACTGATTTGACACAGCTTTTCCTTCTATTGGCTGTATCCAGTCCACTCTCGCCAGCTCACCTCTCAGCTTTGTAAAATTTGTCTTCCCCCAATTTAGAACTTTTACTCCTGTTGTATCTTTGTCCTTTTCCACAATGATGCTAAATCTAATATTATGGTCACTATCTCCAAAATGGTCCCCCACTGCTACTTCATCCACTTGCCCAGCTTCATTTCCTAAGACTAAATCTAGAATTGTGCCCCCTCTCGTTGGGCTTGTTACGTGTTGGCTAAACAAGATTCCCTTGAATGCATTTAAAGAATTTTGCACCCTCTGTGTTCGTATCCCAATTGATATTAGGGTAGTTGAAGTCCCCAACGATTACTGCCCTATTATTTTTGCACTCAGGAATCTGTCTACATATTTGCCCTTTTAACTCCCTTCTACTATTTGTTCTATAGTAAATTACTGGCAGTGTGGCTGCCCCGTTTTTTTTTTCTGAGCTCAACCCATATGGCCTCATTTCTGGCTTCATTTAGTATGTCATCCCTCTTCACAACTCTAATTGATTCTTTAACCAATAATGCTACACCCCCACATTTTTTATCTCCCCCCTATCCCGCCTGAAAACTCTATATCCAGGGATATTGAGGTGCCATTTTTGCCCCTTCTTAAGCCAGGTTTCTGTTATAGCGATGATATCATGCTGCCATGTGTCTATCTCATCAGCTTTATTTACTATGCGCTCTGCACTCTTCACTGAACTAGAGTTGACCCTCTGGCTTGGTGGTAATGGTAGAGTCGGGGATATGCCAGACCATGAGGTTACAGAATGTGGTTGAGTACAATTCTGCTGCTGCTGAAAGCCCACAGCGCCTCCTTACTAACACCTGAGGGCTTGTGCCAAAATTGGGAGAGCTGTCTCACAGACTAATCAAGCAACAGCCTGACATAGTTATAGGAATATATAAGGTATATATATATATAGGAATATATAAGGTATATATATAGATTCCTATAAGGAATCATACCTTATAGATCATGTCCCAGACACCAACATCACTATCTTTGGGCAGTCCTGTCCCACCACCAGGGCAGACCCAGCAGAGGTGGCAGCACAGTGGTATACAGTCGGGAGGAAGATGCCCTGGGAGTCATCAGCATCGATTCCGGCCCCCATGTCCTGTCTCGATTTGCTAAATATATTCAAAATCTATCCCGTTTAGCATGGTGGTAGTGCCACACAACATGATGGAGAGTATCTTCAATGTGAAGACAGGACATCTAGTGATACTGTCACGGACAGATGCATCTGTGGCAGGCAGGTTGGTGAGGATGAAGTCAAGTATGTTTTCCCTCACCACCTGCCGCAGACCCAGTCTAGCAGCTGTGTCATTTAGGACTCGGCCAGCTCAGTCAGTAGTGGTGCTACCGAGCCACCCCTGGTGATGGACATTGAAGCCCTGCACCCAGAGTACATTCTGTGCCCTTGCCACCCTCAGTGCTTCCTCCAAGTGGTGTTCAACATGAAGGAGCACTGATTCATCAGCTGAGGGAGGGTGGTATGTGGTAATCAGGAGGTTTGCTTGCCCATGTTTGACCAGATGCTTCATGGGGACCTTGAAACTTCATGGGGAACTCCCTCCTGACTGTATACCACCATGTTGCACACCACTGCTGGATCTGCCCTGCCGGTGGGACAGGACTACCCAAGGACGGTGATGGTGGTGGGATATGATCTAGACAACTCTCCCAATTTTGGCACAAGCCCCCAGATGTTAGTAAGGACAAGTTTGCAGGGTTGGGTTTGCTGTTGATGCCAGGTGGTCTGTGCCACCTTCATTCCTTTTTGTTGACTTTTTAGTGGTTTGATACAACTGAGTGGCTTGGTAGGCCACTTCAAAGGGAATTTAAGAGTCAACCACATTACTGTGGGTCTGGAGTCACATATAGGCCAGACCAGGTAAGGACAGCAGATTTCCTTCCCAAATGGCCATCATTAGACCTTTAATTCCAGATTTTTATTGGATTCAAATTCCACCATCTGCCATGGTGGAATTCGAACCTGGGTCCCCAAAGCATTACCCTGGGATTACTCATCCAGTGACAATACCACTATGCCACCGCCTCCCCCAGTCATGAATGGTAGTGGACAATTAAACAACTGACTGGTGGAGGAGGCGGCTCTGCATCCTCAATGAATGGGGAGCCCAGAACATCAGTGCAAAAGATAAGGCTAAAGCATTTGCAACAATCTTCAGCCAAAATGCCGAGTGGATTATCCATCTCGGCTTCCTCAGGAGGACCAAGCATCACAGGTGCCAGTCTTCAGCCAATTTGATTCACTCTACATGATATTAATAAATGGCATTGGATGCTGCAAAGTCTATGAGCTCTGACAATGTTCCAGCCGTAGTACTGAAGACTTGTGCTCCAAAACTTGCTGTGCCCTTAGCCAAGCTGTTCTCTACAGCTACAACACTGACATCTACCCAGCAATGTGGAAAATTGCCCAGGTATGTCCTGTGTGCAAAAAGCAGGACAAATCCAACCTGGCCAATTACCGCCACATCAGTCTACTTTCCATCATCAGTAATGGAAGGTTATCAACAGTGCTATCAAGCAGCACTTGCTTAACAATCACCTGCTCACTTATGCTCACTTTGGGTTTCGTCAGGACCACTTGTTTCCCGACCTCATTACAGCCTTGGTCCAAACATGGGCAAAAGAGCTGAACTTAAGAGGTGAGGTGACAGTGACTGCCCTTGACATCAATGCAGCACTTGACCAAGTGTGGCATCAAGGATCCCTAGCAAAACTGGAGTCAATGGGATTCAGGGAGAAAACTCTTTGCTGGTTGGGGTCATGCCTAGTACAAAGAAAGATGATTATGGTTGCTGGAGGTCAATCATCTCAGTTCCAGGACAACCCTGCAGGAGTTCCTCAATGTACCTACACCACATACTCTGCATGGTTCAAGAAGGCACCTCACCACCAGCTTCTTAAGGGCAATTAGGGCTGTGCAATAAATGTTGACCTTGCCAGCGACACCCACATCTTGTAAATGAATAAAAAGAAGTTCCAATTCCCATTTAAATCTGGACCTGTTAACAACTGATTTTTCCACATCTTGCATGTGCTAGGACTTCACACAATTTTACTGCTTGTTTTTGTTCAAGATACTCCTGTTCCTATGTTTCCAGTTTGGCATGGAGCCCTCAAGTTGGCATGTGCTTGTCCTCGTTGAAGTTATCTCAAGAAGTTGAAACTTGAAGGAACACTTGCTCATAGAATCAGTTTGATGCCACCAAACTGGGTGTCCTTTCACTTAATTTATACCTGACACTTCCTTCCTTTCCTTGAACTTTAACCATAGCTCACAAATAATCTGAATTTTTTTTTTGAAGATTGATACAGTTGAATCCCACTCACCTCTATCTAGAGCTCAAGTAGTACAAAAAAAAAATGCCTATTCTATTAGACCAGGTCACAACCCCAGACAAAGGCTGTGCAGGCAGCAAACATAATTATCCTAGTGAGCTGAAGAACAAATTTTGGGTCAATCAATGCACTTCTGCACTACAGCAATTTGTACTGATTATGCAGCACATGTCCTCACTTATGCCTGGTGTACAATTTCAGCCCAAAGTGTGGAAAAGATAATGATAGTAATCTGAATTCCCACTGTTACATGTCATAATATAATTAATTTTAAACCATCTATTCCACATCATGCAAGGACTGGAAAGTGAACAGAGCCAAATCTATAACATAAACAGAATTACCTGGAAAAACTCAGCAGGTCTGGCAGCATCGGTGGAGAAGAAAACAGTTGACGTTTCTAGTCCTCATGACCCTTCGGCAGAACTTCGGTCATGAGGACTTGAAACGTCAACTGTTTTCTTCTCCACCGATGCTGCCAGACCTGCTGAGTTTTTCCAGGTAATTCTGTTTTTGTTTTGGATTTCCAGCATCTGCAGTAGCTTTTAGCTTTTTGTTTTTAGAGCCAAATCTATATTGGCTGACATGTCAGTGTAAAATATATATAGGTAATTTTCTGGCAGTAGTAGAAAGGTTTAAATTGTTCTGACAACTGTGAAATAAGTTTCATTGAAGCAGATGTTCTAAAATGATATCCCTATACATTAGCTTGGAAGTGAGGCATAATAATTATATAATTTTGTTAGCTGAAAATAATGAACTTAATTTATTTTCTTCATAAACTGTCACCCAGTTTTGTAGATAAGGCTTAAAAAATTAGTCTTCTACTTTATGCAATGAAAGGGAAATTACTTATTCTTCTGCTTTGTGAAATACAATGAATCAATGCTATCATCCACAAATGAATATAGGTATTTACTTGGATTAATTGGCTTAATTAAAACAACATGCTAGCATAGTAAGTATTTTTTTGATTTAGACATTTAGTGTTTTACTTTTCTCTGAATGTTGATGGCAATGATGAAATAAATGACGACACTGGTAATTGATGTTTATTTCCATACTATTCAAGTTTGCTCACAGCATAAAATGGGTTTGAGAGCAATAGAAAAGAAAAAAAGTCCTTAATACAGCCATGTTAATGATTGCAAAGCTTTTTCTAAATGAAAATGTAAAAATGCATTTTGGTGCAATTGTGTGTAAATAAAAGGGACATCATGAACTTCTTATTCAGTACAAGAGTTAATGATATGAAGGAAGGCTACATTTGTAAGCATTAACACAGTTACAGAAGAGAATTGGAGGCATGTCACTTACAGAACAAACTACCCTAGAAATTGGATCTACTAGAATAGAGACAGCTAAATGGCCATGACAGAGGATCAGTGCATAATGAGAACCAATTTACCTGTGAAATTATGATTGTGTACATCACTTGGTCCATAAAGACCTCCAGAAACACTTCACTAAATTACTGATAGCCATGGTCACCATTGCTCTCTATCTTGCGTGTACAATGTTCTTCCAGGAACCTACAATTAATATCAGAAGAGTTATTTGCACTGCTGGTTATGTCAGGTTCTGGCCTTGACAAGGAGTTGACTTGCATGGGGGTGGTGGGAGTGGGGGGGGCTGGGGTGGTGGTTGATGTGCTGTCAGATTGAGAAGGCGGAGGTGAGCCAAATTCTTGAACTGCTGCAACCTACTCTGCCATTCAAAAAGATAATGGCTGATCTACCTCATCTCCACCTTCACATACTCTCCCTGTATCACTTTAGTACCTAAAAATCTATCAACCTCTACATTGAAGATATGCAATGACTGATCATTCACAGACCTCTGGAGCAAAGATTCCAAAGATTCACAACCATTTGAATGAAGAAATTTTTCGTCATCTCAGTCCTAAATGGTTACCGACACTAGGCTTTAGCTCTGAGGTCTGACAACCATTAGTGTGGTATGCCAAAACCGGGCATACAGGTTTGGAAAGTGCCAGTTCGAGGCCCATCTCAGGGTCCAGGCCAGGACTTCTGAAGAAAAATTGTAAGACTTTCTTGTAGGTTTGCATGTTGACCCCTTTGCATATCAGCTTGATGAGGCGATTTTAACCTTCTGTCCAGGGTATGTGGAGATAACTCAGCAATCCCTATACATCCAAGGTTACAGTTATGTAGTGCTTATGACACAAATTTAGGTAGGTAAGAAAGTAATTTGTGAAGAGGACATGAGGCTACAAAAATATATAGATAGGTTAAGTGAGTGGGCTAAGATCTGGCAAATGGAGTATAATGTGGGAAAATGAGAAACTCCACTTTGGCAGGAAGAATAAAAGAGAGACATATTATCTAAATGGTGCGAGATTGCAGAGCTCTGAGATGCAGAGGGATCTGAGTGTCTTACTGCATGAATTGCAAAAGGCTAGTATGCAGGTACAGCAAGTAATTAGGAAAGCTAACAGAATGTTATCATTTATTGTGAGGGGAATTGAATACAAAAAGTAAGGAGGTTATGCTTCAGTTATACAGAGCACTAGTGAGGCCACACCTGGAGTACTGTGTACAGTATTGCTCACCTTGTTTAAGGAATGATTTTAATGTATTCGAAGCAGTTCAGAGAAGGTTTACCAGACTAACACCTGGTTTGGGTGGGTTGTCTTATGAGAAAAGGTTGGACAGGCTAGGCTTGTATCCACTGGAGTGTAGAAAAGTAAGAGGCCACTTGATTGAAACATATAAGATCCTGGGGGGACTTGACAATGTGAATGTGGAGAGGGTGTTTCCTCTTGTGGGAGAATCTAGAACTAGGGGTCACTGCTTAAAAATAAGGGGTCACCCATTTAAAATGGAGATGAGGCAAAATATTTTCTCTCAGAGGGTCGTGAGTCTTTGGAACTCTCTTCCTGAAAAGGCGGTGGAAGCAGAGTCTTTGAATATTTTTAAGGCAGAGGTGGATAGATTCTTGGTAAGCAAAGGAGTGACAGGTTATCGGGGGTAGGTGGGATGCAGATTTGAGGTTACTATCAGATCAACCGTGACCTTATTAAATGGCGGAGCAGGCCTGGGGGGCAGAATGGCCTACTCCTGCTCCTTGTTCGTATGTTATGTTACTGAGCCAATATCAGAGGCCTGGACTAATAATCTGTAAATATAAAATAAGACCAGTTAGACTGCAAGGATTGGTAGAACAATAATGTGGGTTATTTGTTTGAAGATAAGACTATATACATAAAAT
Source organism: Cetorhinus maximus (assembly GCF_964194155.1). Lineage (NCBI taxonomy): Eukaryota > Metazoa > Chordata > Chondrichthyes > Lamniformes > Cetorhinidae > Cetorhinus > Cetorhinus maximus. The sequence continues at coordinate 113,989,403 of NC_135879.1, read as the reverse complement.
GGTAACTGGGAGTCAGTGTAGACACATTTGACCTGTAGGACTGCTGCTCGGTTCGGTCTACAGATTACATGGGATTATACATCACATCCTGTCTTGTGGTGGATAGTGATGGTCAACAGTTTAAGATATGCCTGCTTAAAAGGTATACTTACGTCATAACACCCTTTTTTTCTAAATTAAAGTTTCATCTTTAAAGAATCAAAAAGTATTTACATTATATCAAAGGAAAATCACCTTGTCTTTGAATATACTATTAACCAAAGCAAACAATTTATGAGTCTCTGAAACATACAGGTGGTTTACGTATATGGCATAATTGGTTATGGTGAACTTGGTTTGAGATCAGCATATGTTTTCCTAATGCTGTTTGTCAGTAAGGGTGCTGTGTTTGTGTTGGGTCTTAGATGTTGTTCTACCAGCAATAGGGTTAATAGGTATTTCTGGTTGTGGTATTGGTCCGGTTTGGCATCTATTTCATTGCACTGTCATGCCATTTGATGTTTGTATTCGATACAATCTCGGCTCTGATTCTATTTTTGGGTGTTGTACTCAAACTTTTTGCATGACATTTAGGTTGGGTAATTCATTGCCCACATGCCAGTCGTGAGCATATTTCATTTTCCATTTTTGTCAATCTCATACTCCTGGGAGTATCGACGAGTGATGACTGGGAAGGGTTGATCGCTTTTGTGCCCAAATAGTAATTCTGCAGGTGAGGGAATAGTTGTACTGATCAGTGTCCCTTTCAGATGTAGAATGGCCATGTAGAGATCTCATTTCATTTGATGGCACTTCATGATTACAGATTTTACGGTATGCACCATACATTCCACCTTTCCATTGTATCTGGGGTAAGGTGATGAAGTGATATGGTGGACTACCCAATTCTCACACATTGCCTTAAATGGTCTTCCAGTGTTTTGGGGTCTGTTGTTCGAAATAACCTCTTGTTGTATCCCAAATAGACTAAAGATTGAACTTAGGGTTTGTGCTACGGTTACACTAGATGTGTTGTGTAATTGATGGATAATGGGAAATTTGGAAAAGTAATCCATTACAACCAAGAAATCATTGGCACAAGTGCTCGAAATCAGCTGCATGTCTGGTCGATGGGTGTGTGGGTAACTCGTGAGGTATTAGTGGTTCTTTCTGGTTGATAGGCATGAAGGTTTGACATGCCTTTCATTTCCTCATGGAATGTCTTGGTAGATTCCTGTCCAATGTACCATCTCTCTGGCCAATCTTCTGGACTGATCAATTCCCATGTGTGGCTGGTGCAAGTCTTGAAGGATATCAGGTCTCATGGATGTTGGGATGATGACTTGATTTTCTTTGAAGATAACTCCTTGTGATATCCAGAATTCATCTCTATAGGGCAAAATGATCTTATAGCCTCTGGAATGTTCTGGAAGGACTCTGGCCATCTGCCAATCACTATCTTCCATAATTAATGTAGTACAGTATCATTGGCATTTTTAGAACCACATTCAGATGCCTTGGGTCTAACCAAATGCTTGCAGAAGCATCTTTCTTGAATACACACACGATGGAGCTACACCAATTTGTGTAATGCTGGTCCTTTTGGATTATCTTATCTTTCTCCATCCTAACCTGTTCTGTTCTATCTTGTTCTGGATGTGAATGCTACACTTACATGGCGGATCAATGGACAGAGTAACATATGCCCGTATATGCAATACTGCATCAATCTTGAAACTTCCAGTCCTATTGAACTCCTCCAGGTATAAGGGTGTTAGGTCAGCTATTGTGGTGATCGGGGTGTGCTTGTCTCCTGTTGCCTTCATCATCAAGTTGTTGATGCTGTGGATGGTTAGATCCCTGCATGCCAGTAGACCTGCAATCATTGGACCTGTGATGTCCACAATACAAAATATCTGGGGTGAACATGCTTAGTTGTTGTAGCGACACTAGATTGTAATGGATCCCAGGGACAGAATCCCCAAGCCATTGTATGCACCAAGTTTGGCAGTGTGCAGTTGAGCCATCACTTCCCACTTCCGTGAGTATATACATTTCAGTATGTGAAGTGAAAGGATGCTTGCACCTTCGCCAGTATATACTTTTATGTATAATTTATGCTGTCCCTGCACCTGTGGGCAAATAATCTGGATGGTGAAGGATTCCAATGGTACCTCTGTGCTGATATATTCTTTGATGTTCACTGTATATGAAAGTCTGCTCACTTTGTGTTTTAATGTTCTGGTCATCCTCAACATCTGGCCATAGAGCTTGGCTAGTCATTTTGTGGATCTTTTGGTGATGTTTGGTACGTGCTCTTTGTTGGTTAGAATGCTGTACCTGCCTGGTCTCTGCTTGTGGCTTTTCATTAGGTTAAATAAATTGTTCCAGCCTTTGCTTTCTGCATTGGCACTTCCAGTGTCTTGTGGTGACATATGCCTTGCATATGTTGTTGAAAGCTGGGCAATTTCTGGATGCAAATATGAGGGCGCACTACCTGCATTGCTTGCTAGGCTTGCCTGCGTTGTGCCAATGCTGGATGAATTATGCAGCCACTAGAACTCTGGCTACCCAGTTGTAAGGCTTTGTACTTGTGCTTCCATGCTGTAGCCTTTGGGTTGATCCAAGAGGTCTCTTTGGAATGCTTCTATAGGGGTGGATGCAATCACAAGCTCAATTACTCTATCAACGCACTCTGCTGCCGTAAACTTGCAATCATGCCAATTGTCCTGGCGTCTGCTTACAAACTGATTATGGTCTCCTTCAGTTATTGTCTAAAAGACATGAATTCCAGATGGTGTATTCAGAATTAGAGCTTGACTTTTAGCTAATCTTCGAATGTTGACCATATTTTCCGACAAACAAGAAGTGTTCATTGTGTGGAGGCCTTCATTGTCTATAGTAATTTTAACCATTATGGCTCGATTACCTGGTTCAGAAATGTCTAAACACAGTGAGCTCAGAGAAGCCTTCCAACTGAGCGTTGGAAATTTTATGGTCATCCTGTGACATTATTTGCAAGACTAGTAGGAATATTTGTGACAAGAACAAATGTTCAGGCTTTCACAATCCTTCAGGACTTGATTTTTTGTGGCTCCTCTGACTTGCAGTTCCTTAGCTACCCTCAGCTTGTTGGTAGATTGCAATGGTGGTGCTGTTTCTACCTTCGCAACCCTTCTAGTGTCTCTACCTATAAAGCTGTGTTTTTGGTGCAAAAATGTGCCCCTGGCCTGAGAAGGTGAGTTTAAGGATGAAAACAACTTTTTCCAGCTTTCTACGAGCTGTTGGGACTCTTCTTCCCTGTGTTCAATCAAGTCCCCACACACCCTATCCCCCCACCTCCCTGATCGCTGAAGAGATGGCCTCCAATGGATGTCTCTGCCTGTGGAGTGCTGCACAGTGCAACAACCCTGGACTCAGCTATTTATTGGCTGTTCCTGCACAAACCTTTGTAGTTGGTAGACTCAGAATACTCGAGCTCTCCTGTTTTTCAGAAGTCTTAATGGGACCTGATGCCTGCTGGCTGAAGTGAGGTACATTGTCCCAGAATGATGGACTGTGTATAGGATTCCTACAGTGGTACAAAATCACTTACACACTTCAATCCTGAGTATCTGACAGTTGTTTCACTTCCACACAAGGACTTCTATTGCATGTGAAAGGGTTGAAGCTTGTACATTGTTGAGTCAAATCTTCAAAAATCATTGGTTAGCGTCATCACTGCCACCATGTTACATTCTTCTGTTTAGAATAAACATACCAATCACACAGCAGGAATTGGTAGAATAATGATGTGGGTTCTTTTTTTGAAGACAAGGCTATATACATGAAATGGTAACTGGGAATCTATGTAGATATGTATCACTGTAGGACTGCTACTCTGTTCTGTCTACAGAGTACTTGGCATTACTTGGCATCATATCCTGTCTCATGATCGATTGTGATGGACAGCAGTTTAAGATCGCTACCTTAAAGGTTCATGCACTTCACAACACAGTAGACAGAGTTAAGGGATCCCACAAACAACGATTCAAATCAATTCACTACAGTCCTGCCACATCCACATGGGAACAATGATGGACAATTAAACAACCAATAGGAGGAGGTGACTCCACAAACATTCCTATTCTCAACAATGCATGCAAAAGAAAAAGCTTAAGAGCAGAATTTTACCCTTGGCGTGGGGGCTTGGCGGGGTTGGGTGGCTGTGGTCGGGAAGCTAACCGCTGCCCGCGATCAGCAGTGCATCGTGATTTAACGCTGGTGGGCAATTTAATTAGCGAGAAGGGGCAAGCTGGGCCAGGGGCATAATGTCCGTCGGGTCCAATGGCGACCCGGCGGCCGATTCAAAACAGGCCCATGCAGCCCCTGGAAGGCTGCCACGAGAGGACACGGAAGTAAAGGTGGATCCTGTTGTTTTTGGACATGGCAGGTGGGAGGGCAGGTCGGTGGGGCAGTCGGCCCCACGTTTCTCGGATGAGTGCCTCGTAGCCCTCCTGGAGGCAGTTGCAGCCAGGAGCGAAACCCTTGTCCCCAGAGACAGGAGGCGGAGCCCCCCCAACCTCACCAAAAAGGCTTGGGAGGAGGTGGCATCCAGGGTCAGCAGCCATGATGTGGTGAGGCACACATGGGTGCAGTGCTGCAAGCGCTTGAATGATCTGCTGCGATTGGGAAGGGAGAGTACTATGTTGGCATGGGTCACTTTGCAGAACAGTTAAGAGCTGGCCATCCTTCTGTGGACCTCAGAGGTGTTACAGTGTGAGTGGAAAATGTCAATGAGGCAGGAGCTGGCCAAGGGGGTGAGCTCTGGCTGCTTGGACTGAGTGCCTTGCGGCTCAGGGGTCACAAATTGGCTGAGCCCTGTGAGGTGTTCCTCATGTGGGTTGGCCATGGTGCAATGGCGCTGCAGGTAGAGAATGGACTAATCAATGCTGCTGTATCCTTTCAGGAGAATCATCCCATAACAATATTGAGAGGTTGTGGACAGGCGAGGGGCCCCACACCTCCTAATCCTCACATGGTATGAGCAGGAGGCCCTGAAGCTCGAGAGGCACCATGCACCTTATTCAAGAAGCCACGGTGAGATTGGGGTGCCAGACAAAGGTACGAGTTCAGTGCACTGAGGTGAGAATGTCAGCTTTTGCAATCATTCTAGTGTAGTCTTTATATTGATGTCAGCCTCGAACCTGGAGTTCCCATTTCCCATTGATAATGGAAAGACGAAGGCACCATGATGCATATCTCTGTCTCACCAGGGTGGCTAGCATACACAGTGACAGTGTCATGACTTAAACTAATGACATCTCCTTCATGTCCCTTTTAAACTCACCAGCAGGCAGTCGCTATGAGGAGCCTGAAGGCTAACCCCTGACCCCGGAGGACCACCATGCTGAGCATGTACATGTGTCACACCCTCTCTGTCAAGCAGGCACCAGCACAGATGCCAGCACCTTGGTGGGCATAAGATTGCCATCCGGTGTCTTGCTGCCATTGGTGAGGGCACTTCACACTCGCTTGAGGTGGAGGCGGAGGCCGCTGCCCAGGGCACCTGCAGTCAGAGGACTGCTGGGAGCCAGCACAATGCTCAGTTGATGGCTGATGAAAGGCCTCTGAAATTGTCCATTAGGCAGCAGATGCTGGAAGCCCAGCAGGGTGTGTGGGAGGATCTGGCGGAGATGCATGAGGGAATGCTTGCCATGGTGTTCGCTGTGGAGGAGTCCCTGCGGAGTTTAACCACTGCGTTGACCCTCATGGCCAAGCGCAATGCATCCTCCATGGAGAAAGTGGTGATTCTCATGGAAAGGCTGCTCCAGGGGTCCCTGGGATTCACTTGGGCCTGTAAGCCCACACACCGGCAATGACCTCAGCTGGTCAGTGTCAGTGTGGGAGATGGATTGGGCACCCAGCATCCCAGCTAGGTGCCCAGCCGTCAATGGTGAGCAGGGAGGTCCAATGCGACCTCATGTTGGTGCACGAACTGCCTGTTGTCTCTGTGGGTTCCTCTCAGGGCACTCCAGATGACAGTAGCAGCTCCTCTGTCCCTCTGCCAGTGACCGTGGCATCTGATGAGGCTGCGGTGACTGGGGAGATGCCAGCTGTGGCACCAGCTGCTCCCTCCCAGGCGAAGCCTTCACAGGCTCTACGGGCTACAGGATGACCGCCAAGGTCATCAAGGCCAACAAGACAGCAGAGTCAGCAGGCTGTCTCCAATGCTGGTGCCAGTGAGGGGGGAGCACCTTGACATAGCACCCACAAACGTAACTGTAAAGCACCTTAAGCAAAAGATGGCCTGATCATAGGTGATATTTTGGGTTCCCCATTTTGGTTTGAATTTTTTCATGGTGTGATTAAAAACACCGCCTAATATTCATTTCAGCTATGTTCCACATTCACAATTAAACGAGATGTTATTTTGTGCTATTGGCCTCTGTATGCTTCATTTGTTCCGTTGGTGCAGGGCAGGCCATTATGTAATGATGGATGTGTGTCTCCTGAAACTTTATTGCAAAGGCACTGAGTGTATGTTGTTGGCCTAGGGAATGGTCCTATCAGGGATTGAATATCGAGCCTGCAGCCCTGGTATGTAGTGGTCGTTCTTATTTGGTAGGCTAGCTGAAGGATCATTGGATCAAAGTATCTCGGGTGTCCCTGTCTCCCTGGAGATTACCCAGGTCAGCGTCCATGCCCTTAGCGTTCTCCTCACCGTGCTCGTCCTTGGACTCACTAGTGGACTCATCATCTGTTGCCTGTGCAGCTGTGTCCCTCCAGTGGGTCCCTCCTTGCCAGTGCCAGATTGTGCAGTGCGCAGCATGCAACCACTATCAGTGACATATGCTCTGGACGGTATTGTAGTGCACCCCCTGAACGGCCCAGGCATCGGAAGCACATCTTGAGAAGGCCTATGGTTCTCTCTACCACCGCCCTTGTGGAGGCATAGCTCCAATTGTACCGCTGCTCGGCCTCTGTTCTTCGATGGTGGAAAGGCATCATGAGCACCTTTTGAGGGGTTAGCCCTTGTCACCCAGCAGCCATCCATCCAGTCGGGCTGGAGCACTGAAGAGCCTCGGCACCTGGGAGTTTCTGAGGATGTAAGCGTTAGGGGAGCTGCCAAGGTATCTTGCACAGACTTGCCGAATCTGCATCTAGTGATCACACCCTATCTGCACATTCATGGAGTGGAATCCCTTCCTGTTGATGAAGGCACCAGGCTCACCTGTTGGCACCTTGATGGCCACATGTGTGCAGTCGAATGCACCCTGGACGGGGGGGATCCCAGCAATCACTGCGAAGCCTCTGGCTCGCTCTGCCTGGCTGGCCTTATCCATACGGTAATGAACGAAAGTCAATGCACGCCTGAACAGAGCGTCTGTCACCAGCTTGACACAACTGTGAACAGCTGATTGGGAGACTCCACAAAGATCCCCCACTGACTCCTGGAAAGAGCCGGAGGCATAGAAGTTAAGGGCCACTGTGACCTTCAGCACCATTGGCATAGGGTGTCCACCCACACAGTCGGACATCTCAGGCCCAATCCTCTTACAGATGGAAGTCACCACCTCCCTTGAGAGACAGAGCCTCCTTCAGCATTGCACCTTGGACATATTGAGGTTGCTGCATCACCGCTTGTAAACCCTGGCAGCAGGTTAGTGATGTCTTCTGCGGCCCCTTCTGCCTTGGGCTTCCTGTTGGCCCTACCCCCACTTGTGCTTGCGCCTCTCCTCCCACAGGTCATTCACCTGGAAGCTGCATTGGGACACCTCGCCTCCTCTCTCTCCTGCCCCTCTCTTCCTCCTCAGAGGAGGTGCCTCCAGCGGAGATCACAATCCCCATTATCAGGGTAACAGAAGGCTGTCTGATACCTGGGAGAGCCCAGGTGGTCTGAATCCTCTGGGGGCCTGGAAGACAACAATGACTCCTGAAATGAAGCCTAGAAATGCTCAGAATGCAGCTCTGAAGTGAGATGAAGCTGTGCAGTTCACAGAAGCAACCTGCAGCAAGTTTGATCCAAACCTCCTCACTACTCGCATTGACAATGCCACTGACCCTTCTTATCCTGCCCGTGGATGAGCTTTTGCTAATTGTGACTTCCCGCCTGCCCGTTTTGCCCGTGCGACAGCCGACAAAGCACACAGGTTATGTAAAGTCGGAGACGATTGGTGGTCAAAGGCCTTAACTGGCCTCTTAATTAATGGCGGGCGCGCCTCTGTCTCCATTGCGCGCCTGCCTAGTGAAATATCGCACGAGTGCACATTGATGTCGGCACACTTGGCCGACGTCATTGTGTGTTATTTCACGCTTGAGCGGGTCGGGTGCGCGCATGCCCACTGAGCGAAAAATTCTGTGCTATGTGTTTGTGACCATCTTCAGCTGAGTGGATTATCCATCTCAGTCTTCCCCTGTGGACCCCACTATCACAAATGTGAGTCTTCAGTCAATTTAGTTCTCTTCATGCGATTTCAAGAAAAGGCTGCATGCACTGAGCAAAGGCCCCAAAAACATCTGGGCTGTGATGCTCATTCTCACCTTTAAATCCTTCCAGTTTGCACTCAACTTCAGCAATCTCCTTCATCCTACATTTTCAACATTCCCTCCACTCCTCTCTGAGTTCCCTGTTCCTTCAGGTGTCTTTCTTCCCAGCACTATCCCCTTTCCTTCTTGAGCTTTCTGCTTAATTCCCTCTACCTTGCCAACTATTTATCTGCTTTCAAAAACTTCCTAAAAGCTCTAAGTGTATTTTATAGCTTTTCCCTAGGGTTTTGTTTCGCTTTCTCTTTCATGTCGGATGCATCCTGTAACTTCTATGGAGGTGTCCATCTGTAAAAAGCCTGTTACTATTACTTATGTTCCATGTGTTTCTGCTTCCTTCAAATTCCTTTGTAAAATTAGAGGTACAGGTTTAACAGTAAATGTTAAATCTAAGCACACTGCTATGTTCTGTGACACTTTGATTTCTCATCATTAATTCCTACCTAACATTCTATTGCAATGATTCATTATTGTTCTGACAAACAAATTATACCTTTATCAGTCACATATGAGAATGCAGTATTCTAAATTTTTTATATGCAATTACACCCACACGCAGACTCATGTCTATTCTGCTTCATTTGCTGTTAACTTTGTTGATCAGGTTGATTAACCAGGATGAGATAATTGTCTCATATACTTCAGGTCATCAAAGAACTGGATAATCAAGTAAATAATTATTAGAGTTCTTTTCATATAAGCTTATTTCTGACAACTATTTGTGGAGTAAAAAAAAAATCAGAAATAGCTTTAAATATGAAAATATGCATTGCTAATTATCAGAAGAGTGAACATTGTTACTTAGCTGCCTCTCGCTATCTATCTGAATTCCACTGGCCAGTATTCTTCTTCCTAGTGCCTGGGGGATTTCCAGGTATAATGGAGTAGAGAAACGGGCAATACTTCAGGTATCTGCCCACTTTACCTTGTCCCAGGGGCCTCCTCATAGAGGTGATCTGGGAACTACATTTATAATAGTTGTAGAACATGTGTAGCCATTGAAATAAGATGAGAAGGAGTCTTCATGGCTTTCCAGACCCAGTTTCCACTGTGTGCAATAGAAGGGAGTTCAGTCTGAGTGGCAGCCAAAGGAGGTGGCCTTCGGCCTTGAACCTGGGTTTCCATCAGTTTGGAGGTACGTGTCTGAGAAAATAAGCCCTACATTCTCTAGGAGCTTCCCCATGTACATATGGTATGGTATAAATCAGGAAATTATAGGCGCATGGAACGTGGGGGACTTCAATCTACATTTAGTGAACCTAATTAGCACTAATGCAGTGGAGGATGAATTCCTGAAATGTATACAAGAGGTTTTCGAGAACAGTATGTTGAGGAACCAACTAGAGAATGGGTTATTTTAGATAAGTATTGAACAATGAGAAAGGGCTAATTAATTATCCCATTGTAAAGGAGCCTTTAGGGAAGAGTGGCGTAATATGCTACAACTTCACATAAAATTTGAAAGTGATGTAGTTCAATCCAAAATTAGGGTCTTGAATCTAAACAAAGGAAACTACAAAGGTATAAGGGGCAAGTTGGCTGTGGTAGATTGGGAAACTGCATTAAAAAGTATTACAGTAGACAGGAAATGGCTAGCATTTAAAGAAATTCATACAAGGTTTACAGCAAAATACACACCTTTGAGGCACAAAAACCCAAAGGGAAAAGTGATACAATCATGGCTAACAAGAGAAGTTAAAAATTGTAATTAGATCAAACGAAGAGGCTTGTGAAGTTGCCAAAAAAAAGTAGTAAGGCTGAGGATTTGGAGCATCTTAGAATTCAGCAAAGGTAGGGCCAAGAAACTGATAAGGAAAGGGAAAATAGAATATGAACTAGCGAGAAACTTAAAAATGGTAAAAAGCTTCAATGGATACGTAAAAAGAAAAAGATTAGCAAAGGCAAAGGTATTTTCAGTGAGTTGGGTCCCAATTCTGGGATTCCTAACCCCATTCCTGGACATACATAATGAGGCTTGGCTGAGAGCCCAGAAATCCATTACTCTTATTGAAACACCTGCTCCCCAGAGAAAACATTGCTTGATTGAAAGCTCAGATTCTCCGCTGCCAATTTCACAATGTTTACACAATGCAGTGTTCTATGCAGGTTTAGCATTGCTTCTCTGCTTATAGTCTATGCCCCTATTTTTAAAATCTCAGGACCAGTATGCTTTTTAACCACTCTCTCAACCTGCCTTGCCACCTTCAATGATTTCTGCACAAATACCCTCAGATCCCTTTGTTCTTGCACCCCCTTTAGATTTGCACTATTTATTTTATATTGCCTCTCCATGATCTTCCTATGAAAATGAATCACTTCACACTGATCTGCATTAAATTTCATCTTCCACTTGTCTACGCTTTCTAGCAACCTGTCCAGCATCCTTTTGAATTTAAACACTATCCCCCTCACAGTACACAATACATCCAAGTTGTGTCTGGAAAATTTTGAAATTGTGCCCTTTACACCAAAGTCTAGGTCATTAATCTATATCAAGAAGAACAGGGTCTTAATACCAAAGCATGGGTATCTCCAATATAAACCTTCCTCCAGTCCGAAAACAACCATTCACCATCACTCCATTTCCTGTCACTCATCCAACTTTGTATCCATGTTGCTACTGTCCTTTTTATTCCATAAGCTCTAATTTTGTTCACACGTCAGTTGTGCGGCATTTTATCAAATGCCTTTTAGAAGTCCATGTACACCTCAACAACCACATCACCCTCATCTACCCTCTTTGTTACTCATCAAAAACTCAAGAAAGTTAGTTAAACATGATTTACCTTTAACAAATCTATGATAGTTTTCCTTAATTAACATGCATTTGCACATGTGACTATTAATATTATTCCGAATTATCATTTCTAAAAGCTTCGCCACCAGCTAGATTAAACTGCCTGGCCTGTAGTTGCTGAGCTTATATTTATCCTCCTTTTTGAACAAGGGTGTAACATTTGCAATTATCCAGTCCTCTGCAATTTCCACTCTTACTTCCCTCAATATCCTTGGGTGCATCTCATCTGGTCTTGGTGACTTATCAACTTTTAAGAACAACCAGCCTGTCTATTTCTTCCTCCTCATCAATTTTAAACCCATCAAGTGTCTTCCCTAGCTTCACTTTCGCCATGACATGGGCAGCATCTTTTTCTTTGGTAAATACAATATACATGTTTAATACCTCAGCCATGTCCTTTACCTCCATGCATAAATTCCCTTTTGTGTCCATAATTGGCCCTGTTACTCTTTTTGCCATCCTTTGACTATTTATATGCCTATAGAAGATGTTTGGATTTGTTTTTATGTTAGCTGCCAGTCTCTTCTCATACTCCATTTGCTTCCCTTATTTGCTTTTTAAATTCCTCTCTGAACCTTCTATGTTGAGTTTATAATTCTCAATTGTATTTCACCTGACATCTGTCATAGGTCCCCTTTTCTGCTCCATTTTACTCTATCTTCTTCATCATCTGGGGATCTCTGGATTTGTTTGCTTCACCTTTCCCCCTGGTGGAAATGCACTTTTCTCCTCTTTAAAGGCAGACAATTGTTCCATTACAGTTTTGCTGCCAATCATTGATTCCAATTTATCTGAGCAAGATCCATTCCTACCACATTGAAGTTTGCTCTCCCCCAATTAATTATTCTTACTCTGGATTGCCCCATGTCCTTTTCCATAACCAACCTCAACCTATGACACAATGATCACTGTCCCTTCGGTGTTCCCCTCCTGATACCTGATCCACTTGGCCCACCTCATTCCCAAAAACCAGGTCCAGCAATGCCTCCCTTCTCATTGGACTGGAAACATACTGATGTAAAAAAGTCCCTGAGCACACTCTAGGAATTCTTGCTCCTCTCTGCTCTTTACATTATCACTATCACACTATATATTAGGTTAAAGTCCCCCATCATAACTACTCTATAATTTCTCAGAATATTTTCAATCTCTTGTGGAAAACCATTTAATTTCCACAATATCACCCCTGAATTTTAGTAAAGCCTTTGAAATCTGAAGTTTGGAAAAATATGTTACTATCTTCTCCCAACTCAGACATTTAAAAATAATCAGAGGTAATTTATAAGCATATAACCTGATATCAAGAAACTGCTGAAGGCACTGGATACTGCAAAGACTATAAGCCCTGATAACATACTAGCTCTAATGCTAGTATGCTCCAGAACAAGTTACATCTCTAGCAAGCCTGTTTGAGTACAGCTACAACACTGGCAGAGCTGTGGCTCAGTTCATAGCACCCTCGCCCTTGAATCAGAAGGTTGTGGGTTCATGTCCCACTCCCAGAAACCAAGAACTGTGAATGTACTCGAAAGAGTTACAATCTGTGACTGTTGATAACTCGAAAGAGTTACAACACTGGTAGCTACCTGACAATGTGGAAAATTGCCCAGGTGTATCCTGTTCACAAAAAACAGGACAAATCTTAACTAGACAATTAGTGGCCCATCAGTTCATACACACTCATGAGTAAAGAAATGGAAGTGTCATTGACAATGCTATCGTGCAGCACTTACTCAGTAATAATCTGCTCACTGATGCTCAATTTGGGTTTCAGTATGACCATTGGGCTTCAAGCCTCATTACAGCCTTGGTCCAAACATGGATAAAAGAGCTGAATTGAAAAAGTGAGGTGAGCGCAACTGCCCTTGACATTGAGGCAACATTTGACAGAGTGTGGCATCAAGGAGCCCTCGCAAAATTGAAGTCAATGGCAATCAGGGGGAAAACTCTCTACTGATTGGAGTCACACCTAGCATGAAGGAAAATAGTAATCATGCCACACATGTGCCAGAAAATGATTATTATGGTGTTAGGGTATCTGGCATAGCAAGGGTTAATGTGGGACTGGGAAACAGCACCACCCACAGTGTGATGTAAAGAGACACATGACCTGAGGAGAGAATCAGTTGCGGAATGGACAGAGGCATGTTTAGAAGCAATCATGGAGTTAGCTCAGAGCTTGGGCTATACCCTGTTTATATGTACATAGTTATGTGATATCAATAAACACTTGATGCTCAACCATACAAGATTCAGAAGCTCTTCATGAGACCAACTGAACATACAACAATCATCACCAGGAAGACAGAATCCCACCATCTCACCTTGACATTCAACAGGATTATCATTGCCGAATCTCTAACATTAAGATTTTAGGGGTTACCATTAATCAGAATCTTAACTGAACCAGCCATATAAATACTGTGGCTGCAAGAACAGGCCAGAGGCTGGGAATTCTGCGGTGAGTAACTCACCTCCTGACTTCGCAAACCCTATCCACCATCCAAAAGGCACAATTCAGGAGTGTAATGGAATACTCACCACTTGCCTGGATGAGTGCAGCTCAAACACTTCTCAGAAAGCTCAACACTATCCAGGAAAAAGCATCCCAAACGATCAGCATCCCATTCACAATCTTAAATATTCACCATCTCCATTACTGACATGCAGTGGCAATGCTATGTACCACCTACAAGATGCACAGCAGCAACTCTCCAAAACTCCTTCTCCAGCACCTTCCAAACCCTCAAACTCTACCATCCAGAAAGATAAGAGTATCAGACTTATGGGAACACCACCACCTGCAAGTTCCCCTCCAAGCCACTTGCCATCCTAACTTATAACCATATCGCCATTTCTTCACCATTTCTGGGTCAAAATCTTAGAACTCCCCTCCGATCAGGACTGTGGGTGTACATATACCACAAGGACTGTAATGGTTTAAGAAGGCAGCTCACCACCACCTTTCAAGGGCAACTACAAATTGGCAGCAAATGCTGGCCTTGCCAGCAATGCTCACATCTCATGAGTGAATAAAAGAAAACTCATTAGATTCATAGCATGAAATAAGAGTTTTAATTATGTCATGGTAACAACATTTTATGTAGAAGGAGAAATTTCCTCCAATTGGGACTAACAAAACCATTGACTTCCATCTCTGCCACAAACGTTGTTTCCTAGCCACTGACTCTATCCCTCTTTCTGGCCACTGTATGAGGCTGAACCTTTTTGTTTGCATCCTATTTGACCCTGATCTCAGCTTCCGACCCCATATCCTTTCTATTACCAAGATTGCTTACTTCTACCTCCATATCATGTTCTATCGCATCCCCAGCCTCAACTCATTTGCTGCTGAAATCATCATCCATACTTTTGTTACCTTTGGGCTCAACTACTCCAATGCTCTTCTGGCCAACCTCCCATCTTGTACTCTCCATAAACTTGAGCTCATCCAGAACTCTGCTAGTCACACTTTATTGCACTAAGTTCCATTCACCCCTATACTTGCTGACCTACATTGGCAACCAGTGCAGCAATGCCTCAATTTTAAATTTCTCATCATTATTTTCAAATGCCAGCAAGATTTTACACCTCTCTATCTCTGTAATCTCCTTCAGCCCTCCCTCCCTTTGAGATCTCTACACTTCTCCAATTCTATCTAATTGCACATCCCCGATTTTCATCACTCCACCATTAATGTTCTTATCTTCAGCTCCTTAAACCTACCCCTTTGATCCACCTTTATAATGTGCTCTAATAAATCCTTATGTGGTTCGGTGCCAAATTTTGTAAGAGAACAAAAGCACAATTTACTACATTAAAGGTGCTTATATAACAGCGAGTTGTTGTTGTTGTATCTAGACTTTTACAATAATTTAGAAAAGTAATATTGCCTGTGCAAAAGCATATGTATTCTTTTCTTTAAAAAATATTTCTCATAGTGTAGCATGGATGTTTTGCCTTTCCAGGGGGAATGTCAAATTCCTTATGCATCAGAAATTTCTAGATGAGTATCATATAATGATCACAAAATAAAGCTGAGGAAATGAACTGAAGTAAAGTTGTCATTTCAGATTTGTATAAATTACCAAACAATATATTCTCATTCTAAACATCATACAGCTCTCTTGGGTCCACTGCCTATTTAATCTCATTTTCATAGTTTTGATACAATTTGATTTATGAATGACTGATATTGCCAACAATGTTATTTAGTCAATCAGCTTTAACAAACAGGCCACAGCACTTTGTGTGGTGTGTGATCTAAAATAAGTTTTGTTTGTGCTTTATTGTTGCCAATATTGCTTAATTCGTGCCGTTACTCATCTAAACCACACAACATAAGCACAGAAGCCAAACAAACACATCAGGAAAAAAGGAGAACAACTGAGATATAGGACTAGAAGTCAGAAAACACAAATTGCATTCCTTTTATTTTCTAACAATAGTTAAATCACCTTGCATCACAATTTTGTTATGTGATAATATAAAATAGTGATTTTGTTTTAGATGATGATTGTCTAGCTGTGGAAGGCTAGATAGTAGATTCTTAAAAATCAGTCTACTAAGAGGATATAGCATGTTTTCAAAAGATAAAATATGAATTGACTGATATGTTAGCATTAACTGTTGCCCACTAGGGAACCCTACTGTTCTTGAAATGTATTGGTCTGTTATGGCCACTTTTAAATAAAATCTCTTGGTGTTTAAAAGTCACGATTTGCTTTTTTTCCCAAGCATAAACGCATATAGATTGACAATTTATAAACCTCAATAATAGCTTATATAATCTCAAACAATTCAGAGCTCTTTACAAAAGCTATATTTTTACATCTAAAATACTTCACAAATTCTTTAAAATATCCTGTTATTCAAGTAATACCATGGCCCTATCTAAGGTAGGAAGAAACACTGAGGGTAACAAGGGCATAGATAATGTACTCTGGGTAGGGGACTTAAATGTCCAGCACTAAAAATGGCTTGGTGGAACCACTACTGACCAAGGCTGCTGAGTGTGTGCTGTTTATAAGTAACATTATCTGTGTGTTGTTTATCTTTGTCAGTTGCTAATCTAATTGTGCAAAGCTTTGTTCCCAAACTATTTCCAGTTTAAATATTTCCTGTGGTGTGTGCACTTTCCCATTGCCATCTTTTCCTTCCAATATGTTTGGGCTATTTTGGCATTTTTATACTTGTATCTTTTATATTTGTTGAAATTGGTCCCAGTGAACAAATTTTGATAACTGACTGTTCCCTCACCCTTTAAGATTTTATAGTTAGATTTTATAATTAGGTTTGGGTCATTGTGTCCCAGATGAACATCTAGAGAAAGCTGGGAATTATGATTTCTGAAAGATGTTTGGCAGCAATGCTCTGTGTTCACCAGATGTTTAAACACTAAAGCCTGGATTTTTTCTCCCATCAGGAAATCTCCCGGCTTGTTGCAGCCACCTCGGAAAATATTCTTCCACAAGTGGTAGGATCTTTGCTCTGGTGGTGGTGGGGGTGGGGGTGGGGTTTGGTGGGTGGGTGCACATGGAATCTGGCCCGTTGCCCTGGTCACAGATTGGAGGCAGCCACAGGGGCTACCAAGTGCTGAGGTGGGGCTGTTTAAAAGGTCCCTGGTTCTCTAGGACTTTGTTGCAGTTGTTTTGTTAAATGTTAGGCCCCCAAGCCCTCACCCTTCACACCCACTCACCATAGTCACCCATTCCCCATGCCCCACCCGTGCCAACTCATGCCCCCAGCCACCCCCAAATGGCCCCTCATACATTCCATTATAACTTAATGCCAACTCATGGCTCTACCCACCACCAGTGGCCTCCATACCCCCCATGCCAATTCACCCAGTGTCTACCATGGGCAGACATCAGGAGCCATGTGGAGATGAAATAAAGCTTAAATATCTTTTATAATCTTTACTATAGTTAAAAATAACAATCATTCATGAAAGTTAATTCAAATTGTTTAAGTCTCTTCAAGTACATGATCCTTTATAAAAGCAAACCATTGTATTCTTTACTCCACATCAAAGGCAGCTAATCCTTTAATATCCTCTGAGCTTTCAATCAAATTGTGAACTTACTTGCCCCTACTGAGATGATGATAGGCTTGGAAAGCAGCCAAGCATTAATAATGACAAAATGGTAGCCCTTGAAGTAATGTCAACAAACAGCTACTGTACCTACTAGACCAGGTTTTTTTCAATTCTCGCTGACATAGGAAGCTTATTTTGGAAAAAAAATTAAAGAGCTTGGGATTTTTTAATTTTTAAAGGGCTGGGGGTTTAAATAACTTGACAGATTAACAGTTCTACAGACCTTATCCACCCTTCAAGAGCTTTTACAGCTACTCTACAAGTTTGTAACTCAAAAACTGCACGTTAAGGCCCTTGACAACAGGGAAAATGGAGTCTGTTTGAACTCACCACAGAGCTCAAATGTCCCTGCTGAGTTCTGGTTTTCCTCATGTATGAGTCATGCCCCATCCCCTATCTGTGAAAATGTGATCTGTCAGAAATGGAGTCTGGCCTTCCGGGACATACCATTTTTAAAGGCCCATGAAGTTTCCACGAGTCCATGAAAATTTGGCCCAAGGGTCCAGCAAGTACCTGTCCATTCAGGACCGAACCCTGGCCCTCTACCTCCTCATGACATCCGGTCACTCACATAGCCGAACACTGCCATTTTTGACCCTCTTTGGTACTCACAAGTCTGCAGCCCATTTCCCATGTGCCCTCTAGTTGCTTCACTTGCATACTGAAGGGGAAAGCAGTCCTTACAGAGGCAAAGCAGGACGCAGCAGGTCTGAAAACATTCATTTTTAAATGCCTATCAAAAATCCAAGCATTTCAGAGCCCTCCCTCAAGATCGTGAATGAGGCTCTATTTTACTGAGAAATCACGTTTATCACGATAACTTCGCAATACATTTTTAGAATGAAGCTCATCTTTTTTGTTAATAATTACTACTTATAAGGATAGCCATTGCTAATGGGAGCTGGTTTTCAGTTGAAAGCTGGATGTTTGAGTTTTTCTCAGTTCTTATAGCTGTCTCTACAGTTACTGATTTCCTGTATCACCAATGAGAGTGTGCGTGCATCTCTAGACCTCTGTGTCTTGTGCACAATACCATGCAGTGTGAACACCTAAGTTGAGCTTTCTCAGACCCTGCATGATTGTGGGTACACATGACTCTTGGTGAGCCTCAATATCTATGTCACATTGATGGATATGCCTGCAGGGCTCCCTTCATGTCAAAGTTTGTATCTGACAACACAATATGCCCAAAGCCTGCAATTGTCAGAGAGTGATGGTTTTGGAGACAATACCTTCTGATCTCTGTGTTCTTGACATAGTTATACTAATGGTTTCCAAGCATGCATTAGGGCACCACTAGTCAAAGACATCCAGTATTGACTGGTCATAAACTACTGTATCTACTCCAAATTTCTGCTGGAGGAACCAGGCTGGACCTTCAGGATGCTTCATATGTCTGGGCCCACGAGGAATTGCCTTCAACTGCTTGAACACAAACTAAGGTTTTCTGAGCTCGAGGTTCAGCTGGAATTACTGCAAGTCATAGTGGAAGTTTCCTGAACTGCAGGTTCCAGTAAGTGGTCACACATAATCAGGTAGAGTTCAGAACAATAACTGGAGGACATCCATGGCCATGGAAGGGTAGGAAGAGCTGGGCAGTGCAGGAATCCCCTGGGAGGATTCTCAAACCGATATTCAGCATCGAATAACAGTGAAGTCCGAGCCCAGCACCAGGAGGTAAAAGGCTGCAGTGAGTACAGCAAAGTGAAAGAATGCAGTAGTAATTGTTGATCCAATAGCCTGAGGACAGGCAGGCAGTTCTGGTATTGTTGACCTGAGACCTGTATGGTATATTGCCCCTCTGGTGCCAGGTTAAGGGACTACATGGAGAGTACGCAGAGCATTCTCCAGGAATACTGGAAGAGCCAGACGTTATGGTCTAAGTCAGAACCAATATTGGGAGGAAGAGGGTCGAGGTCCTGGAGTGAGAATTTAAGGAGCTAAGGAAGAAGTTAAAAAGCAGGACCACAAAGGTAGTAAGCTCTGGATTACTCCTAGTGCCATATGCTAATGAATATAGAAAAAGGATGATATGGCTGCTTAATGCATGGTACAAAGGGAATGCTTCAGATTCCTGAGACATTTAGAGCAGTTCTGTGGCAGGAAAGACCTGTTCAAAATAGAAGAACGTTTAAACCAATTTAGCATGTGATTGCACACCATATTGTAGTATTAAAAAGTAGCAAAACGATCCACAGAAGATTGTGAGAGATAACTAGAGTTAGTAATAATACAGAATTAGGTAGGATCATGGAAAATACAAAGAAGTGTAAGTTAAGGTTGGAGTGCTTGTGTGTAATTACACAAAAAACATGGTTAATAAGGTTACTGAGCTGCAAGTGCAAATAGCTACACGGGAATATGATGTAATAGCAATAATGGAGACTTGTCAAAAAAAGAATGCTTAATATTCCTGGGTACAAGGTATTGAGGAAAGATAGGAAAGGAAAAAAAAGGAGGGTGAGCAGTTTTGATTAAAGAAAATATTATTTTCTTGTTCTTGAGTGGTCCAAACCAAAATTTATTTGGTCCCAGAGCTCCATGTTTGAATTCCTGTAATCAGGTTTCCACCCCTGCCACAGCACCAAAGCACCTTTTATCAAAGTAACAAATAACATCCTATGTGACTGTGATAAAGGTAAACTTTCCTCGTCATTCTAATCACCCTTTGATGCACTCCTGCCTCAGCCCAAATGTTCATCCATGTCTTTGTTACTTCTAGACTTGACTATTGCAATGTCCCCCTGGCTGACATCCCAGGTTCTATCTTTCACAAAACTGAGGTCATCCCAAACTTTGCCGCCCATTCCTAACTCACATTAAGTCCTGTTCATCCATCACCTCTGTGCTCACTGAACTCTATTGCTTCTAGTTAAGAAATGCCTCAATTTTAAAATTTTCATCCTTGTTTTCAAATTCCTCCATTATCTCTGTAATTTCCCCCAGCCCCAAACTCTCCTGAGAGATTTGTACTTCTCAAATTCTTGGGCATCCTCAATTTTTATTCCTTCATCAATGGTGGCTGTGCTTCAGCTGCCAAAGCCCTAAGCCCTGGAATTCCCTCCCTAAACCTCTCTGCCTCACTATCGCCTTTTTCTCCCTTGATACACACATAGAAGCCACTCCTTTTGACCAAGCTTTTGGTCACCTACTCTAATATGTCCTTATGTGGCTCAGTGTCAAATTTTGTTTTATAATGTTCCCGTGAAGCACTGTGGGATATTTTCTTATGTTAAAAGTGCTGTGTAAATGAAAATCATTGTTGCTGCTGTTGTCGAAAAGCTAAGGTTGTTGTCCTTAGATTGTAGCAGGCTAAAAGGTGTTTTTAGAACAATGTTTAAAATTATAAAGGGTTTAAATAGAATCAGTAAAGAGAAACTATTTCCAATGGCCGAAGTGTCAATAACAAGAGGGTCTAGATTTAAGGTGATTGGCAAAAGAATCAGTGGAGGCATGAGGAAAAGCTATTTTTATGCAATGAGTAGTTTGGATTTGGAATGCATTTCTTGATAGGGTGGTGGAACAGATTCAGTAGTAACTCCGAAAAGAGAATTGGATGCAGATGGAAGGAGCAAAAACTGCAGGGGTCGCATTTTCCTATCAGAGGCAAGGATTGGGAAATGGGACTACTGTCATGATCCATCTCCGTCTCAAGGCTTCTGGCAGGTGTTATGATCTCAGTCGAGGCCAGTAACGTTTTTAAGAAAAGAAACCCAAAATTCCAGTTATTTACAGAAAGAATGAAGCCACAAGATTCCACGTCTTAAAACAAAATAATTTTTACTATACAAGAGTCAAACAAACAAACACTAAACACTATCATGTGAAACCACCTAAATTCCAAAACCCAGAATCAACATGATCATCTGTTCTGATGATGCCACTTTCCAAAACAGTTCCTTTGACATGTCTTCTTTAACCAAGGTTTTCCACCCACTGTGGTTGACAGGGCCCTCAACCGTGTCCGGCCCATCTCCTGCGCATCCACCCTCATACCTTCCTCTCCCCCCCAGAACTATGATAGGGTCCTCCTTGTCCTCACTTATCACCCCACCAGCCACTGCATTCAAAAGATCATCCTCCACCATTTCTGCCAACTCCAGCATGATGCCACCACCAAACACACCTTCCCTTCACCCCCCTGGCAGCATTCCACAGGGATTGTTCCCTCCAGAACACCCTGGGACACTCCTCCATCACCCCCTACACCTCAACCCCCTCCCACGGCACCTTCCCATGCAACCGCAGAAGGTGCAACACCTGCCCCTTTACTTCCCCCCTCCTCACTGTCCAAGGGATCAAACACTCCTTTCAAGTGAAGCAGCACTTCACTTGCACTTCCCTCAATTTAGTCTACTGCATTCGTTGCTCCCAATGCGGTCTCCTCTACATTGGAGAGACCAAACGCAGACTGGGTGACCGCTTTGCGGAACACCTTCGGTCTGTCTGCAAGCATGACCCAGACCTCCCTGTCGCTTGCCATTTCAACACACCACCCTGCTCTCATGTCCGTCCTTGGCCTGCTGCAATGTTCCAGTGAAGCTCAACGCAAACTGGAGGAATAGCACCTCATCTTCCGACTAGGCACTTAATAGCCTGCCGGACTTAATATTGAGTTCAACAACTTCAGGTCATGAACTCTGTCCTCCATCCCCACCCCCTTTCCGACGCCCCCCTTTTCCAATAATTTATAGTTAATTATTTTTTTAAATATATTTTTCTTTTCCCACCTATTTCCATTATTTTAAAATATATTTCCGTGCATTGTTTTAGCTCTACCTTTTAGCCTATTTCGATCCCTTCCCCCCACCCCACCCCCACTAGGGCTATCTGTCACTTGCTCGTCCTGCTTTCTACCCTTCATGTCATCATTAACACATTCCTGAGCTAATATCACCACCGTCAACACCCCTTTGTCCTTTTGTCTATGACATCTTTGGCAATCTCTTCTTTGCCTCCACCTGTCACTGGCCCTCTATCCAGCTCTACCTGTCCCACCCCCCTCAACCAGCTTATATTTCACCTCATTTCTATATTTCTTAGTTCTGATGAAGTGACATATGGACTCGAAACGTTAACTGTATTCCTCTCTGCAGATGCTGTCAGACCTGCTGAGTTTTTCCAGCTATTTTTGTTTTTGTTTCAGATTTCCAGCTTCCGCAGTATTTTGCTTTTATCTTAGTGATAATTGTAGTACCTTTCTTATAAGCTCCATTATTTTTTCCTGTATGCTCTATCCTACTGTGTAGCTACTGTTAGGGAGCTATAAACTGCTCCCACAAGTGAATTCCTACGTTTACTATTTCTTATCTCTAACCAAACTGATTTTATATCTTGATCTTTTGAATTAAAGTCATCTCTCACTACTGTACTATACCATCTTTAATTAACAGAGCTACCCCACTAAGTTTTCTTCGTTCTTGTCCTTCCAAAATGTCAAATACCCTTGAATATTTAGGTCCCAGCCTTGGTCACCTTGAAACCACAGAGGAGTCAGGGATCAGTGTGATTTGGTGATAAATGCCACACTGCTACAGTGATGCTTTTGATAAGGCAAGTGGTAAATATAGCCAGACAGGGAGGCATAATTTTAGGGATTGCTCATCTATATATATTTCAACCTCTGACTTCTTTAAACAATTCCCTCACCCTCTCACACTTACAATGACAACACTTACTCCCTTCAATATTAAACCCCTCACCTTCACTATCCACTTTCTGAACAGAAAACACAAGCCCTATTTAAAAAGTTGGGAGCCATTGAATAGCCCATAAAATTTCCTGCATAAACAAGCCAGCTGTGTATACAATGGCATACACTTGTAAAATAATTAGGCAGCTCCAAAGCAGCCAAGAGCCTATAAAATTCCATGAGTAAATAAACAGATACTTCAAACCAACTGTTTAAACAATGTCAAACACTTATAAAATGATTAGGCAGGTAGATTGCAGCTAAGAGCCCATAAAAGTCCAAGTAAACAAACAGACTTCAGAATGTCTATCTCAACAAATTCCTAGATGGAATACATAAAAGCAATGGGAAAAAAAATAAACATTTACACTAGGTAATCATACTAGGCTCCCCTTTCAAGAGGGTGTAATGGATTCTACCTTTTCATCCATTAGAGAAAATTTTTAAATTATCTGAAGACTTTTCCACATTTATAATGTTAATCTCTTACTTGACAGCTTGCCAACTGGCAAGTAACAATCTGGAAAACTATTGTTTAGGGGGCAGTTACATATCATCCAACCATAACACTGTGATAACTCACCTGACTAAACGCATATACAACTCATGCTGCAGCATTTAACGATGAACTGTAAAGGAGGCAAAACCATTTTACTGACTTTTTAAACTCTTTATGCCTCCAATCCATAGTTCATGCCTCCATGCAGCTGCTGTAAAACCTGACAGCTGCTAAAATTTGGCCGCCTCCATGTAAAATAAAGTGGAATGAACACACAACGCTTTCAGTTGTCTCCTTAATTGGAGTGGGCAGGTTCCAAGGCCCGTTCCCTTCCTTGCCCTTGTGAAAATGGCTGAGGATGGAAATGGAAGCAGGAATGCTAGTTGTCCTGCATGGCGTGCATTCTTTTCTGGTCTCACCTCTGTCTGGTCTCAGTCAAAACTATGAAAATCCAGCCCCGGGGGTTAGGGAAAAGAACGATCGAATGGGTCTAACTGGATTGCTCTTTGAAAGAACTGGTGCAGACTGGATTGGTCAATTTCTCATCTTCTGTGTTGTAGTATTCCATGACTGGGATAACAAGGCAGTTTTATAATCGGAGTTTGGTTGCTAATTTGATTTTTAAACTTCCACATGCTCTGAGCACAAGCTCAGGTAACACCTCTGGTGGATATCTGTTCGCAAAAGTATCTCTGCTGTTTTGAACTTCCAAGGTAGCTAAAATTGTCAACCATCATTATGACTTTGCTATTCAGAGTAGTGAAAACCTGAAGTGCTGCATTTTGGTTTTGTGTCAGATTAAGTCAAGGTGTAGGAGTTCAGCATCATCTTTGAACATACACTGCCACATTACTACTTCTAACATTAGCACAAGAAAGGCAGTGTCATCCATTCTTTTTACAAGTGAAACAGAGATGAGAGTTTAAATGAATCCATGACACAGATATAAAATAACATGCTATATTAATAATGAATATAGCCAAGCCTTTTGTACTTATGTTATTGGAAAAAAACTTCTTTATTAGAATCCACTTTAAAATGTAATAGACAATACCAGATACCTTCCTGTAAATGACAATAAAACAATCCAATCATTTTCTTAGATTTTGCACTAAATCTGATTTTCTGGTGCAGGGATCATGATTCATGACCTGCCATCAGCCGTATAAATTGAAGTGGGCAGCATAGAAATGTTGTGCACCTCATCTGCATGATGGCAGCATTTGGCTGAGTGGGTCCTGTGCTGCTGTCTTCTTATTGCTACCAGCTGCCTCTGTACTCAGTGGTGTTATTCAGAAACTACATGGTGCAGCCAACCAGCTTTTTGTAAGAGCAGTCTGTCCCTCTTAAAGAAAAGCTGTAGGGAAGAATATTGCTATAATTTAGATGATGACAAGTGAACAACAGGATAGAAAGTATATTCCAGGGTGACAGATGTGGCACCCGGAGGCATTAGTGTCAATTCCCAAAGCCTATAGCCAAAGTTCTGGCAGCAGTGCTATAAGAAGTCTAATGATCTCACGTGGGTGGTCAAGGTCAGTGAATGCGTCTTCAGATGACAGTTCAAACCCACTACGCCACCAACCTCACAAGCTGCTCAATGCACTACACTCACGTCACTCACCCAGCACCAATCCCTGGCACTCGGGAATCATGGCTAACATCCAGATGCTGCACCATACAGTCTGCTGTGATTGACGGTATAACCTTTCCTACTGCCTATTACGGGTCACGTGGCTGTTCTTGAAAATGAGCCCTAAGTGCGGGTAATCCGGGGCAGTATGGGGGACCTTTATAGTCATGGACCTGGGTCAAGCATTTAGCTTCTAAAAGAGCACTAAAATAAATTTATCTGTTTCAAGCTGGAACCTGTCCAGTACGTCAAGCCATTATATTTGGTGACGGGGGTAAAATAGCTGAGACGCTGCACCTTGCCTTGTGATTTATTTTTCTATTCATTCACGGGATGTGGGCTTCGCTGGCTGGGCCAGCATTTATTGCCCATCCCTAATTGCCCCTGAGAAGGTGGTGGTGAGCTGCCTTCTTGAACCGTTGTAGTCCATGTGGGTGTATGTATGCACACAGTGCTGCTAGCAAGGGAGTTCCAGGATTTTGACCCAGCGAAGGAACGGTGATATATTTCCAAGCCAGGATGGTGAGTGACTTGGAGGGGAACTTCCAGATGGTGGTGTTCCCATCCATCTGCTGCCCTTTTTCTTCTAGATGGTAGTAGTCGAGAGTTTGGAAGGTGCTGTCTCAGGAGCCTTGGTAAATTTCTGCAGTGTATCTTGTAGATGGTACACACTGCTGCCACTTTGCGTCATTGGTGGAGCGAGTGACTGTTTGTGTATGTGGTACCAATCAAGTGGGCTGATTTGTCCTGGACAATGTCAAGCTTCTTGAGTGTTGTGGGAGCTGTACTTATGCAGGCAAGTAGGGAGTATTCCATCACACTCCTGACTTGTGCCTTGTCGATGGTGGGCAGGCAATGGGGAATCAGGAGGTGAGTTATTCGTCGCACGATCCCTAGCCTCTAACCTGCTCTTGTAGCCACAGTATTTATATGGCTAGTCCCATTCAGTTTCTGGTCAATGGTAACCCCAAGGATGTAGATTTTAGGGGATTCAGTGATGGTAATGCCATTGAACATCAAGGGGTGATGATTAGATTCGCTCTTATTGGAGATGGTCATTGCCTGACACTTGTGTGGCGCGAATGTTACTTGCCACTTGTCAGACCATGCCTTGATATTGTCCAGGTCTTGCTGCATTTGGACATGGAGTACATCAGTTCTTAGAGAAAAAAGAATAGTCTACTCACCAGTAATGCCACTCTTTGGCAGAATCGACTCTTTTGATGCTTCCGTGGAAGACTGGAGCCAGCATGCAGAGTGCTTTGGTTTTTATTTCGTGATAAATGAACTAACAGTGTTGGAGAAGCAGAAAGCAATACTTTTGAGTCTGTGGTAGAAAGACATATAACCTGTGCTGTGGATAAAGGGGAACCAATGGGTGTACCATACTTTTTTCCGGAAGGCATTTGATAAAGTGCCACATCAAAGGCTATTGCGAAAAATAAAAGCTCATGGCAAAGGAGGTGACATATTGGCTTGGCCAGAAGATTGGCTTTCGTCAGGGAGCAGAGAGTAGGCATAACTAGTTTTTTTTTTCAGGTTGGCAAGTTGTAACACGTGGTGTGCCAGAGGAATCAGTGCTGGGGCCTCAACTGTGTACAATTTATATAAATGACTTGGATGAATGGATGGATGGGATGGTTGCCAAGTTTGCTGATGACACAAAGATAGGTAGGAAAGTAATTTGTGAAAAGGACATAAGGAGGCTACAAAAAGGTATAGATAGGCTAAGTGAGTGA
This sequence comes from Cetorhinus maximus, assembly GCF_964194155.1. Taxonomy (NCBI): domain Eukaryota; kingdom Metazoa; phylum Chordata; class Chondrichthyes; order Lamniformes; family Cetorhinidae; genus Cetorhinus; species Cetorhinus maximus. The sequence goes on along the minus strand of NC_135879.1, from coordinate 113,962,441 downwards.
GCAAAGATCTGGCAAATGGAGTATAATGAGGGAAAATGTGAAATTGTCCATTCTGGCAGGAAGAATAAAAGAGAGGCAGATTATCTAAATAGTGAGAGATTGCAGAGCTTTGAAGTGCAGAGGGATCCAAATACCTTAGTGCATGAATTGCAAAAGGCTAGTATGCAGATGCAGCAAGTAATTAGGAAAGCGAAGAGAATGTTATAATTTATTGCCAAGGGAATTGAATACAAAAGTAGGGAGGCTATCCTTCAGTTATACATAGCATGAGTAAGACCACATCTGGAGTGCTATGTACAGTATGGTTCACCTTCTTTAAGGAAGAATATAAATGTGTTGGAAGCAGTTCAGAGAAGGTTTACCAGACTAATACCTAGAATGGGCTGGCTCTCCTTCCAGTGTTACTGAACTCAAGTCTTTTTTGGGCATGATAAATTATTATGACCACTTCTTGCCAAGTTTATCAACAGTGTTAGCACCTCTATACTTGTTATTGAGTATGGTCATGGAATTTGCAACAAGAGGAAAAGTTAAGAAGCTATCACATTCATCATATCAACTGGCACATTATGACCCATCAAAACAATTAATATTAACCTGTGATGCATCTCCTTAAGGTGCAGGAGCTGTGTTGTCACACCGGATAGAAGATTGTTCCAAAAGGCCAATCGGCAATGTCTCCAGAACCCTCTCTGCAGCCGTGAAGGATTATTCACAACCAGAATAGGAAGGTTTATCAGTAATATTGGGAGTGAAGAAATTCCACCAGTATCCAGGTCATAGAGAGATTCATAGAGTTTTACAGCACTGAAAGAGGCCCTTCAGCCCATCGTGTCTGCATGGGTCATCAAGTCCCTATCTTCTCTAATCCCATTTTCCAGCACTTGGCCCGTATTTTACTATTGTGTCGGACATAAACCATTAATGGGTTTATCCAGTGAGGATAAAGCCATTCCGCCAATAGCCTCAGCAAGAATTCTACCTTGGGCTTTGGCATTATCTACATATGACTATACTTTTATGCACCGTCCTTGCTTGCATATTGCAAATGCAGACACATTCAGTCATCTCCTGTTACCAGATGGCATTGTACATGCTCCAGTGCCACAAGAAGTTGAACTTGTGTCGAATTTCTTGGTCTCTTCACCTGTGTGCGTGAAGCAAATAAGGAATTGGACAAACAGAGATCCAATTTTGTCAAAAGCCCGAGACCTTGTTTTGCAAGGGTGGTCAAATTCACCAGTGTCTGAAGAGATATGACCATTCCATGCCTGTAAAATAGGGTTAAGTTGTCAAGATGGAATCTTGTTGTGCGGATCAAGAGTTATCGTCCCTTCACAAAGAAGAGAACCACTCTTGACAGAGCTTCACAATGTGCATCCAGGCATATCAAGGATGAAAATGCTTGCGCGAAGCTATGTCTGGTGGCCAGGCATTGACAGTGACACTGAAAGCATGGTCAAGCACTGTCTCCAGTGTCAGCAACAACAGAAGTTGCCTATTACAGCTCCGCTGCATCCGTGGGTGTGGCCTGGTCGACCCTGGGTTAAACTACATATTGATTATGTAGGACCATTTTTAGGTACCAGGTTTTAATTGAACATTGATGCGCATTTGAAGTAGATGGATGTGTATGAAGTTAGATCACTGACATCATGTGCAACTATTGAAAAGCTGCACCAATGTTTTAGTATACATGGCCTACCAGAAGTCATTGTTTTGGGTAATGGTACAGTCTTCACTAGTACAGAATTTCAGAGATTTATGAGTTTAAATGGAATTAAACACATTAAAACAGCACCATATCATCCCTCATCGAATGGGTTAGCTGAAAGAACAGTGCACACTTTCAAAACAGGAATGAAGAGGTTATCCAAAAGTACTCTAGAAACTTGACTTTCCTATTTTCTTCTCAATTATTGTACGACTCCTCATGCAACTGGGTTCAACACCATCTGAAGTATTGATGAAACACCACCTACATACAAGGTTTAATCTAGTGTTTCCAAACTTTGAAGGGAAGGCAGAGAAGAATCAGATTAATCAAAAATTGAATCATGATATTCATAGCAAAGCTTGAAGATTTACTCTAAGAGATACAGTTTTCATACGGAATTTTGGTAATGGACCTAGTTGGGTTCCTGGGATAATTGTCTCTGAAACTGGATCCTTGTCATTCCAAGTGGAAGTGGAAGACCGGATTGTTCAAACACATGTGGATCATCTAAGGAATAGATAGACATTCCAACAACCGGCTATTCTGCCTGGAATTGATGTTGAACATGTTGAACTGAGGTGACAGATCAGCCTACAATAGACACACCTCATGTTTCTGTTGAATTGCCTAACCCTGAACTTCCACTTCCTAATGATGTGCACGATGCTGCAGTTCCTGATCATGTCGATCCAGAGGGAGAACCTCAAGTGGTAGAGCTACGCCACTCTAACTGAACTAGAAAACCACCTCAAAGACTTAATTATTAAACACTTCACCTGTATATATCTATATGTTGTGGATTAAAATATTATTTGTAAATAGGAAATGTAAAAAAAAACCTGAAGGGGGAGGAAATAGAACCATAGAAAAGTTACAGCACAGAAGGAGGCCATTCAGCCCATCTTGTCCATGCCAGCCCGAGGACACCCAGGTGCACTTTCTAATCCCACCTTCCTGCACCTGGCCATAGCCCTGCAGCTTACAGCACTTAAGGTGCAGATCCAGGTACTTTTTAAAAGAGTTTAGAGTTTCTGCCTCTACCACCAACTTGGGCAGCGAATTCCGGACACCCACTACCCTCTGCGTAAAAATGTTCTTCCTCATGTCCGTCCTACACCTTCTGCCGCTTATCTTGAATCTATGTCCCCTGGTTCTAGAATTCTCCGCCGAGGGAAACAATTTTATCCTATCCACTCTATCTATTCCCCTCATAATTTTGTACACCTCAATCAAGTCACCTTATTTCTTTTAAGGAAAATAATCCCAACCTATCCAATCTCTCCTCATAGCTACACTTTTCTAACCCTATTGTATGTAGCGATTGACAGTATAACCTTTCCTACTGCTCATTAGGGGTCACATAATTATTCTTGACAAATGAGCCCTAAATGCGGGTAATCCGGGCAGGCGGAGATTTCTAGTCGTGGACCTGGTTCAAGCATGTAGCTTCTAAAATAAATGCTGTAATAAAGTTCTATGTTTAAGGTAGAAAACTGTCTGGTACGTCAAGTCATTACATAGTCACATACCTATCAAAGCTGCCAGCCTCACACCAACTTTTTGTTGCCACCACATACCTTTAGCTATGGCAGGCACATGACCCAAAACAGTGCTGCACAATCACTAATACTTAGTCTTGCAAGCCAAAGTTGTACAAAATAGAAGGGAGCAGAGCAGAACCAGCAGTGAACAAGGATTCCTGCATCTCCAAAGGCCTGCAGAGGAGATGGTTTGTTCACATTATGGGGTCTGGGCCCCATGGTGTTACTGAGAACAATTGAGGATGATGATATATTCTTGCCGTATTCCCCTTCTCGACTCCCAGCTCAACCTTATCCCACCATCTGGTATGATGAGCAACCTGCTCATAGTGTGACCATGGACCTCTTGTTTCTCACCTCACCGTCTTTCACTCACACCAATCTTCCTCTTCTGATTTCCTGCTTTCAGACACCAAGAAATGCAGTGTGGCTAACCATAGTAGCAAGAGAGAGGGAGAGGGAGAGATAAAGACAAAGAGAAAGAAAAGAGAGAGAGAGAGAAAGAGAAGGAGAAAAGAGAGGGAAAGAAAGAGAGAGAGATATCCAGCCAGAGAGGACTCCATTAAGTTTTAATTTACTTCTCCAGGTCAGGGGAAACACCTTTCTAGCCCCATGCTAACAAGGCCTGACCCTAAAAAATGGACTTGATTTCTCATTGGGACTACAAAAATGAGTGCACCCTGCCAGCTACCTGCCTGCCTGAACACTGCATGTAAGGAAAATCACAGAATCACACAGTGCAGAAGAGGCCCTTCGGCCCATCGAGCCTGCACCGACATGTAAGAGACACCTGACCTACCTACCTAATCCCATTTACCAGCACTTTGCCCATAGCCTTGAATGTACCAAGTGCTCATCCAGGTACTTTTTAAAGGATGTGAGGCAACCCGCCTCCACCACCCTCCCAGTGCATTCCAGACCGTCACCACCCTCTGGGTAAAAAGGTTTTTCCTCACATCCCCCCTAAACCTCCTGCCGCTCACCTTGAACTTATGTCCCTTTGTGACTGACCCTTCAACTAAGGTGAGCAGCTGCTCCCTATCCACCCTGTCCATGTCCCTCATAATCTTGTACACCTCGGTCAAGTCGCCCCTCGGTCTTCTCTGCTCCAACGAAAACAACCCAAGTCTATCCAACCTCTCTTCATAGCTTAAATGTTTCATCCCAGGCAACATCCTGGTGAATCTCCCCTGCAACCCCTCCAGTGCAATCACATTCTTCCTATAACGTGGCGACAAGTACTGCACACAGTACGCCAGCTGTGGCCTCACTAAGGTTCTGTACAACTCCAACATGACCTGCCTACTTTTGTAATCTATGCCTCGATTGATAAAGGCAAGTGTCCCGTATGCTTTTTTCACCACCCTGCTAACATGCCCCTCCGCCTTCAGCGATCTATGGACACACACGCCAAGTTCCCTTTGTTCCACAGAACTTCCTAGTGTCATGCCGTTCATTGAATACTTCCTTGTCAAGTTACTTCTTCCAAAGTGTATCACCTCACACTTTTCAGGGTTAAATTTCATCTGCCACTTATCTGCCCATTTGACCATCCGCCTATATCTTCCTGTAGCCCAAGACACTCAACCTCACTGTTAACCACCTGGCCAATCTTTGTGTCATCCGCCAACTTACTAATCCTACCCCCCACATAGTCATCTATGTCGTTTATATAAATGACGAATAATAGGGGACCCAGCACAGATTCCTGTGGTATGCCACTGGACACGGGCTTCCAGTCACTGAAGCAGCCTTCTGTCATCACCCTCTGTCTCCTACAACTAAGCCAATTTTGAATCCACATTATCAAATTACCCCATATCCCATGTGCATTTGCCTTCTTTATAAGTCTCCCATGTGGGACATTGTCAAAGGCTTTGCTGAAATCCATATAAACTACATCAACTGCACTGCCCTCATCTACACACCTGGTCACCTCCTCAAAAAATTCAATCAAATTTGTTAGGCATGACCTCCCTCTGACAAAGCCATGCTGACTATTCCTGATCAAACCTTGCCTCTCCAAGGATTCTCTCCTTCAGAATTTTCTGCAATAATTTCCCTACCACTGACGTGAGGCTCCCTAGTCTGTAGTTCCCTGGCTTATCTCTACAATGCTTCTTAAATAGTGGAACCACATTAGCTGTTCTCCAGTCCTCTGGCACCTCCACCATGGCCAGAGAGGAATTAAAAATTTGGGTGTGAGCCCCTGCGATCTCCTCCCTTGCCTCCCTCAGCAGTCCGGGACACAAATCATCCGGACCTGGAGATTTGTCCACTTTTAAGCCTGCCAACATCTCCAATACCTTGTCACTCCTTATATCAATTTGCTCAAGAACCTCGCAGTCTCTCTCCCCGAGTTTGGTACCTTCATCCTCATTCTCTTGGGTGAAGACGGATGTGAAGTATTCATTCAACACTCTAGTGATATCCTCTGGCTCCACCCACACAATTTGTGTAATGTTGGTGTAAAGAGGCTGTTATTGTATAGACACATTCTGAATTCAATGTAAGGGTCCAATCTCACATTGAAACAAAATGGAGCGAGACTGCCTGGCAAAGGAGTCTTACTTCACTTCAGATTCAGCTTAGACATCACACCTGATTTGCACTCTATGGGGGTAATTTTGACTTTGAGCAATAGTGTACAACAGATGATATCAGATCGCCCACCCATCATAAGCCCCTCCTGATGTTCATTTCCATTGACTTCAAATTTGCTAGTTGCTTAATGTCAAAATTACCCCCGCATCTCCCAAGGTTATGTTGATGCAAAGACAATTTGCCAAGACGTATGACTGATATTATTCATCATTTCAACTAGAAAGTGATTTTTAATGGAAAATAGATTTTTCGTTTTGATGATTTGGTGATGAAGCTGGTGTAATTGGTACCCTGAGGTCAACAATAATTTTTTTTTTAAAATATGCTTTATCTTCTTGCTCATCTTCAGCTTTTTCAGTTTAGGGTATACAATAGAAGTGAGAAATGTCTCAGCAGCCATAATCTTGCTGCGGATAAATGATTCCTTTGACATTTTGAAAATCTATCCATTTGTAATAAGTAGCACGGTGTGATTTTACAGATGAGGAGCTTTGAACTACACCATGGGGCTATTTAAGATAGTGAACTACGGAAAAAAAAAACTATGCCACCGCCAGTGGGATCTCTAATAATGACAGTTGTATTTCTGTCAATTTAACAATGAATTTACTTGTACAGTGAGAATAAAATTATTGATGATTTAGTTTCAAGAACAAGGCTACTTGAAATACACAACTAATACACATGCACAAGACACAACTAGAATATATAGATTAGAAGTAATAAAATATAGTGAAGAGTTAGTGACAAGATTACATTTTACTGCTTTCTGGACTCAAAACATTGAGTTCAACAATTTCAAGTCTTAACCTTAGTTCCGTTTTTTGGATGGCAACTGCTGGTCATGATTCTGCTTTTCTATCTACATGGTCTCCAAGCCTCTATTTTGTTTCTTTACTTGCCCCATTACCATCTCATTTTGCCTTGTATCATTATTAATTTTATCATTTAATCTTTCTTCTTTCCGCCTGTTGTAGAGTTGATCTGAAAGACAACTTATCTTAGTTGAAACATTTAACTTTATTTACAAGACAGCAGCAGCAACTACACGTGTGCATCAAACTCCAAAACGAAAGAGAACTCTCTCCTAGACGTTCCCCGTGCAGCTAACTCATTGGCTTATGCAGATCATGTGGTCTTACAACACAGGATTATTCTTAAAGTTACAGTCCTACATTTCCCAAAACTATAATTACTACATTCTTTAACTTTTATGTACATTGTGTATTTACAAGGATATTTATCTCATGACATTACAATATTTACAAAGGTCATGAAATTACAAGTTCAGTCTTTCAGGTGGTTTCCTGGTCCATGTGGAACATCACTACTCTACAACTTCAGATTCTTTTGTAGGAAACACATTCTCAGGAACCGCATTAACATCAAGTATCACATTAGGCACTTGCAGTTCAGTGTCTTCGACTCTGAAAGAGACATCAGGCATGCCTGTCCTTGGTCAAGTAATTTTAACAGGAACGACCAGTTCAGCAATGGTTACAGATGGAACATCGTTTTGTTGCATTACCTCTCTTCTTCTTAAATGATCCACCTGCTTACAGGTGATACAGCCTTCCACTTCTACATGGTACGACAATGGCCTGGTCACAGAGCTTACTTTACCAAGTAACCACCTCAGTCCTCCACTGAAATTCTTCACATTACTGCTTCATCAAGAGTAAATTGTCACTCATGACTGCAAATCACGAGTTGCTTTTTGGTTCCCTTGACTTTTCTCTACCTTACCCTCCAAATTGGGAAGTATTAGGCTTAGTCTTGTATCAAGAAGGCACCTCATCATTAATTCCGAAGGTACTGCTCTGTTGTAGTGTGGGAAATTGTTCTGTAGCGAAATAGAAAACAAGCAAGTTTGGTCTCCAACGAATCACCTGTACTGCCCTTTGCACCAGTCCATTTGTTGACGGATGGTATGGTGCAGACTTTATGTGGTTGATACTGTTGAGGCTGATAAATCGTTGGAACTCAGCGCTCATAAATGCAGTACCTTTATCTGAGATGACTACCTCTGGCAATCTGTGGATGGTGAAGCTCCGGCGTAGTTCTTCTATAGTCGCACCGGACGTTGGTGACTTTACCTCATAAATGCCTAACCACTTGGAATGAGCATCTATAATCAGTAGAAACATGGTTCCAAGGAGAGGACCTAGGTAATAAATGTGCAATCACACCCATGATCTACTAGGCCACTCCCATGGGTGCAATGGGGCTGCCTCTGGTAACTTTTGTAGCTGCTGACATTGCGCACAGTGGTATTTTTCAATGTTGCCGTCCATCCCCGGCCATGAAAGATAACTCCGCGCTATCGTCTTCATTTGGGAGATCCCTGGATGGGCACTGTGTAGCTCTATTAAAAGTGGTTCCCTTCCTTGTGCAGGAACTACTACCCATGCACCCCATAGTAGAATACCATCTTGACTGCTCAACTCGTGTCTTTGGTGAAAAATGGCTTCATTTCATCAGAGACCACTTCCCGGAGCAACCATGTAACACTTGATCTCTCACTCGAGACAGGACTGGATCACAATTCGTCCAGTTTTTTTATCTGCTTGGCGCACACTGATGAGGAATCTAGAAAATTCATCACTAATATGAGCTCCTGTGGGATTGGGACATGTTCAACATTCTTTTGCAAAGGAAGGCGACTTAGGATATTGGCATTTGCTATATGAATCCCTGGTCTATGTACAAAAGGCGTATTCATATGTTGCCAAAATTAGGGCCCATTTTTGTATTCTTGGAGATGCTATGTGAGGTAGAGCCTTTTCCTCACTAAACAGACCCAGAAGTGGTTTGTGGTTTGATACTATCGTGAAATGTCGCCCATGCAAGTATTGGTGGAATTTTTTTACACCAAAAATAATCGACAGACCTTCCTTTCGATCTGAGAATATCCTTTTTCAGCTGTGGTAAATGTTCTGGATACATAGCCTATCGGCCTCTCTGTGCCGTCATCCATTTTGTGAGATAGTATCGGTCTCACTCCATAGGGTGACACATCATAGGTTAGCACCAATTCCTTCCTCTGGTCATGATGCACTAACAAATTTGAAGAGTTTAAGAGCTGTTTTACTTTCATGAAGGCTTCTTTTTGAGGTGCCTCCCAAAACCAAGTCTTTTTTTCTTAGCAGTGAATGTAGGGGGGCTAGAACTATGGATAAATTTGATAGAAATTGCCTATAATAATTTATCATCCCTAAATATGATTTAAGTTCAGAGGTTCTCTTGGGTGTGGGTGCCTCTCTCATTGCTTTAACCTTCTTTTCAACCGAGTGTAACCCTTGGGCATCTACCCGGTGGCCCAAATAAATTATTTCATTTGCTTGAAAAGTGTACTTTGCCTTCTTCAGGGGCACTCATGCTTCTAAAAATAATTTAATGACTTCCTCTACGTTAGCCAAGTGTCCCTTTTCTGTGAATCCAGTTATCAGTACATCATTCAGGTAGACCACAACTTGAGGTGTCCCTGTAATAAGCTTTCCATTATCCTCTGATAAATGGCACAGGCTGAGGAAACACCAAAGGGCAGGCGCGTATATTGGTATAACCCTTTGTGGGTATTTATGGTCACGAATTCCAGGGAGGCGTCATCCAGCTCCAGTTGCTGATAAGCGTGACTCATGTCAAACTTTGTATACGTTGTCCCTCCTGCCAGTTTGGCATAAAGGTCTTTAATCTTGGGAATAGGGTACCTGTCCAGTTCGGCTGCTCTGTTGACCGTTAGTTTACAGTCCCCACAGATCCAGATGGTCTGGTACAGTTTAAGGACAAGGACTATGGATGCTGCCCACTCTGAGAACGGAACTGCTTTTATGACACCCAGCCTCTCTAGCCAGTTCAACTCAGCGTCAACCTTCTCTCTCAGGGCATATGGTGTCAGACTTGCTTTCAAGAAATGGGGGGTTGCTTCTGGTTCCATGTAAATATTGGCCTGTAGGCCTTGAATTTTTCCCAGTTCATCCTTGAAGACGGTGTCATTTTTTTTAGCAGCTCTGATAGTCCACTTGCTCTCAACTAGAAGATTTAAGACCAGTTTAATATAATCTCCTTCAACCAATCACATCCTAGGAGGCTTGGCCCTTCACCTTCTACCACCATCACTGGTAGCTGTGCCAATTGATATCTATAATGAACAGTTGCTCTAGTGATACCTTTTACTCGGGTTTCTTCGCCTGTGTACATTTTCAAATTGGCAGATGTTTGTTCCAGATTTAATTGTTGATCACCTTTATTTAAATATCTGAAAGTGTGTTCTCCTATTACAGTGGTAGAAACGCTCGTGTCTACTTCTATTTTTAATGGCTTACCATTCATTTGCACTGTAACAAATATTGGCAAATATTCACATTGAATAATGAATAAATGTCAGAATTGGTTATTTCTGGCTCTTCTACACTATAGGCTTCAATGGACTTTGATTGTTGTTTGGAGGCCTGTTTAAATCTTGCTTTGCAGGGTCTACTTCTGTGACAAAAATGTCATTCTATTTTTTTAAAATTGCCAATCACTAGAAGACTGATTGTTTCCACATTGATAAAAGTTATTTTTCGATTTAGTTGCTAAGCTGTTTCCTCTCATTTTTTTGTTAGCGGGGGCTGTTTCCTGCTTTGTGGCGGAGTCCCAGCTTTTCATGCCACTTTCAGCTGACTATTCCTAATTCCCACCCTACTAAGATAGCGGCACCATTTTGCACCCCTTGAATTACTTGTGAATTCCTGACAGTGCTTTCCATCGCCAATGCTATTTCTAACGCTTTTTTAAAATCAAGATTCACTTCAGCCAGCAATCTTCGCTGAATAGGGTCTTCCTGCATGCCACATACAAAACGATCTCTGAGCATGTCACTCAGGGTTCCACCAAAATCGCAATATCCCATTAGTTGTTTTATTTTTGCCATGTAGGTAGCAAAAGTCTCCCCTGGAGCTCTATTTCATGAATTGAACCTAAACCACTGCCTTTTGCCGCCATTTTACAAGCCCTCCCACCTCCCAGCCCATCTCCAAAGTGCTGGTAAAATTTTGGCCCATGTCTCTGAACCGATTCAGGTAGAAAACCACCTGTCAAATATATATTTTTAAAGGGAAACAAAAACATCTTCCACAAATTATTAGTTTTTGCTTCTCTTTTTCCTATATTTACAAACTAACACACCAAATCCAGCCAAGAAGATCTGTGCTAATTGCTCCAAAACATTCATTAATTCAGCTACTAGGAAGCATGCATGATAAGAGTGATGATGATTCTCCTTCCAATTCCTCCTCTCCTTCACTGTAGGAAACTACCTGAGCTATACTTGCATCTTTCAGTGATGTCACTGAGATCAGGCATCAAGTGGTGAGAAGAATGGAGAGGGGAAACAAATTGTAGATGCAAACATATCATTGAACACACGACTATTCCAAGCAGTGTCACAAAACTAATCCAACAAAATTAATTTTTATTCAAATATTTACACCTTTGAATAATCCCTCGAAATTACTGCAGCATTTGGTCTGGTGCTAACTTTTAATTCAACACCCTTGTCTTCAACAAGTCACACATGGCCTCCACTCTTGCCATTCCCATGGTACAGTACCCTGTGAAGTATCTGGTCATGATCCTCCAGTCATCATGAGGTAGGACAGATTTGATGCACCAATTGGTCTTTACTGGCCCAGCATATTTGTACATTTGTACCATAAGGTCATGCGCTCATCTGGTGTTGAAGGTGAGCATGGAAGAGATGGGACCAGCAGATTGGAGGAAATGGTCCAGGAGAATCATCAAAACTCTTATCATGCATGCTTCCTAGTAGCTGAATTAATGAATGTTTTGGAGCAATTAGCATAAGATGTAGCTGGACAATCTTAACCAATATAGCCTTTCCCTTTCCCTTTCCATCACCAAATTGAGTCATTCCAACAGGATCATCCTGGAAAGTACTGATAATCCCAGACTTCTCTCCCTAATGACTCACCATTTCCTCCAATCTGCTGGTCCCATCTCTTCCATGCTCACCTTCAACACCAGATCCAAGCAGTTTAAAGGTTTTGTTGTTTCAAAGACTAAGGCCATCTACATGACTGCTTCACATTTCTCTACCTCCACATTCCTAACACCTCAGCCTTAATCTCAATCCAGTTGTGTGGTGGGTTATAATCCTAGCATCTTCTTGGGACCATTCTAGATTAGGTGTACTTCTCAGCTGTTCAATCTCAATTTAAAGTCCAGAAAGCCAAATCCTAATGACACTGATTGAGTCTGATGCTCTGGTCTAGCTCTACAAAAAGAAAAGGAACAAGCAAAGAATATTACCATCCTCCACAAAGCCTTTTTAAAGAGTTTCAACCAGATTATAATATCCCGGGGAAGGATCTGGGCATCTCTCCTGAGTAATGTACCTCTCGACCAAACAGTGTATGGAGATGGGATTCAAGAGTTAGTGATACAGAAGACTGTGTGGAACAGTATAAAATCTAAACTATGGGCTGCAGCTTCCAGCTGGTGAGCGGGGGGCAGGGCCCACTCGCCGACATGTAAAATGACACGGGGTGACGTTGAGCGGGCGTCCCGACATCACCCCACGTCATTTATATTTTCAGGTCGGCGCGCGCGGAGCCGATTCGGCTGCGTGCCCGCCGACCTGTCAACGGCTATTTAAGGCCATTAATAAAGTAATTGAAGTAATCAATGGACCTGCCTATCCAATCTTAAGGTTGGTGGGCAGGCCAGGAGCCCAGGCGGTCGTCTGAAAAAACATGAAACTTCATCCACGGGTGGGATGAGGTTTCATAAGGGATTTAAATGTCTACAAAATGTTGAAGTAAAAGAAAATGACATGTCCCAGCTCATGTGTCACATCTAAAAATTTCTAAAAATTTTTGAAACTTCCAGCGATCTCCCTGAGGCGGCACTTTGCCTCAGGGAGATCTGTGCGCTCTTTCATGTGCATGCGTGAAAGAGCACACTCCCGGCTCAGGGAATTCCCCCCGCCCACACAGAGACCGCATAGCGCTTCCTGGTGCACATCATGTTGGGTGGACCTTAATTGGCCCACCTGCGTAAAATGGTGGCGCGCTCCCAAACGGGTGCACCGATCAGGAACCCACCCGCACGCGCCCACTCCCGCACATCCCCCCCAATGGGGGGAAAATGTTGCCTTATATGTAAGTTTATTAAAGAACTGAGCATGCAATTTACACTTGGTGAGATAGTCAATCACAACATTAATAGTTCTAGGAAAAGTTAGAAAATACAATCTTATTTCTAGTAGAGAATCCAATTTTTAAATCTAAATATAACTACAGTCAAATATTGAAGTAGGATCTCCAATTATTAAAGTAACATTAACCTTAAATCCTCAAGTTTGTTGAAGACTATATAGAGTTAGCGAGATGCCTCTAACTCAACTAAGAGAAGGATCATCATCCCCCTGATTTAATAGCCATACTTTATGTTATCGGGTGGCTGAATTGTACTATTAATGATAGAATTGATCAGAAGACACTTCTTGGGTGGAAACTTCAAGTTTATTTACAATATGCTAAGTAACAACTACATGTGTGCTTTCAACTCCAACTCTATCTCTACACTGACAGCTGAGGTAGCCCGCGCTACTCTCCTACTGGCTACTACAGATCATGTGATCTTACCTAATAAGTATTATTCTTAAAAGTTACATTCCACACTAAACAAAACCATAATTACTACATTCCTCTCCCTATAACTCAGCTATAATTTATACTTACACGTACATATTTTTCAAGACAACATAATATTTACACTGGGTAAGGAATTTACAAGTTCAGTCTTTCAGGTGGTGTGGAACATCACAGCTCCACAACTTCAGATTCTTTGTCAGGAACCTCATTTTCTGGAGTTGCCTGAAAATCAGGTACTATGGTGGGCACTTGCACTTCAGTATCCTCAACTCTTACAGGAACATCAAACAAGTCAGTCCTGGGTTGAGTGTCCTCAACAGGAAACACAGACCCAGTCATGATCACTGGTGGAACCAAATCTTGGTGACTTGTCTTTCTCTTCCTTAAATTGTCCACATGTTTATGGATTATCCAGCCTTCCACCTCCACATGGTAAGATAGAGGTCCAGTCACCACACTTATTTCATCCGGTAACCACTTTGGTCCTTCCCCAATGTTCTTCATGAATACTGGCTCTCCCACTGTAAATTTTCTCTCACAGCTATGCCAGTCATGTCTAGCTCTTTGGCTTCCCTGAGTCCTTTCCAACCTCCCCTCTAAATTTGGCATTATTAAGCTCAATCTTGTCCCGAGACGGTGTTTCAACAATAACTCTGCAGGTGAGACACCTGTTATTGTATGAGGGGTAGTTCTGTAATGAAAAAGAAAGCGTGCTAACTTGGTTGCCAAGGAATCACCAGTTAGCTTTTTCTTAGCCTGCCTTGGATGTCTGAACTGCCCTTTCAGCCAGTCCGTTTGAGGAAGGGTGGGTATGGTGCAGTTTTCACGAGTGATACCGTTGAGGCTGATAAACCGTTGAAACACAGTACTCATAAATGCTGTGCTGTTTTCAGAAATGACGACTTCTGGTAGTCCGTGAATGGCAAAACTCTGACGTAGTTTCTCAAATGTTGCGGCTCACATTGGTGATTTCACCTTATATATATCCATCCATTTTGAATGGGCATCAACAATGAGCAGGAACATTGTTCCCAGGAGAGGTCCAACATAGTCAATGTGTAACTGCACCCAGGGTCGACCTGACCACTCCCATGGGTGTAACAGAGCTGTCACTGGCAACTTTTGCAGTTGCTGACATTGCACACAGTGCTTTACCATACTCTCTATTTCACCATCCTTCACAATTCACCATAGATAGCTGCGTGCAATGCTCCTCATTTGGGAAATTCCTGGAAGGGCACTGTGTGGCTCCCTTCCCTTTGCAGGAACTATCACTCGTGCTCTCCACAATAGGATGCCATCCTGGCTGATTATTTCATGTCTTCTGTTGAAGTACGGTTTCATTTAATCAGATACGGGCTCCTGTGACCAACCATGTAGCACTTGTTCTCGTACCGGAGATAGGATTGTGTCCCGACTTGTCCAGTCTTTGATCTGTCAAGCACATACTGGCGAGGAATCTAAGAAATTTAACAGCAAAACAAGTTCCTGTGGAATTGGGACATGCTCATCATTTTCTTGTAAAGGCAAACGACTAAGAGCATCGGTGTTGGTGATTTGATTGCCAGGTCTATGTACAAAAGTGTATTTGTATGCTGCCAGAATTAAAGCCCATTGTTGTATTCTTGCTGAGGCTGTAGATGGTATAGCCTTGTCCTCACTAAACAATCCTAGCAAGGGTTTGTGGCCTGAAACGATTGTAAAATGGCATCCGTGTACGTACTGGTGTAATTTCTTGACACCAAAAATGATGGACAGGCCTTCTTTTTCTATCTGCGAGTATCCCTTTTCTGCTGTGGTCGTGTCTTTGATACGTAACCTATTGGCCATTCCGTGCCGTCATCCATCCGATGAGAGAGCACTGCTCGCACTCTGTAGGGAGATGCATCACATTGTAGGAAGGATGTGATTGCACTGCAGTGGAGATTTACCAGGATGCTGCTTTGGCTGGAGGGTCGGAGCTATGAGGAAAGATTGGATAGGCTGGGCTTGTTTTCCTTGGAGCAGCGAAGGTTGAGGGGGGACCTGATACAGATGTATAAGATTATGAGGGGCATAGATAGGCTGGATAGGAAGGCACTTTTTTCCATTAGTGGAGGGGTCAATAATCAGGGGGCATAGATTTAAGCCAAGAGGTAGAATGATAAGAGGGGAGTTGCGGAGAAATTTTTTCACCTAGAGGGTGGTGGGAGTCTGGAACTCACTGCCTGAAAGGGTGGTTGAGTCAGAAACTCTCGTAACATTTAAGAAGTATTTAGATATTCATTTGCATTGCAGTAGCCTCCAGGGCTATGGGCCTAGCACTGGAAAATGGGATTAGTGTAGTCAGATCTTTGTTGACCGGCATGGACACGATGGGCTGAATGGCCTCCTTCGATGCTGTAACCATCTATGAGTCTATATGTCAGCACCAATTTGTTCACCTGGTCATAATGCACTAATAGATTGGACAAGTGCAACAATTGTTTCAACTTTATGGAAGCTTCTTTCTGGGGCACCTCCCAAGACCAACATTGATCGTTTGTGAGCAGAGAATGCAGGGGGGCGAGCACTGTAGACAAATTGGGTAAGAACTGCCCTTAATAGTTGATCATTCCTAGGAATGTTTTGAGCTCTGAGGTGTTCTTTGGCGATGGTGCCTCTATTATGGCTCTCACTTTCTCCTCAACCAGGTGGAGGCCCTGTGAATCTACCCGGTGACCCAAATAGATTACCTCCTTCACTTGGAATGTGCTCTCTTTTTTTTAAACACACTCCAGCTTGCAAGAAACATTTTAAGACTTCTTCCAAGTTTGCCAAATACTCTTTTTCAGTGAATCCTGTCACCAATACATCACCTAAATAGACTACAACCTGGGGCAGTAAGCTTTCTATTGTTCTCTGAAGATGGCACATGTGGAGGAGACATCGAAAATCAATTGTGTATATTGGTACAACCCTTTGTGATTATTAATTGTGACAAATTCCCAGGAGGCATCATCCAATTCCAGTTGTTGATAAGCATGACTCATGCCAAGCATTGTGTATGTTGTCCCCCCTGCCAGCTTGGCATACAGGTCTTTGATTTTTGGGGTGCCTATCCAGTTTAGCTGTTTCATTAGCCGTCAGTTTGTAGTCTCGACAAATTCGGATGCTTTGGTCGGGTTTAAGGACGGGACTATGGGTGCTGCCCATTCTGAGAGCTGCACAGGTTGTATGACGCCCAGTTTCTCTAATCTGTTCAGTTCAGTGTTGACTTTTTCGCAGGGCATATGGTACCCGTCTCGCCTTCAACGATCGAGGGGTTGCTTTCGGATCCACATGAATCTTGGCCTGCAGGTCCTGGATTTTCCCAAGTTTATCCTTGAAGACGATGGCGTACTTTCTAAGTAGCTCTGGTAGCCCACTTGCTCTATACTGGAAAATCTCAGACCATTCTAACTTAATCTCCTTTAACCAATTTCACCCCAGGAGGCTTGGCCCTTCACCTGCTACCCCATCAAGGGTAGCTTTTCCGACTGGCTTCCATAATGGGCAGTTACTCGGCTTATGCCTCTTACTTGAATGTCTTCACCCGTATATGTTTTTAGCTTGGCATCTGTTTCTTCTAAACTTAATTGATGTTCACCATTATTCAAGCATCTGAAGGTATGTTCCCCAATTATTGTGGTGGAAGCTCCCGTGTCCACTTTCATTCTAACAGGTTTGCCATTTACTTTCACTGTGGCAAATACTGGTTCTGTCTTTCCAACTTTCAGATTAATCGATGAGTAAATATCTGACTTGTTGATTCAGGTTCTTCTACATTATAGATTTAATTGGGCTTCTTCTTTTGTTTACAAGCCTACTTGAATCTTTCCTTGTATTCCCTCATCATATGTCCATTTCAATGACAATAGTAGTCAATTATTTTAAACTGCCAATCGCTAAAAGACTGATAGTTTCCACCTCTACTAAGATTATTCTTTGATTTCGTAGCTAAATTATTTCTCTTTATTCTTCAGCTAGTGGGGGCTGTTTTCCGTTTCTTGGCGGAGTCTCACTTTTTTGCATCACTTTTGGCTGAGGTTTCCTGCCCAATATGGAGCCATTATGCACAGTCTGCATTGCTTTTGAATTTCTTACTGCACTTTCCATGGCCAGCGCTATCTCTAGTGCCTTCTTCAAATCCAGATTCAATTCGGACAATAATCTTTTCTGAATAGAACCCTCTTTCTCACCACACAATAAACAATCTCTAAGCATGTCATTCAGAGTCTTACTGAACTCACAATGTTCCATTAGCTGCTTCAAATTTTCCACATAGCAAGCAATTGTCTCACCTGGGGCTCTATTTTGCAAATTAAACCTGAGGGCTTGGTTTGGGAATGATCCTTCAAAAGGTCCACCAATTCATAAAAGCTCTTCAAATCTGGGACATTGGGTGCCATCAAACTTAGAATGAAGCTGTAGGTTTTGCTCCCACAAGTACTCAAGAGGATTGCTCACCTCTTCTCTTCCCCTGTAATCTTGTTCGCTTGAAAAAATAACGTGCATTTTGAGAGGGGATAACCTGTTCAATTCTAACCGAGCTTGCTACTTACAATCACTGGGCGATGTACGGTGCTGATTTCTTTCTAACTTGAATTCTTCTGTTCAATCTTGTTTTGTGGAAATTTTAAGTTTATTTGCAATATACTCAGCAGCAACTACACGTCTACTTTCAACTCCAATTCTATCTCTACACTGTCTGCTGAGGTAGCCCGCACTACTCTCCTATTGGTTACTACAGATCATATGATCTTGCCTAACAAGTATTATTCTTAAAGGTACATTACACACTAAGTAAAACCATAATTACTCTACTTTATCTTGAGAGACAATCAAGCGATTTAAGTGAATCTAAAAACCCAAAAGTTTGCTTCCAATATTTATACCGTTTTTCAAGTTGTATAACTAATTTCTAATGTATAACAGCTGTACCCCAGTTCTAAGTGAGTCTGTCCCTTTTTAGTTCCCAAATACAGTTGTGTAACTGCTAATTTCCAGGTAAGGTTCGTCCTCCTTTGATTTCTAAGAAAGCAGTATGCTTACAAGCTGTAAGCGTTCATGATGGTCAATTTTCATGATTCATCTATCTGTGTTTCAAGATCAGGGAATTAGTTATAATTCAGTTTGAGCTTGATCAGTTTTGTCAAAAATTCAGCTGATTGATTTAGCGCTATCAGCATAAAACCACCTTATCAAATATTACACTGTGGTTGCTTTTATGATGGTTTGGAAAAACATTTTTGAAATATTTTACCCCATGATAAGCTTTGTGACTTTAGGAGACCATTATCAGGAGCTATCCTTATGGTTTAAAGGTGAGATTAGCTTTTCACTCAGGGACCCATGATCATTCAGTGATGAACTTCTTGACCTTTCAGGAAAATGAACCCTTTTTAATTTTCTAAGCCCTCATTCATAGTAAAATAACTCCTTTAATCTTATAACCCCTCATTGTGGCTGGATTCCTTCATACCTTGACTGTAGAACTCTGCTTGTTCCCTCTAACTTCACCCCACTTGCTCTCAGTAATCTTATCAGTTTTATGGGACCTAGCTCCTATTCCTGCAATTTCTTCCCAAACCAACCACTGACCACACAACTAACATTGCCTGACCCCATTGTTCACTGATATTTGCAGACACATAGTTAGTCCCACATCTTATAAACCTGCTATCATCAACCCCCTTCCTTAAAATCCTCATGTCTTCTCCAGCTATCATTCCATACCTAATCTTCCTTTTTTGAGGAACATGTTACCATTCACCTCTATGCTGACTTCTTCCACAATTCCCTATTCACATTTCTTCAGATTTCCATCCCACCCACAACAACACTGAGACTGCCCTAGTTGCAGTCACCAAAGGTATCCATTGCGATTGCAGTGATTTATTATTTTCCCTAATTGATCTCAATATAGTTAACCACCGTATCTTCCTCCATTCCTCTTTCCTGTGATCCATTTCAACACAAATTGACCTCATTTGGTTCCATTGCTAATTGTCCTGATATAGGCAGCATATTGCTATCAATGGATTCATATCCCACATCCATAATATGACCTTGGGAGTTCTCCACCTACTCCTGACCTTCTCTTTTTTCTTGTTTACATGTTTCCCCATCATTACCCACAAAGCTTTGGTCAGCTACGACATATATGCCAACAACAGCCTGTTTCACAATTTAGCCATGACTCTCAACTCTATCAATCGTTATGTCAGATTACTTGCCCAATATTAAATAATGGATGAATGAGAACTTTGTCCAATTAAAATTCAGTAAAATGGAATCAATCCTTCTTGGTTCCAGCCTAAAGTAGGCCTGGGTGGTTAGATTTTAGTTTAACTTGGACTATTTTTATATTGTATCCACTATAATAACTAAACAGGTCCAAGAAGCCATTTTGATACTAACACATGGCTAAAGAAGCAATTTTGTATTCAGCATTAACCACATGTATTAATCAAGTTATTGGATTGAGGTCATGAAATAGATGACGTACAACAATGAGCTTTGATCAAATTATAATTAATGAATCAATAATCATATTAGCAAGAATGGATTTTCATTTAGAGCTTGTTAAGTTCAACTATTGTAAGTTGCTGTGTGTGTAAGAAAGTGCAGTTTCAGATAAACTGTTCTAGCAATTAAGCCTTTTTTTGGATTCCTGAAAAAGGTCGCTGAGAAAGGCACATTGTAGCCTTGCAGAGTTTGAACCTACTAAATAAAGAAATTGTTAAAGATCAGAGAGAGAGAGAAAGTATGAAACAGCTCCATTACATTCTTGTCTAAGATACTGTGGCCAGGTAGCTACTGTGATTAAGAACCAATTAAATTAACCTAGCAACAGCAAGAACCAAATTACTAAGTTAGAAAAAGCCTGACTCTGATGTAGGGTGATGGCCGCTCAACCATAAGTTTTCATTGCTAGCTGAGAATTGAAGAGTCCCGAGGCAATAAATACATGTCCACCTCCACAAGTGGGATTGTGTCAAAAACAGATTTGCACTAAGTGAGGTAGTGGGCGCAAAAATGGGAATTTTACCCACCAGCTGCAATGGCGGGTTTTTGCACTGTATTGTCCCATTCCCGCCTCATTAATTATGCATTCACGGGAAACATTCTGGCTCAGTCGCCCACCCTGCCTTCAGTAAACTGGGCACCATATTTAAAGGAAGCCCCTGCAAAGAGCTAGCACTCTTCAAGGGGTAGGAAGATGCTGGCAACAGATGGCAGCCAAAGGAAAAAACATGCTGCCCCCAGATTTAGCGATGTCTCCCTCGAGCACCTACTGGATGCAGTGGAGGCCCGCCGCGATGTCCTCTACCCCGGCTCTAGGCAAAGGCCAGCAAGCAAGGTTACCAATCCTGCAAGAGAGCAGGTGGCAGTGGTGGTCAGCGCCAATGCTCTGCAAAAGAGGGCAGCCACCCGGTGCCGAAAGAGGATGAATGATCTCCAGTGTTCTGCCAGGGTAAGTCACTCTGCTCATCACTCTCAACTCACACACTCAAACCCATCACACACCCACAGGGATCTCATTCACTGCCAGTTCATGGGACATCACCATTCACTCTCTCACACACAGCTTCATTTGCCCTGCAGATCATGTCCTCATCCCGTCCATGGCACCACTCATCACCCACACTTGCCAGGCATCTTCCTCATCAGGACTGGAAGGTGACTTGCTTACACTATCTCCATCTGAATTCATGCAGAACAGGCTGACACACAACAAAAGGGAGAGGTCGCAGACTGGTGGTGGAAAGCCAGAAATCAAGATCCTCATGGGCTTTGAAAATAGTGTCATCCAGTTGGCCAGCAAGGATCTGGACCGTTCTTGTACTGTGAGGTCGACAGTGGTCAACCAAGTGAAGATTCAGCGTGCAACATCCATCAGACAACCATGCTGTGAGCCACTTCAACTGTTCTGCACAAGAACATAAGAAATAGGAGCAGGAGTAGGCCATTCAGCCCCTCAAACCATTCAATAGGATCATGGCTGATCTGCCCCAGGCCTCAACTCCTCTTTCTTGCCAGCTCCGCATAGTTCTCAACTCCCCGATATTACAAACATCTATCTACCTCCTCTTTAACTACTTTGTGATCTCGCCTCCATAACTCTCTGGGGTAGAGAATTCCAGATATTCACTACCTTCTGAGAGAGGAAATTCCTTTGCATCTTAGTTTTAAATGAGTGTCCCTTATTCTGTAACTATGTCTCCTAGTTCGAGAATCCCCCACTAGTGGAAACATCTTCTCAACATCTACCCTGTCAAGCCCCCTCAGAATCTTCTATGTTTCAAAAAGGTCACCCCTCACTCTTCCAAACTTTAATGAATAAAGGCCTAACCTCTTTAGCCGTTCTTGATAAGTCAACCCCTTCATCCCAGCAATCCACCTAGTGCATCTCTTTTGAACTGCCTCTAATGCCAGTATATCCTTTCTTAAATAAGGGGACCACAGTACTCCAGGTGCGGCCTCACCAACACCCTGTACAGTTGTGACAAGACTTCCCTATTTTTAAACTCCAACACCCTAGCAATGCAGGCTAAAATTCCATTTGCCTTCTTAATTACTTGCTGCACCTGCATGCTAACTTTTTGCTTTTCGTGCACAAGAGCACCCAGATCCTTCTGTGCTGCACTTTTTTGGAGTCTCTCTCCATTGAAATAATAGTCTGCCTTTTGATCCTTCCTACCAAAGTGCATAACCTCACTTTCCTACATTAAACGCCATCTGCTAAATTTTTGCTTACTCACTCAACCTATGTATATCCCCTTGCAGATTCCTTATGTCCTCATCACAACATGCCCTCCCACCTATTTTTGTATCGTCAGCAAATTTGGATACATTACGCTCTGCCCCCTCCTCCAAGTCATTAATATAGATAGTAAATAATTGAGGCCATGGGACTTAACCCTGTGGCACTCCATTAGCTACGTCTTTCCAACCTGAAAAAGCCCCATTAATCCAGACTCTCTGTCTTCTGTGTTAACCAATCCTCCATCCATGCTAATACATTTCCCCCAATACCATGAGCTCCTATCTTGTGCAATAACCTTTTATGTGGCACCTTATCAAATGCTTTCTGGAAACCCAAATACACTACGTCTACCGCTTCCCCTTTATCAATTCTGCTTCTTATATCCTCAAAGAACTCTAGTAAATTTTTTGAACATGATTTCCCTTTCACAAAACCATGTTGACTCTGTTTGATTGCATTAAGCTTTTCTAAATGTTCTGCTATTTCTTCCTTAATAATAGTCCCCTGCTATGCAGTAATCATCTCTCATTGCATTTGCAGGCAGGAACATCTGGGAAACAGCTGAGGGGGCCCATGACCTAGGTCCTTGACTCAAGCCCTGAAGAAACCTCAAAAGAAGAATCTGATGACACCCTCATTGAAAACCCGTCACAGCGCTCACCCACACCCTCCACCAGCGCAGAGGCACACACCTTGGTCGGACCTAGCTTTAGATTAGCCTCCGGGGTCACAATCTGATGAGCAGATCGCACTGTCTGATCCACAGCAGGTGGCGGCAGGTGCTTCCCGCATTTCCAATATTTGGAGGACTGCTGGAGACCAGAAAACTACTGAGTACGAGTCAGATGAGGAGCCTCTGGACTCGGTCATACTTCAGTTGCTGGAGTTGCAAAGGTAAGCTCGGGAACGTCAGGAAGGGATGTCTGCTGCACTCCTCAGATTGCAAGGCACGATGGAGTAGTCCGTCCACCTTCATTCTGAGGTAATAGCATGCCAATGTACCGAGGTCAACACTGGTAGGATGGCAGCCGCCATGGGGACCTTGGGCCAGGACATTGGTTCTACACTGCTGTGCAGGCTGAACCCCATCGCTGATGTCATAGTTGGCCTCCAACAGTGTCAACGTGAGAGGGGTGTGGGGCAGCTCGATCTCACTCCAGCTTCCCCTTCTCCTCAAGGAGTCAGCCAGGGACCCTCGAGCACCCATAGGGAGGAGGATCAGCAGGTGCACACCCTGGGACCATCCACCCAGGTGGCTCTGGAAGTGTCCGGTCCATCCGAATCCCCTCTTCCTGTGACCCCAGCAGCTCCAGTTCCATAGGCAGAGAAGGGTGCCACTACCACACAGCAGGATCCCAAAAGCAGGCCAGGGCCCTCCAGTTCTCAGCCCTCCAGAGGACACCCATCAAGGTCATCACAGACAGGGCGTAGCAGTCAGCAGGCTGCCTCCACCTCTGCTGCAGATGTTGGGGGAGCACCAAGACTTAGCAGCAAGGTTAGGAAAGTTAAGGAGATGTAGTTTGCAGCCTGGGCACGGGTGTTAATCAGCTGTACATAATGTTCATTATAGTAACTAACCTTCCAAGAGTGTCTCCTTGCCTATGGCTCCTTGTTCTGATGAGCAGTGTTCGTGTTACTCAGATGTGAAGCCTTGGTTCCTGCACAAGATAAAGGCAGGTGTCTCAGTCTAGGGCCTCTTCACTGTGATTTGTGCAACCTTCCCAGAACACTGATGGTGTGCCTTCACAGTCACTGGACACATCAGTCATGCCCGCACCTCAATGGGGTTTGTCATTGCTGCCAGAATGCCCTATGCTGGCGGCACAGTGTTCCATCATTCTCTCTGTGTGCTCTCAGCACCTGTCCTGTGACATGTGGTCCAAAAGAGTTCAGCTCAGGAAGGATGCTATCAGATCATGACAAGTTAAAGTTTCATGGCTGCATCTCCATGATATCACCCTATTTTCAGAGCGCAAGCGATCTTCCATCAGCCAGACAGGAGTCAGGCATTCACATAAGCTATGTGAGGATCTATGGAGTGTCCCTGCTGCATGTCATCATCATCCTCCTGGAATGTAGGGACTGTGGGCATCCGCTGCATCCCCATGACAAGAGCCTTATCACAGAGGGTTTATGCGCTGCCATCAGCCAGACAGGAGTCAAACGTTCACAGGCGCAATGTGAGGATCTATGGTGTCTCCTCACTGCATGTCATCATCATCCTCCACGAATCTAGCAGCGCTGAGAGCCTCCGGAGCATGCCTGCCTCATATGGACAACGTGATGGCCTCATCACTATCACCTTTGCCTTCGATGACCTCCTCACCCTTATCCTGGTCAACGTTCTCCTCATCGGAGGAGACGCGCATCTCCTCCAACTCCTCCTCAGCCAGCCCCTCTCCCCATTGCCGCACCAGTTGTAAAGGGAGCAGCAGGGGACGATGATGCATGGCACCCTCTGTGGGCTGTATTGCAGGGCTCCACCAGATCGGTCCAGGCACCAGTACCTCATTTTCAACATTCTGATTGTTTGCTCCACCAAAGTGCGAGTTGCAGCGTGAGCCTCGTTGTACCTTCTCTCTCTGCTGCACTCTGAGCTTGCCAAATAGACGTCATCAGCCACATCCTCTGTCCCCGAGGAGCCAACCCTGCAGCCTCTGTGGACCCTGAAATATGCCAGGGATCTAAGGGATCTGAGACCTTCTGATAATGTAGGAGTCGTGGACACTCTCTGGGAACCATGCGCAGACCTGTAGGATGCCTTTATGGTGGCTGCACACCAGCTGAACATTCAGTGAGTGGAAGCCCTTGCAGTTGATGTAGTTGACCTCTTGCTGCCACTGTTATGGTCACAGCTGGTGTCAATTGCTGCGCAAACCAAATCTCAGAGGGAAACCTGGCTAATGGGCCTTACCCTTTTTTTCGTATTCTGAAACCAAGAAGAAGACATACCGATCTCAGCAGTAAGAGGTCAAGTAGAACTTCTGGGGTTTTAAAAATTAAAAGTAAAAGTTTTATTAACAAGAATAAAAGAGAACTTAAGCACACAGGATTATAGTCTTACAAACATTACCCCCAAAAAAGACTCTCCACTTGGTCAGACACACAAGTAAACACCTTCCAGGCAACACTCCCTTATAGATGTTTAACTATAAAAACCCAGTAATATTACTCAATGCAAACTGCTGTAGCTTTAATAGATGCATGCCACATGACCTCTTAACTCTCTCCCACTCTGCTGTGGAATACAAACTTCATATAGACCACTTGTTGTAGCCCAAGACTTTTCTGGCTTGACAGGATGGCTGTTTCAGAGTATGACTTTTCTTCAGAGCTCTGAAGGGTCATATTGACTTGAAATATTAACTCTGTTTCTCTCTCCACAGATGCTGACAGACCTGCTGAGCTTTTCCAGCACATTTTTGTTTTTATAACTCATTTTCACCCTTATTTTACCACTAAATCACTTCTGTTACCTTCAGAATCAAATTTTTCAATGTCCATGTTATTAGTCCCCGAAAGACCTAGACTTTAATTCATCTAAAACTCGATCACAAGCACTTTTCTCCCCCCGCCACACTAAGTGATGCTCACCCAACTGATGCTCAGTTCTACAGCATACTTTATGTTCGAGGAGGACTCTGATGATCCAACATCAAAATTAAACAAGAATCCACAAACCGCAAGGCAAACAGAAGCCAAATATCGATCAGCAACGGCATTTAGGTGCAACAGATCCAAGCAAGAAACATCCAAATCAGAATTTAGGTTTCAGAATTCAGAAGCTACTTTGCTGTGAGGCAACTGCACTATCCTAAGCCTCTCAAATTGTAGTAATTAGTAATTATGGTTTTATTTAGTGTGTAATGTACCTTTAAGATTAATACTTGTTAAGGAAGATCACATGATCTGTGGTAACCAATAGAAGAGTAGGGGGGCTACCTCAGCAGTCAATGTAGGGATAGAATTCGAGTTGAAAGCACATGTGTAGTTGATGTTGAGTATATTGTAAATAAACTTAAAGTTTCCACCCAAGGAGTGTCTGCTAATCAACTCTATCATTAATAGTACAACTCAGCCACCCTTACAACAAACTGGCGATGAGGATAAAACAGGGTTGAATAGAAGAAATCAGCACTGTTCCTCACCCAGTGATTGTAAGTAGCAAGCTCCGTTAGAATTGAATAAGTTATACTCTCTCAAAATGCCACAATTTGCGAGAATAGATCCTTTTGAGCCAGCCACAGATGACTGGTCTCAATACATAGAACGCCTCACGTTCTTTTTTCAAGCGATCAAGATTACAGGGGAAGAGAAGAGGTGAGTGATCCTCTTGAGTACTTGTGGGAGCAAAACCTATGGTTTGATTCAAAGTTTGGTGGCATCCAGTGCCCCAGATTTGAAAATTTGAATGAATTGGTGGACCTCGTGAAGGGTCACTTACAACCCAAGCCCTCAGTCATGATGCAGAGGTTCAGGTTTAATTTGCAAAATAGAGCCCTGGATGAGACAATTGCATGTTATTGCAAATTTGAAGCAGCTAACGGATCATTGTGAGTTATGTATGACTCTGAATGACATGCTCAGATATCGTTTAGTGTGTGGTGGACACTATTCAGAAGAGAGTCTGGATTTCAAGAGGCGCTAGAGATAGCGCTGGCCATTGAAAGCACTGTAAGAAATTCACAAGTAATACAGGGTCCGCAAAATGGCGCAGTCCTCCACATCGGGCAGGAAACCTCAGACTAAAGTGGTGTGAAAGAGCAAGACTCTGCCGAGAAGCGGGGAACAGCCCCTGCTAGATGAAGGATAAAGAAAAATACCTTAGCAACAAAATCGAAGAATAATTTTAATAGAGGTCTTTTAGTGATTGGCAGTTTAAAAAAATCAGATGCCACTATTGTCATAGAAATGGACATATGAGGCACTGGAAGGAAAGATTCAAGCAGGCTTGTAATCAGAAGAAGAAACCCAATGAAATCTACAATGTACAAAAGCCTGAAACAACAAAGTCAGACATTTACTCATTGTTTAATCTGAAAGTTGGAAAGACAGAACCAATATTTGTCACAGTGAAAATAAATGGCAAACCTGTTACAATGGAAGTAAACATGGGAGTTTCCACTACAGTAATTGGGGAACATACCTTCAAATATCTGAATAACGGTGAACATCAATTAAGTTCAAAACATATACAGGTGAAGACATTCAAATAAAAGGCATATGCAGAGTAACTGTCCATTATGAAAGCCAATCGACAAAGCTACCCTTGCTGGTGGTAGCACGTGAAGGGCCAAGCCTCCTGGGGCGAAATTGGTTAAAGGAGATTAAGTTAGAATGGGCTGAAATTTTCCAGTTGAGAGCACGTGGGCTACCAGTGCTACTTAGAAAGTATGCCACCACTTTCAAGTATGAACTTGGCAAAAATTCTGGGCCTGCAAGCCAAGATTCACGTTGATATGGAAGCAACCCCTCGCTCCATGAAGGCGAGACTGGTGCCATATGCCCTGTGAGAAAAAGTTGACACTGAACTAGACAGACTAGAGAAACTGGGTGTTATACAAAGAGATAAAAACAAAAAACTACTGCGGATGCTGGAAATCCAAAACAAAAACAGAATTACCTGGAAAAACTCAGCAGGTCTGGCAGCATCGGTGGAGAAGAAAAGAATTGACGTTTCGAGTCCTCATGACCCTTCGGCAGAACTGAGTAAAGTTAGGAGAGGGGTGAAATATAAGCTGGTTTAAGGTTGGGGGGGTGGTGGTGGGGTGGGGGGAGAGAAGTTGGGGGGGTGGTGGTTGTAGGGACAAGCAAACAGTGATAGCAGCAGATAATCAAAAGATGTCACAGACAAAAGGAACAAAGGGGTGTTAAAGGTGGTGATATTATCTAAGAAAATGTGCTAATTAAGAATGGATGGCAGGACACTCAAGGTACTTCCACCCCACCCCCACTAGAGCTGTACCTTGAGTATTTAAGGAAGAGAGGGACAAATGACAAAGATATGGTTCCACCAGTGGCCATGACTGGGTCTGTGTTTCCTGTTGAGGATACTCAACCCAGGACAAATATGTCTGATGGTCTTGTAAGAGGTCAGGATCCAGAACTGCAAGTGCCCTCCGAAGCACCTGATGTTCAGGCAACTCCGGAAAAGGAGGTTCCTGATAAAGAATCTGAAGTTGTGGAGCTGCGACGTTCCACATGTACCAGGAAACCTGCTGAAAGACTGAATGTGTACATATATATACAGCTGAGTTAAAGGGAGAGGAATGTAGTAATTATGTTTTATTTAGTGTGTAATGTACCTTTAAGAATAATACTTGCTAGGCAAGATCACGTGATCTGTAGTACCCAATAGGAGAGTAGCACGGGCAACCTCAGCTGTCAGTGTAGAGATAGAGTTGGATTTGAAAGCATGTTTAGTTGCTGCTGAGTATATTATATATAAACGTTTCCACCAAGACGTGCCTGCAGATCAAGTCTATCATTAATACTAGTAACTCAGCCACCCTTACAACACAAATACAACAACGTGTCAGCACAGCAAACCATATTATTTTAAAGAGAAGATAAATTACAAGAGAATCTCTGTCCCAATGAGGATTATAAAGAGCAATATACGCAGAAGCAAAGTTAAAGATAAATCAAAAGCCTAAAGGAATACTGGTCCCAGTTGAATGAAATAAAGCAGCTTATTGCAATTGAAAAACAGGCAAGCACTCAACAAGAACAAAAGATCAAGTTAAGTTCATAAAGGAAGTATCTGTCAGAAGGATAACTAAAAGGGGGTAAATGGAAGAGACGAAGAAAGAAAAGGTACGCATGTAAATATAAAGGAAACATTGGGGAAGGGGTGGGGATAAGTGAAAAGAGAAAGATCTGAAGAAGAACTCAAGAGAAAAGCAAAAGGAAGATGGATAAAATGAGCTAAGTGCTGTAGGATATTTGCCAATCAAAAGGTTGTGTTTAATAGATTGAGTAGTAATTGCAAAAACTGCTGATTGATCAACAAGCTTGAAGAAAGGGTCCTGGCTTTAGAAAAAAATTACAAGGAGGAGGGCATTACTTTTGGTGACCAGACAGCGTTAGACATGATAAGTGAGTTGCAACATTTGATTAAACAACCCAGTTTATCGCTAGAACTTGACAGCAAAGCATCAGTAATTTAAACAAGAGACCAGGATCATAAAGAGCAGGGGCTCTACATTTCAGAATCATGTGCTGATAAAAGCTAAGGAGATATGAAGAATGGGATGATTAAACTATCACAGAGGAGTTACAGCACAGGAGACCATTCAGCCCATCTAGCCCCTGCTGGCACTCTGCTTGCAATTTAGCAAGTCCAACCCCATGGGGACTTCCCCATGGCCTTCCATTTTATTCCCTTCAGGTGCTTATCCAATCCCTTTGAAAGCCACATCTAAATCTGCCTCCACCAAACTCTCAGGCAGATTCTAGTTCCTAACTTTGGGGTTAGTAAAAATGTTTTTCCTCATACCGCCTTTGGTTCTTTAGTCAATGGATTTAAATCTGTATCCTCTTGTTCTCAACCCTTCTGCCAATGGGGAACAGTTTCTCTCTATCTACTCTGCCTGGACATCCTGTGATTTTAAACAGCTCTATCAAATCTCCTCCCGATCTTCTCTGAGAACAACCCCAGTCTCTCCATTCAATCCATGTAACTGAAGTTTCTCACTCCTGGAATCAAATCAGACACCTTTTCTGCATCCTCTCTAATGCCTTCATATCCTTCCTAAGATGTCGTGCGCTGAATCAGACACAATACTCCAGTTGTGGCCGAAACAGGTTTTTATGAAGGTTCATCATAACTTTCCAGCTTCTACTTATAAAGCCCAGGATCCTGTATGCCTATTTAACCATCCTGAATTGGAACAATATCGCCGTTCCTTCACTGTCAAAATCCCCAGAACTCCCTTCCTAACAGCACTGTTGGTGTATAAGAAGGCAGCTCACCACCACCTGCTCAAGGGTAATTAGGGATGTTAAATAAATGCTGGCCCATTTACCGACGCCCACATCCTGTGAATGACTGAAAAAAAACACTTTCTCAACCATCCTTGTAACGTTAAATGATTTGTACACATAAATCCCAGGTTTCTCTATTTTGTTACGGAATTGTATCCTGTAGTTTATTTTGCTTCTCCTTGTTCTTCCAACCAAAATGTATTAATTTACAGCTCTCTGCACTAATTTTCATCTGCCACGCATCCGTCCATTCCTCCAGCCTGTCTATGTTCTCCAGATGTCTATTACCATACTCCTCAGAGATAATTCCAATCTTTGTGTACTGTACACCTAAATCCAAGTCATTAAAGTATTTCAAGAAAAACTGTGATCCTATTCCCGACTCCTGGGGAACCCACTCTATACCTTCCACCTGCCTGAAAAACAACCATTCACCACTACTCTGATTCCCGTCACTCACTTAACTTTGCTTCCATGCTGCCACTCCCGTTTTAGTCCATGGGTTTCAACATTGCTGACAAATTTATTTTGTGGTACATAATCAAAAGACTTTGTCATACATATCAAATTTGTAACATTTCTGGGTTTCGGAACTGTCTCTTTAATATAGGGTAAAATGGAGAAATGAAGGTGGATCAAGTGGCCTGTTCTGAATTCTGCCTAACAATCGTTATGGCACAGCCGATGGTAAATGCTGAGCTGCTCAAATCCCAGAGGGAAACTTGAAACAAGTGCCACAACTGTTTTGCAATTTGTGTAGACTTCGAGATGCATGCCTTGAACTCAGTAGTAATAAGACCACCGAGTATTATAGGTTTCTTACAAAACTAAATTAAACCTTAATTAATGGAAGAAATGATTTTCAGTACATACGTAGATCTACAAATTACTACTATGATAATTTCTAAATCCCCTAATTAATCTAACTCTCAGTTACACTTTCATTACGGCAACAGGAAGACTCATATAGATTTTAAAACACCCAGGAAAAGTAACAAACAATACTCTGAAACAGTCGAATTCAAAGTGAGTTTTCTTAACTTCAGTTCTTTATAGACAGCAGCTTGAGGCGTAGATGCTGAGGGCTTTATCAAACTTGGCTTAGATCTTAGAATGCCTCCCTTGCACACAGCCATCTCTCCTTTATCCATATTTTCCTCTTTGAATGCAAATTCCCTTTGTTTCACCATGTCTTTGGACTTTACCTCTCTAATAATAAAAATCTCTCATTGTATCAATTTTACCAGTAATATTTGGGAAAAATTAACACACTGCTTCTTAACTTCCCCTGGCTAGGTGGAATATTTCACCCCTCCTTTGAATTCAAGCTAGTCTGGTTTATTAAAAAAATGCAAATGTTCCCTTTCGACCTATGTTTACCAACTTAAAATTTCAAACCTAGCTTATCTTCCGTTACATCAAAGCCTTCAGACCAGCTGCCTTTAATTCAATTATGTCACACACACACACTCTCACACATAGACATAGACTTCACTATTACTCTACTTTACAATAAATTCCAATAACATTATGAAAATTATTATATCTCCCTGACACAATGAGCTCAATGACTTGGTTGTTAAAGGTTAAAAAGGGGCCCAGGTTTCTTTACTGGGTGGAAGGGGCAAGATATTCACAGCCTTAAACAATGACCAGAGCAGCTCTGTTTGTCTCCAAGTCCCAAGGAGGTATAAGGAATGTTAGATTTTCTACATGGTTATACTTTAAACAGTCTATTTAATTCCATGATAGAATGGAATTGGGAGTCCAGAGAATAGCCTACCAGAATACAAGGGCCATGTGATTCACATCACTATGGAGATGGGCTTTGAGAGGGGAAGGGTACATATGAAGCCATTGTGGGATTAGGTTGCAGGTTTTCCAAAAAATATTATAGAACTTCAGACAGGGTCAGTCTGCAAGAATTGTTCACCACTCAGGATATGGGTGGGAGCAGGCACTTGGATTGAAAAGTCCAAGTGAGGGTTTAAATGAAACTGGAAGATTCACCTAGCTTTGGCTAGAGGGAGGAATCTCCATTATGTCCCTCATTGTGAAAGTCAGTTTGGGAACTAGAAGTGTTTTATTATTCATTCACGGGATGTGGGCTTTGCAGGCTGGGCCAGCATTTATTGCCCATCCCTAGTTGCCCTTGAGAAGGTGGTGATGAGCTGCCTTCTTGAACTGCTGCAATTCATATGGTGTAGGTACACCCACAGTGCTGTTAGGAAGGGAGTTCCAGGATTTTGACCTAGTGACAGTGAAGGAACGGCAATATATTTCCAAGTCAGGATGATGAGTGACTTGGAGGAGAATTTCCAGGTGGTGGTGTTCCCATCTATCTGCTGCCCTTGTCCTTATGGACGGCAGTGGTCGTGGGTTTGGAAGGTGCTGTCATAGGACCCTTGGTGAATTCAAGCAGTGCATCTTGTAGATGGTACACACTGCTGCTACTGTGCATTGGTGGTGGAGGGAGTGAACGTTTGTGGATGTGGTGCCAATCGAGCAGGCTGCTTTGTCCTGGACAGTGTCAAGTTTCTTGAGTATTGTGGGAGCTGCACTCATTCAGGCAAGTGGAGAGTATTTCATCTCAACTCCTACTTGTGCCTTGTAGATGGTGGGCAGGCTTTGGGGAGTCAGGAAGTGGGTTACACGTTGCATGATTCCTAGCCTCTGACCTGCTCTTATAACAGTATTTAAATGGCTAGTCTAGTTCAGTTTCTGGCCAATGGTAACCCCCAGGATGTTGCTAATGTGGGATTCAGTGATGATGATGCCATTGAATGTCATGGGGAAATGGTTAGATTCTCTCTTGTTGGAGATGGTCATTGCCTGGTACTTGTGTGGCATGAATGTTACTTGCCACTTGTCAGCCCAAGCCTGGATATTGTCCAGGTCTTGCTGCATTTGGACATGGATTGCTTCAGTATCTGAGGAGTCATGAATGGTGCTAAACATTGTGCAATCATCAGAAAACATCCCCACGAACTGTTTGTGGATGTGTTCTGGGCCCTCTCCTAACATCACTGCTTTAGGGTCTTCAGTCCCAACAGTAGCCATGGGTGGTGCTGCAGGGACTAAAGAGCTGCTGGCCCTCCAACTGGGGGCAGTTAACTGCCTGATTGACACCTAATCCCATCAGGACTCCTGGAAAAAGGGAAGCGGGGTTGCCATCAGCTTTTCAGCCGGTGGATGGGGACATTTTCATGGCCATTAAATTCAGCGCAAAACAAATGTGAATGGGGGACTTATGTCACTTACAAGTCCTCTGTACTAAATTACTCGGTGATAAGCTTGCTCTGTTCAAGATTCTTCTTCAACTGCTGCAATTTAAGCAATTCTTGCAATGCGTGGCCTGCCTTTGGAGGAGTGACATGGATTGGCAATTCATCCAAATTATTACAAGGGGGCCTAAAGCCCAATTTTGGATGAGCCTCAGGCTTCCCACTGGGATAAGTATTGTCCACATGCTGTTGGGTATGCAACCACAAATAGGGGTCAAAGTTGGTGATGGCGTATGTTATGCAACCATGTTTTATATCAAAAATGATTTTATTGAGTGGGTTGAAACCACAGGATAAATTTTTAAAAAGGCTGTCCACAGCTTTTTTAAGTGACCTAAACAGAAGTTCTAAAAATGGCCAAACATTTACATAGTTTTGTAATTTTCAGGATGAAGTTATCAGAAAGGGGCCATGCTGCCTAGAAGTAGCACACCAGGACAATCAGTTTAAACAAGAGTGAATGGCTCATCCATGAACAACTCTCAGATACCCAGGTATAATGTGTTTATTCTGGTGACTGTAGACCAAGTTGTTAAACTCAATCACTTTGGACAATGGCTCCTGGCTGAGGAAAGGGTCCGCCGCCCATTTAATCTAATCACCGTAAACAATGGTCCTGAACTTAAGGTTCCCCAGCCTGCTATGCTGATATTTAGTAACTGGCTAGTTTGTGAATGGAAATCATGTGATAGCAAGCTAACCCTTTGTGTTAAAAAGACACTGCTTTTCACTGGGTAATAATGGGTAGAGAACTTATGATCCCTCTCTCTCTCTCCAGCCATCCTGCAAGTGAGTGCCCTGCCCAGCTGAACAGCATAGGCAGTGTCCTCAATGTAAACCAAACAGCTGCTGACTTCGGATGAAAAGACAGAGATCATTCATCAAGACTTTAATTTGTTGCAGTGAAGAATCCTTCAAAAGAAAATCATTGAACATGGGCTGAAACTATCCAAAGTATCAAATTACAAGACTTGTATATGGTTGACTTTCTTTTGGACACTCAAACAATTTAACCTACACACCATCCTTGTAACCTACTTCTGTGTGTACGTGAGTCTGTTGATATAAGTCTGTTGAATATATCTGCAAGTGTGTGGAGCATTTTTAAATTACTTTTATCTATCAGTTGTTAAGGAAAAACAATATTTCCTTTTGTTTACTTACAAGAAAACCTGTCAATGTGTGCCTTTTACAGTCACAGCACTTTAACAATTAAATACTCACTAAATTGACAAGCAAATTATTTTTAAAACATCTGGTATCATCAATGAGCGGTGGAAAGAGAGAGGAGCCATTCTAGCACATCTACCTTGCCAAAACTGTTAATAATTAGGATGTAAAATACCAGATGCTGACAATTTGCAATGAAAAAGGTCACATCTCAGAAGGAGGAGTAAATAGAAAAGCAGCGTGGACAGCTTGGACTGAGTCACAGAAGGCATGGGGAGATTGTAGTCATAGTTATTCTGAGATGTGTCATTCTACCTTAGACGGGGACATGGCTCATAGGCAGACCATAGGCATACTCTGGTATCTGCTTAACCTTTGTTTATTAGTACTACATCTAAATAGGTTGCAGAGTAGGCACGTTGCTCCTAAACATGGTGTTCCAACCTCTCTCTCTCTCTCGTCTAACACTAATGTCAGTGGTACATCATCATCATCTATGTCATACATTAGTATTTCCCATCTGTTAACCTTTTATACTTTAGTGGAGGTGTAGTATATAATCCTAATTTTTAACAACAACACGACACTATGTTTTTAACAATTTACATTGCTTTTCTGTGACTCCCCTTTTACAAGTACAAATTCTACCCAACACCTACTCTTCCTCTCCCCAAGTCACAGCCCTGGGGGATTCAATCTCCCACAGTATTCTCAGCCCTTAGGGAAGACATCTTTGAGACATGAGGCTTTCTTCTGCATCTGGTAGGACATCACCTGCAGAACAGGACAACACTTCAGCAGCATAGCTATCAGCATTGCTGGGAAGCAGAGTGTAGGTTGCAGGATGACTGAACTGCAAGGACAACAAAGACTTTTCAATGAAAGATTGATCCAAAAAAGACTGAAGAGAATCAACCTTTGGACCCTTTGGGACTAGAAGAGAAGAACTCAGGACACTCTGAGGAATTTGTTGCTTCCTCAATGGACTATGGGAAAGAGCCTCAGAAGAGGAATGATCTTTAACTCCAGGAAAGATTGTCACAGCTGTATCGAAGATTGAAAAAGCATTGAAGATCTGATATTTCAATGAGCTTCGATGATGAAGAATAAAGAAACCAACTTCCTATCAGACTGGCAAGAAAGGAAGAAATGATTTCCCAGTGATATTTCAAGAAGTCCATCTACTTTCTGTAGGCAATCATAAAGGAGCCACAATTCTCTCCACATGAGGTTGCTCCTCCGTGGGCAATGGGAAGAATTGCTGAGAATATAGAAGTAAGGCAGCCTCATCTTCTTTAATGCGAGGAATATCCTGTAGACAATCAACTCGGGGACAAGATTGCTGTACAGGTTTCTGCAGCTTAGAAGTGCTAAAGATTCTGCCAGAGCTTCTGTGCTGACATCCAGTTCTGGAGGAAAGATGACTTTCAGTTGGGACTGAAGAATGAGTGCCAATTGACTTTCACTTGGGAATGTACCAGCTCTAGAGCAGTATGATCCTCTATGGACTCTGTCCTGGATTCAGACAAGGCTTCTTCTCTGGAAGAATCTTCATGGACATCACGAGGTAAGGTAGGCAATACAGTGTAACTAAGATCTGAATGCTGCTCAGCTATTAGAAACACAGCTGATTCTTCTAAAAAGACAACAGAGACGTCATAAGGTGCATCCATCAACAGAATAGACAAATCATTCTTTAGGACCTCAGACTCCAAGCGATTATTCAGTACGGAAAGGGATTTTTCCTTGTCACTCTCTTGCAAGAGCCAATTCAGATACAGCAGGGATGGAGATAATCACCATCTGCTGCAGTGCCTTCTCATCTGCCACCCCTAGCCTTACTTCATAAAGATCCAAGAGATTCAATCTCTGCCCTGGATCTAGTGGATGGTGTCTCTGTGAAAGCAAGCAACTTACTGTTGAGTGTATAAATGTTTTCTGCTTCTGAAGGCTGAATTCCCACTGCTTCTAAAAAGGTTAAACATTGTTGCATCAAAGACAGACTCATTCAAATGACAAGCACCATCTGGATTTTCTAGGATTTCTGGAAGTATGCCAGCATCGCCACTCAATAAATATGTAGGTTGATTGTGAAGAACAGAAAGAATCAATGATCTGTTGCCCCTTGTAGCTAAAAGGAGCAATAATCATGCTTTTGATTGGAAGATCTATGCCACCTGGACCTTGTAATGATGTCTGATGGATGAAGGGTCATTGGCTAAAGCCATTTGTGGTCATCTGCTAATATGTTAACAGCAGAACCAGTTTTAAAAGTGGTATTGAAGCCTTCAGCTTGGACTGTAACTGACCAACAGTCTGGATTAAGATTTCTTCTCCGCCGATGCTGCCAGACCTGCTGAGTTTTTCCAGGTAATTCTGTTTTTGTTTTGGATTTCCAGCATCCGCAGTAGCTTTTAGCTTTTTGTTTTTATCTCTGGATTAAGATCATCTACTTCCCCAAGGAGCTCTGTAATTTTGTCTTTTTCTAGACTGTTCATTTCTTGGAGGGAATGTATTTCATAAATACTTTCTAGACTACGACTTCAATTAAAATTTCTGGATTTGTAGAAACGCTTGAAATGTCCAGTTTTGCCACACTGGAAGCATCGTGCGCCCCTGCTGTGAAGTCCTGCTGTCTATGTTGGGTTTTCATGCCTGTCACCAATACATCGTCAACATAGACTACAACCTGGGGCAGTCCCTGCAGTAGACTTTCCATTGTTCTCTGAAAGATGGCATAAGCTGGAGGAGACAACGAAAGGCAGATGTGTATATTGGCATAACCTTTTGAGTATTAATTGTGACAAATTTCCGGGAGGCATTATCCAATTCTAGTTGTTGATATGCATAACTCATGTCAAGCTTTGTGTACGTTGTCCCTCCTGCCAGCTTGGCATACAGCGTTCAATTTTTGGAATGAGGTGCTTGTCCATCTTCAATACTTTGGTAACTGTCAGTTTGTAGTCCCCACAAATTCGGATGCTTTGGTCGGGTTTAAGGGTGGGGACTATGGGTGCAGCCCATTCTGAGGACTGAACAGTTTGTATAATGCCCAGTTTTTCTAGTCTGTTCAGTTCAATGTCGACGTTTTCTTGCAGGGCATATGGCACAGGTCTCGCCTTCATGAAGCGAAGGGTTGCTTTTGGATCCACATAAATCTTGGCCTACAGGCCCTGGATTTTCCCCAGTTCATCCTTGAAGATGGTGTCTTACTTTCTAAGTAGCCTTTGTAGCCCATTTGCTCTCAACTGGAAAATTTCAGACCATTCTAACTTAGGGCAAAAATTTGCCCCCCCCCCCCCCCCCCCGCCCCCATTGGGGGGTGAAGGTGCGGGAGTGGGCAGCCCTCTGATAAGCGCCCCCAATCGGGGGCCCACCGCCATTTTTCATGGGTGGGCCAATTAAGGCCCGCCCAGCGTGACATCCGCACAGAGGCACTGTACGCTCCCTGTGCAGGCAGGGGAGGGGGGCGGGGGGGGGGAATGGCAAATGCACACGAAGGAGCACTCCGATCTCCCTGAGACTAAGTGCTGCCTCAGGGAGATCGGTTTCCAAAGGGAAAAAGTTATTCTTTCAAAAATTTCATTTACCATCCATGTCCCATCATGTGACAATGTCACATGAGTTGGGACATGGACATAACTTTAAGTAAAAGTTAATCTTAATTTTTTAATTCAGTCATGAAACCTCATCCCGCCCATGGATGAGGTTTCATGCTTTTTCAAGTGGCTGCCAGCGCTCCCGACCTGCCCACTAACCTTAAGGTTGGACGGGCAGGTCCATTAATTGCTTTAATTGCTTTTTGAATGGCCTCAATAGGCTGTTGACAGGTCGGTGGGCGAACAGCTGACTTGGCTGCACCCCCGTCGGCCTGAAAATGCAAATGATGCGGGATAACGTCGGGAATTCCGCCCAATGTCATTCCGCATCATTTTACGTGTCGGCGAGCGGGCCCTGTCCCCGCTCACTGACAGGAAAATTCTTGCCTTAATCTCCTTTAACCAATTTTGCCCCAGGGCACTTGGCGCTTCACCAGCTACCACCATCACGGGTAGCTGCGCTGGTTGGCTTCCATAATGGACAGTTACTCTGCTTATGTCTTTTACTTGAATGCCTTCACCCATATATGTTTTTAGCTTGGCAGCTGTTCGTTCAAAAATTAATTGATGTTCACCATAATTCAAATCTCTGAAGGTATGTTCCCCAGTTACAGTTGTGGAAGCTCCTGTGTCCACTTTCATCCTAACAGGTTTGCCATTTACTTTCACTGTGATAAATATTGGTTCTGACTTTCCAGCTTTCAGGTTAAATAACGAGTAAATGCCTGAATTTGTTGTTTCAGGCTCTTCATTGGAGATTCATCTTTTGTTTACATGCCTGCTTGAATCTTTCCTTGCACTGCCTCATCGTATGTCCATTTTGATGACAATAGTAGCATTTGATTTTTTTAAACTGCCAATCGCCGAAAGACTGATTGTTTTGACATCTATTAAAATTATTTTTCGATCTCACTGCTAAGTTATTTTTCTTTATTCTTCAGCTAGCGGGGGCGGTTTCCCGCTTCTCAGCAGAGTCTCGCTTTATCGTGCCACTTTCGCTTGACGTTTCCCACCCTATGTGGAGGACGGCGCCATTTTGAACACTGTGTATTGCTTGTGAATCTCTTAAAGCGCTGCCCATGGCCAACATTATCTCTAGCACCTTCCTGAAATCCAGATTCACTTTGGACAACAATCTTTTCTGAATAGTGTCTTCTTTCACACCACACACTAAACGATCTCTGAGCATGTCGTTCAGAGTCCTACGGAACTCACAATGTTCTGTTAGCTGCTTCAAATCTGCCACGTAGCATGCAATTGCCTCACTCGGGGCTCTATTTCATTCATTAAATCTGAACCTCTGCATCATGACTGAGGGCTTGGGTTGAAAATGACCCTTCACGAGGTCCACCAATTCATCGAAAGTTTTCAAATCTGGGGCACTGGATGCCATCAAACTTCAAATCAAACCATAGGTTTTGCTCCCACAAGTACTCAACAGGATTGCACACCTCTTCTCTTCCCCCATTATGTCGTTTGCTTGAAAAAGAACGTGGGGCATTCTTTGCATTGAGCCCAATCATCTGCGGCTGGTTCAAACTGGTCAATTCTCCCAAATTGTGGCATTTTGAGAGAGAATAACTTCTCTATTATAATGGAGCTTGCTACTTACAATCAGCAAGGTACAGATTGTTAGATATGAGTTCTGATTGATAGAGACTGTCAGCAGGTGAGTAATGGGATGAGGTCAATTGAGAAGTTTCTGAGGCTAGTGTTGCAGTTGGTAGGATATGGTATTTGAAGGTGCACTCATTGACATTGACCACTCATTTGAGGGCATTGAACTGCTTATGGCACAATCTCCAAGTCTTCAGGATTTTACTCCTGGCATTTAATTCTATAGCTATGTGCTTTTGAGTGTGTATCTGCAGGCCTTCTGAACCCACATGGATACAGGGCATTTCCCCTATTTTCTAACTCCTGAAAAAGGCCTCCAGTGCAGCTTCTGAAAATCTTGAAGCCCAGTCTATCTCAGTGCTGTGCCATTCATTAATCTTTCACAGGTCAGATTCTCTTCTTGTACCACTGCAACACTTATTCCAGCCATAATGCACCTCCCCTTCAAGTGGCACAGGCTAGCTTCAATTCATGCTAGCCACTCACGATACTGGCCCTCTGCTCAGATGTTCAGCTAATCAACAGCAAGGTTAATGCTGACGGGATGTTGAAATCATTTAAATCAACAGGCAGCAATCAGCTGACTGTGTTGCAGTCAATGCATTTTTTAAGGATTAACAAATTTAGCCCTCTGTGTGGCTCAATTAGGATTATTCATCCTGATTGGTTCAGGAGACAAGTTGTTATTTACCCTGTTCACATATATCCCCGATCCCCTGTAGAAAGCATCATGTTGATACAGATCTCTTCTTATAGTTTCTGTGCAGAAGGCCACTTGAAATATGTAGGCAGATGTAGCTCTGCCTGAAGTTAATTGTATTAATTCTAACCAGGCAATATGTTGTGGTTACACTATATATATGATATATATGATTCCAATAGTTCGAAAAGTATCAAGATCTGCAATTTCAGGGGCACATGGAATATTTCTGCAGCAGACGGATAGCCTACTATTGTTTGAGCTTCCAAGAGTTGGGTGAGTTCACTGCAAGTTATAATAAATTGAAATTTATACAATTTTAAAATAAATGAGGGTAATCACTCAAACAGGTCTGTGAGAATTGTTGGGCTAAGAATTATTGGCGGTATTTGTGAATAAAGCAAGCTGTCAAACTTTGAACAACAGCTTGCCTTTATATAGTCTTTTAACATCCATAGGCATTTAGAGTAAGATAATCAGACAAAATTTGACACAGATCCTCAAAGAGACACAAGGACAGGTAACTAAATGCTTAGTCAATAAGGTAAGTTTTACGGTTTGCCTTAAAGGAAGACAGGGGCATATAGGGCAGAAATTTCATTGCTTAGGACCTAGGCATGAGCCAGAATTTTTTGCTCGGCGTGCGCCCGACATACTCAAACACAAAATGACGCGCAATGACGTTGGGCGAGTGTCCTGACGTCATCACGCACTTGTGCGATATTTCAGTCGGCAGGCACGCGTGGGAGTCGGCAACTAACTGATTGGAATTTTTTGCTGCCCGTCCAACCGTTCGGCCTTTGCATTTTTGGCAAAACTTCATCCATGGGTGGGATGAGATTTCGACCAGTGATTAAAAAAAAAACTTTTTACATTCATATTTAATATGTCCCAGTTCATGTGACAGAGTCACATGAGGGGACATGTTTTCATTACTTTAAAAATCTTTATTTTTATTGATAGAAAACCTTCAGCTCCCCAAAGCAAAGAGCTGCACTTTATTGCACACACCTGCGCGCATGCGTGAATTTCAATGCTTGCGCTCCTCTCGCCTCCACCCCAGCAGCACTGAGCTCTGCAGCGCGCTTTTCACGCTGGCTGGCCATTAACTGGTCAGCCAGCGTGAAATCGCGGCTGGGACCTGATCGCAGATGGCGGTCGGTTTTTCAGCCGTGCCCGGGCCTGCCCATCCGACGAGAGCAAAATTCTGCCCATGGCCACAAAGGATATCAGGGATACACAAAAGGCCAGAATTGGAGGAACACAAAGTTCTCAGAGGAATATAGCATATGAGGAGGTTACAGAGATAGGGACGGACTCTTATCAAAGTCACAAGTGACACACTGTGTGACTGTGATAAAAATAAACTACACATCCTTGTCCTTCTCCACTTATCTACAGCCTTGGATGTGGTTGACCGTGTCATCCTTCTCTAACACCTTTCTATCGTTGTCCAGTTCGGTTGGACCACTCTCATCTGGTTTCATTCTTATCGATCCAATTGTAGCCAAAGAATCACTTGCAATGGCTTCTCTTTCTGTTCTTGTACCATTACCTTGAATGTCCGCAAGGATTTATCCTAAGACCCCTCATACTTCTTATCTAAATGTTACATTACAGTGATAAAATCCTAAAATATTATCAGTTTTATAGGTACATTGACAAAATCCAGCTCTATCTCAATGCCACCCCTCTTGACCCCTCCATTGTATCTACATTGTCAGGCTGCTTTTCTGATATCCAGTACTGAATGAGCAGAAATTTCTGTCAATTAAATATTGGAAAGACCAAAGTCATCATCTTCAGTGCCCATGATAAAGTCTGTTATCTGGCCATTGACTTTATCCTCTCCCTGTCTGAGGCTGAGCCAAACTATTTGCACTTTTGGTGCCATTTTGACCTCAAGATTAGCTTCTGGCCACTTCTCTGTTTCATAACTAAGACTGCCTATTTCCACGACTGTAACATCACATCACAGGAATTGTGATATAGTAGCCAACACTGAGACGTGGTTGAGGGAGGGGCCGGATTGGCAGCTCAACTTTCCGGGAAATAGAATCTTCAGGCGAGACAGGGGGAGGGGGTAAAAGAGGAGGAGGCATTGCATTATTAGTTAAGGAGTCAGTTACTGCAGTAAAGAGAGATGATATCTTGGAGGGGGCATTGAATGAAGCTTTGTGGGTGGAGCTTAGGAATAAAAAAGGGGCAGCCACATTGTTAGGTGTTTATTATAGATCCCCAGATATTCAGCGGCAAATTGAGGAGCAGATATGTGCACAATTTGCGGAGGTGTGTAAAAACAATAACAATAGGGTGATTTCAACTTTCCCAGCATTAATTGGGATAGACATAGTGTTAAGGGCTTGGATGGAGTGGATTTCTTGAAATGTGTACAGGAGAACTTCTAGGTCAATATGTAGAGGGTCCAACAAGGGACGGCACAGTGCTGGACCTAATTCTGGGTAATGAAGTCAGACAGGTGGCTGAGGTGGTGGTGTGGGAACATTTTAGTGATAGCAACCACAATGCGGTACAATTGAAGCTTGTTATGGACAAGAAATAGACAAGTTGCAAAAAATGTTTTGGATTGGGGGAGAGTTGATTTTAGTAAAATAAGCAAGGATCTGGCCAAGATAGACTGGGAACAGTTACTCGTGGGGAAATCTACAGAGGAGCAGTGGGGGGCGTTCAGTAAGGAAATGGGGAGAGTACAGGCTCAACATGTTCCCTCTAGGGTGATAGGAAGGAGTAACAAGCCCAGAGAACCATGGATCACTAGATATATTCAGGTTACGATGAGAAGGAAAAGAAAGACTTTTAGCAGGTACAAGGGAAGCAAATCAGCGGAGGCATTAGTGGGGTACAGAAAGTGCAGGGTGGAGCTTAAGAAAGCAATTAGGAGAGAAAAGAAGGGATATGAGAAAGCTCTGGCTGGTAAAAGTAGGGAAAATCCCAAGATATTCTATAAGTATATCAATGGGAAGAGGATAACCAGGGAAAGTGTAGGGCCCATTAGGGACCAAGGGGGCAATCTATGGGTGGAGCCAGAGGACATCGGTAGG
This sequence comes from Cetorhinus maximus, assembly GCF_964194155.1. Classification (NCBI taxonomy): domain Eukaryota; kingdom Metazoa; phylum Chordata; class Chondrichthyes; order Lamniformes; family Cetorhinidae; genus Cetorhinus; species Cetorhinus maximus. The sequence continues at coordinate 113,918,733 of NC_135879.1, read as the reverse complement.
GCATTGAATGAGTACTTCACATCCGTCTTTACCCAAGAGAATGAGGATGAAGGTATCAAACTCGGGGAGAGAGACTGCGAGGTTCTTGAGCAAATTGATGCAGGGAGTGACAAGGTATCAGAGGTGTTGGCAGGCTTAAAAGTGGACAAATCTCCAGGTCTGCATGATTTGTGTCTCAGACTGCTGAGGGAGGCAAGGGAGGAGATCGCAGGGGCTCTGACCCAAATTTTTATTCCCTCTCTGGCCACGGGGGAGGTGCCAGAGGACTGGAGAACAGCAAATGTGGTTCCGTTATTTAAGAAGAGTTGTAGAGATAAGCCAAGGAACTACAGGCCAGTGAGTCTCACGTCAATAGTAGGGAATCTATTGGAGAAAATTCTGAAGGAGAGAATCTATCTCCACTTGGAGAGGCAAGGTTTGATCAGGGTCAGCATGGCTTTGTCAGAGGGAGGTCATGCCTAACAAATTTGATTGAATTTTTTGAGGAGGTGACCAGGTGTGTAGATGAGGGTAGTGTAGTTGATGTAGTTTATATGGATTTCAGCAAAGCCTTTGACAAGGTCCCACATGGGAGACTTATAAAGAAGGAAAACGCACATGGGATACAGGGTAATTTGATAATGCGGATTCAAAATTGGCTTACTTATAGGAGACAGAGGGTGATGACAGAAGGCTGCATAGTGACTGGAAGCCCGTGTCCAGTGGCATACCACAGGGATCTGTGCTGGGTCCCCTATTATTCGTCATTTATATAAATGACATAGATGACTATGTGGGGGGTAGGATTAGTAAGTTTGCGGATGACACAAAGATTGACCTGATGGTTAACAGTAAGGTTGAGTGTTTTGGGCTGCAGGAAGATATAGACGGGATGCTCAAATGGGCAGATAAGTGGCAGATGGAATTTAACCCTGAAAAGTGTGAGATGATACACTCTGGAAGGAGTAATTTGACAAGGAAGTATTCAATGAACGGCATGACACTAGGAGGTTCTGCGGAACAAAGGGACCTTGGTCTTTGTGTCCATAGATCTCTAAAGGTGGAGAGGCATGTTAGTGGGGTGGTGAAAAAGGCATATGGAACACTTGCCTTTATCAATCAAGGCATAGATTACAAAAGTAGGGAGATCATGTTGGAGTTGTATAGAACCTTGGTGAGGCCACAGCTGGAGTACTGTGTGCAGTTCTGGTCGCCACATTATAGCAAGGATGTGATTGCACTGGAGGGGGTGCAGAGGAGATTCACCAGGATGTTGCCTGGGATGAAACATTTAAGTTATGAAGAGAGGTTGGATAGACTTGGGTTGTTTTATTTGGAGCAGATAAGACTGAGGGACGACCTGATTGAGGTGTATAAGATTATGAGAGGCATGGACAGGGTGGATAGGGAGCAGCTGTTCCCCTTATTTGAAGGGTCAGTCATGAGGGGACACAAGTTTAAGGTGGGTGAGGGGCAGAAGGTTTAGGGGGGATGTGAGGAAAAACTTTTTTACCCAGAGGGTGGTGACAGTCTGGAATGCACTGCCTGGGAGGGCGGTGGAGGCGGGTTGCCTCACATCCTTTAAAAGTTACCTGGAGGAGCACTTGGCACGTCATAACATTCAAGGCTATGAGCCAAGAGCTGGCAAATGGGATTAGGTAGGTAGGTCAGGTGTTTCCCACGTGTCGGTGCAGACTCGATGGGCCAAAGGGATGAAGGGCCTCTTTTGCACTGAGGTTCTGTGATTCTGTGATCATCCATTGACTGCTGAAATTCTCATCTATGCCTTTGTTACCTCAACAGTTGACTCATGCACTGCATTCTCGGCTGGCCCCTCACATTGGGCAGAATTTAGCCCTCGATGGGCAAGCAGGCCCCACCGGCTCGGCGGCAGGCGGGCAGCCGACCCCCACCGCCGAAACGGGGCCAGCCGCCATTTTGAGTGGGCAGGCCAATGTGCGGGGGGGCAGAGGGAATCCCCAACTGTCAAAGTGCGCTCTCTGCGCATGCGCGTGAAAGAGCGCACTGCTCCCTGCTGTCTCAGGGAGTTTACTGACAGGTAAGAAAAGTCAAAAAATAGAGAAATATTAAAATTATTAACATGTCCCCCTCATGTGACAATGTCACATGAGATGGGACATGTTAACAAGAAACACATAAAGTTTATTAAATTTTTAAAAAACGGTCATAAAACTTCATCCTGTCAGTGGATGAAATTTCATGAATATTCTGGAGCCCGCTGGGGCTCCTTGCCTGCCCGCCAGCCTTCAGCTTGGATGGGCAGGGTCTTTAACAAGGTTAATTAGCCTGACAATGGCCTTAATTGGCCATTGACAGGTCGGCAGGCGGACAGCTGATTTTGCTGTCCGCCCGCCTTCCTGAAGATTTAAAGGGAGAGGTGTCAGCTGTGGCTCAGTTCGTAGCACCCTCGCCTTTGAATCAGAAGGTTGTGGGTTCATGTCCCACTCCCGGAAACCAAGAACTGTGAATGTACTCAAAAGAGTTACATGCGAACTGTTGATAACTCGAAAGAGTTTCCTGAAGATTTAAATGGACCAGGATGACATCAGGGGTTCCTCCCAACATCATCCCGCGTCATTTTCCACTCGGCGAGCGGGCCCCGCCCCCAAATCGCCGAGGGGAAAATCCTTCAGATTATATTCTCCTTAAATTTATGGTCATCCAAAACTTTGCTGCCCGTGTCCCATTCACCCATCATCATATGATCAGGTAGCAGACCTGTGCCTTGTGCTTGCTGACCTACAGTGGCTCCTGGTTAAGCAATTTTAAAATTCTCATCCTTGTTTTCTAATCCCTCCATTTCCTCATTCTTCTCTATCTCTGCGTTATTCTCCACCCCCACAATTTAGATATCTGCATTACTCTAATTCTGGTTTCTGGAGCATCCTTGAGTTTAACTGTTTTACCATGTTAATTGTGTTGAATTGTATGCAGGTGGTGGGTATTAATTGGGATTGACTTGAGCCCTATAAATAGGAACAAACTAAATCTGTGATTGTTGTGTTCAGAGGTGTATGCTTGCAATGTAACTTTGTAAATAAATATAGAAGTATGCAAAGATTGGCTCAGGTTCTATCTTTCACCAACTGACTTTCTGGAATAGAGCACACCATTGGTGTCCCTGCTTTCAGAGTTGTAATTCCATGTAAAATAGCTTGAGTAAGCCATTTTATAAGTACTGATATGGTCTGCCATGAGATATACCATGCTGTTTGGTAAACCTTCTGTGAAAAAGGCAGAAATGAAACTTGACATGGAACGTGGTCAGGTAATTATTTTTGAAAAATTAGTGGATCTGCAATTTACCCAGTCAGGACATTATTTACATCCTCTTAACAAAACCTGATGTTTCTCAGATGTTAGACAAGTATTAATATAATCAGGTGATAAGAATCAGAGAGAGAGAAAAAGCAAATTATCTTAAAGTTACATAGATAATTTGCTCACCCTTCATATCAAAGTTAACGATCCTACTAAAAGCTACATGTGTTATTGAAGAGTACAAGAGACTAATTAGGGATTAGTGAGAAGTGTGAAATCTGTAAGAAGTATCAGAGGATGCTGTCACATTCTATTCTAATAGCACGTGACTTGAACAAGGTGGCATGGATCTAAAGGATTGCGATACAGACAAAAATATTTTAATTCTACATTTTGTAGACCTAGTGACCAGATTGAATCTTTCCACAATAATACTTAGAAAGGAGAAAATGGTCGATATAGACAAAATTATGGAGAAATGGATAGGACTTAGGTCACCAGCTAAGTCTCTGATTGATAATGGAGGGGAATTTGCAATGATGAGTTCAAAGACATGTGTGAAAACTTGAACATCATGGTCATGAATATTGCAGATGAAAATTTTTCAGCAAAGTACTCTGAAAGGAATCAAATGGAGACTGTACTCGGTCATCACAGCAAAATGATGTTATATCTAAAGAAGAGACAGAACAATTGTGATGCTTGATTGTCATGGCACTCAGACTTAACCAGATGTTAACTTTGATGCATTGGTAGTGCCCTAGAGAAGTTTTAAAGGGGATTAAAACGTTACAAAAAAAAGTAAATCTGAGGAAAGGCATACTTAAGACTTCATCCCTGGGTGACACAAAGAACATAAAAATAGTCAGTTTTAGCAATTCATCACATGCTAATCTTCTTAATAAGTATTAGAGTGCAGTTGGTTTCATAGTATTTCTTACGGGTGGAAGCTTGGAAAGCTGAGAAAATAAAAAGGGCTAATAATAGTACTTTAGCTGCTGAAACTCTGGCTTTTGTGGGGGCTGTGGATATGTGATTCTATTTGCCAAATATTTTAAGTGAGATTCTATAAAAGGGGCATACAAAGATTATCCATTGAATTTTACATATATTATTGTTCATTGTGGGATAATGCGACATTCAATGAAAAGTGTGAGAAAAGGTTGCTGATTGACCTTGCCAACTTGGACAAATACTGGAGAGAAAGGTAATCAGATGAGTGGATGCAAGTCATCAACTGTCCATTTTACAAAAATAAATGCATTTACAAAGAAATTGCTTGGGGTCCTAGAGGAAAGATGTCTCACACTGTAATGCTTCGTACAGAATACTAAGGTTTTGAAGTTGATTTGTTTTGAAATTTTGGCTGTGTATATTGACCCAGATCTTCTGATCAGTGGCAAAGCATATGTTTACATCACTGACCATGCTTCAAAACGCGGTTACCTTTTTACATTGGAGCAGTTGGGACTTCCTCTCACTGCTACAGCGCCAAGCACTCATCAAAGGAGCTCAGGAGGATTAGTGGTGAGGCACAGATGGGGGAAAGCCAATCTTTGTAGTCATTGGAGAAAGTCCAGCAACGTTCCAGTGTTCTGGTAGTTGCTGTGTTCAAGTGTTTACCAATGCTTACTGGTAATTTATCACTGTCGGCTGTCCCTTGATTCAAAGGTGACATCTACTCAGGGTTGCGAGTTTCTGCCACAAATCTTTAAGTGCCTGAACAGGCTGATTCTTGACTCACATCTTTTTGGGTGCATAGGGCAGGATGTCATCCCACAAGGTACTGGAATCCAGAATGCAGGATTTGCTTCCTTTTCTTTCCTTCTCTGCCACCTCTTTAACTCATCATTAAGGCATTGGGACACAAAGCATGATGCAGCTTGATGGACATGTTGTCGCCATTCTGAACAATTGGTAGCAAGCTTTTTTCAGTCATTAAGGTCAACACTGTTGTGCTTCAAAGAGGACTTCAAAGTGTCTTTGAAGCCTTTTCTTTGTCCTCCCTTGGAATATTAGACACTTGAGAGCTGAGAAAACAGGAACTGGCGGTGTTGGTGGTTTACATTCATCCAAACACAATATCCAGTTCATCGTAGTTGATTTTGTAGTTTTGCCTGAATGCTTGTGGAGCTGGCTTCAAGAAGGACACTAGTGTTTATTTGATGTCCTCCTATTGAATTTGGAGGATGCGACAGAGACATTGCTGATGGAATTTATCTCATGCTGTTAGGTGTCAATGATGCACAGTCCAAATCTCACTGCAGTACTGGAGTACAGTGTGGCACTAGGTGGAGTAGAGTGGTGCCGACAGCTATTCTGCACACTATGTTTGTGTTGAATTGCAGAGGCCTTTGTTGTCAAACACTCGCTGCCATAGTTTGTAGAAGGCTGAACTGGGCAGCTGACCTGGTGTTGGATCTCCTCATCAATGGTGACCTTTTGAGAGAGATAGCTGTTGAGGCATGGGAAGTGCCAAGCATATTCCAGAGTTTCTCCTTCAACATATATAGGATGTGGAATATTTGGCTGACCAGGTCTGGGTTGATATATATGAGATTTGTTTTGGCAACATTCAAGGACAGGTTCAGTTTCTTGTATGCAGAAATTAAGAGATCAAAATTTGTTTGCAAATGTAGTGCAGAGTGGTCAACAACACTGCAGTCATCTGCAAACTGTAGATCATGCACATCTATGGATGTTTAAAAGGGTTCATTCTGTGACAAAAGTATAATAATTTTCATAATTTTTTTTGGTTTATTGGTGAAATCAGTTTATGGGTCTATCTGAGTGATTTATTTACATTTGGAGTCAAGTAGTCTGCAAGCTTGAAATAATTAAAAGAGGCTAGGTGCTTGACATGCTAATGAGTAAACATGGATGCTGGCTTAGCATGCAAGGTGTGAAGGGAATTGGCATTTTTAGATAAATGAAGAGATTATTGGATTTCAAAGAGATCTTAGTCTGTTTATAACTAGCCAGATAAGCAAGGCTAAGGAGTGTTTTTATTTTTCCCAAAGATTACTGACAGTATTGGCAACATGAAAGTTATTATATTATGAGGGAGACACAGTTTCAAAGGCGTATGGAACAATAGAATTTACATATTAAAAAGAGAGAAGCATACCTAAAGGAGAATAAAAGGCTGTGTGTCAGAATACCATGTAAGATCTAACAGGAGTGTGGGGAAAAGCTTTAATGAAGCCTCCAGCCATTTGCACATAAATCTGCTGTATAACGAAACTGAAGTTGGGAAAAAACCATTTGGAGTTCCACTGTCAAGTGAGTATTGTGTTAACTTGTTGGTTCTGTTTTAAATCTAAAATCTATTTTGGACTGTTGCCTTAAAGGGGGTATAACTGGGAGTCAGTTTAGTTAGGAATGTTAGGAGTTATTATAGCAGTAAGTAATTGTAGTCTTTTGTATGTGGTTGAAATATTTTATTTTGTTAATAAGTATTTTAATTTATTTTTTTAAATCTCTAAAGGTCTTGGCGGACTTATTACTTCTGAATTCAGTGCACACATCTTCTCGTAATAAATACAAATTGCAATACCGTTGTGATAGCATAGCCAGGTTTCCCTTGTGGATTTGGTCTGCCTGGCACACATTATCTGCCATGTCATAACAATTCATTCAACTTTTAATTCTGACTTCCTTGCCACCTCTGCCCCCGGCTCTGCTCAAAACTCTCTCCCCCTGCTCTGCTTAACCTCATGCCTCTGCCTCAGCACTCAACTTCTCAGTTTCACCAATCTTGGAGAAGAGTCAGTGTGTTGGGGGTTGTTGGGGGGTGGGGGGTCGAGGAGTGAGCATATGCAGGGCTACTCAGGGTGGTGGGGGAGGGGGAAAGAGGGAAGAGGCTGTTGAGCAGAGCCATGGTTGATAGGGGTCTGAAGGAGGGGGTTGTGCAGAGCCAGTGATGCCAGAGGGGAACCAAGCAGAGTCCAAGGGGTTGTGCTAGCTGGGGTGGGGGCAGGGGTGTTGAGTGGAGCCCCAGCTGCTGGGGGGTTGGTGGATGGAGGGAGGTGTGTAGGGCCATTGGTCAGGGCTGAAGGGAGGGTGAGCAGAGCCGTGGCTGCTGTGGAGATAGGGGCGGAGGAGAGGGAAGCAGAGCCAGGGGTGCCTGGCTGTGGGAAAGGGAGAGCAGAGTCAGTGATGTCCAGATGGGAGAGGAGGTCTGAGCACAGTCAGGTAGTGCAGTGGGAGCGGGAGGGAGATTGAGCAGAGCTGGGGGCGCCAGGGTAGGGGATGAGCAGAGACAGGGATGCCCGAAGGGTTGGGGTGGGGTTGGTGAGCAGGTGCAAGGCTGCCAGATGGGAAGTGCTTGTGCCCCAGGGCAGTTAAGCTAGGGAGATGAGCAGAGTCAGGGATGCTGAAGTGTTTTGACACTTTTATAGATTTAAAGGGTTGTGCTGATGAAGCAAACTTTATGCCTGTTAGCAGCAGTCCTAACTAAGTCAGTATAAATAACTGACTGAGTACAAGGAAATAAGCCCAACTTTACGCACTGACCGTTCCTGCTGGGGCCGTCAGCACGGGCTCCCACGGAGCAATTTCTGGCAAACCACAAGTTACGGATTCAAGCGCAAGTCCACTCCCATTAAGTTGGGGTGCTGTTTTGGCCTTCATTAGTGGCAAATATTGGGACCAGAAGTTCTGGGCCACTAACTTTAAATTTTATTTAGTGTGAAAGGAGTTTGTTAGTTGTATATTAAGTGTATTTAATTATATGCAGGTAGTGGGTGTTAACTGGGGATTCACTTGTGCCCCATAAATGAAAACAGACTAAAATAGTAATTGTTGGATTAGGGGGTGAATGTTTGTAATGTGTAACTCTGTAAATAAATATTAAAGGGCGGTATTTTACAGCCTCTCCCACCGGCGGCCCCTCCCCTGAAGTCAATAGAGTTTTGAACAGCATTTTACGGCCCCGCCCCTGCTGTAACAGGGCCGTAAAACTCCACCCAAAGCGTGTAATGATTGGCTCCAGTTCTATCCTGCACCAGCTAGCTTTCGGGAATGGAGCACACCGTTGGTGGCCTTGCCTTCAGCCAAGGTCCTAAGCTCTGGAATTCCTCCCCAAACTCCTCTGCCACCGTATCTCTCATTTTTGCTTTCAGACATTGCTTAAAATTGACTTCCTTGACCAAGCATTTGGTCATCTGCCCTAACATCTCCTTGAGTGGCTCAGTGTTAAGTTTTTGCTTTATGACTTTCTAGTGAAGCACTTTTGAACAGTACATTAAAGATGATAGATAATTATAAATTATTATTATTGTTAAAGACATCAATGGATTTGAAAACAAATTTGAAAGTAAATAATGGAAAATAGTAGAATGCTTTGTTACAAATGAGGTTCAAAAGATTAACAACTTTTGGGACTGTGCCTTTAGTTTAGGATAATGTGACCTGTTCTGAAGTCTGCCTAACAACAGGCCCGGATTACGTGACTGTTAAAGATTAAAGACAGACCTCAGGTTGTTTTATTGGAAAGAAGGTATAACACATACACACTTGGAAACAATTGCAGCAGCATTTGTATTTATAGAGGAAAACTGCTAGTCTACCAAAGTTCCAGGAAGGTGTTGAGAATGTTAGGTTGTAAATAGTTATTTCTTAATCTGTCCATTTACTTCCGAGATATAAGAGAGTTGGGACCTCAAGAATAGCTAATCAGTAATTCTACCTGGATAGAAGGCTGGTATGATTCAAGCTGCCACAGAAATGGGAAGTGTTCCCAGGATAACCCTGATAACTCTCAGGCACAGGCATTCTCCCAGGATCTGAGAGAAAGGGAGCAGCTGGAGGCCGAAAGTCTCCATGATTCACCAAGCAGGAATGTGGGTGAGAACTCACGCTGGGATTGAAAATACCAAATTTGTGAGGATTTGAAATAAGGCTGGAAGATTTGCCTAGCTTGCGCAAGAGGGAGAATTGCTAGGAAAAACCTTGCCGTGGAAGAGAGTTCTGAGGTTGAAACAAAAGTTGCCTACAAAAATAGTGTTTAGTCAATAGTGCTTTTGGTCTGTTTGTTACAACTTTTTTTCAAAAAAGTTAATTTAAACACAATAAGAATGTTAAGTCAGGTGATATAGCTGTAGCATGTAGGGAACAGGTGGACACCAGTGTGATCCATGACAACCATATCTGCAGTAAGTGTCTTAAGGCTCTAAGAACTTTAGCTCAGAGTTCATGAGCTGGAGGCTAAGCTACGGACACTACAATGCATCAGGGAGGGGGAAAGTTACCTGGACACTTTGTTCCAGCAGGCAGGGTCTTGTGATTTGGTCAGTGGTCAGGCAAGCGAGGCAGGTAAGGGGATTGAGAAGGTAAAAGTGGAGGAATCTCAGCCCTTGCAATTACCCAACAGGTTCAAGGTACTTGCAGCTTGTATTGATGAGAGCGGGGGCTGCAGGGTGAATGAATGAATTGACCATGGCATCACGGTGCAGCAAGCCATTCAAATAGGGGAAGTAAATTGGAATGTATTGGTAGCAGAGGACAGTATTGCCAGGAGGATAGACACAGTACTGTGTAGTCGAGATCCTGAGTCCAGAAGGCTGTGTTGCCTGACCAGTGCCCGGATCCAGGTCATATGCTTGGGCCGGAGAGAGACTTGCAGTGGGAGTGGGAGGATCCAGTTGTCGTGATCCATTTGGGCACCAATGACATAGACAGAACCAGGAGAGAGGTTCTGCTTAAGAATTATGAGCAGCTAGGGGATAAATTAAAAAGCATAACCACAAAGGCAATAATCTCATATCACTACCTGTGCCGTCAGAAAATAGATGCAGGGTAAATGAGATTAAGAGGGTCGAATGCATGTTTCAAAGACTGGAGTGGGAGAAATAGGTTTCAACTCATGGAGCTTTGGCACCAGCACTGGAAAAAGTAGGAGCTGTATTGTTGGGTTAGTCTTCACCTGAAATATGCTGGAACTGGTGTTCTGGTGAGTAATATAACTAGGGCAATAGAGAGGGCTTTAAACTAAATAGCGGTGTAGTAGGGGTGGGGGCTGGGGTGGTGGTGGAGGGAGGGATAAAGTGATGGGAAATGTGGTAGATGAAAGGGAAAGGACAAAGTAGCCACATGGATGGTGATAACTAGGGTGTGGCGGGAAGGGATAGAGCATACAGATTTAAGAATACAGCAACAGATAAGGCCAGAGTAGGTGAAAAAGGTAAAAAGACAGAATGAAAGGCTCTATATCTGAATGCACATAGTATTCATAACAAAACAGATGAAATGACAGCTCAAATAAAAATAAACATGTATGACCTGATAGCCATTACAGCTCTGAAGAAGTCATACTGATTCAAAACGTTAACCCTGTTTTTCTCTTTCCACAGATGCTGCCAGTCCTGCTGAGTTTTTCCAGCATTTACTGTTTTTATTATCCATTACAGAGACATGACTGCAAGATGACTGAGGCTGGGATCTGAATATTCAAGGGTACTTAACGTTTTGGAAGGACAGGAAGCTAAGAAAAGTTGGTGGGTAGCTCTGTTAATTAAGGATGACATCAGTAAAATAGTGAGAGATGACTTTGGTTCTAAAGATCAAGATGTAGAATCAGTTTGAGTAGAGATAAGAAATATACAAGAAGAAATGGACTGGTCAGGTGGGCAGAGCAGTGGCAAATGGAATTCAACCCAGAAAAGTGTGAGGTAATGCACTTGGGGAGGGCTAATAAGGCAAGGGGTTACACTATGAATGGTAGGACCCTGCAAAGTGATGAAGATCAGAGGGACCTTAGTGTGCATATCCACAGATCCCTGAAGGTAGCAGAGTAGGTAGATAAGGTGGTTAAGAAGGCATATGGGATACTTGCCTTTATTAGCTGAGGCATAGAATACAAGAGCAGGAAGGTTATGTTGGAACTGTATAAAATGCTGGTTAGGCCACAACTGGAGTACTGTGTGCAGTTCTGGTCACCACATTATAAGAAGGAAAAGATTGCACTGGAGAGGGTGCAGAGGGGATTTACCAGGATGCTGCCTGGGCTGGAGGGTGTGAGCTATGAGGAAAGATTGGATAGGCTGGGGTTGTTTTCCTTGGAGCAGCGAAGGTTGAGAGGGTACCTGATAGAGGTGTATAAGATTATGAGGGGCATGGATAGGAGGAATAGGAAGGCACCTTTTCCATTAGTACAGGGGCCAATAACTAGGAGGTATAGATTTAAGTTAAGAAGTAGAAGGCTAAAGAGGGAGTCGAGGAGAATTTTTTTTACCCAGAGGGTGGTGGGAGTCTGAAACTCACTGCCTGAAAGGGTGGCTGAGTCAGAAACTCCCGTAGCATTTAAGAAGTATTTAGATACTCACTTGCATTGCCATAGCCTCCAGGGCTATAGGCCAAGTGCTGGAAAGTGGGGTTAGTGTAGTCAGATCTTTGTTGATCAGCAAGGACACGATGAGCCAAATGGCCTTCTTCTGTGCTGTAAATGTCTATATGTCTAAATAATTGGGGCTTGTAAGAAAGGTACTGCAATAATCATGGGTAATTTTAATCTACACATAGATTGGATGAATCAGATTGGTAAGGTAGTTTGGAAGATGAGTTCATAGAATATTTTCAAGACAATTTCTTAGAGCAGCATGTTCTAGAGCCAACCAGAGAGCATGCTACTCTTGATCTGATAACGTTCAATGAAACAGAATTAATTCATGACCTCATGGTGAAGGAGCAAGATTGGGTCTAAGACTTGTGTTTTAAATTTAAATAAATGCAATTAAAAGGGTATGAAGACAGAGCTGGCTAAGGCGAACTAGGAAATTAGGTTAAAGGGTAGGACAGTAGAGATGTAGTGGGGAAGATATTTCGTAACACTCAGAAAGATACATTTCAACGAGAAAGAAAGACTCTAGGAGACGGATGCACCACCTGTGGCAAACTAAGGAAGTTAAGGGCAGTATCAAAATCCTGGAACTCCCTTCCTAATAGCACTGTGCTTGTACCTCCACCATGTGGACTGCAGCAGTTTAAGATGGTGGCTCACCACCACCTTCTCAAGGGCAATTAGAGATGGATGATAACAAATGCTGTCCCAGACAACGATGCCCACATCTCATGAACAAGTACATTTTGAAAATGAAAAAAAAAAGATACAATTCTGCAAAGACCAGTGGTTGGTCAGAAGATTGGACAGAATTTAAAAACCAATGAAGAATGACTAAAAAAAAGAGGGAGAAATTAGAGTATGAGAGGAAGCTAGCTACAAATGTAAAAACTCTTACTATCTGTTTTTTTAAAATAAGTATTTAAAAAGGAAACGAGCAACTAAAGTGAGCTTTGGTCCTTGAGAGGATAAGAATGGGGAATTAAGATTGGGTGGAAGCATTTTGTGCCTATCTTTACTGTAAAAGACACAAATAACATACTGGGAATACTTGCAAATTAAGGGACGACAGGGAGGGAAGAGCTTAAAACAATTACAATCAACAGGGAAAGGGTACTGAGAAAACCATTAGGTCTAAAGGCTGATAAGTACCCTGGACCGAATGGCCTGCATTCTAAGGCCTTAAAAGAAGTGGCTGATGAAATAGTAGATGCATTTGTTGTAATTTTCCAAAATTCCCTAGATTCCGGAAAGGTCCCATCAGATTGGAAAATAGCAAATGTAACTCCTCTATTCATGAAAGGAGAGAGACAGAAAGCAAGAAATTGCAGGCCAGTTAGCCTAACATCTGTCATAGGAAAAATGCTATAATTTAATATTAAGAAGTTTATAGCAGGGCATTTAGAAAAACTTAATGCAACCAGGCAGAGTCAACATAGTTGTGTGAAAGGGAAATGTTTGACTAATTTATTAGAATTTTTTGAGGAAACAAGAAGCAAGGTGGATAAAGAGGAACATATGGATGTGGTGTACTTGGAACTCCAGAAGACATTTGATAAGGTGCCACATCAAAGGTTACTACACAAAATAAGAACCCATGGTATAGGGGTAACAAATTAGCATGAGTAGATGATAGGTTAGCTAATAGAGAGTAGGAATAAATGGGTCATTTTTTGGTTGGCAATCTCTTACTAATGGAGTGCCACAGGGTTCAGTGTTGGGGCCTCAACCATTTACAATCTATATCAATGACTTGGATGAAGGGGCCAAATGCATTGTTGCTAAATTTGCTGATGACTCAAAGATAATTAGGAGAGTAACTTGTGAAGAGGAGCTAAGGAGTCTGTAAAAGGATAGAGATAGGTTAAGAGATTGGGCACAAATTTGACAGATGGAGTCTAATGTGGTAGGAAGAATAGGGAAGCAGTGTACCGTTTAAATGGAGAGAGATTGCAAATCCTGGTGGTACAGAGTGATTTGGGTATCCTGGTACATGAATCACAGAAAGTTGATATGTAGGTACAGAAAGTGATTAGGAAGGCAAATGAAATGTTGTCATTTATTGCAAGGGAAATAGAGTATAAAAGTAGTGAAGTTTTACTGCAGTTGTACAAGGCATTGGTGAGGCCACATCTAAGTTCCATTTAGAGTTTTGGTCTTTTTATTTAAGGAAGGATATAATTGCATTAGAAGCAGTTCAGAGAAGGCTCACTTGATTGATTCCTGAGATGAAGGGGTCATCTTATGAGAAAAGGTTGAGCAGGTTCAACCTGTAGAACAAGAGGTGATCTTATTGAAAAATACAAGATCCTGAGGGGTCTTGACCAGGTGGATGCTAAGACGATGTTTCCCCTGTGGGGGAGACCAGAACTCAGGGATACAACCTAAAAATAAAGGGTCTCCCATTTAAGACAGAGATGAGAAGAATGTTTTTTGTCTCAGAGGGTCATTGGTCTGTAAATTCTCTTCTGTAGAGAGCAGCAGAAGCAGGGTCATTGAATATTTTTAAGACTAAGTTAGATAGATTCTTGATTGACAAGGGAGTCAAAGGATACAGGGGGTAGGCAGGAAAGTAGAGTTGAGGCCACAATCAGATCAGCCATGATCTTATCAAATGACAGACCAGGCTCAAGGTTCCCAAAGGCCTACTCCTTCGCCTAATTTGTATGTTTGTATATTACAGTAAAAGTTTTAAAATGTAAAATCTTCTCATGTAATCTTTTCAGCTTTCAGCTTTTTGAAAGAAATTCAAACTTGCAGTTAACAGTTTGTACAGAGATTGGAAGAACTTCTTAATGAGGAAGATGTCTTTAGTTATGAGTGAATTCTGTATTTTTTCCTCAGGATTAAATTAAAATAGATATTAAACTATATTAATCTGCAATAATGCTCTTTATATCACAGGTAAATGTGCACACACAAACCAGTTTTTTTTTTAAAAGTTATTAAGAAAAGCTATATTTATAGTTGTTCCAGAGTTAATAGTCATTTGCTGAACTACAACTCCTTGAACATTCACTTTGCTCTGGGGGAACTGTAGCTACTCTGTTGGTATCGCAGTCCATCTTTTTTCAATATTTCTGTGCTTTTGACATCCACTACTGATGATGTGACAGATTGACAAACAGATGTTATAGCTTATTATGGATTGTGATTATACTTAATTCAGGTTTTGCATTTGGTACCCTGCAGATTTAAATGGTCTAAATGGGGAGACAAAAGGTGTCAGGAAGATATAATAATGTTATTGGAATTTATAGTAAAATAGTGGTATCTGCAACTATATGAACATGGGAGGAGTTTAGGATGTAAGGTGTAAAAGGACATTTTAATTTTTAAATAAACAAGACTAGGTTGTTTTCAGAGGGGTGAAATGTGCCCCTAACCAGGTGAAGTTCAGAAATAGTGGCCAGAATTTTCCCGTTGGCGTGCGGGGGTGGGCCCCGCATGCCCACGCGTAGAATGATGCGCGGTGACATTGGGCGAGCGTGCCGATGTCACCACGCGCCATCGCAATGTTTCATTGGGCGGGCGCATGATGATATCCGATGCGCGCCCGCCATTAATTAACGGGCCACTTAAGGCCCTTGAGGCGCCAATCGACGGCGATTTTTCGGTGCCCGTGGATCTTCAGGTCAGCGCACGGGCACAATCGGCAGGTGGGTAGGACACATTTGTGTGAACCTCATCCATGGGCGGGATATAAGGGCTCATTGGAGTCACCAGTGTGCTCTGTCAAATATTGTTTTTTTCAAAGTTACTGATACTTGCCTGTGTGATCTACAATACTTCAAAACACATACCAGCTGCGTGGTCTGGACTCACAACCTTCAGATCAGCACTCTGCAGTGAGGAATCTTTTTTCGGCCTGCAGGTTTCAGGAAGCCTTCCCTTAGCCTGGGGATGGGAGTTGAACTCTCTACTGGAGGCACCTCCTCTGAGGAGGAAGGGAGGGCTAGAATGGGGAGGAGGCCAGGAGTGTACATTCAGCCTCCCAGGGAGCCACCTTTGGGAGGACAGGCACAGGCACAAGGGGCACAGGGCCAAAAGATAGTTGAAGGTGGAAGGGGTCGCAGAAGACACCACTATCTTGCTGCCAGGGTATACAGGCAGTGAAGCAGCTACCTCAATATATCTGAGGTGCAGTGCAGAAAGAGGCTTTGTCTCTCAAGGGAGACAGTCAACTATATCTGTCAGATGATTGGGCCTGAGATCTCCGTGAACTGTGTGGGTGGACACCCCATGCCAGTGGCTCTGAAGGTCACGGCTTCCCTCAACTTCTATGCCTCTGGCTCCTTCCAGGAGTCGGTGGGTGATCTTTGTGGTATCTCCCAATCAGCTGTCCACACTTGTTCAGGCGTGCATTGACCTTCATCCACTACTGTTGGGACCAGGCCAGCTAGATACAGCGAGCCAGAGGCTTTGCGACCATTGCTGACTTCCCCCCCATCCAGGGTGCAATTGACTGCACACTTGTGGCCATCAAGGCACCAGCGGGTGAGCCCAGTGCCTTCGTTAACAGGAAGGGCTTCCAATCCATGAATGTGCAGATAGTGTGTGATCGCAGGATGATGATTCTACAAGTCTGTGCAAGGTACCCAGGCAGCTCCCACAACACCTACATCCTCAGACACTCCCAGGTGCCGGGGCTCTTCATTGCTCCAGCCCGGCTTGATGGATGGCTGCTGGGTGACAAGGGCTATCCCCTCAGAAGGTGGCTCATGACGCTTTTCCGCCATCCAAGAACAGAAGCTGAGCAGCGGTACAATAGGAGCCACAGCACCACAAGGGCAGTGGTGGAGAGACCACTGGTCTTCTCAAGGTGCGCTTCCGATGCCTGGACTGCTCAGGGGGCGCACTCCAGTAGCCCCCAGATCGTGTGTCGGTGATAGTGGTTGCATGCTGCACTCTCCACAATCTTACGCTGGAAATGGGGGATGCTGTGGATGATGAAGATGTAGACGCAGTGGCTGCGGCTGCGCACGATGACTCCAGCAGTGAGACCGAGGATGAGCATCCACTTGGAAATACTAAGCAGGTAGACGTTGACCCGGGCATCCTCCAGGGAGGCAGGGCTTTAATCCAACAAACCTTCAGCTAGCACACCACTTATGGACCTCCAGGACAAGCCTGGGCTGTAGGCTCCATACTCAATACCTAAGTGCAAAATCTGCCTGGATAGGAACATTAAGGGCCTTGTTAATAAAGCTGATTGCCCCACAAATCACTCATAACATTATTGGAAACCATCCACCTGCAGTATAAAAGAGGCACCCTCAGCCATGGTGACATGTCTGAATTTAATATTACAACCAAAGGAACTTAAGAAAACAAAATTACAAAGGTGTTAAAAATCATAAAGACCTCATTGAGGGCAACACAAAAGCACCAGTGATAAACCCGTGGTGTGCCTAAGGTGCCTTATGTTTACGTTTTTGGGTGCTACGTCTTGGTGCTGCCCCATCGCTGGCAGTGGCATCTGAGCCAAATTGGTCACTGTGCTGTCCTGTTGGCCTCGATGACCTTGGCAGTCGTCCTCTGGTCTGTGGAGCCTGTGCTGGCCCCACTTGGGAGGGAGCTGCCAGTTCCACAGCTGGCACCTCCCTAGTCGTTGCAGCCTCACCGGATGCAATGGTCACTGGCAGAGGGGCGGAGGAGCTGCTGCCCTCATCCGTTGTGCCCTGAGAGGAGCCCGCAGAGATGACAGGCAGCTGCTGCGCCGACGTGAGGTCGCCTCGGACCTCCCTGCTCACCGTGGATGGATAGGCACCGAGCTGGGAAACTTGGTGCCCAGACCATCTCCCATACTGGCACTGACTGCTGAGGTCAATGCTGATGTGAGGGCTTGCTGGTCTGAGTGCATCCCCAAGAAGCCCTGATTGGTCTCCTGGAGGAGGCTCTCCACGAGAATCGCCACTCTCTCCATGGAGGACGCATGGCGCTTGGCCATGAGGCTCATTGCTTCGGCAATAATCTGCGTAGACTCCTCCACTGTGGACACCAAGCCAAGCATAGCCTCATGTATCTCCACCAGATGCTCCCGCACACCCTGCCACATTTCTTGCATTTGCTGCATTGCGGACGACTCCAGAGGCACATCATCAGGCACCGACTGAGCATGTGCCTGGTCCCCTGCAGTCCTCCGACTGCTGGCGCCATGGGCACTCTCTGTCTCTGCCCGCTCTTCCAGCGACTGTGAAGTGCCCTAACCGCTGTGCCCTGGGACACTAGCCGATGCTCTAATTCCCACAGAGGTGCTAGTATCTGCACTGGTTCCTGCCTGGCAGAGATGGTGGGATGCTGGTGAGACTTTAGGACCCTCAGGTGTAAGAGGGGGCCTCTGCTGCTCCTCCTCCTGGCTCTGCTCCACTGATGCTGAAAGGAAGAACAAGGACATTGGATCAGTTAGCTTGGAGACAATGTCAATGTGCATCCCTGTCCCTCAGATCATTATGCACTCAACTTTCCATAAGCAATGGTCAAGCAATGTTGCAAACTTCAATCACAGAACATTTAGCACTGCTATGGCTGTTGGGAGAACAATGGTTACCTCACTGCTGGGCATACATACCTGCCTGTGGCACCCCAGCCTCACCGACACTGCTGGACCTGGGCGCATGGTGCCTCTCCAAATCTAGGGCCTCCTGCTCGAAATGGCTGAGAATCGCCAACTGGGCTGGCACTCCGCCAGCCCTCACCTGCTCGGTGGCATTATGTTCATCCTTCTCCTGAAAAAAGAGAGAAGAGCATTGATTGGTGCTACTTGCACCTGGACTCTCTTCGCGGATGGCCCACCCCAACCAGAATGGGACATTGCAGGGCTCCAGTGCCTCCTCACCCCACTGCTGGCGATCACTCTCACAAAGTGCCCCCCCCAAGCCCCAACCTCCTTGGCCAAATGCTGCCTACATCACATTAGGCACCACATGATCTAACCTTCATAGCAAGGAGGCGCAAGCACGAGAAGCGCAGAGGACAGCAGATCGATTGATGTCATGCCACCTTGAAGCTCCCCTCCCAGCATGTCATCACCCTGACTTTGACATGTCCTGGAGTTCCAGCACTGTGCCTAGGTGCAGCTCCTCCAGGTTGCCCCCAAAACAGTAATGCAGCACTCAGTGTACCGCATGCTGCGGGTGTAGAACCCATCTCTTCACCACCCTCTCAGGATGACCTCAGCATGGGCAATATCTGCTGGCTCACCCAGTGAAGGACACATGCCGTCACTACGCTCAGACATGTGGGGGTGGGGGTTAGGTGTGGGGCTGGGCACCAGTGGGGAAAGCCTACTTGCTGGGTTAAGTGACCAATGTCAACATGGTACTCACCCTTCCCAAGCGCGACAGGTCATTGAATCGCTTGCGACACTAGATCCAGGTGCGTCGCACCATGTCACGGGAGCTCATGATCTCAAACACCTCCTCCAAGGCACGTTTGGTCATATGGGGGGCCTCCTCGTCCTGTCCTGGGGTACAAGCACCTCCCACCATGCTGCCACCTCCTCAAGGGCAGCAAGGCAATCATCAGAAAACACGAGAGGCACAGTGCTGCCCTGCCCTACCTTCCTGCCTTGCCTGCTCACCAGCAGCGCTCTGGGGAGCCTTTCTACTGGCCACAATTCACAGCCTATGAAAGGCTGCAGCAGCTTTGTAAAACAGGCTGTCGGGTCACCATTGGACCCAGCGGTCATTGCAGGCCCGCCACCCACCGCCCGCCCACTCCCACTCCCACTGTCCTCGGGAGCCAATATTCACACTGGGTGGGTCTTAATTGGTCCACCCATGTAAAATGGCGGCGTGGACCCAATCACAGACGGCAATCGAGTCCGCGCCTGCCCACGCCCGCTCCTGCACTGCTCGCCCGACAGGCAGAAAATCCTGCCCAGTGTGTTTATTATTCCCGAAAAATACTGGTAAAATTGGTACTATGATAACTTTTTATGATGAGGGAGGTAAAGTTCAAAGACATTGTGAAATAATGGGAATTTGTATTCAAAGGGGAAATACTTGTAAAGGAGAGAAGGCTGTATGCAAAGGCAGGCATTTCAAGATCTAACAGGTGTGAAAAGCCTTCAGCATCTATGCCTCAAGCTGCTGTCTACAACAAATTAAAGTTAAGAAAAGTCACTTTGAATTGGATTGTTCAGGGTATCTGGGTCTTTTAAAATCTATGGACAGAATCTACAGCTCAGCGAGCGGGGACGGGGCCCACTCGCTGAGGCGTAAAATGACACACGGTGACGTCGGGCGTGCATCCAGACGTCGCCACACTTCATTCAGATTTTCAGTTTGGTGGGCGCGCACCCGAGTTGGCTGCGTGCCGGCTGAACTGTCAAAGGCCTATTAAGGCCAGTTAACTATCAATTAAAACAATAAACTGAGCTGCCCATGCAACCTTAAGGTTGCCGGGCAGGCGAAGATCCCAGGTGGCCTTCGCATTTAGCATGGAACCTCATCCACGGGAGGGATGAGGTTTCATGAAGTCTTTTAAAGGTTTGAAAAAAATTTTCATAAAATTCATAGACATGTCCCAGCTCATGTGACAGTTTCACATGAGGGGACATGTCCTAGAAAAATATTATTTCCTTTAATAAAATTTTTAAAACTTAATCTAACCTCCGTGAGGCAGCTGTGCCTCAGGATAATTTCTGTGCTCTTTCGCGCACATTCGCTTGGCGCAGGCCCCGACTCAGGCAACTCCACCCGCCTGCACAGGTAGCACTCAGCGCTTCCAGCTGGGCATCATGCTGGGAGGGCCTTAACTGAGTGGGCGGGCGGTGGGTGGCGGGCCTGCAATGATGTCCATGTAACATGGTGGTACCCAGCTAATTGTGGGCGGCGATCGGCTGCGCGCATGCCTGCGCCCGCTCCCGCACAACACCACCACCTCCTGACAGGGAGAAAATTCTCCCCTATGTGTCTTATTGTTGCCTTAACGAAAGTGTAACTGGGTGTCAGATTACTTAGGGGATTTAGAGGTTATTATAGTTGTACTTTGTAGAAATATGTATGTGCTTAAAATTATTTCTCTTAATAATAATGTTTAATCTAGTTTTGTAAAAACCTATAAGGTTCAGTGGTCTTATTGCTACTGAATTCAAAGCCTGCACCTTGAAACATACAAATTGCAATAATAGTTGTGGCACTTGTCTCAAGTTTCCCTCTGGGATTTGAATAACTCAGCATTTACCATTGGTTGTGTCATAGCACAAGGGAAATACATAAAACAAGGTAGCAGGGACTTGGAAGAGCCTTCTAAAATGAACAGGTTTCAGCAGAGCAGGCACTCATTGGGTCACAATGGACAGGAATGACTCTGAGGCAGAACAAGTACTTTGCTAAAATCCATGTATGTCTTCCACCCAGAATAATGTAAAAGCAGCCTGAAGAATGGAAATTATTCACTTTTTTCTTTGTTATTGACGTTTTTATTTCATATTTATGTAGACTAGTACATACAGTAAGCCATGCTTGTATAGAAAACCAGAAATATTGTACAATACACCGATCAGTCGTGCTTTACCTATCGTAATTTTAACCCAAACCTTAATGCATTTCTTTAGCCACATAAACCAGTCTCATACTTGCGAAATATTTCATAAAATAAAATTATACATTATTTTGCCTTGCAAATGATCTGATAGTATTACTTGTCCACATCAAACTTCTCATTTTCTATTGTTTACGAAGATAATTGATTAGAACATAGGAATTGTTCTCCTTCAGTTGTCCCATCTCTTTCTTGGTTTTCTAGAGTTCTACTTTCCATCCCCAGAAATTATTAAAGCACTTTATATTGCGTTTCACACGAGCTGCATTTTTTCTCCAGTGACAGTATTGATCAAGTCATCCATCTACTCCTCCGCTTCAGTCACTATTTTCCTAGCATTTTATTAATATTCAAAGCTACACCAACACAAGGCCGCTTTCATTTTACTTAAAATCGTCGGGAAAATACCAATACATTTTCTCAACCAAGGTTGCGCAAAACCTTTCCGGAAATTATTGAGACTAAAGCCAACAAAGAAATGTGATATCAGTCAGTGCTGGCAAGTTTCAGCAGTACAGCAAACTCTATTCAGAACTTAAAATGCAAAACTGAAAGCGCAGGAAAAGGCGAAAGGGGGCAAGGAGAGAAGGGAATACCAATCCGAAGCAAGACAAATACAAAACTTGCACTTGTGAAAGATATTTGGGATCACCATAAATGTCCAGCAATGAATGGCAAGGAAATAAGCAATTATAATAATATGTGCTGTCGCCTCCACGCCCCGGGGTTACAATGCGGGGTGCAATGTATCAGCTGTAGAATTCTTTTCAGACGGAAGGTGCAAATCTTAATTGATTCGTCCTTCCACCTAAATTTTTTTTAAAAAAAGGATTCGACCTGCACATTTCAAATCGATGCAGCGAATTGAAGGGCATAGATGTTACATACCTCGCAAAGTTGAGAAACAATTTTAAATTGTCACTGTGGTGTCCTGTTGGTTGAAGCACAGTTGTCTTCGGTTGCGGGACTTGGAGCTTGGCAGCAAGGCGCTCCTATTGCTGGAGCTGCCGGCCGGCCGCGCAAGCTCGGCTCGCGAGTGCTCGGGACCCAGCGCGCGCCCGCCCGCCCGCGCACAGGTGCTGCCCAGTAGCGACATTCACGCGCTCCTTCCCAAACAATCTGCTGCCAGTGTAGGCACTTCTTTCTTCCCACCTTCATTTCCTCCATCCTTCTAGAATTCAGTCAGCAACTAAACCAGAAATAATAGGAAATCATGGACGTCAAGAGAGTGGAAAGCGTTTCTGCCAAACTGGAAGAAAGCTCGAGTGGCAGTGGCGGTAGGAAAGCGTGTTTTTTTAATGTGTGCCACTCACGTTCGACCGCTTTCTGCATGGAATTGTTTATAAGAATTTGCATGAGGGGGACATGCCAGAAATGTTAAATGTTTTGCTGCTGACAAACAAGAACCTGTGGCTGTTGCACAGGGTGCTTTATGTACTTTTGCCTTTCCAGTCAAATAACTGCAGTTGGGGTTTTGAGGGATCTGTTTTGAATTGGTGCTCTTATTTGACAGAACGTTTTCATTTAGGAACTGAAGATTCAGTCTTAATATAATTATTTTGTGCACCTACATGCGACCATATGGTGAACTTTTTTCCCCCGAATCAAAATGGTAAATGCTGCTTTAAGATTTGTTCTGATTTTAAATAAATGTTCCCTTGTTCTGTGGGGGTGATTATTACTTCTGGTTGGTTTTTCGAAACCTGAAATGTTTGAGTTTAATACTTTGTTTAATGTTTTAGAAGTTTAATTTCCTTAATAGTCCCTGTTTGAAACAGTAAGATATCCGCGGCGTGCGCTGCACGACTTTGGTGTGACTTCCCTGCTTCCTCAGTAACGCGTATAAATCTTTAGGAGTAACACACCAACTTGTACTGTGTGTCGTGAAACATTGTAAACAAGTATCAAATGATATTTTAAGTATGGTTTCTAGTCAAATAGAGATCGGTGAAAACAGAATTCACTTAAAATCCTAAGCGAATCTCTGCCTGGTCGTGTATTGAAAACTGTTCTCCCTCTTCCACTGTACCCCCCCCCCCCCCAAAAAGAATTGATAATTAGTGGGAAATTGTTGAATAAACACGACTGTAGAAGTGAGCCATGCTATCCTAGACAAATGTCTGCGTGTTTCAGATTATTTTAACCTAGCAGCACAGGACCCTGAATACTTGACAAGAACAAAATATAATTTTAGCTATCAATTTGTAAATGACCAGTTACAAGTTACCTTCTTCTTCTCCTCCCCGCTTTCTGCATCGGAACTTCAATATCACCCTTGTTTATGGATAGTTTATGTGTTCCCGCTGATCCAGAATTTTGCATTGACAGCGCGCAATGGTGTAAATAACTGAGTTCTAAATATAACCTCATAATGTACCAAGATTAACTTGCTATTGTATACTCTTATTCTTAAAGTAGAATTTTGTGGTCTATATATTGAATTAAGGTGTTTCATCTCGTCCAGTCAAAGCACACAAGATTGTTAGCAAGCTGTGAAGCTTATTAGCAGTTTGTTACCATATTTGTGCAATGATCGAGTACTTGACAATTATTATGTAAGAATCATGCAATTGTTTCTTTGGCATAAACATTGTTACAGATCTGTTACAGCTCTATATATTGATCTATTTTTCTAGCATTCTTGTATAATATTTTTTTCTGCTATGTAGTAGGTTCTTAGCTACCCAGTTATCTACATGTCCCAAACACTGCAAGACTAAATTGGCTAAAGGCAACTGTCCTCTCCATTAACTTTAGTAAGGTAGCAGGCCTGAGTGTAAAGTTTGTGTTCAGCACTACTCAAAGATTATTTTACTCTCCAAAAAAGGGTTAAAATGCCCATGAAAAGTGGAATAAAACATATTTGTACTTGCTGAGATAAAAACAGAAAGTGCTGGAAAAACTCAGCATCCGTGGAGAGAGAAACAGAGTTAACATCTCAAGTCCAATATGATTCCTCTTCGGAACCTTCAGAAGTTGCCATGAATAATGAACTGTCAAATTAGTACATTTTGTGCCAGGTCAGACTAGGAATTATTCAATGTAATGCATGCTGAGGTTGGGCATGTGCCCATCTCCCCACCCTCCCACCAGCAAAATAAAAACTGCTCACCCTGTGGTTACACAAAGGGATTTTTCAATATTTCTCTGGTTAAGTAGTTTAGGTGCTTGAAAAATATTTAGGGGCCATTATTGCTGATTCACCATAATTAGTAGCTTATCATTCCTACTAACAAAATCATATTGTGGAACTGTATATGTCATGATTCTATCATTTTGATGGAGTTGTTAAATATTTTGAAAACAAGCCATTTCTTCATTTTGATTAAAATAGGGAAACCTAGCTCTTAGTGTTTTCTTTACTCAAAATTGTGTTTTCTTTACTCAATTGTGTACCTAGCATACTTCTAACCTTGGTGTCTCATGCTATTGTTTTTAAAGGGCTTCTAATGATCATTCACTCAATTTCAAAAGCAGAATTCTCATCTTGGCTTTAGTCAACTGCAATTCATGCCCTGATATTTCCATTGTTCCATTTCCAATTTCTCTCTGCTATTACAATATGTAAGGCTATAATTAGTATTATGCATGTTGCATTTCTTTCCCCAGCTGCTTCTGGTTCCCTTCCATCTGCGAGACACCATATGGCCTCCTTTGAGAAGTTCACTACCTGCTTTCCTGACCAATGATAATGACAGTGTTACTGGCTGTTGGAAGCTCTAGTGAGGCAAGTGATTAGTATCTTATTGTTGCCAGCAGGTGAAGCCACTGATCTGAAAAAAAGTTATGCTGCAAACAGGAATGTCAAATATTAGTTATTTTAATGTGTGCATGAAATGAAGAAATGGCTTATTTTCAACATATTTAACAACTCCATCAAAATGATAGCATCACGTGGCTTTGACATACATATAGTTCCTCAAGATGTGATTTTGTTAGAAGCAATGAAAAACTACCAGTCGATTACGGTGCATCAGCAATAAAGGCCCTTTAATATTTTTCAAGCACTTAAACTACTTGACCAGAGAAACATAGAATCTTTATACTGATACCTGCTATCTTACTAAAGTTAACAAAGAGGAAAGTCACCTTTGACCAATTTAGTGTTGCAGTGATCGGGTATATAGATAATTGGGCAGTCATGAACTTACAATGGAATGGGAAAAAAAATGATATTATACAAGAATGCTGGAAAAATAGATCAACGTGTAGAGCTGTGACATTCATAGCTCTAACATTTGAGCACTTCACCTCAACATAAATTATCGCCTTCACCTTGTTTATTCCCAAACTAAGAAACTATCTTGTTGCAACATTTTTTGCAAAATTTACCAGTAGCTTAACAAGTCATTTTTTGACTAATCTATAATTTACACTGATTTCAGCATTCCAAAGATAGCTTTTAAGCGCTGTGCTGCAACTCTAAAATCACTTTTATTTTTAACCTAATTTCCACTAACTTTAATTTTGTGATCAATAACATCTAACAGCGATAGTAATAGTACTTTGACATTACAGATTTCTGGTTACGAAGGTCTAGCACCTTGAGTTAAAGTTCTGATGGTAAATGCCTTTCCTGTATTTTAATTGCGTATTGGTTGAGTGACTGCCCTTTTCTGGTGAATCTGAAAGGTTCACATTTTTCTTGAATTCATGTTGGAATTTATACTCTATTTTGAAATATTGTACTATTAATATGCTGCAATATTTGTTTTTTTCTCATCAATATTTAATTATAAATTAATAGATTAACAAGCCAGGGGGGAAAGTGATTATGGTAAAGGAGATGTTGTAAGAATGCAAGAGAAATAAAAACATTTTCATGAAATTTAATCTATTCAGTTATACATTTGTATATTTTGTTTTATTTGTCTCCTTTTATTGTAGTATGCCTTATGTGGTGGATTAGTTAGCACAGTGAGTTAAAAGATTATGGTAAAGACAGGATTGTTCTCCCTTTACAACAGAGATCATTTAGTGGAGATTTTAATGTGTTCAAAATTATGAAGTGTTTTGATAGTTTCTCCCCATTTTCTCTAACTACTGACAGGAGAGTCAACTACTAGAGGCTATCAATTTAAGATTTTTTTTACTTGGTGCGTTATGATCTGGAATTCACTGTCCAAAAGGTTGGGAGAGGCAGAATTAATAGTAGCCTTGGATACATACTTAAAGATAAAAATGTAGGACTATGGGGAAAGAGCAGGGTAGGTGGACTCCGTGCCTCAGAGGTGGCATAGGCATGATTTGCTGAACGACCTCCTCCTGTGCTGTATCATTCTATAATTTTGCGTTATGGCACAGCTGATGGTAAATGCTGAGTTGTTCAAATCCCAAAGGGAAACTTGAAGCAACTGCCACAACTTGTACAATTTGTATAAATTTCAAGATGCGTGCCTTGAATTCAGTAGTAATAAGGCTACCAAGTCATATCGGTTTTTATAAACATAGATTAAGCATTTATTAATAAGAGAAATGGTTTTAAGCACATACATATGTCTACAAATTACTAACATAATAACTTCTAAATCTTCTAATTAATCTGACTCCCAGCTGCACTTTCATTGAGGCAACAGTAAGACACACAGATTTTAAAAGACCCAGGCCAGGTGACACACAATACCCTGAACCAGTTGAATTCAAAGTGAGTTTCCTTAACTTCAGTTCTTTGAAGACAGCAGCTTGAGGCATAGATGCTGAAGGCTTTTCACGCTTGTTAGGTCTTAAAATGCCTACGCTTACACACAACTTTCGCTCCTTTATACGTATAATCCGCTTTGAATGCAAGTTCCCATGGGGGGGGGAGGGGGGGGAGAGGGGAGAGGGGGGGGGAGGGGGGGGAGGCGGGGGGAGAGGGGGGGGAGAGGGGGGTGGGGGGGGGGGGGGAAGGGGGGGAGGGGGGGGGGGGAGAGGGGAGGGGGGGTAGGGGGGGAGAGGGGAGGGGGGGTAGGGGGGGAGGGGGGGTAGGGGGGGAGGGGGGGTAGGGGGGGAGGGGGGGTAGGGGGGGAGGGGGGGTGGGGGGGGTGGGGTGAGGGGGGGAGGGGGGGGTGGGGGAGGGGAGGGGTGAGGGGGGGGGAGGGGGGGGTGGGGGAGGGGAGGGGGGAGGAGGGGGGAGGGGTGGGGGAGGAGGGGGGGAGGAGGGAGGGAGGGGTGGGGGAGGGGGGGAGGGGGGAGGGGTGGGGGAGGAGGGGGGGAGGGGTGGGGGAGGAGGGGGGGAGGAGGGAGGGAGGGGTGGGGGAGGGGGGGAGGGGGGAGGGGTGGGGGGGTGGGGGAGGGGGGGGGGGGAGGGGTGGGGGAGGGGGGGGGTGGGGGGAGGGGGGGGGTGGGTGGGGGGAGGGGGGGGTGGGGGGTGGGGGGGGAGGTGGGGGGTGGAGGGGGGGTGGGGGTGAGTGGGGGGGGAGGGAGGGAGAGGGGGGGTGGGGGAGGTGGAGGGGGGGGTGGGGGGGGGAGGTGGAGGGGGGGTGGGGGGGTGGAGTGGAGGTGGAGGGGGGGTGGGGGGGGGAGGGGGGTGGGGGGTGGGGGGTGGAGGGGGGGTGGGGGGGGGAGGGGGGTGGGGGGTGGGGGGTGGAGGGGGGGAGGGGGTGGGGAGGGGGGGAGGGGAGGGGGGGGAGGGGGGGAGGGGAGGGGGAGGGGGGAGGGGGTGGGGGGAGGGGGTGGGGAGGGGGGGTGGGGAGGGGGGGGGAGGGGAGGGAGGGGAGGTGGGGGGGGTGTGGGAGGGGGAGGGGGGGAGGGGAGGGGGGTGGGGGGTGGAGGGGTGGAGGGGGGAGGGGGGGGAGGGGGAGGGGGAGGGGGAGGGGCCCACTCACCGACGCGTAAAATGACAGGAACCCCGACGTCATCCCACCCCATTTAAATTTTCAGGAAGGTGGGCCCGCATCAAAATCAGCTGCGGGCCCACCCACTTGTCAATGGCCAATTGAGGCCATTGACAGGATCATTAAAACAATTAAAGGACCTGCCCGTCCAACCTTAAGGTTGGTGGGTAGGCCAGGAGCCCTGTCAGGGAATAGAAAAAACAGGAAACCTCATCCACCGGCGGGATGAGGTTTCATGTAGGGATTTAAAAAGTTTAATGAAGTTTTAGTGTAAATTGTGAACATGTCCCATCTCATGAACATTGTCACATGAGGGGGACATGTTAAGGATTTTCTTTTTCTATTTTTAATGTTTTTAGAACTGTCAGCGATCTCCCTGAGGCAGCACCTAGCCTCAGGAAGATGTGCGCTCTTTTGTGCGCATGCGCGAAAGAGCGCACTCTTGCTTTTGGGGAATCCCCCCTGCCCACACAGGAAGCACATAGCGTTTCCCGTCGGATGTCACGCTGGGTGGGCATTAATTGGCCCGCCACGTAAAATGGCAGCGGGGCCCGCTTCTCTGGCAGGGATCAGCTCACCACCCACCGGAGATTGGGTCGGGCCCACCTGCCCGCCCGCCCAGAAGGCAGAAAATTCTGCCCATTGTTTCACTATGTCTTCAGATTTTACCTTTCTGATAATAAACATTTCCCATAGTGCAAATTTTACCAGTAATCTTTGGGAAAAATAAACACACAGTTTCTGAACTTTACCTGGTTGGGTGACACATTTCACCCCTCCTTTGAAAGCAATCTAGTCTGGTTTATTTAAAAATGCAAATGTCCTTTTACACCTTACATTCTAAACTTCCCCCATGTTTACATCAACGCCTTCAGACCAGCTGCCTTTAGTCCAATTATGTCTCAAATGCATGCACACACACAGAGACACACACACATAGACACAGATACCACTATTTTACAATAAATTCTAATAACATTGAGAATTATTATATCTTCCTAACAATGTCATTAATGACTAATACCTTAAATGTCATACAGTTTGCTTATTGTATAGAATTAACCTAGTAATAAGGTATTCATTATTTACCTTCTGTTTTGTTCTATCCTTAACTACTAAAAACTTTTGAGCTACTTAGGGAGTTGTAACTGAGGTTATTACCCTTTGCCTTCCTCACAGTTTTTATCTTTTGGCATAGGAGTTCCACTTTCCATTTGCAATAAAGTGGAGGGCCCTCACTGGACATTAATCCAGTATTCAGAGCTTCAGATGTGCGAAAACAGCCACTGAGCTAGTGGCCACTCTGTCCAGATGCAAGTATCCCACAGCATGTTAGCCCCATACTTGGAGCACAAATTTGAGTATGCACTCACCAGAGCTGTCTACAGTGTAGCACAAAAGCTTCTGCTTCAGAGACGAGAATGCTACCATTAAGTCAAAAGGCTCATTCCTTTTTATATGGAAGAGACTGGTATTTATTTAAAATAATTGAATGTTTGTATCTTTGCTTTAATGGAATTATTACAAAGTTTGCAGATGCTTCACTTTTCAAATGTTATGTGAACCTCTCATTTTTCTCCAGACACGACTGGTTAACATTTTGAAAGAATATATTATTAAATTCCAATTATTATTTTTGGCCAAGTCTTGTTATTTTTGCAAGTGTGCTGGTTCAACGTAGCAAAGAAATTTGAACGCATACCTAAATTGGTATTGCCTTTGTTGTTCGTTCATTCTTCCTTGCACAATTTTCATGAATGTTTCTGTGCTCCCATCAGTCAGCAGTGATCTTATGATGCATATTTTTTGTTTGTTAGCTCCAATTGCAGACTGAATTTTTATCACTTCCAAAAAACCTAACTCTCCTAGATGTGCAGAAATAGAAATGTTGATGAGAACTAAATACTTAATTTTAGTATCAAGTATATAATGTGGAAGCTATGTAGTCCAAATATTTAATCTGGTAGTTAATTTTACATAAGTTAACCTAAAATGTACAATTTACCTAAAATTGAGGTGATTTCCTTGCATTGGATGTTGCAAAGTGATCCCTAGCTTTGACGGATTCCTTACTCATTTGCATTTTAGTAACAAACTTCAATACACTTCGATCAATATTTTCTGTTTTCTTTTCCACATAAATATATAAACAATGGATAAATGTAGTATGGGATAAGTCACAATGGCTGCAATCTGATTTTCATTCATCATCCTGCAGAGCTCTTCATGGGCATTGGGCTCAGGTATCAAAGTAACAAAGGATGATGTAACAGTCTTGGGCATTGGCCTTAAGGAGGGGTTCTCTGAGAAAAATATTCCATTCCAAATGGCTTCACTTAAAATAAATCTCCAAGTTCCTAGCCACTACAGAGTATTAATTCAGCATTCATCGAACAATTTCTCAAAATGGGAGTTGTAATGAATTCGGGCTGGAGATAAACCTGTCACAGGTCATCATCATTGACTGTCCCTTGATTTGAGGATGACGTCTACTCAGGGTCATGAGTTTCTGTCATGGATCTTCATGTGACTGAACAGGCCAATACTTGACCCACAGATCTTTGGGCACATGCGGCAGGAAGCCCCATGATATATTGGGGGATCCGGAGTGCAGGATTTGCTTCCTTTTCTTTCCTTCTCTCCACCACTCTGTCTCATCATTAAGGCATTTAGACACTAAGCATGGTGCAGCTTGATGGACAAGTTGTCACCATTTTGAATAATTGGTAGCAAGTTCCTCCCAGTCATTAATGTCAATGCCTGTAAGCTTCAAGGAAAGCTTCAGTAGTATGTCTTTGTAGTGCTTTCTTTGTCCCCCCCTGGAATATTGGCCATTTGAGAGTGGAGAAAAGAGGACTTGGCAGGGGAGATGCTTTTTGGCTGTCCAGACACAGTGCCCAGTCCATCATTGTTGATTTTGAAGGAGTTTTTGCCTGAATGCTTGTGGAGCTGGCTTTGAAAAGGACATTAGCAATTTGTTCAATGGTCCTCCCATCGAATCTGGAGGATGCACTAGAGGCATTGTTGGTGGAATTTCTCTAGCACTCTGTGTTGTTGATGCAGCCCAGGTCTCTCTGCAGTACAGGAGTGTGGTGACAGCAACTGATTTGTATACTCGAACTTTTGTTGACTTGTGGAGGTCTTTGTTGTCAAAATCTCACTGCCGTCTCCTCATCAATGGTAACCTTTTGAGAAAGGTGGCTGCGTAGATATGGGAATTGCTCAACATATATCAGAGTCTCTCCACCAACATATATGGGAGATGGAATATTTGATTGACTTGGTTGGGCTGAAATTCAAGTTTTTTTGTTTTGGTAACATTCAAAGACAGGTGAATCTTGTTAGAATTGAAGAGGTTGGGAGTGGGTTCAAAATCTGGCGCAGAGTGGGCAACAATACTGCAGTCTTCTGCAAACTGTAGATATTGTATGTTTATGGTAGTCAGTTTAGTTTCTACTATCTATCTTAGCCTGGTACCTGTAAAATCACCCCTCCATCGATGTTACAGGTAATGTAATGGAATTGCAGATTTTCCCTTGGCATATTGGCTGTATTATGACTTCAGATTCCTTTGAGACGTTTTTGTTCCCATTTGGTCAACACTAATTTAAAAAGGGAAGTATAACTACTTCTGATGGATATATCTCAAAGGAAATTTACTTTTTCCAAAACTAAAAAAAATAGGATTAAACAATAACTATAATAAAGTTTGCTTAAACAAAATAAATGATGAAGATATTTTACTTTCCAAGGCCACATATTGTATATTGTGCAGTTAATCAGTTATAACTATATTATTTTGGGTTTGGAACAGGTGACTAGAAAATGAGAAACTGTCGTCAGGAACATATTTGTTTTGTTAGTATAATCCTTATTGGCCTATCTACAGCCTTTGACGCAATTGAACACACCATCCTCCTCCAACCCCTCTCCACTGTTGTCCAGCTGGGTGGGACTGCTCTCTCCTGGTTCCATTCTTATCTTTCTAACCATGGCCAGGCTTTTCCAGCTCCTGCATTGTTACCTCTGGTGTCCCACAAGGATCTGTCCTTGTCCCTCTCCTATTTCTCATCAACGTGCTGCCCCTCGGCGATATCCTTAAAAGGTACAGCGTTAGTTTTCACATGTAAACCACTTCTCTCAACTTTTCCACTCTTGCTTAATTACCAGACTGCTTATCTGACGTGCAGAATTTTTTGTGAATGAAATATTGTGAAGACTGAAGCCCTTGTTTTCGTTTAACGCTCTAAACTCGATTCCTGACCTCATATCCATGTCACCTATTTCTACCTCTATGACTTTGAATCACCTCAGCTCGTCTGCTAAAATTCTCCTTCTTACCTTTTGTTACTTCTAGATTCGATTATTCTGATGCATTCCTGGCTGGTCTCCCAACTTCTACCTTTAAATTTGAGGTCATCCAAAACTCTGCTGCCTGTCTTAACTCACGAGTCCCGTTTCCCTTTCACCCCTATGCTTACTGCCCTAAGTTTCCTTCCAGTCAAACAATACCTTGACTTTAAAATTCTCATCCTTTGTTTTTCAAATCCGTCCATGGCCTTATCCTTCCCTATCACCATAATCTCCTCTAACCCCCCACAACTCCTCTGAGGTATCTGCACTTCTGTAATTCTGGCCTCTTGTGCATCCCCAATTTTAATTGCTCCACCATTGGTGGCCATGCCTTCAGTTCTTTAGACTCCAACCTCTCAATCACCTCCCTATGCCCCACTGCCTCCTTTCCTTTCGGACACTCCTTTAAAACCTACACCTTTGACCAAATGTAATGGAATTGCAGATTTTCCCTTGGCATATTGGCTGTATTATGACTTCAGATTCCTTTGAGACATTTTTGTTCCCATTTGGTCAACACTAATTAGGTCACCTGACCTAATATCTCCTCATGTGGCTCAGTGTCATAACTTTATTTTATAATACTCCTGGGACGTTTCAGTACACTAAAGGCACTGTATAATAGAAGTTGTTGTTGTATATTCACTAATATTAAAAAAATCGCTGGGATGAAGTGTATTGTAAGATAAATTTGAAATACATTTTATGACAAGGAAAATTTTAATGTAGCTTTACCTCTTCTATAGACCTGTCAATCTTCATAAATTGCCTTAAAGTTATAAGTGCCACTTGTGTTAAAGCATTTATTCTTTTGGCATTGTACTGTTAGGTAAGCAGTTTGTTGCTGAATAGCTAGTTTTATCCACTGCTAAAAGCTAAGAGGTTTTTATTTCATGAGAACAGTAAAGAAGTATGATAGTACCCAATGGCCCATATTTTGTGGTCAGCAGTGAATGAATAATTCATTGTTCATTACACTCAAACTTGATCACAAACTTTCTATGGACTTTTGCGCTGGAACTTTGAATAAGAAGAAATCCAAAACAGTGCTGCATCCATTGCAAGGAACCTGGCACTTGTGTTAACAGGACAAGTAAAT
The DNA here is from genome assembly GCF_964194155.1 of Cetorhinus maximus. NCBI lineage: Eukaryota > Metazoa > Chordata > Chondrichthyes > Lamniformes > Cetorhinidae > Cetorhinus > Cetorhinus maximus. Next base: position 113,885,318 of record NC_135879.1, on the reverse strand, counting down.
GTGTATCTTGTTAACCAATCGATTGGAGATTTCTTACTGAAACACAGGAACTGTCTTTTAGAATATTTAACTGAATGCCAAATCATGTACAAAAAGTGAAATAGAGAGGGAAGGAAAGATTGCATCGAGGATAGAGGCAAAGAGTTTTTTCAAGTTTATTTTTAAAATAAATGCAACAATAATTAAGATCTGAAAGAATGAGACTCCACACTTATAAACTTAAAGTTTCAGTGCAAGAGAGGTTGTTTGTGGTAATTCAGAATTAGCACAGTTATTAGAGCGGACATGCCCAAACTCAAAATGTTTAGCCATATGTATCCCAACTTAACATTTTTCATGGATTTCATTGTGAACTTAAAGTATAGTGAGGCCTTTTGAAGTACAGGGCAACTCAGACAGCAATTTCCTCATTTTTCACCTTTAATTATGAATGTGTGGTCATTGGAACTTGCTGTCCACTTTACTCTTTAATAATAATGAGTGCTCTTTGTATTTTTATTGTGAAATCTGGGTGATTATTAAATTTGAATTTTTTATATTCATAACAGGCTAGGGCCAAGTTTGTGTTAGCACTTCCCTTACAGTCATTTCATGAGGGAAAAAATAGATGGATACCCAAAATATCAGGTTTCTGTCACAGGAATGCTAGATGTACGTTTCTAGCAGAGTGGGAGTTGTGTGGAACAAGCTTCCACTTGAAATAGGGAAGAACTTATCCAGCATATAACCTTCCACACTATTTCCTATTGCATTCATGTTGAAAAACATTCAGAATAACCAGTCATTTTAAGATGCCAGCTAGGTGCTGAGCAGTACAAGTGAGTAAATGTAAAAGACCAAAAAACTCTTTTGGCCATTTCTAGCTAGTTTTGATTTAGAATATTTTAAATCTCATAAGCCTTTACCAATTGTTTCATAGGGCAGGATCTCCCGGTCGGTGAGCAGGGGCGGGGCCCGCTCGTCGACGTGTAAAACGACGCGGGGTGACATCGGGTGGAACTCCCGACATCATTCCACGTCATTTCCATTTTCAGGTCGGTGGGGGCGCAGCCAAATCAGCTGTGTGCCTGCCGACCTGTCAGCAGCCTATTAAGGCCATTAGAAAACCATTTCAGTTCATTAATGGACCTGCCCTTCCAACCTTAAGGTTGGCGGGCAGGCCGGGAGCCCAGGCGGGCATGTGAAAAAACATGAAACCTCAGCCACTGACAGGATGAGGTTTCATGAGGGTATTTAAATTTTAATGAAAGGTTTAAATAAAAGTTAGGGACATGTCCCAACTCATGTGACAGTGTCACATGAGAGGACATGGGAGGTAACATTTTTAAACTCCTTTGTTAAAAGTTGAAAACCTGAGCCGACCTCCCTGAGGCAGCACTTAGGCTCGGGAGATCTGTGTGCTATTTCGTGTGCATGTGCGAAAAAGCTCACTCCCACCTGAGGGAACCCACCCCCCCACCGCTGCACAGGAAGTGTGTAGCGCTTCCTGGTGCACGTTGCCCATGTAAAATGGCGGCGCCGGGTGCCGATCGGGAACCCGCCCACTCCCACTCTTTCCACCCCTCGCCACCACCCCCCGACCCCCCGGACAGGGGGATAATTTTACCCATACATTTTTTCTGCAACATAGACACAGCCATATTACAATGACAATGATAGACAGGCAGTGACGAACTGGTTCAGTGAGTTTGTTCCACACAGTTATAGTCCGACTGATCACTCTGATTCTCAATGGCTGCCATCCATCATCTCCTGGAAGAAGTAAAAAATGAAGATTTTTAAAAATCTAGACCAATTTAGGGGAACAATAAATCTGCTAAGTTTCTTTCTGACCCGAAAGGTTATCAAAATGAGTCCCTGACGATCACTGTGATCATAGGGTGCATTAATTGTTACTTAACTTGTGCACTGTGTACTTATCCAGCTTTTTAAAAAATTCTTTCATGGCTTGTGGGCATCACCAGTATGACCTGCATTTGTTGCCTATCCCTAATTACCATTAAACTGAGTGGCTTGTTCAGCCACTCTAGAGGGCAGTTAAAAGCCAACCACATTGTTTTGGGTCTGGAGTCACATGTAGGCCAGACCACATTTCCTACCCTGAAGGGCATTAATGGACCAGGTGCATTTTTGCACCAATTGAAGACAGTTTCATGATCACCATTACTGAGACAGGCTTTAAATTCCAGATTTTCTTTCATTAATTGAATTTAACTGGTTGCCTTGGTGAGATTTGAAACTGTGTTCCCAGAGTATTAGCCTCTAGATTGCCAGTCTAGTAACATTACCACTACACCACCAGCTCCCTGTTAGCATCCCCCACTGAATCTTCTTGCACCCACTGCAAAAATCATCAATTTGTTACAAATGTTGATGACCAACTGTGCAAAGCAAAACCTTCTGGGAATTAGGCTAGTAATATGCTTCTGTGATTTATGTTCATGTTCTGTGGTTCTCCTTATGCTCTATATTTCAAATAATCTGTCGCCGCAAGCTTAGCCCCTTCATTATTTTCAAGACCTCAGCCAAAATTGTCTATGGTTTCCTAGAGTAAAAAGAACCAAATTTGTAAGTCAGTCATAGTAGGCCAGGCGTTTTAAGTTAGGCATCAGGCTGGTGGCCCTCATTTACACCCTTTTAATGTCTTTTTATCATCATTTCATATGAGTGGATCAAAGCTGCTTACAGAAAGAAGTTCAACTTTGTTTCACTCATTCCATCGGAAGGAGAAACTTGGTAACATCTGGCCAGGATCTCCCACATTCAATCAGCACCAAAACTTCTGTTGCTTCCATCTCGTTAATTATGCTAATACTTTTAAAGTTACTTAATTGAGAAAATTGAGATAGATTAAGTATATAATAATATTAAAGATCAGGATCTAGATTGATGTCACAAAATGTCAATGATTTTTAGTTTTCCAGAGCGCCCAGCTGAACCAAATGTTTGGCCCATTGAAACTGGCAACAAATGTTCTAATGCTTGTTTCAAAGGCTCTCAAATGCCCAATGCCAAATTGGCCAAAAACTGGGATGAGATTGATTTAGTTTTTCATGATTTATAGTGGCCTAACCAGTGTTCTTAAAGGGATTTCCGATAGCTGCAAAAATGTGGGTTTGCTGGTTTCCACTGTCTTGATATGAAGACAAAACAAGCAGGAGTGCCTCTCCTGGAATCCCAGCAATAACGCATGCTATTGCCAGCTCGCTCTTGGCCCTCCCAGGATTTACCTGCGTGCCAACTCAGCCTCTAATTAGGCTGTCCTTTTTGCTGGGAGAGCTGCTTTAGAAAATTTGGTTTACATCTACAGTTCTCTGCAGAGGAAGCCCAAGACCCAGCCTGGGGCAAGTTTCAATTTATGGATACTTGTTTTCAAAGCATTGCCAATTTTTGCATGATTTTTAAAATTTATATTGGATCGTCCTAAATATAAGCTCCAATACTGTTACAACTATAGGAATTATAAGATTAAATCTACAGTCCCAAAATATAATAAATTAAGGATAAGTGAGGGGGTCATGTGACCTGTTCTGCAGCCTGCATGACAGTAAGCCTGGGTGATTAGACTGTTGGAGATCAAAGGAAGGCTTAGATTATTTTACTAAGAAGAAGGTGCAAGGTATTTACACATGGAGACAATGGCAACAGCCTCTGAGTTTATCATGAATAGACTGAGTCTCACAAAGTCCCAGAAAAGTTTAATGGGTAGTGGGTGGTGCTGGTGGTATGGTGGATTTAAGAAATTCTGAAAACTGAGGAAAGTGCCCAGAGATGGCCACTCAGTTACAATTTGATGAAACGGGGATATGGGAACCCATTGAAAGTTGGGAGCAGCTCTGGACTGTTTGCTAAAAAAGATTGTTATTCTGTGGTGAGTGCAATGGGTGATTAATTTACAAAGGGGGATGTTCCTCTCTGTAGTTTAAAGCATGTTGCCAACAAAAAGAAAGTAGTGTTGTTTAGTCATTTGTTACAACAGAGGGTGCTGGTGAAAAGTGACTGAAGCATTCTGGGAGAAGTCAGCGCAGTCACCACGACTCAGGAGGGAATCGAGGACAAGGACTCTTGCACTCAACATTTGAAAAAGAGCGCGGATCTTGAAGGCAGGTCAGTTGAAAAAGAGCGCGGAGATTGAAAATAAAAGGAGGGGAAGCTGAAGAGAAGCGGCCAGCCTGTGAGCGGCCAGTGTGTGAGCGGCCCAGTGAAGGAGTGGAGCTTTGAGGCTTTGGCTCGAGAGGCTTCAGTGAGCAGAGGCTGAGGACGAGCTTGCTCCCAGTGGGGTAGGGCCAGGTAAAGTCCTTTAAGTAAATTAGGAGTAGGTAATGGAGGCAGCAGTTGGGGCAGTCGAGTGCTCCGAATGCAGCATGTGGGAAGTCATGGACAGCACAATTGTCCCTGATGACTACACCTGCAAAAGGTGCATCCAGCTGCAGCTCCTGAGAAGCCGAGTTAGGGAACTGGAGCTGGATGAACTTCGGGAGGCAGAGGCAGTAATAGGAGTTTCAGGGAGACAGTCACCCCTAAAAGTCAGGAGCCAGGCAGCTGGGTGAATGTCAGGAGAGGGAAGGGGAATAGACAGAAAGAGCAGAGCACCCCTGTGGCCGTTCCCATCAACAATAGGTATACCGTTTTGGATACTGTTGGTGGGGGTGACCTACCAGGGACAAGTTGTAGTGGTCGCGTCTCTGGCACCGAGGCTGGATCCTCAGCTCAGAGAGGAGGGAGGGAAAAGAGGAGAGCAGTAGTGATAGGGGATTCGATAGTTAGGGGGACAGATAGGAGGTTCTGTGGGAGAGATCGAGAATCCCGGATGGTCTGTTGCCTCCTTGGTGCCAGGGTCCGTGATATCTCGGATCGAGTTCTCAGTATTCTCAGGAGGGAGGGTGAGCAGCCAGATGTCATGGTCCATGTAGGGACCAATGACGTGGATAGGAAGGAGGAGGAGGTCCTGCAAAGAGAGTTTAGGGAGTTAGGTGCTAACTTGAAGGACAGGACCTCCAGGGCTATGATCTCAGGAGTGCTACCCATGCCACGTGCTAGTGAGGCTAGAAATAGGAGGATAATGCAGCTAAATACGTGGCTAAGGAGATGGTGCAGGAGGGAGGGCTTCATGTTTCTTGACAATTGGGCTCTGTTTCAGGGAAGGTGGGACCTGTTCCGATGGGACGGTTTACACCTGAACTGGAGGGGGACTAACATCCTTGCGGGTAGGTTTGCTAGTGCTGCTCCGGGGCGTTTAAACTAGATTTGCAGGGGATGGGGAACCAGAGTGTTAGAGCAGATAGTGAGGTGGAGGAGGATAAAAGTCAAGCGAGGAATGCATGTATAGACAGAAATCAAGGGTCCGTACGTGATAGAAATGTTCTCAGGTGCATCTATTTCAATGCAAGGAGTATTGTCGGAAAGGCAGATGAGCTTAGGGCGTGGATTGGCATGTAGGATTACGACATTATTGCTATTAGTGAGACTTGGTTGCAGGAGGGGCAGGACTGGCAGCTCAATGTTCCGGGGTTCCGTTGTTTCAGATGTGATAGAGGGGGAGGGATGAAAGGGGGAGGAGTGGCATTACTAGTCAGGGAAAATATCACAGCTGTGCGTAAGAAGGACAGCCCGGAGGGCTCGTCTACAGAGGCCATATGGGTGGAGCTGAGGAATGGGAAAGGTGTGACCACACTAATAGGGTTGTATTATAGACCGCCCAATAGTCAGAGTGAATTGGAGGAGCAAATCTGTAGAGAGATAGCAGACCGATGTAAGAAACAGAAATTTGTGATAGTAGAAGATTTTAACTTTCCACATATTGACTGGGACTCCCATACTGTAAAAGGGCTGGATGGCTTGGAGTTTGTCAAATGTGTTCAGGAAAGTTTTCTAAATCAATATATAGAGCTACCAACGAGAGAGGATGCAATACTTGATCTCCTATTAGGGACCCAGACAGGTCAGGTGACAGAAGTATGTGTAGGCGAACATTTTGGGTCCAGTGACCACAATGTCATTAGTTTTAAGCTCATTATGGATAAGGATAGGTCTGGTCCTCGAGTTGAGATTCTAAATTGGAGAAAGCTCAATTTTTGTGGAAATGAGAAAGGATCTAGGAAGAGTGCATTGGCATAAGTTGTTTTCTGGCAAGGATGTGTTCAGTAAGTGGAAGGCATTCAAAGGCAAAATTTTGAGAGTGCAGAGTTTGCATGTTCCTGTCAGGATTAAAGGCAAAGTTAACAGGCATAGGGAACCTTGGTTTTCAAGGGATATTGGCAATCTGGTTAAGAAGAAGAGAGAGGTGTATAGCAGGTATAGGCAACAAGAAACAAATGAGGTACTTGTAGAGTATAGAAAATGTAAGAAAATACTAAAAAAGTAAATCAGGAAGGCAAAAAGAAGACATGAGGTTGCTTTGGCAGATAATGTGAAGGTAAACCCGAAGGGTTTCTACAAGTATATTAAGAGTAAAAGGATAGTAAGGGACACAATTGGTCCCCTTGAAGATCAGAGTGGTCGTCTATGTGTGGAGCCTCACGAGATGGGGGAGATCTTAAACAGTTTTTTTGCATCAGTATTTACTCAGGAAACTGGCATAGTGTATAAGGAAGGAAGGGAAACAAGCAGTAGTTTCATGGAACATATAGAGATTAAAGAGGAGGAGGTGCTTGCTGCCTTACAGCGAATAAAGGTAGATAAATCCCCCGGGCCTGACATGATATTCCCTCGGACCTTGCGGGAGACTAGTGTAGAAATTGCAGGGGCCCTGGCAGAAATATTTAAAATGTCCTTAGCCACGGGTGAGGTGCCGGAGGATTGGAGGGTAGCTCATGTTGTTCCGTTGTTTAAAAAAGGCTCCAAAAGTAAACCAGGTAATTACAGGCCAGTGAGCCTGACGTCAGTAGTAGGTAAATTATTGGAAGGTGTTCTGAGAGATTGGATATATATTTATTTGGACAGCCAAGGGCTGATTAAGGATAGTCAGCATGGCTTTGTGCGTGGTAGGTCGTGTTTAACGAACCTTGTAGAGTTTTTCGAGGAGGTTACCAAGAAAGTAGATGAAGGAAAGGCTGTGGATGTTGTCTACATGGACTTTAGTAAGGCCTTTGACAAGGTCCCACATGGGAGGTTAGTTCAGAAGGTTCAGTCACTTGGTATCCATGGAGAGGTTGTGAACTGGATTCGAAATTGGCTGTGTGGGAGAAGACAGAGAGTGGTAGTGGATGATTGCTTCTCAGACTGGAGGTCTGTGACTAGTGGTGTGCCTCAGGGATCTGTGCTGGGACCATTGTTGTTTGTTGTCAATATCAATGATTTGGATGATAATGTGGTGAATTGGATCAGCAAGTTTGCTGATGACACTAAGATTGGAGGCGTTGTGGACAGCGAGGAAGGCTTTCAAAGCTTGCAGAGAGATCTGGACCAACTGGAAAAATGGGCCAGAAAATGGCAGATGGAATTTAATGTGGAAAAATGTGAGGTGTTACATTTTGGAAGGTCAAACCAAGGTAGGACGTACACAGTAAATGGTAGGGCACTGAGGAGTGCGGAGGAACAAAGGGATCTGGGAGTTCAGATACATAATTCCCTGAAAGTGGAGTCACAGATAGACAAGGTTGTAAAGAAAGCTTTTGGCATACTGGCCTTCATAAATCAAAGTATTGAGTATAGGAGTTGGGATGTTATGGTGAGGTTGTATAAGACATTGGTGAGGCCAACTTTGGAGTATTGTGTGCAGTTCTGGTTGCCTAACTACAGGAAGGATATCAGTAAGATTGAGAGAGTGCAAAGAAGATTTACTAGGATGTTGCTGGGTCTTAAGGAGTTGAGTTACAGGGAAAGATTAAACAGGTTAGGACTTTATTCCTTGGAGCGTAGAAGAATGAGGGGAGATGTGAAAGAAGTTTACAAAATTATGAGGGGTATAGACAGAGTAAATGCGAGTAGGTTCTTTCCACTTAGATTAGGAGAAATAAACACAAGAGGACATGGCTTTAGGGTGAAAGGGGAAAGGTTTAGGGGGAACATTAGGGGGAACTTCTTCACTCAGAGTGGTGAGAGTGTGGAACGAGCTACCATCTGACGTGGTAAATGCGGGCTCACTCTTAAGCTTTAAGAATAAATTAGATAGATGCATGGATGGGAGAGGTCTGGAGGGTTATGGGCTAGGTGCAGGTCAATGGGACTAGTGGAATAATATTTCGGCACAGACTAGAAGGGCCGAATGGCCTGTTTTCTGTGCTGTAGTGTTCTATGGTTCTATGGTTACAACTAAAGTTTTAAAATGTGAAACCTTGCCATGTCATTCTTTCAGCTGTCAATGTTTTAAAAATAATTCTGAACTTCCAATTATCGGTCTGTATGGAGACCATAACTAGTTATGAATGCTTAGTAACTTATGTTTGCAACCTGGAACCCTGCATGGTATACACTCTCAGGTAGGAGTTGTGCCATTCTTAAGATTTTAGACACATGTTGCACCACATGAGAAAAATCTTGCTGGATGTATTTTGGTATTTCACAATATGTGAGTTGCTGGATATTGTATTGATTCCATTGTGTGACACTAGTAGAATGGTTGATACACTCCTGAAATGTAAGTTCTCATAACATATTGTATATTTATTAGAAGCATTATTAGAAACTCGGGCTCTGAAAATCTCTAATAATACTGTGTATTTATAGCCTAGATGCACCCAACAGCACCCTTTGCAACCCTACTAGGGTCAGAAGTTGTTGACATTTACTGCCATTGGGAGATGTAATGTGGCTTGAAAAGTGTCTGGCCTGGGGTGAGCTGCTATGCCTGGCTTCCTCAAAGATTTTGATGCCATCTTACAGCTCCCTGCCCCATTAGAGTTATGTTGTGTTTAAGAGCTGGAATTCTTTGGGTTTCCTATCAAGTCAAAGAACACTGGGGGAAATTGTAACATCATTGTTGAAATTGGCTAACCAACCAGTGAGTCGGGATCAAATTTTGAGTCTTCATGATCTTTCACTTAATGTCATTACAATGTAGTGTATTTATTCACAGTGCCAACAACAACAACATTTGTAAGTTTACAAAATGTAAACAGGAAAACAAGATTTAATTCTGTATTGAATGACAAGCAGCAGCTTTTTAAACCATTTTCAGTAGCCAAAACAGTTCCTATATACTTTTAACAGTTTAAATGTGTAATGTTTACAAATATAGTATGCTGAGAATTTCAGCAAAAGAAAGCGTGACGAATATAATTTTCAGGTAGTTGATCAACCCTTTCAAGTCAATAATCCTTAATTGGCCAGAGCAGCTTTCTTATTCAATAAATTGGTTATTATTTACTGCTTTTAAAATATTTTCAGTTCAAAGATTTGCTGTGTATTAAGAATAAAAAGTTTAAATACTAGTTCAGTCAGTTTAATCCATTGAACACGAAAAGGGGAATTTTAAGTCAATAGTGTGTGGGTTGGGGCTTGGTTGAGAGGTTATCGTTTGTTTAAATGGAAGATGATCAGCTTCAACATGCCACTAAATGGGTTTAACTCCTAGAAATATAGGAACATGGGAGCAGGAGTAGACTAATGAACTCGACGAGACTGTTCTATCATTTAATGAACTCAAGGTTAATCTGTGACCTAACTCCTTATACCTGTCTTTGCACCTTTTCCCTTTAATATCTTTGGTTAACAAAAAAAAATCAATCTGTTTTATGTTTAACATTTGATTTAGTGTCAGTTGCTGTTTGCAGAAGAGAGGTCTAAACTTCTACTATCCTGCATGTAGGAGTGTTTCCTAATTTCACTCCTGAAAGGTTTGGCTCTAAATTTTAGGATCCAGTCTTGGATTCCCAACCAGTGGAAATAGTTTCTCTCTATCAACCTTATCTGTTCTCCTTAATATCTTAAACTTTTGATCAAATCACCCTTTAACTTTCTAAATTTCAGGAAATAAAATACTAGTGTGTGCAATCTCTTCTTGTGTATAAATTAACCCTTGGAGTCCAGGTAGCATTCTGATAAAGCTGCACTGCACTCCCTATAAGACTAAGGTAGCATTGGACTCCAGGCAAGTCACTCAGGGCTTGGTCCATGGCCCTCTGAAACAAGGCTGGAGCTGATGTTATGCTAAAAGGCAAACAGCAATATTGGTACAGTCCCTTGTGTGTTGTGATGGTCAGATATTCTTGTGACTTCTCATCTACGTGCATTTGTAAGTAGACCTGTAATACATCTAGTTTGCAGAATTTCTGTCCACCAGCCAGGCCAGTAAAAAGGCCCTCAATTTGGGGAAGTGGATATTGTTCAGCACACAACACTGGGTTTAACAGTAACCTTGAAATCTCCACAGTTGTGTATGGAGCCATCTTTCCTGCGCACTGGAACGATGGGTGTTTCCCATTCGTTATGGGAGACAGGTGCCAAGACTACCATCTTGACCAGACGCTCCAGGTCAGCTTCGACTTTTGGTCGTATGGTATAAGGTTCAGTTCTGGCCTTCAGAAATTTTGGTAATATTCAATTTTACGGTGATTCCCTTCATGCTTCCCAAATCTCCTTTGAAAACAACAGCATGTCTTTTTTATAACAGCTGTCGGACCAATTTCTTCTTTTGTCATGTTGTGTACTTCTGCCCAGTTTAGCTGGATCTTCTCAAGCCATGACTCTCCAACTAAAGCTGGCTAGCTGCCTTTCACCCCAAACAGTGGTAGCTTTGCAGTCTGTTCATTTAGTTCCACTTTAACTTCCGTTCTTCCCCTCATAGGTGCAGATTCCCCTGTATATGTTTTCAGAATGATTTTTGCAGGCATCAAGGGAAGATGTTTAAGTTTCTCCTTATTCACAGCATCTGGGACCAGAGAAACTGCTGCCCCTGTATCAAGTTCCATACATGTTGGTTGGCCCTGCAGCAGCGGTGTTACCCCGTAGCCCTGTGAACCACCTGCGACTGACAAGATGTGGAGGGGCCCTTCTTCTTTGGACTTGGTGCCACTCTGGTCCACCTGTTCCTGCTGTATGACATGCAGATTTTTAATGTTACGCCAGATGGCAGATTCCTTTTTCTTTTGTTTGCCTTTCTGATTCACTGCTACTTTTTTGTTTTTACAGGCATGCTCAATGTGTCCCTTCTTACTGCACGAATGGCATTCAAGGTCTAGGCACCAACAATCAGGTGGATAATGGCCAGGCTTTCCACAATGGTAACATTCTTGACTGCTTGCTATCTTGTGTGCACACTGAACTGTCATGTTATGCACGCGAGTTGATGCACTCAGCTGTTGTGCTTCTTTTGCAGCCAGCTCCATGGAGACTGCAATCTCTATGGGTTTCTGCAAAGTGAGGTTGGCCTCTGTCAGGAGGCATTTCTGGATTGCTTCAGTACGAGGGCTACAAGCTCAACCTGTCATAGAGGATATCGTTCAGTACTGCCTTGAATTCACAATGTTCAGTGAGCTTTTTAAGTTCTGCATCACACTGCGTAATTGTTTCCCTCTTCTTCGTTTCATTTGTGAAACCTAAATCTTTCTTCTATGACAAGTGGCTTGGGGGAAAAATGCATCTCCAGGAATTTTACAATGACCTCATACAATTTTGTGCCAGGTTTGTCAGGCTGCACCAAGCTTCTTAATAAGCCAAAGGCTTTAGCTTCCATCACACTTAATAAAGTTGCCAGCTTTCTATCATTCATTTTCAATTCCATTTGCAAGGATAAAAAATTCAGTGTTCAGTGTAGGAGCTCCACTGTTCCACAGTCTCATTGAAATGTCCCACAAGTCTGGTTAGTGTAGTCATTTTCCACCTTTTTACTGTTGTTTCCTTTTTTTGTAGTTACCACTTTAAAGACTGTTACTGCTTTAAGACAGTAACCGTTTTTTTAAACTTGGGCTGTCAGCAGCTGCCGGTTATGTCTCTGTGGTTTTTCCCGCGCTTTTCGGGTTTTTGGCAAGCTCTGCAGTGATCATGGACCTTCCCTTTCTGTAAGTTTTTAAACTTTATAAAACTGTAGCACATTCTTCTGTGTCGTCTTTTTGAACCCTGCATTTCCTGTATATTTGGAGCTTCAGAGACTGTCTGCAGCCAGTGGCCCCGTCGCTATATTTTCCCTGTGATTGTGGGTCTCTGTTTTCTGCAAACATGGCTGCTTTGCTTTTTTCTGTAAGCTTTTTTTTCTAAGCTTCTTTCCTGTGTTCAGAAAAGCACTGCAGCAATTACTTCCCTTTTTGTCTTTTTATCTTTGCCTTGCAGACCCCTTTTGTCCGAACTTTTTTTACCAGCTGTTTCACTTTTCGAGTGGTCTTACCGTGAAGGTCCGTCATCTTCATTACAAATTTATGTTTTAAAATTGGTCTGGCCGATATCTTTTTAAAGACTAATCAATATCCATGGAGGCGTGGAGGTGCTTGAATGTTACAGCTCTTGTTTATTCTACTGCAGTAACAGAACTAACAAAACAACATGGATTCTGCAATCCCATAATGCACCTGCTTGCAAAGTATGGCGAGCTAAACAAGACATTCAATAATAATGCCTTCTCCTTGTATGAGTAAATCCAAATCTCTCCGAACATCAACATTTGAAAATAAAAATATTCTGCTTTCCTATTCTTACTACCAAAATGAATAACCTCACTTTTTTTTTATTCATTCACGGGATGTGGGCTTCACTGGCTGGGCCAGCATTTGTTGCCCATCCCAAGTTGCCCTTGAGAAGGTGGTGGTGAGCTGCCTTCTTGAACCGCTGCAGTCCATTTGGTTGAGGTACACCCACAGTGCTAATAGGGAGGGAGTTCCAGGATTTTGACCCAGTGACAGTGAAGGGATGGCGATGTATTTCCAAGTCAGGATGGTGAGTTTCTTGGAGAGGAACCTCCAGGTGGTAATGTTCCTATTTATCTGCTGCCCTTGTCCTTCTAGGTGGTAGCGAACGGGGGTTTGGAAGACGCTGTCTAAGGAGCCTTGGTGAAACCCTGCAGTGCATCTTGTGGATGGTGTACACTGCTTCTACTGTGCGTCGATGGTGGAGGGAGTAAATGTTTGTGAATGTGGTGCCAATCAAACGGGCTGTTTTGTCCTGAATGGTGTCATGCTTCTTGAGTGTTGTGGGAGCTGCACTCATCCAGGCAATTAGGGAGTATTCCATCACACACCTGACTTGTGCCTTGTAGATGGTGGACCGGCTTGGGGGAGCCAGAAGGTGAGTTACTCATCGCATGATTCCTAGCCTCTGACCTGCTCTTGTAGCCACACTAATTATATAGCTAGTCCAGTTCAGTTTCTGGTCAATGGTAATGCCCAGGATGTTGATTGTGGGGGAATCAGTGATGGTAATGTCATTTGAACATCAAGGGGCGATGGTTAGATTTTCTCTTGTTGGAGTTGGTCATTGCCTGGCACTTGTGTGGTGCAAATGTTACTTGCCACTTGTCAGCCCAAGCCTGGTTGTTGTCCAGGTCATGCTGCATTTGGACATGGACTGCTTCAGTATCTGAGGAGTCGCGAATGGTGCTGAACATTGTGCAATCATCAGCGAACAACCCCACATTTGACCTTATGATGCAAGGAAGGTCATTGATAAAGCAGCTGAAGCTGGCTGGGCCTAGGACACTACTCTGAGGAACTCCTGCAGTGACGTCCTGGAGCTGAGATGGCTGACCTCCAACAACCACAACCACCTTCCTTTGTACTAGGCATGACTCCAACCAGTGGAGAGTTTTCCCCCTGATTCCCATTGACTCCAGCTTTGCTAGGGCTCCTTGATGCCACACATGGAGAAATGCTGCCCTGATGTCAAGGGCAGTCACTCTCACCTCACCTTGGGAGTTCAGCTCTTTTGCCCATATTTGAACGAAGGCTGTAATGAGGCTCAGGAGCTGAGTAGCCCTGGTGGAACCCAAACTTGGCGTTAGTGAGCAAGTTATTGCTAAGCAAATGCTGCTTGATGACCCCTTCTATTACTTTAATGATGATGGAGAGTAGGCTGATGGGGCGATAATTGGCTGGGTTGGATTTCTCTTGGTTTTTGTGTACAAGACATACTTGGGCAATTTTCCACACAGCGGGCTAGATGCCAGTGTTGTAGCTACACTGGAACAGCTTGGACAGGGACACGGCAAGTTCTGGAGCACAAGTCTTCAGTACTATTACTGGAATGTTGTCAGGGCCCATAGCCTTTGCAGTATCCAGTGTCTTCAGTTTCTTGATACCACGTGGAGTGAATCGAATTGGCTGAAGACTGGCATCTGTGATGCTGGGTACCGCCGGAGGAGGCCGAGATGCATCATCCACTCGGCGCTTCTGGCTGAAAATTGTTGTGAGTGCTTCAGCCCTATCTTTTGCACTGATGTATTGGGCTCCTCCATCATTGAGGTTGGGAATATTTTTGGTGCCTTTTCCTCCAGTGAGTTGTTTAGTTGTCCATCATCATTCATGACTGGATGTGGCAGGACTGCAGAGCATAGATCTGATGCTCTGGTTGTGGGATCGCTTAGCTCTGTCTATCACTTGCTGCTTATGCTGTTTGGCACGCAAGTAGTCCTGTGTTGTAGCTTCAGCAGGTTGACACCTCAATTTTAGGTATGCCTGGTGCTTCTCCTGGCATGCCCTCCTGCATTCTTCAGTGAACCAGAGTTGATCCTCTGGCTTGATGGAAATGGTAGAGTCGGGGATATGCTGGGCCATGAGGTTGTGTTCGAGTACAATTCTGCTGCTGCTGATGGCCCACAGTGCCTCATGGATGCCCAGTCTTGTAGTTGCTAGATCTGTTCGAAATCTATCCCATTTAGCATGGTGGTATTGTCACACAACACAATGGAGGGTCTCCACAACGACTGTACGGTGGTCACTCCTACCGATACTGTCATGGACAGATGCATTTGCAGCAGGCAGATTGGTGAGTATGAGATCAAATATGTTTTTCCCACTTGTTGGTGTCTCACCACCTGCCGCAGACCCAGTCTAGCAGTTTTGTCATTTAGGGTGCTACTATGATGGACATAGAAGACCCCCACCCAGAGTACATTCTGTGCCCTTGTCACCCTCAGTGCTTCCTCTAAGTGATGTTCAACATGGAGGAGCACTGATTCATCAGCTGAGTACATGGTAATCAGCAGCAGGAGGTTTCGTTGTCCATGTTTGGCCCGATGCCATGAGACTTCATGGGGTCCTGAGTCAATGTTGATGCTCTCCCAGGGCAACTCCCTCCTGACTGTACCGATGTGTTGCCATCTTTGCTGGGTCTGCCCTGCCAGTGGGACAGAGACATACCCAGGGATGGTGATTGTGGAGTCTGGGACATTATCTGTAAGGTATGATTCCATAAGGATGGCTAGTCTGAGACAGCTCTCCCAGTTTTGGCACTAGCCCCCCACCCCTCCTGTTAGTAAGGAGGACTTTGCATGGTCAATGGGGCTGAGACTGCCGTTGTCATTTCCAGTTCCTAAGTTGATGCCGGGTGGTCTGTCTGTCCAGTTTCATGGCTTTGTAGTGGTTTGTTACAACTGAGTAATCCATTGCAAATCCATTTCAGAGGGCATTTAAGAATCAGCCACATTGCTGTAGCTCTGGAGTCATATGTAGGCCAGACCAGGTAAGGACAACAGTTTTCCCTCCCTAAAGGGCATTAGTCTTTACAACAAATGACAATGGTTTCATGGTCATCATCAGATTTTTAATTCCAGATTTTTATTGAATTCAAGTTCCACCATCTGCTATAGCAGGATTCGAACCCAGGTCCCCGGAGCATTATCTTGGCTCTCTGGATTACTAGTCCAGCAACAATACCACTACGCCATCACCCACTTTATACCCCATTAGTCATCATGATACCCAATCACTTAATCTGTCTATATCCCTTTGCAGCATATTTGTCCTCTTCACGGCTTACACCTTCCCTAATTGTGTATTGTCAGCAAACTTAGATACATGACTGTCAGTCTCTTTGTCCATGTCACTAATATAAATTGTAAATAGCTGAAGCCCCAGCACTGATCCTTGTCATCCTCTACTAGTCACAACGTGCCAACTTGAAAATGTCCAGTTTATCCCTTCTCTCTGCTTCCTGTCCATCAACCAATCCTCTATCCATACAAATATATTACCCTCAAATCCACAAGTCCTTATCTTGTGCACTAACCTTTTTGTGTGTACCTTATCAAATGCCTTATGGAACTCCAAGTATATAATCTGTACTGGGTTCCCTTTATGGACCCAACTAATTATATTCTGAGAAAAAACTCAAATTTGTGGAACACAATTTCCTTTTTGTAAAATCAGGTTGAGTCCATCTGATCATACTATGATTCTCTATGTGCATTGTTAAAATTTCCTTAATAGATTCCAGCATTTTCACGATGACTGATGTCAGACTGACATACTTCCCTGTTTTCTCTTTTCTCCTTCCTTTAATGGTGATGTTATATTTGTTAATTTCCAAACTGCTGGGGCAGTATTGAATCTAGGAACCTTAGGAAAATCATAACTAGTGCAGCTATTATCCCTTTAGCTACCTCTTTTAGAATCCAATGATGTAGGCCATCTGTTTCAGGGGATTTGCTCACTTTTAGTCCTTTTTCTTTGATACTAATTAGCTTAATGTCCACACTTCTTATTCCTTGGTTACCCTCTATTTCTAGCATATAATTTGTCCCTTCAACTGTGAAGACAGATGCAATATTTGTTCAATGTCTCTGTCATTTCCTCATTCCCCATGATTTCTCCTGTCTCTGCCTCTAAGGGAGGAACTTTTTTATTCTTTCATAGATCTGGGCATTGCTGCCAAGGTCAACATTTGTTGCCCATCTCTAATTTCCCTTGAACTGACTGGCTTACTTGGCCATTTCAGAGGGCAGTTAATAGTTAACTACGCTGCTGTGGGTCTGGAGTCACATGGGTCAGACCAGATAAGGTTGGCAGATTCCCTTCCCTAAAGGACATGAATGAACCAGATTGTTGTTTTTTTTTCAACAGTCTATGGTAGTTTTTAGCACTGACACTGGCTTTCAATTCCAGATTTTTATTTATTTAATTGAAGTTAAATTTCACTAGCTGCCTTGGTGAACCCCAGTCCTCAGGGCATCACTCTGTGCCCCTGGTTTACTATTCCAGTGACATTCCCACTATGCCACAGTCTCCTCCTAACTTTCCTTTAGTTGCTCTCCTTTTTAGGTACTTGTATTTTTTTTATATTCATGGATATTTAAATTTTATATTCTATTCTTTCCCTTTTTTAAATCAACTTTTTGGTCTCTCTTTACTGGTTTCTAAGTCTCCCATTCCCCAGATTTGTGATTATTCTTTGCAACATTCTCAACCTCTTCTTTTAATCTAATACCATCCTTAACTTCGCTAGTAAGCCTGAAATGGATCTTTCTCAGAGTTTTTGTTTTTTAATGGAATGTATTTTTGTTGAACATTCTTAATCATTTCTGTAAATCTTTCTTCCTGCCATACTTTTTAGTCTATTTACCCAGTAAATCTGAGCCAAATCTCCCCTCATCCCTATGTAATTGGCTTTGTTTAAGTTTATGATTCTTGTTTTGGATTTGACTATTTCACCCTCAACCATAACATGGAATTCAATTGTACTATGATTGCTTTGTTTTCCCCAGATTTCTTTTACTATGAGATTCTTAATGAACTCTGCTTCATTGTTAAATACTAAATCTAAAATAGTTTGATCTCTAGTTGATTCCACAACATATTGCTCCAGAAAACTGTCACAAAAGCATTCTATAAACTCATCTTCCAGACTATTTTTGCCAATTTAACTTGTCCAGTCTATATGAAGATTAAAGTTCCCCACAATTATTGCCTTTGTTACAAGCTCCAATAATTTCTTGCTTCATGCTCTGTCCATGGTACAACTACAGTTAGGGGCCAATAAACTACTTCCACCAGCGTTTTCTAGCCATTGTTGTTCCTAATCTCCACCATATTCACTCATTCTAGTTCCTGATTTTCTGAGCCAAGATCCGTTATAACTAATGTCCTTAAGCCATCCGCAATTATCATGGCTACCCCTCCTTGCCCATTCTGCCCGACTTTTTGAAATGCTATGTACCCGGAAATGTTTATTTCCCAACATGGTCACCTTGCAACAATGGGCAGAATTTTCTGCACACCGGGCGGGCGGGCCCGACCCAATCTCCAGCGGGCGGGGAGCCGATCCCCGCTGGAGAAGCGGGCCCTGCCGCCATTTTCAGTGGGCGGACCAATTAAGGCCCGCCCAGCACCTGGCGGGAAGTGCTATGTGCTTTCTGTGCGGGCCGGGGTGGGGGGGGGGGGAATCCCCCAAATGCGAGAGTGCGCTCTTTCGCGCATGCGCGAAATTGTTTTAATTATCCTGTCAATGGCCTCAATTGGCCATTGACAGGTCGGCGGGCGGATTGCTGATCGCGGTGTGCCCCAGCCTTCCTGAACATTTAAATGGGGCGGGATGACGTCGGGGGTTCACCCCCAACGTCACCCCGTGTCATTTTGCGCGTTGGCGAGTGGGCCCCACCCCTTGCTCGCCGATGGCAAAATTCAGCCCTATGTCTCTGTAGTGGTGATTAAATTAAACTGATTTACCTCCTAATTATGCTGCTTGTTTGTCTATCTTGTTGTGAATGCTTTGTGCATTCAGATAAAGTGCCTTTAATTTTATTTTTTTACTACCACTATTTGAATGGATCTTATTTGCTGAGGCACTATTACTCTTCAACTTTGCTTTTTTTTGACCCACTCTGTTTCCCTTTCCCAAATTGTTACATGCCTTGACTTTTTCTGTAGATTTCAAAATTTCTCTTCACCTGACCCCTCCCACACCCCTTTTAGTTCAAAGCCCTATCTACAGCCTTAGTTATACAATTTGCCACAATGTTGATTCCCAGCCTGGTTTAACTGGAGTGCACAAAACAGAACAGCTTCCTCTAACCCCATGAATCAAAATTCTTCTACTCTCACCAGACTTTGAGCCACAAGTTTAATTTTCTAATTTGCTTGACACAATGCCAATTGGTGCATGGCCCAGGTAGCAATCCAGAGACCATTGCCTCTAGAATTCAGTGTTTTAATTTGGACCCTAACTCCTCAAAGTCACTCAGCAAAACATTGTTCCTAGTTCTACCCATGCCATTAGTTCCTACATGACAATAGCAACTGGAACTTCCCCCTCCCACTCCAACTTCGTCTCCAGCCACAAGGAGATGTCTTTAATCCTGGCACTGAACAGGCAATACTACTTTCGGAACTCTCAGCCTCAGCTGCAAAGAACAGTATCTATCCCCTGACTATACTGCCCCCTTTCACTACAATATTTCTTTTCAATTCCCCACTTGAATGGACTCTTGCACCATGGTGATATGATCAGTTTGCCCATTCACATACCAGTCCTTGTTCTCATTCCCACTTTTAGCAAGTACCTCGTAATTGTTGGGCAAAGACAATGTTTTCTGTGACTTGTGCAATCTCAATTTGAAATAGAATTAGGATCTTAATTGGCAGTTTAAGTCTGATGCCAAGTCAAGGGAATATCTTGGGGTGCAGCACCAATGATATCAGCAAGCAGATAAGCAGCCAAGTAAATTAAAGTATTCATGGACAGCAAACCGGGATTAAAAGCGCTTCATTTCCTTGACTTTTATTTCAAACTTTCACATAGCAAAATAATTGATTGGATTAAGATGGAAGCTAAAATAAATAAAAACATTATTTTTTTGAAATCTTGAATGCCTTGGCATAATAGAGAATTTTGACACTCCACAATTCCAGAACGAGCTTTCCAGGGTCAGTGGAGGTTAAAAATCCAGTTACAGCTCATTTAACAGAGGGTGGCTCTTTCAATATTTTTACAGAGAGACTAACTGTGTAAGAGTGGACGTTCTTGTCAACTTTAAGATTTCCCACAGTTTGCAGTCTGGGAAGTCTTAACAGTATATCCTCTGGAGAAGTGTAATATCATTGACAGCAACATCTGATGTTATTCTGCACATATGCAGGCATGTAAGAAACAGGCTGGGCCTATACCTATTGGAGCTTAGAAGAATGAGACATTATCTTATTGAAATGTCTAAGATCCTGAGGTGATTTGATAGGGTAGATACCGGGAGGATGTTTCCACTTGGGGGAAGATCTAGAATCAGTTTAAGAATAAGAGATCTGCCATTTAAGATGGAGATGAGGAGAAATATTTTCTCGCAAAGGGTCGTTTCGTATCGGAATTCCCTTACTCAGAAAGCTGTGGAGGTTGGGAAATTAAATTTATTCGAGGCAGGGTTACAGATTTTTGTTAGACAAGGGAGCCAAGGGTTATTGGGGGGCGCAGGGGTGTGGCGCCGCAGACAACAAATTGGAGTTGAGACCACAACCAGATCAGCCATGATCTTATTGAATGGCAGAGCAGGCTCAAAGGGCTGAATGGCCGACTCCTGCTCTCGAGTCCTATGTTCCTATGACTCCAGAATTTGCCATCAGTTTCAGTGGCATAATGATAATGAATGCTGACAGCTTTGCCATTATTCCCACCGTGAAAACCTGGCCAATGAGTGCAGGTGGGTTATTTGACAGGACTTGGCGGAAACAGCATATTCCCTAAAGCACGTAAACATGGATGTTTCAGTAAGGATCTCTGGCTGATTTATTTTTTTCCTCATAGTTTAAAGACATTGAGGACTCACCACTGTCCCAGCTAACAACACTTCAATCTGCAGCTGAGGGTTTACTGGTTTGTATGGCTTTGTCTTTCATAGTGGAATTATCCATTGAACAATCAGGAAAGGCTGTCTGTTATAGTGTTTATTAACTGACACATCAAAAAGCTACAATAAAAACTAAATTTGTTCAAGAATTGAAATTCACCCACAGACGAAGGCTGATGGTGTGGACATGCTGCAGCTATTTTCTGATTGGTCATTGCCATCTAAATGCACCTCTGATACATCATTTCACATGGTCCAAATCATTTATACATGCCATATTTCCAGTTAAGAGGTCATGTGGAAAAATTACATAATACAAGTAATTGGCTGTTCGGTGACTAGAAAGTTTATGCATAAATGTTAGAAATTCATCCTTAGGAATATGATCATTCATAATTTTGAACAAATATATTGTATTTATCTTAATCAAAGTCAGATTAAAGTGTTCTTGTAAAAGATGGTTGAATTTTATTTTATTTTCTGAAGTCAGATTACATCCCTCTTCTGAAATCTGCTTTGGACCATATGCTGTATTCATACTGCCTATCAACATTTTGTTGGAAATATTAGTGTAAGAGCCTAATAATTATTACAGTAAATGAATGGAGGGAAGGCTCTATTAAGGAATCAGTGATTTCAGAACTGTGGAAGAATTCTCACTCATTGTCATAATTAAACATTAATAAGAGTGAATACTATTTTCAGTGCTTTTAGTTTAGAAAAACTCAGCTGGGAATATGCTGGGCTATGTCATGGATGGCTTTGGTGCATTATGTCGGAAATGAAAGAGACATCATTCATTATTTAGTCTTAGAAGAAACGCAGAAGATATTTCATTCTATTTTTGTTTTTATAAAAATCCTTAACTTTTTTGTGTTGAGTGGGTTAGTAGCAATAGTGTTTCCCTCTCGGAAGGAAAGGAGTGAATAATAGAAAGCAACGTTTTATTCTTGCTCTGAATTTTAACTAATTCATTTTATTGTTTAATACAGTGGAGGTCATAATTTAAGAGGGAAAAACAGATCAAGACAGAGATTCAAAACAGAAAGGAAAATGTGATTTTAAAAGAAAATCTGCAATAACTAAAATCTGAATCTGAAAGTTAATTTTCAGTGCCGGAGAAGTTGTTTGGCAATAGTTAATAATTAATTGCTGTTTGAAAGAGTGCTTGACACCTCCCCAACCCCCAAAAAACCCCAATGACAAAGAACGTACCAAGTAGGATTAGACAAATAAGGGAAAATTATGTCAGGTACTGAGAATTCAATACTGTAAAATACCTAGAGGATCAATAAAAGGAAACTAGGAAAATAAAGCAAATGTATGAAAAAATATGTACAAGGAAACGATTGATGTATAATAAGTACATAAAGAGAAAAAGGATAACTAAGGAAATAGGCCAGTTAGAGACCACCAAAAGGAGGAAGACCTGATCATGGATCTTGAACAATACTTTTGTGACTATTTTCACAAAAGAGCAGGTAATGGAGATGTTGAAGAGAAGGAGTGGGACATTTTGGATGGGATAAACATAGTGAGCGGGGGTGGGGGGGGGGTGGAATATTATGGGGTTTTGCATCTTTGGAAGTGGATAAAATAGTCAGGCAGGATGAAATGTATCCCAGGCTGCTAAAAAAGATCAAAAGAGGAAATAACAGAAGTTATGACGATCATTTTCCAATCCTCTTTGGCTATAGGCATGCTACAGGAGGACTGCTAACAGTGTACTGTTTAAAAAGGGAAGGATAGAACGATTAATTACAGTCAGGTAGCCTAACATTGGTGGTGGGCAAACTATTGGAAGAAATTCTGAAGGACATATAAATTGTCATTTAGAAAATCATGGATTGATCAAGGACAGTTAACATGGATTTGTTAAGGGAAGTCATGTCTGACTAACTTGGTAGTTTATTTTGAGGACGTAATAAGAGTTCATAAGGATACTAAATTTGATGGAGTTTGTAGACTTTTAGCAAGGCTTTGGACTTCCTGTCCCGTGTGGAAAAACTGGTTAGAAAAGTAAGTGCCCATGGTATCCAAGGCCAAGTAGCAATTTGGATCCAAAGTTGACTCAGTGGCAGGAAGTAAAGAGTTAGGGTCATCAGCTGACTTGGCAATTATTTCCAGTGGTGTTCCACAATTTATTTTGCTTTTCGTGGGATGCTTCAATGATTTAGACTTAAATATAGGGGACATGATAATATAAAATTGACTGTGTGTTTGATAGTGTGGAAGAAAGCTGTGGACTGCAGGAAGATATCAGTGGACTGGTCAGGTGGGTATAAAAATGGCAATAAGACAAGAGAATACACAATAATTGGTGGATGCATCTTTGTGTGAGTGTTCGACAGCAGCAGGGTGGGAAGACACTGGAGCCCTGCAATGTCCCACTCTAGTTGGGCTGGGCTGTCCGCGAAGAGAGTCCAGATATAATTAGCACTAATCAATACTCTTCTTTCCTTTTCAGGAGAAGAATGCACATAATGCAGCCGAGCGGGTGAGGACTGGTGGTGGGCTGGCACAGTTTGCGACTCTCAGCCGCTTCGAACAGGAGGCCCTAGATTTGGAGAGGTGCCATGTGACCAGGCCCACCCGTGTCGGTGAGGCTGGGGTTCCATGGGCAGGTCTGTTTGCCCAGCAGCGAAGTCAGCATTGTTCTCCTGGCAGCCATGACAGTGCTGAATGTTCAGTGATTGAAGTTTGCAACATGGCTTGATCATTGCTTATGGAAGGACTAGCGCATAATGATCTGGGGGACAGGGTTCCACGTTAACTGATCCAATGTCTTTGTTCTTCCTTTCAGCATCAGCGGAGCAGGGCCGGGAGGAAGAGCAGCAGAGACCCCATCTCACACCTGAGAGCCCTGAAGTCTCACCAGTGTCACAGCATCTCTGCCAGGCAGGCATCAGCGCAGAAACGAGCACCTCGGTGGGAATTAGAACATCGGCTAGTGTCCCGTCACACAGCGGTGAGGGTACTTCACAGTCACTGGAGGAGCTGGCAGAGACAGAGAGTGCCCATGGCACCACCAGTTGGAGGACTGCAAGGGGACCAGTTGGTGCCTGATGATGTACCACTGGAGTTGTCCGTGACGCAGCAAACGCAGGAAATGCGGCTGAGTGTGTGGGAGCATCTGGGAGATTATACATGAGGCTATGCTTGGCTTGGTCTCCGTGGTGGAGGAGTCTACGCGGACTATCGCCGAAGCAATGAGCCTCATGTCCAAGTGCCATGTGTCCTCCATGGAGACAGTGGTGACTCTCGTGGAGAGGCTCCTCCACAAGACCCATCAGGGCTTCCTGGGGATGAGCTCGGACCAGCAAGCCCTCACATCGGCATTGACCTCAGCTGGTCAGTGCCAGTGTGGGAGATGGTGTGGGCACCAAGTTTCCCAGCTCAGTGCCCATCCATCCACGGTGAGCAGGGAGGTCCAAAGCAACCTCACGCTGGTGCAGCAGCTGCTTGTTGTCTCTGTGGGCTCCTCTCAGGGGACTCTGGATGAGGACGGAAGCTCCTCCACCTCTCTCCCAGTGACCGTAGCATCCAGTGAGGCTGCGACGACTGAGGAGATGCCAGCTGTGGAACTAGCAGCTCCCTCCCAGGTGGGGCCAGCGCAGGCTCCACGGGCCAGAGGACGACCGCCAGGGTCATCAAGGCCAACAGGACAGCAGGGTCAGCAGGCTGTCTCAGATGCCACTCCCAGCAAGGGGTCAGCACCAAGACGTAGCACCCGAAAACGTAAACATAAGGCACCTTAGGCACACCATGGGTTTATCACTGGAGCTTTTGTGTTGGCCCGCAATGAGGTCTTTGTGAGTTGGTGTGATTTTTAACACCTTTGTCATTTTGTTTCATTAAGTTTCTTTGGTTGTAATAATAAATTCAGACATGACACCATGGCTGAGGTTGCCTCTTTTGTTCTGCAGGTGGATGGTTTCCAATAATGTAATAAGTGCTTTGTGGGACATACAGCTTTATTAACAAGGACCTTAGTTAATGTTCCTGACCAGGCAGGCTTTGCACTTAGGTCTCGAACATGGAGCATACAGCCCAGGCTTGTCCTGGAGGTCCATATGTGGTGTTCTAGCTGAAGGTTCATTGGATTAAAGCCTCCCGGGTGTCCCTGCCTCCCTGGAGTATGCCCGGGTCAGCGTCTACCCGCTCAGCATTTCCCTGTGCGTGCTCATCCACGGACTGACTGCTGGACTCATCGCGTGCATCCGCAGCCAATGCGTCTACATCTTCATCGTCCACAGTGTCCCCGCTTTCCAGCGCAAGATTGTGGTAAACGCAGCATGCACCTACTATTAGCGACACACGATCTGGGGGGTTCTGGAGTGCGCCCCCTGAGCGGTCCATGCATCGGAAGCGCATCTTGAGAAAACCAATGACTCTCTCCACCATGTAACCCAGCAGCCATCCATCAAGCCAGGCTGGAGCACTGAAGAGCCCCGGCACCTGGCAGTGTCTGAGGATGTAGACATCATGGGAGCTGCCTGGCTACATTGCACAGACTTGTAGAATCAGCATCCTGTGATCACACACTATCTGCATGTTCATGGAGTGGAAGCCCTTCCTGTTGACAAAGGCACTAAACTCTCCAGCTGGCGCCTTGATGGCCACATGCGTGCCGTCTATTGCACGCTGGACATGGGGGAAGCCAGCAATGGCCGTGAAGCCTCTGGCTTGCTGTATCTGGCCATAAGACATAGGAGCAGAAATTAGGCCATTCGGCCCATTGAATCTGCTCCGCCATTCAATCATGGCTGATAAGTTTCTCAACCCCATTCTCCCGCCTTCTCCCTGTAACCTTTGATCCCCTTACCAATCAAGAAACTATCTATCTCTTAAATACACTCAATGACCTGGCCTCCATAGCCTTCTGTGGCAATGAATTCCATAGATTCACAACTCTCTGGCTAAAGACGTTTCTCCTCATCTCTGTTCTAAAACGTCTTCCCTTTACTCTGAGGCTGTGCCCTCAGGTCCTAGTCTCTCCTACTAATGGAAACATCTTCCCCACGTCCACTCTATTCAGGCCTTTCAGTATTCTGTAAGTTTCAATCAGATCCCCCCTCATCCTTCTAAACTCCATCGAGTATAGACCCAGAGTCCTCAAACTTCCTCACATGTTAAGCCTTTCATTCCTGGGATCATTCTCGTGAACCTCCTCTGGACCCTCTCCAGGGCCAGCACATCCTTCCTGAGATACAGGGCCCAAAATTGCTCACAATATTCTAGATGTGGTCTGACCAGAGCCTTATAACGCCTCAGCAGCACATCCCTGCTTTTATATTCTAGTCCTCTCGAAATAAATGCCAACATTGCATTTGCCTTCCTAACTACCGACTCAACCTGCAAGTTAACCTTAAAAGAATCCTGGACTAGGACTCCCAAGTCCCTTTGCACTCCAGATTTCTGAATTCTCTCCCCATTTAGAAAATAGTCTATGCCTCTATTCTTCTTACCAAAGTGCATGACCTCACACTTCCCCACGTTGTATTCCATCTGCCACTTCTTTTCCCATTCTCCTAACCTGTCTAAATTCTTCTGCAGCATCCCCACATCCTCAATACTACCTGTCCCTCCACCTATCTTTGTATCATCTGCAAACTTAGCCAGAATACCCTCAGTTCCTTCATCTAGATCATTAATGTATAAAGTGAAAAGTTGTGGTCCCAACACTGACCCCTGCGGAACTCCACTAGTCACCGGCGACCATCCTGAGAAGGACCTCCTTCTCCCCACTCTCTGCCTCCTGCCAGACAGCCAATCATCTATCCATGCTAGTAGCTTGCCTCTAACGCCATGGGCTCTTATCTTACTGAGCAGCCTCCTGTGCAGCACCTTGTCAATGGCCTTCTAGAAGTCCAAGTAGATAACATCCATTGGCTCTCCTTTGTCTAACCTGCTCGTTACCTCCTAGAAGAATTCTAACAGTTTTGTCAGGCATGACCCCCCCTTGATGAAACCATGCTGACTTTGCCCTATTTTACCATGCACTTCCAAGTATTCTGAAATCTCATCCTTAATAATGGACTCTAAAATCTTACCAACGACCGAGGTCAGGCTAATCGGCTTGTAATTTCCTGTCTTTTGCCTCACTCCCTTCTTAAACAGGGTGGTTACATTCGGGATTTTCCAGTCCTCTGGGACCCCCCCCCCCCCCCCCCCCCCCGACACCAGTCAAGTGAAAGTGACACCTGAAAGATCACCACTAACGCCTCCACTATCTCTTCAGCTATCTCCTTCAGAACTCTGGGGTGTAATCCATCTGGTCCAGGTGATTTAACCACCTTCAGACCTTTCAGTTTTCCTAGCACCTTCTCCTTGGTAATTGCCACCATACTCACCTCTGGCCCCCCGACTCTCTTGAACTTTGGGAATGTTACACGTGTCTTCCACCGTGAAGACTGACGCAAAGTACCTATTCAGTTCCTCTGCCTTTTCTTTGTTCCCCACTACTACTTCTCCAGCGTCATTTTCCAGCGGCCCATTATCCACTTTTGCCTCTCTCTTACCCTTTATATATCTAAAAAAACCTTTGCAATCTTCTTTTATATTACTGGCTAGTTTACCCTCATATTTAATCTTCTCCCTCCTTATTTCTTTTTTAGTTGTCCTCTGTTGGTCTTTGTGGGCTTCCCAATCCCCTGCTTTCCCACTGCTCTTCACCACATTGTATGCTTTCTCTTTAGTTTTTATGCTGTCCCTGACTTCCCTTGTCAGCCATGGTTGCCTCGTCCTCCCTTTAGTATGCTTCTTCTTCCTAGGGATGAATTTTTGCTGTGTCTCCCAAATTACTCCCAGAAACTCCTGCCATTGCTGTTCCTCTGTCTTTCCTGCTAGGCTCATCTCCCAGTCAATTCTGGCCAGCTCCTCCCTCATGCCTCTGTAGTTGCCTTTATTCAACTGTAATTGCAGTGTAAATTCTATCATATTATGGTCTTCACCTTAAGCTCCCTTATCAAATCTGCCTCATTACACATCACTAAATCTAGAATTGTCTGTTCCCGAGTGGGCTCCACCACAAGCTGCTCCAAAAAGCCATCTTGTAGATATTCCACAAATTCCTTTTCTTGGGATCCACTACCAACCTGATTTTCCCAGTCTACCTGCATATTGAAATCCCCCATGAACACTGTAATCTTGCCTTTCTTACACGCCTTTTCTATCTCCTGGTGTATCTCGTGCCCCACATCCTGACTACTGTTCGGAGGCCTGTACATAACTCCCATTATGGTTTTTTTACCATTGCGGTTCCTCAACTTTACCCACACAGATTTTACATCATCTGATCCTATGTCGTTTCTTGCTATTGATTTAATTTCATTTCTTACTAACAAAGCAACCCCACCCCAATGCCAACTTGCCTTTCTTTTCAATAGGATGTATATCCTTGGATATTTATCTCCCAATCCTGATCCCCTTGCAGCCATGTATCCGTGATGCCCACCTCATCATACCTGCCAATTTCAATCTGCGCCACAAGCTCATTTACCTTATTTCGTATACTGCGTGCATTCAGATACAACACCTTCAGTCCTGTATTTCCTGTCCCTCTTCTCATTGTCATCCCTTTATCTGATGTACTTGAAGTTAGATTCCTAGCCCTTTCCAAACACTCTCTCCTATTTTGTGTTCTGGAGACTTTATTAGCCTCTCCTGGGCTCTCCTTTCTTTTCAGTTTTTTCATAATTTTCCATGAAGTTGAATCCACCCCCCCCACACGCTAACCTGCTGCTTTGTTTCCCATTAGTCATATTTCTTGGAGTTTTACCCTTCCCTCCTCCCCCCTCTTACTAGTTTAAAGTCCTGTTGACCACCCCATTTACCCTTTTCACTAGAACATTGGTCCCAGATCGGTTCAGGTGGAGACCGTTCCAACGGTACAGATCCCTCCTGTTCCAATACTGATGTCAGTGCCCCAAGAAATGGAACCCCTCTTTCCCGCACCACTCCTTTAGGCACGTGTTTACTTCCCTTATTCTCGCGTCGCTATGCCAATTTGCACGTGGCTCAGGTAGTAATCCGGAGATTATAACCCTTGAGGACCTGTTCTTTAATTTAGTTCCTAGTTCCTGATAATCCCCAAACAGGTCCTCTTCCCTACTCTTACCTATGTTATTTGTTCCGACGTGGACCACAACAACTGGATCCTCCCCCTCCCTCTCCAATATCCTTTCAAGCCGATCAGAGATGTCCCTCACCCTGGCACCAGGCAGGCAACATACCATGGGGGACTCTCGATCCTGCTTACAAAGGATGCTATCAATTCCCCTAATTATAGAATCCCCTACAACTACCAATTGTCTTTTTGCTCCCCCCTCTTGAATGGCCTCCTGTGCCACGGTGCCATGGTCAGTTGGCTCATCCTCCCTTCAGCCCTCTTCCTCATCCACACAGGGAGCAAGTACCTCGTACTTGTTGGACAAGGTCAAGAGCTGAGGCTCCTCTGTTCCTGAACACAGGATCCCTCTACCTACCTCACTTGCAGTCACACCCTGCTGACCCTGACCACTGACTGAATTTGAGGTACTTAATCTACTGGGTGTGACCGCCTCCTGAAACAAAGCATCCAGGTAACTCTCCCCCTCCCGGACGTACTGCAGCGTCTGGAGCTCGGACTCCAGCTCATCAATTCTGAGCCGGAGTTCCTCCAGCAACCAACACTTGCTGCAGATGTGGTCACTGCGGCTCGCAATGGGATCTGCCAGCTCCCACATCATACAGCTACAGCACATCACCGGCCCAGCCATCTCTACTTCGATAATTAATTTATTAATTAGCTTTGCAGTTTATTTTTTTTCAAATTTGATGCAGATTTCCTACCAACCAATCAGGTCACAGCTTTCCTGTGACGTCACTTTTTCAGTTTTGGCTTCAGTTAGTCTCTGCCCTGAGGTCACCGCTCCGGTGCTCCTCCCTCCGAGTCTGCTCCCTGGAGACAAGGCTGTGAATCCCCGAGGTAAGCTAGATTTATACTCACCGCTCCGGTGCTCCTCCCTCCGAGTCTGCTCCCTGGAGACAAGGCCGTGAATCCCCGAGGTAAGCTAGATTTATACTCACCGCTCCGGTGCTTCTCCCTCCGAGTCTGCTCCCTGGAGACAAGGCTTGCCTGGTTCCTACAGTAGAGGATGATGGTCAATGCATGCCTGAACAGAGCGTCTGTAACCTGCTTGACACAAGTGTGGACAGCTAATTGGGAGACACCGCAAAGATCACCTACCAACCCCTGGAAGGAGCCAGAGGCATAGAAGTTGAGGGCAGCTATGTCCTTTAGAGCCAGTGGCATGGGATGTCCCCCCACACAGTTTGCGGAGATCCCAGGCCCAATCATCTGACAGATATAGTTGACCGTCTCTCTTGAGAGACGGCACTGCACCTCAGACATCTTGAGGTAACTGCTTCGCTACCTGTATACCCTGGCAGCAGGGTAGTGGCGTCTTCTGCGGCCCCTTCTGCCTTGGACTCCCTGTTGGCCCTGCGCCCCTTCTGCCTGTGCCTGACCTCCCAAAAGTGGCTCTCCTAGAGGCTGAATATGCACTCCTGGCCTCCTCCCTCTTTCTAGCCCTCCCTTCCTCCTCAGAGGAGGTGCCTCCAGTGGAGAGTTCAACTCCCATTCCCAGGTTAAGGGAAGGCTTCCTGAAACACGCAGGCCCAAAAATGATTCCGCACTGCAGAGTGCTGACCTGAAGGTTGAGTCCAGACCAAGCAGCTAGTATGCGTTTTGAAGTATTGCAGATCACACAGGCAAGTGTCAGTAACTTTGAAAAATAAATATTTGACAGAGCTCACTCGTGACCCCACTGAGCCCTCTTATCCCGCCCGTGGATGAGGTTTATACAAATGTGACCTACCCGCCTGCCCGTTGTGCCCGTGCGCTGACACGAAAATTGCGCAGACGCCCAAAAATCATGGTCGATTGGTGCCTCAAGGTCCTTAAGTGCTATATAGCCTGTTAATTAATGGCAGGAGAGCATCGCGCACCCGCCCAACGAAATATTGCAATGGCGCGCAGTGACGTCGGAACGCTCGCCCAACGTCATCGCGCGTCATTTTACGCTCATGCGTGCAGGGGCCAACGGGAAAATTCTAGCTAATGTTTCTAAAGTTTATATAACCGTTTACTGCCTTGAAGTTGTCTATTTTAAAGTCATACACCTATGTGTTTTGTCACATTGTTTTATAGATCGGATGAGAGTCTACATGTTCTGCTTTAGTTGGGGCACATTTTCAGTATATCAGAACTTCTCTTTACCACAAAGATGCTCCTTTGACCTTAGTCAATTGTTCGGCAACAATCCAATTTAATTATTCATGGAAACCCTATTCTATGTCAAAATCTACTTTGAGGATGGTTCGAATTCAAGGTGGAATGTCTGAGGTTGTTGCAGCATAATGTTGCTGGTGAAATTCAATTGAAAAAGAAGTTTTTTTTTCATTGCCACCTATGCCTATGTAATGGATAGCTTTGGAATTAATTGCATTATCTTTTGAAGCATTTAAATTTATGTGGCTCTTGTCCCATCTGCTGTCATGCTGCACACCAGGGAGAAGCAAGTGTCCAATATTCCTATGGTGCCAATGATAGAATGATTTGTATTTATCATTTGGATATTATTTCATATGCAAATTCTTATATTGTCATTCTTTAATCTGAGAATATAATCTAATATGCTTCTGAAAAGGTGAGCGGTCTTCTATTGCCATGTCTTTCTAATTAGTACGAATGAACTGAAAACTAAAGAGCAACTGAAATAGGGAGAACTTTGTAGATTACTGAGGTGCCACCCTGCAAGCGAGTAATAAATGTGGCAATGTTTTGTCACAGTCCTTCATGTTCTGAGTGTACAACACATGAGTCCATGTAGTATTCAACATTCTACCAGTCCATTAGTTTGATGATGGTAAGGGGTGAATCAGATGTTTCATGTTGATGTGAACTATGAGCTGAGATCTGAAACTAGATACCAGGAGGTTGGGGTGGGGGGGCAGGGGTGACTGAAGGGGGCCATCAAGGAGCTGGAATTACTTTGCACTGGAAATTGGAGGTGCTGCTGCATTAGCAACCTCTAACGTTCTTTTGAAGTATGAATGATTAGTCCAATCTCATTGCCTTGTACAAGTCAGTGTAACACATGCCTTGTGCACAATCACCCATTTGAAACTTCAATTTGCAATCAGGATTTATGTACATCATTAGACTGCTTTCTAAATGTTATAACTACTCTCAACTTGAAGCAGAAATGGGCAGCTGGAGCACCTTTTGGGACTTTACTTGAGGTGATTCATGACTGAACCAACACTTTAAGGTAGAATTTTTGCAGGGGCTCCTAATCATCTGCCATAATTTTAGTGGAAAAGTGGTGGAAAGGCCAGAAGAATGGTGTAAATGGCCACCAAAATTTCAGTGGGAGGTTATAATTAACACCTTATCAGCAGTAATAGATAAAAATCAGTTTGAGTTTTGTTTTGATTCATTTATTTGAAACTGATGAACTCTAATTGGATTACAGGGCAAATTCATCAATTCTGTTCTCCCAGGTGAGAGCCACACTTACAGTATGATCAGTGCCAGTTTCTGACTCATGGTCATTTGCAAATGTGGCCTGAGAGTGTAAAATTGGTGAATTTAATTTGTTTCATGATTTAACGATTTTCCTGATTTCATGTTAAAGTAAAATTATTATTATTCTCTCAATGCACAGATTGACCTCTGGAATGTTTTTGGAGACAAATGCCTGTGATTTCTGTGAGGGTTTTCAGAATCGTCTGCCATAACATCGGAGGATCATAACTCTGGAGATATGTGTAGATGCTTATGAAGTTATATGATACCTCTGTGAAATTTCTGAACAGGATATTTTACAATTTAAGGAAGAACCTTCAAATCAGTCAAAGTCTGCATTAATGCTACTGAGTCACCCTTGAATGCCCTTAGTAGGCAGATAAATGCTGTAAATGATTCCTGTGCCAATCTAACTGTCAAATTCACAAACTACAGAATGCTCATACAGAAATAAGCTAAGACAATTTAATGATAAGATACTTGAGCTAATTTACCATTTCATACAGCATGTAGCACGGAAATAGAGCTATCTTATCTTGGGCAGAAGGACAACCAACCACTAAAGAGATAGTTCAATAGGCAATAATACAATAGGCCAATGTATTCTGAGCAACTCATTGTACTTGCAAGTATTTGCAAAAGGGTCTAGAAATGGCTCAGTAAGTCATGAAGCAAGCAGCCAATAACCTTGCACAGCTATTTGAGGATGACTTTTAAGTCAAGTCATTTATTTCATATGACTATATATTGAGGATGACTTTTAAGAGATTAAATCATTACTTTTGTATTACTATATGCTATTATGGATGTCAATCATCTTAAATTGGCAGAAATATCTATCTAAGGAGGTTACAGGTGTCAACCACATTTGCCTTAATAGTTTCATTGAAGATTATTTCCTTGATTTTTCCTGAACATTGCAGAAGGGTGAACACAAGAGAGAAAATGAGAAAAGGCTTGCTATCAGTTGAGAAAAATTGTAGACCAGCTATTTTCATGCATAGTTAAAATTGGCAAAACAAAAATATCTGTTCTGCTTTTCCATCTTTAATAACAATATATTTAACATTCCATTCTACTAGCACAAGCAATGGAGTTGGCGTGCAGGCTTTGTTTCTCTCAAAATGTGCATTCAACCAATGCATGCTGTTCTTGCAGAAAGTGGTGGCATATAATTTGTATTAGTATTACTTAAAAATAGTGTTGGAGAAATCAATGGGACTGAAAGCCAACTATCATCTTCCAAACTTCTATAGCTCCTGGAACAATCCTGGCAGATTAGATGGTGGCAAATGTAACCCCACTATTTGAAAAAAGGAGGGAGGGAGAAAACAGGGAATTGCAGACTAGTTAGCTTAACATCAGTAGTAGTGTAAATGCTAAAGTCTATGATAAAGGATGTGGTAACAGGATACTTAGAAAATATCAATGGGATTAGACAAAGTCAACATGGATTTATGAAAGGGAAATCATGTTTCATAAACCGACTGGAGTTTCTTGAGAACGTAACCAGCAGAATAGATAAGGGAGAACCAGTGGATGTGGTGCATTTGGATTTTCAGAAAGCTTTTTGATAAAGTCCCACAAAAGAGGTTAGTGTGTAAAATTAGAGCACATGTGATTGGGGGTAATATATTGACATGGATTGAGAATTGGTTAGCAGACAGGAAACAGAGCGTGGGAATAAATGGGTCTTTTTTGGAATGGCAGGTGGCAACTGGTGGGGTACCTCAGGGATCAGTGCTTGGGCCCCAGCTATTCACAATATATATCAATGATTTGTATGAGGGAACCAAATGTAATATTTCCAAGTTTGCTGATAGCACAAAACTTGGTGGGAATTTGAGTGGTGAGGAGGATGTTAAGAGGCTTTAAGGTGATTTAGACAAGTTGAGGGCGTGGGCAAATACATGGCAGATGCAGTATAATGTGGATAAGTGTGAAGTAATCCACTTTGGTAGGAAAAACAGAATGACGGAGTATTATGTAAATGGTGATAGATTGGGAAATGTTGAGCTACAAAGGGACCTTGTACACCATTCACTGAAAGCAAGAAGGCAGATGCAGCCAGCAGTTAAAAAGGCAAATGGCATGTTGGCCTTCATTGTGAGAGGACTTGAGTACAGGGGCAAGGATATCTTACTACAGCTGTACAAGGCCTTGGTGAGACCACACTTGGAGTACTGTGTGCAGTTGTGGTCTCCTTACCTAAGAAAGGATATACTTGCCAAAGAGGGAGTGCAGCAAAGGTTTACCAGACTGAATCCTGGGATGGCAGGATTGTCGTGTGAGGAGAGATTAGATTGGCTAGGCCTGTATTCACTCGAGTTTAGATGAATGAGAGGGGATCTCAGTTAAGCATAAAATTCTGACGGGGCTGGACATGTGAGGTAGGCCATTTAGTACTGAGATGAGGAGAAACTTCTTCACTCAGAAGATGGTGAACCTGTGGAATTCTTTACCAAAAAAGGCTGTGGAGGTTAAGTCACTGAATATATTTAAGAAGGAAATAGATTTCTGGACTCTAAAGGTGTCAAGGGGTATGGGGAGAGAGCAGGAGTATGGCATTGAGTTGGAGGATCAGCCATGATCATATTGAATGGCAGAGCAGGCTCAAAGAGTCAAATGACTTACTCCTCCTATTTTTTATGTATCTATGTAATTCTAACTAGCTATTATCAGGTTATTGTGCAGGTGATAGTTTTTGTTGGAGGAACATGGAGGGATAATATAAAATAAAGAGTACAATTCTAAAGCACGTACAGGAGCAGAGGGACCTAAAGAGCAGAACCACAGAATTGTTACAATGCAGGAGGAGGTCATTCAGCCCATTGTGTCTGCACTGGCTCTTTGAATGAGCAATTCCCTTAGTGCTATTCTCCCAGCCTCCTCCCCGTAACCCATCACATATGTCCTTTTAAGATAACAGTCTAATTCCATTTTGAATGCTTCAATGGAACCTGCCTCCACCACACTTAGCCAGTGTATTGCAGACCTTAACCATTCGCTGCATGAAAAAGTTTTACCTTATATTACTTTTGCTTCCTCTGCCAATTACAAGTTGAAAGTTTCTCCCTATCTATACTGTCCAGACCCCTCATGTAATTGAATACCTCTATCAAGTTTCCTCCCAGGCTTCTTTTCACCAAAGAAAACAGTCCTAGCTTCTCCAATCTATCTTCATAACTGAAGTTCCTCACCCCCGAACCCTCACTCACTTCCCCAGAGCTGCATTATCCAATTTAGGGTCGCAGGGAATTGGAGCCTATCCCAACAGGCAATGGGTGTTAGGCAGGGTACAATCAGGACAGGACGCCAGCCCATCACAGGGCTCACACACTAAGGGGCAATTTAACCATAGCCAATCCACCTAACCAGGATTTGGACAGTCGGAGGAAACCAGGGCACCTTGCAGAAACGCAGGGGCAGAACATGCAAATTCCACATAGACAGACACCTGAGATCAGAATCAAACCCAGGTCCCTGGAGCTCTGAGGCAGCAGCGCTAACCACTGCGACACTGTGCAGCCCACCCTGGAACCATTCCCATGAATATCTTCCACATGCTCTCCAATGCTTTTGTATCTGTCCTAAAGAGCAGTGCCCAGAACTGGACACAAAACTCCAGCTGAGGCTGAACTAGTGTCTTTGATACAAGTTCAACATAACTTCCTTGCCCTTGTACTCTGGGTCCCTATTGATAAAACCAAGGATACTGTTCACTTTATTAACCACACTCTCAACCTGTCTTGCCACCTTCAATAACTTGTACACTCGGGTACCTCTGCTCCTGTACCTCCTTTAGAATTGTACTCTTCATTTTACATTATCCCACCATGTTCCTCCTACTAAAATTTATCACTTCACAACTCTCCACATTGAACTTCATCTGCCACCTTTATGCCCATTCCACCAACTTGTCTATGTCCTTTCGAAGCTCTGCACTACCCTCCTCACAGTTCACGATACCTGCAAGTATTGTATCATCTGTAAACTTTGAAATTGTGGCTGTACACCAAGGTCTAGGTCATTAATATATATCAGAAAAAGCAAAGTGTCCAACACCGACCCCTGGGGAACTCCATTGCAGACTGCCCTCCAGCCCATAAACCACTACTCTGTTTCCTGTTACTCAGCCAATTTCATAGACATGTTTTTTTTAAAAATTAATTCATGAGATGTGGGCTTCGCCGGCTGGGCCAGCATTTATTGCCCGCCCCTAATTGCCCTTGAGAAGGTGGTGGTGAGCTGCCTTCTTGAAACGCTGCAGTCCATGTGGTGTAGGTACACCCAGAGTGCTGTTAGGAAGGAAGTTCCAGGATTTTGACCCAGTGACAGTGAAGGAATGACAATATATTCCCAAGTCAGGCTGATGAGTGACTTAGAGGGGAACTTCCAGGTGGTGGTGTTCCCATCTATCTACTGCCCTTGTACTTCTAGATGGTAGTGGTCGTGGGTTTGGAAGATGCTGTCTAAGGAGCCTTGGTGAACTCCTGCAGTGCATCTTGTAGATGGTAGACAATGCTGCTACTCTGCGTCACTGGTGGAGGGAGTGAATGTTTGAGGATGTGGTGCCAATCAAGTGCGCTGCTTTGTCCTGGACGGTGACAAGCTTGAGTGTTGTGGGAGCTGCACTCATCCAGGCAATTGGGGAGTATTCCATCACACTCCTGACTTGTGCCTTGTAGATGGTGGACAGGCTTCGGGGAGTCAGGAGGTGGGTTACTCATCGCACGATTCCTAACTTCTGACCTCCCTTTGTAGCCACAGCCCATTTCAGTTTACGGTCAATGGTAAACCCCAGGATGTTGATGGTGAGGAATTCAGTGATGGTAATGCTATTGAACATCAAGAGGCGATGGTTGGATTCTCTCTTGCTGAAGATGGTCATTGCCTGACACTTGTGTGGTGTAAATGTTCCTTGCCACTTGTCAGCCCAAGCCTGGATATTGTCCAGGTCTTGTGGCATTTGGACATGGACTGCTTCAGAATCTGAGGAGTCGCGAATGGTGCTGAACATCATGCAATCATCAGCGAACATCCCCACTTCTGACCTTACGATGGAAGGAAAGTCATTAATGAAGCAGCTGAAGATGATTGGGCCGAGGACACTACCCTGAGAAACTCCTGCAGTGATGTCTTGGAGCTGAGATGACTGACCTCCAACAGCTACAACCATCTTCCTTTGTGCTAAGTATGATTCCAACCAGTGGAGAGTTTTCCCCCTTATTCCCATTGATTCCTGTTTTGCTAGGGCTCCTTGATGCCACACACTGTCAAATGCGGCCTTGATGTCAAGTGCAGTCACTCTCACCTCGGGAGTTCAGCTCTTTTGTCCATGTTTGAACCAAGGCTGTCATGAGGCCAGGTGCTGGCGGAACCCAAACTGGGCATCAGTGAGCAGGTTATTGCTAAGCAAGTATTGCTTGATAGCACTGTTGATGACCCCTTCCATTACTTTACTGATGATGGAGAGTAGACTGATGCGGTGGTTATTGGCCAGGTTGGATTTGTCCTGCCTTTTGTGGGCAATTTTCCACATACCTTTATCGATGCCAGTGTTGTAGCTGAACTGGAACAGCTTGGCTAGGGGTGCGGCAAGTTCTGGAGCACAAGCCTTCAGTACTATTACCAGAATATTGTTAGGGCCCATAGCCTTTGCAGTATCCAGTGCCTTCAGCCGTTTCTTGACATGACATGGAGTGAATCGAATTGGCTGAAGGCTGGCAGCTGTGATACTGGGGACCTCCTTCAGCCTTATCTTTTGCACTGATGTGTTGGGCTCCTCCATCATTGAGGATGGGAATACTTATGGATCCTCCTCCTCCAATGAGTTGTTTAATTGTCCACCACCATTCATGAGTGGATGTGCAGCACTACAGAGCTTAGGTCTGATCCGTTGGTTGTGGGATCGCTTAGCTCTGCCTATCTCTTGCTGCTTATGCCATTTCGCATGCAAGTAGCCCTGTGTTATAGCTTCACCAGGTTGACACCTCATATGTGAAGATGGGACTTGTCTCCAAAATGACTGTGCGGTGGTCACTCCTACCGATACTGTTATGAACAGGCGCATCTGCGGCAGGCAGGTCAGTGAGGATGAGATCAAGTATGTTTCTCCTTCTTGTTGGTTCCCTCACCACCTGCCGCAGATCCAGTCTAGCAGCTACGTCATTTAGGACCCAGCCAGCTCGGTCAGTAGTGGTATTACCGAGCCACTCTTGGTGATGGACATTGATGTCCCCCCACCAGAGTACATTCTGCGTCCTTGCCACCTTCAGTGCTTCCTCCAAATGATGTTCATCATGTAAGAGCACTGATTCTTCAGCTGAGGGAGGGCAGTACGTCATAATCAGCAGGTGGTTTCCTTGCCCATGTTTGACTTGATGCCATGAGACTTCATGGAGTCCAGAGTCGATGTTGAGGACTTCCAGGGCAACTCCCCCCTGACTGTAGACCACTGTGCCGCCACCTCTGCTGGGCCTGTCCTGCCCGTGGGACAGAACATACCCAGGGATGGTGATGGTGGTGTCAGTGACATTACCAGTAAGGTATGATTCAGTGAGGATGGCTATGTCATGTTGCTTGCCTAGTCTGTGAGACAGCTGTCCTAATTTTGGCACTAGCCCCCAGATATGCCAGTTTTCATTTTCATTACCAAGTTGCATTTATTGAAGACCATTATTGTAAAAAATATTCCAAGGTATTTTGCACATATAAATAGAAGAATGAACATTTGAATTATAGTGGAGAGGTTAACTGGGATTGGGGGTGGGGGCTGACTGAAAGTTGGATTGAAAAGATGTGTTTGGAGAGGGCTTTTAAAAGACAATGGAGAGCTTGAGAAAGGAGTTTAAGAAGGGAGTTTCAGAGTGGAGCCAATGCCGTTGATGGTGAGGTGAATGGGTTAAGGAAACATAGTTACAAATATGAGGTTTAATAAAATTATGTCTTTAATTTAGGATAAAATGAAGTTTTTCATGTGACCTGTTCTGAAGTCTACTGAACAACAGGTCGGGATGATGTGGCTGTTAAAGATTAAAGGGAGACCCAGATTGTTTGCTGGAAATAAGGCATTCACACTTGGAGACAATGGAAACAGCATCTGTGGTCACAGTTGTTAGACTGCTAATCTCCAAAATCCCAGCAAGGGTTGTGTAACAGTTATGCTTTAAACTGTCTATTTACTTACAAGATAAAAGAGAGTTAGGGTCTCCAGGATAGCTAATTGGCCTTTCTAACTGGATATAAGGCCCAAGCGATTCACATGGCCATGGAGATTGGCTTTGAGAGGGGAAGGGTTTCTAAAATATTCCTGTAAACTCTCAGACATAGGCAGTCTGCCAGGATCCAGAAGAGAGGGAACAGCTAGAAGCTGAGAGTCTCTATGGTTCCCTACTCAGGAATATGGGTGGGAGCTCATGCTCAGATTGCAAAGACCAAATTCATAAGAAAATGAAATGAGGCTGGAAGATTTGTCTTATTTCCACTAGAGAGAAAATTGCCAGGGAAAACACTCATCATGAATGACAGTTCTGGGGTTAAATTTTACCGGGCTGGGGATGTGAAAGGAGTGGATGCAAACCACTGGGAGCAAAGAAGCATTTTGGACTGGGTCCAGGAAATCGCATCACTACATGAGGGACAATATAAAGTATATCTGTGAAATGGGCTGTTCAGTTGTGTTAAAAGTAAAAGGGAAAAGTTCTGTTCATATTTTGAAGTATAAGTTGTCTACAAAAATAGTGTTTCATCAATGGTGATTTTAATCTTTATTACAGTAAAAGTCTTAAAATGTGATATCTTGTGTAATTCTTTAGGCTGTCAACTGGAAGTTGGAATTTTTTAAAGTTATCAGTCTCTACATGGTTTGTAATAACACAAAATATCAGATCAAGAGGACTAAAGGCAGTGTGCAGGGAGAAAATAGCATTCAAGGAGGTTATAAAGACAGAATGCAGCAATTGAAATAGAAGATGATATTGAAATCAGTGGGGGGACAAAGAGCTGGTATAGGTCTGTGATTGTGCAAATAATGAGATGAGCCAATGAGATGAGCCAATAGGATATAATTTTTTGAAAAAAAGATGCAGGTAGCTTATGGTGGACGGGAGGACAGATGTTACCAAACTGGGAGGGCCTGCAAACAACAGGGAAAAAAACTGATCAAATACAGAGCAATTGGGGAACTGAACTGATCAGTGGCATTTAGTGTGAACAAGTACAAAGTCATTGGGTTGAGAAAGAATAATAATGTAACAATATAAGTTAAATAGTACCATTCTACAGGGCAGGTCACTGACAATGGATTATACTGAAGCTATCAGCACAGTTTGTGGCAGCAGTACAGCAACATCTTGCATTTATAGAGTGCTTTTAATGTAGTAAAATGTCCTAAAGTGCTGTTACTAGTGAAACTTTCATATTGAAGTGTTGTGGGAATTAATTTTTAAAAAAAATATCTTTGGGGAATATTGTGTTATTCTGTTAAGAAGGCTGTGTGTCTGTGTGTGTAATTGATTTAATTAAGCTGGGGAAATACTGTGGTAGAAAACAGGTTATCTGAGAGGATAGAGGCGTTTGGTTTGAGGTACAAATGAATAGGTTGAATCTAACATTTGCATTTTTAGAGTAAGTTGAGAGTTTGTTTGAATATCTAAGGGAAGTCAGAGGTAACAAGAAACACGTTTGTCTCTTGCAGGAGTTCCATAGGTAAACAGGAGAGGGTATACTACATTTTATTGATCTGAAAGCAAATACAAATTAGAAACATGAAAGATTTTATATTTGGAATGATTTGAGTTTCAAAGAGGTGTGAGAGCAATGGAACCTGAGATGAAAGGAGGAAAAAGTATGTGGAAAGCTTAAGGTAGCTTGAACTGATAGCTGTTAGCTGTGGCTGTGGGCTGGGAGGAAAATCTCCTGGAAACAACTCTAGACTGGGAGAAAATGCAGTTTGAATCAGCCATCCAGTCAAGCCAGAAAAGTCTTGGGTTGCAAAAAATATTCTTGTTCTGAAGTTCTGAATTTCCACAGCAGAGAGGGTGAGAGTTTGAGGTTGTATGGTATGCTACTATTAAAGCTACAACAGTTTGCCTTGGGTATATTTCTGGATTTTTATAGGTAAACATCTATAAGGGAGTGTTGCCTACACGGTTGTTCACTTGTGGGCCTGACCAAGGAGGGACTCTTTTGGGTGAATGTTTTGTAAGACTAGTTTTAACTGTGTAACTATAATCTTGTGTGCTTAAGATTTCTTTTATTCTTCATCATTTTTAAAATCCTATAAGTGTTACTGAACTTCCTGCTGCTGAGATCAGTAGTTTTCTTCTCATTTTCAGAATACAAACAAAAGTAATGGCTCATAAGCCAAGTTTCCCTCTGGGATTTGGTTTGCACAGAAATTAACAACTGGTGTGGTCATTAACATTGTGTAAGGAGACATTAAGGCAATGCGACCAAAAGCTTGGTGAAAGAAGTCAGTTTGAAGGAGCTTCTTAATGGAGCTGAGTGTTGGAGAGGTTTAGGGAGCGGATTCCAGAGCTTAGTACTTAAACAGCTGAAGGCATGACTACCAAGGGTTGAGCACCAGAAGTTGGGGATGCTTAAGAGTCCAGAATTGGAGGTGTGCAGAAATACCGTGGGATGAAAGGCTGGAAAAGGTTGCGGAGATGGGGAAGGGTGAAGCCCTGGGAAGATTTTTTACAAGGATGAGAATTTTAAAATTTTTGCCATACTGGAAGCCAGTGTAGGGTGGAAGCATAGAGGTGGTGGAAAAATGGAAGTTAATGCTAGTTAGAATATAGGCAGCAGAGCTCTGGTCCAGTTTATGGAAGGTTCAAGGTTGGAGACTTGCCAAGAGAATGTTTAATAGTCATGTGTCTAGAGGTAACAAAGCATGACTGAGTTTCAACAGCAAATAAACTGAGACATTGTGGAGATGGAAGTCTTAATGATGGAGAGAATATGGAGTTGCAAGTTCAGCACAGGATCAAATAGGATGCTAAGGTGATGAACAATCTGTTCTATGAAGAGGAATGGAGTTGGTGGCTGGAGAATAGAATTTGTTATGAGAATTGGAGATGATGGCTTTGGTCTTACCAATTTTTAATTGGAGAAAATTTCTACTCCTTGAAAACTGGGTGCCAGACATGCAGTGTGACGAATTGGAGGTAGTGGAGGGGTTGCAAGGGGTGGGCGCCATCAGCATGCATGTGGAACCT
The DNA here is from genome assembly GCF_964194155.1 of Cetorhinus maximus. NCBI lineage: Eukaryota > Metazoa > Chordata > Chondrichthyes > Lamniformes > Cetorhinidae > Cetorhinus > Cetorhinus maximus. Next base: position 113,842,891 of record NC_135879.1, on the reverse strand, counting down.
AATGCATTTTCAAATGTTGCCAAGAGACAACATGTAAAATTCATTGTCGTGGTGCACTGCAATCTGATCATTCACATAAGGATGTTAAATATTTTTTTTTAAAAAATAAGCAAAGCCCCTCAGCATCTCAACCCCATTCTCTATTCTATTTCCCAAACCTTGGTGATTTCCAAAGTACAGTGATAGTAATACTCAAAATAAATATATAGCTGAAAGAGCCATGTTATATCAAAGAAAAATGTCTGCAGCTAGTCTCGTTGAAAATAAACCTTAAAACTGTCAGGATTCCTTGAGAAAGTTCCTTTGATTTTCTTTTTAATATATGCAGTAACTTCTTCAGGAACATACATTGATAATTGCACCTCTTAGAAACTGTCAGCTCATCTGAAAGCATTGCTGCCTCAAGCTTGTATGTAATTAACAGTGGGCGAAGGTAACATCTGATTACTTCGAACAGCTTGTACAGGTAGTCACATCTCCCAATCAATCTGGTTGATGCCGCCAACCTCCAGTAGAGTCAAAAATAAAATCAGTTGCTTGGTAGTGCAGAACTTGAATATTGCTGAAAAGAGAGACATGTTGCCAAAGGTTTGCATCTTGTGCTCATCAGGACAAATGCAAGAATATCAAATTTCACAATTTATGGCATTATATCTCACTTCTCAGCTGTATTCAAGAAAATAAAATCATAATTTTCTTGTAAAATGTTGACAAGGTGACACATGGGCTGAGATGGTTACTGTCACTTTAAAAATGCTGATGGTTTGCATGAGTGGTGATTTGTGTGGAAATAGGAACTCCAGGATCAGGCTTTCCATATATGCATCTTTTAATGGAAAACATTGCCAATGGTATTTCTGAAATAAAAGAGGCAGTAAGTTAAATCAGCCTCTTGTAAATTGTAAACATTTTAAAGTCTTTTTTGTGCTGCAAGCTGTATTTTTGAGAATCGAGGGTGTGGGTTGAAAGGATTTTCAAGAAATATTTTGTGCGATTTCTGTGCATTTCCTTTCCTTGAATTCCTCCTTATTGTAGTTTCTGCTGATATACTTGCTTTTTCTGTTTCCAATTTGGCATTTTTGTTATGTATCCGGTTATGACATTTTATTTCATAACTGAATTTCGGGAGGTACCTGTGACACGTAAATTTGGTAATAAACATACTTGAGGTCTCAAGTGTAGTACTTCGTAAATGATAAAAGGTCATCAAACTGAAACTTTAATTTTATTTCTCTCTCCGCGGATGCTGCTGGTATTTCCAACATTTTTTTGTTTTTCGTTTCAATTTTTTAGTGTCTGCAGTATTTTTCTTATAGATGAATAATATGCACTTGACAGCACAAGCAGGATTTTCACCTACCTTTATCAGCTTTTCAGTGGTACTGGAGAAGGCAAGGTGTAAAACATGTTTCTGACCTATATAAGTTACTCCAGCCATTCTTCAGATAAATTTTCTCCCAGACCCAATAGCAGAAAATGAAAATACCTTGTTAAAAATGGTTAAACAAAACGATTTGGAAATGTTTTTGAAGCATTTTGCTAGATTTGCCTTCTATTTCATAGGTTCTCTTGATAGTTTGTTCTAGATTTGCTTTAATAAGTCCCTAATAATGTTCACTGTTGATTTCCATGCACCTGATTTCATACATTCTCTAGCTCCAAGCTCTGATTTGCTGGTGTTGGTACCTTGGACCATTCAGTGAAACTGAAAGGTATGAGGAAAAAGTCTAATGGACAATTCATGCAGATTAGGGGTGACAAGACGCTAAGAAGAAATGTGTCATAAGTGCAAGTTCTTCAATATAATTTCGAGTATATTTTCCATTGCGTTACTCAGTGAGTTGGAGCTGATTTTGTTTTTTAAAAATAAAAGTTTTACACTATTTAACATATATTGGGCCGTAACTTCTGACTAGCGTCGGAAAGTGTTAACCTGCAGGAATTAGAAGAAATAAATACCTACTTACCTGGTCTTGAAAATTAGGCCAATCCTTCCGTTTGCAGGCCCCATGCAGCTCCGGCATCGAAAGACTCCTCACAGGTCCCAGCGAAGTCTAGCTCCAGTGGATTCAAGGAGGCCATGCCCCCTTGGCCCGAGGGGTCAATCTGGGTCTTTTCAATAGTTACTCAGAAGTTAGAAGAGGCTTTAATTCTTCTAACGTTTTCTGAGTAACTATTGGTAAAACCCTGGTGGAACCATCCGAAGTTTGCAAATTAAACTGCATTTCGGATGGTTTCCAGCGCAGCACAATTGCCCACAAGAAGTGCGCACTTTTGGACAATTCCCATGCAAACCCTTACCTGCCAACTTCCCAGAGAGTTTCGCCAGTGCATCTTTGGGGTATCCTCCAAATCTGACGCTCGGGAGCTTGGAAGTTACAGGCCAATATTAGGGGCAGTGATACACAGAAATTGAATGTCAAACTACATTTTTATTACACAATACTTTGAGATCAAATCCCATGACTATACATTATTCTGTTGGTGGGGTGGAAAGAAATACACCTTTAATGGTCAGATTTTAAATGAAAGCGGAGGACAAAGGGATTGTGCCTGCACAAGTAGCTAAGGCTATAAAAAGGGCAAATGGAAACCTTGAATTTTATTTACAGAAGCAATCAGTAATGTTGACATTGTTTTTTTTTTAAAGAGAAACAAAAACGTGGTTAGGACATTGCATCTTCTGGGTGACATGCTAAATGGTGGCCCAACCTGCTCTGTCAAGTGAACAGAAATAATTCCATGACATTTTCTTTTCATCAAAGATGAGCAGGAGAAGTTCCCCCCAGTATTCATCCAAGAAACATAATTAACACACATTAATTTGTCGTTACCTTGTTCATTGTGGGACATTGCTGTGTACAAATTGGCTAGCACATTTCCTAAACCACAACAGTGCCTACTTTGCTGCTATATAAATGCAAGTCTTTTGGGGGCAGAATTTTGCAGTCCCCTGCCAGCATGTTTGCAGGTGAGTTTGGGCCTGTAAAATTCTGCAGGTGTCCTTCCTGCCACCTACTCGCCTGCCCCCAACATGGTCGCAGTTTTTTTGAAGGGTGGGCAGCCTGCTGAACTTCCCCTCAAACAAGGCCCTTAAGTGGCCACGACTCTCCAACAGCTGCCACTTTTAGGTGAGTGGGAGGAGGACAGGAATGGGGTGAAAGCCTGGCAGGTTAGCCTGCTCAGGCCTCAAGTGGTGGTGGGGGTCGCCTCCCTCCCAGGCCTCTCTTTCTGATAGGGGGCGGAGGTGCCCTGCCCCCCCTCCCTCTCAAACCTCTCTCCAAGGTTAAGCAACCCCCTAGTGCCTTCTCTCCTCCTGGACTTTGGAACCCAGCCCTCGACCCCAGGGCATCCTGTCCTGACCTACTGAGAGACCCTCAGTACTCACCTTCCATCTGGATGTTGGTGGTTCTTGGCTGGGACTGGATGCAGTTCCAGCAGTGGCCACCACTCCCACTGGCGCTGCTGGGGTAGAGAGCTGCCTGCCAATCTGATTGGGAGCATAAGGGCCACTTCCAGCAAATTAATACTCCACAGAGCGTTAACTGACTGGATTGACTCTGATGGGTCAAATGGCCTCTGTCTATGCTTTAAATAACTCCATATGGGGCAGGGCTGCCATTTGGAGCATGGGTGCATTCTCCCTTAACAATTTTGGTGGGGTAGGAAACCGTTCCATCCAAAAAAAAAGTTCTTGAAATTTTGGGAACTCAGTTGTAGGATGGATATAAAAACAAAAGGATAAGGTGTTATTCAGAAGTTACCCAAGATGAGTAGTTGCCATTGTGAGCCGTTAGAGCTCTTTTCATGAGAGCTGAGAAGTGTTTAGGGCTGACTCGGAGATCTTCAGGGTTACAGTAAATACAGATGGGTTGTTTCATTTTGTTGATAAATTGGTAATGAAGGGACAAAAACTTAAGATGATCACAGAAAATAAATCAAGGCGGGTTGTGTCTTAAAAAAAAGTCAAGTAGCAGTTCTCCTTGAGGGAGATGAGGTAGATGTCTGGTATCCCAGGAGTACAGTGACTAGAAAATGGGAAAGAACTCATTTCCATCAGATTTCCACTCTTTTACCAGCACAACAGCCTTTAATGGAAGAGAAACCAGTTCTGACAACATTTCAAGGGTTGATCTTGGATGGTTCCTGAGCTCATCTGAAAATTCAAACAAATATGTGCGTGTTGTGATGGGAGGTGTTTAGACAGTGAACAAATAATTCTGCAAGAAGCTTAAATTTTCTTGTAATAGATCCCTCAATATCAAATTCATACAATAATTGATCAGGAAAGGACTGATAACCAATAGAATTGAGGGCCCATCATTGAAGGGGCAGTATAGAAGACTCCATGTCATTTTATGCTTTCATTAATATGAGCCAGAATTCACGAATTAAGGACAGGCAAGAAATCAGATCAGAATCGATCACTGTTGGAGTGTCATGAAGGTATTAGTGTATATAATGTTATTGGAAATTATTTTAAATTGGACTTGTAGTAGGGTCTGTGTTTGTGGGTGTGAGTGTGTGTGTCTCAATTGGATTAAAGCCAGCTAATCTGGGTGCTTTGTATAGGAGTTTTGAGATGTTAAACAGTAAGGTAGAGGGTACATTTGCATTTTGTTGAATAAACTATTCAAAGACTGGGGGTGAAATCTTGCACCTAGCTAGGAAACACCAAGCATTATGTTTATATTACTAATAAAATTGGTACTATGAAAGGAGTTCAAAGGGCCTGGCGATACAATGCAAATTTGCATTCAAAGGGAAGGCTAGGTATATACAGAAACGAGTTTTGTGTGTGGAAGTCAGAAGCATGGAAGATCTAAGCCGCCTGTAAGCCTACAAGGGTGCAAAGGAACCAAATTGAAAGGAACGTCATTTTGAATTTGTAAGATAAAATGTGCTTTACCTGGTGTCTGTTTAAGTCTATGGGTTATTGTTGCCTTGGTGAAGGTTTACTTGGGAGTGATTAATTTGGGGATTTGTTTAAAAGTTTTTATGGTAGTAATTTGTTGACATGTGTATGTGTTTAATTCCTTGTTAAATTAATAAATATTTAATTTAATTTATATAAAAAACCTCAGGAGGCTTGGTGGTTTCATTTCTGAATTCAGAGCAGTATCTCAAACATACCCATGGAAAATATAGGTTATGACAGTTGTTTAAGGTTTCCCTCTGGGATTTTAAATAACTCAGCCTTTACCAACTGCTGTGTCATAACATGGACGTCCGTGCTTTGGTAGTAGTTTGGTAGTTTAAATTCTGACATGGTTTGTTGTGTGTACATTCTGCCCTTCCTATATCCATCCCCAGGTTAGTTTAGAGTGGTTAGGGAAAGTGGGGTTGCTGGTGGGGGCATGTACATGTGCAGGAAGTCAATGTACATATAATTTATAGCCTCGCTAAAAATATTTGAAGTGTTAGGAAATAGAGATAGTTTAAGTTATATTGGTTTTTTTGGGTGCTAGGTATGAGTTTTAGCTTTAATGTTTAAGTTTGAGTTTTATTTCTCTATTTGTATGTTAAGAAAGGTCAAATTGATCGTTTGTTTCACTTTAAAAGTTTAACTGTAATCTAAGTTAAGCAAACAAGAGTAGTAAAAAAACAGTGCTGTTGCCCAGCAACAGGGGTCGAGAGAGGCAGGTCCCTCCCACAGACATACATACAGAAGTAGAGAAACAGCAGTTTGATTTTGGAAGGTGTTTAAGTTCAGTTGGTTTTGAAAGTAATTGCCAGGAGAGACTGGAAAAGGGGACAGATAGCCAGTCCCACGCCAAAGAAAAACCCTAAAATCCAGGGGATTGAAACAGCAGAAAGCCCCGAGCAGACCTTTTAGTCAAAGGGAAGGACAGGAACCTGGATAAGGTCCTGTTAAGTGAAGTTAAGAGTGAGGGGTAGAGAGAAAGGCTCTAAGCTTCAGATTTAAAGGCCTGAATTTTCCCGTCGGCAATTTGGGGGCGGGGCCCGCTCGCTGACGGGAAAATGACGGAACCCCCGACGGAGGAACCCCCCGACGTAATCCCGGTTCATTTAAATATTGAGGAAGGCGGGCAGACAGCAAAATCAACTGTCTGCCCGCTGACCTGTCAATGGCCAATTAAGGCCATTGACAGGATAATTAAGGTAGTTAAAGGCCCTGCCCATCCAACCTTAAGGCTGGTGGGCAGGCCAGGAGCCCCAGCGGGCAATAGAAAAAATATAAAACCTCATCCACTGGTGGAATAAGGTTTCATGTCCGCTTTAAAAATGTTTAATAAATTTTGTGATATTTACTAACATGTCCCATCTCGTGTAACATTGTCACATGAGGGGGACATGTTAATAATTTTTTTTTATTTTTCTATTTTTTAAGTTTGTAAAACTTGCACTGATCTTCCTGAGACAGCACTTAGTCTCAGGGAGATGTGCGCTCTTTCACACGCATGTGCGAAAGAGCACACTTTGACAGATGGGGAATCCCCCCCCCCCCCCCGCACAGGAAGCGCATAGTGCTTCCCGTCGGGCAGGCCGCTGGGTGGCCCTTAATTGGCCTGCCCACTTAAAATGATGGTGGGGCCTGCTTTGGCAGCAGAGTTCGGCTGCCTGCCCGCCACCGAGCCGGTGGGGCCTGCCCGCCAACCTAGGGCAAAATTCTGCCCAAAGAGACAAAAGCTGCTGAAAGGTTTTACGTGAAAACAACTAGCTAAAGGCCATAAGGTTCAAAGAGACAACTTAAGGTCTGGAACTCTTTGCTATGGGCATGTGAAGCAGTGGTGTACTGTTGATAGCTTAGTCAGTGAGAGAGTGCATGGAAGACAGCCTGAATGCATGTGGTGACCCAGGGGAGAGGAACATTGGAAGGAGAGTTCAAAACCCTGGAGGTGAACCCTTGTGGAAGACATCTGTGAGAAATTTGGGAGAAGATTCCTCCGAGAGTTCTATGAGAGTGGAGATTGGAAACCCTCATGTGAAAGACTGAGTTCAGTGAGACTGGTTGGCTCACGGTATGACAAGCGCCTAGGGAAAGTTGAGGAGAGATCCATAGCATCCGGTTGAGGTGGCATCTGTCACTTGGTTTCATAGTGTGGTGTGTCTGACCACAGGTTGCCATAGTTTTACATGGACTGTGTATTTACTGTGGACATTAGTGTGTAAGATAGCTTTTGTAACTTGTTTTATCCTCACAAATCTGTATATCTGTAAAGGTATAGTTGTGGGTGAAGGAGTATTGTAATATAGTTCATCTTTTCTTGTTTAATGAATGTTTTATACTTCTGTTAAAAGTTCACTAGCTGACTCTGGTGATTCTGTTCAGTAGCCCCTCTCTATGTGTCTAAACAAACAATTAAAAGTTAGGATCTATCAAGCTGGGTTCCACCCCGGGATCAGATTTGTCCAGGGGTAACCTCAGCTGGGATCATAACATAAGCTACTCGATCCCAAAGGCATACCAGCAAGAGAGTAAGAATGCTATAGCTGGGGAATCCCTACCACCTCTGGCTAGTCTGGCCAGTTTCAAAATTCCAGTTATTTTGTGGGCTCAGCAGCCCTGCAATGCTGCTACTAGTGCCCTTACCACAGCAGTAAACCAGTACCAATGATTAGAGATGAGATCGTGGTCAGAATAATAGCTCAAATTAGGAGAAAGTAAAGCTGGTAATAGGAAGTAGAAAAATAGCAAGCGAAGTTAGTAGGTAGGGAAAACAAAGGTGAGCATCAACTAAACTTGGAATGTGGAATAATGACAAAAGGACTAAGTTAAGGCACTCTACCTGAATGCACGCAGCTTTGGCAACAAGGTAGATGATTTAAAGGCACAAATCGAGGTAAATGGGTATGATCAAATTGCCATTATGGAAACGTGCCTACTGGGAACTGAATATTCAAGGATAGTCGACATTTAGGAAGGATAGGCAAAAAAGGAAAAGGAGGTGGTGTTGTGCTGATAATAAAGGATAGGATCTGTACGTTAGTAAGGGAGGGTCTCAGGTCGGAAGAACAAAATGTGGAATCTGTTTGGGTGGAGCTAAGAAACAGCAAGGGGCAGCAAGCATTGGTAGGAGTTGTTTATAGGCCACCAAAAAGCAGTGGTTCTGTGGGGTATGGTATTAATCAGGAGATTAGGGAAGCATGTAACATGGGTAATGCAGTAATCATGGGTGACTTCAATCTGCTTATAGACTGCTGAAACCTAATGAGGACTAATGCTGTGGAAGACGAGTTTCTGGAGTGTTAAGGGTGGTTTTCTGGAGCAGTATGTTGAAGAACTGACTACAGCACGGGCTATTTTAGATATAGTATTATGTAACAAAAAACAGCTAATTAATAATTTTGTTGTAAAAGAACCCTTGGGAATGAGTGACCAGGATATGATAGAATTTTACATTCTGTTTGAAAATGGAGTAGTTAAATCTGAAACCAGGGTGTTAAATTCAATCAAGGGAAATTACGAAGGTATGAGGGGCAAATAGGATGAGGTAGATTAGGAAAATACATGAAAAAGTGTGATGGTACATGGGCAATGGATAGTATTTAAATAGTTTACAGCAACTGTACATTCCTTCAAGGCATAAAAACCGAAAAAGAGAAGTCAGTCAACCATGGCTAACAAAGGAAGTTAAGGATTGTATAAGATTAAAAGAAAAATTCTGTAAAGTTGCCGGAAATAGTAGTGAACCTGAGGATTGGATGCATTTTAAAAGACAGCAAAGGAGGGCCAAGAAACTGATAACGGGAGAGTAGCATATAAATGTAAATGAGCAAAAACATAAAAACGGATGGTAAAAACTTCTATAGGTATGTAACAAGGAAACATTGGCTAACTCAAATGTGGGCCCATGCAGAGTCAGGAGAATTTATAATGGGGAATAGAGAAATAGAGAAGGTAATTTTTAAAAAAATCATTCGGGGTACGTGGGCATTGCTGGCTGGGCCAGCATTTATTGCTCATCCCTAGTTGCCCTTGAGAAGGTGGTGGTGAGCTGCCTTCTTGAACCGCTGCAGTCCATGTGGTGTAGGTACACCCACAGTGCTCTTAGGAAGGGAGTTCCTGGATTTTGACCCAGCGACAGCGAAGGAATGGCGATATATTTCCAAGTCAGGATGGTGAGTGACTTGGAGGGGAACCTCCAGGTGCTGGTGTTCCCATCTATCTGCTGCCTTTGTCCTTCTAGATGGTAGTGGTCATGAGTTTGGAAGGTGTTGTTGAAGGAGCCTTGGTGAATTCCTGCAGTGCACCTTGTAAATGGTGCACTCTGCTGCTACTGTGTGTTGGTGGTGGAAGGAGTGAATGTTTGTGAATGTGGTGTCAATCAAGCGGGCTGCTTTGTCCTGGACAGTGTCAAGCTTCATGAGTGTTGAAGAGGCTGCACTCATCCAGGCAATTAGGGAGTATTCCATCACACTCCTGACTTGTGCCTTGTAGATGGTGGACAGGCTTCAGGGAGTCAGGAGGTGGGTTACTCATCGCATGATTCCTAGCCTCTGCCCTGCTGTTGTAGCCACAGTATTTATATGGCTAGTCCAGTTCAGTTTCTGGTCAATGGTAACCCCCAGGATCTTGATAGTGGGTGATTCAGTGATGGTAATGCCACTGAACATCAAGAGTCGATGGTTGGATTCTCTCTTGTTGGAGATGATCATTGCCTGACACTTGTGTGACGTGAATGTTACTTGCCACTTGTCAGCCCAAGCCTGGGCTTTATGTACAGGATATACCTGGGCAATTTTCTACATTGCCAGGTATATGCCAGTGTTGTAGCTGTACTAGAACAACTTGGCTAGGGGCACGGCAAGTTCTGGAGCAGAAGTCTTCAGTACTATTACTGGAATATTGTCAGGGCCTATAGCCTTTGCAATATCCAGTGTCTTCAGCTGTTTCTTGATATCACGTGGAGTGAATCGAATTGGCTGAAGATGGGATGGCAAGCTGTAACTAGCGGGGTGCCACAGGGTTCAGTCCTTGGACCCCAACTATTTACTATCTATATTAATGACTTGGATTCAAGGATAGAAGGTACTATAGCTAAATTTGCAGATGACACCAAAATAGGTGAGGAAGGAAGTTGCAATGAAGAAATAAGAATTTTACAAATGGATATGGACAGGTTAGGTGAATGGGCCAAAATTTGACAGATGGAGTTTAACATGGATAAATGTGAGGTTATTCATTTTGTTCGGAAGAATGAAAAGGCGACTTATTATTTAAATGGAGAGAAACTTCAAAATGCTTCAGTACAGAGGAATCTGGGTGTCCTTGTGCATGAATCGCTGAAAGCTAGTATGCAGGTACAGCATAATGGAAGGCAAAATGGAATTTTGACATTAATTGCTAAAGGAATAGAGTATAAAAATAGGGAAGTGTTGTTGCAACTGTACAAGGCATTGATGAGACCGCACCTGGAGTATTGTGCACAGTTTTGGTCCACCTACTTGAGGAAGGATGTAGTTGCATTAGAGGCAGTTCAGAGTAGGTTCACTAGATTGATTCCAGAGTTGTGGGACTTGTCCTATGAGGAGAGATTGAGCAGTTTAGGCCTATACTCACTAGCGTTTAGAAGGATGAGAGGAGATCTAATTGAGGTATATAAGATGCTAAAGGTGATAGACAAAGTAGATGTGGAGCGGATGTTTCCTTGTGGGGCATTCTAGAATGAGAGGCCATAGTTTTAGGCTAAGGGGTGGTAGATTTAAATCAGAGATGAGGAGGAATTACTTTTCTCAAAGGGTCGTGAATCTGTGGAATTCACTGCCTCAGAGTGCAGTGGATGCCGGGATGCTGAATAAATTTAAGGAGGAGATAGACAGATTTTTAATTAGTAATGGGTTGAAAGGTTATGGGGAGAGGGCGGGAAATTGGAGTTGAGGCCAAAATGAGATTAGCCATAATCGTATTGAATGGTGGGGCAAGCTCGAGGGGCTGAATTGCCTACTCCTGCTCTTAGTTCTTATGTTCTGAGACTGGCATCTGTGAAGCAAGGGACCTCCAGAGGAGGCCAAGATGGATCATCTACTCCGTATTTCTGGCTGAAGATTGTTGCGAATGCTTCAGCCTCATCTTTTGCACTGTTGTGCTGACCTCCTCCATCACTGAGGTTGGGGACATTTGTGTAGCCTCCTCCTCTAGTGACTTGTTTAATTGTCCAGGACTGCAGAGCTTAGATCTGATCTGTTGCTTGTGGAATCGCTCGGCTCTGTCCATCACTTGTTGCTTATGCTGTCTGGCACGCAAGTAGTCTTACATTGTAGCTTCTCCAGGTTGATACCTCATTTATAAGTATGTCCTGTGCTGCTCCTGGTATCTCCTCCTGCACTCTTCATTGAACGAGGTTGATCCCCTGGCTTGTTGGTAATGGTAGAATGGGGGATATGCCGGGCCATGAGGTTGCAGATTGTGTTCGAGTACAACTCTGCTGCTGCTAATAGCCCATCGCGCCTCATGGATGCCCAGTCTTGAGTTGCTAGATCTGTTTGAAATCTATCCCATTTAGCACAGCGGTAGAGCCACAAATAATGGAAGATGTCCTCAATGTGAAGGTGGGACTTTGTCTCCACAACGAGTGGTCACTCCTACCAATACTGTCATGGACAGATGCATCTGCAGCAAGCAGGTTGATGAAGATGAAGTCAAGCATGTTTTTCCCTATTTTTGGTTCCCTCACCACCTGCCATAGACCTAGTCTAGCAGCTATATCCTTTAGGACTCGGCCAGCTTGATCTTTGGTGGTGCTTCCGAGCCACTCTTAGTGATGGATACTGAAGTCCCTCCACCCAGAATACATTCTGCACCCTTGCCAGCCTCAGTGCTTCCTCCAAGTGGTGTTCAACATGGAGGAGTACTGATTCATCAGCTGAGTTGTGGGGGGGCGGTATGTGATATTCACGAGGTTTCCTTTCCCATATTTGACCCGATTCCATGAGACGTCATGGGGTCCGGAGTCGATGTCGATGTTGAGGGCTCCCTGCTGACTGTATACCACTCTACCACCACCGCTGCTGCATCCGTCCTGCTGGTGAGACAGAACATACACAGGGATGGTGATGGTGTCTGGTGTCATGATCTGTAAGGTATGATTCTGTGAGTATGACTGTCAGGCTGTTGCTTGACTAGCCTGTGAGACAGTTCTCCCAATTTTGATACAGCTCCCCAGATGTAAGTAAGGAGGACTTTGCCATTGTCATTTCTGGTGCCCTTGGTCGATGTGGGTGGTCCGTCTGGTTTCATTCCTTTTTATTGATGTTTTAGCGATTTTATACAACTGAGTGGCTTGCTAGGCTAGGGTGACTGTTGGAATTTAAGTTCAATTAGTAAAGCTGGAATTGAAAGCTCATCTCAGTAATGGCGACCATGACAACTATCATCAATTGTCTTAAAAACACATCTGGTTCACTAATGTCCTTTAGGGAAGGAAATCTGCGTTCCTCACCCAGTCTGGCCTACATGTGACTCCAGATCCACAGTAATGTGGTTGACTCTTAACTCCCCTCTGAAATGGCCAAGCAAGACACTCGGTTCAAGGGACAATTAAGGATGGTTAACAAATGTTGGCCTTGCCAATGACACCCATATCCCATGAAAGAATGACGAAAAAAACACATGCTTATTGCTGCAGGATGCGCTGCTTGCCGGTCCAGATGGCTTTGTTTGCCAATAGGTGTCAATGTTAGCACAGCTCTTTACCTTGGGCTCCATCCAGGTTGTTTTGGGGTTTGCAGTCGTGGCTAGTTTCTCTTATATAGCCTGGGCATTATAGACTGCACTCTTGTAGCCATTAGAGAACTAGGGAGCAGCTTTTGTCTGCAGGTAAACTTTTACCATTAATGTCCAGCTCATAAGGATAATGCAAACCTGACCCAGTTTTGCAGGCAGCTTTCATACTCCTTTCAACTGATGCCACTCCTCCATTCCATCACTATTTCACCCTTACATGAATATAATAAGATTCCTGCTTGAGAATAAAGGCTATCCCTTCTACAGATGGTGGTTGACACCTCTGTTATCCACCACGCCTGAACAACTCTGCTACAATCATAGCCATAGTACTGTCAGGAATGTTAGGCTGTTGGGAGATTGAAGCAAAAGTTCAGGTGCCTGGAAAGGTCTGGGAAGGTTCACTGCAAATACTCCTCACAAATGCGGTTATTCCCTGGGTTATTTCTTTGAGCCAATGTCAACCCATACTTTGATGGTTTACCAACTGAACTCTAGTCTGCCTTCTGTCCCTGCTGTGGTATACCATCTCCGCCTGCACAAAGATGAGGCAGGAGAAAGTAAATGTCCACTGAGAAGAGTGTACATGCCCTTAGCGGATAGGCTGAAAGTGAGAAGAGATATGATGTTGAATGGAAAACAAGTTGCTGGAATGTGAATTGGATGAGTTACAAGCAAACTTACTGAATATTCAAAGATTATCATGTGATGTGAGAATGTTGCTGTGAGGGAACAGGGAAGAGGAGAATGTGTGTCTGAAATGAGAATGAGTGACTTCAATATGCCATTGAAATGGGTGGTGAAGGGTGTGATTCAGTGGAAGGAATTATGGAGAATTTTGGGGGAGGAGAGGTTTGAAGGATTGTTGCCAGATTTCATTGTGAGAAATTGGGAAATGAAGAGCTGTACTTTTCCTTGCTACTACTCGAGGTAATTGAACTATTTTGCATTCTGCTGCCAGGATTTGGGAGAATGCTGCTTGTGCTGAAGATCTGAGCACCTCTCTCCAGGAATGGTGAATATCATTCATGGCAATCTTCCCGCACTGTGGGGGTAAAAAGAAATTCCTTTCTCATCCTCATCCCTTTAGCCACTGCTTCCTGGGAGGTGTCTCAGAACCTGGGGGCTTGTAGCAAACTTGTTATCTTATTCTCACTTTAGACCTCTACAGGACTGCCAGAAATTCTGCCATGAAAGTGAATGAGCTTCCTGTTCCTGACATGATCGGACTGGAAACTTGCCAATTAAATATTGATGAGACCCATGAGTTAAAATACATTCAGCACAATGTGATGATATGTGTATATTTTTATATTTCTGTGTTTATGTATATATTCTGTGTAGGTAAAGGTAAGCTGTGTCTGTGTGTCTCCAGGGTTAGTCAAAGGTGAGGTTGATGAAACCAGAATGCCTGTAGAAAGTAAAGGATAAAGAGAAAAGGTGTTATCTTGCATTTGTAATAAGGCCTTATGGCGGGTATGAACTTACAAGTAAACAGAGTAGATTTGAAATTTGCATTTGGGGTTAAGCATTGAAATTGATGTGTAGCTATTGCATTTCAAAGGAGTTTCAATGGCTCTAAAGAACTTTTGTGTATTACAGGAGATTCGTGAATAAAGAGGAGCAGGCATTTTAAAAATTTTATTGACACAAAAATAGTGGTGAAATAGGAACATGAAAAGTTTTAAAATTTGGGAACCTGAGGTTTCAAAGGAATATTTGAAGACAATGGAGAACTAAGATGAAAGGGCAGAAAAGGGTATTTATGAAATCAGGGTTTCAGTTGTAGCGAGTTGCTATGGGGGAAGTCCGTTGAAGGCCGACTCCTGTGTGTGTGGAGTGTGCTGGAAAAGCAGTGAAAGTCACTTAATTGAAGAAAGCAACTCAGTTTTGGGCCAAGAGAATATTTGTCCTGAGAAACAGTTTGTTTCAAATCTCCCTTTTGAAAAACCACATCAGTGTGGATTTGTTCTGGGAAGTTGTGGATCATACTTTTGTTTAAAAATAAAAGCAATTTCTTGGTTTGGGTAATATTTCCTGGATTTTATGGTTAGAATCTATAAAGGCTGTTGCTAAAAAGATTGTTTGTTTTGTTGTGGACCTTTGATAAAGGATTTTGGGATTATTTTTATAAGATTTTTCTAACCGTGTACCTTTCACCTTGTGTGTGGTTACCTATTGATCTTTTTAATAAACATTTAATTCTTCAAATTTTAAAAGTTATTATTGGAGTCCTGTGCTTTTGAGTTCAGTAGCTTTCCCTTTTCATTGCGACAATAGAAAATAAATGAACAGATGGGACGTATTTCAACCTGAGTTCTGGCTTGTTCAGCATTACCATCAGCTGTGGCCATAACAATAAGAAATATCAAGCCTGCTTTGTCATTCAGTAAGATTGTGCCTGATGTTCTAGCTCAGCTCCACCCACCTGCATTATCCCCATATCTCTTAGCATCCAAAAATCTATTAATGTTTGTCTTGAATATAACTCAATGTCTGAGCATCCATAGCTGTCTGGGGCAGAAGTTGTTTAAAGATTCACAAGCCTTTCTTCTCATCTCAGTCTTAAATGACCAAACACTTATTCGAAATTTTTAAAAATCTGATCACCGGATGTGAGTGTTGTTGGCAAGGCCCATATTTGTTGCCCATCCCTAATTTCCCTCCTGAAGATAATGGTGAGCCACTTCCTTGAACTGCTGCAGTTCATATTGTGGAAGTGCACCCACAGGGGCTGGAAGGAAGGGAGTTCCAGAATTTTGACCCAACGACAATGAAGGAATAGCGATTATAGTTGCAAGCCAGGATGGTGTGTGGTTTGGAATGGAACTTTTCAGGTTCTGGTGTTGCCACGCATCTACTTCTCATGTCTTAGGTGCTAGAGGGCATGGGTTTTAAAGGTGTTGTCGAAGAATGTTTGGCGAGTTGTTGTAGTGCATCTTGTAGATTGTACTTATTCATGCTACTGTGTGCTGATGGTGGAGGAAGTGAATGTTTAAAGTGGTGGATGGGATGCTTGTCTAGCAGGTTGTTTTGTTCTGTATGGTTTGGAGCTGCACTCATCTTTGAAAGTCGGGAGTATTCTATCATACTCGTGACTTGTGCCTTGTTAGAAGGTAAGTTACTCACCACAGAATTCCCAGCCTCTGACCTGTTCTTGAAATCATAGTATATAGCTGGAGCAGTTAGTTTTCTGGGCAATGGTAAATTAAAAAATAGGACCCCAAAGGTAGTAATCTCAGGATTACGATCAGTGCCACATGCTAGTGAGAGTAGAACTAACAGGATATATCAGATGAAGAAATGGTGTAGGGTGGAGGGATTGTGCCATTGGGACCAGTTCTGGGGAAGGTGAGAGCAGTATAAACAGGACAGGTTGCATTTGGGCAGGACTGGAACCAATGTCCTCGAGGAGGGTGGGGGGGAGGGGGTGGGGTGGGGTTTGCTAGTGTGGTCAGGGAGAGTTTAAAATTGGCAGGGGGATGGGAACCTCAGCAGGGAGACAGAGGAGGGGGAAACAAGGATAGAAACAAAAGACAGAAAAGTAAGAAGCCAAAGTGTAGGCAGAAAAAAACAAGGGTGAGAAACAAATGGGGTCATGGTGCAAAATAAAGCTAGATGACTAACAAGGTTAAACAGACATTGTATCTTAATGCATGGAGCATTCGCAATAAGGTAAATAAATTAATAGTGCTAATAGATGTAAACGGTTATGATATAGTTACAATTACGAAGACGTGGCTGCAGGGTGACTAAGGTTGGAAACTGAACATCCGGGGTATTCAATATATAGTAAGGACAGACAAATAGGGAAAGGAGGTGGGGTAGCATTGTTAGTAAATGAGGAAATCAATGCAATAGTGAGGAAGGATATTGGCTCAAAAAGTCATGTGGAATTTGTTTGGGTGGGGATAAACACCAAGGGGCAGAAAACATTGGTGGGGGTTATCTATAGGCCCCCAAACAGTAATGGTGATGTAAGGGAAGGCATTAAGCAGGAAATTAGAGATGAATGCAATAAGGGTACAGCTGTAATCATGAGTGAAGTTAATCGACATATAGATTGGACAAACCAAATTAGCAATAATACTGTGGAGGAGGATTTCCTGGAGTGTGTACGTGATGGTTTTTTAGACCAATATGTTGAAGAACCAACTAGAGAGCAGGCTATCCTAGACTGGGTATTGTGCAATGAGAAGGGATTAATTAACATTCTTGTCAACCTTTGGGGAAAAGCGACCATAAAATGATAGAATTGATTATTAGGATGGAGAGTGAAGAAGTTGAATCCGAAACTAGGGTCCTGAATCTAAATAAAGGGAACTATGAGGGTATGAAGCACAATTTGGCAATAATGGATTGGGGAACTTTACTAAAAGGGTTGACTGTGGATAGGCAATGGTTAATATTTAAGGAAAGTATGCATGAATTACAGCAATTAATCATTCCTGTCTGGGGCAAAAATAAAACAGGAAAGGTGGCTCAACCATGGCTTACAAAAGAAATTAGGGATAGTATTAGATCCAATGAGGAGACATAAAATTGCCAGAAAAAGCAGCAAGCCTGAAGATTCGGAGAAGTTTAGAATTCAACAAAAGTGGACAAAAAGATTGCTCAAGAAGGGGAAAATAGAGTATGAGAGTAAATTTAGAAGGAACATAAAAACTGACTGTAAAAGCTTCTTTAAATATGTGAAGAGAAAAAGATTAGCGAAGACAAACATAGGTCCCTTACAGTCAAAAACGGGGGAAATTGTAATGGGGAACAAAGAAATGGCAGAAGAATTGAACGCATATTTTGTTTCAGTCTTCACAAAAGAGAACACAATTCATTTCCCAGAAATGTTAGGGAAGCAAGGGTCCAGTAAGAGGGAGGAATTGAAGAAAATCAGTATTAGTAAAACAATGGTGCTAGAGAAACTAATGGGGTTAAAGGTTGAAAAATCCCCAGGGCATGGTAATCTACATCCCAGTGTACTAAAGGAAGTGGCCCTGGAAATATTGGATGCATTGGTGGTCATCTTCCAAAATTCTGTAGACTCTGGAGCAGTTCCTACAGATTGGAGGGTGGAAAATGTAACTCCACTATTTAAAAAAGGAGGGAGAGAAAAAACAGAGAATTACAGACCAATTAGCTTAACATCAGTAGTGGGGAAAATGCTAGAGTCTATTATAAAAGACGTGGTAACAGAACACTTGGAAAGCATTAATGGGGTTAGACAAAGTCAGCATGAGTTTATGAAAGGGAAATCATGCTTAACTAATCTACTGGCGTTTTTTGAGTATGTAACTAGTAGAATAGATATGGAAGAACCAGTGGATGTTTCTTTTTAATTCATTGATGGGATGTGAACATCGCTGGCTAAGCCAGCATTTATTGCCCATCCCTAATTGCCCTTTAGAAGGGAGAGAGGCTGCCTGGAGCATATTTTTCTTCAAAATGCTACTCAGCATTCTGCAATGCGCAAAGGTCACTGACAGTGCTCTAGATACCAATTTAGCACAGGGGTTTAGGGCCAAGCTTCAATCATAGGGATGAGGTGGGTATGCCAATTGTACATGCTGCCCACCTCATATGGAACCAGCGCAGGCAGGTCACAAATCAGGATCACCGCACTCAAAAAGGCTATCACATTTCTAGCCCTATGGGTTTCGTCACAAATTCATAAAAAACTCTATTACCCACCGGCGAGGGGGAGGGTGGGGTACCTTTGTTTGGACTGAAAATTCCATTGTACATGACAAGGAATTGAGGAGAAAAGGTTAGGATAAATTATTTTATGTAGGGATTTTGTTGAAGCATGGAATGTTTGGTGCATGATGCATGGTGAAAGCTATTCACCCAGAGACCATTGTATATTTTAAAAGGAAGAGCAGAATCATAGAATCTGAGAGCACAGATTAACACCTCAATCCAGCCCAGCCTTCTTGACAGAAACAGGCTCACCCGAGTTTGAAGGAAGCTGCATGTGATTAAATGCTCCACCTCTGTTTGAGCATTATTGAATTTTTCTGCCCTCTTGATCTTGTGCCACCATAAATATTTGAAGATGACACAGAACTAAGTGAGAGAGCAAGGTGTTGGGAGTAGTTTTGGATTCATGTAGAGACATGACAATGTGGGGATGAGATTAGGCGGAAGTTTTGTTAAGTCTAACTAGGATTTTTACCCTTTGGGTCAGGAACCAGATGCCAGGGTTAATTCAGGTTCAAAACCCTGAACTGTGTTGGGAAATAGTCACCTGACAGTTATTTTCCCCAGATGGACCATTTGGTGGCCAGACAGCATGCTCACCTTCTAAATAAGGATGGCGGGGCTCTCGAAGCTGTGGGGCCTATTGCAGGTCTTTCAGCTTGGAAGGTGATGAAGCCTGCAGTTCAGTTAAGAGAACTAGAGAGTTCTTTATTTTGAGGCGCCTTCTCTCTAACTTTTTAACTGTTAAATTTAAAATGCAATCAGCAGCCGAGACATCTAGTGGAGGACCTCTGATGATAGATCTCAAAAGGCTTTTAACTAGCTCAATTGGCTAACAGCCGTTTAATGAGTAGTTAGCCCTTCTTCCTACTTCCCACCTCTGGGAAAATGGTCCTAGAGTAGAATGGTGCCTGCAAACTGGCTGGTTGTGCTAATTTGTGCACCTGCTTGCCCCAATATGGGGCTAAAAATCCTGTTCCATGTTTCCACCAGGAGGCTTCATGAATGAGCCTCAGAAGGAGCAGACATTTTGTTTAGACAGTTGGTTCATTAACATCTGGTCTGCATCCTTGCATTAGACCTGTTGTGAAACTAAATTCTTTTAAAGTCAACTTTAAAAATTCCCATGTAACTGCTAGCCAGGTACTTTCTGTAGAAAATAATTCCAAAACATGACAATGGGGTTTAGTTTATCACCCAAGGATAACATTGTTTTCTATGCTTAACCTCACTCAAATTAATTTAGAGCTACAGTAATATTTTGAGTTTGGATGCCTTTCTGTACAATATATAATAGTTGCCCTCTTTGGCTTTATATTCAAACAAATCTGTGACTAAGATGAGGAACATAATCAGTCCCTTGTACTCAAGTTAGAGTGTCTGTATTATGTAAAAATGCTCCTTTATAATTAGCTCTTGAAGTAACTGACATCCGATCCAGTGCCAAGTTTTCTTCTCACCTTGAAGCATCAATCAGATAATTTAGCTGTTATAACTTGCATCATTATTCAGGCTACTCAGTGCATCATTTGTTTTCACTGTTGAATTACCTATCAAGTAATTTTACTAAGATAAAAGCAAAATACTGTGGATACTGGAAACCTTAAACAAAAACAGAAAATGCTGGAAAAACTCAACAGGTCTAGCAGCATCTGTGGAGAAAAAAACAAGAGTTAATGTTTCGAGTGCGTATGACCCGTCAGAGCTAAAGAGAAGCAAAAATGTGATGAAATTTATACTGTTTAAGGAGGGTGGAGCAGGTGAAGCTGGATACAAAGATGTCAAGAACAAAAGGACAAAGGGATGTTAATGGTAGTGGTAAGGGCTAAAAAGCCCTAGCATGACCCAGACCTTCCTGCCACGTGCCATTTCAACACACCATCCTGCTCTCATGCCCACATGCCCGTCCTTGGCCTGCTGCAATGTTCCATTGCAGCCCAACGCAAACTGGAGGAACAGCACCTTATCTTCCAATTAGGCACTTTACAGCCATCCAGACTTAACATTGAGTTCAACAACTTCAGACCATGAATTCTCTTCTCCACCCTCACCCCTTTTTTTATCCTCCTTTTTTCAATATTCATTTTTATTTTTTATATTTTTATCCACTTATTTTTATTTTAATTTTTATTCATTTATTCATTGTTTTATCCCCACCTTTTATCCTATTTTTGATCTTTTTTCCCCACCACCGCCCCCTCCCCCCATCCCACCCCCTCAAGGGCCATCTGTCACTTCTTCATGTTGTTCTTTTCAGAGCCCCTACCCTTGTCCTGCTATTATCACATTCTGTTTCTTACCTTATTGCCACTATCAGCTCCTCCTTTAGCCCTTACCACTACCGTTAACACCCCCTTTGTCCTTTTGTTCATGACATAATTGTCAATCTCTCCTTTGCCCCCACCTATCGCTGGCCTTCTATCCAGCTTCACCTGCTCCACCCCCCTTAAACAGTATAAATTTAATCACATTTTTACTTCTCTTTAGCTCTGAGAACAGTCAAATGGACTTGAAACATTAACTCTGTTTTTCTCCCCACAGATGCTGTTAGACCTGCTGAGTTTTTCCAGCATTTTCGGTTTATGTGCAAGTAATTTCACTACTTTTTCTTCCATTACTTACAAAGCAATTTTTAAAAAAAAAATCATTTATGGCCTATCCCTAATTGCACTTGAGAAGGTGGTGGTGAGTTGCCTTCTTGAACTGCTGCAGTCCATGCGCAATTAGGGAGAGAGTCCCAGGCTTTTGATCCAGCGAAAGTGAAGGAATGGCAATATATTTCCAAGTCAGGATGATGAGTAGCTTGGAGGGGAACTTGGTTGGATAGGTTTCCTCTTTAAATTTGACATTTGAATTTCCTGTTTGCTTGGCCTGAAGGGGAATATGGAAAACTTGTTCCCAGGCCGTCACTGATGTTCCCCATGACTGTGAGCTAAAAATTGTGCAGGTGTTGCCGTCATCTCCATTTTTTCCCTCAAACTTACCTGGAAGAACTGCAGAACTTTAGTTGATATTTTGTCATGTGACATGGTTCAGACAAAGCTGTGCTTTCCCCACTCTATTGGTCTTGAGCATGAATGTATTAAAATTTAAAAAAAAACTTTCAGTGCATAATCATTCTTTGGGGTAGAAACCTGACTTCAAAAGTGTAAAATGGAGGATGGTGTTTGTTTAACGTAATTGAAAATAAAATATCAGGAGTGATGTAAAATAAGCTGCCAATTCATTGCTGCGGTTTTACACTGTCACAAAAAAGTCAAAATCTGCCCCTTTGAATCTTAATGCATTTCAGTTTTAACTCGCACATTGGATATCATCTTTCTCGTTGTTCTTAGGACAGCCTATTCTTTTGAAAATGCTCTTCTATTTTGTGCACATTTTGTTCAATCTGAGAGTTGTGATCATCAACTATGAGCATTTGAACATAGCATGTGATTTTGCAACTTCGTGCACATTCGCATTTGTAAAGGTCAGTATGATAGTCCATAGTTCTCATGAAAAATGATTCATAAATGTACATGCACTGATTCTACTGTTTGTTCTGTACTATTTATGGCACACACAAAATATTATTTGCCTCCCACTTAGTCACAGATTTGTCTTACTGGTTTAAGGAAGCTTTTACAAGTTAGGTAGATAAAGATATTTCCTACCATTATTGAAATCCCAAGCAAATTTAATTAGCATTGGACCCTTTTCCTTATTGCCAGTATGGCTTCAGTGGATAGGAGATTCCTGGCTGCAGATGAGGCCCATTGCTGTGCTCTGTAGAAGGTGGGCTCGACTGCCAAACAGAGCAATCTCCCCGAGATGTAGCAGCACTTTGAAAGCTAGTTTTACAGCAATCAAAAATTGGTGCTGCACAGCTCTGTAAGTTAGCACAGATTTCATTTAATACCTCCACATTAGATTTCTTTTCATGCCATTTTTGTGTGGCACTGATTGCTTACTAACCAGTGAGAATGTTCTTCCAATATTTAATCTCTCCAGTCTTTTAAGACATTTGTAACCTTCCTGTTTGATTGCGGGTAAAAACTTTCCTATGGCTTTTAGAGGTTACGTGATTGTACTCATGAATCAACCCTAAGTGCGGGTAATCTTAGGGGTGGACCTGGTTCAAGCATGTAGCTTCTACAAGAGCTCTGTAAATAAAATTATCTGTTTCAAGTAAGAAACCTGTCTGGTACATCAAGTTTATTACGCTTCCCTGATCACTTCTGTATTGTGCAATGATATGAGGATAGTGCTAGGAGAGATGTCCATCACCAATGCTGGTGCTAGAAGAGTGAGGAAAAGCTGGAGCTGGGGAAGCTCAGGGAATCATTGCAAGGCCACTTGGAGCTGCGTAGCTTTTCCTTGTCCGCAAGCATTTCATAGAAAAAGTAAACTTAATTACTATGGTTTTTCCTGTCTGATGCCTACCACCAAAAACTGCTGTTGAGTTTGGCGCTCTAGGGGATTTGGAGTTAAAATTTCACATTTTAATTCAACCTCATGACAAGCAGGCTTTGAGTCACCAAAATTTTGGCAATTAAATTGGTGAGGTCTTGTGCTGAGTGCATTTTTAACTTCCTACCTGCAAGTTTCCAGCAGAATAGGCTGAGCTAAACTCGGAGCTGTAAAGACAAAATCAAGAAACAAAAAAATATTCATAGAAGTTATGTCAAACTTAACTGAACTTAAATGAAAATCTGATCCATGCTGGGGGAAATCTTGGGTGGTGGTAAAGCATCACAAAGAAAGACATTTCCCTACACAAAATGACAACCCAAAATCTGAACCAAAGGAAACCAAATGAAGCCTCAGCTTTAATTTATTGAATTTTACACCACTCAATTACTTTAGATTTCAATGTGGTCTTTTATTAATTTTCAAAAATTAATTGATACATCCAACTGATCCATGGTCTCCCAATGGAGCTGATAATGGAGCAAGAGGTATCTAACCTTTTGGTGATTACCATTATAATGTGGTAGCCCGAATGACAAATGATCTGCCCTATCCATCCTGAACTGAGGTGTGTCCTTCTACCATAGATTCTAGGCATGGGACTTGGTTCGTAGACAGACTGTAGACATACTCTGATCTGCTAACACTTGTTTATTAATGCTACATCTAAACTGATTACAGAGTCGGCACATTGCTATTAGGCATGATTCAGAACTCTTTTGAGAGAGTCTAACACATGATCGACTGATGTCAGTGGTACATCATCGTCTACGCCGTACATTAGCATATCTCGTCTGTTAACCCTTTATACTACACTTCCTGGTGTAAGTAAAATGGTTCCAAATTTCTAAAACAATTTCCCTTTTGATTAGGTGCTCGGTTTGTCTGCCATAATTTGATAGCTGACATCACCATAACACTGAAAATTCCAAATGTTCATTTGTTACATATTCAAATGCATTTTTCAGAAGGTAAAAAGGCTAAAAAATAGTTAGACATTGACTTCAGAGCCATTGGAACAGAAGTAGCTCATTCTGCCCCTCAAACCTGTTCTGCCATTCAGTAAGTTCAGTTGTGCCTTGTTTTTTGTTTCAGTGATGCACACAGGCTGTCGACATTGTAGCTAAACTCACTTTATTGATAACACATTTTCCTAACGAATGCATATCTGTAGTAATTGAGTTCCGTTAAGGCAGGCTCCATCATGTGCTATCTGACCTTCAACCTCCAGGTCAGGTGACCCAATATCTAATACAGAGTACCGTATAGTCCACAACCACAATCAGCTATTATCATGACGTTTCCCGTTTTTAAAAAAAAAACTTTTATACAACTCATGTACACAAAGTCTCTTACCTATTCTTTCTCATTCTGTTTTGATTAGCCTGTTTTGCCTTTTATTCATCTCTGTATCTCTCTTTTTCACAATTCTTCCACTGGATGTTCTGAATGGTGACAGAGGTGATTTTGAAGGACAAGGGGCCTTCTCCAGCTCTGTGTCACTATCACCCCTTGGGATAGTTTTCAGGACTCTCAGGCTTTGTCTGGTTATCTGTTGCTTCACTGGTGCATTCTGGCTTTTGATCTTCAGCTACACTTTTTCTGGTTCAGAGCAGGATTGCGTTTCATTTATTTTGCGAGAGAATTTTTGGTTTCCCCTGTACTGTCATCCATTTGGAGTCTGCACTATGTAAGACCTTGGTTCTCCTGTGACTTCTGTGACAACAGCAGGGTTCCAGATCCCTTCATACTGAATCCTCACTGTCTCTCCCATGTTTAGATCAGGCAGAGGTTGGATGTTTCGATCAAAGTACTGTTTCAGCTTTTGCTGTCTCGGTTTGAGCGAGTCCTGCACGCCGTAGGTCACTGGTTGTGGAAATTACAGTTGGGGTGCAGTTGGAAGCTTAGTTCTTCATCTTCTCTCCATCAGGAGCTGTGCTGGAGATGATCCAATGCCCTCTAATGGGAGTATTCTTGAAATCCAGCAGAGCCAGGTAGGGGTCTCTTCCACTGCCTTTGCCTTCTTTAACAGGTGTTTTAAGGTCTGCATGTTACGTTCCACAATTCTGTTGGATTGTGGATATTTGGGACTTGACGTAGTGTGGCAAAACTCCCAGTCCTGTGCAAATTTGTGAAACTCAGTGCCTGAGAATTGTGGACTGCTGTCTGAGATGAACACTTCAGTTGTGCTGTGGCAAGCAAAAATTGATTTTAAATGATTTATTGCAATGATGCTCTTACGATCATTTCTCAGCAGCACAGACGCAAAAAACTTTTGAGTAATAATCTACTGCTAGAAGGTACTCTCTGTTATCAAATGTGAACAAGTCCACTCCAATTTTCTGCCAGGGCCCCACTGGAACACTGTGTGGTTGAAATGGTGGTTCTTGTTGCGATTTACTGTACTTTTGGCACACTGCACAAATATTCACCATTTCCCCGATTTATGCTCCCATTCCAGGTCAATACATTACATCCCGAGCTCATCTCCTGCATGTTTCTATGCCAAGGTGACTTTCATCTATGCGCTGCAGTATTTCTTTCTTCAGTATTGCAGGAATTATGATCTTTTCTCCCTCAAAATATTCCTCCTGCTACATGAAGTTCCTCACAAAAGTTCCAGTATTCTTGTACAGCAGAAGGGGCTCCGCTCCGATGTGCAAACTGGCTGGCCCACACAATCTGCTGCAATTTTTTCAGGGTGACATCATTCTTGGTCACTTCCCTGATCTCATCCAGTTTGGTTACAGCCACAGGTAAGTTCTTTGTCAGCATGTGAACCTGTGCTTCCGTTTCTTTATCCTCTTCCTCTGTGATGGGTAGGTATGCATGTGACAGAGTATCTGCGATGTACATTTCCTTGCCTGGTTTGTATTTAACTCTGACCTGGTATTTCTGCAGATGCATTAATAATTTTTGGATTCTTGGTGGTGCACAGTGCAGGGGCTTTTTAAGTATAGCTTCTAAAGTCTTATGATCAGAATCTACCTCCACATCTTGGCCGACAAACTGTTGGAAGCATTGTAGGCTAAACACAATTGCTAGCATTTCTTTTCCCTATTTGGGCATGCCGCTGCTATGTTTTAGTCATTGCCTTTGAAGTGTATGCCACTGGTGCCTCATCTTGCAAGAGGACAGCACCTGGGCCAGTCTTTGAAGCGTCCACTGAGATCTTGACCGGCTGACTGGCATCGTAAAACATTAACATTGGTGCCTGGGTCAGTGTTCTCTTCATACTGGTCAAAACTTCCTGGTGACTTTGATTCCAGTGCCATTCCACATCATTTTGTAAATGTTCTGTGAGAGGTGCTGTTAGGTCTGATATGTTCAGAATGAATTTCCCAAAGATAGGTCACCATTCCCAAAAAAACCCCCTCCCAATCTTTCTTATATTCCGGGTGTGGCATGTTCATGACTGCTTCGATTTTACTCGGGTCTAACTTCAGCCCCTCACTTGTTAGCACATGTCCCAAGTACTTGGTTTCATGATGACCTATTTTTCACTTTTCCTCTTTCAACTTGAGGTTCCTTTCTCTAGCTCTGGTCAGCACCTGCCTCAGTCTGTTGTCATGTTCTTCTCTTGAGGCTCCCCAGACCAGCACATCATTGATATAGGTTTCCACGCCCTCTAACCCTTCAAACAGCTGCTTCACTGTTCTGTGTAACACCTTCAGAGCTGATTTAATACCAAAAGTTCAGCGTAAAAACCTATATCACCTGTATGGTGTGTGAAGGTACAGAGATAGGAGCTGTGTTCATCCAGCTTGACCTGCCAGAAGCCTGAACTCTCATCCAAGACTGAATAGTATTTAGCATCAGCTAGCTGACACATGATCTCTTCTACTGTGGGCAGTTGGTAACCCTCTCTTTGTACTGCCTAGTTTAGGTCTCTGGGATCCAGAGAGACTCTCAGATTCCCATCTGATTTTTCTATAGTTACAATTGGGTTAACCCACTTTGTCAGTTCTTCAATTTTCTTGATGTTGTGAAGTTTCTCCATTCTGTCCAACTCTACTTTCAGTCGGTCTCTCAGCATTACTGGTATTTTCCTGGGTGGGTGTATTTTGTGTGTCAATCTTGATGGTGTGTTCTCCTTTTAGGCAACCAATCCCCTGGAACACATCTTTATACTCACTCAGGATGTCATCAGTGGTGACAGTCATTATTCTCTTGATTAGCTTCAGATTTTCACAAGCTTTGATTCCAAGAATGGGTTTTGCATCAGTTTTCACCACTATGAATGGAAGTGCTTGAGGCTGTTTTTCATAGTTCACTTTAAGTGCGCACTTGGTTTCTACAGCAATTTTTTCACCCATTTAAGTAGACAGTTTCACTTTTGTTTTCGTTAGCTGTTTTTCTTTGCTTATCTTACGATACAGGCTTATGAGAATGACATTTGCTTCTGCACCTGTGTCAGGCTTGAAATTCACCATCATGTTGGCAATTTTTAAATCAACCTTCCATTCGTCATCTTTGAAATTTGTTGTTACCACACCAACAAGAAGTTCAGTTTCAGTGTCTGTGTCATCATCTGTAATTGTGTGCACTTTCTTCGATTTACATATCTTAGTGAAGTTCTTAGACGGCTTTCCGTAGGCTGGACAACTGTGATAAATGCTCTGTTCCGCATCGGCTGCATTTAAATGTTCTAATAGCAGTTTTGTTCTTACGTTCAGACTGTCTATTTGTTCTTTCCCGCGGCTGTTTATGTTTAACTGCGTCTAACTGCTTATCTTCTGTCATCTGTTTAATCTGGGAATTTTGTTGTCTCTGCTGTTCTGCAGATATTTATTGCTTTCTCTGGAGTGAGATCAACTTCTCTCAAAAGCTGTTCTCTCAGAGTAATTTGCAATCCCACAAATTATACTATCTTGGATAAGTGATTCTTCAAGCTCTCCAAATTTACATGATTTAGCTCGTTTTCTCAGCCCAGTTATGTACTGACTAATGTTGCCACTGCTTTGTGTGCATATGAAAAATCGGTATCTTTCATACATGATGTTTTTCTGCAGTAGGCTTTGAATTTTTCCATTATTTCTTTCAAGTCATTTTGTTTCTTTTCACTTTCAAACGTGAATGTGTTATAGACTTCTAGGACTTCTTCCCTTGCTGCATGAAGAAAGCTGGAAGACTGTACCTGAGGGTCTTTTTTATCGCTACCCATTGCTGTGAGGTATAGCTCGGATCGCTGCCAGAACCACCACCAGTTTTTGGCGAGATTTCCCTCTAAATTGAGCTCTGTTGGTGATTTCAGAACCTCCATTTTTGCATTTAGTTTTACTGCTGACACCATGCCTTGTTTTTTCTTTCAATGATGCACACAGGCCATTGACATGGTAGCTGAGCAATATTTATTGATAACACATTTTCCTAACATGAACACATACCTGCAGTAACTGAATTTTGTCAAGACAGGTTCCAACATGTTTGTGCTATCTGATCACCAGCCCCCAGGTCAGGTGATCCCATATGTGGAACAGTGTACCGTTTAGTATCTTATACTGGAGTCCACAACCACAATCAGCTATTAACATGACAAGTTGCATCTTAACTTCATTTACCTGCTTTGGTTCTGTAACCCTTAATACCCTTATCTAACAAAAATCTTTCAATCCCAATTCTGAAATTTTCATTTGACCTAGCCTCACTGGCACTTTGGGTGAGTGACTTCTACATTATCACTTGGTCTTGTTCTAACTTTAAGATTCTGCCTCCTTGTTCTGACTTTCCCCAAGGTCACTGAATCAGTGGACCTCTGTTAGTGGCCAGGGTAGCCATTGATCCTGATGACCTTAAAAATTAAGTTGCAAGTTTAATCAGTAAGAAATTTCTAGAAATTGAAGTTGAACCATATTAATGAGAAACAGAACTCCAATAATGGGTCATAACTTCCAACTAGCATTGCAAAGAGAATTAGAAGAAATAAATGCACACTTGCATGCCCTTGAAAATTACGCTGACCTTTCCCTGGAGTTCACTGGAGATACTTGGGGTCTGCATCGAAAGACGACTCGCAGACTCCACTGAAGTGCAGCTCCGGTGGATTCAAGAAGGCCACACCTGTGTTTTTACGGCACTTGCTGCTGTAAAGCAGTTAAGTTTAGAGGGCCAGTGAAATTGACAGGCCAGGGAGAAGGTAAGTGTCTAAGGTAAATGGATAGGATTTGGGGGGTATCGGAGGGGGGGTGGTCAGCGGGAGGGCTCTGAAGTGCTGGGGGAGGATGGAGGTCAGAGGGGTGGTCGGGAGTGTGTGGGGAGTCCCGTGGGGTCTGTCTAGGTCTTTACAATAGTTACCCAGAAGTTAGAAGAGGTTTTAATGCTTCTAACTTTTTCGGAGTAACTATTGGTGTAACCCTGGCAGAACCATCTCAAGTTTATAATTTAAACCATATTTTCGGATGGTTCCCAGCACAGGCCAACTGTCCAGAGGAGGTGTGCACTTCTGGGCAGGTGCCATGGAAACCCTTATCTGGAAACTTCGCAGAGGGACTTCCCAGCACATCTTTGGGGTAACCTCAAATCCGGTGCCGTGGCACTCGGAGGTTACGGCCCAATAGGTCAAAATTAATTAATCGCACAAGGTAATAATCATGGACAGAAGATATGTGTCTCTTCTTACATATGCTTTGATCATTTTTTTGACACTGGTCTTTCCTGAGTTCCTCCCTCTGAACTACTAGCTACCCTGTGCACATACATGACCAATGCTAACTGATACTAAGATCGTGGATACATGGAGGCTAGAAAATCATACACTTATTTTGTGTGCATGCATGGAGTCCCAAAAAAGATCATGAGGTGAAGTCCAGTTGAATAATTTGAAGTCTGAGAATGGTGCAGAAGTAAGCCTGAAACCAGAGAGGTTGACCCCTATGACTTTAAATAACTTTTTTGAGGAATTTGATGAGCTCTTTGTTCTAAGAATAAGATTGGTTTATTTTTGCGGATGGATTTTTTGACGTGATGCTGGGGACCTCTGGAGGATGCCGAGATGATCATCCACTCGGCACTTCTGGCTGAAGATTGTAACAAACGCTTCATTCTTATCTTTTGCACTGATGTGCTGGGCTCCTCCATCATTGAGGATGCGGATATTTGTGGAGCTGCCTCCTCCAGTGAGTTGTTTAATTGTCCATCACCATTCAAGACTAGATGTGGCAGGACTGCAGAGCTTAGATCTGATCCGTTGGTCTATCGCTTGCTGCTTAAGCTGATTGGCACGCAAATAGTCCTGTGTTATAGATTCACCAGGTTGACACCTCATTTTTAGCTAGGTCCCCATCAAAGCTGCTAGTCTTTTGTCAATTTGATTTACTCCACGTGATATCAAGAAACAGTTGAAGGCACTGGATACTGCAAAGGCTATGGGCCCCGACAACATTCTGGCAATAGTACTGAAGACTTGTGCTCCAGAACTTGCCATGCTGCTATCCAAGCTGTTCCAGTACAGCTACAACACTGGCATCTATCCGGCTGTGTGGGAAATTGCCCAGGTATGTCCTGTACACAAAAAGCAGGACAAATGCAACCCAGCCAATTACTGCCCCATCAGTCTACTCTCGATCATCAGTAAAGTAATAGAAGGGGTCATCAACAGTTCTATCAAGCGGCATTCGCTTTGCAATAATCTGCTCACTGATGCCCAGCTGGGTTCCGCCAGGACCACTCAGCTCCCGACCTCATTACAGCCTTGGATCAAATATGGACAAAAGAGCTAAACTCCCAAGGTGATGTGAGAGTAACTGCCCTTGACATCAAGGCAGGGTTTGACCGAGTGTGGCATCAAGGAGCCCTAGCAATGCTGGAGTGAATAGGAATCAGGTGGAAAACTCTCCGCTGGTTGGAGTCATACCTAGCACAAAGGAAGATGGTTGTGGTTATTGGAGGTCAGTCATCACAGCTCCAGGACATCACTGCAGGAGTTCCCCAGGGTAGTGTCCTCAGCTCAATCATCTTCAGCTGCTTCATCAATGACCTTCCTTCCATCATAAGGTCAAAGTTGGGATGTTCGCTGATGATTGCACAATTTTCACTATTCATGGCTCCTCAGATACTGAAACAGTCCATGTGCAAATGCAGCAAGACCTGGACAACATTCAGGTTTGGCTGACAAGTGGCAAGTAACATTTGTGCCACACAAGTTCCAGGCAATGACCATCTCCAATGAGAGAGAATCTAACCATCGCCCCTTGATGTTCAATGGCACTACCATCACGGAATCCCCCACAATCAACATCCTGGGCATTACCATTGACCAGAAACTGAACTGGACTAGCCATATAAATACTGTGGCTACAAGAGCAGGTCAGAGGCTAGGAATCATGCGACGAGTAACTCACCTCCTGACTCCACCATCTACAAGGCACAAGTCAGGAGTGTGATGGAATACTCCCCAGTGGCCTGGATGAGTGCAGCTCCCACAACACTCAAGAAGCTTGACACCATCCAGGACAAATCAGCCCGCTTGATTGGCACTCCATCCACAAAAATTCACTCCCTCCATCACCAATGTACAGTAGCTGCACTGTGTACCATCTACAAGATGCATTGCAGGAATTCACCAAGGCTCCTTCGACAGCACCTTCCAAACCCATGACCACTAACATCTAGAAGGACAAGTACAGCAAATAGATGGGAACACCACCACCTGGAAGTTCCCCTCCAAGTCACTCATTATTCTGACTTGGAAATATATCGCAGTTCCTTCACTGTCACTGGGTCAAAATCCTGGAACTCCCTAACAGCACTGTGTGTGTATCTGCATCACATAGCCTGCAGTGGTGCAAGAAGGCAGCTCACCACCACCTTCTCAAGGGCAACTAGGGATGGGCAATAAATGCTGGCCCAGCCAGCGAAGCCCACATCCCGTGGATGAATAATAATTTAAAAAATTAAGAGTCAACCACATTGCTCTGTGTCTGGAGTCATGTGTCGGCTAGACCAAGTAAGAACGACAGATTTCCTTCTCTGAAGGGCATTAGTGAACCAGATGGGTTTTTACAACAATCGACAATGGTTCCATCGTCATTATTAGACTTTTAATTCCATATTTTTATTGAATTCAAAGTCCACCATCTGCCGTGGCGGTATTCAAACCCGAGCCACCAGAGTATTACCCTGGGTCTCTGGATTACTCATCCAGCGACAATACCACTACACCATCACGTCCCCATGACAATGTTTGAGCATTAGCTTTTTTTCAGATCACTCATACTTCATATTCACTAGAAGACCATCAGCATGCTTCATGTTTAGAGGCTATTAGACAAACATTTGGTAAGTATCAGATTTTCTTGATTTTTGTCAGGTGTCACAAACTGAGGTTAAATTCATTAGTAGCCCAAAGCTTTGAAGGCTCATTGCTATCAGAGTGAAGCTATTGGAGACGTTTTACCATAGACACTAGCATAAAAGTTTATCTATGAAGCCTCAACATTCCTAATAAAACCAGGGTCGATTTTTATGGTGAATAAAACAGTGAACCATCAGTGTGGGCGGTCACCATTTTGAAATGTCATAGGCATCAGATGCAAAGCGTGGATGTGTCGTAACTCCCATGCACCTTTGCAGCACAGCCTGTATCACCTGCCTGATCCCTTGTGCCCAGTTAAAAGTTACTGGTGAGCAAAGCATGTAGTTGTGTGGTGAAAAATTGAGGCTGGCTACTAATGCTAGTATGTCATGTCTGAAAAGTTGGGGGTGGGGGTCGACGTAAATGCCCCGATTTACAATCTATCATAAGGAAACTTCATTGGGAATTCCATTTCTTTCTTTTTGGTTAACACATCTAACTCCCATTTCTTAATTATAAAGTAGTCCAATTGAACTTGGCATTCCCAGAAAGAGAGATGGAAGGATGGATTGATTTTTGATTGACAAGGAAGTTGAGGGTTCTGGGGGTGGACAAGCAAGTGGCGTTGAAGCCACAACCAGATCCGCCATGATCTTATCAAA
This sequence comes from Cetorhinus maximus, assembly GCF_964194155.1. NCBI lineage: Eukaryota > Metazoa > Chordata > Chondrichthyes > Lamniformes > Cetorhinidae > Cetorhinus > Cetorhinus maximus. The sequence continues at coordinate 113,810,106 of NC_135879.1, read as the reverse complement.
TATCAGAGTAAGCTCAAGGGCCAAACTGCCAACTCTTCCTAATTCTTGTGCTCTTGAAAGACTAAGGCTGGAATTATTCTCTTTGAAGTGGATTTTGACAGATTAGGACTTTTGTCTGCCCCTTTGAATTTCCCTTAACTATGTTTTTCAGTCATTTGTGATGCACAGTGAGCTTTTGGGATTTGTGCTGCCAGGAATGAGCTTGCCAATGCAAGGGTGAAAAGCCTGGCAGTGCTACAGAGGAACGAAAACAAAAAATGCTGGGAAAGCTCAGCAAGCCTGGCAGCATCTGTGGAGAGAGAGATAGATGAAGAGGCTCTGAAGAAGAGTCATACGGACTCGAAATATTAACTCTGTCTTTCTCTCCACAGATGCTGCCAGACCTGCTGAGTTTCCCCAGCATTTTTTGTTTTTGTTTCAGATTTGCAGCATCCGCAATATTTTGCTTTTATCTTAGTGCTACAGGGGAATATCACTGCAGCATCAAGAAATGGCAAATGAGTTTGAAGGCAGAACTGTCCCAAAGATTGCATTGAGGCGCTTCCTAAAGGCTGCATCTGAGACTGAGACCAAGACCTTTAGCGGTTGAGTGCTGGCCTGGAGTGAGGAGAAAAGGAGGCTGTTACAAGGCACTCTCTCTCCATTGGCAAATTTCAAACTGCTTCCCAAGCCATAATCTACCTTCCTGTGGCAGTTTCAGGAAGTTACAGTAATCTGGCTGGATGATGGGAAATCGTCCAAAGACACTGTCCCTGTCCCCAATCATTTTGGCTATTGTAGCTTGTAGAGGCAGTTCCAGTGGAGATGAAGGAAATGCCAATCAAGGCAGTGAAGAATCAGAAGATTTCAATGCCCTATTTTAACTCAATCTCTGCTGCAATCTTGGCAATTTTGGATGGATTGTGGATAAAAATACCAGATTTACACCTTTACAATTATCGCCACAGATTCTATTAGTATTATGGGGAGAGGTGGTGACTGGAGGAGATGAAACGAGGAACATGTGCTTATTGCTGCAGCTGGACAGGTAGTTTTACTATTGTTTGCAGTATCACTTTTGGCTGCCATCAGTGCAAGCATCTAACCAAAATTTGAAGCTAAAATTTCACTGTCCAGCATTTTTCAGGAGCAATGTAACATGATATTAATGTAAAATAAAAGCAAAAAACTGCGGATACTGGAAATCCAAAACAAAAACAAAAATACCTGGAAAAACTCATCAAGTCTGACAGCATCTGCGGAGAGGAACACAGTTAACGTTTCGAATCCGAAAATTCAGACTCGAAACGCTAACTGTGTTCCTCTCCACAGATGCTGCCAGACTTGATGATATTAATGTATACATTTGCAGCACCATTGGTGCAAACTTGCTGAAGACTGTTTAAAATTCAAAAAAGCACACAGTGATTTAATGAAAGTGATTTGAACAGATAATAGCAGCCTTACTTAATGGTGTGTATAAATATCATTTGCAGCATATTCAGTGCCTTAAGTGGGTAAACTGGTGCATTTACAAACATTAAGTTGTTTTTAAATGACTCAATTGATAGATTACCATTAAAACGGCTGTGTGTAAGTTGTAGTTGACTCTCTGAGTTGGATGCTTTGATTTCTTATGTAGAATACTCTGGTGAATGCAGTAATAAAATGCTATTAAGAATCTGTATCATTAATTGCTATTTAACATTTCACACAGTGGTCTCTAGTGGCCTGTGTATCTTATTACAGTTGCTCAGCAGGTCTGGCAACATCTGTGGAGAGAGAAAAGCAGAGTTCTTCAGGTCACTGACTTCACCAGAACCAGAAAATGTTTGAGATGCAATAGGTTTTTAAGCAATTGAAAAGGAGGAGGGTGGGGAAAAGAATGAAAGGAATATCTGTGATGGGGTGAAAAGCATGGTAGATTAAATAACAAAAGAGTTCATGGTGCAAGGCCAAAGGGAGGGAAATGGGACAAGTAAAGAAACAAAAGATGTGTGTAGAGGAGATGCGAATAGCAGGATCATGAACAACTACCATTGGAAAGCAAGAAAGGGGAGGGGGAGAGAAATGGGTGAAACACCAAAACCAGCAAAGAAAAAGGAAATAATTTGGGAGCAGATGCTATCATCACTATAGTTTTGATGAAAGATCATTGACCTGAAACAGTAACACTGTTTCTGTATCCATAGATACTTCCAAATCTGTTGTGTATTTTCCAGCATTTTCTGTTATTTCAGATCCCAACATCAGTATTTTGATTTTGTATCTTCTTACAGTTCTTGCTTCAAAGCATTGCACACTAATGTTCCAGAATTTTCTCAGGGGTTTCACCTAATCCTAGCCATAATCTCAGCAGGAGCCCGGTAGAAGTTCAAGGAAAATGTAGTGGATGTAATTTCTCTGGGCCCCAGCCATTTTGACCATGAAAAGGGGCTGATCTTCCATATCCTGCCTCTTCAAGGCCTATGATGTCTGGGTGAAGCTGTAGCTCCTGAAGCCAAAAATTCCCACTTTCCCAGCTCAGCTGAAATCCAACATCTATTAAGAGAAATGAGGAATACAATCCTCCAAGTGAGTCCAATTTGTAAGGTTCCAGTGGAGGATAGTGGGGAGGTTGTCCAGATTAGGAAAATGACCTAGCCCTGAGGGTTGGAAAATATATTTTTAAAAAATCAACGTTGGGGAAGTTTTGAATTTCCAGAATCATTTTACTTGTCAGCTATCATAGTGGCTTGGAATTGGCTGATCATAGTTTCCAAATGTATGGTGAGCTGATAGAAGTATTATTAGACTTTGATGGACATGTTGTAACAGTTTAGACACACAGCGGAAAGAAACTTGCATGAAGTTTAAAAACATACGATAAAATATTGGTGCAGAAAACTAGAGCATGTATTTATGGTGTGCTGTCATCTGGCAGCAACAACAGCCCAAAACCTCCAATCAGAGTTGGAACACTTGTGTCCGACTCGGATCAGATGGAAAAGTACCCACTTAGCTGGATCATTGAGCTGGTTCCGACTTCTGATCCACTATGTCAAAGAACTCTCTCTGCGCAGGAATTCTGGCGGATAGCAACAAAGAGAATCAATGCAGAGCCACACCCCCTTTTTATGGCATTAGATGCCATATTCTAGTTGGCGTTTAAAGGTCACAAGCTTCTCAGTGTGTTAGTAAATGAATGTGTGAGTGAATGGGTTGGCAGCTGGGTGAGTGGGTGTGTGAGGCAGATTGATGGGCCTGGGGGTAGTCGAGGCAGGAGGGCTTGTCAGGTTGGGGCCTAGTCAGGTCGGGTCGGGGGGGTGCCTGAGGGGGAGTCAAGGGGACTAGGTCGGGTTGCGGGAGGTTAGTGTGAGTGATTGTGGGGTGGGGGGGGTCAGTTCTATAGCTACTCGGGATTAGACTAGGATTTTTCTGTCTAACGTTACCTGGGTAACTATTTAGGTAAGTAAGTCAGAACCAGAGCATGCAAATGCACTTCAAACTCCAATCCAAGGTCATACATTTGTTTTTCATAATACTTTGATTTTATGTTACTACTTACAGGTAAACAGCAAAATTTATGGAGGTTTTGGACCCAGAGAAGTAGAATTAGTTGGAGCACATGCATTTCTCGTGAATACAAATTGAGGAGCCAGCTGATTTTAAAAATGAGGAGCTCCTGCGGAACCATTGGTGGGAGGGCATAATTTGTATGTCCAGCCAACCCAAAGAATTTTCATCCTAATTGATGGATCTCTAATGTTAAAATTGACATTCATATGAAGGCGTGTGTATTACATTCAGTTGCAACTTAACACGGTGAATAAGATGAAAACAAAATCAGTGAGTTTAACTTCCTCAATGGTAATTAATGGAATGGTTCTTTCAGTGGAGTGATTTTAGTGGATGAGCAGTGAGTACATTTCTCCATCTTACCACAGAAAGAACTGTTCCAATAATTGCCATTACGGAAGTGAAACTTGCTGATTTTGTATTCATATTCCTCCATCTGCCATTTGAATGCAACTCCTCCTTTGGCTAATTCCTCTACTAACATAGCACAACAAGGAATTTCATACCGGCATGTATATCAAGTTATTTTTGGCTATTTTTCCTCAGTTGCAGATCACTGGCTGTGAATTTCCCTTTCAGATTTTAATAACACGGGAAGCTTTTTATGATCATTAGTCAGTTTTGATATTTATCGGCCTCCCAATTAACAGACGACACCTTTGCCTGGAATTTTCTCGGGTTCTCCTCATCAGACACCATGGGCAGAATTTTCTGGCTGACATGCGGGTGGCAGAGCTCGCACGTCAGCACTTAAAATGTCGTGTGAGCGTCCTGACGTCAGCACGCGGCATTGCGATATTTCGGTCGGCGGGCGTGCTATGCTGCGGGACACGCGCCCGCCATTAATTAAAGGCCTCGTTAAGGCCCTTAACGTGCCAATCAATGAGGATTTTGAGGGGCCCGTGCGAACTTCGGCTCGGCACACGGGTCCAACGGGCAGGCAGGTAGGTGATTTTTTATTAAAACTTATGTACTGGCAGGATATGTAAACTCAGAGGGGTTGCTCATGTTTTTCCAGGGGAGCCACCTTTGGGAGGACAGGCGCAGGCACAAGGGGCGCAGAGCCAAGAGGTTGTCCAAGATGGAAGGGGCCGCAGAAGACACCACTATCCTGCTGTCAGGGTATACAGGTGGCAAAACAACTACCTCAATATGTCTGAGGTGCAGTGCCGAAGGAGGTTCCATCTCTCAAGGGAGACAGTCAACTATATCTGTCAGTGTCAGAGATGGACCATGTGAAAATGATGGAGGGGTGGAGATTGGAAGCAAAATTAATAAATTTTTCCAGGTCCCGACGAGAGCCTGAAGCAGCACCGAAGTAATCATCGATGCTCCTCTGACATGTCCTCCTTCTTCCTTAAACCGTCAAAAACAGCTCCTCTGACATGTCCTCCTTCTTCCTTAAACCTTCAAAAACAGCTCCTCTGACATGTCCTCCTCCTTCCTTAAACCTTCAAAAACAGCTCCTCTGACATGTCCTCCTTCTTCCTTAAACCTTCAAAAACAGCTCCTCTGACATGTCCTCCTCCTTCCTTAAACCTTCAAAAACAGCTCCTCTGACATGTCCTCCTTCTTCCTTAAACCTTCAAAAACAGCTCCTCTGACATGTCCTCCTTCTTCCTTAAACCTTCAAAAACAGCTCCTCTGACATGTCCTTCTTCTTCCTTAAACCTTCAAAAACAGCTCCTCTGACATGTCCTCCTTCTTCCTTAAACCTTCAAAAACAGCTCCTCTGACATGTCCTCCTTCTTCCTTAAACCTTCAAAAACAGCTCCTCTGACATGTCCTCCTTCTTCCTTAAACCTTCAAAAACAGCTCCTCTGACATGTCCTCCTTCTTCTTTAACCGAGGTTTTCCACCCACGGTCGTTGACAGGGCCCTCAACCGTGTCCGGCCTATCTCCCGCGCATCCGCCCTCACGCCTTCTCCTCCCTCCCAGAAACATGATAGGGTCCCCCTTGTCCTCACTTATCACCCCACCAGCCTCCGCATTCAAAGGATCATCCTCCGCCATTTCCGCCAACTCCAGCATGATGCCACCACCAAACACATCTTCCCTTCACCCCCCCTGGCGGCATTCCGTAGGGATCATTCCCTCCGGGACACCCTGGTCCACTCCTCCATCACCCCCTACTGCTCAACCCCCACCTATGGCACCTCCCCATGCCCATGCAGAAGATGCAACACCTGCCCCTTCACTTCCTCTCTCCTCACCGTCCAAGGGCCCAAACACTCCTATCAAGTGAAGCAGCATTTCACTTGCATTTCCCCTAACTTAGTCTACTGTATTTGTTGCTCCCAATGCGGTCTCCTCTACATTGGAGAGACCAAACGCAAACTGGGCGACCGCTTTGCAGAACACCTGCGGTCTGTCCGCAAGAAAGACCCAAACCTCCCTGTCGCTTGCCATTTTAACACTCCACCCTGTTCTCTTGCCCACATGTCTGTTCTTGGCTTGCTGCATTGTTCCAGTGAAGCCCAACGCAAACTGGAGGAACAGCACCTCATCTTCCGACTAGGCATTTTACAGCCTTCCGGGCTGAATATTGAATTCAACAACTTTAGATCTTAAACACCCCCTCCCCCCATCCCCACCCCGTTTCTTCCCCCTCCCTTTTTTTTCAATAATTTATATAGATCCTTCTTTTCCCACCTATTTCCATTATTTTTAAATCTACAACTAATACCTTGTCAGTCTTTCCACCCCACCCCCACTAGAGCTGTACCTTGAGTATCCTGCCATCCATTCTTAATTAGCACTTTTCTTAGATAATATCACCACCTTCAACACCTCTTTGATCCTTTTGTCTGTGACATCTTTTGATTATCTGCTCCTATCACTGCTTGCTTGTCCCCACCCTCAACTTCTCTCTCCCCCCGCCCCCCACCTTAGACCAGCTTATATTTCACCTCTCTCCTAACTATACTTCAGTTCTGCCGAAGGGTCATGAGGACTCGAAACGTCAACTGTTTTCTTCTCCACCGATGCTGCCAGACCTGCTGAGTTTTTCCAGGTAATTCTGTTTTTGTTTTGGATTTCCAGCATCCGCAGTAGCTTTTAGCTTTTTGTTTTTATATCTGTCAGATGATTGGCCCTGAGATCTCCCCTAACTGTGTGGGTGGACACCCCATGCCAGCGGCTCTGAAGCTCACAGCTGCCCTCCACTTCTATGCCTCTGGCTCCTTCCAGGGCTCGGTGGGTGATCTTTGCGTTGTCTCCCAATCAGCTGTCCACACTTGTGTCAAGCAGGTTACAGACGCTCTGTTCAGACGGGCATTGACCTTCATCCACTTCAGCTGAGACCAGGCAAGTCAGAAACAGTAAGCCAGAGGCTTCACGGCCATTTCTGGCTTCCCCCACGTCCAGAGTGCAATAGACTGCACACATGTTGCCATCAAGGTGCCAGCAGGTGAGCCCGGTGCCTTCGTCAACAGGAAGGGCTTCCACTCCATGAGCGTGCAGAGTGTGTGATCACAGGATTCAGATTCTGCAAGTTTGTGCAAAGTACCCAGGCAGCTCCCACGACGTCTACATCCTCAGACACTCCCAGGTGCCGGGGCACTTCCGTGCTCTGATTCGGCTGGATGGTTGGCTGCTGGGTGACAAGGGCTATCCCCTCCGATGGTGGCTCATGGCGCCACTCCGCCGTCCAAAAACAGAAGCTGAGGAGCACTACAATAGGAGCCATGGCACCACAAGAGATGTGGCGGAGAGAGCCAACGGTCTTCTTAAGATGCGCTTCCGTTGCCTGGACCACTCAGGGGGCGCACTCCACTACTCCCCAGATTGCGTCTCTCTGATAGTGGTAACATGCTGCGCTCTGCACAACCTTGCGCTGGAAAGGGGGAATGCAGTTGACGATGAAGACCTTGACACAGTGGATGAGGCTGCACATGAGGTATCCAGCAGTAGCTCAGAGGACGAGGAAGCACAGGGCGATGATGAGGGGCAGCACGCCGACCTGCCACTACACCAATGAGGCAGGGACACCTGGGACAATTTAATCCAGCGAACCTTCAGCTAGCTCCACACACATCGATCAGCAGGACCAGCATTGCCTGGCGCTTCCACACGTGGCACTTAAGTGCTACATCTTCCGCCTCATCAGCTGCAACTAAGGGCTTAGTGCAGAAACATCAATGTCCTCTCAAACACTCATGATATGTCTGTGAAACATCCAAATGCAGCACAAAGGAAACACTCTCAGCCATGGTCAGAAAACTGGACTTTATTCCGTCCAACATCAAAGAGAAACGTCTCTATTACAAACAGAACTATTTGTTCCCGAATCTAAGGCCAACACAAAATCACCAGTGACTCACCCGTGGAGTGCCTAATGTGCCTTATGCTTTCGTTTGCGGATGCTACATCTAGGTGCCGCCCCATCGCTCGGAGTGGCTTGTGAGACAGCCTGCTGACTCTGCTGTCCTGTTGGCCTCTGACCTTGGTGGGCATCCTCTGGCCCGTGTAGCCTGTGATGGCCCCGCCTGGGAGGGAGTGGCCAGTTCCAGAACTGGCACCTCCCCAGTTGTCGCAGTCTCAACAGATGCAACAGTCAATGGCAGAGGGGTGGAGGAGCTGCTGCCCTCATCCGGAGCGTCCTGAGAGGTAGCTGCTGTGCCGACGTGAAGTCACATTGGACCTCCCTGCTCACCGCAGATGCATGGGTACCGAGCGCTGACACTTGGTGCCCAGAACGTATCCCACATTGGGAATGACCACCCGTGGCCATTACCGCTGTGAGGGCTTGCAGGTCAGAGCGTAACCCAATCAGAAGAATCTCAATCCAATCGAAGCCCCTCTCCATGAGAGTCGCCAATCTCTCAGTGGAGGAAGTGTGAAGCTCTGTCCTGAGGTTCATGCCTTCACTTACATTTTGCGTGGACTACTCCACCACAGAGACCAACTGAAGCACACCCTCGTGCAACCCTGCCAGAAGCTCCCGCGAATCCTGCCGCTTGTCCTGCAGCTGCTGCATTGGTGACATCTCCAGAGGCACATCATCAGTGCCGGACTCAGCATGTGCCTGGTCCCCTGCAGCCCTCCGGCTGCTGGTGCCATCAGCACTCTCTGTCCGTGCCATCTCCTCCAGCGATTGTGAAGTGCCCTCTCCACTGTGACCCGGGACACTAGCCGACGTTAAATTCCCCACTGAAGTGTTTGTGGCTGTGCTGGTGCCTGGCTGGCTGAAATGATGTGCCGCAAGTTGCACGTCTTGGCCCTCGGGTGTGGAGGAGGGGGGGGCTCCAGTCTTGTTGGCCGGGGCCATGTGGTGGTGATGCTGAAATTAACAACAAGGACAGTGCGTCAGTTAGTGTTCAGTCAGTAACACCTTTTATCCCTATCCCCCGCAGCCTCATAAGTCGCTCACCCTTCAAGATCCTAAGGAGACAAACATTGGTGGGGTGGTAAATAGTCAAGCGGAGGCCCAAACATTAGACGTGCATACAGACAGGCTGGTCAGTTGGCCTAAGGAATGCCACATGGAATGTTATGTGCCATTGGAGTGGGGAGAGTGCAGAGGTACCTGACCAGGATGTATGCTGGCCTGGAGAGTTGCGGTGATGAGGAAACATTGCAGACATTTGAAACATTTGCCATGGAGCACAGGAGATTGACAGGTCATATTATTGACCTTAATACCGTTATGAGTGGCATAGAACAGGTAGGCAGAAGATAACATTTCCCCTTGGCACAGGGATGAGTAATGTGGTGGCATTTATTTAAGTTGAGTGCCATGAGGCTGACAGGTGAGGTGTTGAGGACCTTTTGGACAGAGTAAAGTGGGCTGCACTGGCAGAAAGGGTGGTGGAGGTACCAACCATCCTAAGATGCAAAACATCTTTGGCTGTGCAGCAGCGATGCCATGGCATGTTAGGCCATGGGGTTAGTGGTCACAAATGGGATAGGGCGACTTTGGAAGGTGCTGGAGATGCGCATCCTCAAGGGGATGAGGGACCTTTGTGTATGACCCACACGTCAGAGTGTCTCAGTCTGTGAATGAGCAGTGTTGCAGCATTAACTATTGCAGCAACCATCAGTGGTTTGGATGGTGGGCAGACAGAGTGGATGGGACTGTGGACCTCAAATACCTGGCCACTGCACCCCACCTGCCGCCCTGGCCGCCTGCCTCCTCCCCAGCTCCATGGCCTGCTCCTCGAAGGTGGTGAGGCGCTGGAGCAGGGCGTGCCCACCCACCACCAGTCCTCTGGCGCTCCCTGAGATTGTGCTCAGTTTTTGCCTGCAGAACAGAGAAGAGGATTTATTTGGGCTGATCGCTCATGTACTCTGCACGCGCACGCCGCACCCCAGCCACAGTGGCCTATCTCCAGCGGCTCCTGTCCACACTACTGGTAATCAGTCCCCAGAAGATAGTATGGCTGGTCCCAATCCCTTCCCCCAATGGCCACTTTGGACACATTTGGCGTCCATCACTTTGAATAATACATGGGTCTTAGAGCCCATGGCAAGGAGGCGCAACTAGATGCGGTGCCGAGGCCAGCAGGTGGCACTTGACCACGACACCTTGATGCTCCCCTTCCACCATCTCGTCACCATCAATAAGACGTGTGTTGGAGCGGGGGGCTGCTGGGGCTCAAAGGCTAAGGCTACCTGCTGGGTCAAATGGCCAAGGCTGACATGGTACTCACCCTTCCAGAGCACAGTAAATCATTGAATTGTTTGCGGCACTGTGTTCCTGTGCACCGCACATCGTCATGGGCGCTTACTGCCTTACCCACCTCCTGCCATGCCTGCCTGGTGACATGGGGGGCCCTCCTCCTCCCATCCTCCGGATATAAAATATCCTGATGGCTGGACACCTCTTGGAGGAGGACAGCAAGGCATGCATCTGAGAAGCGAGGGGCACAGTGGCCCCCCGCTGGCCTCTCCTGCAGCCTGCCCCCGCCTCCTCCTCCTCCTCCTCCTCCTCCTGCTCCTGCTCCTGTGCTCTGAGAGCAGCCTGTCTCTCTGCGAGTGGCCATGGTGCACTGCCTCAAGGAGGCTGCCTGGCCACTCTTTATACAAACTGCCGGTTCCCCATTGGAACCGGCGGTCCGAACACGCCCGCCTCTGCAACGATTTTCCCATTCTACACGGGAGTCGCTAACCCGCTGGGCGGGCCTTAATTGGCCCGCCCGCGCAAATGGCAGCGTGGCCCATTTTGGCGGCGGAAATCGGCTGCCTGCCCGCCGCAGAGTTGGTCGGACCCGCCTGCCCGTCAAGAGCAAAATTCTGCCCCGTAAGTTGGACGGAAAATAAATTTTAAGTATATACCTGGGATCTACCCAAGTTATAGTGGTCAATTAGGAGAACCCTTGAGAAAATTCCTCTTGTGTTCTGAATATGGTTAGTCCAGCGGTTAAACACCGAAAGCTTAGTGCTGTTATTGTGGGATCAGTTTCCTTATATTGTCAGATGAATGCAATTCTTGGTAAATTGTAACTGTTTTAATAACCTTATGTGTTTAAATAGTGCTTTATTTGCACTAATCCTGTAAGGTGTTAGGACCACAGCAGATGTTAATTGCTGTGCAAACCAAATCCCAGAGGGAAACTTATGGGCCACACCTTTCTTTTATATCCTGAAAGCAAGAAGAAAGCATACTGATCTCAGCAGTAAGAAGCTCAGTAACACATTTGAGATTTGAAAATTAAAAGTAAAAGTTTTATTAACAAGAATAAAAGAAAAGTTAAGCACACAAGATTACAGTTACAGTTTTAAAAAGCCTCACAAAACATTCCCCCAAAGGACTCCCTACTTGGTCAGACCCACATGTAAACACCTTCCAGACAACATTCCCTTATAGATGTTTAACTATTAAAATTCTGTAATATTACCCAAGGCAAACTGCTGTAGCTTTAGTAAAGGCATATCACATGGCCTCTTTAGCTCTCTCCCACTCTGCTGTGGAAATCCAAAACTTCAGAACAAGACTGCTTTTTGTAGCCCAAGACTTTTCTAGCTTGACTGGATGGCTGATTCAAACTACATCTTCTCCCAACCTAGAGCTGTTTCCAGGATATCTTCCTCACATAACCAAATAGCCGACAGCTGCAGCTCCCTTAAGCTTCCTACAGTAACTCTAAAATACCTTTTTTCCCCTTTCATCTCCGGTTCCATTGTTCTCACACCTCTTTGAAAATCAGATCCTTCCAAATAAAAAATCTTTCATGTTTCTATTTTGCCTCTGCTTTTGAGTCAATAAAATGTAATATACCCTCTTCTATTTACCTATGGAACTCCTGCAAGATGCAAACATGTTTCTTTCCACCTGTAACTTCCCTTTGATATTCAAATGAACTCTCAACATATCTAAAAAAGCAAATGTTAGATCCAAACTGTTCACTTGTACCTCAGCCCCTCAATATCTTATTACAAATGTGCAAACCTAGTGCCTCTATCATTTCATGTTTTAAAGCCCCCCAGACACCCTGTCTTCTAGTAACCTTTTCCCAACTTAATTAAATAATTTATATGCACACACACGCACACATGCGCACATGCACACCCTTCTTCACAGAATAACACAATATTCTCAAAAAATATTTTAAAAATAACATCCATTCTTAGAAGGGTTAATGAAGATCAAGTGGTTCATTAATGATTAAGATGGGAAATTAGTAAAATTGTATCTAATTTAGTTTTGGGTAATTTCTCTTTCCAAAAGCTGTAATTGATCTCAGGAATGCAGTCAGCAGCACATCTACGATTTGGTGGTGAATATCTACAAAATCTGAATGTATTTACTGCTTAAAATGTTTTACCTGCTCCCAGGTAGGTTGATGCTTACTCACCAATGATTAGTAGAGATTATAAATTTAACTGTAAAGCCTTGGATATTGTTTTGTAGACTGTGAATATAAATTCAAATTTAACAAAATATCAAAAGGTACTATGATAAGGATGAAGGATAACTCTAATGTTAAAAGTATGAAGTTTATATGATTATATTTTAGGGCTATATCTTTTGGCATATCTTTAGAATTAGGTTAAGGGAAAGGAGTGATATAACCTGTGCTGGAGTCTGACAGTAAACTTGGGTTGCTTAGTTGCTAGATCAAAAGGGGAGTCACATTATTGTGTTATTGAAAGGGAGGTGCTAAATGTTAACATCTGGGAATTTGACAGTTGTTTGTAAGTCTACACTGGGAAGATCCTGAGCCTCTCAAAACCCACAAAATGTTATCAGTACCAAATCGCAAATAGTTATGTTGGAACTTTTCCCTTTATTTCTTAGATGTAAAGCAGTGATAATTAGGGAGAGTTGATCATAATTTCTACATGGATACAGGGCTGGTGTCTTCCCCATTGCCATGGAGAGCAGGGTAGAGGGAGTTATTTTGACATCATATTGCAGGCTTCCCTATACACCCAGGGATAGGAGGGCTATTGCAGTTTTGATTTTGGGTGATCTGCAGCCAACAGGGAGAAGAGAGAAAAAGGTAGATGTTGGCCAGTTCTGCACCTCAAGTAGAGAAAATGTTGAATCTATCATTCACCACATGAATTGCAGGTGGGAGCTCGCACTTTGTTTGAAAACCAAGTTTGTAAGGAGTTGAAACAAGGCTGGAGGCTTCGGCTAGCTGTAACTAGAGGGAGAATCCCCAGGAAAACTATCACTGTGGAAGACAGTATTGAGAGAGGAAAAGAACAGAAGTAAACCTCTTGGGAGCTGTGAAACACTTGGATTGGTTTCAGGAGAAGTGAATGCCTACTTAAGAAACAGAATTGCAATTTTCAGTTGTCAGCAAGAGTAGAAAGGGGCAAACTCTGGTGGTTAAAGTATATGCTGCCTATGGGAAAAAACTGATTGATTAATAGCATTTTATCTTTAGTCATTGATGCAGTAAAAGTTCTTCTAAAATGTGAAATTTTGACATGTTATCCTTTCAGCTAATAACTGGCAGTTTTAATTTCTCTTTGAACTGTTATCAGTCTCGACAGAGATTGTAACTCTCTGGTGACAATTTGCATCTAATGGAGGTACGCTGCATCCTGCCTTTCAAAAGTTTCACACTTGTAAATGTGGCCTCAGGGGCAACGCACCTCAAAAGTCACACCTCCAAGCATCATAATTCCATAGGGTAAAAGTCAATTATTGGAGTGAAATTCAACTGTTAACTTACCAAAGAATCATCTAAAAGACTAAATGTGTTAAAATCAAAAGTGTTTTGTTTCAGTCAATAGTTAACAGTGAGGAAAAAGTTTATAGCAGATAATTATCATATATCTTATTTTGTGTTTTGCAAAGTTACCAACCCCAACATTAGAAAATGAATTTCATTTCACTGTTTTGACTTTGATTTTACTTTAGCTAACTAAAAATAACAATTATAAAATCATGACACATGAAAAAATCAAAACTAACCCTTAAAATTGTTGTTTGATATTAGAAATACCTGCACTTAGAGAATCCTAGTCTTCCATACGGAACTTGAAGCTTAATTTGCAAATTGCACCTGGCCCAGATTTTGATGAGTTTCAATTGCTGTGGACAGATCCCATGTGTGAGAAAGATTTTTTTTCATTTGTTCAAGGGATACTGGCATCACTGGCTAGGCCAGCATTTATTGCCTAATTGGTTCAGAGGGCATTTAAGGGCCATTGCTGTGGGCCTGGAGTCATATGTATGACCAGGCAAGAACATTAGTGAACCAGGTGGGTTCTTGGAACAATCAGCAATGGTTTCATGGTCATCATCAGATTTTTAATTCCAGATTTTTATTGAATTCAAATTTCGCCAATGGTGAGATTCAAACCTGGCTCCCCAGAGCATTATCCTGGGTCTCTGGAATGCTAGTCAGTGACAATACCACTATACCACTGCCTCCCCTGATGCATTGATGTTTTAGTTTTCACTCCGCTCTTGAAAAATCTTGATATCTACAGTGCATTGTGATAGTCTAAGTCACATAACATCTGGCTAGTAAAGGATTGGGACGGGGTAGCTCATGAACAAACAAAAGGGTGTGTGTGAGACAGATGCATCATGGGACCAGTGATTTTACTTCTGTACTGAGACCTGGTCAGAACACTTTGCGAAAGACTCCAACTCTGAGTTAGAGTCAGAGACTTCAGATAGTTTTGCCTGATTTAGCTGAATAGTTAACCCAGGAAATGTTAGACAGATCAAAACCTAGTCTGATTCCTGGGTAACTACAATACTGACCCCTAAATTACTCATGCTGACACCCTCTGACTCCACCCCCACCCCAACCCCACATGGATGGCAACCTCAGCGACTACTCCCAAATATGCTAACTCCCAACGATGTGACTAATTCCCTACCTGACCTGAATAATCCCTGACCTCATCAACCACTTGCCATCCCAGTCGTTTACCCACTTACCTCACCCACCTTGCCACCCTACCCTTTCACTCATTCATCCACTCACCCATTCATAAACATTTACACTGCACCTTTATACTTGCCATGTAGCAGCTGGTGCTGTAAAAAGGGGGCATGCTCTGTTTTTCCCCTGATGCTACAATGCTGTGATGGAGCTCTTTGATGGATGCTGCGTCCCACATTTATGGAGAAACTGGGCTGGGAAGACACAGAAAGAAATGCAGCGCAGCATTGGGTTGGCAAAAGTCCAATGTTTGTCACTCTGCAGAAGATATGGGGTACTAAGACTGAGAGTTACAGCAACGTTGGGATGAGAGTTTTTTAGATTAGCTAGGAGAAAGTGATAACTGCATTCAGCCAGGGAATAAATATGTTATAAGATCACAAAACAATTGCAACAAACATTGATATAGTGTCTTTAATATTGAAAAATCACCAATGACACTTTAAAGCCTAATGAGAAACAAATCTGGATGCCGAGTCAAAGAAAGAGATATTAAGGGAGGTGACTAAAAGATTAGTCAAAGAGGTAGGTTTAAAGTAGGACTTTAAAAGGAGGAATATAGGGACATAAAAACAGGAGTGAGCCATTTAGCCTCTTGAGCTTGTTCTGCCATTCAATGAGACCATGACTGATCTTTGACTGAACTCCATATACCCACCTTTTCCTCATATCCATTAATACCTGCCAGTTCCTTCAGCTTTTCCATGTTACATGGTGTTGCCACAATGTTGATTGATCACCTTCATATTAATCATCATTTTTGTTTGGATTTGGTGGGTGGTTTTACAGCCGGATGCCCTTCCTGCTGCTAACTCCCCCCCACCCCAAATTTATCCAGGCTGGGGACCAGCACTGGTACACACTGCTTGCCTGCACTCGTGGCTGGGTTATATCCATTAATACCCTGATTACTAAAATCTATCAATCTCAGTTTTAAATGTAACAGTTAATCTAGCATCAGTTGTCATTTACAGAAGAGAGGTCCAAAGTTCTCTTTTGTGTGTGGAAGTGTTTCCTAATTTCACTCTGAAAGGTCTGGCTCTAATTTATTGACTATGCTCATTGGGAGCGTCTGGGGGTGTGGTGTGGGGAGGTTGGGGTGGATAGCCAGAGAGATTATGGAAGTCATTCAAGAACATACTGCTAAAGCAGGAGGCTGTGTAACGTGGGGAGGAGGAACAGGAGGAGGGGGAAGTGTAATGCAATAGTCATAGTGGATTCAATAATTAGGAGAAGAAATAGCATTTTTTGTAAACTGGATTCCCACATGCTACATTGCCTTCCTCATGCCAGAGTGAGCGACATCTCAAATCGGCTTGAAAAGGCATTGGCGAGGGAGGAAGAGGATCCAGTCATTTTGATTCATGTTGGGACCAAGAACATAGGAAAGAGTAGGAAAAAGGTCCTGGTTGGAGAAGGCTAGGAGCTAAATTAAAAAACAGGATCTGAAGGGCTATAATCTCCAGACTGTGACCCAAGCCACATGCAAATTGGCACAGGAATAAGCAGATTAGGGAGGTGAACACATGGCTGAAGGAGTGGTGTCGAAAAGAAGGGTTTCTTTTCATAGCACACTGGCAGCAGTATTGGGATAGGAAGGAACTGTACAATTGGGATGGGCTCTACCAGAACAAGGCTCGGACCAAGGATTTGCAATCCTGAGTCAAGAAATTTCTCCTCATCTCAGTTCTAAATGATAGACTCTATTCTGAAGCTGTGTTCTAGATTCATCAACCTTGTCAAACCCCTTCAGAATCTTGCATGTTTCAAAGAGAGAGTGTTTTATTCTTCTAAACTTGAGAGTGTCTTGGCCTCATTTATTCAGCCTCTTCTCATCGGATAAACCTCTCATCCCAAGAACTCTAGTGAATTTTCATTATACCACCTCCCAGCAAGGTATATCCTTTCTTAGATATGGAGGCCAAAACTGCACACAATATTCCAGGCGTCGTCTCGTCAAAGCACGATACAAAGGCTGCAAGATTTCCTTGTTCTTGTGTTTGAATCTCCTTGCAATAAAGGCCAAAGCGCTTTTGATTTCCTAATTACTTTCTGAGCCTGCATGCTAACTTTCAGTGTTCCTTTTAGAAATACAACCAAGTCTTTGAACATAAACATTTAAAAAGTTAATGCCTTTCTGTAGAAGTCTGATGTGTAATATACCTTTAAGATGAATGTTATAATGGAAGATCACATAATCTTGGTATCCAATAGCACAGTAGCGCGGGCTACCTCTGTAGTTAGTAGCCTTGAGTAAGAGTCTGAAGTGTAAAGACAGAGTTTTGAGTTGTAAGCAAAGATGTGTAGCTGCTGAGTTCCCTTTGTAAATAAACAGAATGTGTTTCTTCTAAGAATGACCTATTGATCTTCTCTGTCTATGGTACTAACTCGGCCACCCTGAAAGAAACGTGCAACCCGGATCCTTAAGTCTTAACAAACCAGGGTACAGGATCCAACACTTCCTTTAAAAAAAATCCCGCTTTTCTATTCTTACTACCAAAGTGAATAATCTCACATTTCCCCTTGTTATACTGTACTCCACCAGCCACTGTGTTGCCCACTCAGCTGTCCTGTCTGTTGCTCTTTGCAGAGTCTTTGTGTCCTCCTCATAGCTTACATTGCTACCTTATTCTGTATTGTCAGCAAGCACAGGTACATTACTCTGTGTCTCTTCACATAAGTCATTTTCCTGGATGAGTGCAGCCCCAACAATACTCAAGCTTGACACCGTCCAGGACAAAGCAGCCTGCTTGATTGGCATCCTACCCATCACTTCCAACATTTATTAGCTGACACACAGTGGCAGCAATGTGCAGCATCTACAAGATGCACTGCAGCAACTTACCAAGGCTCCTTTGATAGCACCTTCCAAACCACAACCTCTACCACCTAGAAAGACAAGGGTAGCAGATGCATGGGAACACCACAACCTGCAAGTTCCCCTCCAAGCCACACACCTTCCTGACTTGGAACTAGATTGGCGTTTCTTCACTGTCACTGTCAAAATCCTGGAACTCCCTTCCTGACACCACAGTGAGTGTGCCTACACCATATGGCCGGCAGCAGTTCAAGAAGGCCAAGGAATCCTGAGATTTGTTGGCTTTTAGTACTTTATGTTTCTCTAACAGTTCCTCTGCTGATATTAATTACTTTTTTCCTCACTCTCTTATTACCCTTCCTGTTTGGGGGCAACATTATTTGTGAAATTCACATAATGGAAGCCCAATAATTTCACTCAAAACTGAATTTGATTGAGTTCATAAACAAGATACAGCCGGAGGAAAGATCAGGCCGACTAGGCCTGTATTCACTGGAGTTTAGAAGAACGAGAGGGGATCTCATTGAAATGTAGAAAATTCTGATGGGGCTGGACAGACTGGATGCAGGGATGATGTTTCCTCTGGCTGGGGGGCCTAGAAAAAGGGGTCACAGTCCCAGGATGCAGGGTAGGCCATTTAGGACTGAGATAAAATGAAACTTCTTCGCTCAGAGGGGGGGGAACCTGTGGAATTCTCTGTCACAGAGGGCTGTGGAGGCCAAACCACTGGGTATGTTTAAGAAGGAAATAGATTTCTAGACTCTAAAGGCATTGAGGGGTATGGGGAGAGAGCAGGAGTATGGTGTTGAGATAGAGGATCAACCATGTTCATATTGAATGGCAGAATCAATCTGGGAAGAGTGTCCTGCAGTCAGCATCATGGTGAAGCAGTCTTGGAAGAGTGTCCTGCAATCAGCATCGCGGTGAAGCAGTCTGGGAAGAGTGTCCTGCAGCCAGTTATTGTTGAAAAAAAACAAGAGTGACATCACAAGACAACGCGAGAGAGCGGTGGAGAGATCAGAACCAGCACGAGTGCGGGGAAGCTTCAAAAATTGACATCAGTACAAAGGTGAGAGCTGATTGGTGAGTAGTGGGTAAGTGTTTTTCTCCAGTTTTTTCTCCAGTTTAAAATAGATTAAGCTAAGGAAAGGTAAACGTTCTAGTTTTTATTTAAAGTACATAAATAATTTAACTTTTTTTACTGTATTTAACTTAAAGTGAGGGTTTTTTTTTCAACTAGAGGCAAGGCAGGGCAGGTCAGTCCCGTGTTATGTACTGACTGCAACATGTGGGAAGCCCTAGACGCTCCTTGCACTCTGACTGACCATGTGCAGGAAGTGACACCAGTTGCAGCTACTTGAGTTCTGAGTTTTGGAGCTTGAGCGACAGCTGGAGGCACTGAGGTACATCCGCAAGGCTGAGAGTTTCGTGGATAGCACGTTTTTAGACGTGGTCACCCACAGCTTACGAAAGTGCAGACAGAGAGGGAATGGGTGACCATCAGTCAGAAGAAAGGTGTCAGGCAGGTAGTCAGGAAATCCCCAGGGTGCATCTCACTCGAGAACCTTTTTTCTGTGTTGGAAATGGGTGAGAGTGACAGTTCCCCTGGGGAGTGCAGCCACGCTCATGGCATTGTGAATGGCTCAGCTGCATGCGGGGGTGTGGGTGGTTGGGGGGGGAGAGCAATAGTGGTAGAAGACTCGATAGTAAGGGGAACAGACAGGCATTTCTGCGGCCGTAGACATGACTCCAGGATGGTATGTTGCCTCCCGGGTGCTAGGGTCAAGGATGTCACTGAACGGCTGCAGGGCATTCTAAAGGTGGAGGGCAAACAGACAAAGATCGTGGTACATATTTGTACCATTAACATAGGTAGAACGAGGGATGATGTCCTGCAAGCAGAATTTAGGGAGCTAGGAAGCAGATTAAAAAACAGGACCTCAAAGGTAGTAATCTCTGGATTACTTCCGGTGCCATGCGCTAGTGAGTATAGAAATAGGAGGTTAGTCCAGATGAATGTGTGGCTGGAGAAATGGTGCAGGAGGGAGGGCTTTATATTTCTTTATATTGGGATCGGTTCTGGGGGTGGTGGCACCTGCACAAGGCGGACGGGTTGTACCTGAACCGGAATGGGGCGAGCATCCTTGTGGGGAGGTTTGCTAGTGCTATTGGGGAGGGTTTAAACTAACTTGGCAGGTGGATTGGACCATGAGAGGAGGTTCAGCAGGGGGAGATGCACAGCCAAAATTAGAAGAGAGAGCAACTGAGTCTGGAAAGCATAGAAATTTAGGCCAGTTGAGGCACAAGGGAGTTTGGCAAGGTTGGATGGTATTTATTTTAATGCAAGGAGGCTGACAAATAAGGCAGATGAGTTGAGGGCACAAATTAACACATGGAAGCATGATGTAATTGCTGTCACAGAGTCAGGGTTGAGAGAGGCGCAGGATTGGCAGCTCAATATTCCAGGATAGAGGGTCTTCAGGCGAGACAGGGAAGGAAGTAAATGAGGAGGGGGTATCACAATATTGATCAAGGAATCAATTACAGCAGTAAGGCGGATGACATCTTAGAAGGCTTCGCAAATGAAGCCATACAGGTAGAATTTAAAAACAAAAAAGGAGCAATCACATTGCCGGGAGTGTATTACAGGCCCCCAAACAGTCAGAGAGAAATAGAAGAGCAGATATGTAGGCAAATTTCAGAGGAGTGTAAAAATAATAGGGTAGTAATAGTGGGGGATTTCAACTTCCCAACATTAACTGGGTGAGTCATAGCGTGATAGGTTTAGAGGGAGCAGAATTCTTAAAATACATCCAGGAGAGCTTTTTAAGTCAGTATGTAGAAGGCCCTACAAGAGAGGGGATGGTCTTGGACTTAATTTTAGGGATGAAGCCGGGCAAGTGGTAGAGGTATCAGTGGGGAAGCATTTTGCAGATAGTGATCATAACTCCATTAGATTCAAGTTTGTTAGGGAAAAAGACAAGGATGGGCCAGAAATAAGAGTTCTAAATTAGGGGAAGGCCAATTTTAATAAAATCAGATATGATTTGGCCAGAGGACTGGGAACAGCTACTTTTAGGTAAATCTGCGTCAGAGCAGTGGGACTCATTCAAGAAGGAAATAGGGAGAGTACAGGGCCAACATATTCCAGTAAAGATAAAGGGTGGGACCAACAAATCCAGGGAACCCTAGATGTCGAGGGTTATACAGGATTGGATAAAGAGAAAAAGGGAGGCTTATGGCAGATACCGAGAGCTCAAAACAGCGGAAGCCCTAGAGGAGTATATAATTTGTCGGGGGGAACTTAAAAAGGAAATTAGGAGAGCAAAAAGGGGGCATGAAAAAACATTGGCAGGTAAAATAAAGGAAAATCCAAAGTTATTTTACAAGTACATTAGGAGTAAGAGGATAACTAGTGAAAGAGTAGGGCCCATTAAGGACTATAGTCGTAATTTGTTTGTGGAGCCGGAAGATGTAGGTAGGGTTCTAAATGAATACTTTGTGTCAGTGTTCACAAGTGAGAGGGACGACGTAGGTTTGGAAATCAGGCAGAAGGACTGTGACATAATTAAAGAAATTAGCATAGAAAGGTAGGATGTTCTAAGTGGTCTGGCAGGCTTAAAAGTAGATAAATCTCCAGGCCCGGATGAAATGTATCCCAGGCTGTTGAGTGAGGCAAGGGAGGAGCTAGCAGGGGTGCTGGCAATAATTTTCAATACCTCTCTGGCCACAGGAGAGGTGCCAGAGGACTGGAGGACAGTCAATGTGGTACTGTTATTCAAGAAGGGAGAAAGGGATAAACCAGGGAACTACAGGCCAGTCAGCCTAACCTTAGTGGTGGGGAAACTATTGGAAGCAATTCTGAGGGACAGAATTCATCTTCACTTGGAGAGGCAGGGATTAATCAAGGACAGTCAGCATGGTTTTGTTAAGGGGAGGTCATGTCTGACCAATTTGATTGAATTTTTCGAAGAGGTGACCAGGTGTGTCGATGAGGGCAATGCATTTGACTTAGTCTACTTGGACTTCAGCAAGGCTTTTGATAAGGTCGCGCATGGAAGACTGGTAATGAAGGTAAGAGCCCATGGGATCCAAGGCTGTTTGACAAATTGGATCCAAAATTGGCTGAGTGGCAGGAAGCAGATGGTGATGGTCGAGGGGTGTTTTTGTGACTGGATGCCTGTGACCAGTGGGTTTCCACAGGGATCATTGTTGGGTCCCTTGCTGTTTGTAGTATATATAAACGATTTAGATTTGAATGTAGGAGGGTTGGTCAGTAAGTTTGTGGATGACACAAAAATTGGTGGGGTGGTAAATAGTGAGGAGGATGGCCTTAGATTACAGGAGGATATAGACGGGTTGGTGAGATGGGCTGATCAGTGGCAAATGGAATTTAATCCGGATAAATGTGAGGTGATGCACTTGGGCAGAACAAACAAGGCACGGGAATACACGATGAATGGTAGGACCCTGGGAAGTACCGACAATCAGAGGGACCTTGGTATGCATGTCTACCGGTCCCTTAAGGTAGTGGGACAGGTAGATAAGGTGGTTAAGAAGGCATATGGGATACTTGCCTTTATTAGCCGAGGCATAGAATATAAGAGCAGGGAGTTTATGCTGGAACTGTATAAAACTCTGGTTAGGCCACAGCTAGAGTATTGCGTGCAGTTCTGGAATCCGCATTATATGAAGGGTGTGATTGTACTAAAGAGAGTGCAGAGGAGATTTACCAGGATGTTGCCTGGGTTGGAGAGTTGTAGTTATGAGGAGAGATTGGATAGTCTGCAGTTATTTTCCCTGGAGCAGAGGAGATTGAGGGGGGACATGATTGATGTGCATAAAATTTTGAGGGGCATAGACAGGGTAGACAGGAAGGAACTTTTCCCCTTGGTGGAGTGATCAATAACCAGCGGGCATGGATTTAAGGTAAGGGGGGGGAGGTTTAGAGAGGATCTGAGGAAGATTTGTTTCACCCAGAGGGTGGTGGGAATCTGGAACTCACTGCCTGAAAGGGTGGTGGAGGCCAAACCCTCATAACATGTAATAAGTATTTGGATGCGCACTTTGCAATTCCATGGCATACAAGGCTGTGGATCTAGAGCTGGATATGGGATTAGAATAGTTAGGCTATTGTTTGACCAGCGCAGACTCAATGGGCCAAAGGGCCTTTTTCTGTGCTGTAGACATCTGACTCCCTGAACAGGCTCGAAGGGACGAATGACCTGTTCCTGCTTCTATTTTCTATGTTTCTCAAGGGCACTAAAAGTGGGCAATAACTGCTCACCTTGCCAGTGATGCCCTCAACCCATGAAAGAATGAAAAATAAATTAATATAGATTGTGTGTAGCTGCGCTCCCAGCACTGATTCTTGTGGCACTCCAGTAGTTACAACCTGCCAACTTGAAATCCCATGTTCATCCCTGCTCTCTGCTTCCTGTCAGTTAAATCTACCCTCCATCTATGTGAACATGTTACCTCCAACTCCATGAATCTTTAAATTGCTTATTAACCATTTGTGTGGCACCTTATTGAATGCCTTTTGGAAATGCAAGTATACTATAATCTACTGGCTCCCCTTTATCCCTCCTCATTACATCCTCAAAAACTAAAAACAATTGTCAAACATTATTTACTTTTTGTAAAACCTTGTTGACTTTGTCCAGACTATGGTTTTCCAAGTGCATTGTTAAAAATTCCTTAATAGGTTCCAGCACTTTTCTACCTGCCACAGATGCATCTGTCCATGGCATTATTGATAGGAGTGACCACCGCACAGTCCTCCTGGTGTCGAAGTCCCATCTTCACATTGAGGATACCCTCCATCGTGTTGTGTGGCACTACCACTGTGCTAAATGGGATAGGTTCCGAACAGATCTAGTAACTCGAGACTGGGCATCCATTAGGTGCTGTGGGTCATGGGTAGCAGCAGAATTGTACTCAGCAACAATCTGTAACCTCATGGCCTGGCATATCCCCCATTCTACCATTACCATTAAGCCAGGGGATCAACACTGGTTCAATGAAGAGTGCAGGAGGACATGCCAGGAACAGCACCAGGCATACCTAAAAATGAGCTGTCAAGCTACAACACAGGACTACTTGCATGCCAAACAGCATAAGCAGCAAGCGATAGACAGAGCTAAGCGATTCCACAAGCAATGGATCAGATCTAAGCTCTGCAGTTCTACACATCCAGTCGTGAATGCTGGTAAACAATTAAACAACTCACTGGAGGAGGAGGCTTCACAAATGTCACCGCCCTCAATAATGTGTAAAAGATGACGCTGAAGCATTTGCAATGATCTTCAGCCAGAAGTGCCAAGTGGATGATCCATCTCTGCCTCCTCCGGAGGTCCCCCACATCACAGATGCCAGTCTTCAGCCGGTTCAATTCACTCCATGTGATATCAAGAAACAGCTGAAGGCACTGGATGCAGCAAAGTCCATGAGTTCTGACAAAATTCCAGCAATAGTACTAAAGACTTGTGCTCCAGAACTTGCCGCGCCCCTAGCCAAGCTGTTCCAGTACACCTATAGCACTGGCATTTACCTGCCAATGTGGAAAGCTGTCCAGATATGCCCTGTACACAAAAAGGACAAATTCAACCCGACCAATTACTGCCCCATCAGTCTACTCTTGATCATCAGTGAAATGATGGAGTGAATCATCAGCAGTGCTATCAAGTGGTTCTTGCTTAGCAATAACCTGCTAACCTGCTCAGTTTGGGTTCCGTCAAGGTCACTCAGCTCCTGACCTCATTACAACCTTGGTTCAAACATGGAATAAACAGCTCAACTCCAGAGGTGAGGTGAGAGTGACTGCCCTTGACATCAAGGCAGCGTTTGACCAGTGTGGCAAAACTGGGGTCAATGGGAATCGACGGATGTGGGGGATGGAACAGGAGAAAATTCCGCTGCTTGGAGCCATAACTAGCACAAAAGAAGATGGTTGTGGTTGTTAGAGGTCAATCATCTCAGCTCCAGGACTTCACTGCAGGAGTTCCTTAGGGTAGTGTCTGAGGCCCAACCATCTTCAGCTGCTTCATCAATGACCTTCCTTCCATCATAAGGTCAAAAGTGGAAATGTTTGCTGATAATTCCACAATGTTCAACACTGTTCGCAACTCCTCAGATACTGAAGCAGTGTCCATATCCAAATACAGTAAGACCTGGACAATATCCAGGCTTGGGCTGACAAGTGGCAAGTAACATTCATGCCACACAAGTGCCAGGCAATGACCAGCTCCAAAAAAAAGAGAATCTAACTATTGCCCCTTGACATTCAATGGCATTACCATCACTGAATCCTCCACTATCAACATCCTGCAGTTTACCATTCACCAGAAGCTGAACTGGACTAGCCATGTAAATACTGTGGCTACAAGAGCAGGTCAGAGGCTAGGAATCCTGCGACGAGCAACTCACCTCCTGACACCTGAAAGCCTGTCTACCATCTACAAGGCACAAGTCAGGATTGTGATGAAATACTCTCCACTTGCCTGGATGACTGCAGCTCCAACAACACTCGAAGCTTGACACTATCCAGGACAAAGCAGCCCACCCAATTGGCACCCCATCCACAAACATTCACTCCCTCCACCACCAAAACACAGTGGCAGCAACGTGTACCATCTACAAGATGCACTGCAGGAACACCCCAAGCCTCCTTAGACAGCACCTTCCAACCCACAATCACTACCATCTAGAAATACAAGGGCAGCAGACAGATGGGAACAGCACTACCTGGAAGTTCCCCTCTAAGCAGCCCACCTGACTGGCACTCCATCCAAAAACATTCACTCCTTCCACCGCCGATGCACAGTGGCAGCAGTGTGTGCTATCTACAAGATGCACTGCAGGAACACACCAAGCCTCCTTAGACAGCACCTTCCAAACTCACAGCCACCACATTCTAGAAGGACAAGGGCAGCAGACAGATGGGAACAGCACCACTTGGATGTTCCCTTCTAAACCAATCACCATCCTGGCTTGGGAATATGTTGCCGTCCCTTCATTGTCACTGGGTCAAAATTCTGAAACTCCCTCCCTAACAGCACTGTGGATGTATCTACACTACATGGATTGCAGCAGTTCAAGAAGGCAGCTCACCATCACCTTCTCGAGGGCAATTAGGGATGGGCAATAAATTCTGGCCTAGCTAGTGACGTCCACATCCCATAACTGAATTTTTAAAAATGTTTTGTACTGTTTGAGCCAATTCGAAGGAGAATTTCTTCAAAGGTCCAAATAACATATTCATCACTGATGGCTTCAATCCTTAGATTTCAGGTTTCTTTTTGTTCAGATTGGTGATGACACAGGGATAATTAGTTCTCTAACCGTAGTTGATTAGGAATTGCCTAATATTTGAGAAAGTGGGAGGAAAAGCCGCATGTGGGTTAATGAAAATGATAGGGCTCTGATTTTAAAGGATCCAGTTATAGGTTCCTGGAGTACTAGATATTATAAAATGTTTTGTTTTAATACCAGAATGCAAAATAAATTAGGACAAACTAGAAGCCCTGCCATTCAACTAATGCTATACCAAAGCTTTTTTGAGTTAATTTTCATTTAACCCAAGCATGGCCAGTTCTAACTATTAAAGAGATCATGCAGATTGATACCCAACAGATCCTGCAGAAGAATTTACCTGGAACATTTAAAATCATTTCTATATTTTTAAGTTGATTTGTGTCGTCAAAATGGTGCTTAGTGCTATACTGAAACCTATCAATGGCATGACACTTGGTCTGTTGCCAGGTTGTCTGACGTGGGAGATAAAGTTCCAGGAATAATGACTGTCCAAAAGGGATAGCATTTAGTATGGAAAAATCATTGTAAGTGCAAAGCTCAAAATATAACGGGCTTATTTGTTCAGTTTAAATGGGCAGCAAATCTGCGGGCTTCCTTATAGGCGTGTAATCCTTACTACTCGATTTATTTTTCAATGGGCTGTGCCAGCACCTGGTTTAAGCAATATTGTTATCTTCCCTCCTGGTTAATTTGCCTGTTTGGCTGTTTTAAATTACCATTATGGTTAATTAACATGCAAATTGCATTCCAGTGGCTCAGTTGGAAAAATGCACAGTTCTCAAACATTCAACAGTAAAACCCTTTAATGTTGTCTTAAGGTACTGTAATGCCTTTGGCAAAGAAAATTAACATAAAAAGTTGAAGCTTTAATTTTTCAGGCTAAAAAAAATCATTAACTCAGTTGCACTGAGTGAAGGTGTTCTAGATTTTGTTTAGGTAAAATATCTGGCTAAATTTGTGTGTATGTTTATGGAAATTATACCAGAGGATGCATCTGGTTGCTCATTGGGTCCCTCACACCAGGTTTTGAGATGGGCTGGGGTCTGCACAGTGCAGGAAGGAACCACTGTCATTTATAATGTAGATGGGTCACCTGCCTCAGATGAGGGGAAGAATTTCACTATGGTACTTTCCTGCGACATAAATATATCAGCTGTGCCAGCTAGAGTCATAGAGTCATTATGGCATAGAAGGAGGCCATTTGACCCATCAAGTCCATGCCATCTCCGAGTGAAGACATCCTCCTTATCTTGCTCTGCAAGGGGTTGTGGCTGTTTGGAATTTTGCACCTCAGAATTCTGCCGATTTTCAGTCATTATATGAGCATATGAACTAAGAGCAGGAATAGACCATTTGCCCCTCAGGCCTGCTCCACCATTTGATAAGATCATGGCTGTTCTAATTGCGACCTTAATTCTACTTTCCTGTCTAACCATTATACCCTTTGACTCCCTTGTCAACCAAGGATCTATCTAACTCAGCCACAAAAACATTCAAGATAAAGATCGACAGATAGGGAATCAAAGTATGAGGATAGGGCAGAAAGTATAGTTGACGTTGAAATCAGTCATGATCTCACTGAACAGCAGAGCAGGCTTAATGGTCTGTATGGCCTACTCTTGCTCCTATTTCTTCTATTATAAAGCCATTCAGCCTTTCATGCCTGTGCTCAGCCTTTGAAATAGCTATCAAATTAAAAGTTTTAAAAATGAAAAATGTAGCCAGGGTTTCAATTTTGCCATGTGCCTACTAGACATTAGAAATTTCAGTTATTCAGTGGAAAAAATATTCCTTCTCTGTGCTTAGAATGATTACACCTTAGCCTGCTGGCATTATTCCACCTCTGAAGGTGTTAGGAGGGGTCCCTCTGGTGCTGTTGTCTTATGGAAGGCAGAATTGTTAGAACCATTTCCAGCTCTCCCACTATTCATGGAATGTGAAATTGATTATTATTAATTCATGGGACAGTAGGCTTTATTGAATCACTATTGGCTCATAATCCCCAAGATAGAATGTACTGAATATCCTGTACATCCTTCTCTTAAACTTACTACTTCTTAAACAAACCAAAACCCACCAGTTTTTCTTTTAAAACCTAGCTTCACCCTCTGCAATTTTCCCCATAGCAATCTCTTGCTTCTGGAAGCCTCTCAGCTGAGTCAAAAGTTCAAGCATTGTTTGTAAACACATCCAGGCATACTAAATCAAACTGAAAGTACACAACTACCATTTCACCTTAAACTGAAACCAAACTCTACATTCTTAGCCATTAATATAGTCCACAGTAGAGGCAGTTATAACAATAAGCAGAACATCAATAAAAAAGTGGATAGAATGAAACTCAATTTTTCGTCCTTTTTTCTTGGAAACAAGAAACGAGAGAGAGAGAAAGAGCATGTAACTTATCCCATCTAAGTGCCTTCAACAGCTAGGAGAACTTAATTTCATGTCATATCATTCACTGTCATTTGCACTGACTAGCCCAGGCAATGGACACTGGTAAATGGTGATGCATAATACACAAAGCATATAGAGGAAGGCTGAGTGGAAGTGGAGAAGTACATTAATGAGCAGAGACTAAGGAAATGTCAGCTCTTGGTTGAATAGCATTTGGACAGTGATCTCAGTAGTGTTGCTATATAAGTAAGGATACGAGCAAAGCAACAAACTCTTATGAAGACATGGCAAAGAGCTGGCAACAGAGTCCAATGTTATCTTTTGTTGGGACATCAAACCGGAACATTGTTTTCAAAGCAATGCAGAGCAACCTGGAGTGAACATCAGCTGCAGGAACTTCTGCTTATGTCTCACAGAAAAGAAGCCTGGAGGAAAGCCATCACCTTTCGTGTGTGGGCTTTAGTAATGTTCAGACCCAGAGTGTTGAACTGAAGAGAATATCTATTGGTCCCGGATCTCTAGGGTACTATTTTGAAGGCTGTTGGTTTTCATTTCAGCCATTTCATTTTTCAGCAACTCAACGGTTCTCAGTACATTTGGGGCAGCCAGTGCTTTTTCTTCTAGTTCCTTGAGCTCAGCGTTGGATTTAGATTTTCCGATCTTATTTCTGTCTTTCCTTTCTCTGAAGCAGAGCTTTGTCCTTCTTCTTCATTTTGGTTTCGCTGTTGGCTGGGTCTGTTTCTGGCCAAGTATTAACTTGTTTCATTTCTGTAAACATGCCACCAATGGCATGTTGAAAGAACAGCTCATTGTCCTTCAAGATCAAAAGCACAAGGAGTACGTAGCAGAATGAAGAAAAGAAGATTGCCTTGAACAGCAGAATGGAAGAACAGCAGAAAAATCTTGAGGCGGCTCTGTTGAATTATAACTTGCAGCTTGGAATGTTTTATAGCTTTTCCTTTCAATGACTCCTCTTTTCCATTCAGCTGGTTCCTTAGCTCTCTCTTTCTTGCATCTGTTGGCTTCCTCCTGAAATATTGAAGGTTGCTGATTTGTCTCTGCCAACTGGTTCTTCAGCTCGTTCAGAGTAGCATTAAATTCATTTTGCTTCTCTTCGTAATTTTCAAGAGGAACAAACTTTGACCTGAGGGATCCTTGTAGCATGCGAAGGCCCTTCAACAAGTTTTCCGTTTCTTTGTGAATCTCAATTGTTTTGTCTTCAGCTTTCTTATAATTCAACAGAACCGCCTCAAGATTTTTCTGCTGTTCTTCCATTCTGCTGGTCAAGGCAATGTTCTTTTCTTCATTCTGCTTTCTACTCCTAGTGCTTTTGATCTTGAAGGACAGTGAGCTGTTCTTTCAACTGCTTATTTTCTTGCTGGCCTCCTGCCAACTCAGGCTGTGCATCAGTGCATTGCATTGTCACTATTGATAGTTCCAGTGCAACTTTTTATGAAGTAGTATTCAACATGTTTTTAACTCCGCTTATTTTTCCAGGGCTATGTATTAAGTCTTCAAAGAATCTTTCTGGGCAGTGACTTATTTGAGTATATTTTCTACCGGCTGTTGTGCCCGGCTGTACTTCAGGTTGAGCTCTTCCAATCAGCTTTCTACAAACGTTTTCCTATGGACAGGTTCATTTTCATTTTGTAGTTTTGTTTCTTCTGGGTTACATCAGATAGCTTTCCTTCATTCACAGCCATCTGCTTGCTCTGCAGTGCCACCTGCAGTTATAGTTTGGGTAATGTTTCAGCATTTTAAAAACACTATTTTTTAACCTCTCAGCAGCTGTTTAGCCTTTTCTTTCCTCTGCACTAAACTCTTCAGCTTGTGCACTTCATTGCACTGAAGTGGTCTGTGACCATCTTGCGGTTGCTTAGGTATTCACCCTCGCCCCGGGGGCCGCCTTCCCCCCTCACCCCGGGGGCCGCCTTCCCCCCTCACCCCAGGGGCCGCCTTCCCCCCTTGCCTCCAGGGGCCGCCTTCCCTCCTTGCCTCCGGGGGCCGCTTTCCCCCCTCACCCTGGGGGCCACCTTCCCCCCCCCTTGCCCCGGGGGCCACCTTCCCCCCCCCCCCTCGCCCCGGGGGCCGCCTTCCCCCCTCGCCCCGGGGGCCGCCTTCCCCCCTCGCCCTGGGGGCCACCTTCCCCCCCTCATCCCGGGGGCCACCTTCCCCCCTCACCCCGGGGGCCGCCTTCCCCCCTCGCCCCCGGGGGCTGCCTTCCTCCCTCGCCCCAGTTGCCTCTGGCCCTGGAACTGGATTTGCTGAAGAAAATGGAGTTTGTAAGTTTGTGGCGATGAATTTACAGTGACTGACCTCTTGCAACAGTAGGTTTCTGGCTTTGTTCCAGTCGAAGTTGTAATCAATCCCTGTAGTGAAGATGTGGCTTGGTTCTGCAGGTCAAAGGATAGCCCCACCTCTTTGCCTGTTAGTCATTTTCTAGGTTGGGTTCTTACTTTGCTGGGGCATCGCTTCCCTTTTGTGCCTCTTTGTCTCCCAGTCTGAATGACAGGAGAGTTGCTTTCAAGACGTGTGTTAATAAATGTTTTTTCTCATAAGCTGGTTTCTGTCAGGTGCCCATAATATCGGTGTTCCCTTTGTCCACACAAATGGCCTCTGATGACATTAACATTAACACACAATGGAGGTTTGAATCTTGCCCATTTGCAACTTCTTGTGATAGTGATTTTCGTTCACAACCCTTCTGTGGAATTTCATTCTACAACCACTAAGTCTCTGTGGCCATTGTATGTCAGTTTCTGTAGACATCTAGACAATATTGGCTGTTAACACCACAGGAGAGATCTGTTACGTTTTTAATGTTTCTCCAATGGAATGCCCCAAAAAGGTCATTTACATTTTCATGTCCTGACCAGACAAGCAAGCTATTTCCTGCCTTGGGCAGTTTCATGAATATTTTCAGGTGAGGATTGAGGTCACCTTGAATTCATCCTGTTTTGAGGTAAATTGTCCATTTTCTGTTCTGCTTTTAAAAGTAGTGTCCATTTTTCACAAATGGACACTGCTTTTTCATAAATGCATAACTACGTGGGCAAGACAGTTTCGTTTCAGGCATAGACTGGTTTCTTTGACCGCTATTGTGAACTCTAATCACTCCTCTCTCATAGAGAAAATGATATTCCAACAGGCCTGTTTGCATTGCAGAATTCTGCATACTTCTACATATAATTTATATGTTCTATGTTAAGGAGTCTAAGGTTTTTATTTCATAGGGTTACACTTGTGTGTTTGTTACTGCACTTTTAGGGACATTTTGTCAGAAGTCTGTAAAATTTATAATATTAGTGAAAGGCAACTTGCTGCCATCATGTTTCCTTTGACTTTGAAGTCATTGAACTTGATCCTAAAACTGTAGTCATGGGACTTGGGATTTTCCACTCACTATCAGCACCACTTCCTTTTCCATTCTTCTGACTGATGTAAAAGCAGGTCTCTTCCTTCCCATACCTACTATTTCAAGCCTTGTGCCTCATTTCAGTGAGTTAATTATTTTCATCACTGCATGAGAAGATTTGATCATTCCTGTTGGAGCACCTTTTACATCTTTTTTCCTGCTGCCTCTGCTTTAAGAGCAGCCAAGCTTTAAACCTTGTAGCTGCATCGTCAAAGTCACTTGCCTTATCCTGATAATATCTGGGTTCCCAGTCACAGAACACCAACTCAGGACAAGATTGAGCCTTAATCCCATTCAGTAATATATGTTGTCCCTGTCATTTCTGCTGGGTTCAGCGTCCCAGCCATTGGGAAGGCAGATATCCTATAATTACAACTTTTGTTGGCAGATTGCAGGTCGTGGACTTTTGGGACCTAATTCCTGGACTGCAAATTTTTTTCCACAAATATACTTTATTCATAAAATTTGTAATGAAAACAGTTCAGATTTGACAATAGATGATGTGCAAGACAGTGCAGTTTACTTAATTACAGTATGTGGAGCTCCACAATGTTTTTTTTTGAAAAATATACTTTATTCATAAAATATCTGGCAGAACATTCCAAAACATTTCAAAATCACCATCGCATAAGTACAATCAGATTCAACTTTTACACATGTATCACAAGGTGCATCAATACAATCAATGAATATTACAATCATTTCAATAAAGTCAATGCAGACAATCAGACAAAGGTATTGGAGTTATCAACATACATCATGTTGCACTCTGAGGTGCTTCAATACATTTATAATACACTTAATATTCACTGCATACATTCATTTTGAGCTGTACAGCCCAAGGGGCTCTCAACAGTTCCCAGTCCCTCGGTGCACTGTGGCAGAAAGGTCTTAGACAGCGACCCTTCCCCATTGCGCCTTTGCAGCAGCTGCCCCAAGCTTTAGTGCATCCCTCAGCACGTAGTCCTGGACTTTGGAATGTGCTAGTCTGCAACACTCGGTCGGGGACAACTCTTTGCGCTGGAAGACCAACAAGTTTCGGGCAGACCAAAGAGCGTCTTTCACCGAGTTGATGATCCTCCAGCTGCAGTTGATGTTTGTCTCGGTGTGTGTCCCTGGGAACAGCCCGTAGAGCACAGAGTCCTGTGTCACAGAACTGCTCGGGATGAACCTCGACAGAAATCACTGCATCTCTCTCCAGACCTTCTTTGCAAAGGCACAATCTACGAGGAGGTGAACAACGGTCTCGTCCCCACCACAGCCACCTCGAGGGCAATGTGCCGAAGGGGTGAGACTCCTGGCGTGTTGGAAGGATCTGACGGGGAGGGCCTTTCTCACCACCAGCCAAGCTACGTCTTGGTGCTTGTTGGAAAGTTCTGGCGATGAGGCATTCTGCCAAATGACTTTGACAGTCTACTCGGGGAACCATCCCACAGGATCTATCCTCTCCTTTTCCCACAGGGCCTCTAAGACGTTACGTGCCGACCACTGCCTGATGGACTTGTGGTCAAAGGTGTTTCTCTGCATAAATCTTTCCACGAGGGACAGGTGATGCGGCACCGTCCAACTACTTGGAGCGTTCCGCGGCAGCGTGGCCAGACCCATCCTTCGCAACACCGGGGACAGGTAGAACCTCAGCGCGTAATGACACTTGGTGTTTGCGTACCGAGGGTCAACGCACAGCTTGATGCAGCTGCATACAAAGGTGGCCATCAGTATGAGGGCAATGTTGGGCATGTTTTTTCCCCCCTTATCTAGAGGCTTGTACATCGCGTCCCTGTGGACACGATCCATTTTCGACCTCCAGATAAAGCGAAAGATGGCTCGGGTGATCGCCATCGCGCAGAAGTCTGGAATGGGCCAGACCTGCGCCACGTACAGCAACAGCGAGAGTGCCTCACACCTGATGACCAGGTTCTTACCCGCAATGGAGAGGGAGCGTTACCCCCACATGCCCAGTTTTCTTTTCACCATAGACACTCGCTCCTTCCAGTTTCTAACACATGCCCCGGTCCCTCCGAACCATATCCCCAGCACCTTCAGGCCGTCAGCCCTGACGGTGAAGGGGACAAAGGATCGGTCAGCCCAGTTCCCGAAGAACATGGCCTCGCTCTTCCCACGATTTACCTTGGCTCCCGAGGCCAGTTCGAACTGGTCGCAGATGTGGATCAGTCTGCACACCGACAGCAGATCCGAGCAGAAGACAGCGACATCGTCCATGTACAGGGAGGTTTTGACCTGAGTGCCTCCACTGCCTGGAATTGTCACTCCTCTTATGCCCGGATCCTTCCTGATGGACTCAGCAAAGGGTTCTATGCAACACACAAACAGGACAGGGGAGAGAGGGCAGCCCTGCCTGACTCCAGATTTAATCGGAAAGCTATCTGATTCCCACCCATTGATTGAGACTGCGCTACTGATGTTAGTGTAGAGCAGTTGGATCCAATTGCGAATTCCCTCCCCAAACCCCATTTTGGAGAGCACATCCACCATGTAGGTGTGCGATATTCTGTCAAAGACCTTCTCCTGATCCAGGCTGATGAGGCAGGTGTCCACACCCGTGTTCTGCACATTGGCAATCGTATCCCTGAGCAGCGCGAGGCTGTCAGAGATCTTCCTGCCCGGCACAGTGCAGGTCTGGTCAGGGTGGATCATCAATTCCAGAGTGGACTTGACCCGATTGGCGATGACCTCGGACAGAATCTTATAGTCCACATTCAACAGTGAAATGGGTCGCCAATTTCTAATTTCCTCCCTTTTCCCCTTGTGCTTGTAGATGAGGGTGATGATGCCTTTCTTCATGAATTCTGACATGCTGCCGGCCAGGAGCATACTCGTACACTTCTAGCAGGTCTGGGCCCATCCAGTCCCACAGAGCCAAATACAACTCCGCCGGCAAGCCGTCACTTCCGGGAGTTTTACTCTTCTCGAAGGACTCAAGGGCCTTAGTCAGTTTGTCAGGAGTTAGTGGTTTGTCCAGGCTCTCCCGTGTACTGTCGTCTAAGACCTCTGTGATAGAGGACAGGAAGGACTGGGAGGCCGTGCTGTCTGTGGGCTTCACGTCATACAATCTGGCATAAAAGGATTTGCTGATCCTCAAAATGTCGGACTGCGATGACTTTACTGAGCCGTCTTCTTCCTTGAGGCTGCTGATCACAGAGCTCTCTCTGTGTACCTTTTGGAAGAAGAAACGTGAGCATGTCTCATCCTGCTCCACGGAACGGACTCTGGAACGATGATCTTGGAGGCCTCCGAGGCAAAGAGCGAGGCTTGCTGGCTCTTCACCTCTTGGAGTTCCTCCTTGACATCGACCCCCATCGACTGCAGCCGGAGCAGATTCTGCATGTTTTTTCTGGAGTCGGGACATTTCCCTCTGTTCCTTTATAGCTTTCTGGGCACCTTTGAGGATGAAAAGCCTCTTGATGTTTCCCTTGATCACTTCCCACCAGTGTGTCAGGGACTCAAAGAGGGGTTTCACGGTTCTCCAACCTTTGTAATCCCTCTTGAGCTCCTCAACGTTCTCTGGGGTCAGCAGTTGCACGTTTAGCTTCCATGCCCCCCTGCCCACCCGCTGGTCTTTCTCTAAGTGACAGTCAGCCAGTAGGAGGCAGTGGAGCTCCACAATATCTTAATGCCATCACTACTATTGCTGCTGTCTACATAACCTCTCCAGCAGCAGGTCAGGGTCAGGAAATTGGGACCATAATTGGGTGTGCCTGACTTGTGTACCTGGTTTTCTGTGTGAAAATGAGAACCCACTTTGTTATGTGAAAGCCTAATTTAAATATAAAATTATGTATCTCCCAGTACAGGTAGCGGCTGACTAGTGCAGCCAGTATGCTGCATGCACGTTTTAGATGGGTACATTCGAGTTAATGGTGCCTTATAGTTCAAGTTAAAAGTTGTGTTAAGAGAAAAATATATATTTTTTTTGCGTGGCCCTCACCTTCTGTCTCCATCACAAATTACCCTTTAGGTGTCGAACAGCCCGACTGTTAGCTCCCCTTTTGCTCTTTACATATTTATTTTAAAAATCTCTGCAGTTTCCTTGATTTTACTTGCTTTTTTCTGTACCTTCTCTTTGATTTCCAGATTTCTTCTTTTTAATTTCACCCCTACTTCTTATATTTCTCTCAGCTTCCCTTTGTTGCCTTGACTTGCTCTGTTTGCTCTTTGACATCCATGGAGGTCTAGATTTGGGAGTCCCATAATTTTATTGAGTGGGAATGTTATGTTCTGAGTCCTCCACTTCCTCCTTGAATCTCCCACTGCTCTGACATTGCTGTTTTGCTAAGTCACAACTCAGCTTTCCACAATTTAAAACTTTCACTCTTGGTCTATCTTTGTCGTTTTCCACAACAATACTAAATCTAACTGAATTATGAACATTACCTTCAAACTGCTCCCCCACTGATGCTCTTTCCACTTGTTCAGCTTCACTCCCTAAAACTGAATCTAGAATTTCCCCTTCTCTTGTTGAGTTTGCTACATAATGGCTACAAGCGTTATCTGAATGCATTTTAAGAATTATGTGCCCTCTATACCTTTTACGCTGATTTTCTCCCAATTAGTATTAAGATATTTGAAGTCTCCTATGATTACTGCTCTATTGTTTCCGTACTTCTCAGCAATCTGCTTACGTATTTGCTCTTCTGTCTCCCTCTGACTATGTGGGGGCCTTGAGTATACTCCCAGCATTGTGATTTCCCCTTTTTTATTCCTCAGTTCAAACCATATGGCTTCATTTGGTGAGCCTTCTAGTATATCATCCCTACTCAAAGCTGTGACTATTTCTGTAATCACTATTGTGGCCCCCCTTTTCGTTTTATTCCTCTTTCTCTATCCCACCTAAAACGCCTGTAACCTGAAATGTTGAACTGCTATTCCTGCCCTTTTTTTAAGCCGTGTTACTTTAAAGTGTCCATTTGTGCCCTCAGCTCATCTGCCTTATTCACTAGTCTCCTTGTGTTGAAGTAGATATCATTTATCACTGAGCAACTCTTGTTTATTTTCTAGTCCTTTATTCTTCCATCTTCCACATTCACCTCCTATTCCTGCCATTCATTTTGAGCTTTCCTTCTCTCCCTTCTAAATCTATGTTATGGGTTCTTCTTGCCAAGGTAATTTTAAACCCTTCCCAACTGCACTAACAAATAGCTCTACCATGATATTGGTCCCAACCCTGTTGAGGTGCAGCCTGTGCAGTTTACACCTCCCGCAGAACTGGTCCCTATTCCCGAGGAATCTGAAGCCCTCCCTCCCGCACCACCTCTCTAGCTATGTATTCATCTGCTCTATTCTCCTGATATCCCAGGCAGCTTCCCATCCAGATTTTCACCAGGCCTGCCTCTACTGAGCTTCCGAGTTCTGACACCATTAGGGGCTTTCAAATTAGTATGGCCGTGAGGGTTGTTCTGATTGGAAAATGTTTATTTATGAGCTATTCTATTTTTAATGGAGCCTTAAAGGGATTTTCTACCTTACTTGTTTTCTTGAATGTGGAGAACGCCACCAACCCAAACTGTCAGTGAAGTTTAGGTGATCTTGATGGTCACTGATGAGATAACTTTTCCAAAAGGACACCAAACGACAGAAAGGATAGCAATTGTCTCACTTTGACAAATTACTTGGCTTCCTGTGGCAACATGCTGGATAATGGAGAGCTGCAGTATGACAGTGGATAATATTAAAGTATTTCTCTGGATGTGAGCCAAATGTTTCTCTGTCTGACTTGTCACCTCTTTGGTAAGAGCATTCTGTGCTTTCTTAGTGCTTCCTTTCTCCCACCCACTCTCTCTCCTCCTCCTCCCCCACCCCTCACCCCAGCCACCCCACCAACCTCATTGAATTCAGTATTGAAATGATACTAAGGGCTCCTGTCATTCATTTGTTGATAACATAGTATTGCTGTTACATATATATTAGAAATTGTGTTGTTTTGGGGGATGACTAATATAAAATCATGGGGATTGAATGGGTAGCAATTTGGGTAAGAAAGCAATTTTGCTGGGGTTTCTGCCACTTCCTGGCTGTGAAGGGAAATTCCAAATGTGGAGCCAACGGTGGGGTGCTGTCTTTGCCACTCCCCCGACCACCCCCACCCCCCCACCCCCCCAGCAACTCAACAGTTCCACCTCTTATGCAGTCAGTGGTCAGTATATCTATATGAAGATGAAGATTGGACCTTATGTTGGCTATGCAGATCCCAGAGAAATTGCTTGCCATTTTGATACGCTTTCACTACCCTGAATTTGGGATGGAGGCAATGTGAGAGAAAATGGTCAGCTGGAGCTCCAGCCTTACTATGTCCAACATTTTATTAGATCAAAGGAAGTGGCTTATAGGGTTGCCAGAAAAAGTGGTAAGCCCAAGGTTTGGGAGAAATTTAGAATCCAGCAAAGGATGACCAAGAAACTGACAAAGGGAAAAGAGAATATGAACACAAGCTAGCGAATAACATAAAGGCAGACTGTAAAAGCTTCTTTAGGTATGTGAAAAGGAAAAGATTAGCAAGAACAAATGTAGGTTCATTACAGGTGGGGCAGGAGAAGATATAGTGGAGAATAGGGAAATGGTGGAGAAACTAAACAATAAGTTTGTGTCTGTCTTCACGGGGGAAGATACAGAAAATCTCCGAGAAATACTGGGGAACCAAGGGACTAGTGAAAATGCGGAACATAAAGAAATTAGTGCTACTAAAGAGGTAGTATTCGAAAAATTAATTGGATTGAAAGTTAATAAATCTCCTGGACCAAGTGAGCTACATCCCAGAGTATTCAAGGAGGTGGCTATAGTTATAGTGGATACATTAGTGGATGCATTGGTAGTTATCTTTCAAAATTCTATAGATTCTGGAAAGGTTTTTGCAGACTGGAAAGCGTCAAATGTAACCCCACTATTTAAGAAGAGAAGGAGATGCGATAACTTAGAACTACGGACCTGTTAGTTTGGCGTCAGTAGTTGAGAAACTGTTACCATCTATTATAAAGGATGTGATAACTGGACATTAGAAAATAATGATACGACTGGTCAGAGTTAACATGGGTTCATGAAAAGAAAACCATGTTTTACAAATCTGTTGGAGTTTTTTGAGCGTGTTACTTGCAGCATAGATAATGAAGAATCAGGTAGATGTGGTGTATTTGGATTTTCAGAAAGTTTTCGATAATGTCCCACACAGGAAATTAGTAAACAAAATTAGAGCATGTGGGATTGAGGGTAATATACTGCTATGGATTGAGAATTGGTTAACAGAAAACAAAGTAGGAATAAACGGGTCATGGTCAGGATGGCAGGCTGTTACTAGTGGGGTACTGCAAAGATCAGCGCTTGGTCCACAGCTGTTCACAATCTGTGTAAAATGATTTGGATGTGGGACCAAATGTAATATTTCCAAATTTACTGATGACACAAAACTAAATGGCAGTGTGAATTGTGAGGAGGATGCAAGGAGGCTTCAAGGGGATTTGGACAGAAACATGGCAGATGGCGTATAATGTGAATAAGCATGAAGTTATCCACTTTGGTAGAAAAAACAGAAAGGCAAAGTATTTCTTCAATGGTGAGAGCATGGGAAGTGCTTATGCCCAAAGGGACCTGAATATCCTTGTTCATGAGTTACTAAAAGCTAGCATGCAGGTGCAGCAAGCAATTCAGAAGGCAAATGGTATGTTCACCTTTATTGCAAAAGGGTTTGAGTACAGGAGTAGTTGCAATTGTAGAGAGCCTTGGTGGGGCTATATCTGGAGTATTGTGTACAGTTTTAGTCTCCTTATCTAAGGAAGGATATACTTACTATAGCAGGAGTGCATTGGAGGTGCTCTGGATTAATTCCTGGAATGGCGGGATTGTTTTATGAGGGGAGATTGAGGAAACTGGGCTTGTATTCTTTAGAGTTTAGAAAAATGAGAGCTGATCTCATTGAAACTTAGAAAATTCATACAGGCCGTGATAGGGTAGATGTGGATAGGATGTTTCCCCTGGCTAGTAGGTCTAGAGCCAGGGGATACAGTCTCAGAATAAGGGGAAGGCCATTTAAGACTGAGATGAGGAGGAATGTCTTCACTTAGAGAGTAGCGATTCTTTAGAATTCTCTACTATAGAGGGCTGTGGAAGCTCAATCATTGAGCATGTTCAAGACAGAAATTGGTAGGTTTCTGGATATCTATTACATCAAGGGCTGGTGAAGAAAAATGGCGCCGAGGTAGATGATTAACCATGATCTGTTTGAATGTCAGAGCAGGCTTGAAGGGCTGAATGGCCTACTCCTCCAACTTCCTATGTTCATATCTAGCGAGGTGCAATTTCTGGGATTACATTTATTTTAATGAAGAAAGAATACACCAAAACATATTGGATCATGGATGCCATAATAGCCGTTTTGATTTCAGTAACTGTTTTATATTGTTATATTATCTGTAAATATCTATGAACTAATTAGCTGGGAACTAATTCTTATATGTAAGTATTCCTGGTAGCCACAGTTCATGGCTGCAGGAGAGACTTGTGAAGTATAACAGAACCAGTTCAACCTGGTCCTTCTTTGTACAAGGCAACATGGCAAATTAAATATTAGAGTTCCTAATCTTTCCAAGCTTAAAGTGTGATTATAAACAGCATTTTGGAATCAAAAAGACAACTGCATGGAGAGATCAAGTATCTGTTGCCATGACCATGAATCATAACCCCAAATTATTTCAACCTTGCTTTTCTGCACTAGTTTTGGGGTTCTATTCTGGTGCCACTGTGTGATGTGAAGGTCATAGCTGAAGAACTTCAACTAGGCATACCTGTACTTGCAGGTAAAAGTC
Source organism: Cetorhinus maximus (assembly GCF_964194155.1). NCBI lineage: Eukaryota > Metazoa > Chordata > Chondrichthyes > Lamniformes > Cetorhinidae > Cetorhinus > Cetorhinus maximus. Next base: position 113,769,458 of record NC_135879.1, on the reverse strand, counting down.
TCTCTCTGATTGCTGGAAGCAAGTCACAAGTTAGCAAAGCCACAGTCAAAAAGGAAACAGGACAACTCCTTTCAGCTAACCTGTGGATTCAAGAATCTCAAAACCAACTGCTTAACTGCCAAAGCCAGCTCTACCGAATCATCCAACTTAACGGCCTCAACGTTTCACCATCTACTCCTGACGCACAAGTCAAAGACTGATTCGTGTATCGTTTTTAAATTTTATTTCTGAACTCACTTCACATTTCTAATCTGTGTGTATGTGTGTTGTGTTTTTATTATTTTTTTCACACATTTTAATAACCAATAAGCTCACACTTTCTTTGACTCAAGAAAGCCTGTTAAATTATCTCCTTTTAAAACATAAATACATTTGAATTGGAAAAATGTATCCACGAGGGAAAGGATCCTTTGTAAATTAACGTTGTTGCGACAAATGAAGGGGGTTGAATAAAGAATGGGAGACAGTTATCCCTCCTCACCCTGGGACATAACGATTTGGGGTATCTCGTCCAGGATCAAAACAAATTGGGAACCTCACCCGGGCACTGGTCATAACAAATTGGGGTTCATCCGCGATCATAAGAAATTGGGGGACCTTGCCCTGGGACTGGTCATAACACTGCGAGTAAACCTAAATTTTCCATTTATCTGGAAGATAAAATACTTGAGAGCTGCAACAATCATCTCAGCAATACAAGTTATGTTTGCTGAGCAAGGGATTCCTGAAGATTTATATGTGACAATGGCACCCAGTTCACATACAGGGAAGTTAAGGAACTCGCTGAACAGATGGGTTGAGCATTATCACTTCATCACCACGTTACCCTCGAAGACGTGTTTATAGAAAGACACATCCAGATGATCAAAAGAACCCTTGCCAAATGCCGAGAGACAAAGGAAGACACAAACCCTGCCTTATTGTGAGTCTGATCTACACCTTTCGAGGCTTACATGAAATCATCTGCAGCATTTTTGAGTGGAAGAAAATATAAGACTGCTCTGCCAAGCAAAATGCATCCTCCAAATGACCAGGAGAAAATGAGACCACGGCTCATTGAACACAGGAAAGAAGGGGTCAGCAATTCAACAAACCTGTTAAGTCCCTACCTGAATTGTTGGAAGGACGAAGTGTACATGTACAGGATCCAATCATGAAAACCTGGACCCCAGCAAAAGTTGTTGCTGAAGTCGAGACACCAAGGCCATAGATAATTGAGACTGAAACCAGTAAACAAATGAGAAGAAACAGAGTCCATATTTGACCTATACCAGAGCTGGATAAACAGAAAAGACCATCAACAACACCGGAAACATTAATATCCAGGGAGACGACATTAACAACATCACCAGCAAATGAGACTATATTAGCAACAACAAGCACGCTTCATGCAACACCAGGGACAACATGCTTGCCAGCTCATCACTAAGAGCAACGAATACTAAATCTACAAGATGGAGGCATAACATCTTACCACCCAAACGACATTGTAAACAATATTTCTAGAAAAGATTACCCTAAGAAGGGGTTCAGTTTATTTCCAGAAGTGAATTGATAATCTTCTTTAGATTTTAAAAGTTAATGACTGGAACAGCTACATTGATAGAGGCATTCCATTTTAAAGAAAGAGGAATGTTATACATTGTTGTATTATCTATAAATAGCTAGGAACTAATTGTTATGTGTAAGTGTTCCAGGGGTCCACAATTCATGGCTGTACTAGTGACTCATGTGAAGTATAACAGAATCAGCTCAATCCGATTCTGGTTTGTACAAGGCAGCATGACAAATTAAACATAGGGCTGAATCTTCGGCTCGGCAAGTAGGGGCAGGGCCCGCTCGCTGAGACATTAAATGACGTGAGGTGACATTGGGCGTGCATCCCAACGTCACCGCGCGTCATTTAGATTTTCAGTTCGGCGGGCGCGTACCTGAGTTGGCTGCGCACCTGCAGAACTGTCAAAGACCTAATTAAGGCCATTAATTAACTAATTAAGGATGGGAAAACTGCGCGTCCAACCTTAAAGTTGATGGGCAGACGAAGAGCCCAGGCGGCCTTCGCAATTTTCACGGAACCTCATCCACGGGCGGGATGAGGTTTGATGAAGGGTTTATAAATTAAATAACTTTTTTCATTAACGTTCATTGACATGTCCCAGCTCATGTGACACTGTCACATGACGGGTCATGTCTTAATTTTTTTTCTTTATTAAAATTTTTAAAACTTTCAACTTATCTTCCTGAGGCACATCTGCCTCAGGAAGATTTCTGCGCTCTTTCGCACTCCCAACTCGGGGAACCCCCACTCCACCCACACAGGGAGTGCACAGCACTTCCGGGTGCACGTCACCCTGGGTGGGCCTTAATTGGCCCACCCAGGTAAAATGGTGGCGTGGGCCTGATCAGGGGCGCCGATCAGGGCCACGCATGCCCCCGCACAACCCCAGGGAAATTTCTTTCCATAGAGTTTCTGATCTTTACAAGCTTAAGGTGTGATTATTAACAATATCTGGGAACCAAAAGACAACAAGAACACGTAGCAGTAGTGGAGGAAGAGGAGCAGCCTGAGCAAATAGCAACTGGGCCGTTCAGAATACTGTTTTGGGGGCCATACGCAGCACACAGGGTATATCAATTTATTTGATTTATTTGGAAAGCAGTGGATCAGATGATTGTGACTTTCCAGACACGATCGCTCTGCAGCATCCTGCAACAGGATGAACTCCTTCCAATCTGCTACAGGGTATAACTTAGGCATTTCTCAGTTTGCAGTCTATACCCTGCATTGAGCAAATCACCCACGAGGGTGAATTGGTACATCACCTTCCTCACTGATCCCAACAGTCAACAGGAGAGAGTTCAGATTTTTAGTTGTGGCTGGCTTCCTTCACACCTAGGCCATCAAATCTCTGTCCAATCTGATGGCACACAAGAGGGAACACTGGTCTGATCAGACATATGCGATAGACAGAATGCAGGGGTCCATATGGAGAATAACAATGCCTAAAGTTCAAGCAGTGAATTCCCATAAATCACAACTGGCCACAGCCAAAGTCAGCTGATAAAATTGGGTGCAAACTGATTTCCAGTTGGTTTTCCCAGTTGTTCCAGTAGCTCCTGGTGCATACTCATTATTCTGGTTAGAGGCCAGTTAGATACAGTTGCATTCTTCCAAATAGTTTCAACTGATTGGCCTTCTGGGCTGCAGACATCTGCTAACTGGGCATCAGTCCTGTTGAAAAGTCATTGACCTGAAATGTAAACTCTGTTCCTCTCTCCAGAAATGCTGTCTAACCTACTGAATATTTCCAGCATTTTCTGTTTTTATTATATCAATGCCATCTAATAACTCGGATGATTACTGAGCACACCATAAGGCTGTTGGTGCAGAAGCTAAGATGTCTGAACAGATTTGGGGACTCCCTTAAATGTGCTACATGAGGTGTCCCTTGGATCATAATGTTATGCTGTACAATAGCAGTGTCCAACAGACAGACTGGTATTTGAAAGAGGCAGAGTAATAGTTGCAATCCTGTTTTGTCAAGGAAGACCAGAAGATGGCAAGAGAACAGCAGAAGAAGAAAGGGCCACTTCAACATAATGGAGCAACATGTGTGAGGCAAGGTCTAATTGCCATAGTGAGGCCCACTTAAGGTTTCAGGCCAGGACCCTTTGACAGGAGGCAAGTTGTTTTTAGTAATTTTTAAAATCACCATCAACAAGTTTCTTTTGGGAGATTTGGAAATGTAAAACAATAGCAACTATATACCAAAAAATGAGAATTTCAAGATACAACAAATTAGCACATTCTCTTAGATAATATCAACACCTTTTACACTTTGTCTTTGTTCCTTTGTCTGTGACATCTTTTGATTATCTGCTCCTATCACTGCTTGCTTGTCCCTACAACCACCACCCCCCCCAACTTCTCCCCCACCCCCCACCTTAAACCAGCTTATATTTCACCCCTCTCCTAACTTTACTCAGTTCTGCTGAAGGGTCATGAGGACTCGAAACGTCAACTCTTTTCTTCTCCGCCAATGCTGCCAGACCTGCTGAGTTTTTCCAGGTAATTCTGTTTTTGTTTTGGATTTCCAGCATCCGCAGTAGTTTTTTGTTTTTATCTCTGTTGTAATAAGGTGCATTATAAATGCAAGTTATTTCACATCTTCGGCTACTACATTCTCCTAACTGTGTTTAAAACATAATGGAGCAATAGCTCTATGTATAGGCATGATTACGCAGAGTGTGCTAACTTTTGTAAATTCTGTTCAAGTAGTTTTTGGAATGATATAAAATTTTTTGCTCTACAGATGGATGACCACTTGGCACGTCATAACATTCAAGGCTATGGGCCAAGTGCTGGTAAATGGGATTAGGTAGGTAGGTCAGGTGTGTCTCATGTGTCGGTGCAGACTCGATGGGCCGAGGGGCCTCTTCTGCACTTTGATTCTGTGATTCTGTGATCTAGATACAGGACAGTGGTAATTGAAGATGTTTCACTCAAATTCGAAGGCCTGCCATTTAACAGAAGAGGCAACTGACAACAATTCTGGAGTCCACACACGTGCAGTTAAATGCAGAAATCCAGAATTGGTGTCGGTGATTCTATGTTTTCCCCAAGGGGTGAACTATTGAAGTGCCCCAGTTTGCAATCAATTATAAATGAGCGAATGATGAGAAATTTCCTTTTTACATTGAGTCTTGTTATAAAAGCCTCAAAACAGTTACACCTTGTTAAATGAAATCTAACTGGACTTTTCACTGTCCTAAGTTCATGAGTACTACTGACACCCTGAAAACTTTTAATTATTATTTGTTAATGTTAAATTTCTCCAATATCATGAATTTCATATTTTATAAGTTTTTAAAAATTTGTTTGATATTTCAGCTTCTAACTTATTCCCCTGTGTATAACCATTAATTTTATTGGTCTCTTAAATGAAAGTAAAAGTGAAGGATAATAATACATTTTATTTCCTTGTTTGCTTCTGTAAGAATACTTCATTGATTAGCTGTTTGCCCTTCTTAATGACGTCACTGTTGCTGTACACCAAGGGATCTACTTGGCTTAGTGTGAATCTGCAACCAACATTGGGAAAGGTGAAATCCTTACCATAGAGATTGTTAGGTCTTTGCTGGCAGTTTTCTTCAAGGTCAGTAGCAAGTACTATCACTTTTTTGCTAACTGAAAAATCTGGGCTGTCATTCGAGCTTGATCAGAGCTGGTGTCAGCGCAATGGAAATCATGTGAAGTGACTTCAACCAAAACCAGCATGTGGCATAATGGGAAATCTGATGCAAAAAGTAAAGCATTAAATATATAACTTTGGGAACAATGCTCACCTGCTGTGATCACCCTATGTGGGTACCTAGAATATGTGTTTCCATTGTTAGCAAAGCATTCAATTATATTTTTGATTCAAGATATTTGTGATCCAAGATATTAGCGCCTGAAAGCATAACTGAACACTTGCTACAGAATATAGTTCCTGAAACTTATTAACATTAAATTATGAATGACGTATGCAAAATTTTCTGGTGTGTTTAAAGGTTTTGATATGCCAAAACAACTGTCACTACTTTTGTAAATAGTCTTACACCAATAATTGGAATAGGTAAGAATGTCCATTATTGCAATGGCAACTATATCCTGCAACTTTTTGATGAAGTAACAGAGAAGGTTAATAAAAGGAATGTGGTACATGTTGTCCCTATGGATTTTAAGAAAGTTTTCATTCGACAAAGAGCAACAGAAAATGCTGGTTAACAAAATTGAGGGTTACAGGATTGGAAGGTCAGTGTCAACTTGGATAAAAAATTTGGCTTAAGGACAGAAAACAGCAAGTCATGGTAAATGGTTATTTTCAGATTGGAGGATGGAAGATGTGGTGTTCCTCAAGAGTCAATGTGAGGACTGCTACCATTTTATTTTGCTTTACATAAATGACATGGATCTTGGAAAAAAATTGCTAATGATACCAAACTTGGTGGAGTGGCAAACAATGAGGATATGAATGGAGTGCCTGTAACATGACATAGGTTTGCAGGATGGGCAGGCAAATGGCAGATGAAATTTAATGTAGAGAAGTGTGCAGTGATGCATTTTGGCGGAAGGGTTACAGTGAGGCAGTACAGATTAATGGCACATGTTACGATTCCTGTGCAAACCAATAACTTTTTAGAGAGATGAATTTCCCAGTGATCGAAGGAAATGGCCAAAGGACAGGATTTCACGTTTGAAGACTTTTTACTATAATGAACAAACTAAACGCAACATAAATCAAAAATTACTTAACAGACAATTAATACACCAAACTAAAGAAAAGTTACTCTTGCATTAACTAACTAATACGATCAAGCTGCGTCTTTCGCTGTGCACCGTACTTCCGGCTTTCCAGCAGGCTCACTTCTCCCTGCTGCACGAGGTCGAAACTTCCAGTGTCCTTTGAAATTTATTCCACTTAGCTGGAGTCTTCCAGATCCAACTTGCACCAACAAGGCTTACATTAGCGACTCCTTGTTCCTTAAATCTCAGAGGCGGTTCTGTCCTCTTCCTTATGAACAGAAAACCAAGTCTCACAAGCAGTCTGCTTGGCTGTTAACACAAAACAGTGCTGCTCCACATAGCAGCAGCTGTGTTGTTCCTCCACACAGTAATATCACTTTGTTTTTCTCTTTCTCTGTGTCTCAAAAAGCAGCTGCCCTTTTTCTGTAAATTACTTTGTGAAGGTGTGAAAACCGTCACTTGAAATTTCAGAAAGTTCCTGTTTGAATTTCTCTCCCATGGCATCCAGATCAGATGGGCATGTCTCTGAGGTACTTCCAGAATTCCCAATTCAACCTCAAGTTAAAGGGACATTAGAAAATATAACTGTTTTGTAAAGTCCAACTTCATAACACGTTTTTCTAAAGAGTGTGCAGGAACAGAGGGACCCAGGGATGCATGTGCATAGATCTTTGAAGGTGGTTCAAAGAGTGATTAGCAAAGCACATTGGCTCTTGGACTTCATAAGTAGACACATTACAAAAGCAGGAAAGATATGCCGACCCTTTTAAAGCTTTGGTTAGGCCCCAACTGGAGTATTGCATTCAGTTCTGATTGTCAACTTCAGGAAGGGTATGAGGGTCCTTGAGAGGGTATTAGAGGAGATTTAACAATGGTTCTAAGGGAGAGGGTTTTAGCTCCAAGATTAGGTTGGAGAAGTTCGGGTTGTTCTCCTTGAAGCAAAGGAGATTAAGGGGAGATTTGAATAGAAGTGTACAAGATTATGATAGATTTGCATAAGGTAAACCAGGAAAACCCTTCCCATTAGCTGATAGTACAAGGAGTAAGGGACACAGATTTAAGGTTATTGGCAACAGATGCAGGGGAATGTGTGGAAGAACTTTTTTATGCAATGAGTGGTAATGAACTGGAACTCGCTCCCCACAAGGGTGGTGGGATCAATGACTATCAGTGATTTCAAAAGGAAATTAGATGGGCATTTGAAGGAAATAAACCCACAGGGATGCGGGAATCAAGCAGGCAAGTGGGATTGACTGCATTGCTCTGTGGAGAGTTGGCTTTGTGCCATAAGTTACTGTATGTAAATGACTCTGTTGCAGGAACACTTTCACATAACGTATGGAACACATCTTCAGCGATGTCCTTTATGAATGTTAACAGGAAGCTATTAGCCCTAATATTATGATCTTGGCAAAATTGTAATTTGCATACCCATTTTTGTGTGCAACTTGCACTGATAGTACGGGGTCAGCTCTACCAAATTTTGTGATGAAAATCTGTCTCCTCCAAATTTGCATAACCTACTGGAACATGAAAATCTTGCCTAGATATTTTGGCCTATAGCATAATTGGCTGAAAATCCAGCAAGGATTTTCATAGTTACAAAACCACCACCAGTAGCAGATTAACCAAGTTTGCTCTCCGTCATTTTACTAACTGTTGAACACTGATATAGAAATATTGGAAAAGCAATTTAACATGGAATCAATTTGAAAGAGCATCATGGGGTTTAAATTGCTTTATTTTACAGTCAGCACATGAAATACAAAATGACAGTTATAATCAAAACTTGCTTGACTGAAAGAGAGCTTGCATTTATATAGCGCCTTTCATGACTTTAGCATGTCCTTCAGTGCTTTACAGTTAACAAAATACCGTAAAGTGTAATCGCTGTGTCATGCGGTGTAGCACCCTTTACAAGGGATCTGGAACCTGTATGAGCAGGACAGACAATAGTGTGCCTCCTCATCCAATCAAATTGAAAACTTCTCACCGAGAAATGCTGAATCTAAACCACAAAGAATGAATTAGAATGTTTAATTCATTGTAAGATCATTCACGGAAAGCAAAATCGAGGGAAAGGAGGGAGTGATTGAGAGAGAGATGAAAGAGACAAAGAAAAAATAAAAAATAGCATCCAACAATTAAAATCTGAAAGAATGAAACTCCACACATCTAAAAGTAAATTTTCAGTGGCAGAGGCTTTGTTTGATAGTTACTAAGACTTATCACGCTGTTAAAAATTCACATGAAAGAACCAGCATTCTTGTACTGGCCTATCTAGTGAATATTTGCAACTTCAAGCCCTTCATGTTTTAATGCCAAGTCTTTTGGTGAGGTACCAGTGTAGTGAAGCTTGTGGAAGAGCAGGACACATTTGACAGAAATTAATTTAGATATAGGGAATGATGACCAGAGTATGACAGGAAAGGAGAGTGCGTAGAAATATAAGAATGCGTCAGCAAGTAGGGCCAGAGTAGGGAAAGATAGTAAAAAGGCTGAATTATAAGTTGTTTATCTGAATGCATGCAGCATTCAGATAATAAAATAAGCTGCTATCACAGATCAAATTTAATAGTTATGATATGTTAGCCAATACAGAAACATGGTTGAGAGGTGACCAAGGCTGAGAACTGAATATTTGAGAACATTTGGCTGTTCAGAAAAATAGAACAAAATAAAAGGAGGTGGGGTAGCTCTCTTAATGAAGGATGAGATCAGTACAGTAGTGAGAAATGATCTATGCTCAGATGATCAAGATATAGAAACAGTTTAGATGGAAATAAGGTATAGCAAGGGGACAAAGGTTATTGGTGGGTGTAGTTTATAGGCCCCCTAACAGTAGCTGCACTGAAGGACAGAGTGTGAATCAAGAAATAATGGGGTATTGTAAGATAGATACTGTAATAACCATGGATGATTTTGATCTTCCATGATTTCATGCTTTAGAATTGCTCACATACTAAGAAAAATGATAGTTCTTCTGGAAGCTGTGTCTCTGCTTGCCAACTTGCTTTCCTTTTGCCAAACTCGCTCCCTTTCAGCTACTCTGTTTTCTTTCATTCTTGCTGTGTGTGGGTGTCACATATGCTTCCCTTTCTCATACCAGTATCACTTTGTTTGAATCTTTTTCTCATTGTTTCTGTCGCGATGTCTGTAATTCTCTCCTCTCTGCCCAGCGGTGTACTCAATAGGGTAAATTCATGGAAGCTATTGTGGCATAAATTTATCTAGGATTGCCTAGAGTGCCTCCACCTATTATGCTGATCTTCTATTAGCCCTATCATTGATTTCACCTCAATGCGTGTTAACAGAGCTTAGCTCCCCTAAAAACTTCCACATCCCAAACTAGTTTTTCCCCAAATCTTCCCATTCCTGTCCCCATTGCCCCATAATAACTCCTTTGACTTGGCTGTAGTCTAGAGGAAGCAAGGCCTGTGTCTACGTAGGAATTGGTGGGTGGTTGGACTTTGAAATTGACTTTAGAGTGGTTGGGCAGTAGCAGCGCAAAATAAAGGAAGGATGTAGAATCAGGTGTTTACAGCCCAGAAGTACAGCAATATGAGCTGACCTTGCTACTGACTCCTGTATGCCCATCACAAATTAAAAGTATCTGCCTGTGTAAAATGGATTAACAGCTCCTACAGGAATCCTTGTTCTCATCGTGTCTGTCTCGGTCAACAAAGATCTGACTACACTAATCCCATTTTCCAGTGCTTGGCCCATAGCCTTGGAGGCTATGGCAGCGCAAGTGAATATCTAAATACTTCTTAAATGTTACAAGAGTTTTTGACTCAACCACCCTTTCAGGCAGTGAGCTCCAGACTCCCACCACCCTCTGGGTGAAAACCTTTCTCCTCAACTCCCCTCTTAGCCTTCTACCTCTTACCTTAAATTTATGCCCCTGGTTATTGACCCCTCAACTAATGGAAAAATTGCCTTTCTATCCACCCTATCTATGCCCCTCATAATCGTATACACCTCTGTCAGGTCCCCTGTCAACCTTCGCTGCTCCAAGGAAAACAACCCCAGCCTATCCAATCTTTCCTTATAGCTCAGACCCTCCAGCCTAGGCAGCATCCTGGTAAATGTCCTCTGCACCCTCTCCAGTGCAATCACATCCTTCCAATATTGTGGTGACCAGAACTGCACTCAGTGCTTCAGTTGTGGCGTAACCAGCGTTTTATACGGTTCCAGCATAACCTCCCTGCTTTTGTATTCTATACCTCAGCTAATAAAGGCAAGAATCCCATATGCCACCTTAACCACCTTATCTACCTGCCCTGCTACTTTCAGGGATGTATGGATATGCACACCAAGGTCCCTCTGATCTTCAGTACTTTCCACGGTCCTACCATTCATAGTATAATTTCTTGCCTTGTTAGCCCTCCCCCAGTGCATTACCTCACACCTTTTCGTGTTAAATTCCATTTGCCACCGCGCTGCCCACCTGATCAGTCCATTGATATCCTCCTGCCATTTACGGCCATCCTTATCACTATTTACCACCCTACCAATTTTTGGTCACCCGCAAACTTCTTGATCATACCCCCTACATTTAAGTCCAAATCATTTATGTACACCAGAAACAGCAAAGGCCCCAGCACTGAGCCATGCAGAACCCCACTGGAAACAGACTTCCAGTCACACAAACATCCCTCTAACATCACCCTCTGCTTCCTGCCTCTCAGCCAATTTTGGATCCAATGTGCCACTTTGCTATGGATCCCATGGGCTCTTACTTTCTTGACCAGTCTGCCATGAGGGACCAAAGCCTTGCTAAAGTCCATGTATACCACATCAAATGCATTACCCTCATCAACACTCCTGGTTACTTACGCAAAAAATGCAATCAAATTTGTCAAAAACCTTCCCTTAACAAATCCATGCTGACTATGCCTGATTAATCCGTGTCTCTCCAAGTGCAGATATATTTTGTCCCTCATTCTTTCTAGTGACTTCCCTACCACCCGAAGCTGGATTGACTGGCCTGTAATTTCCTGTCCTATTTCTTCCTCCCTTCATTAATAATGGGACAACCTTAGCAGTCCTCCAGTCCTCTGGCACCTCACCTGTGGCCAGAGAGGGTTTGAAAATTACTGCCAAGGCCTCTGCTACCTCTTCACTTGCCTCTCTCAACAGGCTGGGATATACTTCATCTGGGCCTGTGGATTTATCCACTTTTAAGGCCGCTAAACTTGCTAGTACCTCCTCTCTCTCCATGTTAATTTCCTCTAATACTTCACAGACCTCCACCTTGATGCCTATATCTGCGTCGTCCTTTTCCATTGTGAAGACCAACGTAAAGCACTCATTGAGGACTGTACCCATGTCTTCCGGGCCCACACAGAGATTACCTCTATGGTCCCGAACTGGCCCTACTCTTACCCTAGTTATTCTCTTGCTCTTTATATATTTAAAAAAAGCCCTTTGGGTTTTCTTTTATTCCACCCACCAATGCTTTCTCGTGCACTCTCTTAGCTTTCCTAATTTCCTTTTTAAGTTCCCCTGCACTTCTTATACTTCTCAAAGGACTCTGCCGTAATGAGCCCTCCGTATCTGCTATAAGCTTCTCTTTATTTCTTAATCCTAACCTTTATGTCCCTTGACATCCAGGGTTCTCCGGACTTGGTTCCCCCCTCTGCCCCCAACTTTGTCCTTACCGAAACATATTTGCCCTGTACTCTCGCTATTTCCTCGAATGCCTCCCACTGCTCTGATACAGTTTTGTAAGCAAGCACCTGCTCCCAGTCCACTTGGGCCAAATCGTATCTCATCTTAGCAAAATTAGCCTTTCCCCAGTTTAGAACTTTTATTCCCGGCCCAACCTTATCCTTTTCCATACTTATTCCAAATCTAGACCATAAGACGTAGGAGCAGAAGTAGGACATTTGGCCCATCAAGTCTGCTCCGCCATTCAATGAGACCATGGCTGATCTGATAACCCTCAACTCCACTTTCCTGCCTTTTCCCGATAACCCTTGATTCCATCTCAGCCTTGAATATACTTAATGACCCACCCTCTACAACTCTCTGTTGTAAAGAATTCCACAGATTGACTACCCTCTGAGAGAAAAAATTCTTCATCATCTACATTTTAAATGTGCGCCCCCTTACTCTGAGATTATGCCCTCTGGTCCTAGACTCTCCCACAAGGAGAAACAACCTCTCAGCATCTACCCTGTCAAGCCCCCTAAGCATCTTGTATGTTTCATAAGGTCACCTCTCATTCTTCTAAATTCCAATGAGTGCAGGTCCAACCTACTCAACATCTCCTCATAAGAAAATCCCTCCATACCCAAGATTAACCTAGTGAACCTTCTCTGGATTGCCTCCAATGCCAATATATCTTTCCTTGGATAAGGGGACCAGAATTGTTTACAGTATTCTAGGTGTGGTCTAACTCGTGCCTTGTATAGTTTTAGCAAGACTTCCCTATGTTTATACTCTATTCCCTTTGAAACAAAGGCCAACATTCAATTTGCCTTCCCTATTACCTGTTGAACTTGTATGTTAGCTTTTTGGGATTCATGCACAAGGACTCTTAAATCCCTCTGTGCTGCAGCCTTTCTCAATTTAAATAATATTCAGCTCCTCTATTCTTCCTGCCAAAGTGCATAACCACACATTTTCCCACATTACATTCCATCTGCTAAGTTTTTTCCCACTCACTTAACTTGTCTACGTCCCTCTGTAGACTCTTTGTGTCATCTGCAAGCTTGGCGATAGTATATTCACTTCTCTCAGCTTAGTCATTAATATATGTTGTAAATAATTGAGACCCCAGCACTGATCCCTGTGGCACTCTATTAGTTACAGATTGCCATCTTGAAAATGCCCCCTTTATCCCAACTCTCTGTCTTCTATTGGCTAGCCAATTCTCTATCCTTGCTAATATACTACCCCCAACACCATGGGCTCTTAACTTATTAAGTAGCCTTATGTGCAGTACCTTATCGGTCGCCTTTTGGAAATCCAAATATATTACACCTACTGGTTTCCCTTTATCTTTCCTGCTTATACCTCCTCAAAGGATTCTAATAAATTGGTTATGCATGATTTCCCTTTCATGAAGCCATGCTGAGTCTGCTTGATTAGATTATGTATTTCTAAATGCTCTGCTATTGCAATCTTTATAATAGACTCCAACATTTTCCCAATGGCAGATGTTGAACCAACTGACCTGTTTTTTGTCTCCCTCCCTTTTTGAATAAGGGTGTTACATCGGCCATTCTCCTATCCCTTGGGACTTTTCCAGAATCTAAGGGTTCTTGGAAGATTACCACCAGTGCATCCACTAGTTCCTTTAATATCCTGGGATGCAACCTATCAGGTCCAGGGGACTTTATTGGCCTTTAGCCCCATTACTTCCCCTAGTACTTTTTCTCTAGTGATAGTTATTGTATTTATTTTCTCCCGCCTTTTTGCCCCATGATTATTTAGTACTTTTGGAATGCTATTAGTATCTTCTACTGTGGAGACTGAAGCAAAGTATTTATTCAACTCCTCTGCCATTTCCTGGTTCCCCATTATTATTTTCCTGGCCTCATTCTCTAAGGGCCCTATGTTTGCTTTGGCCTCTCTCTTCCTTTTCATATTTTTAAAGAAGCTCTTACTGTCCATTTTTATATTATTTGCCAGTTTACCCTCAAAGTTTATTTTCTCCCTCTTTATTATTTTTTTGGTCATCTTTTGTTGGTTTTTAAAATTTTCCCAATCCTCTGGCTTACCACTAATATTTGCCACATTGTATGTTTTTTCTTTCAATTTGATACTGTCCTTAACTTGCTTAGTTAGCCATGGTTGGTTTATCCCCTTCCTTGATTCCTCCTTCCTCACTGAGATATATCTTTATTGAGAGTCATGAACTATTTTCTTAAATGTCTGCCATTGTTCATCAACCATCTTTTCTGCTAAACTGCTTTCCCAGTCCACTCCAGCCAACTCTGCCCTCATTCCATTGTAATTACCCTTATTTAAGTTTAGCACAGTTGTTTCCAATTCAAGTTTCTCACTCTCAAAATGAATGCTAAATTCTACCATATTATGGTCACTGTTTCCTAGGAGATCCTTTACTCTGCAATAATTTATTAAACCTGCCTCATTACAACATTACCAGATTCAAAATAGCCTGATCCTGGTTGGATTCACAACATTTTGTTCTAAGAAACTGTCCTGAATACATTAGCGTCTTAGAGTCATAGAGGTCTACAGCTCAGAAAAAGGCCCTTCGGCCCATCAAGTCTGTGCCGGTCAATCAAGAACTTAACTAATCCCATTTTCTAGCACTAGGCCCATAGCCTTGTATGCCATGGCATTGCAAGTGAACATCCAAATACTTCTTAAATATTATGAGAGTTTCTGCCTCTACCACCCTTTTAGGCAGTGAGTTCCAGATTCCCACCACCTTCTGGGTGAAAAAATTCTTCCTCACATCTCCTCTAAACCTCCTTAAATCTATGCCCCCTGGTTAATGATCACTCCACCAAGGGGAAAAGTTCCTTCCTGTCTACCCTATCTATGCCCCTCATAATTTTATACACGTCAATCATGTCCCGCCTCAATCTCCTCTGCTGCAGGTAAAATAACCCCAGTCCATCCAATCTCTCCTCATAACTAAAACTCTGCAGTCCAGGCCACATCCTGGTAAATTTCCTCTGCACTCTTTCTAGTGCAATCACATCCTTATAATACGGATTCCAGAACTGCACGCAATACTCTAGCTGTGGCCTAACCAGCGTTTTATACAGTTCCATTCTATGAATTCTTCCTCTGCCAATTTGATTTTCCGAACCTACATGAATATTAAAGTCACCCATGATTAATGTACTGCCTTTTTATATGCCCTCATTATCTCCTTTATATGCCCTCATTATCTCTTGATTTATTCTCTGTCCTACAGTATAGTTACTGTCAGGGGGCTTATAGACTACTCCCACCAGTGTCTTCTTCCCCTTGTTATTTCTTTCTTCCACCCATATGGATTCTACATCTTCTGATCCAAGATCATTTCTTGCTATTATACTTATTCCATCTCATACTAACAAAGCTACCTCATCACCCTTTCTGTCCTGCCTGTCCTTTCGAAAAGTCACATACCTCTGAATACTTAGTTCCCAGCTTTGATCTCCATGTAACCACATCTCTGTAATTGCTATAAGATCATACCCATTAACTTCTATTTGTGCCGTTAATTCATTTATTTTGTTCCGAATACTACGCGCATTTAAGTAAAGGGCCACTAATTTTGCCTTTTCTTTAATGATTTTTCCCCCTTTGACCATATTTACTGCTTTTTTTTATGCTTGTATACTCTGTCCCTTCCCATCACACTCTGGGTATCATTACCTAAATAGCTGCCCTGCAAGGCTGCCATATCCTTTTGCTTTGTAAGCCTATGTATCCCCATTCTAGAAACCTCCCCCCAAACCCCCTATTTAGCTTAAAGCCCTCTCTACAGCCCTAGTTATGCAGTTCACCAGGACACTGATCCCAGCAAGGTTCAAGTGAACCATGGTCACTATCTCCAAAATGCTCCCCTACTGAAAGTCTTCCACCTGCACGGGCTTATTTCCAAATATTAGGTCCAGAACTACTCCCTCCCTTGTTGTTATCCTCAATGCAACTTAAGAATTTTCCTCCCTCCCTACCTTGGACACTAAAATTATCCCCATAAATATTTGGGTAGTTAAAATCCCCTACTATTACTGCCTTATTATTCTTGTACTTCTCTGAACTTTGATGACATATCTGATTCCCTATCTCTCCCTGACTGTTTGGGGACCTATAGTACATGCCCAACAGCATGTTTGCCCCTTTTGTGTTTTTTATTTCTACCCATATGGCCTCATTTGATGATCTTTCCAAGATATCATCCCTCCTCACTGCTATAATTGATTCCTTGATTAATATTGCGACTCCTCCCCTAACTCACCTGAATACTATAACCAGGAATGTTGAGCTGCCAATCCTGCCCTTTTAGTCAAGTCTCGGTCATAGCTATGATATCATACTATCATGTGCCTATCTGTGCCCTCAGCTCATCTGTCTTATTCCTCAGGCTCCTTGCATTAAAAGATATTCCATTTAGCCTTGCTAAACTTACTGCTTTCTTATCTAGCCTATGTATCCTCTGCCTTCCAGACTCACTTACTAGCATTTAACTTCTATTTCCATTTCAGATTCTCTCCCCGCTGAACTACTTTTCAGGATCCTATCCCCCTGCCAATTTAATTTAAATCCACCCCAACAGCATTAACAAACCATGAGGATGTTGGTCCCGTTCCTGTGCAGGTGTAGCATGTCCAACTTGTACAGATCCCACCCACCCCAAGAAACAGTCTCAATACCCCCAGGAATCTAAAGCCCTCCCTCCTGCACCATCTCTCCAGCCACTCATTCATCTGCTCTGCCCTTCTGTTCCTACACTCACTACTGCATGGCACTGGGGGTAATCTGGAGATTACTACCTTTTGAAGTCGTGATTTTCAATTTCCTACCTGACTCCCTAAAGTCTGCTTGCAGGACCTCATTTCTCTTTCTTCCTATGTGCTTGGTCCCAACATAGAACATGACCTCTGGCTGTTCACACTCCCATTTCAGAATGCCCTGTAGCTGTTCCGTGACGTCCTTGACCCTGGCACCCAGGAGGCAGCATATCATCCTGGATTCATGTCTACGGCCGCAGAAGCACCTGTCTGCTCCCCTCACTAGCGAATCCCTTACCACCATTGCCCTTCCACACTTCTTCCTCCCACCTGAGCATCTGGACCACCCACAGTGCAATGGGCTTGGCTCTGATTGGCCTCCATAGAGGAACCATCACTCACCGTTTTCCAAGGCAGAAAAACAGTTTGCAAGCGAGATGCTTTTGCGGGATTCCCTCACTACCTGCCTGGTCCCCTTCAATCTGGCGGTCACCCATTCCCTCTCTGCTTGCACTTCCTTAAGCTGCGGGATGACCACGTTTTGAAATGTGCTATCCACGAACCTCTCAACCTCATGAATGCACACTACTCAAGCTTCAAAACCCAGAGCTCAAGTTGCTCCATTCGGAAGCACCCCCTGCACACATGGTCATCCAGACCACCAAGAGTGTCTAGGATTTCCTACATGGCACAGGATGTGCAAATCACGGGACTGAGCTCCCCAGACATATCTTAACGAAATAGAATATGGACCCTTGCTTTTATTTTACCCTTACACCTACTTGAGTATAGATTAGATGCTAGATCCCCTAGATAGACTAGATCCTCTAAGTGCTGCTGATTGCCTGCCCCAGGGCCCCCCTCTTGCACTCTCCTCATGTTGTGCATGATTTGTTATACCTGTGAACATTTGAATAAGAGGGGCTGCTACTTGGGCGTACTCAGAGGAGTCTAACAATTGGGAGACTTGGAATGTGTGGGATCCTGTGGTGCTAAGAGTGACTTAGGTTTATGTTTAGTCATGGAAAGGATGATGAGCACTAAGATGGGGGAATTGTCGAACAAGACATTAAAGTTCAGGAAGCACTTGCAGGAGCAGGGGTGTGTGACCACTCGGGCTAGTTGAGCATAGGAAGAGTGAGATAGGGCATGGAAATACCAGGATAGAATTTATATAATTTCTCTGGGGCTTCTGCTGACCTTCCACCTAGGTTATAGTGGGAGATTGGAAGAAGGCCTGTGGAAATTACTGTTGATTGGGTGTAAATGTCTTGATTGTGGCAGCAGTGAAGAAGGAACAGGAAGCGTTGATGAAAGATCAAAGATTGATGTGAGCTGAAAGAACTGAGAATGTCCAGCTTTCCAAAACATGTGGCCAGTCTGAAATATGGGCCCCGGTCAAATATCATAGCTCAGATGAAGCAGTGATCAGATTTAAGAGTGGATAATGCAATGGGTGCACGTTAGACATGAATGTGGGAGTTCCTTGGGGGTTCAGCCAACTGGCTATTGTAACTTTGTCAATAGGTCATGAAATCCCAAGCAAACTGCATAAGTGGGGTTTCCAGTGATCTTGTATTAATGTTATAGTGGCTAAGTAGGAGCAACCCAAGGTAGTTCCCAGCCAGGGATTTTCGAGGTTGCTACTGGGGCATCACTTGCTCAACTTCAATTTTCCTCCTGCTACCCCGCTCAATTTTTGCATGCATATGGTAGCTTGAAACCGGCAGGACCCAGGTTCCAGTGGACTTTCCTGTCACACCACCACTTCTCAGGGGTTGCCATTTTAAAGGCAGTAATAGACACTGGAAAATGGCAGTAATGACCTTCAAGTTCTCCAGGAGAGGGTTTTTCTCTAGCCCCTTTTCTTCCATGTAATTTCTGATTGATTTTTTTTTTGTAAGCCTCACATTTGAGGGACTGCAATGCAACTGCTGCACCAATCTTTGGGACATTTCTTCTGGTCTTTTTTTCCTGTTTGGCTAACTTTTCTGGTGCTGCAAAGGCATTCCTGCTGGTATTTTGCTGCTGTGCACTGCTGGTTTTCCTGTTTGCCGAAAGAAATTGTGCTGGGAGTCCACCAGCTTGTGAGATGACTTGCAACTGAGCAAAGTAGGGTTGGAGCTGCTTCAGTGGGTAGGTAGAAGGTTTACCCTGCCAGAACTCCAACCCAAAAGGAAAATCCAGCTCTGAATCTTATCTGAATTATAAAATTTATGAAAAGTAATTAGGAGATAAATGCTAGGGAACTAGGAGTGCAATTTATTTCTTTCATGTGACAATGGTGTGTGAAAGATGAGTTATATAATACAGCCTCTCAGCATGTAGTGTTTATAGCACACATTAGGTAATTAACTTATGAAAATTACATCTAAATATTAATTTTAGAAGGAAACTAAATTGACTCGTGGTTGCGTTGATGTAACTAGGCAGTTTTATTTTTCCACTATGCCACCTATTCTCGATTGAGGCATTAACTGCATTAAATATGAAGGAAAATATGGAGTGGTACAATTGATTTTCTTGCCCCCCCCCCCACCATGTCTTTTAATGTCACTTTCCTGTAGTTGCAGTTGTATCCCAAATACCCTGGATGCTGATAAAAACATAAATATTGGTTAAGGCATTCCATGCTTGGTTTAGAATTTGATGTGAATCAGATCGCGAAGGGAGAAATGGGAATAGGTTATTGTCATTTCATATTTAATTCAGATATGCATGTATCCAAACCAGGAATACGATTAAACAAATAATATAATTTTATGGTTATTATGGCAACATGAATTGTGTGTATTAACACATTTCAACATTTGGCATGATGGTGAGTAGAGAATACTGAAAATTACTCCATATTTCCCAAGTGTGCATAAATCAAATAGTCTAAATCTGTAAATGTTGTTTTCTTTTCTGAAATGTATAAAAGGCTAGGTGGGGATCACTTAAAAAGTTAAAAACTAAACTTATTTCAAATATTTTCAGAGATCATTTGGGTGTTTCATTCTTATACTGTTATTTCAATTTGGTATTTGTAAGATACCATAGACCGGCTCAACCTGGATCAGTTGTTTTTATGCCACTTATTGTACCTTGTGCAAGACTCCACTTCTGATGCAGACAGATTGTTCAATGGAAGCACAAGTCACTGCATCTCCATTTTGTGCCCTTATCTAAGAGCATTGTTTCTTAGGGTGATATCCCAAGATTTGTTTTATTGATTAATCTAACACTTTCATTATAAACAGCAAAAATAAACTGCCTTTCCCTCATGGGTTGCGATGAAATTAAACTATTTATAACCAGTACCAATGTTATCTGCAGGATATGCTGAAATTATGAATTGATTTTTTTATTAACCTTTAAAGGTAACTGCAAAAGTATTTATTTTCTCTTGTCTGCAAATGATAATAGCTTGTTAGTAGATCTCCCTTGGTGGCTCTTATTGTGAGTCATAAAATACATTGTTCTACATTGCTGAAAAGAGAGACATGTTGCTGAAGCTTTCCGTCTTGCACTTATCAGTTCAAATGCAAGAATGCCAAATTTCAAACAATCACAATTTATACCACGGGTGAAATTGACAAGTTGACTCTGATTGGCCGAGGCCTTTCTATGAAGAAAGTAACGGGGAACTATAGGCTCCCAAAGCTCCTGGGTAATTCAAAAAAAAGATGCCAGACTTGAACGTATTCTTTTTTTGTTCCCAGAAAACAGGTCCCTGCATATGAATTTATGTTGCTTCTTTCTCCGTACAAGTGCCTCAGCCAATCAGAGTTGACTTGCCAACCAGCCAGCACCCTTTTCTCCTGTAGTATAAATTGTTGTGATTGTTTGAAATTTGGCATTCTTGCGTTTGTCCTGATGAGTACAAGACAAAAAGGTTTGGCCCCATGTCTCGCTTTTCAGGAATATTCAAGTTCTGTACTTTCTTTTACACTGGGTA
Organism: Cetorhinus maximus; assembly: GCF_964194155.1. Taxonomy (NCBI): domain Eukaryota; kingdom Metazoa; phylum Chordata; class Chondrichthyes; order Lamniformes; family Cetorhinidae; genus Cetorhinus; species Cetorhinus maximus. The sequence continues at coordinate 113,748,802 of NC_135879.1, read as the reverse complement.
ATGTGAAATATAGGAGAGAATTTTAATGTGATGGAGCAAGTGTGTTTGGATGCAGTTTTAGGGGGGTTAAAACCAGGAAAACTGATGGCACGTCAGGGAGCCAGCCCCAACCTACTGACTTCCAGGTTTCGCTGGGGTGTGGTGGGCTGTGTGCACACAGTGCCCTTGGGATAAGTGAGTTGCCAATTATCACTCTGAGCGTTTAACATAATATTTATGTCAACCTGATTTGAAATTCTGTTTCTTTCTTCACAGATGTTGCCAGACCTGCTGAGTATTTCCAGCATTTTCTGTTTTTATTTCGGATTTTCAGCATCCACAGAATTTTGCTTTCGTTTTAGTGATATTTACACCAATGTTTGAGTTTCTTGGTCTTCCAAAAACCTGCTAGTGAAAGCAAGGCATGTATGCTGTGGCAATTGAGGCACCAAATCAATCTTTGAAAGATGGTAAGAAATGCGCAATATTCACAGCTTTTTTACCAGCCAGTGAGAAAGAAAAGGTTTGCTCCCAGAGAGTTGACATTCCATACTTGAGAGGTTCCATTAACACTTTGGAAATTTGATCTGCATTTGAGTTTTGTTTTATCAGAATGGGTGGCACCAAGGCTGCCTTCGATGAGGGCAAACATGACCAGCAGCTTGCCACTGCACAGCACAGAGGGGAACAGCAGAGACGTGCAGCTGCTAGGAGGCAATGTTTTACCAGTGTATGCCAAAGTCACTATTGCCTTCCCAGCACAAACCTGGAGAACAGTGCTCCAGGTAGGCTTTGAGGCCCTCCCTGCCTGCCTGAGTCCAGCAGCAGCTGTAGGCGCTTTCCCATGGATAGAGTGGCCAGCACCATAGAACATTAAAAACTCCAAACATCGTTGTGCAGACTCTGTAGAGCAGGATTTTCTCTTGCAGGCTTCTGAACCCCTCCACCCATCAGGTTCAAATGAAGCCCACACTGTGTGGAAAACAGGAACATAATTTTCCCAGTTAATGGCCAGAGGGCAGGCTCTTGAAGCGAGTGGACCAAAGGTCTTCCAGCTTAAAAGCAACAGTAGGATGCAATGGCAGATAAGTGAGGGGAAGCACATTTCATATTGGAGGGCCCTCAACCCCACAGTGGTTGCTCAGCTGCAAGGACCTTTTTTAATTTAAAGTTTGAAAAAGTTGGAGAGAGAGAACCTCCAATATGAAATGCGCTTCCCCTCACTTATCTGCCATTGCATCCTGCTGTTGCTTTCAAGCTGGAAGACCTTTGGTCCTCTCGCATCAAGAGCCAGTCCTCCGACCATTAATTGGGAAAATTATGTTCCTGTTTTCCACACAGTGTGGGCTTCATTTGAACCTGATGGGTGGAGGGGTTCAGAAGCCTGCAAGAGAAAATCCTGCTCTACAGAGTCTGCACAACGATGTTTGGAGATTTTAATGTTTTATGGTGGCCACCCTATCCATGGGAAAGTACATAATCTCAGTGGCCTGTAACATCACTCCTCTCTTTCTTGAGGTGGACTCCACCAATTTCTCTATAACCTTGCAGAGTCCACTTTTAAGGCCTGTCAGTATATCATGCATAGTCTGCTGCTGCTCCATGATTGTCCTTGTCATCCATAACCCCTGAGATGCAACATCTATATTTAGCTTAGCAAAGCTTGGAGAAGGTTGTGCCTTCTGATGCAGAAACTCTACTGCTGTGCACATCACCACAATCTGCTGTTGCTCACTTGTAAAGTGAGAATCACCAGGTGAAAACACAAATATCTGTTTTACTAGTCCCACTGAAGTATATGCATCTGAAGTGATACATGGTCCGACTCTTGTGAAAGAGCAGCTTCAGAAGGACTCAGCTCCTTTGAGGAATTGCCGCCAGTACCCTCCATTGACTGCTGATGTATGCATGAAGACCCTGTAGGAGGTAAAAGACATGAATTAGTCCTGAAAAGGTAAGAATGTTACAAATTATCATCATGAAGATGATCATATTCCACTTGCTGTTGAAACTGAGTCAGCATGACTGAGTGCCATATGACGTTGGTGTGTTTATTTAATTGTGTCACCAGGTAGCTTGGAGCACCCCATCTCTGTCAACCAAAGACACCATGGCCCAGAACATCCAATCTCCAGATGGTTGTATCCTGGACCCCTCGGAAGTCCCTTCACACTGAGAACATGGGGATTGCCTGGGAAGTTTGGACTTCTGTTGGGCAATTACTCTGCATCTGAAATTCTGAGTTAAAGTCAGAGACTTCGGATAGTTCCGATTTAGTTACCTGAATTGTTATCCAGGAAAAGTTAGAGGGATTAGAATCAGTTCTAACTCCTGGGTAACAATACTAATCCCCGACTAGGCCCCAATCCCCTAACTACTCCCCTCTCCACCAGACTCATCCTGCTCCCTCAGGCACTTACCTTCTCTCCATAGCTTCTCAAAGTGGTTATGGAATATTTAAACTTACCGGAATATGGCAGTTGTGGTGAGAAAGGGGGTGTGGCTTGGCTCCCCCCGATGCTCCAGTACTACAAAGGTGGGCTCTATGTTCCACATTTCTGAGGAGGGCTGGTTCAGGAATCCGGGTGAGAAATGTGGAGCTCCGGTGAAAGCTAGGTGAATAAGAGCAGAGTGGCAATCTGATGGTGATTGCCACTCCTTGGTAGATACGGTTCCATAACTCTACAGATGAGTAGCTGCTGGAAGTCAGTAGCTGTCAACTGAGAAAGCTGTGGAGGCCCACCTTCAGTTTGCGCTCTCTCTCCCTAGTGTTCTATGCTCTCTTATCCAATGAGGGAAAGAATAAAGCTGAGTGAACGTAATGACATGCGATCAGCAGATGGATGGAATGCATTTTTTAAGGGTGATTATCTGGATGAGACATAAAATTGAATAAGGATAAGAGTTAGTGGGAGTGTGGATGGACAGATGGACATCTCCCAATTAATATTTGGGCCACGTTGTAATTGTAATATGAATGCCTTTTGACTTATTCAGAGTATTATAATGTTATTTTTGCAGATGGATTTGATAAAAGTGCACATTTCTATCAAAATTATAAATCCGAGCACTTGGTAACAGTTAAAACTATGACCTAGAATTTCCTCTTATTTCTTGTTGCACATATGGTGTGACAGTAATATAAAGCTGAGTTTTGGCGATAAAACTTGTATGTCTCTAATTTGCACTTCTTTGGCACTGAAAAGTCACTACATGTGAGTTCTCGCCTGTTGAAGACTTTTACCACTCACTTTCATTGTTTGGTAGTTCAGAACTTGGATATTGCTGAAAAAAAGAGAGATGTTGCCGAAACTTCATCTTGCACTCATCAGGATAAACCCAAGAATGCCAAATTTCAAACAATCACACCAGTTAAAGGAGAAAAGGGTGCTAGTTGGCTGGCAATTGTTGTGGTCATTTGAAATTTGGCTTTCTGCATTTATCTTGATGAGTGCAAGACAAAAAACTTCAGTAACATGACTCTCTTCAGCAATATTCATTGTCATAGTTCCATTCCACCATCCAATAGTGTTGCCAAGACAAGTTTTCTGCTTCAAAGTCATTAATGCAATGGCATTGATTCATGTGCAGATATAACTAGCATATCTAGGCCCTCATCAAAATAACTGAGGAGTTTGAACACTGGGATGCTGCATGTGATTTCTGGATTTCTGCAGTTTTATTGAGTTCCTTTTAATTTTTTTCTTTCAGCTCTATACTTTATACACTGCTGCCAGTCTTAGCACACCAGATACCTTAGGCCACTGACTCCTTATCCAAGGTTCGGAGTAATTTGAGCAGCAGGTTTGGGCTCCCCGATGAGCTGAGATCTGTACTCATATTATAATGGAGGAGGAAGAGGAGCAACAGAAGCAAGAGGGCTATGAGGGCGTTATAACAGAAGACAGCAGCCCAGTCATTATTACCTCTCAATGCCCTCAACTTGTTAGAGGTATTCAAAATCATGAAGGGCATGGACAGAGTAGATAGGGAGAAACTGTTCCCACTCATGAAATGATCAAGAATGAGAGTGTACAAATTTAAAGTAATTTGCAAAAGAAGCAATAGTGATATGAGGAAAAACTTTTTCACGCAGTGAGTGGTTGGGTCTGAACTGCTCTGCCTGAGAGTGTGGTGGAGGCAGGTTCAACTGAAGCATGCAAAAGGGAATTAGACTGTTATTTGAAAAGAATGTGCAGGGTTAAGGGGAGAGGGCAGACTAATGGAACTTGCTGAGTTGCTCATTCAGAGAGCAGGTGCAGACACAATGGGCCAAATGGCCTCCTGCGCCGTAACAATTCTTTGATTTTGTGAACTGTGCGCAGGTAAGATCTTTCTGTCAACTGTCCATAGAGCATTGTGTGTATAAGTGAATGTCCCCACATCCTTTGATCTTTGTCTCTGAATCATCAAATCCTACATCACAGAAGGAGGTCATTTGGCCTGTCATATCTCTGCTGGGCCAGTAACTTTTTTTCCAAAAATCCATGGAGGATTTGTAATATCAGCCATTGGGCTATTAGTGCCTCTATTTGAAAGGTGACAGATGCCCTTTTAAAAAGTATACTTGACCTCATCAACCATGACGTAACCCAGACATGGCAGGAACGGAACCATTCAGTTGTACAGATTTACTATCTTCCCTCAGGTTCAGGAGGCCCTTGAAGGCAAGTTTTTTCTTTTACCGCATCAAAATTATAGCCTACGTTATATGCTCAAATCTTAGACTGAAACTTCAACCTTCGGACTCAGAGGCGCTGGTTTTCCACTGGACCAAGCTGGCACTTGTAATCTGCTCCACAGCAAGTTTGTTAATGAGCAAAAATAACTAATGTTAAAAGCTAGTTAGCCAATTGATTTTGACCTTCATTGTCATGGTCGAACTTTAGTATACAATGAGCGCACCCCCCCACCTCCCACCCATCCTCTAGTGCTGTGTGGCACTACTATCATTCTAACTGAGATAGATTCAGAAAAGTTCTAGCAGCTCAAAACTGGGCATCCATGAGGTGCTGTGGGCCATCATCAGCAACAAAATTGTATTCAACCACTATCTGTAGCTTCATGGCCTGGCATATCCCTCACTTTGTATTTGACATCAAGCCAAGGGATAAAAGCAAAATACTGCGGATGCTGGAAATCTAGAACAAAAACAAAAATACCTGGAAAAACTCAGCAGGTCTGCCAGCATCTGCGGAGAGGGATACAGTTGACATTTCGAGTCCGTATAACCCTTCATCAGAACTAAAAAATATATAGAAATGAGATGAAATATAAACTGGTAGAGGGGGGTAGAGCTCGATAGGGGGCCAGTGATAGGTGGAGGCCGAGAAGAGACTGCTAAAGATGTCAAAGACAAAAGGACAAAGGGGTGTTGACGGTGGTGATATTATCTAAAGGATGTGCTAATGGGGACATGAAGGGTAGCAAGCAGGGCAAGCTAGTGGCAGATGGGCCTAGTGGGGGTGGAGTGGGGGGGAAGGGATCGAAATGGACTAAAAGGTGGAGATGAAACAATAGATTGAAATAGTTTAAAAATAGGTGGGAAAAGAAAAATATATTTGTAAAAAAATTATAAATTATTGGAAAAAGGGGGATTGGAAAGGGGGTGGGGATGGAGGAGAGAATTCGTGATCTGAAATTGTTGAACTCAATATTAAGTCCGGAAGACTGTAAAGTGCCTAGTAGGAAGATGAGGTGCTGTTCCTCCAGTTTGCGTTGAGCTTCACTGGAACATTGCAGCAGGCCAAGGACGGACATGTGGGCATGAGAGCAGGGTGGTGTGTTGAAATGGCAAGCGACAGGGAGGTCTGGGTCATGCTTACGGACAGACCGAAAGTGTTCCGCAAGGCGGTCATCTAGTCTGCGTTTGGTCTCTCCAATGTAGAGGAGACCGCATTGGGAGCAGCAAATACAGTAGACTAAATTGAGGGAAGTACAAGTGAAATGCTGAAAGGAGTGTTTGGGCCCTTGGACGGTGAGGAGGGGGGAAGTAATGGGGCAGTTGTTGCACCTTCTGCGGTTGCATGGGAGATGCAAACTTCAAGACTTTCTTAACAACATACCCCAAAATTCATGAATCATCCCAATAATACATCACTGAACTTATGCAAAGCATAATTTGTTATCTTAAACCTTATTAATTACACAAATGCAACAACGAAGTGAAGTTTAGCATGCTCCATTTAAGTTGCAATTCCACTCAATTATCCGGCTGTAACTTTTAGTTCTCATCTGACTTGTGGAATGGAATTTCTTTTTAACTTTGTTGTCTTTCCCTGCCTTATGATATAACAGTAGCAAAGTGAATTGCTACGTGCTGCGTGTGCAATGATAAAATCTACCCCATAATGTATTACTTTACCTAAGCGTTTCTGTATTAGAAGCAGGAAGCTGCAACTGAGTCAACTGCATTGAGTGCTATTGTGGCTGGTCTGGGAAGGTTCTTCAGATTGCAATCATTTTCTTAAGCACATGGGGACTAGTAGGCTTGCTTTAAAAGCTTTCTCATATCAAAAATTGAAGAAACCAATTAATGCACACCAAGCAAACTATTAATTGGCTCAGGATAGTATTTTGAAAGTTAGTTTTAATGTTAAATTAGGTTACTCACAGATGGAGAACAGGTCACCTAGCTTGATCGGAGTCTCATACAAGTTTTACATAACTCCACTGCTTTTGAATACACCTAGAAATAAATCCCAGTGCTTTTAGCATTTTCTTTGATGTTTTGCAATGTTGCTTTGTAAATTATTTATTCCACTGTATTCCTATATCTCTTTGCTCTTCTACACCATACAGTTTCATATTTCCTAAGCTGTAAGGAATGTTTCTATATTTTTCCTACCAAGGTGCATCTCCTCTCATTAAGTTATTTGGCCACTTAGCTGCCCAGTCTGCAAGTTTTGTAATATTGTTCTGTAATATTATGTTGCATTCTTCTTCAATATTAGCTATATGTCCCAGTTTGGTATAATTTTGTTTTATTCTTTCATGGGATGTGGGTGTCGCTGGCAGAGCCAGCATTTGTTGCCCATCCCTTATTGCCCTTGAAATTATTGGTTTGCTCGGCACTTCAAAGGACAATTAAGAGTCAACCATGTTGCTGTGGGTCTGGAGTCACATGTAGATCAAATCAGGTTCATATTAGTGAACCAGATGGGTTTTTATTATAATTGACGAGGTCACCATTACTGACACTAGCTTTCAATTCCAGATCTAAATAATTTAATTTAAATTCCACAAGCTGCCATGGTGGAATTTGAATCAGTGACCCCAGAGGATTAGCCTGAGCCTCTGGATTACTAGTCCAGTGACATGACCAGCAAGGCATCTTGTCCCCTCTACAAATTTTAATGCCGAGTTACTACTTCCTAAGTCCAAATCATTAACATACGTAACAGCGGTTCCACCACTGATCCTTGTGGAACACTGTTTGCCAATTTCCACCAATGTGAACCCTGAACTCTGCTTTCTAACTTTTATCCAATTTGCTATCCATTCCACTATTTGTCCCTTGACTCCACATGCCCTAACCATTGTCATGAGCCTACCACGTGGTACCTTCTCCATATATTTTTGCAGCTCCAAGTATTTGGTATCCTCAGTAGTAACAGGTAGTGCAGAGGATATAGAGAAGGAGGAACTTAGAACAATCACCATCACAAGAGAAAAAGTACTGAGCAAACTATTGGGATTAAAGTGTGGCAAGTCCCCAGGACCTGATGGCCTACATCCCAGGGTTTTAAAGGAAGTGGCAGCGGAGATAGTGGATGCATTGGCTATAATATTCCAAAATTCCCTGGATTCTGGAAAGGTTCTAGTGGATTGGAAGAATGCTAATATAACGCTTTTATTCAAAAAGAGGGGGGGAGGGGGTGGGGGGGGGGGGGGGGGGTGGGGGGTGCAGAAAGTAGGAAACTATAGACCAGTTAGTTTAATGTCTGTTGTTGGGTAATTGTTGGAATCCATTATTAAGGAAGTAGTAATGGGGCATTTGGAAAGCCAAAATGCAATCCATCAGAGTCAGCATGGTTTTATGAAGAGTAAATCATGTTTGACTAAATTGTTAGAGTTCTTAGAAGATGTGACAAGCAAAGTGGATAATGGGGATCCTGTAGATGTAGTAGACCTGGTCTTCCAGAAGGCTTTTGATGAGGTGCTGCACAAAAGATTAATACACAAGAAAAGATCACACGGAGTTAGGGGTAATATATTAGCTTGGATAGAGGATTGGCTAACCAACAGAAAGCAGAGAGTCGGGATAAATGGGTCTTTTTCTGGATGGCAAGCTGTAACTCGTGGGATGCCACAGGGTTCGGTCCTTGGGCCCCAACTATTTACAATCTATATTAATGACTTGGATTCAGGGATAGAAGGTACTATAGCTAAATTTGCAGATGACACCAAAATAGGTGGGAAAGTAAGTTGCAATGAAGAAACAAGAAATTTACAAATGGATATGGACAGCTTAGGTGAATGGGCCAAAATTTGGCAGATGGAGTTTAACGTGGATAAGTGTGAGGTTATCCATTTTGGTCGGAAGATTAAAAAGGCGACTTATTATTTAAATGGAGAGAAACTTCAGAATGCTTCAGTGCAAAGGGATCTGGATGTCCTCGTGTATGAATCACTGAAAGCTAGTATGCAGGTACAGCAGGTAATAAGGAAGGCAAATGGGATTTTGGCATTTATTGCTAAAGGAATAGAGTATAAAAATAGGGAAGTGTTGTTGCAACTGTACAAGGCATTGGTGAGACCGCACCTGGAGTACTGTGCAGAATTTTGGTCCCCTTACTTGAGGAAGGATGTAGTTGCACTGGAGGTGGTTCAGAGGAGGTTCACTAGATTGATTCCAGAGATGCAGGGCCTGTCTTATGAGGAGAGATTGAGCAGCTTAGGCCTATACTCGCTAGAGTTTAGAAGGATGAGAGGAGATCTAATTGAGGTACATAAGATGCTAAAGGGGATAGACAAAGTAGATGTGGAGTGGATGTTTCCCCTTGTGGGGCATTCTAGAATGAGAGGCCATAGTTTTAGGCTAAGGGATGGTAGATTTAAATCAGAGATGAGGAGGAATTTCTTTTCTCAAAGGGTCGTGAACCTGTGGAATTCAATACCTCAGAGTGCAGTGGATGCCGGGATGCTGAATAAATTTAAGGAGGAGATAGACAGATTTTTAATTAGTAATGGGTTGAAAGGTTATGGAGAGAGGGTGGGAAATTGGAGTTGAGGCCGAAATGAGATAAGCCATGATTGTAATGAATGGTGGGGCAGGCTCGAGGGGTTGAACTGCCTACTCCCACTCCTAGTTCTTATGTTCTTATGTTCCACATTATCCTTGTCTACACTTTCCGTGACTTCTTCAAAGAATTCTATCAGGTTAGTTGAGCATGACTAAATATTTTTGTATTTGTCACTACTTTCAGGCTGTACTGCAAAGGTGAGCATCCAGCTTTGGTGCCACAAAGAATGGCATTGGACTCTAACACATGCACAGCTGTCTGCCACCCATCATGCGAGATACTTCTCAGAGCCCTCACATTTTAAAAAAAGGAGAAAAACATTTGTATTTATTAGCGCCTTTCCCAACCTCAAAGTTCCCAAAGTTTTTCACAATCAACAGTGTACTTTTGAAGTGTAATCAATGTGGGAAATGTGGCAACCAATTTTTGCAAAGCAAAGCCTCATGGAAACATGAAGTAAATGGTTGGATCATCTATTTCAGGCATTGGCTGAGGGATATACATTGACAAAGGCATTGGGAAACCTCCCCTGCCCTACTACGAGACATTGGATGGGATCTTTTATGTCTATATGAGAAGGAAAGCAGGGCCTCAGTCTAATTCCTAATTCACGATAACATTTCCAACAGTGAAGTGCTCTCTCAGTACTACACCTGATTGCCAGCCTAGATTACATGCTCCATTTTCTGGAGTGGTTAAGGTTACCATAGACATTATCAAAGAAATGTGCACCCAATTTATTGAATCTAATATATAATAAATAGGAATTGGTTTAAAAACATTTGAGGTAAAATTGTGCTGCATGATATTAGGTTTACATAACAAGCCTTTCTTGTATTACTTTAAAGGGAACGTTAATGAGTTATCATCTCTTTTAAAATAACAAGCCATTGTAATGTTAAGCAGGATGCCAATTCTACTCTGTTACACGGTGGAGTTTTTTTTTACCTCTTACTCTTGGGAATGCCAGATTTGCATAGCTGCACAGTTTTACAGCATACAAAAGTGGCAATATAGCTCTAGGGTCAGGTCCTGATTCAGATCAAAAGATCCCATCATGAGATGATCTTGTAAGAATTCAGCTTGTTGTCATGTAGAGCTTAACTTCAGTGCAGTGTCAAGATGGGGGAGGGGGGTTAAAAAAAATCAGGGGTCTGCTAGACTTCCTAACCCTCAAATAAACTTCAGGAGTAACATTTCTAAACAAGTCAACATTCTTAACCACCCTCAAAACATTCAGAGGTAGAATTTCCTTGAGGGGCTCTCTTTTTTGTAACTTTGCAGAAAGTTGTCAGATACCCAAGAGTAATGATACACATTATACCATTTCTCTGACTGGTGAAGTTCAAACAGATGACATGGAAATTAATGCCAGAAGCTCTCTGCAGAGCTCAGATTTGTAGTGCGCTGTAGCTGCAGAAATAACAAACATCCTGATGTCCTGTTGTGATGTTATGGATAGAGTACTTCTGAAGGACCATTCAGAATAGTAAAATCGTTACCTTAACCTGTTCCATTACTACACAAATACACCTGTAGTACACCTGTAATATGTAGCAATGTAGTCTACTCCCGATAATCCAGTCAGTTTTTGCTTCAAAAATTTCATTTAAGTTAAATGATTTTGCATTAGGAGGAGTAGAATGAATTGTTATTGTACCATGCTGAAATGTTGTAAGATGATTAAGTCATGAGATGCTTAACTTCCTCTGATCTCAGTTTGCCACCTTATATATAGCAAGTTGGGATATCTGCCCAACCACTGCACACCTGATCCCACCTACTTTCTAGGATTGTAGACATTTAAATATTTTGGACAGGCAGTTGCACCATTTCTGGGCTGTGATGCCTACCTCAAGTGAGGGTAGGAGGTGTAATGGTCCCAGCTGATGTTACTACTGGACAAGTCAGATCCCTGGGTGGAACCTGGTAGGTTCTAACTTTTGTTTTTTGTTTAGAAACATGGAGGGTGGCTACTGAACAGAGCCACAGGAGTCAGCTTATTTACTTTTAAAACATTTATTAAACAAGAAAAGATGAACTGTGTTACAATACTTCTTGACCCACAGTTATACCTTTACAAATATATACAAATTCTTAAGGATAATACAGTTACAAAAGCTATCTTATACTCCTCATGATCACAGTTAGCAGACAGTCCTTGTAAACCAGTAGGCGACCTGTGGTCAGATACACCACACTCTGAAACCAAGTAACAGATGTCACCCCAAACAAATGCTATGGATCCCTCATCAACTCCCCCCAGAAGCTTGACACACCATGAGCCAACTGGTCTCACTGAACTCTGTCTTTCACACAAGGGTTTCCAATCTTGAAGAACCCACTTTGGAATCTTCTCCCAAGTGACACTTTCTCTCGGACACCTTCCACAGGGGTCCACCTCCAGGGTTTCGAACTCTCCTTCCGTTGTTCCTCTCCCATGGATTGCCACGTGCATTCAAGCTTTCTTCGGCGCACTGTCCCTCAGACTCAGCCATGCCAATAGAACACCAATGCTTCACATGCCCATAGCAAAGAGTTACAGACCTTCAGCTGACCCATGGATCTTTGGCTTCTCGCAAGCCTATTTTGCTTAAAGTCTGCATCCTGCAACTTTCTTCCTTTAAGCTTGGAGTCTTCCTCTCTGCTCCTTACTTTCACTTCCACTGAAGAGGATCTTGTTCCAGATTCCTAATCTTGTTCTTTGACTTTGCCTTTCTCTTTTTCCTTTAGGATCTGGTCCCTGCCGTTCCCTCTCCCAGTAGGCTGCTGACAACTTGATATCTCCCTTGAGATCCAGAACTCACTTGACATTCACTGTTACTTTAACTTTAGAGCAACTCACCTAAGATTCTTGGATTTACATTTCTCAGCAATCTGCTAGCATGTCCAGCTAGAGAGAGACTTAAATGCTTCCTCCACCTCAGAGCATAATCACCAACTGCACTGAAATTGCTTTTCTGTTTCTCTTTGTCCATGTGTGTGCACTCCCTGTTTCTAGGCAACAACCCAATTTTTCGACTTGTGTTTGTTTTAACTCCCCTTCAAGAGGCATAAAACCTCATTAGAATGCAGGCAAGCATCTTTTAAAGTGAAACTAAAACTCAGGTTCCCCCCTTTCTTAACACACAAATATACAAATCCAAATTAAACTTAAAGCTAAAACTTATTCCAAAGACCACAAATGCAAATATGATTCACTTAAATTATCTCTAGTTCCTAACAGAGGGGAGGATAAACATAGCGAGTGTCTTGCCTCAGTGCAGCTGGCTGGTTAAGACAAAAATTTAAAAAATGCAAGCTTATTTGTTTTTTAATTAAGCAGTTTCCCTACTTTGACAGCAGTCCACGCACATCATTGTCATTTGGATAGCAAGATTCCATAAAAAGCCATGAGATGAATTAAAACATATGTTTCACTCAAGTGAGAATTCAGTCATTCACCTTCAGGGCACAATCACTCCAGGAGGAGAATATGCTGAAAAATACCGATTATCATTATCATTGCATCTGCACAATATTGTGAAACCACTTAAGGCACATGTGGCAATGTTGTACTTCATCCTTATTGAACTGACAGAAAAAAGGATATACAGGGTAGTTTACTTTGCACGTTTGCAAACAGTTAATGAAACACCTTCCTGAAAGAGATTGCTGACAGTCCTAAAGAGTGTTTTACCCTTTTGCTAATGTATTTCTGAAATGGTAATAAAATCAAGCTTTGGCCTTTTATTATCCACAGGTATGCAATATACAGCATTGGTATGAAATAACATACTTGAGGTTTTGGTTACTTTTTACAAGGACAGATATGTCTTGTATTTAGTTACTTTGTTTTTTTTTCGGTTAACATTGCTACGTTCCAGAGGACTATATCCAAAGACAGGGTAAATTTTAAGTTTGATCATTTCTTCCATTTAGGTGTTGCTCATATGAATGAGATAAGTGCCTTGTTCTGTATCATTAGCTGCAATATCGAGTTTGGTAGATATATTTTATTCCTGTCAGGTTTGAGTGATTTTACATACGATATTGAACACTCTTACTGTCTCCCTGCTTTACCCCCATGCCCATCTGGAGCTCAGCAGTTGGCCCCTAATTGTAATTGGCTGGTTGCTAAAGGGTTGTCAGTTGCTGTGAAGTAGCAGTCATTGTGATAAATGGGATCACGGGGAGATTCATTGGGTTGTCTGTGTAAGCTGGAAGGTACAGTATTGGAATGACCCCAATTTTGTACAACGAGCTGTAACTGGCTTCTGATGTTCTCATCTATTAAGTGGAACCACTGTAAAGCTCAAACAATCTGTGATTCTTTCTCTTGCTTTGCTAGCCTGGTTTTTCAATAACAACCACAGGGGTGAGCCCCTTTCTGTAAAGCTAAGAAAGCTTGAGTAGGCAGGATAATTACTGCAGTCGCAAGAAGATTAATTTATAGCCTATTTTTACTGACACAAGATTAAGGTAAGTGAAATGTTCATTTTGATAGCAATTAAATTTATTACAATTATAGTGAAAAACTGTTTTAAATTTGAGCCTGATTATACAGTACCGTATTAATCCCTTGATGGTATTATTGAAGTTGTGTTCTGTTTGTGATTCCATATATGGCTAATTGCTGGCACACAACTGAATTATGGATAGAGTAATAGACTAAAATAATTGTGTTTTGAAAGCTTTTGAATACAGTATTTACTTTGTCCCAGAAAAATGGGTATGAAAGCATCATTGTTATTTTTGTGCTTAAAAAAGAACATTATGTTAAATTTCATTATTTTCCTCTTTCATTCCTACTGTGTAAACAAATAACATGAATAATTACAGACATACATTAGAAATACAAGAAATGTGGTTGTGTTTAAAAATTACAAGAACAGCAACAGCTAATCTCAAATTTCAATACTGGAATATATATTCCATTTACATTTTGGTAACTATTCAGATATTTTTTATTTCACTGATTTTTGCAATGCTACCATATTTATTTCCAGCCAAATTTTGTCAGGCAAGCATAACATAATTGTTGCTCAAAATTAGTCAATACTCAATAATACATGTTCTGCACTTTCTCCCATTATTATACATTTTCACAAAATATGTATTTAATGTTTTGACAATAAAATGTTTACATCTTTTCATAAAGATGATGGTTAGATCATTCACATCTGCCTCCACATTTGGAGGAGCTGTAGCTTAATTCTACTAATTACCCTGATTATGTAACAGGACTATATAACTCAGAATGATGCTATCAGTGAGTGTTGTGTTGTCTTATGGCATGTCAACCCTCATTTTATTAGAATTTCAATAGTCCAACTTGATGCATAATCTTTTGTGTAAATAGAAAATGCCTGAATTATACAGGGCTATGCACAAGAAACTAGAGATATTTGAACTGGGAAATGAATGCAACCACAGGGATGAGTCTGTCTGATTTCATTCGTTTTTCCCATTCATGAGATAGTTTGTGCATATTGGACAATTCTTTGTTCATTTATTCAAAAAATGGCTCCAATTTGCATTGCGAAGTTACCAGCATATAGCTTATCAAGGTTGACTTGCTTGGACTGCTATCTGCATCACTAAATTTTGATTCAACATAGACAGTCTCATTTCAACTTGTAGTCCCTGAAAAATAGAAACATAACTCGTGACACATGGAATCAGTTGATCGAATTAGTTTTAAAAAAGATGTAGCTGTGTATATGAAGTCATGTAATGTTGGAACACAATATTTATTCCGATCAATACCCAAATATTTGAATGTAAATGTGCAATATTATATCACCGTGTTAGTTTTGCTCTTATAGGCCTAACAATGGCTCCTGTAAGTGAACCTTATGCTCTGTAATCGAGATTTCTACCATCCCCACATGTTCTAGAATACCTGAATTGCTAATTTAATACTTTTGCCCTTCAGTTAACTCCCTGATGTAGTAGTTCTCAGTTAAACTGAACAATGCGATTCAGGGCAGAAATCATATAATTTCACTGCCAGCACATATGGCAGACTTAACTGTGGGATTAGGGCTACATTTTTTGTATACCTATCTGACCTGTAGGATACAGCTGTCTTAAATTCACCAGCAAAAATCCAGTATGATAGGAACACTTTGTGTAATTATGTTGGACTTGCAATTATTCATAAAGCAACTAGCAAATGTTTTCACTTCAAGCAAAAAAAAGTTATGAATTAAAGTGAGGAAATTAATTATTGTGACCTTTTGATCAAAAGATTACAATTTAGTATTTTAATGAAATGAAAAAAAAATCAAACTTCCTTGTGTATCTATGCAGGTGTCCCATTATGCAAACATATTTTAGCTGTCTGAACTTATTAAATCCTTCCTTACTGATCCACTTGGTTTAATGCTAAATTTCCATCCATGTCATTTAAGTTCACCCACTGTTTTTCTTCACATTCCACTCCGGCCCCTTTTGGATTCCTAAGCTATTGAGTAATACCTATCTAGCAGATGATTTTGCTTTCTTAAAATTGAGATACTTTTGTAACAAAATCATATATGGAAAGTATAGCTATAATCTTTAACGTTGGTAGTTAGTATTGCGATTGTAAATGTTATAATACAGTGCAACTTGTTAATTGATGTTGAAGAAATAAATATAATTGGAAAAAAATCTCTTTCGGTACAGAATGTTGAGCTGGTCTTTACTTGGCTAGCAATGTTGATATCAATAATAAAAACTACTTTCATTGACTTTTCTCTGCAGAAATGTGACTGCTGAAAGCAATTTGTTCCTGAAATTACCTAGTGGGATAATAATACATGAATCTGTTTGTCTAAAACTTCTCTCTCCACTAATTTAGCAGAGTCACAACTGAAATGCCTCTTAAAACATTGGACATAGAAATTTTTGTTAGAAAAAATGAGTATAATTCCAGAGCCTTTGTGAATTAAACTGAATCAAATGGCGTTCATCCAAATATTCCTAGTATTTTACAACAGCTCAAAGTCTGAGATTCCCAATACCTCAAAGAATTCATCATGTCTTATCACTTCCTATATGTAACAATACCAGAAAGATGGTGGAAAACATGAACTATTGAATTATTTAAAAATTGAAACCTTTTTCTGGATTGTTCTGTTGTCCATGGTGAGTTTAGCTAACTGGGCAGTTTGGTATTGTGGTTTGGTCCATCTCAAGCCAATTTCCCTGTACTAAAGGTAACAGTGTGGTACAAGATGTCTATGGCCACTTCTGAGAAAAGGTCCCAAAAATGGAGGGAAGAAATGCATGAGTTTCGAAAGAAGCATGGCCTCTCCAAAGCAGTACTGCTGAACTGCTGTCTTGTGAAACGAATCCTTGCCTGGGCAACCCCAGCTACCAAAGGTACTGTCCATTATTTTTATTGTACATATAGCAATTCCGCAGTAAACTAAGGTGGATTTGGAAATGATGTCCGATATTATGCATTTTTATCAAATTGTTTTGTCTACAATTTTAATAGATAATTGATGCCTAAGGAATTAAATACAAAGGCATTCCAATGCAGTTGTTAAGTATAAATTCCAGGCTCTCATATTTACTCCAATTTAACAAAATGTTTCAAATTATATGACAAATATTATGTGAAATAAAATGTTGACTTTTGTAAATATTAAAAATTAAATTTGATAAAATACTCAACCAGAAATCCTATTTTCAAAATGCTCAATGTTTGTTTTATCATTGTACTGTATGAGCCTTAGATCTGTTACATAGAAGTAATTGTGGTTGAAATCGTGCAGGGTCACATTTGCTTATGGCAGAGAAAAAGCTTGGACTCTTGGATGTATGAGGCTTGAGTTCACATATTTTGAAATAAACTAGGGTTGATAGGATATAGGTTCCATTACATGGACATGCCCAGTGTCATAGCTTGTTAAGTAGCATCCAAACTGGATGGGTGACTTCAGCAGTTGTGGTAGGAGAAAATAATTTATCATTTTAATTCTGTTTATAAAAAGTATCCTTGTTAGGTTGTTAGACTCTTCAATTTTTTTTAATGTTTGAAAATTAGTGTGAAAAATGCTTAGAATTGCACAGCTCAACTACAGTCCTTTCTTGAGACATTGGGGTAAGATTTTAAGCTTGTAGGCCAGGTGTAAAATTAGGGTGGCAGATCTTCCGACCATTTTTAGAAACCGCCTGATTGTTTCAATTGAAATTAAAATTGGGCTGGTTCTGTAACTGAGATGGGCAAGGGGTGTGCCATAATGCCAATTTTACACCTGATTGGGAAATTTAAACTATAGACCATTGTACCCTTGTTTCACTTATTTACACATAATTAATTAGCCAAATTGGCTGATTTATTCTAGCATGTATAGAGCTGCATATTTGAACCTATCTATACTGCTATATTTAAACTTGACACACGAAAAAGGCTGCATATTCGACAGTGCTGCACGCGCTCACTACTGGGCTGGAGTGTCAGTCTAGATTTTGTACACAAGTCTCTGGAGTGGGATCATTAAGTTTTCTGAAATTACAAGGCTTACTGGAGTACAGTCTCATTGTCACCTCTCTGTATATGTGCGAGTGTGTTGGTTTCCTACCACTGCAAGTATGATATTCCTTCAGCAACTAAAGTTCAACCCATTGTATTTCTGACTGTGGATCAGTGATGTTTGGTTACTATTTAAATCTATGTTGATGATGTCAGAGCATCCTGCCACCATGGTTTCCTTAATTGTTGAATTTGTCTTTTGTGAAGATATTGAAACATTGTTCTTTAAATAGCTTAATTTGTGTATGTTGTCACTGGAAATAAGAACATTGAAAGTGATAAACCTAGCATGTAAGAGTTAAAGTTCTTAAGTGAACACTATCAAACCCAAAAAAGTGAAAAGGAATTATGTTGTCATTTTATTTCACCAAAGCATTGCTGTCAGGTGGAAGATCCATGTAGTAATACATTGCAGGAATAATGGATGCCAATATGAGCTTTTCTAATCTTTCTTGTAGTAAGTACACATCCCAACTGAAAAGGAATAGTGGTTAGCTTGTGGTCAAAGTGTGGATTGTGAGAAGTCAAAGCCTTTCATAGAAAATTAGAAGGGAAATTTGCAACAAGTTGATTAAATCCATTCCAGAAAGAGAGTAATTTTCTAATATCATGCATGAAATTCTAATAGCATTGCATGACATTTTCTGAACCTCTATAGTGTATGGCTTCCCAGCTCCCTGTGACACAGCTGCTGATTTGTTGAACTGACTCTCAAAGAGAGCAAATATGTAATGTATCACATTTAAACAGATGTGGCATACGTGTGCTTAGCTCGATTTTATTTTTAAGCTTGACCATGAAAAGTGACAATCCAAGCGCCACCAAAGAATGTTTACATTTCCCAATTGCAGAGCCTATTGGAATACATGCTGTGCCCATAATGTTCTAAAATGGTAGTGTAACAGTTCTAATTATCTTACAGCAGAAAGATAAACAGCAGAATATTTGTTTGAGTACTGTGTATTATTTGGCTTCTGGTAGCATCTTGGGCCTCATGTTTTAATTGAGCTGCAGTTCTGGGATTCCATACTGGTCTCATCAGCCAGGGCTCCAGAGGGTAACTCTGCTTGCATAAAATCTGGCGTGACAAGTGTGAAATAAGGATGGGACTGCAAAATAATATAGATGTAGTAGCTTTCAGAGTACCCAGTATATAAAAGCCCATTTTGAATAGCTTCTTGTCCATATATGGTGATAGATTATTGAAAAAAAGTCCATATGGCAACATGGAGTGTGTTATTGAGGCATTGAGTTTTTGGAATCAAGACTGTAAGTGTGGAGTCCTTTCCTGTTGATGTACTCCATCCTTAGGAAAAATTAGGAATCTGTTGACTCTGTCAGACTGTACCTCATTCACCTGTTGTATGTAACAAGACATTGCACCTGGCTGCTTTGGCCTGAGTCATCTATGACTCTTTTAAAGCAGCCAACAACAGGCAAGCATGTTCCCAAAGAAATAAGCTTCTAGAATGCAACTTAATGTGCAAAGTTTTTTTTTGAGTTGTCAAACTTTTGGAGAGCTTCTACACACACTTTTCCAAGTTTTCTAGTTTTGTACGTATTTTAAGCCATTGAAATATATGAAAGTTCCTTCTCATTTAAGCAGAATTCACAGTAATGCTCTCATTTTGATGTTTCATACCTGAATATTCATTAATCAAAGTTGCTATACTGATTCGCTTTTGTTTCTAGCACCTATTTTAATGAGCAATTCTACATCATTAACAAACCAAGTTGAAAGAAAATTAAATTGTTTCATATAAATTTGCTTTTAATTTTGTTATTATCTGTAGGAGTTATCCTTTATTATGATATCATCAAATATTTTCTTTTGGTTTTAGATACAACTTTAAAAAGTTTATAGCTGTTTGAAAATGTCATGCCATCTATGCTTTTTAGGGCATAATCTACATTAGAACACTGAATAAATTTAATTTTACAGAAAAAAATACATATTTTCTATCATGAGCATGCTATAGACAGCATGGGCGGGGTTTTGTGGAGTTTCCCACCCCACTATCGGAGTCAGTGGGGAATGCACCCCCACTGATACTGACTGCTCCACAGCCATTTCATGCTCCAAGGAGCATTAATTGGCTGGAAACAGGACTTCCACCTCTCACTCAGGAGGAAGTCCCGCATCAGAATCTGAGGGCTGTTTGTAGTCCCAGTCCTGGCCACTGCACTACCGGTACAGTTGGGACTACTCAGCACACTCTTAAGTCCTGGGGCAGAATTTTCCCCCCGTTGGGGGGGAAGTTTAGGAGCGGGCATGCGGAGGCGTGCCTCCGATTGGGGCGCGGTGCCATTTTATGTGGGCGGGCCGAGCGTGAAGTTCACATGGAAGCGCTATGCGCTCCCTGTGTGGGCGGGGGGGTTTGGATTCCCTGAGCCAAGAGCGCTCTTTCGCGCATGCTCACGAAAGAGCACACTGATCTCCCTGAGGCTAAGTGCTGCCTCAGGGAGATCGGCTGTACAGTAAAAAATGTGAAAAATAGAAAAAATAATTTCCCTGACACTGTCACATGAGTTGGGACATGTCTATCACTTTTAAATAAAGTTTAATTACATTTTTTAAAACCTAATGAAATCTCATCCCGCCTATGGATGAGGTTTCATGCTTTTTCTAATGCTCGCCAGGGCTCCTGGCCTGCCCACCAACCTTAAGGTTGGATGGGCAGGTCCATTAATTACTTTAGTGATTATGTCAATGGCCTCAGTTGGCTATCGACAGGTTGGCGGGCACACAGCTGATTCTGCTGAGCCCCCGCCCACCTGAAAATTTAAATGGAGTGGGGGGGGGGCGTCGGGAGTTCCACCCGTCATCATCCCCGCGTCATTTTACATGTCAGCGAGCAGGCCCCATCCCCTCCACTTGCCGACTGGGAAATCCTGGCCCTGGAGTTCAGGACCAGGTAAATGTGGGTGGTCTCTCAACAGGGGTGGGTGGTGAGGCCCGGCGGGTTGAGCATCTTGATGAAGAGGCCAGCTGGGAAGGAACACCTGCAAGGGAGATATTGTGAGGGGGGGTGTCCCCTTCCTCCTCACCCCCTCACACCCTCCCTTTCCACCTGAAGTCTGAGCAGGATGATTTCCAGGCATCCCCCCAACTCCTGAACTTCTCCCGCCAGCCTGAAAATTGAGGCTGGGCAGGAAATGGCCCTTACGTCATCACTATAAAATTGTGGACAGTTTGGGGTATGCAGGAGAAGGGTGAGAAGGCCAGCTGGGGAATTTTAAAGGCTCCCCCACACGGCAGGGAAGATCTCAACATAAGTCATTAATCAGCTTCAGGACCTTGAGGAAATCCTGAACTGCGTACATGTGCAGTACTTATATGGGACATTTAAACTTCCAGTTGCCAGTTTTACCCTACCTGGTTTTCTGCAGCATTCCCTATGATCAGATCAGGAGGATCGGAGGGCCAGAACCGCATAGACTTGGCACGGTTTGCCCTATACTTACCTTGCCCGGTTTGTTGCAGCATTCCTCACAATCAGGTCAGTAGGTTCAGATGGCCAGAACCACGCAGACTTGTGGGGTGGTGGTGGGTGTGGGGGGAGGTGAGTAGAGCGTGGATTTGCCTTATACTTGGGCTGATTTCATACTGGTGTGAAGCCTGATTAGCAGCATAAGTAAGTAAATCAGCTGGAAAGTCGAAGCTCAACAACAACCACAACAGTGTTCACCCCCCCATCCCAACACTACTCAGCATGATTGACACTGCCCAGCATACCCCTGCAATGTTGACCCCCTCCATCATGTCTCATCTACCACCCACCCCCACCCAGCCCCACACCCTTCACCCCCAGCAAGGTTGACCCCTCCCTGCCAATGTTCACTCCCATTCCCAGCTCACCGTCCCCGCCTCACAGTGCTCACCCCCTCCCACACACCACCCAACCCCTCTCTGACTCACCTTCTGGAATCCCTGGCTCCTGTTCAGCAAATGCCAGAAGAGTCAGTATTGTCAAGGAGTGAGGGGGTTGTTAAGCACTGTCGTGGGTTGGTGGGAAGCACTGTTGGGGTGAGGGTGGGGATGAGCATTCTCAGGGGATGAAGGAGGGAGGTTTGGCCTTTTCAGAGGTGAGGGAGTATGTTGAGCATTGTGGGTGTGAGAAGAGGTTTCAGCAACGTTGGTGAGGGGAGGCTGTGCAGTGTGGGGGTTGGCAATTTGATTTAAAACAGTGTAGTTAGTTAATTGAAGACAGACCTTAAGGGTTGTGTCTTCAGTTCATGACAAAAAAGGGGCGTGACTTCACTGGAGTGCACTCACCACTTGGCCTCTCCCCTCTGTTTGTCACTGCATCCGTGCCAGAACTGGGCCCAGAAGGTGCAACGGTTCCAGCATAAAATGGTAAATGAGCAGATTTACATGCAGTCAGTCAGTGTTGTAAACTCTGTGAGTGTCACAGATAACATCAACATCAACATCCTGGGGGTTACCACCGACCAGAAACTGAACTGAACCAGTCATATAAATACCGTGGCAACAAGAGCAGGTTAGAGGCTGGGAATTCTGAGGAGAGTAACTGACCTTCTGATTCCATAAAGCTTGTCCACCATCTACAAGGCACAATTCAGGGGTGTGATAGAATACTTTCCACTTGCCTGGATGAGTGCAGCTCCCACAACACTCAAGAAGCTCAATACCATCCAGGACAAAGCACCTGCTTGGTTGGCACCCCTGCGACCACCTTAAACATTTAGTCCCTCCACCACTGATGCACAGTGGTAGCAGTGTGTACAATATACAAAATGTGCTGCAGCAACTCACCAAGGCTCCTTCAATAAGATCTTTCAAACCTGTGACCTCTACCACCTAGAAGGAAAAGGGAACACCATCACCTGCAAGTTCTGTTTCAAGCCACATGCTATCCTGACTCAGAACGATATCACTTCCTTCACTGTCACTGGATCAAAATCCTGGATCTCCTTTCCTAACAGCACTGTGGGTGTACCTACACCACATGAATTTCAGTTCAAGAAGGCAGCTCACCACCACCTTCTCAAGGGCAATTAGGGATGGACAATAAATACTGCCCTAGGCAGTGACACTTGCATCCCATGAAAGAATAACTAAAGATGCAATCTCTAGGAGCACACTTTGTCACTTTGTCATTGAATCATAACCTTATATCTGGTGATTAGTGAGTTGCTGCAAGTAGACAAGAAATGGGAGGAAGCTGAGGATAGATTCTTGAGGGACTCCAGAGTTAATGGTGTAGGAGTGTGAAGAGAAGCCAATGCAAGTAATACTCTGGCTGCAATTAGATAACAACGGGTGAGTGCAGCTCCTACCAGTTGGTCAAAAATGGAGGGGTTTATATGGTCAATCATTTCAAAAGCCTGAAGACAGGTGGAGGAGAACAAGGAGGGTTATAGGTTTCCTTTGTGATGGTGCTTATAGCAGAAACTTTGTTACAGTGCCTAACTATTGTGGCCTACATCAGTGATATGCATCATGCTACATAGACACTTAAATGAGTTGCCCCAATGATAATTTGAGCTATAATATTTTTAAAATCACACTATGATATAGTTTATCTCAGTGTGCAAAGTACAAAAGAAAAGCTGGTTTGTAATGTCAACTTAGTAAATCAAATTTGTCTTTGAGCTTTATGCACAGAGGAAAATATGTTGGTGTGGGGAAAATTCTTAATATTATTAATTCTTAATTCTTAATATTTAATTTCATATCTCAAGATGTTCTTATCTGTGTGAATGACATTCCCAGCACAAGTTAATTGAAAATTTCCATTCATATGCACAAGAAGCTAATCAGCCATGCTCTTCTTAGAATGATAATTATCCAAAGTAAGGGCACAGATTCTGGCTTCAAATTAATACTGCTTTTATTTAAGTGTGTAGTTCTGAAATTATGCAAAAAAAATAGTATGTTATTCTTTGGTAAAAGGAATTATCTTATTGCAGTCAGATTTATATTAACAGCTTCAAAATATTTGGATTTGCTTACATTTTCCTGCATTTGTTTATTCTTCAGTCGAGAGGATGAAATTCAAATGCTTTGAATAAAATAAAATTTGCTATGTACGGACTGACGCACATTCTCCTTTAATAATTACATCTTAAAATGTCAGGCGTTTTAAATTTAGAAAGGCCAGACAGCAGTGATTTTACACAGATCCATCATCCCTGGTTACACCCTGATTTTATGCTATCTAATAAACAAGCAAACAAGATGTGCTGTCAAATTGAGGCTAAAGAAAAACCTATTTTTAAACAGACATTGGTAAATCGATTTTTTGTAAGTTTAATGTGTTTTGGACAGATATGGAAAGGATATGTAACACATCTTTGTATGCAGAGGAGAAAAGAAATTAGATTTATAGATACGCAAATACCTGAGGCACATGTGTGCAACTCTGTGCCATCGGGGCACAGTTATCCCTCTTATTCCATTAATGCAGATACCAAAATTTTGAAGTTCAGGCTTAAAGAGGAGGGTAGGCCAGATGATAAATATCCCATAATGACTACATAGATTTTTAGACATAAGATTTGACTAAAATTAATCTTGTGCATAATGTTTTGAATCTAATTTTAACAACAATCCTGATCCTGGTAAAAATATAAATAGGTGCCACTATAAGGACAAGAATCTGTAAAATTCAGCAGTTTTTAACTTTATTGTTTAACTATGGGGTTTGAAGTTCATCTCAGTGCATGTGTATCAGCCTTCAGTGATTGTATCTGAAATTGTCACAGAACATTGACTTCTTCACTGGAACATAATTGACCGACTTATTTTATTTTGACCTTATTGCTGCTGTCTGATATTTTTTTAAAGTAATAATTTCATGCTTTGTGACCTGCTGGTTCGGGTATACATTTCTACAAGAAAGTGTTCTTGAAGAAATATTGTAACAATAATGAAACATAAAACTTGTGCTGCTCAAATAGTAGAGCCAATTTCCAAAGGCATGGTCTTGGCATGGTGCCTATCCTGTTGGGATCACATATGAGGAAATCACAAGGGTAGACCCATGGCAATAGTCACAACATTTGTGAGAGAATCCTGTCAAAGTTCTGGGATTTTTGCAGCACTATAGTGATGTATCAAGTGCCCTGTTACATATTCTCAGTAAGTTCATCCAAACTACCCATGGCTGCTAAAGAAGAAGCTAAAAGCTTGTGCACCGGCATCAACTCCTAACTAAAGGCAGTCTAGTAGTTCCTAGTCCCTGCACTGAAGTCACATCTGTGCTTAAAATCTGACCAAACCTTCCTTTCTTCCTTTTAGCCTCATCCTGAAATATGAATAGTGTTTCATTCCATTTCTTCCTTGAACATGGGGATGAATCTTGGGGCAGGAGGAGTGCTTGATGTAAAGTTCTGCTATAGACCCAAAGCCTGTGTCACAGAGCTTTAAGATGCGAAAAACCTATAGGAAGATAAAAAGACTCTCTCTTACAATGCATCTGGATATCTATGTGTCCTTTGTTGTGGCAGTAATAGGACCAGAAATGAGCTTACCAGTGGGAGGTAGGGGGTGGGACAGTATTGTCCTGTGGTCTGGTGTCACTGAGGAAAGGGAACCTATGGTTTGGCAGAGCTTTGGAGTGAAAACCTGAGATTTGGCTTGCTGGTTGGTTTCTGAAATCTGTCAACATTGAGGTAATAGGAATAGTATGAACCTGATAGAATGATGGGGAGGGTGAACATATCCAATAGCACGGATTTTTAAATTTCTTGGACATGAATGCAAACATTGGCCAAGAAATTTGAGTAGTAACAGAAACCAGTGTGGAATGGACCTCTATAAGTAAATGGCACACCTAAATATGTTGATGGAGACTGGCTTGTAATTGGGCATTGAGCTTTACCTGCAGAAAGTCTTCCAGCTTGCAGATGCCTATGGGTGTCCCATTGCAATTCACCA
This sequence comes from Cetorhinus maximus, assembly GCF_964194155.1. NCBI lineage: Eukaryota > Metazoa > Chordata > Chondrichthyes > Lamniformes > Cetorhinidae > Cetorhinus > Cetorhinus maximus. Next base: position 113,723,166 of record NC_135879.1, on the reverse strand, counting down.
ATTAGACCATTGGGAAATTCAATTGGCTGGGTTGTTGAAGCATCCCACAGGTAGGTTCCTTTAATTTTGAAGCCAGCAAAGATCTAAGAGAGATCGGTTGCAAAATATTGCTCCATGAAATTCACATTTCTTTTTCTAACCCCCCCCCACCACCCCCCCACCACTACCCCCACCACCAGCACCACCTTTATTCCCCCATAAAATGGCCACAGAGTCCAATTTCTTATTCTGTCTATAATAGCTCAATGGTAATCAGGGTCTTTCTCTTACCTGAGAAACTTTCAAAATTCTTTTTTTTTGGTGAAAGGGAAAAGAGTGTTAATGAGTGGGAGGGGTCTTGAAGGACGGGACAAGAGGAGCAACCCCAAGATTTGGGAATAATAAGAAAGGAAACCTGAGGCAGAAGTCTCCGTTCGGCGAGCGGGGGCGGGGCCCGCTCACCGACGCGTAAAAAGGGTGGGTGTCCCGACGTCACTGTGTATTTTAGATTTTCAGTTCGGCCTATTAAAGCCATTTAAATAGTAATTAATTCAATTAGCTAAGCTGCCCATCCAACCTTAAGGTCCAACCTTAACAGCCCAGGCAGCCTTCGCATTTTTCATGAAACCTCATCCATGGGCGGGATGAGGTTTCATGAAGTGTTTTAAAAGTCAATAAAAATTTTAAAAATAATTCTTTTACATGTCCCAGCTCATGTGACAGTGCCACATGAGAGGACATGTTTCAAAAGTTTTTATTTCCCTTTATTTAAATTTACACATGTCAAACTGATCACCTTTGTGCCTCAAGGAGATCTCTGTGCTCTTTCGCGCGCATGTGTGAAAGAGTGCAGGGAATGACTCAAGGAATCCCCCCCGCCTGCTCAGGAGTGCTCAGCACTTCTGGGTGAGCATCACGCTGGGCGGGCCTTATTTGGCCTGCCCACGTAAAATGGCGGCGCATCCCCGATCAGGGGCGCCAATTGGGTTCACGCACGCCCCTGCACAACCCCCCGACGGGGGGAAAATTCAGCCCCTGGTGTTTCGCAGGGCTGGAAACAGGGTTGCAGAATGTGGGAGCATTGGGGGGGTCTGATGCTGCAGAATTGCACAAGACTTTCAGTTATATAGAAAGCTGTGTGAAGTACACCCTTGTAGAGATAACTATCTAAAACTTTCTAAATAGTACAATGATGCTTGCAGAGTGTATTGAAGCCAGATATGATTTGATAAACCTTCTGCAAATATCTGTAATAATTTTGATATTTAAAAATATCTGCACATGCACCAAGAGACATAAAGAGACTCAGCATACCTTAATAATGCTTGATCTATATAACATTTTGTCATGTCAAAAGTGCTTCAAACTGTGAATTACCTTTGAAGTGTAGTAACAATTATGTAATTGGTAGCATTTATGATATTTACAGCATATCCTGGCACTGTTATTAAGTCCACTCTTTAACATGAGCTTAAAAATGTTTTGAATTGACAGTGTTTTGCTCATGGTGGCTCTGCTTGTGATCTCCTGCAGCATAATGATACAACAGTCCTCATACCCTGATACGGGAGCAAGAATGGAGGCAGACGGGTGCATAATTTTTTGTACCAGTTGGTTTGCTGGCACTATCCCACCTCGCCATTTTGGCCAAATACCCAAATGGCGGGTAGCCTATTAATCTAATCAAAAGACCAATGATCAAAGATCTGCCATTCCAGTCAGCCTGCAGGCCCTCAGTCCATCAGCAGGACAGCAACTGTTCCCCTCCAGTGGTGGTCTGGCAGCTGTTGTAATTTTCTTTTATTTCACATGTTTTAAAGTTGATGAGAGGGCACTTCAAGAAATACTCTCTCTCACTCTCTTTCCCCCTCACTCTCTCACTCCCTCTCACTATCTCCACCTTGCTTGCACCTGAGGTTGCACTTCCTTTTGAGCTTCAATTGCCCTCCAGCCTCGAAAGCAAGTCTGTTGTCCTTAATTGTACAGCGAGTGTGCCCTTTGGCCACTAATTGGCCAATCCAGGCAAAATCCATATTGGGCTACTGCTCCCAACAAGTCCATTGACTTTCAGTGGGACCAGATGATCCTGGTGGCGGGTTTTTGGTTTTTGGAGACCCATCAATTCAGCCCCTAGGATATCGTTGCAAGAATTCCTCAGGGCAGTGTTGTAGGCCCAACCATCTTCAGATGCTTCGTCCATGATCTTCGCCCCATCATAAGATCAGAAGGGGGGATGTTTCCTGATTATTTCATTCTATTCTGTTCCATTTGCAATTCCACATAATGAATCTGTCTGTGCTCACACGTAGCAGGACCTGGTCCATATTCTGGTTTTGCCTGATAAGTGGCAAGAAACACACATCACACACAACACAATGTTCTTTTCCAACAAGAGAGTTAAACCACTGCCTCTTGACTTCCAACAGCATTGCCATCTTTGAATTCCTCACCATCAACATTTTGGGGGTCACGATTGACCAGAAACTTAGACCAGCCACATAAATTCTGTGGCTACAAGAACAGGTCAGAGGCTGGGTATTATGCAGCAAATGACTCAGCTCAGGATACCTCAAAACCTTTCCACTGTCTACAGTGCACAAGTCAGAGGTGTGATGGAATACTCTGCATTTGCTTGGATGTATCATCTTGAACAACACTCGGCTCACCACCACCTTCACGAGCAGTTATAGATGAATTTTTTTAAAATTGTGATAATGTGTATGTTAATCTCTAACGAAGGCTCTCTCACAGAATCTTAACGGCACAAAAGGAAGCCATTCGGTCCATTGTGTCTGCACCAGCTCTCCAAATGAGCATTATGACCCAGCGCCATTGCCATGCCTTTTCCCCATACCCTTGCTCATTGTTCCTATTCATATAATCATCTAATGCCCTCTTGAATGCATCGGTTGAACCTGCCTCCACCACACTTTCAGCCAATGCATTCCAGATCCTAAACATTCATGTGAAAAAGTTTTTTCTCACGTCACATTTGCTTCTTTTGCAAATCACTTAAAAATCTGTGCCCTCTCGTTCTTGATCCTTTTACGAGTGGGAACAGCTTCTCCCTTCTACTATGTCCAGCCAGCTTCATGATTTTGAACATCTCAATGAAATCTCCTCTTAGCCTTCTCTCCAAGGAGAACAGTCCCAACTTCTTCAATCCATCCTCACAGCTGAAGTTTCTCATCCCTGGAAACATTCTTATAAACCCCTTCTGCATTCTCTCCAATGTGTTAAAATTCCTCCTATATTGTGGCACCCAGAACTGTACACAATCTTCCAGCTGAGGTGTAACGAGTGGCATATATGAATTCAGCATAACCTCCCTGCTCTTGTACTCTATGCCAGCATTAATAAAGCCCAGGATACAATATGCTTTATTAACTACTCTCTCCACCTGTCCTGCCACCTTCAACGATCTATGCACATATACACCCAAGTCTTTCTGCTCTTGCACCCCTTCAAAATTTCACTCCTTATTTTATATTCTCTGTCCTAGTTCTTCCTACCAAAATTCATCACCTAACATTTCTCTGCATTGAACTTCATTTGCCACTTATCTGCCCACTCCACCAACTTGTCTATGTCCTCTTGAAGTTCCATACCATCCTCCCTGCAGTTCACTACACTCCCAAGCTTTGTATCATCCGCAAACTTCGAAATTGTCCCTTGCACACTAAGATCTAGATCATTAATACATATCAGGAAAAGCAAGGGTCCCAATACCGACCCCTGGGGAACTCCACTACAAACCTTCCTCCAGCCTAAAAAATATTCATTGACCATTGCTCTCTGCTTCCTATTTTTCAGCCAATTTTGTATCCACGTTGCTACTGTCCCTTTTGTTCCATGAGCAATAACTTTTCTCTCAAGTTGGTTGTGTGACATTGTGTTAAATGCCTTTTAAAAGTCCATGTACACCACATCAACAGCATTACCCTCATCGACCTTTTCTGTTACCTCTTCACAAAACTGCAGCAAGTTAGTTAAACACGATTTCCCCTTTAGAAATCCATGCTGGCTCTTCCGTATCAACCCATATTTTCCCATGTGACCATTAATTCTATTCCGAATAATTGTTTCTTGAATCTTGCCCACCACTGAAGTTCAACTGCCTGGCCTGTAATTGCTGGGCTTATCCTTACAACCTTTTATGAATAGGGGCGTCATGTTTGCAATTCTCCCATCCTCTGGCACCACCTCCGAGTCTAGGGAAGACTAAAAGATTATGGCCAATGCCCCTGCAAATTTCTACTCTCACTTTCTTCATTATCCTTGGATGCATCTCATCCGCTCCTGGTGCCTTTAAGTACCAACGGTCTATTCGACACTTCCCCCTTGTCAATTTTCAAATCTTTAGTGACACAGTTTGCTTATCTGTCACCATGGCCTGGGTAGCATCTACCTCCTTGGTGAAGATGGATCCAAAGTATTCATTTAATACCTCAGCCATGGCCCCCTCGTCCATGTATAAATTCCCTTTTAGGTCCCTAATCGGCCCTCCTTTTATCACTCTTTTACTATTTATATGTCTATAGGAGACCTTGGGATTCTCCTTTTATGTTGGCTGCAAGTCTTTTCTCATAATCCCTCTTTGCTTCTCTAATATGCTTTTTCACTTCACCTCTGAACCTTCTGTATTCCTCTTGGTGCTCAGTTGTATTTTCTACCTGACACCTGTCATAAGCATACTTGTTCATCTTTACCTTAATTTCAATCTCCCTTTTCATCCAGGCAGCTCATGATTTGTTTGCTCTACCTTTCCCTTTCGATGGAATATACCTTGACTGTGCCCAAACCAACTCTTTTTTGAAGGTAGCCCATTGTTCAGCTACAGTTCTTCCTGCTAATATTTTGTTCCAATCTATCTGATCCAGCTCCATTCTTGCCCCATCGAAGTTGGCTCTCGTGCAGTTAATTATTCTTACTCTGGATTGCCTATTGTCCTTTTCTATCATCATCCTAAAACATATAATACAATGATCACTGCCTCCTAATGTTCCCCTGCTGACACTTGATCTACATGGCCCACGTCATTTCTAAGAACCAGGTCCAACAGTGTGTCTTTTCTTGTTGGATTGGACACATGCTGATGTAGAAAATTCTCCCGAACACCACGGTCTCGGAACTTCTGCCCCTCTCTGCCCTTTACACTGCCACTGTCCCACTCTACATTTGGGTAATTAAAGTCCCCCTTATAACTACTGTATAATGTTTGCATCTCTCTGTAATTTCCCTGCAAATTTGTTCTTCTGCATCCTTCTCACTATTTGGCGGTCTATAGACTACATTGAGTAATGCAATTGCACCATTTTTGTTCCTTAGCTCTAGCCAAATTGACTCTGCCCTTGAACCCTCTGGGACATCCTCTTTCTCTGGCACTGCAATGCTCTCCTTAACCAATACCGCCGCCACGCCTCCTCGTTTCCTTCCTTTTCTATCTCTTCTGAACACCCTGTACCCAGGAATATTTAACACCCAGTACTGCCCTTCCTTGATCCAGGTCTCTGTTATCGCCACAGTGTCATATTTCCACATGGCAATCTGCGCCTGTAACTCCCTAATCTTATTTACTATACTCCGTTCATTCACATACATGCATAGTAACTCTGATTTAGATTTTGTTACTTTCTCCCTTGCCCCAACTTTTCTCTATACTAATGCCATCTGTCCCTTCCAGTATTTTGTGCACCCTGGTATTCCTGTCTAATATTTTCTCTTGGTCCCCACAGCCCTGCTGAGTTAGTTTAAAGCACTCCCAACAGCACTAGCAAAATGCCCCACAAGGAACTTAGCCCCAGCTCTGTTCAGGTGCAACCTGTCCGGCTTGTACAAATGTCATATCCCTCAGAGCCAGTCCCAGTGTCCCAGGAATCTGAAGCCCTCCTTCCTGCACCATCTTTCCAGCCATGCATTCATCTGCTTTATCCTCCAATTTCTGCACTCACTGGCACGTGGCACTGGCAGTAATCCAGAGATTACAACATTTGAGGTCCTGCTTGCTAATTTTCTACCTGGCTTCCTAAATTCTGATTGCAGGACTACATCCCCCTTCCTACCTAAGTAATTGGTACCAACATGGACGACAACCTCTGGCTGATCATCCTCCCTCAGAAGAATGTCCTGCAGCTGCTCTGTGACTCTTTGACCTTGGCACCAGGGAGGCAACACAGAAACGCCTGTCTGTTCCCCTAACCAATGAATCCCCTATCACTATAGCTCTTACTTTCTTCTTCCTTCCCTCCTGTACAGCCAAGACACTTGTGGTGCCACAAACTTGGCTCTGACTGCACTCCTCTGAGGAACCAGCATCCTCACGTTTCCAAAATGGAAAACCGATTTGAGAGCAGGACCCCAGGGGACTCCTCCACTACCTGCCTACTTCTCTTGGACTGCCTGGTGGTCACCCATTTGCTCTCTGTCTCCAAGCCATTAAGCTGCGATGTGACCACCTCCCTGAATGTGCTATTCACGTAGCTCTCAGCCTCATGGATACGCCAAAGTGACTCCAGCTGCCGCTCAATCTCTGAAATCCGGAGCTCAAGTTTCTGCAGCTGACAGCACTTCCTGCTCATGTGGTCAGCTGGGACACCGGCAGTGTCCATGACTTCGCACATATTACAGGACACGCATTCCACTTGACTGAGTTGCCCTGCCATGTCTTAACTCTACTTCCCTTACGTTAACTTAATTCCACTTCAGATTATTTATATTACTTTACTATATTGGCCCTAAATTTCACTTATTCCTGGCACTTCTCAGTTAAATCCAAGTATAGCAACTTGTTTAAAAATATTACACTTTTCTAATTTACTCACCAGTTCCTACTTACCAAGGCCGCTGCTCTTCCTTCTGAGGAAAAGTAGAAAAGGAAAGGAGCCCCTCCTCCCTTCTCACAAACTCTCTCAGTCACCAAATGCCAACTGAAGCACTCGAATGCAGCCAAAAACAGCAGTCCAGTGGAAACAAAGTCAGCACCATAAGGTAGCTTACTTTTATACTCTCTGCATCCTCTTTTCACCTTCTCCCCAAAAAAGATTGGTGTATTCCCAGGTCACTGTTAATGCCACTTGTAGTCAGTTATTAGAATGCACACAACACTGTGTTCATGAATATTCTCTTTCCAATTTCACCTGGAACCAATCCAAGCACCTTGCTTGTGCAACATAGCCTAGATCAGCAAATAAGTGGAGCATGGTCTTAAAGCTATCCACTGCCCAGTTTGTTAATTTGTTATTTGTTTCATATGTCCATGCACACTTTTTATTTCCCCTTTAGGGAATAGTGGGAAAGTGCTGGAAGCATTAGGCTGATTATCAACTTGTTTGAACTGCGTGATGAATGCTCCTCTCGTGGCCAAGAAGTCCTGGGATGGAGCTCAAACATGGAGCTCCTGGCTTAGAGGCAGGGGCACTACCTACTGCAACGAGACCGCCACTTCTGACCAGTGACATTTGCCTTTAATCTGAAATTTGGTTCCATTTAATTTATTCATTGAGGGAATATTCATGCAGTAATATTCTTTTTTAAGATAAGATTCAAGTATTCTACTTGAAACACTTTCATGATTTTTAATTATTTTCTTTGGAGATGATTATTTCCCAGATGAGCACATTTCTTCAGCCAACTTGAATTGAATTTATTAACTGTCTATATTTATTTGGTACCTGTTACAATTTCACATAAAAATTTACATCAGTCTACTAATTAATTACATTATTGTGTAAAATTATGTATAAAGATTCTATTCATAATCAACACCATATGTATTATATTTACCTTTAAATTTAATAAGGCAAAATGTTGATTTTGCATAAAGAAGTTTTCTTCAACAAGAGAGGAATAATGTCATTACTGGGTGGCTCATAAGACCCTTTTTTTTGGAGTGGAGGTAGAGCCCGAAAGTTGACATTATAGATTGATATGAATACAGTTTCTATATACTGTCAGTTGTTAATGTTTGGTTTATATCTTGGTTTCTGATCCTCCAGGCATTTTCAACAATCAGGATTTGGTGGGATAGCTGGGATAACATTGTCAACCCTGATATATTTGAATCAATTTCAGGTACAAATTCACGCTATTAATTTCCAAGCTGGCCTGAACCACCAACTCGCATAATGAACTTTGTAATGCTTTACTAATTTTCACCTTCTAGTCATGATTTAGAACATTTTAAAGACCTTACTTCTGTAGACGTATAACTTTTGATGTCTCTCCTCTACTAATAGCTAGTTTATAGACCAGAGAAAGCATAAAGAGCACAATGTACGAACAGTACAATATACTCAGAGATAAGTGTCTTGACTAATGAATCACGATGGAATAATTGTGACAATATGTTATATTGTAACATAATTACCATCAAACTTCAAGATAATTTAAGCAGAATATAGTGAAGTCTTTCATTACTATAAATTGCTAGTGGCAACTTTTGATTCTCAAATGTTTCTTGTAGTAAGCATGTTCTACCTGCAGCCTCATCATTGAAACTTTTTCAAATTCAAACAAATAGAAGTTTTTAAGTAATTGAAGGGAAGAACCATGAGAATCATAAATACTACAGCACAGAAGGGAGCCAGTTAGCCATTTGTGTCTCTGCCAGCTCTTTAAAAGATCTGTCCAATTAGTTTCATTGCCCTGATTTTTTTTTGCCATAGCACTACGAACACTTCTACTTCCCCTTTGAAAGTTGTTATTGGTTCTGCTTCCATTGCCTTTCAGGTAATGCATTTCAGATCATCATAACTCACTGTATAATGTTTCTTCCTCATGTCACTTTGTTCTTTCGACAATTACCTTAAATCTGTGTCCTCTGGTCGACCCTTATGCCACTGAAAATAATTTTCCCTTACTTGCACTATGAAGACCCCTAAATTTTTGGACACCTCTATCCAATCTCTCAGCCATCTCTACTTAAAGTAGGAAATGCCAGTTTCTCTATTTTCTCCATGTAACTGAAGCCTTTCATCCATGGTAACCTTGTAGTAAATCTCTTCTGCACCCTTTCTAAGCTCTTGACATCCTTCCTAAAGTGTGCTGGGTATTTGCAGCATTTTTTTTTGTAATAGTGTTTCCTTTTTGATTGGAGTTACACTGAAGACTTAACATTTGTCTTGCACTCATGAGCAATGCCATAGAACAAAAGGCATGCTAATGATCAGATCTTAAGTGATGTTACACTTATTGGTCATGATGTAATTTACAAGAATAGAACTTTTGGGAATCACATTATATTTGCCTTATTTGCATCTGCAAAATGTAAATTAGTTGCATTACATACTACAAAATGCATATCAGTGCTGTAGTAAATTGTGAAGAAGTTTAAGTACGATTCGATTCACCTTCTTATGTTTTCGTCAGAATTATGCCAGATTCAAAGGTAGAAATCGTTTTACCTTGCTTTTGAAATTTTAAAAAGTCAGTCAGTGGGTATGAGATATGTTTTTGAGGATAGCATGAAGGCTAATGGGAGTCTTATCTTTCAAGGGTCCATAAGCCACAATTTAAGTCTATGTAGTGCCACCCACATTATTTTAGCTGAATGGCATCAATATTGGTGGCATGGAGTCAAAACTGATTACGTAATAGAAACTATATTGAAGAGCATTTTATGAACTGCATCAAAACCAAACTTTTTTTATATCAGTGGAGTACAACTTCTAGACTGCTACTAATGGAATGGAAAGAAATAAGGGACCCAAATTGTGCATTACTAGAATTTTACTGTTCAGATTATTATTTATCTAGCTTCTAATCTAAATAGAATGTGTATTTTTATTAAAAATAAATTTACCTGTGTGTGAAATTGATTTGCTATCAGTTAGATAAAATGCTGTCCCAGAATGTCACACTTTGAAGCTGCCAAGATACTTTACAAATTTTCCTGTTGGATTCTGATTGAAGAACCATCTGTTGTGTAGAAGTTATTAGAATTCACATATGTCTTTGACATCTTTAATATACAGCCCTTTCACAATTAATCATTATATCTGGTACTTAAAAATGCACCTAGTGCAAGAGTATCACCTCTTTAATCAATCTTTTCAGCAATTCACAATGGTGAATAGTGGCGAATGCTAAGATATCGGAATGGCATTGGGAGTTCTAGGGAGCCGATTTACCCCCATCTCAGCCATGCGCTCTCAGCAAACCTGGTACAGTATCAAAGCACTTCAGCATCCAGTACAGCCCCGACATTGCTCACCCCTCCTGCTCCTCCGACAATGCTCACCTACTCCCTCACCCCGCTCCCAACGATGCTGATCCCGCATCCCCCCCCACCCCCTGGCCTCCCAATTTGGCTTACCATCTGATTGTCAGGGTTGTGGGGCTGGTGAGCACTGTAATTTTTTATTTATTCATTCACGGTATGTAGGCTTCGCTGGCTGGGTCAGCATTTATTGCCCATCCCTAGCTGCCCTTGAGAAGGTGGTGGTGAGCTGCCTTCTTGAACTGCTGCAGTCTGTGTGGTGTAGGAACACCCACAGTACTGTTAGGAAGGGAGTTCCAGGATTTTGACCCAGCAGCAGTGAAGGAACGGTGATATATTTCCAAATCAGGATGGTGAGTGACTTGGAGGGGAACTTCCAGGTGGTGATGTTCCCACGTATCTGCTGCCCTTGTCCTTCTAGGTGGTAGTGGTCATGGGTTTGGAAGGTGCTGTCTAAGGAGCCTTGGTGAATTCCTGCAGTGCATCTTGTAGATGGTACATACTGCTGCTACTGTGCGTCGGTGATGGAGGGAGTGAATGTTAGTGGATGTTGTGCCAATCAAGCTTTGTCCTGGACAGTGTCCAGCTTCTTCAGTGTTGTAGGAGCTTCCCATTATCCAGGCAAGTGGGGAGTACTCCATCACATTCCTGACGTGTGCCATGTAGATGGTGGACAGGTTTTGGGGAGTCAGGAGATGAGTTACTCGTTGCAGGATTCCTAGCCTCTGACTTGCTCTTGTAGCCACAGTATTTACATGGCTAGTCCAGTTCAGTTTCTGGTCAATGGTAACCCCTGGCAGGGCGTGGGGTTGAGCATTGTAAGGTGGTGTGCTGAGGAGTCTAAGCAGTGTTGGGAGTGCGGGGTTAAGGGGGGAACCTAACAAAGACAGGTGACCTTAAAACCCCTGAAATTCAATGAACTGAAGGATAATTTTGAGGATATATCTTCAGTTCTTGATGAAAAAGGGACTTCGTTGCAATTATATTTCACAACTAAGTGTAATAAACTTGGTGTACCAGGCAGGTTTCTTACTTGATACAGTTAACTTTATTTACCGAGCTCTTGAAGAAGCTACGTGCTTGAACCAGGTCCACAACCAGAAAGCTCCGCCTCTAAGATTACTGGCACTTAGGGCTGATTTGTCAGTACAATCACATGACCGCTAAAACACTAGGAAAGGTTTTACTTATAATCACCTCACTAAGTCTCCTGACTCATCTTATCACTGGACCTAAGCTGGAGCCAGGGCAGAAAAGTCCTGAGGTATAAAAAGGTGAGTTCGCGGTTTTAAACAGAATTAGCAGCGTGCATTCCTGCTCTGCCACTGATTGAAAGATCTGGGAGTTTTGGGCCTGAACTACTGTGGAGTGGAAATCAGAGTCGGATTGCCAATCCGCTCCTATTATCTTACATGAATCCCCACGGGAGGGTGGGAGTTATGTGGGGGTGAGGGAATCCCATGGGAGGAGTCACTTAGGTGTGGATAGTTAGAGGGTGGGTGGGAGAGTCCTGTGGGTGGGAACATTTGGGTGGGTGTAGTCGAGGGATGGGTCGGGGTGCCCCATGGGTGGGGATGTCCGGTGGGTGGGGGCTAGTCCTCTGGTGGGGGGTAGGCTAGGGGTGGGTGGGAGTAGTCTCTTGGGTGGGGGTAGTTGAGGGCTGGGTAGGGGGTAATCCCCTGGGTGGGAATAGCCAAGGGGTGGGAGGGTGGTTTACTTCTTCTAACTTTTTCTGGGTAACTATTGATGTAACCCAGTCAAAACCATCCAAAGTTTGCAATTTAAATCACATTTTCAGATGATTCCCAGTGCAGGTCAATTACCCATGGCAAGTTTGCACTTCTCAGGCAATTGTCATGCAATCCTTACCTGGGAACTTCTGAAGGTGGTTGGGGAGGGGGCGGTTCCCCAGCACACATTTGGGGTATTCCCAAGTTACAACACATGCTAAAATGTATACTCAGTAGAATTTAGTACAAATGCGTTCAGCATTCATATGGGAACAATGATGGCTGAAAAATTTGTTTTCTTTGGTTTCTTAACCTTTCTCCTTTGAAAAGCCTGGATTTTCATGGAGGATGAATGCTAATACATGATTTGGAATGAAAAAATGTGTGCATATGTTGTGTATGTATTATTACACTGAATTTACACTGTAGGTTACCAGCACACACTTACTGGGCCTTTTGAAATTCCTATTCTCTAAAGTTTAATGCTGCCACTAAAATAGCAACAAGAGGAATTTCAGATGAATGGGTAAATGTTTGAATATCGATATAAAAACAAAAAAACTGCGGATACTGGAAATCCAAAACAAAAACAGAATTACCTGGAAAAACTCTGCAGGTCTGGCAGCATCGGCGGAGAAGAACAAAGTTGACGTTTCGAGTCCTCATGACCTTTCAACAGAACTAAGTAAAAATAGGAAAGGGGTGAAATATAAGCTGGTTTAAGGTGGGGGGTGGGGGGTGGGGAGAGAAGTGGGGGGTTGGGGGGGTGGTTGTATGGACAAGCAAGCAGTGATAGGAGCAGATAATCAAAAGATGTCACAGACAAAAGAACAAAGAGGTGTTGAAGGTGGTGATATTATCTAAAAGAAGGTGCTAATTAAGAATGGATGGCAGGACACGCAAGGTACAGCTCTAGTTGGGGTGGGGTGAAATAAGACTAAAAGGGCATAAAAGGTATAGATTTAAAAATAATGGAAATAGGTGGGAAAAGAAAAATCTATATAAATTATTGGAAAAAACAAAAGGGAAGGGGAAGAAACGGAAAGGGGGTGGGGATGGAGGAGGGAGTTCAAGATCTAAAGTTGTTGAACTCAATATTCAGTCCGGAAGGCTGTAAAGTGCCTAGTCGGAAGATGAGGTGCTATTCCTCCAGTTTGCGTTGAGCTTCACTGGAAAAATGCAGCAAGCCAAGGACAGACATGTGGGCAAGAGAGCAGGGTGGAGTGTTAAAATGGCAAGCGACAGGGAGGTCTGGGTCATTTTTGCGGAAAGACCGAAGGTGTTCTGCAAAGCGGTCGCCCAGTCTGCGTTTGGTCTCTCCAATGTAGACAAGACCGCATTGGGAGCAACGAATGCAGTACACTAAGTTGGGCGAAATGCAAGTGAAATGCTACTTCACTTGAAAGGAGTGTTTGGGCCCTTGGACGGTGAGGAGAGAGGAAGTGAAGGGGCAGGTGTTGCATATTTCGCGTATGCGTGGGGAGGTGCCGTAGGTGGGGGTTGAGGAGTAGGGAGTGATGGAGGAGTGGACCAGGGTGTCACGGAGGGAATGATCCCTACGGAATGCCGCCGGGGGGTGAAGGGAAGATGTGTTTGGTGGTGGCATCATGCTGGAGTTGGCGGAAATGGCGGAGGATGATCCTTTGAATGCGGAGGCTGGTGGGGTGATAAGTGAGGACAAAGGGGACCCTATCATGTTTCTGGGAGGGAGGAGAAGGCGTGAGGGCGGATGCGCGGGAGATGGGCCGGACACGGTTGAGGGCCCTGTTAACGACCGTGGGTGGAAAACCTCGGTTAAGGAAGAAGGAGGACATGTCAGAGGAACTGTTTTTGAAGGTAGCATCATCAGAACAGATGCGACGGAGCGAAGGAACTGAGAGAATGGGATGGAGTCCTTACAGGAAGCGGGGTGTGAGGAGCTGTAGTCGAGGTAGCTGTGGGAGTCGGTAGGCTTGTAATGGATATTGGTGGACAGTCTATCACCAGAAATTGAGACAGAGAGGTCAAGGAAGGGAAGAGAAGTGTCAGAGATGGACCATGTGAAAATGATGGAGGGGTGGAGATTGGAAGCAAAATTAATAAATTTTTCCAGGTCCCGACAAGAGCATGAAGCAGCACCGAAGTAATCATCGATGTACCGGAGAAAGAGTTGTGGGAGGGGGCCGGAGTAGGACTGGAACCAGGAATGTTCCACATACCCCATAAAGAGACAGGCATAGCTGGGGCCCATGCGGGTACCCATAGCCACACCTTTTATTTGGAGGAAGTGAGAGGAGTTAAAGGAGAAATTGTTCAGTGTGAGAACAAGTTCAGCCAGACGGAGGAGAGTAGTGGTGGATGGGGATTGTTCGGGCCTCAGTTAGAGGAAGAAGCTAAGGGCCCTCAGACCATCCTGGTGGGGGATGGAGGTGTAGAGGGATTGGACATCCATGGTGAAGAGGAAGCGGTTGGGGCCAGGGAACTGGAAATTGTTGATGTGACGTAAGGTGTCAGAGGAATCACGGATGTAGGTGGGAAGGGACTGGACAAGGGGAGAGAGAAGGGAGTCAAGATAACGAGAAATGAGTTCCGTGGGGTAGGAACAGGCTGACACGATCGGTCTGCCAGGACAGTTCTGTTTGTAGATTTTGGGTAGGAGGTAGAAGCGGGCCGTCCGAGGTTGGGCGACTATCAGGTTGGAAGCTGTGGGAGGAAGATCTCCAGAGGAGATGAGGTCAGTGACAGTCCTGGAAACAATGGCTTGATGTTCAGTGGTGGGGTTATGGTCCAGGGAGAGGTAGGAGGAGGTGTCTGCGAGTTGACGCTCAGCCTTCGCGAGGTAGAGGTCAGTGCGCCAGACAACAACAGCACCACCCTTGTCAGCGGGTTTGATGACAATGTTGGGGTTGGACCTGAGAGAACGGAATGCAGTAAGTTCAGAGAGAGACAGATAAGAATGGGTGAGAGGAGCAGAGAAATTCAGATGGTTTTTTCAAACCACATGGTCAGTAAGAGGCGCGTGAGGAGATGGCAACTACCCCAGAGTGAGATGGAGACTGAGTGAGTAGTGAACTAGGTTCATGTGGGAATTCAGTGCACAGGTGAAAGTGTGGCACACATACGAATTATTCTAAGTTATTTAAATGAATAATTAAATTAACTAAATAACAAGTAACAATGGCAGGACAGGTGTTATGTTGCAGCTGTGGAATGCGGGTCCTTTTGGATGCCAAGGCAACCCAGAACAAACACGTCCATAGAAAGTGTAAGCAGCTGGAGGAATTCTGGATCAAGATTTTTGATCTGGAAACTGAACTGCAGACACTGCGCAACATAAGGGAGGGGGAGAAATACCTGGTCCCTTTGTTCCAGAGGCCGGTTATGCCTCTTAGAATAGGGTTGTGTGTTTTGGTCAGTAGTGAGGGAGGGAGAGGAGGATGTGACCGTGAGTGAGACAGGTAATGGGACCGAGCAGACAGTAGTGGAGGAGCCTCAGACTTGGTGCTCACAACCTGTGTGGACGAAAGCGAGGTCTGCAAGGTTGATGAACAGGCTGGCCATAGCACCATGGTACAGGAAGCCATTAAAGTGGGAGGGAGCAAACAGGAATGTAGTGGTAGTAGGGGACAGTATAGTGAGGAGGATTAACACTGTTCTCTGCAGCAAAGAGCGAGAGTCCAGAAGGCTGTGTTGCTTGCCTGGTGCCAGGGTTCGGAACATCTGCTCAGGACTGGAGAGGAACTTGCAGTGGGAGGGGGAGGAACCAGTCGTCATGGTCCATGTAGGTACCAATACCATAGGCAGGGCAAGGAAGGAGGTTCTGCATAATCAGTATGGGAAGCTAGGTACCAAATTAAGAAACAGACCCTCAAAGGACCCTCTCTGGATTATTACCCGAGCCATGTGCAAATTGGCATAGGGCAAATAAGATTAGAGAGATGAATGTGTGGCTCAAAGACTGGTGCCGGATGAGTGGGTTCCGGTTTGTGGGGCACTGGCACTAGTACTGGGGAAAGTGGGGGTTATACCATTGGGACAGCCTATGCCTGAACCGTGCTGGGACTTGTGTTCTTGCGAATTGCACAGCTAGGGAAGTATGAGAGGGCTTTAACCTAAACAAGGGCGGATGAAGGATCAAGTTTGGTTAGATGTGACAAATTAAGGGGTAGATTCAAAGCAGGACACCATAATCGTAATATGAGAAATGTGGGTCATAGAATAGCAGGAGGGGACGGAGAGATAAAACATAAAAATACACCAAAAGTCAAGAATAGATATTACAAAGATAACAAAAAGACAAAACTAAAGGCTCTGTATCTGAATTCGCATAGCATTCATAACAAAGCAAATTAATTGATAGCGCATATTGAAGTTAATAAATATGATCTTATAGCCATTATGGAGTTGTGTCTGCAGGATGACAAGGATTGGGTCCTGAATATTGAGAAGTGTATGATATTCAAGAAGAATAGGAAGCTGAGTAAAGGTGGAGGGGTAGCACTGTTGATCAAGGATGACATTGGTGTAATAGTTAACGATAACCTTGGTTCAGGAGATCAGGATGTAGAATCGGTTTGGGCGGAGCTGAGGAATAGTAGGGGAAAGAAGTCACTAGTGGAAGTGGTCTACAGGCCCCTAACAGTAACCACAATGTAGGACAAAGTATACAAGGAGAAATACTGGGTACTTGTGATAAAGGGACAGCAATAATCATGGGTGATTTTAATCTATATATAAACTGGAAAAATCAGACAGGAAGTAGTAGTCTGGGTGAAGAGTTCATAGAATACTTTTGAGAGTTTTTTTTAGAGCAGCATGTTCTGGAACCAACCAGAGAGCAGGTTGTATTAAAGTTGGGGCAGAATTTTCTGCCTGTTGGGCGGGCAGGCGCGGACCCGATTGGCGCCCCCAATCAGGTCCATGCTGCCATTTTATGTGGGCGGGCCAATTACGCAAAAGAGCGCAGAAATCTCCCTGAGGCACAGAGGTGTCTCAGGGAGATTAGTTTTAAGTCTAAAAAGTTTAATAAAGGGGCGAGAAAATTTTTATGACATGTCCCCTCATGTGAAACTGTCACTTGAGCTGGGACATGTGCATTAATTTCAATAAAAATTTTTGTCAAAGTTTGAAATCATTCATGAAACCTCACCCCACCCATGGATCAGGTTCCATGAAAAATGCGAAGGCCACCTGGGCTCTTCGCCTGCCCGCCAACCTTCAGGTTGGACGGGCAGCTCTGTTAATTCTGTTAATTGAGAGTTAACTGGCCTTAATAGGCCTTTGACAGTTGGGCGGGCACGCAGCTGACTCAGGTGTGTGCCTGTCGAACTGAAAGTCTGAATGACACGCCGTGACGTTGGGACACACGCCCGACGTCACCGCGCGCCATTTTACGCCTCAGCGAGTGGGCTCCGCCCCTGCTTGCCAAGCCGAAGATTCAGCCCTTGGTATTGTGTAATGTGACAGGATTAATTAATGACCTCAGAGTGAAGTCACCACTTGGTAGCAGTGACTACGTACCCAGTTTGAAAGGAAGAAGAATGGGTCTAAGATTTTTTAAATAACTTAAATAAGGGCAACTATGTCCGCATTAAAACTGAGCTAGCTGAAGTGAACTAGGCTGGGGGATAGATTAATAGAGAAGCAATGGCGGACATTTACGGGAATATTTCAGAATACTCAGAATAAGCATATTCCTACTATAAAGAGAAAATTCTAAGGAGGAGGACCCACACTATCCATGGTTACCTTAAGAAGTTAAGGAAAGCATCAAACTTAAGGAAAAAGCATGTAACTGCGCAAAGGCAGGTCAAATGATTGGTCGGAATATAAAGAATGACAGAGAATGACTAAAAGGTTAGCGTATGAGAGGAAACTAGCTAGAAATATGAATATGGATAGCAAGAGTTTCTACAGGTATTTAAAAAGGAAAAGAGTAAGTAAAGTTAGTGTTGGTAGTGTTCATAAAGTTAGAGAAATAGTGGGGAGTTAATAGTAAATAATAAGGAAATAGCGGATGAAGTGAACAAATATTTTGCTTCTGTCTTCACTGTAGAGGATACAAAAAACATTCCCGTGATAGCTGTAAATCAGGAGGTGGAAGGGAGAGGGGAACATGGTAAAATTATATCACCAGGGAAGCAGTACTGAGCACACTGATGGAGCTGCAGGCTGACAAGTCTCTGGGTCCAGATGAACTTCATTCTAGGGTCTTAAAAGAGGTGGCTAATGAGGGAGTAGATGCGTTCCTGTTAATTTTCCGAAATTGGCCAGCTTCTGGAAAGGTTCCATCAGACTGGAAAGTAGCAAATATAGCCCTTTTATTCAAGAAGGGAGGGAGACAGAAAACAGGAAACTGTGGGCCAGCTAACTTGAAGTCTGTTGTGGGGAATGTGTTAGAGACAATTGTTAAGGAGGTTATAGCCAGGCACTTGGAGAAAATCAAGTTAATCGGGAAGAGTCAGTATGGTTTTGTGAAAAGGAAATCATGTTTAACCAATTTATTGGAATTCTTTAAAGGAGTAACATGCGCTGTGGATAAAGGGGAGCCTGTAGATGTGCTGTACTTGGATTTCCAGAAGGCATTTGATACCGTGCCACGTCAAAGGTTATTGCGTAAATTAAAAGCTCATGGTGTAGGAGGTAACATATTAGCATAAACAGACGATTAGCTGGCTGGCAGAAAACAGGATTGACATTCTGATTGACAGAGTGTGACGAGTGGAGCCCTGCAGGGGTCTGAGAGTCATAGGGTCATAGAGGTCTACAGCACAGAAAAAGGCCCTTTGGCCCATTGAGTCTGTGCCGGTAAAAGAAGTACCTAATTATTCTAATCCCATTTTCCAGCACTAGGCCCATAGCCTTGTATGCCATGGCATCACAAATCCAAATGCTTCTTAAATGTTATGTGGGTTTCTGCCTCTACCACCCTTTCAGTGAGTTCCCGATACCCACCACCCTTTGGGTGAAAACATTATTCCTCACATCCCCTCTAAACGCCCTGTCCCTTGCCTTAAATCTATGCCCCCTGGTTATTGATCTCTCCATCATGGGGAAAAGTTCCTTCCTGTCTACCCTATCTATGCCCCTCATAATTTTGTACACCTCACTCATGTCCCCTCTCAATCTCCTCTGCTCCAGGGAAAATAACCCCAGTCTATCTAATCTCTCCTCATAACTAAAACTCTCCAGCCCAGGCAACATCCTGGTAAATCTCCTCTGCACTCTCTCTAGTGCAATCACATCCTTCCTATAATGTGGATTTCAGAACTGCACACAATGCTCGAGATGTGGCCTAACCAGCATTTTGTACAGCTCCGGCATAAACTCCACGCTCTTATATTCTATATTTCGGCTAATAAAGGCAAGTATCCCATATGCCATCTTAACCACCTTATCTACCTGTCCCGCTACCTTAAGGGACCGGTGGACATGCACACCAAGGTCCCTCTGATCCTCAGTACTTCCCAAGCTCCTACCATTCATTGTGTATTCCCGTGCCTTGTTTGTCCTGCCCAAGTGCATCACCTCACACTTATCTGATTAAATTTCATTTGCCACTGATTAGCCCATCTGACCAGCCCACCTATATCCTCCTGTATATCTAAGGCTATCCTCCTCACTATTCACCATCCTGCCAATTTTCATGTCATCCGCGAATGTGCTGGGGCCTCAACTTTTTACAATTTATATCAATGGCTTAGATGAGGGGAGCAAAGGCATGGTAGCTAAATTTGCAGATTATGCAAGGATAGGTAGGAAAGTATACTGTGAAGAGGACATGAGGTTGCAGGCGGATAGATAGGTTGAGTAAGTGGGTAAAAATCTGGCAGATGGGTATAGTGTAGGAAAATGTGAAGTTGTTCACTTTGGTTGGAAGAATAAAAAAACTGAGTATAACTTAAACAGAGAATGGCTGCAGAATTCCAAGTGCAGAGGGATCCAGGTGTTCTCGTGCATGAGTCACAAAAAGTTAGTGTGCAGGTATCGCAAGTAATTATGAGGGCTAATATAACGCTATCCTTTATTATGAGAGGCATTGAACACAAAAGTAAGGATGCTATGCTTCAGTTATACAGGGCATTGGTGAGACTTCAACACGAATATTGCGTGCAATTTTGGTCTCCTTATTTAAGGAAGAATGTGAATGCATTGGAGGCGGTTCAGAGGAGGTTTACTAGATTGAAAACTAAATGATTGGGTTGTCTTATCAGGAAAGGTTGGACAGACTGGGCTTGTTTCCACTGGAGTTTAGAAGAGTGAGGGGTGTCTTGATTGAAGTATATAAGGTCCTGACTGTCTTGACAAGGTGGACGTAGAAAGATTGTTTCCTCTGGTAGGTGAGTTCAGAACTAAGGGGCACTGTTTTAAAATTAGAGGTTCTCTTTTAGGACAGAGATAAGAAGAATTTTTTTCTGAGGGTTGTGCGAGTTTGGAACTCTCTGCCTCCAAAGGCAGTGGAGGTGGGGTCATTGAATATTTTTAAGGCAGAGGTAGATAGATTCTTGTTAGGCGGGGGAATCAAACGTTACTGGGGTTAGATGGGAATGTGGAATTCAAAACACAAGCAGAACAGTCATGATCTTATTGCAGAGCAGAGCAGGGACCCAATGACCTACTGCTGTTCCTATTTGTATGTTCCTATGATAGTGACACAGCAAGCAATCAGCTTGCAAGTATAATCAGAGGTGGGATTTATTTTGTTACATTGATCAAATTCAACAATGCAGCTCTACACGTGCTTGCATTGGGGCTGGTAAAAGGTTTGTCTATATAAAATTACATTACGACAAGTTCCCTCCCTGTTCTTAGATGGAGTAGTAATCAGAGTGATACAAATGCAAGGTTACCTGCTAAAGGCTGCTGAGCAGGAGAAAGATTTGAGCATTATAATGCATGTCATTGAAATTTAATGACCAGCTATGTTCAGCTTCTATGAAAGCAAATAAGGTGCTAGGATT
Organism: Cetorhinus maximus; assembly: GCF_964194155.1. Classification (NCBI taxonomy): domain Eukaryota; kingdom Metazoa; phylum Chordata; class Chondrichthyes; order Lamniformes; family Cetorhinidae; genus Cetorhinus; species Cetorhinus maximus. The sequence continues at coordinate 113,702,302 of NC_135879.1, read as the reverse complement.
TCTTTCTAGGGGCAGAAATCTCCTGTTGGCATGCGGGGGCAGGACCCGCATGCCGACGTGTAAAATGACATGCGGTGACCTCGGGTGAGCGTCCTGACGTCACCGCGATATTTTGTTGGGCGGGTGCGTGATGATATCAGATGCGCGCCCACCATTAATTAACGGGCCACTTAAGGTCCTAGAGATGGCAACTGATGGCGATTTTTCAGGTCGGCGCACGGGTGCAATGGGCAGGTGGGTAGGACACATTTGTATAAACCTCATCCACGGGCGGGATAAGAGGCCTTAGTGGGATCGCGAGTGTGCTCTCAAATATTGATTTTTCAAATTTACTGATACTTGCCTGTGTGATCTGCAATACTTCAAAACGTATACCAGCTGCTTGGTCTGGACTCACAACCTTCAGGTCAGCACTCTGCAATGAAAAATATTTTTTGGGCCTGCAGGTTTCAGGAAGCCTTCCCATAGCCTCGGAATGGGAGTTGAACTCTCCACTGGAGGCACCTCTACTGAGGAGGAAGGAAGGGCTAGAAGGGGGAGGAGGGGAGGAGGCCAGGAGTGCACATTCAGCCTCAAGGGGATCCACCTTTGGGAGGACAGGTGCAGGCACAAGAGGTGCAGGGCCAAGAGGTAGTCCAAGGCGGAAGGGGCCGCAGAAGACGCCACTATCCTGCTGCCAGGGTATACAGGTGGCAAAACAGCTACTTCAATATGTCTGAGGTGCAGTGCCAAAGGAGGCTCCATCTCTCAAGGGAGACAGTCAACTATATCTTTCAGATGATTGGGCCTGAGATCTCCGCAAACCGTGTGGGTGGACACCCCATGCCAGTGGCTCTAAAGGTCACAGCTGCCCTCAACTTCTATGCCTCTGGCTCCTTCCAGGGCTTGGTGGGTGATCTTTGCGGTGTCTTCCAATCAGCTGTCCACACTTGTGTCAAGCAGGTTACAGATGCTCTGTTCAGGCGTGCATTGACCTTCATCCACTACTGTTGGGACAAGGCCAGCCAGGCTGAGTGAGCCAGAGGCTTCGTGGCAATTGCTGGTTTCCCCCGCGTCCAGGGTGCTATAGACTGTACACATGTGGCCATCAAGGCGCCAGCAGGTGAGCCTGGTGCCTTCGTCAACTGGAAGGGCTTCCACTCCATGGACATGCAGATAGTGTGTGATCACAGGATGATGATTCTTCAAGTCTGTGCAAGGTACCCAGGCAGCTCCCATGATGCCTACATCCTCAGACACTCCCAGGTGCCGGGGCTGTTCAGTGCTCCAGTGTGGCTGGATGGATGGCTGCTGGGTGACAAGGGCTATCCCCTCAGAAGTTGGCTCATGACGCCTCTCTGCCATCCAAGAACAGAAGCTGAGCAGCGGTGTAATAGTAGCCATGCCTCCACAAGGGCTGAGGTGGAGAGAGTCTTCTCAAAATAAATTTCTGATGCCTGGACCGCTCCACTCCACTCCACTACCCCCCAGATTGTGTGTTGCTGATGGTGGTTGCATGCTGCACTCTCCACAATCTTGCGCTGGAAAGGGGGGATGTTGTGGACGACAAAGATATAGACACAGTGGCTGCGGCTGGACACGATGAGTCCAGCAGTGAGTCCGAGGATGAGCACGCACAGGGAAATGCTGAGGGGGTAGACGCTGACCCAGAGGCAGGGACACCAGGGAGGCTTTAATCGAATTAACCTTCAGCTAACACACAAGATATGGACCTCCAGGACAGGCTTGGGCTGCAGGCTCCATACTTGATACCTGAGTGCAAAATCTGCCTGGATAGGAACATTAACTAAGGGCCTTGTTAATAAAGCTGAATGTCCCACAAATCACTCATAACATTATTGGAAACCATCCACCTGCAGAAGAAAAGAGGCACCCTCAGCCACGGTGACATGTCCGAATTTAATATTACAACAAAAGGAACTTAAGAAAACAAAATGACAAAGCTGTTAAAAATCACACCAACTCATAAAAACCTCATTGCGGGCCAACACAAAAGCACCAGTGATAAACCCGTGGTCTGCCTAAGGTGCCTTATGTTCACATTTTCGGGTGCTATGTCTTGGTGCTGCCCCCTCACTGGCATTGGCATCTGAGACAGCCTGCTCACTCTGCTGTCCTGTTGGCCTCAATGGCCTTGGCAGCCATCCACTGGCCCCGCCTGGGAGGGAGCTGCCAGTTCCACAGCTGTCAGCTCCCCAGTTGTCGCAGCCTCATCGGATGCAGCAGTCACTGGCAGAGGGGCGGAGGAGCTGCTGCCCTCATCCAGAGCTCCCTGAGAGGAGCCCGCAGAGACGACAAACAGCTGCTGTGCCAACGTGAGGTTGCTTCGGACCTCCCTGCTCACCACAGATGGATGGGCAACGAGCTGGGAAACCTGGTGCCCAGATCATTTCCCACACTGGCACTGACCAGCTGAGGTCAATGCTGATGTGAGGGCTTGCTGGTCCGAGCGCAACCCCAGGAAGCCCTGATTGGTCTCCTGGAGGAGCCTGTCCACGAGAGTCACCACTCTCTCCATGGAAGATGCATATAGCTTGGCCTTGAGGCTTACTGCATTGGCGATGGTCCATGTAGACTCCTCCACCACGGACACCAAGCCAAGCATAGCCTCATGTATCTCCACCAGATGCTCCTGTGCACCTGGACGCATTTCCTACATCGCGGACAACTCCAGAGGCACATCATCAGGCACCAACTGAGCATGTGTCTGGTCTCCTGCAGTCCTCTCACTGTTGGCACCACGGGCACTCTCTGTCTCTGCCAGCTCCCCCAGCAACTGTGAAGTGCCCTCAACACTGTACCCCAGGACACTAGACAATGTTCTAATTCCCACCGAGATGCTAGTATTTACGCTGGTGCCTGCCTGGCAGAGATGGTGTGACGCTGGTGAGTCCGAGACTACAGGGCCCTCAGTTGTGAGAGGGGACCCCTGCTGCTCCTCCTCCTGGTCCTGCTCCACTGATGCTGAAGAACAAGGACATTTGATCAGGTAACGTGGAGACAATGTCAATGTACATCCATGTCCCCTACGTCATTATGGACTCATCCTTCCATAAGCAATTGTCAAGCCATGTTGCAAACTTCAATCACTGAGCATTCAGCACTGCCATGGTTGTTGGGAGAATAATGGTGACCTCACTGCTGGGCAAACATACCTGCCCATGGCACCCCAGCCTCACCGACGCCGGTGGACCTGGGCGCATGGTGCCACTTCAGATCACGGGCCTCTTGCTCGAAGCGGCTGAGTATCGCCAACTGGGCCGGCCCTCCGCCAGTCCTCACCCGCTCGGTGGCATTATGTGCATTCTCTCCTGAAAAGGAGAGACGAGCATTGATTAGTGTTACTTGTACCTGAATTATTTTTGTGGAAGGCCCATCCCAACCAGAGTGGGACATTGGAGCACTCCAGTGTCTCCTCACCCTGCTGCTGCCGAACACTCACACAAAGATGCTAGGCCTGTCCCCCCCACTCTCCCCTTGACTAAATACTGTCTACATCACATTTGGCACCACATGGTCTAACCTTCGTTAGCAAGGAGGCGCAAGCAGGTGGAGGGCAGAGGGCAGCAGATCGATCGATGTCATGCAACCTTGAAGCTCCCCTCCCAGCATGTCATCACCCTGACTTTGACATGTCCTGGAGTTCCAGCACTGCGCCCAGGTGCAGCTCCTCCAGGTTGCCCCCAAAACAGTTGTGGGTCTCATTGTACCACATGCTGTGGGTGTAGAACCCATCTCTTCACCACCCTCTCAGGGTGACCTCAGCATGGGCAATATCTGCTGGCCCACCCAGAGAAGGACACATGCCGTCAATGATTCAATGCAGTCACTACGCTCAGACTTGGGAGGGGGGAGGTGGGCACCAGCGGGGAAAGCCTACCTGCTGGGTTAAATGACCAATGCCAACATGGTACTTACCCTTCCCAAGCACAATAGGTCATTGAAGCGCTTGCGGCACAGGATCCAGGTGCGTCGCACCACTTCGTGGGAGTTCACCACCTCCGCCACCTCCTCCCAGGCACGTTTGGTCATGTGAGGGGGCCTCCTCCTCCGGTCTTGGGGTACGAGGCCCTCCTGCTGTGCTGCCACCTCCTCGAGGAGGGCAGTAAGACAATTGTCAGAAAAACGAGGGGCACAGTGCCCCCCTACCCTACCTCCTGCCTGGCCTGCTCACCAGCAGCGCTCTGGGGAGTCCTTCCACTGGCCATGATTCACAGCCTTTGAAAGGCTGCAGGAGCTTTTTAAAACAGGCCGCCATTGGACCCGATGGTCATTGCAGTCCCGCCACTGTCCGCCCACTCCCACTGTCCTCGGGAGCCTCAATTCATGCTGGGCAGACCTTAATTTGCCCTCCCGCGTAAAATGGCGGCGTGGACTCGATCACGGGCAGTGATTAGACCTGCGCCCGCTGCTGCACCACCCGTCCGACAGGCAGAAAATTCTGCCCTAGGAAGTTTTTAAAAAATTAAACAATAAACCCCTCACATGGTGGGAATATAGTGGACCTGGGACAAGTTCAAAGGAGGGCCATTAAATTTGTACATAGCTTAAATGCCCTTAGTTTCCAAGATTGCCTTAAAGAGCTGAGAATTTTTATTAAGTGTTCCTTTCTTCTTGGATGTCTATTGTTCAAAGTTCTAAGTCTCTGGATGAGATAAGAAAAGATTTGGTTTTTGAAACAAGAGGTGTGTGTGTCTGTATCTGTGTATGTGCACCAAAAATTGCACAAAAGGAAGTTTAGCTCTCTTTAGAACTGTCATGAACAGAAGGGGGTTAAATTTAAACAGTCCTGATTTCTCCTCATCACCAGTCCATAAATTTAAAAGTGTTTTGATTTTTTTTCCCCCTTTATAAGTATTTTCCAGCCCCATAATTTTGGTGAGATCCAATTTTTATTAATAACTAAGGCTTTCCTTAGTTATCCTATCAGAGATGTACATGGTAAGTTGTGGGTTTGGTTCTCAATGAGTACTTTGCCTCTGTCTGCACTAACGAGAGTGATGATGCAGACATTCTAGTTAAAGAGGAGGAGTGTGAAACATTAGATACGATAAGCATAGTGAGAGAGGAAGTACTGACATCCTTGAAGGTGGATAAGTCACCAGGGCCAGATTGATTGTATCCCAGGCTGTTAAAGGAAGCCAGGGAAGAAATAGTGGATGCTCTGAGGGTCATTTTCCAATCCTCACCAGATACAGGCGAGGTACCAGAGGATTGCAGGTCTGCAAATGCTGTACCATTATTGAAAAAGGGCGCAAGGGATAGGCCAGAAAATTATAGGCCAGTCAGTCTGACTTCAGTAGTGGGCAAATTATTGGAATCAATTCTGAGAGACAGGATAAACTGTCACTTAGAAAGGCACGGGTTGATCAGGGACAGTCAGCATGGTTTTGTTAGGAGAAGATCGTGTGTTACTAACATAATAGAATTTTTTGAGGAAGTAGCAAGGAGGATTGATGAGGGTAGTGTAGTGGATGTTGTCTACATGGATTTGAGTAAGGCATTTGACAAGGTCCCGCTTGGCAGACTGGTCAGAAAAGTAAGATCCCATGGGATACAGGGGAAGGTGGCGAGTTGGTCCAAAATTGGCTCAGTGACTGGAAACAAAGGGTAATGGTTGATAATGTTTTTGCGAATGGATAACTGTTTCTGGTGGTGTTCCACGGGGCTCAGTGTTGGGGCCTTTGCTGCTTGTTGTATATATTAATGATGTGGACATGAATGTGGGATATATGATTGGGAAATTTGCAGATGACACAAAAGTTGCCCATGTAGTTGATAGTGAAGAGGATAGCCATTGTTTCCAGAATGATATCAATGGTTTAGCTGAGTGGGCAGAAACGTGGCAAATGGAATTCAATCTGGAAAAGTGTGAGGTAATGCATTTGGGGAGGGCAAACAAAGCAAGGGAATACTCAATAAATGGGAGAGGCATTGAGGAAGTGAGAGACCTTGGAGCACATGTCCACAGGTCCCTGAAGGTGGCAGGACAGGTAGATAAGGTGGTAAAGAAAGCATATGAAAAGTTTTCCTTTATTGGACTAGGTATTGAATATAAAAGCAGGGATGTAATGCTGGAACTGTATCAAACACTGGTTAGGCCACAGCTGGAATGTGTCTACAGTTCTGGTCACCACATTATAGGAAGGACATAATTCCTCTGGAGAGAGTACAGAGAAGATTTACAAGAATGCTGCCAGGTCTTGAAAATTGTAGCTATGAGGAAAGATTGAATAGGCTAGGGTTGTTTTCCTTAGAAAAGAGGCTGATGGTTGACCTAATAGAGGTGTACAAAATTATGAGGGGCCTAGATAGGGTAGATAGTAAAGACTTGTTTCCCCTAGCTGAGGGGTCAATTACCATTGATTTAAGGTGATTGGTAGAGGGATTAGAGGGTATATGAGAAAAACTTTTTCACCCAGAGGGTGGTGGACGCCTGGAATTCACTGCCTAAGTCGGTGGTTGAAGCTGAAATGCTCAACTCATTTAAAAGGTACTTGGATCTGCATCTGAAGCGCTGTAACCTGTAAGTCTATAGACCAAGTGCTGGAAAGTGGGATTAAAATGAGCGGCTAATTTCTTTTTCATCATTTTCTGGATGGCACAGACGTGATGGGCTGAATGGCCTTTTTCTGCGCCATACCTTTTTGGTGGTTCTATGGTTCTAACCCCACAGCAAACTTCAGATAGGGTAAACTCAGTGGGGTAGCTTAATTGCGCACACTCAAAACGTGAGAGAGGGATGTTGCTATATAATCCCCGGTGCATTCATACAATAAAAGAGGGATAGGGAAAGAAAGAGTTACAGGGAAAATACCACAGAGCAAAGACTCATTGTTTCACATGACTCCAAAGTTCAGAATCAAAAGTCCAATGGTGAATTCCTTCACAGGGGTTGGCAGGTTGAAGACGGATGCTGGATAATTTATTTTTCCAGGAGAGATGACTTCCACGATTGGCTAAGCACGTAGAGATAAATTAGTCTTGGAGGCAATGGTATAGAAGTTTAGAATTTCCAGTAGAAACAGTGTAGATGGGGCCAGGCATTCACCTGGACCAAACCCTTGTTCTGAGCTGCTGCTTGCTAGATGGAAGATGGACAGGCTGAGTGACAGTACAGTAAGACAGGGTAACTGGTCCTCCCAGCTGGTGGTGGGGGGAGGGAGGAGTGGTCATGTGAGGCTGCCAAGAATTTTTTTTTAAAAAGGGTCACAAGTTCACCTTGGAACTGTCAACAAGCAGGCCTCTTCCAAGAAATCACATGAGCTGTATGGTACTTGAGAAGGAGTTGTTTGTTTGTTTTGAACTGCAAAGTACTTTAATTAAAAGCTGGAACACAAAAAGGCAATCACATGGCAGAAACAAATCTTAAATCTGAACCTGTGGTTCTGCTTTCAGTCTTGTTGGGGAAAAGCTGAGAATAGAAGGCTACTCTGACTAGCTCTCCCTTTCTGCTTTGTGAAACAGTGTGTGGTTCTTGACCTGTAGCCAGATAAGCCTCATCTGAGTGTAGTTTGTCTGCATCATTTTGGACTTGCTAGCTGAGACAGGAAGAATTGGCCCAGCTCTACTCTCCTCCACATTGAAGTATCGTTGATGAACTTCTCAATATCAGATGGGCCCAGTGGCACATCTCCACTGAAGGGAACTTCAGACCGACAGCATCGGTCATTACAAGTGCATTACAAGTGCAATTTCTGATATATACAATTAGTGAGCTCTAATATTTTAGATTCTAGATTTAACATGGATCCTCTGCTTCTAGGTGACTAGTTAAATCATTTATCTCCGTGAACTTCAATTTTTATTTCTTTCTAAGACAGTTTTTTTTTTCATCCGCCCAACTCTGCCTAGACTGCCTATGTGTCTTTTGTTTGCCTGTGTGTGTGTGTCCAAGTGTGTGCTGAGGAAGTTTAAAAGGGTTAGTTAGTTTGATGGAGGAAGCTCCTGAATACGACTTAGTCACATTTATTACAAAATATGTGGACTTTGGGCAAGAACAGAGTCAAGGTGAAACAGAATGCCACCCTGCCCCTGTTGTGCCGCATCTCTTATCCGCCTCCCCGCCGCCACCCATAAATCTTCTGCTCAATTATCAAATAATATGTTGACACTACCTACTGTGCAGCTTTATGCATGAGGAATACCTATTTGGGCAAGCTACTATTAATGTCTTTGCACCCATGAAACTCAACACCAGATTGAGTTACTGCACTGTGAAGAATTGAGGAAAATTTGAATCTGTAGAATATTTGCAGATTGTAGAAGAAAGGAACCTAGTAGTAAGCAAGTAATTCCAGAATATGAACAAATATTAAAATGTGGTTCTTTGTATTCAAGTAGAGTAACGTATACTCGTAATAAAATTCAATATATATTATTTTAGGATATTTCAGTTTATGCAACAGTAGAACCCAGTTTCTGAAGCTACATGCACAACTGTATACTGAAAATAAGCTTAAATCATGCACGTTTCAAGACCCAGCTTTCATTGCAAAGGAATTTGTCTTTCAGCTGTCTGTTCAAACAAGATATACCAAATAATTGTTTTGTTCTCCATTTTACTTGTAATCCCAAGCATTTTTACACTATGTTTATCCCATCCAATATTGTCATTACAGATTACAAGTGCAATTTCTGATATATACAATTAGTGAGCTCTAATATTTTAGATTCTAGATTTAACATGGATCCTCTGCTTCTAGGTGACTAGTTAAATCACTTTTGAGTGAATTTTTACCGTTTGGGCTGGAAGCCCAATGGCCAGAGTTCAGTCGCCTTCCTGACAGCATTAATTCACAGGTTTTCAGGTTGTAAAACTTACTTTAAGAGAAGGACCATGTGAAGCTTCCTGGTTGACTGCGAACATCACCTGCAACCTGGTAACTGACCTGAGTGGGGAAGTCCCAGGTTTCAACCTTCCACAGAAAATCTGGACAACCCTCAGCTGCTTAAGGGTGGTACAGGGTCACTTGGTCCACAACTGGAACATGAAGAACAGTTCAAATTGTGATTGTGGCTATCCAAGTCAGACCATCGCCCATATACTGAACTTCTGCCCTGAGAGATCCATTCCTTGTGGCATTACAACCATTCAGATGAAGCTGTTGAATTGATTGTTAACCTTGTATGAAACTATAGCTGCTTCTCCAGCCATGCCAAAAAAAACTAGTTAAATGACACGTTCAGAACAGCGATTCTTACCATCACCAGTGATTCATAAGCTTGAGAAAAATATATGAAAGAGAAATGAAAAATCTAAAAGTTGAACATAAAAGGTTAGAACTCAGAAATAAATCATTTGTTTTCATTTGATTTCTCATGCCTGTGCTGGCTCTTTTCTAAAACAATAGCAGAACTAATGCCAATGCTTGAAATATCCCATAACCCTGTATCTTCCTCTGCTTCAAATATTTATCCGGTTTCTCCTTATAAGGTGCAATTGCCTCTATGGGATAGTTTCTAAGAACAACGTGTTCTGGAGACAACTAGAGAGCAGGCGATACTAGATTTGGTATTGAGCAACGAAATAGGATTAATTGATAACCTCCTAGTGAAGGCACCCCTAGGTAGCAGCAAATGTAATATGATTGAATTTTACATTCACTTTGAGGGAGACACGAGTGCATCCAAAACTTGTATTTTAAACTTAAATAAGGGCAATTATGAGGGCATGGAAGCAGAGCAAGATAAAGTGAACTGGCAAATGAGGTTAAGGGATAGGACAACAGAGGTTCAGTGGCAGACATTTAAAGGCATATTTCAGAATACACAGAATATATACATTCCAATGAGAAAGAAAAATTCCAAGGGGAGGGCCCTCCATCTGTGGTTAACTAAAGATGTTAAAGACAGTATCGAACTTAATGAAAAAGCATATAATTACGCAAAGATGGGTGGCAGGTCAGAAGATTGGAAAGAATATAAAGAACAGCAAAGAATAACAAAAAGATTAATAAGGAGAGAAAATTAGAGTATATGAGAGAGCTAGCTAGTAGCATAAAGATGGATAGTAAGAGTTTCTATAGATATTTAAATAAGAAAAGAGTTAACAAAGTGAGCGTTGGTCCTATAGAGAGTGCGTCTTGGGAATTGATAATGGAAAGGGAGATTGTCTATAAATTAAACAGGTATTTGCTTCGGTCTTCACTATAGAGGACACAAATAACATCCCAGAAATAGCTGTAAATCAGGAAATGGAAGGGAGGGAGGAACTCGGGGAAAATTACAATCGCTAGGGAAGTGGTATTGAGCAAATTGTTGGATTGATTGACAAATCCCCAATCCAGATGGACTTCACCCTAAGTCCTTGAAAGAAGTGGCTAGTGATATAGTTGATGCACTGGTTTTAATTTTCCAAAATTCCCTAGATTCAGGGAATGTTCCATGAGATTGGAAAATAGCAAATATAACTCCTTTGTTCAAAAAGGGACGGAGACAGAAAGCAGGAAACTATAAGCCAGTTAGCCTAACATCATAAGGAAAATATTAGAAGCTATTATTAAAGATATTATAGTAGGGCACTTCGAAAAATTCAAGACAATCAGGCAGAGTCAACATGGTTTTGTAAAAGGGAAATCATGTTGAACCAATTTATTGGAGTTCTTTGAATGAGTCGCATGCTGTGGATAAAGGGAAACCCAGCAGATACACTGTACTTAGATTTCCAGAAGGCATTTGATGAAGTGCCACATCAAAGGTTATTGCAGAAAATAAAAGCTCATGGTGTAGGGGCCACTGTAGATTTCTTTCATTGAACAAATCTTCAGCTGCCTTTCTTTCACGAAACTTGCTTCTGTCAGCAAGCACATAGATGTGAATTAAACAAATGAATGTTCTAACCAAGGCTCTGCCCTGAATAACTATCTCCATGGCAAAGTGGCGTTCTTTGAGATGATACAACCAGAAATGCAAACAAATTATTTTACCTTCAAGGCTACTCTGATTCTGTGACCCACATGAATAATTTATATCGCTAATAGAGCTTACAACCCTTTCTTTAGACTCCCTGGCTCCATTTTACAAGCTTTGAGATGGGATCATTCTTTTGTAATTCCTAAAGCCAGAAGTAATATTCTAAAACATATGAATTATGAACCAGATTGCAGCAGTATGCTAACTGTAGCCTAACTGATGTTTTGTACAAGTTAAACACTCTTCATCACTCGATCACTATTTTAAAAACTATTTTATGAAATAAAAATAATGTTGACCTCTTTTATATATGTGCGTTTATATGGTTTCAGCAATTCACTTAACACCACAAAATTAAACTTATTGGGCTAGGTATATTTTCATTTTCTGTATTAGAACATTGTGTAAAATATCACATTCTTAAGACCTGGAAGTTGGAAAATGTACAGCTCTCCAGCAACTGTTCCTTATTGTACCAACACAGTAGAACACAGAATTAGCGCAAGATATTTTGAAAGCTTGACACTGCACATGCACATTGTGAAACTGACAGTTTTAAATATCTTGATGTCTTTGACGTACTGCCTACATGCCCAGAATTAATTTGGTTTTATGGAACTGTGCATAAAATGTTTATTGGAGCTTACAGTTCACTAATGGGTGTTTGTGCTTGTCACAATTGTCATTAACTGTATGAGAATTTGAATTTTGAAAATCTGTGCTTGTTTTTTGCTTACTATTATACTGTGCTTGTTGCAATACCTTTTTAAAGTGTGTATTGTCCTACACTGTTTGGCTTCTAATGTAGTTTGTGTATTTATAAAATTATCCTTTGGCCAAAATGATTTTTACTATTTCCTTGTAATTTACATCAATGGATAATAATTTTCAATGAGTCCTGTAAGTGGGAATTGAAACATAAACTTTTGCCTGTGGACATCACAAAACTTCAAACAGGTTTCTTATTTAAAATTGACCCAGCTTTAACTAGAAAAGTGTTATCCTTTGGGTTATAAACAAAAGTGCAGAAATTTCATAATTACTTCTGATTTCTGTTTTCTGCATTTTTACGATCATCCCTGGAGGATATTAGAGGAATCATGCGCAGTAAAGGTTCCCCTGGAGGAACTGGTGTTCCCAGATGGTGGCAGAATGCACGTTTATTTTTATTACAGCAGAGTAGCATATTCATAAATAAAATGCAAACATCTATTATTCATTTAGGATCTTTAGATATTGCTAAAGGCAAGTTAAAATTAATATAACATATTTCACTAATAAAATATGAAATCATCTAACTAAAATGCAGAGTTAGCATATACTGTTACTGGGCATACTGTAAGCCATATTTTTTAGCATGGAACAATTGGTTAAACTGATATATAGAAAATGACAGGCACCAGCTGTCTCTGCTTCAGATCTTATCTCTTTCCAATAGTTTCTTTCAACAAACCTTAAAAAAAATAATGTGGTAATTAAATGTTATGTTTGTATCAGAAATAATGATACAACATTACAATTTTTATTCAGTTCATTTATCTACTTGATATTTTCATATAGATGTACATTTTGGAAAGATGCTGCGTATAATTTGAGAGGTAAACTGGCGGAGCAGATTATAGAACCTGTCTGATTTACTTTTCAGTTGAAATTGAAAAATCTGGTGGGTTCCTTAACAGATGGATAATGCTCTCTCTCTGCTAATTTACCAACCAAGCTCTGAGGGTAAAAATTACCCTCATTGAGGCTGAACTGATGTGCAGGGGTATGGCCACAATCTGATGTACATTGCTGTGGGAAATGTTGCAGAGACCTGTTATATCTGATCTCTGTTGCATTGGTGAATCATGCATGCTTTTGATTGGAGTTCAGGTAGGGCCACATTCTTGCATTGGCAGTAATGTTTAAGTTCTATTTCGAGTGAGGTCAAGCTGTCATTTTGGCCTGCAGCCAGATTTTCTGCATTTCTGCTGGTTGCATTTAAATGGGGCATTGAATTTTCCTACATGGGGCAAGATTTTAACTTGTTCAAAACCCATTCACTTAGTTGAAATCAGGCCCATTGTGTTTGAAATACCCAGGCAATGAAATAGATATAAGATGAATTAAATAATTTTTGGTCACGACAATAAAAATTCCAAGTGGGGATCCCTTATGGGCAGAAGTTATTAAGGACAGATGAGGAGTTATCAGGCTGAATAATTTCCTTTAGTAGAATGTAGATCTCACTTTGACTACCCTAGTACATATGCTACCTGGAGGAAGAATAGAAGGATGTCGCGATTCCAACATCATTAAAATTGAAGGCACTTACTCACTGCTTTCCTGCTGTATGAATATTTTTACACTGCAGGAGTTTTTTTTTGGACCTCCCAAAGGAACAATACCTTTGTAGGTTTATATTCACTGGTGAGGTAATTTGAGACTTACAAACTGTGAATTCCATCTTCCAAATTGTCTTTTATCCGTCAGTGTGGGATTATGCATTTCTGGTGTGCTTTGGTGGTACATTGCAGTATGCCTAAAGAAATATCATTGTAACAATTCTATTTCAAAGCTCCTGCCTCTGTATCCAATTGTGTAATACTGCCATCATTGTATTATCTGAAACACAAAGGTAGAACATTTAAAAATATACCTAATTGTGAATTCCAATGTCTACAAATGTAACAGAGTGAGATTGCTGATGATGAAACTGGATTTTTATGTGGAAGAGGAACCAGAGGTCAAGTCACTAATCTTAGAATCATAATGCGCAAGGTCCAAGAACATCAGTAGCCAAAAACATATGCATTGATTCTTGAGAAGGTATTCGGTCTCACACGAGAAACTCTGGTTGACAATGTTAGACATGGGATACCTACCATATTTAATCGACTTGTTAGCCAAGCTTTATTATAAGCAACGAGCTAGGGTCAGAGTTGCTGGCACCCTCTCAAAATAGTTCAGAGTCAAAAAGGGTGTTAGACAGGGGTGTGTCCTCTCACCATATTTATTCAACATCCCAGCAGAAAGGTTATGAGCGAGACACGTGATGGATACAAAGGTCGGATACCGATTGGTGGGAGACGAGTTTCAAATCTTCAATATTCTGATGACGTTATTCTGCTCGTTAATTCAGTGGAGGAGCTACAGGCGTTGGTAGATTGTCTTGATCAAGTTAACTGGAAATACAGTCTCTTGATCAATGTCGACAAGTTAAAGTTGATGAAGATGGGTGGAAGGACCTGCAAGATTCCGATTAACTAGAGTTCAGATTGAACAGGTTGATGCCTTCCACTATCTTGGGTCACTCGTCCTAGAAGATGCAGAGTCTACCAAAGAAATTCAGGCTAGACTTAACAAGGGCTATGGCATGGTGAACTCACTCAAGAGTATGGAATTGCCACAGCATCTTGATTGCAACAAAAATTCATCTTCTGAAAGCCCTTTTAGATTCAGTGACAATGTATGGCTGTGAAAGCTGGACCACCAAGAAGAGTGACGAGGCTCAAATAAGAGTATTTGAAGTGAAAGGACTCAAACGGATGTTGTGTGTCGTGGATGGCCGAGCAGACAAATGAATGACTGCTCAAGAAAGCTGGTGTTAAGAGTAACTTGTTTGAGATAGTGATATCAAGGAAGCTCACATATTTTGAACGTGTGATGCAAACAGGAGGGGAGTGTTTCAAAAAAGGTGACACAGGGCAAAACACCTGGAAAACATGCGCAAGGAAAACCCAAGGTGGCAAATATCAGAATGTGGACTGACCTTTCTATGGGACAGGCAATGAGGGAAGTCAAGAATAGAAATCAGTGGAGAAAGATTGCTAATAGTGCAGCCAACCCTCGGAATGTAGGCAGATGAAAGACAGACAAATGTAACATTCTGTCAGTGTCTGTAAGTTTGTGCCTTTTTATAGTGCCATTGGTCAAGGAAATTACATTTTATCAAAATAAGGCCATACTTTCCCAATCCTTTATTTTTATCTTGTTCTGTCTTAAAAGCCCTGACTTAAATGGTATAATTTAAGCCATTAATGTAAAAGTTCAGTGCCTCTTTTTGTTAATCAGATAATTCTGCTGACAGAACCAGGATTGTTAATTAATTAGGTTCAGAGAAAGGATTCAATAAAGTCAAATGGTATATTTTTATTTTATACTTCAGTTCAATTTGATTTTGGAACAAGTTTCACAGAAAAATGTTTTGTGAACCTTTATTAATTTATTTGGCAAAAACTTGAATTCACTTAGCATCATATATTTAATTTCAAAAGTTGCAAGAGGTGCATTCTTATTCCATCTGCAGCTTGTAAATCAGAAGAATTTGAGATGTAAGGAGGAGCATTAGGTCTGAAGATACCGTCATCTCCGATGATTTCAGCCCCATCGCTAGCACAACCTCAGCAATGGATGTTCCACTTCTGTCGGATGATTCTGTTTCGATGAAAGGTCATGACCTAAAACATTAAATTTGTTTCTTCCTCCACAGGTGCTGCCAGACCTCCTGAGTATTTCCAGCATTTTGTTTTAATTTCAGATTTCCAGCATCTGAAGTATTTTGCTTTTGGACAGGGAATTTGACACTGTATTCACTGACCTTGACCATGCATGTGAGGTCATTGAAGTCCTTGTGACACTGCCTCCAGGTCCTCAGGCTTGATTCATGACAATTGACCTTGTCCTCTATCTGCTTCCTACTTCCTGAGCATACGTCTGGAGAGCCTCATGGTCCCCATGCAGATACAGGCCATTTATCCTCCTTTCCACCTCCCCCACCAAGGCCTCCAGTACAGCGTCTGAAAACCTTGGAGCCCTCATTGTCCCATGTTGTGCCATTCCTCAATGTTTCCCAGGTAAAAGCCATTTCCTGCATGACTGTCTGCACCTGCTCCAGCCACAATGCACCTCCCATTTGAGAGATGGAGGCTTACTTCAAGTCGCTCAGCAGCATGGTTTGCGCTGGTTGGATATAGAAATCCTAGAAAGGGGCAGGCAGCATTAAGTTGGCATGCAGCCTTAATCACAATCAATGGATGCAAGTTAATCATGCATTGTGATCTTTGTGCCAGTTTTGGTGTTTATCAAATTTAGCCCCCTCTGTCAGAGACCTCTAGAATTCTTTTCAAAAATTGTGTCTTGCTTCCTCTCCATCTGTCTTTAGAAATCTCCTAAATCATTTTACTTGATAATCAACATTGATTTCCTTCTCCTTGTAAATCATTCCAAAATGTTCCTTTCAATGAAGTGATCCTACAAATTGCAGTTGTTATACCAAGTCAAGAGTCTTAACCAATAGTCATATGCCTGTATCCTTCTCACTGCCCATCACCATTTTCGCTGTTCACTTTGCGTCTTGTATATGTTGGCGAAAAGGTTAAAGAGCACTGTGCCAATTAGAATTGGTCAGACAGCATATAAACCTACACACATTAACTGAGGGAGCAAACGTTTGCCTTTAAACATTAACTAGTTCCTTACAAGATGTACTAAAGATGAATATGGAATTTTGTGCATGGTAATGTTATTTGCATGCACCAGGATAACTACAACTGAAATAAATGGTTTTAATATTTATTAAATGCGTATCAAATAATCACTAATACTGCTATAAATGCCCTGTAAACAGCTTGCAGGAGTAACAGATGATTTAAATATTTAGAAAATGAAATTATTTTACTATCAAGGGTAACTAAATCTTGATGAAAGCATTTAAGCTATTTGATCAAAAAAGAAAGGCTTTTATTTATATAGTGCCATTCACGACGACCAGAAGTTCCAAAGTGATTTACAGCCAGTGAAATACTTTGGAAGTGTAGTCACTGTGGTAATATAGGAAACATGATGGTCAATTTACGTTGTGATGATGGCCAGATAATCTGTTTTTGTGATGTTAATTGAGGATAAATACTGCCCAGGACATTGTGCACTTTTTCAAAATCAGGCCATGGGAATTTTTATGCCCACCTGGCAGGTTCTCAATTTAACATCTCATCTGAAAGAAGGCTCATTTGTTTGTGCAGCACTTCCTCAGTACTGCACTGGAGAGTCAAGCTAGATTGGTTGTGCTCAAATCCTGGAGTGGGATTTGAACCTGCAACTTTCTGACTCGGACAGGAGTACTACCAACTGAGCCACAGCTGACACTTGAAGAGAACATTCTCATTAGTATCGTGAATTGGTGGCGCTTGCATTTATTTTCCAGGTTACTATTGCACTACCCAGCCATGTATTCATTTAATACAGACCTGTTTTTTGAAAATTGCATGAAATTGGAAAAATATCAATTGCTTTTTCTCTATGCAAAAAACAGGAACATGGGATAGAGATTTGTAACACAAGCTAGCAAAGGATTTCCAAGGTTTTCTTGTAGGGGGACGGGGGGTGGTTCCTAAAGTAATTTTTTTCCCTAGCATGAAGTCTTTCCCACATAATTTGGATAGGTTAACCTTTCTTGGATCTGCTGCAGATGCAGATACTACACCCTTCTCCTTCCGGCTGCCAAAGAAGGATAATCGGTCTCTCCCTTTATTGCACAGTAAAGT
Organism: Cetorhinus maximus; assembly: GCF_964194155.1. Classification (NCBI taxonomy): domain Eukaryota; kingdom Metazoa; phylum Chordata; class Chondrichthyes; order Lamniformes; family Cetorhinidae; genus Cetorhinus; species Cetorhinus maximus. The sequence continues at coordinate 113,684,864 of NC_135879.1, read as the reverse complement.
CCAATCGTTCACAGAGGTTACTTTCCTGTGAAACCTTGAAAACAGTGAAATCGCTAATGAGGAACATGTTTTTCAATGGGACTCAATTAGATAGGTTCCATCAGTGTGCGGGCAGCATTGGTATGAATAATTACTCTACAGCAAATTGTGGTACAGTACCTGTATACAACAGACGGGGGAGCCTCTGAGCAATACATCGGTGAAGATTTCAAAACTGAACAGAGTCGTGAATGCAGCTCTGGACCAAGAGATTCAGACATTTCTGGGTTAATCACTTCGTTCGGGCTGCACTTCAGCTGCAACCATTCCAGTCTCTACTCTGTCATGGCTGCTGTCTCCCTGGAGAAAGAGGAAAGAGGGAGAAGAAAGCGCTGATAAGCGAACATTGCTCACGCAATGGGCGATGCAGTGTACAAAGTACAAAGCATGGGAAGTTGTGAAAGGCAGGACTTTACTGTATTCTAAAGTAGATGCATTCAATGTGCAAAAGGTAGCAAAATATCAAAGTGCAATAAGATCTAGTAAACAAATTGTATTGTGTAACCTTTGTCTACTATTGACTGTTCCACAAGAGAGATTTAAGAAATGAACCAAAAACCAAGGACACACCAAAGTTAACATAAGCAAAATAACATCAATGAAGAAAGTAATGGCACTAAAGAGTGGCAAATCCTTACAACTAGATGGTTGCCATTCCAGGGTTTTAAAGGAAGTGGGTGAGAACATTATAATTGCGATATCTGCAAACTTCCACAGTTCTCTCAATTCAGAACTACCCCTTTTATATTGTAAAATTGTGTGTCACGTTGCTATTTAAGAAAGGTGGCAGAGGGAAACCAGAGAATTATGGACCATTTAGCCTAACATCTGTTGTCAGAAAATTGCTGGAGTCTATAGTTAAGGATAGGATAACAGAACACCTTGAAATTTCTTAGCTGATCAGAGTTTTGTAAAGCATAGGTCATGCCTAATGAACCTGGTTGCTTTTTTTGAAGAGATGATAGTAGTGGAGAGGAGAATGACTATGGATGCTATTTATATGAACTTGCAGAAGGCATTTGACAAAGTCACTTATAAGAGACTGTTAGCCAAAGTTTAAGCTCATGGAGCTGAGGGAAAATTATTGAGCTGGTTAGGAAGCTGGCCAAGTTGCAGAAGTAAGGATAATGGGGGCAGGTAATCTAACTGGCAGATTGTGATAGTAGGTTTCCCACAAGGATCTGTGTTGGGGCCTCAACTATTCACTGCATTTATTAATGACATAAATGACAATAGAGAGCTACATATTTAAGTTTGCTGATGTCACAAAGATAATTGGCATTGGAAGCAGTGAAGTTGGAAGCATAAAATTATAGAGAGATATTAATATATTCAGTGAATGGGCAAAACTGCGACAAATTGATTTCAATGAAAGAAATTGAGAGATTGTCTAGTTTGGATAGAACAGGGTACTTTCTGAATGGTGAAACACTAGAAACAATAGAGGTCCAAAGAGACTTGGGGATTCATGTACACAGATCATTAAAATGGCATGTTCAGAAAATAGTCAAAAAGGCTATTGGAATGCTGACCTGTATTTCTGAAGGATTAGAATATAAATGGGTAGAAGTCATGCTTCAGCTTTACAAAGCCCTGGTTAAACTACAAGTGGAGTACTGTGAGCAATTCTGGGCACGTCTTAGGGAGGATATATTGGCCGTGGAGGGCAGCATGGATTTACCAAAATGATACCATGACTCTTGAGTTAAATTACCATTACACCAACATTTCTTTTCCAGGGATTTGGAATGTTAAGGGATAAGTTTACCAAGGTTTTCAAGATATCAAAGGATACATAGAGAAATTATTTCCACTGGTTGAAGAGACTAGAAATAGGGAGCATAGTTGAAAATTTGGAGACTGATCTTTCAGGAGTGAAATTAGGAAACACATCGACACACAAAGGGTGATAGAAGTTTGGAACTCTATTTCACAAATGGTAATTGATGCTAGATCCATTGTTAATTTTAAATCTGAGATTGTTATTTTTTGTTTAACTAAAGGTGCTAAGGGTTATGGGGAAAGGGAGGGTAAGTGAACTTAGGCCATAGATCAGCTGTGATCTTGTTGAATGGCAGGACAGGCTCAAGGGGGTAAATAACCTACTCTTGATCCCGTGCTCCTAAAGAGGAAATAATACATTTCCAAAATTATTTCCATATGGGAATATGATTGAAGGACTCTATTTTGAAAGTATACAACATTGATATATGGTGGTCAGTAATTCAGTAATGGGGGTTACTATTGACCGGAAACTGAACTGGACTAGCCATCTAAATACTGTGGCTACAAGATCAGGTCAGAGACTAGGAATCTTGCGATGAGCAACTCATCTCCTGACTCCCCAAAGCCTGTCCATCATCTACAAGGCACAAGTCAGCAGTGTGATTAAATACTCCCCACTTGCCTGGATGAGTGCAGCTCCCACAATAAGCAAGAAGCTTCACACCATCCAGGACAAAGCAGCCCACTTGATTGGCACCACATCCACAAACATTCACACTCTCCACCACCGAAGCACAGTAGCAGCAGCGTGTACCATCTGCAAGATGCACTGCAGAAATTCAACAAGGCTCCTTAGACAGCATCTGCCAAACCCACGACCACTACCATCTAGAACGACAAGGGTAGCAGATAGATGGGAACACCGCTGCCTGGAAGTTCCCCTCCAAGTCACTCATCATCCTGACGTGGAAATATATTGCCGTTCCTTCACTGTCACTGGGTCAAAATCCTGGAACTCCCTTCCTAACAGCACTGTGGGTGTACCTACACCATATGGACTACAGCGGTTCAAGAAGGCAGCTCACTGTCACCTTCTCAAGGGCAACTAGGAATGGGCAACAAATGCTGGCCTAGCCATAGAAACCCACATCTTGTGAATGAATTTTTAAAAACCCTTAAAGGTAGACCACAACACCAAACTCTACGTAAAAAGTTACAAATATTAGTAAGGTGCAATGTACTGCATCTGTAACATAGACTGCTGTTGAGATGTACTGGAGGATTCAGTGTACTTAAATATTTTCTACATGTTAATTCTTTAATGCTTTGTAGTGGCTTCAACCATTTGAGGTCCTATTCTCCCTCCATAAATTTCTCCTCCTTTAAGAGGCTCCTTATAATTTACTTCTTTGATCAGGTTTTTGATCACCTGTCCCAATGTCTCCTAATATGGCTCACTGTCAAACTTTTCCTGTTAGTACCCCTGTGTAGCACCTTGGGCCTTGTATTGTGTTAAAGGTGTAATAAAACTAAGTTGTTTCAATCAATTTAGTGTAACTTCAAGTGTGTGCTTTATTGAAGCCCTTATTTAATTTTCCAATGGGTACCAGAATTGTAGCTAATACACAATTGCTTGCCTGATGTTGGAGAATTTATCAAATCAAATCTTTGTAGTTTTGTGTGTAACTAAAGGTGCATGTTATGAAACTTGCCCCTCTAATGTTTGTGAAACGTTCCATGCATGCATGTATTTCTCTTAACCTAGATATAGCAAAGGTGCTTCGATGGGAGAAGCTAGAATCATGTTTGTTTAACCTTGTTGCAAAATATTCATCGACATGACACTCGCCCTTTTTTTGCTCAAATATATTCAGTGATGTATTTTGTAGTCAGGTGAATTTTGTGGTAAAGTGATTTGTATTCATTCATGGGATATGGGTGTCACTGGCTAGACTAGTGTTTATTGCCCATCCCTAATTGCCTTCAAGATGGTGGTGGTGAGCTGCCCATAAATGTCCATTTATGGATTTTTTTCAGCTTTGTCTCATGCCATGAAGAATTGTTTTGAGACTGCCGACTGTCCTTTTGCAAACTATTGGGTATGCACAGGGGAAAGAAGAGCTATCCTCTCAATATTTGGACCTGTGCATGAACTGACTCCATTAGTCATATTGTAATTTCCCAACTGGGGTGGGTGATCCAATGGGGATGGAAATGCTGTCAGGAGCTCACTACAATTATGATAATTAGTCTGACCCCAGAACATGTACCAGAGTCAGAGTGGCATGAAACTGGCAGGTGCAAAGCAGGCAGGATTAGAACATTCAGGTCTATGTTTAATTGTGTTGTGAGTGTTTCCCCAGCTATGTTGGTAGTGTTAACAAAATTAACATTTAGACAACAGGGAATAATTGTTATGCACAGCAACAACATAGATGTTTTAATGAAAATTTTCTCCAGTTGGTATTTAAAGAGAAATTGTAAACACATTTCACAAGAATTCACTTTCTATATCACAAAAAAATCAAATAGAAAAAAAATCTTTGATAATGTATTTATGGTATTGCTGCAGTTAACAGCATGAGCAGTTTTTCCAATGTTGCCATATCCTTATGGGTGTAATCTACAACATTAGACAGATAATTTATAATGGAGGTGAAAAATTTACATGCATCATATCATTTAAACCTCACTTCATATAAACTTAGTGTATATACAAAAATTCTGAAATAGTATAAATGTGAAATGAATGTTGTACTAACAGATTTGCAGGCATCCATAATTTCTAATTTGGATTGCATGTAGGAACATTGGTGCAGTGAGGATGTTTTTTATTCTTCACTTCTATTACATGCTTGTACTGTGTGTGTGTGTGTGTGTGCAAATTGGTCTACCATTGCTTTTCTATGGCTTGGTCTATAATAGCACCAAATATGTTCTATTAATATGTCTCAAACTGATGCATACTTTCACTGGTTAACATACATGTCAGAAAAAAAGAGTAAATAAGAAAAAGGTATTGATGCTTAAAGATTGCATGAACTACCAGAATCCTTATTGACTAGCATCTTTAGCTATGCATTTGTGTGGAAAGAAGGCTAATAGTGTGAGCAGTATGCTTGTTAAAGTGTTGAATGTACTATATGCAGCTGTATCTGACATCATGACCCATTGCTGCATCAGTGAAGCGAGGTGACAATGATTTGTCTTCCCAGCAACAAAAAGTAGCTTCTGGATGAAGTTAATCTTTACTTCCTTGCACTATGCTATTCTAGATATTGGTGCCTTTCTTTATGAATAATAATGGATTGTGCCAGCAGTACACTTATTGAAACATTCAGTCACCATGGAGACAGTTGTGCTTAAATATCTGAATTATGTTGCAGGTCAGAAAACATTTGAGTTTTTGTGACAGACAGCAATATTTCACTGTCTTCACTTCAACTGAAGTTTCAAAATAAAGCAAATGAAGCAGAGTGTTATTAGACCCATTTTGTATGTTCTCCTGATTTCAATCAAGTGGTACTTGATGCAGCTTTCAATTTCTACACCCCTAAATTTGGAATACTTTTATGAAGTAAGATGCATGATCTATTTTACCTGCCATATCACTAAATAAAATTAAACTTTTATATGTTAAATTTTCTCTGCAATAGTGACTGGCTCATTATTTTTACATCATTTAGTATCTAAACAAATGACAGGTATTTGACTTCGATAAACGTTGAAAATTAGAAATAAGGGAATGTATAGAACCAGTGCCGCAAAATTCTTGGGCTAGAAAGAGTGGAAAGCCTCAAGGACCGTAAGGACCTGGAATTTGAGATGTAACCTGGTTAGGCCAGGTTTCGTCCAATTTGCTGTGGTGTTTTAACTAACTTATTAGAGTTCTTTGAGGAAGTAACAAGCAAGGTGGATAAAGGGGAACCTGTAGATGTGGGGTATATGGATTTCTAAAAGGCTTTTGATAAGATGCCACACAAAATAAGAGCTTATGGTGTAGGGGTAACATATTAACATTGATAAAGGACTGGTTAGCTCACAGGAAGCAGAGTGTAGGCATAAATCGATCTTTTTCAGGTTGGCAAGCTGTAGGAGTGTGACAGGGCTTGGTGCTGGGGCCCCAACTATTTACAATCTATACTAATAGTTTGGATGGAGCAGTCAAATGCATGGTAGCTAAGTTTGCCAATGACACCAAGATAGTTACAAAATTAAGTTGCCAAGGAGGTAAAGAGTCTACAAAGGGATATAGATAGGTTTAGTTAGCGGGCAAAAAATTGACAGGTGGCATATAATGCAGGTACAGAGGGGTCTGGTTGTCCTGGTACTTGAATCACAAAAAGTTAGTATGCAGGTACAGCAAGTAATTTGGAAGGCAAATGGAATGTTGGTGTTTACTGCAATGGGAATGGAATGTAAAAGTAGGGAAGTTCTACTGCAGCTGTACAGGGCCTTGGTGAGACCACATTGGGAGTACTGTGTGCAGTTTTATCTCCTTGTTTGAAAAATGATATCATTGCATGAGAAGCAGTTCAGAAAAGGTTCACTCATTCCTAGGATGAAAGACTTACCGTGGGCCTTTACACATTGGCATTTAGATGAATGAGAAATGATCTTATTGAAACATGTAAGATCCTGAGGAGACTTGATAGAATAGGTACCAGGAAGATGTTTCCCTTTAAGAGCACACGAGAACAAGGGGACACAGTTTAAAAATAAGGTCTTCCTTTTAAGGAGGAGATGAAGAGAACATTTTTCTCTGAGGGTTATTAGTCTGTGCAATTCTCTCCCTCCGAAAATAGTGGAGGCTGGGTCATTGAATTCATTCAAAGCGGAGTTGGGTAGATTTTTTGACAGACAAGGGGGTTCAATGGTTATGGGGGGCAGACAAGAAAGTGGAGTTGAGACCATAATCCAATCAGTCTTGATCTTCTTGAACAGGGGAGCAGGCCGGAAATGCCGTATGGCTCCTAGGTCCTATGTTTCTATCGGCAGCATTTTCCTGTCGGTGAGCCGGGGGGGGGGGGCGCGGCCCGCTCGCCGACACGTTAAATGACGGCGGTGACATCAGGCGGGCGTCCCGACGTCATTTAGGTTTTCAGTTCGGCAGGCGCACTGCCAAACTGTCAAAGGCTTATTAAGGCTATTTAAAACCTAATTAACTGAATTTAATGAGCTGCCTGTCCAACCTTAAGGTTGGATGGGCAGGCAAAGAGCCCAAGCGGCTTTCGCATTTTTCATGAAACCTCATCCATGGGTGGGTGATGTTTCATGAAGTGTTTTAAAATCTAATAAAAATTTATACATTTATTCTTTGACATATCCCAACTCATGTGAGTGTCACATGAGGGACATGTTTTAAAAGTTTAAAAATCCTTTATTTAAAAGTTTAAAACTGCAACAAATTGCCTCAGGGAGATCTTTGTGCTCTTTCGTGTACATGCATGAAAGAGCGCAGGGAACCAGAATCCCTCCCGCCCACACAGGGAGCACTGAGCGCCTTAATTGGCCCGCCCACGTAAAATGGTGGCATGGTTCCGTTCGGGGATGCCAATCGGGTTCGTGCCCGCCCCCGCGCAATTCGCCCAACAGGGGGAAATTTCTGGCCTATATTTAATCGCTGGAGGGACATTGGTGAATCTTCCAACCATCCCATTATACCAAGGGGCAAGTCTGAGAGTGTTCACAAAAGGCAAAATATTTACCGTAAGGGACCAATTACCTAATTCTGAAGGGCAATAGATTGAAAACTTTTTCCTAATTTTATTCTTCCCTTCAGCTGAGAGGGGTCTTGTTCACTTCAATTGGAGTGACTGTGGGCTTCTTTGCTTTCCGACAGGCATATTGGACAATTCAATTTACCTGCACTGATTTTACAAAGGACCCTGTTCCTGTAATTTGGATATTGGGCCAGAATGCACTGGTGCAGCAGACCCTGAGGTTTTTTAGAGCCCTATAAGCTTTATTCGGACATTATTGTGTTCCCAATTGTATCTGAATAAAACATTTAAATAAAATATTTTGAGTGAAACATTTTGCATTTCATAGGAGTTGAATCAGAAGAGGTATTACATATTTAACCTTCAGCAGTGGTTGCTGATTTGCTAGTTAGGCTTCCACAGAATTATGAGGTTGAATAGTTTTGGGAACTGAGGTTTGAGTAAGCAGAGAGAATGCTACCAATGATTGATTGTTAATGACTGAATTTTCAAATGGCTCAAGTGTACCTTTACTCAATTTGGGATGACACCTGAAGGTTGCAGCCTGCTGATCAGAACAGAGCAGAGGCTGAATTAGTGTAGGGATTGAACTACTAGCAATCTGTTCATTCTTTCTGGTTAGCACTTCCTCCATTGTAGGAATGGCATTTTTTTTAAAACTGTATATACATGATCTATTTCAGTGGGTTTAGCACTATTATATTTGGTTTTTATTCTTTTTATTTTCTTGTGTGTGAGGTCATATCCTTCTCAGAGCTCTGAAAAAATCTGGCATGCTGGGATGAAAGCACACAAGAAATTAATTCCAGTCATTCATTGATATTTAGTTACTGGATTCAAAGTGCTTTTATGCCACTGAATTAGTCTGTCAGTATCCCCTTTGGTAAATTCTGCATTTTAATGCTCTGAACACTATTTGAATTTTGTCCTATTATTGATTGCAATGATTCATATTAATTTCTCAAGGGGCAATTTTGACTTGAGCAGAAATCACAGATTTGGGGCAAATGTAAATAGCGAATTGTACTGTTCCTGAATCTTCACTCCCAGTCTCCATTTACATAACCTGACACTGACTCCTAGCCAAAGCCGGTGGGAATGACATCACTGCCAGTGACTGGGAGTCAAATTTGAAGGTTGGAGGGTGACGGGTGTGGGGAGGACTGTTGAATCCGGCTGTGTTGGGGACCCACAGAAATGGTCCTTGCTAGTTGTCAGCAAGATCACGACCAGAGTATGAAATAGGTCTGGGACAGTGGACCTATACCATAGATCACAGTGTATAAGTTGACATGCTGAAGCCTCCAAAAATCCTTCGAAAAATGGGAGTCAAATTATATGCTGAGTATAAAAATGTGACCAGCCAATGTGGGTGGTCGCTATTTTGAAATGTGAAAAAAAACTTGAGTAATTCATATTAAATTAATGTGACATAGTTTATTGAATGAATTAATTGTACAAATATACATTAATCACAATCAAAGTGTTTTAAAACCATTAAATGCATTGAACTCTTTTCATCGGATGCTGAAGACATCAAAATTATTGAGTTGCTTTGGCTATGGGATCATCCTAAGTATCCCATTCTGTGTCAGATTTGGCACTTTTGGTTTTAGAATCATCCCTCCATAATGAATCATCTTTTTCTCCATGCATTGAATTGGATAATCTGCATTTTTTGAACGATCTGCTGACACTTTAATAGCATCCGACGATTTGATAATGAAATCTCTTAAAGCATCAAGTAGGGCTGGATGCATATTTCCATTCTTTGTGAAGGTTTTGCTCCATCAACCATCCACATATTTCATTTGGTGTAAACACAATCCTTGAATGGCTTGTTGAGGTGTGCACCCAAAGATTTAACTACAGATGTTGGACCTCCTGGTATAACTGCACTGTGGGCATTTTAGCTTTGCAATCAACTCTTTATCTCATTGGTTATATGGGATCTGAGCATGTTCCACATTAATGAGCTGCATTCTTTACATAGTTTCTCTGGAAGCCTGTTCACACATTATCAGGGAGACTCTGTGGAGGGGTGAAAATGGCGGTTGAGACCCAATTCCAGGATTCCCGACCCCATTCCTGGGGTTTCTGATCTTCAGTAGAGCCTTTTAACCATGTGGGTTGGTTTCAGTCATGAGCTCACACCCTGCACTCCCAACCTGGCCAGCTCCATTGCAGGATTAGGCATGTCCTAGTCTTCAGTAATTTTCATGGAATTGGCCAGCTTTTCAAAGAGTCATGGTTCACAACACCTCCGAACCATAGTCTGCATGAGAGAGCCTTTTGAAAGGCAAGTTCTAAAGATCCTCCTTGTCTCTCCCTATGCTGTGATATGCTCCCCCCAACCCATCCCTTATGGCCCCTCATGCCTCCTATGCCAAGCTATGGGCATGGAAGTGCCATTCACCGTAGACACTATATAGAACCAATCAATCCTAAAGTGACAATAGGATGTGCTTTAAAAAAGTTTAAAAACAGCCATTCATTGATAACTTTCCACTTTAAAAAAAACTTATTTTCTTTCTTTATTTATTTTTTATACAGGCCAATAGAAGTATTAATCATCCAGACCCCTTAAAGTGTTGTTACAACTCTTGGCCACACCCCAGGTTGTGGGGGAGAACAGTTTAGGGACCAATAAGGTTTTGATTAAAGTAGACAAAATTTGAGTTTTTAAAAACACCTGCTAATGGAAGCAAGCCACAAGATTCCATGTGATTTGAACAAACAAAAATAAACTTTACCATACAAGGTCAGAACGATAAAACAATTTACGCTATTGGTCTTATACTCTAGCATTCAGGATAAGTATAAGGTACATGTGAACTGACAGACAAACTGTGGCTGGACACACCACACTACACAATAAATGACAGAGGCAACAAAAACAGGTTCTGTGGATCTCTCAACAGCCCACCCAGATATTAGTCACACTGAGACAACCAATCTCACTGAAACTGTCTTTTTCTCAAGGGTTTCCAATCTCCACATTTGAAGACCTCACCTTGGAATTTTCTCCAACAGTCGCTTCCACTCAGATGGCTTCAATGACTACCCACCTTTCAGGGTTTCAATTGCCTTCCAATATTGTTTCCCTGTATTCCCAAATACACAAGCATCAACTTACAGGTACAATTTCAGATCTTCGGCCGTGCAAAGCAGAACACAACTGCCCCAGAGGGGTACCTTTGCCCCAAAGCCCCGTAGCACAAAATCACCAACCTTCTGCCTCCTTGGATCTTCAGGGCTTCTCTCAAGTCCACTTTACTTAAAGCCTGCTATCTGCATACCTTCCTTTAACTTAGAGCTTGTTCCTCAGCTCTTTTCTTTTAAATAACTGGGACCTGTCTTTGTCCCTCATCTGGGACACTGGTTGGCAAATTGACTATTCACTGACCCTTTACCCGAACTGGTGACCTATCAAAACACTGAGCGTCCCACCCTTGTTACTAGGCAGGACCAAATGTAACAAGCAGTGGAACATCCTGTACCTTAAATATTACAATCTCCACAGCTTACGTAGTGCACAGAGACACAGAATGAATGGATTTCATAATATCAATAGCAGAAACTGCAAGCAATCAAAACTTCTTTATCTTGTGAAAATGAATATTGTGCAGTTGGCATGAAAGATCAGAGCCACAGCTGTCCATCAAGCAATGTTTCCCCTAAGGTTCAGCTACTTCAGTACTCTAATGGATTTCTGGGCACTCAGCCAAGCCATTCTTGGCTGAGAGCCCAGACATCCACTAGACTGTTGAAACAGCTGAACTAGGGAGAAAACTTCTTAGAACTGCTTTCTCCCAAAGAGCAACCAACTCCGCAGTCTACATCTTAAGTCGGAAGCAACAAGACCATCAAATTCAGCCTGGCTCCAGTTGAATCACCAGACTACAGACTATATAACTCTTACCTTTTTTAGGGGCTCTAAATACACCAACTTATTCTTCCTCACTCTGTAATCTCACTCTGTAATCTGTATTTGTGTGTGAAATTCAAGTATGCGTGCAAAAGTCAGTGCATGTTTTATTACTTCACTTGGATCGGTTTAAGTATGATAAATCTTACCTCTTTGCCATGCTCAAGGAAACCTGTTCTATTGGTTCTTTTATGATCACAGCACATAAACCATTAAGCACTCACTAAATTGGCAAATATATCCTTTTCACAGAAAAATCCTGTTGTGGCCAAATGAGAAGAGGATAAAAGGGGAGCCATTCGACCAGTTCTCTCTTCATAACAGAAAACTTGCCGCTGTCTGATGATGAACCACTGGAAAATGGTAATTTTGACAGAGGTCTCTTGGTAGTCACAACACTATTTTGTTCCATAAAGTGGCGACTAGCTGTTGGCCTGAAATCTTTACTGGACTGAGGGTTTTATTTGATCCACCTAAGTGTGTATATACACGTTGCATTTCTGGTGATGATGTAATCATTCTGACGCTTTTAGAGGACCTATTCCGATACATGATTCTCAAGATCAGGCCAGTGGCTGGTCCATGTTCTCTTGGCATGTTTTGACTTTGGCACCTTCTTCAGGGTAGATTCTCTCTTCTTCCATTCTCCCACCAGTTTTTTATTCACATCAAATTCCCTCACTTTGGCACAGTTATTTGACAAGTTAACAAATGTTATGACTTTATCTTGAAACCAGCTTCGTACTTCATTCTTTTTGCTGGAGGACCTGTTTGTTTGTCACTTACCATGCCACGTGCAGTTTGCTCTGTGTCTTAAACTCCAGAGTAACTTCTACATTACCTGCTTGATCCCATGTGCTGACTTACAGTAAACGATAGGTAAAACATGGGTTTCTAAGGTGAAAAGGTGAGGCCTACTATTAATGTGTGTAGGATTTTACAACTGAAAAGGCAGGTAGACTTGTGCACTGAGTATATGCAAAAGCATGATTTTTGACACTGAAAATATCGGGTTGTCTTATAGGGCACGATCTATGGTTTATCCTTTGGTGTTGGGGGTGGGGTGTGGGGGGAGGGGGGTTGCTGGTGTCTAGGAGGAAGAATAATCACTAGTTATAGTTATATGTTGTTTTTAACATATTAAAACACCCCAAGATGCTTCACAATAGCATTATCATAGGGAAATATTAGGGTAACTGACCAAAAACTTGGTCAACTAGATTTTAAGGAGCACTTTAAGCAGAAGAGGCGGAAAGGTTCAGGGAGAGAATTCCAGAGTTTAGGGCCTTGCCAACTAAAAGCATGGCTGCTTAGGGTGGAGTGATTAAAATGGGAATGCTCAAGAGGCCAGAATTGGTGAAGCTCAGAGATCATGAAGGGTTGTAGGGCTGGAGGAAATTACATATGTAGGGGAGGCCAAGGCCATGGAGGGACTTGAAAACAAGGGTGATAATTAAGGCATTTCTTAATCAGGAGCCAATGTAGTTCAGGGAGCACAGGGGTGATGGGTAAACAGAACTTGGTGTGAGTGAGGACAATGGGCAGCAGATTTTTCGATAACCTCAAGTTTGAGAGTAGAAAGTGGGAGTTTTGCCAGGAGAGCAGGAGTGCATGTAGAAATCCACAAGGAACCTTTCAAATTGTACACTAATCTGCCTCCCTGGGCCTTCTGTGGCAAGTATCCATGCCTTTGGCAGATTTCCCCCACAGGTGGACCTTAAGTTGCTATTTTAATTTTGTGCAAGCCTGTAATTAAAGTACTGTTATAGTTGAGTTGAAATATATCTGGGGGAGGCAACGGCGCAGAGGTATTGTCACTGGACTAGGAATCGGGAGTCCCAGGGTAATGCTCTGGGCCCCTGGTTCGATCCCCACGAGGCAGATGGCAGAATTTTAATACAATAAAAAAGTCTGGAAATAAAAGTCTAATGATGACCATGAAACCATTGTTGACTGTCGTAAAAACCCACCTGGTTCACTAATGCCCTTTAGGGAAGAAGCACTGCCATGTTTACCTAGTCTGGCCTACACGTGACTCCAGACCCTGGTTGACTCTTAAATGCCCTGTGAAATGGCCTAGCAAGCCACTCAGTTGTAACAAACTGCTACAAAGTCACAAAAAAAGGAATGAAACCAGACAGACCACCCGGCACCGACCTAGGCACCGGAAACGACAACTGCAATCAACCCTGCACAGTTCTCCTTACTAACATCTGGAGGCTAGTGCCAAAATTGGGAGAGTTGTCTCACAGACTAGTAAAGCAACACCCTGACAATCATCCTCACGGAATCATACCTTACAGATAGTGTCCCAGGCACCACCATCACTATCCCTGGGTATGCCCTGTCCCACCGGCAGGACAGACCCAGCAGTGGTGTTGGCACAGTGGTATACAGTCAGGAGGGAGTTGCCCTGGGAGTCCTCAACATGGATTTTGGACCCTATGGAGTCTCATGGCATCAGGTCACATGGGCAAGGAAACCTCTTGATTACCATGTACTGCCCTCCCTCAGCTGATGAATCAGTGCTCCATGTTGAATAACACTTGGAGGAAACACTGAGGGTGGCAAGGGTGCAGAATGTACTGTGGGTGAGTGGCTTTAACGTCCACCACCAAGAGTGGCCCAGTAGCACCACTACTGACTGAGCTGGCCGAGTCCTAAATGACATAGCTGCTAGACTGGGTCTGCGGCAGGTGTTGAGGGAGCCAACAAGAAGGAAAACCATACTTGACCTTATCCTCACCAACCTGCCTGCCGCGGAAGCATCTGTCTATGACAGTATTGGTAGAAGTGACCACCGCACAGTCATTGTGGAGTCGAAGTCATGGCTTCATATTGACGATACCCTCCATCGTGTTGTGTGGCACTACCACCATGCTAAATGGGATAGGTTTTTAACAGATCTAGCAACTCAAGACTGGGCATGCATGAAGCACTGTGGGCCATCAGCAGCAGCAGAATTGTACTCTCTACCACAATCTGTAACCTCAGGGCCTGGCATAGTCCCCACTCCACCATTACCATCAAGCTAGGGGATCAACCCTGGTTCAAAGAAGAGTGCAGGAGGGCATGCCAGGAGAGCACCAGGCATACCGAAAAATGAGGTGTCAACCTGGTGAAACTATAACACAGGGCTACTTGCGTGCCAAACAGCATAAGCAGCAAGTGATAGACAGGACTAAGCAATCCCACAACCAATGGATCAGACCTAAGCTCTGCAGTCCTGCCACATCCAGTCATGAATGGTGGTGGACAATTAAACAACTCACTGGAAGAGGTGGCTCCACAAATATCCCCATCTTCAATGGTCGAGGAGCCCAGCACATCATTGCAAAAGATAGGGTTGAAGCATTTGCAACAATCTTCAGCCAGAAGTGCTGAGTGGATGATCCTTCTCAGCCTCCTCCGGAGGTCCCCAGCATCACAGATGCCAGTTTTCAGCCAATTCAATTCACTCCACGTGATATCAAGACACAGCTGAAATCACTGGATACTGCAAAGGCTATGGGCCCTGACAATATTCCAGCAATAGTACTAAAGACTTGTACTCCAGAACTTGCCACACCCCTGGCCAAGCTGTTCCAATACAGCTATAACAACGCCATCTACTTGGCTATGTGGAAAATTGTGTACACAGGGCATACCCGGGCAAAGCAGGATAAATCCAACCCAGCCAATTACTGCCCCATCAGTCTATTCTCGATCATCAGTAAAGTAATGGAAGGAATCATCAACAGTTCTACCAAGCGGTACTTGCTTAGCAACAACCTGCTTACTGATGCTCTGTTTGGGTTCCACCAGGCCACAGAGTTCCTGACCTCATTACAGCCTTGGTTCAAACATGCACAAAAGAGCTGAACTCCCGAGGTGATAGTGACTGCCCTTGACATCAAGGCAGCATTTGACGGAGTGTGGTATCAAGGAACCCTAGCAAAACTGGAGTCAATGAGAATCAGGGTGAAAACTCTTCTGGTTGGAGTCATAGCCAGCACAAAGAAAGATGGTTGTAGCTGTTGGAGGTCAATCATCTCAGTTCAAGGGCATCACTGCAGGAATTCCTCAGGGTAGTGTCCTAGGCCTAACCGTCTTCAGCTGCTTTGTCAATGACCTTTCTTCCATCATAAAGTCAGAAGTGGGGATGTTCGCTGATGATTGCACGATGTTCAGTCCATTCACGACTCCTCAGATATTGAAGCAGTCCATGTTCAAATACAGCAAGACCTGGACAAATATCCAACTTTGTGCTGACAAGTGGCATGTAGCATTCATGCCACACAAATGCCAGGCAATGACCATCTCCATAAAGAAAGAATCTAACCATCACCCCTTAGCAATGACATTACCGCCACTGAATTCCCCACTATCAACATCCTGGGGATTACCATTGACCAGAAACTGAACTGGACTAGCCATATAAATACTGCAGGCTACAAGAGCAGGTCAGAGGCTAGGAATCCTGTGGCAAGTAACTCACCTCCTGCCTCTCAAAAGCCTGTCCACCATCTACAAGGCACAATTCAGGAGTGTGACGGAATACTCTCCACTTGCCTGGATGAGTGCAGCTGCGAAAACACTCAAGAAACTTGATACCATCCTGGAAAAAGCAGCCCGCTTGATTGACATCCCATCCACAAACATTCACAACCTCCACCACTGACGCACAGTGGCAGCAGTGTGTACCATCTACTAATGTACTGCAGCAACTCACCAAGGCTCCTTCAACAGCACATTCCAAACCCACAACTGCTATCACCTAGAAGGCCAAGAGCAGCAGAGATATGGGAACACCAACTGGAAGTTCCCCTGCAAGCCACTCACCATCCTGACTTGGAAATATAGTATTGTTCCTTCACTGACACTGATCAAATTCCTGGAACTCCCTCCCTAACAGCACTGTAGAGGACAATTAGGGATAGGCAATAAATGCTGGCCTAGCCAGTGATGCCCACATCTCATTAATGAATGAAGAAAACACCATCAAGCTTCTATTTTGCATATAGAGAGCAGTTTTTTTATAACTATATCACAGAGAATGGAAGCTTATGTAACATGCTATGTTCAAATTCTTCTCAGATCCTTGAGGCCCAACAAATGTGTTATCATCACACTTGTACCTTTTAATTGGTTGAAGTCAAATTAGTTTGTTTTGCGACATAAAAGTACAAAATTGATGAATGAACAAGCATTGAAAAATGAATAACGTACATAATTTGCTCTTACGCTATTGCCTGGACAACAGCAAAGTGTACTATTGTACATTGCCAATGGGAAGCAGACATCTGGGAACTGAATTTCCATTCCAGTTATACTGGAATCATTTGCTAGCAATATCACTTCCTTCACTGAAAGCAATTGCACTACAGATTAAAGGGTTAATGGTTAATTAGGCAATGATGTTGATGATGATGTAAAGCATGACATCTGAGTCAAATGACCAAGAGACTGAGAAAGTAAGACACAGAACAGTCTGTTCAGAGAATAATGTACCTCCCATGAGATCTTGGATGTAAATAATTTTGAGAAAAACTAAGTACTATCTCTAAATCACTCCTAGGGTAAGTGAACCTCTGAGCCAAAATACAACACATGTCAAGGGCAACAAACCAAACCATGCACCAGCAGTGCTATTAATGATCCTGGTAACTGCTTTCAGCATGCAGTTCACCTTTCTGTGAAATGTGTCAGGATTAATGCTGTAGGCAGAGGGAGAGCAGCAGTCTGCCTCTCCTAAACAGCCATTGGCATAGAAAAGAGGAAATTCGGAGCTCTGCTTTTTCATGAAGAACATAAACAAAATGTGCAACTAAGTGGAATGTTTAGAAAGTTAACCACTGATAAATTCAACGACAAATCAGTTGCATTAAGCACGTCTAGAAAAATGTAAGCTCATGAGAGCAATATTCCTTTATTTCCTATTAATGAAAAAGACTACATAATAAGCAGTGGACAAGAATGGTATGAGTGTGGAATAATTTTTTATAAAATATCCTGTGGCATTCCTTAGGGTATGTGGAATATTGTGCCCTCTCCTGTGGTGTTTGGTGGCAGAGGGCATTTAATCAGGTAGGAGGGTGGAAGATGGGGTGCCCACCCACCATCCTTCCTCCACCCCTGATTAAGTTCAATTGTTCAAATCCACTCAGCGACTGATCAAGAGACCCAGCATCAAGGGAGAAGGGAGGAGAGCGATGGGGGCAGACTCACTGAGAGCTGCATCCCTGCTCTTCCTGCCGACCCCCATCAGCCCCAGTGACCTTCACCCCGTGACACCCCCCCATCACTCAGCTGTGGCCTGGGATCCAGCAATGATCTTAGTGCCACCAGGGAGAACACCCACCCAAGGCCTGTCAGTGGGTGGGACTTGTGCAATGGGATCCTTGATCCCAGGGGAAGGCCTACCACTGGTCTGTCTTAAGTGCCCGAGTGGATGATGATGTGGCAGGCCTACCCTAAAAGAGGCGACACAAAGTTATTACCTGCTCTACTGCAGCTGGTGCCTGAAACCCCCGCCACCTTCATAAGATTTCATTCAGTGAACGAGTAGGCAAGGAAATAAAATTTGATGGGTGGATGCAGAGAGTGTGCAGATAATGTGGCTGAGAACTGCATTATAAGAGAAAAGCAAATAAAGAATATTGTAGTCTGGCTGCTGACACAGAAAAATATAGGAATGGTGTGCCAAAACCATGCTGAGACAGTGGCAAATAAAATGAGCAGAGCTGTAGAACATTAGTCATTAGCAGGAGGAGGAAATGGTGCAGTGCAGAAATGAAATGCAACAAAACCATGGAAGAGAAAGCAATGCAGCAGCACTGAAGATGGTGTAGCTGTTTGGGGGACTGGTAGGGGTAGAATCATGGGAGTGTAAGGAAGTTGAAGCCATTAGGGAAGAGAGAAGGTAGCAGGGCTGAGTCAATAGAAGCAGAGAAACTCTAAAGGAGAAGAAAGATGTGGAAATAATATGTGCGCTGGGTACATTGAATGGGGTTGGGGATATCGGGGCGGGCGGGGGGGGGGGGGGGGGGGGGGGGGTGGCGAAGGTGGAGGGAATAATGGCAAAGCGTTCCTTTTTAGATGGATGTGGGAGAATGAATTCAAAGACAATTCTAATAAATATATGTGCGACATTACAGAAATAGCATGATTAAATGAAAACGGAAAAGCAATATGAGAAAAAAAGTATAGGACTTAAAGGAAGCTTTGAATATTGTACCAGTTGATCTTGAATAGTATTACATGTGGAGAGTCGAGAACGAACACACTTTTCAAGCTAAGCACAGGGTGTGGATAACTGGACGTGGGCATGCAGATCCAATTCATTCCCCAGAAGTCAAACAGTCTATCATTCATGTATTTCCTTCCCTAGGAACCTATACGAAAAGATATATACATTTGTTATATTAGTAATATTACCAGTCTCAAAGGGCGCTGAGGGACAGCATAGACCAGGTACCCTCCCTGACATGCCCTGCTACTCCCATACCACTGCAGACAGCAGGCATCATTGGATTTTCAAGCTTGGGGTGTCCAAGAAGCATCACAGTAGTATGGGCACCTGCCATAGATGTTTAGATTGTGGAATCTCCCACTGACTTCATATATTATAGTGGGGTCAACACTGGAGGTACCCGGCAGAAGCAATCATGTTGTAGGTTCCAGGATCGTGGCCTTGCTCCAGGTAAAGCTTAGCTGATGAAAAACCAAGACACATAGACAGCAAAGAGATTTGCTACACTGTCACCCAAATGAGCAATAATCATGACAAGTTTTCCTAGATAATGTCTATTAAAATATGGGGATAGTAATTTATAATTGGAAAAAAAGTTGCACAGAAAACGTGACAGGAATTTATCTTGTACACAGGAAGTGGAGCAGAAATAAGTTCTCATATTAAGAGCATAGAACATAAGAACGTCAGAAATAGGAGCATGAGTAGACCATGAGGCTCCTTAAGCCTGCTCCACCATTCAACACAATCACGTTGATCATCCGCCTTAATGCCACTTTCCTGCCTGCTCACCATATCTCTTGATTCCAAGAGACCAGAAGTTCATCTCAACTTTAAATATATTCAACAATAGAGCATCCACAGCTCTCTGGGGTAGAGAATGCCGAAGATTCACAGCCCTTTGAGGAAATTTCTCCTCATCTCAGTCCTAAATAGTCTTCCCCTTATTCTGAGACTACTGTATCCTTGTGTTTCCACTGGCTGGTGTATCTAGAACCATTTCTCAGTCTTAACCCTTTAAAGTCGCTTCAGAATTTTGTATGTTTCAACAAGATCACCTCTTGTTCTTATAAAAGCTAGAGAATATAAGCTCAATACATTAAGCCTCTCATTGAGGTTTCTTATGATGCAGCTGTTGCAAGGACGGTTGCGAACTATGTATTATTCTACTGCAATGGAACTATGTCCCTTTAAGGACAACATGCAATTGCTAAGTAAACATAGGGACAATTCAGATTAATTGTTGCTTGGTCAGGGTATTTTTGCAGAGTGGGAAATGCTTCTGTGTTTCAGGCTGTAGTGCTTGTGTAACAAAATGTGCCATCTGGAGTGTGACATCTGGCATTTGGAGTGTGATGCTTGCAATGGCTGATCACTTTTAATCTAGTTAATTGTTATAGATGTGCACTTTCAATCTTTTATTAAGTTCTGAGGTGTCTTGTTAGAATATTACATTAGAAGTATATTTTGCACTACAACTTAAGGCAGCTGGGTTTTACAAGATGGCTCCTTATCACATACCAGGAAGAATGAAAATTTAGCAATATCGTGATGCGGACCAGTTTTGCAATAAAATGGTTCTCATGTATACTATAATATATTTAAAATGTTTATTTACTTGATGTTAATTAAGAGGGTCGGTAAGCCATTTCCCACAGAGCTCCGTGGATACTGATCAGCATATGCACTTCTCATTTTCCCACTTTGTGCCCCAAGTCTCTGTCAATTCACCCACAATCCAAATCACTCCATTGCACTTGTACAGATAACTGTTTAAAGTTTCTCCACAACCAACACCTGGCAAACTTAAAACCCAATTACAGCAGATGCTAAAAATCTGAAAGCAAAATAAAACATGCTGGAAATACTGATCTGGTAGAATCTGAGGAAAGAAACAGTTTATGGGCTGGATTTTAAGGCCATCTGCTGGGCATGATTTTGGCAGGAGGATGGGGGGCATGTAAAATACAAGGGGTGGAATTTTATGACCCCGTCGCAGCATGATATTGTGTCACATGGGGCAATTTAACTCTAGCTAGCTGATTTTTTTTTGTACAATAATGTCCTGTATTTATGTCACATTCCTTGTGTACAGGAATATATCTCAGGACACATACAATAAGAAAAAGGATATGGTGGATACCAAGTGTAGGTAAAGGGCAATGGAATGGAGAGGCTAGATGCGCAACCTGAAGAATAATTGAAAAGGTTTTGAGGATGCTTTTGAAAGCAGAGGTGGCAAGGGAGGGGGAACTGATTAGGGAATTCAAGAAAGCAGAAAAATAATGAATGGAGGGGAGGCAAATGATGGTCTGAAAGAGAGATGAGGGATGAGAAAAATTCAAGTGTTAGAGGAGCAGTTGTATGCTGGCACGTAATATGTGAGCTTTACATTAGCTTTGAGAGAGATTCCAGCAAGCTGGTAATAACTTTTCTCTCCTGTAGTTTCAATATATAGTGGTGCTTGATGAGATGGCACATTCTGCTTACCCTGCAGTCAATCATTACAAATTGAAGATGGTAAAATGTTGCAGGTACTCAACATGATTTCTACTGTGTGGAACACCACACTCAGAGAGGAAGATTTCATTGGACCTGTAGTTATATGGCACTCATGCAATTGATTTAAAATAATACCATGTTGTTATTAATTTTCAATTTACACTGCAATGATTTGCTTATTTGGGGGATATATTTTTCTTATTTTCCTAACTGTGATTAAAGTGTTGAGATCATTCTTTTCTACAGCAGGTTACATTAAGGAGGAGAGCCAGATCTCTGCATGATACGTCATAATCCACAAATGCTTTATCATGAATTGATAAAAAATAAATCATCTTTAGTGCTTGTTTGAAAAGATGATGTTATAGATTTCCAGTAGTAACAAGTGGATTACAGGGAAGTTAGTAGAAAATGGATCAGTGTGCCCATCACTCCAGATCAACTGTAGTGAAAAGTGTAATATATAAAAATAGCCCTCCAGGAATAAAATGTATTTCTTTTATCAGGTCGTATTATTGTTAAGTTTACTGAATACTTGGATGAAAAGTATCTTTCTGGAATATTACCACTAGTCGTTCTACTGAAATTCAGTGGAACTATTTCATTCAGTATTGTAAATCTAAATATCATCAGGTTCCAAACAGAAAAATGAAAGATAAATCAAAAGAAAAATCAGATGAAGATGAAAGGATCATTCCACCCTGCCCAGTATGAACGGAATGTGTGTTGGGTCGGAGAGGAGTTTGATTCAGGTTAAATTTGATTCTGGGGTTTTCTTCCCTCACAGTTCCTGCTTGTTGCCGCTGTAACTCAACAGTTTCTGGTTACAGATATTCACTCCAGGAAAGCCAGGCCCTAATTAAAAAGTCAAAATTGTGTTCCAATGACAACATTTTGACCTCCATTGCATTTTAACTCCACAGGGTTGAGGAGTTATGGTCAGGATCTCTGTACACCATGGAAATTTGCATGTGTTTTTTCAAACTGATGGCAAGGCTGGAAGTCAGCCTGATTGATGGACTTGGCTGTCATCAGGTGGGGAACATTTTAGAAAACACTAGTGTCCAGGAATAGGTAGCTTTAGTGGTTGAAAGTAGAGACCATGCTGGGAGGGAGGGATTAAGTACAATATGGCTTGAAGGGCCAGGGAATTTATGTGGTCAAGGTGTGGGTCAAAGATCTTGGGCAGTCAGGGAGATATTGGAGGGGTGGTTGGAGATTGGGGCAAAGGTTGCAGAGTCGAGTAAGGAAGATTAGAAACAGGGTGTTAGTGAACACAAGGCTGATCAATGAACCTTGGGTGGTGAGCTGTGATAAGGTTGCCAGTGATGGAATTGGGGCCATAGGTTGATCAAGGTGAGGGTTTACTGGATTTGCTTGGGACTGGAGGAAACACTCCTCCTCCTGGCCCACAAGCAGTGCTGTAAAGGCACTTACCTTATGGATTGAGTCCTCCTCACCTCACTTTGCTTGCCAGATTTCACAAAGCCTGGAAAACCTAGCCACAATAGGTAAAAGTTAGAAACCTTGTTAAAGTGAAGGCACACAGAATACTTAAAAGGTTTCAACAATTGACCTGCCTTCTAAGAGCAGATTGGTCCCCCAGACCCTGTCTCACCTCTCTTAAAATTTGAAGTGAATGGTTTGAGTCACTGTTGCACATTCTGAACTTTTTAACTTCCCACTTGACCCTAAACCTACTCATTTATTGGGGCTAATATAACCCCCACACACTCTACACGTCCCACTCAGACCAAGGCTGTCCTGAAGCTATATAAATAGGGTCTCAGCTGCAACTCATTGAATCACAGGGTCTTTTACTGTTGAGTCCAAGCAATGTATTAGTTTTTCCACAGCTAACAAATCTTCCACAACTGTCTAATTAAAAAGGCAAGCAGGACATCCAACTTTGATTGAAGAGGTGCATTCTTGCTTTAAGTGGAATCAGAGGACGTGACAGAAACTGGGCAGGCTGCCAGATTCTGCAACAAAGCAGGAGGACAGATTGTCCTTCAAATGTTAATAAAGCCCAGTAGTTAAAATTGCATGCTGACAGCAGCATGGAGGAATGCCAGAGTTAAAATCGGGGCTTAAATCTCTCAAATGATTTGCAAAGATAAGGTAAAATACAGGTGGAATATCTAAAGATGTCTCACTTAGTGACCGATAGATGAAATGTGCATCCATTTTTTCTCACAGGTGCAGGGAACTTAGATGAAAAAAACCAGTTTAAACAATGCCCAGCACCCCCCCCCCCCCCCCCACCAACCAAAATCCACTTGTATTTTTTACATGTTTAAGATTTAACAAGGTTCACCTGCACTCTCCATTTTCCCAGGCTGTCACTTTTATGTAATTTGAAATGTGCTCATGCTTTTGAAGCCTCCCCTACTATCATCTTCAACTTGCATGTAAAGTGTTGTTTTTCTCCCCCCAGGTACTAGGTGACTTGTTATCATGAAAGTCATAAGATTTATAAAAAATAGGAGCAGAAGTTGGCCATTTGGCCCCTCAAACGTGTATTGCCATTCAATAAGATCATGGCTGATTTGATTGTGGCCATAACTCCACTTTATTGCCTGTCTCCCATAACCCTTGAGTCCTTTGTCGATCAAAAATCTATCCAATTCAGTCTTGAATATATTCAATGAGCCAACTTCCAGTGCTCTCTAGGGAAGAGAATTCCAAAGACTAATGACCCCCTGAAAGAAAAAAAGTCCTGCTCATCTCCATTTTAAATGGAAGACCCATCATTTTCAAACTGTGCTGTTTAGTTCTAGACTCCCTCCAGAGGGAAAACCGCTTCCCAGCATCTACACATTCAAGCCCCCTCAGCATTTTATGTTTCAATAAGATCACCTCTCATTCTTCTAAACTCCAACAAATTTAACTTAACCCGCTCAACCTTTCCTCATAAGATGACCTCTTCATCCCAGGAGTCAACCAAGTGAACCTTCTCTGAACTTCTTCCACTGCAATTATATCCCTCCTTAAGTAAGGAGGTCAAAACTGTACATAGTATTCCAGATATGGTCTAAAGCTCTGTACAGCTGTAGCAATGCTTCCCTACTTTTATGTTCCATTTCCTTTGTAATACAGGCCATCATTTCATTTTAAAAATGTTTATTCATTCATGGGATGTGGGCATCGCTGGCTAGGCCAGCATTTGTTGCCCATCCCTAATTGCCCTTGAGAAGATGGTGGTGAGCTGCCTTCTTGAACTGCTGCAGTCCATTTAGTGTAGGTACACCAACAGTGCTGTTAGGGAGTTCCAAGATTTTGACCCAGTGACGGTGAAGGAATGGCGATATAGTTCCAAGTCAGGGTGGTGAGTGCCTTGGAGGGGAACTTCCAGGTAGTGGTTTTGTATATATCTGCTGCCCTTGTCCTTCTAGGTGGTAGTGGTCATGGATTTGAAAGGTGGCTTGTTGAGTTCCTGCAGTGCTCCTTGTAGATGATACACATTGCTGCTACTGTGCATTAGTGGTGGAGGGTGTGAATGTTTGTAGATGGGGTGTCAGTCAAGTAGGCCAGTCAATTTGCCTTCCCAATCACTTCCTTACCTGCATGCTAGCATTTTGTGATTCATGTACCAATGCACCCAGATCCCTCTATACCACAGATTTCTGCCGTCTCTCTCCATTTAAATAATATTCTGATTTTCTATTCTTCCTGCCAAAGCAGACAAGCTCATGTTTTCTCATATTATATTTCATCTGCCAAATTTCTGCCCACTAACTAAACCTATCTATATCTCTTTGTGGACTCTTCGTATCCTCCTCACAGCTTGCTTTGCTACCTATCTTTGTTCCATCAGCAAATTTGGCTATAACATACTTGGCCCCTTCATTCAAGTGATTGATATAGATTGTAAATAGTTTAGGTGCTAGCACTGATCCCTGTGACACTCCACTAGTTAGTTTGTCAACCTAAAAACGACCCATTTATCCTGACTCTCTACTTCCTGTTAGCTAACCTATCGTCTATCCATGCTAATATGTTATCCCTGATACCATGAGCTCTTGTGTAGTAACCTTTTATATGGCACCTTATTGAATGCCTTTTGGAAATGCCAAAACCACACCCACAGGTTCCCCATTATTCATCTTGCTTGTTACTTCCTGAAAGAACTCGAGTCAAACACTATTTCCCTTTCACAAAACCATGTTGACTCTGACTGATTGATTGTATTCTCATTTTCTAAATGCCCTGCTATTATCTACTTAAGAATGGATTCTAATGTTTTCCCTATGACAGGTGTTAGGCTAACCGGCCTATAGTTTCCTGTCTCCCCCACTTCTTGAATTCAGATGTCACATTGCAGTTTCCCAATCAGCTGGGACCTTTCCAGAATCCAGGGAATTTTGAAAGATTACTTTCAATGTATTCTCCATCACTGCAGCCACTTCTTTTAAAACCCTAGGATGCAGGCCATGAAGTCCCGGGATTTGTCAGCTTTTAGTTCCAAGGACCTTTTCCAATATATTTTCTTTAGTGATTGTGATTGTTTTAAGTTCCTCTCTCTCTTTTCCTACTTGATTTTCAACAATTCTTTGGATGCTTTTTGTATCTTCTATAGTGAAAACTGACAAGAAATACCATTCAACGCTTCTGCCATTTCCTTGTTTCCCATTATTAATTCCCCAATCTCACCCTCTAAGGGACCAATGCTCACTTTAGTTACCCTTTTCCTTTTTATTTAATTATAGAAACTTTTACTGTCTGTTTTTGTTTATTGGCTAGCTTTCTCTGAGGCTCATTTCTCCATTTTTTTTTCATCATTCTCAGCTGGTTTCGAAAATTTCTCTAATCTTCACGGTATTATATGTTTTTATTTTAATTTGATACTATCCTTAACCTCCTTAGTTAGCCATGGATGGTGAATCCTTCTCATAGAGTCTTTCTTTCTCATTGGAATACATCTTTGTTGAGAGTTATTAAATATCTCCTTTAATGTCTGCCACTGCTTCTCTAATGTCTTAACTTTTACCCTATTTTCCAAGTGCACTTTAGCCAACTTTCCCTTTGTACCCTTATAATTGTTTTTAATTTAAGCTTAAGACCCACACATTTCACCCTCAAACTGAATGTGAAATTCTACCATGTTATGACCTAGAGATCCTTTACTATGAGGTCATTAATTAATCCGGTCTATACATTACTAGGTCTGAAATAGCATGCTCCCTGTTTGGCTGTCAAATGTATTGCTCTAAGAAATTGTCCCAAATACACTGTATCAGGCTGCCTTTACCAATTTGATTTGTCCAGTCTATATGAAGATTAAAATTGCCCACAATTATTGCAGTACCTATCTAACAGGCCCCCATTATTTCTCCATGTATGCTCTGTCTTACAGTTAGGGGGCCTATTCTCACAAATGACTTCCTTTCTTTGATATTTTTTAACTCCACCCAAACTGATTCTACATTTTCCTCTTCCGAACCAAGGTTATCTCCCACTACTGTGCTAATCTCATTCTTTAATAACAGAGCTACACCAACACCTTTTTTCTTTCTCCCTGTCCTTCCAAAATGCCAAATAGCCTTGAATAATCAGGTCCCTGCCTTGGTCACCTTGCAACCATGTCTCTGTAATGGCTATCAAATCATACTTATTTATTTCTATTTGATCTGACAGTTCACCCATTTGTTATGAGTGCTACATGCATTCAGATACAGAGGCTTTAATTCTATCTTTTTACCATTTTTCCACACTTTGACCTTATCTGCTGGTGCACTGTTAAATTTGTACACTCTGTCCCTTCCTGTCACATTCTTGTTTATCATTGCCTGTATCACTACCCTGCTCTATTGCATTATCCTTTCTCTTCAGTTGACCAAATCTGTTCTCACGTGACCCTTCCTCCCCCCATTATTTAGTTTAATGCCCTCTCTACAGCCCTGGTTATACAATTCACCAAGACACTGGTTCCAGCATGATTCAGGTGAACATTGTTCCAGTGGTAGAACTCGCTCTTTCCCCAGTACTGATGCCAGTGCCCCATGAATAAAAACTTATTTTTTTCTACACCAATCTTTAAATAACGCATTCAACTCTCTGATCTTATTTACCCTATGCCAAACTGCTCATGGTTCAGGTATTAATCCAAAGATTATTTGTGGTTCTGCTTTTTAAAATTTAGCCTATAATCCCGAAGCAGATCATCTTCCCTCATCATATCTATGTCCTTGGTACTCATGTGCACCAAGACAACTGGATCCTTCCACTTCCACTGCAAGTTCTTCTTCATCCCTGAGCAGCTGTCCCAAACCCTGGCATTGGACAGGCAACACAGCCTTCAGGACTCACTCGGCTGCAGGGAAGAGTGTCTATCCCCCTAGAGGGAGGTGGTGATATAATGGTATTGTAACTGGATTGGTAATCCAGAGACCCAGGGTAATGCCCTGGGGACCTGGGTTCAAATGCCACCATGGCAGATGGTGGAATTTGAATTCAATAAATATTTGGATATCACACTTTGAAGAAAGAACACAGAGAGTCTGCTCTGAATCACAGACACCCCACTAGCTCTTTAAACTCTCGCCGCTGTCTCACTGCTCTCCTGCTCTTTAAACTCTCGTCGCTGTCTCACTGCTCCGCTGCTTTTTAAACTCTCGTCGCTGTCTCACTGCTCTGCTGCTCTTTAAACTCTCACCGCTATCTCACTGCTCCCCTGCTCTTAAATTCTCTTCACAGTCTCACTGCTCTCTCTTAGGCTCACAGTTTAAACTCTGACCACTGCATTGTATTTCTACCACATCCTGGCTTCTCCCTTCAAATTAGCCCCACTTGTCGAGTGTCAGCTTCAAATTCTTTAGGTTTCTCCCTCCTGCTCAGAACCTATTCATCCACTTGGCTCCATTATCAAATTGCAAGAGTGAGCGGCAGTAAAGGTGGTAAGGTGCTATCCTATTATTAGCAGTATTATTAATTTGTCTCACTAATACTTATTATGATGACATTTTTCAGCATATTTATTAGTCCCTAGTGTGGCTGACAGGAAACATTGTAAACTTGACGTTATCAAAACTCTGTGTCTTTACTCGCTTCAAGTCCTGTTCACTCTTCAGCCATGTGCCCTCTGTCCTACATTGGCTCCTGGTCTAGCAATGCCTTGTTTTTAAAACTCTGATCTTTGCTTTCAAGTCCCTCCATCTCTCCCTATCTCTGTAATCTCCTTTAGCCTCACAACCCTCTGAGAAACCTGTGTTTATCTAACTTTGACTTCTTGAGCATCACTGATTTTAATTGCTCCACCAATGGTGGCTGTGCCTTTGGCTACCTAGAACATAAGCTCTGGAATCCTCTCTCTGTTCTCTTTTAAGGGGCTCCTTAAAGCCTACCTATGATCAAGTTTTGGCCATCGCTCGGTGTCAATTTTTTTTCATTTATTCATGGGTTGCTGACTAGGCCAGCATTTATTGCTCATCCTTAATTGCCCTTGAGAACCGAGTGGCTTGCTAGGCCATGCCAGAGGGGATTTAAGGGTCAACCACATTGCTGTGGGCCTGGAGTCATACGTAGGCCAGACCAGGTAAGGACGGCAATTTCCTTCCCTAAAGGACGCTAGTGAACCAGATGGGTTTTTATGACAATTGACAATGGTTTCATGGTCGTCATTAGACTTTTTTAATTCCAAGCTTTTTATTGAATTCAAATTTCACCATCTGCCTTGGTGGGATTTGGACCCAGGTCCCCAGAGCATTACCCTGTGTCTTTAGATGAATAGGCCACTGCCCCCACCGCCCCCCCCACCCCAACCCCACCCCGCCCCGAATGTTATTTTATAACTCTCCAGTGAAGTACCTTAGATATTTTGTTTGTTAAACACAAGATGTCGTTGCATTTGTTTGTTGCCTGATCACATCTCTCACAAACATAACAATATGCTTCACAGACAATGAATTACTTAAAGTGCTCTAACTGTTGTTATGTAGGCAAATATGGTGACAGTTTTGCACAAACATCAATGAGATGAATAATCATTTTTTCTATTTTAGGTGCTGCGTTTCCCTCCCTTCTCCTTCATTGTGCTGAAATGAAGCAACATTGTGCCATTCTTTTGCAAGACCTTAAAACTTAACTCCCTGACTATTCCCTTCCAGTCATTATCAAGCTTTTGAAACCTGAGCTGCTCATCATTTACCCACTATTTCTTAGTTACCTCAATTTCTCTCTCAATTTTCTAACCTTATCAACGACCAATGAGGTTTGACTTTGCATCTCGATTTCTCAATTCACAAACAAACCTTAGCTGATCAGCTGTAACAGAATTGAACGTATAAGCCTATGCACTGAAAAGGTCTGTTGAACTATTTTCCTGGCCCACTTCCTGGCACATGTATGATACTACTATTAGATCAGTGTGTCTCTTCAGTCTCTTCATAGAGACTAATAAAATTTTAAAGGGATGAATTTCTTAGCGATCAATGCAAAGTATTGCACAACAGGTTTTCCTGTTATAAGACTTAAACTGTAATAAACTGAAATCATCATCCAGTAAACATACTTAGTTGGCAACTAATTCACTAAACTACAGAAAGGATGTTCTCTATTAGCTTCTTAACACAACTGATAACCCCATGCCATATTTATACATTACGCCACACTCTCAGCAGAAATGTAGTGCTTAATGCCCCAAGCTCCTCCCAGCTTTAACAGGATCTCTTCTGCTTGCCCCAACAAGGTGAATTTTCTGGAGTTCTTTTAAGCAAAGTACCCTTCATTCAATCTTCTGAAGCTAATTGAATGGACTTCCAGGAGGAAGGCATCCAATGGCAACTTTTGGTCTTTAACTCTCCACAAGCTTTGTTTCCTCAAACTAGGAGTCCAGCCCACAAGCACTCTATTTGGAGGTTAACCCAAAAATGATGTGTTTTTCCTGCTTGGCATAGCAACACCTGTTGTGAGTCTCCTTCCTCAAATCTCTGTCTGACTGACTCTGACTTTGAGTCTGTATGCAGCAAGGCCTATTGTCTTCTCCTTTGTGTCAAGTGTTAAAACTTGCACCTTACTTTCAATAAGTTTTGATTTGAGCTTCTGTCTCCATATCAAGTAAATCACATGGGTTTGTCTTCAGACAGATATAGTATGAAGCCACATGGGCTTGTCTCTGTGCTGATTCTATAGAAGGTCACACCCCACTCTGCAAATTAACCCATATACCTTGAATTAAAAGAGCAGTTTAAAACAAAACCATCTTATAAAGTCCAGCATTTGCAACAAGGGAAAAAGCTTATAATGCAATGTGTAATTGTTATCCATTCAATGGCCCTGCTGAGATGCTAAGTGGAGATATGAAGTACCTCCTTTAACAGATTTTAGCGAACAGGTTGATGTGATGTTTTTGGACATCATGGTCACAGTGGGACTTTGGATCATCCCTGAACTTGTGTTTTTGGAGCAGATGGTTGCATTGTCCATACCTTATGTGGATTCATTTTAAGCTATCCACTTTCTTCAAGGGAGGTCAAAGATAGAAACCTCTGCTGTTGGGTCAGCAATGAGCTGTTGGTTCTTTATGCTCATGCCAGGCTGGTTGTCAATTTGCATTCTGGTTCATCAGCTAAAATTTTATGTAGCATCTGATTGATCGCTACATGATTCCTTTACTCTTCTCCCCTCTGCTCTCACCTCCAACAAGTACAAGGTGCTCATGGACTTCTTTGTCTCAAAGATTGCAACAATCCAATCAGCTGTCTCTGCCATGTCTTTCCCTTCCACTAGCCCACTTTCCCAAACTTCTTTTCCTGCCGCTGCCCCCCGCCCTAGCCCTGAACTTGCATCTGTCTCTTATTTCTATCCTATTTCCCATCATGCCCTCTCTAAGCCCACCTTGTCCATAAGACCCACCTCCCGTTACCTCGGTCGTATTCTCTCAAAACTGCGGACCATCCAACTCCCTATCCTGGCTTCCATGCTAGCTGATATTAATAATTCTCTCTCTTCAAGTATTGTCTCTCTCCCTCTCCTTTAAATCTGCCGTCATCACCCTTCTCCTGAAAAAACAACCCTTGACAACAACTCTACCTTGCTTTCCATCTTTCAGACACTCCTTAAAACCTACCTCTTTGACCAAGCTTTTGGTCATCTGACCTAATATGTGGTTTAGTATCATACTTTGTTTTATAATGTTTCTGTGAAGCGCCTTAACAAATTTCATTATATTAAAGATGCTATATAAATATAAAATTGTTGAAGAATACCAATATTTCCAAGTCTCTTTCTATTTAAAAAAAATTCTACTTTTCTATTTTTCTACCAAAGTGGATAACTTCATATTTCTTCACATTATATTTCACATTCTTGCACTCATTTAACCTCTCTACATCCTTTTGCAGCCTCTGGATAAGAGAATCGATCATTTAAGTCTGAGGGGAAATTTCTTTACTGAAATGGTTGTGAATCTTTGGAATTCTCTGCCCTGGAGAGTTGTAGATACTCCACCATTGAATACATTTAAGGCTGGGATAGGCAGATTTTTGGTGTCTCAGGGAATTAAGAGATATGGAGAGTGGGCAGGAAAATGGAGTTGAAGCCCAAGATCACCAAAGTCGTACTGAATAGCAAAGCTGGCTCAATGAGTTGTGTGGTCTACCCCTGCTCCTACTCCTTATGTTCTCTTTACATCCTCCTCATTACTTACTTTCCCACCTAACTTTGTATCACCAGCAAATTTGGATACATTACACTCATCTAAGTCATTGATATAAATTGTAAATGGCAGAGGCCCTAGCACTGATCCTTATGGTACCCCACTAGTAACAGCCTGACAACCTGAAAATAGCCTATTCATTCCTGTGCTATTTTCTGTCTATTAATCAATCCTCAATCCATGCTTTTTTTTGTTATTCTTTCATGGGATGCAAGCATCGCTGGCAAGGTCAGCATTTATTTCCCATCCCGAGATGTCCTTGAGAAAGCGTTGGTGAGCCCACTTTTTGAACTGCTGCAGTCCACGTGGTACACCCACTGACCTAGCTAACTCGTACAGGAGTTCCAGTATTTTGACCCAGCAGCAATGAAGGAACGTTGATATAATTCCAAGTCAGGGTAGTGTGTGGCTTAGAAGTGAATTTAGAGGCTGTGATGTTTGCATGCAGCTGCTGCCCTTGTCCTTCTAGGTGGTAGAGGTTGCATGTTTGGAAGCTGCTATCAAAGGAGCCTTCGCAAGTTGCTGCATTGCATCTTGTATATGGTACGCACTGCTGCCACTGTGGTGCACTGGTGGAGGGAATGTATGTTCAAGGTGATGGATGGGGTGCCAGTCAAGAGGCTGCTTTGTTCTGGATGTGCATGGCATGGCAGCAAATGCTTTTTGAAAACCCAAATAGACTACATCCACTGGTTCCCCCTTATCTACTACTTACCATCTCACAAAACTCTTCACAGGTTTGTCAAATATGATTCTCCTTTCGTAAAGCTGCCTAATAATTTTCTGATATCCTAAGTGCTGTGTTACCAAATTCCTCAATAATAGATTCTAGTATTTTCCTTGATTGATTTCAGGCTAATTGGCTGGGGTTCCCTGTTATCTTTTTCCATCCTTTCTTGAATAGCGGGGTTATGTTTCCAATCCAGAAGGACCATCCCAGACTCCAGGGAATTCTGGAAGATTCAAGCCAATGCATCCACCATCTCTGCAGCCTCATAGATTGTAGACTATCAGATCTAGAGATGTGTTGGCTTTTAGCCCCATTAATTTCTCCTGTACTATTTCTTTACTAATACTGATTTGGTAGTACAGAACTTGAGTATTGCTGAAAAAAGAGACATGCCTAAGCTTTTCATCTTGCACTCATCAGGACACTTACAAGAATACTAATATGAGGGGGAACTTATGAAAAACCTGAACTTGAGTTCCATTTTAATGACACCATGTATGTCAAAATAGATGGTGTTGCCATAGGATCCCCTCTAGGCCCAGCTCTTGCAAACATCTTTGTTGGGTTCTGTGAAAAACGTGTCTTTGATGGGATGACAGCCTAACCTCCTACCCTCGCATATTTCCGATATGTGGATGATATGTTTGCTATATTTAAATCTGCAGCTGCATGTAACAATTTCCTTACATGTCCTAATGGTCTCCATCCTGCCCTCAAATTCACCTATGAAATGGAGCAGTCAAATGAACTCCCCTTCCTTGATTTACTAGTTGAGAAATCTGTCAGGGGATTCACCACCACAGTCTATCGCAAGCCTGCCTTCATTGTTCAATATATGTGTTGAGATTCTTACAGTTCCACACAGTATAAGATTGGTCTTATTGGCAACCTTGTAAATAGGGCCTGAGCTATTTGCTCACCATGCAAGCTTGATGCTGAAACAGGGCGCATCAAAGGCATCCTGCAGGATAATGGCTACCCTGATCAGATCATTTCACACTGTATATTAGGTAAACTCATGAACGGGCCTAAGGCCGTCACTTTCAGGCCTGAAAAGTGCCCAGTCTACCACAGACAGGTGAAGTAACTGTTTCACCCTGCAGTAGCAATATGAGTGGTACTCGCCACTAACAGAATGCTGCCATCAAGCCAGAAAGACTTTCTGCCTATCAAACAAATAAGTAACGTGATATATGAAGTTCAGTGCCTGTGTGATGCTATGTATGTAGGCCATATGACCCAAAGACTGGTGGATCATATCAAACAGCATGTTCTAGGCGCTGTTCTCAATGGGCAGGGTACAGCCTGTACCCAACCAGCCTGTGCTTGCAAAACTCAAAACACAGTGTCCAACATTAGATGTGATTCCGTGATTGGATAACATTTGCTAAATATCCTCAATGTGCTAAGAATTATGCTGACAGCTAATTTAATGTTGTTAGTCTGGCTCACAATGTGGCACATTTGCATGTACTGGAAGCTACATATATTAATACACAGGGTCCTATTCTTTGCAGACAGAAAGAACATGTACATACATTGCACCTGTTTCAACTAAAAAAAATAAGTGACAGCCATTCTCTGACTCATTCCTCAGGGCAATTCCTTGACCAATCAGGGTCAAGCTGCCTGGTTTAAATTTCAAACAATGCTTGGCAGTTAACTGTCAGTCACCATCAGTGGTGCATTGTCCATGACAACACCACTTGCCAACCAATCAGCACTTTCTTCATATACAGTATAAATTGTTGTTTTCCCCCACCTTATATTGGTATTCTTGTGAGTGTCCTGATGATTGCAAGATGAAAAACTTAGACATGTCTCTTTTTTCAACAATAATACTAATTTCTTTAAGTTTCTCATCCTCCCAATCCTCAGTCGTGCTACTCTTTTTGTCATCATTATAAGTCTCTTCATTTAATCTAATGCTACCTTTAACTTCTTGTTAGCTATGGTGGACTACTTTTCTAGTGGGGTTTATTTCCTTAGCGGAATGTATATTTCTTGCAAATTTTGAATTCTTTAAATTTTTACGATTGCTTACCTAACAATTTCTCAACCTGCCTTGGCCAATTCATCCCTCACATCTACGTATTTTATCTTGTTCATTTTAAGACCTTAGTTGTTGACTTAACTCATCACTCTCAATCACAATATATAATCATATCCTTAGAGGCTCCTTTTCTAAAACTAATTAACTAATCCTTTCTCAATGCACAATACTAGATCTAAAATAGCCTGTTCCCTAGTTGGTTCCTCAACATACTGATCTAGAAAACTATCTTATATACAAAATCAAATATCCTGGAATATATTGTTCCCAATCTTGGTCACTCTCTGCAACCATGGGCAGAATTTTCTGCCTGTCAGGCGGGCAGGCCCGACCCAATCTCCGGCAGGCAGGGAGCCGATCCCTGCCATTTTAAGTGGGTGGGCCAATTAAGGCCGCCCAGAGTGACGGCAGCCGGGAAGCGCTGTGCGCTTCCTGTGCGGGCGGTGGGGGGTATTCCCCAAATGCGAGAGAGCGCTCTTTCGCGTATGTGCACGAAAGAGCGCACATCTCCCTGAGGCTAAGTGCTGCCTCAGGGAGATCGCTGACAGCTTTATAAACTTTAAAAATAGAAAAATCCTTAACATGTCCCCCTCATGTGACAATATCACACAAGATGGGACATGTTAATAAATTTCACTGAAACATTTAATAAATTTTTTTAAACTCTACACAAAACCTTATCCCGCCGCTGGATGAGGTTTCATGTTTTCCCTATTTGCCGCCGGGCCTCCTGGCCTGCCCACCAACCTTAAGGTTGACGGGCAGGTCCTTTAATTGTTTTAATTATCCTGTCAATGGCCAATTGAGGCCATTGACAGGTCGGTGGGTGGACAGCTGATCTCGCTGGGCCCCCGCCTTCCTGAAGATTTAAATGGGGCGGGATGACGTCGGGGATTCCCCCCAACATCATCCCGCGTCATTTTCGCACCAGTGAGCAGGCCCCGCCCCCTGCTCGCCGACTGAAAAATTCAGCCCCATGTCTCTGTAATGGTTATCAGAACAATTCTATTAATCTGTACTATTAATTCATCTATTTAGTTGTGAATGAGTTGTGCATTCAGATATTCTGCATTTAGCTTTAACATCACCTCGAAAGAATAAATTTTTAAAACATGTGTGGAACAGAAACAGGTAATTTGGCCCAACCAGTCCATCTTGGTGTTTACGCTCATCTCAAGCTTCCTCCCATCTTTTCACATTTAAATCTACTGTTGTAAACAACTATTCCCTTCACCCTCAAATGTTTGTCTCATATCCACCCAAATGCATCTATTCCATTTGCTTCAATCACCGCCTGTAGTTGTGAGTTCCACATTCTTACCACCCTTTGAGTAAAGAAGTTTATTGTGAACTCTCTATTAGATTTCTTGATAATGATCTTATATTGATTATCTGTAGTCATGTCCTTTGCCACAAAAGGAAACATTCCCAATGTATCCACTCTATCAAAACCTTTCATAATTTTAAAGACCTCCCCCTTCCGCCTTTCTCAGGAGAAAAGAGACCCCGCTTGTTAATCCTTTGCTGATATATATACCCCATTTCTGATATCATCCTTGCAAATCTCTGCACCTTCTCCAGTGCCTCTTCCTTGTTTTTATAGTATGGCAGAACTGAACATCATACTCCCAAGTGTGGTCCAATCAAGGTTCAATATAGGTTTAGCATAACTTCCCTACTTTTTCAATTCTGTCCTTCTAGAAGTAAAACCAAGGGCTGAATTTTGCCGTCAGTGAGTAGGGGGCGGGGCCCGTTCGCTGATGTGGATGACGACGGGGGGAACCCCCAACGTCATCCCGCCCCACTTAAATTTTCAGGAAGGCGGGGGCACAGCCAAATCAGCTGTGCGCCCGCCAACCTGTCAATGGCCAATTGAGGCCATTGACAGGATAGTTAAAACAATTAAAGGACCTGCCCGTCCAACCTTAAGGCTGGTGGGCAGGCCAGGAGCCCCAGCGGGCTTCTGAAAAAACATGAAACCTCATCCACTGGCGGGATTTCATGTAGGGTTTAAAAAACTTTAATAAAGTTTTTGTGAAATTTATTAACACGTCCCATCTTGTGTGACATTGTCACATGAGGGGGATATATTAAGGATTTTTCTATTTTTAAAGTTTATAAAGCTGTCAGCGATCTCCCTGAGGCAGCACTTAGCCTCAGGGAGATGTGTGCTCTTTCGTGCGCATGTGAGAAAGAGCGCACTCTTGCATTTGGGCAATTCCCCCCCCCCCCCCCACCCGCACAGGAAACGCATAGTGCTTCCCGGTGGGTGTCACGCTGGGCGGGCCTTAATTGGCCCGCCCATTTAAAATGGCAGCGGGGCCCGCTTCTCCGGCGGGATTGGCTCCCCGCCCGCCGGAGATTGGGTCGGGCCCGCCCACCCAGTAGACAGAAAATTTTGCCCCTAGTGATTTTTTTTATACAGACTTGTTAACCTGTGGTGCAATTTTTAATGATTGGTGTTCCTCTATTCCACCTAGACTTGCACCTTCCAAGTAATAAGTGACCTCCGTATTCTTCTTACCAATATATACTATCTCACATTTACCTATTTTGAACTTCATTTGCTAAATATTTACCCATTCTACAAGTTTATAAATGCCTTACTGTAATTTATTGCAGTCCTCCACAGCATTTACCATCCACCACCCCATCCCACCACCATTTGCTGCCATCTGCAAATTTAGAAATTTGTGTTTTTAATTCCAAAGTCCAAATCGTTAATATAAAATGTGAGCAGCAGTGGTCCCAGCACTGACCCTGTGAAACACCACTTCTACCTTTTACCACTCTGAATAACTATTCTTTACTCTCAAACTCTGCTTTCTGTCTTGAAACCAGCTAGCAATCCATTCTGCCACTTGTCCCCTGACTCCACATTCTCTAACCTTATAAATCTATTATAGGGCACTTTATCAAAGGTGTTTTGAAAAATCCCAAACAATTACATCTGCAGCATTACCATTGCCTATGTTTTCTGTTACCTCTTAAAAAAAAATAAGGTTGGTCAAGCAAGATTTCACCTTTTGAAATCCATGTTGACTATTCATCATTATGGGACATAATTTCCAACTAGCATCAGAAAGAGATAGCCCACAGGAATTAGAAGAAATAAATACATACTTACCTGCCTGCCCTTGAAACTTACACTGACACTTCCATTCGCTGAAGCTGCTTTGGACCTGCATCAAAAGACTCCTTGCAGGCCCCAGCGAAGTGCAGCTCCGGCGTATTCAAGGAGACCATGCCCCTTTTTTTTATAGCGCTGGCTGCCGTAAAGCAGGTAAGTTTAAAGGGCCAGTGAAAATGACAGGTCAGGGAGAAAGTAAGCTAGGTAAGTGGATAGGATTTGTGGACTCGGAGAGCGGAGGTGGGGGAGGGGTGCGGGGGGTTGTGATGTTGGGGGTGTCAGAGGTCTGGGAGGGGTTGAGGGGGCGCGGACAGAGGTCCGGGAGGGGCTGGGCAGGAACGGAGGTCCAGCAGGGTGGAGGGGGCGGTGGTTGGAGGTCCGGGGGGGTTGGAGTGGGGGGAAGGTCCAAGGGAGTTAGGGTGGGCAGGGGGCTGGGAGTTGAGGGGCATGGTGTAGGGGGAGTCCCATGGAGGAGGGGTTGGGGGTGTGGAGGGAGTTCTGTGGGGTCGGTCTAGTTCTTTACAATAGTTACCCAGAAGTTGGAAGAAGTTTTAATTCTTGTAACCTTCTCTGAGTTACTATTGGTGTATTCCTGGCACAACCATCCAAAGTTTGCAATTTAAACCACATTTTCGGGTAGTTCCCAGCGGAGGGCAGTTGCTCAGAGGAAGTATGCACTTCTGGGCAATTGCCGTGCAAACCCTTACCTGGAACGTCCGAGAGTGACACCCTGGTGTATCTTTGGAATACCCCACAAATCCGATGCTGGGGTGCTCAGAGGTTACAGCCCTATATTTCTCAACTCTAGATGTTTTCGTATTCAGTTTATGAATTATGCCCCTTTTTTTATTTTAAATGCATTTATATCATTGTTCACCTCATCATTCAATTGCAGGTCTACCTGTTCTATCTCCCTGGTAAATATCAAAACAAAATAATTATTTAGTATTTCTGTCATCTCTCTATCATTGCCTGTGGTATTATTCTGTCTGTCCCTTGGTCCTATTTACATCCTAGCCTTTTAAAAATTTATGAGCTTGTAAAATATTTAACTATTTTTCCCTTTGTTCCTTGATAATTTAATTTCATAGATCCTTTTGGCCCTCCTAATTGTTTTTTTTTACTTCTTTCAAAATACTTTCGTATCCTGAGCCAATACCTAACCTAAGGGGTATACTGGATCAAAGTGTCCAGGTAATTGTCACCCACTCTGATGCCACCTCGGACTCCAGCTCAGTGACCCTGAGCTGAAGTTCTTTGACATGCAGACACTTAGAGCAGGTGAGGCTGTCCGGGATCTTAATGCTCCCCACAAGCTTCCACCACATACTGCAGTTGTGACACACCACCTGCACTGCCATCCACATATTGTTGATGTATTTAACCAACTTAGCATTTAATTTT
This sequence comes from Cetorhinus maximus, assembly GCF_964194155.1. Lineage (NCBI taxonomy): Eukaryota > Metazoa > Chordata > Chondrichthyes > Lamniformes > Cetorhinidae > Cetorhinus > Cetorhinus maximus. The sequence goes on along the minus strand of NC_135879.1, from coordinate 113,645,745 downwards.
TATTTTAAATGAATTAATAATCTAAATTAAGTTATAGCCATATTAAATTAATATTTTACCTGCAGACATAATCCCACTACCATTTCTTGTGCTATAACATAATTTTGTGATTTTTCTCCCATGTTGCTCTTGGCCTCACTGTTTTCTAAGCTCTTCTTTATCTAAAGAACACTATGATCTTACAAGTTACATAATTGATGAAGTAAACACTTAGATCTGACTCCTCAGCTCCCACTATTCCTCACTCTATTCTGATGATTATGACACTTTTTGAGTTTCCTCACTGTTTGTCTCTTATCAGCTGCTGCTGGTCATTTTCCAAGCCATCAGAATCCCTGCTACACCAATCAATGATGGCATTTCCAAAATAGTTTTAACTTTGGCTGGATCCTCGCAATATCATCTTCCTATAGCAACATGTCCAACAAAAGGTGGTTCTTGCCTACCTAGTTTCAGCTTGTCCATGTTTAATACCACTCCACGATTGTTGCATTGATGCCGGCAAGTTTCCAAGTGTTTTTCAGAATTGCTGCTTCAAATGTTTGTCCAAAACCAATTGTTACAAAATCACCTGCAATGACCTCAATTGCTTATAGTCATTCCACTGACTTGTGAATTCTCTGGTGGAAGACTTCTAGTGCAGAGCTGATTCCAACTTGCATATGCTCCCAGTGTTGTCATCCAAAAGGTGTGTGGAATTGGGTTACATATAATTTCTTATCAAGATTTTCATGCCGAAGACTTTCACACCATATAAGCATGTGGCTATGCCTTGAATAGTTGGCAGAGGATAATGTTCTTGCCTGATGGCAATGCTTAAGTCTTTGAATATAAGATGAGATGCTTAGTGGGCTGTCCTTGGGTATGACTAACATCGAACTGATCCATGAGGTTGGCTTTGTTACAAGAATGATGGTATCCTATATGAATAGATCATCCATGTTTTCCTTCAGCTTATCCATTAAAACCACTGGTACTCATCAGAGGAAATGTTGAACTTGAACCACTGCCTTAATTTGAAACTTGTCCTACCCCATCACTAAGTAGTCACTGATGTTTCAGTATTAAACATTCATTGATTAGTGGCTTGAAGTATTGATCTTGTATCCAGTGGAGGATGTTCTGTTCATTTCAGATTATCAATGTACTTAATGACATTCACACAGAGGTATACCTTTCCACCTACCAGAGATTTGTAGAGTCATGCTATCGACAAACTTACAATCTAAAACTTCAGCTTGCGCCTAAAGTAACCACATTGGACCAGAATTTGTACTTGCCCTCTAATGCACATAGCCATTGGTTACAATCTTGGACTTAAGTATTTCATCAACTTTTACTAGCTTAAAATCTCTTGTGCTCTTATGATGAAGAATGAAGCTAAATCATGTTACTTTGTGCATCATGTATATTTGAAATCTTGGGTAGTTGCCTGACTCTAGTTTAATTGTAGCCAATGCAAGTCATCCAAACCATTTGCGCTGAACTCATCGATTTAAAAAAGCTATTTTGTCTTTGTTTCATCATCGGCTCTAGCCGTCAGTCTGTGTGCAGGTGATACTTTTCTGCAGTGTTCCACTGCAAAATGGTTGCTTTTTCTTTGCTTGTTGCGCATTCTCCCCAAGGCAGGGCATAACTCTTATTTATGGAACTTGTGTTTCTTCCCACAGTTCCAGCACCTATGAGCTTCACAGATCCATTGGCATTGTCCCAAAGCTTTCTGGACTGCACTCACATTCTTTCCACTCGACACTCTGATGATTTAAAGTTTTGCTACAGTGCTTTCAGATGTGTGATAAATCTCACCTGTCTTCAACAAAGTTGAGTTAGCCTCTCAAGGCAGTCTCTCTCTCGCATTCAAATCCGCAATCCCAAAATCAAGTCAGTCTCAATATCTTTTCTGGCATCATGGAGTGCAACTCACACCTTTCAACAAGTTTTCACAGTGCTGTACGATACTGGTCAACATGTTTCACCAGTTTCTTCTCAAGCATTCTCCTTTTAAACCTAACCTCTCTTAGTGGAACATTCTTGTGTGATTGGCAGCACTAGGAGACTTCATCAGACCTGGCATCATCATATCCCTATCCCCATTCTCAGCCCAATCTGACCATGGATGAGGAGCAGTCTTGATACAATTCTTCCCCAATTGGTGTGAGAAGTGTCATTACCTGCAAACATTCTGTCTTCTAATCGAGCTTTGTCTCAAGGACATAGTGCTGTACTCCTTGCTGAACCCAGATTGACTCTTCATAAAAAATCTGTGCTTTCACCTGATGTTTTTTCAGTAAATATGCAACACTGGTTTCTTTTTAGAATTTGCATGGATAGTTTTAAATAAAGCGCAGCATTCAAAGGAGCTTTAAAAACAGAAATGACATTTCGCAAAAGAGATATAAATGTATAATTCTTCTGAGTAATCTCCATTATGATAAATGCAAGACTTCATTTTACAGGTAGGAATTTTAAAATTTATTATGGATCATGACCATCAAGGAAGAAAATTGAGGTTTTGAGGCATGAATTGAGATTGTTTCATTCAATGAAATTTTGAAAGAAAAAACAAGTTGTGGTGCAGGAATTAATCCCACTCAAAAAATTCTAAATCCCATAAACACTTTCCAGGCAAATTGAAAATCAATGGGGGAAATATATGTTACAGACTTTGTATAACCCAAGGGATCACATACAGATTGAGCCACCAATAAAGTAAAAGGCAGTCTGCTATTAAGTTGTCCATGTCTTTAAGCGTGCAGTTACCCAGAAATTTCCACCCAAAAATTGACATGTGTACTATTATACATCCTCCATGCATCCAACAGATGTTTGTAATATATAAAGTACTGGAATCTGAAATTACTAACTGATTCAGGTTCTTCTGAGAGGAGGATGTGGGAGAATGATTACTGAGTTAACCTTTGGGTAAGTAATCACCTGGTTATGCAGGGAGAAATAAAGTGACTATAATTTAAAGGCACTCTATTGACTTTGAAGCATTTGGGACGTACTGAGGATGTGAATGGTTCTATATAAATCTAAGACCTTTTTTATACAGCTAGTCAATCTCAACCTACAGAACACCATTGTTCATGGGTGGCTGTATTTGCAGACCATTGTATTATGTGGCACTACCACCGTGCTAAATGGGATAGATTTCGAACAGATCTAGCAACTCAAGACTGGGCATCCATGAGGCGCTGTGGGTCATCAGCAGCAGCAGAATTGTACTCAAACACAATCTGTAACCTCATGGCCCAGCATATCCCCCACTCTACCATTACCATCAAGCCAGGTATCAACCCTGGTTCAATGAAGAGTGCATAAGAGCATGCCAGGAGCAGCACCAGGCATACCTAAAAACCTAAAAGGTGTCAACCTGGTGAAGCTATAAAACAGGACTACTTGCATGCAGAACAGCATAAGCAGCAAGTGATAGACAGAACTAAGCGATCTCACAACCAACGGATCAGATCTTAGCTCTGCAGTCCTGCCACATTCAGTTGTGAATGGTGGTGGACAATTAAACAACTCACTGGAGCAGGTGGCTCCACAAATATCCCCATCCTCAATGATGGAGGAGCCCAGCACAGCAGTGCAAAAGATAAGGCTGAAACATTCGCAACAATCATCAGCTAGAAGTGCCGACTGGATGATCCATCTCTGCCTCCTCCAGAGGTCCCTAGCATCATAATAATACTGTGGCTACAAGAGCAGGTCAGAGGCTAGGAATCTTGTGATGAGTAGCTCACCTCCTGACTCCCCAAAGCCTGTCCACCATCTACAAGGCACAAGTCAGGAATGTGATGGAATACCCCCCACTTGCCTGGTTCAGGTCCTACAGCACTGAAGAAGCTGGACACCGTCCAGGACAAAGCACACTGCTTGATTGGCACCACATCAACAAACATTCACTCCCTCCATCGCCAACGCACAGTAGCAGCAGTGTGTACCATCTACAAGATGCACTGCAGGAATTCACCAAGGCTCCTTAGACAGCACCTTCCAAACTCACGACCACTACCACCTAGAAGGACAAGGGCAGCAGATAGATGGGAACACCACCACCTGGAAGTTCCCCTCCAAGTCACTCACCATCCCTACTGGGAAATATATCGCCATTCCTTCACTGTCGCTGGGTCAAAATCTTGGAACTCCCTTCTAACAGCACTGTGGGTATACCTACACCACATGGACTGCAGCGGTTCAATAAGTCAGCCCACCACCACCTTCTCAAGGGCAATTAGGGGTGGGCAATAAATGCTGGCCCAGCCAGTGAAGCCCACATCCCATGAATGAATTTTTTAAAAATGTACGTAAGATGGGAATTTTGACAAACAAAGTTTTGAATCCTCACTGGGGACTTGTACTAAAATTGGGAGAGCTGCCCCACAAATGAGTCATACAACAGCCTGATATAGTTATACTCTCAGAATCATACCTTACAGACAACATCCAAGATTCCTCCTTCATCCTAGGTGTATCCTGGCCCACCGGCAGGAGAGACCCACGAAAAGTGATGGCACAGTAGTACATCCTTGGAAGGGGTGATCCTGGGAATTCTCAACATTGACTTTGGACCACATGAATTCTCATGACATTAGGTTCAATTGGAAAATATTTCTGCTGATTACAACCTACCATTTTCAGCTGATAGATCAATACTCCTCCATGTTGAATACCATTTTGGAGAAGCATTAAGGGTAGCAAGGTCACAGAATGTACTCCGGGTGGAGGAATTTAAATGACCATCAGCAAGAGTGGCTTGGTAGCATGAATGCTTACCAAGCTGGCTGAATACGAAATAATATAGTTGTCAGACTGGGTTTGTGGTGTGTGCTGAAACAGCAAATAAACACCTATTTGACCCTGTCCTCACCAACCTTCTTGCAGACATACATTTGTCCAAGATGGTATTGTTAGAAGTGATCACTGAACAGTCCTTGTGGAGCCAAGTCCTGTCTTCATGCTGAGGATATCCTCTATCATTTACGCAACCATTATGCAAAACAGGATAGATTCCAAACAGATCTCGCAACTGAAAACTGGACATCCATGAGTTGGTGTGGGTCAATAGCAGCAGCAAAATTGTATTCTACTGGAGTCTGTAACCTCATGGCCTGGCATATTTCCCACTGTAAGATTAACATCAAGCCTGCAGCCTGTCCTGCCTAGAAAGACAAGGGCAACAAACGCAAAGTAACACCACCACCTGCAAGTTCCCCTCCAAGTCACATACCAGCCTGACTTGAAAATATATGATCATGATATATTAACAAAATATATCATCATTTCCTATGAGGAGGGATTGAGGAAACTGGGCCTGTATTCTCCAGAGTTTCGAATGAGTGGTGATCTCATTGAAACTTACAAAATTCTTACACAATGTGACAGGGTAGGTGTGAATAGGATGTTTCCATGGCTGGTGAGGCTAGGACCAGAGGACACAGTCTCAGAATAAGGGGCAGGCCATTTAAAACTGAGATGAGGAGGAAATTCTTCACACAGAGAGTGGTGGATGTTTGGAATTCACTACCCCAAAGGGCTTTGGAAGCATGTTCAAGACAAAAATCAATAGATTTCTGGATATTACTGACATCAATGGGGGTAGTGGGGAAAAATGGTGCAGAGGTAGATGATCTGCCATGACCTTTTTGAATTGCGGAGCAGGCCCCAGTGATGGGGGGAGGCTGTTTGAGTGCAGGGTGGGGGTTGTTTCCCTGGAGGTGATTTGAGTGGGAGCAGTGGTGGTGGTTGGGCCTCTGTGGGCCACAGGGTGCCCAATCAGGAGACTTCCCTTTCCAAGCCGCAAGGAGGATGCTGCTTTTTCTGGTGGCATCCCCATGTGCTGGAGGGCCCCGGCCACTGGTGGCGTGCCAGTAGTTGTGGGAAGACACCCTTGAGTGGCCCTTAATTTGCCATTTAAGGATCCCAATTGATTTTTGGGCAGGAATGCAGTTCTAGATCTTCCCCACACTGTATAAATTGCATGGAATCAGGAAGGCATCAGGCGTTCCACTTCCCGCCTTTCCTCCCAATTCAATACCCTCCTCCCCACACCATGCCTTGCAACCCGCTCCCAAGGGCCAAATTAAAATCTGTCCTGTGCGCATGTGCGAAAGAGCGCACTTTGACATTTGGGGAATCCCTCCCCCCAACCCCCCGCACAGGAAGCACATAGCGCTTCACGTCAGGCCGCCCACTCAAAATGGCGGCAGGGCCCGTTTCGGCGGCGGCGGCGATCGGCTGCCCACCCACCGCTGAGCCAGTGGGGCCTGCCTGCCCATCAAGGGCAAAATTCTGCCCATTGTGAGCTATTTACCCTGCACAGGAGTGTGACTTTTAAATTTTTATTAACCATCTTCCTAGTTCTTTATCAGCTCATAGGAACATAGAAAATAGGCGCAGTAGTAGGCCATTTGGCCCTTTGAGCCTGCTCTGCCATTCAGTATGATCATGGCTGATCCTCTATGTCAACGTCACACCCCCGTGCTCTCTCCATACCCCTTGATGCCTTTAGAGTCCAGAAATCTATTTCCTTCATAAATATATTCAGTGACTTGGCCTCCACAGCCTTCTGTGGTGCAGAATTCCACAGGCTTACCAGCCTCAGAGTGAAGAAGTTTCTTCTCATCTCAGTCCTAAATGGCCTGTCCTGTACCCTGAGACTATGATCCCTTGTTCTAGACCCCCCCAGCCAGAGGAATCCTCATCCAGTCTATCCATCCCTGTCAGAATTTTATATGTTTCAATGAGATCCCCTCTCATTCTTCTCAACTCCAGTGAATACATGAATCTCTCCTCATATGACAATCCCCCCATCCCAGGAATCAGCCTGGTGAGCCTTCGCTGCACTCCCTCTAAGGCAAGTATATTCTTAAATAAGGAGACCAAAACTGCACACATTACTCCAATTGTGGTCTCACCAAGGTCCTGTACAGCTGTAGTAAGACATCCTTGCTCCTGTACACAAGTCCTCTCGCAATGAAGGCTAACATACCATTTGCCGCCTTAATTGCTTGCTGCACCGGCATGCTTGCTTTCTGTGATTGATGTACAAGGACACTCAGGTCCTTTTGTACATCAACATTTCCCATTCTATCATCATTTAAATAATATGCTGCCATTCTGTTTTTTCTACCAAAGTGGATAACTTCACACTTAACCACTTTATACAGCATCTGCCTTGTAGTTGCCAACTCACTGTGCTCCACAACTTGCCGCGCCCCTAGCCAAGCTCTTCCAGTACAGCTACAACACTGGCATCTACCCGGCTATGTGGAAAATTGCCCAGGTATGTCCTGTACCCAAAAATCAGGACAAATCCAACCTGGCCAGTTACCACCCAATCAATCTACTCTCCATCATCAGTAAAGTAATGGAAGAGGTCATTAACAGTGCTATCAAGAGGCACTTGCTTAGCAATAACCTGTTCACTGATGGCCAGTTTGGGTTCCACCAGAGCCACTCTGCTCCTGACCTCATTGCTCCTGACCTCATTACAGCCTTGCTTCAAATATGGACAAAACAGGTGAACTCCCAAGGTGAGGTGAAAGCGACTGCCCTTGGCAATAAGGACGCATTTGACTGAGTGTGGCATCAAGAAGCTCTATCAAAACTGGAGTCAATGTAAATCCGGGGGAAAACTCTCCACTGGTTGGAGTCATGTCTAGCACAAAGGAAGATGGTTGTGGTTGTTGGAGGCCAGTCATCTCAGCTCCAGGACATCACTGCAGGAGTTCCTCAGGGTAGTGTCCTCGGCCCAACAATCTTCAGCTGCCTCATCAATGGCCTTCCTTCCATCATAAGGTCAGAAGTAGGGATGTTCACTGATGATTGCACTATGTTCAACACCATTCGCGATTCCTCAGACCCTGAAGCAGTCCATGTCCAAATGCAGCAAGACCCGGACAATATCCAGGCTTGGGCTGACAAGTGGCAAGTAACATTTGCGCCACACAAGTGCCAGGCAATGACCATTTGCAACCATCACCCCTTGGCGTTCAATGGCATTACCATCACTGAATCCCCTGCTATCAACATCCTGGGGGTTACCATTGGCCAGAAACTGAACTGGACTAGCCATATAAAAACTGTGGCTACAAGAGCAGGTCAGAGGTTAGGAATCCTGCGATGAGTAACTCACATCCTGACTCCCCAAAGCCTATCCATCATCTACAAGGCACAAGTCAGGAGTGTGATGGAATACTCCTCACTTGCCTGGATGAGTGCAGCTCCCACAATACTCAAGAATGTTGACACCATTCAGGACAAAGCAGTCCGCTTGATAGGCACCACATCCACAAACAATCATTTGCTCCACCACCGACGCACAGTAGCAGCAGTGTGTACCAGCTACAAGATGCACTGCAGGAATTCACCAAGTCTCCTTAGACAGCACCTTCTAAACCCATGACCACGACCATCTAGAAGGATAAGTACAGATGGAAACACCACCACCTGGAAATTCCCCTCCAAGTCACTCACCACTCTGACTTGGAAATATATCGCTGTTCCTTTACTGTCACTGGGTCAAAATCCTGGAACTCCCTTCCTAATAACACTGTCGGTATAACTACACCACATGGACTGCAGCAGTTCTTGAAGGCAGCTCAACACCACCTTCTCGAGGGCAACTAGGGATGGGCAATAAATGCTGGCCTAGCCAGCGAAGCCCACATCCCGTGAATGAATTTTTAAAAAATCACCTGAACTTGTCTAAATCACCTTGAAGCCTCTTAACATCCTCCTCACTACTCGCATTCCCACCAAGTTTTGTGTCGTCAGTAAATTTGGAAATATTACATTTGGTTCCCTCATCCAAATCATTGATATATATTGTGAATAGCTGGGGCCCAAGCAATGATCCCTGCAGTACCCCACTGATCACCGCCTTCCACTCTGAAAATGACCCATTTATCCCTACTCTCTGTTTCCTGTCTGCTAACCAATTCTTAATCCATGCCAATATATTACCCCGAGTCCCATGTGCTTTAATTTTGTACACTAACCTCTTATGTGGGACTTTAACAAAAGCTTTCTTAAAATCCAAATACACTGGTTCTCCGTTATCTGTTCTGCTAGTTGCATCCTCAAAAAGCTTCAGTAGGTTTGTCAAACATGATTTCCCTTTCATAAATCCATGCTGACTTTGTCTAATCCCATTGATATTTTCTAAGTGCCTGTTATCACATCCTTTATAATTGACTGTAGCATTTTCACCACTATTCATGTTAGGCTAAGCGGTCTGTAATTCCCTGTTTTCTCCCTCCCTCCTTTTTTAAATAGTGGGGTTACATTTGCCACCCTCCAATCTGCCAAGACTGTTCCAGAATCTGCAGAATTTTGGAAGATGACAAACAACATGGCCACCTCCTTTAATACCCTGGGATGTAGATTATCAGGCCCTAGGGATTTATCAGCTTTCAGTCCCATTAATTTATCCAGCAACATTTTTTTAGTTATACTAATTTCCTTCAATTCCTCCTTCTCACTAGACCCTTGGCTCCCTAGCATTTCTGGGAAGTTATTTGTGTCTTCCTCCATGAAGACAGAACTAAAGTATTTGTTTAATTGCTCTGCCATTTCCTTGTTCTCTATTATAAATTCTCCTGTTTCGGACTCTAAGTGACCTACATTTGTCTTTACTAACCTTTTTCTTTTTACATACTTATAGAAGCTTTTGAAGTCTGCTTTTATGTTCCTTGCAAGTTTACTCTCAGACTCTATTTTTCCCCTCTTAATCAATCTCTTGGTCCTCCTTTGCTGAATTCTAAACTGCTCCCAATCCTCAGGCTTGCTACTTTTGCTAGCAACTTTATGACTCCTCTTTGGATCTAATACTATCCTTAACCAAGCATTCACCCAACTCAAATTCCCAACATCTGTTAATCAAGTTGATCAGGGTATGCTTGCAAATTTGCAACATTTTATGTATTCTGTGCATTATGCAACTGTAAATTGTTCTTCTGTATTTTTGTGGCTCAGTGATATCATTCTTGAATCAACAGACACTTTCATAAACTATGGAAAATGTTCCCAACTGCCTTGACTGTGTGCCTAATTTGAAAAGATTTCTTGTCCGATCTTTACATTTCAAATATGGCCCTTTGATTTTCAGGTCCATTACTGAAAATGAGTTATTTTTGCCATATGCAATTGAATTCATCCAGTATTATGAATTAAGCTATGTAAACCATGCAGAAAAGTAGGAATTTGCTAAAAATCTAACAAAAATTTAAATATCGAACAATTTGAATTAAGAGGAATAGATTTCTGTACTTCAGGATTTAGCTCAGCTGGAGAACCGACTGCATTCCATGTACTGGTTTCTGATAAATCATGCAGTATATTAAGAGTGCTGAAAACTCTTTCATGTTGCAATAGCTAAGTGCACATCATCCCATCTACATCTGCATTCAAGTGCAAGTTGGTCATCTAGTGTTTCTTGTACACAGTATTTAATTTTTGCCCTGGACAAAATTAAATTTGCAAACACATGTTTTTATTTGACAGAGTAGAAGCAATTTAAGAATAGTAGAGGGATATGAATCATGTGATTCATAGAGTTCCTAGCCCTGGGGTGTGAATGCTGTATTAATGATAAATTTAATACAGAATGTATGTGTTCAATCAAGCTATTCTTGAGAAAATAGAAGTTTTTACCATTTGTTGGTGATTGATCTTTTAGTATGAGACAGTTGAACCTCATTGAGGATATTTGATGATGGTTTTGATTTAAAATATCTTCTCTACTAATTTAATTCCCATTTTCTCTCTCTCACTGCCCTTTCCTGAAAGCAGTGACACATGAGAATATGACGATGCAAGCAGTGATTGTTCTCAGCAACTTTGCTCAAGTAATTCTTCGAGTGCAAGAATAGAACAGTATGCCTGAGAATTTAACAATAGGGACTATATCAGTCAAGTCCAATCTCAAACTTATTGTGTGTTCTTATGCATTAGATAGTAATTATGTTGAACTCTTCTATTGTGCTTAACGGGTGTACCTTTCACATCAATTATTTTTTTGTAGATGTACAAAATAGATACTTTGCATCTGTCTGGAAGGGAAGAAAATTTTGGCTAGATGCAGGTTAATTAAGGAAAGCAAGCATGAATTTGTTAAGCAAAAATCATGTTTGACTAACTTGCTTGAGTGTTTTGATGAGGTAACAAGAGAAGATAAATAATGGTAATGCTGTTAATGTGGTGTACACGGACTTCCAAAAGGCATTTGGTAAAGTGCTGCACAACAGACTTGTGAACAGAGTTAGAGCTCATGAAACAATAGTAGCAACATAGATGCAAAATTGGCTGAGTGACAGGAAACAGAGAATAATGGTGAATGGTTGTTTTTTGGACTTGAGGAAAGTTTGTAGTGGACTTTCCCAGGGATTGCTGTTAGGATCCCTGCTCTTCCTGATATATATTAATAACTTAGACTTTGATGTATAGGGCACAATTTCAAAATTTGCAAATGACACAAAGCTTGCGAAGTATTGTGAACTGTGGGGAGGACAGTGTAGTACTTCAAAAAGGCATAGGCAGAAAGGAATGGGTGGACAAGTGGCAGACAAAATTTGATGCAGAGAAATGTGAATTGATTCATTTCCGTAGGAAGAACATTGAGAGATAATATAAAATAAAGGATACAATTTTAAAGGGGGTGCAAGAGCTGAGGAACCTGGGAGTATATGTGCACAAATCATTGAAGATGTCAGGATAGGTTGATAGTGCGGTTAATAAAGTGCACGGGATCCTGGGTATTTTTTCTTTATTCTTTCGTGCAATGTGGGTGTCACTAGCAATTTGTTGCTCACCCCTAATTGCCCTTGAACAAACTGGCAGAGAGCAGTTGTGAAACAACCACATTGTGTGGGTCTGGAATCCATGTAGGCCACACCAGGTAAAGATGGCAGATTTCCTTCACTAAAGAACATTAGTGAACACGATGTGCTTTTACAACAATTGATGACGGTCTCAATTGAATTTAAATTCCATTAGCTGCCGTGGTGGGATTTTAACCCAGATCCCCAGATTGTTAGCCTGGGCCTCTGAATTATTACTCCAGTGACATTGCCACCACGCCACCAGCTCACCCTTTATAAATAGGGCAATGGAAAACATCTTTATAAAATACTGAAAAAAAACAGAATTACCTGGAAAAACTCAGCAGGTCTGGCAGCATCGGCAGAGAAGAAATGAGTTGACGTTTCGAGTCCTCATGACCTTTCAGCAGAACTGAGTAAAGTTAGGAGAGGGGTGAAATATAAGCTGGTTTAAGGTGGGGGGTGGGGTGGGGGGAGAGAAGTTGGGGGGTGGAGGTGGGGGGGGGGGGTGGTAGTAGGGACAAGCAAGCAGTGATAGGAGCAAATAATCAAAAGATGTCACAGACAAAGGAACAAAGATGTGTAAAAGGTGGTGATATTATCTAAGAGAATGTGCTAATTAAGAATGGATGGCAGGACACTCAAGGTACAGGTCTAGTGGAGGTGGGGTGGAAAGACTGACAGGGCATTACAGTTATAGATTTAAAAATAATGGAAATAGGTGGGAAAAGAAAAATCTATATAAATTATTGGAAAAAAACAAAAGGGAGGGGGAAGAAACGGAAAGGGGGTGGGGATGGGGGAGGGAGTTCAAGATCTAAAGTTGTTGAATTCAATATTCAGTCCGGAAGGCTGTAAAGTGCCTAGTCGGAAGATGAGTTGCTGTTCCTCCAGTTTGCGTTGGGCTTCACTGGAACAATGCAGCAAGCCAAGGACAGACATGTGGGCAAGAGAGCATGGTAGAGTGTTAAAATGGCAAGCGACAGGGAGGTTTGGGTCTTTCTTGCGGACAGACTGCAGGTGTTCTGCAAAACGGTCGCCCAGTTTGCGTTTGGTCTCTCCAGTGTAGAGGAGACCGCATTGGGAGCAACGAATGCAGTAGACTAAGTTAGGGGAAATGCAAGTGAAATGCTGCTTCACTTGAAAGGAGTGTTTGGGCCCTTGGACGGTGAGGAGAGAGGAAGTGAAGGGGCAGGTGTTGCATCTTCTGCATGGGCATGGGGAGGTGCCATAGGTGGGGGTTGAGGAGTAGGGGGTGATGGAGGAGTGGACCAGTGTGTCCCGGAGGGAACGATCCCTACGGAATGCCACTGGGGGGGGTGAAGGGAAGATGTGTTTGGTGGTGGCATCATGCTTGAGTTGGTGGTAATGGCGGAGGATGATCCTTTGAATGCGGAGGCTGGTGGGGTGATAACAGTGAGGACAAGGGGGACCCTATCATGTTTCTGGGAGGAAGGAGAAGGCGTGAGGGCGGATGCGCGGGAGATGGGCCGGACACGGTTGAGGGCCCTGTCAATGACCGTGGATTGAAAACCTCGGTTAAGGAAGAAGGAGGACATGTCAGAGGAACTGTTTTTGAAGGTAGCATCATCAGAACAAATGACACGATTATAAAATACTGGTTTGGCCTTAATTGAAATATTGTGTCCAGTTATAGATATCACACCTTAGGGAGGGTGTGAAGGCAATCAAGAGGGCACAGAAAAGATTCACTAGAATGGTTCCAGGAATGAGGAACATGAATTGCATGGATAGATTGGAGAAGAGAATGTTAAGTGGAGATTTGATAGAGGTATTCAAAATCATGGAGGGTCTGGAAAGAGTAGTTCGGGGGTGGGGGGTGCGCTGGTGGTGGAATTGTTCCCACTGGTGGTACCATCGAGAACCCAGAAGGCACAAATTTAACATGATTGGCAAAAAATGCAATGGCAACACGAGGAAAAACGTTTTCACACAGTAAGTGGTTAGGATTTGGACTGTACTGCCTGACAGCGTAGTGGAGGCAGATTCAATCATGGCATTCGAAAGGGAATTGGATCATTGCCTGAAAAGGAAAAATATGCAGTGCTACAGGGAAAAGGAGGGGGAGCAGCACCAGGTGAATTGTTCTTCCAGAGAACTGGCACATACAGGATGGGCCAAACGGCCTCCTTCTCTACTGTAACAATTCTATGATTCTATGTATGAAGTTGAACCCTTAGAATTGCATTTAAAATGTATTGTATTGGATACTATTTGTTCGCTCATTCTGTATTGATTATATGAAACAAAAGGTTATTCTAAAAACATAAGAAATAGTAACAGGAGTTCTCCATCTGGCCCTTTGAGCTTGCTCTGCCATTTAATGAGATCAGGACTAATCTTGGACCTCAACTCCATCTTCCCAATTGATCTCCATTGCCTTGAGTCCTTTAGAGTCCAAAAATCTATCTTGAATATACTTGATGACTGAGCATCTACAGCCTTCTAGGGTGGAGAATTCCAAAGAATCACAACACTCAAAATGAAGAACTTTATCCCCCCTTATCAGTCCTTTTTCCTGAGACTATATTCACTAGTTCTAATCTTTCTAGCCAGGGAAACAGCCTCTCAGCATCTGTCCTGTCAAGTCCTCTCAGAATCTTTCAGTGTTTCAGTGTGTTTCAGTGTTTTATGTTCAGCGAAAATATTTTTCAGTAAGATCACCTCTTATCCTGCGAAATCCCATAGAATATAGGCACATCTTAACCATTTCTCCTCATAGCATAACCATGTCATGCCAGGAATCACTCAAGAGAACCTTTGCCCTACCCCTCTAATGAAATTGGTCCTTGGATACGGATACCAAAACTGTACACAGTCCTCCAAGTGCAGTCTCACCAAAGCCCTATGCAATTGCAGCATGACTTCCTTACTCTTGCATCCAACCCTTTTGCAATAAAAGCAAAAAAAAAGCCTTGTAGAAGTTCTTACAGTCTGTATAACACCAAAAACATTGGCTCTGTTTGTTTTAGTTAGTGCATTGCAACCAGCTACTGAAAAATGGGGAAGAATTTAAACTTTGGCGAGCGGGGGCGGGGCCTGCTCGCCAACGTGTAAAATGACACACGGTAACGTTGGGCGGGCGTCCCAACGTCACCGCCCGTCATTTAGATTGTCAGTTCGGCGTGCCCGCCAAACTGTCAAAGGCCTATTAAGGCCATTAACAAAGTAATTGAAGCTGTTAAGAATGCTGCCCGTCCAACCTTAAGGTTGGTGAGCAGGCGAAGAGCCCAGGCGGCCTTCACATTTTTCATGAAACCTCATCCACGAGCAGGATGAGGTTTCATGAAGTGTTCATTAATTAAATAAAATTTTTTGAAAAAATTAATGGACATGTCCCAGCTCATGTGACAGTTTCACATGTCCTTAAAATTTTTTTTGACCTTTATTACATTTTTCAAGACTTAAAGTAATCTCCCTGAGGCACCTCTGTGCCTGAGGGAGATTTCTGCACTCTTTCACCCGCATGCGCGAAAGAGCGCAGGCCCCGACTTGGAATCCACCCCCCGCTCACACAGGGAGCGCACAGCGCTTCCGGGTGTGTGTCACGCTGGGCGGGCCTTAATTCGATGTAAAATCGCACTCACTCCTGCCCGCCCCCACACAACCCCCCCGACGGAAATTCAGCCCATGGTTTTAGCATGACTGCTGCAATACAATTTCATTTATTCATGAGAAGTATCTTGACTCTATACCACGAGATGCTTTCATGTGTCCACATTAATCATTTTTAGTACCAAATTGCATTTATAAGATTAATTTTATGTCAATATAATGTTGCATTGGAAATTTTGTAGTTCAAATATAATACTTTTTGCACAATCATAATTACACATTTTGTATTTTCACTACTTGTCCTTTGGCCTTCCTTGATTCATCAGTCTCCCTGTGAGCTTCACAGTGTAACAATCTGCTGCCCAGTCTTTCTGGTGTTTTCTACTTTGCTTGTCAAATAGAGGATAAAACATCAAAAATTCTGACGAGGGGTCATTATTCTGAAATATTTACTTTGTTTCTCTCTCCATAGATGCTCAAAATACTCAGCAGCCAGACAGCACTTTCTGTTCTTTATTTCATATTTTCCACATCCACAGTATTTTGCTTTTGGACAAAACAGCAATTCTAGTTTCTCTCCTGCTGATAAATGTGTGGGCATTCATTGAGAATGCTGCCTGATATAATGACAGGAAAATATGATAGGTGATACAGCACATTCTGTAACAATACCTTCTGGTAAATTTAGCATGGTTTGTTTCCTCTCCAGAGCTTTTATCAAGTGAAATTTCCGCTGATGAGACTAATTAACATTACAGTGACTGCTACCCCACTTCAATTAATATTAAATGATCTTTATCTTAAAAGCAATATAATTGATGACATTGGCTTCATTATACTGTAAAACTAAATAACTTCTATAATCTCAGCGACAGCCTTTGGTTTTTAGACACTGAGCTCAATCAGCTAAAGCTTGACTTTGTGCTATAACGTAAATGGGTGACAGCAAATCAGCTGCACATACATCTCTCCTGACTTTTATTTCCCGACTTGACTTTATGCAATAATGTAAAACAAGATCTTGCCTAATAATTCAGTCAGATTAGCTACTGTGGCTGCGCTATCTATATGATGCATGTTAGATGCAGGTGCCCTTTCAAGAGGTGGCTCAAAGCCTATTGAGAGAAAATAGTTTCCCTTTGCCAGATATGCGTGCTAAGTCAGCTGATATGGTTGGTCATGTTTTGGCAGGCATGATCAATCGGGCTAGGCTAATTATTGCTCACACAGAAATGTCTTCTTTCATACGGTGCCACTTCTAGCATAAAATACCATGCTTTGGGACCTTCTAACGAATCACATTATGGTTAGACAGGCCTTCACATTGCACTTATGCCATCAGATTTTCTTTCATGGAATCTTTGGTAATTGGAACCTCCATAAAGACTATTTCTCTATTATGTGCTTCTCTGTCTGAGAGTGCAAATGTGAATGCAAGCTGACATATCTGGCATCATACCATTAGTCTTTTTCGTCTTCCTCCTGAAAGCTTAGACATAAGAGGATTCCCAATAGGAAAACCACTGATGGCACAAATGGTGTGGTATGAAAAATGCAATAGCAAATTGCTACAAAGGCCCTGAAAGCTTGTGGCAGCAAAATAGCCTTAGATAACCGTTCTATATTGTTTAGATATGCTTATGTACGTAATTGAGCTAGCAACCTTGAAGAATCATTATATGTGGGCAAGAAATGCACTCAGCTCCCTGCATATTCGAATGATTGTTGAAAAACAGTGTGCAGGACAAAACAATGTCACCCTCCCCATATCTACTGTGTTATGTTATTGTGATAAAGAAGGATTTTTATTGTTGACACATAGGCACCTAGTACAGTATTTCTCAAAGAAAATGTTATGAACTCAGAGTCCAGACAGGGTCACTGTGGTAGACTTTGTGTCTGGAATTTTCCAGCCCCTCACGCCGGCAGGACCGAAAGGTCCCGCTGATGTGGACAGAGATTTCAATAGCTTGCTGGCTCCACCACAGGGCGGGGGGGAGAGGCTGGAAAATTCAGGCCTTTTCTTTTTGTTCTTCGGATTTGAGGATCACTGGCAAAGGCAACATTCATTCATTGCCCAACGCTAATTGCTCTTGAACAGGTGATGGTGAGCCACCTACAACTGAGTGGCTTGCTAGGCCATTTAGAACATCAAGCATAGCGCTGTGAATCTGGAGTCACATGTAAGCTAGATCCAGGTACAGATGACTTGAAGAAGGACATTAGTGAACCGGGATAGTTTTTACCATATTCCAGTAGATTCAGGGTCACTATGAATAGGAGTAGCATTTTATTTCAGATTCATTAAATAGATTAATTTAAATTTCTCTACTGTCATGTCGGGATTTGAATTTGTGTCCCCAGAGCATTAGTCTGTGTCTCTGGATTACTACTCTGATAATATTTTCACTATGGTATTGTCCCCCGACAACTGTGAATTGATAAGGAATGCAAATTAAGCATTAGGTGCTAAATTATATTATATGATCACACATGACATAGAAATATCGTATGCTGTTGCCAAAGACTGGCTGTGTATTGATATGATAAACAAAGCCTTATGTGCATGTCCAATAGTTAACTGTTGGAACTGTATTCCTCCACTAAGAGAAAAGCTTCAACTCTCCAGCTAGCAAAATGGTTCTGGGCCCAATATTAAGCATTGTGGACACATCTCAATGTAGATGGGCCTGCTCCTCGCTGCCACTACTAACTCATTGTGGTTTGTAGGCTCGGGGAAGGTGGTAGTGGTGCTCCTGCACAGATCAGTTCACATAGAAAGTAACAAGGGGAATGGAGTAGGGGGAAGGTGATAATATTAGCAGGCTCCTGAGAAGGATGTGAGGCCACACTTGTTGGACCTCTTTGGAAGGGAGCTATTCTTGCATTTAAAATAAAATGCCCCTCACCTTTGACCTGGACTTCCCCTTGAAATGGGGCTGTTAGAGAAGCTATTTATATGGGATTGTCAAATTCCTAATTGTATTGAGGACTTCATTTTGTGATTCCAAAAAAACAGTTTTTGCAGAAATAGGCAGTATCTTGGAACATATTCAAAACCATCTCAGGTCTTCAAGGTGGCTTTATGACTCAAGTTTATAGCAGCCATAAAGATAGTTATCTGATGCTGTGCAATTTGAACTTCTGGTACATAATTCTACCTTGTCATTATTCAACGAGTCTTTACTCTTTTTTCTAATATAAGGAATCAGATAGCTTATGCTATGATTTTAAGACCATCATAGGCATAGATGGGTGATGGCTGTGGGACTTTCTCCTGGTGTTACCACTGTGATAACTTGTTTTTGCACGATGGAGTATCTAATATAAACTATGGAAGAGGAATGGTGCAATGACCTGGAGTCGAAGGCACAATAACCAGGGCCAGGATATTGAGGTCGGCGAGTGAGGGGGCGGGGCCCACTCGCCGACGTGTAAAATGATGCGAGATGACGTCGGGCGGAACTCCCGGTGTCACCCCGTGTCATTTCAATTTTCAGGTCGGTGGGGGCGCAGCTGAATCAGCTGTGTGCCCGCCGACCTGTCAACGACCTATTGTGACCATTTAAAAAGTAATTCAGGTAATTAATGGACCTGCCCGTCCAACCTTAAGGTTGGCGGGCAGGCCGGGAGCCCTGGCGGGCTTCAGAAAAAGCATGAAACCTCATCCATGGGCGGGATAAGGTTTCATGAGGGTTTTTAAAAATTTAATAAAAGTTTGATTAAAAGTGATGGACATGTCCCAACTTATGTGACAGTGTCACACAAGGGGACATGTCAGGGAAATGTTATTTTTGCACATTGACCATTTTTAAATTTGGCGCCGATCTCCCTGAGGCAGCACTTGGCCTCAGGGAGATCAGTGTGCTCTTTCGCACGCATGCGTGAAAGAGCGCACTCCTGGCTCGGGGAATTCCATCCCCCCGCCCGCACAGGGAGCGCATAGTGCTTCCTGGTGAACGTCATGCTGGGCGGGCCTTAATTGGCCCAGCCACGTAAAATGGCGGCACGCCCCCGCCATGCACTTCCCCCCCCAACGGGGGGAAAATCTTCCCCAGATCACTGTAATGCAAAGGGAGGCGATCAAGGGAGATTATGGATGCTTGACCACACCTGCGACAGAGCTCTATACCTTAGCATTTATGTTTCTGGCAGCCTTCACGTTATATGTTATCAGTGACAATCATTCCCTCTTGTAAATCTAGAAGCAAGTATCTCTGTGCCAGGAATGAGAGTTCTAGACAGAGAGAATAACTTCAAGTTTGTTTTTCTAGAATGCCTGACTGGCACTGATGCATCTCTTCTCCTTTGAGGTAACAATCTCCAGTGTTATACTGGTTCCCCTGTTAGCAGAAGATGTAAAAATCCCATTGTTGAGAGTTCTCACCCTTGGTCCCACCACCTATGACCCAGGTTCCAAAATAAGGGGAAGACATTGATTTCACCTCTTTTCAACAAGAACTCGTGCCAACAGCTGACACCTGGTATACTCAGCATTCAGATTTATAATAAGATATAGATAAATACATATGCAGTTATGCATTTTGTACTTAATTAAAAAAGTACTTTGTAGGTTTAAAATAAGCAACACTTGAAGCAACTTTGGAAGCAGTCAAATAGAGCTGGTTGGAGTTTAGGACCAACTTATGGGTGCTCAATTTGTATTCTGCCAGGACCACTCAACTCAGGACCTCATTATAAACTTGGTCCAAACATGGACAAAAGAACTGAATTCCTGAGGTGAGGTGAGAGTGACTGTCCCTAACATCAAGGCTACATTTGACTGAGTTTGACAATAAGAGCCCTAGTGTAATTAAAGTCAATTGGAATTGGTGGGGGTTGGAGGGACAAACCTTTCTATTGACTAAAGTCAATACCTAGCACAGAGGAAGATGTTTGTGGTTGTTGTGGATGTGGTGGACTACAAAGCTTTGATCTGATCTGTTGGTTGTGGGATGAGGTCTACTGCATGCTGCTTCCATTGTTTCACATCCAAGTAGTCCTGTGTTGCAGGGCCCTGGAGAGGGGGGTACACAAGGTGCAAAAAACAGGGCCCGTGCCCTTGTGCAGCCTGGGCTCCAGCAATAAGTCAACTCTTAATTCCTACCACCTCCCACTTATTTCTTCCGCCAGTCACAAGCAGGAGGGAGCGGAAGGAGCCGGCAGAGGAGCTGCACTTGACTGACGTGAGGTATTGGCTTTCTATTGGTTGGTGGTACTATCCAGCAATGAAATACCTGCACATGATTGGTTGGGCTGGTGCGGGCAGGGACGGGCATGTGCACAGCGGGTGGTCATGTTATTTTGAAGTGATGGTTTGTTTTTAATATCAATTGGCTAACAGCACACAGAGCATTTAAGTGATCCTGAATACCTATCTCCAAGTAGATAAACATTGATTCTGATTGATAAAAGCAAAAAACTGCGGATGCTGTTTATCCAAAATAAAAATAAAAATACCTGGAAAAACTCAGCAGGTCTGACAGCATCCGCGGAGAGGAACACAGTTAATGTTTCGAGTCCGTATGACTCTGATTCTGATGGTATGGACTTTAATTTGAAACATGCAACTTTGAAAGCCTGGAATGGGTCCAAAAACTAAATAAAAGTAGCTGTATTTTTTAAAGGAAGTGAATAACGGATCCTCGAGTGATTGCTGCTATTCTTTAATACGTGCAGATGGATTGTGTTATGGGATCGTTTTATAAGACCCAAACAGTGGAGCCCAGGCCATTGTTTAGTGAGTAAAAATGCATAGCATTTCCCTTTTAAGCTGTGGTATAGTTAGTCAGAAAAGTAATAATGTGCAATTTATCTAATATAATAATAGCCCACTTTTTAAATTCCATGGTGTTTGTTCGCTTTGTGTCGAAGGTTGGTTCTTGACTCCAAATTACAAAGGTTAAATTTTACAAATGACAGATGGACTGTTACATAGGGCAGAATTTTGCCCTCGGATGGCGTGCAGGCCCCACCGGCTTGGCGGTGGGTGGCCAGCTGACCTCCGCCACTGAAACGGGGCCCGCCGCCACTTTAAGGTTTGCCCAGCAGCATCCCCAGCAGCTTCCTGTTCCGGGGGGGAGAGATTCCCCATCTGTCAAAGTGCGCTCTTTCACGCGCAGCGCACTTCTCCCTGAGGCAAAGTCCTGTCTCAGGGAGAATACTGACAAGTGGAAAAAACTTTAAAAATAGAAACATTAAAAAATTATTAACATGTCCCCCTCATGTGACAATGTTACATGAGATGGGACATGTTAATAATAAACACATAAACTTTATTAATTTTTTACAAAACGGACATGAAACTTCATCCCGCCAGTGGATGAAGTTTCATGAATAATTTGAAGCTCGCTGGGGCTCCTGGCCTGCCCGCCAGCCTTAAGGTTGGCCGGGCAGGTCTTTAATTACTTTAATTAACATGTCAATGGCCTCAATTGGCCATTGACAGGTCGGCAGGCGGACAGCTGATTTTGCTGTCCGCCCGCGTTCCTAAAAATTTAAATGGACCGGGATGACATCGGGGATTCCTCCCAACATCATCCCACGTCATTTTCCCCTTGGTGACTGGGCCCCGCCCCCAAATCGCCGAGGGGAAAATCCTGGCCATAATGTGATCAGTGGCCGGAAGCAGGAGAAGCAACAGGTCCCATTGTTTCTCTCCAGGGGTCTGCTGTGCTGTAGCTTTATCAGGTTGACACCTCATTTTTAGGTATGCCTGGTGCTGTACCGGGCATGCCCTCCTGCACTGTTCATCGAACCAGGATTGATCCCTTGGCTTGATGGTAATGATAGAGTGAGGGATGTGCCAGGCCAAGAGGTTACAGATTGTGTTTGAATACAATTCTGCTGCTGCTAATCACCACAGTGTCTCATGGATGCCTGGTTTTGAGTACTTGATCTGTTCTGAGTCTATTCCATTTAACACAGTGATAGTGCCACACAACATGTGGATGGCATGATCATTGTGAAGATGGGACTTTGCCTTCATAAGGACTGTGCGGTGATCACTCCTATCTCACATGTAGGCTAGACCAGGTAAGGACGGCAGATTTCCTTTTCTAAAGGACGTTAGTGAAGCAGATGGGTCTTTATGACAATCAATTATTGCTTCATACACCGTCATTACTGAGGGGAGGGTTAACACCACATTGTGTAGGGTCACATCTAAATCTCTCAAGCAATTCTAGTGCCCATCTACTCAGTCTCTGTGATGATACTAAAGTGTCTCCTGGCTTCATCAATAAATTCAAACGAGTATGAGGTGAGTGGATAATGACTTTCTGTAGACCCGTGATGTAAGTAAATTAGCATTCTGCTCAAAAGATAGCTAACAAATGCCATTCACAAATCCAATAGGACTGCTCTGACCTCTATAGGATGCGAGAGGCATAAACTACTGGATGCCTATGGCACGCATAGCCCTGTCCCAATACTGCCATTATACTCTCCTCTGTGGAAGCTGCTGCCAAATGAAATTGCTGCTCTGCGATCTTGGTGCTACTAAACTGGTAGCCTGCGTAACTGCTACTTTTAACTTCACCTCATTAGTGTGATCTGCTGTCCATGAAGTCAATACCTGGTCCTTGTTGCCTTTAAGAAGCCCATAGAGAGGTTTGGCCATCTCTGCAAAACCCAGAATAAAGCCATGCTGGCAATTTGCCAATCTCAAAAACAAACAAAATGCAGACTTGGATGTTGGCAAAGGCAACCACTGAATGACTTTCACTTTGTGACTGTTTGGATTCAGGCCATGTGACAATAACGATACTCCCAGGAAAATGACTTTTTCCTGCAACAGCTCAACTTCCTTGGGGTTCATTTTCAAATTCGCCTTCAATGACAAAGACAGCAACTTGTTTAAATAATTTAAGTTGTTCATCAACTGTTTCAGTGGCTAAAGAGTAAATTATCCATATAATGCAATACACATTTTGACTGTAGAAAGGCTCTGAGTTTCTGCCATTCTTTTATGAAAAATAAGAGGTGCATTATGAAACCCATGTGGGATTACCATCCAAGTGAAGCTGCAATCCTCAAATGTGAATGCAAACTTGTACTGATCTCTTATTGCTGGTACGCTCCAGAATCTATTTGTGATCCAGTGTAGAAAATACTTGGCTTTTGCTGGTATTTCAGAAAGCAATGTGGGTGCTTCTCTAACAATGGATGTGCATTTAAGCATTACCTTATTTAACCCTTATGGTTGACTATTGTTATGAAAGCCAACTTACCTTCTCGTCAAGAGCGGAGGTCGGGAACTCCAAGTCCTGACAGCCCTCAGAGCTTCTGCGCATGCGCGGACCGGGAATAGGTTGCACATGTGCAATTCAGCATTTTAAGTTCCTTTGTGCCTGCGTAAAAAGGGGAAAACGGCATGAACACCCATGTAGCATGACCCGGGAGTGGAGCGCCATTGAAGACACATGTCCCAGGGAGAGGGGACAAGGAGAGGTCCCAATGAAAGAAGGGATAGCGATAGATCCCAAAAGAAGTGTCCCAGACAGGGGACAAGGATAGGCTCGCTTCCAAACTTCTTTTCTGCGTGGGTCTATGTAGCCATAACCACTATCAGTTTCTCAAACCTCCCCCTTAAAACAACAGCTTCATTAGCCAATCAATTTACTTTTGCTTCAGTGCTTTTGCTTCAACAGTGGACACTGACTGTGAAGTGTACAGATGTGGTCTCCCCTCAGGTGACCTCTCCATTCTTGCCCACGTAACCCCTCTACACTCCCTTGCTACGTGTTCTGCTCTCCCACAGCTATAACATGTGATCCAAGGTTTACCCGATTATGCTGGAACTTCTGTTGGTCCTTCCACAATAGGGATAAGCTTTTTAATATCACTTCTTTAACCTGGAAAACGTAATTTATCATATACCAAACTGTCTTCACATGGTTCTCAATTCTGACCCATGGAGTTGTACTATCAATGGTGAAGCCTAGCACTTTTTGTACAACCGGCCTGACCTGCTTAAGAGAAATGTTCTTGAAAGGACCCTGGTCAAACCCTGCTGCCAGCGTGGGAGGAGGCTGCCCCTGCGATTATACATAGAACCCATACAACTGTCAGGCAAATGCTCCTGGATACTTCTCTGGTCCCTGCTTACAGGACCTCACCTTTTCATTAGCATCCATTTTTTCAACACCTAACCCATTAAGAATTGCATCTATTACTTCATTTGTTGTTCTTTGATATACATCAGGATGAAATCCCATCTTTTTGGGATTTCATCCTGATGTATATCAAAGGGTTTTATCCTCTTTGAGATTGTTTAGTTTATTTAATACATCCCCTTTATTTATTTTAATTGCTCATCTCATCATTCAATGTCATATCTTTCAGTTCTATCTCCCTGGTAAATACCAAAGCAAAATAATTATTTAATATTTCTGCTATCACTCTATCGATACCTATGGTATTATTTTGTCTGTACCTTAATGGTCCTATTCCCATTGCAGTCTTTCTTCTCTTTTTATTGATGTGCCTGTAAAATATTTTACTATTTTCTGTTCCTTGATTACTTAATTTCATTGTTCCTCTTTGCTTCCTATTTTTTTTCATAATTTCTTCATATTCTCTCTTATCTACACTCCTCTGCTATCTGAGTACTTAATGTCTACCACTTTTCTATTCCTCAGTTATTCCCTTATGTCTTTATTCATCCGTGATGTCTCACTAGTGTTTAGTTTGTTCTTTCCTTTTATTGGAATATATAGCATAGTACAGGTTTGCATGTGCATCATCGTTGCTAATGGCAATATCATGCACATGTCCTCAGCCAACCAGTTTTTGAATTGATGAAAAATTCCAAAAATTGGAGTGGCAGTCCAGCTGTATTCTATGTGAGCTCTATAGACTTCATCAGTAACTGCAGTGAAAAATATGAATTTCTCAATTTGATCAACTTGGACAAAATCATTGCTAAAAAGTGAAAGTCAAGACTTGAGTTTTTTTTTAAACTCTCTCATCTCATCTATTATCCATTTGTGTTACTCTACATATTTTTTCTCTGTGGGAGGTATCTCAGCAAAATAATCATCTTTCTTTACTAAGAAAAATAAAGACTATTATATTGTGTGGCTGATCATTAAAATTGAATTTTAAATGAATGAAGACCTTGGGTTTCATGAGGCTTCCCTGTAATTTATTGTGGTTTTCAGAGTCCCTGGCCTGCAGTAAATCATGACATTGAAGCCTCTCATTTACTCAGCATCATGAAGCTGTTCAAATGACTTCCAATTTCATTGACATTGTGACTAAGGTAAATCTGCTATCTCCCTTTGAGAGCAATTACTCTAACAAAGGATAGTAATGAATAGAGCTGGTACCAGACACCAGAGTAAATTTGTATCCTTCACAAATCAACAAATACTTTAACAATTGTATATCTGAAGTTATAATTGTCAAATATCTATCTTTGATACACTAATATTCTTTTGTGTTCCTCTGTCAACATTCTGGGGTTGTTATTGAGCAGAAACTGAACTGGACAAGCCATATAAGTACTGTAGCTATAGGAGCAGATCAGAGACTGGGAATTCTGCAGTGAGTAACTCACCTCCTGACTTCCCAAGTTTGTCCACCGTCTACAGGGCACAAGTCAGGAGTGTGATGGAATACTCTACACTTGCCTGGGTGAGTGAAGCTCCAATGACTTTCATGAAGCTTGACACCATCCAAGGTGAAGCAGCTCCTTGATTGGCACCCCATCTTCCAGCTTCAACATTCACTCCTCCACCACCGACGCACAGTGTGGCAGCAGTGCCATCTAAAATATGCACTGCAGCAACTCACCAAGCCTCCTTTGACAGCACCTTCCAAACCCACGATCTATATCACCTAGAAGGATAAGGGCAGCAGATGCATGGAACACCACCACCAGCAAGTTCTCCTCCAAGCCACACACCATCCTGACTTGGAACTATGGCCAGAATTTTCGGTTCGGCGAGTGGGTGCGGGGCCTGCTCGCTGACACGTAAAATGACGCGTGATGAAGTCGGGCATGCGTCCCGACGTCACAGCGCGTCATTCAGATTTTAAGTTTGGCAGGCGCGCGCTGGAAATGGCTGCGCACCCGTTGAGTTGTCAAAGGCCTATTAAGACCATTTAAACACCAATTAAGCTAATTAACTGAGCTGCCCATCTAACCTTAAGGTCTAACCAGGCGGCCTTTGCATTTATCATGAAACCTCATCCACGGGCGGATGAGGTTTCATGAAGGTTTTTAAAGTTTAATACAAATTTTTAATAAAATTAATTGACATGTCCCAGCTCATGTGACACTGTCACATGAGGGGACATGTCTAAAAATTTTTTTTTTAAATCAAATTTTCAAATATCAACCTGATCTCGCTGAGGCATGGAGCTGCCTCAGGGAGATTTCTGCGCTTAGTGCAGGTCCTGACTCTCTCTCCTCCCCCCATCCACACAGGGAGCGCTCAGCGCTTCCGGGTGTGCATCATGTTGGGCGGGCCTTAATTGGCCCACCCGCGTAAAATGGCGGCACCCAGCCAATCGCAGGTGGCGATCGGCTACATGCCCGTACCCGCTCCCATCCCAGAAAATTGTCCCCTATATTGCCGTTCCTGCAATTTTGCTGGGTCAAAACCTTGGAACTTCCTCTCTAACAGCACAGTACCTACTCCACGTGGACTGTAGCAGTTCAAGGAGGGAGCTCAGGCCACCTTCTCAAAGGCAATTAGGGATGAGCAATAAATGTTGGCCTAGCTAGCAATGCCCACATCCAGTGAAAGAATTTTTAAAAATAATTAATTGCAGATTGACCATTTATATTAATCAATATGCTGATACAATTGCTCATCCGTCATACAGCATACTTATCAGGAGTTCCACCCATAGGCACTTTAACCATACCATCCTATTACCTGGTATTACGATGGTTACAACCATGAAAGTGCATTCATGTCTTGGCCTGTCAGACTATTTATCAACCAGTGAATCCTTCCACTGTTTCAATATTTCACAGTATTCTACAAGGCAAGAGTGTGAAGATCCAAAAAACAAAAATACAAAGATCCTGCACTGATAGCTTTGGCTCCATCTAGTGGGATTCAAGGTGATTTTTTTAATAAATGCTGCTTATAAATGTTTGGAAAATTTTAAGCACTCCTCACCATTTATCTGACTGTTGGGGTCATCCTGGCAGCAGGTTGCTGCCTCACAAATTTGCTACCTGTTGATGAGGCAGTGATTCCTGCTTGGTTGGGATGAGATTTGGTGCCTACATGTGGAAAAGATCACCGGGAATTTAATTCCCTCCAGACATTGATAATTAAGCTTATCCAGGTCTTTTTGCACAGGATGATTCCGTCCCACAATAAAAACTCTGGAACAATGTGTACGTGTAAGGTATTACGATCTTTGAGTTGAATTATGTTTAAGGGACGTTCATACCAGATGTAAGTGGCAATTTCAATTTTAAGCTTACAGGCCTATTAGTCATTGCCAAATTTATCCAACTGTAGCCTTGTTACAGAATCATAACATTTTGAGCCTAGTAGGAGGCCATTTAGCTTATCATCCAGTGCTCATACTAGCTATTCTCATCAAAAGATCATAAGAAATAGACTCAGGAATAGGTCATTTGGGCATCGAGCCTGCTCACCCATTCAATAAGATTATGGCTGCTCTGGTTGTGGCATCAACTTCACTTTCCTGCCTGCCCCCCATAACCCTTCACTGCCTTGTCAATCAAAAATCTGTCTAATTCAGCCTTGAATATATTCAATGGCCCAGCCTCCACTGCTAGCTGGGAAAGAGAATTCCAAAGTTTAATGGCCCTCTGGGAGAAAAAAATCCTCTTAATCTCCATCTTAAATGGGAGACCCCTTATTTTTAAATAGTGTTCCCTAGTTCTAGACTTCCCCACAAGGGGGAACATTCTCCTAGCATCTACCCTGTCAAGTCCCATCAGGATCTTATATGTTTCAGTAAGATCATCTCTCATTCTTCTGAACTCCAATTGAGTGAATCTTCTCTGACTTGCTAATGCAATTATATCCCTTCTTAAGTAAGGAGACCAAAACTGTGCACATTACTCCAAGTATAGTTTCACTAAGGTCTTATACAGTTCTAGCAAGACTTCCCTACTTTTATAGTCCATTCCCCTTGCAAAATTATATTTTCCTTCCTAATTGCTTACTGTACCTGCTAACTAGCTTTTTGTAATTCATGTACCAGATCACCCAAATCCCTCTGTACCAAAGATTTCTGCAGTCTATCTCCATTAAATAAACTGGTTTTCTATTCTTCCTGCTAAAGTGGACAAGCTCACATTTTCCCATGTTATACTCCATCACCCATTTTTGTCAACTCACTGAAGCTATCTATATCTCTTTGCAGACTCTTTGTGTCCTCCTCACAACTTGCTATCCTATCTATGTCTGTGCCATCAGCAAATTTAGCTACCATACACTTGGTGCAAACACAATGGGCTGAATGGCCTCCTTCTATGCCATAACAATTTGGTGATTCTGTGATTCTGCATTTCCTCCAGGTCAATAATATTGATTGTAAATAGTTGAGGCTCCAGCATTGATACCTGCGGCACTCCACTAGTTACAGTTTGCCAACCTGAAGATGACCCATTTACCCTGACCCTGTTGTCTGATTTTCATACTCAAAGCGGGTTGGGGGAATTGGACAAATTTGTGCCTCGGCCTGCCCACCCTCAGGAGAAAGTACTGCAAAAGCAGGATCTTCATTACTGGGGGCTGAGTGTGTGCTGGAGCCGGGCAAGGCGACGTGGGGAGAAGTGTAGAAGCAGCCATAGGTGCTGCCGGGTGCAGAGACAGGCTGTGTAAATGACACGCGTCGGTGGCATTGGATTTTGTCCTAGTGAGAAAAAAAAACACTCAGGCCCTCCAGCCCTCACCCCTCACACCCCTTCACTCTCCAATACTCCCCATGTCCTGCCCACCTCATGCTCTCCACCCCCCCCCCCCCACCCTGCCACAGACCCTCTATGTCCCCTCATGCTCCCTATGCCAAGCTCTGCCTTCCATCCATCCCCTATGGCTACTCAAGCTCTGGCACTTTCATGCTCATTGGTTCTAGTGTACAATGGGTCAATGAAACCTCAGTGTATATATACAAGGATGTGTAAAAAAAAAAATTTTGAAAAACTGTCTTCCATTGATCACTTTCTGCTATGCTCGAAAAAGTCTGAATCAAGCCAATAAAAGTGTTAATCATCCAGGCCCTTTGAAGTTTCAGAAACCACAAACCCTTGAAACCACTTAACTTGTGTCAACAAACATTGTGAAATTGACCCAGAGGTCAGAGAGCCTGAGCTGTCAATCAAACAATATTTCCTCTGAGAGCAGGTGTTCTTGTATCTTAATGGAAGTCTGGAATCTCAGCCGATTGTACATAAGGAGGATTGGCTAAGACCCCGAACAGCTATTACAATATCTAAAAAATAAAAAAATAAAATCACCCACAAATAATAATATCGTCCACAATTATTGCAATCTGTTTAACCTAATCTTGTTTTCCTGCCAATTCCCTACACTCTGTACATGAGAAATAAGAGCAGCAGTAGATCAAAATGCTAGAGCCTGTTCCACCATTTAATAAGATCATGGTTGAAGTTCTACATCAACTCTATTCTCCTGCCCTGTCTTTATCTCCCTTGATTTCCTTCATCTGCAAAAGTTCATAGCCCTTTGACTTTAAGAATTTCTCCTTATTTTAGTCCTAAATGGCCAAACTTTCATCCTGAGGCTATGACTCCTAGCTCTAGATTCTCCAGTCAGGGGATGCAACCCTCCCAGCATCCACCCTGCTAAGCTTTCAAGAATTTTGTGTGCGTCAATGAGATCATCTGTCAATCTTCTAAACTCCAGAGAATATAGGTGCATTCTGTTCAATCTCTCCTCACAGGACAGTCCTCTCATCCCAGAAATCAATCTTATGTTCTTGTTTTTCAAGTGCCACTTTGGCTGAGTTGTTACGACTCTTGCCTCTGTGTCAGAAGGATGTAGGTTCAAACTCCGAAAAGCACATAATAGGCTGGGCTACTTTACTACTGTCCTTCAGATGGACCATTAAATCAAGGTGTCTTCTGTAAGCTCAAAGACAGCCGGGGTTTCTCCAAATATCCTGACCAATACCCCTCCTTCAGCCAATATCATCAAACATCCAAGGAGAAGAATTTCTGATGGGATTCTCCTGTTGCAGTTCATCCCAACTGTTTTAAGTAATAGGTGCTGCTAAAGTATATTTGTTTGCTTGAATTCATATAAGAATTGTGAAAATGTGTTGTATCAGTGTTTACATTTAGTAACAAAAGAACCTGAAGTGGCTTTATACAGGTCCTACTGGAAAAAAAGCTTAGAGCCAAATTTGGCAGCTTGGGGCACCTAACTATTGGATGTGTTGTTCTGCAGAACCAGTCTCTGGTTATCATTAATTTTGATAACTGTGGCAACTTGTTCCTAAAGCTAAAGCAGACTCTTTTTCCCATGGTTTCTGTGGCTCTTTCACTGAAGTTGCATTTGAGAGTAGAAGTATCCCCAGGGAAACACACCGTCATAATGCCTAAGCTTCATTCAGCAAGTATTAAAAAACATATTATAAAACAGAAAATGCTGCCACAGATGCATCTGTCCATGACAGTATGGATAGGAGTGACCTCCACACAGTCCTTTAGGAGACGAATTCCCATCTTCACACTGAAGGTACCCTCCATCCTGTTATGTGGCACTACCACTGTGCTAAATGGGATAGATTTTGAATAGATCTAGCAATGGAATACTGGGCAACCATGAGGCGCGGTGGGCCATCAGCAGCAGCAGAATTGTACTCAACCCCAATGTGTGACCTCATGGCCCGGCGTGTGACCTCACGGCCTGGCATATGCCCCACTGTACGATTACCACCAAGCCAGGGTACCAACCCTGCTTCAATGAAGAATGCAGGAGGGCATGCCAGGAGCAGCATCAGGCATACCTAAAAATGAGGTGTCAACCTGGCGAAGTTACAACGCAGGACTACTTGCGTGCCTAACAGCGTAAACAGCAAGTGATACAGTTAAATGATTACACAATCAACGGATCAGATCTAAGATCTGCAGTCTTGCCAGATCCAGCCATGAATGGTAGTGGACAATTAAACAACTCACTGGAGGAGGAGGAGGAGGCTCCACAAATCCCCAACCTCAATGATGGGAGAGCCCAGCACTTCAGTGCAAAAGATAAGGCTGAAGCATTCGCAACAATCTTCAGTTAGAAGTGCTGACTGGATGATCCATCTTGACCTCCTCTGGAGGCCCCCAGCATCACAGATGCCAGTCTTCAGCCAACTTGATTCACTCCATGTGATATAAAGAAATAGCTGAAGGCACTGAATACCGCAAAGTCTATGGGTCCTGACAACATTCCAGCAATCATACTGAATACTTGTGCTTCTGAACTTGCTGTGCCGCTAGCCAAGTTGTTCCAGTACAGCTACAACACTAGCATCTACCTGGCAATATGTAAAATTGCCCAGGTATGTCATGTCCAGAAAAAGCAGGACAAGGCAAACATGACCAATTATTGCCCATCAGTCTCATCTCAATCATCAGTAAAGTGATGCAAGGTGTCATCAACAGTGCTATCAAGCGACACTTGTTTAGCAAGAACCTGCTCACTGGCACTCAGTTTGGATTCTGCCAGGGTCACTCAGCTCCTGACCTCATCGCAGCCTTAGTTCAAACATGGAAAAAAGTGCTGAAATCCAGAGGTGAAGCAAGAGTGACTGCATTTGACATCAAGGCAGCATTTGACCGAGTGTGGCATCAAGGCGTTCTAGCAAAACTGGAGTCAATGGGAATTGGGGAGGAAACGTCTCCGTTGGTTGGAGTCATGCCTAACGCAAAGGAAGATGGTGTGATTGTTGGAGGTCAATCATCTCGGTTCCAGGACATCACTGCAGGAGTTCCTCAGGGAAGTTTCCTCGGCTCAACCATCTTCAGCTGCTTCATCAATGACCTTCCTTCCATCATAAAAGTCTGAAATGGGGATGTTCATTGATGATTGTAAAATGTTCAGCATCTTTCACAAGTCCTCAGATGCTGAAGCAGTCCTTGTCCAAATGCAGCAAGACCTGGACAATATCCAGGCTTGGGCTAACAAGTGGCAAGTAACATTCATGCCGCACAAGTGCCAGGCAATCACCATCTTCAACAAAATAGTTAGAATCTAACCATTGCCCCTTGACATTCAATGGCATTATCATTGCTGAATCCCCCACTATCAACATCCTAGGAGTTACCATTGACCAGAAACTAAACTGGACTAGCCATAAAAATATTGTGGCTATTAGAGCAGGTCAGAGGCTAGGAATCCTCTGGCAAGTAACTCACCTCCTGACTTCACAAAACTTATCCACCCTCTACAAGTCACAAGTCAGGAGTGTGATGGAATATTCTCCACTTGCCTGGATGAATGCAGCTCCAACAACACTCAAGAAGCTTGACACCATCCAGGACAAAGCAGCCCGCTTGATTGGCACCACATCCACAAACATTCACTCCTTCCACCACCAACTCTCAGTCGCAGCAGTGTGTACCATGTACAAGATCCACTGCAGGAACTCACCAAGGCTCCTTAGACAGCACCTTCCAACCCACGACCAGTACCATCTAGATGAACAAGGTCAGCAGATAGATGGGAACACCACCACCTGGAAGTTCCTCTGCAAGCCACTCACCATCCTGACTTGGAAATATATTGGCCTGTAACTTCCGAGCTCCCCAGCATCGGATTTGGGTGGTACCCCAAAGATGCATTGGGGAATCCCTCTAGGAAGTTCTCAGGTAAGGGTTTGCATAGCAATTACCCAGAAGTGCAGACTCCCTCTGGATAAATGCACTGCACTGGGGACCATCCAAGAGTGCAGTTTGAATCGCAAACTTCGGACGGTTCTGCCAGGATTATACCAATCGTTACTCAGAAAAGTTAGAAGAATTAAAACCTCTTCTAATTTCTGAGTAACTATTGTAAAGACTCAGACTGCCCCCACAGGACTCCTCCACACCCCCGACCAGCCCCACACAGGACTCCCGCTCCCAACCATCCAACCTCCAACACCTCCCCACTCCCCCAACCTCCGACACCCTCCACACCCCCCCCCCCCAACCTCTGACACACCACACCCTCCCTGACCTCCAACACCTCCCACCCCCCCCCCCCGACCTCCGACACCCCTACCCCCGACCTCCGACACGCCCTCCCCCCCACAGACCTCGGACACACCCCTCACTCCTGACCTCCACTTCCCCCACCCCACCGACACTTCCCCAACCCCTCCTTAAATCCACTGGATCCAAACCTAGCTGGGGCCTGCGTGGAATATTTTGATGCAGGCCCCAAGCAGCTCTGGTGAATGGAAATGGCAACGCAATTTTCAAGACCAGGGAAGTAGGTATTTATTTTTTCTAATTTCTGTGGGCCAGCACTTTCCAATGCTAGTTAGAGGTTACGGCCCATTGTCGTTCCTTTATTTTTGCAGGGTCAAAATTCTGGAACACTCTCTCTAACTGCACTGTTGGTGTACCTACACCACATGGATCGCAGCGGTTCAAGAAGGCAGCTCACCATCACCTTCTCAACAGCAACTAGGGATGGGCAATAAATGCTGGTCCAGCCAGCGATGCTCACATACCATGAATGAATATTTAAAAAACTCAGTAGGTCAGGCAGTATCTGTGGATAGAAGCAGAATTATTTTTCTAGGTCGATGACCCTTCATCAGAACTCTGTTTTTACTTCATATTCCAGCATCTGCAATATTTTTCTTTTAAAAAAAAGGGTAATTCTGTTTTGGTTCATTTATGTATATATTGGCTTGAATTTCTTGAAATGGCGCAATTGGCAGGTCATGCCAAAATTTACACCAATCTTTAATTTGTGCTTCAAGGTTTGAAAAAAGAAAATGTTATGCATTAAAATTTATGACTTTTTTGAAACACTTTCACGAGATGTGGGCGTCGCTGGCTACGCCAGCATTTATAGCCCATCTCTAATTGCCTTTGAGAAAGGGGAGGTGAGCAGCTGCCTTGAGCCGCTGCAGTCCATGTGGTATAGGTACACCCGTAGTGCATGAATATGTTCAGTAATTAACCTTATAAATTTAATTTTTTTTTGGTCAGCATAAACACCAAACAAATCAGCGTAAATACAGCTATATTCACCGAACCATTTATAATGTACTTTAATTATTTGATATTAATTCTTAAAGGTACTTGTGCTATATAAATACGAGAGCTTTTAATAGTTAATATAAAGAAATCTTTGTCTATATCTCACAGATTAACATTTATATATTTAACCTTTCCCTATTACTTCATCATGGACCTTGTTAGTACTTTGTTACAACAACCTTTGAGGTTTTTTCTTTTAACAGTCAAGATTTTCCATGAATAATTCTAATTTCATAAATAATTGTTCAATTACAAAATTATGGCAATGGCCACAGGTCAGTCAGCAATTGAAAGAGAAAAGCATTTGCAGATGATATTAAGCTGTGGGAGGGGGACAGTCAAGTCTAATGACGCAATGAAAAATCTACAAAATGTGCTAGATATAATCTGTATGTGGGTGGAACAATGGCAGATGAAATTCAATACGGTAAGTATATGTTGCTGCACACTGGAAGAGTTGTTATTAGGCTTGGCACTTAACAAGCTGAGTCACTGTGAAGCAGTATTGATGAAGGAAAATAGAATGTTGAGCTGTTCTATTAAATCAGCAGGGTTCAAGTCAAAAGATATTGTACTAAAGTGCCACAAATCTCTGGTGAGAACAAAGCTTTAGTGCTGTGTCTAATTTGCCACCTAGACACTAATGAAAGATTGATATTGCTAATGTTATGATCCTTGAACAGACCCCCAAGCTTTCGATAAGATTTGGTTAGGGATCAGTAACAGTTTGTTTAAAGTAGACGAAGTTTGAGATTCAAAACACTTGCTCAGTGAATAAAGCCAAAAGATTCCACAGGTTTTGAACAAATAAAAATAAGGTTAATATGAGTTGCATGTGAATTAACAGGCAAACTGTGGTCGAACACACCACACTGTACAATAAATGGCAGATGCGACCATGACAGAGTCCACAGATTTCTCAACCCAACCAGATGTCAGTAAACATGTAAGTCAACCAATCTCAACCAAAATTGGATTTCCAAGTACGCATTCAAGCACCAACTCACAAGCACAACTTCAGCCCTTTGGACGTGCCAAGCAGAACACAACTTCTCTAAAAACGTACATTTGCCCCAATGGCCCACAGCATGAAGTCACCAACCTTCTACTGCCTTCTTGGATGTTCAGGTCTTTTCTGAAGCCCTCTTCACTTAGTGTGCTACCTGCAGCCCTTTTCCTGTTTAGAGCCTATTTTTCTGCTCCTCTCTTTTTTTCCCTTCATTCAACTGGGACCTGTCTTTGTCCCTACTTGGGACTCTTCTGTTTGGGACCTCTTCCTGTTCCCTTTCCCTTAGGGACCTCTCCCTGTCCCCACCTGGGCAACATGACTTATGACTAAAACTGACTAACCGACTCAAACTGACTGCCTCAGAACTGTTCATTGATACTTGAACTGATCTAGTGACCTACCACAACACTCCAAGAGGGTCCCACCCTTGTTACTAGGCAGGAACAAACGTAACAAGCATTGGAACATTCTGTACTTTAAATGTTGCAATCTCCACAGACATAACACACAGGGATACAGAAAAATTGATTTTATCACACTAAATTGTGTAATAATTGTCAAAATAGAATTACAGAGCTGTCTAACATAATGGATCCTAGAGTGTCTATGAGTACTGGAATTGTAAGAACTTAGCAAGCCATGAGCATCCAGAAACCCTATTCTAGCATATTCATGTTGGATCAAATTAGTCTATTAGTGACCTCAAATTTAAAGAATATTTGGAAATTGCTCTAAGTGAGATCATAGGAAAATGACCTATAAATTATTAAAAATGCAAATGCCTTTTACCCAGAACAGTTTGGCTCATGGGTTTTGGTTTTGATTCTTATTTTTTGATTCCTTCATTAGATATTTAAATTTGAACAGAAGATTATACTGTTATGCGTCAATCTCATATAAAATTATTATACAGTCCATAAAGAAAAATCATTATAACTTAATAGCAGGAATGAGCTCAAAGGCCCCCCAAACGCATTTCTTATTTCATGCTGAAATGAATGTTATAGAGTAATTTTAAGGCATTTTCCTGCCCACAGGAAGAGTTGCCTGCCTGGAACATGAAGTCACAAAATTGTTCATTTAGTAGCTCAAAGCACAAGAGATATATGCCTTTTTCTGGAATATCTGTTTTGGTTCTCCTGCAGGTGAATGGTGGAATACCTGGAGAAATGGCACAAATGGCTAAAAATGATTGTGAGCGCCATTTCACCGGACTTTCTGTCAACCTTCCAGCAACAGATCAGGAGAACCCTGAGCAAATTTAGCACTTCATCCCACCCTGAGTTAGACTTATTGTGCAGAATTTTTGGGACGAGAACTGAGGCAGGCAGGCAGGTAATTTCCTGACATCGGCCATCATGTGAGTTTCCCGACGCTGTTCCGACAGTCAGTGCTTTTGCTGAGGTAGAGGGAAGGTGGGAACCAGCAACCCGTCCATTTCTGAGGAATGCCAAATTAAGCCTGTTAATGAGCTTGTCCGCTCACTAAAGTCTAGTCTTCAATTTTTGTCGGAAGGCGCAGGATCCACAATGGATCTGCAACAAGCCAAGTAGGAGAAGGCATCATGGGCATAAGTCTTGGCTGTGCCTTCAATGAGATGGGATCATAAAAGGATGAATGTTTGAGAGGGGCACTCATCCATTAGTACAAATTTGCTATCGAGTGAGCAGAATTAGTGGAATCCAGGGATCATGGGGCTATAAGAGTAGAGTACAGTAAGCATTGAGAGTGCAGCTGATCGCAAGCAAGGCAACAGCTGGGTATGGGATTAAGTACACAGAGATGGGGGACAAGTAACAATGAGGTTCAATGTCCTTAGCAGCAGGTGCAGAGCTCAGAATGTATAAAGGGCAGAGGACAGGAACAAGGGGGTAGGAAAGCAGTGAAAGCATTGCTTAACATTGAGTGTACTGCTAAAGAAGAAGCTACCTGGACATGTCAGGGAATGTAGAGACTGTGCCTATCTAGGCAGAAAGTATGTGATTTATACTCTCATTGAGGAATATCACAGATGTTGCAGCTGTGTTCAACATGTCTTACCAGTCGCCATAAAGTCAAAATTACCTTGTACTACTTTTCCCCTGGCTTGTTCTAAGGATCAGCTGCGGACCTTGGTAGCATCTCTTAAGCAGCAGTACTCCATTGCATCTCACAGGTCACTGATGCCCTATTTATGAAAGTAAGGTAGAACATACAGTTTCGAACAGATGGAGCCTCACAGGCTCAAAGGGCACTGTGTTTTGCCTCATCATTTGAGTCCTACAGGTCCAAGGCATCACCGATTGCACTATATGATCATCAAGGTGCCTAGTGAGCAGCCAGGGAGATTCATCAATAGGAAAGACTACCACTTCTGAAAGGTTCATCTGCAATGCTACCACAACAAGTGCTTTATGCAAGTGTGTATTCGTTTTCCTGAGCTGCTCCGATGCTTTCATCCTGCAGCAGTCCAGGGTGTCACTGCTCTTCACGTCACCACTGAAATTCCATGGGTGACTTCAAGGGGACAAGATATATTCCTTGAATAGATAGTCACTCGTCCGTTTACGTGATTGCAAGTGTCATGGAGCTATTAATGTATATAATATTTTGGAAAATGTTTTTCTTTTAAAATAGAGGTTTAGTCTGTGGGTGTGTCTTAATTGGATTAAAGTCAACTATCCTGGGTGCTTTGATATGTACTAGTTTGAGATGTAAACAGAGAGGTAGAGTGTATTTGCAATTTTTGAATAGAGCATTCAAGAAGGGGGGTGAAAACTGACTCCTTTCTAGCAGCTACCAAGCAATATGTTTATATTACTAACAAAATTGGTGTTATGATAGTCGTAATTTGTAGCCATGTGTATATATTTTAACCTGTGTAAATTAATAACATGTTTTAATTAGTTTAATGTAAAGTCTCGAGAACTGGTGGCCTGACTTCTGAATTTAGAGTCGTATCTCAAACATAACACTTAAAATTATGGGTTATGAGAGTTGGATAAAGTTTCCCTCTGGGATTTTTAAATAACTCCGCTTTACCAACTGCATCAGTCATAACAGCAAGGCACAAAGAACCAAAGGCATCTGCTCACACAGAACATCATTGAGCATTTGAAGATCTGGTTCTGGTGTCTGGGCTGGTTGGGTGGCACCTTGCAGTGCACTGCTGCAAGGATCTTGCACGTTGTGGTGGTTTGCTTTGCCTCCCCAATAACGTGACCCTCCAGAGAGATGTGGACCTTGAGGAGGGTGAAGCGCTAGAACAACACAGTTCATCGGAGGAGGAAGATGCAGAGCAGAATGATGTCTATGCTATGCAGGAAGGTGCCCAGGGTAATCTCAGGAGTCAAAGTATCCATCTGGATGATGTGCACACCAGGACATACCTGATCCAGACATGCTTCTTCTGAGTGCTAGCCATCCAGCAGGACTGCAGACTCACCTTGCTCTGACTGTGTGAACACATACATTAAATGCATAATCCACATCTCTCCAAAGGTCTTGGTGTCCCCATTCAAAGACCAATGCTTCCCTTATCCACTTTCTCACTTTTCCAGGCTTGCCATTAAAAACTGGAAGCTCAAATGTCTGAGATCATGTTTGAGGACTCTGGGTCTATACCCGATGGAGTTTAGAAGGATGAGGGGGGATCTGATTGAAACTTACAGAATACTGAAAGGCCTGGATAGAGTGGACGTAGGGAAGATGTTTCCATTAGTAGGAGAGACTAGGACCCAAGGGCACAGCCTCAGAGTAAAGGGAGGACCTTTTAGAACAGAGATGAGGAGAAACTTCTTTAGCCAGAGAGTGGTGAATCTATGGAATTTATTGCCGCAGAAGGCTGTGGAGGCCAGGTCATTGAGTGTATTTAAGACGGAGATAGATAGGTTCTTGATTGGTAAGGGGATCAAAGGTTACGGGGAGAAGGCGGGAGAATGGGGTTGAGAAACTTATCAGCCATGATTGAATGGCGGAGCAGACTCGATGGGCCAAATGGCCTAATTTCTGCTCCTATGTCTTATGGTCTTATAATGGCTCAACATCTTCATTGTGAAAATTGTTATATTTTGATTACAATCACAAATGAAAGTCACTCAAACAAACCACTCAGTGCAATGAACAACGTGATGGCCTTTGCTCTCAGCCACTTCTGCATGGTGCCCCCTTGCAGCCTTGAACATGGTGGAGGCAGCCAGCTCACATGTGTCTGCTTGCAGCAGAGATGCCCATGGAAGTTGTCCTCATCATGGAGGTGTCAATGGGGCACCACCAGAGGCTGCTGCACTGGTGTCAATGCAGGGGCAGCCTTCATCACAGGTATTGACAAGGTGGACATGGAAAGGATGTTGCCTCTTGTGGGTGAGTCCAGAACTAGGGGGCACTGTTTTAAAATTAGGGGTCGCCCTTATAGGACAGAGCTAGAATTTTTTTCTCAGAGGGTGATGGGACTTTGGAGCTCTCTGCCTCAGAAGGCAGTGGAAGCAGTGTCACTGAATATTTTTAAGGCAGAGGTTGATAGATTCTTGTTAGGCAAGGGAATCAAAGGTTATCGGGGTAGATGGGAATGTAGAACTCAACACAAACAGATCAGCTATGATTTTATTGAATGGTGAAGCAGGCTGAAGGGGCCGAATGGCCTGATTCTGCTCCTATTTTGTGTGTTCGTAGGCTGCATAGTTGGTCCCATAGTCAGAGGGGCCAAGGAGGCCGATGATAGTGCTCCATGAGGGTTAGCACTTTCATGCTCATTGGTGACTGTCTCAGCTCTTTGGTGGTCTGGGAATGGCAGCTGGGGCGCTACTGGCACTCACTGCATGCATCTATACACCACCAGCGCCATTGACTAGTCAATGCTAGAGCGCATTGAATGCATTCTGTATGTCAGTGCACTGTTCCTGCATCCACTCTGAGTGTTGCTGTGTGTGGCTGTCCATGAGGTTGGCCACTCTCTCAGTGAAGGATCTCATGCACTCAATGCCCTAAGCCATGATGGCACACCTGAGTTCAATTGACTCCTCAATTCGCAGCCGATAATTCTCAGAACCCTGACATTTGGGCACACATCTCACTATACTTGTCAAACTAGAACTGCTTGTGACTCCTGAGGCTGTGCATCAGTGCCAGCTTAGCATAGCTCTTTCTGTCCTCCATCCTCCAAGGGGAACTGCCCACAACTGCCTCTACCTCCCTCACCACCACTTGCTTGTTTGTGTCATGCTCTTCATACAGTGCCACTCTTTCTAACTGTGCATGAGGTGTGTGCGTTTGAATTGTGTGGTAGTGAGGACTCGGTGATGATGCTGTGGCATTGGATCCCTCCCCACAGCTCACCCTGTAGGAGATATGATTAGAACATGAGAAACAGATCTGCAGAGGCATCTGTAGCTCAAGTTTCGGCATGTTGCCGCATGGAGAGGATTGCACTCCACCCCCTTCATCAACCAATTCAATACTTTCCACTCTCTCCTACAGGTATTCCCAACTCTCCCTTGCCCACTTCTACCAGTCAAGAGATGACCAGCGCTGCTTCCTCCATTGTAGTCAGGATGGCAAGTTGAGGCCCTGCTCCTTCTGTACATCCCGCACCAACCATGCCCAGCAGGCCCGTTCTCCGCACCCCCCCCACCCAAACAACTTCTTCTATTGTGGATCCTCTTCTCTTGCAAGAGCAAAAGAAAGAGAGAAGGCCATGCTGTCCTCTCTCCCCAGTTCCGCAGCTCATTTAAATGAGATGTTGCATTTATCAGTGCTGCCCACTCCTCAGTAGCATTAGGACTTTGAGCTTTGTTCACAGGTCAGTGATCGCCCAGAAGGAATAAACAGTTCAGACCAGTTCTCTTATTTCCCAGTTTTTACTGTTTTTTACCTTCTGGGCACCCTGGGTGCACATTTCTCCCCATGTTCAGGAGTGCCATCCACCCCCAAGCTGCTCAGCTGCTGTAACTGCTGGTTGCTGCAGACCTATAATCTGGGTGTTGCACTGCGCACACCTTACCAGAATGAAGAAGGTCATTAAACTTCTTACGCCCTGTACCCAGGTCCTCCTCACAGCACTGCAGCTGCTCACATGCTCTGCCACCTCCAGAAAGGCCAGATTGGTTTGGCTGGATAGCCTTCTCCTGTCATTCCCTGAGAAGAAGACCTCTCAACTTACTTGCATCACCTCCTAAATGGAGTCAAGGATGGCATCACGATATTTTGCAATGTGCTTAGGGCTGTTCAGCTGCTAACTGGTTCACTAATGTCCTTTATGGAAGGAAATCTGTCGTCCTTACCTGGTCTGGCTGTTGTGATTCCAGACCCACAGCAATGTGGTTGACTCTTAAATGCCCTCTGAAATGGCCTAGCAAGGCACTCAGTTGTAACAAATCACTACAAAAACACAAAAAAGGAATGAAACCGAACAGGCCATCTGGCATCAACCTAGGCACTGGAAACAACAACAGCAATCGCAGCCCTGTCAACCTTGCAATGTCCTCCTTACTACATCTGGGGGCTAGTGCCAAAATTGGGAGAGCTGTCTCACAGACTAGTCAAGCAGCAGCCTGACATAGTCATCCTTAGGGAATCATACCTTACAGATAATGTCCCTGACTCCACCATAACCACCCCTGGGTATGTCCTGTCCCACCAGCAGGACAGACCCAGCAGAGGTGGTGGCACAGTGGTATACAGTCAGAAGGGAGTTGCCTTGGGAGTTCTCAACATCGACTGCGGACCCCATGAAGTCTCATGGCATCAGGTCAAACATGGGCAAGGAAACCTCCTGCTGATTACCATGTACCACCATCCCTCAGCTGATGAATCAGTGCTCCTCCATGTTGGACATCACTTGTAGGAAGCACTGAGGGTGGCAAGGGCACAGAATGTTCTCTGGATGGGGGACTTCAATGTCCATCACCAAGAGTGGTTCAGCAGCACTACTACTGACTGAGCTGGCCAAGTCCTAAATGACAGCTGCTAGACTGGGTCTGCGGCAGGTGGTGTGGGAACCAACAAGAGGGAAAAACATACTTGACCTCATCCTCACCAACCTCCCTGCTACAGATGCATCTGTCCATGACAGTATCAGTAGGAGTGACCACCGCACAGCCATTGTGGAAACGAGGTCCCGCTTTCACATTGAGGATACACTCCATCATGTTGTGTGGCACTACCACTGTGCTAGATGGGATAGATTTCCAACAGATCT
Organism: Cetorhinus maximus; assembly: GCF_964194155.1. Lineage (NCBI taxonomy): Eukaryota > Metazoa > Chordata > Chondrichthyes > Lamniformes > Cetorhinidae > Cetorhinus > Cetorhinus maximus. The sequence goes on along the minus strand of NC_135879.1, from coordinate 113,602,948 downwards.
AGCAACTCAAGACTGGGCATCCATGAGGCTCTGTGGGCCATCAGCAGCAGCAAATTGTACACAATTTGTAACCTCATGGCCTGGCATATCCCCCACTCATTACCATCAAGCCAGGGGATCAACCCTGGTTCAATGAAGAGTGCAGGAGGACATGCCAGGAGCAGCACCAAACATTACTCAAAATGAGAGGTCAACCTGATGAAGCTATAGCACAGGTCTACTTGCATGCCAAACAGCATAAGCAGCAAGTGATAGACAGAACTAAGCGATCCCACAATCAACGGATCAGATCTAAGCTCTGCAGTCCTGCCACATTCAGTCGTGAATGGTAGTGGACAATTAAATAACTCACTGGAGGAGGTGGCTCCACAAATATCCCCATCCTCAATGATGGAGGAGCCCAGCACAGTAATGCAAAAGATAAGGCTGAAGCATTCACAATAATCTTCAGCCAGAAGTGCCGACTGGGTGATCCATCTCTGCCTCCTCCGGAGATCCCCAGCATCACAGGTACCAAACTTCAGCCAATTCGATTCACTCCATGTGATGTCAAGAAATGACTGAAGGCACACGATACTGCAAAGGCTATGGGCCCTGACAACATTCTGGCAATAGTATTGAAGACTTGTGCTCCAGAACTTGCTGCGCCCCTTGCCAAGCTGTTCCAGTGCAGCTACAACACTGGCTTCTGGATGGCTATGTGGAAAATTGTCCAGGTATGTCCTGTACAAAAAAAGCAGGACAAATCCAACCCGGCCAATTACTTCCTCATCAGTCTACTCTCCATCATCAGTAAAGTAATGGAAGGGGTCATCAACTGTGCTATCAAGCAGCACTTGCTTAGCAATAGCCTGCTCACTGATGCCCAGTTTGGGTTCTACCAGGGCCACTTAGCTCCTGACCTCATTACAGCCTTGGTTCAAACGTGGACAAAACAGCTGAACTCCTGAGGTGAGGTGAGAGTGACGGCCCTTGACATCAAGGCAGCATTTGACCAAGTATGGCATCAAGGAGCCCTAGCAAAACTGGGGTCAATGGGAATCAGGGGAAATACTCTCCGCTGGTTGGAGTCATACCTAGCACAAAGGAAGATGGTTGTGGTTGTTGGAGGTCAGTCGTTTCAGCTCCAGGACATCACTGCAGGAGTTCCTCAGGGTATTGTCCTAGGCCCAAGCATCTTCAGCTGCTTCATCAATGACCTTCCTTCCATTATAAGGCCAGAAGTGGGGATGTTTGCTGATGATTGCACAATGTTCAGTACCATTCGCGGCTCCTCAGATACTGATGCAGTCCGCGTCCAAGTGTAGCAAGACCTGGACAATATCCAGGCTTGGGCTGACAAGTGGTAAGTAACATTCGCGCCACACAAGTGCCAGGCAATGACCATCTCCAACAAGGGAGAATTCTACCATCACTCCTTGATGTTCAATGGCATTACCATCACTGAATCCCCCACTATCAACATCCTGGGGGTTACCATTGACCAGAAACTGAACTGGACTCGTCATATTAATACTGTGGCTACAAGAGCAGGTCAGAGGTTAGGAATCGTGCGACAAATAACTCGCCTCCTGACTCCCCAAAGCCCGTCCACCACCTACAAGGCACAAGTGAGGAGTGTGATGGAATACTCCTCACTTGCCTGGATGAATGCACGTCCTACAACACTGAAGAAGCTGGACACCATCCAGGACAAAGCAGTCCGCTTGATTGGCACCACATCCACAAACATTCACTCCCTCCACCATTGACGCACAGTAGCAGCAGTGTGTACCATCTACAAGATGCACTGCAGGAATTCACCAAGGCTCCTTAGACAGCACCTTCCAAACCCATGACCACTACCACTTAGAAGTACAAGGGCAGCAGATACATGGGAATACCACCATCTGGAAGTTCCCTCCAAGTCACTCACCATCCTGACTTGGAAATATGTTGCCATTCCTTCACTGTCGCTGGGTCAAAATCCTGGAACTCCCTTCCTAACAGCACTGTGGTTGCACCTACACCACATGGACTGCAGCGGTTCAAGAAAGCAGCTCACCACAACATTCTCAAGGGCAACAGGGATGGGCAATTAACGCTGGCCTAGCCAGCGAAGCCCACATCCCGTGAGTGAATTTAAGAAAAACTTATTTCAATCCTATCTGGTATAGACACTTAGCACTTCATGTGGGTAATTTTTGCTTTTGGCTTGTGTGGAAAGCTGGCAGTTGCAGTCACTTGAAAGGAAAATTGGGGGTGGGGGTGTGTGGGGAGTGTATAACCAGTGGCTGATGTACAACTGGCATCTGCACTGAAATTGAAAATTACCCTCGTCATCTCTTTCAGAAACCTGATACAACGGATCTCTGCCCCATTTTCTCTTCAGTGTCTCAGCTGCATGCAAATGACTTTGTGGGATCAAAATTTGATGGCTTCAACATCAGGTGAAAATCTGTTCTGCTGGATAAGTGCCCAGGTGGTATAGTTGAAAATTACCCCCTCAGTTCCACTCAGTTGATTATTGGTTTAGTGTTATACAGTCAAAGATGTTAAAAGTGTAATTGTTTCTTACAAAGGCACGTGAACACATCATCACTGATATGTGTTGATTTCATATATCCATGCCCCTGCTGGAGTCCATGAATGTTTTGAATTTGACAAGATCTCAGCACAACAGGTTAGAATGTCATTGCCTTTGCCTAATGGAATGGATGGCAGGGAGGTAATTTTTGGCAGTATTGCATTAGGTCCTAATTGAAGTAGCTTGTGAATAAAAGAAAAATGCAGCAACAAATTGCTGTAGCTTTCAAATCATTATTGGGTCAATTTATTATCAAGTTCCATCTCTTGACACTACCAAGCGAGCTCTTGCCAAAGTCAAAGATGACATTCAATATGAATGTGACAAAAGTAAACTTTTCTCCCCTTGTCCTTCTTGATCTGCCCGTAGTCTTTGACACAGCTGACCACATTATCCCTCTCCAATGCCTCTCCAATGTCATCCATTTATTCTCATTTAGTTCCATTCTTATCTATCTAATTGTAGACAGAGAATTGCTTCCTACTCCTACAATGTTACCCCTGGTGTCCACAAGGATCGCTCCTTGGCCTCCTCCTAATTTTCATCTACATGCTGTCCCTTGTCAGCAGCATTTGACAACACAGCATTACTCTTCACTTATATGCTGATGACACCCAGCTGTACTGAAAGACTACCTCTCTGAACTTTTCCACTGTTACTCTATCAGACTGCTTATCCAATATCCAGTACTGAATAAGCAGAAATAGCATCCAGTTAATTATTGGGAAGACTGAAGCTATTGTTATCAGCCCTCACTCCAAACTTCATTCCTTGGCAACAGTTTGAGATTAAGTCAGTCACCTCAGGATCTTGGTGTCATACTTGAGCCCAAGATGAGCTTCCGACCACAGATTCACACCAAGATTGCTTATTTCCAACTATGTAACATGACTGAACTTCAGCCCTGTCTCAGCTCATCTGCTGCTGATACCACAATCATGCCTCCTTGACCTCTAGATATGATTATTTCATCATGCTCCTGGCTGGTCTTTCACATTCTACCCTCTGTAAAGTTGAGGTAAACCAAAAAATCTCTTGCCATGTCCTTACTCGCACCAAGTCCCATTCACCTATCATACCTGTCCTCACTAACCTACATTGGCTCCTGGTCAAGCAATATCTTGACTTTAAAATTCTCATCCATGTTTTCAAATCCCTTCAAGGCCTTGCCTCCCTCTACCTCTGTAATCTTCTACACCTATGTGGCTCTGTACCTCACTTTCCTTCTTAAGACATTCCTTAAAACCCAGCTCTTTGACCAAGTTTTTGGTCATCTGACCTAATATTTCCTTATTTGGCTCGGTGTCACATTTTGTGTATAATGTTTCAATAAAGCATCTTCAGATATTTTACTGCCTTAATAGTACTATATAAAAATAAGATGTTGTAGGGTCATGCAAGATGTTCTTGTAACGCACACTGAAATGCATCAAACAGCAGAAACACCTGGAGGCAATTGCAACAAGGGACAAATAGCTTGACATTTTAATCCTGGTAATTACTAGAAACATGAAATTGTGCTGGGTTACCAACAGGCAAGGCACAGGTCCCTGTTGTCCATAACATGTTTTACACAGAATGCACACTTGTAAGAAATCCACTTGATTTTCCTCCATTTAAATTGATGTAGAAATGTAAGTTGTGAATTCCCTTACTAGTGAATTCCAGTGTGTCAGGACACAGGAAAACTCAGAGAACCTTGGAAATACCCTGCAGGTCAGCTAACATCTGTGAAGAGAGAAACAAAGTTAATGCATCAGGTTAATTACCTTCTATCAGAACTGGAAAAAGTTGGAGATGTAACAGGTTTAAAGCAAATGTAAACATACGAATTAGGAGCAGGAGTAGGCCACTCAGCCCCTTGGGCCTGCTCCATCATTCAATAAGATCATGGCTGATTTGATTGTAACCTCAACTCCACAATCCCACCTGCCCCCGATAACCTTGCTTATCAAGAATCTGTCTAGCTCTGCCTTAAAAATGTTCAACGGCTCTGCTTCCACCACCTTTTGAGGAAGAGAGCTCCAAAGACTAACTATCCTCTGAGATAAAAAAATTCTCCTTATCTCTGTCTTACACCCCTTATGTTTAAAGAGTGACCCCAAGTTCGAGACCCTCCCACAAGAGGAAACATCCTTTCCACATCCACCCTGTCAAGACTCCTCAGGATCTTATATGTTTCAATCAAGTCACCTCTTACTCTCTAAACCCTAGCAGATACAAGCCTGCCCAACCTTTCCTCAGAAGACAACTCTCCCATTCCAGGCATTAGTCTAGTAAACCTTCTTTGAACTGCTTCCAATGCATTTACACCCTTCCTTAAATAATAAGACCAATACTGTACACAGTACTCCAGTTGTGGTCTCACTAAGGCCCTGTATAACTGAAGCATAATCTCTCTACTTTTGTATTCAATTCCCCTCACAATAAACAATAATATTCTACTAGCTTTCCTAATTACTTGCTGTACCTGCATATTTTGTGATTCATGCACCAGGACACCCAGATCCTTCTGCATTTCAGAGCTCTGTAATCTCTCATCATTTAAATAATATACTTTTTTATTGTTCCTACCAAAATGGATAATTTCACATTATCCCATATTATATTCCACTTGCCAGATATTTGCTCACTCACTGAACCCACCTATATCCCTTTGTAGCCTACTTATGTCCTCTTCACATCTTACTATCCTACCTATTTTTGTAACAATACCTTCCTTCATCCTAGTCATTTATATACATTGTAAAAAGTTGAGGCCCCAGCACTGATCCCTGTGACACACCACTCGTTAAACCTTACCAACCAGAAAATGACCCATTTACTCCTACTCTCTGTTTCCTGTTAGCTAGCCAATATTTTATCTATGTCAACATGTTATATGATATGAATTTAGTACACCCATGAGCATTTATTTTTTACAATAACCTTTGATGGGGCACCTTATCAAACACCTTCTCAAAATCTAACTACAGTACATCCACCAGTTCCCCTTTATCCACAGCAAATGTTACTTCTTCAAAGAACTCCAGTAAATTGGTTAAATATGATTTCCCTCTCTCAAATTGACTCTGCCTGATTACCCTGAATTTTTCTAAATGCCCTGCTACAGCATCTTTACTAATAGCTTCTAACATTTTCCCAATGACAGATGTTAAGCTAACTGGCCTGTAGTTTCCTGCTTTCTGTCTCCTTCCGTTTTTGAATGAAGGAGTTCCATTCACTATTTTCCAATATAATGGAACCTTTCCCAAATCTTGGGAATTTAGGAAAATTGAAACCAATGCAACAATTATCTCTCTAACTTCTTCTTTTAAGACTCTAGGATGAAGTCCATCAGGACTGGAGACTTGTCAAGCCCACAGCTGCAAAACTTTGCTCAGTGCCTCTTCTCTGATGATTTGTAATTTTCTTGAGTTCCTCCCTCCCTCCTTTCTATTTCCTGATTTACAGTTATTTCTGGGATGTTACTTGTATCTCTATGGTGAAGACTGTTGCAACATACATGTTTAATTCATCTGCCATCTCCTTATTTTACATTATTAATTCCCCAAACTCACTTTCTATAGGACCAACACTCAACTTTAACTCTTTTCTGAATATCTATAGAAACTTTTACTGTCTGTTTTTATATTTCTAGCTAGTTTTCTCTTGAACTCTAATTTTTCCCTCCTATGAATCTTTCAGTCATTCTTAGCTGTTTTTTTACATTATGTCCAATCTTCTGACTTGCCATCTATCTTTGCGCAATTATATGCTTTATCTTTTAACTTTTTTATTTAGCCACAGATGATGGGTCCTCCCCTTGGGATTTTTCTTTCTCGTTGGAATGTATCTATCCTGTGTATTATGAAATATCCTTTTAAATGTCTGCCACTGTATCTCTATTGGCCTATCCCTTAATCTCATTTGTCAGTTTGCTTAAGATAGATCTGCTTTCATGCCCTCATAATTGACCTTATTTAAGTTTAAAATACTAGTCTTGGACCCACTCTTCTCTCCCTCAAACTGAATATAAAATTTAATCATATTGTGATTGCTGCTACCCAGGGGCGCCTTCACTATGAAGTCATTAATTAATCCTATCTCGTTTCACAATAGCAGGTCTAGTATAGCCTGCTCTCTGGTTGGCTCCAGAATATATTGTTCTAAGAAACTACCCTAAAAATATTCTATGAACTCCTCATCTATGCTATGGTTTCCCATCTAATTTTTGTAGTCTATATGTAGATTAAAATCCCCCATGATTATCACCGTACCTTTCTGACAAGTTCCCATTCCTTCCTTTATTCTCTGTCCTACTATATGGGTACTGTTAGGGGCCCTGTACACTACTCCCACAAGTGACTTCTTGCCCTTAACATTTCTCATCTCTACCTAAACTGCTTCTACATCCTGGTTTACTGAACTGTCTATTATTCTCATACCATTATTAGTTAACAGATCCACCCCTCGATTTTTTTCCAAGCTTCCTGTCACATACCCTTCAATATTCAGGTCCCAACCTATGTCAACCTGCAGCCATGTCTCTGTAATGGCTATCAGATAGTGCAAATAGAAATAAATAAGCACAATCAGTTCATCTGTTTGGTTTTGAATGCTACATGCATTCGGATACAGAGCCTTTAATTTTGTCCTTTAATTATTTTTGTATCCTCTAGCCTTATCTGCTGATTTACTCTTAGATTTGTACTATTTATTCTGTCCTTTCATGGCCTATTTATCATTTCCTATATTAGAATCTTTTGTCTTGTCTCTGCTTTTTGATTTACCACATCTTCCCAAATTTGATCCCTTGCCCCCACCATGTAGTTTAAAACCCTCTCTGCTTCCCTAGTTATGCAGCTCGCTAGAACACTGGTCCCAGCATGGTTAAGGTGTAGACCGTCCCAATGGTACAGCCTCCACTTTTCCCTGTATTGGTTCTAGTGTCCCACAAACTGGAACCTATTTCTACCACCCATATAAAGACAAGGAAGAACCAGAGGAATGTTCTGTGATTGGGTGGATGGCAGAGGAGGTTAAATGACAAAAAGGATAATAGCCCAAGGCAAAAGAAGGTGATAATAGAACAAGAAGGAAAATATAGGTCCATGTAAATGGGAGCAACAAAGGAGTCACCAAATCTACATATGATCTTTCCAGTGTCAGGGAGACTGCATCTTGAGCAAGTGAGGGAAAAATTCTCCTAAATAACTTTGGAAAAGTCAATATTAAATACATTTCCACAACTATTTTAAATGTGTTAAGACTGTGTCAGTTGTGACTCACTTGGTAGCACTCTCCCTTCTGAGACAGAAGGTTCAAATCCCACTCCAGGAGACTTGAGCACAAAAAGGAAGGCTGTCAGTTCAGTGCAGTACTTAGGAAATGCAGCATTTCAGAGGCGCCTTCTGTCAGGTGTGATGTTTTCCTGATACTTACCATTACAGATATGCTCAGGTGTACTTAAAAGATCCATTGGAACTACTTTGAAAAAGGGCAGGGGAGTTATCCAGTGTCCTGGCCAATATTTATCCCTCAATCAATAAAACAAAAACAGATTAACTAGTCATTATTACGTTGATGTACGTGGAACTTGTGTGTGCAAATTTGCTGCTGCGTTTGCTACCAAGTTCCTGCCCCATGTTTCAAATCTGTTTTAATTGTGAGCCCACTGCCTTATTCCACAAAGCTGAGCTAAGAATTGAAAATGTCAACACAAGTGGAATAGGGTCCTCCTCTGAGTTTGAGCTAAAGAAGATTGTTGGAGCAGAGAAGAATCATTTTAAAGATTTCCCTGTGTATCATGCTCAATTAGCACCCATTTTTAGGGCGCAATATAAGATAAATTGGGCATTGTCCCAGTGTGCATATTCAGTGTCCTAAAATTACTGCTTGCCTTTTTCTGTTCCAAAACTTAAAACCCGAACCTTATTGCAACTGTGCAATACATGTGAATCTATTTCAATTTTCTGTTACTGGGATTTGAATAATGTCATGCTGGTTTGCAATTCATATTCCTGTACTTCAACTGGAGGAAGGTTTATAGTGGAGTTCCCAGGGGTCTGTGTTGGGATTTCTGCTCTTCCTGATATATATTAATGACCTAGACCTTGGTGTACAGCACACAATTTCAAAATTCAAGGATGATGTGAAACTTGGAAGCATTGTGATCTATGTGGAGGGTAGTGAAAACTTCAAAAGAACATAGACAAGTTGGTGGAATAGCAGACAAGTGACAGATGATGTGAAATGTGGAAAAGTGTGAAGTGATTCATTTTGGTAAGAAGAACATGGAGGGACAGTATAAAGTAAAGAGTACAAGCCTTTGCAGAGGGACCTGGGTATATATGTGCATAAGTCATTGAAGGTGGCAGGACAGGTTGAGAGAGTGGTTAATAAAGCTTTACTAAAAGGGGTATATTGGTACAAGAGCAAGGAAGTTATGTTGAACTTGAATAATACACTGGTTCGGCCTCAGCTGCAGTGTTGCATCCCATTCTGGGTGCCGCGCTTTAGAAGAGATGTGAGGATATTGGAGAGAGTGCAGAAAAGTTTCACGACAAACGTTCCAGGATGAGAAACATCAGTTATGAAGGTGGTTTGGAGACGTTGGGACTGTTTTCCTTGGAGGTGAGAAGGCAGAGGGGAGATTTAATAGAGGTATTCAAAATCATGAGGTGTCTGAGCAGAGTAAATAGGGAGAAACTGTTCCAACTCGTGAAAGGATCGAGAACAAGAGGACACAGATTTAAAGTAATCAGTAAAGGAAGTAAAAGCAACATAAATCATTAAGGTCTGGAATACACTGCCTGAGAGTGTGGCGGAGGCAGGTTCAATTAAAGCATTCAAAAAGGAATTAGACTTATCCGAAAAGGAAGAATGTGCTAGGTTATGGGGAGAAGGCAGGGAAATGACATGAGGTCATTCGGAGGGCTGGTGCAGAGGTGATGGGCTGAATAGCCTCCTTCTGTGCTGTAGCAATTCTGTGATTCTCTTGATGCTGTTGGCCCTTATATAAAATTAATTCTGAAAGTCAAGTAAGTTATGTTTTGGGTGTGAATTGCAAACTTTAAGAAAAAGTCAAAAAGTAGCTGCCCATCGAGAATTTTTAGATTGTTTGAAGTGGCCCAATTACTTTTCTAGAAGCCATTTGTTTTTTTTTTCAACTCCCTCTTAGATGTAGTGTCACTGGAAAGACCAGCTTTTATTGCTCATTCCTAATTGGCTTTCAAAAAGTGGTGGCGAGCCACCTTCTTGAACTGCTGCAGCCTGTGTGGTATACCCACAGTGCTGTGTGGAAAGGAGTTCCAGGATTTTGACTCAGTTATAGTGAAAGAACAGCTATTTAGTTTCAAGTCAGGATGGTGAATGATCTAGAAACTTGCTGCTGTGCTCCAGTGTGAAGGGAGTGAATGTTTAAGGTGGTGGATGGGGTGCCTATCAATCAGGCTGTTTTGTCTTGGATGCTGTTGAACTTCTTGAGCATTGTTGAGCTGCACACATCCAGGAAAGTGGGGAGATTTCCATAATTTAAGGGGAGATGTTGGCGTAGTGGTAATGTCACTAGACTAGTAACCCTGAGGCCCAGGCTGATGCTCTGAGGACACAGATTCAATTCCCACCAAAGCAATTGGTAGAATATAAATTAAATTAATAAAATCTGGAATTGAAAGCTACTCTTTGTAATGGTGACCATGACAACTATCACTAATTGTTCTAAAAACCCATCTGGTTCACTAATGGCCTTTAGGGAAGGAAATCTGCTATCCTTACTCTGCTTGGCCTACATGTGACTTCAGACCCACAGCAATGTGGTTGACTCTTAACTGCCCTTTAAAATGATTTAGCAAAATGCTCAGTTCAAGAGCAATTAGGAAAAAACAAATGTTGACCTTACCAGTGATGCTACATCCCATGAAAGAAATTTAAAAAAAAAATCATACTCCTGACTTGTGCTTGTAGATGGTGGACAGGCATTGGGCAATCAGAAGATGAGTTACTCACCTCAGAATTCCCACCCTCTGACCTGCTCTTATAACCAATATTTATATGGCTGGCCCATTTAGGTGTCTGGTCAATGGTAGCCCACAGCATATTGATAGGGGAATTCAGTAATGACAATGCCATTGAACGCAAAGGGGAGGTAATTAGATTCTTCTTGTTGGAGATCGTCTTTGCTTGCCACTTGAGTGACATTCACAACCACACATCAGCCCAGGCTTCAATGGCATCTCCCTCAGTATCTGAAGATTTGTGAATGGTACATAACATTGTAATCATCTGTGAACTCCCCACTTCAAACCTTATGTTGGAAGCAAAGTCATTGATGAAGCAGTTCAAGATTTTGGGCCTGGGCCACTACCCTGAGGAACTCCTGCAGCTTTGGCCTAGCTGAGATAATTGGCCTCCAGCAACCACAACAATCATTCTTTGTGCTAGGTATGACTCCAACGAGTGGTGAGTTTTTCCCCTGATTCCCATTGACTCCGGTTTTGCTAGAGCTCCTTGATGTCACACTTGGTTAAATACTGCCTTGATGTCACTCTCACTTTACCTCTAGATTTTAGCTCTTTTGTCCATGTATGAACCAAAGCTGCAATGAGATCTGGAGCGGAGTGGCCCTGGCAGAACCCAAACTTAGCAACAGTGAGCAGATTGTTGCTGAGTAAGCACCGCTTGATAGCTTTGTCAATGGCCCTTTCCATCACTTTGCTGATGATTGACAATAGACGGATGGGATGGTAATTGACTTGATTTTATTTGTCCTGCTTTTTGTGGGCAGGACATGTCTGGGCAATTTTCTATTTTGTCAAGTAGCTGGCTGCATTGTAGCTGTATTGGAACAGCTCGGCTAGAAGCATGGCAAGCTTTGAAGCACATGTCTTCAGTATTTCAGCCAGGATGTTGTCAGGACCCATAGCCTTAGCAGTGTCACATGCCTTCACTGTTTTTTGGTATCACATGGAGTGAATCGAATTGACTGAAGACTGTTATCTGTGATGCTGGGGATCTCAGGAGGAGGCTGAGTTGGTTCATCCAATCAGAACTTCTGGCTGAAGATGGTTGCATATGCCTCAGCCTTGTCTTTTGCACTGATGTGTTGGGCTCTCCCATCATTAAGGATGGGGATTGTTTTTGGAGCCTCCTCTACTTAATTGTCTAATTGTCCACTATTATTCATGACTGGATGTGTCAGGATTGCAGAACTTTTATCTCATCCATTGGTTGTGGAATCACTGAGCTCTGTCTATTGCATGCTGCTTCTGCTGTTTAACATGCGTGAGGTCCTGTTTTGTAGCTTTACCAGGTTGGCATCTCATTTTTGGTTAGGCCTGGTGCTGCTTCTGGCATGCTCTCCCCCACTACTCGTGGTTAGGATGGTTTAAGTAAGTTATATTGGTATTTGTGTATGTTAGGAATGAGTTTTAGCTTTAATGTTTAAGTTTGATTTGTATTTCTGTATCTGGGTGTAAGGAAAAAGTCAAGTTGAGTTTTAGTTTCACTTTAAAAGTGACCTGCATTTCTACTGAGAGATTACGACTGTAAGATAAGTTAAGCAAACACAAGAGTAGAAAAACCTGAGCTGTTGCCTAGCAACAGGTCCAGAGAGGCAGGTCCGTCCCACAGATACACACACAAGGAACTAGAAACAGCAGTTTGATTTGGAAAACAAAAACAGAATTACCTGGAAAAACTCAGCAGGTCTGGCAGCATCGGCGGAGAAGAAATCAGTTAACGTTTCGAGCCTTCATGGCCCTTCGGCAGAACTGAGTTTGATTTGGAGCTGCTTGAGTTCAGTTGTGTTTGAAGACAGCTGCCAAGCAGAAGCAACCTGGAAGGGGTAGATAATAAGTCCAAAGTTAAAGTTGGTTGAAAGTTAACTGCCAGGGAGAGACTGGAGCAAAGGGGACAGATAGCCAGCCCCAAGCTAAAGAAGAAAGTCCCCAAATCCAGGGGAGTGGAACAAGAGAAAGTCCCAAGAAGACCTTCTAGTCAAAGGAAGGACAGGAACCTGGAAAAGGTCCTGTTACATGAAATTAAGAGTGATAGCACAACCACATATCAGCCCAGGGGCAGAGAAAGGCTACAAGCTTAAAGAGATAAAGACTTGTGAGAAGCCAAAATGTCTAAAGAGACAACAGAATTACAGAATGTCTGTAATTCTTTGCTATGGGCATATGAAGCAGTGGTGTACTGTTGACAGCTGAGTTAGTGAGGGAGAGAGTGTGGGGAGGAAGTTTGAAAGCATATGGTGACCCAGTGGTGGTGACCCAGGGGAGGGGAACATCGGAAGAAGGTGAACCCTTGCGGAAGGCGTTTGAGAGAAAGCGTCGGTTTGGGAGAAGATTCCAAAGCGAGTCCTCGGAGAGTGGAGATTGGAAACCCTCGTGTGAAAGACGGAGTTCAGTGAGACTAGTTGGCTCACAGTGTAACAAATCTGGGGAGGAATTGAGGAAAGATCCATGGTATGTGGTTGAGGTGGCATCCGTCAGTTGGTTTCAGAGTGTGGTGTGCCTGACCACAGATTGCCAATTGGTTTACATGAGCTGTGTACTTACTGTGAACATTAGAGTATAAAATAGTTTTTGTAACTTGTGCTATCCTTACAAATCTGAATATATCTGTAAAGATATAGTTGTCAGTGAAGGAGTATTGTAACATAGTTCATCTTTTCTTGTTAAATACATCTTTTATTCTTTTCTTTAATGCTCACCAGCTGACTCCAGTAACTCCGTTCAGTAGTCACTCTCCACGTATCTAAACAAACAATTAAAAGTTAGGATCTATCAAGCTGGGTTCCACTCCGGGATCAGGCTTGTCCAGGGGTAACATCAGCTGGGATCATAACACCTTGTAACCCGGCTTGATGGTAATGATACATTGTGAGATATGTCAGGCTACGAGGTTGCAGGTTGTGGTTCTAATGCTGATGATGGTCGACAATGCCCCAAGGATGCCCAGTTTTGAGCTACTAGATAAAAGCAAAAAACTGCAGATGCTGGAATCCAAAACAAAAATAAAAATACCTGGAAAAACTCAGCAGGTCTGGCAGCATCTGCGGAGAGGAACACAGTTAACGTTTTGAGTCCGTATGACTCTTCAACAGAACTAAGTTAAAATAAAAAAGAGGTGAAATATAAGCTGGTTTAAGGCAGGGGGTTAGAGCTGGATAGAGGGCCAAGCTCTCTAAGATTCACTCAGGCCCCAATCCATCCCCACAGGAATTTTTTTTTTGCAGTGCATAGGACACAGAAGTTTATTGTCCCCTGACTGAAAGTTTGCTACACTTGTAATGTGGCTCCGATCAGAATTTTGCGGCCCTTTAATGGCTTCCTTGCGATTGAACAAACAACAACTGAACTGTTGGATTTCATTACACCCATAATCCCATGAACACAGAATTTTAATGTAAGTTGTTGGGGAATCTTTATTTTTGTTCAAAACAGCTTGATAATGTAAATTGTATCATATTGTAAATGTAAAACATGGTGACGAGGTGCACAGACTTGTCTTTTCACCTTTTTTCCATGATTAAAGTATGGTAATAAAATATGATTATTAAATGTCTCTGGGAATGAAATTCTCTTGATCGGTGTGGGTTGTGCAGTTAGGTTGATCTCTGGGAATAGTCCAAAATTAATTGAGAGCATGTTGGCAAGAATAACACGCAATATTAATCATTAAAGTGGTGAAGGCATAAATTCCAATTTTGACAGGAGATGGAGAAAGATGGACTCTGCTCAGAGGTGGATAAAAACTGATTTCAGTAACTGAAACAGATGAGGGTTAAAACTTAAAAATGGTCTAGGAATTTTTTAAAAATTCATTCATGGGATGTGGGGTTCACTGGCTGGGCCAGCATTTATTGCCCATCCCTAGTTGCCCTTGAGAAGGTGGTGGTGAGCTGCCGTCTTGAACCGTTGCAGTCTATATGGTGTAGGTACACCCACAGTGCTGTTAGGAAGAGAGTTCCAGGATTTTGACCCAGTGACAGTGAAGGAACGGCGATATGTTTCCAAGTCAGGATGTTGAGTGACGTGGAGGGAACTTACAAAGTATAAATTAAATACTTTGAGCTGTACTGACTGAAATGATCAAAGACAAGAGCCTTCATAATTTTTTTATACATCGTTTGGCGTAGCAACATTTTCCAGAGCCTATTTTGTTTTCTACTTGAACTTCACAAGTTTTCTCAGGATTGCAAATCTATGATTAAAAGGTGCCACCTTGTGGAATAGTTGAGCTATTTTCCTGACGTTGAGCCAAGCTGGTAATGTTTCGAACACGCAGGCACACTCTAAATAGCAGATCTTTGATAGCTCTGCTCAGAATCAGTTAGTTTTATAACAAATATGATGTTTAAGCCATATAGGAATAACATTAGGTTTGCAGATTCACAATTTGCTAGTAGGCAAAATTTATTTTCTTTTACCCGGTAAATGTTATCCTGGAATTTCCACTGGATCTTTCATGACTGACTGCCATTATTCAGTAAAAATTCCAAATGAGTGGCCTTTAATCTATTCAGAGGTATCCTTTGAAATTAATTATCCAACACGTATCAGTGCTGCGTAAAGGGATTGTGTGTTCCATTGGGGCTAGTCTACACATCAGTAGCTCTACAGAAATAATTACATAAGCAGACATGCTTTTTAAAATTCATTCATGGGATAAGGGCATATTGCCCATCCCAAGTTGACATTGAGATGGTGGTGGTGAGCTGCCTTCTTGAACTGCTGCAGTCCATGTGGCGTAGGTACAGTGCTGTTAGGAAGGGAGATCCACGATTTTGACCCAGCGACAGTGAAGGAACGGTGATATATTTCCAAGTCAGGATGGTGAGTGACTTGGGGGGGAACTTCCAGGTGGTGGCATTCCCATCTATCTGCTGCCCTTGTCCTTCTCGATGGTAGTGGTTGTGGGTTTGGAAGGTGCTGTCTAAGGAGCCTTGGTGAATTCCTGCAGTGCATCTTGTAGATGGTACATACTGCTGCCACTGTGCGTTGATGGTGGAGGGAGTGAATGTTCGTGAATGGGTGCCAATCAAGCAGGCTACTTTGTCCTGGGCGGTGCCAAGCTTCTTGAGCTTTGTTGGAGCTGCGCTCATCCAGGCAAGTGGAGAGTATTCCATTACATTCCTGACTCGTGCCTCATAGTTGGTGGACAGGCTTTGGGGAATCAGGAGGTGAGTTACTCACCCCAGGGTTCCTAGCCTCTGAACTGCTCTTGCATCCACAGTATTTATATGGTTAGTCCAGTTCAGTTCCTGGTCAATGGTAACCCCTAGGATGTTGATAGTGGGGGATTCAGTAATGGTAATGCCATTGAATGTCATGGGGAAATGGTTAGATTCTCTCTTGTTGGAGATGAGCATTGCCTGGTGCCATGAGACTTAATATGGACCAGAGTCGATGTTGAGAACTCCCAGGGCAACTCCCTCCTGATTGTATACCACTATGCCACCACCTCTGCTGGGTCTGTACTGCCGGTGGGACAGGACATACCCAGGAATGGTGAAGGTGGAGTCTGGGACATTATTTGTAAGGTATGATTCTGTGAGGATGACTCTGTCAGGCTGTTGCTTGACTAGTCTGTGAGACAGTCCTCCCAATTTTGGCATTACCCCTGAGATGTTAGTTAGGAATACTGAAGTATAAGGTGCCTAGATCTGTCCAGTTTCAATCTTTTTAGACTTTGCAGTGGTTTGACACAACTGAATGGCTTACTAGGCCATTTCAGAGGGCTGTTAAGAGTCAACCACGTTTCTGTGGATCTGGAGTCACAGGTAAGGATGGCAGATTTCCTTCCGTAAAGGACATTAGTGAACTAGATGGGTTCTTTAGGCTTTTAGTTCCAGATATTTTATTGAATTCAAATTTCACCATCTGCCATGGTGGAATTCATTCCCTGGTCTCCAGAGAATTACCCTGGGTCTCTGGTTAATAGTCCATTCACAATACCACTATACCACTACCTCTCCCAAGAAACAGGAGCAGGAGTAAGCCATATGGCCTCTTCAGCCGACTGCGTCATTCAATAAGATCATGGCAGATGTAACCTTAGCCTTGATTCCACTTTCCTGCTTGTTCCCCATAACTCTCGATTCCCCTATTGTCAAAAGTCGGTTTCTCAGCCTTGAATATATTCAATGAGTCAGCTCCCATAGTTTTCCAAAGTAGAAAATTCCAAAAATTCACAAACAACAGAAGAAATTCCTCCTCATCGCAATCTTAAACACATGACCGCTTATTCTGAAACTGTGCTCTCTAGTTCTAGATTCCCCATGAGGGGCGCATGCTCTCAGCATCTACTGTCAAAACCCCTCAGAATCTTAAATGTTTCAATAAGATTGCCTCTCATTCTTAAAAACGCCAGAAGGTATAGGCCCAACCTGCTCAACCTTTACTCATAGGAGAACCCTTTCATCCTAGAATTACCCGAGTGAACCCCCTCTGAATTGCCTCCAATGCAATTATATTCCTCCTTAAATAAAGAGACTAAAACTGTACACAGTCCTCTAGGTGTGGTCTCGCCAATGCCCTGCACAGTTGTAGAATTAATTCCCTATACTCCATCTCCCTTGCAATCAAGGCCAACATGGCATTTGTCTTCTGAATTACCATGAGTACTTATCTTGTGCAGTAACCTTTTATGTGACATCATATAGAATGGTTTTTGGAAATCTAAATACACTACATCTACTGGTTCCCCTTTATCTATCCTGCATGTTACATTTTCAAAGAACTCCATAAATGTTTCAAACAAACTATGTTGACTCTGCTTGATTGTTATGCATTTTTAAACGTCCTGCTATTACTTCCTTAATGACAGATAAGTTCTGTACCTTCAAACAACTAGATTTTTGCTGAAAAAGAGACATTTTGTCGAAGCTTTTCGTCTTACACTCATCAGGACAATTCGCAAGAATACAATGTAAGAGAACACAAATTTATACTGCATGGGAGGAGAGTGCTGATTGGTTGACAAGTGGACTCTGATTGATAGAAGCGTTACCATGGGGAATGCACCAGTTGATGTTGCCTGACAGTTAACTACCGAGCATTTTGAAATTTAAACCATGCAGCTTTACTCTGATTGGTCAAGGCATTTCCCTGAGAAATGAACCAGTGACAGCCCTTCGTTAATCTGGTCTAGGGGTCTTGTCAGCCTTTAGTAGCATAAGCTTGCTCACTACTTTTTTCTCTCACCATAATTGTCTTAAGTTCCTACCTCCTTTTTGCCTCCTGATTGTCTACTATTATTGGGGTGCTTTTTGAATCTTCTACTGTGAAGACAGATACAAAATATTTGTTAAGTGTGTAATTTTCTTGTTTCCCATTATTATGTCCCTGCTGCAGACCGGAGGTGGAGATGGGGGTGGTGGTGGTGGTCAGTGCTCCAAGCAGGCTTCCAGATCCTCCCTGCTTGCCTGGCCTCAACTGTGACTGCAGGCCACCCTGTGGATGGATTTACCCTCCATAGTGGTGGCCCAACTGCTGAATCCATTTTTAATTTGAAAGTTTTAAAATGCACAGAGAGGGTTTCTCAAAATTGAAATCCCCTCCCTTTGTCGTTCTCAACTTAACTGAACTTAACTAATTACCCACTGGTTGTCTAATATGAGAAAAACACTTCCAGGTGAATGTCTCCCACACAGTGGGCTGATTTATACTAGACATTGGATTCCCTGCTGCCTCGTCACCTCCCCACCCCCAGTTAAAAAGCCTGAGGTTGCAATTTAGGCCAGGCAAGCAGGGAGGGCCTCAGAGCCTGCCTGGAGCAGTGCACTCCATGCACTCTCCTCCCCCGAGAGGTTGCCTCCATGCTATTGGACTAGCCCCTGATACCTCGGCGCGGTGGGGGGTTTTGTGGAGGGGGAAAGGGGCATAGGCTGAATGGAAAATTCCAGTAATGGCACTAGGCCTGAATTGGCCTTTTTATCTCCTTAATCGGGGCTCATGGAAAATGGCCTGGTGTGGGATGGTGCCAGAAAACTGGCATGCTGGGCGGTGGCAGGAATTTTTGACCCTGCCCGCCAAGAGGAACAACAACTGCCCTGCAACCTGTACCGGCCAAGTTTAATAGACTGGAGGCAGGATTTCTGCCGTTTAGGGACAGGAAGTCCTACCTCAGAAAGCTAATGGGACAGAGTTTGGATCAGGATTTGGGTAAGTATATGGGGGTCTCACTGGGAATCAAGCTTGCTGGCGAGGGGTGTGGGGGCTTGGGTTTGAGAAGTCATGGGGAGAGGGCAATCTGGAGGGGCATAAAAACTTGGCTGGGTGCTTGGCATGGGTCTCTCTCGTCACCAGTTAAATCCTGATGGTGGTGGGATGAGATCCTTAGGTAGGAATTAATTTCCCACTTAAGGACCTCAATTTGCCTCCTGTGGGTTGCCTGATGCCAGCCCCACTGCTGGTATAATTACAGTGGGGGCAGGGGCAAGCGGGTAGCTCACTGGGTTTATTGAGCACTCCTGCCTTCAAATCCACCAATGAGGAACCATAATATCCAGCCCATTTGGCCTTGACATCTGGGTCCTGACCCAAGAGGCAAAATCCTGCCCCAGGTATTGCTCAGCAAACTGTGATTGCAGAGCCACACATTGGCAAGACAGGGAAGTACAGACTGGTGAATTAATTTGAAAATCTTATTGAAGTATAGCAGCAAATGCGTCACAAGATATGGACACAATTAACACTGAAAATCTCATAAGCATCGTTGTCATAGGACTTTTCAATGGAAAAATGCAAATTTTAAAAATACATACATATAGAAATAAAGATGTCCCAATAAGCTAACAAAACTGATCATCATTGGCATTCAGACAGACTGGACTCGATAGGTGGGAGGAGATCGAGGGGGACGTGTTAAACACTCAACGCGTAATGTAACCCAACCTGACCCAGGTGCCTTTGGCCATTTTTAAAACAGCAGGTAATGAAGCATGTTAGTATTCCATCTTGGAAAGGTGGAGCACTTCTTTAACATATTTCAATCTGGCTTCCATAATGCAATTGGGAGCCTGATTTAAATTGAAAAGTTTTAGCACAGGTTTCCAAGGACTTGGGAAATGCAACAGTAAAATTGAGTGAGAAGTTAATGGCTGTAGAGGGTAAATGTTTCTAAAAGCAATCTTTGTAGGCTAGGAGGAATAGGAGTACTCCTCTTGGCTCCTGAAGGAAGCCTTCTGTGTGTCTTCTGCTGATCGCAGCCACTGCCATGATTGGCTACCTTCCCTGCCCAAGCCCCATTCTGCAGTCTTTTCACTTTAAAATAATGTCTGACCCCAATCCCTCCCAACCGCAATGTGCAGTCTTTCCACCTGCTGATTGCTTGGGACCATCCCCAAGGATCACTGCCTGTAGCTGGTTTTCTTGCTTGACTGCTGGGAAGGAATAGGAAGGAAGAATTATATTGTCACTAAATTTGAAAGGACCTCTGTATGCCTATCCTCACCAGGTCGGTGGGCTACTTTTTACCTCACCCACTCCTTCCTCACATCTGCCAGGGTCAATTTATTCCTGAATTCTCACTAAACTGATCAGTTAAGTTTTACATGATGAAAAAGCCTTGTAAGATATCCACAAGAGTTGATAACCATGAATGGTTAAAGATAGTTTGTTATTAATGATGGCTTTCTTATGAATTATGGGTAAAGTACACAGCACAATCAGATTATCAAAAGACAAAACAGATGCTAAGGAATTTGTCATGTTTATAAAAATGTATGACGTGGTAGGAGAGTAATAGTTTTGAGCTGGAAATCACTGACAAAATTTGCATGGCAGGTTTGCAGCAACAGATGCAGTTGGTGTGATAAAGGAAAACTAAAATTCTAGGTTATATCCTCATGAGTCGATGTAGATTATTCCTCTGAGGGTGTAATTTATAAAACCTAATGGATCACCTGCCATGTTCGTCGAAGTGGGTGGAATCTTCCAGTCCCACCAGCTGCGGGATGCTTGGTGGACGGGGGAGCTTAATTTGGCGTGAGGCCAAACATCAATTTCCCGATGACGGGATGAACTTTAGCAATTACATTCTCGGGACTTTAAAGGTGGGTCGAGCTTCCCGATGAACAATGTGGGGAAGCCCTTTTGCATGCATTAGCAAGCCATGCATGCTCATTAAAAGGCCACCTTGTCAGAATTAAGTTTCCCTGCCAAGTTAAGTTCCCCACCAGCAAGAAATTAGAACATTTACTTTTACGGCTGCAGGTAAGTGGTGTGCACCTGGGGAGGTTGACTTCTTCCATGATTAACAGTGAGTTGCTGCTGCATTGTCCTCTTTGGAGAGCGTCTGTAAATGCCAGCCTATTCTTGAGACTCAGTGGTGGCAATTCAAGTTTCGTGAAGGATGACCAAGGAAGGGAGAAAGGGTTAGCGGGGCAGGGTGGAGCAGTGGCCAGGCAAAGGGAAATTGCCGGCTGTCTGGGTGCCCTTGGCAGCCAGACCTTTAGCCTCATGAGGTAGTGGCAGGGAGGGCGACTTTGTGCCCATTCCCCACCATTAGATTTGCCATGCTCTGCATGGATGGAGGTAATGAACTGACCAGCGTAACATCACACGTGGTCAGCCATCCTACCACCCAGCGGAAATCACTCCAATTTCCGCTCCTGCCACTGAACTTAAGACTCCAGAATGGAAGATTCTGGCCAATGAGTCAGATTATATATGAGGAGGTAAAATTCATCTTGCCAGTAATGCAAAATGAGGTAATAATGAATGGGCAATGATCTGCCTAGTTTTGTTTTCCACAAAAGGCAACAGGCTGTCAATTCGCTATCGCCCATTTTGCACAACCGCCCATGACTAATTTCACCCTCATGTTCTTTGATATTACATAGTGTACAACATAACATCAATGCCACAGATTTACAATGATTCAAGAAGTCAGATTGTGTTTTAATATTGAATATTATAATTTTTGGGCTTGTATGTAATGATTATGTACATACTTTTGTGCAAACTGCAAGGACAATTTTCAATTCCTGGCTGCCTGTTTCTCACCTTAAAGATGGATGGCTGGCCATTGAAATTCATGGGTAGATGCATCTTGGCTACCCCATTGATATGCCAAGTTCAACCGGATGCAACTTTCAGGTGGGCTTGTAAGGTGGCGAGCAACACACCTGCCAATCTCAAGTAAGGTCCTGCTTAGATATGCAAATTAATTTATATGCTAATTGAAGTGCCATTTGCAAGTTTCACCAAAAAAATAGTGCACCGTGCTCCATGATTTAGAAGAGGGGACTGAGTGCAATGTATCAATTTTGCTGATGATACAAAGTTAGGCTGCAAAGTAAGCATGAGGAGGAAACAAAGAGGCGGCAGAGAGGTCAGTGGACAAGAACATGGCAGATGTTATATACTGTGACAAAGTGTAAAATTATCCACTTCAGTGAGAAAAATTTAAAAAGGGATTTTTTTTTGCAATGTGAGAGACTGGGAAATATTTGCATTCAGAGGGACTTGGGGTCTTTGTACATGAATCACAAAGTTAACATGCAGTTACACCAAGCAAGTATGTTCACTTTTGTTAAAAAGGAATTGAGTATAAAAGTAAAGAATCTTATACAATTTTACAAGGCATTGGTGAAGCCACAACTGGAGCATTGTGTGCAGTTTTAGTCTTCTAACCTAAGGAAGGATACACTTGGCATAGTAGAGGTGTAATGAAGGTTCAATAGACTGCTCCTTGAGATGAAGATATTGTCCTATGAGGAGAGATTGAGTAAACATTTCCTGGAGTTTAGAAGAATGAGAGGTGATCTAATTGAAACAAAATTCTCAAGGGACTTGACAAGGTCGATACTGAGAAAATGTTTTCCCTGGCTGGAGAATCTAGAACACAGGGTCACGGTCTCAGAATAAAGAATCATTCATTTAGGACTGAGCTGAGAATTCTTTCCGCTAAAAAAGTTGGACATCTTAGAATTCCCTATCCCAGAAAGCTATGAATGATCAGTTGTTGAGTATATATTCAAGATGGAGGTTGATAGATTTTTTGGAACTAAGAGAATTAGGGATATGGGGATAGTGCAAGAATGTGGAATTGAGGTAGAAAATCGGCCATAATCTTGCTGAATGGTGGAGCAGGCTCAAGGACCAAATGGTTTCTTATGTTATTATTGAGGTGACAGTGATGGGATTTGCCAAAAGGGATTGAAAGTGCAACACTATTGCAGGTTACCACTGACAAAAGGTGCAGTGATAGGTATTCTCTATTGGTCAGGTTGGCACTGAGGAGGTGATCGATCCTCAAAGTATGGAGTGGGGGACCACTGAGAGATGGCAAGATAGAAGAGGGAAAGCATGATTTTTGTCTTTCAGTCCACTTTTAAACTCTGTTTGCTATGCCAGGTGTTCTGCAATGTTTTACCTGAGATCTAGGTATACCCAACATAACAGATAACCTTTTTTTTAGATTATTTCAGCTGCAGCTTCTACCATGTGTCCCCACAGGATCCTCCTTGTCTTTGAAATGAGGGAATAACTACTCTAGACCATGATTTAGTTTCCCAGTGCAAAATAAGTTAATTAAAAAGTATGAAAAAAGTCAAAAGAAAATCACAAGTTGATAACAGACATTTTTAGAGTGGCTAAATATTACTTACTTTTTGTATAGTAGAAAATAACAACTAGTTCAGAATTCTGTGGTAAAATTATATTTGTAAATACTTTATATGCAGTGACCAATTGTGGAAATTGGTTAGCTTATCAGATTTTCTCTACTATTTACTTCAGACAACCTCTGTTGGAGGGCTCGCCATAAATCTCACTGATTTGAAAGCAGACAGCTAATAATTACCTCAAAAGAGTTCAGTGGGCTTTATGGATTTATATAACTGTCCCTTTTAATTTCAACAAACTGTCAGATATGTATCTGATGACCATCATGGCAGCCCTGGATTTGAATTGAGAACTCGATTCCTACCTTAAGTGACTAACTAAATAATCTTTACATCAACCCATCAAGTTAAACTGACACATGGGCGAGAAAATTCCTCTGCTCCACTGTCATAGCTTTGCAAATGTAAACAGGGCTTATGCTTAAGTCATGGCAGCGAGGTAATTCTGGCTAGTTTCTGAGAGTGAAGTTGGCTTTGCTTGCTTTCAAAATTCTACAATAAATAAAAATCAAATTAAAATGAGGCAAGAAACTCGCCTGTCCACCTTTCTCTCCGTTTGTCCCAATGGTACCCTTTCTTGACATTCCGAACCATGCCCTGTCCCAGTTGACCCCCCCTCCCATTTTGCCACCTCTTTCACTCACCAACCAATGGTCCTTCCCTCGTTTGCCCTGCCACCTTCCCACTGCCAATTATACCCACTCTCCCTTTAATGACCTATTTGAGAGCAATTACTGACAATGCAGTGGCACAGAATTCAAAGTCCCTTTGTTAGTAGGATGAGCTTAGCAGGTGTTCGCAGTTTCATGAGACCTAAGGCCCAATATTGATTTTGTCTATTCAGCATATTTCACTGATCCTGCTTATGAATGGATTTCTAGGCCATAATTTCCAAAGCTGTGCAATCTTTAATAACATAAATGTTCATAAGTTTTCACATGCAAGCACATTTATCCTACAAAACAACCAAAAACTCAGTTTATGCAGTTTAAATATATTTCTCTTTTCTAAAAAAACTTAAGCTCACCCCTCCCCCAAAAGAATTCAAAGGATCACATATTTTAGCTGGATTTGCAACCAAAATGAAGAGGGAGCAGATTACCTTGATGAGTGTGGACAGTAATCAATCTGGAGGAATTCAGTGAAAAATCAAACTAATCTTCCAGTTCGGTTTAAAATCATGTGGAACATCAAACTGAAACCCTCTTCAATTTTACCATTGAGAAACACATTCTCAATGAATAATCTGTTAGGAAATAGAGATATTTTAAGTGAGTTATATTTGTATTTGTAGGCGTTAGGAATGAGTTTTAGCTTTAAAGTTTAAGTTGGATTTGTATTTCTGTATCTCTGTGTTAAGAAAAAGTAAAATTGAGTTTTAATTTCACTTTAAAAGGTGCCAGCATTTCTAATGAGAGTTTTACGACTATTGCAGCTAAGTTAAACAAACAAGGTTAAAGAAACTGGGCTCTTGCCTAGCACCAGGGGTCCAGAGAGGCAGGTCCCTCCCACAGATACGCACAGAAGAAACTAAAAACAGCAGTTTGATTTGAAAGCTGTTTGAGTTCAGTTGGTTTTGAAAGTAGCTATCAGGAGAGACTAGAGCAAAGGGAACAGTCCCAAGCCAAAGAAAATACCCCAAAATCCAGGGGAGTGGAAGAGGAGAAAGTCCCAAGCAGACCTTATAGTCAAAGGAAGGACAGGAACCTAGAAAAGGTCCTGTTGACTGAAGTTAAGAGCGAAGGGCAGAGAGAAAGGCTCCAAGCCTCAGATTTAGAGAGACAAAAGCTGCAGAAATCAGATTTAAAGTGAGAACAGCTTGCAAGAGGCCAGAAGGTCAAAAGAGACAACTGAAGGACTGCTACTCTTTGCTATGGGCACGTGAAGCAGTGATGATGTACAGCTGGCAGCTGAGCCGGTGAGAGAGAGTTTGTGGAAAGAATCTTGAATGCATGTGGTGATCCTGGGAGAGGAACATCGGAAGGAGAGTTCGAAACCCTGGAGGTGAACCCTTGTGGAAGACATCTGAGAGAAAGCATCAGTTTGGGAGAAGATTCCAAAGAGTGTTCTTCGAGAGTGGAGATTGGAAACCCTCGTGTGAAAGACAGAGTTCAGTGAGATTTATTGGCTCATGGTGTGACAAGCATCTGGTGGGAGTTGAGGAGAGATCCATAGCATCTGGTTGGGGTGGCATCTGTAACTTGGTTTCAGAGTGTGGTGTGCCTGACTACAGATCACCAATTGGTTTACCTGGACTGTATACTTACTGTGAACATTAAAGTATAAGATAGCTTTTCTAACTTGTGTTATCCTTACGAACCTGTATACATCTGTAAAGATATAGTTGCGGGTAGGGGAGTATTGTAACATAGTTTATCTTTTCTTGTTTAATAAATGTTTTATTCTTTTGTTTAAAGTTTGTTAGCTGACTCCGGTGACTCTGTTCAGTTGCACCTCTTCATGTATCTAAACAAACAAATAAAAGTTAGGATCTATCAAGCTGGGTTCCACCCTGGGATCAGGCTTGTCCAGTGGTAACCTCAGCTGGGGATCATGACAAATCTTTATTTTGCTGTCTAACTCTCCAAGGGTTCTGTTAATCACAAAGCAGCCATACTTGGGGAGCTGGTAGCAAAGTGGTAATGTTACTGGACTAGTAATCCAGAGGTTCGGACTATTGGTCCAGAGACATAGGGGTGAATTTGACGGCTTTCTACTAATGTATTTGTAGGCAGGTGGGAGGTTCAAAAAATAAAACGGATGGCTTGCCTACTGCCTTTGCACCCACCCCCGGCCTGTCTCCCATATTATAGTGGAACAATTAATGGTTCCTTGAGGGCCTCACTCTGCCTCCACTGCAATTTTTTGTCTGGCTGGGAAGGTGGAGGCAAGGTGAGCAGCCCAACAGCTTTCACTTTGCAGGCTGCTGGAGGGGAGGAAGGGGTACCGCTCCTTTGGGGGGATCCCCTGTACCCATTGGGGGCACTCCTGCAAGATCATACTCCCCCTTTACCCCCCACTTGCCTCGAAAACGTTCCTCCCGAATCCTTGCCCTTGCCGGGATCTGCCAGGCAGGCCTGACCAAAATCCCTGTCTTACCTGAAGTTGGGAATTGATCAATCTTCTTCTTCATGGACTGTTTATAGTCCCAGCAGTGACCATTCCCTCTGGAGCTGCTGGGATTACACCGCTGATGACCAATCTGATTAGCCAACAGCTTTCTAGGGCAGGACTTTCTTCCAGACATGGTCAGAAGTTCCATTGCAAACCAATTGAGGCTGCCTCCAGCATATTATCACTGCAGGGCAGCTGGGCTTATGGTCAGTGTGGTCCTGACGGACTTTTCAGTCAGTGATGTGGGTAATCTCCTCTACTCTACCACCCTGCCCCCACAGCTGGAAGAATTTAAATTCAGTTAATTAGTAGATTTTGAGCTAAATGCTAGTATCATTACTAATGATATGGAACTATCTGATTGTCATAAAAAATCATCAGGTTCACTAATGTCCTTCAGGGGAGGAAATCTGTCATCCTTACCTGATCTGGCCTACATGTGACTCCAGACCTACAGCCAGGTGGTTAATTCTTAAATACCCACTGAAATGGCCTCGTAAGCCAGTCAGTTGTAGGTGGCTCAGCAACACTTGTTAAAGGGCATTTAGAGAGGGGCAATAAATTATGGCCTTGCCAACAATACTCACATCCTAAGAACGATTAAGAAAAGTAGCTCATAATTCAAAAGGGCAGTTGATAATTTAAAACTTACCTGAAAAACTAGGTTATGCAAATTCATCTCCAGTTTGTTTTAAAGTCTTTAGAAAGAAGACTCTTGAACTGACAAAGGATGAGGGTCTCCCCTCATCCTCGCAATTCACAGAAATCTACGGATGCATGTTGAGAAAATTTGCAAAATGCACATGCTCAGTGGGCACAGACATGGAAACTCTCGAAGTATTGTGGAGAAAAAATATTAACCCATAATTCACTACCAAAATAAGTTTTTTATGTACAGGTGCTATAGTATTTTTATGCAAAGGCAGAGGCATGATCAAACACAGAAATCCAAAAGTTGTTGTCTGAGATTTGTCACTCCGCTATTTGCTCCTAAAACAGCGATTAATCGGCTGGCTC
The DNA here is from genome assembly GCF_964194155.1 of Cetorhinus maximus. Lineage (NCBI taxonomy): Eukaryota > Metazoa > Chordata > Chondrichthyes > Lamniformes > Cetorhinidae > Cetorhinus > Cetorhinus maximus. The sequence goes on along the minus strand of NC_135879.1, from coordinate 113,575,631 downwards.
ACTATTTATCATTGTAAAGTTGCTACATTTCAGCTGTACATACAAACTAAACTCACCACAAAAAAATTAGAGCTCGCAGGAAGTGATGCAAAAAGCCTGTTTAGGAATCATTTAAGGTTCACACAAGTTTAATTACACCTTGAATAGCTATTCATGATTTTCTTAACTAAGTGCTAATTACTGCCAATGAAACACTCTAGCACCAGAAGTTAACTATTACAAACATGGAGTCTCATTCCTTCAGCTTTTAACTGTTGAATATTTTAAAAATTGTTAAATTTAAAATAAATTTCCCTTTCTGGGATGTGGAATGCCCATTTTTAAGTATGTGGCATCTGCGTTGTGGTCATGTGCCTCACTCTCGCACTCTGTAATGTCTAGACTTGTGGAATTCATGCCTGGCTCCTCCAATTCATGCATGTTTAACTTGTTATTTGATTAGTATAACACTGTTACTCTTCAAGCAATGCATGCCTTTGACAAGTCTCTAAACAGGTATAGATACATGATCGTAGTGGTGGTAGTGATTGTTTAAAACAGTTTTGGTGGATCTGTTTAGAGCTGCACCACTTAGAAATAGCTACTCAACAACAAAAGTGTGTTATGGCATCAGGGTGTGTTCTACCACTACTTATGGCTCGAGACATCCACAACGTGAATGCCACAGAAAAATGGAAGAGAGTCGAGCAAGTTTAGAAAACATATGCTCCTGTGATGAAGCTCAGCCAAGAGACAGAATGACTGCCCTAATGCTTCTCACACTGACTGGGGAAGAATTGTGCGAAGCCTACTGCACATGGTCAGCCTAGTCAAGGGTGGAAATGGAAACAAGAGGCACCAGTGCTGATGAAACTTTTTCAGTACTGTCAGCCATGCAAGAACATTTCCTTTGTGAAGCATGAGTTCAGATCCCACTATGGGAGCTGGTGGAATTTAAGTTCAATTACAAAATCTGGAATTGAAAGCTAGTCTCAATAATGGTGCCCATAACAACTGTCATCAATTGTTATAAAAACCCATTGTGTTCACTGATGTCCTTTAGGGAGGAAATCTGCCATCTTTATCCAGTCTGGCCTACATGTGACTCCAGACCCAAAGCAATGTGGTTGACCCTTAACTGCCCTCTGAAATGGCCTTGCAAGTCACTCAGTTCAAGGGCAATTAGGAATGGGCAACAAATGCAAGCCTTAACAGCAACACCACATCCCACAAAAAAATTAATTAAATTAACTCATGTCAGTGCCTGAGCTTACGTAGGATTACTAGGATATACAACATAGAAACTGACCACTTGACCCAACTAGTCCATGCTGACATTTATGGTCTACTTAAGCCTCCTCCAGTCTTTCCTCATATAACTGGATCAGTTTAACCTTCTATTCCCTTCATCCTTACATGCACATCTAGCCTCCCCTTAAATACATCTATACAGTTGTCTTCAACAGTATTGTACACATTGTAGGAATAGAGTTCCAACAATGTGTACAGGATTCCTTTCTAACCAAATATGTAAAAAGTTCAACAAGGTAAGATTCACAATGTTGGATCTAATAGCGGGATATGAACCAGAGCAGATAAGAAAAGTACAGGTAGGGGACATATTTCTAAATATGTTATAGCCTGCAATGTTTAGTTCCCAGTCCTGATCTTTCTTTAAACAAGTCTCAGTAATCCTTACTATGTCTTGTTCCTCCTAATCCATGATAGCCTCTTGCTCCCCTGTTGTATTACAGGCACTGTGTGCATTGCAGTACAGACATTTTAACTCACTTTTAATAGGATCACCTCATACTTTATGTTTAATCATCTGTTCAGACTCCTGTTATATAGCTGTACGTATTCCTTTGCTATTAATGTTCTCCCTTACTTTATTCTTTCTTACATTCTCCTGCCCAGTTCTGTTTACATTTAAGTTGCTTACATTTCTTGTGGATCCCTGTCCCATCTTACTAATTTAAAGCCTTTGTTACCTCCCTATTTACCCCTGCTCCTTGGACATGGATCTCAACCAGGTTCAGGAGGAGCCCATCCCATCAATTTATCCCACCCTTTCCAAGTTCTCGTCTAGCCACCATGGGATATCTCATACCTTGGCACTGGGTAGGCAACGCATCCTTTGGGATTCTCATTCTTGACTGCTGTCCAGCCCCCTAATTTTGGAGCCCCCTATTACTACCACATTTCTGTTCTGCTCTCCCTGCTGAGCTGCAGTGCCTTGGTCTGTTTTGTGGTTATCCACCCTCCAGCCTTTCTCCTTGTCCTCACAGTTAGTGAGTACATTAAAATTGTTGGACAGGACCAGTGTCTGTAGGATCTCCTCAACCTCTAAATCCCCACTACCCAGCTCCCTATCAGTCACACCCTCCTTTTCCTGAACCTGTGTTTTTCCTTGGGGTGTGACTGTATTCTGGATAATACTCCAGAAACTGTTCCCGATCCCTTATGTGTCAGAGTCTCCCCAACTCGCACTCTAGCACAATTACTCTGAGCCGGAGAGGTCTAAGATGGAGAAAGCTCCTGCAGATGTTTTTCCTCAGGACAGTCTCACCATCCATAAACTCCCACAGTCCTGACACAAAACCTGCACTGCCATATCTTAGGCTAGCCTTATTTTATTTATTTAATTAATTAAAGTCTTTATTCAATAATTATTTGTAGTTATGTCAGGTACTTTAAGTAGTTGATCCATAATTTTAATACACTCAGGAGTTTTTGTTGAGCTCATATCGCAGCTCATTTACACTTGCTAGATGCAACATACATTCATACAGAGAGACTAACTCTCTGCCAACATACATTCATACAGAGAGACTAACTCTCTGCCAACAAAAGGAATATGTTCAAGCCTTGCACCTTTTTTAAAATTAACAGGGGGCTTGGGGAGCCTATAGTTCCTCATTGTTTTCTCCATGTCAATGCTTCAGCCAATCGGAGTCAACTTGTTAACCAATCAGCACCCTTTTCTTCTAGTTTCAGTTGTGATTGTTTGAAACTCATGCATTTTTTGTGTGTGTTCTGATGATTGCAAGATGAAAAGCTTCAGCAACATGCCCCTTTTCAGCATTATTCAAGTCCTGTACTGTCAAGCGACTGTTTCAGCAACTTGTGGCACAAAATGTCAACACGATTAAACTTGCAAGAGCAAGCCTATTTACTCCTACAGAAAATTATGGTCCCCTTGGGTGAAACCTAGACTTTTGAAACAAATGCAGTCTTTGAAATAGAAATTTTAAGGCATGCAGGCAATTCAGGGGGTGCATTTAATCTAGTTATTTTGCTTTTTAAAAATTTTGTTCAAAAACTTGAGCAGAATTTACTGGCAGCAGGTATGGAAACAAAGGTGGTGTTGTGGCGGTAAAATAGATTGGGGGGGACCATGTGGGAATGTTCCCCAATGCAATCCTGCTGTGGGCAAGTTTCCCAGCAGTGAGGTGGGCAGCTAATTTTCATACTTAAAGGCACTATTAATCGCCATTCTACTAAGTAGCAGCATTTTGCCGATGGGTGGGAGGGCTGCAGGGAGTAGGGAGAGGGGAAGTGAGGGGGTGTGGGAGGGCAGCAGGAGTGGGGGTGCCATTGCAGGGGACGCTGTCAGCTTCATGGAGGCAGCCTTTTTGCAGTGGCCCGGGGTTCCAGTGGCTCCACTGCCCAAAGGAGAGGGGCACGTGAAGGGAGGGCAATCCCCATGGCCTCAGCAATCTCCCCAGGGAGGTTTCCCCTCCAACCTTCAGCCCCCTGAACTTAATTTTAATTTAATTACCTAGAGGCACTCTGAGGTCTCCTCTCCTGGTTGCACTGATGAGGCTTCAGAGCTATCGGCCCTCTAATTCAGCCAGCAGCATCAGGTGCCTGCCCACTGTCGGCCAATCAGGAAACTGTGGTAAAATTGCTGAACCAGTCTCACTGCCAGCAATTCCACCCCCCAACATTGGCATCCCGAAGCCCCCAGTAAAATCTAACCCCTCTGAAATTTCAGCTACCGTTGAGAAAAAAAAACTGAAAACTATTTTGACAGACAAAAAATGCTTTAAAAAACTTTTGTGTGATTTAATTAGGTAGCCATTTATTTCTAACACTTCTCTTGTTAGGTTTTTCTGGTTAATTATTCAGGGTTGCTTGCTGTTAAGTAGTTTTTTACAGTAATCTTCCAGCCACTTTCCTTGATTTTCGTTTGTAAGTTCCTTATTTCAAGTTCTAATTTGTTGTTGTTTTGCTTTGGGGCAATTAAGTATGTTGGGGAAATTGTTGATAACATTCCTGTGAGTGACAGTGATAGAAGAAGTAAGATTAAACTGAAGGGGAAGTGTATATCTAAGACTTTTATATTCTAGTTAGAGATGTATTGAGTAGCGAAATTCAGTTTCATATTATTTGTCAATAATTCTCAATGGAAACATCATAATCATTAATTTTACAGTGGGTCTGGCATCTTTGATCACTATCTATCCACCATAGGCATTGAACCAGACATAAAACTGATAAAACAAAATGTGAGCTATCATGCAATTATCCCAGAATAATAATCAACTCCAGGCTGCAGTGACAGGTTTAAATTTTCAAGCATTCCATACAGACCAAAATGGTTCCGGGCTTCGTTCCCAGTTTCTGCTAAGTTGGTTTATCTTAGTGAGGGTAGTGGTGGTGTGTGTGGGATGGATCACGGCAATCAGTTTCAACATCTAAGCACTATGGAGAGGGAAATTCAACAGGATTCTCACTACTGATCACCATCCCGAAACTGCTGTTAGAAATTTCTAGTCAAGAGAAGTCAACACCACCATAGACACCGTGACCCCACCACCTCCAGCCACTCCCCTCCCTGTCATCGCACATCATTTTACACTCGTTCGGGTCGGGTGCACACCCACCACACGAGATAAAAATTCTGCTCAAAATTTCAAAACGCTTCACGTAAACAAAATATCTTTTTAAAGGGAAACTTAAAAAAAAATCAAAGGTTGATACATTTTAGAGCCTCACCATTGGTTAAAGTGTCCATCAGGTGCCTGCCCACTGTCAGCCAATTAGGAGACTGGTAAAATCACTGAACCAATCTCACTGCCAGCAAGTGTGGTCTGGGGACTCACTTTTCACCCCAACATTGGCTCCCAAAGCCATTGGAGAACTAAATTATCTCACTGCACCTATGTTTTTAACATTTACAGTAAATTACCTTTGCTTGAATCTGGGAGTCCTGCCAAAATTTCTTCTCTGAGAGGGCCATTAATCTTCACTACCCCAGGGAATGGTGATGGTTGAACCATTGAATATATATTCAATATTGAGTTAGACAGATTGTTAATCCACAAGGGGGTCAAGGATGGTGGGGGGTTTGGGGAGGGCAGGCAAGAAATTGAGTTAAGGCCATGCTCAGATCAACCATGATCTTACTGAATAGTAGAGCAGACTGAAGGGGCCAAAACAAATCCTATTTATTATGTTCTTAAAATAGGATCTTTCCTCATGGTATATAAGTGAGTATTGATATTTTCACAACTTTTGGAAGCACGTTTGAATGTCCAGCCAACCAGGCAGTGCTATACCTTGTGTATTATAATTTACTTTTTAATTGTTTATCATTTCTTTGCCTTTTGATGTTTTTGGTTTTGACATGATTGTAGGGAAGGACAGTCTGCCTTCATGAAACATGTTTTTATCTGTTAGGCAAAATGCCATTTAGGTTATTACAGGGATTATCCAGCAGCTGGAACAAATGCATGCATTTTAATGCTCCATGACAGTAAAATCTGTCACCATCCCTGTCATAACATATTCGCCTCACATTGCTTCCAAATGACATGAAGGCTGGAATGAGGGTCAAATGAATCTTTTTTGATTGATTAGTGTATAGATGCATCTTCTTTGGATAAATCAGTTGTTATTCAAAGAGCTTTAGTTTGTCAAACTATCAAGACATTGGCTGGAATTTTGCAGCCCCGTCGCGGGGCCGTAAAATGCGGCGAGCCATTCTAAACTCCATTGACTTTGGTGGGAACGTAAAATCCTGCTACTGTAAAATTCCGTCCATTGAGTTTTCGTATTACGTAAAATTTACAACACAGAGACCAGTTTATTGGCTTGAAATTGATTCAGTTCCTGCAACCAAGAAAAGCCCACATGAACTACAAGCAAGACCCCAGCAAATAGACGTAGATGCCCTAAGAAGTGCGAGAATCAAGTCTCAGCAGACGGCTCAGCACTGCGCCAATCAATCTGGTTGAAACTCTGCAACAGCAAGCAATCTGTTGCTGAATGCGAAAATGCTAGAGGGATGAATGGAGGAATTGGGAAAGCAATGGGCCCAGCAGTCCAAAACAGCTCCCTTGAAGATAAAGACAGGGATGATTGTCAATGAACTTAGCAAACAGGTGGAAAGCTGGGTGGAGTATTAGTCCAAACTCTAATGCAACAGAGAATGTCGTCATTGAAGGCGCTTCCAACACCATTCCAGACTTTCCAACCATGGAAGAGCTGGATAGCGAGCCTACCATAATAGAGCTCAACAAGGCCATTGGCCATCTTGCCAATGGTAAAGCCTCAGGAAAAGATGGCATTCCATCTGAAAACATCAAAGTTGAAAGCCAGCACTGCTGCGTCATCTCCATGAACTTTTGTGATGCAGCTGGAAAGAAAGAATTGTGCCTCAAGACATGCATGATGCAAATGCACAAGAACAAAGGGGATTGCAGTGACTGCAAATATTAACAAGGCATTTTCTTGTTAAGTAACATGAGGAAGAACTTTACACGAGTTGCTTTGACCAGATTTCAGACCCAGACACTGAGTCTCGGTGTAGCTTCAGAGCTGGCAGATTGACAGTTGATATGATTTTCCCACATGGGCAGTTACAGGAGAAGTGCCGCAAACAGCGCAGACCACTCTACATTGACATTGTGAAGGCGTTTGATCTTGTCAGCAGAGACAGACTCTCTAAACTGCTGTGGAAAATAGGCTGCCCTGGATGTCATTTCTTCTTTCCACGAGATGCACAATTTTGTCAGGTACAATGGAGCAACATCAGATGTTTTCAAGATCAGCAGCAGGACAAACAAGGCCTGTGTCCTGCGCCAACTCTCTTTGGCATACTTTTCACCATGCTGCTATTATCCACTTTCTGTGACTCAAATGAAGGTGTCCACCAGAGCTGGCAAGACAGCGCACCAAGACCAAAGTACTTCATGTCTTATTCTGGGAGTTGCTGTTTGCTGATGCTGCTGTGCTGGCATCCCATACTGAAGTTCACTTGCAACAACTTGTAGATCATTTCTCCCAGATCTGCAAGGAGTTTGGACTGATGATCAGTGTCAGGAAGACCATAGTTATGAGCCAGAACATAGAAACTCCATCTTCCATCAACATTCACAACTTCATTCTGGAAATCATCAACAGCTTTACATACCTTGGATCAACAATTACCAGCAATCTGGCCCTTGATGCCAAAATCAGCACCAGGATTGCCGAGACTGCAGTTGTCATGTCAAAGTTGAGAAGTCAAGTGTGGACCAACAGCAGGCCAACCAAAAATACAAAGATCTGCGTGGACCAGGCTTGTGTTCTCAAAACCCTCCTTACAGTACCAAAGCATGGACAGCTTATGCAAACCAAGAAAAGCAGCTAGACAGCTTCAATCACTGCTGCCTCAGACAAATATTGGGCATCTCCAGGCAAGGCAGAGTTCCAAATATGGAAATACACCAGCATGCAGGAATCTCCAGCATGTTTTCCCTCTTGAGTCAGCAGCGACTCTGTCAGCTGGGTCATATGTGTCGAATGGATGACGGCCGCATCCCCAAAGAAGTGTTCTATGGAGAGCTTGCTATTGGCATCAGACCAACCAATCACCCATGTCTGCAACACAAGGACACCTGAAAAATAGACCTCAAGTTGACTGGGAGTCAATGCATGGGAAGCACTTGCTGTTAACTGGAGTGGTTGGAGACAAGCAGTCAGGAAGGGTGTGGAAAAGGAGAAGACAAAAGAAATGACCATATGGTGGAAAAGAGAGCCCGCTGGAAAGTAAAAACATAAGTTGACCTTGGACCAACACTATTCATTTGTGTCAGCTGCGGAAGAGATTGCCATTCACCAACAGAGGATATTCAATCCAGAAGTGATGAGAGGCTGTAGGGCATCATCTTCCAAAACGGACAGATGCAGCAACCCTGATCCTGAATGCTTCTTTCTGAATCTTACTGTTTCTTCCCAAGAACTTAATAGTGGAAAGGATAAATCAGTCTGCCAATTTGAGGAAAATGCAACATTATTTATTTGATTAAAGGAAACTAATGGTGGATTAAATGACAGATTTGTATTTTGGACATGTTTTTCTAGTTATGCAAACACACAGCAGAGTGGTTGAATCTTTTAACAATAAAGTGGGGGGGTGACAATTATTAACTTAATATTTTCTTTGCAAACAAAATTTGCTTGGTTATATCTAACAATTTCAAAAATGTATATACCGTTTTCAAAATGTGAATCTTTTATGTAAGAAAGCCCTGTTTGAGGAATAGCAGACAGCAGGTGGCACCACTACGACACACACAAGTGCATTTAGCTTTTACACGCTGGTAGATAGGCTAATGACCAAGGTCTTCTGGTCAGAGATGTTACTGGGCGCATTGACAATGCCCACAAAGATTTCTGCACCCTGACCTTTTTGCACTTTTTCAGCTGGGACTTCTGATCCAGCAGCATCGATGGATCAGTGGAAACTTTCAAGGGGAACATCAGTGAGCGTTGGAGGTCATGGGCAAAGAGAGGACATGCCTCATTTTTACGCCATTATCAGATGTTTTTAAAGGCCTTAAATAATTCCATGGATGAGTGGATGAGTAAGTAAGTTGGTTTGTTGGTGAGAGGGTTTGTGAGTGTGTGGGTGGATGGAGGGATGAGTTAGTGAGATAGGAACAGGTAATCTGGTCAAGGGGTAGTTGGGTCAGGTTGAGGGGTAGTCGGATCTGGTGGGAGGTACTGAAGTTGGTGGGAGAGAGAGAGTTTTATCAGGCCGGTGGGGGGATGTTTGATTGGGGAAGCGGCGTTAGTCGTGGTGCTCAGTTCAGTTATGCTGGCTAATCACTGATTTACACGATAGATTAACTAGTGTAACGTTTCCAGGATTAGTATTCAGGTAAGTCCCATATATCTGATCCAAGTCTCAGAGACTGAAATCAGTGTAAGAGAACTTTGTTTAGTGTCCAGGGCAGCACAAACCAGCCCATTGGAAGTTTAAATTTCCTGGAAAATTGCAGCGCACGTGCGTGCACCAGGACTTCCACAGGGTCTTGACATGCATTGCAGACCACTCTGGATCTGAGAAGATTCAGGCCAATATTTGCGACTGAAGCTAAACTGTTGTTAGTTTATATTTATATGGCAGCATAATATTAACATTTTGACATAATGTGATGAGCCCTAGCATAATTCCATTGGATTGCTGTGTTGAGTTCTTCTGTAATGCAGCCTTGGCTTTCCAACCTTTTATTGGTCAATGTTCTAGGGGAGCGCATCATTGTGAACTGAGTTCTGCCCACCTTGGACCTTTGCACAGACTCCACTAAAGTTTGTGATGTCAGAGGGATGTCCCTGATCTGTTAAGTAAATATGGTTGAAGGTGATCCTGGAGGTTGTTCATGTGATCTTCTGACAACATAATATCTGATCATGTGACATCTGCAAATTTTATTACATTTACTGTGCAAAGGTTGGGTCCCCTTGACTGAGTTTCTTTGCTCTTGATTTCGTGCTAGCAACTGTTGTGCAGAAACTTTCCAAAACGCATGAAGCTGTTGTGAGCAGGTGAAGAAGGAAAATAGAGGGCAAGGCAGAGGGGAAATCCAAGGTGACGGAGTAATTTCCACCTGTAAGAGGAACTCATTCAAATTGTACTAATAACTACTAGCAATATCAGTAAAACTAAAATTTCTCTCATAACCAATAGTAATACAATAACTCACTGATAGTCTATTTGTAACTGACAGTAATAGGTGTAACATCCCGATATCCTACTGAGTAGTAATCCTATAACATGTTGATATTCACCCTGAAACTAGTCAGAATCCTCTGCACTCCACAAGGTGTGGTCAGTCTATCAAAGTCAGCGTCATGTTTAACCGTCCCAATCATTTTCCCTATCTGCTTGGACTCTGATGATCTTGGTTCTATGTGAACAAAACAGTTTTGTGCTGGGAAGCTCAGTCAGCCAATGTGTTCTTGAACTTCACACATCAAAACCAGCCAGCACAGACTGACCTGAAACAAACCGAGATATTATATAATGATGGGCTGCAGCAGCTCAGCACCAACATTTCTAACCCAAGTTCTAGGCTTATACTCAATAAAAGAAAAATTTTTTGGAAATGAATACATCACAGCACTGGAGGAGGTCATTTGGCCCCACATACCTGTGGTCTTTCCTGTAGCCCCATTCTCTACACATCCTTATACATTCCTCATTTTCAAATATTATCCCATTGCTTTTTAAATGATCTAGAGCTGAATCTTCCATTCGGTGTGTGGGGGGTGTGCAAAATGATGCGCAGTGATGAAGGGCGTGCGTCTCGACGTCACTGCGCATCATTCTGATCTTCAGTTCAGCGGGCGTGCACCAGAGTCGGCTGCGCGCCCGCTGAACTGTCAAAGGCCTGTTAAGGCCACTAATCACCTAAATAAAGTCATTGTCAGGGCTGCCCATCCAACCTTAAGGTTGGCAGGGAGGTAAAGAGCCTAGGCGGCCTTCGCATTTCTCATGAAACCTCATCACGCCACAGGCGTGATGAGGTTTCATGAAGGGTTTATAAATTAAATAAAATTTTTTAATTAAAATTCATAAACATGTCCCAGCTCATGTGACACTGTCACATGAAGGGACATGTCTGCATAATTTTATTTCTTTACTTTAAACATGTTTTGAGCTGAACTTAATCTCCCTGAGGCACGGAGCTGCCTCAGGGAGATTTATGCGCTCTTTCACGAGCACAGGCCCCGATTCTCCCTCTTCCACCCTTCCACACAGGTAGCGCGAAGCAATTCCGGGTGTGCGTCACGCTGGGCGGGCCTTAATTGACACGTAAAATGGCGGTGTGCAGCCGATTGCAGGTGACGATCGGCTGCTGCCCGCTCAGCCTGCCCAGTGGGGAGAAAATTCTCCCCCTCGTTTCAATCTTAATAATCACTTTTGATAAAGCAATCCATGGCCTGATAAATCCCAGTTGCAGAACTTTTCAGATCCTTTCCCTGATGATTCTTCTATCCTTGGTCATCTTCCAGTTGTTCCCCATTTACACACCTGTAAAAACAATCTTCTTATTGTTTGCTCACAAACAAGTCTTCAGGTTTCACTCACCCTTTTACTGGCTGATCCTCTCAGCACACAAACTCCTCCATCGCCCTCTCAGACCTTGAGCCCTCCACCTCTTGACATCTCCATTCACTCTCTTTCCCCAACCCTCATTTCCCAGTTTCCCACCCAATCTGCCTTCCAATGACCCCTATTCCCCAGTTTCCCAAGCCACCCCCACACAAAACCCTCAGAACTATAGGCTACATTTAAAATCTGTCTTTGGTTCCACAATGTCATTTTAGAAGTGGTTAATTTTGCATTTAACTTCAATTCAGCAGTTTACATCTCATTTAATTCCAAAGGCTTACAGCACCACCAGCAGTTAACCAAACATATCTCATAGCTAGGGGGGATGTCAGTAATTCTGAAAACATCATGGTACGATTATTGTGGATTTACTACATTATAATAGGCACATTCCAATTGAAAACCATGGCAGTATAGAGCACCTAATGTTGGTTTTTCAAACGAATCATTGTGTATTTTCTGTTGTAATTTCATCTCCGTTCTTCCTATTGTTCATGGGACGTGGGTTTCGCAGGTAAGGCCAACATTTATTGCCAGCCCCTAACTGCCCTTGCGAAGGTAGTGATGAGTCACTGTCTTGTGGTGCAGTTTTGTGTTGTAGGCACACTTACAATACTCTTATGAAGGGAATTCCATTATTTTGACCCAGAGACGATGAAGGAATAACTATCCACCAGGTGGCCAGTTGAGCCACTTAATTGCCCAATTAAGGGCCTCTTCCGGATTCTACATGGGGAGACTGCTGGCTAAACCCTGACAGCCTCCCAGTGGGTTCCTGGGGGAGGGAGTGCTCCTTTACCTGCACTCCATGGTCCACAGAAGAGCAGCAATGACTACCCCCATGGCACAGCACCATGGGTGCCCTGTGACTTACCCGAACCTCCACCCACCTGTCTGACCTGGCTTCCCTACCAGAATCACCTGGCCTTTGAGGGCACCTTGCCAATGAGGTTCCCTCATCCTAGAACTGCAGTCTCAGCAGTGACCACCACTAGCAGTGGTTCTGCCAATATTGCTGAGCTGGCAGCTGTCTGATGGAACTGGTAGATCTAGATGGTGAGCTGCCGTCCTCAATTGGATGGCCACTCCGACGGAGGCCTGCTCATTTGCTGCCTCCGGGGTCCTGCGCCCACTGAAGTGAGGCCGGCTCCCACATTTTAGTCACAGGACTTCGGTCTCCCATTAAAAAAAATTCAGCCCCATGTCGTTGTGGCATTAGATTGTGCCTCTGGATTATTACTCCAGTAACATTAACATTATGTAATGATTCCCTTTATTCGAATTGCTTGCAAAAGATGTCCTACATTATAATTTTTCATGCATGAAGTGCTTTACGATTTGTACTTTTCATCACTAGAATAGAGATAGACAGACTCCCCCACATTGTAAAGATAAAAAAAAAGTCCTGACCTTGTCGCCATAAATCCTTTTACACCAGTGCAATGTTTTTTTGACACATAAGAGGTTTCATCAGCAAAGTGATGGAAGATGTCGACAATGTTGTCATGCGGCACTTACACAGCAATAACCTGCTCACTGACAGTCAGTTTAGATTCTGCCAGGGCCACTCAGCTCCTGACATCATTACAGCCTTGGTCCAAACATGGACAAAATAGCTGAACTCCAGAGGTGAGGTGAGAGTGCCCTTGACATCAAGGCAGCAGTTGAACAAGTGTGGCATCAAGGATCCCTAGCAAAACTAAAATCAATGAGAATCAGGGGGGAAACTCTTTGCTGGTTGGAATCATATCTAGCACAAAGGAAGGTGGTTGTTGTTATTGAAGGTAAATCATCTCAGTCCCAGACATTGTTGCAAGAGGTCCCCAGGGTCATGTCCTAGACCCAACCACCTTCAGATACTTGGTCAATGACCTTACCTCTATCATAAGGTCAAAAGTGGGGATATTCGCTGATGATTGCACATTAATTACCATTTGCAGCTCTTCAGATACTGAAACACAGTCCGTGCCAATATGCAGCAAGACCTGGACAATATCCAGGCTTGGGCTGACAAGTGGCAAGTAACATTTGTGCCACACAAGAGCCAGGCAATGACCATCTCCGACAAGAGAGAATCCAACCATCTCGGCTTGACATTCAATGGCATTACCGTCGCTGAATTTCTCACTATCAACACCCTGGAGGTTACCATTGGCCAGAAACTGAATTGGACTAACCATATCAATACCGTGGTGCGAGCAGGTCAGTGGCTAGGAGTCATGCGACAAGTAACTCACCTCCTGACTCCCCGAAACCTGTTAACCATCTACAAGGCACAGGCCAGGAGTGTGATGGGAAGCTCTCCATTTGCCTAGATGAATGCAGCTCCAACAACACTCAGAAGCTCGATACCATTGAGGAGAAAGAAGCCTGCTTCGTAGGCACTATATCCAATACCTTAAACATCCACTCCCTCCACCACTGATGTACATTGGCAGCAGTATGTGCCAACTACAAGATGCACTGCAGCAACTCACCAAGGTTCCTTCGACAGCACCTTCCAAACCTGCAATCTCTACCACCTAGAAGGACAAGGGCAGCAGATGCATGGGAACACCATCTCCTGCTAGTTTCCCTTCAAGCCACACAGCATCCTGACTTGCAACAATGGGCGGAATCGTCCCAGATTTGCACTGTGCGGTCGGAGACGGGGAAAAGGACATTTTACTACACCATCCCCCCCGCTCCCCCGGCCCTCAAACCCCCACACCCTGGCCAAAATGGCGTATCGTCTCATTCCCGCCTCATTAATTATGCAGCCACAGGAAACAAGCCACCTCACTAGCAGGCGGCCTCCAATTTTCCCACATGCCGTTACATCGTCACTTCCTCACGCAGCGCATTATATTTAAACTGCAACTGCGCGAACACTTCTCAATGCTTGCAGCCCAGAAGGGCGCTGGTGAAGACATAGTCCCAAAAGCCAAAAAGAGCGCATTCAATGACTCATTCCTGGATCGCCTTCTGGGCACCGTGGAGGCCCGCCGCAATGACCTCTACCACCGCTCTAGCCACAGGAAGCCCATTAGCCTCACCACTCTGGCTTGGGAGGCAGTGGTAGAGGTGGTCAGTACCAGTGCTGCACACAAGAGGCCGGCCATCCAGGGCAGTAAACAAATGAATGATCTCATCCATGCCAGCAGGGTAAGGCAACCATCTCATCACTCTAAACTCACACACTCATAAGGCCATTACACATTCACTGGCACCTCATTCACTGCCAGCTCAAGGGACATCACCATTCACTCTCTCACACACACTGTCACATCTCCATCTGGTTTCATCTCCTGTGGAGGCTGCCTCCTCAGCCATCACCATCTTGATGCACATCCTGGGATATCTCCTTCCCCAGTACAGCCCTTGCCCTGCAGCCCCTTTCCTTGCCTGAGGCCACTTCTCCCCCTTCCCCAAGCAAGCCCTAGCCCTGCAGCCATTGAAAAGCCACCCCACCTTATGGCTGGTCAGGCAGATAGAGAACTGCCCGTGAGACCCCCTAAAGGTGATGTGGTGCTACCTGCGAAGCCTGGCGCTAATGATCATGAATGGTGCCTGAAGGAAGGTAGGCAAACAAACCCCGAAGTCCTGAGCGAAGTGCTGCTTGCCAGGTGTACATCGCTTATGTACAGTCATGAAACACACGCTGATGAGCCCAGATGATCCAGCATGGTGGGATGATTCTGGTAAGCAGGACTTATAATTATATGCAGGTGTATTAAAATGACGTTCCTGACATGCGGCAGTGGGAAAGGCGGCCCACCATTGAAGGGTGGAGCGGATGATAGCAAACTGTTTTCAGGAAGGCATGAGACCAGTTTTTAGCCTTCTCACCAAATTGTCTGCTCACGCCTCCCATGATGCCCGATGCCAATGGGGATAGAAAATTCCAGCATATGCTGCTGTTCCTTCACTGCCGCTGGGTCAAAATCCTGGAACTCATTCCCTGACAGCACTGAGAGTGTACCTACACCACATGGACTGCAGGGGTTCAAGATGACAACTTATCACCACCTTCTCGAGGGCAATTAGGGATGGTCAACAAATGCTGGCCTAGCCAGCAATGCCCACAGCCTGTGAAAGAATAAAAAAAATTAAGCTTCTGACAGAAAATCTCACATGTTGACAAGCTCTTTTAATAAATTTAGGTGCTTTATTTTTTTGACTATTAACTTGCCTGGCTAGAAAAGCATGCAACAGTGCACATCAAAATTTCTGCTATGTCCTCTCACCCAAGGTAATTAGAAAATTACCCAGAGGCTTAATAAAAACTATAGCCCAGAAATATCCTTTGATAAGTGATAGATGAATCCATATTGTTATGCTATTATGGTGTTAGCACAATTAAAATAAATGGGTTTATTCTTCTGTGAAATTAGCAGAGGAATGTTACATGAATGGGTCAAGCACTTGCCTGCAATCATCATGGATAGTAATTTCTAGTGTGGTATCACTTGGGTTTCTTTATTGAACATATGGACTGGTTTGCAGTTGTGAAATTGTAAGGCTAATTGTTAAGTGTAGCGCGATAAAGGTAGAAGATCTGGTTGAAAATTTCACATCCACAAGCTTAAAAACTTGGATTGCATCCTGGTGGAAGCTATTATTATGCAAATATTAGCCCATTTATGTTAGGTAGATTTAATGACTGTGGAAAAAATATGACACATTTAAATATAGTTCATACTCATTAAGCATTAATATGTGAACCTCACTGATTGTAAGTTCGCTTGAGACGGAAATATAATAAACTGAGGCAAAATGATGTATCTGCACTTTAATTCAATGATTACTGTGTGACAGTCTGAAATAAAATGTAAACATTTCAAAAATCACTAAAGCTTAGGTCAAACACAATAGATTGACAAGCTTAAGTTTGTATATGTTTTCCTTCATCCAGAAGCCATCAATAGATTTATGCTCTATTGTTAACTGGATAATATTCTGAATTGGTTTCCTTGTTAGAAAAGAATAGAAGATTTATCAAATGTCTGTACTGAGTCCAATTCATTTCTCTCTTCATACACTATGTTTGTTCAAAGAAGTTTGCTGGATGCAACACTATTCTTATATGTCCCCAAATTTATATGTTTTGCATTGATTTTCAACTTTAAAATGGTTGCCAAATTATTTCACACCTGAGTGCTAAAGGGCATTAGGCAGAACATTTTATACCTCATCAAATTTTCTATTCAGTAGAGCACATTACTGATCAACTTCAACAAATCAATTCGAATAAGTTAATAGGCAATACGATTGATAATGATTGTTCTGATTCTTGTTAAATCTGCTATTCGGTGGCGTGACTACAACAAATGACAAAAAGCCTCAGCAGTATTCACTAAAGTTTGTTATTTTCTGAAGTACCTAAGCAGTTCAACTGATTATGGAGTAACACTGGCAAAAAATACCTGTTCCTCAACAGGCTTTACATTTAACGTTTCTCTCCATACCACACTCCCTCAATATAGTAATATTTCCTTTAGTTCTGAGAATGATGTTGTATTAAAAGAATAGCTGATGCATTCCAGTGCACAAAAAAACCTGATGTTGACTTTTGAGAGTAGTTTGTTACTCACTTTATGGAGTTTTATGCTCAGAGTATTGGGCAGTTGTGACTGTTGTTAAAGAAAAGTAAATCTAGATTTATGTTCAGATGGACAAAAGATCGTTAGATTGCAATAAACTTGTAATCACAAAGGTACATGCAACAATTTTTATCATTGTGTTACACCAGTGTGTCAATATCTAATGTACAAAGTATTTTAAATAATGCTGCACAGATAGAAATATTCCATAGTTTTCTATTTTCCCTAAGGATTATCTCCTGTTGAAAGGATTTAATCAACAGATATCAATTTAAACTAAAATAAAAACAGACAGTGCTGGAAATACACCACAGGTCTGGCAGTCTCTGGCAGTGGCGAAAGAAACAAAGTTAATGTTTGAAATTTGTGACAATCAGATTAATCAGAAGAATTTAAATGGCTGCACAGAGTAGAGAAATGAAGTAAACATCAACATTGCAAACACTAGCGTCCATTAAAATTTGTAGCTTTTTCTTTATTCGTTCATGGGATGTAGACATCGCTGGCTAGGCCAGCATTTATTGTCCATCTCTAATTGCATTTGTTCAAAAGGCATTTAAGAGTCAACCACATTGCTGTGGGTCTGGAGTCACATGTAGGCCAGACCAGGTATGGACAGCAGATTTCTTTCCCTAAAGGACACAAGTGAACCAGATGTATTTTAACGACAATCAACAATGGTTTCATGGTCATCATTAGACTTTTAATTCCAGATTTTTATTGCATTCAAATTTCACCATCTGCTGGGGTGGGATTCAAATACAGGCCTCCAGGCAATACCCTGGGTCTCTAGAATACTAGTCCAGTGACAATACCATTATGCCACCGCCTCCCCATTATTAATGCCATTATTATTTCTGTTGGTAATGTTAAATCATCAATAACCTTTTTATCAATTCAAAACAAACACATAAGAATGAAAGGCACTGTAGGTAAATTAACTTAGAGATGAGTTTAAATGTCATTTTTTTATTAGTTCATGGGGTGTGGGGAGGTTCATGGGGTGTGGATGTCCCCATCAATTCCAGCATTTATTACCCAACCCTAAATGTCCTTGACAAAAACAGAATTACCTGGAAAAACTCAGCAGGTCTGGCAGCATCGGCGGGGAAGAGCAAAGTTGACGTTTCAAGTCCTCATGACCTAATTTCTGAATTTTACTAGCCTCCCCCAGAGCCAGGCTGGGAGGTGGGAAGACTTGTAAAATGGTGGCAGAAGGTGTTGGGAGGTAAGCTTGACATCATTTCATCACCACGAGATATTCTCAACAATGGAAAAGTTAATGGCACTCCTAATTTAAAAAATTTTGTCCCCTGGTTCTAGACTCCCTCACAAGGGGAATCATCCCCTCAGCATTCGCCCTGTCAAGCCCCCTCAGGATCTTATATGTTTCAATAAGATTACCTCTCATTCATCTAAACTCCAATGGGTATAAGCCCAACCTGCTCTACCTTCCCTCACATGATAACCCCTTCATCCCAGGAATCTGTCAAGTGAATCTTCTCTGAACTATTTCGATTACAATTATATCCTTTCTTAAATAAGGACACCAAAACTGTACTTAGTACACCATATGTGATCTGAGGCCCTGAGCAGCTGTAGCAACGCTTCCCTAATTTTATATTTGCCTTCCCTTGCAATAAACACCAACATTCCATCTGCCTTCCTAATCAGTTGCTGAAACTGCATATTATTTTCTTGGTGATTCATGTACCAGGGCACCCAGAACCTTCTGTACCATAGAGTCCTGCAGTTTCTCTCCCTTTAAGTAATATGCTGCTTTTCTATTTTTCCTGCCAAAGTGGACAAGCTCAAATTTTCCCACATTATACTCCATCTACCAAATCTTTGCCCACTCACTTAGCCTATCTAAATCTTTTTGTAAACACCTTATGTCTTCTTGACAGCTTACTTTCATACCTATCATTGTGTCTGCAAATTTAGCTACCTTACATTCAGCCCCTTCATCCAAGTCAATGATGTAGATTATAAATAGCTGAGGCTCCAGCACTGATTCCTGTGGCACTCTACTAGTAACAGCTGGCCAACCCGAAAATAATCCATTTACCCCAACCCTCTGCTTCCTGTTAGCTAATCAATCCTCTATCCATGCTGATAAGTTGCCCCCTACACCATGAGTTCTTATTTTGTGTAATATCTTTGATGTGGAAGCTTATCAAACGCCTTTTGGAAATCCAAGTACACCAAGGGCAGAAATTTCCCCCCATCGGCGGGGTTGGGCGGGGGCGGGCCCATTTTACGTGGGCGGGCCAATTAAGGCCCGTCCAGCGTGACACACACCCAGAAGCGCTGTGTGCTCCCTGTGTGGTTGGGGGGGATTCCCTGAGTTGGGGCCTGCGCTCTTTCGCGTATGTGCGTGAAAGAGCGCAGAAATCTCCCTGAGGCATGGAGGTGCCTCAGGGAGATTACTTTCACTTATGAAACATTAAGAAAGGTAAAAAAAAATTTAAGGACATGTCCCCTCATGTGAAACTGTCAGATGAGCTGGAACATGTCCATTAATTTTTTCAAAATTTTTTATTTAATTAATAAAACCTTCATGAAACCTCATCCCGCCCGTGGATGAGGTTTCATGAAAAATGTGAAGTCCGCCTGGGCTCTTCGCCTGCCCACCAACCTTAAGGTTGGGCAGGCAGCATTCTTAACAACTTTAATTACTTTCTTAAAAACAAAAAACTACTGGGGATGCTGGAAATCCAAAACAAAAACAGAATTACCTGGAAAAACTCAGCAGGTCTGGCAGCATCGGCGGAGAAGAAAAGAGTTGACATTTCGAGTCCTCATGACCCTTCAGCAGAACTGAGTAAAGTTAAAGTTAAACGTCAATTCTTTTCTTCTCCGCTGATGCTGCCAGACCTGCTGAGTTTTTCCAGGTAATTCTGTTTTAATTGCTTTCTTAATGGTCTTACTAGGCTTTTGACAGTTCAGCAGGCGTGCAGCCGACTCGGCTGCCCGCCTGCCAAACTGACAATCTAAATGACATGCAGTGACGTTGGGACACACGCCCGACGTCACCGCGCGTCATTTTACGTGTTGACGAGGGGGCCCCGCCTCTGCTCGCTGTCCTGAAATTTCTTCTCCACATTTATGGGGTCCCCTTTATCCACCTTGCTTATTACTTCCTCAAAGAACATTGATAAATTAGTCAAATGTGATTTCCCTTTCACAAAACCATGTGACTCTGCCTGATTTTGTTATGGATATCTAAGTGTCCTGCTCTTACCCCCTTAATAATAGATTCTAGCGTTTTTCATACGACAGATGTTAGGCTAACTGGCCTATTATTTCCTGGTTTCTGTCTCCATCCTTCCTTGAATAAAGGTGTTACATTAGCGATCTTCCGATTTGCTGGGACCTTTCCAGAATCTAGAGAATTTTGGAAGATCACAACCGATGCATCTGCTATCTCTGCAGCCATTTTTTTCAGGATGCAAGCCGCCAGGTCCAGGGGATTTTTCAGCCTTTAGTTCTAATAGTTTTCCCAGTAACTTGTGATGGTTTTGGGTTCCTCCCTCTCTTTTACCTCTTAATTTTCAAATATTCTTGGGATGGTTTTTGTGTCTTCTATAGTGAAGTGGACACAGAATACCCTTTCAATGCTATTGTCATTTCCTTGTTTCCCATTTTTAATTCCCCTGTCTTGCCCTCCAAGGGACCAACACTCACTTTTGTTACTCTTTTCCTTGTTAAATGCTTGTAGAAATTCTTGCTATCTGGTTTTATATTTCTGATTAGCTTTCTCTCAAACTCTAATTTCTCCCTCTATTTTTTTGTCATTCTTTGCTGGTTTCCAAAATTTGTCCAATTTTTAGACCTACCACTAATCTTCACAGTATTGCACACTTTTTCTTTCAATTTGATACTCTCCTTAACTTTGTTAGTTCAGCACAAATGGTGCATCCTTCTCATAGAGTCTTTCTTTCTCAATGGAATGTAATTGCTGAGAGTTATGAAATCTCCTTAACTGTCTGCCACTGGTATTCTACTGTCCAACCTTTTAACCTATTTTCCCAGTTCACTTTGGCCAACTCTGCCCTTATACCCCTGTAATTGTCTTTATTTAAGTTTAAGTCTCTAGTCTTAGATGCACACATCTCACCCTCAAACTGAATGTGGAATTCTACCATGTTATGATCACAGTTGCCTAGAGGCTCCTTTACGATGAGATCATTAATTAATCCTGTCTTGTTGCACAATACCAGGTCTAAAATAGCCTGCTCCATGGTTGGCACGAGAACATAATGTTCTAAGAGATTGCCCTGAATACACTCAATGAACTCATCTTCCAGTCTACCTTTGCCAATCTGATTTGTCCAATCTATATGGCAATTAAAATCACCCATGATTAATGCAGTACCTCTCTTAGAAGCTCCCATTATTTCTTTCTTCCTTATACCCTGTCCTACAGTATAGCTACTATTTGGGAGCCTATAAACTACACCAACAAGTGATTTCTTGTTTTTGCTATTTCTTATTCTATCCAAACTGATTCTACGTTTTGATCTTCTGAACTAAGGTCATCTCAAACCACTGTACTAATGTTAAATGCCCTTAATTAACAGAGGAACTCACCACCTTTTTCCAGCTTCTTTTAAAATGTCAAATACCTTTGAATATTCGGGTCCCAGCCTGGTCACCTTGCTGCCACATCTCTAAAATGGCTATCAGATTATACATACCTATTTTGATTTGTGCTATCAATTCTTCCGTTTTTGTTACAAATGCTGCTTGCATTCAGATGGGGCCTTTAATTCTGTCTTTTTACCATTCTTGCAAACTCTGGCCTTATCCGCTGATGTATTTTTAGGTTTATACACTCTGGCAATTCCTGCCACACTCTTGTTATTGCTACATTGCTCTATGGCCTCGTCCTTTCTCTTTTATTTATCTCCCCTCACACGATCCCTCCCCCACAACCCACTATTTAGTTTAAAGCACTCTCTACCACCCTAGTTATACAACTTGCTAGAACACTGGTCCCAGCATGGTTCAATTGAAGACCATCCCAACACTACAGCTCCCACTTTCCCCAGTATTGGTGTCAGTGCCCCTTGAATAGAAATCCATTTCTCCCACACCAATCTTTGAGCCATGCATTCAACTCTTTAATCTTTTTTACTCTACGCCAATACACTCATGGTTCAGGGATTATTACCTTTGTGGTTCTGCTTTTTAATTTAGCCCCTAACTGCTTATAATTGCTAAAGAAGACCCCATTCCTAGTTCTATCTATGTCATTGGTACCCACATGGACCACGACAACTGAATCCTCCCCCTCCTACTGCAATTTCCTCTCCAACCCTGAGCAGATGTCCTGAACACTGGCACCAGACATGCAACACAGCCATCTGGATTCACGCTCTCAGCTATAAAGAATTGCGTCCATGCCCCTGCCTATACCATCCCCTATTTTAAGTGCACTCCTATTTACTCTTCCCACTTGAATGGCTCCCTGCAGCACAGTGCCATGTTCAGTTCATTCATCCACCCTGCAGCCAATTGGGGAGATCGCCAGGTAAACGATGGAGGTCTCGCATCAGGTTAGACGCAGCAGGCCTTATTTACTGGCTGATTCCCCCCTCCCCTGTGGGGGGGATCCCACTCATGCAATGATTGCCCCCATAGCTGTGGCGCTGCCAAAGGTGGATTCACCCTCCAATGGCTGGAGTCTGTCAGCCTGCCCTGGCACATTAAAAAAAAAAGTTATCTAGTCTTCAAGGGCATCTCAACGTGAAGGCATCCTCTTCCTCTTCCTGCAGCCTCAATTAGAGGCCACCTCTATCGGTGGCATTATTGAGGCTGTCAAGTTGCTGTCCATCTGAAAGGAGTGGAGCTCTGAGAGGCAGGCCGCTGTCCTCAATTGGGCGGCAGTTCCAGCAGCGGCCTCTTAACTCGCTGCCGCCAGTAAAATCCCACCTGGGGTGCCGCCTTCTGTGTGCAGCCTTGGGACCTGTGTTAGGTCCCAGCTTGGGGTTTCCTAGGTATTGCTAAGAATGGGGCCCAAGTGCCTCTCCCAGGTAGCCAAGAATACACTTCAACGCTCTATTTTGTGAGAGAATGAAATGGAGGAGTAACCTAACACTCCAGATGTCCCTGTCATTGCTAGCCCCCAGAATAAAAATAGCAGCCAGCTGAGTTTCCATCATAGTGGATATGTGTTGTTTTCATGAAGCTGACTGCACAGAGCATTCTATCAGCCGTGGACTGATCAAAGCCCCAACACAAATTAAGAGCTGGACTCCTCCATGCTCTCAGCCATTGGGAACAAGCTCGCTAACAGGTCAGTACACTTAATATTTCCTGGAGAATGATCATCTGGGCCCAGAGCTTGCTGAGATAATCCACCATGCTCATCTGAAAAGTCCTCAGTGGAAGTTCAGCAACCTTCCGCCTTTCAAAAGGTATAGCCACTTAGATAGAAGTAGTGAGTTAGGTTAAAAAAAAGCATATAAAACAGGCACCATGTTGCAGCAGGCTGGTCAAGTACGGGGAGTGTAAAGGAATGTGGTAGTGATATGAGGCGGTATAGCTGGATGATAGATACTGATCCTCTACTTCCACAACTGGGAGTTCCGAATGTTGCGTGCAAGCCCAGTGCCAGGGTTAAAGACATCTCCTCGTGGATGGAGATAAAGTAGGAATGGGAGGACCCAGTTGTTATGCTCCAGGTAGGAGCCAACAATACGGTAGAACTAGTAATTATGTTCTGCTGAGAGAATTTAGGGAGTTGGGGTCCAAATTAAAATTCAGAACCTCAAAGACAATAGTCTCTGGATTGTTACCTGAGCAACTTGCCAATTGGCAGATAAGAGAATTAAGCAGAGAGCCAGTGGTTTTGTGGTAATGCCACTGGACCGGCAATCCAGAGGCCCAGACTACTGTTATGGGAACATGGGTTCAAATCCCACCACAGCAGCTGATGGAATTTAAATTCATCAATAAATCTGACAATTCTGGCCATGAAACCATTGCTGATTGTTGTAAAAGCCCATCTATTTCACTAATGCCCTTGGGGGAAGGAAATCTGCCGTTCTTACCTAGTCTGACCGACTTGTGACTCCAGACCCACAGCATTGTGGGTGAGTCTTAACTGTCCTCCGAAATGGCTAAGTAAACCACTTAGTTGTATCAAACTGTTATGCAGTCTCAAAATAGGAATGAAATTGAACAAAGTACTTGGCATCGACTTAGGCACTGGAAAGAACAATGGCACACCTAGCCCTCTCGACCTTGTAAAGTCCTCCTTACTAACATCTGGGAACTTGTACCAAAATTGGGAGAGCTGTCCCATAGACTAGTCAAGCAACAGCCTGACATCATTATACTCACACAATCATTTACAGATAATTTCCCAGATGCCACCATCACCAGAGGCGGTGGCACAGTGGTATACAGTTGGACAGAGTTGCCCTTGGGGTTCTCAACATCAACTCCAGACCCCATGAAGTCTCATGCATCAGGTGAAACATAAGATGGCAAGGGAACTTCCTGCTGGTTATCACCTCCCCCTCCCCCCCACCCCCATGCCAACCCCCCACGCCAACCACCACTCCACACCACTCAGCTGATGTTGAACACTACTTGGAAGAAGCACTGAGGGTAAAAATGACACAGAATATACTCTGGGTCAGGTGCTTCAATGTCATCACAATCTGGCTGAGTCCTAAAGGACGTAGCTCTTAGCCTGGGTCCGCAGCAGGTGGTAAGGGAACCAACAAGAGGGAAAAACCACTTAACCTCATCCTCACCAACCTACCTGTCCCAAATGCATCTGTCCATGACAGTACTGATAGGAGTGACCACGGCACAGTCCCTGTGGAGACAAAACCCATTTTCATATTGAGGATTACCTCCGTCATGTTGTGTGGTACTACCACAGTGCTAAATGAGATAGATTTCTCACAGATCTAGCAAATCAAAACTGGACATCCACAAGGCACCGTGGGCCAGCAGCAGCAGCAGAATTGTACTCAACCACAATCCATAACCTCATGGCCTGGCATATCCCCCACTCTAACATTCCTATCAAGCAATGGGATTAACCCTGGTTCAATGAAGAGTGCAGGAGGACATACCAGGAGCAGCACCAGGCATATCTAAAAATGAGGTGTCAGCCTGATGAAGATACAACACATGCTATTTGCAGGCCAAACAGCTGAAGCTGCACATGATAGACAGAGCTAAGTGAACCCACAAACAATGGTTCAGATCTAAGTTCTGGAGTCCTGTCACATCCAGTTGTGATTGCTGGTGGACAATTAAATAACTAAATGGAGGAGGAGGCTCCACAAATATCTCCATCCTCAATGATGGGTGAGCCCAGCACATCAATGCAAAAGACAAGGCTAAAGCATTAGCAACATCTTCAAACAGAAGTGCCGAGTGGATGATGTGTTCCGGCCTCCTCCTGAGGTTCCCAACATTACAGATGCCAGTCGTTAGCCAATTTGATTCATACCACATGACGTTAAGAAACAGTTGAAGGCACTGAAACTGCAAAGGCTATGGGCCTTGACAACATCCTGGCAATAGCACTTGTGCTCCAGAACTAGCCACGCCCCTAGCCAAGATGTTCCAGTACAGCTACACCACTGGCATCTACCGGCCTTGTGGAAAATTACCCAGGTATGTCCTGTCCACAAAAAGCAGAACAAATCCAACACAACCAATTACTGCTCCATCAGTATATCTTGATCTTCAGCAAAGTGATGGAAGGTATCGCTGATGGTGCTATCAAGCTGCACTTAATCAGCAATATCCTGTTCACTGGTGCTAAGTTTGGGTCCTGCCAGGGCCATTCAGTTCCTGACCTCATTACAGCCTTGGTCCAAACATGGACAAAAGAGCTGAACTCAAGAGGTGAGGTGAGAGTGACTGCCCTTGACATCAAGGCAGCATTTGACCAAGCGTGGCATCAAAGAGCCTTAGCAAAACTGGAGTCAATGGGAATAAGGGGAAAATTCTCCATTGGAATCATACCAGCAGAGAGGAAGATGGTTATGGTTGTTGGAGATCAATCATCTCAGTCCCACGACATTACTGCAGGAGTTTCTCAGGGTAGTGTCCTCGGCCCAATCATCTGCAGCTGCTTCATCAATGACCTTCCCTCCAACATAAGATCAGAAGTGGGGAAGTTCGGTGATGATTTGTACAATGTTTAGTACTATTTGCAACTCCTCAGATACTGACAGTCCATACCAATATTCAGGAAGACCTGTACAGCATCCAGGCTTGGGCTGATAAGTGGCAACTTATATTCACGCCACGAAAGTACCAGGCAATGACCATCTCCAACAAGAGAGAATCCAACCAGCCCCCACTATCAACATCCTCAGGGTTACCATTGCCAGAAACTGAGCTGGACCAAGCATATAAATATTGTGGCTACATGAGCAGGTCAGAGGCTGGGAATTCTGTGGCAAGTAACTCACCTCCTGACTTCCTAAAGCCTGTCCACCATCTACAAGGCACAAGTCAGGAGTGTGATGGAATACTCTCCGCTTGCCTGGATGAGTATAGCTCTAACAACACTCAAGTAACTCGACACCATCCAGGACAAAGCAGCCCACTTGATTGGCATCCCATCTATCACCTTTGACATTCACTCCCTCCACCACTGACATATAGTGCCATCTAAAATAAGTACCACAGCAACTCACCAAGACTCTTTCGACTGCACCTTCCAAAGCCATGACCTCTACCACATAGAACGATAAGTTAGCAAATGCATGGGAACACCACCACCTGCAAGTCCTCCTCCAAGACTGTAAGGTGTTAAGATTTCAAGGTATAAAATCATTCTAATCAAAATTTCTACGTTCCGAATTCCTAATACTAGGGTCCTCAGTTATGCTTGACCTAATAAGGTACGAATAACTAGTATTTATGAATCAAGTAGTATTAAATAAGCAAGATTTACATATAATTAGCAAAAACCAGTGAAGACAACACAGCAGCTTCTCATCCTCAAGTTCCTAGAATTCCTTGAGCTTTGCCAACACAGGTGATGTCCTTTCTCCTCTTCTGTTTTTGACGTGATATTGAACTGTGTCCAGAAGAGTCATACCCCAGAAGCCATGGTAAGACTGTGCCAACAAAGACTCAAATTTTCCAACTTTCATCCCCATTTCTTATTATTCCAAGATCCCTTATTTGGAAATAGTCCCAAATTCACCTCTTCCATTGGCTTAGGCTATGAGTCATCTCATGTCACCCCATCTCTGTAACTGGAGCCATATAGTCTAAAGACAAATGCCTCCAGAGTTTCCATTTCAGTGTGAGCAAATTATACATTTCCTTTAGATACAGAACAATCAGAAACAAAGTTACATCCTCTTGTCAATAATACACCTATCGTAAACATTTACATGAACATACTCTAACCCATTCCTCCAAATACTAAAACCATTAAGGACAAAAGTTGAAGACACTTCCTATCATAATGTCAAAACAGAAAATAAGTCTCCCTCTAATATAGATGTTCTGCCCTACAAATATAGTTAATCAATTAAATCAATGCATTGGTTTTGTTTAAAGATGAAGTCATCCAAAACTCATACTACTTTTCAGCCATTCCTTCAAACATAAGAGTTGTTGAATCCAGACTCTCAAGCAACTTAAAGTTGTAAAACAATTAAGCGTAGTTTCTCACAAACAACAGGTACAAAATAACCCAACTGCCATTGTCTCAGTAAATGATATTCAAACTGAACCATTTAATTTACAATGTGGTTAAAGAATAAAATATCTAGGTATTGCAAACCAACAACAAACCCTAAAAATTAGTAGAATTATCAAAATTGTACACGCCATACACCATCCTGACTTGGAACTATATCGCCGTTCCTTCAATTTCACTTGGTAAAAATCTTGGACCCCCTTCCTAACAGCACAGTACCTACACCACATGGACTGCAGCAGTTCAAGAAGGGAGGGTCATGTTTGGCTTCTTGAGGGCATTTAGGGTTGAGCAATAAATGCTGGCCTAGCCAGTGACACCTGCATTCTATGGAAAGCATATATAAAATAGCACTTGGCTGAAAGAGTGGTGCACAAAACAGGGGTTTCTATTCATGGGGCACTGGCACAAGTACCAGGGAACGAGAGTGCTGCTCATTGGGATGGGTTCCACTTAAACTGGACTGTGATCTCCATCGTGGTGCATCATATAGCTCGGGCTGTAGATACTGCTTTAAACTAAAAGCAAGATGGGAAGGGCTAGGTGAAGGGAGATTTGGAGCTCTAAAGAGAATAGCCAAGCAATAAAGCAGTACAGCAATTTGGGTAATAACAAGCAGAGCGTGACAGGATGGGACAGATATTTTAATAGACAATCTAGTAGCGCAAATAGCGATACAAGGATGTAATATAATTTCCATTACAGAGACATGGTTGCAAGGTGACCAAGGTTGGAAAATAAGTATTCCAGGATACACAACATATTGAAAAGATAGATGAAATGGAAAAGGAGGAGGAGAAACTATGTAAATGAAGGATAATGTAAGGACAGTTGTGAGAAAATATCTTGGCTCAGAAGATCAGGATGTAGAATTAGTATGGGTGGAAATTAGGAATAACAAGGATCAAAAAACACTAAAACAAAAACAGAATTATCTGGAAAAACTCAGCAGGTCTGGCAGCATCGGCAGAGAAGAAAAGAGTTGACATTTTGAGTCCTCGTGGCTCTGTAGGAAGTAAACACTGTAGGAAGTAATTCATAGACCCCCTAACAGCAGTTATACCCTTGGACAGAGCATTATGCAAGAAATAATTGGAGCTTTTAACAAAGGAAATAAAATATTCATAGGAGAATTTAATCTTCATACAGACTCAATAAATCAAATTGGCAAAGATGGTCTGGAAGAAGAATTTGTAGAATGCCTTTACGACAGTTTTCTAAAACAATATATTGTGGAACCAGTTAGGGACAAAACCATTTTTGATCCAGTATTGTGTAAAGAGGCAGGGTCCATTAATAATCTCATGGTAAAGGATCCTCTGGAAAAACATGATCATTATACAATTGAATTCCATATTAAGTTTAAGAGTGACATACTAGAGTCTAAATCAAGGATCTTAAACTTAAAGAAAATCAATTACTTGGGAATGGCTAAAGCTTGTTGGGTTAAGATAAGTTATGGCAGTAAATAAACAGTGAGAATCATTTACAGAAATGATTCAAAATGTTCAACAAAAATATATGCCGTTAAAAAAGACTAAGTGAGAAAGATAGATCGGTAGCTTACTAAGGAGGTTAAAATTAGTATTAGATTAAAAGATGAGTTTATAATGTTGCAAAGAATAGTAGTAAACCTGAGGATTGGGAATTTTTTAGAAACCAGAAAAGGATGACCAAAAATTTAATAAAAGGGAGAAAAAATAGAATGAGTGTAAAGTAGCCAGGCATATAAAAATTCTAAGAGCTTTTACAAGTATATAAAAAGGAAGAGCGTAGTGAAAGTAAACATTCATCTCTTAGAGACAGAAGCAAGAGAAATATCATGGAGAGTGAGGAAACAGCAAAGACATTGACCAAATGTTTTGCACATGTCTTTGCAATAGAAGACACATATTACCTACTAGAAATAGAGGGTAATCAAGGGACTAATAACAGTGAGGAATAAATGGTGATTAATATCAGCAGAGATAAAGAATTAGAGAAACTTTAAAGGACTAAAAGCTAACAAATCAGCATGACCTGATCTTTCAGGGAATCAAGAGATATTGAGCGGGTAGGAAATTGGAGTTGAGGCAGAAAATAATCCATGATTGTATTGAATAATGGATCACTAGGGTCAGATTGGGTGATGCTGCATCTTCAGAAGTGCCCTGTTTTTCCCCAATTCCCCAATTCTATGAAATTAAAGAAAGGGCTAAGGATTGACAGAGACATGTCTGGTTGCTGAGAACAGCTTTGTTTTTTTCTGCAGTGTGTGTGGAATGAGATTGAAGTGAGAAAGGAAACAGAGGTTAGGGTTTAAGAAAACCTCCATAGCATCTCCCTAAGCATTTCCAGGGCCATGATCTATCACCTGCGCATCAAATCAAGGACTGTTGCTCCAATAGGTAAGAGGATGTATAGGATAGTTCAGCCTCCTTCCTGAATCTTTCTAATGTTGTGTGCAACTTTCCATGTAAGAAAGGAGAGTATTTTGATAGTGATGAACTGCTTTGAGAATGTGCTTGTCAGGGTCAAAAAATATGAGGGGTCCAGTTGTGCTGAGAATTTTTAAAAACTGCATTGTGTGTGAGTAGGAGGAAAAAGAAGTTCAGTGAAGTATGATGCAGTGATTGTAAAAGATTGATGGGAAGTGGAGGAGGGGAGTATTGTGAGTAATTGATGCATGTGTGGTGCAATTTGAGTGCTAGGATTTTTACCTCGATAACTCTGGTGAGGTCTTTAAACTCCATCTGGCATTACAACCAGGTCCTGGAAGCAAAGTTTCTCGCATTCATGTTTTTGGTGATTTTTTTGCAAATTTTTTGGAAATGATTGACTAGCTTCCCACCAACATAACTCCACCACCAACACCTTCCCCAACATAGGGAATGGGATCTGGGATCTCTCTATTTCTGCTGATCATCTTCTATACACTATATTCTACATGCAGATCATATTTTATATACTTCCTTAGAGCAGAGAAGGCTGAGGGGGCTCCTGATAGAGGTATACAAAGTTATGAGGGGCATAGAAAGGGTAGATGGTAAGAAACTTTTCCCCTGAGCGGAGGTGTCAATAACCACGGGACATAGATTTAAGGTAAGGGGCAGGAGGTTTAGAGGGGATTTGAGGAAAATATTTTTCACCCAGAGGAATATGGAACACACTGCTTGAGGGGTGGTAGAGGCAGGAACTCTCACAACATTTAAGAAGAATTTAGATGAGCACTTGAAATGCCATAGCATACAGAGCTGTGGGCCAAGTGCTGGAATAGATAGGTGCTTGATGGCTGGCATGGACACGAAGGACCTGTTTCTGTGCTGTATAACTCGATGACTCTATGCTTCCAGCAGAAAATTTGGATGCCTTTTCTGCATTCATATTTACCATATTTTTTTCATGTTTCCTGCTGCCACAGTGCCGCTTCCTTTTCAGAGGTACAGGTAAAGAGGCTGCCTCTAAAGGACATCAGTGACACTCCACCTTCCGTCACCACCCCCTCGTTTAAAACAGGCATGCGACTAAGAAGTAGTGTGGGTGGTGCTGACTACCTGTTTTAGCTGCTTGTTAGCAAGAATTTCCCATGTTCCCTGAAATCATGTGACCAGCTGCCCCCTGCATGTTTATTTTCAGATACAGTAGAATATCTAGGTACCTGTCTCCAGTTCTCTATTTTGAAACCTAGAGAAAATAATCAGGTTTTATTTTAACTTTAGCCATTTTAAAGCACTGTATGAAATAACAGAAATGTCCCTATTATCATAAACTGTTTAGCTGTTCAACCTTCTTATTGAAAGGCCCTTGGTTTATGCTGGGAGATGGATAATTAGTCACACTTCAAATACAGTAATACGAAAAGAGTCCTAAAGTAATTTAGCCAACTCCTTGAAGAATATGCCCCACTCATTCAGGTCACATTGCACTGGCTCAAGTTAATAATTGTTTTGTTGGAATTAGCATGGTATGCTCCTTAGTGTTATTCAGATTGTGTTCTTAATTACAATCTTGTCAACTTTAAGATTAATCTCTATATCTTCCCATTTAATTCAGTTTCATACGCTGTTTATGTATATGAGCCAAAATGATTCTTCCAGAACACATGGGATTTTATTTGCTTACATTTTTGTATATTACATTCAATTGAAGTTAATTACATCTATTAGGATTGTTAATATCTTAATATCCTTCATGAATTTTGGTTCTTTTGAAGATTTTTGTAAATATTCTCTGAACAATTGGAATTGCTCATTACATTACATTTTTTTTGTATAGTGAATACATTATAGAAGTCAGCACCATCTTACTTAGTTACATAAAGATAAAGATGTTTTTAAAACTAAGAACTGGATGGATGCAGTGGGTTCATTCACATGCCGGGCCAGAGTTGGAATCCATGCCCAAGGGATTGGACTTGCAATTACCTTTCTGTATTTTTGGCAACAGCATTTGCTCACGTTTTCATTGTGCCAATGCCATAAATGCTGCAAGGACTTGGCCCAGCTTGCTATCTATCGATGTAAGTGACATTTCCTCTGAGAGATCGCCTTGCAGCAATTTTGCTTCTCATTAGCTCCATTATTAATCCCATCAGCTCTTTTCAATCAGCAAACAAATGCAGTGGCAGAGGGCGCTGAACAATACTTTGCATGTTTGTGCAATGCTTTTTCCTTGCTCTGTGGATTTTGCGTGGAGCCGGTAGAACTGTCTCCTCCCCAATTATCACTGCTGCACAAATGGAGCTACTACTCTCCTGCCAATTGCAGTATACTCACAGCATCTGACAGCTGTAAGTTAAATTAGTTTGGGATATCTAAATCCAGTTATTAACAGGCACAGTCCACAGTACAAAGCTGCCTGTAATTCAACACTAATTTACTTTAAGTGGAAGTGTGATTCAGAATGGAGATCTCTACAATAGGAATTCCGTGCTGAGGTTGGGGATAAGATATATTGTTCAATTTATCTAACCCATGTTACGCCTGCCACTAATTTCAACAAATGAAATGGAAAAATATCCAATACTTCAGTAATCACAAGTACAAAATAAAGTGAACACAAACAAACAAACAGTTGGTAGAGGGGAGGCGATGGCGATGATGATATAGTGGTGTTGTTGCTGGACTAGTAATCCAGGGTAATGCTTTGGGGACCCGGGTTTGAATCCCACCACAGCAGATGGTGGAATTTGAATTCAGTAAAAATCTGGAATTGAAAGTCTAATGATGACCATGAACCCATTGTCGATTGTTGTAAAAACCCATCTGGTTCATTAATGTCTGAAGTCACTTTTAGGCCATCCTTACCTGGCCTAAATGTGACTCCAGACCCACAGCAATGTGGTTGACTCTTAAATGCCCTATGGACAAGGGCAATTAGGGATGGGCAATAAATGCTGGCCTAGCCAGTGACACCCGCATTCCATGAATGAATTTTTAAAAAATTAAAGCAATACAATTATCTGATTCGGTGATACAGGACTGGTTGATAACACTGAAGCAAAAATATGCTATTTCACAGGAGAGGCACAAGTTCAGTGCCTAACTCTACTGTGTTCTCAGTTTCAATCTTGTGACACAAGGATGAGTAGATGTTATGTTTGTCCCCATGGGGTGTCTGGAGTCAACAGATGAGTCACTGATTCCAAAAATAAAGAGAGGAAATACTTTTCCAAAAGAATTATGGAAAATAAAAATAAGAGAACCAATCAACCAGGAAATATAAAAACTGGCAAAAATCCATTTACTTTTTTTTGCATTTTCTGTGACGGAGGCGAGGCCAGTGTTCTCACTGGCCTCCATCAAAACTCCGCTGAATGGATATGTGTACAAAATATTAAATCCCTGCATTGACAATTTCTTTGTATGCCTCTCCCAATGGGAAAACCCAAATAAAATTATCCACACTTCTAAAACAATTGTCTCTGGTTCTAGTAGTTATTGCTGTGATAAAGTTTCAACGTTAGAGGCAGATGCCAATGTAGGGATTGCTGACCTTGTAAGGGTGGATGGAGGATTTTCTCTTTTATGGCAGGAATTCTGTGTGCAAACTGAGACTGGCATATACAATCTAACTTTCATCCAGCCCTTCTGTTTCACTGCCATTGGATTTTCGATGGGAGTGTAATAGAAGCACACAGATCCCTTACTTCTGCTCTCAGCTCTATCTCTATTGTACCAATGAGTACACTACGATAATTGCTTGAAAGCTTTGCTTAAAAGAATTTTACATGATTGCATCAACCAGTGTAGTACCAGAGGAAATTAGCTGTTCTTCTGCTAATGAATCTAGATGAACATTCATTCTTCCTCTCACAACCAAATCAGCTGTAACTAAAGAAAGACATTGGGCGGAATTGTCCCAGATTTGCAGTAAGTGCGGTAGCAGGCCGGTTCAGTAAAACGACAATTTACCTGCCGGCCACAATGGTGGCTTCTCACACCATATCATCCTAAACTCACTGCATTAATTATGCATTTCTGGGAAACACGCCATTTCCATAGTGTGCAGGCTCTCATTCACCCACCACACCATCGCCTTGCCACTTCATCACGCAGCATTTAAAGTGCAGCTGCGTGCACACCTCTCAGTACTTCCAGCCTACGATTGCTGCACAGAAGACAGGACGGCTCCAAAAGGTAAAAAGACTGTGCTCCCCCCCACCCAGTTTAGTGACGCATCCCTCAAGAGCCTTTTGGACGTTGTGGAGGCCCGCCGTGATGTTCTCTACCACTGCTCTGGCCACAGGAGGGACAATGACATCACCAATCCAGCATGGGAGGCAGTGGCAGTGGTGGTCAGCAGCAATGCCCTAAAAAAGAGGACAGCCGCCCAGTGCTGCAATAGGATGATTGGTCTCATCCATTCTGCCAAGGTAAGTCACTCTTCTCATCACTCTCAACTCACACACTCACAAACCTATCGCAGATCCACAGGGGGCTCACACCTCAAGGGACAACACTGCTAACTCTCACACACACCCTCACATCTCCATCAGGCTCATACCCTCTTGAGCTCTCGTCCTCATCCTGTCCATGGCTCTGCTCACCACACAAACATTCCACGGAGTGCCATGTGTCCTGCTCACACTCCCTTCACCTGTTTTCATGCAGGAGAAGTCTGCTCATATCAGCAGGAAGAGGTCCCAGACCGGGAATGGAGTGGCCCACATTAGGCTCCTCACTCACTTTGAGTGGTGAGGATATGGACCATTCCTGCCGTGATGGTGAGGTTGGCGGTGAACACCCTCGTGAGGATCATGTGCCACATCATTCCCTCTCTCAACGCAAATGTGAGTGCACTCTCTCCTGCTTTTGACTGTGCTATCACGCACTAATTATCTCTACTTTGGTTCACAGGGAGCCCTGCCAAGCGATCAACACCCTCAGCTCACCAGTCCCTCAACTCCACCCATGTCCTCATTTCCAGCCAAGAGGACACCACCTCCATTGAATAGCTGGAAATAAGCAGCCTGGAAGACCCGTCACAGTACTTACCCACACCCTCCACCAGCATAGAGAGACACACCTCAGTGGGACCTAGATCTAGAGCAGGCTCGGGTTCACAATCTGGTGGTCACTGTACGGACACGTGTCCGCAGCAGGAGTAGACAAGTTCAGCTGAGCTTTGTAGTACTCGGAGAACTGCCAGTGAAGAGGCATCTGTGAGTTCCAGGTCAGATGACGATCCTCTGGATTTGGCCTTCCAACTCATTCCGGAGAGTCAGCAGAAGGTGTGGGAACATCACATGTGGCTGTTGGAAGCCCTCCACAGAGTGGCTCGCAAGTCGGGGGAGTGCGCCCGCCTGCTTGCTGATGAAGTAGTGCCCACATGTGCCCATATGGAGGTCTCCATGGGAAGAATGGCGGATGCCATGGAGACCCTGGTCCAGCAGAACGCGGAGATGTACATAGACCTGAACTCCATCATGGGAGTCATGGGTGAGTTCCTGCAGTGACAACATGAGAGGGAAACAGGGCACAGGTGCTTCTTCCCCTGAAGC
This sequence comes from Cetorhinus maximus, assembly GCF_964194155.1. Lineage (NCBI taxonomy): Eukaryota > Metazoa > Chordata > Chondrichthyes > Lamniformes > Cetorhinidae > Cetorhinus > Cetorhinus maximus. The sequence continues at coordinate 113,540,001 of NC_135879.1, read as the reverse complement.
AGTCAGGCTGGGGCCCCTGGGCACCTGAAAGGCAGAGGAGTGGCAGCTGGATACCCCTGGGCCATCCAACCAGTTATCTTAGAGGCTCTCCGCTCCCTTCGAATCCCCTTTACCTGTGAGCCCCTCATCCACCTCAGAGGGAGCAGCTGGCCAACGAGTGATTCTGGAGGGAGAAGTGTGTGTGTGGCAGGGCCTTTAGGAGCCTTGTGCAAGCACCCTCCCATGCACACGGATCCTTCCAATATCACACCCACCTCAATGTCCTGCGCATTTTCAATGCTGCCTGCTGGGGTTCGCTTTCAGTTGTCCATCTGAGCTGAGCTGCATTTCTGCCTACCCACTGATCACACCCCCATGGGGCACCCGAACTCTCCCACTACGACTCTCATTTCACTTCCGATTTAGACAGCTTGGCGGTGATTCAGTTCTTCATTCACTCCCCCATCCTTCCCCTTCCCCCAGTCGTCCATTTCCTTTCCCCCATCATTGTTGATCAGCCCCAGCATCACCTTCTACCCCCCCTCAGTGACCTACCAGCCACAACCCTTTTCCTTTGGGGATGTCCAGGTGAACGTACACGTTCCCTCCCTTCCCAAATATCCCACTCCCATTCACATAACGCTCCCCGACTTCCCCCTTCCCACCCCCAGGGTCCGCGTCTGTCTCCGAGTTCCCACTAACCACCCTCGCCTTCCCTTCTACTGCTACCATCGAACCCTCACCATCCCACCCTACCGCCCCACTCTGCCCTCGGTCATTCTCACCATTCCCTCGTACCACGTCTACACTCTTTTCACTCCCCAGGAGGCAGTCATGGACTCATGAGAGCCCTCCCTTGCACGTTCGCCTGCATAACCACCTCCAAACCCTTTCCCCACTTGGGTCCCCCCCCTACCGGACTCCCCATCCCTTAGTCCTCCACCCCCCCCCCCACCAAACCGACTCCTCCCTACCTAGTCCTTCCCCCTTCCTGACTCCTTCAGATACCGTTACATCCTCCGCCACCCTTAGTCCTTCCCCCCAGTGACTCTTTCCTTCAGCCTTACTTCTTCCTCCAGCCTTACTCCTTCCCCTCTCTGCACTCCTTCCTGGGCTCCCTTCCCTCACTCCTTCCTCCCCCCCCCGTACTCCCTCCCCCCTCCCAACCTCAACCCCCGACAGCTTCGTTACCCCCTCCCAACCTCACACCCGTGACACCTGTTCCTCTCTCAATCAATCCTAGAACTTCTTCTCTCACCCCTCGGTACATCTTCCTCTCCCAAACACAGCTGGACCTTCCTCTCCACCCTTTTGGCCATCATCCGTTGTGAGCAAGCCCTCAACGGTGACTTTCCATCTCGCGTGAGCTGCTTCGCAGCAGAGCCATGTCCATGAGAATCCACCCAGCATGCCATGGACATTCCTCCAGTGTGCCGTTGCTGTAGAGCTTCAGTATCTTCTGCTCCTCGGATGTCCATGATGTGAGCAAGGCCCTGGCATTAAGTCCTGACTTCTGCACATTACAATTGTCAAGACATGTTCTGTACCAGCATGTTTTGACACTAATGTGGGCGAACGACCCAGTGTGGGGGGATGTTTCTGGTAGGCTAGCCTTATAATAAAATGCAGGTGTTTTACAATGAAGTTCCCAACGTCCAGTGTCGGGAAACATGGCCTGCCACTGACAGGCTGAGTGGACGATCGCAAACTGGTTTCACAACATTGATTTCTGGCCTTCTCGCCATATTGTCCGCTCACGCCGCCAAGCATGCCCAACACCAGTGGGCATTGAAAGTTCCACCCATTGGCTCAGTTTTTTCTGTCAAAATAACCATCAGGCTAATGGCATTCAATATGTATGCACAATTATATATCAACTTTAGGCAAGGATCAGATGCATGGTTAAACTCAAATAACTAAAATTGCTGTCTGAATTGTGCACGAGTAGCTTTGCAAAAACAGCATTTCACCCTTTCATGTGAAGTTGCTGTATTTGTTCAGTAGATATAAACTAAACTTGGCACAGAAGGTTAAATCCAGTCTTTGTATTCATTTAACAATGGAGTGTTAATTATTACTAAACAACCTCACTGGCACTGAAAATGAACTATTACACGTATCAAATCTTATTCCTTCAAGTTTTAATTGTTTCTGGAAACTTTAATACTGCCAAATTTAAAGTTGTTTTTAACTTTTTCTTTGTCTCTTTTTCCCTATCTCTCTCTTAATCCAACCTTTCTTTCCCTCTCTTTGAAAAGAATTTAATTCAGGCAATGGGATCTCACCTACCAGCTGGAGAGCAGGCAAGAGCCCTGAATCACCTCTGTTGGAAAATGCCCGCCGTATTAAGTGGCCACCATCGGGTTTAGGACCCTGAGAGTGGAAATCCCACCCCCTGAGATCTGCCGGCCAATCAGAGGTTGGCAGCTCTCCATTGCAGGCAGCATCAATGGGAGTGGCAGCTGCCAGCAATGCACCCACGAGAAGCCCAGGATCAATGATCGACCCAGGTGAATGAGGGTAGGATGGGGTCATGGGTGAGAGTCATGGGGGGGGTGGGGGGAGGAGGTCAGAGGCAATGGTAGCAGGTGGCTTTCAGCGTCCCCCCCACCCTCTTTTCCGAGGTTGGGCCCATAGATCAGGTACTGAATGCCTATGAAGGAGAGACCCCCAGGAGCCCACCTTTTTGGGCTTCCCACCTGGCAAACCCACCCACCACTTTTGAATACCACCGGTGGCAGAATGAGGCCCTTAAGTGAGCATTAATTGCTCATTTAATGACCTCAATTTGCATTCAGGTGGAAAGGCTGTCCATGAGCCTTTCCATACCGGACTTAATTGGGCAGAGACAGGAAGGCGATGGGGACCACTCAGCACATTCCCGACTGATTAAATGGCCCCAGACTCCAAACCCTCCACTCAGGGGCATTAAATTCCATCCTTTATTTCTCTCTCACACCTAATTTGACATGGAATTCACCCACTCTAATTTACACTTTTGTTCTAGTGCTGTTAATTCTCAATCTTTCAATCTAATTGCTCAAGGAGCTATACAGTTGCTTCTGTTCACTCAGGTCCCGGTTGCCTGTTTACCTTGCTGTCACCTTATCAGCTACCACTTTCAACAATTTGTCATGCAAAAAAAATAAAAACCTAAACGTACAAGAGCAATGAAATCTAACTAATGGCAGACACTGTTAGATGCCCAACTACACCGACATTTCATCCATTGTTTGAGAACTAAATCCTGGCAGAACTGTCTTTCCTGTTTCAGATTTATAGATTATGAACTGTTCAAATCTAAATCTGCCAATACAATTTCATCACTTTTCTTTACGTTTTGAAAATGCTGTGAATTGATCTTGTATATATTACAGTATTGTAAAGTATCTGAATGTGATGTTCACAGATTTCTACCACATCCAAAAGCCACACACTTCAGTTGTGATGAATATTTAACTGCAGAAGCTCAGGTTGGAATTTGATGAGGATAGTTTGAATGGATGGTATTGGTCATCAGCAAGTAATGAATTATTCCGTGGGAATTGCCCAGTAAGTTTGAACTTCCGATGGATAATTCCCCTGCTCCCCGGAACCCTCCGAGAAAGCTTCCAACTCTGAGTTAGAGTTGGAGACTTCAGATAATTCTGACTTACTTACCTGGATAGTTACCCAGGAAATGTTAGACAGAAAAAATCTAGTCTAACACCTAGGCAATTATATAACTGAACCACCAATCATTCGCACTGAGCTGCTAGACCACCCCCATGAACCCCAACCATGGTGTGACTCTTTGACTACTCCCCTGACCTGCATACTGCCCCGCTAACTCCCTGACTCCCCCCAACCCAATCCCCTGACTCCCCCCCTGACCCGACCTGACTTTCCCCTGATCCGACTTAACTCTGACCTGACAACCCCTCCCGACACAACCACCCTCCCAACGCATCTACCCACTCAACCACCTGCCACACTACCCACCTCACCCACATATCCTCCTGCTACCCTACCCACCTCCCCTATCTCACTCACCTACCACCATACCCACCTCATCCCTCATCCAAATATGCACCTCACCTGCCTGGCACCCTACTCCCTTACCTTATCAGCCCTACCCCTTTATCCGCCCAACCTCATTACCGACTTACCTTAGCCAACCCTACCCCCTTATCTACTTATCTTACCCACCTTACCCCTTTACCCACTGATCTTACCCACCCTAACCCTTCACCCACCCTATCTCTTCACCTGGCCCTGTCCCCTAACCCACTTACCTTACTCACCCTATCCCCTCACCCAGCCTACCCCCTCATCTACTAACTCTGTAGCTGTTTTCAAAGAAGCTTTGGGACATTTAAACTCTTTCCTTATTGGAATACGGCAACTAGTGCCGTACAAAGGGGGCGTGGCTTCTGCATGGATTCTCTGCGCTGCTCCCTATGAGGTTTGCTGCATTGAGTCGGATGTGAAGGATACTCCTTTGGAAGATCATTCAGAAAAATCGGAGGAAGGTAGGTGTGCATTTTTTTCACTGATCAGGATCGGAAATAGGGTTTCCAATCCTGATCAGAGGATCTGGGCCATTGAATTCCCGTGAAAGCACTGTTGAGCATACAAGTGGGTTTTTCTGGGTCATTCTGTTTATCTCCTAAGAATAGAAACAAAGGTTACATCAAGGATCAAGTGAATATGTTAAAAATATTTATTCTACAATGGCCGTTTTACTACAATGTAGTTATATTGGTAATGTTATTGTAGCAGGGGAGATATACAGTATGCATTTGACTTTGTCTATTATGGATTGCATAATAATTTATAGTTTAAAAATGGTTTCATTGAGTAGCGATCCTGTTTTCAAAATGGTGCCTTGTTGCACAATTTTTATGAAACTTTCTGAAACAATAGGATACTTTAGTTAAAAGAAAAACTGTTTGCTTGCTATTTTCAGATAATTTATAGGCAATCACCCTGAGAACATTTTAACCTTTAAAAGTGGCTTCTCTAGGGAGTTGTGTATCTCTGCAAAAATAATTTATTTTTGCAGTTTTTAGCTGTTATGCATTGGCTACTTTATTTGTAAACTTAACGGCTTGTGCGTATCTAACATTATAAAGCAGGGATCCACATCATCAAAAATCTAGCTCTCGTGGCTGAACATATTATGCAAAGGTTCTTTTCTTAACTATTTAAGAGCCAAAATAGTGGAGATTGTCCTAGTTTTGTCACTGGAGTGGTCAGATCAAATGCACAGGGTGAATTTCCCTTTGCTTTGCACCATGGGATTACTTTTCCCCAGGCACGAAACAGAGACGAAAGGAGCAGGGAACTAAGATTCCCATTGGTAATTGTCAACCTGGCATCAGTGGAATTGAAATTGGATGGCTATGCCATTTACTTAACCCATTTTATAATGCTAGGAAGATATTCTCCGTAATGCCAGTCTTAAGCCTGGGGGGCAAGTTAAAAATCAATTCCCTAGTCACCACTGTTTTTGCATTACTGAAGATTTTCTAGTGATTCCTGAAGGGAATCCCTAAGTGCTTGCACTTACAACATGGGAAAGCTACATAAATTAGGCAGCTTTCAACTCATTTTCCTATTTCAATGGTAGATTGGACCCTTTGAGAAATCTGGGACAGGATTAATCTCCATTTAGAGAGGCAGGGATTAATCAGGGATAGTCAGCATGGCTTTGCCAGGGGGAGATCATGTCTAACAAATTTGATTGAATTTTTTGAGGAGGTGACTCATTGTGTAGATGAGGATAGTGCAGTTGATGTAGTCTACATGAACTTCAGTAAGGCTTTTGACAAGGGCCCACATGGGAGAATGGTCGAGAAGGCAAGAGTTTAAGAAAATAGCTCATGACTCTCAACAAAGATATATCCCAGTGAGGAAGAAGGATTCAAGGAAGGGGATAAACCAACCAGGGTTAACCAAGGAAGTTAAGGACAGTATCAAATTGATAGAAAAAACATACAATATAGCATAGATTAGTGGTAAGCCAGAGGATTGGAAAAGTTTTTTAAAGGCAACAAAAGAAGACCAAAAATATAATAAGGAGGGAGAAAATTAACGTTGAGGGTAAACTAGCAAGTAATATAAAAACAGACAGGAAGAGATTCTTTAAATATATAAAAAGGAAGAGAGAGGCACAAGTGAACATAGGCCCCTTAAAGAATGAGGCTGGGGAAATAATAATGGGGAACCAGGAAATGGCAGAGGAGTTGAATAAATACTTTGCTTCAGTCTTCACGGTAGAAGATACTAATAGCTTTCCAAAAATACTAAATAATCAAGGGCCAAAAGTTGGGGGGGGGAGGGAGAAGAAATAAATACAATAACTATCGCTGGAGAAAAAGTACTAGGAAAACTAATGGGGCTAAAGGCTGATAAATCCCCTGGACCTGATGGGTTGCATCCTAGGATATTAAAGGAAGTGGCTACAGAAATAGGGGATGCACTGGTAGTAATCTTCCAAGAATCCATAGATTCTGGAAAAGTCCCAGAGGATTGGAGAACAGTCAATGTAACACCCTCATTCAAAAAGCTGTCCTATAGATAACTATAGGGCAGTTAGCTTAACATATATCATTGGTAAAATGTTGGGGTCTATTATAAAGGCTGTAATAGCAGAGCATTTAGAAATACATAATCTAATCAAGCAGAGTCAGTATGGCTTCATGAAGGGAAAATCATGCATAACAAATTTATTAGAATTCTTTGAGGAGGTAACAAGCAGGATAGCTAAAGGGGAACCAGTGGATGTAATATATTTGGATTTCCAAAAGGCATTTGATAAGGTACCGCACATAAGGCTACTTAATAAGATTAGAGCCCATGTTATTGGGGGTATTATATTAACATGGATAGAGGATTAGCTAACTAATAGAAGACAGAGAGTTGGGATAAGGGGGGGCATTTTCAGGATGGCAACCTGTAACTAGTGGAGTGCCACAGGGATCAGTGCTGGGCCCACAATTATTTACTACATATATTAATGACTTAGATGAGGGAAGTGAATGTACTATCACTAAGTTTGAGGATGATACATAAATAGGTGGGAAGGCAAATGGTGAGAATGACACAAGGATTTGACGGAGGGATGCAGACAGGTTAAGTGAATGGGCAACAACTTGGCAGATGGAATATAATGTGGGAAAATGTGAGGTTATGCACTTTGGCAGGTAGAATAGAGGAGCTGAATATTATTTAAATGGAGAAAGACTGCAGCACAGAGGGATTTGGGGGTCCTTGTGCATGAATCCCAAAAAGCTAACATAGAAGCTCAACAGGTAATAGGGAGGGCAAATGGAATGTTGGCTTTTATTTCAAAGGAAATGGAGTATAAAAATAGGGAAGTCTTGCTAAAACTATACAAGGCACTAGCTAGATCACATCTTGAATACTGTGAACAATTTTGCTCTCCTTATCTAAGGAAAGGTAAACTTGCATTGGAGGCAATCCAGAGAAGGTTCACGAGGTTGATCCCAGGTATGGAGGGACTGAGATGAGGAAAACATTCTTCACCCAGAGAGTGGTGAGCCTGTGGAATTCGCCACCACAGAAAGTAGTTGAGACCAAAACATTGTATGTTTTCAAGAAGGAGTTAGATATAGCTCTTGGGGTGTAAGAGATCAAAGGATATGGGGAGAAAGCGGGAGCAGGCTATTGAGTTGGATGATCAGCCATGATCATAATGAATGGCGGAGCAGGCACGAAGGGCCAAATGGCCTACTCCTCCTATTTTCTATGTTTCTATGATTTTCTTATGAGGAGGGATTAAGTAGCTTGGGCTTTTACTCGTTGGAGTTTAGAAGAATGAGAGGTGACCTTATTGAAACATATAAGATTCTTAGGGGTCTTGACAGGGTAGATGCTGAGAAGTTGTTTCCCCTTGTGACAGAGTCTAGGACCAGAGGGCATAATCTCAGAGTAAGGGGGCACCCATTTAAAACAGAGATGAGGAGGAATTTCTTCTCTCAGAGGGTAGTGAATCTGTGGAGTTCTTTACCGCAGAGGGCTGTAGAGGCTGGGTCGTTAAGTATATTCAAGGCTGAGTTAGACAGATTTTCAATCACTAAGGCAATTAAGGATTATGGGGAAAATGCAGGAAAGTGGAGTTGAGGGTTTTCAGATCAGCCATGATCTCAATAAATGACGGTGCAAACTCAACGGCCCGACTGACCTACTTCTGCTCCTGCGTCCTATGGTCTTATGCAGCCCATGGGATCCAGGGCAATTTGGCAAATTGGATCAAAAATTGGTTTAGTGGCAGGAGGCAGAGGGTGATGGTCGATGGTTGTTTTTATGATTGGAAGCCTGTGATGACTGGTGTACCGCAGGGATCAGTGCTGGGACCCTTGCTGTTTGTAGTGTACATTAATGATTTAGACATGAATGTAGGAGGCATGATCAGTAAGTTCACAGATGACACGAAAACTGTCGGTGTCATAAATAGTGAGGAGGAAAGCCTTAGATTACAGGACGATATAGATGGGCTGGTAAGATGGGCAGAGCAGTGGCAAATGGAATTTGATCCTGAGAAGTGTGAGGTGATGCATTTAGAGAGGACTAACCCAGCAAGGGAATACACAATGAATGATAGGACCCTAGGGAGTACAGAGGATCAGAGGGACCTTGGTGTAAATGCCAAAGATCCCTGAAGGCAGCAGTACAGGTAGATAAGGTGGTTAAGAAGGCATATGGGATACTTGTCTTTATTAGCCAAGGCATAGAATATAAGAGCAGGGAGGTTATGTTGGAGCTGTTTAAAATGCTGGTTGGGCTACAGCTGGAGTACTGTGTGCAGTTCTGGTTGTCACACTATAGGAAGTATGTGATTGCACTGGAGAGGGTGCAGAGGAGATTCACCAGGATGTTGCCTGGGCTGGAGCGTTTCAGCTATGAAGAGAGACTGGATAAGCTAGGGTTGTTTTCCTTAGAACAGAGAAGGCTGAGGGGGGACCTGATAGAGGTATACAAAATTATGAGGGGCATAGACATGGTAGTTTGGAAGAAACTTTTCCCCTTAGTGGAGGTGTCAATAACCAGGGGGCATAGATTTATGGTAAGGGGCAGGAGGTTTAGAGGGGATTTGAGGAAAAAGATTTTCACCCAGAAGGTGGCTGGAATCTGGAACACACTGCCTGAGAAGGTGGTAAAGGCAGAAACCTTCACAACAATTAAGAAGTATATAGATGAGCACTTGAAATGCCATAGCATACAGGGCTACGGGCCAAGTGCTGGAAAATGGGATTAGAATAGATAGGTGTTTGATGGCTGGCATGAACATGATGGGCCGAAGGGCCTGTTTCTGTGCTGTGTAACTCTATGACTCTAAGTATGAGAGGCTGAAGGAAGCAGGCAACAAAGACAGAGAGGGCCCAAAAATTATACCTGAGTAGGCACCGAAGTTCTAAGCATTTTTGAGCTGTATCCAAATAACCCTGAAGCTCACACCCATTACCACTGGTGCAAGCCTGCAAGTGCTGCCGCAACAGCTGACTTTGTTCCTCTGCTTCCAGGCACTAAACCAGTTGCCAGGGGCCAAGTCTCCCCCAGGAAAATGCCTCGTCAATTAAGCTGAACCGGGAAATATGGATGGGTGCCGAGAATGTTTGGAACAGTTTTGAGAACTCTCCCTGACTTTCTCTCAGCTCGTATTGGGGTGGGGGGGGTGGCAGGGGTGGTGTTGGTGGGGAGAGGGGACAGAGCTGGGGATGAGTGGTGGGAGGAGAAAATGTGGTTTTCTTGAACCAAGGTGACAAAAGTTGAATACGTGGAAACAATGAAATAAATAAGTAAGGTTGGACAGAAATGGCAGAGCTGGTGGTGTGCCATGGCTGAAGTATGTGGGAATCTGTGGAATGTACTGCAATCCTGCTAAACCATACCTACAGAAAGTATCTTCAGCTTAGGCAACTTTGGCTCAGAGGTGCTGAGTTGCAGACATTGGGGGAATCAAGGACGGAGAGAGTTACCTGGACACTCTGTTCCAGAAGGCAGTCACCTCCCGTAGGTTAGGCAGAACCTTAAAGTTGGTCAGAGGCAGGAGGGTGTCATTGTGAGTCAGACAGGTAAGGGGGACCAGTGTGCAGTGATAGAGGAGCCTCAGACCCTGACTTTGTCCAACAGGTACAAGGTGCTTGCTACCTGTGTAGATGAAGAGAAGGACTGCAAGGTGGATGAGTGGACTGACCATGGCACCATGGTGAAGGATGCCATTCATTGGGTGGAGCGAAGAGGAATGTGGTAATGATAGGAGACAGCACAGTTTGGGGATAAATACTGTTTTCTGCAGTTAAGAGCATTACCCCAGACAGCTGTATTACCTGTCCAGTGCCAAGGTTAAGGACACCTGTTCTAGGCAGGAGAGGAACTTGCAGTGGTAAGGGGAGGATCCAGTGGTCATGGTCCATGTAGGTACCAATGACATTGGTAGGACTAGGAAAGAGGTTCTGCATTGGGAGCTAAATTTAAAAGTAGAACCTCAAGGGCAATAGTCTCTGGGTTATTATCTGAGCCATGAGCAAATTGGCATAGGGTAAATAAAATTAGAGAGATGAATATGAGACTCAAACATTGGTGTGGGAGAAATGGGTTTTGATTCGTGTAGCACTGGCACCAGTACTGGGGAAAGGGCAGCTGTACTGTTGGGGCAGTCTACACCTGAACCATGCTGGGACCAGTGTTCTGGTGAATCATATAATTAGGGAGGTAGAGAGAGCTTTAAACTAAATAGTTGGGGGGAGGGGATCATGTGAGAGGAGATAATAGTAAAGTAAAGGGAAAGAACAAAGTAATGGAGCAGGGCAGCATTTTGGGTAATGAATTCAGTGTGACAGGATAGGACAGAACATTCAATTGTAAGAGTGCACCAGCTGATGAAGCCAAAAATGGTTAAAAAAAACAGAGTTTAAGGCCCTATATCTGAATGCATGTAGCATTTGTAACAAGAGGGATGAATTGTTAGCACAGATAGAGATAAATATGTATGACCTGATGGCATTACAGAGACACGGTTAAAAGGTGACCAAGGCTGTGAGCTGAATGTTGAAGGGTGTTTGACATATCAAAAAGACAGGAAGCTAGGAAAAAGTGGCAGGGTAGCACTGTTAATTAAGGGTGACATTAGCTCAGCATTGAAAGAAGACCTTAGCTTGAAAGAGCAAGAAGTAAAATCAATTTGGGTAGAGATAAGAAAAAGTAAAGGTAAGATATCACTTGTGGGAGTAGTTTATAGGCCCCCTAACAGTAGGTACACTGTAGGCCAGAACATACACGAAGAAATAAATGGAATGTGTATGAAAGGTAGCACAATAATCATGGGTGACTTTAATTTACATGTAGATTTGGAAAATCAGATTGGCAAAGGTGGCCTGGAAAATTAGTTCATAGAGTGTTTTCAGGACAATTTCTTAGAGCAGTATGTTCTAGAACCACCCAGGGTGCAGGCTATCCTAAACCTGGTAATGTGCAGCAAGGCTTAATCAATAACCTCATGGTAAAGGAGCCTCTAGGTGACAGCGGTGACAACATGATAGAATTTCATGTCAGTTTAAAATTGAGAAGTGTGGGTCCATGACTAGGGTTTTAAACCTAAATAAAGTAACTATGAGAGTATAAAGGCATAAGAGTGCACCGGCAGATGAAGCCAAAAATGGTTAAAACAAGACAGAGTTTAAGGCCCTACATCTGAATGCCCGTAGCATTTGTAACAAAAGGGATGAATTGTTGGCACAGATACAGATAAATATGTATGACCTGATAGGCATTACAGAGGCATGGTTAAAAGGTGACCAAGGCTGGGAGCTGAGGTGAACTGAGAAGCTAGGTCAAAAGCTAGCACAGTAGAGTTGCAGTGGCAGCCTTTTAAGGAGATATTTGATAATGCTCAGAAAAGATTTATCCCAGAGAGAAAGAAAGGCTCTTTGCGAACGATGCATCATCCCTGTCTAATAAGGAAGTTAAGGATAGGATAAATTTGAAAGAAACACTGTACAAATCTGCAAAGATTATAGTTCAGAGGATTGGACAGATTTTAAGAACCAGCAAAGAATGACTAAAAAGATAATAAAGAGGCAGAAAACAGAGTATGAGAGAAAGCTAGCTAGTAATATAAAAACAGATCAAAGAAGATTTTACAAGTATTTAAATAGGAAAAGAGTAACTGAAACTTGTGTTGGTCTTCTAGAGAGTGAGTCTGGAGAATTAATATTGGAAAACAAGAAATGGCAGCAGCATATTTTGTGTCTGCCTTCATGGAGAGGACTCAGAAAACTTCCCAAAGGTTCTTGAAAATCAAGAGGTGATGGGAGGGATGAACTGAATACAATCACCATTACCAAGGAAAGGGTATTAGAAAAACTATTAGACCTAAAGGCTCACAAATCCCCAGGACCAGATGGCCTGCATCCAAGGGTCCTAAAAGAAGCGGTGGCACAGATAGCAGATGCATTGTTATAATCTTCCAAAATTCCTTAGATTCTGGAAAGGTTCCAGTGGTTTGGAAAATAGTTAATATAACACCTTTACTCAAGAAAGACAGGAGACAGAAAGCAAGAATTTTTAGGCCAGTTAGTCTAACATCTGTCATAGGGAAAGTGCTAGAATCCATTATTAAGATGATTATAGCAGGATACTTGGATAATCATGATTTGAGCAAGCAGAGCCAACATGGCTTTGTGAAAGGGAAATCGTGTTTAACTAATCTGTTAGAGATTTTTGATGAAGTAAAATTCAAGGTGGATAAAGGGGAACTGATATATGTGGACTTGGATTTCCAAAATGCATTTGAGAAGGTACCGTTACTGCAGATGATAAGTGCACATGGTGTAGGGATTAACATATTAACATGGGTAAGGGTTTGGTTGGCTAACAGGAAGTAGAAAGTAGAGATAAATGTGTCTTTTTTCAGATTGGCAAGCTATAACTAGTGGTGTGTCACTCTCGTGCTGGGTCCTTAATTATTTACAATCTCTATCAAAGACTTGGATGAAGGGACTGAATGTATGGTATCTAAATTTGCAGATGACACCAAGGTAGGTAGGAAAGTAAATTGTCAAGAGGAGGTAGAGAGTCTGCAAAAGGATGTAGACAGGTTAAGTGAGTGGACAAAAATTTGGCAGATGGAGCATAATGTGGGTAAATGTGAACTTGTTCACTTTGGCAGGAAGAATAGAAAAGCAGTATACTATTTAAATAGAGAAAGATTGCAGAACTTGGTGGTACAGAGGGATCTAAGTGTCCTGCTACATGGATCACATAAAGTTAGTATGCAGGTACAGCAAGTGATTAGGAAGGCAAATGGAATGTTGGCATCATATTGCAAGTGGAATGGAATGTAAAAGTAGGGAAGTTTTACTGCAGCTGTCCAGGGCTGTGGTGAGAACATATCTGGGGTACTGTGTGTGATTTTGGTCTCCTTATTTAAAAAAAAAGATATAATTGCTTTAGAAGCAGTTCAGAGAAGGCTCACTGGATGCATTCCTGTGATGAAGGGATTGCCTTATGAAGAAGGTTGAACAGGTCAGGCCAATACTCATTGGAGTTGAGAAGAATGAGAGGTGATCTTATTGAAACATATAAGATCCTGAGGGGACTTGATGGGGTGGATACCTGAAGGATGTACCCTCTTGTAGGGGAGACTAAAACTACAGGACATTGTTTAAAAATAAGAGGTCTCCCTTTTAAGACAGAGATGAGGAAAAACTTTTTTCTCCAAAAGGGTCGTTGGTGTATGGAATTCTCTCCCCACAATGCAGTGGAGGCTGGGTCTTTGAATTTATTCGAGGCAGAGTTAGACAGCTTTTTGTTAGGCAAGGGAGTTGAGGGTTATGGGGGGGCTATACAGAAAAGTGAAGCTGAGACCACAACCAGATCAGCCACAATCTTCTTGAATGGTGGAGCAGGCTCGAAGGGCCAAATGGCCTACTCCTACTCCTATGTTCCTATGGAGATAATGTGTCTTATCAATAGCTGAAGGTTTTAGTTTCCCTTAAAAGTATTGTTTTAGCAAATATGAAATATTAGATGCATGACCACAGAAAACCAGGTCCCATCAGAACTGCATTCTGGAAATGGCTGCAAAAGCATCATCGGAGCTGGGAAGAGTGTCCTGTAGCCATCATCGCGGTGAAGCAGCCAGGGAAGAGTGCCCTGCAGTCAGTTCTTGTTGAAACTAACAAGAGTGACATCACAAGACAGCGCGAGAGAGCGGCAGAGAGATCAGAACCAGCGCGAGGGTGGGGAAGTTTCAAGAAGTGACGTCAGCACAAAGGTGAGAGCTGATTGATGAGTAGTGGGTAAGTGTTTTTCTCCAGTTTTTCTTCAGTTTAAAATAAATTAAGCTAAGGAAAGGTAAGAGTTCTAGTTTTTATTTAAAGTACATAAATAATTTAACTTTTTTTTACTGTATTTAACTTAAAGTAAGGGATTTTTTTCCAACTAGAGGCATGGCAGGGCAGCTCAGTCCCGTGTTATGTTCCGCCTGCAACATGTGGGAAGTCCTAGATGCTCCTTGCGCCCTGGCTGACTACGTGTGCAGGAAGTGCCACCAGCTGCAGCTACTTGAGCTCTGAGTTTCGGAGGTTGAGCGGCAGCTGGAGGCACTGAGTTGCATCTGCGAGGCTGAGTGTTTCATGGATAGCATGTTTTTAGACGTGGTCACCCCACAGCTTACAGAAGTGCAGACAGAGAGGGAATGGGTGACCATCAGAGAGAAGAAAGGTTTCAGGCAGGTAGTCAGGAAATCCCCAGGGTGCATCTCACTCGAGAACCGTTTTTTTGTGTTGGAAAATGGTGAGAGTGACAGTTCCTCTGGGGAGTGCAGCCACGCCCATGGCACTGTGAGTGGCTCAGCTGCACAGCAGGGAGGAAAAAGAGGGGAAGAGCAATAGTAGTAGGTGACTCAACAATAATGGGAACAGAGGGCGGGAGTGAGAAGTAACTGAGAAGCATTCTGGGAGAAGTCAGTGCAGTCACCGCAACTCAGAAGGGAATCGAGGAGAAGGACCCTTGCCCTCAACAGGAGGAAGAGTATCCAACACAGGACGGCAGCGAGAAGTGACTGAGAAGCATTCTGGGAGAAGTCAGTGCAGTCACCGCAACTCAGAAGGGGATTGAGGAGAAGGACCCTTGCCCTCAACAGGAGGAAGAGCATCCAACAGAGGGCAGTAGTGAGAAGTGACTGAGAAGCGCGTCAGCTTTAGCTCAGTAGTTACTTCGATTGTCGTTCTAATCCACCTAGTCGCATTCTGGAAGAAGTCAGCGCAGTCACCGCAACTCAGAAGGGGATTGAGGAGGACCCAACGTCAAAGAACGGAATAGCCCCAAACATTACATTGCTGTAGTGTTTCCATCCCTTCCTCCCTCCTTAAACCAAAAAAAAGAGAGAGAGATGGAGAGGCAGTCCCTTCAGGAGTGCACCAGACCTGCGAGGGATACTCTTCTGAAAGTGGATTTTTTAAAAAGCAGCTGTTTGGTGAGAAAATCCTGGTGTGTTTTTTTTTTCAATCTATTAAAGTAATTCATTGCTTAATACCGAGGTAGGAGCTAAAAAAAAAGTAGAGGGTAGTAATGTACAAGTATAATTAGTCAAGAAACAAGGTTCCTAGCTAACATAAATAAGGCCCCACGCTAGCGTATTTTTTAAGAGAGTAACTAGTTTAATTGAGAGGGACGACATGGCAGGAGAACTCAGACCCATGATATGCTCCTCCTGCAGGATGTGAGAAATGAGGGACACTTCCAGCGCCCCTGGTGACTATGTGTGCGGAAGCTGTGTCCAAATGCAGCTTCTATCTAACCAGATTTCGGATCTGGAGCTGCGGGTGGACTCATTGTGGAGCATCCGCGATGCTGAGCAAGTCATGGATAGCACGTTTAGCGAGGTGGTCATACTGCAGGTGAAGATTGCACAGGCAGAAAGGGAATGGGTGACCATCAGGAACAGTAAAAGACTCAGGAAGGTAGTGCAGGAGTCCCCTGTGGTCATCCCCCTCTCTAACAGATATACCGCTTTGGATACTGTTGGGGGGATGGCCTCTCAGGGGAAAGCAGCAACAGCTAAGTTCATGGCACTGTGGGTGGCTCTGCTGCTCAGAGGGGCGGGAGGAAAATAAGTGGCAGGGCTATAGTGATAGGGGATTCAATAGTTAGGGGCACAGACAGATGCTTCTGTGGTCGCAAAGGTGAATCAAGGATGGTATGTTGCCTCTTTGGTGCCAGGGTCCAGGATGTCATGGAGCGGCTGCAGGACATTCTGGGGAGGGAAGGTAAACAGCCAGTGGCCGTGGTACACATTGGTACCAACAATATAGGTAAACTAAGGGATGAGGACCTGCAAGCTCAGTACAGGGAGTTAGGAGATAAATTAAAATGAAGGACCTCAAATGTAGTTATCGCAGAGTTACTCCCAGTTCCATGTGTTAGCGAGAGCAGGAATAAGAGGATAGACCAAATGAACACGTGGCAGGAGAGATGGTGTAGCTGGGAGGGATTTAGATTCTTGAGGCACTGGGACCAGTTCTGGGGAAGGTGGGACCTGTGCAAACCGGACGGGCTGCACCCAGGTAGAGCTGGGACCAGTGTCCTTGTGGGGGCTTTTACTAGTTCTGTTGGGGAGTATTTAAACTAGTGTGGCAGGGGGATGGGATCCCAGGAGTAGGGTCAGATAGGTCAGATTCAGATCAGAAAAATGGAGGTAGAACATTAGCTAGGGACGTTGTGATAGACATGGAGTTACAGGGGAAGCAAAGTTTAAAAAGTGTCCAGCAAGGGAAATTGATGGGGTTAAACTGTTTATACTTCAATGCAAGGAGCATTACAAACAAGGTAAATGAGTTAAGGGCACAGGTAGACACGTGGCAGCATGATGTCATTGCCATAACGGAGACGTGGCTAAAGGAGGGACAAAACTGGAAGCTTAATATAAAAGCAAAAGACTGCGAATGCTGGAAATCCAAAACAAAAATAAAAATACCTGGAAAAACTCAGCAGGTCTGGCAACATCTGCAGAGAGGAACACAGTTAACGTTTCAAGTCCGTATGACTCTTCAACAGAACTAAGTAAAAATAGAAGAGAGGTGAAATATAAGCTGGTTTAAGGTGGGGGGGGTGGGGGGGGGAGTGCAGGGGGGGTGGGGGGGGACAGGTAGAGCTGGATAGAGGGCCAGTGATAGGTGGAGATAACCAAATGATGTCACAGACAAAAGGAAAAAGGGGTGTTGAAGGTGATGATTTTATCTAAGGAATGTGCTAATTAAGGGTAGAAAGCAGGACAAGCAAGGTACAGATAGCCCTAGTGGGGGTGGGGAGGGGTGAAGGAATCGAAATAGGCTAAAAGGCAGATAAAACAATGGATGGAAATACATTTAAAAATAATGGAAATAGGTGGGATATTGGGGAAAAAAAGGGGGGGGATCGGAAAGGGGTGGGGATGGAGGAGAGAGTTCATGATCTAAAATTGTTGAACTCAATATTCAGTCCAGAAGACTGTAAAGTGCCTAGCTGGAAGATGAGGTGCTGTTCCTCCAGTTTGCGTTGAGCTTCACTTGAACAATGCAGCAGGCCAAGGACGGACATGTGGGCATGAGAGCAGGGTGGAGTGTTGAAATGGCAAGCAACAGGGAGGTCTGGGTCATGCTTGCGGACAGATCGCAGGTGTTCTGCAAAGCAGTCACCCAGTCTACGTTTGGTCTCTCCAATGTAGAGGAAACCGCATTGGGAGCAACAAATGCGGTCGACTAAATTAAGGGAAGTGCAAGTGAAATGCTGCTTCACTTGAAAGGAATGTTTGGGCCCTTGGATGGCGAGGAGACGGGAAGTAAAGGAGCAGGTGTTGCACCTTCTGCGGTTGCATGGGAAGGTGCCGTGGGAGGGGGTTGAGGTGTAGGGGGTGATGGAGGAGTGGACCAGGGTGTCCCGGAGGGAACGATCCCTGCGGAATGCTGCCGGGGGGGAGGGGTGAAGGGAAGATGTGTTTGGTGGTGGCATCATGCTGGAGTTGGCGGAAATGGCAGAGGATGATCCTTTGAATGCGGAGGCTGGTGGGGTGATAAGTGAGGACAAGTTAGATCCTATCATGTTTCTGGGAGGGAGAGGAAGGTGTGAGGGCGGATGCGCGGGAGATGGGCCGGACACGGTTGAGGGCCCTGTCAACCACCGAGGGTGGAAAACCTCGGTTAAGTAAGAAGGAAGACATGTCAGAGGAACTGTTTTTGAAAGTGGCATCATCTGAACAGATGCGACGGAGGCGAAGGAACTGAGAGAATGGGATAGAGTCCTTACAGGAAGCGGGGTGTGAGGAGCTGTAGTCGAGTTAGCTGTGGGAGTCAGTAGGCTTGTAATGGATATTGGTGGACAGTCTATCACCAGAAATTGAGACAGAGAGGTCAAGGAAAGGAAGGGAAGTGTCAGAGATGGATCATGTGAAAATGATGGAGGGGTGGAAATTGGAAGCAAAATTAATAAATTTTTCCAGGTCCAGACGAGAGCATGAAGCAGCACCGAAGCAATTATCGATGTACCGGAGAAAGAGAGAAGAGTGGGAGGAGGCCGGAGTAGGACTGGAACCAGGAATGTTCCACATATCCCATAAAGAGACAGGCATAGCTGGGGCCCATGCGGGTACCCATAGCCACACCTTTTATTTGGAGGAAGTGAGAGGAGTTCAAGGAGAAATTGTTCAGTGAGAGAACAAGTTCAGCCAGACGGAGGAGAGTCGTGGTGGATGGGGATTGTTCGGGCCTCTGTTAGAGGAAGAAGCGGAGAGCCATCAGACCATCCCGATGGGGGATGGAGGTGTAGAGGGATTGGACATCCATGGTGAAGAGGAGGCTGGTGGGGCCAGGAAACTGGAAATTGTTGATATGATGTAGGGTGTCAGAGGAATCACGGATATAGGTGGGAAGGGACTGGACAAGGGGAGAGTGAATGGTGTCAAGATAGCAAGAAATGAGTTCTGTGGGGCAGGAACAGGCTGACACGATCGGTCTGCCGGGACAGTCCTGTTTGTGGATTTTGGGTAGGAGGTAGAAGCGGGCCGTCCAAGGTTGGGAGACTACAAGGTTGGAAGCTGTGGAAGGAAGATTTCCAGAGGAGATGAGGTCAGTAACAGCCCTAGAAACAATGGCTTGATGTTCAGTGGTGGGGTCATGGTCCAGGGGGAGGTAGGAGGAAGTGTCTGCGAGTTGACGCTCAGCCTCTGCGAGGTAGAGGTCAGTGCGCCAGACAACAACAGTTCTCAATGAAAAGATCTAGAGAACGTAAGGATCCAGAGGGAGCGGTCCAGGTGGAGGGAGAATATTGGAGGCGGGTAAAAGGATCAGTTGAACGGGGAGAGGACTCCTGCCCAAGAAGTGAGCACAGAGACGAAGGCGGCGGAAGAAGAGTTCAGCATCGTGCCGAGCCCAAAATTCATTGAGATGAGGGCGTAAGGGTATGAAACTAAGTCCTTTGCTGAGCACTGAACATTCAGCATCGGAGAGAGGAGGTATGGTGAATACACGGCCGGGGCTGGGATTGGAAGACGGGATGGGGACAGAGGGACAGGCAAGGGTGGAGGGTCCTGGATGGGTGTTGGTGTCGATGAGTTGTTGGAGCTTGCGTTCCTTTGCACCTGAAAGAAAGAGACAAAGTTTTTGTTGAGGCGTCGGATGAGACGAAGAATAAAATGAAACTGGGGGCACGCGCAGCTTAGAAAAAGGGTACGGCGGTGCTGCTGGAGTGAGAGGTCGAGTGTGGATCTCAGAATGTGACGAGAACAGCAGTCCGAGGAGCGTTGTATGTCCCGGAGATACCTGTAATCCTGGGTGGGTTCGAAACATGAGGGATGGAACTTCAGTTGAAGTCCACGTGGGGTAAGTCGGAGACGGAGACAGTCACTGAGGAAGGAAAAATAGCTGTGAAAGCAGGATTTAGTAAACTCCTTGTCAAACACCAGGAGATAAATGGAAAGCAATGAAGGTGAACAAGGCAAAAGAGAGATCCGGAAATCCTATCGGAGAGAAGAGCAATACGTCTTCAAGGTAGGCATTCCTTGAAGAGTAGTGGCAGTCAATTAAACACTAAGATAAAAGCAAAAAACTGCGGCTGCTGGAAATCCAAAACAAAAATAAAAATACCTGGTAATAAAATAAATAAAAATACCTGGTGTGGCTATGGGTACCCGCATGGGCCCCAGTTATGCCCGTCTCTTTATGGGGTATGTGGAACATTCCTTGTTCCAGTCTTACTCCGGCCCCCTCCTACAACTCTTTCTCCGGTACATCGATGATTGCTTCGGTGCTGCTTCATGCTCTCGTCTGGACCTGGAAAAATTTATTAATTTTGCTTCCAATTTCCACTCCTCCATCATTTTCACATGGTCCATCTCTGACACATCCCTTCCCTTTCTAGACCTCTCTGTCTCAATTTCTGGTGATAGACTGTCCACCAATATCCATTACAAGCCTACCGACTCCCACAGCTACCTCGACTACAGCTCCTCACACCCCGCTTCCTGTAAGGACTCCATCCCATTCTCTCAGTTCCTTCGCCTCCATCGCATCTGTTCAGATGATGCCACTTTCAAAAACAGTTCCTTTGACATGTCTTCCTTCTTCCTTAACTGAGGTTTTCCACCCTCGGTGGTTGACAGGGCCCTCAACTGTGTCCGGCCCATCTCCCGCGCATCTGCCCTCACACCTTCCTCTCCCTCCCAGAAGCATGATAGGGTCCCCCTTGTCCTCACTTATCACCCCACCAGCCTCCGCATTCAAAGGATCATTCTCCGCAATTTCCGCCAACTCCAGCATGATGCCACCACCAAACACATCTTCCCTTCAACCCGCCCGCCAGCATTCCACAGGGATCGTTCCCTCTGGGATACCCTAGTCCACTCCTCCATCACCCCCTACACCTCAACCCCCTCCCACGGCACCTTCCCATGCAACCGCAGAAGGTGCAACACCTGCCCCTTTACTTCCCCTCTCCTCACCGTCCAAGGGCCCAAACACTCCTTTCAAGTGAAGCAGCATTTCACTTGCACTTCCCTCAATTTAGTCTACTGCATTCGTTGCTCCCAATGCGGTTTCCTCTACATTGGAGAGACCAAACGCAGACTGGGTGACCGCTTTGCAGAACACGTTCAGCCTGTCCGCAAGCATGACCAAGACCTCCCTGTCGCTTGCCATTTCAACACTCCACTCTGCTCTCATGCCCACATGTCTGTCCTTGGCCTGCTGCATTGTTCAAGTGAAGCTCAACGCAAACTGGAGGAACAGCACCTCATCTTCCGACTAGGCACTTTACAGCCTTCCGGACTGAATATTGTGTGCAACAATTTTAGATCATGAACTCTCTCCTCCATCCCCACCCCTTTCCGATCCCCCCCCTTTTTTTTCTCCAATATCCCACCTATTTCCATTATTTTTAAATGTATTTCCATCCATTGTTTTATCTTTGCCTTTTAGCCTATTTCAATTCCCTCACCCCACCCCACCCCCTCTAGGGCTATCTGTACCTTGCTTGTCCTGCTTTCTACCCTTAATTAGCACATTCCTTAGATAATATCATCACCTTCAACACCTCTTTGACCTTTTGTCTGTGACATCTTTTGGTATCTACACCTATCACTGGCCCTCTATCCGGCTCTACCTGTCCCCCCCCCCCTCCCACCCCCCCCAACCCCCCACCTTAAACCAGCATATATTTCACCTCTCTTCTATTCTTAATTAGTTCTGTTGAAGAGTCATACGGACTCGAAACGTTAACTGTGTTCCTCTTTGCAGATGCTGCCAGACCTGCTGAGTTTTTCCAGGTATTTTTATTTTTATTTTTGTTTTGGCAGCTTAATATCCCTGGTTATAGAGTCTTCAGACACAATAGAGTGGGAGATAAAAAAGGAGGGGGGTAGCACTAATGGTTAAAGAATCAATTCCAGTTGTAAGAAGGGATGATATACTAAATGGATCAACAAACGAGGCTTTATGGATTGAGTTTAGAAATAAAAAAGGGGCAGTCACACTACTGGGAGTATATTACAGACCCCCAAATAGTGAAAGGGAAAGAATAAGAACAAATATATAGGCACATTTCTGCTTGTAAGAACAAGAGGGCAATAATAGTAGGAGACTTCAACTATCCTAATATCAACTGGGATTCAAACAATATAAGGGGCACTGAGGGAGAAAAATTCATGCATAATGCTTCAGTCACTTCTCACTACCACCCTCTGTTGGATGCTCTTCCTCCTGTTGAGTGCAAGGGTCCTTCTCCTCGATCCCCTCCTGAGCCGCGGTGTCTGTGGTGACTTCTCCTAGAATGCTTCAGTCACTTCTCACCACCGCCCTCTGTTGGATTATTTTTCTACCTCTAATATGACCTCAATACAGTGTAGTCTTGCGTAAAAACGCACCATGAGTTGCTGGTTCCAACTCTAACTTTTCAATTAAGTCTTAAGGAGTTCTCTCAGAGAAGCCTTCATCTCCATGTTGAACTTTTAATAAGTATGGGGATTTCCCCTTAAAGGCCCTGGAGTCCAGTCATGGACTTCTCACACAACGCCTCAGATCTCTTCCTTGGTGATTTTTTCTAGTTTCATTTTTAAATTCCGTCATTGATTCAGAGTCTCAATGTGGTGGTGCTGCACTTCTACTTCCAGACCAGCTTCAACCCTCCCCCTGTCACCATTCATGTCCTTCTGATCATCCTGGAACCCCATGATGTGCAGGTAGATTTCCCTCTGGTTACTTTCCAGCCTCCCCCTGTAACCCTGGAGCCCACAGTGACTGTTGTGGACATTCTCGCCCCCCCCCGAACCCATCGCTGTGGATGCCCCTGTACCCAATGTAGACCTCACTCCTGCCCTTCTTGAGGCCATGTGCACAGTCACACATAGAGCACCCCCCACCCAACCGGAGCTTCAAGTACCCCCCTCCATTTATTATGTTTTCCCCAGTTCCAGCCTTCAGATGCCTCTCCTGACCATGACTATTCCATCTGCAGTCCAGTACCAAGCCAGACTCCCCCAGGACCACCATATTTGTGGCGCTGACTGTGCGTGCACACCCCCTGTTGAGCAGACAGGCCTTCCCCCACCCTAGACCAGGACCACAGCGTGCGTGCCATGCATAGCCCTGTAGCATGGCCTGCAACACCCCAAGAATGCCTTTAATCTCTTGTCCCGCCAATGTGGTCCACAGGACAGTCTTTAACCTCTCACCCTGACCATTTTGTCTCAGTCCCAGGGCTAATACTGTCTGACACTCACCCCCCTACTTCCTTCAGGACTCACCCGCCCCCAGTCATGAGTACCCCTTCCCTCTAGTGCAACACGAACCCCCTTCCCTCAGTCATGAGTCTGCATGCATCCCCTCACTCCCGTGTCACACTAACCCCATCCAACCTCAGCCCCCCCAACCTCCCCAAGGCTGCATGCATCCCCTCCATGTTGGGCTCCAGCTCCCCCACCCCCAGTCATCCCTCTGCATGCCATCCCCCCTCCCTTGTTCCTAATACCCTCACCTACTCCCAGTCATACCTCTGAATGTCAACCCTCCCTCCCCTGTTCCCTTCACCCTCATGTCTCTGCCTATTTCTCTTCTACCTACTATTCCCACCTTTTGCCACATGAGTTTAGGGTTACAACTGAATTTGAAGCACAGCAAAGGAACAAAGTTGAAAGCCATGGTGCCCTTGGCGTACTTATTGCTAATTGCCTTCAAACACGTAACCCCGATTTCTTTGCCATCCGGGCTACAAAGAATAGCTCCCTGCACCTCAAAGCTACTTGGACTCGGGGGGTTCTGAAATGTCCAGACTGTCCCAACCGAGACCTCAGGCTCCTCCTTGGGGCTCCTTCTTCTCGCCACTGTTATGCCTTGTGGCTTCTGGTCTGTCACCAACTTTAGCCCACACTCGTGGCTTCTGACTCTGCCCTCAGGGGATGTTTGTCTCCATCAACACTGCCTGCCGGTGGAGGCCCAGCCAGCAGAACTCCTCGGCAGTCGCGGGGAGGTGGCCCTGCAGAATGCGGGATCCGACGTCCAGCTTAGTCAGGAGCAGGGTTCAGCGTGACTCTCCCGCTATAAGTGCAATTCAGAAAATTGTTCATGTGTAGCTTTTTTATTTTTCATCTACTGTAGACCCTCTGCACTAGGGGCAAAGAAGCCATTTACACTTGCATTCCATCTGAGGCCTTCCATGCACTGCATGATGTTCAGGACAGAAGGAATGTACCCCCAGAGTACAAGGGAATAAACCAGAGAAATGGACTGAAGTGATGTCCAGGACAATTTATTGTTAGCTGTAGAAAACTTATACATCTGGCTACTTCATGAATAATTCTGTCTACACCTTTTGCACCACAAACATGGCATCATTCACAAATAATTCTCAATCACTTCACTTTCATTTATACCACCTCATCAAAGTCACTTCCAAATCTTTGTACTAAGCTTTTTGTGCCTCCAACCGTAATTACAAACTCTATACCATATGCGTATAATGTTTCCATCTGTGCTAATATCAGGTGATATTTGACCTCTTAAGCTTAATTGTGTGCAGCTCCCCTATGTTACTTGAGTTGGACTCCAAGATGTGGTTGGCTATTGAATTCCAATAGAAATTTCTTGGGCTTGAGGCAGCTTTCATGTCATGGAAAATGGACTGTTGCTGAATATATTGTTGCTTTTAAAATTTGTGCCCATCTTACTCACAAAATCATGATTGAATTTCCCTACCTACCCCCCAAATATGGTTTTCACCCATGCATGCTGCAGCACTGCAATGTGCCTTAGCAAAGCCACAAATTCTATTTGACAAAACGATGAACATGGTGAACAATACCCCCTCATCCTTCTTAGCCTTTGATGTAGTTGACCACACCATCCTCCACCAACACCTTTCCTCTGTTGTTCAGCTTCTCTTCCCATTCTCAAATAGTTACCACTGCAGTCCCCAAGAATCTATCCTTGGTTCCCTCCTATTTCTCATCCTCATGTTTCATCTCCGTGATATTAACCAAAAAAAAAGACAGTTTCCACATGTATGTTGATGACATCAGTAGTATAAGGATCTGGTACATATAGGGCTAACACAGGCTGAGTGGAGTACTGCCCACGGAGCCATGTAATAGAACACATGACCTGCACTTAGAGGTCAGTCTAGTGTTAGACAGAGCCGTGTGCACAAGCAAGCATGGAGACAATTCCTAGCTTGAACCCTTTACTGGGTGTAATTACATAGTTCTTGTAGTTAATGAATACATACAATTAACCTACTTAAGACTAAAAAGTTTTTATTAAGACTACTGAAGGGTATCCACCACAGTACAACATGATGATGGTGAATGGAAAAACACAAAACCTTGCAAAAAAATGCAGAGAAAAATTAAAATCCTGCAAGTCTAAAGGAAAATTTGAAGAAGCATTCTGACTTGAAGAAAAGCTCTAGCAACAGCTGTGCAGAGAAAAAATGCCAGGGAAATATTCCAGAGAAAGGCTTGGAAGCTGAAGGCAGAAATTTAAAATTCCTCACTGCAGCAGAAGATTCCATAGGATCTCTCGGAAGTTCAGCTTCATTTTCCAGAGTGCAGCATCAGCAAACCTAGCAGAGGTGAGCTAAAGCCTTTAAATTCCAGATTACAGCAAGTCCTGAGAAACTTTTATAAAGTTCAGTGGTCAGAAATTGCCGTTGAAAAACTTTGCCAGAGAAAAAAAAGATTCTGAGTTGGCACCTGAACACAAGCTTGTTTTGAAAAAGAATTTAATTAATTTGGAAGAATCATGACTAAAGAATCAGCTTTAAAGACCAGGAAAGGCCAGTATTTGATCCTTTTGTTACTCTAAAGTATTGAGGTGAAATGGATAATTCTGCAGCTAGTCGATCCAAGCAGCCACTGTTTAAAATTTTTTCAAGGCTGATCATGAGCCATTGCAGCAGGAGACCGCAAAAACTGGCAATCGCGGCTAAAGCTTTTGTCTTCAAACAAATAGTGGCGACATTTTGAATTTCAGCAACTTCTTAAAGCTAAACCTACACTTTAAATGTTTTTAATCATGGATCAGAAATCTACTCTTCCAATTAAATTTGGACTTATCCAAGACCTATATCAATCACATAATTGGAGACTTTGGAGAAAAAGATTCCTTAGACGCATGATTGCTTCAGGTCTAGATAAAAAGACAAAAGCTCAACAAGTGAACATACTGCTTTATTCGGTAGGCCCGATTGCGGACAGCGTTATTACTAAACAAGGAATCAACATATCATCCACTAAATTTGAAGAAGTACTAAAATCATTCAATGTTTATTTTAACCTAAGAAGCAACAAAACCCTCAATAGATAAATTTAATAAGCATGTCCAGCAGCCAGGAGAACCTGTCAACACATTCATTAGAGATCTGTACAGGATGACTGAAGGTTGCAAATACAGAGACATAAAATCTGAACTTATCAGAGATAGAATAGTAGTAGGAGTAGCGGATGATGCACTCTCAGACATGCTGCAAGCGAAGGAAGATCGAACCGTATCCAGATTGTTAGGCAGTCGAAACTCCACAGTGTGGACTGAGACCCCACAGTCCAGTTAATTAAACAGCACAGAACCAGGGACACTCCAGGCAAAGGGAAGCAATACCCTAACTGACCAGTAGAGCAACCATGCCAATGCTGTGCAGCTAAGTGCCCCCACGGGCAAGATCAATGTCCTGCATTTTCAACCCAATGTTTTAAATGTTACAGGGTTGGACACTTTGGCAAACTGTGCAAGGCCAAAACATTTAAACACACAGAAGACCCAAAGATTCATGAGATTGACACTGCACAACAAGAGGACACACAGCCATGCTTCTTGGATGAGGTCAAAACCCTGGATTTTCATATTGGAATGCGGATATTTTAGTTAATGGCCATCTCACAAACCTTAAATTGGACATGGGAACCAGTGTTACAGTCCTAACGGATAAAGAACCATGGCTGAGAGACCTCTGGCTTCGAAGAACAGACACACCACTCTATAGGCCCGGAAGAATCCAACTTCCAGTCATAGGCATGATTCTAGAACCACTAAGGTATGGCAGCAAACAAATCTTCGAGCTGATGTACATCGTCCGCAACCAGTCTTTCTCTCTTGAGCGAAGATGCCTGTATAGCCCTGAATCTCCTCAAAACAGCAAACAATATCAAGATATCCACTGTCATAAATTATACAGAACTGCAAGTTCCCAAGAGCTCAAACAAGAAAGAGTAACAAGAAAGACTGAGACTTCAGCTCTGAACTGTCTTCTCTCTTTGCAGAGCCGGTTTGTCCATTTTCATTATAGGTGCCAGAAAGCCCTCATTTGTCAGACCAGGCAACCAGTCAGATGGTTACCATGATGCCTCTAGTGGAGGATAGACAAGAGAACAACCAACAACCAGAAGAGCCTCAATCTCCAGCTCCGACGACTGTTGATGAGGTCAATACTGTGACCACAGAGTAAACACTGCACCAACCGGTCCGAAGGACTGTGCCACAGATGATGCTGGAACCAAGTAGCAGCCGTCCATTGCTGACAGCACACGGCACAGCCAAACGCAAAGGTGAGCTTACTAAAAGACCACATCCTCATAACAGGAATGGCGATCTTCCATCACAGACGGCATCGGGATGACCCACACAACAAATGAAGCAGAGGGGAAAACGACCTGGAGATGAGCACAATGTTCATCCACCCTGCAAGAAATGGGATGGAGCAACAACCACCTGCCACGATAACTGCTGAATCAACAAAGAGCAGTTCAATACCAAAGTATGAAAAAAGAGGATGAAAGATACCCAGATACCAGAAGAACCCCCAAATCAATAGCATTTACCTGCAACAACAGAGCCTACCACTCCTCTGATAGTAGCGTGAACAAGAGTATGGAAGGTTTATAAGGCCTTCAGAACACTTGAACCTATGAACTCAGAGACTTGAAGGGGGAAATGGGGTAGTAATAATGATGTAAATATAAGGGGTAAATGAGAATAATTTGAATACATTTGATAAAGACTTGGGGGGGTGTAGTATAAGGATCTGGCACATATGGGGTTAACATGGGACTGAATACCGTAGTGCCCACATAGTGCTGTAAGAGAAAACATGACCCACACCTAGGGGTCAGTTTACTGTTTGGCAGAGCCCTGTGCAAAAGCAAGCATGGAGACTTTAACTCTTTACTGTGTATATGTACATATTTCTTGAAGTTAATAAACACGTATAGTTAACCTGTTTAAGACTACAAAGACTTTGTTAAGACCTATTTAAGGCTGTCCAACACCCTGCACCAACACCTAACATATTACCAACTCTCTCAATCCTCCACTGTGCAATGATTTGTTACGATGCTTGTCCAATATCTAGTTTTGGATAAGAATAAACTTCCTCCAGTTAAATATTGGGAAGACCAAAACCATTGTCTTCTGACGCTTTCACAAACTGGCAAACAATTCTATCCCTTTTGCTGACCACTATCTGAGGCTGAATCAAACTGTTAGCAACTAGGATGTATAATTTGACCCTGAGCTGAGCATCTGACCCCATATACTCACTGGTACCACATTGGTAATATTTCCCATCTCTGCCCCACCTCAGCCCATGTGCTGCTGAAACCCTCATCTATATTTTAATCACTTCTGCACTAAACTATTCAAATGCTTTACTGACCAACCTCCAACGTCCCACCTTCCATAAATATTAGCTCATGCAAAACGTCTGCTTATACCCTGATTTCTACCAGACCCCATTCACCCATCATCCTGCTATGCTTGCTAGCCGACAATGATTCCCAGTTTAGCAGCACCTCAAATGTAATATTCTCATTTTCCCTCCCTATCTCTAACTTTCTCCAGCCTTGTGACCTTCTGAAGTCTCTGTGCTCCTCCAATCCTGGCAGCTTATGCACCCCTAATTTCCTTTGTCTTTCTGTGGGCAGCCATATCTTCAGCTGTATCAGCTTTGGCATTTCCTCCCTGAATCTCCCTGCCTCTTTATCTCTGCATATTCTTTTAACATGCTCCTTAAACCCATCTCCTTGACTAAGCTTTTGCTCACCAGTGCTATTATCTCCTTATGTGGCTCAGAGCCAAATCTTGTTTGAAAATGCTCCTTGGAAGTGTCTGGGGATGTTTTGCTATGTTGTAGAAGATCCTTCCAGACTCATTTATGGTGATTTTTCCACCTGTTGTGGTGAACAGATTGAGATATGAATAGTTTAAATATTTTATGCCAATCATTTATGATTTGGGGCTTCAAAATGTCAAATATGTGACAATAATTGTAACAGTATTATGTGTAGATTTGCTCAACACTATGCCATGCAGTCAATAATCCATTATTTGTGATATCCGTGAAGCAGAATGATAGATCTGTGTCTCTTAAAATGTTTGCCCAGCAAAGCTTTTGTTGGCAGACTCGCAGCAGAGTTAAACAGATAGCAATCCAGACAATTTGATCTTAGTAAATGACATTCAAATAGCCCTGTAACCTGACTATGTACTCTTTGTTCATTCCTGTTGAAGGTAGTTAAGTTTGCTAACAGGTTTAGTAGGTGCAGATCAATAAAGATTTTCTATCCTAATGGACACCTTCAATTGCAACCCTGAATAGAGGAAGGAGGAATGAAACTTTGCACAACCGCTCGCAACATAAATGCCAAATCTCTTCTTCCAATTCCACAAATTTATTCTGGATCAAAGATAAATTATCTAATTTGGCATCCATCCCGTTGTGTGCACATCTCAGATGTTGTCAGTGTGGAGATTGTGTTATGGTCCCAGCTGATGTTACTACTGGACAAGTCAGATCCCAGGGTGGAACCTGGCTTGATAGATCCTAACTTTCATTTTTTGTTTAGAAACATGAAGGGCAGCTACTGAACAGAGTCACAGGAGTCAGCTGATGACCTTTTAACAAAAGAATAGAACATTTATTAATCACTAAAAGATGAACTAAATTACAATACTCCTTCACCCACAACCATATTTTTACAGATAGATATATACATATATATGGATTTGTAAGGATAACACAAGTTATATAAGCTATCTTACACTCCAATGTTCACCATAAGTACAGTCCATGTAAACCAATATGCAACCTATGGTCAGGATCCCTCATCAGCTCCACCCCCCACCCCCGACCAGCCGCTTATCACAACTGGCCTCACTGAACTCCATCTTTCACATGAGGGTTTCTAATCTACACTCTCAAAGAATCCATTTTGGAATCTTCTCCCAAATGACGCATTCTCTTGAACGCTTTCACAAGGGTCAACCTCCAGGGTCTTGAACTCTCCTTCTATTGTTCCTCTCTCCTGGATTGCCATGTGCATTCAAGCTTTTCCTTCCATGCACTCTCTCTCAAATACTTAGCCATGCCAATAGAACACCACTGCTTCCCATGCCCATAGTAAGAAGTTATAGACCTTCGGCTGTCTCCTTGGATTCCCTGGCTTCTCGCAAGTCTATTGTGCTTTAAGTCTGCGTATTGCAGCTTTCTCCCTTTAAGCTTGGAGCCTTCCTCGCTGCTCCTTGCTTTCATTTCCACTGAACTTTTTCCAGATTCCTGATCTTTACCTTTGACTAGAAGGTCTTTTTCTTTAGCGCCTGTTCCTTGCAGTTACCTCTCCCAGTAGACTGCTGACAACTTGGTATCTCCCTTAGGCTCCAGAACTCACTCGACATTCACTGTTACTTTAACTTTAGAGCAACCCATCTAAGATCCTTAGACTTATTTTCCTCAGCAATCTGCTAGCATGTCCAACTAGAGAGACTTAAACTGCTTCCTTCACCTTAGAGCATAATGACCAACTGAGCTCAAACTGCTTTTCTGTTTCTCCCTGTCTCTCTTTGTGGACCCCCTGTTGCTAGGAAACAGCACCATTTGTTTCTACAAAAAATGCTGGAAAAACTCAGCAGGTCTGATAGCATCTGTGGAGAAAAAGACAGAGTTAATGTTTCAAATCCATATGACTCTGAAGAAGAGTCATACGGACTCAAAACGTTAACTCTGTCTTTCTCTCCACAGATGCCGTCAGACCTGCTGAGTTTTTCCAGCATTTTTTGTTTTTGTTTCAGGTTTCCAGCATCCACAGTATTTTGCTTTTACCATTTTTTTCTACCATTTTCTACCATTTTTTTCGTAGTTTGTTTTACCTTCCCATCAAGGTCGTAAAAGCTCATTAAAATGCAGGCATCTTTTAAAGTAAAACCAACACTCGAGTTCCCCCTTTTCTTAACACAAATATAGAAATACAAATTAAACGTAAAGCTAAAACTCATCCCTAACACCCACAAATACAAATATAGCTTACTTAAACTAACAATTGCAAAATGGGGCAGAGGCTGGCTGCTCTAGTATTCCTGTGGCCACCTTTACGGATTGACCAAAAATGAACAAAATCTTCAGCAATACCGGCCTAGGTGTCCAAGACCTCATTTAACGGGCCTTACTCTTGCCATCCGATAGACCAGAATATCCAACTCAACATACTATCCACCAAAGCTGGGGGTAAAGAAGCTTTAAGCATGAGAGTCCCCTTCATCTTGGTCATGCCCCATCTGGCATAGGTGATTTTGTTTAGATGGTTAGTGTTTCTATCCCAAACAAAACCACATGGAAACTAACAGCGGAGGTTGAACACCCTTCTGCCACACTCCTAATTGATGGCAGGAGTGCACCATACTATTTGCAGCAATTCAGTGTCTTCTTTTTGTTTGTTTTGCTGCTGGACAAATTATTCAACTTACATAAGAACATAAGAAATAGGAACAGGAGTAGACCATCTGGCCCCTCAAGCCTGCTCCACCATTCAATAAGATCATGGCTAATCTTGTGTTTCGATTTCCACATTCCCATCTAACCCTGATAACCATTGATTCCCTTGCCTAACAAGAGTCTATTTACTTCTCCCTTAAAAATATTCACCACCGCCTCCACCACCTTCTGAGGCAGAGAATTCCAAAGTCGCACAACCCTCTGAGAGAAATTTTTTTTTCTCATCTCTGTCCTAAAAGGGCGACCCTTAATTTTAAAACAGTGCCCCCTAGTTCTGGACTCACCCACAAGAGGAAACATCCTTTCGAGGTCCACCTTGTCAAGGCTGCTCAGGATCTTGTATACTCCAGTCAAATCACCCCTCACTCTTCTAAACTCCAGTGGAAACAAGCCCAGTCTGTCCAACCTTTCCTCATAAGACAACCCACTCATTTCAGGTACCAATCTAGTAAACCTCCTTTGAAACGCCTCCAATGCATTTACATCCTTCCTCAAATAAGGAGACCAAAACTGCACACAGTATTCGAGGTGCAGTCTTACCAATGCCCTGTATAACTGAAGCATACCATCCTTACTTATATGTTCAATCTCTCTCATAATAAAGGATAGCATTCAATTAGCATTCTTAATTACTTGCTGTACCTGCAAACTAACTTTTTGTGACTCATATACTAGAACACCTCGATGCCTCTGCACTTCAGAGTTATGCAGCCATTCTCCATTTAAGTAATACTCTACTTTTTTATTCTTCCTGTCAAAGTGAACAACTTCACATTTTCCCACGTTAAAGTCCATTTGCCAGATTCTTTGCCCACTCACTCAACCTATCTATATCCATCTGCAACTTCATCATGTCTTCTTCACAATATACTTTTCTACCTATCTTTGTGTCATCTGCAAATTTAGCTACCATGTCTTCACTCCCCTCATCTAAGTCACTGATGTAAATCATAAAAAGTTGAAGTCCTAGTACAGGCCCATTTATGCATACTCTTCTATCCATGATAATATGTTACCCACTACATCATGCGCTTTTATTTTCCATAATAATCTTTGATGTGGCACCTTATCAAATGCCTTCTGGAAATCCAAGTACAGTACATCTACAGGCTCCCCTTTATTCACTGCGCATGTTACTCCTTCAAAAAACTCCAATAAATTGGTTAAACTTCATTTTCCTTTCAGAAAATCATGCTGACTCTTCCTTATTGCCTTGAGCTGTTCTAAGCGCCCAGCTATAACCTCCTTAATGATAAATTCTAATACCTTCCCCACAACAGACGTCAAGCTAACTGGCCTATAGTTCCTGTTTTCTGCCTCTTGAATAGAGGTGTTATATTTGCTCCTTTCCAATCTGATGGAACCTTTCCAGAATCTAATGCATTTTGGAAAATTAACACCAGCGCATCAACTACCTCTTTAGCAACCTCATTTAAGACCCTTCAATGTAGTCCATTGGGACCCAGAGACTTGCCAGCCTGCAGCTCCATCAATTTGCTCAGCACCTTTTCCCTAGTGATTTCAATTTCACCAAGTTCCTTTCTCCTGTTCACCTCTTGATTTTCAGCTATTACTGGAATGTTTTTTGTATCCTCTATAGTGAGCACAGAAGCAAAATATTTGTTCATTTCTTCTGCCATTTCTTTGTTATCTATTATTAACTCCCCACTGTCACTCTCTAGATGACCAATACTCACTT
Source organism: Cetorhinus maximus (assembly GCF_964194155.1). NCBI lineage: Eukaryota > Metazoa > Chordata > Chondrichthyes > Lamniformes > Cetorhinidae > Cetorhinus > Cetorhinus maximus. Next base: position 113,506,538 of record NC_135879.1, on the reverse strand, counting down.
TACTTACTTTTCCTTTTTAAGTACCTGTAGAAAACCCTTGCTATCCGTTTATACATTTCTAGCTAGCTTCCTCTCATACTCTAATTTCTTTCTCCTGATTAACCTTTTAGTCATCCTTTGCCATTCTTCATATTCTGTCCAATCATCTGTCCTGTCACTCATCTTTCTGAAGTTGTATGCTTTTTCCTTAAGTTTTGTGCTTTCCTTAACATCACTAGTTAACCACGGATGGTGGGTCCTTCCCATAGAATTTTTCTTCAAAGTAGGAATGTACTTATTCTGAATACTCTGAAATATCCCCTTAAATGCCTGCTACTGCTTCTCCACTCATCTATTCCCTAGCCTAGTTTCCCAGTTCACTTCAGCTAGCTCAGCTTTCGTCCCCACATAGTTGCCCTTATTTAAGTTTAAGATACTATTCTTAGACCCACTGTTCTCCCTTTCAAACTGGATGTAAAATTCAATAGTATTGTGGTCACTGCTACCTAGGGGTGCCTTTACTCTGATTAATTAATTAATCCTGTCACGTTACATAAAATATAACCTGCTCTCTGGTTGGTTCCAGAACATGCTGCTCTAAGAAACTATCTCAAAAGCATTCTAAGAACTCCTCATCCATGCTGCTACTGCCAATCTGATTTTTCCAGTTTATGTGTAGATTAAAATCACCCATGATTATTGCCGTCCCTTTATCATAAGCACACAATATTTTCTCTTGACTACTTTGTCCTACACTGTGGCCACTGTAATGGAACCTGTAGACCACTCCCACTAATGACTTTTCTCCCCTACTATTCCTCATCTCCACCCAAACCGATTCTATGTACAACCAATTCACAGTGCTTACCCCTCCACCTTTAACTAGCTTCCTATTCTTCTTGAATGTCATGTACCCTTCAACGTTAAGGACCCAATCTTTGTCGACCTGCAGCCATGTCTCCGCAATTGCAATCAGATCATATTTATTTACTTCGACATGGGCCATCAATTCATTTCCTTTGTTATGAATGCTATGTGCATTCAGATAGAGAGTCTTCAGTTTTGTCTTTTTATTACCTTTGTAACATCTAGTCTTGACGGTTGATGTATTCTTAGGTTTTTTTCTTTCTCTGTCCCTTCCTGCCATTCTCTGACCCTCATTTCTCATTTTACTATTTTTCCCTCCGTCTTGACTCTACGCCTTGAATTGTTACTTCCACCCAAGCTTGACCCTTTTACACTGAGATAATGATAAGGATTATTTTCTTCAGGGAACTCCTGCTTTCCCTCTGAAATTTGTCTTTGGCTCTTGGGGCCAGGATTCATTAACAATGCATAGCAGATTCATCAGCACTAGAATGCAAAATCCTAGCAGGAACATTGTTGTTCCACCAGAAGAGGCAATGAGGAACTTTAAAGAGGTAAAGTGCCCCAAAGATTTGAGGGCGTGTCTAAAGATCCTGGCCTGAGTTTTCATGTAGCCGGAGATGGCGACAGAAGTGCGAATCTGGAAGACCCTCTCCCAAATCCAGCATCTGCCATTTTTGTGTTGGGGGGATGGGGGCATGTTCTAAATTGCATATTTGTGGTTCACCGAAGCAGCTGTGCATATAAATCACATGGCTCCACAAGTGTGATTTTGGTGAAATAGGTGTCTGAAATCCAAAGAGTGCGAATCAGACCAGGTAGGAGCAGGTCTGAACCTTCACATAGCGAGACAGAGAGAAACAGAAAAGCAGCTTGAGTTCAGTTGGTCATTATGCTCTAAGGTCAAGGAAGCATTTTAAGTCTATCTCTAGCTAGACATACTAGCAGATTGCTGAGGAAAATAAGTCTAAGGATCTTAGATGGATTGCTCTAAAGTTAAAGTAACTGTGAATGCCTAGTGAGTTCTGGATCTCAAGGGAGATACCAAGTTGTCAGCAGTCTACTGGGAGAGACAATTGCAGGGAATAGGTCCTAAAGGAAAAAGAGAAAGGTCCCAAGAACACCTTCTAGTCAAAGGAAGAACAGTAATCTGGAAAAGGTCCTGATAAGTGAAGTTAGGAATGAGGAGCAGAGAGGAAGGCTCTAAGTTTAAAGGGAGAAATCTGCAGGATATGGACTTAAAGCAAGATAGGCTTGTGAGAAACCAGAAGAACCAAAGAGACAGCCAAAGATTGGTGACTCCTTACTATAGGCATGTGAAGCAGTGGTGTTCTGTTGGCACAGTTGAGTATTTGAGAGAGAGTGCATGGAAGGCAAAGCTTGAAAGCATGTGGAAATCCAGGGGAGTGGAACATTGAAAGGAGAGTTCAAAACCCTGGAGGTGGACCCTTGTGGAAGGCGTCTGAGAGAAAGTGTCATTTGGGAGAAGATTCCAAATGGGTTCTTTGAGAGTGGAGATAGGAAACCCTCTTGTGAAAGATAGAGTTCAATGAGACCGGTTGGCTCACAGTGTGACAGGCGTCTGGGGGGAGTTGATGAGGATCCATAGCATGTGCTCAGGGTGGCATTTGTTATTTGGTTTCAGACAGCAGTGTGTCAAACCAGAGGTTACCTATTGGTTTACATGGATTGTGCACTTACTATGTATATGAGAGTGTAAGATAGCTTTTGTAACTCATGTTATCCTTACAATTCTATATATATCTGTAGCGGTATAGTTGTGGGTAAAGGAGTATTGTAATATAGTTGATCTTTTCTTGTTAATAGATGTTTTATTATTTTGTTAAAAGATCATCAGCTGACTGCTGTGACACTATTCAGTAGCCACCGTCTACTAAACAATTCCTAAACAAAAATTTATAAACAAAAAATAAAAGTAAGGATTTATCAAGCTGGGTTCCACCCTGGGATTTGGCTTGTCCAGTAATGACATCAGCTGGGATCATAATACATGTGGATTCATTTGGATAGCCAGAATACCCTTTTGGAGAGGAAAGGTACCCCTTTGAATATGGTTATGGGACACCTTTAAGTGAGGTAAGGTAGCCTTTGGGAGAAATCAGGTGTCCTTTGTAATTGTAAAAATTAGACGTGGTTGTGCATAAGAAGTACATAAACTCATTGGAACTGTCAAAGCTGACAGAGAACTGTCAAGCTGTCAAATAACTGTCAAAGTTCATTGGAACTGTGAAAGCTGTCAAGGGGTATAACTATGCTGGGCTTTAAACTTCTTAAAAATTTGGAGTTTAAAAGAAATCAGTGCTTGCAATTTCACTCTGTTGACAAAAGCTTGGGTTATCATTATAGGATTTGTGGTGCATGACTGATATTACAACCTAACATTATCACAGTGGGGTGCCTATTAAGCGATCAGTTTGATTGACAGCTCCAGGAGGTTATAGAGTAGAAATGTTTGTTTTCATAAGGGATTAGGTGAAATGTTTGTTTTCATAAGAGATTAGTTGAAGGAATTTCAATGTATTGAATATTTTTATCAACCAGTTTTTTTTTAAAATAGTGACTTCATTAATAGACACACAACTTTATTTTATGTCAGCATGGCTCCTGAGATTTTCCCATGGTGATATTAGTTGAATTGGAATGGAGGGTTAAGGGCAAAGGGTAGTGGGTGGGGTGCATGTGTTGGTACTAAGTTGGCATAAGGGCTATAAAGGGCCATGGGGATGGTGACATGGATTGGCATGGGATATGAGAGACCATGGGGGGTGGGTAGAGGGGCATGGGGTAGCCTAAGGGGTACAAGGGGTTATGGAGGTGGGTAGAGGGGCAGAGGGTAGCATAGGGGTATGGGGTGCCATGGGGGATGGGTAGAGGGCATGAGGTGGCATAGGTTGTCATGGGGAGCATGTGGGGGTGAGGGGATATGAGGGTGAGGACTGGAAGGCTTTTTTAAAATTCATGTTTTTAATAACTTAAACAAAGCACCAGGGCAGGCCTACCGCCCAGCCCACCTCTGCAACCAGCAGCCTCCTTACTCATTCCAGGGGCAGTGGGCCCAATTTCTAATCCAGCCCAGCCCACCAGAAGGAAAATCCAATCTTCCAGGCTTCTTTTTCCCAGGTTGGGCTTGCAAAGTTGGGAAATGTCCCGATTCTGTGTTCCCAATACGGGAGCAAAAATTCACGCCCTTTTCTGGGATTTCTTCAAGGCCGTCTATTATCACTTGCCAGATGTATTGACACTTCCCACATGGTAGCCTGAGCAACAGCAATAAGTGTGGCAGATGGGAGAGAAAATGAAGCAGCAGTGTCTTCATTACAGAATTTTTCTTCATTCTCCATTACATTTAGGAGATCCCTCTCTGGGACATGGGATTAGGGAGGAGGATCCCTTCCAACTATGAGTACTGAAAATCCATGAGCTCTGGTGCATTTCTGTCATAACTGTGATGAGATTACAACAGAGTGATCACAGTTAGGTTGACAAACATGTGCTGTATCTCGGCCTTGTAAGGTAATTTCCCAATTGACATCTAAGGAAATGAATCTATCCCTGTTCCTTACAAGGTCAGAAGGATAAGAGGCGACAGGAGCTTTGAAATGCAAAGTCAGCAGTTGGTCAGACCAAGCATGCTAAACTAGTAATCAGTGTAAACGGCCTCATCATGGAGGTCTGGGCTGGAAGCCTGATCTGGACCTCTAAAGTGGAACACGTGGGTTTTTTTTTCAAATATAGGTGCTGCTCCTTTATAAAGGGTGTTAGTGGACACAAATTCTCATTTCATAATAGAGCACCAACCCCACCTTCTTCTGGGAATGCCCTTTAACTTAGTAGAGGGCTTTAAATTCTGCAGTGATTATCCGCCCAAAAAGGGTGAGTTCCCAGTCAAAGGTTTTTTCTGATGCCAGGAAATCACCCAAAATATTACAGTGAGACTGATCTCAGAACTTACAGTAACATCAATAACTTGCATGTTAAGTGGACATGAAGCACACACCATCCTACATCCAGTCAGACTCATTCCCAGTCTGAAAATCTGGGCACTTTGTTCCTGTCATCCTACCCATTTTCTGCTGTGGAAAATATTAGGTTTTTTTTAAACCAACTACAGGGGAAATAGTGTCACCTAAGTTGCTAGTTACTGAAAACAAAGAATGTATTCACATTCTACTTGCTTGCACTAATTAGAGACAAAAGTGAGTGAACTGGAGCCACACCAAATTTTTGAAACCCTAAATAGAAGCCATAAATAAGAAAACAAATAAATAAAAATTGAATAAAAATAATTTGGCTGAATTAACCAAATCAAAGATTTGCATACAAAATTATAATTGTCCCTTTTGAAAAAATGTTCCTCACTTAAAGCACAAGAAATTAATATAGATTTTGAAAGTTTGTCTAACTGCCTGAGATACATTGGAGAACAGTAGTTCATACTAAAAATTAATCCCGCTAAATGACACCAATGGAAGTGCAAGAATGAGTAGATTATCAAAGCTTACATTACAAGGGGGAATTATTTTAAATGCAAAGCAACTATCATTGTGTTTTCTAATAATATATTTTTACTTGTTTAAAATATATGCAGTTTCTTTCAAAAATGCTGTCATGATGTAGGAAAGCTGTGGTTGAAGAATTCCACCATCAAATTGCTTATCACTATCGGGAAGGGCAGACATTTGGTGGGCATTGGTGCCACTCCAAATTCCTGCTGCTCTACTTCCAATAGACTTAAAATATATTTTGCTAAATAGCAAAAATGATTGCCCCTGCAAAAAAAAGGTCAAAATTTAGAGTTCTTAATTATTCTATTTTTTCAAATTCAAGTCATTTCAAGTTGCTCACAAAAGTAACCCATCACTATACCTTTTAATAATCTTGGAATGCGGGGCTGGTTTCTTGTAAGGAACAGTAAACTTTATTTATAGACTCCTGGTGAGGCTACTTGCTTGTTCCAAGACCAAGGCTAAAAAGCTCCGCCCCCAAGATTCCCCATGCTTAGGACTGCTTTGTCTTTACAGTCACATAGTCCCCATAATAGTAAGAAATAGTTTAACTTACAATTACTACGTTCCTCCCCCTTTAATTTTGTTTTACCCTCTTATTTACAGAAACATCTTAACCCATATTATGTACAATTATATACAGTTCATGCCTGTATAAATTTAGTCTTTGAGGAGGTTTTCGGATTCAGGTAGGGCGACGCAACTCTACAACTGGGGGTTCTTCCATTGGATCAACTTGAACAGGAACTGTAACTTCAGGGACATCCCTGGACAATGACAGTTCAGAATTATTTACTTCAACAGAGACACAAATTCTTTGTTGATCTGGCACCTCAGGGGTCAAAGTTTCGACTTTGATTTCAGATGGATTAAATGGTTGTTGGAGGGTTTCTTGGCTTCTGAGATGATCCACGTGTTCCCTAACAATCCTGTTTTCCACTTTGACTTGATAAGATAAAGGTCCTGTTTCAGGGCGATTGTACCAGGGACCTACCTCGGTCCAGTTGCAAAACTTTGTACAAAAACTGTCTCTCCCACAGTAAATTCTTAACCTTTACTGTGAACATCATGATTCACTTTCTGACTACTCTGGTTTCTCTCCACCTTCCCCTATAAATTAGGGAATACTAGACTCAATCTTGTACGAAGTCAACGCTTCATTAATAATTCTGAAGGTGTTAAACCTATGGTCGCATGAGGAGTTGTGCAATAGCTGAACAGGAATCTTGAAATTCGCATTTCTAATGTTCCCTCTGATAGTTTCTTCATGCCTGCTTTAAAGGTTAGTACTGCTCTTTCTGCTAACCCACTGGACGACGGATGATGCAATGCTGTTCTGATGTGGTTAATCCCTTTTAGGTTCACGAACCTTTGGAATTCAATGCTAGTGAAGCAGCACCATTATCTGACACAATAACTTCAGGGAAACCATGAACCCTGAAACTCTGATGCAGTTTTTCAATGGTTGTGGACTATGCTGGAGATCTCACTTCAAACACATCCATCCACTTTGTGCGTTAATGATCACTAGAAACTAGATGGTCACTAGATGGTATCTAGAAATGGGCTTAAATAGCCTATATGTGGTCTAACTCAGGGTCGACGAAGCCACACCCATGGATGCAGTGGAACTGAAATGAGCAACATCTGCTGTTGCTGGCACTGGAGACAGTGTTCCACCATTTTTTCTATATTATTGTCTATAGCTGGCCACCAGATATAACTTTGTGTGAGCAACTTTATTTTTGAAATACCAGGATGCACAATATGAAGTTCTTCCAATAATGATCCTCTTCATTTCACAGGGATAACTAGTCTTTTTTTATTCATTTACAGAATGTGGGCTTCGCTGGCTGGGCTAGCATTTATTGCCCATCCCCTGATGCCCTTGAGAAGGTAGCGGTGAGCTGCTTTCTTGAATCGCTGCAGTGTATGTGGTGTAGGTACACACACAGTGCTGTTAGGAAGAGTGTTCCAGGATTTTGACCCAGCGACGGTGAAGGAATGGCAATATATTTCCAAGTCAGGATGGTGAGTTTCTTGGAGGGGAACCTCCAGGTGGTGTTCCCATCTATCTGCTGCCCTTGTCCTTCTAGGTGGTAGTGGCCATGGGTTTGGGAGGTGCTGTCTAAGGAGCCTTGGTGAATTCCTGTGGTGCATCTTGAGGATGGTACATACTGCTGCTACTGTGCGTTCGTGGTGAAGGGAGTGAATGTTTGTGGATGTGGAGCCAATCAAGTGGGCTGCTTTGTCCTGGATGGTGTCCAGCTTCTTCAGTGTTGTGGGAGCTGCACTCATTGAGGCAAGTGGGGAGTGTTCCATCACACTCCTGACTTGTGCCTTGTAGATGGTGGACAGGCTTTGGGGAGTCAGGAGGTGAGTTACCCGACGCACAATTCTGAGCCTCTGACCTGCTCTTGCAGCCACAGTATTTATATGGCTAGTCCAGTTTGTTTCTGGTCAATGGTAACCCCTTGGATGTTGATAGTGGGGAATTCAGTGATGGCAATGCCATTGAACATCAAGGGGCAATGGTTGGATTCTCTCTTGTTGGAGATGGTCATTGCCTGGCATTTGTATGGTGCGAATGTTACTTGCCACTTATCAGCCCCCAAACCTGGATATTGTCCAGGTCTTGCTGCATTTTGACATGGATTGCTTCAGTATCTGAGGAGTCACAAATGGTGCTGAACATTGTGCAATCATGAGCAAGCATCCCCAATTCTGACCTTATGATGGAAGGAACGTCATTGATGAAGCAGCTGAAGATGGTTAGGCCTAGGACACTCCCCTGAGGAACTCCTGCAGTGATGTCCTGGAGCTGAGATGACTGACCTCCAACAACCACAACCATCTTCCTTTGTGCTAGGTATGGCTCCAACCAGCAGAGAGTTTTCCCCCTCATTCCCATTGACTCCAGTTTTTCTAGGGCTCCTTGATGTCATACTCTGTTAAATGCAACCTTGATGTCAAGGTCAGTCACTCTCACCTCACCTCAGGAGTTCAACTCTTTTGTCCATGTTTGAACCAAGGCTATAATGAGGTCAGGAGCTGAGTGTCCCTGATGGAACCCAAACTGGGCCTAAGTGATCAGGCTATTACTCAGCAAATGCCATTGTTAATGACCCCTTCCATTCCTTTACTGATGATCAAGAACAGACCAATGGTAATTGACCAGGCTGGATTTGTTGTGTTTTTTGTGTACAAGGCATACCTGGGCAATTTTCCACATAGCTGGGTAGATGCCAGTATTATAGCAGTACTGGAACAGCTTGGCTAGGGGCGCGGCAAGTTCTGGCGCACAAGTCTTCAGTACTGTTGCCGGAATATTGTCAGGGGTCATAGCCTTTGCAGTATCCATGCCTTCAGCTGTTTCTTAATATCACATGGAGTGAAGCGAATTGCCTGAAGACTGGCATCTGTGATGCTGGGGACCTCTGGAGGAGGCCGAGATGGATCATCCACTCGGCACTTCTGGCTGAAGATTGTTGTGAATGCTTCAGCCTTATCTTTTGCGCTGCTGTGCTGGGCTCCTCCATCATTAAAGATGGGGATATTTGTGGAGCCTCCTCCTTCAGTGAGTTGTTTAATTGTCCACCACCATTCACGACTGGATGTGGCAGGAACGGAGAGCTTAGATCTGATCCATTGGTTGTGGGATCGCTTAGCTCTGTCTATCGCTTGCTGCTTATGCTGTTTGGCGTGCAAATAGTCTTGTTGTTCACCAGGTTGACACCTCATTTTTAGGTATGCCTGGTGCTGCTTCTAGCATACCCTCCTGCACTCTTCATTGAACCAGGGTTGATCCCCTGGCTTGATGGTAATGGTAGAGTGGGAGATATGCCAGGCCATGAGGTTACAGATTGTGTTTCAATACAATTCTGTGGCTGCTGTTGGCCCACAGCATCTCATAGATGCCCACTCTTGAGCTGCTAGATCTGTTCGAAACCTATCCCATTTAGCACAGTGGTAGTACCACACAACACGATGGAAGCTGTCCTCAATGCTAAGGCGGGACTTTGTCTGCACAATGACTGTGCTGTGGTCATTCCTACCAATACTGTCATAGACAGATGCATCTGCCGCAGGCAAGTTGGTGAGGATGAGGTCAAGTATGTTTTTCCCTCTTGTTGGTTCCCTCACCACCTGCCGCAGACCCAGCTAGCAGCTATGTCAGTTAGGACTAGGCCAGCTCGGTCTGTAGTGGTGCTACCAAGCCACTTTTGGTGATAGAAGTCCCCCACCCAGAGTTCATTCTGTGCCCTTACCACCCTCAGTGCTTCCTCCAAGTGATGTTCAACGTGGAGGAGCACTAATTGATCAGTTGGGGGAGGGCGGTACGTGGTAATCTGCAGGAGGTTTCCTTGCCCATGTTTGACCTGATTTCATGAGAGTTCATGGGGCTCGGACTCGATGTTGAGGACTCCCACGGCAACTCCGTCTCAACTGTACACCACTGTGTCACCACCTCTGCTGGATCTGTGCTGCCGGTCAGACAGGACATACCCAGGGATGGTGATGGTGGAATCTGGGACATTATCTGTAAGGCATGATTCCGTGAGGCTTTTGTCAGGCTTTTGCTTGACTAGTCTGTGAGACAGCTCTCCCTATTTTGGTACTAGACCCAAGATGTTAGTAAGGAGGACTTTGCAGGGTCGACAGGGCTGAAATTGCCATTGTCATTCCCGGTGCCTAGGTCGATGTCGATTCCATTCCTTTTGGACTTTTTAGCATTTTTGATGAATGGCTTGCTAGGCTATTTCAGAGAGTATTTAAGAGTCAACAATATTTCCGCGGGTCTGGAGTTATATGTAGGCCAGACCAGGCAAGGACGGCAGACTACCTGCCTGAAAGGACATTGGTGAACCAGATGGGTTTTTACGGCAATTGACAATTGTTTCATGGTCATGATTTGACTTTTAATTCCAGATTTTTATTGAATTTCACCATCTGCCATGGTGGGATTCAAACCTGGGTTCCCAGAGCATTACCCTGGATCTCTGGATTATTAGTCCAGGATGACAATCGCACTATGCCTCCCCCTATTTCTGCCTGTCAACATAGTTATGATAGCATCATAGAATAATAGGGCACAGATGATGTCATTCAGCCTATTGTGCACCTGTGGGCACTTTGAATGATTTATCCAGCTAGTCCCATTATCCTCCTCTTTCCAAATTACCTTCCATGTTTCCACTTCAAATGTTTATCGAATTGCAGGAGAGTCAAAAAAACAAATGCGATGACACTTAAGATTTGTTGACCTGTTGTACCAAAGTTACTCTGTTTTGAAATATGTATTTATTCCAATAAAAATGCAATATTACCTCAAAAAGACATAAGGACAGTTTGACTGAATACTTACTTATGTTTATTGAAGTAAAACAAATAGGAACCAGGGAAATAGCATCGATTTAGAATTTAACATGCATAGCATTATGAGTAACATAAATCAGCACTTTACACTGGCACTTTTCAAATAGTAAAATAAAATACTTTCTGTGTGAACATACTTCCAATTTAAACATTTATGTTTTTGATCAATGTGCCTGAACAGTAATTATTTGTGCATGTTTTTAACACTTTAACATGCAATTTTGCTGTTTTTTCACTGTATATAATTATGTTACTTTGGTAATGTTTAGACAAATCAAAAAAAGACACAAATAATGTTTTCACAATTAAATGGTAATACAAATGGGAAAATTGTGAGGAATCTTTTGGTCAGAACTTAGTGAGCCTGCACAAGAGTGCTCTTTTAAAACCACTGAGGGGTGTTTTAACCCCCAAAAACTGGTCAGGAGTGGGTGCAGTGTAACAAATATTGGTCTTTAGAATCAGAGTGCACCTGGCTCCAATGCATCCATTTCCAAGTTTAATGCAAGTGCATTTGGGTACCAGTGAGAAACATACTCACTGAAGTCGGGGATTTCCTAATTAAATGTGACCAGGTACATTTTTAGCTCAATCAATGTATGGATGATGGAATTATTGAGTGTTTAAATTGGTAGATGGGGTGGAAATAAAGTGCACTGCCTTGCCTTGCATGATTTTATGATTGTTTTTGGAATTGCATTCATCAAGGCAAGTGGAGAGTATTCCATCACACCCCCGACTTGTGCCTTGTAGATGGTGAAAAGTCATTGTGGAGCCAGGAATTGAGTCACCCACCACAATAACCAGCTTCTGATCAGGGCGTGTGACCAGGATATTTATGTGATAGGTTCATTTAAGTTTCTAGTCAATGATGACTCACAGGATGCTGATGGTGGGGGATTTGGCGATGGTAATGCAGGTGTATGTCAGGGGAAGGTAGCTGGACTGTAATATTGATGATAGTTATTTCCTGGCACTTCTGTGGTGTGAATCTTCCTTATTCCTTATCAGCCCAGGCTTGAATGTTGTCCATGTCTTGCTTCATGTTTGTATGGAGTACTTCATTATCTGAGGAGTGGTGAATGGAATGGAACTCTGTACAATCATCAACAATCATCCTTACTTCTGACTATATAATGACAAACTCCTGCAGCAATGTCCTGGGGCTTCAATTACACAACCATTTTCTTTAAAGCTCGAAATGACCCCAACCAGAAAGAAAACAAAATAAAGACTTGCATTTATTTAGCATCATTCATGGCCTCAGGATGTTCCAAAGTGCTTTAGAGCCAATAAAGTACTTTTGAAATGTGGTTACTCTTGTAATGTGGGAAACACTGCAGCCAATTTGCCCACAGCAAACTCTCACAACAGCAACATGATAATAAACAGATAATCTGTTTTTTGTGACTTTGCTTGAGGGATAAATATGAGCCAGCACAACAGGGATAACTCATCTGCTCTTCTTCAAAATAGTGTAATAGATTATTTACATCCGCCTAAGAGGGTAGTGCCATGCTGAGCAGACATGAGAACATTAATTTTTAAAAGCTTGTATGCCCTCTTTTAAAGGGACACTGTTGATCTTTAAGATGGCTGCCACAGGCCACCTGAGTTTACAACTGCAGTGTTGTCTAGCTTCCAGAAGTCTCCAAGTGGATTACAAGCAGACAATCCCAGATATGAAAAGACTTTTGAAATTCAATGAGTCCCCAATGGCCAGAGACCCCAGAGGCCAAAGGCCAAAGTCCCCTGAGACAATGGCTTTCCCTGAAGGCGTGAAAACCTTTACCCCTTTTGAACACTGTAGGTGATAAGGAGACTTCGGATTGCTAAATACGATTTCCACTTACCTTATTTGGAAGATGACTTGATAGTTTGTCCAGATCACATGATAAAGTGACCATCTTGGCTCTCTACTAAACATATAGCAGGAAAATTCAACCTGTATTCAGATCTATAATAGAGTTCTATCTTGAAACAGCTTCACACTGGGAGAGAGGGACCAACAAGCACAGCCATCAAACTGCTGTAATCAACCGGGACAAAAAAGGGCCACACTGCAATTCCTTGAAATAGAGAAACTCCACTCTCCCCACTACCTGATTCCATTTACCAAGCTACCTGTGAAAGCAACCCCTGACAATTCGACAGTGGAATCCATCACAGTTGCAGAGGCAACTTTACAACTTCATGACCTTCACTTCAAACAATGCAACATCTCAAATTCAAAACATATCAGGCCTGCACCGAATATGAACTAATCTTGATTTACAGTTTTAAGTATTATATCTTCATTTTACCTTAATTTGCAACTAATCTTTGGGTGTGTATGTGTTAGTAACTTAATATTTTCTTAGGTAACTTCCAGATCAATTGAGTGAAATAAACAAACCTTTTCTTTTTTAAGTAAAAAGGCTTTGTTGCCTTAAATTGAATTTCTCATTTCATGGGTAAGAAAATACACACACACATACAAATGCATTGTTCATGGGTGACTTTGGAGGAACAGCTTTTAAAGCGCCCATGACAGTAGACTGATCCTCAGTTTAACATCTCATTCAAAAGACGGTACTACCATCGGTGAGGTGCTCAATGAAAACTGCACTGGAGTCTCTGGCATTGGTGACCAGATTGTTGGTGAGTAGGTGCCACTTGATAGCACTATCGACAATGCCTTGCATCACTTTGCTGACGTTGAGAGTTGAATAATAGGGTGGTAATTGGCTGGATTCATTTTGTCCTGCTTTATGTGGACCCCGGATGACCAACACTCCCTTATTTTATGGGATTCTCCTGTATCTGATTCCACTGATGGTGTCACGAAATGAATGCTGCTGGGCTGCTGTTTTTCCCGTAATTAGGACCTTTACATCTCGTGCCCGCGCAGAACACGCTCTCCTCCTGCCGGCACACTCTCACAGCCCGAGCAGCAACCACCACCACCGTTCCCCCCGTCCCCCCACTGCTCTAATGGACCCCCATTCCAGGGTGCCCCCTTAATTTTCTTCACGAGAGTTGGTCCCTCTGTGTGGACAGGACATACCTGGACAATTTTCCACTCTGTTGGGTGATCCCCAGTGTTGTAGCTGTACTGGAATAGCTTGAGTAGAGCCACAACCAGTTTTGGAACATACGTGGGATGTTGTTGGGGCCCTTGCCTTTTCTAGATTCAGTGTGCTCAGCTCTTGCTTGATATCATATGAATTGAATTGGCTGAAGATTGGCCTCTGTGATGGTGGAGATTTCAAGAAGAGGCCTTGATGGATCATCTATTCGGCACTTTTAGCTGGAGATAGTTATCATGTGCTTTGCACTGACATCTTGGGCCCCCCATCATTGAGGATGGGGATGTTTGTGGAGCCTCTTCCTCTTGTTAGTTGTTTAATTGTCCACTGCCATTCATGACTGGATGTTTCAGAACTGCAGAGTTTTGATCTGATCCCTTCAATATAGAGTTGCTTAGCTCTGACTGCAGCATGCTCTTTCCACTGTTTAGGATACAAGTGGTCCTGTGTTATAGCTTCATCAAGTTGGTAACTCATTTTTCAGTACGTCTGGTGCTGCCCCAGACCAGCTCTTCTACACTCCTTATTGAACCAGTGTTGTACCCTTGACATTGTTATGGCAGAGTGAGGGATATCCCAGGCTGTGAGTTACAGATTGTGGTCAAATTTAGTTCTGCTGCTGGTGATGGCTCACAATGGTTCCTACATTAAAACAGTGACTTATCTTAAAAAATACTTGATTGGTTGTAAAGCACTTTGGGGCGTCCATTGGTTAGGGAAGATGCTATATAAATGCAAGATTTACTTTTTTCCTGGACGCTCACTTTCGAGTTGTTTGCTCTGTTCCGAATCTATTCCATTTAGTACAATAGTCATCCCACGCAACATAATGGAGGGTGTCCTCCCTGTGAAAACGGAACTTTGTCTCCACAAGGGTTGTGCAGTGGTCTCTCCAACCAATACTTTTATGGGCAGCTGCATCTTTGACAGCTGTATTGGCAAGGGTGAAATCAAATAGGTTTTTCCCTCATATTGATTTTGTTACCAGCTGTCAGAGGTCCACTCTGGCAGCTATGTTCTTCAGGTCTCAAGTTGTGGTGCTACCGAGCCACTTTTGGTGATGAACATTGAAGTCCCCCCATCCAGTGTAACTGTGTCCTTGCTACCCTCAGTGCTTCTACAATGAGGGGTGTTGATTAATATAATACTGAGGGAGGGCAGTAGGTGATGATCAGCAAGAAGTTGCCTTGCCCATTATTCGCTGAAACTTCATGGGCCTAGAGTCAATGTTGAGGACTCTCAGGGCCACTGCCTTCCATCTGTGCCCCACTGTGCCTCTACCTCTGGTGGATCTTTCTTGCCGTTGAGACAGCACATACCCAGGGATGATGATGAAGGAGCCTGGGATGTTGACTGAAATGTATGATTCCCTGAGTATGCCTGCAGGCAGCATTTTATGAGGCGGGGGAGGGAGGGCCGAGATGATGGTTGCACCTCTTCCCCCCTGCCCCCCTGAAGGAAAGTCAGCTGGAAGTCGACTCACCCCATGCAAGCCTACCCCTGCCCCACAGCCTTAATACTTTGTGGGTAGGCTAAATTGGCTTACAGTGGGACTTCCGCCCCTCACTGGGGAGGAAATCCTGCTCTCGGAACTGACGGCTCCAGCGGTCCCAGCAGTGCCAAGAGTTCAGTGTGGACACTGCTGGAACTGCAACCAGTCCCAAGAAGAAGGCCTAATGGATCCTGTAATTAGGTAAATCTGGAGTATTGGGTGGGGAGGGTACACACCTGGTGGATGCAGAAACACATCCATCATGTTGCTCAAGGATTACAGTGACTGTCAACAGCAAATGGGTAAATGGGGAGGTGACAAAGTGAAGGCTGCATGGTGCTGAAATTTGAATGGATGTGAGGAGTGATGTGATGGAGAACACGTAGCAAGACAGGGCAAAAAGAGGGCTGGCAAAGCACAGGATGTAGTTAAATCAGCAAATGCACAGACTTTTCCTGAACTGCTTAGGTCATTAAACTGCTTTCTACATTACATCCTTGTCCTGGGCTCAGTGCTCGTGCTGCTCACTTACCTCCTCAGCTACCTCTTGTTGTAATATGCCTCTAAGGGATAGCAGCATGCTATCACTAGAAGGGAAGTGTATCATGTGATTCAGCCACAGTTTCACTTTGGCCTGTGAGCTGAACATATACAACTCTGATGTCTTCAAGATTTTTACCTTTGTACATCTATTCTTATGTACCTAATCTAAATAAATGAACCCACAATGTGCTTACACAATCCCTTATGAGTAGTTGGTGCCTTTATATAATTATAAAAATACAACATGGTGTTCAGCAGTGGTGAAACGTCATGGCAGCGTATTAAGTATAGGTAAGACATGAAGCCTTAGATCGTGCTTGAGATGACCCTTGACATTCTGGTCAGACCGCAATGAGTTTACAGCATTAGAAAGTGTTGAAATCGCAGCGTGGTGACTGCACAGAAAAGTGTTGAAGACACAGGCCAGCATACTGGTCAAATAAAGAGCTGATAAGCAGACGGATTCCTTGTGGTGCAATGTCAGTGCATAACCTGTCAGTTCAGTGAGTGGGACAGCGCATCGAGACGACCAGTACTGGGTAGCTCAGGCAAGTGGCCAGGGTGTGAGCCAGATTGAAAGCGAGCGAGGGAGTGTGCAATAAAACAAAACAAAATCATAACAATAGGGCCAGAGAAGGTTGAGATTATGTTGGGTGGAGTTTTGGAAGAGCGCACAAAAGCAGCTATAGCGATGCTCATCCCAGGTACTGTAGGAGAAGGAAGGTCAAAACAATATTGTCAAAATATCCACAAAGTTCCCCAGTTTGAATTCAGGTGCAGCTGAGCTACCATTCAATTTAAAATGTGTAAACAGCGTACAGAGCTGTGGTTTCTTTATTCAGGTGTGCCTGAACCAGAAAAGCAAGCCATCAAAATTTTCCTAACAATTTGGAATGAAGGACTACAAAGGTTGAACATGTCAGGATCCCCAAAGATATGGACTACATTGCAAGACCGGTTCAGTATCAGGTTAAGCCTCTATATTCACCGACTAGAGTTCATATCATTTCAACAACAGCCAACAGATTCCATAGACCACTTCGTCAGCACATTCAGAGAAAAGGGTAATTACTGTGACTATTCAGATGCAGAGCTAACAGTTGAATTGGTGGTCGTACCCACTCCCATGGAAGCATTCCAGAAAGATCTTCTACACAACGTATAGCATTGAAGAGCTACTCAAG
Source organism: Cetorhinus maximus (assembly GCF_964194155.1). Lineage (NCBI taxonomy): Eukaryota > Metazoa > Chordata > Chondrichthyes > Lamniformes > Cetorhinidae > Cetorhinus > Cetorhinus maximus. The sequence continues at coordinate 113,489,503 of NC_135879.1, read as the reverse complement.
GATGGACGTAAGTATGAAGCGATCCTCGCACGTCGACAAAAACTTACAAGTCCTAAGAGTAACCCTGATTGTTGTCACACTTACTAGCACACCCAAACCTTGCAAGACATGTGGATGGTGTGGCCTTCTGCATGCACCAAGAAATGCCCAGCTTTCCAGCAATTCTGCAAGGCATAGGGAAGAAAAGGCCATCACCATGGGCAGTGCACCAGTGCAAAGCTAGATGCAGCTACAAAGAGCCATGCACTGATTCAAACAGACTGTATACAATGAGTACCTTCAAGCAATAAAAATGACCGACTGGTATCCTGTAAGAAGCATATACAGCAGGTGATTGGCACACCAGAAAAATGACGACAATGTGCACGATGAGATGAAGAGCGGTGAACATTGGTTTCACACCATCAATCTCATGGAAAACATAGACAGTGTCACACTGTCCAAAGTATATGCCAAGACTCAGATTACCTGCCCAAAGAATGTTTGCAACTATTTGTTATTGGCCAAGATTGACATGGGGCAAGTGCCAACGTACTACCTCTGCGAATTCTAAAAGACATCTATCCACAGACATGGAAGGCCATGGCGAAACCTACTACTGTGCAACTTTCAGTGTGCAATGGTTCACTAATTCCATGTGCAGGTTCCATAGTCCTGGAGTGCAAATACAATCAATCCCCCTAGGTGTCACAGATGTTCTGCATCATGGGGACTAAAGGCCCAGTGATCGTATGTCTACCTCACACTAGTATCAACTAATGGAATTAGTCAGACCTCACAAGGCAGGTGAACCTCAGAAACTACTCCTGTTACCTCAATTGATGACCTAACATCGAAATATCCAGAATGTTTTGACAAAATTGGCAATTTCAAGGGAGCTACAATGTCTTGCTTGCAGGACAATGCAAGTCTGCCAATTTATCTGGTACGTTTGGCACAACACAAATGCCAGCAGCTACAAAAAGAAATGGTGAATGATTCCATGCTATAGAAACTGTGAAAAACGATCATTGAAAGATGGACTGACTCAAGCCAGCAAGTCCACGAACAAGGGAGCCCATTTTGGCCTTCCTGGGGTAATCTAAGCATCTCCAGGGAGTCAATTTTAAAGGCAGGAAGGTCACTATAATGGAATCTTTGCAACCTGATATTCTTCAACAACTTCATCACTCACAAAAGGGCTTAGATCAGCCTTGCAAGAGAGACAGTTTGTTGGCCAGGTATGAACAATGACATTGATGATGTTGTTATGAAGTGCGAGGCATATCAAGAGCATATGCCATGTCAGCACAAAGAACCAGTGATTCCATATGAAGTTTCTACCCATCCTTGGTCCATAATCGCATCTGACCTCTTTCATGTCCATGGCACTGACTTCATTGTGTTTGCCAAGTACCCCATCATTCGACAATTGCACAATATATCAAGCACAACTCTAAGTGCTATTTTCAGTTTATTTGGTGTGCCTAGAGAGATAATTACAAATAATGGTTTACAATTTATTGGCAAGACATTTAAGGATATGTGTGAGAAGTGGTATATTGATTACACTATTACTTCTCATTACACTAGATCTAACAGCCCAATTGAACAAATGATTTGCATGGTGAAATTCCTCATCCTCAAATGCAGGCAGACCAAGCAAGATCTACACATTGCAATGTTACATCTGAGAGCAACTCCTTTAAATGCAACCCCATCAAGGGCAGCTCCATCAAGGGCAGAGCTCATGTTCAGCAGATCAGTGCGTACCAAGTTATCAACTCTTACCTACTCTACTCTCTCAGAAACTAGAGAGCAACTTTTAAAACTGCAAGAGGGGATGACCAATGTGCACGTTAAAGATACAGGTAGAGAATTTCCAAGTTTACAGTTGGGACACAAGTTTGCATCCAGGATCCCACAGAAAGTATATGGCAACCAGCCAAGGTGACAAGGATTTGTTTGGAACCAAGGTCCTATGAAATCATTACACACAAAGGCACAGTGGTGAAGGGTCACCAAGGACAAATCAGATCCATTCCAGCTCCTCAACAACCATACACACCTATTGCATCGAGGACAAGATCCCAAATGCAACCAGGAAAAACATCCAAGAGTGACAACCCCAGAGATCACAGTGAGCAATTAAAGAAACCTCCAGACAAGGCTACCATTACAAGATCTGGGCATACCAGCATATTACCTCTATGCTTTAGAGACTCATAGATTCACCAGTCCTGCACAGTTAAGTGATGGTAACTAAACATGAACATGTATTGTAAATGCTTATACTTCTTTGGAAGGTGGGAGGAAGTATCTTTAAAAATGAAAAGGGGGTGGGGATATGGTTTGCTTTAATATGCCTTTAAGGAATAGCAGCATGCTGTCACTAGAAGGGAAGTGTGTCACGTGATCCAGCCTGTCAAGAGAATATAATAATTTTCATAAATGTTTTCTGGTTTATCGTAAAGTAGGTTTATGGGGGTAAATAGTTAGGTCTGTCTGTGTGTGTGATTTGATTACATTTGAAGTCAAGTAGACTGCATGCTTTGACTCATCACAAGAAGCTAGGTTTTTGATATGCTGATGAGTAAACATGGATGTTGGCTTAGCATGTAAGGAGTGAAGGGAATTTGCATTTTTAAATAAATGAAGGGAGATTGGATTTCAAAGGGATCTCAGTCTGTTTACAAATAGCCAGGCAAGCAAGCTTAGGAACGTATTTATTTTTTCCAAGAGTTACTGACAATATATATAGTAACAACATTAAAGTTTTTATGTTATGAGGAAGATACAGTTTCAAAGACTTAAGAAACAATGGAATTTACATATTAAAAAGAGAGAAACATATATAAATGTTAATTTGCTGGATTTGTTTAAAGTCTAAAAATCTATTTTTGGAACGTTGCCTTAAAGGGGGTGTAACTGGGAGTCAGGTTAATTAGGAATTTTAGGAGTTATTATAGTAGTAATTTGTAGACTTATGTATGCGCTTGAAATCTTTTCTTTCGTTAATAAGTATTTTAATTTAGTTTTTTTATCTCAAAGTCTTGGTGGACTTATTACTTCTGAATTCAGTGTATGCATCTCGAAATAAATACAAATTGCAAAACCAGCGCGATCAAGTTCCCCTTGTTTGATCCGCCTGGCACGCATTATCTGCTGCATCATAACAAGCCCAAGTTTCACTTTGGCCTGTGAACAGAACATATCACAGCTCTGATGTCTTCAAGCTTTCTACCTTTTCTCAGATTCTGTTTTTATGTCCCTAGTCTAAATAAATGAACTCAAAATATGTTTACACAATCCTTTATGAGCAATTGGTACCTTTATATCATTATAAAAAACACCTCTAACCATGCCGCCTTGAGTTTCTTCCACCCATTGATGGGAAAAAGAATGCCCCTCCTCCACCTGATTGCACCCAGTGGTAAGTCCAGGAATGCATTGTTACATCTGGGTGTTGCCCTTAATCTATGTCTACCATTCACCCTGAGCATTTCCAATTTAAATTTGCAGACTGTGTCTTTAATTACGGGTAAGATTGCATCATGTTGGTGTGCAGATTTGTGACATGAAACATGGAAGCCAAAATTAATAGTTTCAATTGAATTGATTCCCATCAGCTCAGTTGTCTTCTGGGTTTCTCCTCCCTGCATAGAAGCTGCATTCAGGTAATTGGCACAATTGTGGCAAAATTCTGCTTGTGAAAATCAGTAAAATTATTCGTTGTTTCCAGCATGATAATGATGTACTATAGCGCATAAAATTCAGGAGGGGAAGAAAATTACAACAAGCTGGTTTTAGCTTAAAATAAGGAATTTGTTAAATCTTAACTGAGTTCCTGGCAGCACAAAGCCACAGCTAATTTTGCGCTAACTGGCAATGTCACAGAATGCTTCAGTACAGAACGGAAGTATATCACTCTGTTGCCATAGTGGGTGGTCTCTTAAGGTGATGCTTGAGATACCTTGTTGAGCAGAGGAAAATGTGCTTTACTTTCCACCCAACTGTGCAATAACTGATGTGGTGTATCTTCCATGCTAAAGTTAGTCAATTTTAATGCTCCCTTCTGTCCTTGACTGTCAAGAATGGGGCACACGCAAGTTTGAATCGAGGCAGCGCCTTGACCTCTGGCTTGGTACTGCATTCATGCTAACTGCAAATTTAGCTTCCAGACCTCAGAAGAGGGTATCAATTTTGTCAATCAGACATGGACTAGATTTTAGCAGACAGTTGTACAACTTTACCAGGAAAATCTGGCACCACCATGGAACAGACACAGGAGAGGACCAATATGATTTTTAATTTATTAAGTTTATCCGTTGGCTTCCCCTTCCTGGGCTTTTTCCATCCCCTACTCCTAATCTCAATCTCTGTTTGACCCCACACCACTTCCCCAGATGGATTTACTTGAATGCTGGAGACTGTATCCAAGAGCAGAATTTTACACCTCATGGGCGGGCGCACGCCTGACCCAATTGGGCGTAAAATTACACAAGATGATGCCGGGCAAGCGCCTCAATGTCATCCCACACGTGAGCAATCTTCAAGTCAGCAGGCGCGAGTGGCTGTCGGAGCCACGCCCGCCATCAATTAAAAGGTGATTTAAGACCATTAAAAAAGAGAATTGTTCGCAATTTTACATTGCCTGTGCGATTTTGTGCTTGTCGCATGGGCAGGCAAGCAGGCAGCCCACTTTTTGCAAAACCTCATCCAAGAATGGAATAAAAAGGATCAATGGCATTGCCAGTCTGAGTAGTGAGGAATTTAGGAGATAGTTTGCTGCTGGTTGCTCATTGGAACTTGACAGCTTCATCTCCATTCTGAGCTTCATTCTTAGCATTTCCAGGCTTCATTTCAGGACTCATTGGTGTCACCAAGGCCACAGAAGAATTTTGACTGTGTGGACCCTTCCAGGTATCAGACAGCCTTCTGTAGCCCTGGTAATGGGGATCGTGGTCTCCTCTGGAGGCACCTCCTCTGAGGGGGAAGAGAGGGGTAGAAGGGAGGGGAGGCCAGGTGTCCCAATGCAGCTTAAAGGGGAGCGACCTGTGAGAGGAGAGGCACAGGCACAAGGGGCACAGGGCCAGCAGGTAGTCCAAGGTGTAAGGGGCCACAGAAGACCCTAATCCTGCTGCCAGAATTTACAGCTAGCGATGCAGCTACCTCAATATGTCGAAGGTGCAATGCTGAAGGAGGCTCTACCTCTCCTTGGAGACCGTGACCTCTATTTGTCAGATGATTGGGCCTGAGATCACCTGCAACTGTGTGGGTGGACAGCCCATGTCAGTGGCTCTGAAGGTCACAGTGGCCCTCGACTTCTATGCCTCTGGCTCTTTCCAGGAGTCAGTGGGGCATCTTAGTAAAGTGTCCCAATCAGCTGCCCGCAGTTGCATCAAGCTGGTGACAAAAGCTCCGTTCAGGCAGGTAATGACATTTATTCATTTCGGTATGGACGAGGCCAGCCAGGCTGAGCGAGCCAGAGGGTTTTCAGCGATTGCTGAATTCCCCTGTATCCAGGGTGCAATCGACTGCACACGTGGCCATCAAGGTGCCAGGAGGTCAGCTGGGTGCCTCCATCAACAGGAAGAGATTCCATTCGATGAACGTGCAGATAGTGTGTGACCAAAGACGCAGATTCTGCAAGTCTAGGCAAGGTACCCTGGCAGCTCCCATGATGCTTATATCCTTAGACACTCCCAGGTGCCAAGGATCTTCAGTGCTCCAGCCCGACTGAATGGATGGCTGCTGGGTTACAAGGGCTATCCATTGAAAAGGTGGCTTATGATGCCTCTCCGCCACCCAAGAACAGAGGCAGAGCAGTGTTAAAATAGGAGTCATGCCTCCACAAGGGAGGTGATAGAGAGGACCATAGGTCTTCTGAAGATGCACTTCTGAAGCCTGGACCATTCAGGGGGTGCACTACAATAGCCCCCAGAGCGGGTGTCACTGATAGTGGTTGCATGCTGCGCTCTTCACAATATGGCACTGGCAAGGGGGGACCCACTGGAGGAAGAGGATCTTGACGCAGCTCCACAGGCCACAGAGGATGAATCCAGTAGAGAGACAGAAGAGGAGCACGGTGAGGAGAATGCTGAAGGCATGGAGGCAGACCTCTGTATCCTTCAGGGAGGGAGGGACACCAGGGTTGTCTTGATCCATCACTCCTTCATCTAGGCGGTCAAAGATGTGCTTCCACTTCATGCCAGGGCTGCTGCATCCATCCCAGATGTCTGAAATGACCCTTTCATTCGAACCCAAAGTCCACTCTGTGCCTGCGCAATAAAGTTTAGAGCCACTCATGTCCCGCATTAGATACTGGGATGTCCTGCACCAAAAAAAAAAGGTGAAGCATACTCAGGCCATTAAGACAAAAGCAAAATCTATATAATTTTGATACTTACAACAAATGAACATTACCATATCTGGTGTTAATGCCCACACCAGTAAACATATAAACAAAACATGGCAGAATGGAAGATCATCCGTGAACAGTCCCTCTTGTGCTCATGTCCTCAAGCGAGTGTGAAGGGCCCTCACTGCACCGACATTCTATCCAACGATCTAATGCCCACCAAGGTGCTGGTATCTGCGCTGGTGGCTTCAGAGAGTGGGTGTGATGCAGGTGCATCTGAAGCTCGGCAGTCCCTTGGCATCAAGCGTGGCTCTTCTGGGTCCTGCATACAAGTGTGTGCTGGCGAATCTAAGGGAAACAACAACATGTTATTAGTTTAAGTCATCACACTGTCACTGTGCATGCCAGGTGCCCTGATGAGATAATGGAGCTCTGCATCACGGTGCCATCATCTTTCAATGATCAATGAGGACTCCAGTTTTGAGGCTCCCATTAATGATGGGACAACACAAGAATGCTTGCACAATTCGAAACTCTCACTTCTGTGCACTGCACTCTGACCTTCGTCAGAGATCTCTGCCTATCCACGACCAGCTGACTGAGGTGAGTGGCGCCCGTTCAGCTCCAAAGCGTTAATTTCAAACCTCATCATGATTAGGAGTTTTGGGGGGCCTCCAACTGACCTTGACCTCTCTATGTTGTTATGTCTCCTCTTCTCCTGAAAGGACAGAGGAGTATTGATTAGTCCACTCTCTACCTGCAGCGCCATTATAGCCTGGCCAACCCCACCTGAGGAACACCTTGGAGGGCACAGCCAAGTCGTGGCCCTTGAGCCGCAAGGCACTCAGTCCAAGCAGCCAGGGCTCACCCCCTTGGCCAGCTCCGGCGTCATTGACAGTTGGCACCCAGACTCTAACACCCCTGAGCTCCAGGAGGGGACGGCCAGCCCGTAACACCTCTCCACACTGATCTATGCCAACACGATACTCACCCTTGCCGAGCGCAGCAGGTTGTTGAACCTTTTGTGACACTGCACCCATGCACGCCTCACGACGCCATGGCTGCTGACTTTGGCTGCCATCTCCTCCCAAGCTTTTTTGGTCAGATCTGTTGGCCTCCTCCTGCCATCCGTGGGACTGAGGGTGTCCTGCCTGACATTCACCTACACCACAAGTACCACTAGGCACTGATCTGAGAAAAGGGGGGACCGAGTGCCCACCCGACCTGCCCTCCCTCCTGTTGCCTCCAGTCACTGGTGAGGCCATTGCTCCAGTCTCCAGACCACAGAAAGATTCTCCCCTGGCAGCCTTCATGGAGCTGCCTCTGCCGATTTTAAACTGCCTGCCAGGCCGCCATTGGACTCGATGTCCGACAGGCCCCCGGCCCTGCCTGGCCCTTCCCGACCATTGGAAAGACTCACTTCACACTAGGCGGGTCTTAATTAGCCAGCCAGCGTGAAATCGCGGTCGTGGGCTGATCGCAGTCGGGACCTATTTCCTGACCGGTCCCGGGCCTGGGCCTGGGCCCACTGATCATGCACGACCAACGGGGGAAAAATTCAGGCCCAAGTGTCACTAATGGCAACCTGAAACCATACAATATCTTGCATCCCCTTACCAGCCTCCCCATCATTCCTGCCAGGTTTGGTGGGGGTAGCCAGTCTAGGAATGTTGTACTTGGTACTTGGTAACACTTCTTTTTTTGTAGTCTTTCAGCAGGGAATTTTCACATGAGACACGTATGTTAAAATGGCTCGGGCCCAAGCTTGCTGCTTGTCTCACCAGTCCCATGTTCACCTCTCATCCCAGGTTTACATGGCTGAAATAGGTTGTGTTCCAACCAGGAATGGCAATGTCATCAAGCAGGATATGCAGTCAATTATATTGAAGTATCTCACATAGGAAGTAAAGAATTTTTCACTTTTAACTAAAATTTTACAGAGGGCGAAATAAATGTTGGGGATTAAGGTAGAAGCTGAAATGCTGTAAATAAACTTTAAAAAAAAACTAAAACTGTAAAATGTTTTTATCATAATGGAGAAATTTGACATTCTACAATTATAAAATTAGTTTTGCAGGGGCCAGATACGTTTTTCAGCAGTAATTATGAATATAGTATGCCATTAAAAATCCAGCTACACCTCATTCAATAAGGTGTAACTTCTTCAAGGGATTTTACTGTGAGATTAATAGTGTAAAAGGACAACTTCTCATTGGTTCAATATTTTGTACTTGATAGCACTCTGGGGGGACCTCAACTGTGTTTCCCACGGAGATATGTAGAATCACTGATAGCAACCCCTGGATTTCCATGTTTAATTGTGCATATGCGGACTCCAGAAGTTGCTGTCGACTTCAGAGGAGTAATGACAGTGAGCGCTAACAGTCTCACCGTCATTGCTACCGCAAAATCTGGATGAATGAATGAGAACTCGTTCAGAGGGATATTAGCTGAGGGGCCTGACAAAAGTCAATCCTGACACTGAGTGACTGAAATGGAAAAGAAAAGATTATTTCCTCTATGTTTGTCATTTTTATAAAAACAAAAAACCTTTTTAAGATTAAAAAATGTTATATGACTTTAAAAATCTAACGTCAGAAACCCTTTGCAATAGCATACATTGAAACAGATACTTGATAAAGCTTGTGCATATTTGGTGGTGTAAATTCTTTAAGGCCCATCCTGTCACTAAGCAATGAATTGCGGTGAAATACTCTAAAATAAATACAGTAATTTGACACTTGGAAAGTGTATGTGCATTTTTAACACTTCATGTTTGTACTTTGGTTGATAATTGGTGTTTTTTTTATTCATTCACATGATATGGGCTTTGCTGGCTGGGCCAGCATTTATTGACCATCCTTACTTGCCCTTGAGGAGGTGGTGACGAGCTGCCTTTTTGAACTGCTGCAGTCCATGTGGTGTAGGTGCATCCACAGTGCGGTTAAGAAGGGAGTTCCAGGATTTTGACCCAGTGACAGTGAAGGAATGATGATATATTTCCAAGTCAGGATGTAAGTGATTTGGAAGGGAACTTACAGGTGGTGACGTCCCCATCTATCTATTGCCCATGTCCTTCTAGTTGGTAGTGGTCATGGGTTTGGAAGGTGCTGTCTAAGGAGCCTTGGTGAATTCCTGCAGTGTATCTCGTAGATGGTACACGCTGCTGCTACTGTGCGTCGGTGGTGGAGGGAGTGAATGTTTGTGGATGTGGTGCCAATCAAGCGGGCTGCTTTATCTTGGACAGTGTCAAGCTTCTTGAGTGTTGTGGGAGCTGCACTCATCTAGGCAAGTGGGGAGTATTCCCTCACACTCCTGACTTGTGCCTTGTAGATGGTGGACAGGCTTAGGGGAGTCAGAATGGGAGTTACTTATAGGATTTCTAGCCTCTGACCTGCTCTTGTAGCCACAGTACTTACATGGCTTGTCCAATTCAGTTTCTGGTCAATGGTAACTCCCAGGATATTGATAGTGATGATCCATGTGCTGGGAAAAGCCTGTATTTTATTTTGTGCGATGTTCCTTTAAGAACAAAGTGGGCTGGGGAGTATTTTACAAGAGTGTTAATTGGTTCCTGATTATGACATCATTAAGTGCCAAAAAATGCTCACGTGACCTAGATTTGCAATGGGGATGAACAGCTAAGAAGCTAAGAATAAACAGAAAGCTAATTGCAGTGGGGTTGAGTCAGCCAATGTTTGCTGTTTGGCAGTTCAGAACACTGAGAATTCATGCAAAGAAAAAAACAAGCAAGGTTCTCTCCAGATGTAACAGTTTTCTGTTTGGCAGTCTTCAAACAGATCCTGATGTTGGAGTAGGTCTCGAGGATAGAGCAGAGACTATGTTACTCTGTGTGTTATACAGTGGAAAATACAGAACACTGGAGACAAATAGTGAGGGATTGCGGATTGGACAAAACTGATTGAAACTGTTGAAATGGTGCCAGAGCCCACCAGACCTTTTAAAGGGTTGGAGAAGGGAGTTTCTGGCAATTCTGTGCTATCAAGACTGTCAAGACCCAAGTGAGAAAGTGTTTGTGGAGTTACGCCTTGTCAGTGGTAATCATGTACAAGAATTTATGATGGAATATGGTTGTTGATGAATCAACTCCAGGGCCAAAATGATTGGATGGGTCCTACAAAAGGAAGCCTGATTTGGAAAGACTGTGAGATTACATGTGATGCCACATTTGTGTGGGAAATAATGTGAGTGCTTGTAACTATGTGTGAAGTATCTTTGTTTTAGCAACTCATTAAAGTGAAATTTACCTTTTTATTTGAAATATACTTCCCTATTGATTAATGTTTGAGTTATGTTGATTTTAGTTGTTTTGCTACAGTAAACATTTTAAAATTAAAATATTGTCCATCGGTTTTCTTTCCATTGGCTTCATGGGGATTCCTTTCTTTTAAAAGTTATCAGTCTCTACAAGAATAATATCATTGGACACCTAAAGTTAATGGTAGAAATACATGTTAGCACTTAATGCTATGGAATTCCCAGACCTCAAATCCTTGTAAAATTGCCTTAAATTAATACGTTTCCTGAAATTCTGTATCACTTTTCATCTTTGGCAGATAATTTATCAAGCTTTCAAACTACAGCAAGGACTCTGCTATTACATCTACACACAGGATTCCTGTCACAAAACCATAGAATTAGTGTTAAGGGCTCTAATTTGGCTCTGTGTTAATCTTCTTATTTCTTAATGGGTCCTCTCCAGGGGATGTAAAAGATTCTATGACACTATGTGAACAAGAACAGGGGAGCTTTCCAAAAGTTACCACCGGCAGCAAAACTTTGAGATTTCTCCTCTTGTTTTAAAGATTATTTTTTTTTAAAAAACTACTGGGCAGAAAGTGTCAGGAGTGAAAGAAAAGTATCCCAGAAATTAAATGCCTCACTAGATTATACCAAATTTGTACCCATTCTATTTCCCATTAAATATTTCCAATTACAGTTTTAATTTGAACAGGGGAAGATCTTTTTTAAAACGTATTTATTTCTAGGTAATTACTATTATTCTCAGATTCTCTTTTTCTTTTCTATTTCTTAGGCTGAGATTCATTAGAATATGGCCACTGGTTCCCAAATACTCCCCTCGTTTTTGTTAATCTACTTGTTCAGCCTCATTCCCTGTCATTAGGTCAAATAGTTCTCCAAAAGAAGTTTACAGCACAGAAAGAAGCTAATTGGTCCATTGTGTCTTTGGTCCCACTGACCTACTCTCTTCCCATAACTCTTATCATTTTCTTCAAATATTTATCTACTTTTCCCTTAAAAGATGCACTGTTTCCTTTCATCAAAATGTTTGTGGGTTTTTTTTTTTCTCTAGAAAATTGCAAAGTATCTTGAACAATCATGTTCTTTCTGGATTACCCTTCCTGTTCAAATAAACACATGAAAACAATATCCTTTTTAAGAAAATCCAGCTGTGTAACTACCATAGCATATTACAGTAATACTGTATTCACTACTTTTTAATTCCAATTTTATTATGTAAATTAGGCTCACCTGATGTCAGGACCAGTGTTGTCCTGTTGGCTAGATGACAACATTTCTGAGCCAGCGAGGGTATAAGGTACACACATATCTTGTGGGTGGCTGGAATTTAGGTTGGGCTATGGTTCTCCTGTGTCTCCTTTTTTGATGGAGTAAAATTCTGTTGCAAGTGAGCCTGATGCTTTTTATGCCTACCTCACTTTCAAGGCCACTTAAAGAAGTGGTACAGGCAGGATGTGTCTCTCGCCAGAAATCTCACCAGTTCCACCTTTGCTACATTCGACTTAAAACGTGCTTGCACAAAACAGGTATATCTACTGTACTGATATGATAGTGAGGGTTTGATGAGAGTTTGACTGAGAAAGATCCAATAGAGTATTTGAGAAAAACTATCTTCAGTTGCAGTTGCTCAACTTTTTGTCAAGGGGGGGTTGGCTGCTTTGATTTTTCTGATCAATTGTGGAGCATTAAGATCAAAAAATGGAAGAGGTACCCATCCTTTTTATACCAGTAATCTCATTCCTGAAATTTGGAATTGGGCCAATACCTTTGCCAGATGGGCAATCAGAAGTCCTGCTCTGCCATTCTTCTGCCATTCAAATGACACTTGCGGAATTTTAGAATCCTAGTCCAGTAAATTTCATAATGGTTCCCTGACTTCCTGCTGATATTTTGAGTGGAGATCAGCCAAAACCCAAGAGAAATAGCATAAATGGCCATTTATGCTACTTCACTGGAGTTTGTTGACCTTCCAGTGAAGTTACGTCATGAAAATTTTATTCCTTTGTGTCCATATGCAACATCATTTGTCTTAAAAAAAAAGTACAGGAGATATGTACTTATGCGGATGTTCTTCTTGAACACTCCAGTTTCTGTGTCATTTGGACAATGGAAATGCCAGCAGTAAAATGCAAGGGTACAGGGTTCGATAATATAAATTTTAATTAGTTTTATGTTTTGGGGTTTAGTTCTGTTACCTTCAGGCATCAGGGCGTAACTTAGAAGGTTTTCATTTTTTGGCATTTTGATTATTGTTTTCTCAAGAATGTGAATCAATTGTGAATCAAGGACATGAAAATGTCTGTTAAAAGACTAATGGATTATACAGGAGTTGTTGTTCCATATGTCCTTAATATTATCAATGGCTAGGCAAGTTGGTAATGGTTGACCACACACACTGCCTTCTGGAATGGACAAAGGTTTGAACAATTATTCTAGAATAGTACATTTTGTAGCAAATGTATGTTTCAACTTTGCTTATTTTGGCTACTTTTAAACTGCAACTTAATATCTTGTGATTTGACATAAAGAAATGCATGAGGGTTATAAACAATTTATTTCTGCCTTCGTAGTTGTGATGCCTGCTTTATTGAGTGTTAGAATCTGCTTTTGATATGTTATCAACATGACTGTCATTTACAAGTACCCCCATCTCCATTTGATATTCTGGATGTGTGAACCAAACAGCTGAAAGACGATGCTTTATAGAGCAGTTATTTCTAGAACACGGATCATTTCAAGTTAGTAGGTCTTCTGTCATTTTGCTCGTCTGGTTGAGCAATTTGTCTGATCTCTGGAAAAGCAGTGAGCATTGCAAGTTGTTTCAATGACAATGCCTGTCTGGGACATCAGCCAAAATGTTGGAAGTTGAAGTATAAAAATCCTATGCTGTTTGAGTACTGCTACAGTTTCTAGCTGTTTTTTTGGCTCGACAGTGAAACATGTTGAGTTGTAGGTGTCCACTGATCCAAGGTTTTGCATGTGACTTCCCATTGGCAATGCTGATTGCAGAACCAGCATTAAAGAATAAGGGCAGCAATAGTGGCTGTATCACACTTTTTGACTTTCTTGTTATGTTCCTTTTCTATAATATAATCTGAAGCATTGAGAGCAACGGCAAGACCTGTTCCCAATATGTTGCTACTGTTTCATGTAAGAGACGGTTGGTTACTGTGCAGGCATCACTGTCCCCATTGATTTTTTCCTCTATGCCTAATTGTATCAAACAGGCATGCTAACGTTAAATTATTAAATTGAACCAACTGAGCACTAGCAGATTTTTTTTGTTGCAAATATCAAAGCATTTTATTCTCCACTTCTTGAAGCTGTCCTATTTGACACTAGTCAGCACTGGACAAAAAATTGACGGAGGAAACACCTTTGTTAAAATTTCACACAGGCATTAACCCATTAAAAATAAATAGTCTAATTTTTGGTAGTATTGGTTAAAATAGCAGACATGGATATCATAGGTATGCATTAATTAAAACTATCATACATCAAAATTTCAACCAAATATTGAGAGTTCAGAGAATAAATAAATTGCTAGGGGATATGCAGAATTAGATTTTATACATTCACGCATAGTAGTTGGTAGCATTGGCAGAAAGTTCTTTCTGTTCAAAGCCAGAGATGGTTATTGCCTCAGAGGCAAGGTGGGGGATGCTACCATTGGTGTGACCACAATTGATCCAACTTTATTTTTATTCATTCACGGGATGTGGGCTTTGCTGACTAGGACAGCATTTATTCCCCATTCCTAGTTGCCCTTGAGAAGCTGGTGGTTAGCTGCCTTCTTGAACCACAGCAGTCCATGTGGTATAGGTACCACGACAGTGCTCTAGGAAGGGAGTTCAGGATTTTGACCCAGTGACAGTGAAGGAACAGCAATATATTTCTAAGTCAGGACGGTGAGTGGCTTGGAGGGGAACTTCCAGGTGGTGGTGTTCCCATCCATCTACTGCCCATGTCCTACTAGATGGTCGTAGGTTTGAAAGGTACTGCCTAAGGACCCTTGATGAATTCCTACAGTGCATCTTGTAGATGGTACACACTGCTGCTACTGTGCGTCAGTGGTGGAGAGAGTGAATGTTTGAGGATGGGGTGCCAATCAAGCAGGCTGCTTTGTCCTGGATGGTATCCAGCTTCTTCAGTGTTGTGGGAGCTGCACTCATCCAGGCAAGTGGGGAGTATTCCATCACACTCCTGACTTGTATCTTGTAGATGGTGGACAGGCTTTGCGGAGTCAGGAGGTGAGTTACTCTTCGCAGCATTCCTAGCCTCTGACCTGCTCCTGTAGCCACAGTATTTATATGGCTAGTCCAGTTCAGTTTCTGGTCAATGGTAACCCCCAGGATGTTGATTGTAGTGGATTCAGTGATGGCAATGCTATTGAACGTCAAGAGGCGATGGTTAGATTATCTATTGTTGAAGATGGTCATTGCCTGGCACTTGTGTGGCGCAAAAGTTACTTGCCACTTGTCAGCCCAAGCCTGAATATTGTGCAGGTCTTGTTGCCTTTGGACATGAACTGCTTCAGTATCTGAGGAGTCGCGAATGGTGCTGAACATTGTGCAATCGTCAGCGAACATCCCCACTTCTGACCTCATGTTGGAAGGAAGGTCATTGATGAAGCAGCTAAAGATGGTTGGGCTGAGGACACTACCCTGAGGAGCTCCTGCAGTGATGTCCTGGAGCTGAGATGACTGACCTCAAACAACCACAACCATCTTCCTTTGTGCTAGGTATGACTCCAACCAGTGGAGATTTTTTACCCTGATTCCCATTGACTCAGTTTTGCCAGGGTTCCTTGATGCCATGCTCAGTCACATGCAGCTTTGATGTTAAGGGCAGTCTCACTTCACCTCGGTGGTTCACCTCCTTTTTGTTCATGTTTGAATCAAGGTTGTTCTGAAGTCAGGAGCTGAGTGGTCCTGTCAGAACCCAAACTGGGCATCAGTGAGCAGGTTATTGCAATGCAAGTGCGTTGGATAGCAGTGTTGATGACCCCTTCCATTACTTTAGTAATGATGGAGAGTAGACTGATGGGTCGGTAATTGGCCAGGTTGGATTTGTCCTGCTTTTTATGTACAGGACATACTTGGGCAATTTTCCAGATAGCCGGGTAGATGCCAGTGATGCAGCTGTATTGAGACAGCTTGGCTCGGGGCGAGGCAAGTTCTGGAGTACAAGTCTTCAATATATTGACGGAATCTTGTCAGGGCCCATTGCCTTTCCACTATTCAGTGCCTTCAGCCGTTTCTTGATATTACGTGGAGTGAATTGAATTGGCTGAAGACTGGCCTCTGTGATTCTAGGAACCTCCAGAGGAGGCCATGATGGATCATCCACTCAGCACTTCTGGCTGAAGATTGTAGCAAATGCTTCAGCATTATCTTTTGCACTGATGTGTTGGGCTCCCCCATCATTGAGGATGGGGACATTTGTGGAACCACCTCCTCCAGTGAGTTGTCTAATTGTCCACCACCATTCATGACTGGATGTGGCAGGACTGCAGAGCTTAGAACTGATCCATTGGTTGTGGGATCGCTTAGCTCTGCCTGTCACTTGCTGCTTATGCTGTTTGGCAGGCGAGTAGTCCTGTATTGTAGCTTCATCAGTTTGACACCTCATTTTTAGGTATGCCTGGTGTTGCTCCTGGCATGTCCTCCTGCACTCTTCGTTGAACCAGGGTTGACCCCTTGGCTTGATGGTAATGGTAGAGTGGGGGATATGCTAGGCCATGAGATTACAGATTGTGTTCGAGTACAATTCTGCTGCTGCTGATGGCCCACAGCGCTTCATGGATGCCCAGTCTGCAGCTGCTAGATCTGTTCGAAATCTATCCCATTTAGCACGGTGGTGGTGTCACACAACACAATGGAGGGTATTCTCAGTGTGAAGGCGGGACTTTGTCTCCACAAGGACTGTACAGTGGTCACTCCTACCGACACTGTCATGGACAGATGCATCTGTGGCAGGCATGTTGGTAAGGATGAGGTCAAGTATATTTTCTCTCACCACCTGCCACAGGTCCAGTCTAGCAGCTATATCCTTTAGGACTCAGCCAGCTTGGTCAGGATCTCAGAATCTTAACGGCACAAAAGGAGGCCATTTGACCCATCATGTCTGCACCAGCTCTCCAAATGATCATTATGACCTACTGTCATTGCCCTGCTTTTACCCCGCACCCTTGCACATTGTTTCTATTCAAATAATCATCTAATGTCCTCTTGAATGCCTCGATTGAACCTGCCTCCACCACACTTCCAGGCAGTGAATTCCAGACCCGAACCACTCGTGTGAAAAAGTTTTTTCTCACATCACACTTGCTTCTTTTGCTAATCACTTTAAATCTGTGCCCTCTCATTCTTGATCATTTTACCAGTGGGAGCAGCTTTTCCCTATCTACTCTGTCCAGACCCCTTATGATTTTGACATCTCTCTTAAATCTCCTCTCAGCCTTCTTCTCTACAGGGAGAACAGACCCAACCTCTCCAATCTATCCTTATAGCTGAAGTTTCTCATCCCTGGAACCATAATTGTAAACCTCTTCTGCACTCTCTCCAGTGTGTTCATATCCTTCCTATAATATGGTCCTCAGAACTGTACACAATATTCCAGCTGAGGTCTAACAAGTGGCATATATGAATTCAACATAACCTCCCTACTCTTGTACTCTATGCCAGTATTAATAAAACCCAGGATACTATATGCTTTATTAACTGTTCTCCATCTATCCTGCCACCTTCAATGAACTATGTACATATACACCCAAGCCTTTCTGCTCTTGCACCCCCTTCAGAATTTCACCCCTTTTTATATTGTCTGTCCATGTTATTCCTACCAAAATGCATCACCTCACACTTCTCCGCATTGAACTTCATCTGCCACCTATCTGCCCACTCTGCCAATTTGTCTATGTCCTCTTGAACTTCCACAATGCCGTCCTCACAGTTCACAACACTCCCAAGCTTCGTATCATCTGCAAACTTTGAAATTGTCCCCTGCACACCAAGAGCTAGGTCATATATCAGGAAAAGCAAGGGTCCCAATACTTCAAAATTTTCAGCCAATTTTGTATCAATGTTGCTACTGTCCCTTTTATTCCATGAGCAATAACTTTTCTCACAAGTCGGTTGTGTGGCACTGTGTCAAATGCCTTTTGAAAGTCCATGTACGCCACATCAACAGCATTACTCTCATTGACCTTTTCTGTTACCTCTTCAAAAAACTCCAGCAAGTTAGTTAAACATGATTTCCCCTTTAGAAATCCATGCTTGCTCTTAATTATTAACCCACATTTTTCCATGTGACTACTAATTCTAATAATTGTTTCTAGAATCTTGCCCACCACTGAAGTTAAACTAACTGGCCTGTAATTGTTGGGCTTATCCTTACAACCTTTTTGAACAAGGGCATAATGTTTGCAATTCTCCAGTTCTCTGGCACCACCATTGAGTCTAGGGAAGATTGAAAGATTATGGCCAATGCCCCTGCAATTTCTACTCTCACTTCCTTCACTATACATGGGAGCACCTCATCCGGTCCCAGTGCCTTGTCAAGTTTAGATAATGACAGTCTATTCAACACTTCCTCCTTATCAATTTTGAACCCTTCTAGGGACAGAGTTTCCTCGTCTGTCACCATAGCCTGGGTAGCATCTACCTCCTTGATAAAGATGGATGCAAAGTATTAATTTAGTTCCCTAGCCATGGCCCCTTTGTCCATGTGTAAATTCCCCTTTAGGTCCCTAATCAGACCTACTCCTCCTTTTACCACCCTGTTACTATTTATATGCCTATAGAAGACTTTGGGATTCCTCTATATGTTGGCTGCCCGTCTTTTCTCATAATCCCTCTTCGCTTCTCTAATATGCTTTTTCACCTCCCCTCTGAACCTTCTGTATTCCTCTTGGTTCTCAATTATATTTTCTACCTGACACCTGTCATAAGCACACTTTTTCTTCTTTATCTTAATTTCAACCTCTGTTTTCATCCAGGGAGCTCTGGAATTGTTTGTTCTACCTTCCCCTTTCGATGGAATATACTTTGACTAGGCCCGAGCCAATTCTTTTTTGAAGGTAGCCCTCCTCCTTTCCTTCCAGTTACAGCTTTCCCACCAATCTTTCATTCCAGTCTATCTGGCCCAGCTCCGTTCTTGCCCCATCGAAATCGGCTGTTGTCCAGTTAATTGTTTTTACTCTGAATTGCCTATCATCCTTTTCTATCATCATCCTGAAACGTACAATACAATGATCACTATCTCCTAAATGTTCCCCCACTGACACTTGATCTACTTGGCCTGCCTCATTTCCAAGAACCAGGCCCAACAGTGCATCTTTTCTTGTTGGATTGGACACATGCTGCTGTAGAAAATTCTCTTGAACACAACCTAGGAACTTTTGCCCCTCTCCACCCTTTACAGTATCATTGTCCCAGCCTACATTCGGGTAATTAAAGTCCTCCATTATAACTACTCTATGATGCCTACATCTCTCTGTAATTCCCTTGCAGATTTGTTCTTTTAAGTCCTTCTCACTATTTGGTGGTCTATAGACTACACCGAGCAATGTAATTGCACCCTTTTTGTTCCTTAGCTCGAGCCAAATTGATTCTGTCCTTGAACCCTTTGGGACATCCTCTTTCTCCAGCACTGCAATGCTCCCCTTAACCAATATTGCCAACCCTCCTCCTTTCCTTCCTTTCCTATCTCTTATAAACACCTTGTATCCAGGAATATTTAACACCCAGTTCTGTCCTTCCTTGAGCCAGGTCTCTGTTATCTCTACCTCATCTTTCCACTTGGCAATCCGCGCCTGTAACTCCCCAATCTTATTTACTATACTCCATGCTTTCACATATATGCACAGTGACCCTGATTTCGATTTTGTTACTTTCTTCCTTACCCTAACTTTACCTATTAACGTACTATTCTCTATATTTGTGCTAACTGTCCCTTGCAGTATTTTGTGCACCCTGGTATTCCTCTCTAATATTTTTTCTTGGTTCCCACACCCCCTGCCAAGTTAGTTTAAAGCCCTAGCAAACAACATTAGCAAAATGCCCCACAAGGAACTCAGTCCCAGCTCTGTTCAGGTGTAACCCGTCTGGCTTGTACAGGTGCCATCTCCCCCAGAGCCAGTCTCAGTGTCCCAGGAACTTAAAGCCCTCCCTCCTGCACCTTCTTGCCAGCCACACATTCATCTGCCTTATCCTCCTATTTCTGTACTCACTGGCACGTAGCACTGGGAGCAATCCGGCGATTACTACATTCGAGGTCCTGCTTGCTAATTTCCTACCTAGCTCCCTTAATCCTGATTGCAGGACCACATCCCCCTTCCTACCTAAGTCATTAGTACCAATGTGGACCAATGCTGATCAGCCTTCCCCAGAAGAAGAATATCCTGCAGCCTCTCTGACATCCTTGACCCTGGCACCAGGGAGGCAGCATACCATCCTGGAGTCACGTCTACGGCCACAGAAACGCCTGTCTGTTCCCCTAACCAATGAGTTCCCTATCACTATAGTTCTTCCTTTCTTCTTCCTCCCCTCCTGTACAGCCGAGCCGCTCGTGGTGCCACAAACCTGGCTCTGACTGCACTTCTCTGAGGAACCAGCACCCTCACCAGCTTCCAAAACAGAAAACCAATTTGTGAGCAGGACCCCAAGGGAGTCCTGCACTACCTGCCAACTTCCCTTGGACTGCCTGATGGTCACCCTCTCTGTCTCCAGGCCCTTAAGCTGCGGTGCGACCACCTCTCTGAACGTGCTACCCACGTAGCTCTCAGTCTTGTGGATGCACCACAGTGACTCCAGCCGTCGCTCAAGCTCTGAAACCTGGAGCTCAATTCTCTGCAGCTGACAGCACTTCCTGCACATGTAGTCATCTAGGACACTGGTAGTGTCCATGACTTCGCACATATTACAGGACACGTCTTCCACTTGACTGAGCTGCCCTGCCTTGTCTTAACTCTACTTCCCTTACATTAACTTTATTCTACTTTGGATTATTTATATTACTTAATTTTATTTGCTCTAAATTTCTCTTATTCCTTTGCAGTTAAATCCAAGTATAGGAACTTTAAAAATATTACACTCTCTACTGCAGTCAAAAACAGCACTCCAGTGTAGACAAAGTCGGCACTATAAGATAGCCTACTTTTATACTCTCTGAGTCTATCCTCTGAAAACTTGATTAAGCCAGTTATCTAATTAATTAAGATAAAAGCAAAAAACTGGATGCTGGAAATCCAAAACAAAAACAAAAATGCCTGGAAAAACTCAGGAACTCTGACAGCATCTGCAGAGAGGAACACAGTTAACGTTTCGAGTCCGTATGACTCTGCAACAGAACTAAGGAAAAATAGAAAAGAGGTGAAATATAAGCTGTTTTAAGGCGGGGCGGGACAGGTAGAGCTGGATAGAGGGCCAGTGATAGGTGGAGATAACCAAAAGATGTCATAGACAAAAGGACAAAGAGGTGTTGAAGGTGGTGATATTATCTAAGGAATGTGATAATAAGTGACAAAGCAGGATGAGCAAGGTAAAGATAGCCCTAGTGGGGGTGAGGTGGGGGGAAGGGATCGAAATAAGCTAAAAGGTAGAGATAAAACAATGGATGGAAATACATTTAAAAATAATGGAAATAGCTGGGAAAAGAAAAATCTATATAAATTATTGGATGAAAAGGGGAATTGGAAAGGGGGTGGGGATGGAGGAGAGAGTTCATGATCTAAAATTGTTGAACTCAATATTCAGTCCGGAAGGCTGTAAAGTGCCTAGTCGGAAGATGAGGTGATGTTCCTCCAGTTTGTGTTGAGCTTCACTGGAACAATGCAGCAGGCCAAGGACGGACATGCGGGCATGAGAGCAGGGTGGAGTGTTGAAATAGCAAGCGACAGGGAGGTCTGGGTCATGCTTGCGGACAGACCGAATATGTTAACTAATTAACTAGTTGGAGTTGCCAGTGAAGCCTGTATGCGCCCTGTTTTAAGCCTGGACTAAAACTTACCTTCTTCCAACGCTGACAGCAACTCTTAGTTAATTGCTAAATTAAAGCAAGAATAGACTTTAGATAGAATTTAACCCTTAATCTAACCCTTAAACTCCCTCAGTCACCAAACCTCAAGTGAAGCACTCTACTGCAGCCAAAAACAGCATTCCAGTAATGATGCCACCTAGTTACTCATGGTGATGGACATTGAAGTCCCCCACCCAGAGTACATTCTGTGCCCTTGCCACCCTTAGTGCTTCCTCCAAGTAGTGTTCAACATGGAGGAGCCCTGATTTATTAGCTGAGGGAGGGTGGTACATGGTAATCAGCAGGAGGTTTCCTTGCCCATGTCTGACCTAATGCCATGAGGCTTCATAGGGTCCAGAATCAATGTTAAGGACTCCCAGGGCAACTCCCTCCCGACTGTATACCACTATGCCACCACCTCTGCTGGGTTTGTCCTACCAGTGTGACAGGACATAGCCAGGGATGGTGATGGTGGTGTCTGGGACATTATCTGTAAGATAGGTTCTGTGAAGGTAACTATGTCAGGCTGTTGCTTGACTAGTCTGTGAGACAGCTCTCAATTTTGGCACTAGCCCCAGCTGTTAATAAGGAGGACTTTGCAGTGCTGAGTTTGCCGTAGTCGTTTCTGGTGCCTAGGTCGCTGCTGGGTGCTCTGTCCAGTTTCATCCCTTTCTTGAGGCTTTGTAGTGGTTTGAAACAACTGAGTGTCTTACTAGACCACTTCAGAGGGCATTTGTGTCATTTATGATCTGGAGTCTCATAAGGCCAGTCCAGGTAAGGATGGCAGATTTCCTTCCCTAAAGAGCATTAGTGAACCAGATGGGTTTTTACAACAATGGTTTCATGGTCATCATTAGACTTTATGGAATTCAAATTCCACCATCTGCCATGGCAGGATCCGACCCCAGTTTTCCAGAGCATTACCCTGGGTCTCTGAATGACTAGTCCGGCGACAATACCATTACCCCATTTCTCACAATCTCTTATGATTTACAAGCTGAAGATGGTGAAAGCATGCACCTCTTGCTTTCACCCCTCTCCCTCACTGCTACCCTACCCTCCTGACTTTCTTCTCTCAGGTACTCAAGAACAGTCACATGGCTAGGCACTGCTGTGAGACCGTCTAATCCAAGAGGAGGAGGTGGAGACTGATCATGACAAAACACCATTGCTCAATCTCACATTCACAGCCGGCAGCTCAGATAGTGGTCTTGTGCATTCTTTAGAAGACAGCATAGAGATGGGATCTGCATGTGGTGAGCCACTGGACACGAGTGGGCTGCAACCAAGTCAGGAGGATAGTTTCATGCCAGTGCTATCTCTCCGAGGGCAAAGTGTACACAAGTTCTGCTGCAGAGAATTCAGATGGGGACTTCAAAGGGTGATGTATGGAAGAAGGCTTATGGGCATACACAATGAAATGCTTGGAGTTGTGCAGGCCTGTCAGAAAGCCTGCTGTCATTATCAAGGAATATGGAGCAGTCCTGCACTAACTTGGCACAGGGCTTTGCACAGAACTTGGAGACACTCCTCTCCAGCGTGGGATGATAGACAGCTCCATTAGAACACTTGCAGAGCAAACCGTGATTCAGCAACTGATGTTTGATGTCTCAGCTTCCATTGCAGCTCAAGCAGAAGCCACCCAGTGCCTGAGTGTTGCATTGGAAGATCAGGCTGAGGTCCTGTAATCTTAACTTATTGTTCTGAAGGTTCAGACTGCTGCCATTATGTCTACAGATACTAGGGCTGGCAGGGTTTCACAATAGTCCAGCTTCCTGTCCTCCAACAGATTACTAGGATTGTTGAGGAGCCACCTAGGTTTTTTTTGAGGGGTGGGTGGTGGTGGGGTGAGGAGGAGGTGTGGTGGTGGCACTGGTTCCATGGAAAGGAACCTACTGATGTCTGTCAGAATGAAAGCATTCATCCGCTCATCATTGCGTGTCCAGCAGCTGCTGCCTGTCAGCCAGCCAGCCCACCCAGACTGAGGAATGGTACGCTAGAAGGAATGTCAAATGAGACCATATGGGTTGAATGGAGGAGCAAAAATGGGACAATCACATTGCTGGGAGTTTATAGATATAAAATTGCTGAGAAGTGCAGAAACCAAAGGGCAGTAATAATAGGGGATTTCAACTACCCTAGTACTCTAGCTGCAGTGTACCTAGTGTTTAATACAGTTATAGCATAACACCCCTGCTCTTCTACTCATAGCCTCAGCCGATAAAGGAAAGTATTTTATTTGCCTTCTTGACCACCTTTCTACCTATCCTGACCTATCCTGCTACATTCAGGCATCTGTGGACATGCACTCCAAGGTCCCTCTATCCATCTAAACTTCTTAGAATCCTGCAATTTATTGTGGATTCCCTTGTCTTGTTCACCCAATCAAAATGAATAACTTCATATTTTATAATTTTATAATTCCATTTGTCATTTTTTTCTCTCAACCTGGCCAGATCATTGTTATCTTCCTGCAATCTCCAGCTTATTTCCTGTCTAACAACCACACAACCTATTTTGGTATGATCTGCAAACTTCTTAATCATGGTCCCTACATTCAAGTCCAAATCATTGATGTATTCCACATACAGCAAGGGCCCTGGTACTAAACCCTGCACAACAACCTTCCAGTCACAAAAACACCTGTCTACCATAACCCTTTGCTTCCCATCACTGAGCCAATTTTAGGTCCAATTTGCCACTTTCTCTTGGACCCCATGGCCAGAATATTGCCGTTGGCATGCGGGGGGGGCGGGCCCAACATGCCAACACGCAAAATGATGTGAGATGATGCTGGGCGTGCGTCCAGATGTCATCACGCATCATCTTGATCTTTCATTCGGCGGGTGCGCGCCGGAAGCGGCTGCGCACCTGCCGAACTGTCTATGGCCTATTAAGGCCATTAAAAAAGTAATTACCCCTATTACAATGCTGCCTGTCCAACCTCAGGTTGGTGGCAGGTGAAGAGCCCAAGCAGCCTTAGTGTTTTCCAGGAAACCTCATCCACGAGTGGGATGAGGTTTCCTGAAGGTTTAATAAAATAAATTAATTAATTTTGCTACATTGACAAACGTGTCCCAGGGGACACGTCTGAATAATTTTTCACTAAAAAGTTTCACTATCAACTTAATCTCCCTGAGACTGCTCCGTGCCTCAGGGAGGTGCTGTGCTCTTTCACACACATGTGCGAAAGGCCACTGGCTCTAACTCTCCCTCTTCCACCCACCCGCACAAGGAGCACTGAGCGCTACTGGCTGTGTGTCACGCTGGGCGGGCCTTAATTGGGCCACCCGCGTAAAATGGCAGCACGCAGCCGATCGCGGGCGGCATTTGGCTCCGCACCCGCTCCTGCCCAGCACGCCCGACGTAGGTAAGACACAGCCCTATGAACTTTTAATTTTCTGACCAATCTGCCATGTAGCTCCTTGTCAAAATTTGCTAAAATCCAAGTAGACTCCATCAAACATAGCCTAACTTCGGCGGTGGGCAAATTATTGGAAAAAATTCTGAAAAATAGCATAAATCATGATTTAGGAAGGCAGGGATTAATTAAGAACAGTCAGCATGGAAGTTAAGGGAAGTCGTGTTTAACTGACTTTGAATTTTTTGAGGAAGTAACAAGAAGGATCAATGAGGTTAGTGCGCTGGTATGGACACGATGAAAAGGCTCTTTCTGTGCCAGAAATCATTCTATGGCTGGATTTTAAACTCTCCTGCTGGTGGGCTTGAAGAAGGGAAGGGCACTTAAAATCCAGCAGATAGCCTTATTCTGCAGCTTCCACACCCATCCCCAACTGCCTGAAATTTTATGGGGGGCAGAGGAGGCATCATGGGGGCCCACCACCCTTCGTCCTCTTGATGTTCTTAAGTGGTCAATTAATGGCCAATTAAGGGCCTTCTGCCACCACTGCCAGTATTCTACCTGTGGCAGGGAAAGGCCTTCACCATGAGATGCCTGGCAGCTTTAGCTGTCAGGGCTGATGTCGGGCAAAGGGTAACAGGGCCCTCCTTTGCAGGCCCTCTAGGCCCATCTGAGGCACCATTTCACCTCAAAGTAATTCCTCCTTTAAACCTCACTCATGGCCTCTTGAACCCAATCCTGCACCCCCCCCCATCCACCTCCCTCACTGAGACCCCAAACCAAGGGCTTACCTAAGCACCTCGGCATGATGGGACATCCTGTAGCCACAGCAGTGGCCAGACCTCCCACTGGCACTGCGGGGACCACAGAGCTTCTGGTCATCTGATTGTCTGGCAGCCTTCTAAGGCAGGACTTCCTCCCAAGAAAGGGGCAAAAGTCTCACCTTAAAGTGGTTAACACTGCTCCCAGCATTAAATTGCCGCAGGACAGCCATCAGGATCATGGGCAGGTTCCCCTCCCACCCCCCCAAACATTTTAGCCAGGTTGGGGCCCGAGGTGCCCTGTAAAATCCAGCCCCAAGTTTCTAACCTGTTTCCCCTGCCAAGATGGTGCAGTCCAAAAGGCAGGCGTGCTAGGTCCAGAACTGTTTAAGGATTCCCTCCAAGGATATCTGCAGTCTCCCTTGGTGAAAGCCTTCTGCCAGCCATTCTACAGCCACTGGAGAGCATTGCATTCGAGCACAAGGCCAGGCTAAGGCACTAAGGGAGTGCCCAATCGAGATTGGTTTGTATGGAATGTTGGATGGGTTTGTTTGTTAAAGTTAGTTTGGAATGTTTATTTTGAGGTAGTTTTTATTTCACCATTATGGCCAAGGAGAACACCATGATGGTCAGTGATACAGAGAAGGTCAGGTGTGGCTGTTTAGAATGGGGATTTTGGGTAGTCTTTCAAGGAACTGTAGTCAGATGAGGCAGTTTTGGCCAGCCCCCAGCTGAAAAAGGGATGTTTTGGTTGTTTTCTCCTTTCCTCCCACTCCTCCTCATCCACCTCCTCCATCTCCCCTTGCTCAGTTGCAAGCTCTATCCCCAGTGGCAGAAGCTCTGCTCTCATGATTATGCGGTAATGCTAGATGCAGAATACAGAAGGCCACAGTGAACCATGGTTCACACTCCAGCAAATACTACAGGGATCTTTCAGAGCAGTCATGGCAGTGGAATAAGTGCTTGAGCACCAGAGCCTGCTCAAAGCGTCCTGGCTCTCACCATATGCATACTGCCCACATGTGGTTGGGCTGCGGAATGAAGTCCTATGCCAGATCATCATTAGATAGCCCTTGTCACCTACCAGCCACTTTCTGGTTAGACATGATGACTAAGGGACAATGGACTGGTGCGGAATAAAGGCATCATAACTGCGGCATCATGAATAGTGGGCATTCACCTGCACAGTGTGTTGCTGAGGGTCACACACCAACTGGAAATTCAGGAAATGAAATCATTTGAGGTTGCAGTGCATCTCCACATTTGGATGCGGTGCCTGCTTGCAAAGTCATGTGTGTGCACTTGATGGTACCCTACACCATTGAGAAACCCACTGTCCTGGCAAAGCCAAATGCACACTCCACCTTGTTCTATCTGGTCAGAGAGAGCACAGTGTACTCCTCTCACCTGGGAAAATGAATGCTAGCCACATCCCTATGCAGCACTGGATGGCAAACTGGGAAATGCTCGAGATGTTGTCTCCTTCAGCTTGGAAGGATCCAAACGCAAAGTAATTCGTAGCCATGGACATCTTCATAGACATTAGTAGCCCCATCCTTGCCCTGCTCTGAGGCTGAAGGGCTGTCTGCAAGAGATGGCAGATTTCTATAAACACCTTATTGGTAAAATGGAGTTGATCCAGACATTGTTCCTGGCTTAGGTTGAGGTAAGAGAAGTGCCCTTTGACGAACCTAGGTAGATAAGTCCTCCTGCTAAGAGCCCATCCCTCCCTCCTCCTCCCCCTGCAAGTAGCTTGTCTTCTTCTGTGCTGGCCCTGTTCAATCTCTCACTTGTACTGTAAACCAATGGGGATGGTAAAGCCAGGGAGGAAACAGCGGATGCTCTGAGGATCATTTTCCAATCCTCACGAGATACAGGTGAGGTCCCAGAGGATTGAAAGCCTGAGAACATTGTACCATTATTTAAAAAGGGTGTAAGGGATATGCCTGAAAATTAAAGGCTGTTCAGCCTGACTTTGGTGGTGGGCAAATTATTGGAAACAGTCCTGAGAGACAGGATAAATTGTCACTTAGAAAGGCACAATTTGATCAGGATAGTCAGCATGGTTTTGTTAGGGGAAAATCGTGTCTTACTAAGAGGAAGTAATAAGGAGGATTGATGAGGGTAGTGTAGTGGATGTTGTCTACGTGGATTTTAGTAAGGCATTTCACAAGGACCTACATGGCAGACTGGTCAGGAAAATTAGATCTCATGGGGTACAGTGGAAGGTGGTGGGTTACATCCAAAATTGGCTCAGTGACAGGAAACAAAGGGTAATGGTCGATGGGTGTTTTTGCAAATGGAAAACGGTTTCCACTGGTGTTCCACAGGGCTCAGTGTTGGGGCCCTTACTGTTTGTTGTACCTATTAATGATTTAGACTTAAATGTGGGAGGCATAATTGGAAAATTTGCAGGTGACACAAAAATTGGCCGTGTAGTTGACAGTGAAAATGATAGCTGTCGACTCCAGAACTATATCAATGGTTTGGTTGAGTGGGCGAAGAAGTGGCAAATGGAGTTCAATCCAGAAAAGTGTAAGGTAATACATTTGGGGAGGGCAAACAAAGCAAGGGAATATTCAATAAATGGGAAGTTATTGAGAGGCGTTGAGGAAGTGGGAGACCTTGGAGTGCATCTCCACAGGTCCTTGAAGGTGGCAGGACAGGTGGACAAGGTGGTCAAGAAAGCATATGGAATGCTTTCCTTTATTGGGTGAAGTATTAAATACAAAAGCAGGGATGTAATGATGGAACTATATAAAATGCTGGTTAGGCCACAGCTGGAATTTTGTGTACAGCTCCAGTCACCACATTAGAGGAAGGACATAATTGTTCTGGAGAGAGTGCAGAGGAGATTTACAAGAATGTTGCCAGGGCTTGAAAATTACAGCTATGAGATAGGCTAGGGCTGTTTTCCTTAGAACAGAGGAGGCTAGGGGCTGACCTAATTGAGGTGTACAAAATTATGAGGGGCCTAGATAGGATAGACAGGAAAGACTTGTTTTCCCTAGCTGAGAGGTCAACTACCAGGGAACATAGATTTAAGGTGATTGGTAGAAGGAGTAGCGGAGACATAAGGAAAAACCTTTTTACCCAGAGGGTGGTGATGGGCATCTGGAATTCACTGCCTAAGTTGGTGGTTGAGGCTGAAATGCTCAGCTCATTTAAAAGGTTCCTAGATCTGCATCTGAAGTGCTGTAACCTGCAAGGCTCCAGACCAGGTGCTGGAAAGTGGGATTAAAATGAGCGGCTAGTTTATTTTTTCTCTTTTTGGCTGGTACAGACATGATGGGCTGAATGGCCTCTTTTTGCACTGTAACCTTTCTATGGTTAAATACAGTACCCATGACTGGGATGCCCTGAATGCATGACATCAGACCAAAGGCAGCAAACCCAAGGCCCTCTACACATGCAGCAGCACTCCTTGTCCACTTTTCCTTGTCCACTTCACCAACTTTAAAGAGTGGTAGAAAACTCACAGCACTTCTACAAACTCAGACAAGAAACACAGAGCCAATAGAAATCAATCAGCAACTAAACCAATTGTAGTTGATGATCCTTTTAAATAGCACTTGAAACGAAGTTCAAACACCCTCCGATCCTGCAGAGACCACACGAGACTCAAGCTTCTTTTCACCAGTTTATTCAAGCATATGCAGGGGAGCTGCATCCATTCTCAGATTGGCATACAAACTCATTGATTGATTACATTCCATTACCTTTGTACTAATTGCTTATCATAGTTCATTTGAATACGCCAACCAGTTATCGACACATTTCTTATTCTAATATCTCTACCCAATTGAACTCATCTACACATGATTAGGGTGTTCTATTACATTCAAGGCATGTATACATGATTACACTATCCAATTACATTCAAGGCATATACACATGAGCTCTGACCTTTGTCTCTGTGACTCAAGGCTACTTGTGGATTACCAAAGCTTCTTCCCTGTCCTTGTTCTAGTCTTCTAACTTTTTCATTTCCCCCTTCACACTGATGGAGTGTTCTTCCTGCTGCTGAATGCATGTTCAGATGTGTGTTGTTTAAGAGAGGATGAAGCTGGAACAGCAAGGTCAGCATCATAACAGCATTACACACTTACTGATGTCATGGTCTGCCTCTCCTGCAAACTTCTGGTGCACACTCCTAACGCTTGCACTTATCAAAATAGTGCAGATACCATTCTGTACCAAAATAACACCCGCAGGATCAAAATACAGGTGCTAAAGAGTTGAATTTTAAGGCCAATATGTATATAATTTTTTAATAATCAATGGCATTATCTGTACTACTTCAGTCATATATCATAGACGGTAATGCAACAAAATACAAAAAACATTAGAGCAGAGCATCATTGAGAACAGAGGTCAGCTGAGTATTTTGTGTTTTAATGAAACATATGAACATACGAATTAGGAGCCGGAGTAGATGATTCGGCCCCTTGAGCCTGTTCAACCGTTCAATAAGATCATGGCTGATTGATTTCTCCACATCCCTGCCTACCCCTATAACCTTTCTTACTTATCAAGAATCTATCTACCTCTGCCTTAAAAATATTCAGAGACTCTGCTTCCACCATTGTTTGAGGAAGAGTTCCAAAGACTCACAGCCGTCTGTGAGAAAAAAATTCTCCTAATTTCTGTCTTAAATGGATGACCCCTTATTTTTAAACAGTGACGCCTGGTTCTGGATTCTCCCACAAGAGGAAACATCCTTCCCACAGCCACCCTGCCAAGACCCCTCAGGATCTTTTATGCTTTAATTAAGTCACCTCTTACTCTCCTAAACTCCAGTGAATACAAGCCTAGCCTGTCCAATCTTCCCTCATAAGACAACCCGCCAATTCCAGGTATTAATCTAATAAAGCTTCTCTGAACTGCTTCCAATCCATCCTTCCATAAATGGAGACCAATATCGTATTTTAAACTTAAAAAAGGGCAACCATGTGGGCATGAAAGCTGAGCTAGCTGCAGTGAACTGGGATACTCGGCAAGGGGATAGATCAGTAGAGAAGCAGAGGCAGACATTTAAGGGGATATTTCAGAATACTCAGAATAAGTATATTCCTACTATAAAGGAAAATTCTAAAGGGAGAACCCACCATCCACGGTTAACTAAAGAAGTTAGAGAAAGTGTCAAACTTAAGAAAAAAGCATATAACTGAGCAAAGATGAGTGGCAGGTTAGATGATTGATCAGAATATAAAGAATAGCAGAGAATGACTAAAAGGTTAACCAGGAGGAAGGAATTATAGTATGAGAGGAAGCTGGCTAGGAATGTAAAAATGGATAACATGAGTTTATACAGGTATTTAAAAAGGAAAAGAGTAGGTAAAGTGAGTGTTGGTTCTCTGGAGAGTGAGAATGGGGAGTTAAAAGTAGATAATAAGGAAATGGTGGATGAAATGGACAAATAATTTGCTTCTGTCTTCACTATAGAGGACACAAAAAAATCCAGTAATAGCTGTATATCGGGAGGTGGAGGGGATAGAGGAACTTAGTGAAGTTACAATCACCAGGGAAGCAGTAATGAGGAAACTGATGGAGTTGTGGGCTGCCAAGTCTCCGGGTCCAGATGGACTTCATCCTAAGGTCTTAAATGAGGTTGTAGATACGTTGGTTTTAATTTTCAAAAATTCCCTAGATTCTGGAAAGGTTCCATCAGATTAGAAAGTAACAAATATAGCCCCTCTATTCAAGAAGGGAGGGAGGCACAAAACAGGAAACTTTAGACCAGTTAGCTTGACGTCTGTCATGGGGAAGGTGTTAGAGTCGATTATTAAAGAGGTTATAGCTGGGCATTTAAAAAAGTTCAAGGTAATCAGGAAGAGTCATCATGGTTTTATGAAAGGGAAATCATGTTTAACCAATTTATTGGAGTTCTTTGAAGGAATAACGTGCAGTGGATAGGGGCAAGCCTGTAGACAAACTGTACTTGGATTTCCAGAAAGCATTTGGTAAGATGCCACATCAAAGGTTATTGTGGAAAATAAAAGCTCATGGTGTAGGGGGTAACATATTAGCCTGGATAGAAGATTGTCAGGCTGGCAGAAAACAGAAAGCATGCACAAATGGGTCTTTGTCTGATTGGCAGGATGTGACAAATAGAGTCCTGCAGGGGTCTATGCTGGGGCCTCAACTTTTTACAATTTACATCAATGACTTAGATGGGACAGGGGGTGAGGGGCAAAGGCATGGCTGCTAAATTTGCCGATGACACAAAGATAGGTAGGAAAGCATGTTATGAAGAAGACGTAAGGGGTTTGCAGTCGGATATAGATAAGTTGAGTGAGTGGGCAAAAAATCTGGCAGATGGGATGTAATGTGAGGAAAGGCAGAGTTGCTCGCTTTGGCAGGAAGAATAAAAAAGCAGAGTATTACTTAAACGGAGAATGACTGCAGAATTCCGAGGTGCAGAGGGATCTAAGTGTTCTCATGCATGAGTCACAAAAAGTTAGTATGCAGGTACAGCATGTAATCGAGAAGGTTAATGGAATGCTATCCTTTATTACGAGAGGAATTGAACATAAAAGTGAGGATGTTATGCTTCAGCTATACAGGGTATTGGTGAGACTGTATCTCAAATTCTGTATGCGGTTTTGGTCTCCTTGCTTAACATGGAGGCAGTTCAGAGGAGGTTTACTAGACTGATGCCTGTAATGATCAAGTTGTCTTATGAGGATAGATTAGACAGGCTGGGCTTGTTTCCACTGAAGTTTAGAAGAGTGAGGGGTGACTTGATTAAAGTATACAAGATCCTAAACGGTCTTGGCAAGGTGGACAGCAAAAGGTTGTTTCCTCTTGTGGGTGAGGCCAAAACTAGGGGGCAATGTTTTAAAATTAGGGGTCGCCCTCATAGGACAGAGATGAGGAGAATTTTTTTCTCTAAGGGTTATGTGGCTTTGGAACTCTCTGCCTCAGAAGGTGGTGGAGGTGGGGGTCACTGAATGTTTTTAAGCTAGAGGCAGATAGATTTTTGGTAGGCAAGGGAATCAAAGGTTATCGGTGGTAGATGAGAAAGTGGAACTCGAAATACAAACTGAGCAGCCATGATCTTATTGAACGTGAAGCAGGCTTGAGGGGCCTAATGGGCCTACTTCTGCTCCTATTTTGTATGCCTGTATGCCAGATGTGGATGTACACTCAGACAGAGCATGTATGAGGATAAATTTATATCTTTGAGCGTTGAGAGAAGAGAGAGAACAGAAATGATGAAAATGAAGAGTTTCAAGTCAGTTTTGCTTTAATTTTCATAATTCGTGAGTAAATAATTTCAAAAATATGAACACATTTTCAGTCCTTATAGAGATCAATATTTCTCTTCTTAAAAAAAAAACCAGGAGCGTGTCCTTCTAGCCATTAATGACTGCTATAAAATTTCAGAAATCTGAGGCGTTGTGATTTCTGAAAATGCAATTTTTGAGTTTTTGTTGAAAGAAAAATTCCATCTTCACTATGGTTTCTAAGTCCTGCAATATCACTATATTATTTCTGCAAGATGGGCACATGCTAGGTTAGTGAGGGAATAAAGGGTGGAAAGAGCAGAGGCTCCAGCCACAACCTCTGAATCTGCATTGGATATAAACGTGGTGCTGGAGGACTGGAGGGTTCCGAATGTTAAACCCCTGTTCAAAAGAGGATAAAAATAAAACAAGAATTTGGTGGCCGGTCAGTCTAACATTGATGGTGGAGAAACTTCTAAAGACAATAATCTGATTATTTAAATTATTTACCACTAGGAAGAACTTGAGTTAATAAATGACAGCCAACATGGATTAGCTAAAGGTGCTTTGGGTTTGTCTAAGTTGATTAAGTTTTTCAATGAAGTGAGGGGCAGAATTTTGCCCTTGATGGGCGGGCGGGCCCCACCGGCTTGGCGGCGGGCAGGCAGCTGATCACCACCGCTGAAGCGGGCCCCGCCGCCATTTTAAGTGGACATGCCAATTAAGGCGCATCCAGCAAACAGCCCGATGGGAATGCGCTTCCTATGGTGGGGGGGGATTTGCCAACTGTCAGAGTGCGCTCTTTCACACATGCGCACGAAAGAGTACACATCTCCCTGAGGCAAAGTGCTGCCTCAGGGAGATCGCTGAAAAGCTGGCAAATGTAAAAAATAGAACAATGAATTCATTAACATGTACCCCTCATGTGAAAATGTCACACGAGATGGGACATGTTAATGAAATAAACAAAAACTTTATTAAACTTTTTTACACCCGATATCAAACCTCATCCCGCCACTGGATGAGGTTTGTAAAAAAATCATCTACCCGCCTGCCTGTTGGGCCCGAGCGCTGAGCCGAAGTTCGCAAGGGCCCCTTAAAATCATTGACAATTGGCAAGTTAAGGGCCTTAACGAGGCCTTTAATTAATGGTGGGTGTGCACCCCGCTGCATAGCGCGCCCGCCAACTGAAATATCGTGATGCCGCACGCTGACGTTGGGACGCGTGCGCGACATTTTAAGAGCTGGCGTGCGGACTCCGCCACCCGCACGCCAGCCAGAAGATTCTGCCCGAAAGGCTTGATGAAGATAGTGTAGTTGTTATTGTGCAGCTGGAAGGAAAGCGTGCAGAGAAATTTTAGCAAAATGGTTCCAGTGTTAAGGGGACTCAGTTATCTGGAGAGACTAGAGAAACTAGAATTGTTCTCCTTAAAACAAAGGAGGCTCAGGAGAGACCTTACAGAGGCGTTCAAAATCATGAATTTTGATAGACTAGATAGATAAAACTACACTAACTGGGGAGTCAATAACCAGAGGACACAGATTTAAGATAAGTGGTAAAAAAAAGACAGGGTAGATGAGAAGTTTTTTTTTAATGTATTGACTTATGACTGAGAAATCTTACTGAGTAGTGGAGCAGGCCCATGGGTTTACTCCTGCTTCTATTTCATATGTTCTTATGTGGATTGCACTGCCTGAAAAGGTAATAGAAGTTGATGCAACAGTTGTTTCAAAGTAGGTAAAGACTTAAAAAGGAAAAATATGCAGGACTATGGGAAAGAGGGATGTGAGACTAATTGATAGTTCTTTCAAAGAGCCATCATAAGCATGATGGTCCGAATTGATGCCTCCTGCACTGTATGATATATAATTCTATTTGTCATATCACAACAACTGGCTGCTGTTTGATTTATATAATATTCTTTTCACTTGCTGTTTGTTCTAGTTAGACTACCAGACAATGGCGAGGCCACTGGTCTGTTCTGCTATTTGAGGGAAATTGTCTTTCTTTCTGCCATCACATACACACAGAGCTTGACTGTACTATTTTTTCAAAAAATAACATTAATATGAATGTTTGGAGTGGTGAAAAATTGTGCCATAGTTCTAAATTGACTTAGCAAATGTGACTCAAAGCGTAGCCTATCAATACAAATACTAGCACCTCAAATTATAAACATTAATGTTAATATGATAACCGTGCACAGGAAAAGGGCTAAGTCAATTACAAGATAATTCAGAGTTTTTTGAACTCTCCTTTGCATATTTCAATTTTAGCTAAACGTTTGAGTTTCATTGAAATTCTATTTCAACACAGACTGATATTTTCACATATATTTGATAGCATCACTTGATCACTAGATTATAGAACTAATAGCAGCCATTGATATAAAGTGGTGATATTAGCAAACTACTTACTACTTGTTGGAATAAATGGGAGAAGACATGGTAACATGGGATTTAAGCACAAAGATGGCATGAGGGGTTAAAAAAAAAGTTTCCATTATTCCACTGGCATCAAAACTGTATAAACTTTCAAGGGAAAGCGTAATTCCAAGAAACAAACTATTACAGAGAATATTCACTGCCAGTGCTCCAGATCTCTGGCCTACTCGAGGCTTCGGCTTCTCAACGCAGTGACTCACCAAGCTTGTTCTGCTGCCCAGCTCCTGGCTACAGTCCTGCTCTGTCCCCTTCTTCATGAGGCTTCTCCTCCTCCTGCCTCCTCCTTCAACCTGTACTCCCAGCTCAGATTCCACCTCCAGCTGTCTTCATCCCATGAACTAGGCTTGGACTCAGCCACCAGATTCTTCAGGCCTTCAGCTATTGTTCCAAGTGGAGCCCCCAGGCTGACCTCCGTCTGATGCCCTCATGGGCCAGAGACATCTGCTGGTGAGGACGTAGTGCCCCGCAGTGAATGCCCTGCGGTGGATGGGGCCTGGGCTCCTGCCCCGCTCCAAAGTCAGAAGTCGGGGTGCCAAGGGCCGGTTCTCCTCTGCTGCTACAAGTGGACAAATTTTGTTAAACTCTGCCAGTGGCATGGCTATTGGGTACAAGGCATAAAATCAAATGTGATGTCATACACCTTAATTTGCTGTACACCCAGTTTCCCAAGCTGTGGCTGTGAAAACACAATAAGACCAAGATATAGGCACGGATGAGCTTCCTGTAAATTAGGATCTATAACAAATTCCATGTCCAAGGGTAATGCTCTTTACTGTCTGTGCACCTCACCATGTAACTTGGACTCATAACTGCTGAATAGACCGGATCTGCTTAAAGCAGTGTTGCTGTTCTTTAGCTGCTGTTGATGTTTTGACTGGGTGTGTTTATAAGAATGTATGGGTTAGAACCAGGAGCAGGCCAAAGTCTAATTCTGCATTAAATAGCTTGCACACCTTTAATTCATGCCATATTTCTGCCTTTTTGCTAAAGACTTCAGTTTACAACAATAATCTTATGGCGGAATCATCCTAGATTTGCACTAAGTGCAGTAAATGACGTTTTACCTGCTGGCCACAACGGCAGCTTCTCATGCTGCATTATCCCAAACCCACCGTATTAATTATGCATTCCCGGGCAACATGTCGTTTCCATCACAGGCAGGCTCTCATTCACCTGCCACAGCATCAACTCATCGTTTCATCACGCCGGGCACACCTCTTAATGCTTCCAGCACAGGACTGCTGCACGAAAGACATGGCCACAAGAGGCAAGAAGACTGCAGCCTCCACGTTCAATTACATGTCCCTCGGGCACCTTTCTGGCACAGTAGAGACCCATCATGATGTCCTCTATGCCCGCTCTGGCCAGAGGATGGGCAGCAACATCACCAATCTGGCTTGGGAGGCAGTGGCAGCAGGGGTCAGTGCCAACGTCCTGCAAAAGAGGACAGCCACCCAGTGCCAAAAGAGGATGAATGATCTCAGCGTAAATTACTCTTCTCATCAGTCTCAACTCACACACTCACAAACCCATCACACATCCACAGGGATCTCACTCAATGTCAGTTCAAGGGACATCACCATTCACTCTCTCATACATACCCTCATTGTCCTCATCCCATCCATGGGACCACTCACCACCCACACATGCCGGGTATACTTATCATCTGGCCTGGTGGGCATGCTGCTTACGCTCTCTCCATCTCTATTCAGGCACAACAAGCTGGCACACAACAAGAGGGAGAGGCCGCAGGCTGGTGAAGAAATGCCTGAAATCAAGGTCCTCATGGACTTTGAAAATAGTGCCATCCAGCTGGCCAGAGAGGATCTGGACCGTTCCTGTGCTGAAGGTGAGGTTGGCTGTGTTCTATCAAGTGAGGATCCAGCAGTGCACTATTCATCAGACAACCGTGCTGTGAGTGATGTGCCCTGTTTCACAGGCCCCTGGACCAATTATCTCTCCCTGATTTTGCTGGCATATCTGGGAAACAGCTTAGAGAGCCCATGACCCAGGGCTTCCAATCAAGCCCCAAGGGAAGATCAGAAGAGGAATCCATTGAAACCCTCCATGAAGACCTGTCGGGGCACTCACCCACATCTTCCACCAGCGCAGAGACACGAACTGTAGCTTTGCAATCAGAGTCTGGTGAGCACATCGCACTTTCGGATCCACTGCAGGCAGCAGCAGCGACTTCCCAGGAAGTCTGCTGGAGGCCAGAAATTTCCTGAGTCTGAGTCAGATGACAAGCCTCTGGATTCAGTCAAGTCACAGTTGCTGGAGCTGCAAAGGCAAGCTCGGGAACATCAGGAAGGGATGTCCACTGCACTCCTCAGATTGCAAGGCACGATGGAGGAGTCTGTCCTCCTTCAGGCTGAGGTGATAGCGCCGTTATGCCAACGTGCCGAGGTCAACACTGGTATGATGACAGCCGCCATGAAGACCTTTGTCCAGCACATCAGTCCTGCACTGCTGCGCAGGTTGAATTCCATCGCTGATGCTATAGTTGGCCTTCAACAGGGTCAACGCGAGAGGGGTGCGGGGCAGCTCAATCTCACTCCAGCTATCCCCTCTCCTCAAGGAGTCAGCCAGGAGCCCTTGGGCACCCATAGGGAGGAGGATCAGCAGGTGCACGCTCTGGGGCCATACATCCAGGTGACTGCAGGTGTGTCCAGCCCATCCGAATCCCCTCTTCCTGTGACCCCAGCAGCTCCAGCTCCACAGCTTAAGGAGGATGCCACTGCCACACAGAGGTCTCGGCCCTCCAGAGGACGCCCATCAAGTTCAGCACAGACAGGACATAGCAGACAGCAGACTGTCTCCACCGCTGTTGTGGATATTCGGGGAGCACCAAGACATAGAAGCAAAGTTAGGATGGTTAAGAAGATGTAACTCTTTCGGGTTATCAACAGTCACAGATTGTAACTCTTTCGAGTACATTCACAGTTCTTGGTTTCCGGGAGTGGGACATGAACCCACAACCTTCTGATTCAAAGGCGAGGGTGCTATGAACTGAGCCACAGCTGATACAGTTGCACAGCCTGGACACGGATGTTAATCACTTGGACATAATATTCACTATTGTCAATTAACTCTCTCTGCCTATGGCACCTTGTTCTGATGAGGAGTGTTCGTGTCACTCAGAAGTGAAATCTTTCTGCACAAGATAGAGGCAGGTGTCTCAGTCCAGGGCCTCTTCCTTGTGCTCTGTGCAGCCTTCAGACCAAAGTGATGATTCAACCTCACACTTTTTGGACCCATTAGTTATGCCTGCACTTCAAGGATGCTTGTAATTTCTACCAAAATGTCGTGGGCAGGCACCACAGAGTTCCATCATTCTCTCTGTGTGCTCTCAGCGCCTTTAAGGTGGGGCTGGCCCCCATCTGTTCAGCATCTGTGACCGGTGACACTGTGCTCCTGAAGGGGTCAGGTGCTGAAGGCGGACAAAGGATCAGATGCTTCTAAATTTTCATGGCTGTGTCTCTGAAATGGCCCTGATCATGGAGCGCAAGCGAGCTGCCCTTGGCCAAACAGGAGTCAGACATTCTCAGAGGCTATGTGAAGATCTATGGAGTGTCCTCACTGTATGTCATCATCATCCTCCTGGAATTGAGTGACTATTAGGGCCTCCACTGCGTCTCAATGACAGGAGCGTTATCATAGAGGCTGTATGTGCTACCATATGCCAGACTGGAGTCAAACATTCATAGATGTAATGTGAGGATTCATGGCATCTCTTCACTGCACGTTGTCATCATCTTCCACAAATATAGCAGCTATGAGGGCCTCCCGAGCAGGCCTGCCTTGTCTGGCCAGTGCGAGTATCTCCTCACCCTCATCACCGTCGATGTCCTCCTCATCGGAGGAGACCTCCAGCTCCTGCATCTCCTCCTCAGCTAGCTCCCCTCCCCATTGCAGCGCCAGGTTGTAGAGGGCACAATAGGCAATGACAATGTGTGACACCCTCTGTGGATTTATATTGCAGGGCTCCACCAGACCGGTCCAGATATGGAAAGCACATTTTCAGCATCCCAATTGGGTTTGCTCCACCAAGTTGCAAGTTGCAGTATGAGCCTCGTTATAACTTCATTCTGCTGCAGTCTGAGGCTACCACACGGGTGTCATCAGCCACATTCTCTGTGGGTAGCCCTTATTCCCAGGAGCTAACCCTGCAGCCTCTGTGGACCCTGGAAGACGTCAGGGATCTGTGAATGACTGAGAACGTAGGAATTGTGGGCACGCCTTGGAAACCATGCGCAGACTAATAGAATGTGTTTGTGGTGGTCGCACACCAGCTGCACATGCAACCAATGGAAGCCCTTGCGGTTGACATAGTTGACCCCTTGTTTCGACGGAGATCAGAGCGCCATGTGAGCACAGTCAAAGGCACCCTATACCTGTGGGAAATCTAATCAGTTTTGCATCCTGGCTGTCCTGGTCCCAGGCGAAATGCACAAAGCTGTGTGCCCCTGTAAAGACGACATCCACGACCACATGGATGCATTTGTGGTGGATGCTTGTGATATCCCACAGAGGTCTCCTGTGGAGCCCTGAAAGGAGCCACTGGCATAAAAATTGAGTGCCAGGGCCACATCCACTGGCAGTGGATGCCCTCCATGTCATCATGGCAAAATCCTGCAGTAGCTGGCAGATGCGACCGACCAGTTCCCTAGACATGCGCAGTCTTCAGGGATACTGGTTGTCGGTCTGCAGGAATGAAAGGCAGTGTCTCTAGACCCTGGGTTGAGCTAAGCGCCGACCAACAATGGCTCACTGTGGCTCTTCAGCAGCATGTGTGGGAGCCCCAGCCTCCCCTTCTTCCTGAGGGTGCAGCTCATCCCTCTGTGCAGCCAGGTGCCTCCATCGCTCTCTTCTCTGTTGTCTCTGCTCTCTACGCCACAAGGCTTCCAGATAGTTCACCAGGCTCCATGCTCCTAATGTACTCCTCCTGCAGGATGAAAGAGAGAGATGCATGAGTTAGCTTCGGTATGCTAAGAACCTCGCTTGGTTAAGTCTGAAGACCCCTTAACGCATCCTGGAGAGTGCTGGCCACCACTTGGATGGCCAAAGTTTAGTACGTTACATGGGTGCCCGGAACCCCAACCACATTCGCCCCAGTCTATATGACCGATTGACGGCAGCTTTGCCCCTTTGACTGCATGCTGTGCTCTCAGCTCAGGCGCAGGCATTCTCCTAACCCACACTGCATGTCTGCACTGTTAGCTTGAACCATGGGAAGACTGGTCCAAACTGGGATGATGACATTGCAAGGGGCTGTGAGCGCCTCCACCAGTGACTGCTCCATGGCCAGCTTTAGCAAGGAGATTGTACAATGTGTGCAGTCGTCCAACTGTTCTGCAGTCCACTAAAATGTTCATTAGTTTGCCGTCTGTGCCCAAGGACTGAAAAGCACTGGAGCACTTGGTAGCACTTTCATGCCTCCTGTGTTGCTTGAGTGGGCAGATAAATTAGAGACCCCACTTCACGCATGTCAATGTGGCTGTGTCTAAACTGTCTCAGCTGCAGAGGAATGGTCACCTTATATAAGGTTTCTCTAATGTGTGGCCACTTCCCTCCCCCCCACCCCACACTTGCTTGTGCACTACTTTCAACTGCAGAGCAGCCCTTCCCTCACCCCCGCCAAGTCTCCTCAACTGCAGTCAGCCCTTGCCCCCACCCCAAAGTCACCTCAACTGCAGGGCAGCCCTCACTCCCATGCCTCCAATGTGCCTCACGCTTGAAGTCCAACAGGCAACCCAGGCGAATGCTGCTCAACGTTACTGCGTACTCACCTCTGAGTTCCCCTCAAAGTGTAGCCTGCCAAGTGCATGCCTTATATATGCTGTTGTGAAACATGTCGGCGTGTAATCATGCTGACGTGGGTGGAATTCTGGCAGGCTGGCCTTATAATGATATGCAGATGTATTACAATGAGGTTCCCGACGTCTGGCGGCGGGAAACGCGGCCGGCCACGATGGACTGAGTGGACGATCACAAACTGCTTTCACAATGCCGTGACACCGATTTCTGGCCTTCTCGCCATATTGTTTGCTCACATCACCGAGCACACCTGATGCCAGCAGGCACGGACGATTCTGCCCTTACTTGCTGTAGTATGCATAGCACCTGATTAGGTTGAGAGAATTGGAAACCCTCTGTATTTTCCTAAAGTATGAAATGAATTAGAATTGTACCAATTTATGAAGGAGAAAATACCTATAGGTGCAAAGGCAATTCAAGCAGGGTGGTTACTAGCATTAAAATTCAAAGGCCCACATTACTGATCACACACTATTACCTGAGTATATCACAGGAGACCTGTGTTGATCATTGCATCTGCATTGCAGGAGCCTTGACAACGCTACTCGACCTGCTGTAGGTTGACTTAATGATAACCGAAATGACCCTTATAGTTCTCCCCATAATTTTGTAGGACACAATGGCATTAAGTTTCAATGCAAGAAAATCATTCCAGGGCTGCTGGAAAAGCCAATCTCCAAATCATACTTTTATGAAGTATTTGATGAACAAATGTTTGACAGGAGAAATACCTTTCTCACTTCCGCAATGATAGGAGACACCACTCGATAGGGCACAAAACTTCTATCACCTGGCTAACTTTTAAATAGTTTTGAGCTTTATAGATTGGATTTGTGTTGGCCAACAAGGCTCTATGTATCAACCTAACTGCACACATGAGCAGGAAATGAGAGCATGCAATGAATGTTCAATGATTTCACACCTGATAATATGATCTTGCAAGTCAGTGTCAGTTATCTGGGGAGCTGCCATGGTTCTTTTATTCAGCTTGAAGCCCATGGTCCAAGATAATGAGCAGATGGCTGTTGACAGATGAAAGCTAGTTTGTGCAACTATTGTTCATAACCTCAATTACAAGTCCTTACACACATACTTAAGCACCACCTGCATTTTTGTGCAGCACACCATATGGATCCTGAAGCAATAATTGTATTGTTTGGACTGCTCAAGAAATGTATTTGCTCTAAAGTTCAGCTAAAGCCTCCAAAATGATTCCCATCTATGCATAGTGCATAGTTTTGTCATCCAAAAAGGAGTGTGTGTGAACATAAGGGAACAGGAGTAGGCCATCTGGTCCCTCAAGCTTGCTCCACCATTCAATAAGTTCATGGCTGATTTAATTATGGGCTTAACTACACTTTCCTGCCTACCCTCCATAACCCTCGACTCCCTTGTCAATCAAAAATCTGTCTAACTCAGCTTTGAATATATTCAATGATTCAGCCTCTACTTCTCTCTGGAGTAGAGAATTCCAAGGTCTAACAAGCCTCTGTGAGAAAAAAAATGCTCCTCATCTGTATCTTAAACAGATGACCACTTATTTTTAAACTGTGCTGCCTAGTTCTAGATTCCCCCATGAGGGGAAACATCCTCTCAGCATCTACCCTGTCAAGCTCCCTCAGAATCTTATATGTTTCAATAAGATCGCCTCTCATTCTTCTAAACTCCAATGAGTACAGGCCCAACCTGCTCAACTTCTCTTCATAAGACCATCTTTTCATCGCAGGAATCAGCCGAGTCAACCTTCT
Source organism: Cetorhinus maximus (assembly GCF_964194155.1). NCBI lineage: Eukaryota > Metazoa > Chordata > Chondrichthyes > Lamniformes > Cetorhinidae > Cetorhinus > Cetorhinus maximus. The sequence continues at coordinate 113,446,499 of NC_135879.1, read as the reverse complement.
CTGAACTGCCTCCATGGAAGTAAGTTCCTCCTTAAGGAGATCAAAATGGTACACAGTGTTCGGGATGTGGTCTCACCAATGTTCTGTATAGTAGTAGGACTTTCCAACTTTTATACTCCATCCTCCCTGCAATTAAGATAAACATTGTGTTTGCCTTCCTAATTACTTGCTGTACCTGCACCTTGGCTTTTTGTGGTTTATGTACAAGGATACCCAAGTCCATCTGTACTATAGTATTCTCTATTTAAATAACAAGCTGTATTTCTATTGTTCTTTCCGAAATGGACAAGCTCACATTTTCCCACATTATACTCTGATAGATTTTTGCCCATGCATTTAACCTATCTATATTCCTTTGGAGATTCTTTGTATCCTCCTCACAACTTCCATTCCTATTTACCTTTATATCGTGGCAAATTTGGTTACCGAAGGTGTTCTGCAAAGCGGTCACCCAGTCTACGTTTGAACACCTTCGGTCTGTCCGCAAGCATTACCCAGACCTCCCTGTCGCTTGCCATTTCAACACTCCACCCTGCTCTCATGCCCAAATGTCCGTCCTTGGTCTGCTGCATTGTTCCAGTGAAGCTCAACGCAAACTGGAGGAACAGCACCTCATCTTCTGACTAGGCACTTTACAGCCTTCCGGTCTGAATATTGAGTTCAACAATTTTAGATCATGAACTCTCTCCTCCATCCCCACCCCCTTTCCGATTCCCCCCCCTTTTTTTCCCAATAATTTATATAGATTTTTTTTTTCCCACCTATTTCCATTATTTTTAAATGTATTTCCATCCATTGTTTTATCTCTACCTTTTAGCCTTTTTCGATTCCTTCACCCCACCCCACCCCCACTAGGGCTATCTGTACCTTGCTTGTCCTGCTTTCTACCCTTAATTAGCACATTCCTTAGATAATATCACCACCTTCAACACCTCTTTGTCCTTTTGTCTGTGACATCTTTTGGTTATCTCCACCTATCACTGGCCCCTTTATCCAGCTCTACTTGTCCCACCCCCCCTCTTAAACCATTTTATATTTCACCTCTTTTCTATTTTTACTTAGTTCTGTTGAAGGGTCATTCGGACTCGAAACATTAACTGTGCTCCTCTCCACAGATGCTGCCAGACCTGCTGAGTTTTTCCAGGTATTTTTGTTTTTGTTTCAGATTTCCAGCATCCGCAGTTTTTTGCTTTTATCTTGGTTACAATACAGTTGGCCCATTCATCCAAGTCATAAATATGGATCAGAAATAGTTGAGGCCCCAGCACGGATCCCTGCGGCACTCCACTAGTTACAGTTTGCCGTCCTGAAAATGACCCATTTATCTTGACTCTTTTGATTCCTGTTAGTTCATCAGACTTCTTGTTCATGCTAATATATCACCCCAACAACATGAGCTCTTATCTTGTGTAGTAACATTTTATGTGGCACCTTACTGAATGCCTTTTGGAAATCCAAATAAACTACATCTACTGGTTCCTCTTTATCCAACCTGCTGGTTATTGCCTCAAAGAACTTTAATTTCCCTTTCCCGAAACCATGTTGACTCTGCCTGATTATATTCTGATTTTCTAAAAATCCTGCTGCTACCTCTTTAGTAATGGATTCTAGCATTTTCCCAATGACAGCCATTAGGCTAACTGGCCTACGGTGTTCTGCTTTCTGTCTCCCTCCTTTCTTGAGCAGAGTTGTTACATTTGAAGTTTTCCAATCTGCCCCAGCCTTTCCAGAATATAGGAAATTTTGGAAGATTACAACCAATGCATCCATTATCTCTGCAGCCACTTCTTTTAAGGCCCTAGGATTCAGACAGTCAGGTCCAGGGGTCAGTCTTTAGCTCCATTTGTATTCCCATTACTTTTTCTCTAGGTGATGGTGATTGTTCTAAGTTCCTCCCTCACTTTCCATCTTGATTTTCAACTATTCTTCTACTGTGAAGACAAATACAAAATATTTGCTCAAAACCTCTGCCATTTCCTATTTCCATTGTTTATTCCCCAGTCTCACTGTTTAAAGGAACAATGTTCACTTCGCTACTATTTTCCTTTTTTAAAATTTATTCTTTCATGATATGAGCATTGCTTGCTAGGCCAACATTTATTGACCGTTCCTAATTGCCCTTAAGCATATATATGTTTATTTTTTATACTTGAATCTTTTACTCTCTGTTTTATATTTATTGCTAGTTTTCTCTAGTACTCCAATTTCTCCCTCATTTTTTTTAGTAATCCTTTGCTGGTTCCTAAAACTTTCCCAATCTGCTGGCCTACCACTAATCTTCACAGCATTGTATGCCTTTTCTTTCAATTTGATACTACCCTTAACCTCCTTATTGTTACAAAAGCAGCTGATGATAATGCTAAGCAAACCGGAGCTCAGATTGAAATCCGTCTTAGCTGATCATAATCTGTTTTTTTCTTGTATTGTAGAAACATGGAGGGATGGTTACTGAACGCAGAAGCACAGGACTTCAGCGATAACTTTTAAAATTTGAAGAATTAAAATGTTTATTAAAAGAAAACACTTAAACACACAAGTAAAAAGATGCACAATTAGAAAAGATCTTACAAAATAACCCCCAAAAATGGTTTACCCAAAGGTACACAATGAGAATATCTTTTTTGGCAACAGCCCTTGTAGATTCTTAACTGTAAAATCCAGGAAACGTTACCCAAATCAAGACATTGCCTTTCACTGCAAACAGAAGTGCAATCCATGACTTCCCAGAACCAAACATACGCATGTGGTTTTCCAAAGGCAGATTCAAAGCAAACCGTTTCACAGGGCAAATATTCTCCTGGCCTCAAACTGAGTTGCTTTCTTCAGTTAAAAATTTTTCACAGCCAAAAACAAAAGAGCTGGCCTTCAGTGAGATTTCCCCCATTGCAACTCAGTCCAGCTGAAAATTTGCTCTCATAAATACTTTTTTTTCTTTCATCTTCGATCTCTATTGTCTTTACAAATCCTTTAGAATTTAGATTGCCCAAATATTAAAACCTTTTGAGCTGCATCTTCCGGTCGGCGAGTGGGAGGCGGGGCCCGCTCGCTGACATGTAAAATGATGTGGGGTGATGGCGGGCGGGCGTCCTGATGTCACCCCACGTCATTTACATTTTCAGGTCGGCGGGAGCAAAGCCAAGTCGGCTGGTTGCCCGCCGACCTGTCAACGGCCACTTAAGACCATTAATAAAGTAACTTTAAGGTTGGCTGGCAGGCTGGAGCCCAGGCGGGCTTCTGAAAAAACATGAAACCTCATCCACGGGTGGGATGAGGTTTCATAGAGGTATTAAAATTTGTATGAAATGTCTAAATAAAAGAAATTGACATGTCCCAGCTCATATGACAGTGGCACATGAGGGGACATGCCAGTAATTTTTTTTCTCATCTTTATTCAATGTTTGAAACCTGAGCTGATCTCCCTGAGGCAGCACTTTGCCTCATGGAGATCTGTGCGCTCTTTCGTGCGCATGTGCGGAAGAGCGCAATCCCGGCTCAGGGAATCCCCCCCCCCCACACAGGGAGCGCATAGCGCTTACTGGCTGACTGGCACACGTCACGCTGGGAACCCGCCCGCTCCCGCATGACCCCCCCCCCCCCCCCCCCCCCCCCGGATGGGGGGAAGATCCTGCCCTTTATGTTCCTATGTCACCTCTATTTTGGACCAATAACTTTAAAAATGTCTGCCTCTGTTTACTCACAAATCTCCTGTAAGATGCAAATGTTCCTTTTTTACCTTTGAACCTCTTTGGAAATGCAATAGCTACACATCAATTTCAACACTTAACCCCAAATATAAATTTCAAATCAATTCTGTTTACTTGTAAATTAGAACCCATCATAAGGCCTCATTACAAATGCAGAGAGATAATATCCTTAACCTTTCACCCCTTAGATTCCACAGACAATTTGACTCCAAAAATCTCTCCTTTGATTAACCCTGGACACACACTAACACAGCTTTCCTTTACCCACACAGAATATATACATAAACACAAACATATATAAAAATATACATATCATCACATTAGTTAGCCATAGATTGTGCATCCTTCTAGTAGAGTCTTTCATTCCCAATGGAATATATTATTGAGAGTTATGAACTATCTCCTTAAATGTCTGGTGTGGCATCTCCGCCATCTTACTGTTTAACAATTTTCCCAGTCCACTTTGGATAGCTCTGTCGTCATACACTTTGTACTTGCCTTTATTTAGGCTCCTGACACTAATTATGAACCCACATTTTTCACCATCAAACTGAATGTGAAATTCTATCAAGTTATGATCACTCTTGCCTAAAGGATCATTTGCTATGAGGTCCTTAATTAATCCTGTCTCATTATACATTAGCAGGTCCAAAATAGATTGGACCCTGGTAGGTTTCAGAGCATAGTGTTCTAAGGAACTGTCCCAAATACATTATATGAACTCATCTTCCAGGCTACCATTGCCAATTTGATTTGTCCAATTGCTGTGAAGATTAAAGAAGCCCATAATCATTGCAGTACCTTCCTTACAAGACTTGATTTTTTTTTGACATATACTATGCATATGTCCTACTATGTAACTAGTGTTAGGGGCTCTCCCATCAGTGACTTCTTTCCTTTGCTATTTCTCCACCCAGACTGATTCTACATTCTGATCTTCTGAACCGAAGATCATTTCTCACTATTGTACTCATCCTTTGTTGCCAGAGCTATTCCACCTCCTTTTCCTTCCCTCCTTTTCTTATGAAATGTGAAATACCCTTGAATATTCAGGTACCAGTTTTGGCCACATTTCAACCATATCTCTATAATGGCAATTATAACACACACATCACTTTCTATTTATGCTATCAATTCATCCACCTTGTCATGAATGCTGTGAGCATTTAGATAAAGAGCTTTTAATTCTGTTTTTTTAACCTTTTTCTTACTCTGACCTTATTTCCTTGTGCACACTTAGATTTGTACAGTCTGTTGTTTCCTGTCACATCAATTATCATTACCCGCACTATTGCCTTGTCCAATGTCCAATAGGGAGATGAGAATGTTTTTTTTTCTGTCAGGGTTATGAGTCTGTAGAATCTTTCCTAGTGGAGACAAGGTCATTGAATATTTCTAAGGCAGAGGTAGATAGATTTTTGACTAACAAGGGAGTCAAAGGGTATCTGGGGGTAGGTAGGTATTTGGCTTTGATACCACAATCAGATCAGCCATTATCTTATCAAATGGCAGTGCAGGCTCAAGGAACCAAATGATCTACTCCTGCTCCTAAGTCATATTGTTATGATCACCAGCTGAGGTTACCACTGGACAACCTGATCCAAATTTGTTTGTTTAGCTATGAGGAGGGGGGCTACTGAACAGAGTCACCGGAGCCAGTTAATGAACTTTCAACAAAAGCATAAAACATTTATTAAACAAGAAAAGTTGAACTATATTAGAATACTCCTTCACCCACAACTATGTCTTTACAATATATATAGATTTGTAAGGATAACACAAAGTTACAAAAGCTATCTTATACCCTAATGTTCACAGTAGGTTCACAGTCCCTGTAAACCAATTGGCAATCTGTGGTCAGACACAACACACTCTGAAGCCAAGTGACAGCTGCCGCCCCAGACAGATCCTATGCATCTCTCCTCAACTCCTCCAGACGCCTGTTAAACCGTGAGCCAGCCAGTCTCACTGAACTCCGTCTTTCACACAAGGGTTTCCAATCTCCACTTTCCAAGAATTCACTTTGGAATCTTCTCCCAAACCAACATCACATAGCTTCCGCAAGGGTTCACCTCCAGGGTTTTGAACTCTCCTTCCAATGTTTCTCTCCCCTCGATCACCACATGCATTCATGCTTTCTTCCACGCAATCTCTCGCACTGACACAGCTGTCAACAGTACACCACTGTTTCACATGCACATAGCAAGAGTTACAGACCTTCAGTTGCCTCTTTGGACCTTCTGACTTCTCACAAGCCTTTAATAATGCTTTGATTCTGCTTCCTGAAACTTGGAGCTTTAAGTTTTGCTTGGGACTGGCTATCTGTTCCCTTTGCTCTTCCTGGAAGTTACTTTCAACCAACTTTAGCTTGGAACTGCTATCTCAGCCTTCTAGTTTGCTTCTGCAAGGCAGCTGTCCTCAAAATTGAACTCAAAAACAGCTGTTTCTAGTTTCTTCTGTGTGTGTCTGTGGGAGGGTCCTTCTTCTCTGAACCCCTGTTGCTAGGCAATAGCCCAGCTTTTCTACTCTTGTGTTTGCTTAATTCTCTTACAGTCATAAACTCTCATTAGAAATGCAGGCACCTTTTTAAAAAAGTGAACTAAAACTCAACTTGACCTTTTCTTAACACACAGATACAGAAATATAAATCAAACTTAAATATTAAAGCTAAAACTCATTCCTAACACCCACAAATGCTATTCTTATATTACTTACCTTATTTCCTAAAAGTATGTTTATTTATTGGGCATCTCTTGGTAATACAGAGTGCCGAATATGGAAATACACCAGCATGCAGGGATCCCCAGCATGTTTGTCCTATTAAATCAGCAGTGATTCCATTAGCTGGATCGTATAAGGCAGATCCCCAAAAACATGCTCTATGGCAAGCTTGTTATCGACACCAGCCCAACAGGTCATCCACGTCGGTGATACAAGGATTTCTGCAAGTAAAACCTCAAGTTGACCCGGATTGGAGTCAATGCATGGGAATTCCTCACTGTTGACCAGAGTGCCTAGACACAAGCAGTAAGGAAGGGCATGGAAAAAGCAGAGGACAAAGCAAATGCACAGATAGCTGAAAAGAGAGCCCTCCAGAAGGAAAAAACATCAGCTGACCTCAGGTCAACACTGTTTCTCTGTGCCAGCTATGGAAAGAACTGTCATTCACGAAGAAGCCTCTATAGTCACAACAGACAATGTTCAATTCAGAAGTGACATACACCCTGGGCGTAGGCTATTGTTTTCTGAGATGGACAGGTACCATTCATTTCCTTGTCTTTTCTCTTTAACTTGCCAAATCTCCCCTCATGTGAACACTCAACTCTATTTAGTTTAGAGCCCTCTTTATAGTCCTAGATATACAATTTGCCAGGACATTAGTCCCAGCATGGTTCAGGTGAAGGTCGTCCCAACAGTACAGCTCCCTCTTCCCCCAGTACTGGTACTACCACCTCATGAATCAAAACCCGTTTCTCCCACACCAGTCTTTGAGCTATGCATTTGACTCTCTGTTCCTATGTATCCTGTGCCCCACTCGAATGGTCTCTGCACCATGGTGCTGTGGTCAGTTTACTCATCCTCCCTGCAGTCCCTGCTCTTGTCCACACAAGCTGCAAGAACCTTTGACCTGTTAGACAATTGCAAGGGCTGTGGCTCCTCCATTTCTACCTTTTGGATCCCCATACATGCCCACGAGCAGTTACACCTTCCTATCCCTGACCACTGAGCAAATAGGAAGACCCTAGCCTAAGGGGTGTGACCATCTCCTGGAAACATGGGCAATAGGAACAGGAATATTTGGCCCTATGAGCCTGTTCAGCTATTCAATATGATCATGGCTGAACCTCTATTTCGATGTCATATTCCTGTGCTCTCCCCATACCCCTTGACGCCTTTCAAGTCTAGAAATCTATCTATTTCCTTTATAAATATATTCAGTGACTTGGCCTGCACAGCCTTCTGTGGTAGAGAATTCCACAGGTTCACCACCCTCAGTGAAGAAGTTTCTCCTCATCTCAGTTCTAAATGGCCTACCTCATTTCCTAAGACTGTGACCCCTTGTTCTAGATGCCCAGCCAGAGGAAACATCATCCCTGCATCCAGTCTGTCCATCCCTTTTATACATGTTTAGACTTTTATACGCTTCAATGAGATCCCTTCTCATTCTTCTAAACCCCAGTGAATACAGGCCTAGTCAGCTCAATCTCTCCTCATACAACAATCTTGCCATCCCAGAAATCAGTCTGGTGAATCTTCACTGCACTCCCTCTATGGCAAGTATATCCTTCCTTAGGTAAGAAGAGCAAAACTGCACACGGTACTCCAGGTGTGGTCTCACCAAGGCTCTGTACAGCTGCAGTAAGACATCCTTGCTCCTGTACTCAAGTCCTCTCGCAATGAAGGCCAGCATACCATTTGCAAGTGTTCAGATAACTTTCCCCCTTCCTGAATCATTGCATTGCCTGAACCTTCAACTGAGCCAAAGTACGTTGAGCGCTAGACACTTGCTGTAGATGCGGTTGCTGTGGATCACACAGGTATCCACCCATACCCATATGCCACAACTGCAGCATATCACCTGCTCTGCCACCTTTATAGTGCTTTATTTATCTAATTAAGTTTAGAAATCTCAGTCAATGATTATCAGTGGTTCAACGAGCGAAGCTATAAATTTAATGCAATACATGTATCTCCCCAATACCAGGATAAACTACTTCCCCCATTTAGAAAGAAAAACAAATTTAAAACTCACCAACCATTCACTTATCTGCTCAATTAATGCTTCCGGGTATCAGCTCTCATGTCCTGCTGGTCCCTGGCTCCCTCTCTCGGCAGACCCCTTTTATGTAACAGGTTAGAGCAACACCAAATTCCCTTACTGCACCAAATTCCCAAGCTCACACTCTATTTTGAGCCCAGTGAATTCCCAAGCTCACACTCTGCCTCGAGCTGCTATCTTTGTGCTTGCTTTGTGATATTAGATGAAGAAAAGTTCTATGTGGCTGCACAATAGGAAAAGTTGTATGGGAAATTTGTCCTAATTCTGTGACTGAGAACTACTTCCAATAATGGGCACATCATCCCTTTGAACAACTTCTTTTGGCAATAAAATCACATTTTACCCACCAAGGACATGCCTCACACTTATTCTATTCAAATTTAGCTGCCATCTTTCTAGTCCCTCCCAGTACAGAGTATGATTAACTGTTCTGTTGAAAGGTGGGAAATAATCAGTTAATAGGGGGAAAAAATCCTGAGACTAGATTTTATTCTCTATTTAGTCTTTATTAGCATTGTTGTCAATAGCAAGCATTTGTTCCAAAGCATAAGCTACTGTATAAATGCAGGTTTGTGATGTGGATACATATGCATAGTGACACATCACTGCAGAGATAAATATAGTTCTGTAAGTCCAATTGCGCAAAGGTTGGCACTTGATGTGCATAACTTAAACCATGTTAGCCTATTTTTGGACATGAGTGCCTGTGCCTGCAATGTGCCCTGACATGCCTAGCACCAATAAGCATGAAAGGCACAAGGAGCCTACATGCAAACTGTGCACTAGGCTCATTTTTTTAAAAAAAATTACATTTAAGAGATTTATTCAACAAAGTCAACTGGCCAGATTCCAGGATGTGTGCTCTTCCTATAGATGAATCCAACATTTAGTTCTCTCCGCCAAGAGAAATTTTAGAGTTAATTTTATGATTGACTCCTAAAAGGGAGCAGCACTTACAGAAAGCATTGGCTGGGAAATCGTGGGCTCACAGCCGGTGATATTCTGCCCATAATTTTAATTATTGGAAAATTAGAGGCTGGCTTTCTGCTGTTTTGCAACCAACACCTTGTTTATCATTTTTTTAAAAATTGAAAACACACAATGCTGGAAATACTCAGCAGGTCAGACAGCCTTTGTGGAAAGAGAAACGGATTTGACATTTTGGATCAATGACTTTTCACTCACTTTTTCCCAATTCTGGTAAAATGTCATCGACCTGAAATGTTAATTCTGTTTTTATTTCAGATTTCCAGCATCTGCAGTATTTTGCTGCTGACTTAGATTATCATGAATTGAGTTTTCCTGATGGGGAGTTTTTTTTTCATGATTCTAACATTTAATAGATCCAAAATCAAAACAAAGGCTCCTAACATTCATTCAATTCTACAAAGAGCAGATTACACTTCTTAACCTGATCTAGGGTTATTAACCCAGCATAATTCATATAGCAATCCTGGCAGATCTTACACATGGACAAGAGTGATCTGCTCACTGTCCAATCATGGCATTTTAATGGCTTTACACAGATCACCCTGTAATATTGTCACTGAAATTCTCTCAGGCTCCAACAGCTTTATTAGATCACAGAAGATCACGTCCTCAAACACACCCACCTTAGCGCAGCCTCCCCACTGGTAACATTGAAACTCTTTCGAGTTATCAACAGTCACAGATTGCAACTCTTTCGAGTACAATCACAGTTCTTGGTTTCCGGGAGTGGGACATGAACCCACAACCCTCTGATTCAAAGGCGAGGGTGCTATGAACTGAGCCACAGCTGACACCGATCAACACTCTCTTCCAACCAGGAACACTTTATCAGCACTCCCCATTGGTGGATGAAAATAGGCAATCGTGACTCTGCCACCTGTTTTACATCCTGCCTGATTTTTCATTGAAGTCAAAAATATGGATGCACCACAGGCAACTGATTTCCTGTCACTTGTTTTCTACCTTCCGATGCAAGTTAAAATTACTTCCCCTAACTTCAGATAAGCTCAAGATAGGTCTGACTCTGCCCCCAAAATATGAATAGAGCCACTTTGAATGCAGGCAGTGAGTCTACTCAGGCAGTATACCACAAAAAGGCAAACCGATGCTTCAAAATCTCTTCTGTAACACAATCCAACTACTCCAACATTGAGCAGGAAGCATTAGTTTTAGTGTTTGGAGTCATGCCTTTTCATACGTATCTATTTGGCAAAAGATTTATGGTAGAGATTGACCACAAAATACTGGAGATGATTTGGCAAAAACTATTGGCCAGTGCATTGCCAAGATTGGTACATCATTTGATTAAGATTCAGGGTTATGCCTGTTAGATTAGGTACAAGCCAGGTAACTTGATGATCACATCAGACACACTTAACAGATTGCCTAACTCAGCAAAAACAGAAGATACATCCTTAGATCTACAAGTTGACTTCATTGGCATTGAATTTGAAGGTGTTCCCCAAATTGATCTGGTGCATTTTGTGCAATGCAAATGCAAGCAGCTATAAGGAGAAACAATAAGGAATCTACATTACAGAAACTGTGGGCAATCATCATTGAAGGATGGTGTGATTCAAATCAGCATGTCCACGAACGCTTGAGACCATTTTGGCCAAGCTAGGCCTCTCCTGTGAAATCATTTTTAAAGGCAGGCAGGTCATCATACTGGAATCTTTGGGACCTGATATTCTTTAACAACTTCATCACTCACACATGAGCATAAACCAGACAAGAAATCTCACAAGAGAGACAGCCTATATGCCAGTTATAAACAATGACATTGGAATCGTCATGAAGAAGTGCAGAGCATGTCAAGAGCATATACCAAGTCAGCACAAAGCACCATTGATTGCACATATGTTCCTACCCATCCTTGGTCCAAAAATACATCCAACCTCTTTCAGAGCACTGACTTCATCATCATCGTTGACTACTTTACAAGTACCCCATTATTCAACAATTGTGCAATACATCAAGCACAACTGTCATGCATACTCTAAGTGCTATTTTGGGTTTATATGGCGTGTCTAGAGAGATCATTATGGATAACGATCTGCAATTTATTGGTAAGCTACTTCAGGATATGTGTGAGAAGTGGAATAGCGATCACACTATTTCTCCTCATTACCCTAGATCTACAGGCCTAGCAGGACGAATGATTCACACTGTAAAATCCATAATTCTCAAATGTAGACAGACCAAGCAAGATCTACGCATTGCAATGTTACATTTGAGGGCAATAGCTTTAAGTACAACTATTCCATCATCTGAAGACTCATGTTTGGCAGACCAGTGCATCCCAATTTACCTCACTTACCATTCTACTCTCTCAGAAACTAGAGAGAAGATGACCAATGTGTATGATTAAAAATGCAGGATTGCCAAGTTTACAGTTGGGACAAGTTCACATCCAGGATTCCACCCAAGATAGCAACCAGCCAAGGTGACAAGGATTTGTTCAGAACCAAGGTCCTGTGAAGTCATTACTGACAAAGACGCAATGGTGAGGTGTAGCCGAGGACAAATCAAATCCATTCCAGCTCCTCTACCATCATACAGTCATACTGCATCATGGGCAGGATTCCAAATGCAACCAGGAACAACATCTAGGAATGACAATCCACAGATCACTGTAATCAATTCAAGAAACCTCCAGACAAGTTTACCATCATGAGATCTAGGTGTGCCAGTAGATTACCTTTACACTTTAGAGACTCATAAATTCATCAGTTCTATGCACTTCTGTAATGGTAACTAAATTTGAACATGTATTATAAATAGTAATACTTCTTTGAAAGGGAGGGGAAAAGTAACTTTAAAAAGAAAGGGGAGTACTATAATATGCCTTTAAGAGATATCAACATGACATCACTAGAAGGGAAATGTCTTAGTTTCACTTTTGCGTTGAGCAGAGCACACACACAGCTCTGATGCCTTCAAGCTTTATACCTATGTTTTACTGTTCTTAAGTGCCTAGTCTTAATAAATGAACCCACAACATGTTTACCCGATCCCTTATGAGTGATTGGTGCCTTGTGTCTTGCACAGTAAATAAGCCGAAGGTATTATGTCATTTTAATAACACTACACCAGGCAAAGTCCATCTCCTACAGGAGAGAACTTAGTTATGTCCCCTTGACATTAAATGGTATTACCATTTCTGAATCCCGTACCATCAACATCCTCTGGGTCACCATTGACCAGAACTTAAGTAACCAGCCTTTCAAGTGCTCTGGCTACAAGAGCAGGTCAGTGGATGGGTATTCTGTGACAACTCATCTCCTGACTTCCCAAAGCCCTTCCATCATCTATAAAGTACAAGTCAGAAGTGTGATGGTATATTCCCTCATTTTGCTTGAATAATTGCAGCTCCAACAAGATTCTAGACACTCTGCATCATCCAGGAGAAAGTGGTTCACTTAATTCTCACCCCATCTGCCACTTTAATCGTTCATTCCCTGCACAATGACGCACAATGACATCAGTGTACACTATCTTCAAGATGCACTGCAGTAACTCACCAAGGGTCTTTCAATAGTACCTTCCAATCTATGACCTTTACCACCTAGAAGGCCAAGGGCAGCAGGCCACCGCCTGCAACATCCCCTCTAAGCTGCATGCCATCCTGACTTGGAATTTTACTACTGATCCTTCACTGTCGCTTGGTTAAATTCAGAAAGGTTGCTCACCACCTCTTAAGGGCAGTTAGGAATGAGCAATAAATACTAGTCTTGTCAACAATGCACACATCCCATAAAATTAAAAAATATATTTCGGAAATTCTGAAAGAAACCCTGGATAATGTTCTCAAGATGTTCATTCTTTTTGTCTAATTCTGAGTGTTACTTTCCTTCAACTGATGAATTAGAAGCAAGATTGTGTCGAACCATTCTATCCATTAAGGACTAAATGATAAAAGTAAAATTTAATCACCATCAGTTGCTGATGAGAAAGAACGTTCTTTCAATTGTGCTGATCACTGCTCTTCGGTGGAGGTGCCATTGTTTAACCAATAAACTAGTTCAGTGCCAAGAGACAAAGCAACAGTTATATGAGTTTTCTACCTGTCAGCATTGCTTATTTTTGGAGGGATAAATTACTTTATTTCCTGTATATGAAATTTCACATTGATTCTTGTGCTAACCAAAAAACGAATTGCTTTTGAACTGAGTTTGATAACTTTTACATTATAAGATCATTACCCACAAAAATGGAGTTAGTGGAGTTTGTTACAGACAGGGAATGGAGCTTATAATGTCTTGCAATTATTGTTCAAGTCATATTTGTCTAGAATCCTTTGATCACAGTTATTTGCAACACTGTAAAGTCATCCTAAGAAGAAAGTGACAACAGTAATTTATATATTTTCATCATTACTTCATTGCTAATTTTCAGTTTAGGACAGAAATCAAAGTGGTTGTTATCTGTCCCTATGAATACCATTGAGTCAGTAAGTTAAAAGACTAAAGGCAATTGGAAATAAATACTAAACAGCCTCCATCAGAGAGAATCACCAAGGTGGGCAGAATTCTGTTCCTTGCTTCGTATGTGTAGCTTGAATTTAGTGCTGTGGGCATTTTTGTATATGAAAATGTGATGGCCATCAAGTTATTATTTGAATTCATTACATTAAGCTGGAAATGTTTATGGGTACCAGGAATGAAAGTGCCATACACAAACCAAAGTAAAAAATTCCAGGGTCATTTATTCATTAGTCAGTGCAGCCAGAATAAGAGGATGTAAATGAACTGTGGCTACTTGAACCCATAAGTGCTCTTAAACTGCAAAACGAAAGTTACTACTCATGGCTACATGTGCATATGCACACTGTTCCTCAAAAGACGGTATAGGGTCAAGGATGATATAGTTAAAAATTCAATTTAACTGTAACATTATGAAAGCACATTAATATTATGCTGATCATCCTTAGATAATGGCAGCCTGAGGTATTTTCACAAGTGAGAATGAGTGGGAGGTTGGTGCTGAATCATTTGGGTGTATGACAATAAATAACCCAATACAATTGTACAGCAACCCACAGACAATAAAATCATTTGAGAAGAGAATACTTATATGAATCTTTTATTTTGTGTTAGGAGATTTAAAAATTAATAAGGACATTCTGAAATTTCCTGGCCATTCTATGTCAATCTTCAATTATACCTGAGAGGATGATAGGGTAACTGTAAAGTAGGGTAGCACAGATCAGATATGCAGTTTATCTTTGGTAGGCTTGTCAACTCTGGTTGGGCATATTTCTGGAAGTTTCGCCGTCTGATGTCCTAGCTCCAAACACATCACCCAGTCGATCAGCATTTTTTTCCCCATCTCCAATATTTTTATAACTAATTCAAAGATTTTTTTTAAAAGACCATTTTTTTTGATGTCCTGATGATTTTTCTCTTGGGTTGCACATAGCTGCGTTCAAGAGATTAATCTTTAATCCTGGAAACTAAGGAACTATTTTCCATAATCAATATCTTTCAGCAGACTCCAGGGAAAATGTCATTGCTACATTTGCAACAAATTGTATTTTTCTTTTCAAATAAAACTAAAACAATACTCAAGGGTACAACTATATAAACCGTTTGATAACACTTTTATTTTGGGAGGAAGTCTAATACTCTGTCCACTTGCGTGCACCTATTAATTATCTCACTAGATTATTCCTCTTCCGCCAAACTGTTACTATTCTCTACTGTTCATTTTAGTCACTACCCAGGCTCAAGTTCCTCCTGAATTTACTCTGTCTCCCTTGGCTCCATACCAGCATTCTGCTCTATGCTAACTGTGACACCCAATACTCGCTGTGCCAGACCATCAACTCCAGTGATCTCATTTATCTATTCCAGTGCCTAACTGTACAACTTGCTCTGTGAATAAACATCTTTAGCTTTCTCTCTGTCCCCTGTGTCCTTTTGTCTGATGCTGGGCTTTGCAAAATATCCACTCCCTTGCAGACAAAAAACTCTCCGTCTGTAAAATTATGGATGCAGCCAACTACAGCTTCGGCTTGACTCCCTACACCATAGCGTCAACTGTGTCCTAAAATTTCTTGTTTTTCTCCGTTATTTACCTCTTTACTCTTTTGAGCAACCAATTAAACTAAATTAAAGAAAATGAAGGACAAAGCAAGAAAAAGCCCCTTAAAGGGATACAGCAAAAAGAAAAACTAATCTTAAAGGAAACCTACAACATCAAATTGAAATGTGATTCCAGAGTTTAATAAAGCATCCCAGTCGCCGCGGTTCCTACCGAGCACGGAAGGCCTCGATGGTGCTGGCGGACACTGCATGCATTCACCTCTTTATGTTGCTCCCTCTGGAAATTCATTTATATGCACAGAGTCAGTTTTCATATGTATATGCTGATGCCACCTTAGACTACCTATTTATTAATATTCTTAATTCACCACCATCACTTTCTGTCTGACTACTAATGCAACATCAAGTCATGGATGATAGCACAAACCAGGCAGCAGCCAGTTCCCACAGACTGTGGGAAGGAAGAAGGCATGGAAAAAGTCCTGCCGTGTTTTAAAGCACAGCAGAAAGCCATTCAGGTCTGTGCATCTGAGCTATTTCTTTGGTAGAACTTTGGTAGAACAAAGCTAATTTCTTTCTCCCACTTTCTTAGTTTTCTATCATTCTTATTTCAAATGTTAAATGCTATTCTCTCAGCAATGTTTCTTTACATCCCATTTGACCTACCTTTTTTCAGCTTCAGCTCATGTGTCCTCATTTTACTATCCTATCCCAAAGTTAGAAATGTGATAGGTTACATGTTACATCTCTCCACAGATGCTGTCAGACCTGCTGAGTAGCTCTTGCATTTTCTGTCTTTATTTCAGTTAAAATTATCCCTTTTGTTTGCATTGCTATAACTGAAACTGTAAATGTACCTGGGAAAGCAACTTGGATCTGAACACTGCTTATCCTGGCCAGTTCTCTCAAATCAGTTTGCTTTAGGCAAGCTGCCTCTTATTCCCCATCCTTGGACTCTGCTGTTATGACTGTCTTGGTGGATTGTTGGTGTTGCTCTCAATTAGCTCTTCCACTCTAACTCATGCTAGGCCTGTTGCCGTCTTTCCGTGTGTCTGGAACCAGCTACCACAATAACATTTCAGGTTTTGATTCTTTCCTTGAATTTTTTCAGATGATCCAGCACCAATCAATGTTTTTCTGACTCATTCTTGTGACTGCCTTGCTCTCATGCTGTCTCTTGACCTCTTTACTAATTTTCTAGTGCTAAGAAATAAATAGTTAATGTTTATTTCTCCAAGTGCTTTAAGTATTATAAATTGAACAAAATATTTAAATATCTTTGTACTGTAAACCATTGCTAAAGCTACTTTTCTCATCAGCAGTGGCATTGCTTTCCTACTCCCAGCTGCCATGCTACCTCTCTTCCCATCTTCAAAAGACTCTTCAAAAACCAGCCTCTTCCAATACACCTTTCTGTGCTCCCCTATCACTTCCTCAATTCCTTTTCAGTGTCCAGCACCCTTTGGTGAAGCACATTTTGATGTTTAGTTATGGCGTCAGTTTCAGTTTTGGAGCACAATTGGTAGCATAGGCTCCATATGCTATTTTTTATCTGTCTTAATAAATGCTCCAATTGAAATATGGTCATTTGTCCTTCTGATCTGATGGTATCATAGGGTGTTTAACAAACAATGCCAATGCTTTGACTGAGTAAGGATTTGTAAATGTAGTTTGGTCAAGTATAATTGCTTGTCATATAGTCTGTTTTCTTCTTCCCATCCATAGCAATTTCAAAGGCCAAAAACATAGGGACATAAGAGCAGGTGTAGGCCATTCCACGCCTTGAGCTTTCTCCTCCATTTAATTAGATCATGGCTGATCTACTATCTTAATTCCATCTTCTTACACTATTCCCATATCATTTGATGTCATTGATATCTAGAAATCTATTGACCTCTGCTTTGAAAATACTCAATGACTGAGCCTCCACAACCCTCTGGGATAGAGAACTCCAAAGATTCATCGCCCTCTGAGTGAAGAAATTCTTCCTTGTCTCAGTCCTAAGTGGCCTCTTATTCTGAGATTGTGTTCCCTGGTTCTAGACGCCCCCAACCAGGGGAAAACTGCTTCCTGCATCTACACTGTTGAGCCCTGTAAGAATTTTGTACACTTCAATGAGATCATGTCTCATTCTTCAAAACTCTAGAGAATACACAGAATCACAGAATGACACAGTGCAGAAGAGGCCCTTCGGCTCATCGAGTCTGCACCAACACGTGAGAAACACCTGACCTCCCTACCTAATCCCATTTACCAGCACTTGGCCCATAGCCTTGAAGGCCCAGTCTGCTCAATATTTCCTCAGGATAACCCCGTCACTCTAGGGATTAGTCTGGTAAACCTTTGTTGCACTTCCTTTATGGCCAGTATGTCCTTCCTTAGGTAAGGAGACCAAAACTGCCCATAATACTGCAGGGGCAGAATTTTAAGTCCCACAGGCGGGTATGCAACCGATCCAATTAGGTGTAAAATCACGCGAGATGACGTCGGGCGAGCGTCCTGACATCATCGTGCACTCATGCGATATTTCGCTCAGCGGGCACGCACAAAAGTCAGAAGCATGCCCGTCAACAATTAAGAGGGCAATTAAGCCCATTAACGACACATTTGGCTCCGATTTTTTGTGGCCTATCCAACCTTACAGTTGGCAGATGGGCCAATCGGCCAGGCGGCCTTTACATTTTTCATCAAACCTCATCCAAGGGTGGGATGAAATCTCCGTTATGAAATAAAATAAAAATAAATATCTGTGAACATCATTTTTATGAGGTATATTTTCAGGTGCTTGATTGTGAAGCATGGACATTTTTTTTGCAGCTTTTTAAACCATTAATCATTTGAAGATCTGCAGCTCCCTGAGGCAGATGTCTGCCTTCAGGAAGTGCTCTCGCAGCGCTCACCCACGTCCACGATGATGTTATTGCCCACCCTCTTTCCGCCCCCATTCCGGCAGCGCTGAGCTTTTCAGTGTGCGTTTCATGCTGGCTGATCATTAATTGGCCAATCAGCGTGAAATCGCGGTCGGGGACCAATCACGGTCAGCCGTCCATTTCCCAGCTGCTCCCGTGCCCGCCGATCATTCGCAGCCTCCAAAGGTAAAATTCAGGCCCAGGTGTGGTCTCACCAAGGCTCTATGCATCTGCAGCAAGACTTCCTCACTGTACTCAAAAGGCTTTGTAATAAAGGCTAACATACTGTTTGCTTTCCTAATTAGTGGCACCTGCATTTTGGCAGTGACTTATGAATAAGAACACCCAGGTGTCTTTGGGCATCAACACGTCCCAATCTTTCCACAATTAAGAAATACTCTGCATTTGTTTTTCATACCAAAGTGGATAACTTTACATTTTTCCACATTGTATTCCATTTGCTGTATTCTTGCCCAGTCACTTAGTCTGTCTAAATCTCTTTGCATCCTCCTCACAACTCATACCCCCACCAAGTTTTGTGCCATCAGCAAACTCAGAAATATTACATTTGGTCCCTACATCCAAATCATTGATATAAATTGTGAATAGTACCAAGCACTGATCCTTGTGGTGGTCTTCTTCTTAGGCAGTCCCTCAGGACCGAGGATGACTTTCTTCCGCTCCAAGGTTGTGGGTCCTGAGGTGACTAAAACATCCAATGCTGGATCTGCACACTCTGCCACGGATGGGGCAGGTAGTGTTTGTGGAGGAGGGTGGGGGGGTGCTCGGATTTTGGTACGCTTTGTCCGCTGTTCGCATTTAGCCTCCACCTGGGCCTGTTGGAGATGCTCGAAATGGTTGACATCTTCGCGGATGCTTCTTCTTCAGTTTGGGCGGCCTCAAGCAAGAGATTCCCACAAATCGGATGGGATGTTGAATTTTTTCATTGAGGCTTTGAGGACGCCCGTGAAGTGTTTCCCCTGCTCTCCTGTTAATAGCTTGCATGATAAAATTTAGAGTAGAGAGCTTTCTTTGGGATCCTGTGTCAGGCACGCAGATGATGTGGCCCACCCAACGTAGCTGATTAACCATAACCAGTGTCTTGATACTGGGTATATTGGCTAGAGAGAGGACACTGATATTGGAGCATCTAGCTTCCCACTGAATTTGCAGGATTTTGTGGAGGCATTGCTGGTGATACTTCTCCAGGGATTTAGGGTGTCCGCTGTACATTGTCCATGGGCAAAATCATCCCAGATTTGCACTAAGTGTGGTAGCAGGTGGGAAAAAGAACGTTTTTCCCATCAGCCACAATGGCGTGTTTTTGCACTTTATTGTCCCATTCCCCCTCATTAATCATGCATTCCCGGGAAACAAACCATTTCGATGGTGTCTGGGTTCTAATTCATCTGCCATGCCATCACCTCGTCGCTTCATCACGCTGGGCGCCATATTTAAAGTGCAGCCATGTGCACACCTCTTGGTGTTTCCAGCCCAGGACTACCACACAGAAGACATTTCCCCAAAAGGCAAGAATATTGCAGCGTCCCCCCTCCCCCCCGCAACATAGTTAAATGACACATCCTTCGAGCACCTTTTGGACACTGCGGAGGCCTGCCGTGATGTCCTCTACCCCTGGTTTTGGCCAAAGGAGAAGCAGCAACATCATTAATAATGTTGAGTCAGTGACAGCGGTGGTCAGTGCAAATGCCTTGCAAAAGAAGACGGCGAGCCAGTGCTGCAATAGGATGAATGGTCTCATCCATTCTGCCAGGGTAAGTCACTCTTCTCATCACTCTCAACCCTCACACTCACAAACCTATCACACATCCACAGGGATCTCACACCTCAAGAAACCTCGTCAACCTCATCTTCTGTCGCCACAGAGGGAGCAGCTGGCCCATAGGAGGACAGCTAAAGCAAGCCAGGGCCCCCAAGACCTTGACTCTCCAGAGAACTCACGCCGAAGGCATCAGAGGCAACAGGGCCAACCATTGCACAGGCTGTCTCCACCCCTGCTGCGGATGTCAGGGCAGCACCTAGAGGTCTAAGGCATTCAAAAGTTGAGAAATTTTGATCACAGTTGGTTGCAAGGGCGAATGCACTTTGTCACTTTACAATCTGGAAATATATTCCCTTTCATTGAATAATAAATAATATATTGAATAATGGTGTCTTTCAGGTTCATTGATAGGCTTTGCGAATCCTCCCACTGCATCTCCCAACCACCACCACCCACCCCCCCAGCCCCACCATTAGCCGATGAGCTGGACGCAGATGGTCCATGAGTAATTCTGGTGGGAGACATATGTGTGGCAGGGCCTTTCCGAGCCTTGTGCAAGCCTCAGTCACACATGCGGAGCCTCCCTGCATGACACTCATCCCAATGTCTTGAGCATTTTCAATGCTGCCACCTGGGGTTCTCTTTCAGTTGTTCATCTGAGCTGACCTGCATCTCCATCCACCCACTGATCACACTCCCATGCAGCACCTGGTCTTACTCACCATGACTCTTGTTTCACTTTCAATTTGGCAAGCATGGTGCGTCTAACATTTTTCTTCAGGTCCCCCATCCTTTCCCCTCCCTATTTGCCCATTTTCTTCCCCATCACTGTTAATCCCCCTGGCATCACTTTCCACCCCTCCTCTGTGACCTAGCAGCCACAACTCTTTTCTTTCGGGGGTGTCTAGGTGAACGTGCACATTCTCTTCCTACCTGAAAATCCAACTCCCCTTCCATATTAACCTCTCTGACCTTGTCCTTCCCACCGCTACGGTCCTTGTCTGCCTCTGAGTCCCCACCAACCAGCCTCACAGTCCCTTCTACTGATACCGTCGCACCTAACCCTACCACCTCACTCTGCCCTCGGTTACTCTCACCATACCTTCATACCACACCCACCCTCGCTTCCCAGGAGGCAGACATGGACTCATCAGAGCCCTCCCTTGCATGGTCAGGTGGACATACCCTCTTCCGGACTCCTTTGAAACTCCTTCTCCCCTTGGAACTCCTTCCCCCAACCAGACTTCCCCCCCCCCCACCCCACCTCCCCCTGCCTATAGTCTTTCCCCCTACCTGACTACTTCAGACACCCTTACTCCTTCCCCTCTCCAGGAATGCTTCCCCTCTCTGCACTCCTTCCTCACCTGGATTCCTTCCCCTCTTGAAAATCCTTTCTCCCCCAGGACTCCTTCCTCCCCCGGGCTCTTTCCCCTCTCTGCACTCCTTTCCCCCTCCGAGCTCCCTACCTTCCACCTTCCACTCCCCCTTACACCTATCTCCCCAGTTGCCGTCTTCACCCCCTGTTCCCCTGTTACTTCCTCCTCCCCCCATAGTCCCTCGCCCCCAACACCTTCATTCCCCCCCCCCGCCCCCCCAATCTCACCACCCCTCCGACACCTCTCCCTCTCCCAGTCAATCCTAAACCTTCCTCTACCAGCCTCCAGTACATCTTCCTCTCTCAAGCAGAGCTGGACCTTCCTCTCCACCCCCTCGACCATCATCCGTTGTGAGCAGGCCCCGAACCCTCACCCTCTGTGAGCAGCTTCGCAGCAGAAACAAGTCCATGAGAATCCACCCAGCATGTCATGGACATTCCTCCAGGGTCCCGTTGCTGTCGGGTTCCAGTATCCAATGCTCCTCGAAGGTCTGCGATGTGAGCAAGGCCCTGGTGGTAAGTCCTGACTTCTGCACATCACACTTGTTAAGACGTGTTCTGCCCCAGCGTGTTTTCCCACCAACATGGTTGGATGATCCAGCGGTGGAGGGGGGGGCTGATTCTGACAGGCTGGCAAATCAGCGGATGCATTAGTGGAGTACAGAAAGTGCAGGGTGGAGCTTAAGAAAGCAATTAGGAGAGCAAAGAGGGGATATGAGAAAGCTCTGGCTGGTAAAAGTAGGGAAAATCCCAAGATATTCTATAAATATATCAATGGGAAGAGGATAACCAGAGAAAGAGTAGGGCCCATAGGGAACAAAGGGGGCAATCTATGGGTGGAGCCAGATGACATTGCTAGAGTGTTGAATGAATACTTCACATCCGTCTTCCCCCAAGAGAATGAGGATGAAGGTATCAAACTCAGGGAGAGAGACTGCGAGGTTCTTAAGCAAATTGATATAGGGAGTGACAAGGTATTGGAGGTAAGGTATTGGATGATTCTTTAGTTCTGTTGAAGGGTCATGAGGACTCGAAACGTCAACTTTGCTCTTCTCCGCCGACTCTGCCAGACCTGCTGAGTTTTTCCAGGTATTTCTGTTTTTGTTTTGGATTTCTAGCATCCGCAGTTTTTTGTTTTTATATGGTATTGGAGGTGTTGGCAGGCTTAAAAGTGGACAAATCTCCAGGTCCGGGTGATTTGTGTCCTAGACTGCTGAGGGAGTCAAGGGAGGAGATCACAGGGGCTCTGACCCAAATCTTTAATTCCTCGCTGGCCACGGAGGAGGTGCCAGAGGAGTGGCGAACAGCTAATGTGGTTCCGCTATTTAAGGAGGGCTGTAGAGATAAACCAGGGAACTACAGACCAGTGGTAGGGAAACTATTGGAGAAAATTCTGAAGGAGAGAATCTATCTCCACTTGGAGAGGCAAGGTTTGATCAGGGATAGTCAGCATGGCTTTGTCAGAGGGAGGTCATGCGTAACAAAATTGATAGAATTTTTTGAGGAGGTGACCAGGTGTGTAGATGAGGGTAGTGCAGTTGATGTAGTTTATATGGATTTCAGCAAAGCCTTTGACAAGGTCCCACATGGGAGACTTATAAAGAAGGCAAATGCACATGGGATATAGGGTAATTTGATAAGATGGATTCAAAATTGGCTTAGTTGTAGGAGGCAGAGGGTGATGACAGAAGGATGCTTTAGTGACTGGAAGCCGGTGTCCAGTGGTGTAACACAGGGATCTGTGCTGGGTCCCTTATTATTTGTCATTTATATAAATGACATAGATGACTATGTGGGGGATAGGATTAATAAGTTTGCGGATGACACAAAGATTGGCTGGGTGGTTAACAGTGAGGTTGAGTGTCTTGGGCTATAGGAAGATATAGACAGGATGGTCAAATGGGCAGATAAGTGGCAGATGGAATTTAACCCTGAAAAGTGTGAGGTGATACACTTTGGAAGGAGTAATTTGACATGGAAGTATTCAATGAACGCCATGACATTAGGAAGTTCTGAGGAACAAAGGAACCTTGGCGTGTGTGTCCATAGATCTCTGAAGGCGGAGGCGGATGTTAGTGGGGTGGTGAAAAAGGCATACAGGACACTTGCCTTTATCAATTGAGGCCTAGATTACAAAAGTAGGGAGGTCATGTTGGAGTTGTATAGTACCTTGGTGAGGCCACAGCTGGAGTACTGTGTGCGGTTCTGGTCGCCACATTATAGGAAGGATGTGATTGCACTGGAGAGGGTGCAGAGGAGATTCACCAGGATGTTGCCTGGGATGAAACATTTAAGTTATGAAGAGAGGTTGGATAGATTTGGGTTGTTTTCGTTGGAGCAGAGAAGACTGAGGGGCGACCTGATTGAGGTGTACAAGATTATGAGTGGCATGGACAGGGTGGATAGGGAGCAGCTGTTCCTCTTAGTTGAAGGGTCAGTCCCAAGGGGACACAAGTTCAAGGTGAGGGGCAGGAGGTTTAGCGGGGATGTTAGGAAAAACTTTTTTACCCAGAGGGTGGTGACGGTCTGGAATGCGCTGCCTGGGAGGGTGGTGGAGGCGGGTTGCCTCACAATTTTTAAAAAGTACCTGGATGAGCACTTGGCATGTCATAACATTCAAGGCTATGGGCCAAGTGCTGGTAAATGGGATTAGGCAGGTAGGTCAGGTGTTTCTCACGTGTCAGTGCAGACTCGATGGGCTGAAGAACCTCTTCTACTCTGTGATTCTGTGATAATGATATGCCGATGAAGTTCCCAAATTCTGATGGCGGGAAACGCAGCCTGCCATTGACGGTCAGAGTGGACGATTGCAGCCTGGTTTCATGACATGGTGAAACTGATTTTTAGCCTTCTTGCCATATTGTCTGCTTATTTTGCTGAACACGCCCAATGACAGCGGGCACGGAAAATTTTGCCCCATGCCTCTGGCACATACAAGAGGGCAGGTAGCACTATAGCACTGTAGACCGTGAGCTTGGTACTGGATTTGTCATCAAACACTCTATACCTCAGACTCCTTTGCTGGCACACTGGAGGCAATGTTGAGTTTCATCATAGATGTCTGCCCTCGCTGATAGGAGGCTGCTAAGGTATGAGAAATGACCTTTGTTGTTCATTGATTCGCCATCCATTTTGATAGTTGGGGGTGGGGGCAGTGTTGCACAGCGGGAGCAAGCTGGTAGAGTATCTTTTTCTTCCGGATGTTTAGCCTAAGGCCCATTTTTTCATACGCTTCTGTGAATGCGTCGACAATAATTTGGAGCTCGTCCTCTTAATGTGCGCATACGCAAGTGTTATCAGCGTTCAGCAGTTCAATAATAGAGTTTGGGATGATCTTTGTACTGGAATAGAGGCGTCATAGATTGAGCACTTTCCTGCTTGTCCTGTAGAGTAGCTCCACTCCAGCGGGGAGCTTTGTGGAGGTGGAGTGAAGTGTTGCGGTGAGAAAGATGGAAAAGAGTGTTGGTGCGATGACATAGCCTTGCTTGACCCAGTTTACACTCGTATTGGATCTGTGGTAGATCCGTTGGTAAGGGTCATGGCTTGCATGCCATCATGCAGCAGGTGGAGGATGGTGATGAATTTCTGTGGGCAGCCAAATTTGAGGAGGATGGTCCATAGTCCCTCCTGGTCGATAGAGTTGAAGGCCTTTGTGAGGTTAAAGAAGGCCATGAATAGAGATTTCTGCTGCTCTCTGCATTTTTTTTGGATTTGTATTGCGTAAAGATCATGTCTACTGTCCCTCTTGATGGACAGAAGCTGCATTGTGACTCCAGTACGAACTCTTCAGCCAGTTGGGGAAGAAGATTGAGAAGGATTCTTGCAATGACTTTCCCTGCAGTGGACAGCAGAGATACCCCTCTATAGCTACTGCAGTAGGTCTTGTCTCCTTTTTTGAAGATGGTCACAACTACGGCATCTCAGAGATCCGTTGGCATTCTCTCCTATTCCAGATGAGAGAGATCAGGTCATATATTCATGTCAAGAGTACTTCTCCGCCATATTTTAGCATTTCGGCGGGGATTTCGTCTGTGCTTGCGGCCTTGTTGTTTCTTAGCTGTCAAGTGGCCTTTTCAACCTCATGTCAGGCTGTACCCTACTAGTCACAGCCTGCCAACCTGAGAATGATCCGTTTATCCCTACTCTCTGTTTTCTAGTCCGTTAACCAACCCTCAAAACATGCTGGTATATTCCCCCCAATCCCACCAGCACTAATACTAACTTCTTGTGTGGGGCTTAACAAAAGCCTTCTGAAAATCCAAATACACCACACCCACTAGTTCCCTCTTATTTATTCTGCTTGTAACATCTTCAAAAACTCCAACAGGTTTGTCAAACGTGAGTTCCCTTTCATAAATCCATGTTGACTGCCCAGTTCTGCCATTATTTTCTAAGTGCCCAGTTATCACACCCTTTAAAATAGATTCTAGCATTTTCCTTACTACTGATGTCAGGCTAACAGATCTGTAGTTCCCTGTTTTTTCTCTCTCTCCTTTCTTAAATAGTGGGATTACATTTGCTACCTGGAAGTTCCCATCCAAGCCACTCACCATCCTGACTTGGAAATATATCACTGTTCCTTCACTGTCGCTGGGTCAAAATCCTGGAACTCCCTTTCTAACAGCACTTAGGGTGTACCTACACCACATGGACTGCAGTGGTTCAAGAAGGCAGCTCACCACCACCTTCTCAAGGGCAACTAGGGATGGACAATAAATGCTGGCCCAGCCAGCGATGCCCACATCCTGAGAATGAATAAAAAAAAACCTTCCAATCTGCAGGCACTGTTCCAGAATCTATAGAACTTTGAAAGATGATGCATCACTATCTTTACAGCCACCTCTTTGAACAGTCTGGGATGTAGATTATCAGTTCCAGGGGATTTATCAATTTTCAGTCCCATTAATTTCTCCAGGACTACTTTTTAATAATACTAATTCCTTTCAGTTCCTCATATCCACTAGTTCCTTGGCTCCCCATTATTTCAGGAAGGTATTTTGTATCTTCCTCCATGAAGACAGACATGAAGGGCAGAATTTTACACCTCGCAGTCGGGCGTGTGCCCAACCCGATCGGGCGTAAAATAGCACAAGAAGATGTTGGGCGAGCGTCCCAACATCATCCCTCACGCGCATAATCTTCAGGTCGGCGGGCACCGAGCATGTCAGAGGCGCGTCTGCCATCAATTAAAGAGGTCACTTAAGGCCATTAAAAATCTAATTGAACCCGATTTTACGTTGCCCGTGCGATTTTGCGATCGTCGCACAGGAAAAACGGGCAGGCAGGCAGGCAGCCTACATTTTGCAAAACCTCATCCAAGGGTGGGATAAAAAGGGTCAGCAGCATTGCCAGTGTGAGTAGTGAAGAGTTAGGAGATAGTTTGCTGCTGGTTGCTTATTTGAACATGACAGCTTCATCTCAGATCTGAGCTTCATTATTAGCATTTCCAGGCTTCATTTCAGGATGTATTGGTGTCTCCAAGGCTCCTGGAGGATTCCGACCAGGTGGACCCTTCCAGGTATCAGGCAGCCTTCTTTTACCCTTGTAATGGGGATTGTGGTGTCCGCTGGTGGCACCTCCTCTGAGGAGGAATAGTGGGGCAGAAGGGAGGGGAGGCCAGGTGTCCCAGTGCAGCGTCCAGGGGAGGGACCTGTGGGAAGAGAGGTGTAGGCACAAGGGGTGCAGAACTAGCAGGTCCAAGGCGGAAGGGGCTGCAGAAGATGCCACTATCCTGCTGCCAGGGTTTACAGGTGGTGATGCTGCTATCTCAGTACGTCCGAGGTGCAATGCTGAAGGAGGCTCCGCCTCTCCAGGGAGACTGTGACATCCATTTGTCAGATGATTGGGCCTGAGATCAGGTCCGACTGTGTGGGTGGAAACCCCATGCCAGTGGCTCTGAAGGTCATAGTGGCCCTCAACATCTTTGCCTCCAGCTCTTTCCAAGGGCCAGCAGGGTATCTTTGTGGAGTCTCCCAATCAGCTGTCCACAGTTGTGTCAAGCTGGTGAAAGAAGCTCTGTTCAGATGGGTAATGGCATTTATTCATTTCCATGTGGACGAGGCCAGCCAGGCTGAGCGAGGCAGAGGTTTTGCAATGATTGCTGGATTCCCCTGCATCCAGGGTGTAATCGACTGCACATGTGGCCATCAAGGAGCCAATGGGTCAGCTAGCTGCCTTCATCAACAGGAAAGGATTCCACTCAATGAAGGTCCAGATAGTGTGTGACCGCAGGATGCAGATTCTGCAAGTCTGTGCAAGGTACCCGGCAGCTCCCATGACTCGTACATCCTCAGACACTCCCAGGTGCCAAGGCTATTTAGTGCTACAGCCTGACTGTATGAATGGCTGCTGGATGACAAGGGCTATCTGTTGAAAAGGTGGCTCATGACGCCTCTCCAACACCCAAAAGTAGAGGCAGAGCAGAGTTATAATAAGAGTCATGTCTCCACAAGGGCGGTGATAGCAAGGACCATAGGCCTTCTGAAGGTGCATTTCCGATGCCTGGACCACTCAGAGGGAGCTCTACAATGCCCCCCAGAGCGGGTGTCACTGATTGTGGTTGCATGCTGCACTCTCCACAGTCTGGCACTGGCAAGAAGGGACCCACTGGAGGAAGAGGATCTTGAGGCAGCTCCACAGGTCACAGAGGATGAATCCAGTAGTGGGTCAGAAGAGAAGCACAGTGAGGAGAATGCTGAGGGCGTGGAGGCAAGCCTCAGTAACCTCCAGGGAGGCAGGGACACCAGCGTCACCTTGATCCAACGTTCCTTCAACTAGGCTGCCAAAGATCTACTTCCACCTCATGCCAGGACTGCCGCGTCTATCCCGGATGTCTGAAATGACCCTTTCATTTGAACCCAAAGTCCACTCAATGCCTGTGCAATAAAGTTTAGAGCTACTCACATCCAGCATTACATGCTGGCATACCCTGCATCCAAAAAACAAAAAACTCAGGCCATTACAACAAAAACAAAATTTATCTCATTTTGACAATCCTAAAAAATTTACATAATCTTCTCTGGTCTTCATTCCCAGACCAGTAAACATAAACAGAACATTAAACAACAAAAGATCACCCAGTCCTTCTTGTGCTCATGGTATCTTAAGTTACTTTTGCAAGTGCTATGTCTTGGTGCTGGCTCCTCGCTGGCAGCGGCATTGGAGACAGCTGCTGACTCTGATGCCTTGTTGACCATGATGACCTTGGCGGTCGTCCTCTGGGCAGTGGAGCCTGTGCTGGCCCTGCCTGGGAGGGAGCGGCCAGTGCCACGGCTGACATCTCCCCAGTAATTGCAGCCTCATCAAATGCCACGGTCACTGGCAGAGGGGCGGAGAAGCTGCTGCTGTTATCCAGAGTGCCCTGAGAGGAGCCCGCAGAGATGAGAAGTAGCTCATACGCCAATGTGAGGTCACTCTGGACCTCCCTGTTTGCCATTGACGGACAGGCACCTAGCTGGGATACTGGGTACCGCACCCATCTCCCATACTGCCACTGACCACTTGAGGTCATTGCCTGTGTGAAGGTTTGCAGATCCGAGTGCAATCCCAGGAACCCCTAATTCTGTTCCTGGAGCTGCCTCTCCATGAAAATCACTACTCTCTCAATGGAAGAGGCAGTGCACTAAGACATGAGGGTCAATGCAGTGCTTATGCTCCGCATGGACTCTTCCACAACAGAGACCATGGCATGTATACCCTCATGCATCTCTGCCAGATCCTCCCACACATCTCGCTGGACATCCAGCATCTGCTGCCTAATGGATGATTCCTGAGGGTCATCATCTACCTTCAACTCAGCATCGTCCTGGTCTCCAGCCGTCCTCCGACTGCCAGTGCCCTGCGCACTTTCTGCCTCCGCCTGATATTAAGCGAGCGTGAAGTTCCCTCACCACTGCGCTCCGACATTCTAGCCGAGGATCTAACGTCCACCAAGGTGCTGGTATCTGCCCTGGTGCCTGTTTCAGAGAGCGGGTGTGACGCAGTTGCATGTGACACCCGGCAATCCTTTGGACTCAGAGATGGCTCTTCAGGGTCCTGCGATTGAGTGCGTGCTGGCAAATCTAAGGGAGAACAACAACATGCCATTAGTTAAACTCATCACACTGTTACTGCGCATGCCAGACACCCTGGTGAGACAATGGAGATCTGCATCACAGTGCCATCGTCTTTCAATGATCAATGGGGAATCCAGTTTTGAGGCTTCCATCAATGATGAAACTACACAAGAATGTATGCACAATCCGAAACTCTCACCTCTGTGCACTGCACTCACCTTCGTCTGACACACCAGCCTCTCTGCAGCTGGTTGACCAAGGTGTGTGTCACCTCTCCAACTCCCAGGCATCCTGCTCAAATCTGGATAGGATTAGGAGGTTTTGGGGGAGCCCTTGCCTGTCCCTGACCTTTCAATGTTGTTATGGGTCGTCTTCTCCTGAAAGGATGTAGGAGCATGGGTTAGTCTACTCTCTACCTGCAGCGCCATTGCAGCCTGGCCAATCCCACCTGAGGAACACCTTGCAGGGCACATCTGAGTCATGAGTCTCGAGCCGCAAGGCACTCAGTCCAAGCAGCCAGGGCTCATCCCCTTGGCCAGCTCTGGTGTCATTGACAGCTGGCACTCAGCCTCTAGCACCCCTGAGCTCCATGGGGGGATGGCCAGCCCTTAACACTTCGCCGCACTGATCCATGGATACGTGGTACTCATTGTCCTCGAGTGCAGCAGATCGTTAAACCTTTTGCGGCACTACACCCATGTGCGCCACACGATGTCGTGGCTGCTGTCCTGCGCTGCCACCTCCTCCCAAGCTCTTTTTGTTAGGTGCGGTGGCCTCTTCCTTCCATCTCTAGGGACAAGGGCTTCCCTCCTGGCAGCCACCTCCTTCAGAAGGACCCTGAGGCTCTCGTCCGAAAACCGGCAGGGGGGTGGGGGGTGGGGTGGGGGTGGGGGTGAGTGCACACCCGACCTGCCCTCTCATCTGGCATCTCCAGCCACACTTGAGGCCATAACTTCGGTGTTCAGAATGCTGCAAATATGTTCTTCCCTGGCAGCCTTCAAGGAGGTGCCTGTGCCATTTTTAAACCGCCCGCTGGGTCGCCATTGGACCCCATGGCTGACAGGCCATCGCCCCCGCTCGGCCCTTCCCGATCACTGGGAAAACACGTTTCACACTGGGCTGGCATGAATTGGCCAGCCAGCATGAAATTGGGTTCGAGGACCGATTGCAGCCCGTTTCCCGACCGGTCACGGGCCCACCGATCACACCTGCCTGCCAAGGGTAAAATTCAGGCCTAAGTATTAATTTAGTTTCTCTGCCATTTCCTTATTACCCATTATAAATTCTCCATTCTCTGCCTATGATGGGCCTAGATTTGTCTTTACTAACCTTTTCCTGTTTACATACTTGTAGAAGCTTTGATAGTTCGTTTTTATGTTCCTCACTAGTTTAATTTCATATTCTATTTTCTCTTTCTTTATCAATTTCTTGCGTCTCCTTTGCTGAATTTTAAAATGCTCCCAATCATCAGGCTTAACACTTTTTCGTCAACTTATAAGCTTCTTCCTTTAGTCTGATAGAACCCTTAACTTCTCTTGTTTTCCATGGTTGGATCACTTTTCCTGCTGGCTTTTTGAACTTTAAAGGAATATAAATTTTTTGTAAATTATGTATTAATTATTTAAATACTAGCCATTGCCTGTCTACCATCATGCCTTTTAATATAGTTCTCTAATCAACTTCAGCCAACTTGCCCCATATACCTTTGTAGTTTCCTTTGTTTAGATTTAGGACTCCAGTTTTGGATTGAACTACATCACTCTCGAACTTCATGTAAAATTCTAGCATATTCTGGCTACTCTTCCCTAAAAGCTCCTTTACAACGAGATTATCAATTAGCACTTTCTCATTGTACATTACTAGATCAAAAATAGCCTGTTTTCTAATTGGTTCCTCAACATACTGTTCTGAAAAACCATTGCATATACATTCCAGTAATTCGTCCTCCTCAGCATTAGTACTAATTAGGTTTACCCAATCTAGATGTAGATTGAAGTCCCCATGATTACTGTATTACCCTTATTGCGTGCACCTCTGATTTCCTTATTCATACAATGCCCCACATTACTACTACTATTTGGTGGCCCATAAACAACTCCTACCAATGTTTGCTGCAACTTGTTGTCTCTTAGCTCCACCCAAACTGATTCTACATCTTGATCTTCTGATCTAAGATGCTCTCTCACTAATGTACTGATCCCATTTTTTATTAACAGTGTGACCCCACCTCCTTTTTCTTTATTGCTTATCCTTCCTAAATGCCAAATACCTTTGAACTTTCAGTTCTCAGCCTTGGTCACCCTGCTGCCATGTCTCCGTAATGACAATTAAATCATATCTGTTTACTTCTAATTGTGCTGTCAATTCATCTACCTTGTTGCAGTTGCTGCCTGCATTCAGGTAGAGTGCCTTTAATTCTGACTTATTATTTTCGCAATTTCTAGCCTTAACTTAGCTGGCACACTCATATGTTTATCTGTTCTGTCCCTTCCTGACACACTTTGATGACCATTTCCCCTATTGCTATTCTGTTATCTTACCTTCTCCTTTCTCTTTAGTTTATCAGATCTTTCCTCACCCCCCACTATTTAGTTTAAAGCCCTCTCTATCGCCTTAGTTGCACAACTCGTCAGAACACTGCTACCAGCATTGTTGAGCTGAAGACCTTCCCAATGGTATTGCTCTCACTTTCCCCAATACTGATGTCAGTGTCCCAGAAATCAAAACCCATTTCTCCCACATCAATCTTTTAGCCATGCATTTAACTTTCTAATATTATTTATCCCATGCCAATTTGCTCATGGCTTTGAGGTTCTGCTTTTTAATTTAGTCCCTAGCTGCTCATACTCTCTAAACTGAACCACCTTCCTAGTTCTACCTATTTGGTGGTACCAACATGGACCATTGGACCCTTCCCCTCCCACTGCAGGTTCCTCTCCAGACCAGAGCAGATGACCCAAAACCTGGTACCGGGCTGGCAACACAGCCTTTTGGATTCTCGCTCTCAGATGCAGAGAACTGTCTATGCACCACCACACCCCCCCACCGCCACCCTACGCTGTCCCCCGCTACCACTATTTTCCTGTTACATTCCGCTACTTGAATGCCTTCCTGTACCATGGTGCCATGATCAGTTTGCTCGTCCATCCTGCAGTCCCTACACTTATCTGTACAGGCTGCAACCACCTCAAACCTATTGGAAGGACTGGGGCTCTTCCACTTTTACCTTCTCAATCTCCTTACCTGCCTCACTTGCAGTCACAGCCCCTGTCCCTAACCACTGACCAAATGAGAAGACCCTATCCTAAGTGGCGTGACTGCCTCCTAGAACAAAGTGTCCAGATAACTTTCCCACTCCCTGATGTGTTGCAGTGTCCGCAGCTCAGCCTCCAGTTCAATGACTTTGCGCCGAAGCTCCTCAAGCCGCAGACACTTACTGCAGACATGTTTGCCCTGGATCACCCTGGCATCCAGGAGCTCCCATATCCTACAGTGGCAGCAAAACACCTGCCCTGCCATCCTTATTGTATCTTAATTAAGTAAGTAATTAATTATTTTCTTAATTATCTTGAATTAAATTAATGCCTCGTCTCACCATCTCTTACTTTACTAATTTAAACCTTAGTAATCCAACAAATGCTATCAGTTAAGAACCAATGAAATAATATTCACTGGTTTCTTACTTTCCTTCTGCTAATGTCACTAAATTAATTAAAATAAATTAATTAATTAATGACAAGTCACAGGAAATTTACAATGTTATATGGGGGAAGGGCTACTTAAGGATCCAGGGGTAGCAACAAACTACTTTTTAAAATTCTTTTTACATTAGCTAAATGTTTCTTAGTGAATGATGGGGATAATTCTTAGATCACGTGTAGTTCCATAGGTTGCAGGGTAATTAGTAGCACTTTTGTGCTCTGCAACATTGATTGCTGATTAAGAAGAAAGGATTTAGCTATCATGAATGAAGGACCTTCTCCTGCACCAGTCTCACTAGCATTCATCCAACCCCACCCCAAAGTTACACTGCTGGTGGGCAACACTGCTCAGTTCAATCCCTATCATCTTTCACCTATTTGATGTTGGACTCAACTGACATCTAACCTTGTTCCAACACATTCATGCTACACCTGTACTTAAGTATGTTTAATAACTTTCCATTCTCTTGCTGACTGAAAGGGGTGAAAGTAAGAATAAAAAATAAATACACTTCTCCTTTCACAATAGAATCTCCCTGTCGCTGCCCCCTGTCTTTTTCTTGCCCTCTTTCTATCTCTTTTTCTCTGTCTCTTTGCTTCAGCAGGATCTCTCTTCTACTGTTCCTCAAAGGGATCCCTTTTGCTGCTTGTCAATGAGCTCTGTCTCTGTCTTTCTTCCCTCATGCAGAGTTGTCTTCCCTCATCACCATGGCCCATTCAGTTGTGCCCAGTTCTCACCAGGGCTCTTTGTTTGGCTGGTTATTTATTGGGTTCTAGTACTATTCCATTGAGTGCTTGCTTTTGTTTGTTATTTTTTAGTTTTGTTGTTAACATTCTATTCCTACCATATATTTGTTTTGGAAATCTGCTTTAAGACTAAACCAACTAGAATCAATGACACACTATCCTTTTTTTTTCATTCTCAGGATAAAGGCATTTTCTACCCATTCCTAGCTGCCCTTGAGAAGGGAGTGGTGGCCCTTCTTTTTGAGCCATTGTGGTCCCAAGTAGTGAAGGTGTTCCAAAATTCTGTTGGGTGGGGTATTCCAGGGTTTTCATCAATGAAAAAATATGTCTGAGTCAGGATGGTATGTGATTTGGCTGGTGATGGTGCTTCGATGCTCTTCTTACTCTTATCCCTCCAGGTTTGTTAATTGCTACAGTGCACACTATAGCCACATTACACTAGTGGCTGCAGGAATAGATGTTTAAATCAGTAGGTGAGATACTGATCAAACGGACCGCATTTTCCTGAATGGTGTTGAGCTTCTCAAGTTGGAGTTTCACCCATCCAGGCAAGTGGAGGATATCCTATCTCACTCCTGCCTTGTGTCTTATATGTAATAGAGAGGCTTTGGGATGTTGGGAGGTGACATACTTGATACAGTGTCAAGCCTTTGACCTGCTCTAGCAGCCACAGCATTTATATGGCTGGCCTAGTGAGTTTATGGTCAATGGTGACTCCCAAGTTGTTTATAATGAGGGACAGAGACACAGTTCTCTGCAGCAAGTGATAGAGCTAAGTGATCCCACAACCAACGGATCAGACCTAACCTCTGCAGTATTGCCACACCCAGCCATGAATGGTGGTGGACAATTAAACAACTCACTGTGGGAGGAGACCAAATATCCCCATCCTCAATGATGGGGGAGCCCAGCACATCAGTGCAAAAGATAAGGCTGAAGCATTCGCTATAATCTTCAGCCAGAAGTGCCGAGTGGATGATCCATCTTTGCCTCCTCTGGAGGTCCCCAGCATCACAGATGCGAGTCTTCAGCCAATTCGAATCACTCCATATGATATCAAGAAATGGCTGAAGACTTTGCTACTTTTGTACTCAAATCCTCTTGCGATAAAGGCCAACGTACCATTAACCTTCCTAATGGCCTGCTGCACCTGCATGTTAGCTTTCAGTGACTTATTGATGAGGACACCCAGATTATTTTGTACATCTATATTTTCTAATTTCTTACCATTTAAGAAATACTCTGCGGTTAGATACCTGTGGAACAGGGCTCCAGCGCAAATTCCTCTCAATCCCTTGCCCTATATAATTTTTGTGCTCAACATGTTAATGATTTTAAAAACATAAGAACATAAGAAGGAGTAGACCACATGGCCCATTGCTCCCCCATTCAATACAATCTTGGCTGATCTTGGGCTTCATCTCCATTTTCTCACTGCTCTTCAATATCCCTTAATTCCCTGAGAGACCAAAAATCTGTCTGTCCCAGCCTTAAATGTATTCAATGGTGGAGCATTCACAACCCTCTGGGGCAGGGAATTCCAAATATTCACAAGACATTTTTGCTCATCTCAGTCCTAAATGATTGACCCCTTATCCTGAGACTGTGCCCCTCTGCTTTAGATTCCCCGACCAATGGAAACAATCTCTCAGCATCATCCCTATCAGGCCCCTTCAAAATTTTGTAGGTTTCAATAAGATCGCCTCTCATTCTTCTAAACGCCAGAGAATATGAGCCCAATTTACCCTGCCACTCATCATAGGATAACCCCCCTCATCCTAGGGACCAATTCAGTGAACTCACTGTACTGCCTCCAAAGCAAGTATATCTTTTCTTAACTGCACGCAGTACATTTTGGGGTTAGGATATTGATGCATACGGTTATGTACAGGGAACAATATTTATATTTATGTAGATTTGAATTCATTTGCTTAGATTTTCAAATTGGGCCCTCTCCATTCAAAAAATTAAATTGGACAGT
Source organism: Cetorhinus maximus (assembly GCF_964194155.1). Classification (NCBI taxonomy): domain Eukaryota; kingdom Metazoa; phylum Chordata; class Chondrichthyes; order Lamniformes; family Cetorhinidae; genus Cetorhinus; species Cetorhinus maximus. Next base: position 113,410,428 of record NC_135879.1, on the reverse strand, counting down.
GCTCTAATTCTCCAGATCTACATCCGTTCTATTTCCCAATGTTATTTCCAGTGGCCACAGGAGAACCCAGCCATGTTTTTTTAGGGTTTCTGAGGAAACAAGGCAAAAAAAGCACTGTAGCGTAATCCATCTCCTATTTTACATCATTTCAACCACATTAACATTGTTTATCTTCTCATCTATAGACAACAGTTCTCCAGGGGTGCTGTATGAAAAACAATTTAACAACCCTCATACTAATATTGATAGCATCATTTTAGAGTTTATTTTTAGCTTGCTTTTGAGGAGTTTTTTGTTTGCTATTGTCAACTGCTTTGACACCTGGTTTTGTACTGTTTACTGTGTGGGGGGTGGTGGGGTTGGCGGGTGCCAAGTTTTCTGCTACATTTTCAGATATGGCACCATCATGAATTCCGCTCGAACTTTGCTTTTTGTTAGAGGAGGAATAAGAACAGAGACTGGTCTGGTTTAAACCTTCAAGAATCACAATTCTGGTGCTGGTTATCAGTTCTTCCCTGTGCTACTCTCCTAATACCAGTCAATGCAGATGCCATTGGGATATGACATTGTGGGGACTACTTATCGCATGTGCTTCGTCATGCTATTGTCATTAGGGCTGGCCATACACTATAAATTCATAAATATTTCTACTGTACAGTCACCAGACAGTTATGGACAAACTTCAAGACATTGAAATGTCAAGGACTGGGCACAGATGATCAAAGCTTAATTACCAGGAATCAAATACATATTGAATTTATGACCTTTTGCTGACTTCCAAAAATTTTACACAAACTATCCACAACAAGGTAAGATGCGGACACTCAACCCAGTAAAATACGTTCAATAACATTTAACTAATCAATTAAAAAGACACCCATGTTGCAGCTGTCATTCGTGGCAATATACTTGTGACCATATTATGAATAGCATCATGCATTTAAAGTTCAAATCCAGGTTATCTTGGTTCCCTGTATTATGTTTTAGTGACCCAGATTTGGCATTCATAACAGATTATATAATTACATGGCCAGATAAAATTTCCTAAAGGCCAGATTGTAAGAAATATCTCTATATGGAATATGAAATCTGCTTCATGTTGTTGTACAGTGTCGGGATGAGGTTTCATGTTTTTTCTAGTTCCCGCTGGGGCCCCTGGCCTGCCCGCCAACCTTATGGTTGAATGGGCAGGTCCTTTAATTACTTAATTGACCCTGTCAATGGCCTCAATTGGCCATTGACAGGTCAGCGGGCGCACAGTTGATTTCGCTGCGCCACCACCTTCGTGAAAATTTAAATCAGGCGCTGTGACATCGGGAGTTTCCACCAACGTCACTGCGCGTCATTTTACACATCTGCGAGCGGGCCCCGCCCCCGCTCACCGACTCATAAAATTCTGCCCAATAAGTATATAACTGTTTATTGAACAAATTGTCTTTAACCAGTGGCAAAAGAAAGAAATATGAACTGCTAATTTCTAACTCTATAACCTAAGTTCTACCCCTTCTTAAATCCCTATGCACATACATACAAGACACATAAAGCACACAAAAACATGGATTTTAAGGATGGGATAAAACAGTTCAATAGCACCAATTCCAGAGTACAGGATTCAATGGGTTGATTTTGATCGATGTCTTCCAAATTCCTTTCAGTTCTTTGTTGATGACACGAAGTAGTCTTCCAGCACTTTCATATTTAGTTCACTGGTTGAGCACTTGCCTTTCAATGTCTCTAACAAGTGATTTCCCCTTTTGCCTTCTGACAGAGGTTTTCAGAGAGAGAGCAGGTTATAGAGGTACGAGGAGAAAAATCCAGCTAGCTATTATTGTAGAATTTCTGGAATCTTACACACAGAAGAGAGAGGTTTTAGGTCTTTTTGCCTTTCAGGCTAGGAGCTATTCTGCTGCACTGCTCTCACACAAACCTGGTCACCTGATCAGAAGCCAATTAAAACGTTGTTGCCAGGCAGTTCCCCATTAGACCAGACTCCTCCTCGACACCATCCTGTCTTTCATGGCACACTCTGTTCCAGGACAGAAAATTGTATATATCCCTCACACTGTTCCAGTAGACATGTCCTTCAAACTGCAGCCATTGTAATTTTAATACACAGTCCAACAGAAATAAAAAATAAAATTAAAAATACCTGGAAAAACTCAGCAGGTCTGACAGCATCTGCGGAGAGGAACACAGTTAACATTTTGAGTCCGTATGACTCTTCAACAGAACTAAGGAAAAATAGAAAAGAGGTGAAATATAAGCTGGTTTAAGGGGAGGTGGGACAGGTAGAGCAGGATAGAGGGCCAGTGATAGGTGGAGGTAGCCAAAAGATGTCATGGACAAAAGGACAAAGAGGTGTTGAAGGTGGTAATTTAATCTAAGGAATGTGCTAATAGGTGACATTAAGGGTAGAAAGCAGGACGAGCAAGGTACAGATAGCCCTAGTGGGGGTGGGGTGGGGGCAAGGGATCGAAATAGGCTAAAAGGTAGAGATAAAACAATGGATGGAAATACATTTAAAAATAATAAAATAGGTGGGAAAAGAAAAATCTATATAAATTGTTGTAAAAAAGGGGGATCGGAAAGGGGGTGGGGATGGAGGAGAGAGTTCATGATCTAAAGCTGTTGAACTCAATATTCAGTCCAGAAGGCTGTAAAGTGCCTAGTTGGAAGATGAGGTGCTGTTCCTCCAGTTTGCGTTGAGCTTCACTGGAACAATGCAGCAGGGCAAAGATGGACATGTGGGCATGAGAGCAGGGCGGAGTGTTGAAATGGCAAGCGACAGGAAGGCCTGGGTCATGCTAGCGGACAGACTGAAGGTGTTCCGCAAAGCGGTCACCCAGTCTGCGTTTGGTCTCTCCAGTGTAGATATATGTTCTTTACATGCCTCCACCCTTAAAAGAAATGAAACAACATTTCAAAATGCGTTTCATCACAAGATATGTGACACATGGACAACATGAGACTTACTTCCATTGATCCTTCTTCCCCCTTATACAATCTTCAGCATTTCTTACCCCTTTAACTTATTTTAGTATTTTACACCGGGGCAATGCACCTGCGATCACATTATCTTTGCCGGCAATGTGAACAACCTTTACACTGAATAGTTGAAACAATAGGTGCCATCTAAGCAGTTTCACATTTCGAGTTTTAAACTTTTCAATGAACGACAGCAGATTATGTTCAGTTAGATTAATGTTTCTTTGTTATCGTGTCGGACATAAACTTCAAATTGTTGAAGGGACAACAACAACGCTAGAGTTTCTTTTTCTACTGTAGAGTACTTCCTCTGATATTGATTTAGGTTCTTGGAAAAGTACCCCACTGGCTTCTCTATCTCTAATTTATCATATTGTAATGGAACTGCACCTACCCCCAAGTCAGCAGCACCAATTGCCATTTTAAAAGATTTGGTAAAGCCAGGGGCGGTCAACACTGGTTCACTTATTAAGATTGTCCTCAGCTTTTCAAAGGTTGCTTGTCATTCTGCTTACCATACAACTTTTGCCTATTTTCTTAACAAATTGGTGAGAGGTGCAGCTATTGTGCTGAAGTTCGGCACAAACTCCCTATAAAACCCATAAATTTCCTAAAACCTCATGATTTCTTGTTTAGTTTTTGGAATGGGGAATTCTATTAGAGCATTCACTTTTGCTGTTCGTGGCAACACATGCCCTTGTCCTAAGATTCCTGGAATCTTACATACACAGAAGAAAGAGGTTTTAGATAAGCTACCCTTGCTTTTGCAAATTCGCTTTTGGCCAAATTTAAATGATTTATTTAAGCCAGCCAACTGCAATTGCTTAAACCGGTCTTCTAATTGCTTTACATGTTCTTCCCATGTGTTACTATATATTACAATATCGGCTATGAATTGATTCATAAGTCTCTGGAATGTAGATGGGAAGTTTTTAAACCTAAATGGCATAACTCGACATTGATGCAATCTACTTAATGTAACAAAGGCGGATATTTCTTTGCCCCTTGATGTAAATGGCACTTGTCAGTACCCCTTCAATAGATCAATTTTAGATATGAAGTTAGAACCTTGGTCAGATTGTATTTTAATTAGTTTTTCACCTGTTATCACCTACCAATTAAATTAGAAGACCGGTTTAAGCAATTGCAGTTGGCTGGCTTAAATAAATCATTTAAATTTGGCCAAAAGCGAATTTGCAAAAGCAAGGGTAGCTTATCTAAAACCTCTTTCTTCTGTGTATGTAAGATTCCAGGAATCTTAGGACAAGGGCAAGTATTATGGATATGACAACCCAATTTCCAGAAGCTATTCCTTTAAGCTAAGGTAGTAGTGGAAAAGTTAACTCAGTTTTTCACCTGTTATCACCTACCGAGTTAACTTTTCCACTACTACCTTAGCTTAAAGGAATAGCTTCTGGAAATTGGGTTGTCATATCCATGATTGTAAGGATATGCTGATGTCTTGCTTTCATTTTAGGTAATGGTCCTACACAACCTACTAATACCCGACTGAATAGTTCTTCAAAAACTGCTATGAGTATTAAGGGTGCTGGTTCGATTATATTTTGAGGCTTACCCACTACATGACATGTATGACATGCTTCACAAAATTGCACTACATCCTTATGAAGTCTTGGCCAGGTAAAATGCCTGTTTATCGATGATTGGGTTTTCCGTATTCCTACATGTCCTGCCATAGGAATTTTATGTGCTACTTGCAATACCCCCTTTCGATATTTGGGAGGTACCACTATCTGATGCACATTCCTCATCTGCAGGTCTGTGAGGTCTGTTTTTAATGTAATAGCGCTCTGGAATTCCTTCGGCCTCAGCTTCATTGTAAGCTGACTGTGCTAACTTTTTTAACACTGGATCTGTTTTCTGAGCCTCAATTAACAAAGACTGCCAAACTTCCTTTGAATTATCTTCATCCTTAAAGAATGTTTTAGCTACTCTAATATCTGCTCATGGTATTATTTTGACCTCTGGTGATGGACTCTGTTTAGCCATTGCTCTAGTCACCACACACGATGGAAAAATACCAGGAACTTGTTGGCAAAGCTATAACCTTCACTCCTGCCCAGAAAATCTTTCCCCAGGAGTAAATGAACTCCATCCATGGGTAATTTCTTAACCACTCCTACAACGACCGATCCAGACAACACATCACACTCCAATTGCACTTTGTACAATGGAACCGGGATATACTCTACAGTTATCTCCTTTACCAATAACTTAGCTTTCATTGAACTCCCTGGAGGGAAAACTAGGTCCTTCTCCAGCAAAAGAGTCTTGAGTAGCTCCTGTGTCCCTTAATATAGTTATGGGTTTAGCTGCATCATTTGATGATAAAGGGGTTATCTTTCCTTTAGACAAAAACCCTTTATATCTCTCATCTACCTTGTTCCCTTCACCCGTATTCACAGCAGTAGTTACCTCCAGTCCCTTATTTGTAGTTAAAGCTACAATTTGATCCATGCCATTTTCTTTTTGAGGTCCCTTTTCGGATTCAATCATACGAACTCCAATAAGTCTCATGGGCTTCCCTCACAACTTCCAGCATTCTGAATGAATGTGTCTCACTTTAATACAATGGAAACACTTAGGCCTTGAGTTTCACCTCCACCCTCAGTACCTTCCTTTCTGATCTGAGGGGGAGATCTCAAGGTATTCCCAGCTATCCATTCTTTGTCCTTGCTACCCACCTTTCTTCCACTCTCCCACTTTCTATCCTTTTCAAATTTATGGGGGTGATGGAAAAAAGGTTTAGTTTTATGGATCAGCTCATAATCATCAGCCATTACAGCTGCTTGTCTAGCAGTTGCAACCCTTTGGTCTTCATCATGGGTTCTTATTACAGAGGGTAGGGAGTTTTTAAATTCTTCCAAGAGAATGGCTCTCTTAGAACTTCATAGGTAACTTCAACTCTTAATGCTCATATCCACTTGTCAAAACTACCATGCCTAATCCATTCAAATTCAATGTAAGTTTGCCCAGGCTGTATCTTTAAATTTCAAAAGTTTTGTCTGTATGCTTCAGGGACCAACTCATATGCACTCAACATGGCCTTTTTCACCACTTCATAATCCCTAGAAACCTCTTCTGACAGTGAAGCATAAATTTCCTGTGCTCTACCTGTCAATTTTCTCTGCATGAGCAATGTCCAGTTTTCCTTTGGCCAGTTCATCTGTTTAGCTATCTTTTCAAATGAAATAAAGAATCCTTCAACATCCCTTTCCTCAAACCTTGGAAGAGCTTGTACAAATTGAAACACCTCCCCACTGGGTTCTGATCTGGAAGTAAGTCCTGCCTCAACTACTGGTGTCTCTTTTTTAACTGCCAGCATTCTAAGATGGAATTCTCTCTCTCTCTCTTTTTCTCTTTCCTCCTTTTCTAACCTCACAATTTCTAATTCACTTTCTTGATTTCTTTCTCTCTCCTGCCTTTCTGCCTGTTCCCTTTGGAATACCTATTCTCTTATATTTTCTTGCTGCTTCTAACTCAAGTATTTTTTCATTTGCAACTGAATTTCAGCCCATTCCAATGAACCATCCCTTGGAGAAAACCCTTGGGTATTCCTTCCTATTTCAAATGCTGTGCCATCTCTTCGATTACCACTGCCTCCCTGCTCTTAATTAACTTGCCAATTCGATTAACCTGGCTTTTGGGATCTCTTGTAAAATTGTCAGGGCATCTCTCCCACTTGCAGGAAAGCTTTAGCAGTTTCCAGTGCCACCTTGTTTTTGACAGCACAAACCTGATGTTTTCTTTTAGCTTTTATTACTTACTAAATCTATACACAAGTTGTCGTTGTCTTTTGTTCCAAAATTTCCTGGAACCGAACGCCCAAGCTTTGTCACAACTCACTGGGGATAGTGCGCTGCAATATCAAGCCCCGCTGCTCCCCGAGTCTCAACAAATGTGAAAAAGTTTGATCAACTCACCTAATTGTTTAATTTAGGTTAACAGAATAGAAGCACCATGTTTGTAAACTTAATAAGTAAATAACTGTTTATTGAACAAATTGTCTTTAACCAACGGCAAAAGAAAGAAATATGAACTGCTAATTTCTAACTCTATAACCTAAATTCTACCCCTTCTTAAATCCGAACACACACACATACAAGACACATGAAAATATGGATTTTAAGGGTGGGATAAAACAGTTCAATAGCACCAATTCTGGAGTACAGGATTCAATGGGTTGCTTTTAATCAATGTCTTCCAAATTCCTTTCAGTTCTTTGTTGATGACACAAAGTGGTCTTCCAGCACTTTCAGCCTTTACTTCACTGGTTGAGCATTTGCCTTTCAATGTTTCTAACAGTGATTTTCCTCTTTTGCCTCTTGACAGGGGTTTTCAGAGAGAGAGAGAGCAGGTTATAGAGATATGAGGAGATAAAGCCAACTAGCTATTATTGTAGAATTATTGGAATCTTACACACACAGGAGAGAGGTTTTAGGTCTTTTTCCTTTCAGGTTAGGAGCTATTCTGCTGCACTGCTCTCACACAAACCCTGGTCACCTGGCCAAGAGCCAATTAAGATGTCGCTGCCAGGCAGTTCCCCATTAGACCAGACTCCTCCTCAGCATCGTCTTGTTTTTCATGGCACACTCTGTTCCAGGACAGAAAAAATTGTATATATCCCGCACGCTGTTGTAGTAGACATATCCCTCAAACTGCAGTCATTATAATTTTAATCCACTGTGCAACAGAAATAAAAAGATATGTTCTTTACAACAGACACACAGGAAATGATGGTAAAGTCAACTGTGGGTTTTATTCAGTTAGTCACATGAGGATACCTGGACTACTCTGTTCATTCTGTTGACAGGAAGACTTCACAATATCACCCTATGGGAAAACATTTACAGCTATCAATGGCTAACTGCAAAAATCCATTAACTGTAAGATTTTTTTTTAAAAGTCTGCATTGTTAATCTTGGAACATAGGAATATAGGATTTAGGAGCAGAAGAAGGCCTTTCAGACCTTTGAGCCTGCCCCACCATTCAATAAGATCATGGCTGATCTGGTTGTGATCTCAATTCACTTTCCTGTCTTCTCCCCAATAACCCTTGACTCCCTTGTAAATCAAAAATCTGTCTAACTCAGCCTTGAATAAATTTAATGGCCCAGCCTCCACTTCTCTCTGGGGAAGAGAATTCTATTTACAACAACTCTGAGAGAGGGTCATCATCTCAGTCTGAAAAGGGAAATCTCTTATCTTAAACTGTGTCCACTAGTTCTAGTCTCCCACACAAGAGGAAACATCTTCCTGGTATGCTCCCTATTAATTCCCCCCAGGATAATGTATGTTTCAATAAGATCACCTCTCGCACTTCTCAATTCCCAAAGGGTTTAGACCCAACCTGTTCAAACTTTCTTCATAGGATAAGCCTTTCATCCCAGGAATGAGTCGAGTGAACCTTCTCTTAATTGCTTCTAACACAATTATATATATTTCAAATAAGGAGACCAAAACTATGCACATTACTCCGGATGTGGTCTCACCAATGCCCTGAATGGCTGCAGTAAAGTTTCTCAATTTGGTGTTCCATTCCTCTTGCAATAAACGCCAACATTCCATTTGCCTTCCTAATCACCTGCTATGCCAGTACGCTAACCTTTTGTCATTTTTCATTGAAAAGGTTTTTTAGTATTTAATATTGAAAATTTCTTTTCTAATCATCATTACATATTTGGATCACAGGAGAATCATGTAACTACAATTTGTCACTATTTTGATATCACACTTAATATCTTAATTGTGGGAAACATCTATGGTACCTGTTTCAAACAGTGTCATCATAAAACTTATGTCATTCTATTTGTGCATATCTGTGTTTTTGCTACATCATTCAGTATTAGAATTACATGTAAGGTCAGACCCTAAGGTCACTTGCACTTGACGTCATAAGGCTCCTGGGTTTTGAATTTTTAATCGGGAGATAAGGGACAGGCCAGCAGGTTAGAATGCACTGTGCTAGCTGCAGCAAGCTCTTTTTTGGGCTGCTCTATGAAAATGAATCCTTGGAGCTTGCTCAAGGACATTGACAGCAGATTACTGTCATAATTGTTACTGGATGCAAAAAAAAAATCAGTTTTCATATTGTGAAACAAATTGACTTTATTATAATGGGTGACAATTTCTCATAAATCCTCATTATTAACATTCAAGCTAGTAATGCCCGGAGGTCATGCGAATGTAAGGCTCTTTTTCACATAGTCACAATCAAATTGTTTCACGAAGTGGTGCGACAATCCAGCAATTGATGTTGTACCTTTATTGTGTTTCCTTTAGGTGCTACAGTTAAAGGAAAATCCAATAAGATCACATTAAGAGGCAGTATTATCTAAACAGCTTGTAATCATGACAACAGGAAGAATGAGGATAAAATATGACTCTTAAAATGTATGGTGTTCCCAATTTAATTATCATCTTTGGCTGTGTTTTGTTTGTAATATTTCAGGTCAGCTCTCTGTTCCATGTGTAGCAGTGCCTTTAATCTTTGCACTTCTTTAATGGCTTGCACACTGTGATTCGTTTGTTGTAATGATGCAAAATGTTAATCACCCACTCTTTTTAAATACTGTATATAATGCGGTCTATCGCATGACTGCTTCATCACCTGCTGCCATGCTTATTCTTTGAGGACAGATTTCAGTAGCTATACAGGAGAAGCAGGCCCCACCCCCTAGTCAATGGTCTGTGAGGATAGAATATCTACAGACGCTGTGTGAGTCAGTAATATGTAAACTGCTACACTGGCAGCTCTCATCCACTCTAGACTTTCAGCCTCAACTGACCAATGCCGACTGCCACAGCTGACCTAACAAAAAAAAGCCGATTGGGCAGAGCAATTAGTATTTGCTTCACTAGCTGAAAATTTATTTGACAGACATCTGAGGTAAATCAAAAGCTTTTTATTTCCACGAGCCAAAGCAAGTGGGATAGCAGCCTGCAGTCTGAACTGTGAAACAAGTTTTCTGTTACAGACACCACTGTTCAGTGGCCTAGTCTTCTCTTTATTCTGTGCGAAGAATATAATCCAGTTTAGCATGAGTGGCTGTAGGAAAAGGTGTAAGCGTGAAATTCTGAAATTTGCCCAGTACCTGTTCAGGTTTATTACCGGCTCACTAAGCACAGGTAATGCTGTGTTTCTATTTTTAAACTAGTTTTTCTTGTAAAATGCTATTTTATGGATTGTGTGAAAACATGTTTATGCCTTCAGCTTTTGAAATCAGTCTTTTCAATTTTTCATTTACTACTGAATACTGTATGCTTGGTGTTTGTTCATTATGTTTAAAAGAAGATTGAATGTAACAGAAGATGCCCAGGCATTCCATGTTCCTTGTCAATAGATGTAGAATGTGAAATGAACGTGTAACATAAATGTAGCTACACTGGACATATGAGCACTTCTATCCTTCACATTTTTGATGAACATGAAGACCGAATGTTTAAGAAGCGGCAATAGACTAGGATGTACTTGTTGCATTAAATGTTGCTTTGAAAGCCAGTTATTAATAGTTACTGTGCCGTCTGGAGGATCCTGTTTGTTTCTTTATTCTAACTCCAGTACTGTTGAATTGACCATTTTACTTGAATGTTACATTAATCAAACAGAGCAGAGCAGAAATGCTACTTATTCAAGGCTTGTGTCAAGCTTATAAGGACACATCAGAATGTTTTAATGATGACTTCTATTTCTCAGGAATGAATAGTTCAGTGAACAGCTGTAGACAACATTTAATCAAAGTACAGTTCCAAGAAAGCTCTAGACAAATGGAATATCATAAACAGTTTTAGAAGAACTGATACATCTGAAATAGTTTGTCTACACTACCAGTTTTGTTCATGATATAATAATTAAGAGCTTCTTAACACATGTTATCTTTAGTGCTGGATAATACGATGGAAACAATTGTTAACTGTTACACAATTCTAGCTTCAAATTTCACTGAAGAGAAAAAAATAATATAAACTGTTAATTGTCACAACATGTTTTTTGATATTTAACTGAGTATCAGCTAAGAACTGTGATTGGCAGTAAGTCTTTCCAACCATAAAATGATTTTTGACAGTTAAACTTTTAAAAAAAACTTATAGAGCATAATTATTCAACATTGTATTATTATATATGGTTTATTGCATTTGAGGTTTTTTATTCTGAGACAAGAACAAGCCCGAAAACTAATGCTTCAGTATAAGTGAGTGACACAATTTCCAAAATATGGTTTGGAAATATGATGTCACAGTCATGTTATAATGCAGCTGAGCAATGATACTTGTGTTGTGATTTGCTAATCTAGCACTAAAATAAATCCATATGTGTTTGATATTATTTTAGAGAAATCACCAGTCTCTATTCCTCTTTTGCTCTTTTGTTAGATATATCAGGCAATGTAATTTAAAGTGACATTAACCTTTATGGATGACATCTATCTGTTTTTTGTTTTGTTCTTTTTTTTGGGTGAGGATGGTCAACTTGAATCCAGGTCATGAGACTAATAAGATAGCATTGATGCATAATACCTTGTCACATCTTTTGCATCTTCTGGTATGCAAATATGTTTGTTGTTAGTTAAGTGGTGAGAAAGTATATTTGATTCTACATCAAGTCAAATTTAAATCCTCATTTTTTTTTAAAGTAAAAGTCTAACCTTATACTTGGATATTTCAGGTATCAGAATATAAATTACAATAATGCCCTAACTTCACAAATGCCGAAAATTTCAGCATAAACTACAAAGTAGATCATCATGTTTCCTAGCCACTAAGATGAAATGGCAAGCATTTCAGAGATTTACGTGAATATGTAAGAGCTGTGTTGATATAGGAGTTGAAACTGTGAATGGTGCACGCTGTTCTTCACATTGTCTAGATTGTGTCCTATTCAAGAATGCAAATATCTTCATAATTCAGTTCTGCAGTCAGCTGCTATTCTAGTACTTGATGTTTGATATTGTTGCAGTTTTATATGGTTTGCTATTTTAGATATATCATTCAGCAAAAACTCTCTATTTGTTATTAAATTAAGATATCTAGGTTGCTGATGAGGAAGAGTGAAATGTATTCTCCTGGTTGCTATGGCAATTGAATGATATGCCATTTATGGGAGATGCTTGATTGGAACCCAAAGCTACGATTCTGTCTCTCGTTGTTGCAATCTGGAACAAGGTTTTGTATCTGCTATTTTTTGTTTCTTAAAACAAAAATACCACTGAGTATTTATAGTTGTGTGTTTCCATAGTAAACCAAGTGAATTATTAACCCATTGAGTACATGATCAATCATCCATGCTTAGATTGCATAAAACTGAACAATGTAGGAGTGTAATATCTTAATGCTCTGATGCTCACTTCTGCAGACCACATGTAAGTAATTTAAAGGTGGTATTTAGAAAGCTCTCAAATGCAAGAATTCCATAACATCCCTTGTTTTTTGAATCCTGGTCTCATAGTTTCAAATGTGTGCAAATAGTTGTATTTTTAAACAGCAAAAGAATGAGTAGTTCGAACCATCAACTGAAGTGTAAGTTTTAACATCTTTCCACCAATGATGTCTGGCAATGATCCTCACCAAGTATGTGGAGTATGGGGTGAGATTATGTATTTAAATATGCCAAGTGGACATCTCATATCATCAGAGGCAAGAGGCCACAAAATGCAGTGAACAATGCCATTCTTGGGGATGCCCTGGTTCCTGCTAGAGTGTGCCAACAGCTTTCATTAGAAACAGGGGAATAAGCTAGTACTTCTTCTGTTACTCGGTTACCAGAATAGAGATGAAGAAACACCTGGCTTGAGAGACCCTTCGCTTGGCCATGACCCCTCTTGTGCCTTGTTCCTTGTTTGAAATGGTTGAAGATTCTGCCTTAAACAAGGCCCTGCAGAAACAGGTGGGAAAGGCATATCTAACTCCCAGCTACATTTCCAACTCTTGCCTGCACTCCTGCCAGATTCATGGTGAAAGTGCACTCGACGGCTGTGGATTTTTGGCCCCTATATTGCTTTGTGGTGAACTTGTATGAAATCTACAGATATTTTCATGAATGATATACATGTAAACGACAGAGCACATACTAAATATAGCTGATAACATTTATTTCAGTGCATTACAAAATATTAATCATGTGGCTTATTGGGAATGCGGAGGTGGTGATTGCATTTTTTGAATAGCAGATAAGAAGTGATTAACAATCACTATCATTCTATGTGTACTTCAAATTTTTTGTGTGCTTCTGAGTAAATTGGTACAGTGAAAAACAATGTGCAAGAATATTTTGTGTTTGTTGGCTTTCTCATGAAATGGTATCTAACACAGGTGTAAGCACTTACCTCAGCATCAAAGAAACACCAGCAAAACTGTATAGAGAGGGGAGCAATCAACATGGTCAAATAACCCCCCAGGCCAGCAGGAGAAAGGAAGACCAACCAACCAGTAATGAGCAGTTCCAACAGGGCAAAACATGCAGCACCCAATCACATTCTGGGGGCTGATTGGGGCAGATCTGGTGTCAATTATCTCAGGAATCACCCTGATTGAGTCGAAGTACTACCTCGCCTTTGAATCAGAGGATTGTGGGTTCATATCCCACTCCCGGAAACCAAGAACTGTGATTGTACTCGAAAGAGTTGCAATCTGTGACTGTTGATAACTCGAAAGAATTTTTAATTGAGGTGTCAGCTGTGGCTCAGTTCATAGCACCCTCCCCTTTCAATCAGAGGGTTGTGGGTTCATGTCCCACTCCCGGAAAACCAAGAACTGTGATTGTACTCGAAAGAAGTTGCAATCTGTGACTGTTGGTAACTTGAAAGAGTTTCCAACAGTTGAAAAAAACCTGGAAGCTCAACTAAGATGCATTGTACCTAATAATATCATATTAGAATTTTAAACTTAGGTAAAAGAGAAAGGCTGCAAAGTTTTGCCCTGAATATTGATAGATGTTTGTTAAATAAGTATGCGTGTGAAGCACACTTACCTGCATTGTGTATAAGAGTTTTGCACTAAAATTTGTGCATGTGGCAAAAATTGTGACATTGTAGTCATGCCTATGGTTGATCAGTGATTTTTATTGGACATCAATGGTTGACTTCATTGTGAACCATTCTTCCATTTATTATGTATTAAAACAATGGGATGCAAATTCGACATCATTGTGCCACCTGAAATGAAACACATGTGTTCATTTCTAGCCTGGATCTGTAAATTTGTTTACAGTAGTCCAAGCTTGCACTTTGCAAGCTGACTAGTATTTTGAGGTCTTGAGTGGCCTAACCTGTGTTTCTTATAGAGACTGCTGTGTCCACTCAAAAAGACCACAAACCTATTGGCTGCCTCAATCACAATTGATTATCAACGTTAACAAGTTTGTGTGGTTTCAAGATTCCAAGAATACTGCACTCGTAGGTGGAAATGTAAACCTGATGTTACATGACCAAGTACAATTGAACAGCACCTAATATTACATGATAGCCTCACTGTTACTCCTCAGCGGTGTGGACTTTTGAATTTTTTACTATTATATGTTTCCTATCTTGACTAAAACAACTGCTCAGAAAATTAAATACACAATTGGCCCTGGAGATAAGTAATAGGATGTGATGATTGGGTTCACAGTAAGTTGTCAGGCATAGCAAATGCTATTAAGTAACTTCCATGTGAACCATGTAAATGTAAAAAGAGGTGGTTGTGCTGCCAAAATGCCAAGTCTACCCTATCATTATCAATTGTGACCTCTAAACTTCACTGTTTATCCACAGTTAAAATTAATTTGCCCTTCTCTCCCCTCCCTGCTGAGATGAAAAGTCCTGTCATGGAGAATTCCCCAGAAGTGCATTTTTAAAAATGAATTTGTCTTTAGGCTGCATAAACAAGTGTCAGTGGCAAGCAAACTTCAGAAGCACGCATGATTGATACCCACATTATTGCATTCATCAGTGTCAAAGTATACCATCATTCCTCTCTGAAATATTAAGAGCAACATGAAACCATCCATATATATATATATAAAAGAACAACACTGTGGATGCTGTAAATCTGAAAGAAAAACAGAAAATGCTGGAAAAACTCAGCAGGTCTGAGAGCATCTGTGGAGAGAACAGAGTTGATGTTTTGAGTCCGTATGACCCTTCTTCAGAATGAAGAAGGGTTATATGGACTTAAAACAACAACTCTGTTTTTCTCTCCACAGATGCTCTCAGACCTGCTGAGTTTTTCCAGCATTTTCTGTTTTTCTTCCATGAAACCATCCATACCGTGAGCACAGACTGTCTTTCAACCTCAGCTCTTCCATCACACCAAAACCCCTATATTTAAATCTTTCTTCACACTTCGAAATTTCAGCTCCCCCCCTCTCCAACTGAGTAAAACCTCTGGCTTTAATCCATCTTATTCTATCCATTGAGTGAAATTCTTCCACTTCTCACAGAAAAAACTTCAACCCTCTTGTTTCCCACCCTTCTTCCCCACTTCCAACCAGTAGCAATTGGTGAACTATTTCCCAGGAAGTAATTTTCATATTTGATCCCTCCCTCCCATCTTACCTCACAATAGATAGATCAGAACATTTTCAGCAGGAAATTCAACAGTAGGATATCAACCCTGTGCCTTTCCTTCTTCCTGTCTACTGGCTGAATTTCATATGCAAAGAGGCAATCCATCATTTCTCCTTTTGTCTTTCTGTTATTCTCTCTTTTTTTTGCAACACTTCCCATGCCCCTCCACCTCTCCCCTTTCCCTCTTCCTATCTCCTTTTCCCTTGCCCTATCCAAAAATTGGGTGGATGTAAAAGAGCCTTCCAATTCATTGTTGCCTACTTTGCTGATGGCCAACTTCACCACTGAGGACTTGACTTCTGGCCAGCTCCATTTGTTTAATTGTACCGTTACTATCTACTGCAGCCATGCTTGTCCGTTTTCTCTTCATTTATATACATTCAAAATGGTAGTACCTTCCTAGAATGCATAATTAAGACTGTAGAACATCAATGAATTCCAGTTTCCGGTTCTACTCTGCTAATTGATCAACTTAACTTTGTTTCATTGCTATGTACTCTACCGATATTAATTCTGTCATGGACATAATCCCTCACTTCCCGTGATCAGTACAGTTGTATGGAAAGAAGTGTGTGTTTTCTTACTCTTGGAGTCTGTATTCCAATTAAATAATTCAACAGCAGGCTTTTGTGAGTTTAAAGATAAATAAGCTTATTTATAAGCTTACCCAAAATTAAACGCAATGTCTCACACACACAGTCTCACACACCCACACACCTCCATGATTGGATACAAATAAAGGTCATGCACTTTTACAGATTACAGTTATCTTAGTCTATAATTTACAATCACTGGTCTCCCGTATAGCAGGCCTGTGGTCTTTTGAATATATTCAATGATATAAAGTTGGAGTGAAGGCCCTGTAAATTGAAAGGTTCACAGAGGTTGTGAGGTTCCTTGTAGTCGAATAGATAGGAGGTTGGCTCTCAAGTGAACTCTGAAACTGGAATAGGTTACATATTCTGGCTGCTTGATGTCTTGCAGCTTGTTTCCAAGTCTGATTAACAGATTGGTTGAACTGAAGCTGTTGATGGCTTTGGTGGAATTGCCTGCATACAGCTCCTAGCTAATCTTTTAAACAGGCAAAGAAAACATGGCTGTCTTCATATGGCTTTTCACAAGTACAAGGTTTTTTTCCAAATAAGGTGTGGTGCTCATGTTGATTCCACATACTGTGTTGTGGTTAACACGCTGAGGGTTTGAAATAGTCAGTGTCTTTGTTTTAGAATGACCCATTCAAATCAGATAATATCCTTTTGATCAGTTTCTGGGAAGCACACTGACTCTCATCACCCTGGAATCATCTTTGGTTCCCTCTGGAGACAGGGGAGTGGTTCTAACCTGCAAAAGAATTCAGGTGACTTTGGGTGGTCACCTTTTCCATGATGTTCAGCCAGAAATTCAACAGTAAGATATCAGTTTCTTTTAAAATATATAATTAGTTTGAAGTTCAGAATATAACATACCAATAGTGGGCATGACAATGTTGTCTTTTGTTTTATACAATTTTCTTGCAAAGCTATAATCTATTATCCTATTCTCTTGTCATTGTATGTCAGTTATATTGTATATCAAACAATACAAAAAGATATTTGCACAAGATTTTTGGCATTCAAATAAGCGGTTGATTCTTATTTGGAAATTATGGGCAGGATTTTCCCATTGGTGAGCGGACCCCACCCCCCCGCTCGCCGACACTGGATGACATCGGGCTGAACTCCCAACGTCACCGCACCCCATTTAAATTTTCCGGTAGGTGGGGGCGCAGCAAAATCAGCTGTGCACCCACCGACCTGTCAATGGCCAATTGAGGCCATTGACAGAGTCATTAAACTAATAAATGCACCTGCCCATCCAACCTTAAGGTTGGCGGGCAGGCCAGGAGTCCTGGCGGGAATTAGAAAAAGCATGAAAGCTCATCCACGGGTGGGATGAGGTTTCATGTAGGTTTTTAAACAGGAGCACTTAGCCTCAGGGAGATTAGTGTGCTCTTTTGTGCGCATGCATGAAAGAGTGCATTCGCAGGTTTAGGGATTCCCCCCCCGACCACACAGGGAACGCAAAGCGCTTCCATGCGGATGTCACGCTGGGTGGGCCTTAATTGGCCCGCCCATGTAAAATGGCGCCGCGCCCCCGTTTGGGGGCGCCAATTGGAGGCGCACCTGTGCCCGCCCACACTTCAACTTAGCCCCCAACAGGGGGAAAATCCTGCCCTATGAAACTGTATTCATTGATATTCGCAAGGTTTCTAAGGAAGCCTAAATAACAGCAAATAATGGTAGAATTCAAATTACACAATTAATGTCCTGTTTTAGTCCCATAAACAGTATTTTAGTGTCTCTAATATGCAGTTCAGTTTTCGCTCACATGTGAATGCATTACCTGGACAGTGTGTTGTTATTGTCATGTTTGCATTTCATTTTATCTTTGCAATCAGGTTCCCTACTGATAGAATGCTTTACTGCCATCATGTAAATGACTAATTTAGTTATAGCATCTACCATGCAACCAGCAGCACTCACTACAGAAGTGGCTTACTACTTAATGATGAAGATTTTGTTGTTGAATGTTTCACCTTGAAAGTAACAATAAAAGATAATGCGCATATGATCCTCGTGAGTAGATTACCACCCACGCAATAAAGACCCACAGAGAGTGATAAGCATAGTTTAATCAGGATGCTACCATGGATGGAGTGATACTTGAGGTACTGGGACTAAAGCCATTGGAGCAGAAAAAGTTGAGGTTTTTCAAATGATCAATTTTGATAGAATTAAAAAGACATATAAGAAAATACAATTTCCTTTGTTTGGGAAAATAATAACCAGGGTTCATCAATTTAAAATAAGTACTAAGGAAGGAAAGATGTCAAGAGAGTTTCCTTTGCACCGAGAATTGTTGGGTGCATGGAATGCTTTTCACAGGAATTGGTTGAGGCAGAGATTATTGCATCTTTAAATGGAAATTTGAAATAAAGGAAGATACAAAGATATGGGATAAATTTAAGGGCACTTGAGATTCATTTTAGATTGCTCTAGAGCACAGTCCAATAGTTATATTATGTAACACTACTGTAGCAAATATCTAGCAGTCATGATGGGCCAAATGGTGGCCTTCTGCGCTGTAATCTTTTATGGTTGTATCTTATATGAAACAATGTCAATTTAATTAAAAGATAATTTTTGCACATTGATGAAAATATACCTGTCATTGTAGCAGTTTAGCTAAAGCAAACTTTTTCTATGTCAAATGTGACAATGCTAAATAGCAACAATTAAGCCTCAAAAGGAGAAAATGTTTCATCCTTCATCAGTGACATCTCTCTCTTTGAGTACAACAATTTGTTAATGAGGAATATAATTTATGTTATTGCAACATGCAACATTTTGATTCAGATGCAGGAAAATTAGGCAGTAGACTAATACAAGGTGGATTAGTCTTTCTTTAGTGGCATCATGTAGATAAGGGACAGTAAGCTACCAATCTTCATGCATACAAGATAAATTTCCTTGTGCGATATGCAAAGTAATCATAAATGCTTCCTTTATAGACAGTTTTATCTTTCAGTGCACAGAATAGTGTGCTTGGACATTTTTGTAGAAATAAAGCCAGATGGTGAAAGATATGTGCCTGAAGCAGTAAAATCCATACAGTTATTGTGGGTTTTGCTACTCAAACTAATTTATACATTATTAGTCAACAAGAACATTACACATGGGCATTCTGTAAGTACTTTTTTTTAAACTAATTCATTTAAGTATTTGTTTCATGCTGTGGTCCCAGCAACAACTAGATTCATCTTGGTATCTAGCCTAAACCTCTTACTGCTAACTGTTTTTATGACCCAAATCTTCCGATCAGAGTCAGAGCCACTGCATCTGAATTTCCTGATTAGCCTAAACCACCTACTCACCTGAATACATTTAAAAAAGGTCAAACTTCCAATCCACAATGCAGAAGAACTCCTTCAGCACAGAAGTTCACACAGAGAGCAATGAAGAGAATCAGCGCAGAAGACATGCCCCAGTTTTGCGGCACCAGCTGCCATAAGGTAAGTTTTTAAGGGTTCAGTGTGAATGTTAGTGAATAGGCAAGTGGATGAATGAATGAATGGGTAGAGTGGTAGGGTGGGTGAGGAAAGAGGGTAAGTGGGTGGGGCAAGTGCAGCAAGTGGGTGGTAGAGGAGGGGAGGGGTTGTCAGGTCGGGGCTGGTCAGGTGGCTGATTGAGTGGGGAGTCGGGGGTGGGGTGGGTTAATGTGAGTGATAGAGGTTAGTTGTATAGTTACCCAGGAGTTACACTGGAACTTTTTTTGTTTAACATTTTTGGGAAACTATTCAGGTACTGCAGAACTGTCCAAAGTCAAAGTTCCCAGGCAATTCCAATGGAGTCAGCACTTTGGGCCTTCCATGGAGCCCCAACACACATCTTGGGTAGTCTGTCCGGAGATCAGAGGATCTGAGCCTACGTGTTTACGTTGCAAGAGGGTCACTCAATCCCACTTATTTTCTAATAATTTTATGTATTGTTTATCAAATTTTGTACTTGGTGTTGATATTATTAATATTGAATATTTTGTAATTACAAGCCTTGAATTAGTTTAGAAATTAATGTTGATATAATGTTGATACATATATAGTTTTACACCTTTGTCATTCTCATTTCAAATTATAAGAAACTCAACAGCGCTAAAAATCCATGGGCTAATGATTCCAACTATTATGATGAACTGTGTCCAATGAGAACATTTGCTGCTGAACATTCCATGTGAGGGGTGGCTCCATATCTTGCTTTGCAATGGCAAGCATCCATGAGTTTATGGATGCATCTTGGTCACAGATCTGCTATCAGTGACTACAATAAATGACATCTGTGGCAGTTCTTACAGGATATCAGTAATCATCCTTCGAAAAAATGTTTTAATTTCCTCGGTGGCTCCTTAGCTTGGGGAAAAATTTCAAAAGATTTGGGTCCCTCCTCAGGAATCCAGATCTCAATTCTGGCCTGAACAGACACTCAGATGTGCCAGTCAGTGGGCCAATATGCTTCATACTGGCAATCATTCCAACTTCCACCAGCTGAGGAGCTGGGAATACCAGAATGCCTGGCATTGGCAGTTCCGCTATATCTCCATCTCCTCTGATGCCACTGGATAATGAAAGCCATGCCCACTACAAGGGTCCACAAAATCCTAAAATCATGTTAGGACCCAGCACATTGGGCTCTCCTCTGCACTACCATCAGATTTACATCAAGGGCAGAATTTTTCCCTTGGCGGCGGTGCTCGGTGGGGGCAGGCGGGGGTGGTCGGGAAGTTGACTGCTACCCACGATCAGCACTACACTGTGATTTCACACTGGCGGGCCAATTGAAGCCCACCCAGTGTGAAATGCGAGCGGCAGCGCTGAGCGCGAGCTGGCCGAGCGTGAACTTTGTGCATACGCGCGAGTGAGCGCTGCATAAAGTCCCTGAGGTACGGAGCTGCCTCAAGGAGATGGAGAGATTTTTAAAAATTTTTTAAAAATAAAAATGTAATAAAACATGTCTCCTCATGTGACATGTTATCAATGAAAAATTAAAGTTTTTATTTTATTTTTATTTGCTTTTGGAAACCTCATCCAGCCCATGGATGAGGTTTCCAAAAAAAAGCAAAGGCTGGCCTTTTTGCCTGCCCACCAACTGTTAGGTTGGATGCGCAGCGAAAACATTACATTATTTGATAACTTAATGGCCTGAATAGGCTTTTTAATTGTTGGTGGGTACGTTGCCAACTCCGGCGTGCGCCTGCCGACTGAACTATTGCGCGACTGCGTGTTGACGTCGGCACACTCAGCCAACATCAACGTGAGTCATTTCACGCTTGAGCGGGTCAGGTGTGCACCTGCCGACCGAGCAAAAATTTCTGCCCCAAAAGTGCACTGAAAAAGCTCTTGATTTTTGGCCCCAATATATTTTCATATCTATTTACCAAATTGGGCTGATCACTATAAATTTTCTTTGCTGTAATATGTGGTTAGGCTGAATATATATGCAATTACTAAATAATATCCAATGTGTCTCACATTCATTTGGGAGGAAAGGCATTATTCATTTGTCAATATGTTTTGATTGCAAGGAAACTAGAAATCACTTAATGCTAATTAGTTGCTTTGTCCTGAAAATAATAAGCTTAAGGTAAAAGATTTGGTAACCTCCAAATAGGTTTTGGTGCAGCATCCAGGTAGAGTTTGGAAAATGATTATTTGAACTTCATGTGTTTATTCAATTGTGCAAGACCCTGAGGTAATTTTGATTTTGGGTAATTGTGTAAAATGGATGATATTTATTTCTGATGACTTCAATCAATAGTGCCCATTTTATACTTTTTAACCAGAGTCAAAATTATCCCACTGTTCATTCCATGCATCCCAGTTTGAATTTTAAAGAATGCTTGAGGTATAGCTTAGACAGTGTGCTTTAACTTTTTAAGTTCTTTGGATCCTAGTCAGATAAAGCTGAGAGGCTACATTCTGGTTAAAAAATATAAAACCATAGAATTTTCAGCACAGGAAGACATTTGGTCTATTGTGTCTATGCTGAAACTTTGTTCAAGTAATCCAAAACTAATCACATTGTGGAACCTCTGTCCATTGCCTTGTATTATCCTCTGCTTCAAATATTTATTCAATGATCTGTCTCAATCAATCCATATGGCAAAACATTTCCATCTCTAAACTTACTCTACATAAAAATATTCTAGAGTTGCTCCTCAGGCTCTTAGTAATCATTTTAAATTCATAGCCACCTGTTACTGACTCCCTGTTTGTGCAATTAAATCCCTCTATAATTTTAAAAATCTTTATTGATTCTTCTAACCTTTTCTGCTCCAGTGAAAGTTGCCCAAGCAGCTAAAATGTCTCATAATTGTAGTTTCACATTAGATCATAGAATCACACAGCAGAAAAGGAGGCTACATGGCCCATCCATGCCTTTGAAAGAGCTACCAGTCATTTTAATTTCCCTGATGTTTCCTGTAAATTTTTCCTTTTCAAATATTTATCCTACTTCCACTGCCCTTTCAAGTAGATAATTTCAGAATCAAAACAGCTCGCTGTGTAAAATACTCTTCTCATGTTCCATCTGGTTCTTCTGCCAATATCTTAAATCTGTGTCCTCTGGTTAGACAGTCTCCTGCCAGCCAGTGGAAACAATTCCTCCCTATTTACTTTATCAAAACCCTTCATCATTTTACATAGTTCTATTAAATCTCCCTCAATCTTCTCTCCTCTAAAGAAAACAACCCCAGCTACTTAGATCTCTACACATCCACTACATATCTTAGTAAATCCATGCTGCATGTACACAATGGATTGAATATCCTTTCTATAATGGGGGGCAGAATTTTCTGCCTGTTGGGTGGGCGGACCCGACCCAATCTCCAGCGGGTGGGGAGCCGATCCCTGCCGGAGAAGCGGGCCCCCCTGCCATTTTAAGTGGGCGGGCCAATTAAGGCCCGCCCAGCGTGACGTCCGCCGGGAAGCGCTATGTGCTTCCTGTGCAGGCGGGGGATGATTCCCCAAATGCGAGAGTGCGCTCTTTCGCGCATGCGCACGAAAGAGCGCACATCTCCCTGAGGCTAAGTGCTGCCTCAGGAGATCGCTGACAGCTTTATGAACTTTAAAAATAGAAAAATAAAAAAATCCTTAACATGTTCCCCTCATGTGACAATGTCACGCGAGATGGGACATGTTAATAAATTTCACTGAAACTTTAATAAACTTTTTTAAACCCCACACGAAACCTTATCCCGCTGGTGGATGAGGTTTCATGTTTCTTCAGAAGCTCGCTGGGGGTCCTGGCCTGCCCACCAACCTTAAGGTTGGACGGGCAGGTCCTTTAATTGTTTAATTATCCAGTCAATGGCCTCAATTGGCCATTGACAGGTCGGCGGATGGCCAGCTGATCTCACTGTGCCCCCACTTTCCTGAAGATTTAAATGGGGCGGGATGACGTCGGGGATTCCCCCCGACGTCATCCCACGTAATTTTCGTTTTGGCGAGCGGGCCCCGCCCCCTGCTCGCCGACGGAAAAATTCAGCCCAGGGTGTCTAAGATTGAACAAAGTACTCTAACTGTGACCTAACCAATGTTTTGTATTAATTTATTGTTACTTCTTTATTCTTGTATCCCAAAGCCCTGATTTATAATGCCCAAAATGCTTTTGGTGTTTTTATAGCTTTATGTACCTGCACTTTCATGGAATTATGCATTTAAAACATTTTATGATCCTGGATCCCCACCTGTTTGGGATGATCTGGTAAGGGACGAGTAACTTTTTGTTTAAAGCAGACAAAGTTTGAGATCCAGACACTTGCTTAGAGAATAATGCCTACGAGCGATGGCTCGCTGTGGATCTTCAGCTGCATACACAGGATGCTCTGCCGCACCTTCATCTTGAGGGTGGTGCTCCTCCCATTCACGTGTCAGGCACCTCCATCACATTTTTCTCCTTCTTCTCTGCTTCCTGTAAGCCATGAGGCATACCGTTAGATCACCAGGCTCCATGATCCTGATGTTCTCCTCCTGCAGGATCAAAGAGAGAGATGCGTGGGTTAGCATATCTGCTCTAAGGACCTCCCTTGGTTAAGTCTCAAGGCTCCTTCACGCATGCCAGAGAGTGCTGGCCACCACTTGGATGGCCAGTGTGCAGTGTGCTTCATGGCTGCCCGAAACTCCACCCACCTCCGCCCCACTCCACTTGACCGATTAGCAGCAGCTTCATCCACTGGACTGCATGTTGTGCTCTCAGCTCAGGCGCAGGCATTCTCCTAACCTGCACTGCAAGGCTGTGCTGTTAACTTGAACCATAATGGATACTGGTCCAAACCTTAATAAAGACATTGCAAGGGATTCTGAGTGCCTCTACCAGTGACTGTGCCATGGCCACCTTTCGCAAGGGGATTCTACAACTTGCCCAGTTGCCCAATTTTTCTGCAGCCCCCTAAAAGTCACATTAATTTGCAGTCTGCATCCGAGGGGTGAAAAGTTCTGGAGCATTTAGGGGCACATTCATGCATTTGTGTCATTTGTGTATAATGCTGCCTCAGACTTCTCATATACTAACAAGGCATCTCCCTTATCGAGCATTCCCTTTACCTTCCTTGTACACTAACAGAAAGACTGCAGACTCAAACTGCACATTAAAAAGCAACTGCAACCAAGATGGGTCCTACAGATTTCTCAGCAATCCACTTAGATGTCAGTAAACACTTGTGAGTCAACCTATCTCACTGAAACTCTGTCTCTCTCACAAGAGTTTTCAGTCTTCACCTTTGAAGATCTAGCCTTCGAATTCCCTCCAAAGGTTGCTCCGACTTGGACTGCCTCAATGATTGCTCACCTCCCAGGGTTTCAGTCTCATCTCCCTAAACTCCATTCCCCTGGATTCCTGAGCCTGCGCTCCAGCACCAACTCACAAGCACAACTTCAGGTCTTTGGCCGTGCTGAGCAAAATGCTGCCCCAACACAAAATCACGAACCTCCTGCTGCTTTTTCTGATCTCCAGGACTTCTCCCAAGCCCTCATTACCTAAAGCCCCTAAAAGTTACATTAATTTGCAGTCTGCGTCCAAGGAACTCCCAACGTCACCCCGCGTCATTTGCATTTTCAGGTAGGCGGAGGCACAGCTGAGTCAGCTGTGCACCCGTCGACCTGCCAACGGCCTATTGAGGCCATTCAAAAATCAATTAAGCTCATTAGTGGACCTGCCCATCCAACCTTAAGGTTGGCGGGCAGGTTGGGAGTGCTGGCAGCCATCTGAAAAAGCATGAAACCTCATCCCCGGGCAGGATGAGGCTTCATTGCTGAATCAAAAAATTAACAGACACTTTTAATTAACGTTATGTCCATGTCCCAACTCATGTGACATTGTCATGCTCCTTCATGTGCATGCGCAAAGGACTGCACATCTGATTTTAGGAATCCCTCCCCACCCACATAGGGCTTCCCTGCGGACATCACACTGGGCAGGCTTTAATTGGCCCGCTCACTAAAAATGGGGCGCACCCCCGATCAGGGCCGCCGATAGGAGGGCCGCCCACCCCCGCACTTCCCCCCCAATGGGGAGAAAACTTTGCCCTAGGTCTCCAGCATCCACAGTATTTTGGTTTTAACTAAAATACTTTGTTTCCTGCCCATCAACCAACTTTATATCTATGCTGCTGCATTTTCTCTTAGACCACACATCTAATCCTTTGGAACAAATGTCATGTGAGAAATCTTACTGAATGCCGTCTGAAAACCCATATTCATTACTTATACTGGATTTCATTTATCTTGCCAATCAATCGCCTTTACAAAAATTATTTTACATTTGTCAAACATGACTTACCTTTAACAAATCCATGCTGCCAGTTCTTGATTAATCCATGTGTTTCCTCCATGTGTTTCTGAATGTTCACTAATTTTACCTGTAATCATGGATTCCCGGGATTTGCTCACACTGTTAAGCTAACTGGTTTCAGTTATAAACTTCTCTCCTCTTTGAACAAAGGTATTACATTAGCTGCTTTCATGTATGAGCTTAGTATTACAAAATTGTGTATTTTTACTTTTGTACATCCAAAGGCATATGAGTTAAAAGTTCTGTAATCAAGTAAAATCTGCCATACTTATTTTCTGTTGGACTGCAAACTGAAAATCAGGTTTAAGTCTTACAATCTGATAGAATGTTTATTTTTCTGCTATCTGAAGACTTGGAGAACATAAAGGACAGAATCGCACTAAGTCTGGTAGCGGACATGAAAAAAGACATTTTACCTGTTGGCCACAATGGTGGGTTTTCACCCCATATCATCCCCTTCTCTCCTCATTAATTAAGCAGCAACAGGAAACACACTGTCTCGCTGGTCAGTGGCCTTAAATTTTCCCACCATGCCGTTACCTTGCCACTTCCTCAAGCTGGGCACCATATTTAGTGCAGGTGCGCACACACGTATCAATGCTTGCAGTCCAGGACTGCTCCTGTGAAGACATGGCTCCAAAAGCCAAAAGAATGCACCCCCCCCCCCACCCCATTTCAGTGACACATTCCTGGCTCACCTCCTGGATGCTGTGGAGGCCCACCGTGATGTCCTCTACCCCCACTCTGGCTGTAGGAGGCCCATCTGTTTCACCACCCTGGTTTGGGAGGCAGTGGCAGAGGTGATCAGTACCAACATTGCACACAAGAGATTGGCCATCCAGTGCAGAAAACAGATGAATGATCTCATCCGTGCTGCTAGGGTAAGTCAATCATCTCATCACTCTAAACTCACACACTCACAAGCCTATCAAACATTCACTGGCATCTCACTCACTGCCAGCTCAAGGGACATCATCAATCACTCTATCACACATGCCCTCACATCTTCATCTGGCCTCATCTCCTCTGGAGACTGCCTCCTCAGCCCTCACCATCTTGAAGCCGCTTGCACAGATCAACATGTGCCCCCATGCACACCCTGCGATATCCCCCTTCCATAGTACAACCCTCACTCTGCAGCCTCTTCGCTTGCCTAAAGCCACTTCTCCCCCTTTTCCAAGCAAGTCCTAAACCTGCAGCCATTGAAAAACCTTACGGCTGGTCTGTCAGGTAGAGACTTGCCCGTGAGCCCCTCTAAAATTGACATGGTGCTGCTTGGTGCTGTTGACCGTGATTTCTGCCCAAAGTAAGGTAGGATAACAATCCTTGAAGCCCTGAGCGAAGTGCAGCTCGCCAGGTGCACGTTGCTTATGTACAGTTGTGAAACATGTCAGCGTGCCCAGATGATCCAGTATGGGGGGATTATTCTGGCGAGCAGGGTTTATAATGAGATGGAAAATATTAAAATTAGATTCCTGACGTGCGGAGGTGGGAAATGTGGCCCACCATTGACGGGTGGAGCAGATGATTGCAAACTGGTTTCACGATGGCGTAAAACCGAGTTTTGGCCTTCTCACCATATTGTCCACTCATGCTT
Source organism: Cetorhinus maximus (assembly GCF_964194155.1). NCBI lineage: Eukaryota > Metazoa > Chordata > Chondrichthyes > Lamniformes > Cetorhinidae > Cetorhinus > Cetorhinus maximus. The sequence continues at coordinate 113,382,904 of NC_135879.1, read as the reverse complement.
GCCATGACGCCCCCCGCCCCCCCGCCAACGGGACCGGATGATTCCGCCCAAAGGGCTAATACAGTGTGCTATAGGCAAGGAATAAAGATCTTGTTTCTACCTGTAGGTAAATATTGTGTCCTTTATAGTTATACCCTGATTTTTTGCAAATGGGCACTTGTTTCTGGCAGTGGATACATAGCAAAATAGCTATTGAAGCTTTATATGTAATGGTATGGTTTGAACTTCATTTTGACAGTGAAGAAACTCTTCAAATAAAATCTTAAAAATAAAATAAATGTTTTGTACCCAGCAGTAACCTCAAAAAATTTTTTAACTGACATCTTGTTTAACACTCTTCTCTCATCAGTTAATAGAGTTCATACTGTCAGGTTGATACATATTCTGACCAATAAGAATTGCAACATCCTAAGAGAGGCTTGTGAAAGCAGGCTTGTGCAGCCTTGTGCTCCACAAAGCCACTATCTTAATTGTGTTGCCTCAGCAGTCCTCGTAATTTATTGGTTTAGATTGCTGGACTGCTATGCCACCCTTTAAACAATGGTACCTGCAACCATGATAGCAGAAGCTTGAGATTGCATGGCAGAAACTAGAGCTTGCATGACAAAAGTCTGAACTTCTACTGCGGCGCTTGGATGTTGGGTTGCTTCTGCTTGTGGTGCATTGGAAGCTGAGGCATCAGCCATCAGACACAGCATCATGGTTGTGTCCAAAGATGTGCAGTGAAATTAGTCACCACTTCCATGCTGGAAAGTATAGAGGCTCCAAGCTGTCCATAAAGCCCTGTGCCAAGTTTATGTCAGACACTTCCCTGCTACTTCACATTGCACACAGGCTTTCTTACAAGCCTGACAATGGACCAACATTTGATTGTGCATACCAATCACCCTTCTTCTATTGCCCCTCATTGACCTTAAAGTGATCATTTGTGTCCTCTGCAACACAACATAAGTGTCCTCGTGATCAGATGAGCTGGAATCTCCACTGAGCAGTTTCTGAGGCCACTGATGCAGTTGGTGGAATATGGAGTTGTAATTCAATGACCTTGGCTACTCATATGAGATAAGGTAATTGTGGTGTTGCATCCAGGTTCTTGGGGCTTAACCCCTGGAATTGACCACCAAATCTGGTTCCACTGTCTTTTGAGCGTTTGTCTGGAGGGCCTCCTGGTCGCGAGTGGGCAAAGCACTTCCCTCCTTTGCATCTTATCCACCAGGATCTTCAGTGCATTGTCTGAAGATGTTAAAGTATGGTCTCTTCCATGTTGTACTGTTTTTCAGTCTTTTTTCACATTGAAGTGATTTCTATCGGGCTTCCATCATCTGTTGCAGCTCCCCTTTAAAGAGTGCAGGAAGGTTTTAAGTAGTGCAGGCTTGCTTTAACTTGTGCTGGGTCTCATGATTTTAGGCCCCCTGTTGAAGTGTGCAGACACTCAATAGTGTAGTTATCTTTGCTGCATCCTACATAATAAATAGGCAGCATGAGGTTGCCATGCTGCCTACATTTCATTGAACAGGTACGGGGTAATAATGCCCATTTTCGGAGGTTGTCCACTTTAGTCCCCAACATTTCTAATCAACAAGAAGCACAAGCTTTGTTTAAGCCTATGACTTGTGAGTGCCTTGTACAATTACTAACAAACAGCAAACTTGTCACAGTGGAGTATAATTCACTTAATGTAATTTTATTTATATCCCACTAGCTATTTATGAGATGTTTTGAATGTTATTCCTGATACATTGTGTGCTACAATGTGTCATTGATTTGCTTTTCCATATATCTGCATTTGCATTCTGGATGTTTAGCTAGGTAGAATTCAATTTTGACAGAGATGCAAGGAAGTGGATTGGCTTCCCATTATGCCCACTTTGAGTTTTCTTTCTATTGGAAATGGTAAGAGTAATCCAGCAAAGTATTTAACAAGCAGCCAATCTGCTTCTTCCTATTTTACACCCCTGTGAATTTGAATATTATCCCAATGATGTGCAAAGGATACACGACAGATACAGAGACAATTTCATTCCTATGTTCTAAAACCAGGGAAGAAAACAGGATGAAATCAGTTTTGGACGATAGTACAGAATGGCTGTAAACGAATTGACAAATGGTTTTACACTGCACCTGATTTTCTTTAGCATTGAAACCAATACTACTTACACCCCAAAGCATTACTTTAGAGGTCTATTGGAATTAACTCCACCAGGCTTGATTTAAGCACATTTTTATTAAGCGCTAAATTAAATCCTCAGTGTCTCAATGAGATGCACAGTGTGGTATTACCCAAGTTAAAATCATTTGGGTTTTTGTAGTAATCTAATGTGCAACGTACCTTTAAGACAAATCTTGTATTGGAAGATTACATGACCTTGGTATCCAATACCAGAGTAGCGCGGGCTACCTCTGTAGTCAGTAGTCTAGAGTTGGGGTGTGAGGTATAAAGACAGAAATATTTTGGACCTCTATTTCCTCCTCCTTTCTCTCTCCTCTCAGGATTATCTCCATTGCATTTATTTTGCTTAGTTCCACTTCTACCTATGCCAACTAAGCCAATAGATCCTATGCAATAGTTTCTCTTTTTGCACCTGCATTATCACTTGGGGAAGATCTTTGGGGTACACCCATCTTTCTTCTTCTCCTTATCTTCATGCATTGGCATCTGGTCAGCTTTTGCATGCCCATTAATGACACTTATCTCTATCATTCTGCCATCATCCATGATTCCTTAGCCAATACTTTGCTCCTGATTATTTAGTTGATAGTAGGTTTTAGATGAACAAAAATTTCATTCAACTCAACACCATGAGGCTATGCCAAATTGGCTGGAATCAAAAATCTTCTCTTTGCCTGTGCCTTGGCTGCTAGCTAAGGACCTATCTTTGGCCCCCTCCTATTTCTCATCTACATGCAGCCCCTCGGTGACATCATCTGAGGGCACAGCATTATTCTGCACATATATTATGACAACACTCATTTTTACTTACCACCACCACCAACTCTGTTGATTTCTTGAGCGTCCTGATGTCATCGTGCACTCGTGCAATATTTCGGTCGGCGGATGCGCGCTAAAGTTTTATGCGCGCCCGCTGACAATTAAAAGGGCAATTAAGCCCATTAATGGCACAGTTGTCTGTCATTTTTCGTTGCCCATCCAACCTTCTGATTGGCAGATGGGCAAATCGGCCAGGCGGCCTTTACATTTTTCATCAACCCTCATCCAAGGGCAAGATGAGACTTCCGTTATGAAATAAAATAAAAATAAAAATCCGTTAGCAGCATTTTTATCACCTATATTTTCAGGTGCCTGGTTGTGATGCTCAGACTTTTTTTGTGCTTTTTAAAACTTTATTGGAACATTTTCGGGTCTGCAGCTCCCTGAGGCAGTTCTCTGCCTTCAGGGAGCTTTCTCTCAGTGTTCGCCTGGGTCACGGTCAGGGGCTGATTGCGGTCGGCCGTCCATTTCCTGGCCGATCCCGTGCCCGCCAATCGCACCCACCTGTTGAGCTAAAAATTCAAGCCCATGTCTCTCCATAGCAACAGTCTGAAATTAAACCAGTCTATTCGTAGCCTTGCTATCATAGTTGACCTGGAGATTAGTGTCCAATCTCATATTCATGCCATCACTAAGTTTGCCTATTTCCATCTTTGTAGCATCGCCTGACTTTACCCCTGTCTCAGTTCAACTGCAGTTGAAAACCCCCATTCATGCCTTTGTTACCTCTAAACTCGATTATTTCAATGCACCCTTAGCCGGTCTCCCATATTCTACCCTCTGTATATTTGAAGTCATCCAAAACTCTGCTGGCTATATCTTAACTTGTACCAATTCCCATTCCCCTATCGCCCTTGTGGTTTACTGACCTACACTGGCTCCCGGTGAAGCAATGTCTTGATTTTAAATATTTCACCCTTGTTTTCAAACCCCTCCATGGCCTCGCCCCTCCTTATCTCTGTAATCTCCAGCTCCACAATCCTCCAAGAGATCTTTGCTCCTCTAATTCTGACCTCGGCTTTAAGCTCTGGAATACCGTCCCCACACCTCTCCGATCCTCTACTCGATTTCCTGCCTTAAGACATTCATTAAAACTTACTAATTTGACCAAGCTTTTGGTCATCTGACCCAATATCTCCTATGTGGCTCGGTGTCGTACTTTGTTTTATGATACTCCTGTGAAGGACCTTGGGACATTTCCTTACATGAAAGGTGCTAAATAAATGTAAGTTGTTGTCCACACTTGAATACTGTATTGTCATATTGCCATGTATTGTCATATTGTGATATTGTCATCAGATGACCTCTGCACAAAAATGCATGTGCAGATTTAGATTGTGATACATTTAGATAGATTGTAAACATTGGCAGATGTTTTAGTGCATTTGAATCTTCATAGGTAATTACTTTTATACTTCATTCTAATGGTAGTATTACCTAAATCTATGAACTCAAGGGCAGGGGAAGTTATTTACTCAAATATAAACTGTAACTACATCTTCATAACTGAAACTTGGCAGCATCTGTATTTTCACTTCCAAACTGGAATATGGTGCTCAATAATATTGATTGAAAATATTACTGCATTTATTTCTACAGCCATATGAAGACTAATAGTTCTGCATTTGCAAGTAGGTGATTCTTTCATTCTGGTCATATCTTAAGCTAAAGCACAATTAAACTGCAAAACTGTGGCAAGTTATATTCTTAGTAGTTTCCCTATATATAGGACAGGATTTTTCAGTTGGTGTGCGGGAGCAGGCCCGACACGCTGACGCGTAAAAAGGCGTGCGATGACGTCGGGCGTGTGTCCCAATGTCATCGCGCTGAGTAGCGATGTTTCGCTCAGCGGGCACGCACCGGAGTCGGCTGCATACCCGCCGATTTGTTAACAGCCGATTAAGGCCATTAAGGATCTAATTAAGGTTATTGTGAACGCTGCCTGTCCAACTTTAAGGTTGGCGGCAGGTGAAAAGACCAAGCGGCCTTCGCATTTTTTAGGAAATGTCATCCACGAGCGGGATGAGGTTTCCTAAAGCTTTTATTAAATAAATGAAAAAAATTTCAAAAATATAAAAACATGTCCCATCTCATGTGACACAGTCACATGAGGGAACATGTTTAAATCAATTTATAAACCTTTCATTTAATAATTTCAGAAGCCCTTCTATCTCCCTGAAGAAGCTCTGTGCCTCAGGGAGATTGAAGTGCTCTTTCGCGCACATGCATGAAAGAACGCTGGCCCTGACTCTCCCTCCTCCCCCACCGTCCGCACAAAGAACGCTGAGTGCTACTGCTCGTGTCTTATGCTGGGTGGGCCTTAAATGGCCCTCCCGCATAAAATGGCGGCGCGGAGCCAATCGCGGGCAGCGATCAGCTCCCCAACCGCTCCCGCTGAGCCCGTCCGTCAACTGAAAATTCCTGCCCATAGTATTCGAATCTTACAGCACAGATGGCAGTCCATCACACCTGCACAGGGCCTTTGAAAGAGCTGTCCAATTATTCCCAGCTCTTTCCCCATTGCCCTGCAAATTTTTCTCCAAGCATACATCCTATTCCCTTTTAAAAGTTACTAATGAATTTGCTTGCACCATCCTTTTGAAGTAATGTATTCCAGATCATAACATCTGGTTTAAATAAAAAACTGCTTATCTTTCCCTTGATTCTTTTGTCCATTATTTTAAATCTATGCCCATTGGTTACTGATCTACCAGTCAGTGAAAGCAATTTCTTTTTGCTCTTATGAAAACTTCCCATAATTTTGTACATCACTATTAAATCATTTAACCTTCCCTGCTCCAAAGCAAACAATCCTAGCTACACTAGGGTCTCCACAGAACTAAAGCCTTTCGCCCATGGTATGATTCTGGTAAATCTCTGCTGCACTCACAGGGTTTGAGATCCATTCTAAAGAGTGGTGTCCAGAGTTGGCTGTGGCCTAACTAGTGATTTATAACGCCTTTGCTTATACCATGTGGCAAAGACTTCCTGACCAATAGGTGTCCTAGAGAATATTTATCTCTCAATCAACATTATAAAATCAGATAAAAGCAAAATACTGTGGATGCTGGAAATCTGAAATAAAAGCAGAAAATACTGGTAAAACTCAGCAGGTCTGGCAGCATCTGTAGAGTTAACACTTCGAGTCCGTGTGACTCTTCTTCAGAGCTAAAGAGAAGTAGAAATGTGATGGATTTTATACTGTTTAATGGGGGTGGAGCAGGTGGAACAAGGTAGAAAGTCAGGGATAGGTGATAGCTAAGGAGAATAAGGAGAGATTGACAAAGATGTCATGGACACAAGACAAGAGGAAAGTTAATGGTTGTGGTAAAGAGTAAAGAAGGTGTTGATAGTGACATAAAGGTAACATAGCAGAAGGTATTAATACCAGAACAAGGGTCAGCAGTCCCTTGTCCTACACTTGTAATTTCAAGTAGTTTTATGGATTTACTTTTCCATGGTATTTCCCATCTTTTACACTTCTATAAGATCACCTCTCAGATGTCACCTTTAAGGTCGAAAGCTGCAGTTTCTCCAGTCTTTTCTTTTAACTTAGACCTATGACACCGAGGATCAGTCTTGTTGGTCTGCTCTGCACTGCCTCCAGTGCTTGTTCTTTTGGAACTGGATGCAGTATTTGAGGCATGGACCCAAGAGCATTCTCTTGGGTTATTATCTCCTCTAACTTGTGCTGTATTAGCTATAGAGTTCAATGCTCCATTAGCTCTGTCAGTTGCTGTTCTGCAATAGTTAGGTAGGCTAAGTGGCTAAGTGTCAAGTCTGCCATCATTCCTAGGTCCTTTTCAATTTTCTCCTTGATTATTTCATCACATTCATTGAGTATGAGTGCTGTCCATTTTCCCTTCAGTGTACAGAACTGTTTGTATGTCTGTGTTAAATTTCATCTGCCATTGTTCTGCCCACTTAAATAATTTGTTCAACTCATTCTGCAATTTATTTGCTGCCATCTCCAATTCCATTGCTTCATCTTCAAATGAAACCTATTGGGTATCTGAGTCTAAGTCAATGTAAATTAAAAGCAATAGTGGTCCTAAAACCAATCCCCAAAACACTGTACTCAGCACTTCTCTCCTCCTGCGCCCTACCCAACTGCAACTCCTCTAACCTGTTGTTTTCTATGCTTCGGACAATTCCTTACACTTACTCAGGATTTATCCTGAATCCCCATAGCTTTCAGCACTATCTGTTCAAGCACAATAGCGAAAGACTCGAGCCATTTTCATAACCTGGTCTGATTATAATTTGACTGGCAAGCTGCCAGCACTCAAGCGTTGACAGGCAGCTCACCCATCAGGGAAGGGCTGAGAAATCCAACAAGTCCTGCACATAAAAAATCCACATGTTAAATGTTCAAGAGGGGAGAGGGAGGCAATCCCAGGGTTGGGGCACTGAGCAATAAGCGGCAGGTGAGAAGATTTATGGCAAAGCCAAGATGAGCATTCATGTTCTACCTAGTTCCACAAAAATCAGCAGTGATCCCGTAAGGAACACTAGTTAGGCTACTCTGTGTCTGGTACATTTTGTATGCGCTGTCCTTTGGTATTTGAAGTTTGCACCAGGGTCCTTCAACCAGAATAGTGTTACAACCAGGTTAGGAGGGGTAAGCTGACACCTCACTTTATCCCATTCTGGGATTGGTTATAACAGAGTTTGAATTTTAAAAAAGATGTAATATTGCCAATTTAATATGTACTTAATTGTGTATAGCTCAGTGTAAGAATTAAGCCACCAAGATTCCTTGAGTTGACAAGTGAGGGGTTAGTTTATTTACTGAAACTCACTCAAGTAGAGATACAGACGTTGTTAATGAAAATATTTAAAATGTATAAATATATCCAATTTGCCACTAATGCAAAAACTTCCCTAGGCATGCAGAAAAAGAAATAAAACTTTACGGAGTATCAGATGTTAAAACTTGGTCAAGTAAAAAAAGGTAAAGTCAGGAAAATTATTCAGACACCGTCCGAATGCTTGTTCACAGCTAGAGTCACTTTCCGCAGTGGCTGCTGATACTTCGGTTTCTCACTGAAGCAGCCGCTCTGCAGTCGTGGCTGGTTTCTTCTCTTTTTCCTTGAAGACAGTGGTGTTGAGTTGGAATTGTTCTTTAAGAGCTCTGGCTTTGCAGTAATGAGGTTAACTGGTGGGTTTTTGGGGCTCAGCTTTGTTGAGGGAAGGCTGGGATTTTCCGGCCCTGTTGTGGCGGGACCCACTGTGGGACATTAGGCAGCCCAGCCAAAAGTCCCATTGACTTTCGGTGAGACTGGATGATCCCAGTGGCAGGCAGGGCCAGAAAATCTCACCCAGAGAGAAGGGGTAAAACTGTTGCCCCTACTGTCCCTGTGGCAGTTGCTGTCTGTTCAAATCCAATGTATATCACCCCCAAGAGCTGGGTCACATGATCTCTCTCTGGTTTCAATCTGGGGTTTTAGCACAAAATGTTCTTTTCAAAAGGCTATATAAACATAAAATATGTATATGCACATCTTTGTAACAATAGGATCACAATTTAAATGTTTAAATAAGATTCCTATCCATTTTGCCAAGTGCACGAGTTATCCAATTCAATGCTTATTTGGGCATGATTTTAGCAGGGTTCTTTTTTTCTAATTGTCTACTACTAACTCGTTCAAAGCAAAAATTAGGACAGTACTGGGACAAAAATTACACCCAAACTCTATCATGTGGAACTTTGTCTGATAACTGGAAGTCCAAGTACAATACACTGTAAGGCACAACGCTGTACTCTCAGGATTTCACTTCCTCAAAGAAGTTAAGGTGATTGGTCAGGCAGCTTCTTTCCTTTACAACTATTTGCTGTGAAATTCAGCGTGGTTTTATATTTTGATTTCCATTTTATGATTTACAGTAAACAGAGTTGTGATATATATCACAAAAAGAATTCTTAGGCCAGAATTTTCGGGTCGGTGTGCGGGGGCGGGCTCCGCTTGCCGACACGTAAAATGACATGCGGTGACGCCGGCCATACGTCCTGACGTCACCGTGCGTCATTCAAATCTTGAGTTCGGCAGGCACGCAGCCCACTCAGTTGCACGCCCACAGCACTGTCAAAGGCCTATTAAGGCCATTTAAAAATTACTTAAAGTATTTAACTGAATTGCCCGTCCAAGTGTCACATGAGCTGGGACATGTCTTAATTTTTTTTTAATTTTCTTTCTAAAATTTTTCAAAATCAAACTAATCTCCCTGAGGCAGCTCTGTGCCTCAGGGAGATTTCTGCGCTCTTTCGCACGCATGCGCAAAAGTGCGCAGGCCCCGACTCAGCCTACTCCCCCCGCCCGCACAGGGAGTGCTCAGTGCTTTCGGGTGTGCATCACACTGGGCGGGCCTTAATTGGCCCAACCACGTAAAATGGCGGCCTGCAGCCGCCAACCCCCTCCCCCCCCGAAACGGGGAGAAAATTCTCCCCGTAATTTCTAAATTCTCTGATTAGCTCAATTCACTTCATTGTATTTTGATCATACGTTGTTAAGTACATCTGAATGATGAAATCTATTCCTTTTATTTGCACAGCTCTTTGATCCACCAACCTGATACTATCCTTGTTGAAGGGAAACTGCAATTGCTATCCATCTAATACATTTTTTTTATCATTATGAAATTTAAGTCCATTGTTATTTTTAAAGGAGCTAATTTATAAGCATTTAGCAGCTGTCCTATATTTGATCCATAAATTTTTAAGAGGGTTCTATTGAGTTCATGCCATTACTTCAACAAACAGGAGAAAGCAGCTGTTTCTCCAGAGGTAGAATTTTCACCTCAGTGGGCAGGCGCATGCCCGACCCACTCGAGCATGAAATGATGCGCGTTGATGTTGGATGAGTGTCCTGACGTCAACGCGCAGTTGCGCGATAGTTCGGTTGGCGGGCGTGCGTAGGAATCGGCAGTGTGCCCACCAGCAATTAAAACGCCCATTAAGGCCATTAAAGTATCAATTAACTTAAATTTTTGGCTGCTCATCCAACCTTATGGTTGGCAGGCAGGTGAAAAGGCCAAGCGGCCTTTGCATTTTTTGGAAACCTCATCCATGAGCGGGATGAGTTTTCCAACATCAAATAAAAATAAAATACTTTTTTTTTGAAATCTCACTTATAACATGTCCCTACTCAGAGTCACATGAGGGGATGTTTCATAACATTTTTCAAAGCTTCATTTTTTTTTTGAAAACTCTTCATCTCCCTGAGGCAACTCTATACCTCAGAGATTCACAACCCCCCCCCCACCCCAACCTCCGGATACAGGCAGTGATGAGCACTGCCACTCGTGTTTCACGCTGGGCGGGCCTTAATTGGCCTGCCAACGTGAAATCGCCTTCAGGCCTTGATTGCGGGTGGTGGTCGGCTTCCCAACTGCTACCGCCTGCCCCCACCAAGCCCGCCGGCCGAGGGCAAAATTCTGGCCCAGTAAGCTGCAGGTATTAGGGCAGGAGGTTGAATCAACACTTCCTCTACAAATTCCCTCCATCCCTAATTTGAGTGTATTTTCCACAATTTATTTTAGTGAGTTGAATTTGTATATTTTATGTAAACTGCAGAATTCTACATTTGAAATCTAAGGCAATATTCTTTAAGATGTATTAAAACTTTCATTTAAGAAACTACAACCAGTTGAGAAACTTTACTATGAAACTGGACTAGATTTAAACAGAGGCCTGAGATTAGTGTGATAAATATCAATACTAATGAGTCCCCAGATGTTCAAACTGTCTTGACATGTCACATTTTAGAGAGTTCCACATTTTTCTTTGTGGAATTTCTGGTTATTAAGACAAGAGATATTCGCCTGGCACCAATATCAAAATGAGATGGCCTGGCAGCTAGAACCAGAGCTGCAACTGCACCTAGTGGAATTTTGCCAATTTTGACACATTGGTGTAGAGTTTGACTTTATGTGATAGTGAGTTGATAGCCATCTTTCCCAATCTTTATTTCCATTGAGATTGTCTCATTTCCCACACCAGCCAAATTTATAGCTCTATAAATGAGTCTGAAAATTTGTACAGAATTGTGACCAATTACCTCCTGTGACAAGCTGCCTACTTAGGATGGAGTTGAGACCACTCGAGCTTCAGAGCTAAAGGGGCAGAACACTAGTCTACTGCATCACCTAAATCAGTTTCAAATCTGTTGAATATTGTTATCTTCACAAAGAGCAGATAAATGATTTTGACAAACCATTTATGAGAGTTTGTTAAACAATTGGGATAAATTTCCAAAATTCCTCATTTGCAATGAACCTATGAATATGAAAACAAAGAAGGTGTTTATGATTTTGCTGTAAATGATGAACAGAATTATTTTGTTCCTTTTTTATTTAATAGTTTATTTACATGAATTCAATAACCTTCTAGTGTATGCCCTGTGGCATTACTTAAGGTGAGTCAGAGGTTATACTGTTCTACGATGACTGCAGCATTATACCATGCAACATTTAATAATGTATTATTATATAATAGCAGGACTAAACCCCATATTCTGTGGTAATGTTTTACCTGGAAACAAATATAAAATAATAAGCCTCTAAAGAAATAAAACAAATGCAGAAATTCTCCTGGAGTGCAAATATCATTTATTCCCTTTCTGTTTGAACAGAAGTTGTTTATTGCATCTCTTCTGAAATTATCCCTCTGGATGTACTAAAATAGGACTTAATAGCAGCTTGCAAATAACTATAAAATTGTAAAAAGTGAGAAACAGCGCAAAAAAAACCCTTGCTCCTTGAAAGTAAGTGGTGTAAGGTTGTTGTTTGACCGTAACTTGATAAATTCCTTGCAATTGATCCTATTGTCCCAACACACTGGGTTTCCATGTTTATTATTTCCACTGCTTTTATCCCATTAGTTGGAATATGTGTCACTCTGTTTTACAGAATTACCACATCTTACTCGGAAGCACTTCAACAAATCTGCATAGTTCCATCACCCCACCAATGTGGTTTGACTTCATGTGCTTCTCCTGCAGATGAGTCCTGACTAGAGATTTTATACTTGGTGTTCTCCAAGCTGGTTTTACATTCCAAGAGCATACAATAAGGCTGCAACTAGTAATACTTTCCCCGCTACCCCCACCCCCTCACCCTTCCACCCTGCCCACGATTCATACTGCACTGCAGCAACCATACAGACCTATCGCTGGTGGACAGACATGTCTAACAATGGCCTTGCTGCAGTTGCTATCCCAACCCAGTTGCTAGACCATCTGATCTTGTTATCAATGTCAGTGAGAAGCCTCTGTGAATATTGTTATTTTCTGAATGCTGAAAGGGGAGAAAATTTACATGCTTAAACATTGAGTGATTCAACGGCAGAGGAGTATGATGGATCATTGTATAAATAGAGAGAGAATATGCTCAGAGCTCAAGTACTGACGTAAGTGGCCCTGGAACTCTATGGGACAACATTTCAGTATGATTATCCCTGACTTATTTTCACTCTGGCACGGGTGATGTTATTTGGGACTGATGAAAGCTATCCTAATGACGGATGGTGAACATACACCAGAAAAGCTGCAGAATTTTAAGCTCAATTGTTTTATAATTGTTTGCTGTGAAATTTGAACCAATCATCATGTCTTCCATTCTTTGAACATGTGATCACCTCGGACACTGTCACATGCAAAACCTTTAGTTATATGAGTTTTTAACATCTTTATAAAAATCGTATCGAACTAACATGGCACATGTATCCAATATGGCTAACAAACTCCACATTGTACAAAATATCAATCACTTTTAATAACTCATGTTTTGAAGATAAAATATATATTTTAAAAACCTGCTTAATCCCTCGTAGTTTTCTTCGATTAGATTATAAAGTGAAATTTATGTGAGGCCCTCTGTTTCTTCTTGTAACTTCAGCAATAATTCTATCCCAATACATATTCAGAATAAAAAAGAATGCTGCTTTCTCTGTACAGCAAGGAGGTAACATGATGAATATTTGACAGAATTTAGTTATACAAAAATATTATGGGATGGCAAAATTAAAATACATAATGAATCATCATTAAGAGCAATTTTTAAATATGCAGGACTAATGGGCAACTACAAAATCTATTATATTAGGATGCTTTAATTTAATAACACTTTAGAAGGCATCCATGCCTGCGATACTTCTAGACTTGACTAATCTAATGCCCTCTTGGCTGGCCTCCCAGCTTCTACGTTCTGTAAACTTGGGGTCATTCAAAACTTTACTGCCCATGTCCTTACTCGTATCAAGTCCCGTTCACAGTCACCCCTGTGTTCACTGATTTATGTTGGCTCACAGGTAAACCAAACCTTGATTTTAAAATTCTCATTTTTTTTTTCAAACTCTTCCGTATCCTTGCATCTCCCTATCTCTGTAATCTCCTCCAATCTCACTACCCACTGAAATATCTGCATTCCCTCAATTCTGGTCTCTTGAGCATCCTCAAATTGAAATTGCTGCATCATTGCTCCTCTAAATTCATCTGCAAAGCATTCAGAGTTTCAACAGTACAAGTGCTGTTTTGGAACTGAAATGGCATCTGCACTGTGAATGCACACTTCCAGCCTGGCCAGCATTAGAAACAATTTTGGTGAGGGTGATGTTAGAAGCATGTACCAGAAGTATGCAGGGTAGGCAGATGGCGGCTTCAGTCACCATGTAACACTGATTTGACGCCGGAACTGCCATTTTTTTTATCACCGCTTCAGTTAATGTTTTTTCTTAAATATACACAGCTGAACATGCATTCAGTATCATGAAGGTCCCTCTCACCAGCACTATTTAAAATGACCACCAACTACTTACAGGTTAGTTGCTGATGAATTTCAATTGGCTCTGACTGAGTTTAGTAGAAGTACTGAGTTTTCTACTGCTGCTTAAACTTGGAGTCAATAAGGAGTGGTGGTGTAGGTGGAGTAGGTTTTGGTTCTGACTATGTAGGTTTTGTTCAGACTACTTACTCCTAATTTTGAATGCAGTAATTACCATCCTCTTTTGGCCTGCATCACAAACTGGAGATTGAGCAGAGGAGTCACAGAAAAGGGCAAGCTACTCACAGGGAGGAGGGGGAGAAGGGATCACAGCAGGAGGTCTTGTCTATCTAAGGTCTTCAGGGGCATTTATTTTACCTCAACCTAAGCCCGAAAGAGTTTATGCATTGTTTCCATTTTATAAAGAAGGTGCTCACAGAGAACTGCCATCTCCTGCAAGCAACCTTGCATCCTCAGAGCCGGGTGAGGATATCACTGCCAGTGGCTGTTAAGGTGACTAGCCCAGCCCATGAGATTTTTGCACCAGGATCCTTCCCGTTTGGAGTAGACAACTTCTGTAGCATCTCCCAGTTCGCTGTTCCCTCATCATGTCAAACCAGAGGATGGCTGCTGGGTGACGAGGATTATTTGCTGACCACTTGGCTTGTGACTCTGGTGCCCAGCTAAACCACACGTGGGCATTATGCATGTAATAAGAACTACTCTGTCACATGGTTCATCATTGTGCAGACGACTGGGGTGCTTAAGCAACACTTCCCCTGCCTGGACCCTTCTGGAAGCACCCTGTACTCATTGACAGAGTGTGTGCCGTGATTCATCATGATCTACTGCATCCTGCACAACCTTGCCATTATGAGGTCTTGACACTTGCCACCAGGGATATGGTGAGCAGCTGAGGGGGAGGAAGAGAGGAGGCAACCAACATATCCACTTTCCAGCCTGATTTTCTATGATTGCCTCATCCAACTGCAGTACCAGTGAACACAAGACCAGCTTATGTTCTGAAACGATCCCATAGCTTACCTCTCCTTTGACACTGGTGATCACAGTACCTCAATGGTGAACTAAAAAGCCACCATAAACAACTACTCCAAGCCAACTTTATCAATTAAACCATCCAATGTTCCATAATAAAGTCAACTAATCACCTTTGTGCATTTCGTAGTGACTGTCTTGAAGGTTCCTTTGCCTGGCCTACTGCTCTTCTGTCATACGATCCCAGTGGCTGCAGAATGGCAGGCGGAAGGTGTTGACTTTCAGTGGCAGGTGGACTTGCAGGATACCCTTGAGCAGCTCTGGTTGTGGAAGCCTGGCTTTGGATTCCTCTACTTTGGCATGGGTGGCAACAATTTGGACTGGCTGGCTGAGAGGCAACAACAAGGCAGAATAGCAATGGTGGGTGGATGAATGGTGCCATCCCGAGAGAGGACCGCAGGTTTATATTTCACAGTCACTTTTACTCTCCTGGGCTGATGCCTGAGCAGTCCTGGCAATCTGTTCGGAGGACCAGCAAACAGCTTTGAGCACTGGCATCCACAACCATGATGGCAACAGTCTGAGCCTATGTTTGCATGAAAGCAAGCTCAGATTGTGCTGCAATGGAAGCCAAGACATGGGCCGTCAAACTCTGTATCATGGTTGGGTCTGCAAGTATGCTCATGGAGTTAGCCACCTCTTCAACATTGGAAAGATGGGCTCCAAGATCTGCTCTAAGCCCTGTGTCATGTTTGAGTTGGACTCCTCCATGCTTCTTGATAGTGACAGTAGGTTTTCTGGCAGGCCTGCCAATACACCAAGCAATTCATTGTGCATGCCAATCAGCTTTTTTCTATATGTTGCCCCATCAAAATCATCATCTGATCCCTCTACAGCAGAAATTGTGTGGCTTCATCCTCCGGGGATTTCACTTGTGTGACCCTTTCCGCCTGCCCTGGCTGCAGGCAGCTTGTGCCCTGTGACTCATCAGGTGCAGATCCTGCTATTATGCTGCTCTCTAAAGTACATTCAGAGCCATTATCTGAGCCAGTGTCTTCTCATGTGAGATTGAGTGATGGTGCCTTACCACCATCAGTCCCTTGTTCCTCTTAGACTTCAGACTCCCACACCACTGACCAGGTGGCAGTTCATGGTGATCTGAAAGGAGAAAGGCTTAAAGGTAGGATTGCGGTAGGGAGAGAATATGCAAGAAGTCCGTGCTAACACCATCTGCAACTTGTAAGCCAGAGGAGATGACTGGGATGAGGGGCATGTTGCAATGTGGTAGAAACGTACCGTCACCTTCAGTGGTTTCATCCCTACCACTGTCTATGACCTCAGCCATGGCTGCTCCATGGTGGCCAGCATTGTCTCCTCCATCAGAGTGAAGATGTGCAGCCATGCCTGTCACCTGTCAGTTAAGTGTTGCCATCTCTGCTTATGCAGTACCTTGTCCTGTAAGGAAGAGGGAAATGTGTTTGTCTGTGAGTGGGGTGCAATGTATTTGGATGATGTGCCTGTTATAGTTGAATAGCTGGCAATGTGAGCAAGCTGTGACATGCGGGTGTGAGGCTTACAACAGTGTTAAGTGGAATCTCTACTCCTAAAAATGATCTTGATCATATTGAGAAGCTGGAGTGCACTTTTTGTTTTACTCATTCATGGGAAGTGGGTGTTGCTGACAAGGTCAGCATTTATTACCAATCAGTTGAGTTGCCGTCTTGAACCACTGAATTCAAGTGGTGTAGGTACGCTCACCGGGTTGTTAGGGAGTTCCAGTATTTTGATCCAGCAATGATGAAGGTACAGCAACATATTTCCAGATCAGAATAGTGTGTGTTCAATGTGATTTTTTTTTCTCATGTGCTTGTTGTCCTTATTCTTTTAGGTGGTAGAGCTTGTGTGTTTGAGAGGTGCTGTCAAAGATGCCTTGGCAAGTTGCTGTGGTGCATCTTGTAGATGGCACACACTGCAACCGCAATGTGCCAATTAATTAGGGAGTGAATGTTTAAGATGATGGATGTGATGCCAATAAAGCAGGTTACTTTGTCCTGAATGGTGTCTAGTCACATTGCAGCTGCAGCCATCCAGACAAGTGGAGAGTATTCCATCACACTCCTGACTTGTGCCTTGTGAATAGTAGAAAGGCTTTGGGGAATCAGGAGGTGAGTCACTCACTGCACCCTCTGACCTGCTATTGTAGCCACAGTATTTATGTGGCTGGCCCAATTAAGTTTCTGGTGACTTGCAGGATGTTTTTGGTGGGGCATTCAGTGATGGTAATGCTATTGAATGTCAAGGGAAGGTAGTTAGAGTCTCTTGTTGGAGATGGTCATTACCTGGCACTTTGTAGTATGAACTTTACTTACCATTTACCAGCCCAGGCCTGAATTTTGTCCAGATCTTGCTGCTTGTCCAGGACTGCTTCAGTATCTGAGAAATTGTGAATGAAACTGAAAACTGTGCAATCCTCAACAAACATCCCTACTTTTGATATTGGGATGGAGGTAAGGCCTGTGATGAAACATCTGAAGATAACTAAGCCTAGGACACTGCCCTCAAGAGCTCTGCAGGGATGTCCTGGAGCTGAAATGATTTTTGTGCTAGATAAGACTCCAGCCAATGGAGAGTTTCCCCCCTGATTCCAATTGATTTCAATTTTGCTAGGACTCCTTGATGTTACATTGGGTCAAATGCTGCCTTGATGTCAAGAACAGTCACTCTCACCCCACCTTTGGAATTTTTTTTTTTTGTCCATGTTTGGATCAAAGCTGTAGTGAGGTCTGGAATCAAGTAGTCTAGATGAACTCGAACCATCAGTGAGAAGGATATTGGTGAGTTAGTGTCACCTTTGATGGAACTGTTGGTGACACTTTCCATCACTTAGCTGATGATTGAGAGAGGAATGATGGGGCGGTTACCGACCAGATTGGATTTGTCCTGCTTTTTGACGATAATGTATCGCCGGATTTGGATTTGCTCTTTTTCTGGACAGATTTTACAATGTAAGTTATTTAGGATAGAGAGCAGGAGAAACTTTCTTACATAGAGGGTTGTGAGGCTGTGTGATTTGATTGAAGCAGTGAACATGCCAACATTTAAGATTAGGTTAGATAGTTGGTTGAAGGAAAGAAGTCTAAAGAAAGATAGAGGGATAACAATGGTATATTGACTACTGCTCTTGTGGAGGATATGCACTAACATGGCTTGCTTCAGTGTTGTAATTTTTTGTAATGCTTGGTCAGAAACCTGGTAAATTCCAGAGATGAACTGGGCAAGTAAGTAGAATTCTAAAATAGCCTTTATGATTTGAAAGTGCAGACAGGGTTCATAGCTGCCAATAAATAAATTGCTGAACCCCACCCCTGGAAATTTCTCGGATTTCTCTGGACTCCTGGAGAAGTGGAGAAAATTGTTAAATGTAGCAGTTTAAATCATTTCTCTGAGCGTTCCTTCAAACTCTGGACAAAGTTACGGGCAGGAGATTTGGAGTGTTCTATAGAAATTCAAAACTTCTGTGGCAATCTTTTTGTAATAGGGTGGAATTTTCTGTGCCAGCTGGTGTCGGGCATGTTCGGCGGCCTTCGCAGATATTATGGCGAGAAGGCCAAAAATTGGTTTCATGACGTTGTGAAACCAGTTTGCAATCGTCTGCTTTGTCCGTCAATGGCGAGCTGTGTTTCACACCGTCAGATGTTGGGAACCTCATTGTAATACATCTGCATATGAATATAAGGCCAGCCTGCTGGAATCATCCCCCCACATTGGATCGTCCGCACATGTCGGTGGGAAAACATGTGTGTCACAACAGCATATATATACCTAGCGGGCTGTCGTTACCTCCTTAACCTGCTCACAAATCATGAATTGTACAGATCGGAAGGCAACCATTACCAAAGCTAATTAAACCAATCCTGCTCTTTCTTAAAATGCTCAAGTGTTTGTGAGATTTTTGCTGGCAGTTTACAGAGATGTTCAGTGAGTTACTTTATTTTAAAGTGCTTGTATTAGCTGGACAACCTGAAGAAATGTGAGTCTCTGTGGCACATCCTACACCCGAAGGGTTGAAAACCTGGTGGACAAATGGGTGAACAAAGCTTTGGTAGAGCATAGTCTCGAGTCAATATCTGCCCGCACTCAGCAATCCTGTACAGATTCTAGGGAGGCAGAATATCCATGTCATAACTTGCAAACTACTACCATCACTGCATATATCGAAAAAAAAGGAACTGATCAAGAAATTAATGTAGCTAATTCCTTTAAATTCCTTTAAACACAAAAACGCCTGCAATATAATAACTAAGGTGGATTTAGATACATGTCAAAAGAAGGAGGAATGGAAGACCAAAGATAGATAACATGTCCGTCAAAATAGCAAAGTGCTAAAAAGACAATGGTTTGAATTTTTTGTTCTGTGATTGGGACCCTGACATGGTGTTCATTTCTGAGCCCCAACATCGGATCACATTGGCCGGATTTTTGAAGAGCAGGCCAATTAATTGACATCTAATTAAGGACGATGGGTGGGCTACTCGTCCCCTGTGCAGCCACTCTGGACCCTGGAAGATGTCAGGGATCTGACTCCTGACTCTTGCCGGAGTCGTGGACACTGTCTGGGAAAAGCAGACCTGTAGGATGTGTTTGTGGTATTCGCACACCAGCTGAACATTTAGAGAGTGAAAGCCCTTGCGGTTGATGGAATCGACTGCTTGTTACCACAAAGATTTAAGCGCCACGTGAGTGGCCAAATTTTGGAGCATTTGGTGACACATTTATGCTTTTGCGTTGCTTGAGTGAGCAGAAATGCTTCAGAGGTCGGACTCCAAGCATGTCAATGGAGCTGCAGGTGAACGGTCTCAGCTGTGGAAGAATACTCACTTTCGACAAGATTTTCCAAGTGCGTGGCTGC
Source organism: Cetorhinus maximus (assembly GCF_964194155.1). Classification (NCBI taxonomy): domain Eukaryota; kingdom Metazoa; phylum Chordata; class Chondrichthyes; order Lamniformes; family Cetorhinidae; genus Cetorhinus; species Cetorhinus maximus. The sequence continues at coordinate 113,363,252 of NC_135879.1, read as the reverse complement.
TTCCCTCACACTCCCCTCCACCCCACCTTCCCTGACATGTGCTTAAGTATTTCCTTCAGACTGTGCTGCCTTGCCCCCAACCCTTGCAACACCCCCCCCCCCCCCGGCCCCTCCTCCCGCCTACCCCCGTCCCACCCTGGCATGACCAGCGCTGGAACCCTTGCTCCTGCACCGCTCTGAAAGCCAGTTGGGGAGAAGCGGAGAAGCGACTTGACTGTGAACCCCCCCACAAATGCATGGCACCTCTTCCTTGATGTCCTACGGGCAAGGCTAGCGAGCGCTGCAGAAGGTTGTGTGTGGTCATTTCTGAGTTCTCCTTGAAATTCAGGTCGTCAGGCGCACGTCGTTTATAAATAGATGCAAATATATGAAAATGATACCCCCCCTTCTCCAGTATAGCCCTTGCCCTGTAGCCGTTGAAAAGCCACCCCCGCCTAACAGCAGGTCTGGTAGGTAGAGGCCTGCCTGTGAGCCTGCGAATCCTGGTGCTGATGACCGCAAGTGCTGCCCAAAGCAAGATAGGGAAATAAACCTTCAAGTCTCAAATGAAGTGCAGCTTGCCAAGTGCACATTGCTAATGTACAGTTGTGAAACATGTCAGCGTGCCTGGATGATCCAGTGTGGGGGATGATTCTGGTGAGCAGGGCTTACAATGAGATGCTAAAGTATTGAAATTAGGTTCCCGACGTGCAGCGGTGGGAGACGCCACCCGCCATTGACTGGTGAAGCGAATGATCGCAAACTGGTTTCGCAACATCGTAAAACTGAATTTTGGCCTTCTCACCAGATTACCCCCCTCCCCCACCAGCTCCCCCTCCACCCCGCCCCCCATGACGCCCAACACCAACGGGTCCAGAAAATTTTGGCCATAGCGTTCAGCAATTGGCTTCCATGCCTGAGACTTGTCCTTGTTAATTGGATTCAACAAGTGCATTCCTCATCTCTCTCACTTTTTAAAGGACAATCTGCAGGGCATTCTTAACAAACCTATGCTTTGCTTTCTTCATTGGGCTTCCAAATGTGACCATAGCTGTATTTATTCACTCTATCCTATTAATAAGTCCTATGTGCCAATTATGATTAGAGTGATTGAAAACATGCCTGCAGCTATGATCAGGTTGACGGCTGTATCGTATGTCAATCAAAGCTCAAAGAGGAAATAGCCTGGAACTTATGCTAAAAAAATAGCTGCAGTTTTAAATAATATATGGGATGTCGGCACCGCTGCAAGACCAGAATTTATTGCCCATCCCTAATTGCCCTTGAGAAGGTAGTGGTGAGCTGCCGTCTTGAACCGCTGCGTCCATGTGGTGTAGGTACACCCACAGTGCTGTTAAGGGGGTGAGTTGCAGGATTTTTATCCAACAGTGCAGGAACAACAAGTCAGGATGGTGAGTGGTTTGGAGGGGATCTTCCAGGTGTTCCAATGTATCTCCTGCCCTTGTCCTTCTAAACCTTGTCCTTCTAAATGGTAGCGGTCATGGGTTTGGAAGCTGCTGTCTAAAGAGGTTTTGTGAGTTCCTGCAGTGCATCTTGTAGATGGCACACACTGCTGCCACTGTGCATCAGTGGTGGAGAGACTGAATGTTTGTGGATGGGGTGCCAATCAAGTGGGCTGCTTTATCCTGGATGGTGTTGAGCTTCTTGATGTTGTTGGAACTGCACTCATCCAGGCAAGTGAAGATCATTCCATCACACTTCTGACTTGTGCCTTGTAGATGATGGAAAGGCTTTGGGGAATCAGGAGGTGAGTTACTTGCTGCAGGATTCCCAGCCTCTGACCTGCTCCTGTAGCCACATTATTTATATGGCTAGTTCAGTTCAGTTTCTGGTCAGTGGTAACCCTCAGGATGTTGATAGTGGGGGATTCAGCGATGGTGATGCAATTGAATGTCAAGGGGTGATAGTTAGATTCTCTTTGATTGGAGATAGTCATTGCCTGGCACTTGTGTGGCATGAATGTTAATTGCCACTTGTCAGCCCAAGTCTCGATATTGTCCAGGTCTTGCTGCATTTGGACATGGACTGCTTCAGTATCCGAGGAGTCATAAATGGTGCTGAACATTATGCAATCATCAGTGCACATCCCTACTTTTGACCTTATGATGGATGGAAGGTCATTGATGAAGCAGCTGAAGATGGTTGGGCCTACTACCCTGAGGAACTCCTGCAGTGATGTCCTGGAACTGAGATGATTGACTTCCAACAACTACAACCATCTTCCTTTGTGCTAGGTATGACTCCAGCCAGCGGAGAGTTTTCCCCCTGATTCCCATTGACTCCAGTTTTGCTAGGGCTCCTTGATGCCACACTCACCAAGCTGCTGCTTTGGTGTCAAAGGCAGTCACTCTCATCTCACCTCTGGAGTTCACCACTTTTGTCCATATTTGAACCAAGGCTGTAATGAGGTCAGGAGCTGAGTGGCCCTGGCGGAACCCAGACTGAATGTCAGTGGGCAGGTTCTTGTGAAGCAAGTGCTGCTTGATAGTGCTGTTGATGATCCCTTCCATCCCTTTCGTTCAGTGCATTCTCTGAACTATAGAGAAAATTAGTCCCTAGTGTGAGTTCTCAATTGCGACTCTCCCAAGAGAGAACAAAAATTGGACATTAGATCACTCCTATCTAATCTTCAATGAGATATGTTGCTTTTCAGCTAATGATTCTTCTAATATGGGGGAGAGAAAACATTTCCATTAATGGAGATGAGCTAAAACCTTCTGGAAAGGTATACATCAATAAAAATGAATATAGTAATGATCCTATTCCAAACTCTTACTTAAGAGTTGAATAAGCTCATGCATTATCCTCCATATTGATTTATATCAGTTCAAAGGATAGGTTAAAAAGGAAGAGGAAGGTGTTATTACTTCATTGTATGAAATCACTTCCATATACAGTAGCTTTACAGTTTCCACAAAATATTGCTATAGAAAATCTTTTAATGATAAAAACATTTTGGAAGATATTATTGCATTTATAGAGTAATTGAATCTAATTAAATTGTAATTATGTGCTTAATATATTTAGCGAAAATCGTTTACTGTAGCTAGAAAAAGTAGTTTATAGATGAGATCCTAATGCCCAGGTTGGGGTGGATTTGATCAACAATAGTGTAAGAAGAGCAGGAGTTGTAGTAAAATATTACAGTGAAAATGATGCATTGTTGAATAATTACAGAAGTGCCAAATCTAATGTTGGTTGCATGTCTAGGCAGTATTTGGTCATATAGGCTGTATAAGAAAAAAGTCAGGGTCAGACTGTCTTGAGACCAAGAGCACAACATTTATTCAAAAGCAAAATACTATGGACATTGGGAATCTGAAATAATAATAGAAAACACTGGGAATAATCAGCTTTTCTGGCAGCAACATTTGCGGAGAGAGAATTAACGTTTACCGAGATGTCAGTGCATTGGCAGGAAGCCAGAATGCCTACAGCCATTGGCTAGGAGCATGGAGAGGTATGGCTTCAACGGGGCATAAGGTATCACACAGAGTTTGGAGACCATCCTTCTCACCATGGAAGCAGTGGGCAATTCCATGGCAGCTCTGCCCAATTGACCCACGATGGAGTGCCTGCTGGCCAGATTCTCAGCTTCCACTGCAACACAGGCAGAGGCCTTCTGATGTATCAGTGCAGGAGTGGAAGCTCAGAGAGAGGTCGTAAGATCCTTGGCTGCTGACATGCAGGTTCAGACTGCTATCATCCAGTCTCAAACTGCCACCAATCAGGCATAGACTGCTGCCATCATGGATGAGAATCTCAGTGCTCGATGGGTTAGGCAGGCTCATGGAATAGTCCAGTAATCTGTGCTCAGCAGGTTAAGAATTTTGCTGAGGTGCCACCCAATTTTGGTGTTCTGACCTCACATCAGCCCATTGATGGTCGTGTCAATCTGATAGTGCACTTTCAGCAACTTTGGGCACAAGCAGTGGATGCAAGTGTGTGCACCACTCCAGTTTAATTATGCCATGCAGGACGCTCATAAAATGGCCAGTGGCCAGCAGTGCATGCACACTACTAATCATTAAGTCGGCCTTCGTAGCCCCACTTCTAGTTCACCCCTACAAGGTCGTCATTTGAGGCCCCTGAGGTGTAACTGTTAGGTGGCCTTGCTGTCCGGGGCTTTGCACATGAGCTAACCTATCCCCTGTCCTGACTGCAGCATTCTCTTGTTGGTACCTCACCACATGCAGACCCTGACACTAAACTAATCTCTAAGGTACTTGCAGTGCTAACATCTGAGCTAGTGCCTGTGAGTGTAAGATCAAGTGATCTTACACTCTCTTCCATAGAGGGTTTCTCTTCCCCTCACCTTTCCATTTGAGGCTACAGTGGTTGAGCAGGCTGCAGTTTATGACAATGTGAAAGCATAAAAATATAAGGAGAGGATAGTGGTGAGGCAAGAGAGGGTGAGGAGGAATGCAGAAGGTGCATGGTCACCTCATTGGCAGTTTGCAATTCATGCCACCTTTCAGAAGGAGAGTGAGGATATGGATGCGTGCTGCTCCTCCACTGGTCCTGTGGACTTCCCTCTTGTGGTGGGCAACTTTTTCCTGAGAGAGGGAGGGAAGAATGTTAGTAACTGTGTATCAGAACATAAGAAATAGGAGTTAGAGTCGGTCGTTCAGCACTTCACCTCTGCCATTTAATGAGATCATGGCTGATCTTCTACTTCAACACCATTTTCCTATACCAACCCCGTACCCCTTGATGTTTTCAATATGTAGTAATCTATCAATCTCGATCTTGAAAATATTCAACAACTGAGACTCCACGTATCTGTAGTATAAGGGTCTGGCACATATAGGGTTAATGTGCGACTGAGTATAGTACTCAGGAACTGTAGCACTGAGTGATGTAAGAGAACACATGACCCACACTTAGGGGTAAGTCCTAATGTTAGCAGAGCCGTGTGTACCAGCAAGCATGGAGTCAGCTCCTAGCTTGAATCCTTTACTGTATATTTGTACACAGTTCTTGTAGTTAATAATTCTTTAAGACCTACCAAATGGTATGTAACACCCTACAGCAGTGTATAGAATTAGAATCACAGAATCACAGTGCAGAAGAGGCCCTTCGGCCCATCGAGTCTGCACCGACACGTGAGAAACACCTGACCTACCTACCTAATCCCATTTACCAGCACTTGCCTCATAGCCTTGAATGTTATGATGTGCAACGTGCTCATCCAGGTACTTTGTAAAGGATATGAGGCAACCTACCTCCACCACCCTCCCAGGCAGTGCATTCCAGACCGTCACCACCCTCTGGGTAAAAAAGTTTTTCCTCACATCCCCCCTAAACCTCCTGCCCCTCACCTTGAACTTATGCCCCCTTGTGACTGACCCTTCAACTAAGGGGAACAGCTGCTCCCTATCCACCCTGTCCATGCCCCTCATAATCTTGTACACCTCGATCAGGTCGCCCCTCAGTCTTCTCTGCTCCAACGAAAACAACCCAAGTCTATCCAAGCAACATCCTGGTGAATCTCCTCTGCACCCTCTCCAGTGCAGTCACATCCTTCCTATAATGTGGCGACCAGAACTGCACACAGTACTCCAGCTGTGGCCTCACCAAGGTTCTATACAACTCCAACATGACCTCCCTACTTTTGTAATTTATGCCTCGATTGATAAAGGCAAGTGTCCTATATGCCTTTTTCACCACCCCACTAACATGCCCCTCCGCCTTCAGAGATCTATGGACACACACGCCAAGATCCCTTTGTTCCTCAGAACTTCGTAGTGCCATGCCGTTCATTGAATACTTCCTTGTCAAATTACTCCTTCCAAAGTGTATCACCTCACACTTTTCAGGGTTAAATTCCATCTGCCACTTATCTGCCCATATAATCCACCTTGTTCCTCAGTGCCAAAATGTGAACCTCAATGCTTATCCAGCTGCCCTCAGTGCATTACTGTAACTTCCATTTTATAGGGGCTGTGCCTTTAAAAATAGAAGGTTGCCTTGATCATGTGGTTTCTTCACAATACTATTCACCCTCCTGTGATTCTGCAGAAGATGCTGTCAGTGCAAAGGAGTTGCCCATGGCCACACTACTAACAGGGTAAGGAGGTGGGTGCATGAATTTTAGGTGCTACCAACCTCGTTTCCAATAGGCATGGGCAGCTCTGCCAAAAACCTGGGCTGATAAATTTCATTTCCCAATAGTGCCTGAGTTCAGCAGATTAGCTGAAAGGGAAAAAAAGATGTTGCTTACCTCAAAAGCATGTCTTCGAAAATAATACATGACAATGTTATTATGACAAAAGGCCGTAGTTTGTCTTTATTGTATACAAATAGAAGCCCTTTGCACAAGGGAGCTAACATGTCCCCTTTGATTTATGGACATTCCTCCTCATTTTGGAAGGAAGTCAATTTATGTTTCACTTTAAAAATACCAGTAGATGAACAAAAGCTGAGTTTATTAGTAAGGTAAATCAGGCCAAGGATATAAGAACATTTGAAAAACAGGGCTACAGGTTGAAGCTAGAATCTTACTACAAGTGAAAAGCTGTGTAACATTCAGAATAGAGTCTCTGAAGTGTTCTGTGACAACGATTATAACAATGTACTTATACAGGACTTGAAATTGCTCACAAGTATTCTATAAAAAAATTACAATCCTGAGCAATAATTTTCTCAAGGGTCACCCTCACACCTTAAAGTAATGGACTCCTTATTTGATTTTTTCAAATCGTCCTCTTATAAATAAAATATCTCTCTTTCACCTCTCTTTTCATCTCTTCCCTAAACTCCAGCAACACCAACATCCCAGAACTGGTGAGCTGTGAATTGAGGCTGAAAATACATGGGCTTTAAATCTGCTGAGGCTCACAGGTAGGAAAGAGTTGGCTGTCTTATGAATATCACTGATGGTGAGCTTGATTAGTATAGCAACTTATAAATCAGAAGGTTCATGATATCCAATCAAAATCTGCTGGGAACACAACATCTTAACGTGAAAAATTTTGTAGCAACATCCCTCAGGAATGTGTTTATTATAATACAATAAATATCCACTTATTAAACATCTAATGTGAAAGAGCAATAATCCACTGTGAAAAATCCAGGTTTCATGGGGCCTGCAGCTCCACAGACCATTAAACCAGTGTTCCAAACCCATACAAGAGTGATGCTTTTTGATATCACAAGTATATACTATTTTGGACCACTAGTGAAAACATGGCTTAATTCTGAAAAGTTGTTCATAACATCACAATGTAAGGAAATGTCTAACATAAATTTAGTGGTGGCCCTTCATAAAAACATAAAATCAACAGAAACCGATCATTTACCAATAAATGTGGGGAGGCAGTGGCATAGTGGTATTGTCACTGGGCTGGGAATCTAGAGACTTAGGGGAATGTTCTGGGGATCTGGGTTTGAATCCCACCATAATAGATGGTGGAATTTGAATTCAATAAATATTTGGAATTAAAAATCTAATGATGACCATGACATAATTGTCATAAAAACCCATCTGGTTCACTAATGTCCTTTAGGGAAGGAAATCTGCTGTTCTCACCTGGTCTGGCCTACATGCAACATTTTGTGTGAAATTTGATTTTTATCACCTTTCTCTCTTTCTCCAAACTTCATTGGATTGATATTAATCCTAATGATGGGTGGGAGAGGGTTGGAGGTTAGAAAATAAAAATTAGGGGATGCATACTCAACTCAACATGGATGCACACGGGCCATTTTTTTATGGGTTGCAAGACATGTCTGTGTCCCATCATGCAGAGGCAGGAAAGTTAATTATAAATCAGGCTCCTGTGCAGTTGGGAGTGTCCAAGCAGCAGTACCCTTCCGCTCTTGGTCTCCAAAGCCAAGGTAAATGATTTTCTGAACACTCACTGTGAGCCAGGAGCAGCAAGAGTGCACCTCCAGCAACCTTCTGATTGTGGCCTCTCCTGATTGTTGTGATGTTAGACACCCCTTGCCCGGCAACTACTGATTTTCCACTCCTTTCCTCTAATGCTCAATCTCCAACCTGCCCATGTCCTGCATTGTACATTACTGATGATATTTCACATTGCCTAACTCACAAGTGCACCATTCACATATATGTTGGCACAAAATCAACTTAATTCTTGGCAAAAATCTGCAAATAAGCCTGAATAATCCATGACCTTATACATCCAATACCTTATGCAGTTCTACCAAGGTATTTGGTTCGCTATCATATTACTCAAATCAGCTGTTTCTCCTTCCTCTTGTTAAGACATGGACTCTTTGGTCAAGTATGGTTCCACTGAAACTCTCCAGTTCTTCACTCAATTATTAGTATCTGAACGTGGGCTGGGAGTGTCAGCAGATAACTTGATGGATGACAACATAACCAAATTGAGCTCCATTCTCATTTAGCATCAATGCATGTTCAGTTGCGGCAGGGGTTGCTGGAGAGCAGTCAGGATGCAAAAACAGAACGTTATTTCCCCCACCCTTATTTGTAATGCTAGAAGCAATTTTAATGGCTTCACTATCTCCCGAGCAATAAGCACCACCCCAACACAGACTGAGATCTTCCTAATCGGTATGATTCAGCTACTGGAAAAAAAAACATGGGAAGCAATCAGCAAAGAGACCAATAACTTTTTAAAAGATATTTGAATTCTCAGTGATCAACTTACAAGAATTTTATGACAGGATTTCAAGGTTTAAGATTTTTACTCTAACAAAAACTAAAAGCAACATTGACTAAACAGTATTTATTGGTCAACAAATACTCTAAACCACAGAGAGAAAAAAATCTTCATTAATGCTTTATTGTAACTGATAACCTCATGCTGCAAACATATACATTACAACGCACTCTCCGCAGAATTACAGTCTTTATAGGAAATGGTCCACAGCCACTCCCAGATTCCAATGTGTCTATGTCCCCCTGCTTAGCTGAGCCATAACGTCAAGTGAACTTTGGAAGTTGCTTCCTTCAGTTTTCAGAGAATTTCCAAACAGACTGCCAGCAATGAGTTCTGTTGAAAGACCATTGACCTGAAATATTAACTCTGTTTCTCTCCACAGATGCTGTCTGATCTGCTGATTATTTCAAGCATTTTTTATTTTTATTTCAAATTTCCAGCATCTGAAGTATTTTGCTTTTGTACCAGCAGTAAGATCTGCTCCGGTGATTTCTCTTTCTGGCCTCACCAGGACAAATCTTCCAGAGTCTTTAGATTCCAGAGGATGCACCTCTTTGACCTGAGACTGTTCTCGCTCCCACATTCTGCCTGGAAGCTTGCAGAGAACTCATAGCTTGCTTCTCTCTGCTGACCTCACCAGCTTCAGCCTTTTGTCCCTGTGAGACCTCCCTCTCTCTCTCTCACTCATTTTTTGTTCAAAAACTCAGAGATCAAAAGCTGTCCATTTAGCCCAGCTGCTCTTGCCTTTATTTTCACATGTGAAATATGGCATGTACGTTTCAATAGCCTCTGACCTGGGCCTCTCTGTCCCTGTGTTAACCAAGCCACACAGGCTTGTTGTCGGGCAGAAATCATAGCAGATCACATGACCCACTTCCTTCCTTCATTTTACCTTGATTTAAAGAGAGAGTCCAAAACACAATCATCTTATAAAACATCGCATTTGTAACAAATAGGAGAAGCCAGCTTATTTTTTAATTCACATAATTACAGAAAAATATATAAAACAGTTACCATGTCTGTATTATTGTCAAGCAGATTATAAAATACTTTTGATGGTTAGGAATAGCTCAGCAAACACTGTTGCAGGCGCAATCAGATAAAATGACAACAGACAATGACAACTAGTCTTCTAAATCTGGAAACTATGAGCTCCGGGCATATTGATAATGAAACTGACATTGTACAGGGAAAGGAGTGCCTTCATTCTGAATGATCAGTGTCATGAAATGACACAAATCACAAGAATGCCATTCCCCACAAGCCACTTTGCCATGATCTTTTTCCTATGATTGTCGAGATGAATGTCATTCCAGGCCCTTGTTGCAAAGGGAGAGAACATTAACAAAAGGGTCATCTTACATCGTCCTGCCTATTTCAAAGTGGCAGGTATAAAATAAACTTTGGAGGAGGCCTGGGGCCAGGCTACTTCTATACCATGAGCACAAAATCCAGTATACTGTAGATGCTGGAAATTTGAAACAAAAGCAGAAAACACTCTGTGTGGAGAGGACAAATGAGTTAATGTTCAAAATATAGACCCGTTACATCTGAAGCATTGTGGAAAAATTAATCATGTCCAAAAACTTTTCAGAAATGGGCAAGTTACTAGCTTGAATTTGGGCCTCATAACTCAGATTAGGGGTTTATAAGGTGGAACCAGGAGGAGCACTCCTCCACGGGAAGACCTTTTTTGGAAAACTCATTTTTGGTGGGGTACACCATTTAGGCTGCCACCATTGCTCAGGAAGCCTGAGTGGCAGAGAGCTATGCAGTGATGACGAGATGTTAGCCATCCTTTCAGTGAACTAACTCCTAGATCATCCTGTCCCTTGCCCTTGATCCTGCTTGTGCTAAGTGCATCCTTCTGTTCAGTCACCTCTTGCTTACCCTCTAAAATACGTGTGGTGCCAGTCTTTGACCCACTGCCTGCAAGTGTAAAGTTGAGTGATGTCTCCTGTTATGTTGTGCTCCTCTTCATGTGCTTCCTGCGAGCTGAGTGGAACTGCTGGAAATGAAATAGAAGAAAGGGATAAGTGTTAGTATTTAGTGGCATATAGATAAGCAAAGACAGATGGCTGGCTTCCAAAAGCAGCAACAATTTGTCATGTATCACTTGTAAGGGTGAAATTTAAGTTTGAAGGGAAGAAGGAGAAAATGGTTTAAAACCGTACAGAACTTTTTCTTCCACGTTCCCAAATGCAACACTCCTTACACAGCTGCTACCCACCATTTCCATTGCCTGTTCGTCAAGTGGACACAGCAGTTGGATGCATTGTAACCTTCTTTCTATGGCTGCCTGTTCCTTTCTACTACATGGCCTACAAGGAAAGAAGGAAGCGTGACAATGCGAAGACATGTATGTGATGATAGAATATGCTTGCTGGTGTGTAAAAAGAAAAGAAAAAAAATAGCTGAGGTGTTAAGAGCTGAAGGAAGTAATAATGAGGAAAGTAGCAAGTTAAGCTTGTGGCAGAAGGAAATGGAGTAAAGTGTGCTGCTGTAATGGATGAGAGTGTTGGTAATCAAAGGAAGGAAGCATTATGAGTGTTGGGAAAAGTAGTGCAAGGCTGAACAGAAAGTAATGATAAAAATGAGCTGGGGGGGTGGAATTTTCCGGTCCCACTAACGGCAGGTTTTGTGGTGGGGGGAGTGGAAAATTCAGAGTGAGGCCAAAAGTCAGATTCCTGCCGATGGTTCCTGCTCCGGTTCCTCAGCGATGCCAATGTTAGCCCATACTGGTGGGGGTGTATGGTGGGGCTGCTCACAATGGCTGCCTCGGGTGTTGAGCTTGGCTGCTCACTGTGCTGCCAAGCTACTCTTGGAGGACAGCATTGTTTGCTGTGAGTCTCAGCCAGGACTGCACTCTAAAAAAGAGATCAGCATGGTAATTGGAGGGGGTGGGGTGGGAGGGTGCAGATGACAAAGGCATGACGGTGAAAGGGGTTTGGAAGTTTTGGAAGGGATTGGAAATGACAGGCATGTTGGTGAAGGGGGTTTGGGAGGGCTGAAGGTGGAGAGATGACCGAGACATGAGAGTGAAGAGGGTTTGGTAGGGTTAGAGAGGGGAATATTGGAGATAGGGAAGCTGGAACCCGACATAGAACAGTAGAATGCAGACACAGGAGGGGGCGGATGGAATTTGATTTGCATGAAGGGAAGGGGATGCACGCAGGTATTCTAGAGAATGAAAGGGGAGTGCAATTAGTGTGGCACAAGAGCAAAGAGTTGCATAGAGACTCATGAGTGGGGTCGGGGGCAGGGAGGCTTGCACAAGAGGGATGAGTTGCACAGAGGACTGATGGAGTGGGGTGCGGGGAAGGGAAATGATCTGGTGGTCATTCATAAAGGAGCCGGAGAGCTGAGTGAAAAACAATCATAGTCCCTGGACTGGTGCCAAGAGGTTTGGGGTTAGAGATTTAAGGCAGTCTTGGGGCTCTGTGGACCTCGAGGTCAGGGTGAGGGATTAAAGGCAGACCTGGGGCTCGATGGGCCATGCTACATGGCTATGCATGAGATGCATGTCGTGTTCCTGCTCCAGGGAGGGGCAGGGCCTGTGTGCTCAATGTGGATCAGGCACATCTGCTTCTACATCTTATGGTCTTATAGACAGATTTTTAATCAGTAAGGGAATCAAGGGTTATGGGGAAAAGGCAAGTAAGTGGAATTGAGGATTATCAGATCAACTATGATCTCATTGAATGGTGGAGCAGACTCAATGGACTGAATGGCCTACTTCTGCTCCTACATCTTATGTTCTCATGGTCTTACATCTTGGTATGCAGGGTGTGGTCATAGCCTCACAGTCTTTGGTGATGGGGCTGTTTGGCTTGGTACTGGACTGCAGATGGGGTGGTTATGGTCAGTGGAGGAAATGGCAGCCTTTAAATGGGGAATAACGTAATAGGTGGGGGAGGCAGTTCTCAAAACTCTCCTGGTGGTGGTGGTGGGATGGTGGGTCATCTCTATGTGACCATGCACACAGCCTCAAGATGATGAGGGGTGAGATCCACATGGGGTATTAGGACATCAACAGTGATGGTTTCAGCGGGGAGGGCAGGAATGTTCTCTACAATGACAATGGGACCCAGGGTTACTGGAGGAGGCTGGAGAATAACTGGGGGGTGTTCCACCTGCACATTATGAGGCTTTAGGAAGATCGGGGAGCGTCAAAGACAGGGAGGGTCGAAGCTTGTCTCAAAGTAAAAATGCAGCACCAGCATCTTGAGACCTCAAAGTTATGATGCAGTTTAAAATTGAAACTGGAAAAGAATCTGCAAGGGAGGGGGTTGAGGCAGTGTGGGAGGAGCCCACGGCTGGACTCAAGGGCCCTAACAGGGGGCAGCCTCACACTGCTTAGAGTAACAACATGGAAATCGAGTCTCAGCTGATAGAACCCAGGAAGAGTTTATTGAGAAGGTGCAATTGGAGTCACTGATATTTGGAACACTTTAACGTGAGACTGCAGGAGTCATTGGGTTCACAATTTCAGCATTAACAGAGAGGAGTGTGAGAATGGAAGATGCAGCCAGCCATGAAGGGAGCATAGCTGCTGGATATCTGCAACATGATCAATGAAAGCCTCTAAAATGTTTTCTCCAGTTGGAGACAGGTCAAAGAGCATCCAGTCATTCCAAAAATGCAGATTAGGCATCATCAATATATCAGATCAGACATAGTAGGAGTGCATTAGGTAAGGTTGAACTTATCCTGAATGCACTCAAGTCTCTTCCAACCTCTCTACGATTAAGATGTCAAGTAGCTGATGTGGCACCTTGGTCACCTAGATCTGTGAGGTAACATCTCACTGGAACGTTGGATTAGGGTAAGGCGAGTAGCATAAATGCAGCTGTAGGGCATGACAGTGGCTTTCTGGTCATGATTGGGAGATCTACTATAGTTGCCCATTACTCTTTAATCTGTTGGATCTATCTGTCCACAGTGAGAATGAGGATTGCATAACGGAGCAAGCGCTCAATGCTGCCTTCTTAATGTCAGTGATCCGATTGAGAAGAAGAAGGGCCCGGTACCACCTGGCACAGCTTCAAGAAGAGGCCTGGCCTGAGGATCATGGCCCAGAGGAGCCCCAGCAAGACCCGGAGGATGAGGAGGTCAGACCAATTCTACAGAGCTGACTCGTCTGACCAAGGGTCTACCGAAGACACGGTCTACCGAAGACACCATTCCTGTCTGGAGATGACCAAGAGACAATGCTGCATATGTTTACGCTTGTCAAGAGATGTGATGGCTCATATCTGCCACACTCTGCGGGTGGAGCTAACACCATATGGACTGGGAGGACACCCTCTGCCAGTGCCCTGAAGGTCACCGCTGCACTCAATTCTTTTGCCAGCGGATCATTCCAGGGATCCACAGGGTACCTATGCGGCATCTTAGTCCTCGACACATAAATGTATCAAGGAGGTGGCAGATGTCCTCCACAGTAAGGCTCATCATTTTGTAAAGCTCACACTGGATGAAGCTAGCCAGGCTGCTAGACTCCTGGGTCTTATGGCAAATCTCTGGCTTCCTTAGAGTACAGAGCACGATCGATTGCACACATGTGGCTTTGAGAGCTCCATGGCAGCAGTCCTTGATGTTCATTAACAGGAGGGCTTTCCACTCACTAAACTTTCACCTGGTGTGCAACCATCAGAAGCACAGCACGCATGTTTGTGCTAGATACCCTGGGAGTTCCCATGACTCATACATCCTAAGTCACTCCCAGGTACCTCAGGTATTTGAAAGGCCACAGCACTTACAGGGCTGGTTGCTTGGGGATAAAGGGTACCCGCTGAAACAATGGCTCATGACACCAAGCACCATCCTGAAAGTGCCTCAGAGGAAAGCTACAAGCAGTGCATAGTTCAACAAGGCCCATCATTGAGCAGACCAATGGCATCCTTAAGATGCACTTCCGATGCTTGAACCGCTCAGGTGGAGCTCTGCAGTACTCTCCAGAGATGGTGTCCCTCATCATCATGGTCTGTTGTGCCCTGCACAGCCTGGCACTTCACAGGGGAGATCACTTGCCAGAAGGAGACATGGAGGAGGCTGAGAACTCCTTGGATGATGATGAACTGGAAGAGCAGGAGCCTGAAGAGGGTGATTATGGGGAGCTTCCACATGAGGATATGATCAAAGTCACAAGACGTGGAAGATGATGACACACTCAGAGCCACAAGGTTCTAGGAGGAGTAAAGTGGCAGGCGAGGGTACCCAAGCGCATTTCTCCTGTCCCTTAGTGGTATGCCAGTGATCTGAAAGGCTTTTACAATGACTAACATCAAGATCAATGTCAGCATTGGGCCTTGGACCTCCAACCCTCATGTTTCATCAGGCCCTAATCCTTGGAAAGGTCAGCAGTCAAAGCTGTATGCAACCGCATACGCAGCGCACCAGTGCAAAGCCCCTGTCAGATGGACTTGATGCACTTGTGGCCACTTGAATGAGACACTTCTTGCTGCCACAAAGATGCGCACATGACTGGAGAGACCATCAAGGCCGTAGGTCTTGTGCTTTGGCACAAACAATGAAGGCAGCTATTTGATGATGAGGCAACATGAGTGGTAACCCTCCAATGCAACTGAGCATGCATAACTCCATGATGTCTTTTAATGAATATCACTTTTTAAACCAATTTGCAGTCACTTTTAATAAAGACATTGACTCATCTCCCTGATATTGGACAAGGGGCGAGTAACTAACATGAGCCAGCTAGACATCACATGGATGTGTGGCTGACAAAGGGAGGCAATCATGGAAAGGGAGCTTGGGCCATCCTCGCAATAAGAGGCGCATAGATGCATATGCATGGCACATTCAAATGACAAGACCATTGTCATGAACATCAAATGTATTTAGGAAGATTCATGATGCACACAGTGAGTGAACACCTGTGAACCAAAAGTGATGTCAAGGTTTCTTAATCTTTCTAACCCTACCACTACATCTTGGTGGATCCCTGAAATCCTCTGCAGAAGTGGAGGCAGCCTGCTCACTGCTCCCGCCTGTTGTCTTTGATGACTTTGCAAGTGTCCTCTGGCGAACTGAGGCCTGGAGGACCCCAGTCTACTTGGGTCTCCTACAGTGAGGCAGGTGCACTCTCCTCAGCATGTGTAGCTTGAGGTGAGGGAGTCACAGGCAGAGGGGATTGGGAATGGCTGAACACTCACGGAGTCACCAGAGTGGATAGCCCCGGGTGACCAACTGATGATCCTCCTCCCTGTTGGTGCCCGAGGACCCCTACTTGACTCCTTGAGGAGATGGGGCACCTGGAGGGAGGTTGAGATGCCCTGACCCCTCTTGCCTAGCCACTGATAGATCTTACCAATGCCTAAAAGTGATGGAGTGCAGGTCAGAGCGAAAATCCAGCAGAACCTGCTGGACCAAGGTTTCCAAGGTGGCTGCCACCTTGCCATAGAGACCTCAAGGTACTCGCATGTTGGTGCCATGACATCAAACAGAAAATGGATGGACTCCCCCATCCTTCGTTGTAGTCTGTCACCTGCCTCTTACAACTCTGCCTGATGTTCGGCTGCCTGTCTTTGCATCTCCAGCAGATGGCTGTTCTCCAAGTGCCAGAGACGTGGGCTGTCACTGCCTCCAACTGCTGCAGTGATGCATCAGTAAGGAGTTCCCCAGAATGTGACCCCAAGCCTAATCTAGATCTGTGATCCATCGGGGAGTGTACCTGTGTTGGTAGAGGGTGCAGGTGAACACTGTGATGGGTCTTCTTCAAATGGCTCCTCAGCATGCTCCTCTGAGGTGGAATGGGGACTGGGGCTTACGTTGCCTGTGCAGGTCTGTCTAGACCTGCTGCTGCTTATAAGAGAGAAAGAGAAAATAGATTTAGTTCATTAACAGGCTGAAAACAACATTTCTTGTCACTCACTGTGAATGACAGGATGTGATCAGCTCATGGAGGGCTCATCCATACTGGCTTGCTTGGAGAGGCCGATCTTGCCTTCACCACAGGAACAATCACTGTCCTCCCCTGCCAACTCGGCGGCATTCCTCCTCGAACATGGAGAGCTCCTGGATGTTGGCCGTCCCTCCTCCAGTCTGGCATCTCTCCCTCCTGTGGGAAAGCTTGGCCTGCATGAAGACAAATGGATGGGATGTGATGAGATGGAATGGAGGAAAGGCTGGGAAGCACACATGCCTGCTGTGTGCTGACCAACCCACAGTAAAGGCTAAAGATGCTATTTGTGCAGGATGATGGATGAGATGCTGGTGAATAGGCTTTCAATGCTGATATCTCCCCTGCTAGTATTGTGTGAGATCCCTGAGCTGTGTGATGCTTTGAGTGCATAATGCCATTATGAGAGTGTGGGTTTGGAGAGAGCTGAAGGTTGGCTTACCCTGGTGGTGCAGATGAGATGACTCATCCTCTTCCTGCACTGGATGGCATTTTCCTGGCAGTTGCCAGTGGAGCCATCTCCGGAATGTCCAACCACGTAGCTGGGCTGCAGAGAGTAATATGTGTATTCGGATGGTGTTTAAATATGGCAGCAGAAATTTTGACTCCCTGACGTGATTGTGGGCAGACAAATCAGTGCCCGCCCTGTCACGGGATTCAGCGAGCAGTTCACCTATACATGATTAATGAGGTTTCAAAAAGAAGATCGGGTGTAACAACCTGACTCGCCAATCAGCGGGAAACTTGCCGCTAGTCCCACCCATCGCCACACTTAATCTCCAGAATGGAAAATTCCACCAAGGATGTTTACCTTAACTATATGGTGAGGATATGGAATCTTTTCCTGCATTGCAGCCATGTCTGGGAGCCAATGCCTCTGGCACTGATGTGCTTTACTACTTCTGCCCACTCAGGTAGGAAGCTGGCCTGGATATCTTCCTGCTGTCTGGTGGATAGAGGATGGCCCTCACCCCCAACTGATCTTCTCTGCCAAAACTTCCAGTACGATGTCAGAAAACCAGAGCATCCTTGCAATGTCTGCTAGGTCTTTCATTGTGCAGAATTCTTCTTATTCATTCATGGGATGTGGGTGTCGCTGGCTGGGCCGTCATTTATTGACCATTCCTAAATGCCCTTGAGAAGGTGGTGGTGAGCTACCTTCTTGAACTACTGCTGTTCATATGGTGTAGGTACAACCACAGTGCCGATAGCGAGGGAGTTCCAGGATTTTGACCCAGCGACAGTGAAGGAATGGCGATATCTTTCCAAGTCAGGATGGTGAGTGGCTTGGAGGGCAACTTCCAGGTGGTGGTGTTCCCATGTGTCTGCTGTCTTTGTCCTTCTAGATGGTAGTGGTCGTGGGTTTGGAAGGTCCTGTCTAAGGGGGCTTGGTGAGTTCCTGCAGTGCATCTTGTAGATGGTTCACACTGCTGCCACTGTGCATCGGTGGTAGAGGGAGTGAATGTTTGTGGATGTGGTGCCAATCAAGCGAGTTGCTTTTCCCTGGATGATGTTGAGCTTCTTGAGTGTTGTTGGAGCTGCACTCATCAAGGCAAGTGGGGAGTATTCATTCACACTCCTGCCTTGTGCCTTGTAGATGGTGGACAGGCTTTGGGGGGTCAGGAGGTGAGTTACTCGCTGCAGGATTCCTAGTCTCTAACCTGCTCTTGTAAGGAGAGGTGGTGGCATAGTGGTATTTTCACTGGACTGATGTTCCAGAGACCCAGGGTAATGCTCTGGAGACTCAGTTTCAAATGCACGGCAGATGGTGAAATTTGAATCCAATAAAAATTTGGAATTAAACGTTTGATGATGACCTTGAAACCATTGCTGATTGTTGTAAAAACCCATCTGGTTCACTAATGTCCTTTAGGGAAGGAAATCTGCAATCCTTACCTGGTGTGGCCTACATGTGACTCCAGACCCACAGCAATGTAGTTGACTCTTTTTTAAAAAATGCCGTGTTAATGAGGGCAATTAGGGATGGGCAATAAATGCTGGCCTAGCCAGTGACACCCACATCCCATGAACAAAAAAAAGTATTTATATGGCTGGTCCAGTTCAGTTACTGGTCAATTTCTGGTCAACAGGATGTTGATAGTGTTGATAGTCGCAAATTCAGCGATGGTAATGCCCTTGAATGTCAAGGGGTGATGGTTAGATTCTCTCTTGTTGGAGATGGTCATTGCTTTGTCAGCATAAGCCTAAATATTGTCCACGTCTTGCTGCATTTGTACATGAACTGCTTTGGTGCTGCAAATGTGCAATCATCAGTGAACATCCCCACTTCTGACCTTATGATGGACGGAAGCTCTTAGCTGAAGATGGTTGGGCCTAGGACACTACCCTGAGGGACTCCTGCAGTGATGTCCTGAAACTGAGATCATTGACCTCCAACAACCACAACGAACTTCCTTTGTGCTAGGTATGACTTCAACCTTTGGAGAGTTTTCCCCCTGATTCCCATTGACTTCAGTTTTGCTAGGGCTTCTTGATGCCACACTCAGTCAACTGCTGCTTTGATGTCAAGGGCAGTCACTCTCACCTCACCTCTGGAGTTAAGCTCTTTTGTCCATGTTTGAATCAAAGCTGTAATGAGGTCAGGAGCTGAATGGCCCTGGCAGAACCCAAACTGAGCATCAGTGAGCAGATTATTGCTAAGCAGGTGCCACTTGATAGCACTCTTGATGACCCCGTCCATTATTTTACTGATGATTGAGATTGGACTGATGGGGCAGTAATTGTCCATGTTAGATTTGTCCTGCATTTTGTGTACAGGACACACCTGGGCAATTTTTAACATAGTCGGGTAGATGCCAGTGCTGTAGCTATATTGGAACAGCTTGGATAGGGGCGCAGAAAGTTCTGGAGCACAAGTCTTCAGTGCTGTTGCCGAAATATTGTCAGGGCCCATAGCCTTTGCAGTACCCAGTGCCTTCAGCTGTTTCTTGATATCATGTGGAGTGAATCGAATTGGCCGAAGACTGGCATCTGTGATGATGGGGACCTTCGGAGGAAGCAGAAATGGACCATCTACTTGGCACTTCTGGCTGAAGATTGCTGCAAATGCTTCAGCCTTACCTTTTGCGCTGATGTGCTGGGCTCCCCCATCATTGAGGATGGGGATATTTATGGAGCCTTGTCCTCCAGTGAGTTGTTTAATTGTCCACGATCATTCACGCCTGGATGTGGCAGGACTGCAGAGCTTAAATCTGATCCGTTGGTTGTGAAATCGCTTAGTGCTGCCTGTCGCTTGATGTTCATGCTGTTTGGCATGCGAGTAATCCTGTGTTGTAGCTTCACCAGGCTGTCACCTCATTTTTAGGTATGCCTAGTGCTGCTCCAGGCATGTGCTCCTGCAATGTTCATTGAACCACAGTTGATTCCCTGGTTTGGTGGTAATGGTAGAGTTGGGGATATGCTGGGTCATGAGGTTACAGATTGTGGTTGAGTACAATTCCGCTGCTGCTGATGGCCCACAGCACCTCATGGTTGCGCTGTCTTGAGTTGCTAGATCTGCTCAAAATTTATCCCATTTAGCACGGTGGTTGTGCCACACAACACGATGGAGGATATCCTCAGTGTGAAGGTGGGACTTCATTTCCACCATTAATGTGTGGTGGACTCTCCTACCGATACTGTCACGGACAGATGCATCTGCGGCAGGCAGGTTGGTAATGATGAGGTCAATCATGTTTTTCCCTCTTCTTGGTTCCCTCACCCCCTGATGCTGACCCAGTCAAGCAGTTATGTCCTTTAGTCCTCGGTCTACAGTAGTGCTACTGAGCCACTCATGGTGGTGCACATTGAAGTCTAACACCTAAAGTACATTTTGTGCCCTTCTCACCATGAACACCTGCAAGTGGTGTTCAAAGTGGAGGGACACTGATTCATTAGCTGATTGGGGGGGGTGGGGGCATGGTAATCAGCAGGAGGTTTCCTTGCCCATGTTTGAGTCGGACTGGATTCTATGTCGAGGACTCCCAGGGCAACTCCCTCCCGACTGTATACCACTGTGCCACCACCTGTGCTGGATCTGTCCTGCTGGTGGGACAGGACATACCCAGGGATGGTGACGGTGATTTCTGGGACATTATCTGTAAGGTATGATTCCATGAGTATGACTAGTCTGTGAGACAGCTGTCCCAATTTTGGCACTAGCCCCCTGATGTGAGTAAAGAGGACTTTGCAGGGTGTGCAGTTGTCATTTCTGGTGCCTAGGTTGATGCTGTGTGGTCCGCCCAGTTTCATTCCTTTGAGGCTTTTTAATGGCTTGATACAACTGAGTGGCTTGCTAGGCCATTTCACAAGATACTTGCTGTGGATCTGGAGTCAAATGTAGGCCAGACCAGGTAAGGATGGCAGATTTCCTTCCTTGAAGGGAATTAGTGAATTTTATGACAATGGTTTCATGGTCATCTTTTCATTTCTTATTGAAATCAAATTTCACCATCTGATATGGTGGGATTTGAATCTGGGTCCCCAGAGCATTTCCCTGCGTCTCTGGGTTATTAGTCCAGTGACAATGCCACTACGCAACCGCCTCCCCATACATTCAGGAATGGTTGCCTGCAACCAAAGATCCCCTCTGAGAGGCGTAGGCTGCCTTTAAGTGACAACAGCAATGTGCAAAATTGACTTAATCAATCTTGCGAGCTGCCAACAAGCTGCATGAGTCAGCCTGTATATTTTATATTAAATTAATAAGTGGGGTGAATTTAAGGATGCTTTGTGGCATATGATTGGGCACATGCTTCAATCGCAGCGCTCATTCTGCACACCAAAACACACAACATTTCTACACCTCTCTTTATCTGAAATATGTGTCAGTAATGCTACTGCAATGCGAGGCAAATTTTCGGGTCAGTCATTATTAATGTTATATAACTAAGTTTTAGACATGCACATCAGGAGGATATTTAATTTGTCAATTTAACTTCAATCCATTTGCATGTCGATGCTGTTTTTTCCACGTGCAGACTGATTTCTGCTTTGAAAGTGTTAGATGGAGAAGCAAACCTATTCATAAAAAGACCTGGGGCAGGATTTTCCCCTCGTCGGGCGGGCCCGGGAACAGCCGCGAAACGGACTGCAGCCCACAATTGGGCCAGCCAGCATGAAACCCACGCTGACAGCCTTAGCGCTGCCGGGGTGGGGATGGGAGGAACGCGAGCGCTGAAGTCTGCGCTTGTGCTGGGGAGTACGCACTGAAAGCTCCCTGAAGGCACAGAGCTGCCTCAGGGAACTGAAGAATTTTAAAATGAAAAATAAAGCTTTTGCAAATGATATAAACCTGTCCCCCCATGTGACTCAGTCACATGTAGAGGGACATGTTAAAAATTATTTTAAAAATGTTTCATTTTTTAAATTTACCTGTGGATGAAGTTTCACAAAAAATGCAAAGGCCGCCTGGCCTATTCGCCTGTTCGCCAACCAGACGGTTGAGCGGACAGCAAAAAATACAAATTAATTACTTGTTTAAGGGCCTTAATAGGCCTCTTGATGGTCGCCAGGTGTGCTGCCGACTCTTGTGTGCGCCCACCAACCGAAAGGTCACGTGAGAGCTCGATGATATTGGGACGCTCACCCAATGTCATCGCACATTATTTTACTCCTGATTGGGTCGGGCGCACACCCACCCATGGGACAAAAAATTCTGCCCCTGGAATCATTCACTTCCACACTGAATTAATTGGTGGTCTAGAAAATCACACATATCATCCGTTTTTGTGGGCGTTCAGTTACACGGAGGGATAGCAAGAACTTTGACATTACTTGATTATTTTTCCTCTGAGGAGTCCTCAGAGTGGGAATAGGAAAAGCCTTACTGTCTGGAAACTCGTACTTAATCCAACCCACCTAAAGCAAAACTTTAATCCTTTTTTCGTTGAAAAAACTGCTTTACCTTTTCCACCCTGAATGTTTGCTCCTTTAATTTTTTCTCTCAGAGGGTTGTACGACTTTGGAATTCTCTGCTCAGAGGGTGGTGGAGGCAGGGTCATTAAATATTTTTAAGACAGAGGTAGATAGATTCCTGTTCGGCAAGGAAATCAAAGATTACTGGGGTTAGATGGGAATGTGGAAATCCAAACGCAAGAAGATCAACCATAATCTTATTGAATGGCGGGGCAGGCTCAAGGGGCCGAATGGTCTACTCCTGTTCCTATTTCTTACGTTCTAATCATTTCCTCTCTGTAAACAATTTGTTCTACATGACAAGTAGAAATCCAAATTGTTGCCTTTGGAAGTGAGCCTATTCTGGTGACATCTTCAGAAAATTAGAGCAGGATAAACTCCCTCTATACAATTGCACTTTTTCAGATGTTTGTTAAAACCTTGACTTAACACTCACAAACAAGGAAATGCATTAATGTAAGAGTTACTATATTGAATAATGCATAGAACGTAACTCTTTGGATTCTGATTTTTCAAAATGAAATTGACTAGTTTATAGATATTTATCTGACTTTTGCATGAAGTAAAGGTTTAAACAGAGATTGTCTTAATAATTGGCAAGCAAGAGATTGTCTTAATAAATCTCAAAGTGATTGATTATAGAGTTCATGAAATTCTGATTGAGCAAATGAAAATTAGTATTAACATGTTCAGCTTTTCAAGGACAAAGACAAAGCTCAATATCACCAGGCTGCATTTCATCCTCTAACAATACTTAGTGATTTATTTCATCTTCTCTCCTACTATTTCATTAATTGTGTCTTGTGTTAGAGGTATGGCTTTCTAAGTTTCTCAAATATAAAGAAAATCATAATTTGTTTCCCCTCAATGTCTAAATTAGGACTTTAAATAAACAAAAAATACATTTCACAATAGCATGAGTAAATGTATCCATTTAATCCTTTGTTGCCTCTTAATTACTTCATTAGGAGATTGGACTTCGAATTGGCATTTTTTGCTTGAAGCAATTGCTCTGTATTCATGTAAAATTTAAGTTGAGTTTCTTTTGAAAAAAGCAAGTGTGTATATGCATATGAGAAATAGTAGGGTAGCTAAATTGGAGAGCCCATGAAAACAGGCAGGGGGATTATATTGCTTATTTTGAATCTGTTGATTAAAATGCAGCCGGCACATGAATGTTGTGCTGCCTGGTCATTAGAATTATTGCTTTGAGTAGCCAGTGCTAACTGTACTGTTTATTGCCTGTGTCCTTCAGAAGGGAGCCTTTATCTTAACTTTCTAGCACCACTAAAAGCTATCCTGCATTGCATAAAGCTTGCCTGCAATGCTTGAAGGGGAGGGTCATTCTGGCTGGAACAGGTGTTGGCAGTTGAATCTGATCTGGGAAGCAGTGAAGAATGGCACAATATAGGAGAAAGTGGACTGGAAGATTTTCAGATGCACCTTGGTGAGGAGGTGGAAAGTAGAACATTAATCTTTTATCCACAAGAGGCCTGCCAGATGCACTCAAAGAAGGCAATAGGAGCAGATGGCTGTTGAGTTGAATGCTAGGAATCTGGCTCCAAGGACCTAGATCCAGCGCTACAAGAAGCTCAGCGGCCTTACACACATGTGATCAAGGTTTGTGAGTGGAACTATGCATATTCAAATCCCATATCCTACCAATGGCACCACTAACCTCAGACATTCCTCAATTTATCACATCTTAGAAGAGTGACCATAGCATGATAGAATTCTTCATTAGGATGCAAAGTGAAGTAGTCCAATCCAAAACTAGGATCCTAAATTTAAACACAATTTCGCATTCACCGCCATCAGCTCAGATACCAACACTGTGCGTAATTGCAAAGCTGGGGTCTTCATGTGGTGAGACGCTGGTATCGACTGCCTTGTAGCCAGGGAAGGTGGCAAGGATAGTCAGATGTCAGCCATGCCAGAAGGCATGGTCACACAGAATTCTGCTGCAGAGGACTCAGATGAAGACTTTGTGGCTCGCTACGATGAAAGGATGATGAGAATGCACACAAAGTGCTTGATGCATAGGAAGCCAGAAATCCCACAGTCACTGTCCAGGATCATTGTGAAGCCCAGCACCAACTTGGCACAGGGCCTTTCACAGAGCTTGGAGCAAGTCTTTTCCAGCATGAAAGTGTTGGCAACTCCATTCGCATGCTTGGGGACTAAGCGCTGATGCAGTATCTGATTGCTGATGCCTTAGCTTCCATTGATCGCAAGCGGCTTCCACCAGAAACCTGACTGACGCAGCTAAGTCTGATTATGCAGGGCCGGTTTACTGCATTGCAAGCTCAGTCCACTGCTATCATGATTGCAAATACTAATGTTCAAAGGGGCTTATAGGATGTCAAAACAACTTGTATCTATATAGCACCATTAGCTCCACAAGGGTAATATAAAACAAAATATGACACTGAACCACATAAGGAGATAGTGGGTCAGATGACCAAAAGTTTGATCAAAAAGGTCGGTTTTAAGAAATGTCTTAAAGGAAGAAAACGAGGTGGAGAGTTGTAAGGAGGGTATTCCAGAGCTGAGGACACAGGAGGAAAATGAGGTGGAGAGTTGTAAGGAGGGTATTCCAGAGCTGAGGACATAGAAGGCACAGCCAGCAAAGGTGGAGCGATTAAAATCAGACACACTTAAACAGCCAGAATTAGAGGAGCACAGATATCTCGGAGGTTTCTGGGGCTGGAAGAAGTTAGAGATAGGGAGGGGTGAGGTCATTGAGGGATTTGACAACAAAGAGAATTTTAAAATCAAGATGTTGCTTGACTGGCTGCCAGTGTAGGTCAGGGAGCAAAAAGGTGATAGGGGAACAGGTCTTTCAGTGAGTTAAGACATGGACAATAGAGCTTTGGATGACTTTGAGTTTACGGAGGGCAGAATGTGAGAGACCAGCCAGGAATGTGTTGGAATAATCAAGCCTAGAGGTAACAAAGATCTGAATGAGGGTTTCGACAGCAGATAAGCTGAGACGGGGTGAAGTCAGGTGATGTTATGAATGGATAGTCTTAATGATGGCACGAACATGAGACTGGAAGCTCGTCTTAGGATCAAGTGTGACAACAAGGTTGCCAATAGATTTGCTTGTTCCCAGACTGTTACCCCGTGAAGAGGGATGGGGTCAGTAGCTAGAGGATGGAGTTTGGAGAAGGGACCAAAAACAATGGCTTCAGTTTTCCCAATGTTTAATGGAAGGAAGTTCCTACTCATCCCGTGCTGGATGTCAGGTGGACAGTCTGATGATTTAGCAACGGTGGGGGGAGGTAAGAGAGTTGGTGCTGAGGTAAAGCATACATGTGAAAACTAATGCTGTGCCATTGGATGAGGCCATCGAGAAGCAGCATGTAGATGAGAAATAGGAGGGGGCCAATTTTTGATCCTTGGGGGACACCAGAGGTAATAGTGTGGGAGCAGTAAGAGAAGCAATTGCAAGTAATTCTCTGGCTACCAGCTGTTCAGAAATCTATTCTTCCAAAAGGTTACTAGGCACCAATTAGTTTGAACAGAAGCCTTGAAATTAGTAATATGTTTTTCAGCATGTGCTACACCCGATAGACCTTTGCATTTTTAAACAACTTTGAAAAGCATTGTACCAACAGTCAGAAGAAATCAACCAGAAACTAACCTCTAAGTAGTTTATGATCCATTTAAATGTCACTGGTATTGGGGTGGGACGGGGGTGTGGTGGGGTCCTTCCTGCTGCTGTACACATCGTTATCACTCCTCAGGAGACCAATAACTTTTTAACGAGAGATATGAATTTCCCAGGGACCAACGGAAAGCATTACATGACAAAAATTCACATTTTAAGACTAAACATTTAGTAGGCAACTCAAATATTAAACTACAGACAAGGATTTCCCCCATTAACTAATTAACACAACCAAAAACCTAACACCACTGACATTATGCCATGCTCTCAGCAGATATGTAGCCTTGCAGATTCCAGTCCAAGCCCCTGCCGACCTTTTCTAGCAGGTTCCCTTCTCCCTATGGGGAGAGCCTTCCAGTGCTCTTTTGGAAGTTGCTTCACTCAGTGTTCCAGCACTTCCAGCAGCAAGGTACTTTCTGGTGACTCCTTGGTTCTTAAATCGCCACAAGTTCTGGCACTTTGAACAGAGAACTATTTCCCTACCAGCATTCTGCTTGATCTAGCACAACAACTGTATGTTCCCCACTGCTTCAAAGAGCAGCATCTCTCTGTCTTTTTTTGGGGTCTCTCTAAGACTGAGGGCTCAATTTTTTCTCCTTAATCAGGAGTGCAGAGTCAGGAAAACTACCAACTTCGCAAACCTGACTGAGGAGAAAGTGCCCTGAATGCTGGGATTTTCATTCTGGGGGGGTGTAGGCGCTAACTGCAGCCACAATGGCTGCCAGGTGCTGAGGTGGTGTGGTAAAAAGGCACGCCTCAGTGCTCTGGGACTTCAGCTCAGTTGTAAAGAAAAGCAATAAAATGTAAAACAGCCCTCGAGCCCTCACCTCTCACATCCATTCATGTGCCTCGCCCACCTCCCCATGGCCCCCATACCAACTTAGTGCCAACCTATGACCTCCATTCATCCCATAGCCCTTTATAGCTACTATGCCAACTTAGTGCCAACTCGTGACTCCAACTCATCCCCATAGCCTTTTACAGACTCTATGCCAACTCCTGCGAACCCATGCCCCCCCATCCACCACACTTTGCCTTTACATCCTCCATGTCAACTTGCTTAATATCGATCATGGGTAGACCTCAGGAGCCGTGATGAGATGAAATAAAATAAAGTTCTGAGCATCTATAAGAAACTTCACTATATTCCAAAGAGCACTCTCGTTGATAAAAGTCCGTACCATACATTCAAATCCCTTCAAGTGCTTAATCTCTTATTTAAAAAGAAACAAACATTTGTATTCATAGCCCCACATCAAAGACAGCCAGCCTCTTTATAACCACATGGAACTGTTAATCAAACCATAAACTTGCAAGCCCCCACTGTGATAATGATAGGTTGTAGAAACAGTCAAGCAAAAATAATATGATATTGATAACCCTCAAGCTGACATCAAACAAACATCCAGTGAAATTTCAAGTACCATTTTTTTTCAACTGCAGGGCGTGGTTTTTTATTTAAAGGGCAGGAGATTTACAAGACTTGACAGCTTGATAGTTCCATAGAGCTTATCCATTTTTTATGTACATTCATTTCTACTCTTAACAATCCCAAGAAGTACCTGATCTCTCCCAAAAGGGTACCTGATCTCCCCCAGAGGAGTACCTTACATCTCCAAAAGTGTACCTTACCTTTCCAAAGAACTCAAGTAGATTCAAACCATTTCCTCAAATGTCTAAAGCCCATGGATCATGTTTCTGAAACTTGGATGACCAAAATTGCTTGAGTCAAGGCAGCCGCACATTTAAACTGCAGATGGGCAAAATGCCATTTTGCCCCGGTTTCTCCACCACCCCTCCCCACAGTGAAAATAGTGGGTACCGGGTTTGGTGTGGGGCTTCTGGAATTGGGGCTCTGGCACCATTTTAGCTAAGGTGCACAGTTTACAAAAATTCGAACCTGAGAGCCTGCACCCAGAGAAACCAGATGCCCCTTTTTTGTGACAAGGTGTGAAAATTGGCACTTGAATTTCTCTGGATTTTGACCTGGGCTTCTGTCTCCCATGGCAGCCAAATCAAATGGGCCTGTTTCCTGGCAGAGTTTGGAATGATAACCATCCCCCTCTTCAGGACATCCTGTTTTGCCTTAAGTTCAAGGAAACATTTTATAAACATAACCGTCTTATAAAGTCTCACATTCGCAACAACATGTTTAACCATGTGATGTTAAGAGGGGACATCAATTGGAGTGTCAGCTCCAAAGTGGCAGAGCTGTTGTCAAACCAGTGTTACATATTGATTGACTTCATGATCTGCCTGCTCTGCCTACTTTTGGTGGACTTAGCTGTGCGCGTGCTATTGCCTTTACCAATATGGCACTGGCGCGATTCATAGAAGAAGTGCACACATGTTAGTCCCCAAAGTGAATGATACTGAGCCCAATTTTGCACCCAGTGAACCTTACTAGAGCCTAGTGAACGCTCCTCTGCTGGTGTTACGGATGGGAAAGGGTGTGGAAACAAATTATGTTGGGCAATTAAAAAACCCAGAGGCCAATGCAGGGTTCTCTGATATATAAGAGCAGTTTTAATTTCATTTTCTATATGGTCCTCTGCAACCTGCAGCTGCATTTCTGCTTCTGCTCTCATTTTCCAGCATATGCACTTGCCAGGTATTGGGTTTGTATCCATGAGATTATCCGGAAGCCCCTGAAAATATATTGATTTGTTGATTGTGGAGGAGGTCAATGTGCTGTTTCTTCATACAAAGTTCATGCGGCTCAGTTACTTGTTACCCACAAAGCACTTAGAGAGTGCTAGCATTCCACATGAATGTTATTGTATTTTCTTATTGAAATTTCTTACTGGTGCACTTTGAATATTCTTTAGCTCCAGGCATACTTCATGGGATCCAGGAACATTTGGCACATTATTCAGCTCATAAAAACAAAGCCCATTTATTATAAAACAAAAAATAAATCATACATTAAAAACAATATAAAAGCATAGAAATAGACCATAAGGCCCCTCAAGAATGCTCCACCATTTAATATTATGGATGATCTTCTATTCCAGCTGCACTTTCTAGGATCATACCTCTACTTAATTATCCCTTCAAAATCTAGCAAAATACTGGCCTGATAATCGTTATAAATGTGGAAAATGGAATCAAATGCAATGCAAACAGAATGTCTATTTTGTGGAAAGTTTCCAATTTCTCATCAAATACATTAAGTATTCATCCAGAATAAGGGGCCACCTGCAGGTCTTATTCCCAATATACACTGTGCTTGGAAAATTTAGGTCCTGAAATTCTATGGAAAGCAATCCTGGAGATTACTACTGGACCACCATCGCTGGTGTCCTCCAACATGTGATCTTGCTGGAATTTGCAAGGCCATTTGGTGAGCACCTCATTGATTCGGAGCCAAAGGGCTGAATTGCCACTTGGGATATTTCATTGATGTTTGCCTGCCTCTGCCAGCAGTAATTCCATCAGCTGTCCACCCAATGCTCCCCACCCCCTACCTTCCCCACACATCATTTCTTTGGTTGCTCAAACCTGGCAATTCCATACCTATTTTTTTTTTATTTCCTTCTTTGGGATTTAGTCTATTTACTAGGCTTGGGAGCCATCAGTGGGGCACATGTGCACACTTGAGGATGTTGGTATGCCTCATCTTTCTCACCATTATATATGCTAGGTCCTCATTCACATGGGGCAGAGTTTTAACTGATGAGAAAGGCAGGTTCATTTGTATGCAGGGAGTTAAATCCAGCAGAAATTAAAATTGGGAGGGATATAAAATCCGCAGTCGAATCGATATTGCCTGAATC
This sequence comes from Cetorhinus maximus, assembly GCF_964194155.1. Taxonomy (NCBI): domain Eukaryota; kingdom Metazoa; phylum Chordata; class Chondrichthyes; order Lamniformes; family Cetorhinidae; genus Cetorhinus; species Cetorhinus maximus. The sequence continues at coordinate 113,333,315 of NC_135879.1, read as the reverse complement.
ATTCCGTTGGATCAGGAGCTACAACACTGGCATCTACCCAGAAATGTAGAAAATTGCCTAGATATGTCCTATACACTAAAAGTAGTACAAATCCAACCCGGCCAATTACTGCCCAATCAGTCTACACTCGATCACCAGTAAAGTGATGGAAGGGGTCATCAACAGTGCCATCAAGTAGCACTGGCTTAGCAATAACCTGCACACTGACACTCAATTTTGGTTCCACCAGGGTCACTCAGCTTCTGACCTCATTACAGCCTTGGTTCAAACATGGACAAAAAGGCTGACACCCAGAGATGAGGTGAGAGTGACTGCCCTTGACATCAAGGCAGCATTTGACCGAGTGTGGCATCAAGGAGTCCTAGCAAAACTGAAGTCAATGGGAATCGGGGGAAAACTCTTCGCTTGTTGGAGTCATACCTAGCACAAAGGAAGATAGTTGTGGATGTTGGAGCTCAATGATCTCAGTTCCAGAACATCACTGCAGGAGTTCCTCAGGATAGTGTCCTTGGCCCAACCATCTTCAGCTGCTTCATCAATGACCTTCCTTTCATCATAAAGTCAGAAGCGTGATGTTTGCTGATGTTTGCACAATGTTCAGCACCGTTTGGGTCTCCTCAGATACTGAAGCAGTCCATGTCCAAATGCAGCAAGACCTGAGCAATATCCAGGCTCGGGCTGACAAATGGCAAGTAACATTCACATCACATAAGTGCCAGGGGGCAATGACCATCTCCAAAAGAGAGAATCTAACTATCGTCCCTTGACATTCAATGGCATTACCATCACGGAAACCCATGAGTTTCAGTGATGGTAATGCCATTGAATGTCAAGGGGCAATGGTTAGATTCTCTCTTATTGGAGATGGTCAATGCCTGGCACTTGCGTGAATGTTAATTGCCAGAAACTGAACTGGACTAGCCATATAAATACTATGGCTACAAGAGCAGATCAGAGGCTAGAAATCATGCGACAAATAACTCACTTCCTGACTCCCAAAGCCTGTCCACCATCTACAAGGCACAAGTCAGGAGTGTGATGGAATACTCTCCACTTGCCTGCATGAGTGCAGCTCCCACAACACTCAAGATGCTTGACATCTTCCTAGACAAAGCAGCTCACTTGATTGGCACCTCTTCTGCAAACATTCACTCCCTTCATTACCGACACACAGTAGCAGCAGTGTGTACCATCTACAAGAAACTGCAGAAACTTGCCAAGCCTCCTTAGACAGCACCTTCCAAACCCACGATCACTACCATCTAGAAGGAACAAGGGCAGCAGATAGATGGGAACACTACTACCTGGAAGTTCCCCTCCAAGTCACTCACCATCCTGACTTAGAAATATATCACCGTTCCTTCACTGTCGCTGGATCAAAACCCTCAAACTTTCTCCCTAACGGCGCTCTGGGTGTACCCGCACCACAGGGACTGCCGCGGTTTAAGAAGGCAGCTCACCAGCACCTTCTCAAGGGCAGTTAGGGATGGGCGATAAATGCTTGAATAGCCAGCGAAGCCGACATCCCATAAATGAATGAAAAAAAAGCCTGACATCATTCTGCTCACTTGCAGGTTTCACTTGGGTGGGTTTTCAAGTGAGTGAGCTGTCGGGTAAGTAATTGTCACATGCAAAATATATCATTAATTGCTGTTTGAACCAACCATTCTGGTATTAACAGCCAGCACACCTATTTCCCATGCTGTTAGCAACTCACAGGGGTCAAGCAGGCAAGTGCACGACAAGGAATGATTCTTCTGTGAAACTGACAGGCTGGGAAGGCTTTGATCGTTGAAACTGATGAATTCCAGCCTTGCCTAATTGAAAGATTGGTACTTAAAGCATTCCTTCTTAGACAGGTGACTTCCAACTTCTTGAAAGTAAGTTCACTTGTCCTGCACTTCATTTACCTTGAGATTCACTTCCCTGTTGCCAACATTTACCCACATAGGGAAGGTGCTTAAACAGCTCTACTTTGCACTTCTGATGAAGGCAATGGCAGGAACAACACCACCCTCAATTGCGGCAGGAGCAACGGCACCAGAAACATCAGCTGCTTTCTCCTCAGCCATATGCTGCAAGACAAAAGGGGATGGACAGAGATCCAGCTGGATGAAGGCGGGACACCCCACACAGGGTTGACAGAGGATCAGCTCTCTTGACATGTCTGAACACCAGTACTTCAGGAGGGTCAGGTGCTTATGGCAGGTCATGTTGACGTCTGCAGCCTCCTGAACAAGACCTTCTTCTCAATGGGCCAGGTGGACAGACATTGCCAGTGGCCATCATAGTGGCTGTTATAATCCCCTGCTGCCTTCCCCAGATCTCTGCCTCTCCCTGAGGTTGTGTGCTCTCTTCTTCTCAAGAAGAGAAAGCAGAGAGTGATGTGTGTTAGAAATAGCTTGTGTGGAGATGTGGTAAGGACACTATTTGTGAAGAGGGACCGTGAGGCATGATTGTATGAGGTCAGTTGGATGAGGGTGAGTATGAGTGTTGGCTGTTCTGATGGGGATGTGAGGTGTATCTGGAGAGAGAGAGGAATAAGTGGAACTGCAAGGCATGTTGTTCTGTGGAATGCTTTGCAGGAGAATTCTGGGAAGGTCAGAGTGAAAGCTTGGCACCTAAAGGTGTTATTCCATTCATCCATCATGCCCTCCTGAGGTCTTTGAATTTTTTGAGCTACTGTCTCCAAGTTGGTGGGACCATGCTCCTGCTGCTGACTTCCTTGGCTTCTTCCATCTGAGCCTGCATGGTTTGAGAGGCTGGCCTCTTTCTCCCATCCGGGTCAGACATCACCTCCCTGCAGTCTCTCAGCAGGACCTCCAGGTAAGAGTGAGAGACCTGAGGATCAGCTTTCCCAGGTTTCCTCTCCATTCCTGTGGTTCCTGCAGCCTCAGGAATCCATGTCCAGTTTTCTTTTTATTTGTTCACAGGATGTGGGTGTTTATTTCCCATTGCTAATTTCCCTTGAGCATCAAGCCAGGGAAATAAAAACAAAAAATGCTGGATAAACTCAGCAGGTCTGGCAGCATCTGTAGAGAGAGAAACAGATTTAACATTTCGGGCAGAATTTGCCATCAGCGTGCGGGGGCGGGCCCGACACGCCGACACGTAAAATGACATGCAATGACGTTGGGTGTGCGTCCCGACGTCATCGCGCATCATTTCGATATTTCGTTCGGTGGGTGTATGCTGGAGGCGGTTACGTGCCTGCCGAACTGTCAACGGCCTATTAAGGCCATTAAAAAAGCTATTAAACTTTTTAAGAACACTGCCCGTCCAACCTTAACGCTGGCGGGCAGGCAAAGAGCCCAAGCGGCTTTCGCGTTTTTCAGGAAACCTCATCCACGGGCGGGATGAGGTTTCCTGAAGGTTTTATGAAATAATTAAATAAACTTCACAAACATGTCCCAGCTCTTGTGTCACTGTCACAGGAGGGGACATGTTTAAATGAATTTTTACTTTATTTATTAAAACGTTTTGTAACCCATTCAATTTTCCTGAGGCAGCTCCATGCCTCAGAGAGATTGCTGCACTCTTGTGCGTGCATGCACCTGCCTGCTCCCACCCAGCCACCCCACCATAGGAAAACTTCTCCCCTTCGAGTCCAGTACTAGACTCGAAGAGTCATATAGGACTTGACACGTTAACTCCGTTTCTCTCTCAACAGATGCTGCCAGACCTGCTGAATTTTTCCAGCATTTTCTGTTTTTCTTTCAGATTTCCAGCATCAGCAGCTTGCTTTTGAATAAATTTCCTTTTAATTAGAATTTCTTCTTTGACAGATTCTGTACAGGGAAACCTGGAAGCGAGGTGCTAATGCCATGGCTCAGTTAAAGAGCCTAGGCAAATTCCACTCCAGCAGCAATCGGGTTCCTGACAAGCTACAGTTCCCAATGTTCCTCCAGGGACTATTAGTTTAAAATTCTGCCTGTAGTTTTTCTTGTAAGGAACGGACAGAAGTTCCACCCCTGCAAGGTAACTTGTAAACTCACAGAAATGGTAGAAATCCACTATATTCAGGCGCTGCTGGTTTCCCATCAAATTTACATAGAGAGCTATAAGACCCTGTGAAATTCATGGTTTTATTGGCAGAGACATTTTGACACGATTCATTACTTCTAACAGGCTACTTGTGCCAGTAACAAGCTTCAGTAAAGGCCATTCATGTTGTTTGACTCCGTCTTTTACATTGGAGTGGATACAATTTAAAATGATTCTCAGACCCTCTCTTTGAAGGCTATAGATTCAAAAGGATTCAATTTGTGTTGAATGATGTAGAATAGAATATGTAAATATGTCACTTTTGACCTTGTGGTGGTGCATAGTAACTAGTAACAATCCACATTATCAAGAGCCTCATCGTGGCACTGGATTCTTGGTTGGTTACTGCAATGGATGTTACTTCAGCCCCAAATCAGGGAACGGAGTAATTTACCTTGTTGGGTTTGACAGTAGAATGGTATCTGGCCTGATGAGGTGCTGGAACTTGGAACAGCACCTTAGCCCTCCAAGAGGCCATGGCCCAAATAGGGCTGCAAAAGGAATCCCAAAATAACTTTTTCACCCTCTTCAGGTAGCACAGGGCCATCCATGGATTGTAATCAATATGGAAACGATTACCTATGTGCTTTTTAAAATTAGCTCTTTCCTGCAGCCCAGTGTGCTACTTATTGTTTTTAAGGCATAGATCCCACTATCAGGTGGTATATGTGCAGAAATCTTCATGTATTCATTTGTATGCCCCCAATCTGTCCTGGGAGATGTTCACATGTTTAGTTCTGCCCATAAAAAAGGGTGGCTGGGGGACATACTCACCTGCAGCCATTTATCAGGATTTCTCATTACAATTAAATGGGAAATATGGGGTTTGATGTTTAGATCCTGCCGGGAGCGGTGGTGAGCGGGCGCTGAAAATAGTTCTGCCTGCCTGCATGCCAATTCCCTGGCTCCATCCTGCCCCCGGGCCATTTTCAGGGAGGTGAGATGGGGTGAGGGCTACTCACCTGCAAGTGGAGAGTAACCGATCAAAGTAATTAAGGGACAGTTAAGGTTGATTGGGATTTTTCAGGTGCTGGTCTGTTTGCAAAATTAATTTTTTAGTTAACGTTTAAAAAATGCTAGAGAGAGGGCACCTCCATTTTGAAGTGCCCTCGCCTTACTTACCTTTCATTGCAGCCTGCAGCTCCTTTCAAGCTTGAAGGACTCTGGCCCTCCAGCTTCAAGGGCCTGCCCACCTTCCTTATTTGAACAGCAATCTTGCCCTTTGCCCATTAATTGACAGCCCCATGGAAAATCACATTGAGTTTTCCACATAATGTGAGTACCTAACCCACATTTGAGCTTCATATAAGGTTCAGAAACCCACAGGGAAATCCTGTCCCCAGTAGGTCCAAGTTTTGCCTTAATCTCTCCCCATACCCTGCCACCAGCACCACGAGATTGGCTCTAGTTGTGACCTTCAAACTCCAGAGGAATTTCAGTCTCCATATTTTGATTTGATTGGACATGCAGACAGAATTATGGCTACATTTGTGTGGACTACTTGTTGATCATGATGCAAAGAATGGCAAGTAAATATCTTTAATTCCTACATTTAATACATTTAAAGCCCACATTCAAGTTATGAAGTTTAACTTTCTTAAACCAATAAATCTGTGCAACATTTGTCTCATGAAATTAGGGGAAAATATAACTTACTGTCTTTGTCGCTTCTCATTCATCTTTGTAGTTGAAGTAATTTCCAGCAATACTGCTCCTAAGCAATGACAAATTGGATTTTCATATATCGAAAATTAATCATAAAAATCCACCCTATAAAATATTTTTAGTTTTTTTTAATTACATGACTTGTTAATAAGAGATGAGTAATTAGACCAACTAATAGGCAGGCTCTGAAGTGTGGTTGCATACACATTGTATAAAATTTGTGCTTCATATTTCTCAACCCATCAAACCAACCCTATTTTAAATGTGAATTGAATTCACTAATTATGTCTGAATTAGTTATCTGCTAAATGCCATTAATTGGGAATGAATGCAAATAAAATCATAGAGACTTTCCGGAGATGTATGATTGATTATTTCCTAATAGGATGTGTGCTACTTTTCTGCTTTGTTATTATGTATGTATTGTAAATTTGTGTTATTTGATTATTCATTTCAGAAAATGAATGTTGTTAGAAGTAAGTCATTTATCCTCATTCTAATGCATTGTCATGTGCTTTTAGCGATATTCCAAATGACTTTTTTATGTAATTTTATTTTTTGTTGACATTATTGCTTCATAATGACCATACGGTTTTCCTATGTATGTGTCTAAAAGTCTTCACCCGGAATTTCTAGGTTGTCTGACCTTATGCCATAATGTAAGTGGGATGCCAAAGTTATGGCAGGGTCTCAAGAAAATACTGCTGAAATTCAGGGTACCTGCATCTATACATGTTCATTGAGTCCAGCTGTGTTTATTGAATCACATGTTTCAAAGACATCACACTTGAAAGTGTGGCCTCAATGACATCATATTTAGATAGTATTATACCTCTCAATCTCACATCTCAAATGCCACATTTACATTGGGGTAAAATTAGTATAGTGTAATTGGCTGCAGTTAATGTTAATTGTTGAGTGCCTCTCTTTTTTTGCATTTTGGTTCCATCTATTTCCTCCGTTAAAATTCCAATGACATGCAGAAGATCCCTCAAACCCCTATTTATTACACCCAGAAATATTACACCCAGCTAATGTGACAACATGCAGAAGGGAGAGGAGACATAGCGAAGAACAAACTTATGGAGACAGTGAAATGGAAACAATGAGAAAAAAAGTTGAATAAAACAACAAATACAGCAGAATGACAAAATTGTGTTTCAGCCATATGAGAACTCTTGACCACAAACTAGGTTGCTGGGGGAGGGGGAATTAAAATGGATTGAGGTGAATGGAGGGTGCACCCACTCCTTTCACACTCACTCCTTTATTCCTGCCCCAATCTGGCTGATTCAAATTTTAAATTGCAGGCAGCTTAGTCCACCCTAAAGAATCAGCTTTACAAATGCTGATCAGGCTCTAGGGCTGTCATTGAAACTGAACCTTGAGGTTTTAACCTGAGGTCTGAGTGGCACAGGAGCGGTGGGTCCCCAGGAGCAAAATAGGTCCAGAGGTAAAAGAGGGAAGATTTTTTAGTTTATAGTGGAGGAGCTGAAGTTCTCATCCCAGTCCCACAAGGAAAACTTGGACCATCCTGCCTTGGCAGGAATGCCCTCTAATGGAATTACCTGTGAAAACAGTTCCCAGAAGTGCCCTCCTGCCACCTAAATTCGAGTTCCTGCTCACTGCCAGGCAGTGATTCATGCACCCTTCAGGTTGGGAGTTTGGGTCTTGTATGTCTAATTATGCCTGTGAGTTCCAGCCTCAGCGTGTAAGTGACCAACTTCGCCATGCACCAATCCCACTCTGTTAAAATAAGGCCACAGAGAGAAGGAAACAAAATGTAACGCAAAGAAGGTGAGAAGATGGACACAAAAAAATAAATTACAGGCCAGAATTTTTAGGATGGCCGGTTTTCCCTTCCCACCCTCTGAAGAGTTGTTGGGGAACACATCCGCGTTGACATTATCTGCCCCTCAGCGATTTCACGCTCCAACAAATGTTTATTGGCTGCAGGTGTGACTTCCGCCCCTCACTCAGCCTCAGAAGGGCATCTTGCCTTAGAGAGCTGCCAACCAATCTAATTGACCGGCATCTCTCTAGCCCCTGAACTGCCAGAAGCTGACAGGACTGGTACTGCATGCAGTCCCCGGAGCTTAAGTCCCGGGATTCCAGGAAGAGGTAAGTTTTGGGGGTCTCGGGATGGGAAGGGTAGGGGACGCCTGGGGGGTGGACAGTGAGGGATTGGGGTGTCAGGGGAGAGGCCATAGGGAGAGGGAGGTCCTGAAGTTACTGGACCTTAAGGGAGGGGGCACTTGAAGTTATAAGGGGGCTGCTGATGGAGGCGCCATCTCCCCCTTCTCGTCTGAGGCCTGAGTCCAATTATTTATGGGTTTCCCCTATACCCGGGATCTCGACCTGCTAGCCTAAAAATTGAGCCTGGGCGGGAAGTGGCCCTTAAGTGGTCAGTAATTGGCCACTTAAGCGCCTCAATTGGGGCAATGGTGGCAGGCCATCCGAAGCCTCACCCACCCCAGAGTAAAATTGCAGAGATGTTAAGGCAGCTGGGAAAGCAGTGGGAAACCCAAGCGAGGAATTTTACACCCCTCCCGTCACCCCCTCCCATCACACCCCCCCCCCCACCCACCCAGCCTACAAACCTGCTGGCAGGGGAGCATAAAATCCAGGCCGCAGTTGCAGGAAGAGAGATTGTATTTATCCACATGCAATGCCACAAGTGATCAAATATGTTATGTATTTGGGGTAGTAATGACTGAGCCTGATCGTGTTAAATGGGCAATATTGATTCAGGTGACCATCTTACATTTCTTCTGATTTCAATTTCCATTGAAGTCAATGAAAATGAAGATTGGGGAGATGTTTAATGGAAGGCTGATTCGACAGTATAAAATGACTGAAGTCGTTTCAACTGTCCATTATACATTTCTTTTGATTTTCATTTTCATTGACTTCAGCGAAAATTTAAATCGGGAGGGATGTAAAACCCGCAGTCAAATCGATATTGCCCACTTAACATGATTAGCAGTTTCCCAAATTAGTACCCCTAACCCAACCATGGACAACAATGTCACTATCAAAGTTATGGTATGGGCTGTGGAGTGGTACCCCAGAGCCAGGTAGCACACTGAGGAGCCCATTCTTGAAAAACTTTATTTGTGCTTGTAGAGATTTATTTACACAACAATTTTTGGTTGATTACTCTCAGAAGCTTTATTAACTTGCCCTCCTGCCATTTACACTTTGCATTGCAGAAATTAAAATTTTGGAGTGGGGAGTAGAATTTCCATCTGGCAATCCTTCTCTTCCTGCATTATGAAGAGGCAAAGGGAGAGGCTAAATTGGAGGAACACAGATTATGATAGTTGCCACTGAAGTTCATTCTTCTCTCTCCTCTTCTCCAAGCTCTCAGTCAGTAGCAGTGACAATTGGGCTGGGTGAGTAGTAGGCGGCTGATCTGATACTGACAGTTTTCACTCATTGGGTGGGTGAGTGAGGGTGAGTGAGTGAGGGTGGGTGAGTGAGCGAGGGTGAGGTGAGGGAGTGAGAGTGAGTGAATGAGTAAGGGCAGGTGAGTGAGGGTGTGTGAGGGTTGGTGATTGTGAGGGTGAGTGAGTAAGGAACAGTGAGTGAGGGAGAATGAATGGGTGAAGTGCTTAGGTGCAGAACGCTCATCAAGGTGAGACTTTCTCAGTGTTGGGGTCTGCTCCATTTGGCTCCACTACCTCAGCCTCCTCCTCTTCCTCTCCGCCACCTCCACCTCCTGATTTTCAGCAACACCAAGATTGACCACGCAGGCATCTTCTGCTGCTTGTGCACCAGTTATTCTGGATCCAGGCAGCTGTGGTCTCAGCCACATCCCTTATTTCTTGTGCCTTACTTGTAAGGTTCGAGACGGGAAATTCTCAATTTTTTTCACCTTGCCTGTACTGCAATTTCATTGTGTGCAAAAAAGCTATCAGAAATGAAACAATTAATGATCACGCATATAATGGATTTTTATTTTGGAACTATTGCAGATTAAACACCAGCTCATTCCCATAGATATGAGGCTGATAATTGTTCAGCTGCCCAAAATTCACATTTAAATTAGCGGTATATAGACACATCGGAAGCCCAGTGTGGCCATATGTGGGGGAAGGGACGTGCTGGAATTCAGCCTGTCCTCAGTTCAAGTTCCCTCGCTGAAAATCACAGCCAGACATAGCCTAAAGCCAGCTGACAAAATCAGGGGCAGAATGATTTCCGGCTGGTTTCTGGCTGGTGCCTGGTTGATTTCTAGCTGCTCCAGTTGACCCCAGGTACATGCCGGTTATTCTGGTTAGGATGTGGCCTGGTTACAGCTGTTTTATCCTTCTGGGAAGGTTGAAAGTTACTCTCATGGTCTGCAATTTTGGTGCAATAATCACTTTAAAAACTGTAATAAGTTTCCCAGGTTCATATTATGAAACAATTACATTAAACCTTGGGTGCAGGGTGAATTCATGAAGGCTTGCATCCTTCAACCTCTTTTAATCCCCTGCCACAAAATTGCCATGAGAACATATCTTCTCTAACAGTGAGACACCTGAGGTTCCCACTCAATAGCTCCATACCTTAATCTCCTCAATCCCTACAGATCTCTCTCTCCCCAGTCAGGCCAGACCTTTGCAAACCTTTTCTATACAATACAAACAATCTCTTTCCCCAACATCATTGGTCCAGGTCCTAACACAGCAACTCCCAACATTCCCAGTAGTGTCTCACGTAATCCCTTTCACTCCAAGTTGTCCCTGAGCTGCTATATTTACCATGGTGGACAGCAGTGCTGTTAAATTGTCCCAACTTTAGTTTGTTCCACTATCATAGTTTGTTTCATATGTGTACTGACATATGTCCTAACTGAATTTACTGAAACATGTCATAATGTCATAGCTGGATTAATGTACACCAAATATAGATTTAACCCAGTAGCATTACTATATGTCAGCAGTTGCCAGTTGTTGGATCATAGGCTTGAAAAAATCTTACTTTTCCAGTTTATCAGATTGTCTTGCAGAAATTGAATAACTATTTTTTTTAAATACTAAGGTTAGGAACCGAGGTTAAGTACCAATAGATCAGACATTAACTATCTGAAGAATTTCAGTGCTCCAAAGTAGGGTGTCTTAATGGAAGAATTTGGAAGTAATTACTGCTAAAACAGTCAATTAATTTTCACTTTGTCTCTCATTTAGCTTTGGCAAGGTCTTTGCATTGACTCTTGCACATGTCCTGTTTCTGCCAATGTCATTTAGCTAGTGTGCCATGCAGAATATACACATACAATTGCTCAATTTGTGCATTTGAACAATCCAAAACCTGACAGGAATACTACCTGTTTTACATAAATATTCTTTATTTCTGCAAATGTGTCAATTGAGTTTTCTTACAAACAAAATTTAAATATGAATTGTCTGGATTTGTTCCTACACAACAAATCACTATGTTTGCAATCCCTAATATATATGCCCAGTTATTGCTGAGTTGCATTCCATCGCAGACCATGCAATGATTTTATGTTTTAAGGCTTTGTTTGGAGGCAGCATGTGAAATTAACTTTTGAAATTGTATCCTTCCTTTCAAGCAACATCCTGAACTTGGGGTCTAGATTTCGTGCTGTGCCAGTAGTGCATTCCTCAGTCAGAATGACTGGGAGTATCCCAAAATTGGACCTTGGGCCTAAATTTTACTTGATGAAATTCGGATAGCTTGGTTTGCCAGCTGTGGCCCCTAGTGCTGGGGCTTGGCGGGGTGGGCATTGATCAGTGGGAAGTGGGCTGATCTAGGTCATGAGGACGGACACTTATACCTCAATCTGCATTTTTGTAAAAAAAAACACAACTTCCATCTTCACTGGCGATTGGTTCCGCAGTGTCCACATCAAAAAAAACAAACAGAAAAGGTCCAATTTCTGCTCAACTCAAAGCAGTACATTTGCTTAGTGGGTCGGTCCAAAACAGGCATTAGACCCTTCATTTGCATATGCAAGGGACTAGCACCAATGTGATGTTCAAATTTTTTCAAGCATCCTTGCCATAGTACTGCAAAATTGATCATTGCTGCTGTAACCCCTGCACCCTCACCATTTACAGAGTGGAAAAGAACACTGTGCCTTGTGTTGAATCAGCCCAGTCATCTGTCACTGCAGGTAAACTCCAGGTGGCCAGCTTCTTTGCCAAGGTGACTCCCTTTTCCTGCAGAATTGGACCAGGGATGAGCAAGTTTTCTACTCAGATTGCCTTGAACCATGTTAGCAGAGCTTTTTCAACACTGGAATAGGCACCTGCTCCCCTTTCTTGCTGGAGAGAATGCCTGTTTGTTGCAGATGTTCCCCTTAGTTTTCAGAATGGTGGATAAACCTGATGGCAGAATCTCCCACTCTTTCACAATGCTTGCTTTCTGCTTCACACCACACTTTTCCACTTGCTGCATCAACTTCACCTTTTCTCCAATCAACAACACTTGTAACTTTCTCAAAGATTTTGCCATACTCATAGGCTTTGCATTTCGCTTCACAGAGGAATCTCTGTGAAATGATGGCTTGTCCAGTGTTTCATAATTGAGCATGCTTAGGTCTAACCACTCCACACTGATCGGTCAGCGTTGTCACATAACCCCTGGCAGGAGAGGCTGGCTTGCTTCTGCCACCTCTTTTGCAAAGGATTTCAGCATTATTTTTCTTGCCGGCGCCGAACAAAAGTTCAGCTAAACTGGATTGATCACTGTGGAATTTTGGCTTATCATGGGAATTGTTCTATGGCATTTGCTATTCTGCCAGCGGGAATGGTTGATACCTTTGACACAAGCAGAATTGTAGAATTTGCATTAAAGTCTGGCCAGAGAGATTATAGGCATTTCCAAGTTTTCAGCTTTTTGAGGAAATGATTTTAGTAGCAAACCTCCGCACAATGTAGATGTAGAAAGATGACACTGATATATTGGAAAGAGTATTTGAGCTGAGTAGAAACAAAAAAAAGGAAGTTTACAGGAACACTGCCCATTGTAGAACTCCAAGTAATGTTTGAAAATAGAAAGAGGTTAATAATTGGCAGTAAATGAAGCAGACAGCAAGCATTTTTTGAAAAATGTGCAGAAATATGAGGTAAGTGCTGCAGAACCACTCAGGATATGGGATGCAGTTTCAACAAAGGAATGGATAAAGAAGTTCCATTTGACAACAAAGAGGGTATTGAGCTTAAGAATGTTGATAGATGAAGGAGGACTATGAGTGGTGCCATTAAAGGAAATAGCTGTTGCTTAGAATTGTAAGAGAAATGGAAAAACACTGGGTGTCAATTTCAACTTTGTCACTGTCACAATGGTGTGTCATGTGCAATGTGGAATATTAACCTTTAGTTTCATCAGCTGGCGTAATGCCTTGGATTATTTGTAAAAAGGAAAGAAACAGCTAGAAATGCAAAGGCGCTGTTTTAAAATGGCTGCAGAAGTCACCTGATCTGTAAATTGGCCAAGTTTCTAGAAGCCTCTGAAATTGGATTACTGGAGACCATTTCTGAGTAGTTCTGTAAAATACTTGGAGTACCAGGCAGGTTTCTTGTAAAAAATAGTAAACTCTATTTACAAAGCTCCTGATGAAGCTACATTGTAGCAAGACCAAGGCTAGAAAGCTCCGCCCCCAAGATTACCCATACTTAGGGCTGATTCATTGGTACAGTCAGATTACAGTATGAAAGGTTTAACTTACAATTACTACATTCCTCTCCCTTTAACTTTGTTTCACCACTCTTATTTACAAAAATATCTTAACTCACATCATTTACAATCATGCAATTTTAGATTTAGTCTTTGAAGTGGTTTTCTGATTCGGGTAGAGCGACGCAACTCTACAATTTAAGATTCTTCCATTGCATCAACTTGACCAGGAACTGCAGCATCAGGGACATCCTTAGACAATGGCAGTTCAGAAATATTTGTTTCAACAGAGACATCAGGTATGTCTATTCTTTGTCAACCTGGCACCTTGGGGATTAAAGGTTCGACTTTAGGTGGATAAGCTGGTTGTTGGAGTATCTCTCTGCTTCTGAGCTGATTCACATGTTTCCTAACAACTCTGTTTTCCACTTCCATTTGATATGGCAAAGGTCCTGTTTCAGAGACAATTGTACCAGGAACCCATCTCACTCCAGTTGCAAAATTTCACACAAAAACTGTGTTTCGGTCATTACTGTGAACATCATGATTCACTTTCTGACTACTCTGGTTTTTCTCCACTTTCTCCTCTAAATTAAACACAATATTTTACAAAAGCAGCATTTCTTTAGCAAATTCAGACAGTGTTGAACGCGTTGTTGCATGAGGAGTCATGTGATAGTTGAAAAGAAATCTTGAAATTTGTGTTTCTAACGTTCTTTGGATAATTTCTTCATGCCTGTTTTGAACGTTTGTATTGATCTTTCTGCTAACCCATTGGATGAGGGATGATGCGGTGCTGTTTTGACATGCTTAATCCCATTTAGGTTCATGAATCTCTGGAATTCCATACTAGTGAAAGCAGTAGCATTATCCGCCACAATAACTTCTGGTAGGCCATGTACACTAAAACATTGTTGTAGCTTTCATTATTTGCACATGATGTAGGTGATCTCATTTCATACACATCAATCCTCTTTGAATGTGCACCAGTGAACACTAGAAATATGGTACCAAAAAATGGACCTACATTGTCTATATGTATTTTAACCCAGGGTCGACCAGGCCACTCCCACGGGTGCAGTGAGCTGAAATGGGCAATTTCTGCTGTTGCTGACACTTGAGACAGTGTTTAACCATTTTTTCCACGTCACTGTCTATACCAGGGAACTTTCAGTGAGTGCACCTTCGTACATGTGCAAACTTCAGCGTTCGTACTCCTTCCGCCCACCCACCCCGGTAGCGCAACATGCTGTTTAGAGTATCTATTTAGAGTCACAGTGCTCCATTAACTGTTTTAACTTTGCGATGTACGTAGCCATCGACTCACTGGGGGCCTTTACTCTAGAGTTGAACTTGAATCTTTGCATGATCACCGAAGTTTAGGCTGAAAACGTGCCTTCACGAGGTTCACCAGCTCAGTAAAGGATCTGGAATTTGCCATGCTTGGAGCCGTCAGACTATGGATTAGGTTGTACATTGTGCTCCTGCAGACACTTAGGAGAATTGCCTTCTGTTTCTCTTCTATTATTTTGTTCGCCACAAAGTAGAACCCTAGGCGCTCTATGTACTGACTGTAGTCCTCGATGGATGAATTGTATGGGTCAATTCTGCTGAAGAATGGCATTGCTGATGAGTATATTTTTCTTTCTTCCCTTAAAAACCAAAATACTCACATTCTTGAGGTGAGGTGCAGCGTCAGAGCTATTTATCCTTGTCGTCATTTGTAATAAACTTGGAGTACCAGGCAGGTTTCTTGTAAGAAACAGTAAACTTTATTTACAGAGCTCCTGATGAAGCTACACGCTTGTACCAAGACCAAGGCTAGAAAGCACCGCCCCCAAGATTACCTGTGCTTAGGGCTGATTCATCTGTACAGTCACGTGATCCCCATAACTGTATGAAAGGTTTAACTTACAATTACCACAAGTTCCCTGATGGACTTCACACCTGCCATTGCATGAACTCTCTGCCAAATGTAAGGACAATAGGCCACCGAACTACCTGACTCCAGAAGCTGCCAAGAACAAAGAAGGACTAACGAAACTCATTATGCACAGGGTGTAATAAGGGCCCCTACCTATTTCAATGGCATCTTGATAACTTTGACAATGGGAGACTGGAGCTCCTTCATTAATATGGATTACCCTCCATTGTGTGCAAATAGCCATAGACATGATTGGAACCCCACTTCCGAAAAGAATGAATATAAGCTTGTCTGTTTATTACAGCAAAGTGAGTCTACAGAATGCAGCAGTAATATCAAGAAGACTGCAGAATGTAACACCAACTTTCTCTCTCCCTGCTATTCGCGAGTTTGTGACACTACCTCTGTTACATTTTTGGAAAACATCACAGAGATAGAGAATTTTAATAGAATTTTAATGGAACGGATCTTCAAGTGCCATAGCATCCACTTTGTGAAAAGAAGATTACAGTTTAAGAGAGACTGTCTCTAGAGAAACAACCAGCTTACATCATCTGTAACACCACTGGAATTTCAAGAGCACCAGAAAACATCTGAAACAGCTGAACCATCATAACTGAAAATCTGTACTTGTACTGTACTTGTTACAGCTTCCAAGTTCACCTGAGAACCAACCTCCTGGCTATTCATCTAGAAGAGGCTTTGCAGCTTCATGAGAATCCTTTGTTTCTAAAAAGCCTTCACTCCAACTAAAGTATCAACTCAAACAAGAAGACATCAGGCCTGCATCGGTATAAAGACTGAGTAATAAATTTCATTTTTATAATTACAGCTTTAACTTCATCTGCATCTAATCTTTGTGGGTTGGATTTTCAGCTTGGCGTGCGGGTGCACACCCTACATGCATGAGTGTGAAATAACGCGTGATGACGTTATTAATAACGGGTGAGCATCCTGACATTATCGTGCATTTGCGCGATATTTCGGCTGGCGGGTGCGTGCGAGAGTCAGCAGCGCACCCGCTGACAATTAAGAGGACTATTAAGCCCATTAATCAATTAATTACATTGAATTTTTTGCTTCCCATCCAATCTTATGGTTGGCGAGAGGGCGAATAGGCCAGATGGCCTTTGCATTTTTTGCAACACCTCATCCACGGGCGGGTTGAGGTTTCCAACAATGGCTGAGAAAACATTAAGAATTTTTAAAACTCGTTTTCCACATGTCCCTGTTCAGGTGACAGAGCCACATGTGGGGATATGTTTTCCTTGTTTTTAAAATCTTTATCTGTCAGTTTAAAAATCTTCAGCTCCTTGAGGCAGCTCTGTGCCTTCAGGGAGTTTTTACTGAGCGCACCCTCGTGCACCTTCAGTACTCGCGCTCCTTTTGCCCCCGCCCCAGCAGTGCTGAGGTTATCAGTGCGCATTTCATGCTGGCTGGCCCACCGCACCTGCCGACAATGGGAAATTCTTCCCCTGTGTGTCTAATAGTGGGAGCGAGATGAATGATTGAGCTGGTGTTCAAACATCAGGAACATGTGTGTGAAAATAAATAACCTTTTATTTTTAAAAATCACCAGAAAGCCTGTTGCTGCAATGTATTTTAAATTAAGCAAAGCCACTTACACATAAATATCCTGAATATGGACTGGAAGAGACCACACAAATCCTGTCCATAACAGTCACTTAAGCAATAATCTGGCAAAGCGGTTTACCTCCCATTACCTGCCCAATTTTATTCCTTTGAAAATGATGTAGGATGTTAATGGTGTAGTTAATGTTACAATATGTAAATATATAGTCTAGTGATGTAAGGTCACATGACAACAGAGCATGGAGAGAGATAGTTCCATATAGAGCCTCGTGCTGAGCCTACCTTGTAAATTGTTAACATAATATTCAATAAAAAGATAGAGTTTACTAACAACATCACTTCCAGCATTATCTGTAAGTTCAGGACCATGGCTACCACACCTAAGACCAAAAAAAACAATAACATGAATGGGTCTGCCTTGTTGCTGCCCAGGTGGCAAAGTTAAACATTACCTCTGCTGTTTCTGGAAAGAACTGAAAGAAGCAAAATATCCCATTGAATGCCAGAGAAGAGTCTGAAGCTATAGTGATTTATCCATTGCAGTATTAGTGGACTGATTTTCTAAGCACCGACGGGAGGTTTTCTGATGGAAGTCGATGATTGTAGATATGGGCATGGTTGGATGACACGTGGAAACAGTCACTGATGTGAAGAACAATATAGTTACATATGAACATATGAATTAGGAGCATTTGGCTCCTTGAGCCTATTCTCCATTTGGTAAGATCATGAGATCTGACTGTAGCCTCTGCTTTCCTGTCTACTCCCTATATCCTTTGACTTCCTTGTCATTCAAGAATCTATCTAATTCAACCTTAAAAATGTTCAAAGACTCTGCCTCCACTGCTCGCTGGGGAACAGAATTCCACAGACTAAAGACCCTCTCAGAAAAAAAATATTCTCCTCATCTCTGTCTTAGAAGGGAGACCTGGTTCTAGTTTCTCCTATAAGGTGAAACATTGCTTCAGCATCAAGATCACCTCCCATTTCTCTAGAATCCGGTGGATACATGCCCAACCTGTCCAGTCTTTCCTTATAAATTCATCGCAGGAATCAGCATAGTGAACCTCTGCATGATTCTAATGCAATTATATCCTTTCTTAAATAAGGAGACCAAAACCTGTACAAGGTATTCCAGATGTGGTCTCACCAATGCCCCATTTTTTTTCATTGTTTCATAGGTTGTGGGCATCGCTGGCTAGGCCAGCATCTAAGGCCCTTCCATAATTTCCCTTGAGAAGTTGGTGGTGATCTGCCTGCTTCAACAGTTGCAGTCCATGTGATGTAGGTACACCCACAGTGCTATTAGGAAGGGAGTTCCAGGAATTTCAGCCGGCAACAGTGAAGGAACAGCAGTATAGTTCCAGGTCAGGATGGTGTGTGGTTTTGAGGGGAACTTGCAGGGGTGGTGTTCATCTGCATCTTCTGCCCTTGTCCTTCTAGTTGATAGAGGTTATAGGTAGGGAAGGTGCTTTTGAAGGAGCCTTGGTGAATTGCTGCGGTGCGTCTTGCAGACAGTACACACTTTGTGTCAGTGGTGGAGGGAGTGAACATTTCAGCTGATGGATGGGGTGCCAATAAAGTGGGCTGCTTTGCCCTGGATGGTGTTGAGCTTCTTAAGTGTTGCTAAAGCTGAACGCATCCAGGCAATGGAGAGTATTCCACAACACTCTTGACTTGTGCCTTGTGGATGGTCGACAGGCTTCAGAGAATCAGGAGGTGAGTTACTCATCTCAGAATTCCCAGCCTCTGGCCTACTCTTGAAGCCACAACATTTATATGACTGGTCTAGATCAGTTTCATGACAATGGTACTCCCCAGGATGTTGATGGTGGAGGACTAAGTGATGCTAATATCATTGAAAGTCGTGAAACCAGTTCGCAATCACCCACCAACATTTCCTGCCATCAGATGTTGGGAACCTCATTGTCATACATCAGCATATTATTATCAGGCCAGCTAGCCAGAATTGTCTCCCCGCCTCCCCCCCCGGCCTTCCCCCATGCCAGCTGGATCATCCATCTTCGGTGGGAAAGCATGCCGTCGTGTTTCACAACAGCACATAAGAGATGTGTACTTGGTGGCCTGCACATTGAGGTGAACTCAGAGGGTGAGTACACAGTAATGTTGTGCAGCGCTTGCCAGTGTCGCCTGTTGGACATCAAGTTTGAGGGGCGCTAGGGGGTCGGGATTCAGGGTAGCCCTGCTGTTGAGGTGACTTGTTGGGCGGTGGGGGCGGTGAGCAAATGTAGCCCTGCCATTGAGGCTGCTTGTGAGAGGGGCGGGCAACATACAGTAGACTATATCAACTGCAAGGGGTTCCATTTGCTGAATGTGCAGCTGGTATGCGACCACCAGAAACGCACCCTGCAGCTGTGCGCATGGTTTCCAGGGACTGTGCACGACACCTACATCCTCAGTTAGGCACAGATCCCTGGGGTCTTCCAGGGTCCACAGAAGCTGCAGGGATGGCTCCTCGGGGACAAGGGCTACCCACAGATGCTGTGGCTGATGACACCCATGCGGCGGATCAGGCTGCAGCGGAGCGATAGTATACTGAGGTTCATGCTGTAGCTCACAACTTGGTGGAGCAGACCATCGGGATGCTGAAGATGAGGTTCTGGTGCCTGGACCGGTCTGCAATACAGTCCGCAGAGGATGTCACTCATCGTCGTCACCTGTTGCGCCCTTTACAACCTGGCGCTGCAACAGGGAGATGAGCTGGCTGAGGAGGAGATGAGGAGCTGGAGGTCTCCTCCGATGAGGAGGACACCCACAGGGATGAGGGTGAGGAGGTCCTTGGAAGTGACGATGAGAATGATGAGGCCCTCGCACTGGCTAGACGAGGTAGGCACACTTGGGAGGGCCTCATAGCTGCTAGATTTGTGAAGGAATATGATGACATGCAGTGAGATGACCCCATAGGTCCTCACATTGCATCTGTGAATGTTTGACTCCAGTCTGGCTTACGGCAGTGCACATACCCTCTGTGATAATGTTCCTGTCATAGAGACGGAGTGGAGGTCCTAATAGTCAGTCGTATGCAGCAGGATGATGACGATATGCAGTGAGGACACTCCATAGATCTTCACATAGCCTCTGAGAATGTCTGACTCCTGTCTGGCCGAGGGCAGCTCACTTGCACTCTGTGATCAGGGTCATATCATAGAGATGCAGCCATGAGACGTTAGAAGCATCTGACCCTTTGTCTGCCTTCATAGCACCCTCGCCTTTGAATCAGAAGGTTGTGGGTTCATGTCCCACTCCCGGAAACCAAGAACTGTGATTGTACTCGAAAGAGTTGCAATCTGTGACTGTTGATAACTCGAAAGAGTTTCAGCACTTGAGCACTTGAGCCCTTCAGTAGCTGGAGCACAGCATCAGTGGTCACAGGTGTGCCAGCCCCTCCTTAAAGGTGCTGAGAGAAGACAGAGAGAAAAAGAGAATTCAGTGGTGCCTGCCCACTACATTCTGGCAGCAATGGCAAGCACCGCCGAGGTCCAGGCATCAGTAATGTTTCCAGGGGGTGTTAGGCTGGACCATCACTTTGGACTGAAGGCTGCACAGAACACAGGGAAGAGGCCCTGCACTGAGACACCTGCCTTCATATTGTGCAGAAAGGTTTCACATCTGAGTGACAAGAACACTGCTCATCAGAACAAGGAGCCATAGACATGGAGACATTCTTGGGAGTTTATTGACAATAGTGAACAGTATGTACAAATGATTAACACCCGTGCCCATGGTGTGCAATTACTTCTCCTTAACTTTCCTAACCCTGCCACTACATCTTGGTGCTCCCCAGTGTCATGTAGTTATTAATGTATATAACTTTATTGGAAATTATTTTTTTAAAGATAGAGGGTTAGTCTGTAGGTCTGTCTTAATTGGTTTAAAACCAGCTAGCCTGGGTGCTTTGATGTATACTAGTTTTGAGATGTAAGAAAGGTAGAGTGCATTTGCATTTTGCTGAAGAGAGCGAGTGAAATCTGGCACCTAGCTAGCAGAGATCAAGCAATGTTGATATTACTAATAAAATTGGTACTATGATAGGGGTTTTATTGTTAGAAAGAGATGGAGTTCAAAGGAGCTGGTGATACAATGAGAATTTATATTCAATGAAATGTGCTGGCTATAACTGATAGGAGTTTTGTATGTGCACAGCCGAGGCATGTAAAATCAAAGCCTATAAGCCTATCACCGTGTCTGCAAAGGAACCAAAGTGAAAGAAGCCTCATTTTGAATTTGTAAGGCGAAAATGCTTTGCCTGGCGTCTGCTTAAAGTCTATGGGTTGCTGTTGCCTTAGTGGAGATTAGTTTGGGAATTGTTAAAAGTTATGATAGTAGTAATTTGTAGCTGTGTGTATATATTGAACTTGTGTAAATTAATAAATGTCTCATTTAGTTTGATATAAAAACCTCTGGAGAACTCGTGGTCTAATTCCTGAATTTAGAGCTGCATCTCAAACATATCACTTAAAATATAGGTTATGACAGTTGTTTAAAGTTTCCCTCTGGGATTTTTAAATAACACAGCTTTACCGACTGCTAGGTCATAACACCAAACATTCACAGTGAAGGTGGAGGCAGCCTGCTGACTGCAGTGCCCTGTCTGTGATGATCTTGGTGGGCACTCTCTGGAGGGCTGAGATTTTGAGGGCCCCGGCCTGCTTTCGGGCAGTGGCACCTTCCTTGGCCTCTGGAGCTGGAGCTACTGAGGTTACAGGAAAAGGGGAGTCGGATGGGCCAGAGTCACCTGGGCGAGTGCCCCCGGGGTGTGCACCTGCTGATTCTCCTACCTATGGATGCCCAGGGTAGAAGGAGTAGCTGGAGTGAGATCATGCTGCCCAGCACCCCTCTCACGTTCACACTGTTGGAGGCAAACTATGGCATCAGCGATGGAGTTGATCCCGTGCAGCAGTGCAGGAGTGACATCCTGGACCAAAGTCTCCATGGCAGCCACCATCCTGCCAGAGTTGACTTCGGTGCATTGACATGCCGGTGTTATCACTTCAGAGTGAAGGCGGATGACTCCTTCATCGTGCCTTGCAATCTGAGGAGTGCAGCAAACATCCCTTCCTGATGTTCCCAAACTTGCCTTTGCAGCTCCAGTAACTCTGATATGACCGAGTTCAGAGGCTCAACATCTGACTTGGATTCAGCAGATTTCTGGCCTCCAGCTACCCTCCAAGTGCCGGACGCCAGGGAGGTCCCTGCCGTTGCCTGTTGTGGATCAGACAGTGTGATGGGCTCACCAGATTGTGATCCTGAGGCTATTCTAAAGCTAGGTCCCACCAAGATATATGTCTCTGCACTGGTGGAGGGTTTGGGTGAGCGCTGTGACGGGACTTCAGGGAGGGTGCCTCCAGATTCCTCTTCAGAGGTTTCTTCGGGGCTTGATTGGAGTCCTAGGTCATGGACTACATCGACTGTTTCCCAGATGTGTCTGTGGAAGCAAGGGGAGTTAATTAATGCATGGTAGCGCCCTGTGAAACAGGCCACATCACTCACAGCATGGTTGTCTGATGTATGTTGCAATGTTGGATCCTCATGTGGTAGAGCACGGCCGACCTCACCATCAGCACAGGACCAGTCCAGATCCTCTGGATAGTGCTATTTTCAAAGTTCGTGAGGACCTTGATTTCAGGCATTCCACCACCGGTCAGTGATCTCTCCCTCTTGTTGTGTGCCAGCTTTCCCTGCTTGAATAGAGATGGAGAAAGTGTAAGCAGGACCACCTACCAGGCCAGCTGATAAGTACGCCTGCCCAGTGTTGCTGGTGAGTGGTCCCATGGATGGGATGAGGACAATGACAGTGAGTGTGAGAGAGTGAATGGTGATGTACCTTTAACTGGCAGCGAGTGAGATCACTGTGGATGCGTAATGGGTTTGTGAGTGTGAGAGTTGAAAGTGATGAGAAGAATGACTTACCCTAACAGAACAGAGGAGATCATTCATCCTCTTGCAGCATTGGGTGGCTGTCCTCTTTTGAAGGGTGTTGGCGCTGACCACCACTGCCATTGCCTCCCAAACTGGGTTAGTGCTGTTGCTGCCCATCGTATGGCCAGAGTTGGGGTAGAGGACATCCCAGCAGGCTTCCACTGCATCCAAAAGGCAGCGTTGCTGAACCTGAGGGCTGCAGTCTTCTTTAGTTTCAGGGCCATGTGTTCCATGCAGCAGTGGTGGTCTGGAAGCACTGAGATGTGTGCTTGCGGCTGGACTTTTAATATGGCGCCTGACGTGATGCAGCGGTGAGATGGTGGCGGATGGGCGAACAAGGGCCCGCTTGCCCCGGAAGCAGCATGTTTCCCAGGAGTGCATAAATAATGTGGCGGGTTTAGGATGATACGGCGTGAAAACCCACCATCGCGTCTGGTAGGTAAAATGTTGTTTTACCCTCAGCACCCTCCTTTTTAGTCTGAGAAAAAATTTCCTGAGAATTTCCAACTACTTCTCTTCCCTGACTACCTAATGTCCTTTCACCTTCCCACTTTCTATCCTACTCTGATTTAAAAGGGTGACGAAAGAAAGGTTTAGATCTAAGAACTAACTCATAATCATCAGCTATCTCTGCTGCTTCTCTTACCATTTTAACCCTCTATTCCTCCGCATGAGTTCTCACTACCGATGGAATTGAATCTTTAAACCCTTCCAAAAGAATTACTTCTCTGAGAGCTGCATATGTTGTCGCTACCTTTAATGCCCATAACCACTGACCAAAATGACTTTGGCTGGATTTTCTAGCCCCGTCATGGGCAGGACCCGCCATGGGCGAGGCGGCGCCCCAGCCAGAAGTCCATTGACTTGCGGCGGGACTGGAAGAACAGTGGGCGGGTGTGAAAAATCCAGCTGTTTGTTTTACTCTCTTAAACTCAATATAAGTTTGCCCAGGTTGTTCCTTATATTCCTAAATTTCTGCCCAGATGCCTCAGGAACCAACTCATATGCAATCAGAATGGCCTTTTTTACTGCATCATAATCCACCGACACTTCTTCTGACAGTAAAGCATATACCTCATGAGCTCTACCCACTAAACTAGACTGTAAAAACAATGTCCAGATTTCTTGTGGCCGTTTCATCTGCTTAGCTATCAAATGAAATAAGGAACATCTCTACATCCCTTTTTCAAACTTAGGAAGAGCTGGCACAAATTTAAACATCTCCCCACTGAATTTTAGGTTGAAGATTTTTTTCATCATCAGAACCTTCCTCAGCATCTGAGATCTCTTTTTTAAAGTCCAGCTTTTTAAGCCAGTATTCCCTTTTTCTTTCCTTGTCTCTATTCCATTGCTAGCTTCTCCCTTTGGAGTTCAAGTTTTCACATTTCCATTTCTCTTTGAAATATTCTCTATTTTTCTTTTCCTTTATTTTTGTTTTCCTTTTTCTGTTGCCTCTAGTTCAAGTTTTTTTTAATTTCCATTGCTTGTTCAAATTCAAGCTTTTTCATTTGTAACTGAAGTCTCACTACCTCCAGCTGTGACTTACTAGTGTCAGGTATCACTTCCAATTTTAAATGCTGTGCTATCACTTCAACTATGTCTGCCTTCTTTACCCCTACAGGTAACCTCAACTACAACCTATCTGCCAATTCTGTTAACTTACCCTTAGACTCTTTTTGTAACCCAATCAGAATTATATCTTCTGCTTTGAAAAAGGCTTTATCCATAGATACATCCATTTTTGCAGTTTCCCCATTTTAAAACCCCTCACACCAACTCTTGAATTCAATGCACTTGCAGCTTTAAAATCCACCAACTCCAAACCAATAAAGGAATTTCAAATATCCCACAAAAAGTCCCCAATTTGTTATGGCATGGCAGACGATGTGTGCCAGGTGGTCCAAATTCAAAAGGGAAACTTGGTAGCGCTATCACAACGGTTTTGCAATTTGTATTTATTACAAAAAGATGTGTGCACTGAATTGAGAAGTAATAAGTCCACCAAGACCTTTAGTGATTTTAAAAATTAAATTAAAATATTTATTAACAAAATAAAAAAATTCAAACACATACATAAGACTATAATTACTTACTACTATAATAAATCCTAAAATCCCTGATTAACCTGACCGCCAGTTATACCCCCTTCAAGGCAATGGCCCAAAAATAGATTTTGGATTTAAAACAGAACCAGCAAGTTAACACAATACCTACTTGACAGTGGAATTCTAAATGGTTTTTCCCCAACTTCAGTTTTGTTATATAGCAGACTCATGCACACATGGTTGGAGGCTTCATTAAGGCTATTTCACAGATTCCTGTTAGGTCTTACGTGACACTTCTTCCTACACAGCCTATCATTCTCCTTTGTATATATTTCTCTCTTTTTAATATGTAAATTCTATTGTTCCATTTGTCTTTGAAACTGTATCTTCCCATAATATAAAAACGTTCGTGTTGCCAATATTTTCAGTAACCTTTGGGAAAAATAAAAACATTCTTTAGCCTCATCTGGCTAGTTGTAAACAGACTAAGATCCCTTTGAAATCTAAATCTCTTCATTTATCTGAAAATGCAAATTCCCTTCACACCTGGCTAAGCCAGCATTCATGTTTACTCATTAGTATGTCAAGCACATAGCTTATTTTGATGATTTTAACCTTGCAGTCTACTTGACTCCAAACATAATCACCCAGACAGACTCAACTATACTTACCCCCAAAACCTACTTCACAATAAACCAGAAAAATATTACGAAATATCATATTACTTTAATCAAAGTATCTGAGGAGCCATGAATGGTGCTGAACATTGTGCAGCAAATATCCCCACTTATGACATTACAATGGAAGGAAGGTCATTGATGAAACAGCTGAAGATAGTTGGACCTTGGACACTACCCTGACTAATTCCTGCAGCTATGTCCTAGGATAAAGATGATTGACCTCCAAAAATGAGAACCATCTTCCTTTATGCTAGGTATGACTCCAACCTGTGTGCCTTTTGGATTCCCAGTTTTTGAGTTGCTAGATCTGTTTGAAATCTATCCCATTTATCACAGTGGTATTGCCACACAACACGATGGAGGGTATCCTCAATGTGATGACAGGACTTTATCTCCACAAGGTCTGTGAGGTGTTCACTGCTACCAATACTATCATTTACAGATGCCTCTGTGGCAGGCAGGTTGGTGAGGATGATGTTTTTCCCTCTAGTTGGTTCCTTCAACACCTGCCGCTGACCAATTTTGCAGCTATGTTCTTCAGAACTTGGCCAGCTCGGTCTGCAGTGTTGCTACTGAACCATTCTTGGTGAGGGACATTGAAATCCCTCACCCAGAGTACATTCTGCACCCTTGTTCCCTGAGTGTTTCCTCCAAGTAGTGTTCAACATGGAGGAGTACTGATTCATCAGCTGAGGGATAGGAAGGTGGTAGGTGGTAATTAGCAGGAGATTTCATTGCCCATATTTGACCTGATACCATGAGACTTCAAGGGGTCCTGAGTCAATGTTGAGGACTCCTAGGGAAACTCCCTCTTGGCTGTATACCACTGTGCCACCACCTGTGGCGGGTCTGTTCTGCCAGTGGGACAGGACACACCCAGGAATGGTGATGGTGGTGTCTGGGACATTATCTGTAAGATATGATCCCATGAGTATGACTATTGTCAGGCTGTCTGTGGGACAGCTCTCCCAATTTTTGTACAAGCCCCTAGTCATTAGAAAGGAGGACTTTGCAGGTTGACAGGGCTGGGTATGCCCTTGTCATTTCCAGTACCAACCAGAAAATGACCCAATTATCCCTACTCTGTGTTCTGTTAGCTAACTAATCCTCTATCTATGCTCAAATATTACTCCCTACACCATGAGTTCTTATTTTGTAACAACCTTTGATGTGGCACCTTGTCAAATGCCTGTGTTTCTTTTTCACAAAACCATGTTGACTCTGCCTGATTGCATTACGATTTTTCAAGTGCCCTGCTATAACATCCTTAATAACAGATTCTAGCATTTTCCCTATGACAGGTGTTAGGCTACCTGGCCTGTAGTTTCCTGCTTTCTGTCTCCTTTCTCAAAGAGAGGGGTGACATTAGAGATTTTCTAATCTGACAGAACTTTTCCAAAATCTAGCAAATTCTGGAAAATTAAAAGCAGTGCATCTACTATCTGAGCAGCCACTTCTTTGAAGACCCCAGAATGAAGTCCATTAGGACCTGAGGACTTGTCAGCCTTAGGGCGGAGTTGTCCTAGATTTGTACAAAGTTGGGGAGTGGGTGGGAAAAAGGATGTTTTACCTGCTGGCCGAAATGGCAGCTTTTCGCACCATATTGTGCCATTCCTTGCGTGTCCCGCCTCATAAATAATGCGTTCCCGGGAAACACGCTGGGTTGCTGGCAAGGTGGCCTCTGATTTTCCTGCCCTGCCGTCATCTCAGGCCTTCAGTAACCGGGCTCTATGTTTAAAGGGTGCTCCTGCACAGAGCAAGCTCTCTCTAGGGCATCAAATGCTGCTGCAAAGTCAAGGCTGCCAAAAGGAGGAAACACGCTGCCCCCAAATTTAGCAACGCCTCCCTTGGGTGCCTACTGGACGCAGTGGAGGCTCACCATGAAGCCCTCTACCCGCACTTTGGGCGAAGACCAGCGACCAAGGTCACCAGTCCAGCATTGGAGGTGGTGGCAGCGGTGGTCAGTGCCAACGCCCTGCAAAAAAGGACAGCCACCCAGTGCCAAAAGGGAAAGTCACTCTTCTCATCACTCTCAACTCTCACAGTCACAAACCCAACACACATCCACAGGGATCCCAGTCACTGGCAGTTAAAAGGACATCACCATTCACTCTCTCACACACACCTTCATCTGCCTTGCAGACCATGTCCTCATCCTGTCCACAGCAACACACACCACCCACACATGCTGGGCATTCTTCTCATCTGGCCTGGCAGGCGTCCTGCTTACACTGTCTCCATCTGTATTCATGCTGGACAAGCTGGCACACAACAAAAGGGAGAGGCCGCAGACTGGTGGAGGAATGTCTGACATCAAGGTCCTCACAGACTTTGAAAATAGAGTCAGCAGCTGGCCAGCGATGACGTGGACCATTCCTGTGCTGACGGTGTAGTTGGCAGTGCTCAACCAAGAGAGGATCCAGCAGTGCAACATCCATCAAACAACCATGCTGTGAGTCACTTCCCCTGTTCCGCAGTCCCCTGCCATGCACTAATTATCTCTCCTTGCACATCTGGGAAGCAGCCAAGGGGGTCCACGAACCAGGTCCTTGACTCAAGCCCCGAAGACACCTTGGAAGAAGAATCTGATGACATTCTAATTGAAGACCCATCAAAGCGCTCACCCACCCCCTCCACCAGCGCAGAGATATACACTTCAGTGGGACCTAGTTCTAGAATATCCCTGGGGTTACAACCTGGTAAGCACATCGTACTATCTGATCAACAGTAGGCAGTGGCAGGGACTTCCCAGGATTCCCAGGGACTTCGAGGACTGCTGGAGGCCAGAAATCTGCTGAGTCCAAGTCAGATGAGGAGCCTCGGTGCTGGAGCTGCAAAGGCAAGCTCATGAACATCAGGGAGGGATGTGCGCTGCACTCCTCAGATTGCAATGCATGATGGAAGAGTCCATCCGCCTGCAGTCTGATGGGATAGCGCCGGCATGCCAACACACCGAGGACAACACTGGTAGGATGGCAGCCGCCATGGAGACCTTGGTCCTGCGCTGCTGTGTGGGCTGAACTCCATTGTTGGCTTCCAACGGTGTCGATGCGAGAGGGGTCCGCACAGCTCAATGTCTCTCCAGCTTCCCCTTCTCCTCAAGGAGTCAGCCAGGGGCCTTCAGGCACCCATAGGAAGAAGGATCAGCAGGTGCACACCCTGAGGCCACCTGCCCAGTGACTCTGGGAGTGTCTGGCCTCCGAATCCCCTCTTCTTGTGACTTCACAACTCCAAGGAGAGTGCCACTGCCACACAGCAGGACCCCGAAAGTAGGCCAGGGCCCTCCAGATCTCGGCTCTCCAGAGGATACCAGTCAAGGTCATCACAGACAAGGTGTAGCAGTCAGCAGGCTGCCTCCACCTCCACTGTGGACGTCAGGGGAGCACCAAAACTTAGCAGCAGGTTTAGGATGGTTAAGATGTGCAGCCTGGGCAAATCACTTGTACATATGTTCACTTTTTCAATGAACTCCCAAGAATGTCTCCCAGCCTTGTTATGATGAGCAGTTTTCATGTCACTCAGATGTGAAACCTTGGTTCCTGCATGAGATAAAGGCAGGTGTCGCAGTCCAGGGCCTCTTCCCTGTGCAGTGTATAACCTTCAGACCAAAGTGATGATCCGGCCTCATATTCACTGGACACATTAGTGATCCCTGCACCTCGATGGTGTTTGTCATTGCTGCCAGAATGTCGTGGGCAGGCGTCACAGAGTTCTATCATTCTCTCTGTGTGCTCTCAGCACCTTTGTGGTGGGGCTGGCCTCCCTATCTCTTCAGCACCTGTGACCATTGATGTTGTCAGGTGCGAAGGCTGACAAAGGATAAGGTACATTGAAAGTTTCACGGCTGTGTCTCCATGATATGACCCTGATCACGGAGCAAAAGCAAGCTGTCCTCGGCCAGACAGGAGTCAGACATTCACAGAGTGCTATGTGAAGATCTATGGAGTGTCCTCACTGAATGTCATCATTATCTTCCTGGAATCACGTGACCATTAGGGCCTCCGCCGTGCCTCCATGAATGAGCCTGAACTCTGAGGGTATGTGCGCTGCCACCAGTCACACAGGAGTTAAATGTTCACAGATGCAAGGTGAGGATGTCAGGATTATCCTCACTGCATCTCGTCAGCATCCTCCACGAATCTTGCCGCTATGAGGGCCTCCTGAGCGCACCTGTCTCACTTGACCAGTGCGATGGCCTCATCGCTGACATCCTCAACTTCAAGGACCTGATCATCATCATCCCCTTTGACATCCTCAACGGAGGATACATGCAGCTCCTCCATCTCCTCCTCAGCCAGGTCCTCCCCTCTTTGCAGCACCAGGTTTTGTAGTGCGCAGCAAGCGATAATGATATGTGACACGCTCTGGGGACCATATTGCAGTGCTCTACTGGACTTGTCAAGGCACTGGAACCTCATTTTCAAAATGCCTATCGTTTGCTCCACCAATGTCCGGCTTGTGGCATAAACCTTGTGTACCGTCGCATATGTGACCAACCACTTCCCTAGACATGCGCAGTTTTCGGCGACACTGGTTTTCAGTCACCTGCAGGAATGACAGATGCCATCTGTAGACCTTGGATCTAGCGAGCCATGTATTAGCAATGTCTCACTGTGGATCTTCAGTTGCCTGCGCAGGAGGCCCTGCCGGCCCTTCATCTTTAGGGAGGTGTTCCTCCCTTTGTTGAGCCAGGTTCCTCCACTGCTCTCTTCTCCTTCTTCTTCTTCTTCTTTGGTGTCTGTAAGCCATGAGGCATACCGCTAAATCACCAGCTTCATAATCCTAATGTTCTCCTCCTGCAGGATCAAAGAGAGAGACGCATGGCATGGGTGTGCTAAGAACCACTGTTGGTTAAGTCTGAAGGATCCTTCACGTATGCCGGAGAGTACTGACCACCACTTGAATGGCCAGTGTGTAGTGCGCTAATTGGCTGGCTGAAACCCCAACCACTCTACTTGACCAATTAGCCGCAGCTTTGGCCATTGGACTGCATGCTGTGCTCTCAGCTCAGGCGCAGGCATTCTCCTGCACACTGCACAACACACACTGCAAGGCTGCGCTGTTAGCTTGAATCATGATGGATACTGGTCAAAACCTTAATAAATACATTGCAAGGGGCTGTGGGTGCCTTCACCAGTGACTGCACCATGGCCAGCTTTCACAAAGGAATTCTACAACTTGCCCAGTCGGCCAATTGCTCTACTGCCCCCTAAAATGCACATTAATTTGCAGTCTGCGCCTGAGGGATGAAATGTTCTAGAGCATTTGGTGACACATTCATGCTTTTGCTTTGCTTGAGTGGGCAGAAAAGCTTCAGAGGCCCGACTCCAAGCACGTCAATGGAGCTGCTGCTGAACAGTCTCAGCTGCATAAGAATGCTCACTTTTGACAAGTTTTTTTCAAATGTGTGGCGGCTTCCTTCACCCCCCCCCACCCTGGCATTTACCTGAGTATTTATTTCAGTCTATCTGTGCAGCCTTGCCCACCACCCCCAGCACTGCGGTCTGACCCACAGTGGAGCCCTTGCTCCGGCACCGGTGGGAAATGCGGCCCGCCACTGACAGGTGGAGCGGATGATCGCAAACTGGTTTCATGATGGCATAAAACTGATTCTTGGCCTTCTTGCCATATTGCTCCCCCATCCGCCCACACACCGTGACAGCAGCGCCAACGGGGCTGGAAAACTCTGACCCTAGCTATAATCATTTTCTCAGAGCCCTTTCTCTAGTGATTATAATTGTTTTAAGTTGAAGAGAAGTTTAAGTTTTGTGGTACCTCACTGAAAAAAAACCTTATTTAAAACAGTAAGCTATTTGTTCAGGCCTGTGGAGATGTCCAAGAAAATGACAGACGATTCATCCAAATATTCAAGAGCCGAGTTTCATTAGTTGCAGCATGAGAAACAAAGTGACCAATGAAAAGGCCATTGCAAAAAAAAAATTGTATTCTCATCTAAAATGTATTGAGCTTGGCTATGAATACTCTCTTCCCCCTTCACCACCATGATTAAACATAACCTGTGATGCTTCTTGTACAGGGTCACAAATAAAGAATGGCCATGTTAATGAGGCTCAAAGAGGTATCAGTGCTTCAGTATCACGTTACAAGTTGCCATTATATAAAATAACCTAACTCAACATAGATCAGCAATCCATGGGCTATTGATTTTTGTGAAGGCTGCTTCTGTAACAAAAATGCCTGTGTGTGGCACAGTAAATTTAGAATCAGGAAAGCATGTCAGTGACCAACTGATAAAGCAGTGCGGCACATCAACCCCAGTCTGCTGGCCAGCAAATTCAAGTTATTGCAAAATAAAGGGGTAGTAAAGAGCATAGCCCTGCTTCCCAAAAGAAAGCATTATAACCTGCCTGGAAGGGGATGGGTAAAAAGGAGTTTAGGAAACAGCTGATCATTACAATTACTTTAAATACCAAGCAATATGGTATATGTTAGTGCAGTTCTGCATCTGACTAACTGTGGATTAGTAGCTTGTACAGTCAGTTATTACCAGGTAAGATGTGCCTCTGGCTGATAGGAGAGTATTGGCAGGGGCAAGCAGTCTGCCTCTCCTTCAGCCTACCCTGTCTAACATCCCTCCATAATTCCTCTGCTTCTTCCTTCAAAGAACATAATTAACGTGGGATTCAAAGTGAAAGCCTATTGTCCCAACCTTGAACATGTACTCAAAAAAAGATAATGCTGAAACACTTGACACAAAACTCATGGCCATCCAAGAAATTTTTAAAAATCAGTAGAAAGGGTTCATAAATACCCTCAAAATTCTGTTACAAATCTTACTATAGGGCTCCTTCTGCGAATGTCACATTATAGTAGCTATCAGCACCATTTTACAGAGGCAGATAGATAACTGAGTGATATATCAGTACAAATGACTGACAATTAATGGTTGTTATTTGGGTCTGTTTTTAATATAATCAGCTACAAACTAGCAAATGCTTTTGGTGTCAATACAAAACCCCACAGGGCAATTGTAATAGATGGAAATCTGGCACAACAGATCTCTGCTCATTTTTCTGATGGATTACTCCTTCTATATGTCAATCAGGCATAACTGAAATCTATCCTCCAATCTGGAGGCATGAAATGAAGTTTAATGAAAAGTAATGTCGCACACATCTTCCTTACTTATGGTGAAGTGACATTATGATGTATGAGATGGGTGCTATAAGAATTTCTCTTTTTAGCACTCGAGGGTACCTCTCTCATAGGACAGCAGTGCAGAATGTCTGAACTGACAAAGTGGTGTGAAAGGTAAAGGTTGATTTAACCTCCACAACTATTGGCAGTTTGGTGCTTCTGGTAGTTTTTTTTGTTATTATTCATTCACAAAATGTGGGCATTGTTGGTAAGGTCAGCATTTATTGGCCATTCCTAATTGCCCTTGAGAAGGCAGTGGTGAATACAATTGAGTGGCTTGCCAGGCCATTTCAGACAGCAATCAAGAGTCAACTACATTGTTGTGGGTCAGGACACACATAGGCAAGACCACATAAGGATGGTATGTTTCCTATCGAAAGGATGTTTGTGACTCAATGGGCTTTACCCTTGGCCCTTGGCCCATTCTTGGCCCTTGAGAAGCTGGTGGTGAATATTGGCAAGGGCAGTGGAATAGAACTAGCTGAGTTGCTCTGACAAAGAACAAGCACAGAAACAAGCCAGATGGTGGCCTCCTGTGCTGTAATATTCTATTCAAATTTAATTGTCTTAGGTTGATAAATACTTTACAAGATTAATCTATCTGATTCCATTTGGACATCCCTGGGCTGAGTTTTATAGGAGAATGTCAAGTCCCAAAACCGGGGTCGAAAGCGGGAGCTGATCCTACATGGGCAGGCGGCTGGACCCTGGGGTGCCAATTTGCAGCCATCCAACTAAGAATGGCACTACCCCCACACCCCCCTCCCCCAAAGCCCCCCCACCAGAGATGCCAGGAGGGCCGGCAGCTCAGCAGGCTTGGCAGCATCACCACTAGCGGATGTATCATGAAGAAGAGGATTGCTCAATGCTAAGGTGCCCTTGAAGATACGTGAGCCTTTTGGGAGAAACCAGGGCCAGGCAGCCAGATTCAGCAATCAGGAGGGGACGGGCTTGTTCCAGTGGCTGCACAATGCCATTGCCATCAGAGGGCCTTTATACGGGCAATGGAGCAATCACCAAAGAGCAACTTCCTACACCAGTGACCCCTCCTGATGCTGATACTATCATTTTTTTTATTTCATATTTTATTTAATCAATTGAATTTAAATTTCCTAGCTGTCATGGTGGAATTTGAACTTGTACTTCTGACCATTAGTCCAGGCCCCTGGATTACTACACCAGTAACATAACCATTAAATTACCATACCCCTCACTTTTGATACTAGGCACAATTCTGCCAGTACCTTGATGGTGTATCGGGGCTTAGGTGCACAGAGTTTTCCTGGACAGATCTGGGTGGTGTGCCACCTTTGTCTTTGTAGTTTTGTAGTGGGCAGAATCATCCTCTGATGTGCATCCTCACCTGGCAGGCATTCTCACTGGCTTCCTCTTACGCAATATCCAAATTTAGGGTAAATGAAGGGGACCATGTGACCTGTTTTAAAGACTGTCTCATAGTTAGCCTGGTTGGTTTGATTGTTAGAGATCAAAGGTCTTACTGGGAAGAAAGTGTAAGGTATTGATGCTTGGAGACAATGGCAGCAGCCTCTGAGTTCACGATGGGTAGACTCTGAGGCCTGAAATTTGGCTCCCAAGGTGGGTTTGCAGAGCTGGGAAATCTCCCAGCTTGCCGCACCCAAATTGGGAAAAAGTGCCCCAAATGGCGGGATCTTAGTTCCAGGGGGACTTGAGTATGGGATGAAATTGGGCCCACCAGCCCTGGATGCAGAGCAGAGGTGGCGACACAGAGACTGCCAAGAGCTAAGATGAACTGTTTAAAAGGCTCACCTTAGTTTTCTGGGGCTTTGTCCCAGTTGTTTTGTTAAACATTAGGCACTCTGGCCTTCACTCCCCATACCATCTCAACTCCCACTGCCCAAACCCATACATGCCAAACTATTACCAATGGCCTGATACCCTCCATGCCTCTCCAACCACCCTTCCCCAAAGGCCTCTCATGCCTTTCATGTCAACTCATGGCCCCTTTTAGCCCCTATGCCAACTTAGTGTCAACTCATGACCCCTCACCCACCACCCATTGTCCTTACACCCAACATGACAACTCACCCAGTATTCACAATGGGCATACCTCAGTGAATAAAAGAAGTTCAAGATATCTATTGCAGACTTCGCTAAAAAAAACACACACTAATTCATGAATATCCTCAGGTATATAATTCCTTTAGAAGAACAAACATTTGTATTTAGAGCCCCACATCAAAGAGAGCTAATCCTTTAATAACCTCTGTGAACTGTCAATCAAACTGTGAACTTACAGTCTCCCACTCTGATAATGATAGGATTTGGAAAGTAGTCAAGCTGTAATAATGGCAGAATTTTACACCAACGGGATTTTACGGTCCTGCTGAAGTCAATGGAATTTTGAATGGCTCACAGCATTTTACGGCCCCACCCCTGCTGTGACGGGCCATAAAATTCTGCTCAATTCTATCATGAAAGCATTTAGGGTTAAATCAAGAAACAGCTATTAAAATTGCTAGAATTATTTTTTTCAACTCTCAGAAGCAGGCAAGCATTTTTCTTTCAGCATTTAAAGGCTGACCATTTAAATAACTTGACAACGTAACTGTTCTACAGACCTTATCTGCCCTTCACGAGCATTTACATCTACTCTAAAAATTCATAACTCTCACACTGCAAGATGAAGCCCTTGCTCCAACGAAAATGGGATCTATTTGCACTCAGAACTGAATAACTGAGTCACATAGGAACATGGGAAATAGGAACAGGAGTAGAACAAAAACAGACTTACCTGGAAAAACTCAGCAGGTCTGGCAGCATCGGCGGAGAAGAAAGGAGTCGACGTTTCGAGTCCTCATGACCCTTCAGCAGAACTGAGTATAGTTAGGAGAGGGGTGAAATATAAGCTGGTTTAAGGTGAGGGGTTGGGTGGGAGGTGGGGGGAGAGAAGTTGTTGGGGGGGGTGCCTTCCTAATTGCTTGCTGCACCTGTGTGTTAGCTTTCACTTACTCATGAACAAGGACACCTAGGTCCCTTTGGATGTCAACACTTCCCAATTTTTCACCATTTAAGAAATAGTCTGCATTTCTGTTTTTCCTAAAATATCTCATTCCCTTGTTGGTTCCTCAGCATACTGTTCTAAAAAACCATCTCGTATGCATTCCAGGAATTCGTCTTCCACAGCATTAATGCTAGTTATGTTTATCCAGTCTATATATAGATTGAAGTCCCCCCATAATTACTGTATTAGTTTAAATGGCACTGCTGAGTTTGAGTTTTGCACATATGGGAGTCACTTTGTACCCTCACATTGTCTCGGCAACTCTGCAAAAATCCGAGTCTGTGTCTGCCAAAGTCCCAGAAAGGTGTTATAAGTATCAGGTTGCAAACTGATGTGCTGTAAACTGTCTGTTTCCTTCTAAGATGAAAGGGAGTTGGGATCAAGGATAGCTAATTAGTATTTCTACCTGAGTACACAGCTAATGTGTTTCACATTGCCATGGGGAAGAAGGCAGAGGAAGCCATTTTTGAGATCAAGTTACAGGCTTCCCTACTAATCAGTGAACATCAAAGACAGTTAGCCATTCTGTGTGGTCAGCAGAGAGAAGAGGCTGCTTAGCTTTGCGATCTACCACAGACAGATAGAGGAGGGAGATGGTCTCTAGTTGAAGAGATGCAAGCTGCAGCCATCTTAGGATTCTGGGAAAATCGTCCTGGCACGGACAGGGGAAGATTCATCTTCAGAACAGGGTTTACTCCTGATGGTGGATATAACAAACTAATTGAAACTGAGGAAAATGCCTGTGGACAGTTACTTGAAGTTGCTACTCAGTGAAATGGGGATAAGCAAAACCATTGGAAGCTATCAGCAACTCTTGAGTGTTTGCTGTAAGGACTGTAATTCAATGGAGACTGCAGTGTGTGATATACATATAAAGGGGAATTTTCCATTCTGTAACTTAAAGTTTAAGTTGCCTACAAAAAGAAAATAGTGTTTTGTCAATGGTGTTCTTTAGTCATTTGCTATAGTAAAGGTTTTAAAATGTGAAATTTTGTTGTGTCATTCTTTCAGCTTGTAACTGAAAGTTTACATCTTTTTTTAAAAGGTTATCGGGCTCTATGGAGATCACAATAATGTGTAACAAGAAATAAGCAGAAATACTTACAAATCTTTCTTCAAAACCTGTAATGTATCTCTTTCTCTACCTTTTAAACAACACGTCTATTTACTAAATCTGCCCTGGGTATTCCTGCCAACTATTGTACATGGATGAATGTAGATCCAAGGTGAAAAGGCAGAATTTCAGGAATGTGTATAAAAAATAATACCCTCCTCATCAAAATGGTGAAAATTAGCCACTGTCTGATGAAAGCTCTCCACACATTAAATATCCATTGAAAGTGTGTTTGATGTATATTGCGCACAATTTACCTCTTTCCACATTTCCCTTCCAAGTATGCTCTTGTATGACGTGTAAAAGAGCTTAAACTCAGAAGCACAAAGTGTCAGGTGTGACATAGAATCATAGAATTGTTCCAGCACAGAAGGAGGCCACTTGACCCGCTGAGTTTGGCTGGCACTCTACTTGAGCAATTTAGCACTTGGAAGTTGCGTAACAAAAGGAATTTCAAATAGTATCAAATCAACATCCTTGTTGAATATGTAAATAGCCATGAATTCTCTTCACTTTGTAATTTTAAAACACTGTGACAATTCCTAAATTGCATTGTTTCCTCAGGGGCTATTTTAGTACTTTGCCATTTTATGGAATCAATCGAGGATGTCTGGCGACTATCTTCTGATAAACTCGATTAGTACTGCAGAAATGTGTAACTTATTTAGCAGCCATTTTCCTTTTTTGGATGTATGAATCTACTCAGTAGACTGTAAATTGGGGTTTTCATCTGTACTTTAAGATCAGAAAGTGAAACCATTCTACCTCTGTGCTTTAGAGCTTCAGTGAATTGCAATCCTGATGAACCCATAACATTGGAATTTATAGGTAACATTTATGATCTGTGTGTTGTGTTCCACTTTTATGTCATTATTTATCCATCAACTTTTACAATGCATTTCCAAAAGGCCCATAACTATCTAATCCATACACCTCTGCTTCTGCTTAATGGCCTGGTGACAGGTATTTGTCCTACTCCATAAACTAAAACTATGTAACTGTGATGGAAGTTGAAAGCACTGTTGGAATAGTTGTGGCCTTGAACCACTGAATATAATAGTGTCACAGAATGGTCCTGCATCAACTGGAACTTTGTGCAGCAATACAGTTTCTAACACCAACCCACTCTCTGGCACTCCTTCAATACTTTACAGTGCCTGCCAGCAGTGTGAGGATGTGTGGTTACCCAAAGAGAAAGATACCTCATTGGACCCTTCTCCTGCCATATCTTTTGATGGCAAGAATCCTAACTGGATGATTAATGATCTGCATGAGAGAAATTCTTAGGCGCACCCCAATGTAAATAAATCCTGTTAACACTTCTCTTCCAGTCTGAAAAATTGAGGATTAATAGATAAGTAGGTGTCCAAAAACTCAATGGTACCAGTTCATGAGAGAATATTCATTCTGTGTTTGTTTCCTAATTACTTTGGAACTCCTTTGCAAAAGATGATAAAAATGCCCCTTGCTCATGGTACTTTGTAAGTCTCTCCTCAATACTGCATTGATATTGGAGGCAAGAAGAGTAATTAATGTGTCTATGCTTGCAGCTCCACTTGCTCTTGCCTCACAGTTGACAGAACCTATAGGAAGAACAGTTTCAATGCTTCCCAAAGAGAGATAAGCCCATAAGATATTTTGTGCATGTACATAGCAAGTATAGCCCTGCAGGAAGGATTAAGAAAATTAATGTAGGTAAGATAATTAGAAATTAACGATAATTGCTGGTTGATGGCACCACACTTTCAAACTCATTTCCATCAAACCCTTCCACTGATTTGTGAGCATAACAGGCCAGGCTTTTTGTGCAAACTGCCTAACATAGCTGGGCCACTGCCTGTCGTGATTCGTTCTTGGTTTGTTATGTATTGTCTTTCTGGCTCATTATATATTCCGAAACACCATATGTCTTGTCTTTCATCTGTCCTTGTTCCGAGGATTGGCCGCACTATTAACAATCTTGCTCCACTGATTTCTATTCTCTGCTGCCCACACTGCCTGTCCCATAGACAGGCCAGTCCACATTCTAATATTATCCATCCATGCCATCTTGAGTCTTTCTTGTGCATGTTTTCCATCTCTTTCATCTCTTTTTCCAAACACCCCCCTCCTGTTCACATCACAGTCCAAAATATCTGAGCTTCCTTGATATTACTGCCTCAAACAAGTTCCTCTTAACACCAGCTTTCTCATGCATCCACTCATTTGTTCATTTGGCTGTCCATGACACATGTAATATCCGTCTGAGTCCTTTCATTTCAAATGCTCTTATTGAGCCTTCACAGCCTAAACAGAACAAATTTAGGAAAATGTTAGTAACTAACTGCACACTCCAAAAACCATCCCTATTTTCAAGTTAGATCTTTACCAAGGCTGAAACTTTACAGTTAGTTAACATGGTACTTATGCTGGAAATGTTCTATACAAGTTGAACTTTGAACTGCTATGTGCAAAGCACTATTACTGTGCTCACTAAAATTGTGCCCTCCATCTGATGTATGATGAAAAGGGGTAAATATTTTCTCTGTACTATTTCTCTGAGGGTTGAGAAGATGAACGTTCCCATTAGGGTAGTGTAATAGTTATATTAATGGACTAGTAATCCAGACACCTGGATTGATTGTCCAAATAATGTGTTCAGTGCAACCAAGATAGTTTGAGAATTTGGTTTAGTAATGTACTTTAGGAAGGAACCTACCATCCTTACCTGGCCTAACCTATTTGTGACTCTAGTTAGAAAAATGTGATTGACTCTTATCTGCCCTCTGAAATATTCTAGCAAGTTACTCAGTTGTACAAAACTGCTAGAAAGAAAAGCAAGAATCTAACCTCATGGACCATTTAACTGCAACCCAGGCATTGAATCGGGACAAGACTCACCAGCCCAGTCGTCCCAACAAATATCTCCTCACTACCCTCTGGTGGCTGGTGAAAAAACTGGGAGAGCTGTCCCATAGACAAGTCAAACAAGATGCTGACATAGTCTTACTCACAGAATCATACCAATCAATGTCCCAGAATTCTCTGCTACCATTCCTGTGTATGTTCGTTTCCATCGGCAGAAAAGTCCTACCAGAGGGGGTTAGCACAGTTATATGCAATTAAGAAAGAGTGAGCTCCAATATTGACCTTGCACCCAATGAGGCCTCTTGGATACAGGTCAAAAACAGGCAAGAAAACCTCTTGCTTATTACCACTTAAGGACAACCCTTAGCTGATGAATTGTTACTGCAGCTTGTTGAATGCCACTTGCAGGGAGCACTGAAGATACTCTGGGTCATGAATTTCACTGTCCATCATGAAGAAAGGCTGGGCAACATCCCAGTGAAGGACCGAGCTTCTAGGCTGCACTTGCAACAGCTGGTAGGAAACCAACATGAGGCAATAACCTAGTTAACATTGGCCTAATCAATCAGCCTACCACAGTTGGTCTTTCTATGACAACATTGGCAGGCAAATAGTATGTTAACCATTAGTACATAGGGGGTTAAAGTACAAGAATAAAGAAGTATTTCTGCAATTATATAGGGTTTTGGTGAGACCACACCTGCAGTACTATGTACATACTTGGTTTCTTACCTAAGGAAGGAAGTACTTGCCTTAGATGAATGCATCTAAGGTTCACTAGATTAGATCTTGGAATGATGGTACAGTCCTATGAAGAGAGATTGAGTAGAATAGGCCTATATTCTCTAGGGTTTAGGAAAATGAGAGGTGGTCTCACTGAAACAGAAAATGTTTAGAGGACTAAACAGAGTAGATGCTGAGAGGCTGGCTGGAGAGTTTAAAACTAAGGGTCATAGTCTCAGGTTATGGGGTCAGTCATTTAAGACTGAGGAGAAATTTCTTCATTCAGAGGGTTGTGAATATTTGAAATTCTTTACCAGTATGCTGGGATAGATAAATAGGATAGATTAAGAACAGATCCAGCAGCTCAAATATGGACATTCCTATGCATTGTGGATATTGGTAGCAATAGAATTGCATTCCACCACAATCTGCAACCTCATAACCTGGCCTATCCTCATTATTGAATCACCATCAAGCCACGTGACAAAACCCTAGTTGAATGAGGAATGTAGAAGAGCATGTCAGAAGCAGCACCAAAAAATGAGATGCCAACCTGGTGGAACTACAATGCAAGATTACCTGCATTCTAAATAGCTAAATCAGCATATCATAGCCTAAGTGATCCCACAACAAACAGATCAGGACAAAACTTGAGACATCTATAAATGATGGTACACTTCTAGATAATTATGGGAGGAGGAGACTCCATAAACACATGGAACCCAGCACGAGTGCAAAAGGCAAAGTTAAAGCCTTTGTGACCATCTTTATTCAGAAGCGTCATGTGGATAATCCTTTTCAGAATCACAGAATCACACAGTGCAGAAGAGGCCCTTCATCCCATCGAGTCTGCATCGACATGTGAGAAACACCTGACCTACCTACCTAATCCCATGTACCAGCGCTTGGCCCATAGCCTTGAACGTTATGACGTGCCAAGTGCTCATCCAGGTACTTTTTAAATGATGTGAGGCAGTCCGCCTCCACCACCCTCCCAGGCGGTGCATTCCAGACCGTCACCAGCCTCTGGGTAAAAAAGTTTTTCCTCGCATCCCCCCTAAACCTCCTGCCCCTCACCTTGAACTTATGCCGCCTTGTGACTGACCCTTCAACGAAGGGGAACAGCTGCTCTCTATCCACACTGTCCATGCCCCTCATAATCTTGTACGCCTCGATCACATCGCCCCTCAGTCTTCTGTGCTCCAACGAAAACAACCCAAGTCTATCCAACCTCTCTTCATAACTTAAGTGTTTCATCCTAGGCAATATCTTGGTGAATCATCTGTGCACCCCCTCCAGTGTAATCACATCCTTCCTATAATGTGGCAACCGGAACTGCACACAGTACTCCAGCTGTGGCATTACCAAGGTTCTATACAACTCCAACATGACCTCCCTACTTTTGTAATCTGTGCCTCAATTGATAAAGGCAAGTGTCCTATATGCCTTTTTCACCACCCCACTAACATGCCCCTCTGCCTTCAGAGATCTATGGACACACACGCCAAGGTCCCTTTGTTCCTCAGAACTTCGTAGTGCCATGCCGTTCATTGAATACTTCCTTGTCAAATTACTCCTTCCAAAGTGTATCACCTCACACTTTTCAGGGTTAAATTCCATCTGCCACTTATCTGCCCATTTGACCATCCCATCTATATCTTCCTGTAGCCCAAGACACTCAACCTCACTGTTAACCACCCGGCCAATCTTTGTGTCATCTGCAAACTTACTAATCCTACCCCCAACATAGTCATCTATGCCGTTTATATAAATGACAAATAATAGGGGACCCAGCACAGATCCCTGTGGTACGCCACTGGACACTGGCTTCAAGTCACTAAAGCATCCTTCTGTCATCACCTTCTGTCTTCTACAACTAAGCCAATTTTGAATCCACCTTATCAAATTACCCTATATCCCATGTGCCTTTGCCTTCTTTATAAGTCTCCCATGTGGGACCTTGTCAAAGGCTTTGCTGAAATCCATATAAACTACATCAACTACACTACCCATATTTACACACCTGGTCACCTCCTCAAAAAATTCAATCAAATTTGTTATTCATGACCTCCTTCTGACAAAGCCATGCTGACTATCCCTGATCAAACCTTGCCTCTCCAAATTGAGATAGATACTCTCCTTCAGAAATGTCTCCAATAGTTTCCCTACCACTGACATGAGACTCACTTGCCTGTAGTTCCCTGGCTTATCTCTACAACCCTTCTTAAATAGCAGAACCACATTAGCTCTCCTCTCTTGGTCCCAACCATCACAGAAACCAGTCTCAGCCAATCCAACTCACTCCTCATGAGGTTAGGAAATAACTGAGTGCAATAAATACTGCAATGGCTCTGGGCCCCAACAACATTCCAGCAGTAGTGCAAAATGTTTGCTCCGGCAAACTAGCCACACAGTTAACCAACCTGTTCCAGTCGAGTTACATTATGGCATTTAATTGAAAATGTGAAAATTGCCCTGGTATATCAAAAGCAGGTAAAATCCAATCCAGACAATTACAAATCTATTGGCCAATTCTCAATTATCAGCAAACCGATAGAAGGAGTCATTAACAGTCACATCAAGGTGCTCATATTCTGCAATAATCTTCTCCATCTGTTCAGTTTGGTTTCTGCCAGTTTCACTTAGCT
Source organism: Cetorhinus maximus (assembly GCF_964194155.1). Lineage (NCBI taxonomy): Eukaryota > Metazoa > Chordata > Chondrichthyes > Lamniformes > Cetorhinidae > Cetorhinus > Cetorhinus maximus. The sequence goes on along the minus strand of NC_135879.1, from coordinate 113,290,259 downwards.
CCAGGACTCATTACAGGCTCAAATCCAGAGGTGAGATGAGAATAAGTGCATTTCACGTCAAGACAACATTTGACCAAGTGTGGCACCAAGAAGTGAATGGGAATCCAGAGGAAAACTTTCCAGTAGTTGAAGTAATTCTTGACACAAAGGACAAATTATTGTAGTTATTCATGGCAGGACAACACTGCACGCACTCCTCAGAGCAGAGTCATAGTGATGACTATCCGTAGCTGCTTCATCAATGACCTTTCTTCATCATCAGGTCCAAAACGGGGCTGTGCAATAAAGGTTGTATCGTGTCCATTTCCATTTGCAATTCATCAGATGAGGGAGCAGTCCAAAATTAAAATACTGTGGATGCTAGAAATCTGAAATAAGAACAAAAATGCTGGAAAAACTCAGCAGGTCAGGTAATATCTGTGCAGAGGAACAGAGTTAACATTTCAGTTTTATGACCTTTCATCAGAACTGAAGAAAAATAGAAATGTAAAAAGTTTTTAAGTTAATGGAAGAGGGGAGGGGGCAGGAAAAACAAAGAAGAAGGTCTGTGATAGGGTGGAGGCCGGGGGAGATGAACTAACAAAAGTTTTCATGATGCAACAGCCAAAGAGAGTGGTAATGTATAAAGTAAAGAAACAAAGGTTGTGCTCAAATGAGGCATAAATTGCTACATAAAAAACATTGGAATGCAACAGGAAGGGATAAAGAAAGAAACCAGGCAGAACAAACCCAGCAAAACAAAGACAAAAGAGAAGAAAAAACAAGATGATGGCAGAGGTTATGATCTAAAGTTGTTGAACTCAATGTTAAATCCAGAAGGCTGTAGAGTGCCAAGTCAGAAGATAATGTGCTGTTCCTTGAGCTTACATTGAACTTCATTGGAACACTGCAGCAGGCCAAGGACAGGAAGCAGTCCATCCTACATGCAGTAAGACCTGAACAAAACCCAGGCTTGGTCTGATAAGTGGCAAGGAGCAATCACACCCCACAAATGCTAGACGGTGATCATCTCCAACAGGAAAGAGCCTATTGGCCTTCCCACAACATTCAGTGGCCATACCATAGTGGAACTGGTCATGTAAACTTTGGCTATGAGAGCAGGTCAGACGTTGGGTTTTCTGTGGTAAGTGACTCTTCTACTGACCCCCTAAGTTTCTCCACCAGTGACAAGACATAAGTAAGGAGTGTGATGGAATACTTTCCACTTGACTGTATGGATGCAGCTGCACTGCTCAAAACAACATCCAGGACAAAGCAGTCTATTGATTTGACACCTTATATAGTAGCTTAAACATCTACTCAGGCCATTAATGGTGGTCTGTGCCTGTACTTTGTTCTATCTATAAGATACAGTTCAGCAACTCTTCAAGGCTTCTTTGGTAGCACTGCAGAAACCCGCAGTCTCCACCACCTAGAAGGGTAAGGGCAGTTGGTTCATGGGAGCATTGCGGAGCTGAATTTTAAAGGAGTTGGGGAGACACGTTTATGTTTGAAAATGGTTGCCTGGACCCAATTCTGGGATTTCTGATCCCATTCCATGAGCTTCCAGTTTTCACCAGTGCCATTTAAGTGTATGGGCTGGTTTAGGCTGCGAGCCTGCACCCTGCACTCTCGTCCTGGCTGGCTCTGTCACAGGGGTTGGCATGGCCTGGTCCTCTGCAATTTTCATGAATTCAGGCTAGCTTAGAAAGGACTCATGGTTCACAGCACTGCAGAGGTGCCATGAGCCACCGTCTGGATTAGGGAATCTTTTGAAAGGAAAGTTCAAAAGGTCTTACCCATGCCACCCCTGCCTTGCTATGCATCCATACTCATACCCCATGGCCACTCATACTTTCCATGCTAAGCTATGCTTCTCTAGCCACCCACCATGGCCTCTCATACGCTTCATGCCAAGCAATCGCACTTCCATTCCCAGAACTCTAATGAATGCCTGAGCTTTCAGTCTAGCTTCATCAAGCATTCTTGGCTGAGATCCCAGACATCCAACAGTTTGTTGAAACAGCTGAACCTCAGGAAAAACATTGTTTTATTGACAACTCTGGCTCTCTGATCTATTCTGTCAATTTCACAATGTTTATTTACACAAGATAAAAAGATTACAAGTGCTTGCAGTTTCTGCTATTGATACTTTAAAAGGTCTAGATGACTGACACTTCTATTGGGCTGTAGTAAAGCAATTGTTATGAATGAATGACCTTTTTAAAAACTTTTTTTTTTAACACAACCTATTATTATAGGGTTCATAATACGAATGAATGGTGAATGGGTGAATGGGCATGGAAGTGCCAGAGTTTGGCATGGAGGACAAAAGGGGCAATGGGAGGTGGGTGGGGCCATGAGGTGGCATCAAGGGTATGAGAAACTATGGAGGGGGTGAGAGGGGTGAGCAGGATGAGATGTGAGGGCTAGAGGGCTTTATTGTTTTCATTATAACTGGAACAAAGTGCCAAAGCACTGAAGCAGACCTTTTAAACAGCCCGCCTTGGCACCTGGCAGCCCCTGTGACTGTCTCTGAACTCTTTTCGGGGATAGCGGGCCCAACTGCAGCCTGCAACCATCATCCCCTGGAATGAAAATTCCATCTTTGCAGGTACTGAGACGGCTGCACCGAGCAGGGAAATTTCCCGAATCCCACGATCAACTTCGAAATCCAGCCCATAGTCTACAATTTCTTCTCTAAGTTGTACACCATCCTGACTTAGACAAATCTCACCATTCCTTCATCATCGTTATGTCAAAATACTGGAAGCCCTTGTCCAACAGGATTGTTGGAGCACTTTCATTTATCTTCTGCAGTAATTCAAGAAGAAGACTTGCACCATCTTCTAATGGCAACTAGGAATGGGCAATAAATGGTGACCTTGCCAATGACACCCACATACTAAAGTTGTATTACAAACATGTATATAAGGGAAGGTTCCTTCATTTCAAGACCAGAAAACATATTCCTTAGTAGTTCCCAAGTTCAGTGGTTCTTGGAGACTGTATTGATTTGCTTGGGTATCTTCCTCTATACTGCTTGTGTCTTAGCTGTAACAGGGGTTAGGCCTTTTGCCCTATAATAGAGCACCTCTGTTAAAGCTCCTGCTCCACGTCCTTCAAGATGTTATTAGAAAATAGGACAATTCTTCCCACGTTTCTCCTAGCATCCATTTTTTATCCATTAGAGAGTTGTTTTGGCTCCTTTAAAAACCATCGCAGCCCTTTAAGAGCTGCCTGATCGGATTTTCATTATCCATTTCATAATATCCCTTACCAGGCTCCCAAATAGCAACGCTATTCAAATGAAGGGGGCAACACTTGCTTTGTAAAATTTGATGAGACCAGCCTCTCCTGCTACTGGGTTTGTACATTAGTTCCATTAAATTGTGGTTAATTCTCGCTACCCTAGCTGTGTGACATATATTATAACATGAAGGATGGTGCTGTAGAGCAAGTAGATAGAAACTCAGCATGGTACAGAATGATAATAGAATCAAAATGAGCCCAGCACTAAGAAACTCTTGTAGTAAATTAACAAACACAGTTAAAAATTCTCATTCTCAAGTTATTATGCCTAGCTCAGTTATGATGCAGTAATTGATTGTATTGAGAATGCCCTTGATCTGACAAGGAATTTATATCAGCAATAGATTTTGCTCTAGAAAGAATGTAAAATAGGCAGTGACAAGGGGCGGTGGTGTGGTATTTAGGGTAGAGGGACAGTGGGGGAATGACAGGGAAATCACAGCCTCTTCTGGGAAAGTATCACACAATAAATCTACCTTATTTTTCACATTCATAGTCTGCATTTCCATGAGCATTCTCCTGGGGAAGATTTTCCCCTCGTCGGGCAGGCACAGCAGGCAGGCCTGGGACAGCCGCGCAATGGTCTGCTGCCCGCGATTGGGCCTTGACTACGATTTCATGCTAGCTGGCCAATTAACTGGCCTGGGTGGGGGTGGGGGGGGTGGGGGGGGGGGGCGGAGGAGGGTGAGCGCAGAAGTCAGCACATGCGCGTGGGTGCACTCAGTGAAAGCTCCCTGAAGGCACAGAGCTGCCTCAGGGAGTTGAAGATTTCTAACATTAAAAATATAGATTTTAAAATTAATGTACACATGTTCCCTCATGTGGCTCTGTCACATGAGCAGATACATGTTAAAAATGAGATTTAAAAATTTTATTTTATTTTTAATTAACATCGTAAACCTCATCCTGCCCGTGGATGAGGCTTCCTCAAAAATCCAAAGGCTGCTTGGCCTTTTCGCCCGCCCGCCAACCAAACGGTTAGACGGGCAGCAAAAAGTTCAATTTAATTAATTGATTAAGGGCCTTAATAGGCCACTTAATTGTCAGCGGGTGCGCTGCCGAGCACTATCGCGCACACTTTTACTCCTGTTCGGGTCAGGCACGTGCCTGCCCGCAGGATGAAAAATTCAGAGTGCTGTGTGTATGCTTTAATTTCAGTGCAAGATTCACAAAGCCCCCAGATAAATAAGAGATTTAATGTAAATTTGTAGATGGGATAAGGATATTAAAAGGTTACCTTTTCTATCTTTTTAAATGTCAGTAGATGGAAGGTGTTTAAAAACCAGGACCTTTCTGGTTTTATTAAAAACAGGCATTTCATAGGTGCAGAATGCTGGCTTTTCCCCATAGTGCATAGACAGTGCTATTTTAGAAATGACAGCAAAATATATGATAGCAGTTTGGTTTATTTTGATAACTCAATTTTCTGTATTGGTTTCAGTGAAATACATTATAATCCAGAAAAATAACATTGTTACATTATTGTGAATGGGTGTCAGTTAACTGAGCTGCTCAGGGCTATAACTACTTGACCATGCCAATGGTACAGCCAGAAGGACTGATGCTGGTTTTTACATAACATTTCATTGGAAATGCTATGGAGAAAACAAATCCACAGTTCATAAGTTGCATCACCATAACTTATGTTTCAGTAAATATCTGTTTAGCTGATTTAAATATCTCAATACCATTGCAAATTAGTGGTGACGCTGCCTGATGTCTCATCAACTAATTGCTCTTTGTTGAAATTGAGGAGACTGATAAGTGCACTGGTGAATTTCCTAACACAAGAACTACTTTTTAAAATCTTGAAAAATTATACTGCTCATACTCCTCTGTTGGGAGTGTGGGAACATGCTCTTAACAATAATCAGGCTACAATGCTAGAGTGGAAGAATTGAAACAATGGGTGAGTGGGAAAAAGGACATTTTACCTTCCGGCTGCAAATGACGGTTTTTCATGCTGTTTCGCTGGTGGGTGGCCTCTGATTCACCCGCCACTCCATCACCTCGCCGCTTCATCACGACGGGCGCCATACTTAAAGTGCAGCTGTGTGCGCACCTCTCAGGACTGCGGCACAGAAGACATGGCCCTGAAAGGCAAGAAGACTGCAGCCCCCCCAATTCAGTGACACTTCCCTGAAACGCCTATTGGACACCGTGGAGTCCCACTGTGATGACCTCTACCCATTGTCTGGCCGTAGGAGGGGCAGCAACATCACCAATCCGGCTTGGGAGGTGATGGCAGCAATGGTCAGTGCCAAGGCCTGCAAAAGAGGACAGCCACCCAGTGTTGAAAGAGGATGAATGATATCCTCCATTCTGCCAGGGTAAGTCACTCTTCTCAGCTCCATCACTCTCAACTCACATGCTCACGCACTCACAAACCCATCACACACCCACAGGAATCTCACTCACTGCCAGTTCAAAGGGCATCACCATTCACCTTCTCACACACACCTTCATTGTCCTCATCCCATCCATGGCATCACTCACCAACCATACATTCAGACATACTTATCATCTGGCCTGGCAGGCATCCTCCTTACACTCTCTCCATCTGTATTCATGGAGGGCATGCTGGCACACAACAAAAGGGAGATGTCACAGACTGGTGGAGGAATGCCTGAAATCAAGGTCCTTAGGGCCTTTGAAAATAGAGTCATCCAGCTGACCGGTGAAGATCTGGACCGGTCCTGTGCTGACGGTGAGTTTGGCGGTGCTCTATCAAGTGAGGAACCAGCAGTGCAACATCCATCAGACAACCATGCTGAGAGTGATGTGTCCTGTTTCACTAATTATCTCTCCTTGCTATTGCAGGCACATCTGAGAAACAGCTGAGGGAGTTCACAACCCAGTTCAAACCGTGAAGACATCTCAGAAGAGGAATCTGCTGAAACCCTCAGTGTTTACCCACACCCTCCACCACCACACAGACACACACCTTGATAGATCCAAGCCTTGGGGTCACAATCTGGTGAGCACATCGCACTGTCTGATCCACAGCAGGCGGAGGCAGGGACTTCCCAGGTTTCTGGCACTCGGAGGACTGCCGGAGACCATAAAAATCTGCTGAGTCCAATTCAGATGGTGAGCCTCTAGACTCGGTCATGTCAGAGTTGCTGGAGCTGCAAAGGCAAGCCCAGAAACTTCAGAAAGGGATGTCCGCTGCGCTCGTCAGATTGCAAGGCATGATGGAGGAATCCATCCGCCTTCAGTCTGAGGTGATAGTGCCAGTATGCCAACGCATCGAGGTCAACAATGGTAGGATGGTGGCCACCATGGAGACCTTGGTCCAGAACATCGTTCCTGCACTGCTGCACGGGCTGAACTCCATCACTGACGTCATTGTTGGCCTCCAACAGTGTTAATGCGAGAGGGGTGCGGGGCAGCTTGATCTCACTCCAGCTTCCCCTTCGCCTGAAGGAGTCAGTCAGGGACTCTCAGGCACCTATAGGGAGGAGGGTCAGCAGGTGCGGACCTTGGGGCCATTCAGCCAAGTGACTCTGGGACTGTCTGGCCCATCCGAATCCCCTCTTCCTGTGACCCCAGCAAATCCAGTTCCACAGGCCAAGGTGGATGCCACTGCCACACAGCAGGACCCTGAAAGCAGACCGGGCCCTCCAGAGGACATCCATCAAGGTCACCACAGACAGAGGGTAGCAGTGAGCAGGCTGCCTCCACCTCCACTGTGGATGTCAGGGAGCAACAAGACGTAGTGGAAGGGTTAGGAAGGTTAAGAAGATGTAGTTGCACAGCCTGGGTATGGGTGTTAATCACTTGTACATAATGTTCACTTTGTTAATAAACTCCTAAGAGTGTCTCCTTACCAATGGCTCCTTGTTCTCATGTGCAGTGTTCGTGTCACTCAGATGTGAAACCTTAGTCCCTGCACAAGATGAAGGCAGGTGTCTCAGTCCAGGGCCTCTTCCCTGTGTTTTGTGCAACCTTCCCAGTACACTGATGGTGCACCTTCACTGTCACTGGTCACATCAGTCATGCCTGAACCTCGGTGGGGTTTATCATTACTGCCGGAATGTCCTAGGCTGGCGGCACAGAGATCTGTCATTCTCTCTGTGTGCTCCCAGCACCTTTGAGGTACGGCTGGCCCCCATCTTATCAGCATCTGTGCCCAGTGACACTGTGGTTCTGAAGGGTTCAGCTCACAAAGGATGCCATAGGATTAGGACAAGTTAAAACTTTCCTGCTGCATCTCCAAAATATGACCCTGTTCACAGAGCGCAAGCGATCTGCCATCAGCCAGACAGGATATGTGAGGATCATGGAGTGTCCCCAATGCATGTCATCATCATCCTCCTGGAATGTAGGGATTGTGGGCATCCGCTGCATCCCCATGACAAGAGCCTTATCACAGAGGGTATGTGCGCTGCCATCAGCCAGACTGGAGTCAAATGTTCACACATGCAATGTGGGGCTCTATGGTGTCTCCTCACTGCATGTCGTCATCATCCTCCACAAATCTAACAGCTACAAGGGCCTCCTGAGCATGCTTGTCTCATCTGGCCAGTGCGATGGCTTCATCGCCATATCCTCATCTTCGAGGACCTCCTCACCTTCATCCTCGTCAATGTCCTCCTCATCAGAGGAGACATGCAACTCCTCCATCTTCTCCTCAGGCAGCTCCTCTCCCCATTGCAGCATCAGGTTGTGATCGCAATGAGTGACACCCTCTGTGGGCTGTATTGCAAGGCTCCATCAGACTGATCCAGGCACCAGTACCTCATTTTCAACATCCCTGTGGTCTGCTCTACCAAGTGCGAGTTGCAGCATGAGCCTCATTGTACCTTCTTTCTGCTGCAGCCTGAGGCCGCCGTATGGGTGTCATCAGCCATATCCTCTGCGGGTAGCCCTTGTCCCCAAGGAGCCAGCCCTGCAGCCTCTGTGGACCCTGGAAAATGTACCTGCTGAAAATGTAGAAGTCATGGACACTCCCTGGAAACCGTGCGTAGACCTGCAGGATGCATTTGTGGTGGCCTCACACCAGCTGAACAATCAGCGAGTGGAAGCCCTTGCGGTTGACATAGTTGACCCCTTGTTGCCGCGGAGGTCTGAACGCCACGTGAGTGCAGTTGATGGCGCCTGCCCCTGTTGAAAACCTGAGATCTGGGCAAATCCAATCACTCTTGCACCCTGGCTTTCCTGATCTCACACAAAATGCATGAAGTTGTATCCCTTAGTGAAGATGCGTCTGTGACCTCATGGACACATTTGTGCTTGGAGGTTGCCATATCCCACAGAGCTCACCTGTGGTTCCCCGAAGGGAGCCACTGGTTTGAAAATTGAGTGTCACAGTCACTTTCAGTGACTGGCAGTGGATGCCCTCCATGTCCCCGTGGCACCAAATCCTGCAGCAGGTGGCAGATGTGACCGACCAGTTCCATGGACATGCACAGTTTTCTGCGACACTGGTTCTCGGTCATCTATAGGAATGACAAGCACTATCAATAGACCCTGGGTCTAACTAGGCACCGACCAGTGGGTAGATAAGCTAGAGACCCGACTCCACGCATGTTACTGTGGCTGTGCCTGAATTGTCTTAGTTGCAGGAGGAATGGTCACTTTATACATGGTTTCCCTAATGCATGGCCGCTTCCCTCCCCACCCCCTGCTGCGCACATGCTTTGCACTACCATCAACCACTGTGCAGTCCTTTCCTCCCCACAGCTTGCCTCAACCACAGTGCAGCCCTTGCCTCTGCAACTCACCTGAACCGAGGTGCAGCCCTTGCGTCCCCCAACTCGTCTCAACTGCAGTGCAGCCCTTGCCTCCCCCCACAACTTGCCTCAACAACTGTGCAGCTCTTGTGCTCCCCAACTCACCTCAACCGCAATGCCACCTTTGCCCCCAACCCACCTCAACCACAGTGCAGCCCTTGCCCCCCAACTCGCCTAAACCGCAACGCCACCTTTGCCTCCAACTCGCCTCAACCATAGTGTAGCCTTTGACCCCCCCTACCTCACCTCAACCACAGTGTAGCCCTTGCTCCTGCTCACTCACCTCAACCGCGGTGCAGTCCTTGCCCCGGCATCGCACTGTCATCCAGCCGGGAAAATGCAACTTGCCTGAATGAACCTTGAGGCCCAACAGTTGACCCTCATGAACACTGTGCAATGTTATTGTGCACTCACCTCTAAGTTCCCCTCAAAGTGCAGCTTGCCAAGTGCACGGCTTATATATGTTGTTGTGAAACAGTTTGGTGTGCAATTACGCTGATGTGCACAGATGATCCAGAGCGGGGGGATGATTCCAGCAACCTGGACTTATAATGATATGCAGATGTATTACAATGAAGTTCCCAATGGGCAGAATTTAGCCCTCGATGGGCGGGCGGGCCCCACCGGCTTGGTGGCAGGGGGGCAGCCGAACTCCGCCGCCGAAACGGGGCCCACCACCATTTTGAGTGGGTGGGCTAATTAAGGCCCGCCTAGCGGCCTGCCCGACGGGAAATGCTATGCGCTTCCTGTGTGGGGAGAGGGATTCCCCAACTGTCAAAGTACGCTTTTTCGCACATGCGCGCGAAAGAGCGCACATCTCCCTGAGACTAAGTGATGTCTCAGGGAGATTGGTGACATGTTTAAAAAACATCAAAAATAGAAAAATAAAAAAATTAATATGGCCCCCTCATGTGACGATGTCACACGAGATGAGACATGTTAATAAATATGACATAAAGTTTATTAAAGATTTTTAAAACGGATATGAAACCTCATCCTGCCAGTGGATGAGGTTTCATGTTTTATCTACTGCCCGCTGGGGATCCTGGCCTACCCACCAGCCTTAAGGTTGGATGGGCAAGGCCTTTAATTGGGTTAATTATCCTGCCAATGGCCTCAATTGGCCATTGAGAGGTTGGTGGGTGGACAGCTGATTTCACTGTCCGCCCGCCTTCCTGAATATTTAAATGGGGCAGGATGATGTCGGGGGTTCCTCCCGACGTCATCCCGTGTCATTTTCCTGTCAGCAAGTGGGCCCCACCCCCAAATCGCCGACGGGAAAATTCTGGTCAATGTGTGGCAGTGGGAAATGCTACCCACCATTGACGGGCGGAGTGGATGATTGCAAACTGGTTTCACAATGTTGTGATTCCAATTTTTGGCCTTCTCACCATATTGTCCACTCATGCCCGGCATGACGCCCGACGCAAATGGGCATGGAGAATTCCACCCAATGTCTGGGAAAATATTTTTTTGAGTGACATTACAGACTATGTTGAGTCCCTCGAGCCAGATAGCACCATGGCCAGAATTTTTCACTGAGTGGGCCGGCGCGCACTTGACCTGTTCGAGCATAAAATAACGCGTGATGACGTTGGGCAAGAGTTCCGATGTCATCATGCACTCGTGTGATATTTCGGTCAGCAGGCAGGTGCTAAACACGGAAGCGCATTGACCAACAATTAAGACGACTCTTAAGCCCATTAACGGCGCAATCAACTAGGATTTTTCACTGTCTGTCCAACGTTACGGTTGACAGGTGGACATATTGGCCAGGTGGCCTTTGTATTTTTCAGGAAACCTCATCCATGGGCGGGATGAGGGTTCTGTTATTAAGTTAAAAAAATTATATGCACTGAATTTTTATAATGTCTAGGCTCAGGTGACTGCTTGTGTTACACGAACATTTTTTTTCAGATTTAAACATTTTTATTTGATACTTTTGAAGATATTCAGCTAACTGATGCAGCTCTCTGCCTTCTGGGAGCTTTCTGTGAGGGCTCCCCCGTGCCCGTGCTGACTTCAGCACTTACCCTCCTCCCGCATCCAACCCAGGCAGCGTTGATCATATCAGTGCTCGCTTCACGCTGGCTGGCCGTTAATTAGCCAGCCAGCGTGAAATCACTGTCGGGGGTCGATCGCAGGTGGCAGTCCGTTCCCTGGCTGCTCTAGGACCCGCTAATCGCACCCGCACACCGATCTAAAAATCCTGCTCCATGTTCCAGAAACTTCAGTGATGAAACCCGTGCACAAGTCATGGTTGGGGTATACGTCAGGTTTCTGACAATTGGAAGGCCAGATAATCTGCACTATTAATATTCATTTTTATGGATAATTCACTGTCACTCTTACCTGATGTCAGTTGTGAGTCACTAGCAGCTGTTTTACCTCTGGGTCAGAAGTTTGTGAGTTCAAGTCCCATGTGAGAAATTTAAGCACAACATCCCACTGACAATTCAGTGCACCACTGAGGGTGAATAACGGTCCAGATGGTGAAGGCAAAATTTATCTAATGCACTTTCCAGTAAATAAGGGCACTGTCAGCAATGAGGGGTGTTACAATCTCAGTAGAGACCAATAATTTTTTTTTTAAATAGAAGAAATATGAAATCCCAGTTCTTTACTAAAAGAATTAAGCCACAAGATTCCACAGTTTAAAACAGAAGAATTTTTACGATACAAGAGTTGACATACTACCTATCCTATACTGTAACATCTAGAATTAACATGAGTTAAAGGTGAATTAACAGGAAAATTGGGGTCGAATATCAACTATAAATTACACATTGAATGGCAGATTCTAAGACAGATCTAATGAATTAGCTTAGCAGTCCACTTAGATTTTGGTGATCACACTCAATCACAAAGTTCTACAAACTCTGTTTTCCTCATGAGGAACTTTAGCTCCTCTCCTTCTAGGAGTTAGTCCAATCTCCAACCAACAGCAGCACACAATCAACCTGTGTTCCTCAGACACGGCCTTCACCACAATTGGCACATGTCTGCAGGACCTGTTCAACTCCCTGTGGATTGCATAGAAGCACCAATGTTATCTTCAAGTAACAGAAAACAACAACTTAATTCTCAGTCATCGAACTACTTGCTCAGCTTGGATTTATCTGTGTCTTTTTATATCTTTTAAACAGGTTCAGTTTGCCAGAAGTTTTGGTTTCCAAACTTCAGTTTGCTTTTGTTTCCATGGAAACTGGGAGAGTCAGTTACCTTTCTATATGTTTCCCTTTCACTTTACAGTTCAGTTTCTGTTTTAGTTAGGGTCTGCCTCAAAAAATGCAAATTAAAACCAAAGATACAGATTCCCCCACAGGGGCTCGAGGTCTTACTCCTTATTTCTTCCCTGGCTCAGGGATGTTTAGGGCAAGTTTAATTGTCCAAGCATTGTCCAGTTAAAGTTAGCTGAGCAGTCCTGCCCGTTTTAGAAAAAATCTGCACGCAGCAGATGCACAGGTGTCAAAAATGTATAAGTACAATCAGAAAAAGATCAAATGTGTCACAGGATCCATTGTAAGTTGTGCAGATTTTAAATAAAATATAACAGAATCAGTGCAGTGGAGCCAACTATCCTAGAAGGCTAGAAATCAAAAAACATTTTCAAGAACACTGACAATCAGGTGCATCGACACAGAATGATTAATTAACAAGCAGAAATACATTAAAAGGACCACAGAGTCCATCAGAACTGTTAATAGATTATAGTGGGACAGTGCCACTCCAGGAGAACCCCACAATCCTATCACTAAAACAAAAGTTTTAGCACAAGGGATCTGGGTTTCCTACTGCATGAATTGCAAAAGGTGAGTACGCAGGTACAGCAAGTAATTAGAAAGCTCATAGAATGTTAATGTTCATTGCAAGGGGAATTGAACACAAAAGTAGAGAGGTTATATTTCAATTATACAGGGCATTGGTGAGACCACACCTGGAGTGCTTTGTACAGTATTGGTCTCCTTATTAAAGGAAGGATGTAAATACATTGGATGTAGTTCAGGGAAGGTTTACTAGACCAAAATCTGGAATGGGCAGGTTGTCTTATGAGGACAAGTTGGACAGCTAGTCTGGTATCCGCTGGAGTTTAGAAGAGTAAGAGGCGACTTGACTGGAACGTATAAGATCCTGAGGGACCTTGACAGGGTCGATGTGGAAAGGATGTTTCCTTTGGGGAATAATCTAGAACTAGGGACCAATGTTTAAAAATAAGGGGTCACCCATTTAGAACAGAGATGAGGAGAATATTTTTTTCTCCAAGAGGGTTGTGATTCTTTGGAACTCTCTTCTTCAAAAGGTGGTAGAAGCAGAGTCATTGAATATTTTTAAGGCAGAGCTAGATAGATTCTTGATAAGCAAGGGGGTGAAAGGTTATCGGGGGTAGGCAGGGACGTGGGGTTGAGGTTACAATCAGATCGGCCATGGTCTCATTAATGGTGGAGCAGGCTCGAAGGGCTGAGAGGCCTACTCTTGCACCTAATTGACTGTTCATGTGTTCATATACAAAAGTGACTAGAGTTTTTGAGGGCAGATGGATATGTCAGATTCATGAAGGCAGTAATGTTTTGAGGCTCTAATCACAGAAACACCTCACAAAAATAACCTGGACCACTGCCACCCCTCTCTCATTCCCTGATACTGCTTGCTAGCTAGGCACCATGAATCCAGAAAGCTGCATCAATATGATCAATACAATTCAAATTAAGCCCCCATGTGTTTGGTGATACAGCTTGAAAGTTTATGATGTTGTTCCGCTGAGGGTGAAAAGCTTGAGCTTGAATTGTAATGAAAGATAAAAAAATGTCCTGCAAGGCTAAAGATGATGTAGTGGTGAGTTCAGTATTTGATACTATTGGTTTTGAATGTTATGAGGAGCCTGTTCAACATTCTTCAGGGCTAAATGGATGATAAAATACATATTGGGCCATAACCTCCCAGCTCCCCAGTGTTGGATTTGGGGGGTGCCCCAAATGTGCACTGGGGAATCCGTCTGAGAGGTTTGCACGGCAATTGCCCAAAAGTGCACACTTCCTCTGCACAATTGTGCTGTGCTGGGAACCATCCGAAAATGCTGTTTAAAATGCAAACTTCAGATGGTTCCACCAGGGTTATACTGATAGTTACCCAGACAAAGATAGAATAATTAAAACCTCTTCTAACTTCTTGGTAACTATTGTAAAGACCCAGACCAATCCCCGCACGGGATGCCCCCAACAGCCCTGACCCCCCAGGGGACTCCCCCACCCCTGACTAACCATCCATCCCACCATATTCCACACCTACCAACCCCCGATGGGACTCCTCACCCAACACCCCCTCCCCGTGGACCTGACTGTTACCCTCTGACCCACACCCCAATGTCTGACCCGCACCCCCTGGAATTCCAACACCCCCAACCCCCCGAATGACTGACTCCCCCATCCCATCCTGATGTCACCCTCCACCAGCCCCCACCCTCCCCAAATGTCTGGCACACTCTACCTCCTCCCGGTGTCCAACCCACCCACTCCCTCCTGATGTGCGACTCACCCCTCACCACCCCCGATGTCCGACCCCCCCCCTCCCCCATCCCCACCCGACCTCTGAACACCTCCACCCCCCAAATCCTTTTCACTTACTTTAGGCACTTACCTTCTCCCTGGTCTGTCAATTTCAATGGAACCTTTAAACTTACCTGCTTTATGGCAGCTAGTGCCGTAGGGGTTGGTATTGTCGCTGGACCAGAAACCCAGGGTAATGCTCTGGGGACCCAGGTTCGAATCCCGCCAAAGCAGATGATGGAATTTGAGTTCAAAAACAAATCTAGAATTAAAAGTCTATTGATGATCATGAAACCGTTGTCAATTGTTGTAAAAACCCATCTGATTCAGTAATGTCCTTTAGGGAAGGAAATCTGCTGTCCTTACCTGGCCTGGCCTTCATGTGAATCCAGATCCACAACAATGTGGTTGACTCTTAAATGCCCTCTGAAAAAGGGTAATTCGGGATGGGCAATAAATGCTTGCCCACATCCCAGGAATGAACTAAAAAAAGGGGGTGTGTATTCCTTCAATTCAATGGTGCTGGATTTCGGAGACAGCTGCGCTGCCTGGATCTCTCTTGGCCTGAGTTGGAAGGTCGAGTGAGACAGGCACAGAAGAAATTTGGCATAGGTAAGTGGGCAAAGAGTGGCAATCTGATGCTGATTGCCACTCCAAGGAAGATACGGCCTAATGTATTGTAGTTTGCAGTAATGGATTTAGAAATAGGTGATATTTTCTAAGTAAAGATATTTAATAAAATAAAACCACCAACTATTCAGAAAAGATATAAAAATCATGCTTCAGCCTGAGTTGGAAAATATTGTCTATCTTATTTAATTTGTTGAGCAGTAGGTAACCTCATTAAGTCACATGGCAGCGCTAGAGGTTGCAACTTCATATTTTCACTTCAATAACAACATAATACATACAGCAGCTCTAACTATTTTCTAGTACAGATTCAAATTAAAATATAGCTAGATGTAAAACTCATCCTAACTGGGCAAGAATAGTCCCCTTCAACATATTGTCTCACAATGGGTCCTGAACTCATGCTACTATTATTGTACAAATACAACCACATAAATGTAAAATATCATCTGTAGCATTAACCAAGTTCTTACTCATTTTTGACACAAGGATACATCCAACAATGAATTTTTTTTTTATCTCTACACAAACATTTCGAGGAGAATTCCCTGACAGGGCCAGAAGAACTGTGAATAATTTTACGTCAAGCTGGAGTAACAGATTGGAGTGAAGTTTAACAACTCCTCTTTGTCTGGTGGGAATGATGTGTGGGAGGAGATAAAATCATTTGGGTCCACTCACCATTTTATTCTTGCCCATCAACCTTTCAACTTCACCAGGTGCAGGCTATTGGGGGCCTAATTTAAATCGAAAAATTACTGCCCATTATCATCGTTGGCACCACAATGGCATTTTAACTTTGGCATTCCTGTGGTTGGTGAAGACCGACTTCGACAGCCCTACTTCGGTGGTAGCCGCTGAGTGGTCAGAGCCTTGCTTCCTTTATGACTTCCAGAGGTACCACCTCTTCCTAGCCCCCTACACTGATCCTGCCCTGAGTGAAAACCAACACTAATAACTCAATGCAGTGGTGTTTCCCGGATATTGTATCACTAAAATGCAAACAAGATTATCATGACACTTTGCTGACAAGAATGATTGGGAAAACTATAGCAATCATTTTTCTTGAATCTGCCTGTGTTTCTCACGTGTCAGTGCAGACTCGATGGGCCGAAGGGCCTCTTCTGCACTGTGAGATTCTGTGATTCTGTGATCTCTCCTTCCCTCAGATTCAGCATCTCAGGTCATCCCTGAAGGCAGGTTCTCACTTCTCATGGCCTAGAGCTTTTCCTCCCTAATATATTGATAATTTGCAACAAACCTAGGGATCTAACAGAAAACTCTTATGATTGTAAATTGACTGCTATTTATATCATGTTCACTCCAATAATAATATTGGACTTCAAAAACAATAGAAGAAACATTTCATTAGACTATGATGACTAAGCTACCAAACAGCATTATTCGTCAATAAATGGATAAGTGAATGGACACATTGTAACTCTTATAGAGTCAAAACAATAAACTAAATTAACTGGACACATTGTAGTCTTACAGGAGTTGCAGGTGTGTTAATATGCCTTTAAGGGATAGCAGCATGCCATCACTTGAGGGGAAGTGTGGCATCTGATCCAGCCTCAATTTCACTTTGGTCTGTGAACAGAGCACATGACACACAGCTCCACTGCTGATGTCTTCAAACTCTCAATCCATCTATATATGTTCCCATGTGCCTAGTTTAAATAAATGAACCCACAACATATGTACACAATCCCTTATGCATGATTTGTGCCTTTACATCATGACAGCAGGTTTAAGAATCCAAAAATGGGAAAATAGTAAAATAACAGTTGCATATACTGTGTAAAACTTCAATGTAAACTGGGCTAGACATAAGGCGCTGGATTTTCACCCCTTCTCAGGGCCACAAGTGGAGATGAGCAGGTGCTAAAAATAGCCCTGCTGGCTGGTGTACTGGTTTTGCAGCACCGGGCCAGTTTTACCGAGGTGGGATTGGAGGGCGGCAGGGCTACCCAGCCGCACACAGTGGGTACTGACTCGACTCGTTAGGAGCCTATTGAGGCAAATTAAATGAGACTGTCTGAATTTTCCATCAGTCAGGTTTCCGCTGGAAGCAGGGGCCATTTTAACTGCCTAGAGGTATACTGAAGAGCTAGCACTCCAGGCAGGTGTAAAGTCCCCCAGTAGCCCTTTGCCTGCCTGGGTGCAGCAGCAGCCACAGGCTGCCCCTCCTGCAGTGGTGGACTGCTTGCAAGATCAAATGTTTAACTTGAGTAAGTTAATATAGTAGGGGAAGACAGTGCTGGTGGTGGTGGGGGGAAGGGGTGGGAGGCCTGGGGTTAGGGGAGGCGGCGGGGGGAGGCATCTGCCACCTTATTGCTGCAATGCCACATTACCAGCAGCAGGAACCTCCACGACACAACCACCCACCAGTGAACTGAAACAATATATGCCCAATTAAGAGCCACCACCCATGCCCTTTGGCATTTTATCGGGAGGGGTCACTGGTCTAGGAGGTCGCTCTTTGGTGATTGCTCCATTGCCCATGTAAAGGCCCTCTGACGGCAATGGCATTGTGCAGCCGCTGGAACAAACCCGTCCCCTCCTGATTGCTGAATCTGCCTGCCTGGCCCTGGTTTCCCCCAAAAAGCTCATCTGTCTTCAAGGGCACCTCAGCATTGAGCAATCCTCTCCTTCATGATACATCCGCTGGTGGTGATGCTGCTGAGCTGCCAGCCCTCCTGGCAACTCTGGTGGGGGGTGGCGCTGTCCTCAGTTGGATGACTGCAAATTTGCACCCCAGGGTCCAGCCGCCTGGCTACATGGGGTCAGCTCTTGATTTCAGCCCCGACATTGGGACTTGACGTTCTCCTATAAAACTCAGCCCAGGTTCTCTAAATGGAATCAGATGGATTAATCTTGTAAAGTATTTATCATCCTAAGAGAATTAAATTTGAATATGCGTCTCAACTTCAAAAAGAGCTACCAATCAAGCATACAGGCAAATTAAATATATAGAGATGAAGATATCACCAAGCATGTGCAGGATATTCTTGAGGGGAACGAGATCCAGCCAGAAGTCATAGTCTATGTTGAAACTAATGACATAGGTAGAAAAGATATTGGGTCCTTCAGCCAGGGTTTCAGGAGCTAGGAAAAGGTTACAAAACAAGATCCTCAAAGCTAGTAATGTCAGCTTTACTCCCAGTGCCATATGCTCATGAGTGTAGAAACAGGAAGACAGTGCAAGTGAATGCATGGCTAGGAAGTAATGCAGGGAGGGTTTCAAATTCTTGGGGCATGAGGCCTGACTTTAAGGGAAGGACCACCTGTACAAGATGGGATGGATTATACCTGAACAAAGCCATAACCCAAATGGTCTCACTGAGAGTTTAAGTGGTACTATTGGGCAGAGTTAAACTAATTTGGCAGTGGGAGACAAACCAGAAAATAGCAGAAAGGAGCAGCAATAAGATTAAACCATAAGACCATAAGACATAGGATCAGAAATTAGGCCATTCGGCCCATCGAGTCTGCTCCGCCATTCAATCACGGCTGTTAAGTTTCTCAACCCTATTCTCCCGCCTTCTCCCCATAACCTTTGATCCCCTTACCAATCAAGAACCTATCTATCTCGGTCTTAAATACACTAAGAGATTAAAATTAGAATTAACCCAAAAATTGCAGGAACTAGATTGAGTAAAATAGCAAAAGTGACAAAGGAAGTATCAAATTGTATGTCCATCAATGCCTGTAATGTAACTAATAAGGTTAATTACCACATGGGATTATGACATAGTCATATTAGCAGAGACATGTCTCAAAGAAGGTCAGGAATGGATTCTTGATATTCCTGGGGGAGAATTTTCTCCCCGCTGGGGGAGGGGGGGGGGGTGTTGGGCAGAAGTGGGCGTGGGCGGACGCGCAGCCGATTGCCGCCATTTTACATGGGCGGGCCAATTAAGGCCTGCCCGGCGTGACGCGCACCCAGAAGTGCTGAGTGCTCTCTGTGCGTGTGGGTCGAGTAGGCTGAATCGAGGCACAGAGCTGCTTCAGGGAGTTCGGCTTGATATGTAAAAATTTAAATAAAGGAAGAAAAAAATTTCTATGACAGTCCCCTCATGAGCTGGGACATGTCTATGAATTTTATGGAAACATTTTATTAAAGTTTAAAAACCTTCATGAAACCTCATCCCGCCCGTGGATGAGGTTTCATGATAAATGCGAAGGCCACCTGGGCTCTTCACATGCCCGTCAACCTTAAGGTTGGATGGGCAGCTATGTTAATTATTTGAATTGGAATTTAAATGGCCTTAATAGGCCTTTGACAGTTCGGCGGGTGCGCACCAGAGTCGGCTGTGCGCCCACCAAACTCAAGGTCTGAATGATGCACATTGACGTTGGGACGCATGCCTGACATCACCACACGTCATTTTACGCATTGGCAAGCGGGCCCCATCCCCCCTTGCCGAACTGAAGATTCTGTCCCTGGTTGCAAGTATTCACGAATGATAGAGAAGGAAAAAGAGGAAAGGGTATGGCAGTATTGATTACGGAATATGTTACTGTAGTGACTCGATGGGGCGGACAAGTTTCAACAAGAAACAGCTAAACTTTATTACAGAGAGCTTTTCAAGTGCTGCACGCTCGATCAGGACTCTCGTCAGGAAGCCCACCCCCTGGATTGCGGATTGCCCGCGCTTAGGGCTCACTGGTCAGAGCCTTAACAGAACACCATGTGACCCCCGATAGACAGCAGAAGGGGCTATAACCTCAGTTACCACAGTTACAGTTCTAAATACAAATTATATACAGGATTGTTCTTGGACTGAATTTATTTGGCTTGAGTTCTGAAAGGCGAGAGAGAAACCAGGGAATTATAGACCAGTTAGCCTAACATCTGTTGTTGGAAAATTGCCGAGTCTATAATTAAGGATAGGGTGACTGAACACCTGAAAATTTTCAGCTGATCAGAGAGGGAAGGGTGGAAATTGGAAGTAAAGTTGTTGAAATTTTCCAGTTGGGGTGAGAGCAGAAAGTGACACCAATATAGTCATAAATGTACCAGAAGAGGGGAGGGGACCTGAGTAGGTCTGGAACAAAGAATGTTGCACATAGCCAATGAAAAGCCCCCAGTATACCCATGTCAGATGGGGCATCAATTTCAAGATGCCGTTTCCAGTGCCAGAAATAAACCAGGGCAGTGGAAGGGTGGGTGCGCGTGGATCGGGGAACAGGAATCCCACTCTCCTTCCCATTGAGACTAATTCAAACTGTTTAAAATCATGCCAAGAGCTTGTCAAGGTTTAAAGTTTAAATTTTTAATGGGGTGCACCAGTTACCCTTGCCTTCAAAAACAGATCAGCTGTAGAGAGGTGGGATCAAAAGTTGGAAACAAGTCATGGCTGCCCCCACCCCAGAAGGAAAAACTAATAAAATTTGGAAATGAATGGTACCAGTAAGACTTTTCCAAACTGGTCTCTTATACCATAAAATGGATCGCCAGTATTAGGTACTTGTTTGACTGGCGCAGACTCGATGGACCGAAGGGCCTTTTTCTGTGCTGTAGACTTCTATGATTCTACGGCTCTATGGCTGAGCATTACTGATTTTTGTCAGGATTTGACCATTTTGAACTGGTTTTTCCTTCTGGGAGGGCATCAACCTGGTTGCATATAAGAGGTCGGTAGGGGTAAAGGGGAACTGGGAATTTGGGTGCTTTTGGCACTGCACAGGTGGCAGGGAGAGTGGGCACTCAGCACCCAGACTTTTAAGGGAATCAGCAACCTCTGGCATCATGGGGCTGAAGAGTAGGGGGTAAAGCTTCCAAGACAATTGGGCAGCCATCTGCCCAGAAGGAAGGCTCCAGCTGGTAAGGGCTTGGGTCCAATAGCAATTAGGGGGCAATGCACTTCGCAGGAAGGACAGAACCTTGGGTATCAGGAGGGCATGGGAGAGAAAGAGGGGTAGGAAGGCAATAAAGGCAAAATCCTCAACACAGATTGACTGCCGAAGTCAAAATGATCTAGGGATGACCGAGAACCAGTGTTGCAAGGGACTGTGACTCTCCAGGCAAATAATCACAGACATCTGCTAATGCATCTTTGTTTAAAAACGGAATGAGGGGTAGACCAAATAATTACAGGCCGGTCAGCCTAACCTTGGCAGTGAGCAAATTATTGGAATCAATTCTGAGAGACAGGATAAATTGTCATTTAGAAAAGCACAGAGTAATCAAGGACAGTCAGTATGGATTTGTTATAGGAAGATCATGGCTGACTAACTGGATTGAATTTTGTGAGGAGGTAACAAGAAGGATTGATGATAGTGCAGCTGATGTGGTCTACATGGATTTTAGCAAAGCTTTTGTCAAGGTCCCACACGGTAAACTGGTTAAAAAAATAAAAACCCATGGGACCCAGAGAAATGTAGCAAACTGGATTACAGTATTGGCTCAGTGACAGGAAGCAAAGGGTAATGGTTGACAGGTGTTTTTATGACTGGAAGGGGTTTCCAGTGGGATTCCACAGGGCTCAGCACTACGTCTTCTGCTTTTTGTGGTACACATTTATGATTTGGACTTAAATGTAGGGGACATGATCAAGAAGTTTGTAGATGACACAAAAATTGGCTGCATGTTTGATAGTGAGGAGGGAAGCTGTAGACCACAGGAAGATATCAGTGGACTGGTCAGATGGGCAGAAAAGTGGCAAATGGAATTCAAATCTGAGAGGTATGAGGTGATGCATTTGGGGAGGTCAAACATGGCAAAGGAATACACAATACATGGAAGGATACTGTAAGGTGTAGAGGAAGTGAGGGACCTTGGAGTGCATATCCACAGATCTCTGAAGGTAGCAGGCCAGGTTGCTAAGGTGGTTAAGAAGGCATATGGAATCCTTTCCTTTATTACCTGAGGCATAGAATATAAGAGCAGGGAGGTTATTCTGGAGCTATATAAAGTTAGACAACAACTTGAATACAGCATGCAGTTCTGGTCACTTGAAAGGATGTAATTGCACTAGAGAGGGCATAGAAGATTTATGAGGATGTTGCCAGAAAATTGCAGCTATGAGGAAAGTTTGGATAGGCTGGGGTTGTTTTCCATGGAACAAAGGAGGCTGAGGGGAGATTTGATTGAGGTGTACAAGGTTGTGAATGGCCTGGATAGAGTGGACGGGGAAGATTGATGTCACTTAGCAGAAAGGCCAGTGAGTAGGGGCCATAGATTTAAAGTGATTAGTAGAAGGGTTAGATGGTAGATGAGGAAAAATGTTCTCACCCAGAGGGTGGTAGGGGTCTGTAACTCACTGCCTAAAAGGGTAATAGAGCAGGAGCCCTCAATTCATTTAAAATGTGTCTGGATAGGCACCCGAAGTCCCATAACTACCAGGGCTACAGACCAAGTGCTGAAAAATGGGATTAGACTTGGGGGGGGATGGGGGGTCATCTTTCAGCCAGCATAGATACAATGGGCAGAGTGGCCTCCTGTGCCATAAATTTTTCTACACTTTCTAAATTTTCTAAATATCTGAGAAGGAGGAATGTGAAGGGATATGGGGTGAAGGTGGATGACTGGTGAACGGCTCCTTAGGAGAGCCAGCATGGACATGATGGATTGAATGGACCTCTTCAGTGCTGTAATGATTCTATGATTCTATATTATCTGTGCCATTGTTGCTGAAGACTATGCATCTTACGGCACTGGTTGCCATGTCCCTGCCAATGGCTGTCAAAGACACTATGGCCTTGAGCTTCTTTGCTTCTGGCTCCTTCCAAGGAGCCCCGGACTATGGTAGCATCTCACAAACAGCAACACACCACAGCATCTCACAGGTTACTGATGCCCTCTTTGCCAGCCCTGGACAGGATATTAATTACATGACAGAAATGACTTTAAACAAGAACAAAGGGCATTGCGACCACAACAAGAGCTTCCTCCATGTCCGCAATCGTGTTCCTGGCAGCTGCCATGACTTCTTCATCCTCCACCAGTCCAGTCTGCCAGATCTTCACACCAACCCTCCAAAGTACATGGAAGGATTCTAGGGTCAAGGGATATCCCTTGAAGATGTGGCAACTCACCCCTCTACAGGAGCCCCAGACAGAGGCACAGAGGCAATACAACCAATGGTATCTGCTCGCTTGGACAACCAACGAGCAGGCCTTTGGGCTTCTGAAGATGTGATTCCAGTGCCTGAACCAATCGGGTGTTGCTCTGCAATACCCTCCTGCAAGGTTCTCTGTCATTGTCATAGTCTGCTGTGCTCCCCATATCGTGGCCCCTCAGAGAGGTGTGGACCTTGAGGACACTGAGGCCCTGCAAGGAGACAGCTAGCTCATCCTGGGAGGAGCAGATGGTGAGAGAGAGGAGTAAAAAAAGGAGATGGAGGGAGATGATGCTTAATGGAGAGGTGCCTCTGCTGCAAGATGAGGTGACCTCCTCCTGCCACCCTCCAGAAAGAGGATCTGCCTCCTCTCTCTCAGGGCGTCCAACATGAGAGCCAAGTTGGCATCAATGAAGCGAGGGGATGCCTGCTTCTGGTGTCAGGCTTTGATGCAGTGGAAGGCTTTGGCACAAACCACAGATCTCTCCCATCCAGCTACAAATAATGGCTGTGGGGAGTCTAAATCAGTCCCATGCTTCACCAGAGCCACCTCAGTTTCCGCCCCCACTGGCTCGAAGAGCACAGAAAATCTGTCCCATGTGAAAATCTTAACTTTAACCATTTTCCTATTGGAGGTGAGTTTCTGACCCAAGAACAAACTCCGCTCCTATTCCCCACTTCCATGATAAAAAAAATTCAGCCCCAGATCTTTACAGAGTAAATTAAGGATGGAGGTCTGCCGCCAAGAACTGCTGACCCAATTAGAGGGTCAGCAGCAAAGCAGTCTGAGCAGCTGCACCATCACTAGTGGTGGCCATTCCTGGGCCTGTACCTGCAGGATGAGGGCACATCAATGACCGTGCGCTCTCAAAATGGGGTCTGGGGATGCAGGGGCCAGCCATGCCCTAGCGATGAAGAAGTGGGTGAGATGTCACTGGGATCAAGCAAAGGCATTGCTGGGCTTCGGCCATTTCTGTCAGGGAGCTCCTTCACCAAAAATGAAGAATTCCTCCCCTCCCCGGAGCCCACCAGGTTTCAGAGGACAGTCTCCCCACTCTACAACGGGCTCTGCCCCGATGGGAAGAGGCCGTCAATTGGCCACTTAAGTGCCACTCTTGCTGCCATGGCCAAAATGGCACAGTGAAGGGAAGGCATCAAGTATGTCACCTGATGCCTTCCTATGCCATCTCACCAGCCTTCCTACCTTCCAGCCCATCCCAGAGGGCTGGTAAAGTTCAGATCCAAGTATTTGCTTTCTAACATTGTTGGGTAGATTTTTTCTGTGCGATTGTATAAAACTGGTAACAGCAAATCAGTGGCCCATTTTAAATTCCCCATAATTATTATTTCCATTGAAGTCGATGTCTTAAATCATTCTTCACTCACTCTTATCAAGTCGATGACAGTCTGAAGCTCAACGAAGAAGCAGTTAGTTTCTCTTTTCTCACTTACCTTGATGTAGAACCAAAGGAATTCAAGACTATTCCTCCTGGCTCTACAAAAAAAACTCCAAGCCACTGCCAACCCATGCTTACCTCCCCCAACACTTTTGTATCTTGTCCCTTCCAGATTTTCCACACTCACTTTGTGTCCACAGCTTCATGCTTTTATGGAGTGGATGCCCAATTTGGGATGTAGAAAAGATGTTTCAATGAAAATAAGTGGATGTTGAGCCAAAGAGATGTTAACCTCAGTGACCAAAAGCATGGTCCAAGAAATGGGTTTTATGGAGTGCCTTAAAAGAGAAGAAGGAGCTGCCGAGACAAAGAAATTTAGTGAAGAAATTCCTGAACTTTGGGTCTAAGTAGCTAAAGGCACAACAACTATAGTGGATTGAAAGGAGAGAAAGAATGCATAAGATGCCAGAGTCAGAGGAATGGAGTGATAACTTTAAATTGATGACCCCTTGTCACTGACTTTCCAACCTGAAGAAGTAGTCTTTCCTCATTCACTCTTGTAAAACTCTTCTGGGCAGGATTTTACGTCCCACAGGTGGGCGCGTGCCCAACCCGATCGAGTATAAAATAGTGCATGATGACATCGGGCGAGCGTCCCAACATCATGGCACACTCTCGCGATAGTTCGGTCGGCCAGTGCATGCGAGAGTCGGCAGCGCACCCACTGACAATTAAGGGCCTATTAAGGCCCTTAATTAATTTAAACATACTTTTTGCTGCCTGTGCAACATTACAGTGGGCGAGTGGGCGAATCGTCCAGATGGCCTTTTGATTTTTTAGCAAACCATATCCATGGGCGGGATGAAGTTTCCACAATGACATAAAACTAAATATAAATTTTTGGGAAGAATTTTTATTCTGTTCATGTTATTATCAGTTAGTCCCATGTTGAGACATTTTCTTCAGGTTTTAAAAATCTTTATTTTTGACATTAATATTGTTCAGCTCCCTGCCTTCAGGGAGCTTTCAGTGTGTGCTCCCCAGCGCATGTGCAAACTTTTGCGCTTGCACTCCTCCCACCCCCACTCCAGTAGCGCTGAACCTTTCAGTGCGCCTTTCACACTAGCTGGCCATTGATTGGCCAGCCAGCGTGAAATCGTGGTTCGGGGCCGATCATGGGTGCCACTCCCATGCATGCCTGCTCAATGACCCAAAAATCCTGCCCTCTATAATTTTAATTAGCTCTATTAAGTCTTCTTTTAACCTTCTTTACTGCAATGAAAGTAGCTCCAGTATCTCAAGCCTCTCCTCATAGCCATGGTTGCCCACCCTTTGAACCCTATTGGTGAATCTATGGATTAAAGTTTTCTGTCACTGACCAGAACTGTGTGGAGCGCTCTAACTGTGGCTTAACCAATGTTTTGGTTATTAAACAATTTCATCATTAGTTCTTTATTCTTGTACTCTATGTCCCTATTTATAAAACCCAATTTACCGATCTGCACTACAATTTGAAGGAATTATGTATTTGAGTTTCTGGGTCTCATTGCTCATCCAAACTTTTCAATGTCTTTCCATTTGGTATGTGCTCCTATTCTTTGTTTCTTCTCCCAAAATTAATTACTTCATACTTATCAATTACATTAAATGGCTTCTGCCCACTCTGTTAAACTGTCTGTTTTCCTAAAGTTGACATTATAAAAAGTAAGGACAGTGGTTTCTAAAAAAAATGCATCATTTTTTTTTTCAGATGCTCTAACAATATTCTGACAAGTAATTAAATTTTAAACTGTGCATATATTAATAGACCTCACTAAAACTGGTTATACTGCACAAGCATTAAAATAAAAGTGTTTATGCGTTTAAATATTCAGAGGAAACCACAAGCTATAGTGGTTTTCTTTTAGATAATTAGTATTGACATTTTTTATTTCCATTACAAAAAGTTGTAAAAAGAAGTGTAGTGTCATTAAAATTAAATATTCGTACACAGCAGCCTGGAAATTACTTCTAGTGTTAATGAACTATAAATTGCAAATTATTTTCCATTACGGTTAATTTTCATGGCAGTCTGCAATTTATGACCATATGGCATTTTGGTTCCTAATACTAATGACATTTCAGTGACATTCACAACTTTACTTTGTATTAATTTTTTTAACAATTCCCAACAATGTTAAATGAGAGTTGGTGCCCAAACAAATACCTAACTCTTGAATAAAATGACAGAAATGGGCACTAAATTTAGGCCCTGCCAGCCAGTCCCAGCAGACTCGTGTCCACAGCACAAATCTGTCCTTCAATTTTGTAATAATTGCTGCTACCTACATTTTTCAGTCTTTTCTTGAGATTTAAGTGTGTGTGTGTGTTGTCTGCATGAATTGTTTTAACTATTTAGGCATTCTTGAGCATTTTTCTTCTCATCAAAATAAGGCAGAGGTTTTTATTATTTTCTCTGTAGAATGAGCCTATGTAATAATATACTAATTTCCAAAGACTACGTGTCCCAATTTCTGAAAGCCCATAAGTAAAATCTTGCACTGCTTCAGAGTGACATTGGCAGAATAAAGGCAAGGCTAATACTTGAACAGCTCCACATACCTATTCCTTGTCCATTGTTGCGCTGCCTAACCACTTTGAATTGTTTGCTGAATTGTATATTGAATTGTATATAGCATGAATTCCGTATGCTACAATGCTGTTTTTGACATTACATTGAGGAGAATAATGAACTGCTGAGGACAACATGTGCACTTGTGTTCTTTGCATTGCAAGTACATTTAGTGCAAGTGATAACCATTGACAATGGGTGTAAAGGAGTGCAGGCTTCCCTTAAAACTAGCAGTGGGACAGGACAAAATAGAGTAATTTTGAAAGAATTTTAGGAGATGTTCACTTTTCATCTGTGTGTCCTCTAAGATGCTTTGCTAGCGGTAATGTGTAGTTTGCTTTTTTTTTTGCACTTATGTTTAAAATGCTTGGTGACCCATGGGAATTTCCCTATATTTGTGTATCCTGTAGAAATAATATGAGTGAAGGAGAAATAATTGATCGGTCACATTGCACTTCAGGTACATTTATCTACTTTCAACTATCCTCCAATCCACATATAGTAACTCAGAAGATTACATATCAATTTATCTGAGAAACAGTGCCCCAGAAAGCTGCTTTTCCATGAAATGGTTGTGACAGAGTTGTGACATGCTTCACGTAGACCTCCACAGACACGCCACTGTCACTGGCAGTGAAAGATCACCATTGCTTGAAAACAGTCACTGGCAGAGGCAAATCCGATGGAGACTTTGGACATTCATTTGCCTGCCTGATTGAATTTTCAGGCAAGCCTTTAAATGGGTATCCAGCACTCCAAAATAAATGGGAGACTGTTTAAAGATACAAGTTGGTGTTATACAGCAGTTGTAGGATGCTAATTTCATTGACAAATGGGCAAAGTATATGAAGTGCATACTAATCCCACTATCTCCAAGTACTGAGAGGCCAAAACATTGGGCAAGATGCTCATAAAAGATTTTCTTGTTTTTTAAAAGATTTTTTGAGGGCACAAGGAGCATTTATTGTTCATGACCACAAAAAAATGATCCAAGCCTGCTGCTGACATGTTAGGCCTATGACCACCACACCACTTGCCTGCCCAGCACCCCTTCACCATCCTGAGATCCACGACAGACAGGCCTGACCTGCTGCTTAGCTGTGTGCAGAACTTGGTCAATTTTCTGAGGTCTGAAACAAAGCACCATTTTGACACCCACGGTTTGCCAGTGATATTTAAGTGAAGCCTGAAAATGAAAAAGGTGCAAGCCGTGGGTGCACTGTTAGAACAGTGTTTGTTTTGTGTCAGGATCCATCTAGGTGCTCACAGGGAATATCTACCATATGTGTCAGTTTAGCATCCATAACTGTATCTACTAAGTCACCATTGATTGCACTGAGCAGCCTCCTCATGGACCATCATGATCACATTGTGAATTTCTATTGTGCAGCAGAGCCAAGGGGGTCACATAAGAAACACAAATCTTTATGTCTCCTTGCACACGAACAGGGGAGAGAGCACATCCTGAGTGAGGCACAGCCAGAGTGGGTATTGGCAATTTGGTGCAAAGTAGGAATTGAACTGGTAAGTCTTTCTCTTTAATTTCTCTTTAATTTTTGTAAATTCAGTAGTCTAGTTAAAAGGTTGGTATGGTAGCTGACTTAGCTGACTGTGTGACAGTTAACTGTCAATCACCTGAAGCCTGATTAGGGCCTGATGGGGCACAGCCAGAGTGGGTATTGACAATTTGGTGCAAAGTGGGAATTTGGTGCATAGGGGACGAGGTGCTCTTTGCATTTTTTCCTTGCTATCCAACTTCTTCAATCTGCAGAGCAAGGGTCTTCCCCTGCTGCAGCAGTAGAGGCCACAAGGGAAAGGAATCACTGGTAAGTAGTGGGTAAGGTATTTACGACTTTAATCATTTATAGTTTAAGGTCTTTATGTGGTTTATAGTTTGTATATTCTACAGTAACGAGGATCAGGAAAGAAGGGCCCTAGAGTAATTGAGTTAAAAGATTTAATTTAAAGGGATAAGTCATGGCAGGAGTGCTCAAAGCCGTGGTGTGCTCCCCGTGCTGCATGTGGGAAGCTGGGGACATTTCCAGTGCCCGGGACTAGCATGTGTGCAAGAACTGTATTCAGCTGCACCTCCTGGAAGCTCGGGTTTCAGAGCTGGAATGGTGGCTGGGGACACTGTGGAGCATCTGCGAGTCTGAAAGCATCGTGGATAGCACATTTAGAGAGGTGGTCACACCGAAGATGAAGGGACTTGAGGAAGGAAGGGAATGAGTGACCACCAGGCAGTCCAAGAGAAACAGGCAGGTAGTTCAGGAGTCCCCTGGGGTCCCACTCGCAAATCAGTATTCCATTTTGGAGGCTGATGAGGATGCTGGTTCCTCCAGGGAATGCGGACAGAGCCAAGCTTCTGGCACCACAAGCAGCCTGTCTGTACAGGAGAGGATGAAGGGAGGAAGAGCAAAAGTAATAGGGGATTCTATAGTCAGAGGAACAGATAGGCGCTACTGTGGCTGTCAACGTGACTCCAGGATGGTATGTTGCCTCCCTGGTGCCAGGGTCCGGGATGTCACTGAACGGCTGCAGGGCATCCTGACGGGGGAGGGTGATAAGGCAGAGGTGATGGTACTTGTTGGTACCAGTGACATAGGTAGAAAGAGGGATGAGGTCTTGCATCAAGAATTCACGGAGTTAGGCAGTAGACTAAAAAGCAAGACCTCTCGGGTTGTAATCTCTGGATTACTCCCAGTGCCACATGCTAGCGAGCTCAGAAATAGGAGAATAGCACAGATGAATACATGGCTTAAGAGTTGGTGCAGGAGGAAGGGTTTTAGATTCTTGAGTCACTGGGACCATTTCTAGGGAAGGTGGGACCTGTACAAGCGGGACAGTCTACACCTGAACCAGAGCGGGACTAACATCCTTGCGGGCGGGTTTGCTAGTGCTGTTGGGAGGAGTTTAAAATAATTCGGCAGGGGGAGGGGACACAGAATGTTAGCAGAATAGGGACACATCATAATACAGTAAAACAATCAAGTCAGAGGGAGTACAGCTGCATTAAGCTTCAAGGGAGTAAGGCAAGGCTGGATGGCCTCTACTTTAATGCCTGGACTATAACAGGTAAAACAGATGAGTTAAGGGTGAGGATTGACACGTGGAATTGTGATATAGTAACCATCACTGAGACGTGGTTGAGGGAAGGGCAGGATTGCCAGCTCAACATTCCGGGATATAGAATCTTCAGGCGAGACAGGGGAGGGGGTAAAAGAGGAGGAGGCATTGCATTATTAGTTAAGGAGTCAGTTACTGCAGTAAGGAGAGATGATATCTTGGAGGGGGCATCCAATGAAGCTTTGTGGGTAGAGCTTAGGAATAAAAATGGGCAGCCACATTATTAGGTGTTTATTATAGACCCCCAGATAGTCAGCGGGAAATTGAGGAGCAAATATGTGCACAATTTGTGGAGGTGTGTAAAAACAATAACAATAGGGTAATTATATTAGGTGATTTCAACTTTCCAAACATTAATTGGGATTGACATAGTGTTAAGGGCTTGGATGGAGTGGATTTCATAAAATGTGTACAGGAGTACCTTTTAGGTCATTAAGTAGAGGGTCCAACAAGGGACCGCGCAGTGTTAGACCAAGTTCTGGGGAATGAAGCCGGACAGGTGGCTGAGGTGATGGTGGGCGAGCAATTTAATGATAGTGACCACAACATGGTACAGTTTAAGTTTGTTATGGACAAAGAAATCAATAAGTTGCAAAAAAATGTTTTGGATTGGGGGAGTTAATTTTAGTAAAATAAGGCAAGATCTGGCCAAGGTAGACTGGGAACAGTTACTTGTGGGGAAATCTACAGAGGAGCAGTGAGGGGTGTTCAAAAAGGAAATGGGGAGGGTACAGGCTCAACATGTTCCCTCTAGGGTGATAGGAAGGAGTAACAAGCCCAGAGAACCATGGATCACTAGATATATTCAGGTTACGATGAGAAGGAAAAGAGAGGCTTTTAGCAGGTACAAGGGAAGCAAATCAGCAGAGGCATTAGTGGAGTACAGAAAGTGCAGGGTGGAGCTTAAGAAAGCAATTAGGAGAGCAAAGAGGGGATATGAGAAAGCTCTGGCTGGTAAAAGTAGGGAACATCCCAAGATGTTCTATAAGTATATCAATGGGAAGAGGAGAACCAGGGAAAGAGTAGGGCCCATAAGGGACCAGGGGGCAATCTATGGGTGGAACCAGAGGACATCACCAGACTGTTGAATGAATACTTCATATCCATCTTCACCCAAGAGAATGAGGATGAAGGTATCGAACTCGGGGAGAGAGAATACGAGGTTCTTAAGAAAATTGATATAGGGAGTGACAAGGTTTTAGAGGCGTTGGCAGGCTTAAAAGTGGACAAATCTCCAAGTCCGGATGATTTGAGTCCCAGACTGCTGAGGGAGGCAAGGGAGGAGATCGCAGGGGCTCTGACCCAAATTTTTAATTCCTCTCTGGCCACGGTGGAGGTGCCAGAGGAATGGAGAACAGCTAATGTGGCTCCGCTATTTAAGAAGGGTTGTAGAGATAAGCCAGGGAACTCCAGGCCAGTGAATCTCATGTCAGTGGTAGGGAAACTATTGGAGAAAGTCCTGAAGGAGAGTATTTATCTCCACTTGGAGAGGCAAGGTTTGATCAGGGATAGTCAGCATGGCTTAGTCAGAGGGAGGTCATACCTAACAAATTTGATTGAATTTTTTGAGGAGGTGACCAGGTTTATAGATGAGGATAGTGCAGTTGATGTAGTTTATATGGATTTCAGCAAAGCCTTTGACAAGGTCCCACATGGGAGACTTATAAAGAAGGCAAATGCACATGGGATACAGGGTAATTTGATAAGGTGGATTCAAAATTGGCTTAGTTGTAGGAGGCAGAGGGTGATGACAGAAGGATGCTTTAGTGACTGGAAGCCAGTGTCCAGTGGTGTACCACAGGGATCTGTGCTGGGTCCCCTATTATTTGTCATTTATATAAATGACATAGATGACTATGTGGAGTGGTAGGATTAGTAAGTTTGTGGATGACACAAAGATTGGCCGGATGGTTAACAGTGAAGTTGAGTGTCTTGGGCTACAGGAAGATATAGACGGGATGGTCAAATGGGCAGATAAGTGGCAGATGGAATTTAACCCTGAAAAGTGTGAGGTGATACACTTTGGAAGGAGTAATTTGACAAGGAAGTATTCAATGAACGGCATGACACTAGGAAGTTCTGAGGAACAAAGGGACCTTGGCGTGTGTGTCCATAGATCTCTGAAGGCGGAGGCGGATGTTAGTGGGGTGGTGAAAAAGGCATACGGGACACTTGCCTTTATCAATCGAGACATAGATTACAAAAGTAAGGAGGTCATGTTGGAGTTGTATAGAACCTTAGTGAGGCCACAGCTGGAGCAGTGTGTGCAGTACTGGTTGCCACATTATAGGAAGGATGTGATTGCACTGGAGGGGGTGCAGAGGAGATTCACCAGGATGATGCCTGGGATGAAACATTTAAGTTATGAAGAGAGGTTGGATAGACTTGGGTTGTTTTCGCTGGAGCAGAGAAGACTGAGGGGGCGACCTGATCGAGGTGTACAACATTATGAGGGACATGGACAGGGTGGATAGGGAGCAGCTGTTCCCCTCAGTTGAAGGGTCAGTCACAAGGGGGCATAATTTCAAGGTGAGGGGCAGGAGGCTTAGGGGGGATGTGAGGAAAAACGTTTTTACCCAGAGGGTGCTGACGGT
The DNA here is from genome assembly GCF_964194155.1 of Cetorhinus maximus. Classification (NCBI taxonomy): domain Eukaryota; kingdom Metazoa; phylum Chordata; class Chondrichthyes; order Lamniformes; family Cetorhinidae; genus Cetorhinus; species Cetorhinus maximus. The sequence continues at coordinate 113,257,263 of NC_135879.1, read as the reverse complement.
CTGGGATGCACTGCCTGGGTGGTGGAGGCGGGTTGCCTCACATCCTGTAAAAAGTACCTGGATGAGCACTTAGCACGTCAAAACATTCAGGGCTATGGGCCAAGTGCTGGTAAATGGGATTAGGTAGGTAGGTCAGGTGTTTCTCATGTGTCGGTGCAGACTCGATGGGCCGAAGGGCCTCTTCTGCACTGTGTGATTCTGTGATTCTGTGATTATGAAACATAAGGAATATAACCCTCTCAACATGATGGGCGGAATTCTCCGTGTAGGGCAGGAGTGGATAATCCAGTGACAGGCAAAAAGTTGCAAATTGCCATCGTAAAAACAGCTTGCAATTCTCCCAGTGGTGCCTTCATGGCAGGTCGCCTATCCTGCTGACTACTGGCAACAACACCATTTGCATTCATTAGCATGTCATGAATACTCATTAAAACAGCTGCTCGCCGGAAACTTGTCAGACCTTCCAATCTTGCATCACGCCAGCGGGAAACCACATCAGCCTCAAATCCGTTTGAAAAGGGGTGGTGTGCACAAGTCGGACCTGAGTTTGCTGGTAACTTTGAGGTGAGTGGAACATATATAGTCTACCTGCCACAGCGCTGTGCCGGTCTTGTTGCAATGAGCACCTCACTGCTGGGGCTTTAGGGTTCGTCTGCTCCTACTCTTTGTCTACATTGTCCTGAGGAACACCACTGTGCTGTGGTACTCATGCAGGCCTTCACTTTCAAAAACTAGCACTTCAACCAGGTATGGGCTGTGAGAATAGGGTGGGGTTGATGAATACAAGGGGCCAAGGGGAGGGAAGGCTGTGAAATGGCAGTGAGGGAGAGTGAAAGGGCAGGGGGGTGCTTTCTAAGGTCACACTCTAAACTCGTGTTGCCGCAGGGGTCTGCTTTGAATGAAAGGAGGAAGACCTCTTTGTGATGAAAGTGACTGAAAGCCAATGGCTTCATTAGCACTGTTAAAGAGCTACTCAGAACTCAGTGGCTTCACATCACAGTCATTGTATCTCAAGAGTAACACATGGGAATGTAGAAGTTGGGAATTCAGACAATTGTGAAGGAGACACAGCTGTAACATATATGGAATTCCATCAATGAAGCCCACCACATGTTCACCAGAATTGACACTCCTAACAGGCCAAAGGGTATCCACTCATTGACCATGAGCAACTGATTGGTCATCAATATACCACATCAGAGACTGGAGCACAGGGCTATGTCGGGTCATTCATCTTACTAAAACTTTAGCATCCCTTCCAAGGCTCAAGATGTTACATATCTACGATGCCATCTTGGTCACCTCGATGTGTGTGCTAGTGTGGCATCAGCCACCATGCAAGTAGGACAGGGAAAAATATGGACCCTTACAGTTTCCATCTTCTGAGCTTCACTTTCTTACTCCTTGAATCATTAATGTCTTCAATGTTTCCTTTCAGAGAGAAGTCAAAGGCAGATATGGATCCAGGGCTCAATGCTGCCTTTGTCAGGGTCCTAATGCAATGAAGGAGGCGAAGGAGGGAGAGGCGACTCTGCGCACAGCTCCAGCAGCAGGGACCCGGTCAAGCGGGGCCAGCACAAGAACAAGAGGGTCAGGAGGAGAGACCCAGACAATGCCAGGCTTAGGGTTTATTGTAGAAGAGTCTCCTATTTACAAATGAGTGAGAGGCAATGCTGTGCACGCCTGTACTTGTCCCAAGCTCTGATACATCACATATGCCATATTTTTTGTGAAGACCTGACACCACGTGGATTTGGAGAATATCCCCTGCCAGTGGCTTTGAAGGTGACTGCAGCAATAAATTTCTTTGCTGCTGGCTATTTCCAAGAATCAACAGGGGACCTGTGCGGCATCTCTCAGTCCGCAATACATCGATGCATAAAGGAGGTCACAAGTACCCTTTACAGGAAAGCCCTTCATTATGTCAGGTTTGCTCTGGACAAAGATAACCAGGCTGTACGATTCACCGGCTTTGCCACCACCTCAGGCTTCTCAAGAGTGCAGGATTCAATAGACTGCACCCATGTGGCTATACTGGTTCCATGGCAGCAGTCACTAATGTTTATGAACTGCAAGGGCTATCATTCCATCAGTGTACAACTGATGTGCGATCACCGGAAGAACATACTGCATGTTTGTGCACAGTACCCTGGGAGTTGCTATGACTCCTACATCCTGAATCACTCCCGGGTGCCTGAGATTTTCGAGGGGCCATTACGTCTGCAGGGATGGCTGCTTGGGGATAAGAGGTACCCACTAAAACACTGGCTGATGACACTGGTGCATCGCTGTCAGAGTAATTCGGAGAAGAGTTACAACACTGCTCACAGCTCCACATGCTCCCTTATAGGGCAGACCAAAGGGCTTTTGAAGATGCGCTTCAGATGCTTGAACCGCTCAGGTGGCTCACCACAATACACTCCCTACAGGGTTTCCCGCATCATCGCAATGTTGCACCCTTCACAATCTGGCAATGCAAAGAGGTGAGCCCTTGCCAAAGGATGAACTAGAGGAGGATGAAAGCTCTTCAGAGGATGAAGATTCAGAGGCCCAAGAACCTCACGAGGCTGCTGAGGGTCTGTATGAGCCTGATCACACCATGGAGGGAGGAAGATGTGGGAGACGTGCCTGTGATACATTTGTTGCTGACAGGTTCCGGGAAGAGTGAAATTAAGGGAGGGAATATGGCCACGTCTCTCCTATCCCCCAGTGTCATTTTCCTTCAACTCCTGGATGTCCACCCACTTGCAGTGAGAACAACTCCTGCATTCACACTTGTGCATTCTGACCTCATGAATTGCCAGGCCATGATCTTTGCTTTGGTCCATGTGGCCCTGTGAGTGAGCTCACTCTGGGAACTGAGAATCCACTTAGGAACAAGAGCAATGCGAGAGAAGATTTGAAGCCTTCACCACACCTCCCTGACATTACACAAGGCTGTGGAGATTAGTTCAACTGAGGTTGACATCACAGGAATATGAATTTCACAGTGTACACTAGCACTGAGTGGAAGCAAGTTTAAATCTCGAAATAAGAGGATTCCAAAGTACAAAATCACAACGCCTTCAATTCACAGGAACATTCACATAACCATCAAATGAATTAACAAAAGTGCAATTTATTTAAATGTCAAGCACACCCATGACACAAAAGTGACATCAATTTTTCTTAACTTTCCTAACTCTAGCACTACACCTGGTGCAGCCCCGACATCCGCAGCAGAGGTGGATGCAGCTTGCTGACTGCTACGTCCTGATGGTGGCCCGAGACCTGGAGAGCCCCAGCCTAATACCTACCCAGGGCAGAAGCACCCTTGGCAGCTTGAGCAGTTGGAATGGATGGGGTCACAGGCAGAGGGGTCTGTGAGTGGCTGTACATCTTTGGATTATCCTGAGAGGAGGCCCCCAGGGTGTCCGGATGACGCTCATCCTCCCTGTGGGTGCTAAAGGGCCTTGCCCGGACTCCTGCAGGAGGTAGTGCACCCTGGAGGGAGGTCAAGGTGTCTCATCCCCATGTCACCTACATCCTGGTGGTGCCCACCAGGGTGTGTGGCCATGGAGTGCAGGGCTGAGCGCAAATCCAGCCTGACCTGCTGGAACAAGTTCTCCATAGTAGTCTCTCCATAGTGGTCAGCTGCTTCCCCATGGTGACCTTGAAGCGCTCGCATGTCGGAGCCACGACATCAGACAGCATGTTGACAGACTCCTCCATCATTTGCTCTAGTCTGCGGAATGACTGTCGAAACTCTGCCTGATGTTCCGCCACCTGTCGTTTGCATCTCCAGCATTGATTTGGCGTCCGCTTCCAAAGACTCATCATCTGATTAGGACTGAGCAGGTGGCTGATCTCCAGCAGCCCTCTGAGTGTCGGAGACCTGGGCTGTTCCTGCTTCCAAACTGCTCTGGGGATGTTTGCCCAGAAAGTGAGCCCGAGCCTAATCTACAGCTGTGCCCCACCGACGTGTGTGTTTTGAGCTGGTGGAGGGTGCGTGCGAGTGCTGTGACAGCTCTTCCAGAGCTTTCTCCTCAGATGAAGTCTGGGGGCTCGCACTAGTGCTGGACTGGCTTGGGGGCCTCGATCTGCTGATGCCTTGAAAATATAAAATAGAGTTTCAGTTAATGAGCATGTGCTAGATAAGACTGCATGTGACTCAATGTGAACATCAGGATTTGATGAGATGATGGAGCTATGATCCGTACTAGATTGCTGGGAAAGGCCGATCTCCTCTTCCCCACAGGAGCGATTCCTGTCCTCCCCAGCCAGCTTAGCTGCAGCCTCCTCAAACTCACTGAGGGCAATGATGTCAGTCGCCCCTCCCCAGGTCTGTGATCTCTCGAGTCTGTTGTGTATAAGCTTGGCCTGTATGAAGAAGAAAGAAAGGGATGGAATGGAGGTTGGGTGAGATGCATGTTCCTGTGTGTGTGGTGAGCCCTCCCCAGAAGGACCAGAGGATGAAGTGTGAGAAACATGATAGATGGGATGGTGGGAATGTGAAAGTCTTACTGAGAGAATGAGTGTTGATATGTGTCCCCCACTAATGGTTGTGAGAGATTCCTGAAGAGAGTAACCGTTTGAGTGCATGATGCCACGTTGTGAGTTTGATATTAGAGGGAGTTGAAGGATGACTTATCCTGGTGGAGTGGAGGAGATCATTCATCCTCCTCCTGCACTGGGTGGCATTTTGGGCGTGGTTGACAGCCACGCTGACCTATTTCGCGACGGTTTCCCAGGCTGGAGATGTGAGGCTGCTGTGCTCCCTGCAGCCGTCCCTGGGATGGAGCATGTGCCTTTGCGCCTGCACCCCTCTGATCAAGGCCTGGTGTGTGAGGCGGGGGAGGTGCTGCCTTTATCTTGAGACTCTCAGCCTTCCTCTTCTGGCTGCCAGACATTTCTGGTGGGCTGGAGAGAGTCAGATTGTGTGTTGGGCTGGCCTTTAAATATGGTGCCCGGACCTTCGGACCAGCCAGCTGACAGCGGCCACATGAATCCACTCCCGACCTACCAGGTGATTCGGACCAATACACATCTTTGCATAATTAATGAAGCTCCAAGCGCAGAATTGGTTGTGAATTCCCGCTATTCCAGACAGCAGGGCGGGTGCTGCCGAAAATGCCCGCCACTGTACTTCATCTCATTTTGGAGAATTCCGTCCAATAAATCAACATCCAAAACAATTAGCAGCCTCTCAACAATCAGTTGAGAAATAGAAAAATATTTACCTCCTTTTTAAGTGGGCTCTACTATTGTGCATTACCATGTTTTTCTGTAGTGACCTTAATGATTTATATGGATTTGATCATAATCTACTATTCCTTTGACATGCTTCCTGAGTGGCTGGACATAGTGATGTTTCCATTGGGATTCATTGAGACTGAGGTGTGCTTCTAACTCTTGAAGATAGGTCTTGAAATCAACCAATTATTTGCTTTGCCGCATCCACAGCTAGATTTTCGAGCACATGTAGGTAATGGAAGAGGATGGTGACAGATTAAAGCAAAATACTGCAGATGCTGGAAGATGATGAGAAAGTCTGGGTGTGGATCTGCCTAGAAAGATGACACCCTTGTCTTTTTTAGATCTAGCCACATCTCTGCTGCTAGACCCTGGCATCTTGTGCCCAGTAATTTGAATAACATCAAACCTAATGATATCATTTTAAAGTCCTTGGAAGCCAGAGGAAATGCCATGTCACGTAGTGCACTACAAAGCACCACTCTGTGAAGGCTTCGTTGCATATGTTCCTGAAGTTTCCCACACAGAAGAATAAAGAAGTAGGAAGAGGAGGCCAATTGGCCCCTCTAACCTACTTCACCATTCAATAAGATCATGGTTAATCTGATTGTAGGTTTAACTTCACTTCATGCCTGCCTTTCATAACCTTTGACTCCCTTGTTAATCAAAACTCTGTCTAACTTAGCATTGAATATATTCAATGACTCAGCCTACAGTGCTGTCTGGGTAGTGAATTCTAAAGATTAACAAACTGAGAGGAGAAATTTCTTCTCATTTCCTTCATAAATGGGAGACCCCTTATTTTTAAACTGTGACCTCTAGTTCTGGATTCCCACATGAGGGGAAACATCCTCTCAGCATCCACCCTGTCAAGCTGCCTTGGAATCTTACATGTTTCAAGAAGATCACTTCTCATTCTTCTAAACTCCAATGAGTATAGGTCTAACTGCTCAACCTTTTCCCACAAGACAACCTCTTTATCTCAGGAATCAATCTAGTGAACCTTCTCTGAACTACTTCCAATGCAAGTATATCCCTCCTTCAATAAGTAGACCAAAACAGTGTGTAGTTCTCCAGGTGTGCTCTCACCAATGCCCTGTCCAGTTGTAGCAAGACTTTGCTATATTTATATTCTATTCCCCTTCCAATAAAGACCAACATTTCATTGCTTCCTAATTACTTGCTGTACTACATGCTAACGTTTTGTGATTCATGTATGAGGAACCCAGATCCCTCTGTATCACAGCATTCTGTGTCTCTCCATTTAAATAATATGGTTTTCCTATTCTTCCTGATAAAGTGGATAACCTCACATTTTCCCACATTATGCTTCACCTGCTAAATTTTTGCCCAGGCACTTGATCTAGATCCCTTTGCAGACTCTTTGTGTCCTCCTCACAACCTGCTTTCCTTTGTATCGTCAACAAATTTGACTACAATACTCTCTGTTCCTTTATCCAAGTTATTAATGCAAATTATAAATTTTTGAGGTCCCAGCACTGATCCCTGTGGGACCCCACTTCTTTGGCGAAGCTGAAAATGACTGATTTGTCTTGATCCGGTGTTTCCTGTGTTATGAGAACCAAACTTACGTTGGTGTTGAGAGTGGAGGTCGGGAACTTCAACTGCCGACAGGCCTCAGAGCTCTTGCACATACGTAGATTAGAAGCAGGCTGCACATGCACAGATTGGCACTTTTACATTCTTTTGGGTCCTGTGCAGTTGTGCATAAGGAAGCGGCACAAGAACCTGGGTCAGCGGACCAGGAGCAGAGCACCATCAAGAAGAAGTGTCCCAGGAAGGGGACAGGGAGGAAAGGGAGAGGTCCCAAAAGAAGAGTCCCAGAGAGGTAACATGGACAGGAAAAGGTCCCAGTTAAAAATAGAGGAGCAGAGAAAAAGGCTCCAAATAAGAAAAGGGCTGTGGGTATCAGACTATTTTTTTTATGTTTATTCACGGGATGTGGACTTCGATGGCATGACCAGCATTTATTGCCCATCCTTAGTTGCGCTTGAGAAGGTGGTGGTGAGCTGCCTTCTTGAATCACCGCAGTCAATGTGGTGTAGGTGCACCCACAGTCTTGTTAGGAAGGGAGTTCCAGGATTTTGACCCAGTGACAGTGAAGGAACGGCGATATATTTCCAAGTCAGGATGGTGAGTGACTTGGAGGGGAACTTCTAGGTGGAGGTGCTCCCATCTATCTGCTGCCCTTGTCCTTCTAGATGGCAGTGGTCGTGGGTTTGGAAGGTGCTGTCAAAGGAGCCTTGGTGAATTCTTGCAATGCATCTTGTAGATGGTACACACTGCTGCTACTGTGCATTGGTGATGGAGAGAGTGAATGTTTGTGGCTGTGGTGCCAATTGAGCAGGCTGCTTTGTCTTGGACGGTGTCAAGCTTCTTGAGTGTTGTGGGAGCTGCACTCATCCAGGCAAGTACTTGTGTGGCGCAAATGTTATTTGCCACTTGTCAGCCCAAGCCTGGATATTGTCCATGTCTTGATGCATTTGGAAATGGACTGCATTAGTGTCTGAGGAGTCGCGAATGGTGCTGAACATTGTGCAATCATCAGCGAATATCCCCACTTCTGACCTTATGATGGAAGGAAGGTCATTGACGAAGCAGCTGAAGATGGTTGGGCCTAGGACACTACCCTGAGGAACTCCTGCAGTGATGTCCTAGAGCTGAGATTAGTGACCTCCAACAACCACAACCATCTTCCTTTGTGCTAGGTTTGACTCCAACCAGTGGAGAGTTTTCACCCTGATTCCCATTGACTCCAGTTTTGCCAGCGATCCTTGATGCCACGCTTAGTCAAATGCAGCCTTGATGTCAAGGGCAGTCACTGTCACCTCACCTCGGGAGTTCAGCTCTTTGGTCCATGTTTAAACCAAGGCTGTAATGAGGTCAGGAACTGAGTGGTTCTGGCAGAACCCAAACTGGGCGCCAGTGAGCAGATGTTAAGTGAAGAGGACTGAAGGAAAGCCGTGGTAGTTGAAGAGGGGTCAGAAGAAGCCCTGAAAATCCAAGGAGGCAGCTGAAGTTTGGTGACTCCAAGCTATGGGCCACTGGGGAAAAGTTACCCCTTTGGAGCAGTAGTGTTCTGCTTGGCGAGGCCGAAGATCTGAAATTGTGCTTGTGAGTAGGTGCTTAAGTGCATACTTGGGAATCCAGGGGAATGGAATCTTGGGAGGCAAGACTGAAACCCTGTGAGGTGGCCCGTCATTGACACTGTCTAAGTTGGAGTGAAGCCGAAGGTGAAGATTGGAATCCCTCATGAGAAAGACAGTTTTTCAGTGAGATTGGTTGACTCATAGTGTTACTGACATCTGGGTGGATTGTTAAGAAATCTATGTGGCGTGTTTGACCACAGTTGGCTTGTTCATTCACATGTGCCTCGTACTTACCCGGAATGTTAGAGTATAAGATACAAATTGTAAATGGTTTCATTTTTCTAACATTTTTAAGTAAAGTTTATTTTTGCTTGTTCAAAACCTGTGGAATCATGTGGCTTTATTCTCTCAGCAAGTATCTTGAATCTCAAACTTCATCTACTTTAAACAAAATGTATTGGCCCGTAACTGAGTCTAACCAAAACCTTGGGGGTCTGGTCTAGGATCATAACACTTGTTAGTTAGCCAATCCTCTATCTGTGCTTATATATTACCACCAACACCATGGGCAGAATTTTCTGCCTGTCAGGCGGGTGGGCCCGACCCAATCTCCGGCGGGTACGGAGCCAATCTCCGCCAGCAAAGCAGGCCACACCGCCATTTTATGTGGGCAGGCCAATTAAGGCCCGCCCAGCGTGATGTTCGCGGGAAGCGCTATGCACTCCCTGTGCGGGCGGGAGGGAATCCCTAAAAGCGAGAGAGCGCTCTTTCGCGCATGCGCACAAAAAAGCGCACATCTCCCTGAGGCTAAGTGCAGCCTCAGGGAGATCACTTCAACTTTTAAAACGACTAAAAATAGAGAAAAGAAAAATCCTTTACATGTCCCAACTCATGTGACAATGTCACATGAGTTGGGACATGTTCATAATTTACAGAACAACTTTATTATAATTTTTAAAACCCTACATGAAACCTCATCCCGCCGCTGGATGAGGTTTCATGTTTTCTCTATTTGCTGCCAGGGCTCCTGGCCTGCCCGCCAACCTTAAGGTTGGATGGGCAGGTCCTTTAATTGGCTAAATGATCCTGTCAATGGCCTCAAGTGGCCATTGATAGGTCGGCAGGCCCGCAGCTGATTTCACTGTGCCACCGCCTCCTGAAAGTTTAAGTGGGGTGGGGTGATGTCGGGGGTTCCGCCCGACATCATCCCGCATCATTTTACATGTCGGCAAGTGGGCCCTGCCCCCTGCTCGCCGGTGGCAAAATTCTGTCCCATGAGCTCTCCCCTTATGTAATAATCTTTTATGTGGCATCTTATCGAATGCCTTTTGGTAATCCAAATGCACTACATGTACTGGTTCCCCTTTATCTACCTTGCTTGTTACTTCCTCAGAGAACTCTAATACAGTTGTAGAATATTGTTTTCCTTTCATAAAACCATGTTACTGCCTGATTGTATTATAATGTTCTCAATATCCTGCAATGACTATCTTTTTAATGGATTCTAGCATTTTCCCAATGACAAATGTTAGGCTCACTGGCCTATAGTTTCCTACTTTCTGTCTCCCTTCTTTCTTTAATAAAGATGTTACATTTATTGTTTTCCAATCCACTTGGGAATTTTGGAAAATTACATCCCAATGCATCCACTATCTCTGCAACCACTTCTTTTACAACCCCAGGATGCAGCCATTGGATCCAGAGAACTTATCGGGCCTTAGTATTTTTTCTCTGGTTAACATGATTGTTTTAAGTTCCTTCCTCTGATTTGGCCCTTGACTTGCAGCTATCCTTGAGATTTCTTTTCGGTCTTCTACCATGAAGGCAGATAGAAATTACTTGTTCAAATGCTCTGCCATTTTCTTGTTTCCCATTATTGATTTCCCACTCTCATCCTCCACAGGCCAACTTATATTTTAGCTACACTGTTCCTTTTTATATATTAGAAGAAGCTCTTAGTGTTGCTTTATACTTCTTGTTCATTTACTCTCATATTTTAATTTCTCCCTCTTTATTTTTTTAGTCAACCTTTGCTGGTTTCTAAAGTTTTCCCAGTCTTCTGCCATACCACTAACCTTTGGAGCATTGTGCACCTTTTTTTTTCAATGTGATCCCATCCTTAACTTCCTTAGTTAGCCAGGTATGGTGTACCCTTCTCATGGAGTCTTCCTTTCACAATAGAAGATACCTTTGTTGAGAGCTATGAACTATCTCCTTAAATGTCTGCCACTGCTTCTCCACCGTCTTACTTCTTAACCTATTTTCCCAGTCCACTGTGGTTAACTCTGCCTTCCTACACTGTAATTGCCTTTGTTTAATTTTAAGACACTAGTTGCATACCCAAGTTTCTCACCCTCAAAGTGAATGCAAAATTCCCTCATGTTCTGATCACTCTTGTCTATAGAGTCCTTTACTATGGGCAGAATTTTCCACTTGGCATGCCAGGGCAGGCCCGACACGCCGGAACAAAAAATGACGCACGATGACGTCGGGCATGCATCCCGAAGTCATCGCGCTGTCTTGTGATATTTCATTCGACAGGTGTGTGCTGGAGTAGGCTGTGCGCCCACCAATAATTGAAAGGCCTATTAAGGCCATTAATGTACTAATTAACTCCAAATTTACACTGTCTGTCCAACCTAACGGTTGGTGGGCAGGTGAAAAGGCCAAGTGGTCTTTATGTTTTTTAGGAAACCTCATCCATGAGCAAGATGAGGTTTCCTAAAGCTAATAATGATTATATAAAAACTTTCTCTGAAAAATAAAAACATGTCCCATCTCATGTGTCAGAGCACGGAGCTGCCTCAGGGAAATTAAAGCGTCCTTTCGCGCGCATGTGTGAAAGAGCACTGGACCCAACTCTCTCTCCTCCCCCCGCCCGCACTGGTAGCGCTCAGAGCTACCGCTCACCTATTACACTGGGTGGGCCTTAATTAGCCCACCCACGTAAAATGGCGGTGCAACCGCTCCTGCCCGCTCCCGCCGAGCCTGCCCGACAAATGGAAAATCCTGGCCTTTGAGATCATTAATTAATCCTGTCTCATTAACCATTGCCAGGTGTAAAATAGTTTGTTTCCTCATTGGCTCCAGACCATATTGTTCACTTCACATTGCACAATAATATGTTGAATGCTTCCTTAATCATCAGTGGTTTTCAGGTTGATGTGTAAAGTGTCTACTGAGTGTATCATGTCTTTATGCACAGAAATCACCCTTATTAAAGAAAGCTCCATCCGCCATTCCTCAGCTAAGGAAGGACAGAAACTAATTCCTCTGGTTCTTCTCCTCCTCTGTCATGAGCACCCTCTTCTTTTGCTCATCCATGCATTGGGAGCACTCTCATCATTTCCACTAAGAATAAAAGTAGTGAATTTATCTGCGCTGGTGAGTTGGAGGATGGAATTGAATGTTGATGACTATTGTGAAGTGCAGTTCCAGTATAGTGATTAAGTAAAGTTGCTGCTGCCTAGTAGTGAAAGAAGATGTATTACAATGTTTCAATCCTATGCAAAATTAGCTCCATGATAATGTCCTACATATTGCATGATTGTGTGTACAGATGAAGTAAGTGATAAGGTGACAAATTTATTCATGTTTTTGATGGTGTGACTAGTGGGATAGATAAAGGGGAGCCAGTAGATTTTATATGCTTGGATTTCCAAAAGACATTTGATAATGTACTGCACAAAAGGTTGCTAGGCAAGATAAGGGCTCATGGAGTTGGGGGTAATATATTAGCATGGATGGAGGATTGGCTAATGGACAGGAAAGCAGAGAGTAGGAATAAAGGCAGCGTTTTCAAGGTGGCAGGCTATAACGAGTGCAGTGCCGCAAGAATCATAGCTGGGGCCTCAGTTATTTACAATCTATATCAATGACTGAAATGAAAAGACAAAGTAATGCATCCAAGCTTGCTAATGATACAACGCTAGATGGGAATGTAAGCTGTGAAGAGGACACAAAGATATTGCAGTGAGATATAGACAAGTTAAGTGAGTGAGCAGCAAAGTGGCAGATGCAGTACAATGTGGGAAAATGTGAGGCTTTTCACTTTGGTAGTAAGCAGAATGTTCTTAAAAAGGCATTAAACTTTTAATAGCTGATATTCGAAGAGACTTGGATGTATTTGCACAAGGAACACAGAATTTAGCATGCAGGTACAGCAAGCAATTATGAAGGCAAATGGCATGTTGCTGCTGCAATGTCCTCTTTGGGGAGCATCTGTAAATGTTAACCTATGCTTGAGACTGAGTGGTGGCAGTGCAAGTCGTGTGGAGGATAACCAAAGAGAGGAAGAGTTAGTGGGGAAGGGTGGAGCAGTGGCCAGGCAAAGATAGAAAGGATAGTGCAGGCTCTCTGGGTGCCATTTAAAGATGGCACCCGGACCTTTTACCCCATGAGGTAATAGTGTCAGTGACTTCCTGCCTGCCCCCATTGTGAGAATTGATGAGCTCCTCAAGGATGCATATGCAATGAACTAAACAGTGCAAGATTGTGCGTGGTCAGCCTCCCCCATCCCCCCAGCAGAAATCACTCTCACCTCTGCGCCCACCATCAAACTTAGACTCCAGAACAGAAGATTCCAGCCAATGTGTGCAATTGTGGTCTCCATGTTTAAGGAAGGATATACTTAACTTAGAAGTGGTACAGCAAAAGATCACTAGATTAGTTCCTGGAATGAGAGGGTTGACCTAGCTATGATGAGTATATTGTTCCAATACTCTCTGGAGTTTAGAAAAATGAGAGGTGATCTCTTTGAAACATACAAGAATCTGAAGGAGCTTGACAGGGTGGACACTGAGAAGTTGTTTCCCCAAGTTGGGGAATTTAGAACACAAGGGCACAGCTTCAGCATAAGGGGATGATCATTTATGACTGAGATCAGGAGAAATTTCTTCACTCAAAGGGTTGTGAATCTTCGGAATTCTCTGTCCGAGAGGGTTGTAGATTCATTATTGTTGAGTATATTCAAGGCTAGCAGTGAAAGATATTTGATTTCTCAGGAAATAAAGGAATATGGTGATTGGGCGTGAAAGTGAAGTAAAGGCAGAAGATCAGCCATGATCTTATTGAATGGTGGGGCAGGTCCAGGGAGACATATGATCCACTTCTGTTCCTATATCATATGTCCATGCCAGCCCTCAACTTTGAGAACCTGCAATGAAATTCCACTCCCTCTGCACTATATTGAAATAGTGTAGGTATGTGGTTAAATTAATAAAGGCCATTGTGAAGGCAAAAGCAGGCATAATCATGCAGGCATAGCTATGGAACTAGATTACAGTTTACTGTAATTGAAGAAGTACCAGAGATAGCTGCCCTTCTGGAACCATTTAATCCAATATAATCTCAGTGCTGACAACCTTAAAATTGTTGATTGCTGCTCCTCTGTTACAAAAGTATAATAATTTTCATGTTATTCTGGTTTATTTTCAAGTAGGTTTATGGGTGTGAGCGTAGATGGTTCTGTCTGTGTGATTTAATTGCATTTGGAGTCAGGGAGACTGCATGCTTGAAATTATCAAAATAAGTTAGGTGTAGAAATATACTTGAAATGCTAATGAGTAAACATTGATGCTGTCTTAGCATGTAAGGTGTGAAGGAAATTTGCATTTTTAGATAAGTGAAAGAATTGGTTGGATTTCAAAGGGATGTTAGGATATTTACAACTAGCCAGATAAGCAAGGCAGTGTGTAAGCAGTGTGTTTATTTTTCCCAAAGGTTACTGACAATATTGTCAACATGAAAGTTTTTATATTATGAGAAAGTGCATTTCCAAAGACAAAGGGAACAATGAAATTTACAGATTAAAGAGAGAGAAACAAATATAAAGGAGAATGAAAGGCTATGTTGGGGGGCCATGTAAAATCTAACAGGAGTGTGTGAAACAGCCTTTGGGAAGCCTCCAGCCATTTTTGCATAAACCTGCTGTGTCCAGCAACTAAAGCTGGAGAAAAGCCTTTGGGAATTCCATTGTCAAGTGGGTACTGTGGTAATTTGTTGGTTTGCTTTTTAAATTTAAAATCTATTTTGGACTGTTGCCTTAAAGGGCGGGGGGAGGGGGGGGGTGGTGTAATTGGGAGTCAGGTTAATTAGGAATTTTTGGATTTGTTACAGTATTAAGTAACTGTAGTCTTATATGCTTGAAATCTTTTATTTGTTGACAAATATTTTAATTTATTTTTAAAAAATCTCTAAAGGTCTTAGTAGACTCATTGCTTCTGAATCAGTGCACACATCTTCTCGTAATAAATAGAAATTGCAAAACCTTTGTGATAGCGTGGCCAAGTTTCCCTTGTGGACCTGGTCCACCTGGCACACATCATCTGCCATGTCATAACACTGCCAGCCTGTAAAATCTCCTACACTGTTTCAATTTACCGAGTGCTTCTACAAACCTTTTAAGACCTAGTTAAAGGTTGGTAAAACTTAAAACACATCAGATCGCCCACAGTGTCATGAGCTCCCAAAATAGGTATTGTATGTGCCAAGAGATTATTTGATTAATATTAACTAAACAGATCATATCAGTCCCTACGTGTGCCATCTCCAACCAAATTTGTGGTCAGAAGATTCCCTGCATCTATATCCCCCTAGTCCACACTCAGCCCAGAAGAATTACCTTAATACCAACCATCCAAAGAAGAAAAAAGGTGTTGTTATTGCGGATAGATGCTTTATTAAACAAACATTTTAGGCCATTATGCTAACAATGCTGAAAAGTTCAGAAATCTGATGAGCAGAAATTATATGAATCAGGGATGGTGGAGGTCCCTCAGAAACATGATCACCTTTTCCCTATCTTGTTTAGATTCTGGGGACTTTGTTTGAAAACTTGGGAGAATACTGTTGGAGGATAAATCATTTCCACTTTTAGTATTTCATATCATTTCAAGGTGAGATCTAGGAAAAGTCATTTGCAGGCACAAATTTCTAACTAGTCTTTTCCAACAATGCTGAAAAATTAAATCACTTATTCAAAAATTGGATGGGATTTTTCACGTTTTCTGTCACTTTCTCGGGACAAATCTGTAGAGAAGTTCACGGTGATACCGAAGGAAACCGTTTGGTGCAATGCACCCGTGTCAGATCATGGAAAGACCAAACTGATGAGTCCCAATGCTTTGCTATCTCTCTATGGCCTTACAAATTTTTCCTTTACAAGCATATACCCAACTCCTTTTTGAAATTTACAGTAAATCTGCTGAAACCACAGTGTGAGGTAGATCATTCCAGATTGCAACTTGCAGCATTAAAAACAAAATTCTTGTCATTTCCACCCTGGATTTCTTTTTACCGATTATCTTAAATTTGTGTCCTCTGGTTACTGACTCTTCTTTCAATGGAAACAGCTTCTTCCTACCTACTCTACCAAAGCCCCTCATAATTTTGAACGCCTCTTAATTTTCCCTTTAACCTTCTCTGCTCCAAGAAGAACAATCTCGTTTTTTTCTAATCTCTTTAAATAGTTGCAGTCCCTCACCCCTGATACCATTCTGGTAATCTCCTGTGCATCCTCTCTAAGGCCTTGACATCCTTCTTAAAATGAGGTGCTCATTTAATAATGATACCATGACTGAGGCCTAACCAGTCATTTATTAAGTTTTACCATATTTTCTTTGTTTTTTTTGCTGCATAGAGATAATTTTAACTCCCAAAAACACATGGGCCTGAGTTAAGACAGAAGATAAAATTTGAAAAAATTCAAACCTGAATCTAACCCACCTCAAAACTGCCCACTTCCAGCTTTAACAAAGGTACAAAGGTGGGATGAGAGTGTAGGCGATCAATACACTTTCAGCAGGTGGGTCATTCAGTAATAGCTTTTAAGGAGGCTATGTTGCTTCATTTTAACAAGCTTTTAATTTTTAACTAATGTTGCCCAGATTTCAGGGCCTGGGAAGCACAGCAGAGAAAAGGAAGCAAGAAGCACTGGATCCTTAAGGCACATGCCTTTATAGCATTGCTTGTGGGCCAGGAGGAACAGAAGTATTTTCTCCAGGCTCAACAAACTTAGCTTTTAAACCCTGCTACAATATCTCCACTTCCTCCCTGAAACCTCAGGTCCCCAACCACCATCTCATCCCCAATCACCATCATGTTCCCTCAAATCTCCATCTCCCCTGACCAGCATCTCCCTTCCCCTGACAACCAACACACCCTTGTCCTTCTAGATGGTAGTGGTCGTGGGTTTGGAAGGTGCTGCCTAAGGGGCCTTTGGTGAATTTATGCAATGCATCTTGTAGACGGTACACACTGCTGCTACTGTTCATTGCTGGTGCAGGGAGTGAATGTTTGTGGATGGGTTGCCAATCAAGTGGGTTGCTTTGTCCTCGATGGTGTAAAGCTTCTTGAGTGTTGTTGGAGCTGCACTCATCCAGGCGAGTGGAGAATATTCTACCAAACTCCTGACTTGTGCCTTGTAGATGATTGACAGGCTTTAAGGAGTCAGGAGGTGAGTTACTCACTGCAGGATTACTAGCCTCTGACCTGCTCTTGTAGCCACAGTATTTATATGGCTAGTCCAGTTCAGTTTCTGGTCAATGGTAACCCTCAGGATGTTGAAAGTGAGGGATTCAGTGATAATAATGCCATTGAATGTCAAGAGGTGATGGTTAGATTCTCTCTTGTTGGTGATGGTCATTGCCTGACACTTGTGTGGCACAAAATATTACTTGCCACTTGTCAGCCCAAGCCTGGATATTGTCCAGGTCTTGCTGCATTTTGACATGGACTGCTTCAGTATCTGAGGAGTCACGAATAGTGCTGAACATTGTGCAATCATCAGCGAACATCCCCACTTTTGACCTTATGATGGAAGGAAGGTCATGGATGAAGCAGCTGAAGATGGTTGGGCCTAGGACACTATCCTGAGGAACTCCTGCAGTGATGTCCTGGAATTGAGATGATTGACTTCCAACAACCACAACCATCTTCTTTTCTATTAACTATGGCTCCAACCGGTGGAGAATTTTCCCCCTGATTCCCATTGACTCCAGTTGTGCTAGGGCTCTATGATGCCACACTCAGTCAAATGCTGTCTTGATGTCAAGGGCAGTCACTGTCACCTCACCTCTGGAGTTCAGCTCTTTTGTCCTTGTTTGAACCAAGGCTGTAATGTGGTCAGGAGCTAAGTGGCTTTGGCAGAACCCAAACTGGGCATCAGTGAGCAGGTTATTGCTAAGCAAGTGCTACTTTATAGCGCTGTTGATGACCACTTCCATCATTTTACTGATGATTGAGAGTAGACTGATGGGGAGGTAATTGGCTGGGTTGGATTTGTTCTCCTTTTTGTGTACAGGATGTACATGGGCAATTTTCCACATTGCTGGGTAGATGCCAGTGCTGTAGGCATACTGGAACAGCTTGGCTAGAGGCATGGCAAGTTCTGGAGTACAAGTCTTCAGCACAATTGCTGAAATATTGTCAAGGCCCATAGTCTTTGCAGTGTCTAGTGCCATCAGCTGTTTCTTGATATCATGTGAAATGAATTGAATAGGCTGAAGACTGGCACCTGTGCTGCTGGGGACCTCCAGAAGAGGCTGAGATGTCCAGCATCTCTCCCAGTCCAACCAACATCTTTCCCCTGTAACCATCATCTCCTGCCCCCTAAAGACACTTTATCCCCTCGTGATCTCTGGACCCACCCTGAAGACCATGCACTCTAGCTCCCTCTGCACCTACTCTTTTCTCAAATGTGTCCTTGTCTCTCAGGGTCTTTTGGCCTGTCAGTTAGGCAGAACTCCTTCCCCCACCCTAGCCATGCTCCCAATGCATGGCCCCATAAATATCTGGGCCTATGTCTCCCTGTATGAAGCCAAAGATCCTGTATGCTTTTTTAACAGTTTTTAATCTCTGAAAACTCGTTCTTCCACCTTCAAATATTTGTGCACATGAACCACCAGGTCCTGAATTTTCAGGCTTCCCTGAAATTGAGAATGGAGACAGTGGAAGGGTTTGGGGGTACGGCCAAATTACCAGCATTGGGCTGCTTGTCAGTTTCAAGATGTTGTCCCATACCAGCAATGTTAATCAGTGTAAGGGGAAGGCGTGACTGAGATCCCGTTCTTCTCCCCATTAAGGCCGACTGAGTATTTTAAAAGCTTGATAAGAGCTTCTTGAGGGCTGGGAAAGTGAGATTTTAATGGAGGTGCATGGGTTTCTGGAGGTGTCACAGATCTGCTGATGTGAGGCAGGTATATACAGCAGTGGAGAGAGTTATGCCTGCCCCAGTGCATCTCCCCTGGCCCTATAAAAGGGTCAGTGGGGCAAAAGGGAACCCAGCATTTGGTCAGGAGGTGCCCTTGCTGCTGTGCAGGTCTTGTGAAGAGTGGTCACTCAGCACTCAGACATTAAATGTGGTTACCACCCTCTGGCATCACAGGAACAGAAGAGCAAGGAGCAAGGCTGTCAAGGACAATTGGGCAGCCACCTGTCCAAAAGGAAGGCTGTAGGTGATAATTCGGACAGGACTGTTAGATATTGGGCCCAGTGGCAATGAGAGGCAACATCATCTGCAGGAAAGGTGAAATGCTGAACCGTAGGAGGACATGTGAGGGGAAAGAGGGGCACAAAGGCAACATAGGTAATAGCCGAAGCACATCTACTGCTGAAGACCTTGCACCTTGCAGCACTGGTCACCATGCCCTGCCAGTAAAGGTCAAAGCCATTTGAACATCTTTGTTTCTCACCCCTTCCAAGAATCAGCTGCAGGCCTTAGATACGGCTGGACAACACTGCATCTATCTGGTCATTGATGTTCACTTTTCCTGAGCTGGACAGCACATTCACTTTATGACAGACAGGGCCTCTTGAAAATAGATGGCATTGGATTTTGCCTCCATCGCTAGATTCACCCAGGTGCAGGCCAACATCGATTGCACTAATATAGTCCATTATGCATGTTGTGACTACCCAATCAGATTCTTTGAGAGAAAGACTACTACTTCCTCAATGTTCAATAGGCCTGCGACCACAACAAGAGCTTCCTCCTGGTGCATTCACTTTCCTGGCAGCTGCCGTGACTCCTTAATCCTCTGCCAGTCTAGCCTGCCTCAGATCTTCATCCAATTCCAAAGGTCCATAGATGAACCCTTGGGGACAAGGGATATCCCTTGAAAATACGGCTACTAATCTCTCAATGGGAGCTCCAGACAGAGATACAGAGGTGATGCCAGCCATGCCACCTACTCAGTGGGACAACCACTGAGCAGGTCATGCAGTGTGACTGTCTGGACTGGTCAGGTGGAGCTACCCAACACCTCCTCCTGTAAAGGTCTTGGTCATTGTGGTAGAATACTACAATTTCCATAACATGGCCCCTCAGAGAGACCTGGACCTTGAGGACAGTGCAGTGCTGGAAGGAGCCATTCATGAAGCAGCAAGAGATGAGCAAGGAGAAGGAAGACGAGGAAGAGTGAAGTGAAGCTGCATAACCAGGTGGCCCCCTCCTGCTATCGCCTGGGAAGAAGGCCATTCACCTCTCCCTCACAGCCTCCAGCACTAGGTCCAGGCTGGCATTGATGAAGTGAGGACCAGCCCTGCCCCTGTTGCCAGGTGTCTAACTTTCCGATGACATCTTGCTTCCCCTTGGTGCTGTGAAAGGCTTTGGCACAATCAACAGATTTCTCCCTTAAGACAATCAGCAGCTTCAATAATGGCTGTCAGAGTCTCATGGAGACCTAAATCGGTTCCACACTTCATCTGAACCACCTTTTGTTCTCATTCCCGTAATTGGGCAGGAAACCCAACTCCATACAACAAAGGACTTACTCACGTGCAAATCTTAACTTTAATCAACTTTTCACCGGAGGTGGGTTTCTGACTCAAAAACAAACACAGCTCCTGCTTCCCACCTCCATGATGAAAGTTCAGCCACAGGTATCTCCAATCCTGCACCCCTATTAAAATTGCTTGATATAATCCATATTGCCTCTCATTTTTCTTCCAAGATGCATTATTTTGCACTATTCTGCATTAAATTTCATCTGCAATTTGACTTTGCTATTTCATCAATCTGTCTATGCCTTTGTTGTTATCCTCCTCGCTCTTAATCACATTTCCATCGACAAACACAGTACTTTGCTATAACTTGATATCAAAATACACTCCTTAGGAGGCATTGAATATTTTAAAGAGATTCAATGCAATTGTGAAGCATCTTATGTTATGATATCGGTAGAGACCAGTAGTGTTTATATATATTTTTTGAAACCGAAAAACCAGGTATTTGCTAAAAGAATGAAGCCACAAGGTTCATGGTTAAATTCAAAAGAATTTTTCTACATTGAAATCACTGTTAGGAGTCCTTCATTTAACAAGAGTTGTAAACTCTTTTAGCCAACAAACAAAATTTCAACCGAACTCTGTTTAAGGGAAATGGTTTTCTTTCTGCAGCCTCCTTGTTCTAAACCTAAAAACAAAAAAAAACTAAAAAAAAAAGAACTGCTTGAACTGTCTTAAGGGAGTGATAAAGCATTATAAAGCAGTAATATAAGTTGTTTTCTTTATTCAAGTACTGTATCTTCCATATTTCTGCACTCAAAAAACTGTACTAAAATGATGCTTGGATCTGCTCAAACAATTTCTGGACAACTGGTGTTTCTGAACAATTGATTTCTTGACTGGAGAGGTTATGGCGTAATGAATTATCCAGCTCTGAATGTGCTGCCACCAGCTATAGTTTGCTATATTTGACTATTCAATATGCTGCAGTAGATAAAAACTAAGCCTGATGCGTTTCCAATTAGAAAAGAAGAATTTGTTTTGAATTATCAGTAAATCTTGGTTTAGGCCGAAGAATATACCCTGTAAATATTCTGATATTCATTGCCATAACATTTTCTACTTACAAACTTTATGCTTACCTTGGGAGTCTGTTATCCTCCTGTTTACATTCAGATGTCACATAAAGAACAAGTGAAAAATCTAAACGGAGAATATCAATCTAAAACAAAAACAGAAATACCTGGAAAAACTCAGCAGATCTGGCAGCATCGGCGGAGAAGAGCAAAGTTGACGAATCCTCCTACCTCTCCCTGGGCCATGGCCCCACCACGGAACATCAAGCCATTGTTTCCAGGACTGTCACTGACCTCATCTCCTCTGGAGATCTTCCTTCCACAGCTTCCAACCTGATAGTCGCCCAACCTTGGACGGCCCGCTTCTACCTCCTACCCAAAATCCACAAACAGAACTGTCCCGGCAGACCAATCGTGTCAGCCTGTTCTTGCCCCGCGGAACTCATTTCTCGCTATCTTGACTCCCTTCTCTCTCCCCTTGTCCAGTCCCTTCCCACCTATATCTGTGATTCCTCTGACACCTTACGTCACATCAACAATTTCCAGTTCCCTGGCCCCAACCGCCTCCTCTTCACCTTGGACGTCCAATCCCTCTACACCTCCATCCCCCACCGGGATGGTTTAAGGGCTCTCAGCTTCTTCCTCGAACAGAGGCCTGAACAATCCCCATCCACCACTACTCTCCTCTGTCTGGCTGAACTTGTTCTCAAACTGAACAATTTCTCCTTTAACTCCTCTCACTTCCTCCAAATAAAAGGTGTGGCTATGAGTACCCGCATGGGCCCC
Source organism: Cetorhinus maximus (assembly GCF_964194155.1). Taxonomy (NCBI): domain Eukaryota; kingdom Metazoa; phylum Chordata; class Chondrichthyes; order Lamniformes; family Cetorhinidae; genus Cetorhinus; species Cetorhinus maximus. The sequence continues at coordinate 113,235,335 of NC_135879.1, read as the reverse complement.
AGCTATGCCTGTCTCTTTATGGGGTATGTGGAACATTCCTTGTTCCAGTCCTACTCCGGCCCCCTCCCACAACTCTTTCTCCGGTACATCGATGATTACTTCGGTGCTGCTTCATGCTCTCGTCGGGACCTGGGAAAATTTATTAATTTTGCTTCCAATCTCCACCACTCCATCATTTTCACATGGTCCATCTCTGACACTTCCCTTCCCTTCCTTGACCTCACTGTCTCAATTTCTGGTGATAGACTGTCCACCAATATCCATTACAAGCCTACCGACTCCCACAGCTACCTCGACTACAGCTGCTCACACCCCGCTTCCTGTAAGGACTCCATCCCATTCTCTCAGTTCTTTCGCCTCCGTCGCATCTGTTCTGATGATGCTACCTTCAAAAACAGTTCCTCTGACATGTCCTCCTTCTTCCTTAACCGAGGTTTTCCACCCACGGTCGTTGACAGGGCCCTCAACCGTGTTCGGCCCATCTCCGGTGCATCCGCCCTCATGCCTTCTCCTCCCTCCCAGAAACATGATAGGGTCCCCCTTGTCCTCACTGTTATCACCCCACGAGCCTCCGCATTCAAAGGATCATCCTCCGCCATTTCCGCCAACTCCAGCATAATGCCACCACCAAACACATCTTCTCTTCACCCCCCCCGGCGGCATTCCGTAGGGATGGTTCCCTCTGTGACACCCTGGTCCACTCCTCCATCACCCCCTACTCCTCAACCCCCACCTACGGCACCTCCCCATGCAAACGCAAAATATGCAACACCTGCCCCTTCACTTCCTCTCTCCTCACCGTCTAAGGGCCCAAACACTCCTTTCAAGTGAAGCAGCATTTCACTTGCATTTCCCCCAACTTAGTCTACTGCATTCATTGCTCCCAATGCGGTTTCCTCTACATTGGAGAGACTAAACGCAGACTGGGTGACTGCTTTGCAGAACATCTTCGGTCTGTCCGCAAGCATGACCCAGACCTCCCTGTCGCTTGCCATTTTAACACTCCACCCTGCTCTCTTACCCACATGTCTGTCCTTGGCTTGCTGCATTGTTCCAGTGAAGCTCAACGCAAACTGGAGGAACAGCACCTCATCTTCCGACTAGGCACTTTACAGCCTTCCGGACTGAATATTGAGTTCAACAACTTTAGATCTTGAACTCCCTCCTCCATCCCCACCCCCTTTCCATTTCTTCCCCCTCCCTTTTGTTTTTTCCAATAATTTATATAGATTTTTCTTTTCCCACCCATTTCTATTATTTTTAAATGTATTCCACCCATGGTTTATTTCACCCCACCCCCACTAGAGCTACCTTGCTTGTCCTGCTCTCCAATCTTAATCAGCATATTCTTTTAGATAATATCACCACCTTCAACACCTCTTTGTTCTTTTGTCTGTGACATCTTTTGGTTATCTCCTCCTATCACTGCTTGCTTGTCCCAACAACACCACCCCCCCCCCGCCCCCCCACTTTAACCACCTTATATTTCACCCCTTTCCTATTTCTACTTAGTTCTGTTGAAGGGTCATGAGGACTCGAAACGTTAACTTTGCTCTTCTCCGCCGATACTGCCAGACCTGCTGAGTTTTTCCAGGTATTTCTGTTTTTGTTTTGGATTTCCAGCATCTGCAGTTTTTTGTTTTTATCTCATAGAATATCAATCTATGTTCACTGTGTGTCTGTGGCCTGAGGTCAATTCTAAAATATATTTATTTATGTTCCCAAAGGATTTAATGCAGTTTTGTCTCTGTTCTTATTACAGTAATTGCCTTTTCCAATAACTTAATGAAAATACAGTAGCATATTTCCAGACAAGTATAGTAAGCAAGCAAAGTAAAACAATTATGCTTCCGATATATCACTTCTTTTTATTATAACCTTTTGTTGCTGAAGTGACTCTTTTTCAATTTGCAGAGGATGAGTTGTTTTACTGGTAACTAAGGTATTTCAAATGTTCCTAAAGCTGACCTTTGATTGCAATGCTTTGGTTTCCAAAGGCGTATAATTTTCAACATCACTAATAGCTAATTTTCATAAATGTGGCAGCATTATCCACTCCTCAAACAACACATGAATTTAACTGGTGTTACACCTAAGAAATTATATCTTTCAGTGATCTTAACCCCCAAGTCACAATTTAAATGTTGAATTATGTCATATTTAGATAGAACAATCTCAAAAATTGGCCATAGTACAGCTTGGGAGGTATTTACAGTTTTATGGTGACTATTTTCACTGTAACAGGAAAAGTTCCTGCAGTGCAGGTACTTAAATATTGTCTATTTTATTTACACTTGCTCAATAGTTTTAGAAATTAGTAAATATAATAAAAAATATTTTATTTGATATGCTACATGATAATAATTGAGCTGAAATGAACTACTACTTGTATTTCAAGAGTTCCAATAAAGTTCATTATACTCTCACAGTTTTGATAATTGATGCTCCTGATGGTGTGATTAAGTTCTAACGCACTTAAAACTGTTTCTTTTTTCTTCATATAGAATTTGAGAAAGACTTGAGTTCTTAAACTAAGTTAAAGAGCTTAATTTATTGATGTTATCTACTTAAATGATAACCAGATATCACCACAGTTTTCTAGTTCATGAAAAATGGGTTTAATTTAAAATTCGTTAGTTAAGTTTTGAAATCTAAGTGGTCCAATAGTATAGTACTTTGATGCTGTGTCAAGATTTCCCAGCTAGCGGTAAGTTATGCATTAAGTGGAGGTGACCCACTTTGACACAGGAAGGGAGTGAAACATTCAACAGCAAGTTACTCAGGCAACCTCATTTATCTCCTGATGGCTAATGCATAGATACCTGGTCTTGCACTCTTCACTGGGAAACCATGTATGATAGAGAAAATGTAAAATATTTATTTTAATTAGTAGATTAAATGCAATTCAAAGCACTACCTATGCCTTGCAATGTGAAGTTCAATGTGAGATAAATGTGACATATGGAATTTAAGAATTAAATGCTGACACGTAACTAAAAGTAGCAGTTTTATAAAATGACTCAACTTGAAATCAGGGAATGAGAGCCAAATGCAGTTGTCACTGTTATGGTTTACAATGGATCAGTATGTGCATCATGTTGGTTAACCAATAAATCATCCTTTACATGTATTCTAGGAGATTTCTTCATATATAGAAACATTTTCTCTATTCCCAGGCATATGTCAGGGACTCTAAAAAATCAGGTATCAAAATGAGAGACTGTTGCAAATTTAAAGGCCAATTGGTCTGCTGTGAGCAGGTATGAGTCTGTGGTAAGGCTTTGTGTTTTAATGATATTTAAATTTCAAAATTAGTACTGTATTGGTTTTTGAGAGTATTATTAATTTTAACAGCACTTGACTGTACTGCAACAGTGATAGAAGATCAATATGAAGGGTAACATCAGTGATCCTCCTGTGCTTAATTTGCCTCCAGAGCTGGCTGAATCTAATATTGCTATATGATCACAGCTGAAGAAAAGCAATTGAACCATTGTCATGTTATTTTTGCCCATTTAACTCTGTATAGAGTGGTACCTTGACTCAGCATGTATCACAGAATTGAAGGTCCAGCAAGGGTATCTCAAAATGACATGACAATTGAGATTGGATGTAAGGTGTTCAAAGAATATGAACTCCATGCTTTCATGCTCAAACTGAATGTTGAATATCAAATATAAAAATAGAACAGGAGGTCATGTGTTACTTAAAGCATAAATCTACAGCATGTTTAGGTGCTATCATCATGGTAGGGTTTTTCCTGGCAGTTTCCTTTATAGGCATGCACTCTGACCTCGATTTTCTGATATTCGTAGCATCTGGCGATCTATTGCACCTGGGTGTTGACCCAGGGAAAAACTCCTGATATCTGGAAATATACATTGGCAGCCTTCACATGAAATTTGCACTTCAGTCAGCTCTTTGACTTGCATAGTAACCTATAATGTACAACTTGAATTATTTGAAGTTTCTGCATGTTTATTTATTTTGTACATTCTCAGGATGTGAGCATCATTGGCAATATTCACACTTATTTCCCATCCCTAATGGCCCTTGAGAAGGCTCATAATGAGTCACCTTCATGTGGTGTAAGCATAGTCTCAGTGCTGTTAGTCAGGGAGTTTCAGGAATTTGACCTAACGACGGTGAATGAATGGTATTACATTTCCAAGTCGGGATAATGTATGACTTGGAGGGGAATGTGCAGGTGATTTTGTTCCCATGCACATGTTGCCCTTGTTTTCCTAACGTGGTAGAAGTTGTGAATTTGTGAGGTGCTGTTGAAGCAGCTTTGATGAGTTGCTTTAGTACATCTTGTAGACGGTACAGATTGCAATCACTGTGTACCGCTGGTAGAGGGAATGAATGTTTAATGTGGTGGATGGGGTGCCAATCAAATGGGTTTGGCCTGGATGGCGTCTAGCTTCTTGAGTGTTGTTAGAGCTGCATCACAAAACAAGTGGAGAGTATTCCATTGCACTCCTGACTTGAGCCTTGTAGATGGTGGAAAGGATTTGGAGTCAGGAAGTGAGTTACTCACCACAGAATACCCAGCTTCTGACCTGCACTTGTAGCCACTGTATGGCTAGTCCAGTTCAGTTTCTGGGCAATGGTAACCACCCCCCCGCCTCCCCCCTAGGATGTTGATGGTCAGGATTTAATTATGGTAATTGCGCTAAATGTCAAGAGGACATGATTAGACTTTCTCTTCTTGGAGATAATAATTGTATGGCACTCATGAGGCACAAATATTACTTGCTACTGACCATCCCAAATCTGAACATTGACCAGGTGTTACTGCATATGGGCATGGACTGCTTCGCTATCTGGGGATCGCGAATTGGAATAAGCACTCTGCAAACATCCCCACTTCTGATCTTATAATGGAGGGAAGGTCATTGATAAAATAACTGAAGATGGTTAGGCCTAAGATATGGCCATGAGGAATTTCTGCAGTGATTTTTCTTTTATTCTTTCCTGCCCTTGACAAGGTGGTGGTGAGCCACCTTCTTGAACCACTGCAGTGCATGTGGTGTAGGTGTACCCATAGTGCTGTTAGGAAGAGAGTTCCAGAATTTTGACCCAGTGACAGTGAAGGAACAGCAATATATTTCCAAGTCAGCATGGCTTTTGGCATGGAGGGGAACTTGCAGGTGGTGTCCCATGCATCTGCTGCCCTTGTACTTTGAAGTGGTAGAGATCATGGGTTTGGAAGGTGCTGCCTAAGGCGCCTTGGTGAGTTGCTGCAGTGCATCTAGATGGAGGTACACACTGTTGCAACTGTGTGTCAGTGGTGAAGGGAATAAATGTTGAAGGTGGTGAATAGGGTTCCAATCAAGCAGGCTGCTTTGTCATGGTGGTGTTGAGCTTTTTGAGTGTTGTTGGAGCAGCACTCATCCAGATAAGTGGAGAATATTCCATCACACTCCCCACTTGTGCCTTGTAGGTGGTGGACAGAGGAATCAAGAGGTGAGTTATTCTCCACGGAATTCCCAGCCTTTTAACCTGCTCTTGCAGCAACAGTATTTATATGGCTAGTCCAGTTCAGTTTCTGATCAAAGGTGGCCCCAAGATATTGATAGTGTGGGATTCAGTGATGGTAATGCTATTGAATGTCAAGGGGAGATGGTTGGATTCTCTCTTGTTGAAGATGGTCATTGCCTGGCATTTGTGTGTCACAGATGTTACTTGCCACTTATCACCCAAGCCTGAATGTTGCCCCGGTCTTGCTGCATATGGGCACGGACTGCTTCAGTATCTGAGGAGTCATGAATGGTGCTGAACATTGTGCAGCCATCAGAAAATGTCCCCCACCTCTGACCTTATGATGGAAGGAAGGCCATAGTTGAAGCAGCTAAAGATGGTTGGGCCTAGGACACTATCCTGAGGAACTCCTGCAGCAATGTCCTGGGACAGAGATGATTGACCTGTAACAACTACAACCATCTTCCTTTGTGCTAGGTATAATTCCAACAAGTGGAGAGTTTTCCACTTGATTCCCATTGACCTTAGTTTTTCTAGGGCTCCTTGATGCCACACTCGGTCAAATGCTGCCTTGATGTCAAGGGCCGTCACTCTCACCTCACCTCTTGAGATCAGTTCTTTTGTCCATGTTTGAACCAAGTCCTGTAATGAGGTCAGGAGCTGAGAAGCTGAGTGTCAGTGAGCAGGCTCTTGCTGAGTAAGTGCCACTTTATAGCACTGTTGACAACGCCTTCCATCACTTTGTTGATGATCAAGAATAGAATGATGGGGCGGTAATTGGCCAGGTTGGGTTTGTCCTGATTTTTGTGTACAGGACATACCTTGGCAATTTTCCACATTGCTGATTAGTTACAAGTTTGTAGCTGTAATCCAGAGACCCAGGGTAATGCTCTGAGGACCGGGGTTCGAATCTCACCATGGCAGATGGTGGAATTTGAATTCAATGAAAATCTGGAATTAAAAGTCTGATGATGACAATGAATCATTGTCGATTGTCATAAAAACCCTTACCTGGTCTGGCCTACAGGTAACTCCGGATCCACAGCAACGTGGTTGACTCTAAAATGCCTGAAACCTACACCACATGGACTGCAGCAGTTCAAGAAGGCAGCTCACCATCACCCTCTGAAGACCAATTATGGATGTGCAATAAATGCTGGCCTAGCCAGTGACACCCACATCCCATGGACAAATTTTAAAAAAGACTCAGTCTAGCAGCTATGCCCTTTGGGATTCGCCCAACTTGGTCAGTAGTGGTGATGGAGAGTACCGAATTACTCTAGGTGATGGATATTGAAGTACCCCACCCAAAGTACATTCTGTGCCCTTGCCACCCTCAGTGCTTTTTCCAAGCGGTGTTCAACATGGAAGAGTATTGATTCATCAGCTGAGGGAGGGGGGCTGGGTGGTGACAGTCAGCAGGAGATTTTCTTGCTTTCTTGCTCATGTTTGCCTTGATGCCATGAGACTTCATGGGGTCCAGAGTTGATGTTGAGGACTCCCAGGGCAACTGTACCACCACCTCTGGTGGGTCTGTCCTGTTAGTGTGACAGGACATACCCGGGGATGTTGACAGTGGTGTTTGGGACATTGACATACTCACCGAATCATACTTTACAATGTCAGGCTGTTGACTGACTAGTCTGTGGGACAGTTCTCCCAATTTTGACACAAGCCCCCAGATGTTAGCAAAGAGGACTTTGCAGGGTCAACAGGGCTGAGATTGCCGTTGTAATTTCCATTGCCTAGGATGGATGCCGGGTGATCCGTCTGGGTTTAGACTTTGTAGCAGTTTGATACAACTGAGTGGCTTGCTAGGCCATTTCAAAGGGCAGTTAGGAGTCAACCACATTTCCGTGGGTCTGGAGTCACATATAGGCCAGGTATGGATGGAAGATTTCCTCCCCTAAATGGCATTAGTGAAATGGATGGGTTTTTACTACAATTGACAATGTTTCATATTTCATTGGGCTGCATTTTACGTGCCCCCACCCGGTGTGCTTTCAGAAGATTGTGGGGGCGGCGGGCACGGTGGAGGAAGCCCATGTGAGGAAATATCCAGAAAGTCAGGCAGCATCTGTGGAGAGAGAAACAGAGTTGACATTTCAGGCCAATAGCTGTTCACCAGAGCACCTGACCTGCTGAATGTTTACAGTATTTTCTGTTTTATTTCAGATTTCTAGCATTTGCAGTATTTTGTTTTCTATTAGTTTCCAGTCAAATCCTGCCTTGATATTAAGGGAACTCACCCTCACCTCATCTCTGGAACTCAGTTCTTTGCCTATGTTTGGATCAAGGCCGTAATATGGCCTGGAGAAACACAAACTGAGCACTGCAGCCTTTTAGCTGAAGTGACAGGATAGAGGAGGCTGAGCAGATTATTGGAGAACAATTGCCACTTGATAGCACCGTGGACAACACCTTCCACCTTGTTGCTCATATTTGAAAGTAGACTAACAGGCCATTCATTGGCTAAATTGCATTTGTCCTTTTTTGAACCGGACATACCTGTACAATTTTCCACTTTATTAGGCAGATGCCATTTTTGTAACTCTTTCGAGTACATTCACAGTTCTTGACTTTTTTTTTTGTTCAAAGTCCGGGAGTGGGACAAGAACCCACAACCTTCTGACTCAAAGGTGAGGGTGCTATGAACTGAGCCACAGCTGAATGCCATTTTTGTAGCAGCACTGGAAGTGCTTGGCTCCAGATGAGGCTGGTTCTGATACTGCAACCAGGATGTTATTGGGTCCATAGCCTTTTCTGTATCTAGTAAGCTCCATCTTTGGACTACCTTGTGCCTCAATAGTCAACCACAGCTGTTAGTTGAATCCTCGGTGTAAAAGATAACGGGTTAGTAAATATTTAAAAATTATTTGAATCTGATGTCCAAAGTTTTTGTCCTAAAATCTCCTCCTGCTAGTGGATTAACATGAAAATCTACTGCTGGCATGTTGCACTTTAGTCTTGCCACACTAATAAGTCTTGCAGGGCAGTTTTGAGGATATAAAACCTACCATCATTGGCTTATCACCATAGGGAGGAGAGAAACATAGGCCAGAATTTTCCGGCTGACGTGCGGATGGCGTAGCCCGCATGTCAGCGCATAAAATGATGCGCGAGCGTGCCGACGCCAGCGCGTATCATCGTGATATTTCAGTGGGCGGGCGCGCTCAGTTCGCCTGCCATTAATTGAAGGGCTCATTAAGCCCCTTAACTTGCCAATTGTGTACGATTGTGAGGAGCCCGTGCGAACTTCAGGTCGGTGCACGGGCCCAATGGGAAGGCGGGTAGGAGATTATTTAAGAAAACTTTTGCAATGTCGGGATATGTGGACTCAGAGGGCTTGTTCATGTTTTTGACGAAGTTATAACTGATGAAAGTGTTTAAAAGTTGCCTGTGTGATTGTCAGTAGCTCTCATCGATTTCCAAGAGCTTCTTGTGTACTTTGAAACCAGTCTGCAGACAGTAATCTTTCTCGGGCCTGCAGCTTTCTGGAGTCCTCCATTTAGCCTGGGGATATGGGTTCTGACCTCTCCACTGGAGGCAGCTCCCCTGAGGAGGAAGGGAGGGATAGAATAAGGAGGAGGCCAGGAGTAGACAATCAGCCACCAGAGGAGCCACCTTTGGGATGTCAGGCGCAGGCACAAAGGGTGCAGGGCCAAGAGGTTGTCCAAGGTACAAGGGTCCACAGAAGATGCCACTATCCTGCTGCCAAAGTATACAGGCGGCGAAGCAGCTACCTCAGTATGACTGAGGTGCAGTGCCGAAGGAGGCTCCGATTCTCAAGGGAGACAGTCAACTATATCTGTCAGATGATTGGCCCTGAGATGTCCCCTAACTGTGTGGGTGGACAACCCATGCCAGCGACTCTGAAGCTCACAGATGCCCTCCACTTCTATGCCTCTGGCTCCTTCCAGGGCTCGGTGGGTGATCTTTGCGGTATCTCCCAATCAGCTGTCTACACTTGTGTCAAACAGGTTACAGATGCTCTATTCAGATGGGTATCCACCTTCATCCACTTCCGCTGCGACCAGGCAAGTCAGGCACAGTGAGCCAGAGGCTTCGCGGCCATTGCTGGCTTCCCCTGCGTTCAGGGTGCAATAGACTGCACACATGTGGCCATCAAGGCTCCAGCAGGTGAGCCCGGTGCCTTCATCGACAGGAAGGGCTTCCACTCCATGAACATGCAGATAGTGTGTGATCACAGGATGCAGATTTTACAAGTCTGTGCAAGGTACCCAGGCAGCTCCCACGACGCCTACATCCTCAGACACTCCCAGGTGCCGGGGCTCTTCAGTGCTCCGGCTCGGCTGGATGGTTGGCTGCTGGGTGACAAGGGCTATCCCCTGTGAAGGTGACTCATGATGCCTCTCCGCCGTCCATGAACAGAAGCTGAACATCGGTACAATAGGAGCCAGGGCACCACAAGGGCTGTGGTGGAGAGAGCCATCGGTCTTCTCAAGATGCGCTTCCGCTGCCTGGACCGCTCAGGGGGCACACTCCAGTACCCCCCAGATCACGTCTCTCTGATAGTGGTAGTCTGCTGTGCCCTGCACAATCTTGCGCTGGAAAGGGGGGATGCAGTTGACGATGTAGACCGTGACGCCCTGGATGAGGTTGCACATGATGAATCCAGCAGTGCCTCAGAGGATGAGGAAGCACAGGGCGATGATGAGGGGCAGAATGATGACCTGCATTTACACCAAGGAGGCAGGGACACCCGGGACAATTTAATCCAAAGAACCTTCAGCTAGTTCCACACACATGGATCAGCAGGAATAGCTTTGCCTGGCACTTAGGTGTCACATCTTCCACCTGTTCAGATGCAAATAAGGGCTTAGTACAGAAACATCAATGTCCACTCAAACACTCATGATAAATATGTGAAAAGGAAAAGTGCGCTACAAACTAAAGACCCTCAGCCATGGTTACAAAGGTGGAACTTATTTTGTCCAAAACAAAAACACACGCCACTTGTTAATGATCACAAAAATATGGGTCCCTATTCTAAGGCCAACACAAAATCACCAGTGACATACCCATGGAGTGCGTAAGGTGCCTTATGCTTATGTTTTCGGGTGCTACGTCTAGGTGCTGCCCCATTGCTCGGAGTGGCTTATGAGACAGCCTGCTGACTCTGCTGTCCTGTTGGGCTCGATGAGCTTGGCGGGTGTCCTCTGGCCCGTGGAGCCTGTGATGGCCCCACCTGGGAGGGAGTGGCCAGTTCCAGAACTTGTCACAGCCTCAACAGAAGAAACGTTGACTGGCAGAGGGGCGGAGGAGCTGCTGCTCTCATCCGGAGCACCATGAGAGGAGCTCGCAGCGACGACAGGCAGCTGCTGCGCCGACGTGACGTCCAAATCCACCTCCCTGCTCACCGTAGATGCATGGGCACCGAGTGCCGACGCTTGGTGTCCACAACATCTCCCACAATGGGAAAGACCACCTGTGGCCAGTACCGCTGTGAGGGCTTGTAGGTCAGAGCGTAACCCAATCATATTTTGATCCATTTGGTGGAAGCCCCTCTCTATGAGAGTTTCGAATCTCTCATTGAAGGAATCCTGATGCTCTGCCCTGAGGGCAGAATCTTCACATGTGCTCTCTACCTGGACTCCTCCGTCGCAGATAGCAACTGAACCATTCCCTCATGCAACCCTGCCAGATGCAAACACACTTCCTGCCACCTTTCCTGCAGCTGCTGCAATGGGGACAACTCCAGAGGCACGTCATCAGTGCCGAACTCAGCATGTGCCTCGTCCCCTGAAGCCCTCCAGCTGCTGGAGCCATCGGCACTCTCTGCCCCTACCATCTCCTCCAGCGATCGTGATGTGCCCTCTCCACTGTGACCCGGAACACTAGCCGACGGTAAAGTCCCCACCGAGGTGTGTGTGTCTGCGCTGGTGCCTGGCTGGCTGAAATGATGTGCCACAAGTTGCACTTGTTGGCCCTCAGGTGTGGAGGGGGTGCTGCGGGGTCGAGGTGCGGGTCGCTCTGGCGGTGATGCTAAAATTAACAACAAGGACAGTGCATTAGTTAGACTACATTCTGTTCAACCTTTCACCTCTTTCCCCCCCAGCCTCATAAGTCGCTCACCCTTCAAGACCCTAAGGAGAAGAACATTGGTGAGGTGAAAAAGAGTCAAGACGAGCCCCAAACATTAAACGCACATGCAGATAGGCTGGTCAGATGGCCTCAGGAATGCCACATGGCATGTTATGAACCATAGGAGTGGGGAGAGTGCAGAGGTACCTGACCTAGATGCATTGTGTCCTGGATTGTTGCGGGGCTGAGGAAACATCGCAAACAGTAGCGACATTTGCCGTCGATCGCAGGAGATTGAGAGGTCATATTATCGGCCTTCATTCCATAAGGAGGGGCATAGACCGGGTGGGCAGAAGGCAACATTTCCCCTTGGCGCAGGGATGAGTGACGTGGTGGCATTCATCTAAGTTGAGTGCCATGATGTTCACAGCTGAGGTGCTGAGGACCTTTTGGACAAAGTAATGCGGGGTGCACTGGCTGAAAGGGTGCTGGAGGTCCCAAACCTCAGATGAAATAAGTCTTTGGCTGTGCAGCAGCGATCCAATGGCATGTTAGACCATGGTGATAGTGGTCACAAATGGGATAAGGTGACTTTGGAAGGTGGTGGATACGTGATTCCTCAAGGGGATGAGGGTCCCTTCTGTATGACCCACACGTCAGAGTGTCTCAGCCTGTGAATGAGCATTGTGTCAGAATTTACAGTTGCAGCAACCATCAGTGGTTTGGATGGTGTGCAGACAGAGTGGATGGGACTGTAGACCTCAAATACCTGCCCGCCGGACCCCAGCCTTGCTACCCCCGGCCGCCCTGGCCTCCTGACTGCTGCCCAGCTCCATGGCCTGCTCTTCAAAAGGCACGAGGTGCTGCAGGAGGGCGCGCCCACCTCCAGTCCTCTGGTGCTCCCAGGCATTGTCGTGAGTTTTTGCCTGCAAAACAGAGAAGAGGAACTATTGGGGCTGTTCGCGCATGTAGACTGCGCGCGCACACCACACCTCAAGCACAGTGGTCCATCTGAGGCCTCCAGCGGCTCCTGTCCACAACACTGGTGATCAGTCCCCAGAAGATAGCACAGCTGGTCCCAACCCCCTCCCCCAACGGCCACCTTAGACACATTCGGCATCCATTACTTTGAATATCACACGGCTCTTAGCGCCCATGGCAAGGAGGCACAACTAGGTGCGGCGCCGATGCCAGCAGATAGCACTTGCCCAAAACACCTTGAGGCACCCCTTGCACCATCTCATTACCATCAATATGACATGTGTTGGAGTTCTCAGTATGTGTCGTGCAGCCTCCCCTGCAGGTTGCCCCCAGACTACTCAAATGCCACAAAGACCAACATATGCTGTGGGGAGAACCCTTCTCCTCCTCAATCACTAAGGCTGATGTAAGCATGGTCAGTACCCATTTGCCCACCCAGCGTGCGACAGATGCCCTATGCAGTAACAACAGCAAGACATGGTGGGGGTGGGGTGGTGGGGAAGATCAAAGGCTAAGGCTGCCTTCTGGGTCAAATGGCCAAGACAGACATGGTACTCACCCTTCCAGAGCGCAGCAAATCATTGAATCATTTCCTGCACTGTGTGCCAGTGCACCGTACATCATCATGGGCGCTTACAGCATCACCCACCTCCTCCCACACCTGGCTGGTGACATGAGGGGCCCTCCTCCTCCTCCCATCCTCCGGATACAGAAGGTGCCAATGGATGCCCACCTCTTGCAGGAGGGCAGCAAGGCAGGCATCAGAAAATCGGGGGGCACAGTGGCCCCCCCGCTGGTCTACCCCCCTCCTCCTGCTCATGCTGCTGTCCAATCGGTCCTCCCTCCCTCTCTCCCCGAGTGGCCATGGTGCACAGCCTCAAGCAGGCTGCCTGGCCACTCTTTATGCAGGCTGCCGTTTCCCCATTGGAACCGACGGTCTGAGGCCGCCCGCCCCGCGACTATTTTCCTGTTCTCCACGGGAGTCGCTTACTCGTGGGGCGGGCCTTAATTTGCCCGCCCGTGGAAAATGGCGGCACGGCCCGTTTCTTCAGCGGCAATCGACCACCCGCCCGCCGCCAAGTCGGTCGGGCCCACCTGACCGGCAAACGGAAAATTCCGACCATAGTTTATGTTGTAGCATTTAAGAGGCTGCAGGCAACATTTCCTCTGCCTACTCTTATCCATTCTTTTCAAAATCCCAAAAGCTTAATGAAGTCATGCCCAGTTTATGTAATTTGTCCTCATAATTTAACCCATGGAGCCCTGGTAACGTTGTCAACCTGCTTTCTGTTTTCCAGCTGCAGAAATCACGAAATGCTAATAGATAAGTACAGCTGGGATGTTGTTGGGTCTGTAGTCTTTTCTGTATCTAGTAAGCTCAGTCTTTGGACTGCCTTGTCCCTCAGTAGCCAACCACAACTGTTAGCTTAATCCTCTATAAAAGATAAAGGGTTAATTAAATATAAAGCTGTTGAAAAATCATTTGAGTTATTGATTTGAAGGCAGCCATAGGGTGTCAGCAGTTGGAAGGACCCGCAGGTTTTATTGATGAGTCAGTGAAGGTCCTGGTTGAAGAGAAAGGGCTGGGGTGGGAGTGGAGGGGTGATTCTCTGGCCCATGGTAATGACAGCAGGCCATATTGAAGTGTGGTTCAGACTGTCTGGAGAGAGGAAGCTGAGGCAGTCCCCGCCCTTCAAAGAACTGCGTGGAGTGAGTGCAGTGGTTTCCAGTTTTAAACACAGTAACAGCCAAGTAACTTCGCATTTTACTGTGGAATCTGAACAACAGGATAGGCTTTCCTCTTCCCCGCCTCCCAAATTTTGTCGGGTTATGAATACAATGCAGAGGAAAAATTTTTGTTCAGAACCTTTGCAGCAATTCCACATCTCATTTGCACTGCCTATGGACTTCTACTGATAGGGAAAAATTTTCCCCCTGTTGGTGGGGGGAGGTGCGGGAGCGGGCGCAGGTTGGCGCATCTCTGATCGGTGCCCCCAATTGGGGGCGTGCTGCCATTTTACGTGGGCGGGCCAATTAAGGCCCGCCCAGTGTGACGTCTGCTATGAAGCACTATGCACTCCCTGTGCGAGCGGGGGGGATTCCCTCAGCTGGGAGTGCGCGAAAGAACATGCTGATCTCCCTGAGGCCTAGTGCTGCCTCAGGGAGGTCAGCTCCGAATTAAAGTTTGCAATAAAAATTATAGGAAAATTTCCCTAACATGTCCCCTCATGTGACACTGTCACATGAGTTGGGACATGCCCATAACTTTAACTGAAACCTTTACTGAAACTTTAAATACCCTCATGAAACCTCATCCCGCCCGTGGATGAGGTTTCATGCTTTTTCTGAAGCCCACCAGGGCTCCTGGCCTGCCCACCAACCTTAAGTTTGGAGGGGCAGGTCCATTAATGATTTTAATTCGTGTCTCAATGGCCCCAATAGGCCGTTGACAGGTCAGTGGGCGCGCAGCTGACTCGGCTGCACCCCCGCCAACCTGAAAATGGAAATGACGCAGGGTGATGTCGGGAGTTCCACCCGACGCCGTCCCGCGTCATTTTATGCATCAGCTAGCGGGCCCCGCTCCCACTCACTGACCGGAAGATCCTGCCCATAGATACAAATATTACAATGCGAGAGTGTTTCAGAAACAAGCAGAAAGAGACAACAATAATGCCACAGACACGAAGTATTACATGAACAAAGATTTATATGTAAAAAAATTGTCAATAACTGCTTCTTGCAAAGGAAACAGTGCCACAAATAAGGGATGTTTGCAATCAAAATAATCTTTTTTCAATAGATTCTGTTTACAAATTGATTATGATCTGTTTGTTAACATAGGAAGAAACATCGGAACAGGAGTTCAGTCCTTCAAGCAAGTTCTGCCATTTAATTAAACCATGGCTGATCTGCATCTTAACTCTGCCTTGGTTCAATGATGCTTAATACACTTGCTTAATAAACAACTATCAATCTCAGTTTTGAAATGCTCAGTTGATCTAACCTCAATATATTTTTTGGGGAGAGAGTTCCAGATGTCCAGTACCCTTTGTCTGACAGCCCAGCTCTAATTTTAAGTTTATGCTGCCTTGTTTTGGACTCTCCACTAGAGGAAATGGTTTTTCTCTATCTACCCTATAAATTCCTGTGATCATCTTAAACACCCCAATTAGATCACCCCTTAATCTTTAAGGGAATACAAGTCTAGTTTTTGCAACTAATTAAACCCTTTTAGCCCTGATATATTTCTGGTGAATATATGCTGCATCTGCTCCAAGACCGATATATGTTTCCTGAGATGCTGTGCCCACTGAATATAGTACTCCAGATGGGGTCCAACCGGAGCTTTGTACCATTGTAACATGACTGGAACCCCTTTGTATTCCAGTTCTCTTGACATAAAAAATCAACAGTGCATTAACTTTTTTAAAAAAGTATTTTTGTACTTATCCAATAATCTTTAGTAATTTCTGTAATTGGAAATAATGGAGAGAATTTTCTGCCTGTTGGGCGGGCTGTTCGGGAGTGGGTGGGGCGGGCGCGGAGCCAATTGCCACCTGCAGTCAGCTCCGCGCCACCATTTTACGTGGGCAGGACAATTAAGGCCCGTCCAGTGTGACTCACAGCCAATAGTGCTCAGCACTACCTGTGCGGACAGGGGGGGAAGAGGGAGAGTTGGAGCTGTACTCTTTCGCACGTGTGAAATCTCCCTGAGGTACGGAGCTGCCTCAGGGAGATTAAGTACATATTGAGGTTTTTTAATAAAGAAAGATAAAAATTGTTTACACATGTCCCCTCATGTGACAGTGTCACATGAGCTGGGAAATGTTTATGAATTGTGCAAAGATTATTTATTTATTTAATAAACCTTCAGGAAACCTCATGCCGCCCGTGGATGAGGTTTCCTAAAAAACGTGAAGGCCGCTTGGGCTTTTCGCTTGCCCGCCAACCTTAAGGTTGGACAGGCTGCATCGATAAGAACTTTAATTGGTTTTTTAAGGCCTTAACAGGTCTTTGACAGTTCGGTGGGCGTGCAGCCATCTCTGCACTTGCCCTCTGAGCAAAAGATCTAAATGACGCACAGTGATGTTGGGACGCATGCCCGATGTCATTTTACGCGTCGGCGTGTCGAGCCCGCCCCTGCATTCCGACATCAAAATTCTGACCAATAATTTTAAATGGATTGAATTAAGTTACAGATCAATTATGAACTCACTGAATAGAGAAAGAGGGTTGAAGGACTGACAAATCTAAAACATGGAATCACAGTCTTAGGATAAGGGGACAGTCATTTAGGACTAAGGAGAAATTACTTCACTCAAAAGTTTGTGAATCTTTGGGCTTCTCTATCCAGAGTGTGGTGGATGCTGCATCGTTGAATATATCTAAGGCTGAGTTAGACAGATTATTGGTCTCTCAGGGAATCGAGGAATAAGGTGAGGAGGCAGGAAGGTGCAGTTGAATCCAAGATCAGCCATGATCATACTGAACGGCAGAGCAGGCTTGGTGGGCTGTGTCATCTATTCCTGCTCCTATCTCTTATGTTCTTGTGTGAATGACCTACTCCTGTTCCTATGATCCTATAATCCTTGAGTTTCAATGTTCAATTGGAAAACTCTTGACAATTCTAATATTATGGGCAGGATTTTCAGGTTGTCGGGCAGGCCCGAGAGCAGCCGGGAAACGTCCACCGTCCGCAATCGGCCCCGACTGCGATTTCACACTGGCTGGCCAATTAACACCCAGCCAGCATGAAACACGTGCTGAAAGGCTCAGTGCTGCTGGGGTGGTTGCAGGAGGAGGGCGAGTGCTGTAGCCTGCACAGGCGCCGGGGAGCAATGAAAGCTCCCTGAAGGCAGAGACTTGCCTCAGGGAGCTGAAGAATTTTTAAATCAAAAATAAAGATTTGGAAAATCTGAAAAAAATGTCCGCACATAGCACTCACTCACATGAACATTAATATAATAAAAATTATGTCAGAACATGTAAAAAAAAATTAATGTTGGAAACCTCATCCCGCCCGTGGATGAGGTTTCCTCAAAAATGCAAAGGCCTTCTGGCCAATTCACCTGCCGAGCAGGGAAAAATCTCTCTTAATTAATACTTTAATGGCCTTATTAGGCCTCATAATTGTCGGTGGGTGCCCTGCCAACTCTCACACGCCCACCGACCGAAATATCGTGCGAGCGCGCAATGATATCAGGACGCTCGCACAATGTCATCGCACACTATTTATGCCTGATTGGGTTGGGCATGTGCCCGTCTGCAGGACGTAAAATCCTGCCCTATAATTTACAACTTTAACTGAAATTTTGGTGACCCTTGCTAATCCCACTTCCTTTGTCTTGATGTCTATTTTCCTTGAGCCTCAATGAACCACTTTGGCATTCCTTTCTATATAAAAATGAACACACAAACAATGATAGACAGGAAAATAACCAGTGGTCCATCTAGCCTGTCCCACAGAATTATGATGAAGTACTTAGTAGAATTCATTTTCTTATAAGTCCATTGCTATCACACAAATCAGATTGCACCCTATAAGCATAAACACACCAATGGACTGATCCAGTTGCTTTATTCCCATGGTAGTAGAATATGGATATATAAAAAAAACTTTATCATTTATGGAAGCACTTAATTGGAACATAGTGTATGTTCTTCAGACAGGCAATGTTTGTAATTTTCTGTTAACTATAAAGCTATCGGCCTGGATCTCCTGAACAGTGGCAATGATCGCCAACTTGCGCATTTCTACTGTGATCTTCTGAGCCCGACTTTCACAGAAATATGCAGTGCTACGTGCCCTGGAGAACTCCATTGGAGAGGAGTAGAGCCAGGTAAAGACAAGACACTCCCCAAATATTAATAAATGGATATATGAATGGGTGACTGAGTGAATGGATCGGTGAATAAGTGGGTGAGGTAGGTAAGTGGGTGAGGTAGGTAAGTGGGTGAAGTAGGTAGGTGGGTGAGGCGCGTAGGTGTGTGATGTGGGTAGATGGCTAAGTGGGTAAGGTGGGTAAGAGGGTGAGGGGGTAAGTGGATGAGGTGGGTATGTGGGTAGTCGAGTCAAGGGATAGTCTGGTAAGGGAGTAGTCAGGTTTGGAGGGTTGTTGGGTCAGGTCAGAGGGGTAGTTAGGTGGTCAAAAGGGGGTCTGGCCAAGTCGGGGGTGTAGTTGGGTGGTTAGTGGGGTAGTCTGATCAGGTTGGGAGGTAGATGGGTGGTTGGGGAGGTACTGAGGTCATGTCAGTGGGATAGTTGGGTCAGATCGGAGGTATGGTTGGATGATGGCAGGGTGGTCGGGTCAGTGGATAGTCAGGTCAGGTAGGGAGGGTATCTGGGTGGTTGGGGGGTGGTCGGGTCAGCCAGGAGTTGTAATTTGGTCGGGTTTGGAGGGTAGTTGGTTGGTTGGGGGGTTAGTCGGGTGTCTGGGGTTGTAGTCAGGTCAGGTTGGGTGGCATACTCGGGTCAGGCGGGCTAGTTGGGTTGGGTTAGATGGGCAGTTGGATTAATAGAGGTGTACTCAGGTCGGGAGGGGCAGTCAGGGGGGATAGTCAGGCCAGGTTGGGAGGGTAGTTGGGTGGTCGGGGGAGTATTCAAGTTGGAGGGTAGTTGAGTTGGGTCGAGGGTTAGTGAGGTGTGGGGAGTGTCGGGCGGGGATAGTCGGAGGGGCAAAGGGAGGAGTTGGTGGGGTGTTTGTGGGGGGTCAGTTGCATAGTTACCTAGGTGTTAGACTAGGTTTTAATCCGTCTAATATCTCCTGGATAACTACCCAGTAAGTACTGTGGAACTGTCCCAAGTCTTCGACTCTGACTCTGGGTCGGAGACATTTACACAGGGTCCCAGGAATCGGGAATTTTCCATCAGAAGTTGAAACTTGCCAGGCAATTCCCACAGAGTTCCACTGTCAGGATTTGTCCTGGGTCCCGATGTGCATCTTCGGTCATCCGCTCTCAACAATCCGGTGACTGGAAGATTTGGCCAATTTTCCTGCTTCTCTCCTAATAATAACCTTTAGGGATGGAAAACCATGGGTATGATTTTAAATATAGCTGTTCAGATGAAACTGGGCAAGTGGGTAGTTAAAATCTCCTCAATTACTTACCCACCAAAAATCCTCCAGGTATTTATATTTCAAGTTTTAGCTTGCTCAACTGAGTGATGGCAAAGACATTTGCACAAGGTCATCAGAGTCCTTCTATGTGTATGTTAAGTTGCAGTGACAAAATTGGGACTTGACAATAATTTTAATGGGTGGTCTAAGCAGGAATTTGCTGTGACTTTTTCATCAGAGATGACAGCAAAGAGTCAGAATAAAGAAAGACTCGAGCAGAGAGGTTGGGGTGCTCGGGGTAGAGGGGAGGTGGGGTCGGGGGGGTAGTTTGGAGGGACGTGGGGATGCTGTTACATTGCTGGGAGCTTTATTATCAAGCTCCAAACAGTTAAAAGCAGATGGTCAATTTTTTTGGCAAAAAGGCTTGTTACGAGAGTAGAATTGTAATATTAAGAGACTCTAATTATCTTAATATAGACTGGGAAAAACAGTGCAAAGAGTAGGGGAGGAGAAGAATTTCTGACGTATGCAGAGGAGAACTTTCTCAATCAATTTGTCTGCAGTTCAACAAGGAAAGGAAGCAGTGTTGGATCCCTTTTTGAGGAATGTATTGGGACAATTTGGGTATGTTACAGTAGACATTCATGCAGCTAAAAGTGACCACAATATAATTGGTTTAGAGTAGTTATGGAAAGAGATCAGAAGATATTGATGATATTAGTGCTCAACTGGAGAAAAGTCAGTTTTAATGATTTAAGAAACATTAGTTGGCTGGAAAAGGTGATTGAGTAAAGCAGTAATGGAGCAATGGAAGGAAGTCAAGGAAGAGTTAGTTCAGGTGCAAACTAAGCATATTCTTCTGATAGGGAAGGTAGTGCTTTCAAAGCTGTGTGCCCTGGATAACAAAGGAAATAAAAGTAAAGATAAAACAGAAAAAGGGGACACATGTCAGGTGCAAGGGCCAATTAATAACCATGGAAATTATAGAAAACACAGGAGGGTATTGAAATAGTTGATATGAGAGGCAAAGAAAGAGTATCAGGAAAGATTAACAGGCAACCTTAAATTGAACCCTGGACCATATATAGTAAATGAGAAAAAGTTGGGCCTATTAATGACCCAGAGGGAAATCTTCATGTAGGAACAGAGGACTTGACTAAAGTATTAAATAATTGCTTTGCATCTGTTTTCACAAAGGAAGTGGATGATGTGAAAATTGTAATGAAAGAAAATTAGAAAGTAATTTGCAGAATAACAACAGATACAAGAGGTGAAAATATAGATTAGCATTACTGGTAATTAGCATCATCTGATCCAGATGGAATGTATCCAGATAGGTTGCTGAAAAAACAAAGGTAGAAATAGCAGAGACACTGGCCACAACTTTTCAATGCACATTCAATACAGGAATAGTACTACAGGACTGGAGGGTTGCTAATGTTATACCACTATTCAGAAAAAGGGAGAGGGGCAAACCAGAAGACTACAGGCCAGTCAGTCTAAGGTTGATGGTGGGGAAATAATTGGAAGTCATTATCAGGGAAAAACTAAAATTTCATTTGTAAAGGTATGGGTTAGTTAAAGAGAGACAGCATGGACTTGTTAAAGGAAAGTCTTTTCTGACCATCTTGATTGAATTCTTTGATGAAGTAACAGAAATTTCACAGAATCACAGAATATTTACAGTGCAGCAGGAGGCCTTTCAGTCCATCAAGACTGCACTGGCTCACTGAAAGAGTACTGTACCTAATCCCACTCCCCTGCCTTATCCCTGTAACCTTGCACATTCTTTCTTTTCAGATAGCAATCCAATTCCCTTTTGGATGCCTCGATCAAACCCGCCTCCACCACCCTCTTAGGAAGTTCGTTCCAGACTCCAACCACCCTCCTGGCGAAAAATCTTTTCCTCACATCACAATTACTCCTTTTGCCAATTAATTTGAAATTGTGCCCTCTAATTCTTGATGCTTTCTTGAGTGGGAACAGTTTTCATTATTCACCCTGCCCATACCCCTCAGGATCTTGAATACCTCTATAAAGTCTCCTCTCAGCCTTCTTTTCTCCAAGGGAAACTGTGCCAGCCTCTCCAATCTATCCTCATAGCTACAGATCATTATCTCTGGAATCATTCTTGTGAACCTCCTCT
Organism: Cetorhinus maximus; assembly: GCF_964194155.1. Taxonomy (NCBI): domain Eukaryota; kingdom Metazoa; phylum Chordata; class Chondrichthyes; order Lamniformes; family Cetorhinidae; genus Cetorhinus; species Cetorhinus maximus. The sequence goes on along the minus strand of NC_135879.1, from coordinate 113,213,621 downwards.
GTACTCTCTCCAATGCCTTCACATCCTTCCTCAAGTATGGTGCCCAGAACTGGTTGCAGTACTCCAGATCAAGCCTAACTAGAATCTTATACAATTTCAACATGACCTCCTTACTCTTGTACTCAATGCCCCTATTAATGAAGCCTAAGATACTATACGCTTTATTAACTGCTCTCTCAACATGCCCTGCCATCTTCAATGACTTATGTACATGTACACCGAAGTCCCTCTGTTCCTGCACCTCTTTTAGAGTTTCTTCCTTTATTTTATACTGTCTCTCCATATTATTCCTGTCAAAATGAATCACCTCACACTTCTCTGCTTTGAACTTCATCTGCCACTTGTCTGCCTAATCCACCAACATGTCTAAGTCCTTTTGAAGTTCACGACTATCTTCATCACAGTTGTTACTGTTTCCAATCTTCGTATCATTTGCAAATTTTGAAATCATGCCCTGAACACCACAGCCTAGATCATTAATATATGCCAGGAAGAGCAAGGGTTCCAACACTGACCCCTGGGGAACTCCACGACAAACCTTCCTCCAATCTGAAAAGCAATCATTTATCACTACTGTCTGTTTCCTGTCACTCAGCCAAATTCTTATCCAAGTGTCTACTTTCTCTTTTATTCCATGAGCTAGAATTTTGCTCACAAGCCTGTTGTGAGGCACTGTATCAAATGCCTTTTGAAAATCCATATACACCACATCAACAGTGCTGCCCTTATCAACCTTCTCTGTTACCTCCTCAAAAAACACCAGCAAGTTAGATAAACATGATTTTCCCTTAAGCATCCACGCTGGCTTTCCTTAATTATCCCGCACTTGTCTAATTGACTATTGATTTTGTCCCGAACTATAGTTTCCAGAAGTTTCTCTACCACTGAAGTCAAACCAGCTGGTCTGTAGTTGCTGGCTTTATCCTTGTACCCCTTTCTAAACAAGGGTGTAACATTTGCAATTTTCCAGTCCTCTGGCACCACCCCTGTGTCTAAGGAAGACTGGAAGATGATCATGAGTGCCTCTCCAATTTTCAATCTCACTTCCCTCAGTACCCTTGGATGCATCTCATTCGATCCTGGTACATTATCTATTTTAAGTAAAGTAAATAGCCTTTCTAACCTCCTCCTTCTTAATTGTTAATTCTTCTAGTGTACTAGATATCTCCCCTCTCACCCCAGCCTGGGTAGCATCCTCTTCCTTTGTAAAGACAGATGCGAAGTACTACCTCCACTATTTCTCCTGCCTCCATGTAAAAGTCCCCTTTTACAACCCTAATTGGCCCTACTTTTTCTTTTACCATCCTTTATTATTTGTATGCTAACAGAAGACCTTGGGATTCCCTTTTATGTTAGCTGCCAGTCTCTTTTCATGCTCTCTCCCTGCTTTACTTATTAGTTTTTTTTTTCACTTCTCTTCTAGTCCTTCTTTATTCAACCTGATTCTCCATTGTATTTTCTACATGGCACCTGTCATACGCACACTTCTTCATTTTCATCTTCACCTCTATCTCTCTCATCATCCAGGACTCTCTGGATTTATTTATCCTGCCTTTCCCCTTCAAGGGAATATACATTGACATTAACTGCAATACTTTTTCTTTGAACGTAGCTCATTGGTCAGCCACCGTCTTTTCTGCAAACATTTGACTCCAACTAACTTGACTCAGATGCATTCTCATCCCATCAAAGTTGGCTTTACCCCCAATTAATTATCTCTGCTCTTGATTGTTCCTTGTCTTTTTTTATGGCCAACACAAACCTTTTGATACAATTGTCACTGACCCCTAAATGCTCTCCCACTGATATTTGATCCACTTGGGCCAACATATTCCCCAGAACCAGGACCAACAGTGCCTGCCCTCTCGTTGGAACGGAAACATAAAATTATAACAGGAATACCTGGAAAAACTCAGCAGGTCTGGCAGCATCGGCGGAGAACAAAGTTGACGTTTCGAGTCCTCATGACCCTTCAACAGAACTAAGTAGAAATAGGAAAGGGGTGAAATATAAGCTGGTTTACGGGGGAGGGGGGGGGGAGAAGGGGAGGGTTTGTTGGGACAAGCAAGCAGTGATAGGAGCAGATAACCAAAAGATGTCACAGACAAAAGAACAAAGAGGTGTTGAAGGTGGTGATATTATCTAAAAGAATGTGCTAATTAAGATTGGAGAGCAAGACGAGCAAGGTAGCTCTAGTGGGGGTGGGGTGAAATAAACCATGGGTGGAATATATTTAAAAATAATGGAAATGGGTGGGAAAAGAAAAATCTATATAAATTATTGGAAAAAACAAAAGGGAGGGGGAAGAAACAGAAAGGGGATGGAGGAGGGAGTTCAAGATCTAAAGTTGTTGAATTCAATATTCAGTCCGGAAGGCTGTAAAGTGCCTAGTTGGAAGATGAGGTGCTGTTCCTCCAGTTTGCGTTGAGTTTCACTGGAACAATGCAGCAAGCCAAGGACAGACATGTGGGCAAGAGAGCAGGGTGGAGTGTTAAAATGGCAAGCAACAGGGAGGTCTGGGTCATTCTTGCGGACAGACCGAAGGTGTTCTGCAAAGCGGTCGCCCAGTCTGCGTTTGGTCTCTCCAATGTAGAGGAAACCGCATTGGGAGCAACGAATGCAGTAGACTAAGTTGGGGGAAATGCAAGTGAAATGCTGCTACACTTGAAAGGAGTGTTTGGACCTTTGGACGGTGAGGAGAGAGGAAGTGAAGGGGCAGGTGTTGCATATTTTGTGTTTGCATGGGGAGGTACCGTAGATGGGGGTTGAGGAGTAGGGGGTGATGGAGGAGTGGACCAGGGTGTCACGGAGGGAACGATCCCTACGGAATGCCACCAGGGGGGGTGAAGGGAAGATGTGTTTGGTGATGGCATCATGCTGGAGTTGGCGGAAATGGCAGAGGATGATCCTTTGAATGCAGAGGCTGGTGGGGTGATAAGTGAGGACAAGGGGGACCCTATCATGTTTCTGGGAGGGAGGAGAAGGCGTGAGGGCGGATGCGCGGGTGATGGGCCGGACACGGTTGAGGGCCCTGTCAACTACCGTCAACTACCTTTTCTACCTGAAAAGCCGGGGGAAGCTGATGCCATAAATAAATTTAATAGGCAGTTGGGCAGGTGTTTGAGGATGAGGAACTGAGAGAGTTAAAGACATAATTAACAATGTAGGATTTAGCACAACTGCTCTTTAGCCAACATAGGCATAATGGGTAGAATGGCTTCCTTCTGTGTGGAGAATCAGAAATGGATTGCATCAGAAATGAGAGTGCAAAGGTTGAGAATTTAGTGAAAGGGGAATTCTCTGGCGAAGAGTGGGATTTACAACTGAAATAGTTGAACATTTTGAATTTAACTTGGAACTTTTAAAAACTTTAGAAGAAATTTCAAGTTAGTGAACTGAAACTGCCTGTTAGTGGCATGTAACTGTCAATCAGCTGTCAGTGATAGCCAGAATAGATGTGAATTACTGTGAATAGGAAGCTGAGTGAGCACTTGTAACTTGTGTGTGGCTCAATAAGGTCTATAAAAGTAAACAGCATCTGCTGACACAGAGTGAAACATTAAAAGAGTGCATGGTAAACAGAATGCAAAAACTGGGAATTTGGTGAGAGCGGGCTTTGGTGCAGAGGGGGAAGAGGTACTGCTTACTTGTAGCTGTTCATGGGCAGAATATTACGCTTGGTAAAATGATGCACGATGACGTCGGGCGAGCCAACAGAGTCACATGAAGGGACATGTTTTATAATAATTTTATTTCCTTTACTTTTTTTTTAAACAGCACTTCATCTCCGTAAGGCAGCTCCGTGCCTCAGAGAGATTGAAGCGCTCTTTTGCGATCATGCGCGAAGATTGCGCTAGGCCGCTCGCCCTCCTTCCTCTGCCTGCACAGGCAGCACTGAGCACTGCCGCTCTCGTTTCATGCAGGTTGGGCCTTAATTGTCCCACCAGCGTGAAATCGCAGTGTGGAGCCGATTGTGGGTGGCAGTCGGCTTACCGACCGCCCCTGACCGACCCCACTGCGCACCCCCGCCAAGGGCAAAATCCTGTCCCATGTAAACTTGAGGCAGTAAGTATTTGTTGCGCAGTGTTTTGGTCTACAGTGAAAGTTACTATGGTAGAAAAAGAAATGAAAACGTACAACAAACTAAAAAGTAGGTATAAATGATCTAGACTAAGATGTGGGAGAGCAGGTTGTGTGGGCTGCAATATGTGTGAATTTGTGGACAGCGAGACTGATCGATGCACACACATCTACAGTCGAGGTCTCCGTCTCTAATTTCTGACTCAGAGTCATTGAGTTGGAGTGTTAGTTGGAGGCTCGTCGACACATAAGAGAGGGGGAGCAACATCTGGACAATTTGCTCCAGACCTCAATCACACCTTCGTAGAGAGGTGTAGGTTTAGAATGGGGTTGAAACGACCAATAGTTTACAGATCAAGGGGAATCTAGGGGAGATAGGGAATAAGGATCTGTACATACTGATCCTATTCAACAGGTACAATGTAGTTACTACTTGTGAGGAGAAGGATACAGGCAGTTGGAGGTCCAGCCAGAATGATGACCGTGGCACTTTGGTAGTGGGGCTGCCCAAAGGAGGTGGTGGGGAGGGCTGGGGGGAGGGGGAGGGGGAGGAGGAGGAGAAGGGGAATGTAATGTGGTAATTGTAAGGATTCAATAATAGGACAGATGACAGTCTTTGTAAGCAAGATTTAAAGTTCCATAGGATAGGTTGACCACTAGGTGCTAGAGTGAGGGACATCTTGAATCAGCTTTAAAGGATCGTTGGAGAGAGAGGGAGAGGATTGAATCATTATGCTCCATGTTGGGACCAACAACATAGGGAAAAGTAGGCAATAGGTCCTGTTTGGACTATACCAGGACCTAGGAGATAAATTAAAGAACAAAACCTCAAGTGTTATAATCTCTGGTTATAACCCAAGCCACATGCAAAGTGATGAAGGACACAGGTTACAGAGATGAACATGTGGCATACGAAAGAGGGACTACATTTCATTGGACACTGGCACCAGTCCTGGGACAGAAAGGAACAGTTTTGTTGGGATGGGCCTCAACTGAACCATACTTGGACCAGACTCCTCGTAGCAAGGATAAATAGGATGGCCATGAGGACCACACAAGTAAATGGGAGTAGGGGTTGGGGCTGTTTCAGTAGCAAATGTAATATAAATAATAGTTCAATAGCAAACGAAAGGGAATAGAGTAAAATGCAGCCAGAAATTGTGCTTTAGGGATTTAGGCACTGCAGGTAAAAGGAAAACTAAATGATGTAAACTAATTAAACCAGAAGAGAGTAATAATAAACATACAAATAAAACATTAGAACAGAAGGACAAGGTAGGTACTGTGGTCCAAATTAGCATTCCGTACACAAAGGCATGGATTATAAGGAACAAATTGAATGAATTGCAGATGCATATTCAATTTGGGCTCTATGGCCTTGTAGCTGGGGTATGGCTGCAAGATGATAAGCACAATGAATTAAATATATCATGTTCTAACATCTACTGGGAAGATATGGGAAATAGTAGAAGGGGAGGAGTACCCTTAGGTATTAAGAATTAAATCACATCCATGTGTATAATGAATGCCAAGTGGGCAGTGGAGACTTTATGGGTAGAATTAAGAAATCGCAAGGATTTAAGTATGTAGTCGGAGTTGCATATAGGCCCCTTTGAAGTGATAGATTGTATAAAGGCAGAAATTAGACATGATGTCGCAACGAGACCATGGTTTTAATGGGGGGGAATTTAACTTGCATTTACATTAGGGCAAGCATGTCAGAAAGTTACGTCAGTATGTCAAGAATAGTTTTCTGCAACAATACGTCCTAGAACCTACAAGGGTACATGCAAAATTAAATTTAGTAATGACTAATGAACTAGATTTAATTAACAGCCGAATGATACATGAACATTTATCTAATAGCAACCATAATATCTTTCAGTTCAACATCATGTTTCTAAGAGAAAAACATAAAACAGCTATTAAGAATTTATATTTAGTAAGGCTGACTTCTGTGCGATTGGAGAGACTGTCCACACTTATCTGGGCAGATCTGTTAATGGTTAAATGATAGAAGATCAGTGGGAGGTGTTCAAAAATAATTTGCGATATAAGATCAGCTTAAACCTCTAAGGGCAAGAGCTCGACATGCCAAAAACAAAAATAGCCATTGACAGTGAAAGAGGTAAGAAAGGGATTGGAGGGATACAAAGAAGAACAAAGGATGACACAGTTGATAGTAAGAGCTACAAAAAGGGAGTTTAAAGAAACATGCAAGAGACATAATAAATCAGCACAAATCATTTTGCAATATGTTAGGGAAAGAGAGTGATCAGGAGCAATGTGAACCCCTGGAAAACTGGTAACACTGATATTGTTAAAGTAAATAAGGAAATGGCAGACATATTTAATAATTATTTTACATCAGTTCGTACATGGAAAGTGTCAGCATGCTGGATAACCCAAGGAAACAATACTTAAGTGGTGGACAGGGACTCATCAAAATCAATGTAAGCAAAATAAATGTAATGAATAAAATAATAGCATTAAAGGGTGGACAATTCCCCTGGACCAGGTTGTTTCCATCCCAGGGAATTAGGGTTATGTTCCTTGGAATTTAGATGGTTACGGAATTGATCAATTTTTCCAGGATAAAACAGGGAAAAGATAGGTTAGATACAAACTGCTTATGTTGGTTGGAGATATTAGGACTCAGTCTAAAAATTAGATCCAGACCATTCAGGACTTAAATTAGGGCCAGAAACTTACCTATGTTGGGCGGGCCGGGCAGGAGCAGGCAGGGGTGGAGCCAATCGCCACCTGCGATCGGCTGCGTGCTGCCATTTTACGTGGGCGGGCCAATTAAGACCCGCCCAGTGTAAAACACATTCTGCAATGCTCAGCGCTACCTGTGCGGGCGGGGGAAGGTGGGAGCATCGGGGCCTGCGCTCTTTCACGCGTGAAAGAGCGCAGCAATCTCCTTGAGGCATGGAGCTGCCTCAGGGAGATTAAGTACATGTTGAAATCTTTTAATAAAGAAAGAGAAAAATTATTTACCTATGTCCCCTCATGTGACAGTGTCACATGAGCTGGGACATTTTTGTCAATTTATCAATATTTATTTATTGATTTTATTAAACCTTCAGGAAACCTCATCCCGCCCGTGGATGAGGTTTCCTGAAAAACACGAAGGCTGCTTGGGCTCTTCGCCTCCAACACTGTTAATTATCTAAATCACTTTCCGAATGGCCTTAATAGGCCTTTGACAGTTTGGTGGGTACGTAGCTGCCTTTGGCACATGCCTGCCAAACAAAATATCTAAATGACGTGTGATGACGTCGGGATGCACGCCTAACGTCACCGCACGTCATTTTGCACATTGGTGTGTCGGTCCCGTCCTCGCACGCTGACGGCAATATTCTGGCCTAGGAAACATTTCTACATACACAGAATAGTAGGAGTTTGGAATTCCCTTCCACAAACAGCAATTAATGTTAATTGTTAATTTTAACTCTATGCTTGATAGAATTCTGTTAACCAAAGGTATGAAGTGATAAATGGCACAGGTGGGTATATGGAGTTAGGCCACAGATGTCCCATGGTCTCATTCAGTTATGGGACAGGCTCAATGGGCTAAATGGTCTACTCCTAATCTTATGCTCTGTGTTTTCTTATGGTTCTACGAATATAAATTATGACATTAATGTTCAAGTTGATTATGCATTCCAATCCCTCTGTTGCCTACTGATCATAGAAATTCTCAAATATACCAATTCTCATGTACCATGTTCTTCAGGGACATCTGGCACAGTCATGGAAAAGATGCAGGTAGTTGGGATGAATGGTCCCCTCGACTGTCCGGTACCTAGAACAGTTGGTGGCCACCGTGGCTTGGCCCTCGAGTAGAACAACAAGGAGGTCCAGTAAGATTCTTCACTCCGCGTGCACCCCCCACACCTCTCTCCCTCCCACCAATGGCCAAACAGCAGGAGCACGGTACTGTAGCGCCACCAGAAATTGAAGGGCAGCTCAGTGGGAAAAGAGTCTGTAACCTCTCGCACTCCACATAAAGATGGAAAACAGACACTTCATGGTCCCAAAACTTGCAGGCAGCCTAAGATTCTGTGAATTTATTTAAAAACCGGTTGCACATGACTAATCCATACAACACTTACACACCAAAGCTACAATAGAAGGAGGACTTAAGTGCAGGACTCCCAAATCTCTGCCAGATGGTAAGGCAGAATGCAAGTTTATGACCAGCCAGAACACAAGGACAAGGGCAGGGAAGTGGAGAAGGAGAGTTTGCATGTGTAGGAGCATCCCGTACAGGAAAGCCTCTGTACAGTGGAAAGGCACAGAGGTTATTTCCGAGAGACAGCTGAAGTTGTGAGTTGGAGGCTTTGGTGCCATGTGCCCATGAGAAATTCTGAATGAATGGAGGTCAGATTGAGTGGGGTCACTCCACATGCCTGAGTCTCCTTGACACATCTAGTAAAGTTGGAGCCAAGCATGGTTTTAGAGCCCAATTGGCATCAGATACACTACAGGATATCCTGTGTGCCATGACTCCAGCAACATCCTAGAACCTCTGCTTCTGCTAGTGTTACATAAGAGCAATTTCCAGTGAGTCTGGAATAAAAACAGCCATCACATTACCACTCTAACCTGAGTATGGAGCAGAAATAATAGACAGAATTTTAGCAACCCATGAGAGATGGGAACAAAGGTGTGTGTTTGGGGGGCATTGTGGTTGGGGTGGTGGGGGTGAGGGGGGGTGGGGGGGGCGGGCGGTAGTGGTGGTGGTGGTTCGTAGAATCACAGCAAGCCATGGCGCATCAGATTTTTAAAAAGTTATTAATGGGCTGTGGGCGTCACTGGTTAGGGCAGCATTTATTGCCCATCCCTAATTACCTTTGAGAAGGTGGCGGTGAGCCACCTTCTTGAACTGCTGCAGTCCCTGTGGTGTAGGTACACTCACCGAGCTGTTAGAGAGGGAGTTCCAGGATTTTGACCCAGTGACAACGAAGGAACAGCAATATAGTTCCAAGTCAGGATGGTGAGTGGCTTGGAGGGGAACATCCAAGTGGTGGTGTCCCTATCTATCTACTGCCCTTATCCTTTTCAATGGTAGCAGTCGTGGGTTTAGAAGGGGCTGCCTAAGGAGCCTTGGTAAGTTTCTGCAGTGCATCTTGTAGGTGGTACACACTGCTGTCATTGGTCATCGGTGGTGAAGGGAATTAATGTTTGTGGAAGGGGTGACAATCAAGTGGGCTGCTTTGTCCTGAATAGTTTCAAGCTTCTTGAGTGTTGTTGGAGTTGCATTCATCCAGGCAAGTGGAGAGTATTCCATGACACTCCTGAGCTGAGCCTTGTTGATGGTGGACAGGCTTTGGGGAGTCAGGAGGTAAGTTACTCGTCGCCGAATTCCTAGCCTCTGAGCTGTTCTTGTAACCACAGTATTTATATGGCTAGTCCAGTTCAGTTTCTGGTCAATGGTAACCCCCAGGATGTTGATATTGAGGGATTCAGCAATGATAATGACATTGAATGTCAAGGGGCAATGATTAGATCCTCTCTTATTGGAGATAGTCATTGCCTGGCATTTGTGTAGCACGAATGTTACTTGCCACTTGTCAGCCCAAGCCTGAATGTTGTCCAGGTCTTGCTGAATTTGGACATGGACTGCTTCAGTATCTGAGGAGTCGCGAATGGTGTTGAAAATTGTGCAATCGTTGGCGAAAATCCCCACTTCTGTCCTTATGATGGAAGGAAGGTCATTGATGAAGCAGCTGAAGATGGGTGGGTCGAGGACAGTACCCTGAGGAACTCCAGGATGTTGGGCCATGTCCCGCCATTGGGGAATTTACCAATGGCAGGAATGGTATCAGACAGGCTGCCTGCCCCAAGATAGCAGGCAGCCAATTTGAATATGCAAAGGCCCACTTAGGTCCATCTTACCAGGCCTTTGGCATTTTTGCTCATGGTGGCCTGACCGCCCCTCCACCCACCCCTCCACTCCTCTCCCCCCCCCCCCCCCCCCACCCCACCCAAACACCATGCCGTTAGCTAAATGTGGGCAACCTCTCCCAGTTACAGGCTGAAGGAGGGGGTGGAATTATTTTCTTAAAACAAAGAGAGGACCACAGGCAAGGAAGGCAGCTCCCCAGGGCCCCAGCAATTTCATTGGAGTGCTTTCCCCTCCATCAACAACATTCTTATGTTTCTTTAAATTTTCTTTGCCCAACCTGCTGTGTGCTGCCAGGCCCCTGTCCTGTTCAGCAGTGGCTCCCCCTCCTGGTGGTGCTATTGAGGCTCCTGAACTGCCACCCCTCTGACTGAGCTGGTCTCTCTCAGGAATTGGGCTTGGTTCTGAACAGGGCGTTAACCTGGGCAGCAGCCACTTACTTGGCTGTTGCCCATAAAATTGAGGAGCCGGTTCTGCCAGCCGCCCACGTGTGTTTCTGACACATTTCCAGGCTGATGGTGGGACCTTCACGATTTTGGCAAAACTGTGCTTCCTGTGTATGAGTTTGTAAAATCCGCCTGTAGTTAAATTCAGGGCTCATGTTTTGTATTCTACTTAAGTAATTTTATTCATTACTTGTGAGAATTTTAGGCATCTATGTTTTAAAATAGGTATTCAAAGAATTAAATATTGATTGATTGTTAAATGGAGCAGAATATTGAATAATGATGCTAAGTGGCAGTTTAAAGCACTTACGGTACATTTTCATTTCTTAGCTAATCGATAGAACAGAAGGAACCATGAATTGTTCTACTTCATTGTACAATGCCATTACAAAGTTAACTAAAAGAATAATTTGGCCTTTTACTAATATTTACGGTTATAGTTATTGCACATTCTGGTACAACTACTCTGCAAGCAGATTTTTGATGCATAAACATCACCTATTGTTTTAGACATTAAAACAACATCAAAGCAATCCTAACACCCAAACGGATTAATGAGCAATAATGGCTTTTGTGGAACTGGCTGGTGTACTTTGGTTTGCAGGTTGTTCTGTCAGCTCTTGAATCCAGGATTCAGCCCATACTGATAACATGAAATACTTGGGTGAGAAGAATTCTTTGATGGGGTAGCATAACCGGGGCACGATCCTGGTGAGGAGATGCAATTTGAAGAATCTGGATCTGCAAGGTTTGCATCTCTCAAGTTCCTCAGGAATTGAGTTTGGAGAGGAGTCCTTCTTCTGCACCCCACTGCCACCAACACCCCATTACTGTCTAAAACAAAAATCTGGGGCTCTATATGGAGGTGGTTCTGGATTCTTTGGGATTCTTCCAGGCCTGGATTCTATCTAGCCAGTGGATCCAACTGAAATGGTAGCTAAACTTTACAGTTGCTGTAGAACCAGCCAGAGTATGAACTGAGTATGATGTAAAATGTGCATTTGATTTCCTGATATTAGCAAAGGGCTGAGCTTTCGTGCCCCACAGACGCTGGAAATGGAGGCAGACAGAGCCTGAAATACAAGGTCAGCCAGTATGTCAGCTTTCCAACTCCTTCCCAAATTTCAGCAGTTTTGGCTGATGTGGGTTTGGGGCCTAGCAGTGCTGCCTGCCCACTGAGATGGGCAAGTAATTAGGCTTAAGAGTTTAGTTAAGGTAGGTAATGGAGGCCAACTAGGATTTTCTAGTTGGTCTCCAGTTTCCTAACGCAACAGGGGAAGGAAGTTCAACTGTCTGGAAGCAGGCACCCAGTAGCAGGCTGGTCTGCCACCACCCCTAGCAGCTTACAGTCCATCTTTGCCTGTCTAGATAGGGGTATAGCCAAAGGCTGTCCTGTCAAGGTGTTCCCCGTCCCTCACCGCCCCCCCGCCCCTCCCAACCCCTTCACACAGTGTTGGTCTGACTGTATTTTGTGTATTTTTATTCAAGTTTTTAAAAAGTGGCTGAGAGGACACCTCGTTGATCAAGTGCCCTCCCAGTTACTTACCTTGAACTACGTCTGGGTTCTTCTCTGAAGCTTGATGGTCTCTGATTGGGCCTCCAGCTTCATGAGCCCACCTGCTGCCCTTAATTAGACAGGGAACCTGTCTTCATTCCATTAAGGGCTCGCCACTTTAATCAGCTCTCCCCAAGAGGCAGCTCAGGACCTGAAAACAGCCCCGACTCCTGTTTCCTGCCTCTGTGGGGTGAATTCAGCCCATGGTTCTAATACTGAGCTAATCTTTGAACCATTAAGTTGCACAAACACTTTTCAACTAAAAGTGATAAGTTAAAATGATACATGCATGTACAAAATGTTAAATTTGGTGGTAATAATCTGTACTATATATATATCAACTTTTTATTTCAACTTTTTCCTTTTATCTCTTATCCTTCCCCTAGTTAGAATGACAGGAGGTAAAAATGTCTAACAGCAGTGTCACCTGTTATCAAGATCAAAGAGTTGTAACTATGATGAGAAAGCTGATTCACTGAAGGGATCAATAATCAACTGAGACACTTGTCTTCACATTTTATTGAATTATAGATTGCCACAGGGAGCAAAGCAATTAAAATGCCGAGCTAGTGCACCCCTATAGTTATAACCTTGTATCAGCGTCCTGGCTCTCAAACAGAAGACCTACATTTAAATCCTTGACTTAACTGTCATTCACATTCAAGACCTCCTTTATAAAGTCAGTCCAGTAATGTTGGATGAGATGTGCTGACAACAAGTGGAAAAAGAGTAAGACCCTTGCCGGGTGGCAGTGTCCATGCCACTCCAGTTCCTCCTAGCTCCACGCAAATAATTCTTCACTCACCTTTGTGGAACCTCTTCTTCTTTATTGCCCACTTCAGGACACATGTGAAGGTATGGAGAGAGTGCAGAAAGAATGGCTCCAGGGATGAGGGACTTCATTTATGAGGATAGATTGGAGAGGTTGGGACTGTTTTCCTTGGAGAAGAGAAGGTTGAGAGGAGATTTTACAGAGGTATTCAAAATCAGTCGAGGTCTGAAAGTAGATAGTGAGAGAATGTCCCCACTCATGAAAGGATCAAGAATGAGAGGGCACAGATTTAAAATAATTAGCATAAGAAACAATAGTGAGGAAAATCTTTCTCAAGGGTTTGCAGGGTTACAGGGAGATGGGACTGGATTAATTGCTCATTCGGAAAGCTGGTGCATACACTATGGGTGGAATGGCCTCCTACTGCCTAACAATTCTGTGAACTGCCTTGTCCCGTGACAGGTGAGCTGGGGCTCCATTACAACATTCACAGCTGATGTCACCTCACGTAACATTTTATGATGTTCACATCATCGGAAAGGCACGGTGGGATGAAAGCTTTTCATGCACATTTTGAACAGCTAAACCTCACAGTAACAGAAAATAAATTCCAGATGTGCTGATGAAGTTGTGTGCAGTAATAGGTGTCTCCTCTGTCGCTGCAGCACCCTGAGGCACTGGTGTCACTGATGGGGTGGTGGGGGGTGGGGTGGGGGTAGAGGAGAGACTGCTCACATCAGGATCGCCCTGAGAAGCCCTACGACGTCCCCTCTTCTTCCTCACAGATAAGTACAGGACCTTCAGGTATGGTGCCACTAACTGAACTGTTGTACAAAACAAAGGCTATCAATGAATCTGAAAACATGAATCATCAGCAGAGGTTTTAGCATCTCGATGGTGAACCTTCACCTTTCAACCCTTTACACAAAATGATGTCCTGTCAGCCTTTGAGCTCAAGACTCCCAATGTCACTGTTAGACCTTGAATCCTAACGTGCCATTATCTGTAGTGCACTCAAATGATTCCCTTACCACCCCCTCACCTTCCCCCCACCCAAGCGTGAACTCCAGCCTCTCTATGGCTAACAGATCCGTAGCCCTAGTTACTTCACAGCTGCAGTATGTCCTCCTTGGCGAAAGAAATGCCAAACTGGGCACACCCCGCCCATCCTTAACATCTCTCGGGCATTATGGGTCCTCTTCTCTTGGGAGAGAAATGGAAAAATGAGGTTGATCCTCTCAGATAGCAACAAGCCCTCCTGATTTATGCCACAATATATGTTGCCTTATTACAGCAACTGGCCTGAGTTCCTGCTCCTGACCATTCTTTCCCAAACACCATCTCCCAGTTGCCTGAATCCATCGTGTTAGGTGCAGAGGCTCCTCAATTATGCTGTTTGACCGATGGACATTGATTGACCAATTTTCCAATCACCATGCCCTTGTCCCAAATAATCTTCCAAATGTTTGCACCTGCAATGCGAGCAATGTTAATCACGCACTCTTGCGGAATGGATAAAGGTAATTTATAAAGGGCAATAAATGCTGGCCCAGCCAGTGAAGCCCACATCCCATGAATGAATAAAACAAAAGCCTCTTGCGAAACTGCAACCATACCCTCTGGATGAACTCAGAGGCTCCTGACTTCCTCTGCTATTTTCATCCAAGCTGCTTGGTCTGTCGGGGTTGCCTCCTTTCTCTGTCCTGCGCCATTAGAACATCGTGTCACTCGACGACAGCCTGTCGGAGGCCGCACAGCGATTCATCATTACACTGCAGGGCTGTCCGGTGTCTGGCCTCCTCCAGTCTTCCTGGTGCTTTCCCAATGAGATTAGCTACAAGTGACCCAGTGGGAGTGTGGGGTGGTGTTGCCCTGTAGGAACTATACCTCCGTCCCTGCACTGTTAACTACTGGTGGGGTGTTCCGTTATCACAGATTTGTGACACAAGGGGCTGATGTTAATCCCAGGGTTCTCAGTCACCTCCTTGGCCTGTGACTTCAGTCTTTTCAAAAATGTTTTCCACTGGCCAGATCATCTGAATCTCTGCCCACATCACTCCTCTTTTTACTTGCTTCTGGCCCTTTAAACCCTCAGCAAGACCCTCCTTCCGGGTCATGGTCCAACCTCACTGCTACCGGATGTCCCATCCTCAGGACACAATTTGCGTGGATCAGTGCCTCGCGCTGAGTGATTAGCCAGCAGTCCCACTGGGTGGCCTTTAATTATTCACCAGCGCTTAATTGGGCTGGATCAGAGCTTTGGGCAAGAGTGTATAGGCTGCGCCTTCCTCCTTCTGTCATTGGAGCCTGCCTCTCACTGTTAAATCCAGCCCTATGTCATCTCTTTCTCTCTGCAGTACCAAATCCTGGGGAGGATACCACAAAGTTCGTTTATAAAAACTGTGAGCTGATTAGATGTGTGTTATAAACAATAAAATGAATAACTTCATGCTTAAATGTAAGAAAAACTTGCATTTTTATGTTCCTGTGTTTCCTGTTGTGAGTTTTGATTCCAAGATGACATTTCTACTTAAAAGTAACCAATAAACAGGCAGCCTGAAGCATATCTGCAAGAGCCAAAATGACTGGATATCAGTGCTTCAGTAAAAATGAATAGACGCAGCATGTCAATATAAGGACGCAGCTTGTAACCTGTCAACTTCAAAACAGAAAACCCACAGTGATGTGCACTTAACTCCCAAATATGAAGCAGAAAACTGCAGATGTTGGAAGTCAGAAAGAAAAACAGAAAATGCTCGAATCAGTAAGCATAGCTGTCAGCATTAGGAAAAGAGATGAGTGTAGACTACCTCCACCTTGCTTTAAAGAAAGATGGTATTTGGCATCAATAGCAATTTGGATTTTGACTTTTTCGACCAAGATTGTTTTTTTGAAGTTAGACAATTTTTGTAAATGCTAAAGACCATGGTGCAGGCTGGTTGCTATAGTGATTTAAAGTGTTAGTTAGCTATCAAGTAGGAAGATCATTATGTACGAACTCAAACATTGTGTGCCATCATAAGAAGATTGCTTCTTGCAATGCTTAAAAGGGCCAGGAATCATTCCATTCCATCCTCATAGCCTAGGGTCAGCCAAGGTAGTTGTTGGGGAGGCACCTGCTCCTGTGTCAAAATTTGCATTCATTACAGGGGAGTAACTGTGATTGATTGACAGCTCAGTGGCCTGAGGCACCATTTTGGAAGGCCTGTTGAGTTATGTTTTAAACAAGGGGCAGAATTTTATGCTCCCCCACCAGTGGGTTTGCAGGCAGGAGAGTCGTAAAATTCCCTGGGTGTCCTTCCCACTGTCCTCCCACCTGCAGCCAACCAGTCCACAATTTTATGTGGGTCAGGCGAGGTCTAGGACATCCTACCTGCTCTCGCCCCAATTGAGGCTCACTTAAGGGCCGCTTCCCACCTGGCCTCAATTTTGAAGCTGGTGGAAGGAGTTCACAGGTGGAGACAGACCTAACAGGTCAGCCTGCTTGGGTCTCAAGCAGGGAGAGGGAGGCATCTGTAGTATAAGGGTCTGGCACATATAGGGTTAACATAGGACTGAGTACAGTACCGCCCACACACCGATGTAAGAGAACACATGACCTGCACCTAGGGGTCAGTCTAGTGTTGTCAGTGCCGTGTGCGCAAGTAAGCATGGAGACGTCTCCAAGTTTGAAACTTTTACTGAACCCTATGCACATAGTTCTTGTAATTAAATACATACAGTTAATCTACTTAAGACTACAAAGACTTCATTAAGAGCTACCAAGCGGTATCCAACACCCTACAATAGTGTCTCCCTCAAGGGCCCCCCCCATTTTTCCACATTGGGTGTCCAGCCCCTCCACCACACCCCCGGGTCTATTTCCCCCTGCCCCCCCCACCCGTCCCCCCCTCCCTCCCGGCCTCTCCATCGAGACCACCAACGCCCTGTGGGCCTCAACTCCCCTCTCCACCATGAGACACCACCCCCTCCCCTCACTTACCTGTCCTGAGCTCTGCAACTTAGAATCTGAGGACTGTTTGCAGTCAAAATCTTGGCCACCACTGCCAATGGTGCTGCTGAGACCATAGAGCTGCCAGCCATTCAGATTGGCCAGCAGCTCTCCGAGACAGGACTTCTGCTTGGGTGAGGGGCAGCTCCAGCCAATTAATACACTTTGGGCTGCTGTGATTGGCAGGAAACCCTGCTGTCTGAAAAATCCTTCCCTTGGTTTAGATTCATTAAAACAAAGAATTCCTTTGGCAGAATTTTCCCGTTGGCATGCGGAGGACCAAGCCCCGCATGTCTGCACATAAAATGATGCGTGGTGATGTTGGCCGAGCGTCCTGACGTCACTGCGCGCCATCGCGATATTTCGTTGGGCATAAAGACCAGTAATGAACCGGCCGCTTAAGGCCCTTGACGCACCAATCGACGTCGATTTTTCGGCGACCATGTGATCTTCAGGTTGGCGCATGGGCATAACGGGCAGGCGGGTAGTACGCATTTGTATAAATCTCATCCACAGGTGGGATAAGAGGGCTCACTGGGGTTGCGAGTGTGCTCTCAAGTATTGATTTTTCAAAGTTTTTAAAACTTGCCTGTGTGATCTGCAATACTTCAAAACGCATCCCAGCTGCTTTGTCCGGACTCTTAACCTTCAGGTCAGCACTCTGCAGTGAGGAATCTTTTTTGGGCCTGCAGGTTTCTGGAAGCCTGGGAATGGGAGCTGAACACTCCACTGGAGGCACCTCCTCTGAGGTGGAAGGGAGGGCTAGAAGGGGGAGGAGGCCAGGAGTGCACATTCAGCCTCCAGGGGAGCCAGCTTTGGGAGGACAGGCGCAGGCACAAGGGGCGCAGGGCCAAGAGGTAGACCAAGGCGGAAGGGGCTATCCTGCTGCAAGGGTATACAGGTGCAAAGCAGCTACCTCAATATGTCTGAGGTGCAGTGCCAAAGGAGGCTCTGTCTCTCAAGGAAACAGTCAACTATATCTGTCAGATGATTGGGCCTGAGATCTCCGCTAACTGTGTGGGTAGACACCCCATGCCAGTGGCTCTAAAGGTCATGGCTGCCCTCAACTTCTATGCCTCTGGCTCCTCCCAGGAGCTGGTGGGTGATCATGGCAGTGTCTCCCAATCAGCTGTCCACACTATTGTCAAGCAGGTAACAGACGCTCTGTTCAGGCGTGCATTGACCTTCATCCACTTCCGTTGGGACCAGGCAAGCCAGACACAGCAAGCCAGAGGCTTCGCAGCAATTGCTGGCTTCCCCTCGCGTCCAGGGTGCAATAGACTGCACACATGCGGATATCAAGGCGCCAGCGGGTGAGCCCGGTGCCTTCGTCAACAGGAAGGGCTTCCACTCCATGAACGTGCAGATAGTGTGTGATCACAGGATGCAGATTCTGCAAGTCTGTACAAGGTACCCAGGTAGCTCCCAAGACCTACATCCTCAGACACTCCCAGGTGCCGGGGCTCTTCAGTGCTCTGAGCCAGCTTGATGGATGGCTGCTGGGTGACAAGGGCTATCCCCTCAGAAGGTGACTCATGATGTTGCTTCGCCATCCAAGAACAGAAGCTGAGCAGTGCTACAATAGGAGCCATGCCTCCACAAGGGCTGTGTTGGAGAGAACCATCGGTCTTCTCAAGATGCGCTTCCGATACCTGAACCACTCGGCGGCGCACTCCAGTGCCCCCCTGATCATGTGTCGGTGATAGTGCTTGCATGCTGCACTCTCCATAATCTTGCGCTGGAAAGGGGGGACGCAGTGGACGATGAAGACTTTGATGCAGTGGCTGCGGCTGCACACGATGAGTCTAGCAGTGAGTCCGAGGATGAGCACGCACAGGGAAATGCTGAGGGAGTTGATGCTGGCCTGGGCATATTGCAGGGAGGCAGGGATACCCGGGAGGCTTTAGTCCAATGAACCTTCAGCTAGCACACCACAGATGGAGCTCCAGCACAAGCCTGGGCTGTAGGCTCCATATTCGATATCCAAGTGCCAAATCTTCCAGTTTAGGAACAGTAACTAAGGGCCTTGTTAATAAAGCTGAATGTCCTACAACACTCTCCTAACATTTTTGGAAACCATACACATGCAGGAGAAAAGAGGCACCCTCAGCCATGGTCACATGTCTGAATTCAATATCACAGCCAACGAAACTTAATGAAACAAAATGATAAGGGTGTTCTAATTCAAATCAAATCATTAAGACCTCATCTTGGGCCAACACAAAAGCGCCAGTGATAAACCCGTGGTGTGCCTAAGGTGCCTTATGTTTACTTTTCCGGGTGCTACGTCTTGGTGCTGCCCCATAGCCGAGAGTGGCATCTGAGACAGTCTGCTGACTCTGCTGTCCGTTGGTCTCGATGACCTTGGCAGTCATCCTCTGGCCTATGGAGCCTGTGCTGGCCCCGCCTGGGAGGGAACAGTTCCAGAGCTGGCATCTTCCCAGTTGTCACAGCCTCACCGGATGCTACAGTCACTTGGAGAAGGGCGGAGGAGCTGCTGCCTTCATTCAGAGCACCCTGAGAGATGCCCGCAGAGACGACAGGCAGCTGCTGCACCGACGTGAGGTCACTTCGGTTCTCCCTGCTCACTGTGGATGTATGGGCACCGAGCTGGGAAACTTGGTGGCCACACCATCTCCCACACTGACACTCATTGCTTCGGCGATCATTCACGTAGACTCCTCCACCAAGGACACCAAGACAAGCATAACCTCATGTATCTCCACCAGATGCTCCCACACACCCTGCCGCATTTCCTGCACTTGCTGCGTTGTGGACGACTCCAGAGGCACATCATCAGGCACCGACTGAGCACGTGCCTGGTCCCCTGCAGTCCTCCGACTGCTGGCGCCATGGGCACTTTCTGTCTCTGCCAGCTCCTCCACTGACTGTGAAGTGCCCTCAACGCTGTGTCCCGAGACATTAGCCGATGTTCTAACTCCCACCGAGGTGCTAGTATCTGCGCTGGCGAAGATGGTGTGACGTTGGTGAGACTTCAGGGCCCTCAGGTGTGAGAGGGGGCCTCTGCTGCTCCTCCTCCCGACCCTGCTCCACTAATGCTGAAAGGAAGAACAAGGACATTGGATCAGTTAACGAGGAGACAATGACAAAGTGCGTCCCTGTCCCCCAGATCATTATGCGCTCATCCTTCCATAAGCAATGGTTAAGCCATGTTGCAAAATTAAATCACTGAACATTCAGCACTGCCATGGCTGTTGGGAGAACAATGCTGACCTCACTGCTGGGCATACATACCTGGTCGTGGCACCCCAGCCTCACCGACACCAGTGGGACCTGGGCGCATGGCACCTCTCCAAATCCAGGGCCTGCTCAAACCGGCTGAGAATGGCTAACTGCACCTGGCCACCACCAGTCCTCACACCCTCTGCAGCATTATGTGCATTCTTCTCCTGAAAATGAGAGAAGAGCATTGATTTGTGCAAATTGTACATGGACTCTCTTCGCGCACGGCCCACCCCAACCAGAATGAGACATATCAGGGCTCCAGTGTTTCTCCACCCCTCTGCTGCCGAACACTCACACAAAGATGCTGGGCCTGTCCCCTCCCCCACCCTCTTGGCCAAATGTGCCTACATCACATTAGGCACCACAAGGTATATCCTTTCATAGCAAGGAGGTGCAAGCACGTGGAGCGCAGAGGGCAGCAGATGGTTCATTGCCTTGCCACCTTATGCTCCCCTCCCAGCATGTCATTACCCTGACTTTGACATGTCCTGCAGTTCCAGCACTGCACCTAGGTGCAGCTCCTCCAGGTTGCCCCTGAAACAGTAATGTGGGTCTCACTGTGCCACATACTGCAGGGGCAGAACCCATCTCTTCACCACCCTCTCAGGCTGACCTCAGCATCAATAATATCTGCTGACCCACCCAGCGAAGGACACATGCCGTCAATGATTCAATGCACTCACTACACTCAGACTTGGTGGTGGGGGGGGGCAACGTTGTCCTCACCCTTCCAGAGCACAACAAGTCGTTGAAGCACTTGCGACACTGGATCCAGGTGCTCTGCACCACACCACAGGAGCTCACCACCTTCTCCCAGGCATGTTTTGTCATGTGGGGGGGCCTCCTCCTCTCGTCCTGGGGCAACCAGCACCTCCTGCCATGCTGCCACCACCTCAAAGAGGGCAGCACGGCTGTCATCGGAAAAACGAGGGGCACACTGGCCCCTGCCCTACCCTCCGGCTTGGCCTGCCCCGATGGCCTACCCTCCGGACTTGCATAACCTCCAGTGCCCCTCTGCAGAGCCCTTCGCCCAGCCATTGCAAGCAACCTTTACAAGGCTGTCAGGCTTTCCTTTATATAGGCCGCCAGGTCGCCATTGGACCTGGTGGGCTGAGTGCGCCTGCCGCTGCCTGCCCACATTAGGTATGCACCTGGAGTTGTGAAGTACGCTGGGCGGGCCAATTCCGCGTAAAATGGCGGTGCGTACCTGATCACGAGCGGCGATCGGGTCCGCACCCGCATACGTCCGTTCCCACTCTGCGCCCCCCCCCACCATCCATAAAATTCTGCCCTAAGCATTTTAGAACACGTTATGTAAGACGTAGCTGAAAATGAGAAGGAAAGTTACCTTTCACGATTTTAGCCTTGCAAATATGTGAGAAAGTGCAAGAGTTCAATATTATTTGTCCCAGTCAAAAGTTGATTTTCTTGCAGAAAATAAAAGCTTTAACAAACAAAAGAAGCATAGCGACATTTAATTGCTTCATTATAATCTCAAAGCCTTATGCAAGTATGATGCATGATCAATGCATGAGCATTAATATTCCAAATCAGATCATTGTTGCAAAGATGCTGAGAATTAAAACAGAGCCTTCCTAGCAACATAACTAATGGAAGCAGTGTGGAAGGTTCCTCAGCAAGACAAGGAATGAAAAAGAGAGACTGCTGACAATAACTTTATAAATGGAGAGTAGTTAAAATGTATGCTGTTAGGAGAAAGAAAAAACTTTACTAGGAATGAGGAACTAATCAACTGATTTGTTGGGAAAATGTCTGTTCAATTCTTTTCCATTGTAAAGGTGCTCAAACTGCTTCCTGCATTTTAACAACAAATGAAAAAAGGCTATATAAGCCCCGTTGCAGTGATTTACAGTGCAGCCTTTTCACATCTGCTGTAGTGTCATTTTTTTTGACAGCTAACCTAACATTTGTCGAAATAGAATTTTCACAGCAGGATGCTTTGGAACTAAAACACTCCTGTGAGTTGGATTTGACAGTACCCATTTAGTAGTATTAGTTGAATGTTTTCACTGCTTTAGCCCAGTCCCATTTCAACACATGATAAAACATTAGAGCATTATAGGGCCGAAAGGATTCACTGACTGTTCAGAGCTTTTTGATAGGCGAGCACAAGGTGAGATTACAGCTTCACCACTGGGACCCAACCCTGTACCTAGTACTCATGTCTAGCAAGATTCCACACAGCAACCGAATCTGACAACTACTGCCCTTGTATTGTATATATGAATTAGGAGGAGTAGACCATTTGACCTCTCGAGCCTGTTGCACCATTCAACAAGATCATGGCTGATCTGTTTGTAACCTCAACCTCACATCCCTACCTACCCCTGATAACCTTTCACCCCATTGTTCATCAAGACTCTATCTAGCTCTGCCTTAAAAATATTCAAAGACTCTGCTTCCACTGTCTTTTGAGGAAGGCTAACTACCCTCTGGGAGAAAAAAATTCTCTTCACTTCTGTCTTAAATTGGCAACCTCTTATTTTTAAACAGTGACCCCCCCACCTCCCCCCCTTGTTCTAGAATTGTAATTTTGAAGCAGAGCAGGAGTTGTTCAACAAATTCAATCTAATTAATCACGTGTGAGTGTTGAGTCTCTTTATGCCTGTGGTTGTGTTATTTGAGTAAAATTAAATTGAAAGATTGTTTCTTTTCTACTAAATAGATAAAAACAAACAAATTATATCTCCATAGCATCTGAATGCCTATTATGCTTGCAATAATACAAACGCATAAATTATGTGTTTTTCAACATAATTTTAATTAGATTTTATGATGTGCTGTAGGCTAACAGCAATTAGTCATACATAAGATGCATCACAGCACACTTTAATAGGCTATTTAGTTTCCATTCATTTGAAGGCAGGTGCTTTTTAAAAATCCATGTAAATGCATGTCAACTTCACTCCATAAGGAGCAAGCTAAAATGGTTTTATGGCATGACAACATGCTTCATGTTGTGCAAGATCATGTTGTGCAAGATCCTTATGAGACTATCTCAGTCCTGAATCTCCTCAGAGTTTCTGTCACTGTGCTGCCACAACTTCACACTTCAATGTGCAACAGCAGAAAGTCTGAGGAAATTCCATAGTTCTGCTATCTTTCGTTTTTACTTAACAAGATTAATGTGTGAATTCCACTGAGTGCAATATGAGAGGAGATAAGACATTGCTTTATTAAGCCTATCTGATAGCCAACTCTATGAGAAGGGATTAAGAAGCACTAAAATTAAGAAAACACTGCCCACAGTATCCCAATAAATGATAATGGCAGGCAAGGTTCTTCATCACTGGTGTGTACTCAAAAGATAATCTAAATCTCGCTGTAAAGAAATTTAGAGACTCAATCATGGTTAGTCATGAGGAAGCCCTACCTGTCCGCCTGTCTCTCATTTTTTGAACCTTTTCTCATTGTCCACAACCATTAGTTTCAACCTCAGTAACAAATTTCTAATACTTTAAATAATTTTTAAACAATACATAATACGACATTGCAGAATATTACATTTTAAAATAGCATCTTTAAATTTACCTATTGAATTGCCAGTTGTGCCTCTTAATAGTTTTATTAAAGCTTTTATTTGAAAGCCTCAGTCTGCATAAAAAAGCTTTGGGTTCTCTCTGCTGGCTATATTACCAATGAAAAAAACATGAACATTTCTTCATATATGTTTCAAAATGAATATCAGGCTGAGAATGTCATGAAAATACAAGAATTGTTACAAGGTTATTGGGCTTGATTGTAAAGTAGGAATAGTGGGGTCTGGATAGTGTGTGTTTGTGTGTGTGTGCCTTAAGACAGCTGGTCTGAAGGCTTTGATGTATCAGAAGAGAAGCTAGGTTTGAAATGCTAAATAAGTAAACCTGGCTGAAGTTTTAGAATGTGAGGCGTAAAAGGAAAATTTACATTTTGCGATAAATCAGAGTAGTTGTGAATTTCAAAGAAAGGGTGAAATGTTAAACTTAGCCTGAAGAAGCCAAGCAGTGTGTTTATTTTTCCCAAAGCTTACTCAAAGATTTTTATTATTAGAAAGGTAAAATCCAAAGACATATTGGGCAGGACTTTTCAGTCATCAGGCGGGCATGGCGGAGGGGGCCAGGGCCAGGAGCAGCTGGGAAACAGCTCACCGCCTGCGATTGGTCCTGGGCCATGATTTCATGCTGTCTGGCCAATTAATGCCCAGCCAGGATGAAAGGCATGCTGAGGAGCTCAGCGCTGCTGGGGTGGAGGCAGGAGGAGTGCGAACACTGAAGTCTGCGCATGCAAGGGGGAGCATGCAATGAAAGTTCCCTGAAGGAACAGAGCTGCCTCGGGGAGCTGAAGAATTGTAGAAACAGAAATAAAGATTTCAAAAATGAGGGAAACATGTCCCCACATGTGACTCAGTCACATGAACAAGGACATATTAAAAATGATGTCCAGAATTTTTTTTAAATTACAGATTTTTTTTTAAAGTCCCACCTGTGGATGAGCTTTCATAAAAAAGCCAAAGGCAGCCTGGCCGATTCACCCGCCCACTAACTGTAAGGTGGATGGACAGCAAAAAATGGGTTTCAATTATTTGATTAAGGGCCTTAATTGACCTCTTAATTGTCGCCAGGTGCGCTACTGACTCTCGCGCATGCCTGTCAACCAGAATGTCGCAAGAGTGCGATATGACATTGGGACGCTCACCCAATATCATCGCGTGCTATTTTACGCCTGATTGGGCCTGTCGCGCACCCACCCGCAGGATGTAATATCCTGCCCATTGAAACAGTGGGATTTGCATTAAAAAGGGAGAAACTTGTATAAAGGAGATGAGGTAACGTGTAAGGAAAGAAGGCATTCTAAGATCCAACACCCTCTATGTAGCAAGCTGCTGCCTGTAGGAACCAAAGCTAAGAGATTTCACTGTGTATATCCCTGTTCAGGGTATCGTGTATTTTTCCTGGGTCTGCTAAAATCTATTTTCTTTTTACTGTTGCCTTAACGGAGGTGTAGCTGGGAGTTAGATTAGTTAGGGGAGCTAGGAGCTGTCATTGTAGTAATTTGTAGACCTATGTATATGTTTAAAACCTTTTCTTTTATTAATCAATGTTTAATTTAGTTTTGTCAAAACCTCTAAGACTCAGTGGACCTATTACTCCTGAATTTAAGGCACGGATCTCAAAATAAAAATACAAATTGCAAAAGAGTTGTTTCAAGTTTCCCTCTGGAATTTGAGCAGCTCAGCATTTACCATCTGCTGTGCCATAACAGAGAGGCACATGAATTGTTTTTTTCTTCTTTTAATCAGCTGAGTTTTTCAAACAAACCGAAAAACCTTCAGTTATCACTTGGCCTTTAGGGATTCCTTTTTAAATCATTTGGCACTCGGCACTAGTCTGAAAATATGATGCACCCTAATGTTTCTGGACCACTTTTTCTGTGCTTCTTTGTTCACTGGGATGAAACAGTCATACAATGAGAAGTTCATCCTTCCCAATCTTTCCTCCAGAACTGGAAGTGTGTTTTTGTGTGCTGATCATCTGTTGAAATGACTGATTATCAATTATTTCCTAATTTAAAACAAGTTAATCTTCAGAGTAGAGTAGGGGGACAAGCAATGTCAATACACTTATGAAAAATAAAACTCAGACTGAGATTTGCAGATGGAAAAGTGTTTCCAGTTTGTTGTTCTGCTTGGCTGATATCAAGTGGCTTTCCAATGAAAAGGGTCAGAAGAAGGACACATAAATCTTTATGCAGACTGCAAAGCTTTGAGTTGTTGCGTGTCAACAGCATGGGTAATAAAAACATGAAAATCCATCCACATCAGATGCAATAAATGCCAGAGGCTATCATAATGGGCGCCTCTACCTCTTTCTTTCTCTCTCTCTCTCACACACACACACACAAGCTTCATAAAAAATCCTTCAATTGTTAGTTTTCATATAATCGAGAGACATTGGCCTGGATTTTCGAACCTTTAAAAATGGTGGGTGGGACCCATATGCCTAAGTTCCATCCCTATTTACAACGAATCCCATTTTTACTGGTAGGGGAAAGGGGGTGGGTGTGAATCACACAGGAGGGAAATCCAAACTCTGTCGAACATTTCAACTCAGTGCTGAGTTCAAACATTTTTACTGTTGCAAAGGCTTTAACCTGTAGTGTAGGAGTTACAAATTTTTTAGAATAGTTGTAAATGCTCTTGAAGGGTGGGTAAGGCCTGTAGAACTGCCAAACTATGAGCTTATTTGAATCCTCAGCCCTTCCCATTTTTAAAAAAAATAGACTATGTGTCAGTGAAATTTTAAAAAATCTAATCTAGCAGTTACAATAGCTGTTTTTTGACCTTACTCCAAGGGCTATCATTATGCCATTATTAATGCTTGGCTGCTTTCCACAACTTATCATTATCTTACAAGGGGATCCTAATTCACAGTTTATGACAACTCAAAGTGGTTAAAGGATTAGCTGTCTTTGCTGTGGGGTTATGAATGTAAGCCTGTTTTTACAAATGATTAAGTATTTGACAGGATTTAAATATTTTGAATGGGTATTCACAAATCACAGAATCTTAATGGCACAGATGGAGACCATTTGGCCTATCATGTCTGCACCGGCTCTCCAAATGAGCATTATGACCTAGTGCCATTGCCCTGCCTTTTCCCCATACCCCTGCACATTGTTTCTATTCAAATAATCATCTAATGCCCTCTTGAATGCCTCGATTGAACCTGCCTCCACCACATTTCCAGGCAATGCATTCCAGACCTGAACCACTTGTTGTGTGAAAAGGTTTTTTTCTCACATCACATTTGCTTCTTTTGCAAATCACTTTAAATATGTGCCCTCTCATTCTTGAGCCTTTTATAAGTGGTAACAGCTTCTCCATAGCTACTCTGTCCAGCCTCCTCATGATTTTGAACATCTTTGTCAAATCTCCTCTTAGCTGCCTTCTCTCCAAGGAGAACAGACCCAACCTCTCCAATCTATCCTCATAGCTGAAGTTTCTTATCCCTGGAACCATTCTTGTAAACCTCTTCTGCACTCTCTCCAGTGTGTTCACATCCTTCCTATAATATGGTCCCCAGAACTGTACACAATATTCCAGCTGAGGCCTAACGAGTGTCTTATATAAATTCAGCATAACCTCCCTGCTCTTGTACTCTGTGCCTCTATTAATAAAGTCCAGGAAACTATATATTTTATTAACGGCTTTCCACCTGTCCTGCCACCTTCAATGATCTATGCACATATATACCCAGGTCTTTCTGCTCCTGCACCCCTTTCAAAATTTCACCCCTTATTTTATATTGTCTGTCCATGTTCTTCCTACCAAAATGCATCTCCTCACACTTCTCCGCATTGAGCTTCATCTGCCACCTATCTGCCCACTCCACCAACTTGTCTACGTCCCCTTGAAGTTCCACACCATCCTCCTCACAGTTCATAATATTCCCAAGCTTCATATCATCCACAAACTTTGAAATTGTCCCCTACACACCAAGATCAAGATCATTAATATATTTCAGGAAAAGTAAGGGTCTCAATACCGACCCCTGGGGACCTCCAAGACAAATCTTCCTCCAGCCTGAAAAATATCCATTGACCATTATTCTCTGCTTCCTATTTTTCAGCCAATTTTGCAACTGTCCCTTTTATTCCATGAGGAATATATTTTCCCACAAGTCGGTTGTGTGGCACTGTGTCAAATGCCTTTCGAAAGTCCATGTACACCACATCAACAGTATTACCCTCATCGGCCTTTTCTGTTACCTCTTCAAAAAAACTCCAGCAAGTTAGTTAAACATGATTTCCCCTTTAGAAATCCATGCTGGCTCTTCCTTATCAACCCAGATTTTCCCATGGCTAGAATTTTCTGTTCGGCGTGCAGGGGCTGGCCTGCACGCCTACGTGTAAAATGACACGTGGTGACGTCGGGCGTGCGTACCGTCATTGTGCATCATTCCGATCTTTCTATGTCCACGGCCACAGAAATGCCTGTCTGCTCCCCTAACCAATGAATCCCCTATCACTATAGGTCTTCATTTCTTCTTCCTCCCCTCCTTTACAGCCAAGCCGCTCATGGTGACACAAACTTGGCTTTGACTGCACTCCTCTGAGGAACCATTGCCCTCACCAGCTTCCAAAATGGAAAACCGATTTGAGAGCAGGACTCCAGGACACTCCAGCACTACCTGCCTACTTCTCTTGGACTGCCTGGTAGTCACCCATTCCCTCTCTGTCTCCAGGCCCTTAAGCTGCAGTGTGACCACCCCCTTGAACGTGCTATCCACGTAGCTCTCAGGCTCGTGGTTGGCCAAGGTGATTTCAGCCGCCGCTTGATCTCTGAAACCCGGAGCTCAAGTTGCAGCTGACAGCACTTACTGCGCATGTGGTCAGCTAGGACACTGGCAGCATCCATGCACATATTACAGGACAAGCATTCCACTCAACTGAGCTGCCCTGCCTTGTCTTAACTACCCTTACGTTAACTTCATTCTACTTTGTATTATTTATATTACTTTATTATTTTGGCCCTAATTTCCCTCACTCCTGGTGCTTCTCAGTTAAATCTAAATAGAAGTACTTGCTTAAAAATATTACACTTTTCTAATTTACTCACCAGGTCCCACTTGCCAAGGCTGCCACTCTTCTTTTGGAAAAAAGATAGAAAAGGAAAGGAGAACCTCCTCCCTCCTCACTGAACTCCCTCAATCACCTCTGATTTCCGAGCTCCTTTTCAACTCCCAGCTCCTCTCACTTTCCTCTTTGCACCTCTCCTCGCACTTCCTCTGGGGGTGTTTATTTTCAGATTGTGAAGGCTATAATAGATAGTTAGAACTTTATTTTATTTCATTTCAAAATGGTTCTTATGGTCTGCCCCTGATGCATACTGAGTGAGTTGGCATAAAGTGTGTAAGGGCAATGGCTAAGGGTGGGTTGGCATGAGTTGGCATAGGGCTATATGAGGCCATAGGGGTAAATGGAGGTTATTAAGTTGGCACAGAGGGTTTGAGGGGCGATTAAGGATGGATTAGTGGCATGGAAGGTCTGCGTGGTCATTGGGGAGGGTGGTGGGGGGGCATGCATTGGCATAAATGGGGCATGGGTGGTGGGGGGTGGGGGGGTGGGGAGGGTGATGGGTAGAGACCCTAACTTTTTGGAATAGAAACAGAAAAGAATAAGTCTCAGAGAACTGAGATGGGCCTTTTAAAAAGCCACCTCGGCTCTTGGCAGCATCTGTGGCCATCTTCGATTTGCATCCGAGGCCAGACAGCCCTGATTGCATCCCACTGCTCTCCTCCCCACTGCCAGGAGATTTCCTGACTCCAGCTAACTTGGGTGTGAAAATCCAGGCCATTAATTATGATACATAGGTTATGCGGCACAGAAACAGGCCATTTTACCTCCATCGATGCCCATATTTATGCTCCACAGGAACCTCCTTGCATCCTTCCTCATCTAAATCTATCATCTTAGCTCTATTCACTTTTCCCTCATACCCCTTAAAAGCATCTGTAGTATGCAATGCAATCGCTCCCAATGGTAGCAGGTTCCACATTCTCACTACTGTTTAGGTAAATAAGTTTCTTTTGAATTCCCTATTGGATTTCTTGGTGACCATCTTATCTTGATGGACTCTAATTATGCTCTACCCCACATGAGAAAACAATCTCTCTGCATCCATTCTATCAAAACCTTTCATAATTTTAAAGACCTCTGTTAGGTCACCCATCAGCCTCCCTCTTTTTTCCCCAAAGAGAATAGAGTCAGCCTATCAGTCCTTTCCTGATATGTATACCCATGCATTTCTGGTATCAGATGAGTGCATCTTCTCTGCGTCCTCTCCAGTGCCTCTACATAATTTAACAACCAAACTGCACACCGTACTTCAAGTGTGGTCTAATCAAGATTCAGTACAGGTTTAACACCACTGCCCTACTTTTCAATTCTATCCCTCTAGAAATAAAGTATAGTGCTTGGTTTGCTTTTTATGGTCTTGTTAACCTGTGATGCAGCTTTTAGTGATTGGTGCATTTGTACTCCAAGATCCTTTTGTTCCTCTACCCCACCTAGCCCTGCACCTTTCAAACAATAAGTGACCTCCCCATTATTCTTATCAAAATATACTTTTTAAAAATGTATTTATTCACGGAATGTGAGCATTGCTGGCTGGCCAGCATTTATTGCCCATCCCTAATTGCCCTTAAGAAGGTGGTGGTGAGCTGCCTTGAACTGCTGCGGTCCATGTGTTGGAGGAAGAACCACAGTGCTTTTAGGAAGGGAGTTCCAGGACAGTGACAGTGAAGGAACGGCAATATATTTCTAAGTCAGGATGGTGAGTGAATTCGAAGGGAAGTTGCAGATGGTGGTGTTCCCATGCATCTGCTGCCCTTGTCCTTCTAGGAGGTTGTGGTATTCTGAGGTGTAATACACTATTAAGAGAATGTGAGCAGATTGACCATGTGACTGTAAGACCCAATAGCTGTGTAGCACGGACTACCAGGTTAATGTTAGTCTAGAGTAGGGTCTGGCTGAAGAAGCACACATCATGTTAATGCTCAGGTATTTGTGTAAATAAAATAACATATGCTTCATTTCATATTGGTCTCTGCGTCTGTCGTATATTGTAATCGACTCACCTGCTGACAGACAAGCGTGCACCCAAATTGTGAGCAAAGCGACCCCATAGTCAAAACATAACAGAGGTAGAGGTCATGGGTTTGGAAGCTGCTGCCTTGGTGACTTGCTGCAGTGCATCCTATAGGTAGCACATATTGCTCCCTCTACCCTGCCCTGGGCAACCTTCTGAGGTTTGCCTTGGTTTGCATTGTTCCTCTCCCTGCGGTGTTTCTCCTTGTCCTCACAGGTAGCTAGTATATCGTACCCATTGGACAGGACCAATGTCTGCAGAACCTCATTCTTCTCCTAAATCCCCACTACCGATCTCCCTATCAGTCGCCCTCACTTTCATGAACCTGTGTTTTCCTCTGGAGTTTTACTGTATCCTGGATTAAACTGTCCAGAAATTCCTCCCCCTCCCTATGTGTCACAGTGTCTCCAACTCAAACTCCTGCTCAATGGGCTGGATTTTACACTCCCCTGCCGGCATGTTTGAAGATGGGGGGCATTGTAAAATACAGTGCATAGTCTTCCTGCTACCTATCCCCCCCCATCTGCCCCTGACCTGTATGAAATTTTATAGTTAGTTGGGGTGGGGGCTGGGGGGGCAGTGGTTGCATTGGGCAGCCTTGTCCACCTTTGGGCCTATTGAGGCCCTTAAGTGATCCGAATCACTATTTTATCTGCAGGAAGGGGAGACCCTCCAAGCAGGTAGCCCAGCAGCTTTAACTGCACAGGCTGGTGTCAGGCAAGGGGAGAGGGATCTCATTTGAGGGTCCCCTATGCCCATATGAGGCATCCCATCCCAAGAGAACACTTCCCTTTTAACTCTTTTGGAGTCAACCAATTAAACTAAATTAACAAAATGAGGGACAAAATAATCACAGCCCCTAAATTAGGGAACTGCAAAACCAAAGACAACATTTAAAGGAAACTTACAAACGTCAAATCAAAATGTGATTAAAGGGGTCAATAAATCACCCCAGTCCCCACGGTGCCCACCGGGCACGGAAGGCCTCGACGGTGCCAGCAGACACATTTCCCTTTTACTCTTCCTCATGACCTCTCAAACCCAGCCTCCAGTTCCATCACCTGGTGCAAGCATGACCCCACCGAAACTGCGCCCTCCCAACCCCACTTACCTTGGCTTCTGATTCCAGTGACAATCTCCACTGGGGACTGCTTGTAGTCCTGGCAATGGCCACTGCTCCCACCTAGCACTCTGGAACGACAGAACGAACAGCCATCTGATTGGCTGGCAGCTCTCTGAGGTGGAACTTTCCATCCCCAAGTGTGGTGAGGGAGGGGTGGGGTGGGGAGTGGAGGATACTGCCTCCAGCCTATTAACAGCTAATTAGCTGTTAAATGACTGCAGAACAACTTTTTTTTCCCTGGGCGATCTCCCCAGTGACTTTTTAGCTGAAGGTTGGGGTAAGAACCATGGCACCCTATAAAATCCTGCCCAGTGACTGCATCAGAGATTTGAGATGTAGACATCTCCTGCAGAGGTGTTTGGTCATTTCAGTCTCGCCATCTAGAAACTCCTACGTTCTGCAGTCCAGACATATTATTTTCTCTGCCATAATATAGATTATTTTATTTATTTGATTATGTGAAATCTTTATTCAGTGATTATTTATAGCCATATTAAGTAGCTTAACTAATTAAGCTATAAATTTAATATAGTACAGATACTTTCCCAGCCCCCAGGTTTAAACTACTGCCCTAGTTTGGAGAAGAAAAAAAACATTAAACTCACCAACCAATCACCTGCCTGCTTACCTATTAATGCCTCTGGACTTCAGCTCTCACTATCTCCCACTCCGTCTCTTAGACCATTCACTGTTTTGTAGAAAACCAGACCATCACCTCTTCCCTCACTATGCCAAGCTGGACTTCATGCTACTTACTTTGTGTGTGAGCAAAATCCTCCAGTATATATACTGACAAGAATTCCAAAGACCCAAGTCAGACAATCTGACCAGGTAATCAGTTCTAACTAGCTACCTAATTAACTAACTATGCAGCTGCCACTAGCAGGCAGATTGATTACCACTGACTATGGCTTTGAAAGAAACAATAAGTTAAGGTTAGAGTTAAATTAAATGCCAAATAGAAAACTTGACTCGGGGAAGAATTTTCAGGTCAGCGAGTAGGGGCGGGGCCCGCTCGCTGACGCGTAAAATAATGCGTGGTGACGTCGGGCGGGCGTCCTGACATCACCACGTGTCATTTAGATTTTCAGTTCGGCGGCCAGGCAACCAATTTGGCTGCGTGCCAGCCGAACTGTCAAAGGCCTATTAAGGCCATTAAGAAAGTAATTAAATAGTTAAGACTGCTGCCCGTCCAACCTTAAGGTCATCCATGGGCGGGATGAGGTTACATGAAGGGTTTATTAATTAAATGAAAAATTTTCAAACATTTGATAAACATGTCCCAGCTCATGTGACGTTGTCACATGAGGGGACATGTCTAAATAATTTTTCTCTGTCTTTAATAAAAACTTTCATTCCGAACTTAATCTCCCTGAGGCACGGAGCTGAAGTTTACCCTTAGCAGCAGGGTAATACCTAGAGGAGAGGGAAGGACTGATGAAACAGCAGCAAATTTCAGGGAGACAGACCTGCATGTGGCAATAATAGAGCAGGAAGGAAGATTTGTTTTGAATAGAGAACAAAGACCAAAATGCACTTTAAAAGTGATAGAGTTCAGGTTCACGCCCGCCCCTGCACAACCGCCCCAACAGGGGGAAATTTCTGCACTTGATTTCAGAAAGAGATCAACCCTTAAAATTTCCTCACTCACCAAATTCTCTGAGTTAAGTAAGTACTCTGTGAAAGCAGCATTCCAATGCGCTGGACATTGCGATACTTACTTATAGGACAGAATTTTCATTTGGCATGCGGGCACACGCCCAACACGCTCGAGTGTAAAATAGCGCTCGATGATATTGGGTGAGCATCCGACATAATCGTGCACTTGCGCAATATTTCGGTCGGCGGGCGCGTGCTAAACTCAGAAGCGTGCCCGCCGACAATTAAGAGGGCTACTAAGTCCATTAACGGCGCAATTAACTGGAATATTCCGCTGCCCATCCAATGTTGTGGCTGGCGGGTGGGTGAATCGGCCAGGTGGCCTTTGAGTTTATCAGGAAACTTCATCCAAGGGCAGGATGGGGTTTCCATTATTGAATTTAAAAAATAAAAATCTATACACAGAATTTTTATAATATCTATGCTCAAGTGACTGCTTGTGTTATGTGGACATTTTTTACCGGATTTAAAAATATTTGTTTGATACTTTTGCAGTGTTCGGGTCCCTGAGGCAGCTCGGGGGCCGATCACAGTCAGCAGTCCGTTTCCCGACTGCTCCCGGGCCTGCCGATCATGCCCACCCGCCGAGCTGAAAACTCAGGCTATAGGAAAGATTTATCTTTTTTCAGTCTGGTTCGTTGTATTGCTTGCATTTTGCCTGCCTGAGCATAAGTGCTCCAATGAAAATTCGCCCAATTTACTGTTATTTATTCACATGCTAATTTGTTCAATACATGCATTTGTGAGTTAAAGCCTCTTTAATTTGTGCTACTCTGTCACTTTTGAAGTGCATTTTGGTCTTTGTTCTCTATTCAAAACAAATCTTCCTTCCTGCTCTATTATTGCCACATGCAGGTCTGTCTCCCTGAAATTTGCTGCTGTTTCATCAGTCCTTTCCTCTCCGCTAGGTATTATCCTGCTGCTAAGGGTAATCTGTATCAGTACAAGATCACAATGTTTGATTGCTGTTAAGGGAATTGAGCTGTGGATCAATCAGAGTTTTAATTGTATGGTCAGAGGACTCTGGAGGGTGAAGTCAATTAAACCATAATTGCTTTTCAGGTTGTAGATCAGAACCCAAGATAGAATGTTTGGCTTTATGAACATGCAAATACTAGAAGAGTGAGAAAAGACCCATGCGCCAACAATACCCCAATCCATCAGGGAGTGCAACCACACAAAGTTATTAATAATGCTGGCACCTGAGGGAGGCAACAAGCAAGAAGAATCTATGGTTATGATCAGGAAAAAAAAATGAAAATTTTCCATTGCCTCAGACAATCAAGATTGCTTCAGGAACCTTTTGATACATTCCCTCTCTGCAATGTGTCTTTACACCCTAATGAATATAAAACTGTACTGGCCCAGAAAAGACTACAGGATAGAATTTCAAGACAAGGATTCTCCCAATCTTCCACTTCTGCTTTAGTGGGATATTTGTGGAAACCCAAGAGAAACAGCATAAACTATCACTTACATTGTTTCTTACAGGTTTTTTTCAGCTGAAGCTGCAATAAGAGAGTGTGGAAACTACACAGAAATTCTACTTTAATTGTTATCATTCATTCCCAAAGGTCACAGACTTTCCACTTCACCTTATCTCTTATATTCTTCAATAGCACTATCATTCAAAAATATATCCATCAACTTCTTGAAACTTACAAAACTCAGAACTGTTTTTGGATTTGTTCCTCTTCTGATGTCATAAATTTGCCACAACTTTAGTGGAAGTTCTGCTTCATTACAGGAAGGTTTTATATCCACCTCCAGTGAAGCATGAACAATTCTGAGGCGAACTCAGGCTAAAAATCACCTCCTTGTGCTATTTTCTTCAGGAGGATTGTTCCATATATTCATCATTCTTTTGCATTGTTTGGTTCACTTTATCCTCTTTTTTAGGGTCTTAAAAGAGGTGGCTACAGAGACAGTGGATTCTGGAAAGGTCCCTGCAAGTTGGAAAAATGTAAATCTAATACTTCTATTCAAGAAAGGAGAGAGACAGAAAGCAGGGAACTTTTAGGTTAGTTATCCTAACAACTGTCATTGTGAATAGGCTAGAATCCATTATTAAGGAGGTAGCAGCAGGATATTTAGAAAATCTTAATACAATTGGGCAGAGTCAACAGATTTTGTGAAAGGTAAATCATGTTTAACAAATTTATTGGAGTTCTTTTTGAGGAAGAAACAAAGAGTGTGGATAAAGGAGAACCAGTAGATGTAGTGTATCGTAAATTGTGCTGTATAAGTCGACCTCTTTTTTGGCACCAAAAGTTATATTTGTGAAAATAATCTGCATATAAGTCGACCCCCTTTTCACTATGACATGCTATACTCACATTCTGACCGCACAAACAGATGTTTTACTCATCGGTACTTTGTAACTGGTTGCAAGGGATCAGGTAGGTGATACGGGCTTTGTTGTAAAGAAGTATAGGAGTTTAGAACATGCCCCCATAGACCAGACTCCACGTGGTGAATGACAAAGAAGTCATAGAACAAGATCCATGCCTGCAGTTCACTTTTATTGTCAGGGCTTAAGTCAACTCTTTTGGGAAGAATTTTTCAATGCTTCAAAGGTTGCCTTATATGCCAACATTTGCAGTATTTGGATTTCCAAAAGGCATTAAATAAGGTGCCACATGAAATGTTACTGCAAAGTTAAAAGCTTGTGGTGCATGGATAGAGGATTGGCTAATGAACAGGAAACAGAGGGCTGGTCTATGGGACATATTCAGGATGGCAAACTGTAACTAGTGGAGTGCACAGGGATCAGTGCTGGGCCCTCAACTATTTACACTCTATGTTAATAACTTGGATGAAGGGATGGACTATATTATAGTCAGAGTAGATAGAAGTAAGAAAGTAAGTTGTGAGGAGGAGACAGTGGCAGCTAGATCATTGAAGATATTTAAGGCTGAGTTAGGCAGATTTTTCTACAAGGGAGTCAGGGTTATAGGAGATAGGCAGGAAAGTGGAGTTAAGGCCACAATCAGATCAATGATGATCTTATTGATTAGTGGAACAGACTCAATGGACCATATGGCCTACTCCTGCTCCTATTTCTTATGATCTTAACTTTGATATAAAATTGTGCTTTTAGGCCACAGATTTACCCTCAACTGGATTCACCAGAAGAGGAGGGACTTCTGTCTCCTTTACAGTTCCTGGATCAGGGCTAATTAACTATGTGGAGTGAAACTCCTGGCGCCGACTTTCCCATCGAAGATAGCCTGTCACTACAAGGCTGCATAAATCATAAAATAAGCACCTTAAATAAGGGAAAATGTACCATAAATTTACAGGAAAAATTATTTTAGGGAATGGACTGAATTAAGGCTTAAAAAAAGTCCATTCTTGGGGCTTGAGTAGGTTTATCCTGTTGCCCCACTGTCTTTTTGCACCCTCTTCCTGACAATTACTGAGGCCAATGGTAACTGGGGTGTTTTTTTAAAAAATCATTTACGGGATGTGGGATTCGCTGGCTGGGTCAGCATTTATTGCCCATCCCTAGTTGCCCTTGAGAAAGCGGTGGTGAGCTCCCTTCTGGAACCGCTGCAGTCCATGTGGTGTAAGTACACCCACAGTGCTGTTAGGAAGAGAGTTGCAGGATTTTGACTCAGTGACAGTGAAGGAACAGTGATATATTTAAAAGTCTGAATGGTGAGTGACTTGGAGGGGAACTTGCAGGCGGTGGTGTTCCTCTCTCTTTTGCCCTTGTCCTTCTAGATGGTAGTGGTCGTGGGTTTGGACTGTGATGTTGAAGGAGCCTTGGTGAATTCCTGCAGTGCATCTTGTAGATGGTACACACTACTGCTATTGTGCGCCAGTGGTGGACAGAGTGAATGTTTGTGGATGTGGTGCCAATCAAGCGGGCTGCTTTGTCCTGGATGGTGTCCAGCTTCTTCAGTGTTGTGGGAGCTGCACTCATCCAGGCAAAGTGTGGAGTATTCCATCACATTCCTGGCTTGTGCCTTGTAGATGGTATACAGGCTCTGGGGAGTCAGGAGGTGAGCTACTCGCCCAGGATTCCTAGCCTCTGACCTGCTCTTGTAGCCACAGTATTTATATGGCTAGTTGAGTTCAGCTTCTGGTCAATGGTAACCCCCAGGATGTTGATAGTGGGGGATTCAGTGATGGTAATGCCATTGAACATCAAGGGGCGATGGTTGGATTCTTGTTGGAGATGGTCATTGCCTGACACTTGTGTGGTTCAAATGTTACTTGCCACTTTCAGCCCCTGCCTGGATATTGTCCAGGTCTTGCTACATTTGGGTTATGGACTACTTCGGTATCTGAGGAGTCGCGAATGTTGCTGCACACTGTGCAATCATCAGCAAACATCCCCATTTCTGGCCTCATGATGAAAGGAAGGCCATTGATGAAACAGCTGAAGATAGTTGGGCCTAGGACACTACCCTGAGGAACTCCTGCAGTGATGTCTTGGAGCTGAGATGACTGACCTCCAACAATCACAACCATCTTCCTTTGTGCTAAGTATGACTCCAAACAGAGGGAAGTTTTCTCCAGACTCCCATTGACTCCAGTTTTGTGACGGCTCTTTGATGCCACACTTGGTCAAATGCAGCCTTGATGTCAAGGGCAGTCACTCTCACTTCACCTCAGGAGCTCAGTTCTTTTGTCCATGTTTGAACCAAGGCTCTAATGAGGTCAGGAGCTGAGTGGCCCTGGCAGAACCCAAACTGGGCATCAGTGAGCAGGTTATTGCTAAGCAAGTGCTGCTTGATAGCATTGTTGAAGACCCCTTCCCTTACTTTACTGATGATCAAGAGTAGACTGATGGGACAATATTGGCCAAACTGGAGTTGTCCTGCTTTTTTAGGGCATACCTGGGCAATTTTCCACATAGCCGGGTAGATGCCAATGTTGTAGCTGTACTGGAACAGCTTGGCTAGGGGTGTGGCAAATTCTGGAGCACAAGTCTTCAGTACTATTGCCGGAATATTGTCAGGGCCCATAGCCTTTGCCGTATTCAGTGCCTTCAACCATTTCTTGATATCACGTGGGGTGAATCAAATTGGCTGAAGACTGGCATCCGTGATGCTGGGGGCCTCCAGGGAGGCCAAGATGGATCATCCACTCGGCACTTCTGGCTGAAGATTGTAGCAAATGCTTCAGCCTTACCTTTTGCACTGATGTGCTGGGCTCCTCCATCATTGAGGATGGGGACATTTGTGGAGCTTCCTCCTCCAGTGAGTTGTTTAATTGTCCACCACCATTCACGACTGGATGTGGCAGGACTGCAGAGCTTAGATCTGATCCATTGGTTGTGTAATCACTTAGCCCTGTCTATCAGTTGCTGCTTATGCTCTTTGGCACGCAAGTCGTCCTGTGTCATAGCTTCACAAGGTTGACACTTCATTTTTAGGTATGCCTGGTGCTGTTCCTGGCATGCCCTCCTCCACTTTTCATTGAACCAGGCTTGATGGCAATAGTAGAGTTGGGGATATGCCGGGCTATGAGGTTACAGATTGTGTTTGATTACATTTCTGCTGCTGCTCGTGGCCCACAGTGCCTCATGGATGCCCAGTCTTGAGTTGCTAGATCTGTTTGAAATCTATCCCATTTAGCACACTGGTAGTGCCACACAACATGATGTAAGGTATCCTCAGTGTGAAGGTGGGATTTCGTCTCCACAATGACTGTGCAGTTGTCACTCCTACCGAGACTGTCATGGACAGATGTTAGCAGCTATGTCCGTTAGGACTTGGCCAGCTCGGTCAATGCTGATGCTAGCTACTCTTGGTGATGGACATTGAAGTCCCCTACCCAGAGTACATTCTGCACCCTTGCCACCCTCAATGCTTCCTCCAAGTGGTGTTCAACATGGTGGAGCACTGATTCATCAGCTGAGGAAGGGCTGTTTGTGGTAATCAGCAGGAGGTTTCCTTGCCCACATTTGAGCTGATGCCTTGAGACTTCATGGGGTCTGGGGTCGATTTTGAGGACTCCCACGGCAACTCCCTCCCGACTGTATACCACTGTGCCATCACCTCTGCTGGGTCT
Source organism: Cetorhinus maximus (assembly GCF_964194155.1). Lineage (NCBI taxonomy): Eukaryota > Metazoa > Chordata > Chondrichthyes > Lamniformes > Cetorhinidae > Cetorhinus > Cetorhinus maximus. The sequence goes on along the minus strand of NC_135879.1, from coordinate 113,174,166 downwards.
GTCATGCTAGTGGGACAGGACATGCTCAGGAATGGTGATGGTTGTGTCTGGGACATTATCTATCAGATATGATTCCATGAGTATGACTATGTCAGGCTGATGCTTGACTAGTCTGTGAGACAGCTCTCCCAATTTTGTCACTAGTCCCCAGATGTTAGAAAGCAGGACTTTGCAGTGTCGACAGGGCTGCGATTGCCGTTGTCATTTCCAGTGCCTAGGTCAATGCTGGGCAGTCCGTCCTGTTTCATTCCTTTTTTGTGACTTTGTAGCAATTTGATACAACTGAGTGGTTTGCTAGGCCATTTCAGAGGGAAGCTAAAAGTCATGTAGGCCAGACCAGGTAAGGACAACATATTATAAAAACAAAAAGCATTGACCTCTACCTCGCGGAGGCTGAGCGTCAACTCGCAGACGTTTCCTCCTACCTCTCCCTGGACCATGACCCCACCACAGAACATCAAGCCATTGTTTCCAGGACTGTCACTGACCTCATCTCCTCTGGAGATGTTCCTCCCACAGCTTCCAACTTGATAGTCGCCCAACCTCGGACGGCCCGCTTCTACCTCCTGCCCAAAATCCACAAACAGAACTGTCCTGGCAGACCGATCGTGTCAGCCTGTTCCTGTCCCACGGAACTCATTTCTCGTTATCTTGACTCCCTTCTCTCTCCCCTTGTCCAGTCCCTTCCCACCTACATCCGTGATTCCTCTGACACCTTACGTCACATCAACAATTTCCAGTTCCCTGGCCCCAACCGCTTCCTCTTCACCATGGATGTCCAATCCCTCTACACCTCCATCCCCCACCAGGATGGTCTGAGGGCCCTTAGCTTCTTCCTTGAACAGAGGCCCCAACAATCCCCATCCACCACTACTCTCCTCCGTCTGGCTGAACTTGTTCTCACACTGAACAATTTCTCCTTTAACTCCTCTCACTTCCTCCAAATAAAAGGTGTGGCTATGGGTACCCGCATGGGCCCCAGCTATGCCTGTCTCTTTATGGGGTATGTGGAACATTCCTTGTTCCAGTCCTACTCCGGCCCCCTCCCACAACTCTTTCTCCGGTACATCGATGATTACTTCGGTGCTGCTTCATGCTCTCGTCGGGACCTGGAAAAATTTATTAATTTTGCTTCCAATCTCCACCCCTCCATCATCTTCACATGGTCCATCTCTGACACTTCTCTTCCCTTCCTTGACCTCTCTGTCTCAATTTCTGATGATAGACTGTCCACCAATATCCATTACAAGCCTACCGACTCCCACAGCTACCTCGACTACAGCTCCTCACACCCCGCTTCCTGTAAAGACTCCATCCCATTCTCTCAGTTCCTTCGCCTCCGTCGCATCTGTTCTGATGACGCTACCTTCAAAAACAGCTCCTCTGACATGTCCTCCTTCTTCCTTAACCGAGGTTTTCCATCCACGGTCGTTGACAGGGCCCTCAACCGTGTCCAGCCCATATCCCGCGCATCCTCCCTCACGCCTTCTCCTCCTTCCCAGAAACATGATAGGGTCCCCCTTGTCCTCACTTATCACCCCACCAGCCTCCGCATTCAAAGGATCATCCTCCGCCATTTCCACCAACTCCAGCATGATGCCACCACCAAACACATCTTCCCTTCACCCCCCTTGACGGCATTCCGTAGGGATCGTTCCCTCTGGGACACCCTGGTCCACTCCTCCATCACCCCCTACTTCTCAACCCCCACTTATGGCACCTCCCCATGCCCACGCAGAAGATGCAACACCTGCCCCTTCACTTCCTCTCTCCTCACCGTCCAAGGGCCCAAACACTCCTTTCAAGTGAAGCAGCATTTCACTTGCATTTCCCCTAACTTAGTCTACTGCATTCGTTGCTCCCAATGCGGTCTCCTCTACATTGGAGAGACCAAACGCAAACTGGGCGACCGTTTTGCGGAACACCTGCGGTCTGTCCGCAAGAAAGACCCAAATCTCCCTGTCGCTTGCCATTTTAACACTCCACCCTGTTCTCTTGCCAACATGTCTGTCCTTGGCTTGCTGCATTGTTCCAGTGAAGCCCAACGCAAACTGGAGGAACAGCACCTCATCTTCCGACTAGGCACTTTACAGCCCTCTGGGCTGAATATTGAATTCAACAACTTTAGATCTTAAACTCCCCCTCCCCCCATCCCCACCCCGTTTCTTTTCCCCCCCCACCCGCCTTTTTTTTCAATAATTTATATAGATTCTTCTTTCCCCACCTATTTCCATTATTTTTAAATCTAAAACTAAAACCTTTAGTCTTTCCACCCCACCCCCACTAGAGCTCTACTTTAAATATCCTGTTTTCCATTCTTAATTAGCACTTTTCTCAGACAAAGACCACCACCTTCAACACCTCTTTGACCCTTTTGTCTCTGACATCTTTTGATTATCTGCTCACACCACACCCTCAATGTGTCTCTTACCCCCCCGACCTTAAACCAATTTATATTTCTCCCTTGTTGAAACTATGCTGCAGTTCTGCCGAAGGGCCATGAGGGCTCGAAACGTTGACTGATTTCTTCTCCGCCGATGCTGCCAGACTTGCTGAGTTTTTCCAGGTAATTCTGTTTTTATTTTGTTAAGGACAACATATTTCCTTCCCTAAAGGGCATTAGTGAACTAGATGAGGCTTTTACAACAATGGTTTCATGCTCATCATTCAACTTTTAATTCCAGATTTTCATTGAATCAATTTCTACTATCTGCCATGGCAGGATCTGAACTCAGGTCCTGAGAGCATTGCCCTGGCTTTCTGGATTACTAGCCCAGTGACAATACCACTACACCATTGCCTCACCCACCCTTGTGGGATGTATTACTGAAGATTTCATCACATGACTTCTTGCCACTGCCCAGTCAAGCAGCCCTTTGCCTTCTCGAATATTTCTATAACTAATGAACAAAGGTTTTCAAAGTAAATTAAACAAAACTATGGTGTTTTTCTCAGTGATTGCACAGGAGATTGCTTTTTAGTTCTGATGACTTCAGGTCAGTCTAATGGTAGTATCAGCAATAGAACAGTAAATTGAGTAGACTTCATGCCATAACATGCTGGTAGGGGTTGGACTATGATGTTGGCCTCCCAGTTCAATTTCCATTGGTTTTCTGTGGTATAGCAGTGAAAATACAAACCTCAAAGTATTGAATTAATAAAGCATTCTCTGTTATTGTGAGAGTTCTATGCAAATTCAAGACAATTTGTTGTTTCCGACCATTTAAAAGGCAGCTGAAAGAAATTTGCATTTGAAACAATCAGCTGCAAGGAATGCAGCTGGAATAAAATAGTCTATAATTGTGCAAGAGAATTCTAACAATGTGTTACATAGTCAACAAGGAAAGGATGTTCACCTACTGTTTTGATTACTACACAATCTTTCGTGTTGTTGTACATGTGGAGTCAAGACCAAGTGAATGGGGTTATTTTGGTGAAAGGGTGAAACTAGGTGCTAAATAGGTACTGTACTAATAAGACATGCCTGTTGAAAGTTTGGTTTTAGCATACAATTTTAGTCCTAATTGCTGATTAACATAATTTGAACTTGCCTGCAGGGAACACTCAAGCTCTGATCAGTTGCAATTTTTGTGGAACAATATTACATCACTTCCACTGAAGGTGTAGAGTATGCTCGTTGACACACGTTGGCAGGTTTCAGGATGGCTCAGTAGAGGGTGCACCAGACCTTGGACGTTGCACTGCAGATCCTGGTGAAGGGGGTGAAGAGGGGGCAGAGTATCTAGTATCTTCAGGGAGAGGGTATGGGGGGGAGAAGTGCATTTTTCCCCTTGTCCTTCTATTTCTGCAGCAGCTGGTGCTGCTATGCCTGGCCTCATGTCCTCCATGGAAGCCAGCTAGAGGAGCAGGAATGCACCCCCCAAGGCCTCCCACGGAATCACACAAACAATCTTTATTCTCATGGCATCAGGTCAAACATGGGCAAGGAAATCTCTCCCAGCTGATGAATCAGTGCTCCTCCATGTTGAACACCACTTGCAGGAAGCACTGAGGGTGGCAAGGGCACAGAATGTACGCTGGGTGGAGGACTTCAATGACCATCACCAAGAGTGGCTCGGTAGCACCACTACTGACCGAGCTGGCCGAGTCCTAAAGGACAAAGCTCCTAGACTGGTCTGAGGCAGGTGGTGAGGGAACCAATGAGAGTGAAAAACATATTTGATCTCATCCTCACCAATCTGCCTGCCTCAGATGCATCTGCCCATGACAGCATTGGTAGGAGTGACAACTGCACAGTTCTTGTGGAGACAGAGTCCCATCTTCACATTGAGGATACCCTCCCTCGTGTTGTGTGGCAGTGACACCGTGCTAAATGGGATAGATTTCGAGCAGATCTAGCAACTCAAGACTGGGCATCCATGAGCTGCTGTGGGCCATCAGCAGTAGGAGAATTCTACTCAACCACAATCTGTAACCTCATGGCCCAGCATATCCCCCACTCTACCATTACCATCAAGCCAGGGGATCAACCCTGGTTCAATGAGTAGTGCAGGAGGACATGCCAGGAGCAGCACCAGGCATACCTATAAATGAGGTGTCAGCCTGGTAAAGCTACAGCTCAGGACTACTTGCGTGCCAAACAGCATACACAGAGTTAAGTGATTCCACAACCTACAGGTCAAATCTAAACTCTACAGTCCTGCCACATCCAGATGTGAATGGTGGTGGACAATTAAACAACTCACTGGAGGAGGAGACTCCACAAATATCCACATCCTCAATTTTGTGGGAGCCCAGCACATCAGTGCAAAAGATAAGGCTGAAGCATTGGCAATGATCTTCAGCCAGATGTGCCGAGTGGATGATCCATCTTGGCCTCCTCAGGAAGTCCCCAGCATCACTGATGCCAGTCTTCAGCCAATTCAATTCACTCCACATGATATCAAGAAACGGCTGAAGGCACTAAGTACTGCAAAGGCTATGGGCCCTAATAATAATTCAGCAATAGCACTGAAGACATGTGCCCCAGAACTTACCACACCCCTAGCCAAGCTGTTCCAGTACAGCTACAACATTGGCATCTACCCGGCAATGTGGAAAATTGACCACGTATGTCCTGTACACAAAATGCAGGACAAAATCAACCCAGCCAATTACTCCCCCATCAGCCTACTCTCCATCATCAGTAAAATTATGGAAGGGTTAATCAACAGCGCTATCAAGCGGCACTTGCTTAACAATAACATGCTCACTGACGCTCAGTTTGGGTTCCGCCAGGGTCACTTAGCTTCTGACCTCAGTACAACCTTGGTTCAAACATGGACAAAAGAGCTGAACTCCAGAGGTGAGGTGAGAGTGATTGCCCTTATCATCAAAGCAGCATTTGACTGAGTGTGGTATCAAGAAGCCTGAACAAAATTGGAGTCAATGGGAATCAAGGGGAAAACTCTCTGCTGCTTGGAGTCATACCTAGTGGAAAGGAAGATGGTTGTGGTTGTTGGAGATCAATCATCTCAGCTCCAGGACATCACTGCAGGAGTTCCTCAGGGTAGTGCCCTAGGCCCAACTATCTTCAGCTGCTTCATCAATGAACTTCCTTCCATCCTAAGGTTGGAAATGGGGATGTTCACGGATGATTGCACATTGTTCAGTACCATTCGCGATGCCTTGGATACTGAAGCAGTCCATGTCCAAATGCAACAAGACCTGGACAACATCCAGGTTTGGGCTGACAGGTGGCAAGTAATATTTGCACCACACAAGTGCCAGACAATGACTTTCTCCAACAGGAGATAATCTCAACATCGCCCCTTGACATTCAGTGGCATTACTATTGCTGAATCCCCCACTATCAGCATCCTGGGGGCAGTGATGGTGCAGTGGTATTGTCACTGGACTGATAATCTAGAAATCTAGGGGTAATACTCTGGGGACCTAGGTTCAAATCCCACTATAGCAGATTTACAATAGTCTAATGATGAGTGTGAAACCATTGCTGATTGTCATAAAAACCATCTGGCTTAATAATGCCCTTTAGGAAAGGAAGTCTACAGTTCCTTAACCTGGTCTTAACTCCCCTGGATAAGGGTTAATTGGGGATGAGCAATAAATGCTGGCTGAGCCAGTGAACATCTACCAGAACCTGACCTGGACTAACCATACAGTACTGTGGCTACAAGAGAGCAGGTCAGAAGCTAGGAATCCTATGACAAGTAACTCACTTCCTGAGTCCCCCAAAGCCTGTCCACTATCTACAAGTCAGAAGTGTGATGAAATACTCTCCACTTTCCTGGACAAGTACAGTTCTAACAACACTCAAGAAGCTTGACACCACCCAGGAAAAAGCAGCCCTTCTAGAAATGATTGGCACCCCTTCCAAAAATGTTTACTCCCAAGGGCAGCAGACACATGGGAACACCATGACCTGGAAGTTACCCTCTAAGCTGCTCACCATCCTGACTTGGAAATATATCACCATTCCTTCACTGTAACTGGGTCAAAATCCTGGAACTCCTTCCCCAAAAGCAATGTGGGTGTACCTACACCACAGGGACTGTGGTGGTTCAAGAAGGCAGCTCACCACCACCTTCTCAAGGGCAATTAGGAATGAGCAATAAATGTTGGTCTAGCCAGTGATGCCCAACTCCTGTGAATGAATAAAAAAAATACAAGTAATTGATTACCAGTCCCTTGCATATGGAAAATTGTTCAGAAATAATTTTCAAAATATAAGAAAAGATGCTTTCAATAGTAATGTGTCCTGCCTGAAGTTCTATTACTAATCTCAAGGATCCCTTATATCTTTTTAATAGCCTTCTTGACATGTCCTGTCACCTTCAAAGAGTTGTGTATGTACAAGCTTAGGTCTCTCAGTTCCTGCATGTCCTTTAAATTTCTTCCACTTAGTTTATATTGCCTCTCACTCGTCCGGCCAACATTAATCACTTCACACTTCTCTTTGTTAAATTTCAACTGTCTGCTCATTCCACCAGCTATGGGCGCAAAATTGGGCTTGTCCACACTCATTTTTGAGGCACAGCAAGTGCCCATAGGGCTCCAGAATGGCATCGCATCTCAAAGTGATACACATTGGGCACAATTTTGGCAAAGGGGTTAGTGTGCACATGCTCAATGTTCACCAAAAGTATACAAAGCAGTCAGCTAATGTCAATCACTGATTGACACCATTGCTTCTATTTTTGGAGCTTAAGGCTCCAGCTGACAATTTCTCTTAAGCTTACAAAGATGGAACAGCCCTCTTAATTCCTTAATTCCCTCTTAATTGTTGACGGGCGCCCTTTCGAGTTTAGCGTGCGCCCACTGACTGAAATATTGTCTGAGTGCGTGATGGCATCGGGATGCTCACCCGACATCATCGTGCACTACATTACACTCGAGCATGCGGGCGCGCACCTGAAAGCCCAGCAAAAAATTCTGCCCATAGGACAAAGCAGCCTGCTTGATTGACACCGCCTTAAACATTCACTCCCTCCACCACTGTAGAGTGCCAGCAGTGTGTGCCATCTACAAGATGCACTGCAGCAACTTACCAAGGCTCCTAGGACAGTACCTTCCAAACCTGCAACCTCTACCATCGAGAAGGACAAGGGCAGCAGATGTGTGGGAACACCACCACCTGCAAAATCACCTTCAAGCCAAGCCACTCACTACCCTGACTTGGAACTATATCGCCATTCCTTCAGTGTCGATGGGTCAAAATCTTGGAAGCCCCTTCCTAACAGCATTGTGGGTGTTCCTACAACATGTGGACTGCAGTGGTTCAAGAAGGCAGCTCAACACCCCCTTCTCAAGGGCAATTAGGGATGGGCAATAAATGCTGGCCTCACCAGTGACGCCCACATCCCATCAACAAACAAAAAAATACTAGTAGGACTTTATCTTGGCTGGAAGAAAGAGTCTTTTTTTATTCATTCATGGGATGTGGGCATCGTTGGCTAGGTCAGCATTTATTGCCCATTCCTAATTGCCTTTGAGAAGGTAGTAGTGAGCTGCCTTCTTGAACCACTGCAGTCTATCTGGTGTAGGTACACCCACAGTGCTGTTAGGGAGGGGGTTCCAGGATTTTGACCCAATGACAGTGAAGGAACAGCGATATATTTCCAAGTCAAGATGTTGTGTGGCTTGGGGGGAATCTTCCAGGTGGTGCTGTTCCTATGTGTCTGCTACCCTTGTCTTTCTAGATGATCGTGGTCATGGGTTTGGAAGATGCTGTGTATGGAGCTTTGGTGAGTTCCTGCAATGCGTCTTGTAGATGGTACACACTGCTGCTCCTGCGTGTCTGTGGTGGAGGAAGTGAATGTTTGTGGAAGGGGTGCCAATCAAGTGAGCTGCTTTGTCCTGGATTGTGTCAAGCTTCTTGAGTGTTGTTGGAGCTGCACTCACCCAGGCAAGTGACAAGTATTCTGTCACACTTCTGACCTGTGCCTTGTAGATGGTGGACAGGCTTTGGGGAGTCAGGACGTGAATTGAGCCCATGCAGAGCAGGACCGATTGCTAGAAGGGGGAGGAGGAGAAGGGGAAGACAGACCCTTAGTAGAAGGCTGTATCCACTCATGGGGCAAGATTGTTCAGATGGCAGTATTTGCCACCCTGCCGATCCTCTTAGCTACCTTATCTACCTGTGCCTCTGCCTTCAGGGATCTATGGACATGTGCATCAAGGTTCCTCTGATCGTCTGTACTTCTTAGGGTTCTACCATTCATTGTGTATTCCTTTGCCGTGTTAGTCCTCCCAAAATGCATCACCTCACACTTCTAAGGTTAAATTCCATTTGCCACTTCTCTGCCCTTATCAGTTCATCTATATCATCCTGTAATGTTGTTGCTGCAGATTTTCACATGAGAAATTTGGAAAAATAATTACTTTCAGTATTGATTATTAAAACAAAAGGCATTCACTCGAAGTTGGTCAATCTGCTAATGGGATTTGTTTTCACCAATAAGCAATTCTTAAGCTTACCTCAGTAATCAATGAATACCTCAGACTCATTGTGTGGAATTTAATGCCCTCACCCATGGTGAGTTTGGTGATGGGGGCAGTTAAACAGGCGGCAGGCACCCCAATTAAGCCCAAAAAGGAAGGCCATCCACACCGCCAATTGAGGCCTTTAGGTAGGCAATTAATGCCTAGTTAAGGGCCTCATCTCACTGCCACTGGTACCAACCCAGTGCCAGACAGGGGAGCATGACAAGCATTCCTGTGCAGGGTTGCTTGTGAGCTTTGGGGAGGGGAAGCCCTTGATTAAGGGCACTCAGTGCCTGATCAGGGGTCCTAAGGGAAGGGAAGGAAGGGAAGGGCCTACTGAGAGCCAATCATTGCCCTAGCTACCAAACCCACTCTCTCACCCTGTCAGTGCCTTCCCATCTGTGGCCTGGATTCCAGCAGAGATCCTAGACCTTGGGTGGGCGTAGTACCTGCAGCAGGAATTGCCTCCCTGTTGGCTCTGCTATTCAATAGAGCAACGGCTTCTGATTTGTTGGCAGCTCTCAGCGGGTGGGACTTGCAACTTCCAGGGTCTTTGATCTCAGGGATGGTCCATCACTGCCTAGTTAAGTGCCTGAGTGGCACTTAATTTGGTGAGCCTCCCCTAAAAGATGTGGTTCTCCAGCCAGTAGTGAGATCCCTGTCAACTCCATTAAATCCAGCCCATTGGAAGCTATTGGCCCTGGATGTTTGACAGGGGCATTGGTAAGGTTTCCTGTCTAGCTTGATCAGGAAAATAGATTTTTGAAAGAAAAACACAAGTAATCAGATCCAATTAAGGCGATACAGAAGTAGTCATTTTTTTTAAACAGAATGTCGCAATCATTTTCACACAGATAGGTTTCACAGGGCTTTCAATGGCCAGTTTCAGGAAGCTTGGAAACCTAGGGATGTGAACTAAACATAAAGCTGTGTTGAAACATTGATCGAATTAATGTTTACCGTATGTTGATAGACAACCTACCTCTTCCTAGGGGGTTGTACACAATCAGCCTAACATGTTCAAGTTAATCATGAATGTTTTAGGTATAAGCAAAATTTTTCATTTTAAAATGTAAGCCAATGAATTAATTGTATCAAACAGGGTCAAAGAAAAGTTTACTTCTAATTGGGACAAGTATTAAAGACAAGCCAAAATACATTTGGGCCAGAATCTTCAGGTCGGCGTGCGGGGGTGGGCCCCACTTGCCGGCGCATAAAATGTTGCGCGGTGATGTCGGGCGTGCGTCCCAACGTCACCGCATGTCATTCAGATCTTCAGTTTGATTGGCTGTGCGGCCACCGAACTGTCAAAGGCCTATTAAGGCCATTTAGAAACTAATTACAGTAATTAACTGAGCTGCCCATCCAACCTTAAGGTTGGTGGGCAGGCAAAGAGCCCAGGCAGCCTTCGCATTTATCATGAAACCTCATCCACAGGCGGGATGAGGTTTCATGAAGGATTTATAATTCAAATAATTTTTTAAATTAAAATTCATTGACATGTCCCAGCTCATGTGACACTGTCACATGAGGGGACATGTCCTAAATTTTTTTTTCCTTTATTAAAATTTTTGACAATCAAACTAATCTCCCTGAGGCAGCTCTGCGCCTCAGGGAGATTTCTGCGCTTTTTCGTGCGTATTCGCGAAAGAGCGCAGGCCCGGACTCAGCCTCCTCCCCCCACCCGCAGAGGGAGCGCTCAGCACTTCCGGGTGCATGTCACACTGGGCGGGCTTTAATTGGCCAGCCCACATAAAATGGCAGCACTCCCACCCAGCCCCCTCAACGGGGAGAAAATTCTCCCCTTAAAGTATCTGACAGCACCTTTATCAAGGAAGGAAACTGGACAAGTTTATTCTAAAAAACGAGTAAAAACTGGGAAAATGAGAGGTCCAATTGATGATGTTAATATTTATTTTACAAATGCATTTAATTAACATCCTGAAGATGATTGTAATTAAATAAACTCAATACGCACATATGGAAATCTATTAAGATAAAAACAAAAAGCTAAAAGCTACTGCGGATGCTGGAAATCCAAAACAAAATAAAAACAGAATTACCTGGAAAAACTCAGCAAGTCTGGCAGCATCGGCGGAGAAGAAATCAGTCAACGTTTCGAGCCCTCATGGCCCTTCAGCAGAACTGAAGCATAGTTTCAACAAGGGAGAAATATAAATTGGTTTAAGGTGGGTGGGGGGGAAGAGACACATTGAGGGTGTGGTGTGAGCAGATAATCAAAAGATGTCAGAGACAAAAGGGTCAAAGAGGTGTTGAAGGTGGTGGTCTTTGTCTGAGAAAAGTGCTAATTAAGAATGCAAGACAGGATATTCAAAGTACAGCTCTAGTGGGGGTGGGGTGGAAAGACTAAAGGTTTTAGTTTTAGATTTAAAAATAATGGAAATAGGTGGGGAAAGAAGAATCTATATAAATTATTGAAAAAAAAGGCGGGTGGGGGGGGGGAAAGAAACGGGGTGGGGATGGGGGGAGGGGGAGTTTAAGATCTAAAGTTGTTGAATTCAATATTCAGCCCAGAAGGCTGTAAAGTGCCTAGTCGGAAGATGAGGTGCTGTTCCTCCAGTTTGCGTTGGGCTTCACTGGAACAATGCAGCAAGCCAAGGACAGACATGTGGGCAAGAGAACAGGGTGGAGTGTTAAAATGGCAAGCGACAGGGAGGTTTGGGTCTTTCTTGCGGACAGACCGCAGGTGTTCCGCAAAACGGTCGCCCAGTTTGCGTTTGGTCTCTCCAATGTAGAGGAGACCGCATTGGGAGCAACGAATGCAGTAGACTAAGTTAGGGGAAATGCAAGTGAAATGCTGCTTCACTTGAAAGGAGTGTTTGGGCCCTTGGACGGTGAGGAGAGAGGAAGTGAAGGGGCAGGTGTTGCATCTTCTGCGTGGGCATGGGGAGGTGCCATAAGTGGGGGTTGAGGAGTAGGGGGTGATGGAGGAGTGGACCAGGGTGTCCCGGAGGGAACGATCCCTACGGAATGCCGTCAAGGGGGGTGAAGGGAAGATGTGTTTGGTGGTGGCATCATGCTGGAGTTGGCGGAAATGGCGGAGGATGATCCTTTGAATGCGGAGGCTGGTGGGGTGATAAGTGAGGACAAGGGGGACCCTATCATGTTTCTGGGAAGGAGGAGAAGGCGTGAGGGAGGATGCGTGGGATATGGGCCGGACACGGTTGAGGGCCCTGTCAACGACCGTGGATGGAAAACCTCGGTTAAGGAAGAAGGAGGACATGTCCGAGGAGCTGTTTTTGAAGGTAGCGTCATCAGAACAGATGCGACGGAGGCGAAGGAACTGAGAGAATGGGATGGAGTCTTTACAGGAAGCGGGGTGTGAGGAGCTGTAGTCGAGGTAGCTGTGGGAGTCGGTAGGCTTGCAATGGATATTGGTGGACAGTCTATCATCAGAAATTGAGACAGAGAGGTCAAGGAAGGGAAGAGAAGTGTCAGAGATGGACCATGTGAAGATGATGGAGGGGTGGAGATTGGAAGCAAAATTAATAAATTTTTCCAGGTCCCGACGAGAGCATGAAGCAGCACCGAAGTAATCATCGATGTACCGGAGAAAGAGTTGTGGGAGGGGGCCGGAGTAGGACTGGAACAAGGAATGTTCCACATAGCCCATAAAGAGACAGGCATAGCTGGGGCCCATGCGGGTACCCATAGCCACACCTTTTATTTGGAGGAAGTGAGAGGAGTTAAAGGAGAAATTGTTCAGTGTGAGAACAAGTTCAGCCAGACGGAGGAGAGTAGTGGTGGATGGGGATTGTTGGGGCCTCTGGCCCCCTCCCACAACTCTTTCTCCGGTACATCGATGATTACTTCGGTGCTGCTTCATGCTCTCGTCGGGACCTGGAAAAATTTATTAATTTTGCTTCCAATCTCCACCCCTCCATCATCTTCACATGGTCCATCTCTGACACTTCTCTTCCCTTCCTTGACCTCTCTGTCTCAATTTCTGATGATAGACTGTCCACCAATATCCATTACAAGCCTACCGACTCCCACAGCTACCTCGACTACAGCTCCTCACACCCCGCTTCCTGTAAAGACTCCATCCCATTCTCTCAGTTCCTTCGCCTCCGTCGCATCTGTTCTGATGACGCTACCTTCAAAAACAGCTCCTCGGACATGTCCTCCTTCTTCCTTAACCGAGGTTTTCCATCCACGGTCGTTGACAGGGCCCTCAACCGTGTCCGGCCCATATCCCGCGCATCCTCCCTCACGCCTTCTCCTCCTTCCCAGAAACATGATAGGGTCCCCCTTGTCCTCACTTATCACCCCACCAGCCTCCGCATTCAAAGGATCATCCTCCGCCATTTCCGCCAACTCCAGCATGATGCCACCACCAAACACATCTTCCCTTCACCCCCCTTGACGGCATTCCGTAGGGATCGTTCCCTCCGGGACACCCTGGTCCACTCCTCCATCACCCCCTACTCCTCAACCCCCACTTATGGCACCTCCCCATGCCCACGCAGAAGATGCAACACCTGCCCCTTCACTTCCTCTCTCCTCACCGTCCAAGGGCCCAAACACTCCTTTCAAGTGAAGCAGCATTTCACTTGCATTTCCCCTAACTTAGTCTACTGCATTCGTTGCTCCCAATGCGGTCTCCTCTACATTGGAGAGACCAAACGCAAACTGGGCGACCGTTTTGCGGAACACCTGCGGTCTGTCCGCAAGAAAGACCCAAACCTCCCTGTCGCTTGCCATTTTAACACTCCACCCTGTTCTCTTGCCCACATGTCTGTCCTTGGCTTGCTGCATTGTTCCAGTGAAGCCCAACGCAAACTGGAGGAACAGCACCTCATCTTCCGACTAGGCACTTTACAGCCTTCTGGGCTGAATATTGAATTCAACAACTTTAGATCTTAAACTCCCCCTCCCCCCATCCCCACCCCGTTTCTTTCCCCCCCCCCACCCGCCTTTTTTTTCAATAATTTATATAGATTCTTCTTTCCCCACCTATTTCCATTATTTTTAAATCTAAAACTAAAACCTTTAGTCTTTCCACCCCACCCCCACTAGAGCTGTACTTTGAATATCCTGTCTTGCATTCTTAATTAGCACTTTTCTCAGACAAAGACCACCACCTTCAACACCTCTTTGACCCTTTTGTCTCTGACATCTTTTGATTATCTGCTCACACCACACCCTCAATGTGTCTCTTCCCCCCCACCCACCTTAAACCAATTTATATTTCTCCCTTGTTGAAACTATGCTTCAGTTCTGCTGAAGGGCCATGGGGGCTCGAAACGTTGACTGATTTCTTCTCCGCCGATGCTGCCAGACTTGCTGAGTTTTTCCAGGTAATTCTGTTTTTATTTTGTTTTGGAAATCTATTAAGTTTGTTCTTTTAACAATGGTTATGAATGTAAAGGTCAATAGGAGCCCCATCGCATGTATGAATTTCACTTGTGAAACTTGAATTTGTCACTCAGGACTCTGTTGATTGTTATAGACTGATTGCAGATTCTGGGGGGGTTTAACTTGCTATTAGTGCACTGACTGTGTGTTAAATAAGGATAAGGATTCCAAGGTTCCTTTATTTACAGCAGCACACATTATTAATTTGTTTTTTTAAATTCAATTGTTCTACAACTAAGCAACCAATAAGAAAACAACCTAGCAATGCCATTAAATCATCAATTAACTGCTTTAATAACCAATTTATTACTATAAATAACTTTCAAGGTGCCACTCCAGCTATGAAATACAAATATTGCAGGAATGATGTAGGGAGCTTATTGTAGAAAAACCTTCATATTATTGTGGATGGGGTGGTGGATGTGAAGAACTCAGAACATAGCACGTCTGGCCACCTTATGGGAAGTGAATACATTCTCAATGACCTGCGGTAATTGGAAGTAGGTACAGAAGACAAAATCCAACTTGAGAAAAAAACATTAAGGATAATGGTATGTTAATTATAATGCTATACATTTCTAAGAGTGTTAATCATCTTACATGGATATGCCTACCCAGAAAGATTGCAGGCATCAGCCATATGTTCATGAATAGTGTTCTGGGAGAATTTTATTAACCTAAATCTAGCTAGATTATTCCTGCATGTGCAACACGAAAGAGAGGTAATAAGTATTCTTTAGAACTATTGCAGTGGGCTAGAAAAAGCAGGAAATGATGGTACAGTGACTATTCATAGGAACAGGTCGAGTAAAATACACAAGTGCATTCTGCTTATCCATTTACAAGGTATTTTCTATTTAATTCTATTTGATTTGACAATACATAAACTGTTAATTGTACTGTTCTTCCATCTGTAAAATGTTTTCTAAACAATCCATACTGTTCTGTTCATAAACATGGACATCAGTAGGTGCTAAAGTATTAGGATTGATAATGGCATCCAATAGATTTGCGATAAATTGGTCATTATTAAAGTTACAATTTGAGAAGTGCAGTCTGGCACAGTCAACCTTATGGGAGAGAGAACCTCCATAAACATTGCATAGCATTATTGGCATATGCAAGATCAGTCATGTAGGTGATGAGTATGGCTGGAGGGTGCCTCAGGAGTTCTCATTCTCACCCGTCATAGTAATGTCATCCCATTGCAGTAAACAGCCCAGGATGCAACAATGGTCAGTATTGATGTGCTTCAAAGCATATGAGGCACAGTCAACAAGAAGGGATTCAGAGGTTATGCAGCAGATCAGTTGTCACTGCACATAGAGATCAGTTAGAACTTGGCTCCCAGTGACAACGTACATACAGGGGAGGTGGCTGGCTGGGAGGTCACTGTTAGTCCCTTGGTAATAATTTGAGCAAGTGATAGGAGAGAAGTACCCTAAAGCATGTAATATCCCTATAGTTGGATTAGAGCACTCCATTCCTGGCACAAACAAAAGATGCCTAGGTCTGTAGTTAAATAGACAGCCAACAGAATCACAAGCAGGCCCCAAAGAGATCTTTCATGTATTCTCACACTTTCTATTTCCAATGGGTATAAATTAGAAGTACAGGAATACAAAACATTCACACGCAAAGCAGAAACAACAATATTGTTGACTGTACTGCACATACAAATTATTTACATTAATAAAAGTGCTGAACGCCATGATTATATTTAAAAAAAACAATGGTGAAAAGGAATTTTTACTTCACATGCCACAAAAAAATAAGGCATTTTTAATTTGAATGTATTTACAAAGTCATGGTCATAGTGAAGGACATCCATAAGATTCGAGAGGAATGGCCTGTTGATGAGTATGATGAGTATGCACCTGCACCACATTGGACTGTCTGTTGTATTTTTCTTCATCCCCTTCCTAGGGCTTGCTTCTTTGGCAGGAATGCTTATTTCTCTCTCAACAGCAATATGCAGCAGGCAATATATTTTACTTATTCTTCCAACGTGCTTCAGCTCACAATATTGGGTACTACCAGAGCAGTCTTTTATCGCAATGTTGTTTTAGAAATCCAGATGTCAGTCCTATTATATTTCTGCCTGGAAAAGGTGCATCAGTATGGTACCATTCCTGTAATCAGTCAGGCTGTTAGCAAATAAACCATGTCTGTTTGGGGTTACCTTTCGTGTTGTTATATTTGACAGGGCGGGGAAAGCTTTATCTCCTCAAGGTCTTTACATCATCACCAAAAATACAGCATTAGCTTGCAAAATTATTTTATTAGTTCACTAGTTCTGGATTAGTAACCCAGGAGCCCAGTCTAATGCTCGGGACACATTTTCAAATTCCACCACAACAGCTGGTGGAATTTAAATTCAATTAATAAATCTGGAATTTAAAAAAGCTAGCCTCAGTAATAGTGACCATGAAACCATTGTCATAAAAACACACCTGGTTCACTAATGTCCTTTAGGGAAGGAAATCTGCCATCCTTGAAAAACTCAGCAGGTCTGGCAGCATCGGTGGAGAAGAAAACAGTTGACGTTTCGAGTCCTCATGACCCTTCGGCAGAACTGAAGTATAGTTATGAGAGAGGTGAAATATAAGCTGGTCTAAGGTGGGGGGCGGGGGGAGAGAGAAGTTGAGGGTGGGGTGGTTGTAGGGATAAGCAAGCAGTGATAGGAGCAGTATATCAAAAGATGTCACAGACAAAAGGATCAAAGAGGTGTTGAAGGTGGTGATATTATCTAAGAAAAGTGCTAATTAAGAATGGATGGCAGGATACTCAAGGTACAGCTCTAGTGGGGGTGGGGTGGAAAGACTAATAAAGTATTAGTTGTAGATTTAAAAATAATGGAAATAGGTGGGAAAAGAAGAATCTATATAAATTATTGAAAAAAAAGGGAGGGGGAAGAAACGGGGTGGGGATGGGGGGAGGGGGAGTTTAAGATCTAAAGTTGTTGAATTCAATATTCAGCCCAGAAGGCTGTAAAGTGCCTAGTCGGAAGATGAGGTGCTGTTCCTCCAGTTTGCGTTGGGCTTCACTGGAACAATGCAGCAAGCCAAGGACAGACATGTGGGCAAGAGAACAGGGTGGAGTGTTAAAATGGCAAGCGACAGGGAGGTTTGGGTCTTTCTTGCGGACAGACAGCAGGTGTTCTGCAAAGCGGTCGCCCAGTTTGCGTTTGGTCTCTCCAATGTAGAGGAGACCGCATTGGGAGCAACGAATGCAGTAGACTAAGTTAGGGGAAATGCAAGTGAAATGCTGCTTCACTTGAAAGGAGTGTTTGGGTCCTTGGACGGTGAGGAGAGAGGAAGTGAAGGGGCAGGTGTTGCATCTTCTGCGTGGGCATGGGGAGGTGCCATAGGTGGGGGTTGAGGAGTAGGGGGTGATGGAGGAGTGGACCAGGGTGTCCCGGAGGGAACGATCCCTACGGAATGCCGCCAGGGGGGGCGAAGGGAAGATGTGTTTGGTGGTGGCATCATGCTGGAGTTGGCGGAAATGGCGGAGGATGATCCTTTGAATGCGGAGGCTGGTGGGGTGATAAGTGAGGACAAGGGGGACCCCATCATGTTTCTGGGAGGGAGGAGGAGGCGTGAGGGCGGATGCGCGGGATATGGGCCGGACACGGTTGAGGGCCCTGTCAACGACCGTGGGTGGAAAACCTCGGTTAAGGAAGAAGGAGGACATGTCAGAGGAGCTGTTTTTGAAGGTAGCGTCATCAGAACAGATGCGACGGAGGCGAAGGAACTGAGAGAATGGGATGGAGTCCTTACAGGAAGCGGGGTGTGAGGAGCTGTAGTCGAGGTAGCTGTGGGAGTCGGTAGGCTTGTAATGGATATTGGTGGACAGTCTATCATCAGAAATTGAGACAGAGAGGTCAAGGAAGGGAAGAGAAGTGTCAGAGATGGACCATGTGAAAATGATGGAGGGGTGGAGATTGGAAGCAAAATTAATAAATTTTTCCAGGTCCCGACGAGAGCATGAAGCAGCACCGAAGTAATCATCGATGTACCGGAGAAAGAGTTGTGGGAGGGAGCCGGAGTAGGACTGGAACAAGGAATGTTCCACATACCCCATAAAGAGACAGGCATAGCTGGGGCCCATGCGGGTACCCATAGCCACACCTTTTATTTGGAGGAAGTGAGAGGAGTTAAAGGAGAAATTGTTCAGTGTGAGAACAAGTTCAGCCAGACGGAGGAGAGTAGTGGTGGATGGGGATTGTTGGGGCCTCTGTTCAAGGAAGAAGCTAAGGGCCCTCAGACCATCCTGGTGGGGGATGGAGGTGTAGAGGGATTGGACATCCATGGTGAAGAGGAAGCGGTTGGGGCCAGGGAACTGGAAATTGTTGATGTGACGTGAGGTGTCAGAGGAATCATGGATGTAGGTGGGAAGGGACTGGACAAGGGGAGAGAGAAGGGAGTCAAGATAACGAGAAATGAGTTCCGCGGGGCGGGAACAGGCTGACACGATCGGTCTGCCAGGACAGTTCTGTTTGTGGATTTTGGGTAGGAGGTAGAAGCGTGCCGTCCGAGGTTGGGCGACTATCAGGTTGGAAGCTGTGGGAGGAAGATGTCCAGAGGAGATGAGGTCAGTGACAGTCCTGGAAACAATATTGAATTCAACAACTTTAGATCTTAAACTCCCCCTCCCCCCATCCCCACCCCGTTTCTTCCCCCTCCCTTTTTATTCAATAATTTATATAGATTCTTCTTTTCCCACCTATTTCCATTATTTTTAAATCTACAACTAATACTTTATTAGTCTTTCCACCCCACCCCCACTAGAGCTGTACCTTGAGTATCCTGCCATCCATTCTTAATTAGCACTTTTCTTAGATAATATCACCACCTTCAACACCTCTTTGATCCTTTTGTCTGTGACATCTTTTGATATACTGCTCCTATCACTGCTTGCTTATCCCTACAACCACCCCACCCTCAACTTCTCTCTCCCCCTGCCCCCCACCTTAGACCAGCTTATATTTCACCTCTCTCCTAACTATACTTCAGTTCTGCCGAAGGGTCATGAGGACTCGAAACGTCAACTGTTTTCTTCTCCACCGATGCTGCCAGACCTGCTGAGTTTTTCCAGGTAATTCTGTTTTTGTTTTGGATTTCCAGTATCCGCAGTAGCTTTTAACTTTTTGTTTTAATCTGCCATCCTTGCCTGGTCTGGGCTACATGTAACTCCAGACCCTCAGCAATGTGCTTGACACTTAACTGCCCTCTGAAATGGCTTTCCAAGTCATTCAGTTAAAGGGGAATTAGGGATGGGCAACAAATACTGCCATTGCCTGTGATGGCTACATCCCATGAAAGAATAAATAAGTAATATATATTTTTAAAGGCACCTGCAGTCTGACCTCCAATATTAAATTCCCCTTTAATCGTATTTGTAACAAATTGCTCAAATTCCATAGAACCTCTCCATAGAAAAGCATTGGCATGCATCATAAAGATTCCTGTGAGTTTCCCTTTGTGGTGTCAGTAGAATATTGCTGGATTTGCTTTCAGTTGGGTATAGCCTGCTTTCAGCAAGATGGAGCTAACTGAGAAATACTATATCCTCGATGCATCATTCAATCCATAAATTTATTTGTATATTGTTGAAATGAGATTATGTTGCAAAAGCTTTACAACTTGCATCCATCAGGACAATCAGAAGAATGCCAGATTTAAAGTGATCACAACAATTTATACTATGGAGAAAAGGGCGCTGATTGTTTGGCAAGATGGTTCTGATTGGATGAGGCATTGCCATGGAGAAGGCAATGGGGAACTATAGGCTCCAGAACCTCCCGGGTAATTCAAAATGGTGCAAGTCTTAAACATATTCCTTTTGTTTGCAGATAATGGGTCCCTGCATATGATTGTATGTCATTTCTATCAAGCATAAATGAGCCATGTTACAAGCTCGACTGTAAATTGTTTGTTCATGTAGCTTTTACTGCACTCAGGATTGTTCAACAAGTGCTGCCCAATTCACAATGAGATCAAATTATTGTGGTGCCAGCAATCTTCTAGAAAAAAAAGTCGAAATGAGTTTGTTACATGTACCCCACCGCTGCGCTAATTTTAAAGGAGATTATTATGGCAGCATACCATGTAATATCCTGATAGATGAAGTTCCACAATGAGAGCAAGGTTCATAAAATTGCCTATAATAAGTCCAAGGTTTTTGGCCCTTTTCCATAGAAAAATCTACCCATTCCTGAAAGTTTCACTATGTGAATATTAATATTTGAACACTTAGGCTGGAATTTTATTGGCATAGTGAAGATCCCACAGCTCGGGACCAAATGCAGGTCCTGAGACCTCACCGTAAATCTTTGTTACTGGTTTTGAAAATTCAACATTTTAGAAGCATCCATATGTACAATGTGGCATTTCTCACTGTATATTTGGAGAACTAGGGTTGCCATCTTAGAAAAGCGCAAATGATGGGTAAGGTAGTGTGAAATTATTTTGTCAACTGTTTTGGAAAATGTTGCAGATCAATCTAAATTTAGAGCAGACATTAGCTTCTCCATATTGTATAATTAGACATTCTAATATGATTACTTCTCAAAGATAATTATGTTAAAATGTACTCCTCTGTTCAATCATGACTGTTAGAATAAATTATATTTAAATTAAGCTTGCAAATCAGACCATGTAAGCTTATTTTCCAGTGAACTCAAACCCTAATAACACATGACAGTTCGATATTGTTTATGAATGTAAGGTCTCCGCTTTTCTCTTCTGTTAGATAAATTCCTACTTGCATTGTTAATAATGAATGGCTAAGAAAAGGTGGAAGATATACCGTTCTACCCGTGACAAATTACTCTACTGTTCAGACATGAGTGTCACGAGAAATAATAAAAAAACACTCAAAGCTTAAGTTAGCACTAGTGTCTTTCCTAGATTTGAAACGTGCTCCAGTTGACAATAACCCCATTGAAAATACACCTGTTAACAATATACCTATTAACAATACACCTGTTAGTCACAAATACATTACAAGGAATCATGCATGCAATCACCCAGTGATTGGTCAACCTCTTGCTGATTGTACCTTTTAGCAGCTGACCAAACTGCCTGACTTCAGCACTGAATCACTCTTTGCCACAACTTTTATACCTTCTTTCCAAGGTGTGCAGGATGTTTCATTAACAAGATTGTACTGTCTCATCAAAATCCACCTTAAGCTACCATTGTCCAAAGTCTAATTTTTTTGTTTAAACTACAATATTGGACGCTACCTTGACATTGAGCATCTGTTTAAACTTCCTTCAGTAATTTTATCCCTTGTGGATGTTACAGGTGCTTTCAAGATCATTTTGTAGCAAACACAGCAGCAATCTCCCTTTCTTGGTCACATACATTTTCAAATCACAAGATAATTAATGCCTCAAATTACTAACTTCTTACACGTTGTTGCTTGGAGCATTAAAGGCAGAGGCCAGGATTTTCCCTGAAATTGACAAAGTCCGATATCGGGTGGGGAAATCGGCACTTAACCCACCAATGGCAATGTTGGAATTTCACCCTGTATTGTGTGGTCTATTTTTAAAAAACAATCAGGAGGCATGGATTTTATGTTGGATCGCTGGCAGGGATTCACCCACCCTGCTGTAACCTCAGAGTTTCAGTAATCCAGGCGCCATATTTAAAGGCTGCCCCTGCACAGAGCTAGCTCTCTTCAAGGGATAAAAAGCTGCTGTGAACTAACTGATGGCAGCCAAAGCTAGGAAAGAGGATGAATGATCTCCTCCATTTTGCCATCTCATCACTCTCAACTCGCACACTCACAAACTCATCGCACATCCACAGGGACCACATTCACTACCAGTTCAAGGGATATCACCTTGCACTCTCTCACACGCACCTTCTTCTCCCCTGCAGATCGTGCCCTCATCCCATCCATGGCATGACTCACCACCCAACATGCCAGGCATCATTATCATCTAGCCTGGCAGGCATCCTGCTTACACTCTCCATCTTCCTTCATGTAGGACAAGCTGGCACACAACAACAGGGTGAGGACACAGACTGGTGGAGGAATGCCCGACCTCAGGCTTCTGACTTTGAAAACAGAGCAATTCAGCTGGCCCTCGAGGATGTGGACCGTTTGTTTACTGACGTTAAGGTTGGCGGCGCTTAGCCAAGTGAGGATCCAGCAGTGCAACATCCATCAGGCAACCATGCTCTGCGTGATGCGTCCTGTTTCACAGGCCACTGCCATGCACTAATTATCTCTCCTTTCATTCACAGGCCCATCTGGGAAGCAGCCAAGGGGTCCACGAGCCATGTCCTCGACTCCAGCCCTGTGGACACCATGAAGAGGCTGCAGGATCCCTGGCTGATGCCTTGAGAGGAAGGGGCAGCTGGAATAAACTTGATATGCCTTGCCCCCTCTCACGTTGACACTGATAGATGCCAAATGCACAGACACTGACGCTGAAGACCTGTCACGGTGTTCATGCACACCCTCCACCAGTTCAGAGACACATACCTCGGAGGGACCTAGTTCTAGAGTAGCCTCGGGGTCACAATCTGGTGAGCGCATCGCACTGTCTGATCCACAGCAGGGGGATGCAGGGACATCCCAGGGTGCCAGCACTTGGAGAATTGCTGGAGGCTAGGAATCTGCTGAGTCAGATGTGGAGCCTCTGGACTCAGTCATACCTCAGTTGTGGGAGCTTGCAAAGACAAGCTAGGGAACATTGGGAAGGGATGTCTGCTGCACTCCTCAGATTGCAAGACATGATAGAGGATTCTGTCTGCCTTCAGACTGAGGTGGTAGCGCCAGCATGCCAATGCACTGAGGCCAACACTGGTATGATGGTGGCTGCTGGGGAGAACTTGTTCCAGGACATTGGTCCTGCACTGCTGCAAGAGTTGCACTCCATTGCTGCGGCACTTGCTGGCATCCATCAGTGTCAACGTGAGAGGGGGGTAGGGCATCTTGAGCTCACTCCAGCTGCCCCTTCCTCTCAAGGTGTCAGCCAGGGGTCCTCGGGTACCCATAGGGAGGAGAATCAGCAGGTGCACACCCCGGGGCCATCCACCAGGTGACTCTGGGAGTGACCGGCCCATCTGAATCCCCTCTTCTTGTGGCCCCAGCAGCTCCAGCTCCACAAGCCAAGGAGGTTGGCACTGCCACACAGCAGGACCACGAAAGCAGGCTGGGACTCTCCAGATCTCAGCCCTCCAGAGTACGCCTGCCAAAGTCATCACAGGCAACAGGACGTAGCAGTCAGCAGGCCACCTCCGCCTCTCCTGTGGATGTTGGGGATGCACCGAGACATAGCGACAAGGTTAGAGAGGTATTGAAGGTGTTGTTGCAAAATGTGGGCATGGGTGTTAATCACTTGTACTTAATGTTGACCAGTGTGAATACACTCCCAAGAATGTCTCCTTGTCTATGGCTCCTTGTTATGATGAACAGTGTTCATGTCAATCAGATGTGAAACCTTGGTTCCTGCACAAAATTAAGGCAAGTGTCGCAGTCCAGGGCCTCTCCGCTGTGCAGAGTGTAACCTGAGTACAGTGATTGTCCGGCTTCATAGTCATTCTCCAGATTAGTGATGCCAGCACCTTGATGTGGCTTGTATTTGCTGCAAGAATCTTGTACCCAAACGTCACTGGGCTCTGTAATGTCCTCTGTGTGCTCTCAGCACTTTAGAGGAGGGGCTGTTCCCTCCCCATCTCGTCAGCATTCCTGACAGGTGAAGGTGTGATGCTGCAGGGAACAGGTGATGAAGCCTGTCAAAGGATGGAGTTGTCTTAAAGTCCATGTGCCCGCCATATTTCAGTAGTGTCTCCATGATATGAGCTCTTCATGGAACGTATGTGCGCTGCCCTCAGACAGACAGGTGTCAGATTTCCCAGAAGCAATGTGAAGATCTCAGCAGTGTCCTCACTGCATCTTGTTATCATCCCCCATGGAACCTTGTGGCAATGAGGGCCTCAGGAGCACACCTGCCTAGCCTGGCCAGTGCCTCATCGCCTGCATCCTCCCCTTCCAGGACCTCATCACCCTCAGCCACAAGGATGCGTGACACCCTCTGGGGAGTGTACAGCAGTTCTCCGCCAGATCTGTCAAGGCACTGGAACCTCATTTTCAGGATCCTTATGGTGTGCTCTACCAAACTCCAGGTTGTGGCATGAGCCTATCTGTACCTTCTCTCAGCAGCAGTCTAAGGCTGCCACACGGACATCATCAGCCATGTCCTTTGCGGGTGGTCCTTGTCCCCAAGGTGTCAACCCTGCAGCCTGTGTTGTCCCTGGAATGCGTCAGGGATCTGAGACCTGCTGAAGATGTATGAATCGTGGATGCTTCTGGGGTATCTTGCATACACCTGCATGATCCGTTTGTTATGGTCGCAAGCCAGCTGAACATTGAGAGAGTGGAAGCCTTTGTGGTTCACATACTAGACTGCTTGTTGCCAGGGAGATTTAAGAGCCGCATGAGTGCAGTCGATGGAACCCTGCACCTGTCTCAGAAAATCCCAGCACTCTTGCTTCCTGGTTCATCTGATCTCTATCGAAGTTAACAAAGTTGTGTG
Source organism: Cetorhinus maximus (assembly GCF_964194155.1). Classification (NCBI taxonomy): domain Eukaryota; kingdom Metazoa; phylum Chordata; class Chondrichthyes; order Lamniformes; family Cetorhinidae; genus Cetorhinus; species Cetorhinus maximus. The sequence continues at coordinate 113,149,283 of NC_135879.1, read as the reverse complement.
CCTTGGTAAAAATTCCACCCGTGACCTCCTGGATACATTTGTAGCTGGAGGCTTGCAAGATCCCGCACAGGTCCCCAGTGGAGACCTGGAAGGAGCCACTGCTGCAAAAATTGAGCGTAGCAGTCATCTTCACTGCCACTGGCAGTAGATGCCCTCCAAGTGCCCATGGCACCAAACCATGAAGAAGGTGGCATTTGTGTGTGACCAGTTCCATTGACATCGGCAATCATCAGCGACACTGGTTCTCACTCATCTGCAGGTAGCACATGTGCTCTATAGACCCCAGGTCTGGCGAGGTGCCTACGAGCAACATCTTTTTGGGGTTCATCCTCTGTGCGCAGAGAAGGCCCTGCCGCCCCTTGGCCTTGAGGGTTCTGCTCCTCCCTTTGGTGACCAGGCACCTCCGTCATATTCATCTCCATCTTCTCTCCTGCCTATAAGCAATGGGGCAGACAGTGAGATCACCAGGCTCCATCTTCCTTCTCTGAAGAAGGGTCATACAGATTTGAAACGTTAACTCTGTTTCTCTCTCCACAGATGCTGTCAGACCTGAGATTTTCTAGCATTTTCTGTTTTATTTCAGATTTCCAGCATCCACAGTATTTTGCTTTTATCCATCTTCCTGATGGGCTCCTCACTGCAGTGTCAAAGAGGGTCAGCATTTGTCTCCTAAGGACCACTCTTGGTCACGTCATCATCTGTGGCTGCATTTCAAGGCCCCTTTATGCATGCCAGAGAGTTCAGGCCACCACAAGGGTGCCCAGTGTTTAGTGCACATATTGGTTGACCATAACCCCACCCACCACCACCCCACACCACATGACTGAGTGGTGACAGCTTCAGCCACTCGACCCAATGCTGAACTCTCATCTCAGGCAAAGGCATTGTCCTAACCTACAATCCAAGGCTTCGCAGTTTGCTTGGATCATTAGGGTTACTTTCCAATGTCAACTGAATCATAATACAAGGATTAGGAGTGCACTTTCCCAACAGCATCCTCAAGCTTTCCCAGTTGCTCAATGGTTCTGCAGCACCATAGCACTCATTTGATTTTGAAGTCTTTGCGCAAGGGTTAAAAGTAAAGGAGCAATCATTGGCACTGTCAGCAATTAGCGCTGCTTGAGTGGGCACATTTGCTTGACTAGCCTAACTCCAAGCATGCCAACTGAGCTCAAACTAGGTGGTCTCAGCTGAGGAAGAGTGCTCATCTTTGACATGTTTTTCCATTTGCCTGGCCGTTTTCTTCCCCTTGACATGTGTTAGTGTACAACCTTCAGCCTATGCTGCTATGAACCCCCATTGAACTGTTGCCCTAGCCCAGAGCTTCCCTTCTCTCCAGCACTGTTGCCCTCACCCCGGCATCACAAGCCAGCCACAAAGAAGCTGCTGTGGAGACTTACCTGTGACCCACCCCACTGAATCCGCAGAGCCACTTCCTTGCATTGGGACCAGCGTGAGCACTGTGTTAAGTTGTGTGCACTTACCTCCTACTTGCCCTCGAAGTTCAGGTCACCAGGTGCACGCTTTTAAAGGCAGTTATAAATCATGCTGTTCTAAAAGCACACCAACCAGGGATTTAAATTTCATGTGGGGGTTGATTCCAGCGTGTGGCCACAATAATGATATGCAAATGTATTCAAATTAACTTCCTGAAGCCCGACGGTGGGAAACACGGCCCACCATTGAAGTGGGGAGGGGACAATCGCTTCTGGGAAGCGCGTCTAGTGCCTTCTCATGATATTTTGCAATCTCACAACCGCACACACCCATCCCAATCAGGCGCGGAAAGTCCCGGCCAGAGTTTATCTGATAAAGCATATAAGCTAAACATGTAATCTTGTGGAGTTAAGTTCTCTGCATTTCAAGAGGACTTAAATTCTGACATCACCAATAAACGCCAGTTTGTGTCACTTTCTCACAGTCTTCAAACACTTAAGTTAGCTTAACGGACATTTTGGCTCTATGTTATTTGTGTACCTGAAGCGTCACAAAAATTCAAACTTGGCATCAAAGTGAAACATAGGGAGGAATTTTCTGTGTCTGCTGGCTGCGGGCATCACGGCGGGCATGAGCGGACAATATGGTGGGAAGGCCAAACCTTGGTTTCGTGACGTTGTGAAACCAGTTTGCAATCGTCCGCTTGTCAATGGCGGGCCGTGTTTCCTGCCACCGTACGTTGGGAACTTCATTGTAATGCATCTGCATATCATTACAAGCCCAGCTCACCAGAATCATTACCCCACGCTGGATCACCCAGGCCCCCGACATGTTTCACAACTGCACATAAGCAATGTGCAACGAATGAAATGTACTTCACTTGGTACTTTGAGGTTTGTTTGCCTACCTTGCCTTGGGCAGCATTACCGGTTATTTGCACCAGGCTTCGCTGGCAGCACCACATCTATTTAGGGGGTGCTCATGGGCAGGTCTCTACTTACGAGACCAGCCATAAGGCGGGGGTGGCTTTTTAATGGCTGCAGGGCTAGGGCCTGTCTTGGGAACGGGGACAATTGGCCTCAGGCAAGGGAAGAGGCTGCAGGGCCAGAGCATTATGGGGGCATCCAAGGGTGTGTGTGGGGTACATGTTGATCTCTGTAAGAGGCCTCAAGAGAATGAGGGCTGAGGAGGCAGCGTCTCCAAGAGGAGGGACAGAGTCCAGATGGAAATGTGAGAGTGTGTGTGGGAGAGTGAATGGTGATGACCCTTGAGCTGGCAGTGAGTAAGATGCCAATGAATGTGTGATGGGCTTGTGAGTGTGTGAGTTTAGGGTGATGAGATGGTGCCTTACCCTGGCGGTATGGATGAGCTCATTCATCCTCTTTCTGCATGAGATGGCCAACCTCTTCTGTGCAACGTTGGCACTGATCACCACTGCCACCGTCTCCCAAGCTGGAGTGGTGACATTGATGGGCCTCCTGCGACCAGAGCCGGGGTAGAGGACATCGCAGCAGGTGTCCAGAAGACATCCCAAGGATGCTTCACTGAATCGGGGTGTTGCAGTCTTCTTACCTTTCAGGGCCATGTCTTCTGTGCAGCAGACATGGGCTGGAAGCAGTGAGAGGTACGCGTGGCTGCACTTTAAATAGGATACCTGGCGTGAGGAATCAGCGAAGTGACAGCGTGGCGGGTGAATCAAAGGCCGTCCATCAACAAAAAGGCATGTTTCCTGGGAATCCATGATTAATGAGGCGGTTTTGGGCGAAAACCCGCCATTGTGGCCAGTGGGTAAAATGTCCTTTTTCCCACCTGCTACCACACTTAGTGCAAATCTAGGACGATTCTGCCCATGGCATTGAATTATGTCTGTTCATTGGTTCCAACGTGATTTTACGACTTTTGTGCTTTTTCCTAAACATCCATATCCTTAAAATATTTTTTTCTTTACCACTGACTCTGTTTATCTGTAATGAAGACAATTTACAGCTCTAAACAGGTTACTTCAGTATGGAAAGCTTTCTGGTCTTTGCAACACATGCTGGTCAGATTCAGTCAGTCTCTGTACACCTGTCTACAACCATCAGCATTCTGTATTTCATTTAAACAATTGATGCTCACCCATGCATTGAACAGCTTTCACATACCTGAATCACAAATTTTGATTAAAATATGATAAATTAGTTCAAAAATATAATAGGTTCTTAAGGCAAAATCATGTGAGATTGAAATTCTGATTCAGTTCAGGCTTATCTCCAGTCACCCCCTGGGCTGGCAGGGGGGATGGAAGAAAAGATGTGCCAGAAAATAAAGTAGAACCTCAAATAGCCCATTCAAAGATGATTGAAAAAATTATGGTAAGAGTGTCATAGGCCAATTTTCCATTCACCTCCATCCACTGTCTCTAAAGGATGTGATTGGCGGAGATCCTCTCCTTCTCTAAGAAGTTTCACCCATTCTGCCAGCTGATAGTTTAAACTGAACCTATTCGTGCTGGGTGTTTCAGCCACGCTGTTCTATGTCTGCGGCACTGCCCCTTGAATGCTCAGAGAATGGCATGTCTCCTGTGTTGCTGAGGGAAGCCTGTGCAGCATCAGCTGCCCACCCCAAATACACTCATGACCTTATACCCACAACCTCAGATGGGGAGCAAAGAATGGCCCAAAGGTGGGCTGTGAAGTCCATGAATGGGGCAGATCTCCCAGAATTTCAATCCTGCAAAATATGCAATGCCATTAAATGCAAATTCATTGACAGAAACTGAACACTGATCATGAAGCATTTGTAATGGCTATCTTTTAACACCTCTCAATTAGCTAACAAACCTCAATTTGATAAGTGTTGAAAAATCCGGGAATCCAACTGTAGAGGGTGCAATGCTTTTGTGAAATGGCTGAGTGGCAAATTCAAAAAAGTCTGTTTATCTCTCATTGCCGAGAACCTACTTGTGACTTGTGTTATGAAGAAACGGTAAGACCATTTCTCCTGTTGGAGACTGTGATCTGGAAACAAGTGTGATAATATGTTACATGAATGGAGTGCATAGCCTATACTGTAAGGGCCTGGAGTCATAGAGTCATGGGGCAGAATTTTACATCCCACGGGTGGACACGCGCCTGACATGATTGGGAGTGAAATAGTGCACAATGACGTCGGGCAAGCATTCCGATGCAATATTTCGCTCCTGGGCGCACGCGGGTGCCAGAGCGGTGGCTGTCATTAATCAAGCAGCCACTTAAGGCCCTTAAGAGTCCAATTGAATGCGATTTTCCCTTCCTGTGCGATTTTCAGCTCACTGCATGGGCAAAACAGGCAGGCTGCCAGCTGACGTTTTCACAAACCTCATCCAAGGGCGGGATAAAAAGTGTCAGCAGCATTACCAATGTGAGTAGTGAGAAGTTATGGAGATAGTTTGCTTCTGGTTGCTTATTGGTACTTGGCAGCCTCATCTCTGTTCAGGACTTCATTCTTAGCATTTCCAGGCTTAATTTCAGAACTTATTGCTGTCTGCAAGGTCCTTGGTGTAATGGGCAACATATTAGCATGGATTGGCTGACTGGCAGAAAGCAGAGAGTATGCATAAATGGGTCTTTTTATGATTGGCAGGATGTGATGAGTGGAGTCCCACAGGGGTCTGTACTGGGGCCTCAAATGTTTAGAATTTACATCAATGACTTAGATGAGGGGAGTGAAGACATGGTAGCTAAATTTGCTGATGACACAAAGGTAGGAAAGTATGTTGTGAAGAGGACATGAGGAGGTTGCAGATGGATATAGATAGGTTGAGTGAGTGGGAAAAGATCTTGCAAATGGATTGTAATGTGGGAAAATGTGAAGTAGTTCATTTTGGCAGGAAGAATAAAAAAGAGTATTACTTAAATGGAGAATGGCTGCATAATTCTGAGGTGCAGAGGGACCTGAGTGTTCTAGTACATGAGTCACAAAAAGTTAGTATGCATGTGCAGCAAGTACTTAAGAAGGCTAATGGAATGCTTCCTTTATTACAAGGTGGATTGAACATATAAGTAAGGATACTATGCTTCAGTTATACAGGGCATTGGTGAGACCGCACCTCGAATATTGTGTGCAGTTTTGGTCTCCTTATTTAAGGAAGGATGTAAATGCATTGAAAGTAGTTCAATGGAGGTTTACTAGATTGATACCTGGAATGAGTGGGTTGACTTATGAGGAAAGTTTGGACAGACTGGGCTTGTTTCCACTGGAGTTTAAAAGAGTGAGGGGTGATTTGATTGAAGTATACAAGACCCTGAATGGCTTGACAAGTTTAGACGTGGAAAGAATGTTTCCTCTTGTGAGTGAGTCCAGAACTAGGGGGCACTGTTTTAAAATTAGGGGTCGCCCTTTTAGGACAGAAATGAGGAGAATTTTTTTCCTCTCAGAGGGTTGTGCGACTTTGGAATTCTCTGCCTCAAAAGGTGGTGGAGGCAGGTCATTGAATATTTTTAAGGCAGAGGCAATCAAAGGTTATCGGGGTTAGATGGGAATGCGGAAATTGAAACACAAGATCAGCCATGATCTTATTGAATGGTGGAGCAGGCTCGAGGGGCCCAATGGTTTACTCCTGTTCCTATTTCTTATGTCCTTATGTTCTTATGACTGCACTCATGTGGCCATCAAGGTGCCAGCGGGTCAGCCGGTTGCCTCCGTCAACAGGAAGGGATTCCACTCCATGAACCTGCAGATAGTTTGTGATGCAGATTCTGCAAGTCTGTGCAAGGTACCCTGGCAGCTCCCATGACACTTACATCCTCAGACACTCCCAGGTGCCAAGGCTCTTCATTGCTGCAGCCTGACTGGATGGATGGCTGCTGGGTGACAAGGGCTATCCGTTGAAGAGGTGGCTCATGGCGCCTCTCTGCCATCCAAGAACAGAGTCATGCTTCCACAAGGGTGGTGATGAAGAGGACCATAGGTCTTCTCACGATGCGCTTCCCATTCCTGAACCATTCAGAGGGTGCACTAAAATACCCCCCAGAGCGGGTGCTACTGATTGTGGTTGCAAGCTGTGCTCTCCACAATCTGGCACTGGCAAGGGGGAACCCACTGGAGGAAGAGGATCTTGATACAGCTGCACAGGCCACAGATGATACGTCCAGTAGTGAGTCAGAAGAGGAGCACAGTGAGGAGAACACTGAAGGCATGGAGGCAGACCTTGGTGACCTCCATGGAGACAGGGACACCAGGGATGCCATGATCCAATGCCCCTTCAGCTAGGCTACCAAAGAACAGGTTCAACTGCATGCCAGGGCTGCCGCCTCCTTCCCGAAGGACTGAAAGGCTTCTTTCATTTGAACACAAAAAACACTCAATGCCTGTGCAATAAATTCCACTCTGTACCTGCAGCGCCATTGCAGCCTGGCCAACCCCAGCAGAGGAGCACCTGGCAGGGCACTTTTGAGGTGTAGCCCTCGAGCCGCAAGGCACTCAGTACAAGCAACCAGGGCTCACCCCTTTGGCCAACTGTGGCATGACTGACAGTTGGCACTCAGACTCTAGCACCCCTGAGGCCCACGGGGCGATGGCCAGACCTTAACACATCTCCATGGTACTTACCCATCCTGAGCGCAGCAGATCATTGAAACGCTTACGGCACTACACCCACGTGCACCGCACCACATCATGTCTGCTCACTATTGCTGCCACCTTCTCCCATGCCCTCTTGGTGAGGTGTGGTGGCCTCCTCCTTCCATCCCTGGGAACAAGGGTAAGACTCCTGGCAGCCACTTCCTCTATGAGGATGGCGAGGCACTCATCAGAAAAGCGGGAGCCAAGTGCCCACCTGACCTGCCCTCCCACCTGCCGGGTCCAGCTGCACTCGGGTCCATTGCAAAGGTTCAGGAAATGTCCTTTGTGGCAGCCTTCCAGGGGCTGCCTGGGCTGCTTTTAAACTGGCCACCGGATCCCCATTGGGCTGGTCAGTGTGGAGCCACGTTTCATGCTGGGAAGGCTGTAGTTGGCCCACCGGCATGAAATCATGGTTGGACCCCTATCGTGGGCAGTGCTCCATTTTGCGGCCATTCCTGGGCCTGCCTACCACGCCCATCTGCCAAAGGGAAAATCCTGCCCTTGCATGCAAAGGGGCCCTTCGGCCCATCATGTATGTGCTGGTCATCAAGCCCCTATCTACCCTAATTCCATTTTCCAGCACTTGGCCTATAGCCTTGTATGCTATGGCATTTCAAGTGTTCATCCAAATACTCCTTAAGTGTAGTGAGGGTTCCTGCCTCTACCACCCTTTCAGGCAGTGAGTCCCAGATTCCCAACACCCTCTGGGTGAAAAGAAATGTCCTCAAATTTCCTCTAAACTTCCTGCCCCTTATCTTAAATCTATGCCCCCTGGCTATTGACCCCTCCACTAAGGGAAAAAGCTTCTCCCTACCTACCCTATCTATGCCCCCCATAATTTTGTACACCTCAATCAGGTGCCCCCTCAGCCTTCTCTGCTCCAAGGAAAACAACCCCAGCCTATCTAGTCTCTACTCATAACTGAAATGCTCCAGTCCAGGCAACATCCTGGTGAATCTCCTCTGCTCCCTCTCTAATGCAATCACATCCTTCCTATAGTGTGGCACCCAGAACTACACAAGTACTCCACATATGGCCTAACTAACATTTTATAAAGCACCATCATAACCTCCCTGCTCTTATATTCTATGCCTTGACTAATAAAGGCTAGTATCCCATATGCCTTCTTAACCACCTTATCTACCTGCCCTGCTGCCTTCAAGGATCTATGGACATGTATACAAATGTCTCTCTGATTCTCTGTACTTCCTAGGGCCCTACCATTCATCGTGTAGTCCCTTGCCTCGTTAGTCCTCCCAAAATACATCATCTCACACTTTTCAGGATTAAATTCCATTTGCCACTGTACTGCCCATCTGACCAGCCCATCAATATCGTCCTGTAGTCTAAGGCTTTCCTCCTTTCTATTTACCACACCACCAATTTTCATGTCATCTGCGAACTTACTGATCATACCTCCTACATTCATGTCTAGATCATTAATGTACACTACAAACAGCAAGGGACCCAGCACTGAACCCTGTGGTACTGGACAGACGCTTCCAGTCACAAAAACAGCCTTTGACCATTACCCTCTGACCACTGCACTAAGCCAACTTTGAATCCAGTTTGTCAAATTGCACTGGATCCCATGGGCTCTTACCTTCTTGACCAGTCTCCCATGCAAGACCTTGTCAAAAGGTCTGAGTCCATGTAGACTACATCAACTGCACTACCTTCATCTACACACCTAGTCACTTCCTCGAAAAATTCAATCAAATTTGTTAGACGTGATCTCCCCCTGACAAAGCCATGTTGACTGTCCTTGATTAATCCCTGCCTCTCCATGTGGAGATTAATTCTGTCCCTCAGAATTTTTTCCAAAGGTTTCCCTACCACTGATGTTAGACTCACCGGCCTATAGTTCCTTGGTTTATCCCTACCACCCTTCTTGAATAATGTGTACCACATTCGCTGTCCTCCTGTCCTCTGGCACCTCTCCTGTGGCCAGGGAGGTATTGAAAATTAATGGCAGGGCCTCTGCAATCTCCTCCTTTGCCTCCCACAACAGCGTGGGATACATCTCATCTGGGCCTGGGGATTTATCCACTTTAAGCCCGCTAAAACCATTAATACCCCCTCTCTCTGAATGCTAATTTGTCCAGGTATATCACAGTCCCCCTCCCTGATTTCTGTATGTACATCATCCTTCTCTATAGTGAATACAGATGCAAAGTACACATTTAAAACCTTATTTACGTCTTCCGGCTCCTCAGACAGATTGCCATTTTGGTCTCCAATGGACCCTACTGTTTCCCTGGTTATCCTCATGCCCCTAATATACTTATAAAATGCCTTTGGGTTTTCCTTTATTTTACCCGCCAGTGTTTTTTCATGCTCCCTCTTCACTCTCCTGATTTCTTTTTAAAGTAACTCCCTGCACTTTCTATACTCCTCGAGGGTTTCCACTCTTTTGAGCACTCGGTATCTACCATAAGCTTCCCTTTTCTTTCCTTATCCAATCCTGTACATTCCTCGACATCCAGGATTCTCTGGACTTTTTGGTCCAACCCTTCACCTTTACAGGAACATGTTGGCCCTGCACTCTATTTCCTTTTTGAATGACTCCCATTGTTCTGATGTAGATTTTCCTACAAGTAGCTGCTCCCAGTCCACTTTGGCCAGATCCTGTCTTATCATATTACAATTGGCCTTCCCCCAATTTAGAACCTTTATTTCTGGCCCATCTTTGTCTTTTTCCATAACTACCTTAAATCTTACTGAGCTATGGTCACCGAAATGCTCCCCCACTGACACTTCTACCACTTGACCGGCTTCGTTCCCTAAAATTAGGCCCAGCATTGCCCCCTCTCTTGTAAGACTTTCTATGTGCTGGCTTAAAAAGCTCTCCTGGATACATTTTAAGAATTCTACCCCCTTGAAGCCTTTCACACTTTGTCTATCTAGTTAACATTGGGGAAGTTGAAATCCACTACAATAACAACCCTATCATTTTTACACTTCTCTGAGATTTGCTGACATATCTTCCCTTATATCTCTCCCTGACAGTTTGGGGGTCTATAGTACACTCCCAGCAATGTGATTTCCCCCCTTTTGCTTTTATGTTCTACCTATATAGCCTCATTTGTGGAACATTCCAAGGTATCATCCCTCCTTATTGCAGTAATTGACTCCTTGATCAATATTGTAATACCACCTCCTCTTTTACAATCCCCTCCCCTGTCTTGCTTGAAGATTCTATACCCTGGAATATTGAGCTGCCAGTCCTGCCCCTCCCTCAACCACGTCTCCGTGATAGCAGTGATATCATATCCCCATGTGTTAATCAACACCTTCAACTCATCTGCCTTACTCGCAAGACTCCTTGCGTTAAAATAAATGCCATCCAGCCTTGCCATGCTCCCTTGTGCCTTAACTTGACTATATACGCTCTGCCTTCCAGACCGACTTGGTTTTTCTTCTATGCTTGTCCGTACATTACCCCCTATTATACCTCCACTCTGTAGCTCATCCCCCTGCCAAATTAATTTATTAGTTTATGGGGGGAGTTGTATGTTATAAAAAATAATGTGTGAACATTATTATAAAGCAGCAGTCCAGGATACACATGGAGATGAAGGAACGTTTTTAAAAATACAATTTGAAACACTTGTGAGAATAGATGTTATTTTAAAAATATTTTGGGGAATATTGTGTTATTTTATGAAGAAGGTTCTGTGTATGTGTGTGTGTGTGTGTGTGTGTGTGCACAAATTGTTTAATTAAGCTGGGGAAGGTTACTAGAGGGCAGGTTGTCTCAGGGGTTTAAAACATAAAAGGATAGAAGTGTTAGGTTTGAGGTACATATGAATAGGTTGGATCTAACATTTGCATTTTTAGATAAGTTGAGAGTTCATTTGCATATCAAGGGAAGTCAGAGGTGATGAGAAACATGGTTGCATCTTGCTAGAGTTCTATCGGTAAATAGAAGAGGGTATATTACATTTTATTGATCCAAAAGCAGAGACAAAACAGAAACATGAAGGATTTTATGTTTGGAAAGATTTGAGTTTCAAAGAGGTGCAAGAACAATGGAACCTGAGATGAAAGAGGGAAAGAGGTGTTTTAGAGTTACTTAAGGTAGTAGTTGTTGGCTGGTGGCTGTAGCTGTTAGCTCTAGCTTTGGGCTGTTGACTGTGTGACGAAGATCTCCTAGAAACAGCTCTGAGCTGGGAGAAAATGTAGTTTGAATCAGCCATCCAGTCAAGCCAGAAAAGTATTGGGCTGCAAAAAGCAGTTTTGTTCTAAAGTTTTGGTTTTCCACAGTAGAGTGGAAGAGAGTTTAAGAGGTCATGTGGTATGCCTTTGTTAAAGCTACAGCAGTTTGCCTTGGGTAATATTACTGGATTTTTATAGTTAAACATCTATGAGGGAGTATTGCCTAGAAGGTGTTTACTTGTGGGTCTGACCAAGTAGACAGTCTTTTTGGGGGAATGTATTATAAGACTAATTTTAACTGTAACTGTAATCTTGTGTGCTTAAGCTGTCTTTTTTTCTTGTTAACAAAACTTTTACTTTTAATTTTTAAAATCTCAAAAGTGTTCCTGGACTTCTAGCTGCTGAGATCAGCACATTTTCAGAATACAGCAAAAAGGTATGGCCTGTAAGCCAAGCCTCCCTCTGGGATTTGGTTTGCGCAGCAATTAACATCTGCGCAATACACTTTAGTCAGATGTTTTCAAGCAGTATAAATGAAAATAGTGTGTTATGCTAGTTACATTATAGGTGACTTGAATGCAGATAATGAGATGCACCCTATGTTGCTGAGGAAAGCTAGGACAGAGAGAACAAAAGCTCTGACAACAATCTTTCAATCCACTTTGGATATGGGTCAGAGTTTTGCAAATGTCACACCCCTGATCATAAAAAGAGGAATAGGATAATCATAGTAAATATAGTCCAATCAGTTGCGGGAAAACTACTAGAGGGCATTGTTAAAGAAAAAAATATTCTCACTTGGTGAAGCATGGGTTAATAAAATACAGCAAGCATAGACTTGTTAACATCAAATCATTTCTGACTAACTTGATTGAGTTATTTAATTAAAAATAGAGAGGATTGATGAATGTAGCATGTTGATGGTTTTATACGCTTTCAAAAGGTATTTGATAAAAAAAACCTAACGCACTTCTTTGGAAAATAGAAGCAGTAGTATTAAAGAACTAATGTAAAGTGGGTTCATAATTGGCTAAAGGATAGGAGTGGGTGAATAGATTTTTTCCTGACTGGAGAGGAATATGCAGTGGGATATCCCAGATTAGGAAAATTGCTTTTCTTGATATGTGTGCAAATGACCCTGACTTGTTTATAGGAAATACAATTTTGAAGTTTGCAGATACTATAAAAATTGGCAAAGTAGTAAATAGCGAGCAAGATATACGTTGACATCAGGTGGACATTGACCCTGAAATGGGGAGACAAATGGCTAATTCAATTTAATGCAAATAAGTGCGAAGTGATTTGGGAGAAACAACAGGAGCAGCAGTACAGTCTAAATGGTACTATTTTGAGGGAGGAGTGCAAGAACAGAAGGACCAGGGGTGCATATTCACAAACCTTTGAAGATAGCAGGGCCAATTGATAAAGTGGTTAAGAAAGCGTATGGGATCCTTAGCTTTGTAAATAAGGGAATTGAATACATAGAAGTCATGCTAAACCTTTACAAAACCTCTGTCTCAACTATAGTATTGTATAAAATTCTAGGCACCACACTTTAAGAAGGATTTTGGAAGGCCTTAAAGTGTATCCAGAAGAACTTCACCAGTATAACACCAGGGATCAGGATGTTCAGCTATGTGGAGAGATTGGAGAATGTGGAATTGTTCTCCTCAGAATAGGAAAGGTTAAGGGGCAACCTCGAGATATTTGAAATACTGAAGGGCTTTGACATAACAAGTAGGAAGAAACTACTTCCTCTGGTAAGTTGCTCATCATCAGAGGTCATGGATTTAAAACAATTGGCAAATGAGGAGAAATTTCTTCACAAATGATTATTAAGATCTGAAATGCATTACCTGTAAGGTTGGCAGAATCAGATTCCATTGGAACTTTCAAAAGGCAATTGGACATGTACTTAAAGAGAACTAATTTGCAAAGTTGTGGAAAAAGCTGGGCTGTGGGACTATAATGGACATCCCTTTCAAAGAGCCAGCACAAAATCATGGGCTCAATGGCCTCCTTTTTTGCTATAAGGATAAGAACATAAGAAATAGGAACAGGAGTAGACCATTCGGCCCCTTGAGCCTGCTCCGCCATTCAATAAGATCATGGCTGATCATTTTGTGTTTCGATCTATGATTTCAAATTGTATGACAGCAAGGAATTTGAAAGATTAATCATCCTAGCTCAATTCAGAATTATAAATAAAAACTTAGAAAGATTTACAGCACAGAAGGAGGCCACTTGACCCATTATGTCTGTGCTGGCTGTAACAGAGTTAATTCCACCTTCCATTTAGTCCACTACACTTTTCAGAATCCTACCATTTACTTTATGTTGCCTTGCTGTGTTTTTCCTCCCCAAATGCATTACCTCACACTTCTCCAGATGTAATTCCACTTACCATTTTTCTGCCCACCTGACCAGTCCATTGATATCTCCCTGCAGCCTCCAGCCTTTTTTTCCTTGCTATCAACCATATGACCAATTGTTTTATTATCTGCAAACCTCTTCATCATGCCCCCCACATTTAAGTCTAAACAATTGATCCACCATGAACATCAAGGGACCCAGTACTGAGTCTTGTGGAACCCAACTGAAAGCAGCGTTCTCATCACAAAAATACTCATCCGCTATGATCCTTTGCTTCTTGTCACTGAGCCAATTTTGGATCCAACTTGCCACTTTACCTTGGACTCCATAAGCTTTTACTTCTCTGATCATTCTGCCATGTGGGACCTTATCAAAAGCCTTGCTAAAATCCAAGTTGGCTATATCATAGAAACATAGAAATTAGGAGCAGGAGTAGGCCATTCAGCCCTTTGAGCCTGCTCCACTATTCATTATGATCATGTCTGATCATCCAACTCAACAGCCTGCTTCCGTCTTCTCCCCATACCCTTTGATCCCTTTCGCCCCAAGAGCTATATCTAATTCCTTCTTGAAAGCATACAATGTTTTGGTCTCAACTACTTTCTGTGGTAACAAATTCCACAGGCTCACCACTCTCTGGGTGAAGAAATTTGTCCTCATCTCAAAAGTGTTACTGCATCAACCCTTTGTAACCTGCTCAAAAATTTCAACCAAGTTAGTCAGACATGATATTCCCTTAATAGATCCATGCAGCGAGCCTTCGAAATGGTGATTTATGCTGTCTCTAAGAATTTGTTCCAATAATTTGCCCACTCCAAGGTTAGGCTGACTAACCTGTCATTACTCAGGCTATCCCTTCCTCCCTTTTTAAACAACAGTATAACAGTATCAGCCCTCCAGTCCTCTGGCACCATATCTATAGCCAGAGAAAATTAGAAGATGATGGTCAGAGTTTCTGTTATAGCTTCCTTTGTTTCCTTTAGTGGCCTTGAATACATTTCATCTGGCCTAGCAATTTATCCACTTTCAAGGATGCTAAACACCTTAATATTTCTTCCTTCACTGTTTATTCCATCCAATATTTCAAACTCCTCCTTCTTAACTATAATGCCTGGCTTGTCCACCTCTTTTGTAAAAACAAATGCAAATTGTTCATTAAAAGCCATGTTCACACCTTCCATCTCTACACACAAATTCCTCTTGGTCCCTAATCAGCTCTACTCCTTCCTAAGTTATCCTATTGCTCTTTATGTATTCATAAAACATTTTTGAGTTTTACTTGCCCCCTCTTTGCTTTCCTGATTTCATTTTAATACACAACTGGTGCCTGCCAATTAATATATTTACTCATTACATTCATCACGAGATTTTCAATAACTCACCTGTCATTTCAATTCAATGTGTCCATAACAATGAATGTAATGACAATACATTACTCAGGTAAATGTGCTGCTGAGTTCATTATCCCATCTCCACTCTTGATGGAGCAAAAACAGTTCAGTCATCATTTAATGTGCTCACAAAGCAGTGCAAAACACAACACAATACCAATTATTGCCACCCAAATCCATACCAGGCCGCAGCACTAGATATTTAATGGGAATTAAAATACTAATTTGACAGGAAGTGCAGGGTTGACAAAGAAATGAGTTGAAATGGGACCAACAGGCACAGTGTTAATGGATGGAGAGATAGTTGTTAATGGTCCTGGTTTCTGGTGGAGGATGTTAGAATTCATGCTCCAAGTTGAATAGTCACTTGTCTTCCTGCACAAGGAAGTGCAAAGTGCTACACATAGGTTTGAGCAGTGGTTGTCTATTCTGGAATTCAACACTGAAAACCAGCATTAATCTCAGCAGTGTAGGTCATTAACACAATTAGGATTTTCACCCATCAGTGCTCTCACTGCTCCTATGGAGGCTTTGGGTTCAATAATGCATGAGTGATTTTAACTTTGTTAGGGAACAATTACTAGCAACCATGACTGAGAAAGGCAGGGACCCCAGTCTTCTCACCTTTCATGAATCAGTGAGCTTTTCAAGGACATCACCCTATAAATAATGATTGTGGAGCAACACAGGAGCCACTTGTGATACACGTGGCGTTAGCATTTTCTGTGACATCACATAGCCATGCACAAATGTACAGCTGGAGTGCAAGTTAGAAAGACTTCAGCATGTAAGGGAAGGGAAGGAGCACCTGAACAAGTTGGTCTCGGCCTCAGCCACACTGTGTAGAGAGGTGCAGGATCAGAATGGGGGTGGTATGACTGATAGTGTACAGAGTAAAGGGAACCCAGGTGAGATAGAGAACAAGGACCTGTGGAAACTGATCCTACCCAACAGATGCAATGAGCTTGTTGATGTGAGAGATTGGATAAAGACTGTGGGAAGGACAGTCCGAATACTGAAGCCTGTCCAAAGGGAGGAGGATGAAAGTGTGACATGGTAGTTGCAGGGGATTAACTAATTAGGGGCACAGAAAGCATCTCTTCTAGGCAAGAATAAGAGTCTCACATGGTGTGTTGCCTATCAGATGCCGGGGTGAATGATATCTCAAGCTAGCTTGAAAGGATCTTGTAGTGGAATGGGGAGAATTTAGTCATTGCAGTCCATTTACAGACCAACAACATGGGAATGAGTGGGCAAGAGGTTTTGTTCAGAATGTACTAGGGGCTAAATTTAAAAACCAGGATCTCAAGGGTTAGAATCTCTGGATTATTGTCCAAGCCACATGCAAATTGGCACATGGAAGATTAGTGAAAATTTGGCAGAAGAGAGTGGTTTGGGAAAAATAACTCCTATTTCATGCGAGACTGGCAGTGGTATTGAAATGGTAAGATACATAATTTTGGGAAGGGCCCTATCAGAACAAGGCTGATACTATGGTCCTAAAGGAAAGGATGAATAGGGTGGTTACAAAGACTTTAAAGTAGTACGTAAAGGGGATTAGTGGGGGTAGGAAGGCGGTTGGGGCCTGCAGGGATGGTGGGGGTGTACAAGGCATTCAAGTGGAATAGTTAGTGTAAATAATACTTTGAAACAAAAGAAAAGGAATCTGTCTGGATTTGTAAAAGGTTGGTCATGTCTGCCTAATTGAGTGATTTTTTTCTGAAGCCATAACTAAAGTAGTGGACAGGGGAATGTCTGTGTACATTATTTATATGGGCTTCCAGAAGGCATTTGATGAAGTCCCTCATAAGAGGCGTTGAATCTCATGGAATTGAGGGCAAATTTTCGACTTAGTCAGAGATTGGCTGAGTGGTAGGAGACAGAAATCAGGGATAATGAGTAAGGAAACTATTTAGCAGCATGTGACTAGTAGTGTCTCATAATGATCTCTGTTGGGACTTCGACCAATCACTGCATTTGCTAATGACTTAGGTGAAGGAATAAAGAGCCCCATGTCCAAGTTTGCCATTGGCACAAAGATAGACAGTATTACAAAGAGATTTTAATAGATTGAGTGAATGGGAAAAAATGTGGCAAATGGATTTCAATATAGACAAATATAAGATTATCCACTTTGGACCTAAAAAGGATAGATAAGAGCAATTTCTAAATAGTGAAAATGTAGATGCAGTGGAGGTACAAAGGAACTTGGGGTTTGTTATGGACTTAATTTTTCAGACAGGTTTCTCATTAGAAACATCAAACTTTATTTATAAGATGCAGCAGCAGTTACATACTTCCATCAAGCTCCACAACTAGAAGAACTCCCACTCTAAGGTTCCCCGTGCTTAGAGCTGATTTGTTCACACTGTCACATGATACAACAGAATACATCTTAAAGCTACAGCCACTACATTCCTTAAAGCTACAATTACTACATTCCTCCCCTTTTAAATTCTTTGTACAGTTTGTATTTACAAGAACATCTACTTTCATGACATTACAAATATATACATGGGTCATGGAATTATAAGTTCAGTCTCTCAGGTGGTTTCATGATCCGGGTGGAACGTTGTAGCTCCATGACTTTTGAGTCTGTTACAGGATCCACATTATCTGGAACCGCAGCAACATCAGGCACCTCTTTAGGCACAGGAAGTTCAATGTTATCTACTCTGACAGAAACATCTGGTATGTCTATCCTTAGTTGAACAATTTTAACAGGGACCACGTGTTCTACAATGGTTACAGTTGGAACATAATTTTGTTGGGACATCTCCCTTTTTCTCAAATGACCCACGTGTTTTCAGGTGATCTGGCCTTCCACTTCTACATGGTATGACAAGGGTCTGGTCACAGAAACTATTACACCAGGTAACCAACCCGATCCACCACCAAAGTTTCATACGTATACTGATTCACCAACAATAAATTCTCACTTACGACTATGCAAATCATGAGTCACTTTTTGATTCCCTTGGCTTTTCTCCACCTTCCCCTCCAAATTAGGAAGTATTAGGCTTAATCCTGTTCAAAGGCATCGCTTCATAAGTAACTCTGAAGGTGTTGAACCTGTAGTAGTGTGGGGGGTTGTTCTATGATGAAACAGGAAATGCGAAAGTTAAGTATCATCCTTCATTTTGACTTCACTGTCAGCCAGACTTCTCTCAGGCGAAAACCTTGGCACTTATGCAAACCTATGTTCTTTGTCACAAATACAAGTAGTGGGCTGCCTGCATCCACTGCAGCTTTTGAGTAGCGCTAACCAGTGTGACATCTTGAATTAAGCAGCAAATGCTTCTGGAACACAACAACCATGTAGAAATTCACAGTACACAAGGGAAAACACAGCAACAAACAAACAATGATCACATGGACAGAAATCCAATCACTGCCTGAAATCATACTTATTGCATTCACTGGATTTGCCTATGCTCTTTGCAACCTACAAAAGCAAAATACTGTGGATTAATAGGGGTGGTAGGATAGTGGGAATATTACTGGGCTAATAGTCCAGAGGCCTGAACTAGTACACCAGAATCATGAGTTCAAATCCATGACAGCTGGTGCTGATTCAATTGATTAATTAATGTTGAATAAAATGCTAATCTCATTAATAATTTCATCAAACTACAGGATTCTCATAAAAACCCATTGAGTTCACCAATCCCCTTCAGGGAAGGAAATCTGCTATCTTTACCCAGTCTGGCCTATGTGTGACTCCAGATCCACAGCAATGTGGTTGACTCTTAACTGCCTTCTGAAATGGCCTAGCAAGACACTCAGCTGTATTAAACCGCTACAGGAAAACAAGCACAGTGTGTGTACCTGCACTGCATGGCCTGCAGCAGTTCAAGAATGCAGCTCATCGCCACCTTCTCAAGGACAGTTAGGACAATAAATACTGACCTTACCAGCAACACTTGCATCCCAAGAATGAAAAAGAAATGCTGGAAATCTAAAATAAAAATAGAAAATTCTGGAATTACTCAGCTGTAGCTCCTGTGGAGAGAAAAACAGAGTTAATAGGCAGGATCTCACATATTGTCGAGGGCATTGCACAAGTCAGCCGCAGCTGCCACAACTAAAATAAGCTCGCCCCACAGCTATAATGTGTGCTTAGCGAACTAAACAAGCCCCTCAGTGGGAGGAGGTCTTGCCCTCGAGAGCTACTGGCCAATCTAATTGGCTGGCAGCTCTAGCAGTCCCAGCAGCACCAGAACTCAGTTACTGGGACTGCAAGTCAGCCCATGAGGAAGAGCGATGCCATCCAGGGTGAGGTAAGTCCTGGGCAGAATATTGCCGTTGGTGTGTGGGGGCGGGCCCAACATGTCGACGCGTAAAATGATGCGAGATGACGTTGGGTGTGCATCCAATTTCGATATTTCATTCAGCGGGTACGCACTGGAGGCGGCTGTGCACCCGCTGAACTGTCATCGGCCTATTAAGGCCATTAAAAAGTAATTTACCATGTTAACAACGCTGCCCGTCTAACCTTAAGGTTGGCGGGTAGGTGAAGAGCCTTAGTGGCCTTTGTGTTTTTCAGGAAACCTCATTCTCGGGCAGGATGAGGTTTTATAAAATAATTAAATAAATGTTGCTAAATTCACAAACATGTCCCAGCTCATGTGACACTGTCACATGAGGGGACATGTTTAAATAATTATTTTACTTTATTTATGAAAAAGCTTTATTATCAACTTAATCTCCCTGAGGCAGTCCATGTCTCAGGGAAATTGCTGCGCTCTTTCACGCACATGTGCAAAAGAACACAGGACCCGACTCTCCCTCCTCCCCCCACCCGCACAGGTAGCGCTGAGCGCTACCAGCCACACATTATGCTGGGTGGGCCTTAATTGGCCACCTGCGTAAAATGGCAGTGCACAGCCGATCGCAGGCGACAATCAGCTCTGCACCTGCCCTTGCCCACTCTCAAACAGCCCGCCCGCCATAGGAAAAATTCACCCCTGGTCTCTCAGGGCAGGAAGGGACCCGGCAACTTAAGGAGTGGGGGAGCGGTGGGTGAGGTGTTTGGAGGGCAGGTTTTGGAGGCAGATGGAGAGGAACCCTCCCAAAGAATGTAGCCCCCCTTCCTTTCCACCTTCGAAGCAGTTTGCTTAAAAAAAACAGCCTGTCCACTCCTGCCCACCTGCTCTCCATATTATAGCATGGGTATAGTCTTATCAGGGTCAATTGACTTGGTAACAAGCTCAATTGACCCTCAGTTATTTACTTGAAAATGCTGGGCAGACTGCCGGTTCCGGTGCCCACCGACCAACCATATTATGTGGGGACAGCTTGGGGGTGGGCAAGAAGGTCGTGGGTTTGCCACCCTCATATTTTATGTGCTCTCCGCCGAAAAAGTAGGGGTCAGCATAAGCCAGCCCTTTGTTTCAGGTCAGTGGTGTTTCATCTCGAACTGGGAAAAATTGGAAATGTAAATACCTTTTAAGCAAGTGAAATGGGGCAAGATGGGGAAAAAAGGGAATACCTGTGATAGGGGAGAAGACAGAAGTGATAAAATAACAAAAGGGTTGGTGACGCAGGGCCATAGAGAGTGGTAATGGGACAAGTAAACAACAAAAGACGTGTCCAAAGAAGGTGTGAATGGCAGAATAATGAACAGCTGCCGTCTAAAAGCAAAAACAAGGAGAAAAACAAAAGACCAAAACGAAACAAGATGAGGACAGAGATCACGGTTTTAAATTGTTGACTCAATGTTAAGTCTGGAAGGCTGTAAAGTGCCTAATCGAAAGATGAGGAGCTGTTCCTCGAGTTCATGTTGAACTTTACTGAAACACTGAAATAGGCCGAGGACAGCGAGATCAGTGTGAGAGCAAGGTAGAAAATTAGAATGAAAGGTGATTGATAGTTCAGGGTCATGCTTGTAAACCGAACAGAGGTGCTCTGCAAATCGGTCACCCATTCCAAGTTTGATTTCCCCAAAATAGAGCAGACTACATTGTAAGCAATGAATACAGTGAAAGGAGTACACGTAAATCACTGTTTCACTTGGAAAGAGTATTCGCAGCCTTAGACGATGAAAAAAGAAGAGGTAAAAGGGCAAGTGTTGCGAACATGCAAACATACAAAATAGGAGCAGAAGTATGCCATTCGGCTCCTTGAGTCTACTCCACCATTTAATAAGGTGATGGCTGATCAGTTTGTGTTTCGAGTTCCACATTTCCATCTCCCCTTTACAGCCTTTGATCCCCTTGCCTAACAAGAATTTATCTGCCTTGCCTTAAAAATATTCAGTGACCCCTCCTCCACAACCTTCTGAGGCAGAGAGTTCCAAAGTTGCACAACTCTCTGAGAGAAAAAAATTCCCCTCATCTCTATTTTAAAAGGGCAACCCCTAATTTTACAAAAGCGCTCCCTATTTCTGGACTCACCCACTGGAGGAAACATCCTTTCCACGTCCACCTTGTCAAGACCATTCAGGATCTTAGATACTTCAATCGAATCACTCTTCACTCTTCTAAACTCCAGTGGAAACAAGCCCAGCCTGTCCAACCTAACCTCAGAAGAAAATCCACTCATTTCCAAGTATCAATCTAGTAAACCTCCTCTGAACCACTTCCTTCCTTAAATAAGGAGACTAAAACTGAACACAGTATTTTAGATGTGGTCCCACCAATGTCCTGTAAAACTGAAGCAAAACATCCTTACTTTTATGTTCAATTCCTCTCGTAGTAAAGGATAACGTTCCATTTACCTCCTTGATTATGTGCTGTACCTGTGACTCCTGTGATTGCATGGAAAGGTGCTTTGGGAAAGGGAGGGTGTTGGGGGGTGATTGATGAAATCACTTCCTCCCCTACAAGTATTGCTTAAAGCCATAAGTCCATTCCTTTACCGCCTTCTTTCGTGTGTTCATACTTGACATTTCCTCTCTTCATCCTCTAAACATGTTAAACTTGGATATTTCACTTGGACTTTGACTCCATGGCCAACATCATAGGTGATTGACTGGCACAGTATCTTTTAGAAAGTTCTAAGTAGAAGAAAAATTAACAAAAAGTTCTGGGAATAGACAGCACTGTTGTGCCTTATATCACTTGCCAACCCTAAATCTTATGATTATTTGATGATTGTGCAATGATTTTTATGTGCTAGAGATACTGGACAAAGGCTGAGGAGGGAGAAGAGGTAATAAAAACAAGGTGCATTAGAGTAACTGTATTATTAATGAAAGAATGCATATATTAATGAAATAGAGAAACAAATTAAGGACAAATGGGAAATAATTTTTGGAATATTACATGCTGAACGATAAACACATTGTGTGTCCTTCATTTTTTCCAGCAGATTCTTTGTTAATCATGCTTCATCTGTTGTTCCTCTGTCTGCTGTTCTGAAAGCAAAATCCTAAATCAAACACTCAGAAACTTATTAAATGCCATTGCTTGGGTTCAACCTGTTTTGACCATGAAGTAAATTCTGTGCTCGGAATCCATTATTCTGTCTAGGCTTTTAAAGGAGTAGATGAAAGAGCCTTGGGTCTGATTAAATAATGATCTGTAACAATCAAAAAGGCCACACTTCCTTTCTTAAAGGATGGATATATTTTTTAAAGAAGTAGGACAGACTTGTAGCAAATGGTTGTGTCTCAAACACTATATCAATACAGAAGGCACAACAGAATGTTTGCAATTTTTCCTCATCAGCAGCATTATGTTAATAATACCTACTAAGGGGTCAGTTGGTAATAAGTGCCCTATTCAATAAGCAACTGAGCCATATAGACCTGGAAAATCTCAAATATCAGACAAATTAGCAATTGTATATTTGCAGATCAACCGAATTAATGATTACAGTTTACTACATTTCTCAATGAACGTAACATTAATGGATTTAAATAAAAGAGATTTGAAAATGAACGCTGGAAATCTAAAATAAAAACGGGAAATGCTAAATATGCACAGCAGCTCCAGTCAGCATCTGAAAGGAAAAATAGTTACATTTTTTTTATTATTCAGTAGGCATTGCTGGCAAGGCTAGCATTTCTTGCTCATCCATAATTGCCCTTGAGGAGGTATTGATAAGCAGCTTTCCTGAACTGTTGCAGGTCATGTGTTGTGGGTACATTAACAATTATGTTGGCAGAGAGTTCCAGGACTTTGACTCAGTGACAATGATGGCCAAATATTTCCAATTCAGAATGGTGTGTGACTGGGAAGAGAAATTGAAGGTTGTGGGTCCCCATTCACATGCTGTCCCTGTTCTTCTAGATGATAGAAGGTGCTGTCAAAGAAGCTTTTGATGATGCACATTGCAGCTACTAGCTGTGTGCTGTTGGCAGATGAGGTGCCAATCAAACAGCTGCTTTGTCCTTAAAAGTATTAATCTTCTTGAGTGCTATTGGAACTGCACTCATCCAAGCAAGTAGATAGTATTCCAACACCCCCAACTTGTACCTTGAAGATGATGGGCAGGCTTTCTGGTGTCAGGAGGTGAGTTACTTGCTGCAGAATACATAGCTTTTGACCTGCTTGTGAGCCGGAGTATTTATATGGCTGGTCTACGTAGATTTCTGTTCAATCGTGACCTTCCAGGATGTTGATGATGGGAGATTTCAGCAATGGTAATGCTTTTGAATATTATGGGGAGATGGTCATTGCCTGGCACTTGTGTGGTGTGAATGTTACTTGCCACTTATCAGTCTAAGCTTGAATGTTGCCCATGTCTTGCTACAGGTGGGCACAGATTGCTTCAGTATCTGAAGAGTTGCAAATGAAACTGAACACTCTGCAATCATCAGTGAACATCCCACTTCTGATCTCATGATGGAGGAAAGGACATTCATGAAACAGCTGAAGATGCTTGAGCCTAGGACATTCATGCAACAAGGTCCTGGGGCTGAGTTGGTTGGCTTTTAACAACCACAACTCCCTTTTTGTTAGGTATGATGCCAGCCAGTGAACAGTTTTCACTCTGATTCCCAATTTTATTTGGGCTCCTTAATGCCACACTCAGTTAATGTTAAGTGCAGTCATTCACACCTCACTTCTGGAATTGAGCTCTTCTGTCAATCACAGAATCACGCAGGGCAGAAGAGGCCCTTCGGCCCATCGAGTCTGCACCGGCACGTGAGAAACACCTGACGTAGCTACCTAATGCCATTTACCAGCACTTGGCCCACAAGCCTTGAATGTTATGACGTGCCAAGTGCTCATCCAGGTACTTTTTAAAGGATGTGAGGCAACCTACCTCCACCAGCCTCCCAGGCAGGGCATTCCAGACTGTCACCACTCTCTGGGTAAAAAGGTTTTTCCTCACATCCCCCCTAAACCTCCTGCCCCTCACCTTGAACTTATGTCGCCTCGTGACTGACCCTTCAACTAAGGGAAGCAGCTGCTCCCTATCCACCCTGTCCATGCCACTCATAATCTTGCACACCTCGATCAGGTCACCCCTCAGTCTTCTCTGCTACAACAAAAACAACCCAAGTCTATCTAACCTCTCTTCATAATTTAAATGTTTAATCCCAGGCAACATCCTGATGAATCTCCTCTGCACCCCCTCCAGTGCAATCACATCCTTCCTATAATGTGGCAACCAGATCTGCACACAGTACTCCAGCTGTGGCCTCACCAAAGTTCTATACAACTCCAACATGATCTCCCAACTTTTGTAATCTAGGCCTCGATTGATAAAGGAAAGTGTCCCATAAGCCTTTTTCACCACCCCACTAACATGCCCCTCCGCTTTCAGAGATCTATGGACACACACGCCAAGGTTCCTTTGTTCCTCAGAGCTTCTTAGTGTCATGCCGTTCATTGAATACTTCCTTGTCAAATTACTCCTTCCAAAGTGTATCACCTCACACTTTTCAGGGTTAAATTCCATCTGCCTCTTACCTACCTATTTGACCATCCCATCTATATCATCCTGTAGCCCAAGACACTCAACCTCACATTAACCACCCGGCCAATCTTTGTGCCATCCTCAAACTTACTAATTCTATCCCCCATATAGTCATCTATGTCGTTTATATAAATGACAAATAATAAGGGACCCAGCACAGATCCCTGTGGTACGCCACTGGACACTGGCTTCCGGTCACTTAAGCATCCTTCTGTCATCACACTCTGTTTCCTACAACTAAGCCAATTTTGAATCCGCCTTATCAAATTACCCTGTATCCCATGTGCATTTGCCTTCTTTATAAGTCTCCCATGTGGGACCTTGTCAAAGGCTTTGCTGAAATCCATATAAGCTCAATCAACTACACTACCCTCATCTACACACCTGGTCACCTCCTCAAAAAATTCAATCAAATTTGTTAGGCACGACCTCCCTCTGACTAAGCCATGCTGACTATCCTATATCAAACCTTCCCTCTCCAAGTGGAGATAGATTCTCTTCTTCAGAATTTTCTCCAATAGTTTCCCTACCACTGACGTGAGATGCACTGGCCTGTAGGTCCCTGGCTTATCTCTACAACCGTTCTTAAATAGCGGAACCACATTAGCTGCTCTCCAGTCCTCTGGCACCTCCTCCGTGGCCAGAGAGGAATTAAAAATTTGGGTCAGAGCCCCTGCGATCTCCTCCCTTGCCTCCCTCAGCAGTCTGGGACACAAATCATCCGGACCTGGAGATTTGTCAACTTTTAAGCCTGCCAACACGTCTGATACCTTGTCACTCCTGATATCAATTTGCTTAAGAACCTTGCAGTCTCTCTCCCCGAGTTCGATACCTTCATCCTCATTCTCTTGAATGAAGATGGATATGAAGTAGTCATTCAACAGTCTAGCGATGTCCTCTGGCTCCACCCATAGATTGCCCCCTTGGTCCCTTATGGGCCCTACTCTTTCCCTGGTTATCCTCTTCCCACTGATATACTTATAGAATATCTTGGGATTTTCCCTACTTTTACCAGCCAGAGCTTTCTCATATCCCCTCTTTGCTCTCCTAATTGCTTTCTTAAGCTCCACCCTGCACTGTCTGTACTCCACTAATCCCTTCGCTGATTTGCTTCCCATGTACCTGCTAAAAGGCTCTATTTTCCTTCTCATCGTAACCTGAATATCTCTGGTCATTCATGGTTCTCTGGGCTTGTTACTCCTTCCTGTCACCTTAGAGGGAATATGGTGAGCCTGTACCCTCCCCATTTCCTTTTTGAACGCCTCCCCCCCCCACCACTGCTCCTCTGTATATTTCCCCACAAGTAGCTGTTCTTAGTCTACCTTGGCCAGATCCTGCCTCATTTTACTAAAATCCAGCCCAAAACATTTTTTTGCAACTTGTCTATCTCTTTGTCCATAACAAACTTAAACTGTACCATGTTGTGGTCGCTATCAGTAAAATGCTCCCCCACCACCACCTCAGCCACCTGTCCGGCTTCAGTCCCCAGAATTAAGTCCAGCACTGCGCCATCCCTTGTTGGACCCTCTACATTTTGAGCTAATAAGTTCTCCTGTACACATTTCAAGAAATTCACTCCATTCCTGTCCTTAACATTATGTCTATCCCAATTAATGTTGGGAAAGCTGAAATCACCTAATATAGTTACCCTATTGTTATTGTTTTTACACACCTCCGCAAATTGTGCACATATTTGCTCCTCAATTTCCCGCTGACTATCTGGGGGTCTATAATAAACACCTAACAATTTGGTTGCCCCTTTTTTATTCCTAAACTCTACTCACAAAGCTTCATTCGATGCCTCCTCCAAGATATCATCTCTCCTTACTGCAGTAACTGACTCCTTAACTAATAATGCAATGCCTCCTCCTCTTTTACCCCCTCCCCTGTCTCGCCTGAAGATTCTATATCCCGGAAGTTTGAGCTGCCAATCCTGCCCCTCCCTCAACCACATCTCAGTGATGGCTACTATATCATAATTCCACGTGTCAATCCTCACCCTTAACTCAACCGTTTTACCTGTAATACCCCTGGCATTAAAGTAGAGGCCATCCAGCCTTGCCTTACCCCTTTGAAACTTAATGCAGCTGCACTCCCTCTGACCTGATTGTTTTACTGTATTATGATGTGCCCCTATTCTGCTAACATTCTGTGTCCCCCTCCCCCTGCCGAATTGGTTTAAACTCCTCCCAACAGCACTAGCAAACTCACCCGCAAGGATGTTAGTCCCGCTCTGGTTCAGATGTAGACCGTCCCGCTTGTACAGGTCTCACCTTCCCCAGAAACGGTCCCAGTGATCCAGGAATCCACAACCCTCCCTCCTGCACCAACTCTTAAGCCACATATTCATCTGCGCTATTCTCCTATTCCTGAGCTTGCTAGCACGTGGCACTGGGAGTAATCCAGAGATTACAACCCGAGAGGTCTTACTTTTTCGTCTACTGCCAACTCCCTGAAATCTTGATGCAAGACCTCATCCCTCTTTCTACCTATGTCATTGGTACCAACATGTACCATGACCTCTGCCTTATCACCCTCACCCTTCAGGTTGCTCTGCAGCCATTCAGTGACATCCCAGACCCTGGCACCAGGGAGGCAACACACCATCCTTGAGTCATGTTGATGGCCACAGTAGCGCCTATCTTTTCTCCTGACTATAGAATCCCCTATTACTATTGCTCTTCCTCTCTTCCTCCCCCCCTGTATAGACAAGCTGCTTTTTGTGCCAGAAGCTTGGCTCTGTCTGCACTCCCTGGAGGAACCAGCGCCCTCATCAGCCTCCAAAATGGAATACCGATTTGCGAGCAGGATCCCAGGGGACTCCTGAACTACCTGCCTGTTTTTCTTGGACTGCCTGGTGGTCACCCATTCCCTTCCTTCCTCAAGTCCCTTCATCTTCGGTGTGACCACCTCTCTAAATGTGCTATCCACGATGCTCTCGGACTCGCGGATGCTCTACAGTGACCCCAGCCGCCGTTCCAGCTCTGAAACCCGAGCTTGGAGCTGCAGCTAGACACACTTCCTGCACACCTGCTGGTCCCAGGCACTTGAAATGTCCCCAGCTTCCCACATGGAGCACGAGGAGCACACCACTGCTTTGTGCTGTCCTGTCATTACTTATCCCTTTAAATTAAATCTTTTAAATCAATTACTCTAGGGCCCTTATTTCCTGATCTTCATTACTATAGAATACACAAACTATAAACCACGTGAGGGGACATGTCAAGAAAATCTTTTCTTACTTTTAAAAAATTTTTTAAAAGTTCAACCGATCTCCCTGAGGCAGTGCTTCACCTCAGGGAGATCTGCACAGCGCTTCCAAGCGGACTTCATGCTGGGTGGGCCTTAATTGGCCCGCCCACATAAAATGGTGGCATGCCCCCAATTGGGGGCGCCGCTCGGGAATCCGCCTGCTCACACCCGCTCCTGCACAACCCCCCCTGATGGGGGGAAGATCCTGCCTAATGTGATTCATGTAGCAGAACACCCAGATCCCTCTGTACCACTAAGATTTGCAATCTCTCTCCTTTTCAATAATATACTGCTTTTCTATTCTTCCTGCCAAAGTGAACAAGTTCACATTTTCCACATTATACCCCATCTGCCAAATTTTTGCCCACTCACTTAACCTATCCATATCCCTTTGTAGACTCTTTACCTCTTCTTGACAACTTACTTTCCTACCTATCTTGGTGCTACCATACGTGTAGGCCCTACATCCAAGTTATTGATACAGATTGTAAATAGTTGGGGGCCCTGCACTGATCCCTGTGACTCAGCTAGTTACAACTTGCCAACCTAAAAAATACCCATTTATCTCTACTCTTTGCTTCCTGTCAGCTGACCAATTCTTTATCCATGCTGATATGTTACCGCCGACACCGTTAGCTCTTATTTTGTGTAGTAACCTTTAATGTGGCACCTTATTAAATGCTTTTTGGAAATCCAAATGCACCACATCTACATGTTCCCCCTTTATACACCTTGCTTTTTACATCCTCAAAGTACTCCAATAAATCAGTTAAGCACAATTTCCTTTTCAAAAAACCATGTTGACTCTGCCAGATTCCATTATAATTTTCTAAGTATCCTGCTTGAACCTCCTAAATAATGGATTTTAGCAATTTCTCTATGACAGATGTTAGGTTAACTATTGTCCTGTTATTGGGACTTGAACCTGAAGCTTCTGGCTCAGAGGTAGGAATACTACCCAGTGTGCCACAAGACCGCCTCAAATAAAGCAATATTGTTTGCGATAGTAGCACTAATGATGTATGAAGATTTTCCACAAAAGACAGCTGATCTTTGGACAAAATTTCTCTGAGTATTTTCTCTCATGAAATCGAAATTGTGCTGCATGTTTCACTTTGGTGATTTTAAAGGCCTTTACCCTTGTGTGTTTGGAAAGGTCCAGGGACCAGTGGTTTCACCTGGAGAGTTGCTTTAAATTGATGCATCTACACAGGATCATTGCAAGGTCAACTCTGAAATCTTTCTTCTTCACTCTGACAAATTGCTATCACAACCTTTTATGAATTGTTTAAATTTTTAATGATGCAATCACTTTGTTCTTGTTTCTCGATAACTGACAATGCTTGGGAGATACCATCATCCTGTCATTGATTATAGATCAGTGCATTGTGTGCAGTGAGGGGCTCAGCTTCACTTCCATAACCTTCATTTTGTATAGTGGATCGGCAATTCACGTTCAATCTTGACTCATTTACGAATGATAAATTAGAACTTTCAGAACATGAATTTTCCAGCATCACCACGTCCTTCCAGAACTTCTAAAGGGCAACAATTATCATACTGGACAGTTTTTAATTCAATCACAAGCTTGAGCAGAATTTTTTGCTCAAGGTGCGGGCACACACCCGGCATGCTAGAGTGTGAAATAGCATGTGATGACGTTGGGCGAGCGTCCCGATGTCATTGCGCACTCCCACGATATTTCAGTCAGTGGGTGCGCGCGAGAGTCGGCAGCACGCCCACTGACAATTAGGAGGGATATTAAACCCATTAACAGCGTAATTTACTGGGATTTTTCACTGCCCATCCAACGTTATGGTTGGTGGGTGGGCGAATCGGTCAGGCAGCCGATTTTGCATTTTTCAGAAAATCTCATCCAAGAGCAGGTTGAGGTTTTCATTATTAAATAATAAAAATAGAAATCTATACACAGAATTTTTATAATGTCGTCTATGCTCAGTTGGCTGCTTGTGTTGCATGGGCATTTTTTTCTGGATTTAAAAATCTTTATTTGATACTTTTGAAGTCCTCAGCTCCCTGAGGCTCCCTCTCTGCCGTCTGGGAGCTTTCTGTGAGCGCTCCCCCACACCTGCGCTGACTTCAGCACTCGCCCTCCACCTGCACCCAACCAAGGCAGCGCTGATCGTATCAGCGTGCACTTCACACAGGCTGGCCATTAATTGGCCAGCCAGTGTGAAATCGCAGTCCAGTGGCCAATCGCGGGCGGTGGTCCATTTCCCGTCTGCTTCTGGGCCCACCAACCATGCCTGCCCAACGAACTCAAAATTCTGGCCCTTGTATATTTTTTAACGTGAATTAGAAGTGATGCAATGTCCTTGACTGCGTACACTGCGTGGTTCATCAAACAAAGCTGTTTGATTTCAACTTGAATGTATAAGTATTTCCACAATTGTTTGCTTAACTTCATATTCTGTGTGCTGCTGTTATTAAAATTGCAATTCAAATGGTAGCAACAGTGAGGTCAGATTTTAACACCCTCACCATTTTTCCCCTCAAATAAAATGAGGATTACTGGATCTTATCTACCTTTAATACCTGGACGTCCAGATAATTTGATGTGTGCTGTAAATTCCCAGTTATCTGGAGTCTTTTCCAGTTGGCGAAGAATCCCAGGGTCAATACATGTCAGTGAAGTAATCTGGGCTGAATTGAGAATTCACTAATTGAATTAACCAGTACAGTTTCGAGGTGGGTGGTTGAGAATAAGCTATTGAAAAAGGTTTACATATGTAAATACTGCCTTTGGAACCTAAACTTTATGTTATTAATAATAAGAACAAAAATTGCTGGAAAAACTCAGCAGGTCAGGCAGCATCCGTGGAGACAAACAGAGTTAACATTTCAAGTCGATGACCTCTCATCAGAACTAAAGAAAGATAGAAATGTAAAAGTTTTTAAACCAGTGGAAGGTGGGAGGGGCCAGGAAGAACAAAGGAGAAGGTCTGTGATAGCGGGGAGGCCAGGGGAGGTTAAATAACAAAAGATTTCATGATGCAACAGCCAAAGAGAGTGGTAATGAATATAGTAAAGAAACAAAGGTTGTGTCCAAATGAGGCATGAATTGCGACATAAAAACCATCAGAATGCAACAGGAAGAGATAAAGAAAAGAAACAAGGCAAGACCAACCGAGCAAAAAAAAGGAAGGAAAAACTGACAGAATAAGATAGAGGCAGAAGCTATGATCTAAAGTTGTTGAGCTTAATGTTGAGTCCAGAAGGCTGTAGAGTGCAGAGTCGAAAGATGAGGTGTTGTTCCTCGAGCATGCGTCGAACTTCACTGGAACATTATAGCAGGCCAAGAACAGAAAGGTCAGATTGGGAACAAGGCGGAGAATTAAAATAACAAGTGGCAGGCAGCTCAGGGTTGTGCTTGTGAACTGAATGGAGTGCTCTACAAAGTAGTCGCCCAGTCTGCGTTTGGCCTCCTCAATGTAAGAAGCCCACATTGTGAGCAACAAATACTATATATTAAATTGAAAGAAGTACAAGTTAATCATTGTTTTATTTGGGAGGAGCATTCGGGGCAGTGAAAAAGGAGGAGGTGAAAGGACAGGTATTACATCTCCTGCATTTGAATGGAAAGGTGCCATAGGGTAGGGAGGGCATGTTAATGGTTATTGCGGACTAGGATGTCACAGAGGGAATGGTCCTTATGAAATGCTGAAAGTGGAGGGCAGGGTAAGATGCATTCAGCGGTTGCATCACACTGGAGCTGGTGAAAATGATGGTGGATGGTATTAATTCAATCCCATGTCCAAAATAACAGTCATTCCCAAGAAGTGTGAATAACATAGATCATAGAAAAGGAAGGAAAGGACGAGGGATGGTGGTATTGGTTAAGGAGAGCATTGCAGTATTGGAGAAAGAGGATGTCCCAGAGGGTTCAAGGACTGAATCAATTCGGATAGAGATATGGAATAAGGAGGATGCAATTATATTGCTTGGTGTAGTCTATAGACTGCCAAACAGTGAGAATGATGTAGAAGAACAAACCTGCAGGAAAAATGCAGAGAGATGCAAGGGCAGGTGATGTCGTAGTGATATTGTTGTTGGACTAGTAATCCAGCGACCCAGATAATGCTCTGGGGATGTGAGTTCGAATCTTGACATGGCAGATGGTGGGATTTGAATCCAATAAAAATCTGGAATTAAAAGTCTGATGACCTATCTGGTTCACTAATATCCTTTAGGGAAGGAAATCTGCTGTCCTTACCTGGTCTGGCTTACACGTGACTTCAGATCCACAGCGATGTGGTCGACTCTTAAATGGCCTAGCAAGCCACTCAGTTGTAACAAACCTATAAAGGTCACAAAAAAGGAATGAAACCAGAATGAAATCGACCTAGACACGAGAAATTACAATGACATTGGCCCTGTTGACCCTGCAAAGTCCTTCTTACTAATATTGGGGGGCTAGTGCCAAAATTGGGGGAGCTGCCTCACAGACTAGTCAAGCAACAGCCTGACATAGTTATCCTCACGGAATCATACCTTACAGATAATGTCCCAGATATCACCATCCCTGGTGGGACAGGACATACCCAACAGAGGTGGTGGCACAGTGGCATACAGTCAGGAGTGAGTTGACTGGAGTCAGCATCGACTCTGGACCCCATGAAGTCTCATGGCATCAGGCCAACACAAGGGCCAGGAAACCTGCTACTGATTACCACTCCCTGAGCTGATGAATCAGTGTTCCTCCATGTTGAACACCACATGGAGGAAGCACTGAGGGTGGCAAGGCCGCAGAATGTACTCTGGATGGGAGACCTCAATGTCCATCACCAAGAGTGGCTCGGTAGCATCAATAGTGACCGAGCTGGCCGAGTCCTAAATGACATAGCTGTCAGACTGGGTCTGCGGCAGATGTTGATGGAAACAACAAGAGGGAAAACATACGTGACCTCATCATCACCAAACTACCTGCTGCAGATGCATCTGTCCATGACAGTATTGGTAAGACCACTGCACAGTCCTTGTGGAGACGAAGTGCCACCTTCACATTGAGGATACCCTCCACTGCCACTGCGCTAAATGGGATAGATTTAAAACAGGTCTAGCAACTCAAGACTGGGCATCCATGAGGCGCTATGGGCCATCAGCAGAATTGTATTCAAACACAACCTGTAACCTCTACCATTACTATCAAGCCAGGGGATCAAACCTGGTTCAATGAAGAGTGCGGAAGGGCATGCCAGGAGCATCACCGGGCATACCTAAAAATGAGGTGTCAACCTGATGAAGCTATAACACAGGATTACTTGCATGCCAAGCAGCATAAGCAGCAAGTGATAGACAGGGCTAAGCGATCCCACAACCAACGGATCAGATCTAAGCTCTGCGGTCCTGCTACATCCAGTCGTGAATTGTGGTGGGCAATTAAACAACTCACCGGAGGAGGAGGCTCCACAAATATCCCCATCCTCAATGATGGAGGAGCCCAGCACATCAGTGCAAAAGAGAAGGCTGAAGCATTTCCTATAATCTTCAGCCAGAAGTGCCGAGTGGATGATCCATCTCGGCCTCCTCCAGAGGTCCCCAGCATCACAGATGCCAGTCTTCAGCCAATTGGATTCACTCCACGTGATATCAAGAAACGATTGAAGGCACTGGAAACTGCAAAGGCTATGGGCCCTGACAATATTCCAGCAGGAGTACTAAAGACTTGTGCTCCAGAACTTGCTGCACCCCTAGCCAAGCTGTTTCACTACAGCTACAACACTGGCATCTACCTGGCTATGTGTAAAATTTCCCAAGGTATGTCCTGTACGCAAAGAGCAAGACAAATCCAACCCAGCTAATTACTGCCCCATTAGTCTACTCTCGATCATCAGGAAAATGATGGAAGCTGCCATCAACAGTGCTATCAAGAGGCACTTGCTTCGCAATAACCTGCTTACTGATGCTCAGTTTGGGTTCCGCCATGGCCAGTCAGCTCCTGACCTCATTACGACCTTGGTTCAACCATGGACAAAAGAGCTGAACTCTCGAGGTGAGAGTGACTGCCCTCGACATCAAGGCTGCATTTGACCAAGTGTGGCATCAAGAAGCCCGAGCAAAACTGGAGTCAATGGGAATCAGGGGGAAAACTCTCCATTGGTTGGAGTCATACCTAACACAAAGGAAGGTGGTTGTGGTTGTTGGAGTTCAGTCATCCCAGCTCCAGGACATCACTGCAGGAGTTCCTCAGGGTATTGTCCACGGTCCAGCCATCTTCAGCTGCTTCGTCAATGACCTCCCTTCCATCATAAGGTCAGAAGTGGGGATGTTCGCTGATGATTGCACGATGTTCAGCACCATTCACGACTCCTCAGATACTGAGGCAGTCCATATCCAAATGCAGCAAGACCTGGACAATATCCAGGCTTGGGCTGACAAGTGGCAAGTAACATTTGTGCCATACAAGTGTCAGGCAATGACTATCCCCAACAAGAGAGAATCCAACCATCGCTTCTTGATGTTCAATGGCATTACCATCACTGAATTCCCCACTATGAACATCCTGGGGGTTACCATTGACCAGAAACTAAACTGGACTAGCCATATAAATACTGTGGCTACAAGAGCAGGTCAGAGACTAGGAATCATGCGATGAGTAACTCACCTCATGACTCCAAGCCTGTCCACCACCTACAAGGCACAGGAGTGTGATGGAATACTTCCCAATTGCTTGGATGAGTGCAGCTGCCACAACACTCAGGAAACTTGACACCATTCAAGACAAAACAGCCCACTTGATTCGCACCACAGCCACAAATATTCACTTCCTCCACCACCAACGCACAGTTGCAGCAGTGTGTACCATCTACAAGATGCACTGCAGAAATTCACCGAGGCTCCTTCGACAGCACCTTCCAATCCCATGACCACTACCATCTAGAAGGACAAGGGCAGCAAATAGATGGGAACACCACCACCTGGAACTTCCCCTTCAAGTTACTCACCAGCCTGACTTGGAAATATATTGCTGCTCCTTCACTATCGCTGGGTCAAAATCCTGGAACTCCCTTCCTAACAGCACTGTGGGTGTACCTATACCATATGGACTGCAGCGGTTCAAGAAAGCAGCTCATCACCACCTTCTTATGGGCAATTATGTATGGGCAATAATTGCTGTCCCAGCCATCGAAGTTCACCTCCCATGAATAATAATAAAACAAATTATAGAGTAGTTATAATGGGAGACTTTAATTACCCGAATGTAAACTGAGACAGTGATCGTGTAAAGGGTGGAGAGGGGCAAAGGTTCCTAGATTGTGTTCAGGAAAATTTTCTACAGCAATATGTGTCCAATCCAACAAGAAAAGATGTACTGTTGGACCTGCTCTTGGAAATGAAAGGAGATCAAATGTCAGTGGGGGAACATTTAGGAGACAGTGATCATTGTATCGTACGTTTTAGGATGATGATAGAAAAGGATGGTAGGCAATCCAGAGTATGAATAATTAACTGGACGAGATCCGACTTCGATGGGTCAAAAACAGAGCTAGGCCAGATAGACTGGAACGAAAGATTGATGGCAAAAACTGTAGCTGAACAACGGGCTACCATCAAAAAAGAATTGGTTTGGGCATAGTCAAGGTATATTCCATTGAAAGGGAAAGATAGGGCAAACAAATCCGGAGCACCCTGATGGAAAAGGTGATTGAAATTAAGATAAAGAAGAAAAAGTGCGCTTATGACAGGGGTTAGGTAGAAAATACTATTGAAAACCAAGAGGAACACAGAAGGTTCAGAGGGGAGTTCAAAAAGCATATTAGAGAAGCGAAGAGGGATTATGAGAAAAAACTGGCAGTCAAAATAAAGAGCGATCCCAAAATCTTTTATAGGCATATAAAAAGTAAAAGAGCAGTAAAAGGAGAAGTAGGGCCGATTAGAGACCTAAAAGTGAATATACACATGGACGAAGGGGCCATGGCTGAGGTATTAAGTGAATATTTTGCATCCATCTTTACCAAGGAGTTAGATGCTACCCAAGCCATGGTGACAGATGAGGAAACTGTGTCACTAGAAGGGTTCAAAATTGATAAGGAGGAAGTGTTGAATAGACTGTCAATACTTAAAGTTGACCAGGCACCGGGACTGGAGGAGATGCATCCAAAGACATTGATGGAAGTGAGAGTAGAAATTGCAAGGACACTGGCCATAATTTTTCAGTCTTCCCTAGACTCAGGGGAGGTGTCAAAGGACTGGAGAATTGCAAACGTTACACCCTTGTTCAAAAAGGGTTTTAAGGATAAGCCCAGCAAATACAGACCAGTCAGTTTAACATCAGTAACAAAAACAAAAAATGCTGGAAAAACTCAGCAGGTCTGACAGCATCTGTGGAGAAAAAGACAGGGTTAACATTTCGAGTACGTGTGACTCTTCTTCAGAACTAAAGAGAAGTAAAAATATGGTGAAATGTATACTGTTTAAGGCGGGTGAAACAGGTGAAGCTGGATAGAAGGCCAGTGATAGATGGAGGCAAAGGAGAGATTGCAAAAGATGTCATAAACAGAAGGTCAAAGGGATGTTGATGATGGTGGTATTGGATAATGGAGGTGCTAATGGTGACATTAAGAGTAGAAAGCAGAATGAGCAAGTGACAGATGGCCCTAGTAGGGGTGGGGTGGGGGGAGGGGACGATGGTGGGAAAAAAGATCGAAAAGGCTAAAAGCTGGGGATAAAACAATGACTAAAATGGAAATAAATAAGAAATAATAACAATGAAAATAAGTGGGTAAAATATATAAATGAAAGGAATAAATAAATAAATAAAAAATAAAAATGAATAAGAAAAAAGGGGGGATCAGAAAGGGGTGAGGATGGAGGGAAGAGTTCATGATCGGAAGTTGTTGAACTCAATGTTAAGTCCGGAAGGATGTAAAGTGCCCAGTCAGAAGATGAGATGCTGTTCCTCCAGTTTGCGTTGAGCTTCACTGGAACAATGCAGCAGGCCAAGGATAGACATGTGGGCATGAGAGCAGGATGGCACGTTGAAATGGCAAGCAATAGGAAGGTCTGGATCATGCTTGTGGACGGACTGAGGGTGTTCAGCAAAGCGGTCACCCAGTCTGCATTTCGTCTCTCGAATGTAGAGGAGACCACATTGGGATCAGCGAATGCAGTAGACTAAATTGAAGGAGGTGCAAGTGAAGTGCTGCTTCACCTGAAAGGAGTGTTTGGGCCCTTGGATGGTGAGGAGGGAGAAAGTAAAGGGACAGGTGTTGCATCTTCTGCTATTGCATGGGAAGGTGGCATGGGAGGGGGCTGAGTGTTGGGGGTGATGGAGGAGTGGACCAGGGTGTCCCAGAGGGAATGGTCCCTGAGGCTTGCCAACAGGGGGCGTGAAGGGAAGATGTGTTTGGAGGTGGCATCATGCTGGAGTTGGCGGAAATGGCAGAGGATGATCCTTTGAATGCGGAGGCTGATGGGGTGAAAAATGAGGACAAGGTGGATGCTATCATGGTTCTGGGAGGGAGAGGAAGGTATGAGGGCAGAGGCGCAGGAGATGGGTCGGACACAATTGAGGGCCCTGTCAACCACTGTGGGTGAGAAACCTCGGTTGAGGAAGAAGGAAGACATGTCAGAAGCACTGTTTTGGAAAGTGGCATCATCGGAGCAGATGCGACGGAGGCGAAGGAGCTGAGAGAATGGGATGGAGTCCTTACAGGAAGCAGGGTGTGAGGAGCTGTAGTCGAGGTAGCTATGGGAGTCAATGGACTTATAACGAAAGTTTAGCTTCAGTGGTGGGCAAGATTCTAGAAACAATTATTTGGGATAGAATTAGTAATCACATGGAAAAATCTGGGTTGATAAGGAAGAGCCAGCATGGATTCCTAAAGGGAAAATCATGTTTAACTAACTTGCTTGAGTTTTTTGAAGAGGTAACAGAAAAAGTCAATGCGGTTAATGCTGCTCATGTGATGTACATGGACTTTCAAAAGGCATTTGATACAGTGTCTCACAACCGACTTGCGAGAAAAGTTAGTGCTCATGGAATAAAAGGGACAGTAGCAATGTGGATATAAAATTGGCTGAAAAATAGGAAGCAGAAAGAGCCTGCAAGTGTGGTGGAGGCAGGTTCAATCGAGGCATTCAAGAGGGAAATAGATGATTATCTGGATAGAAACAATGTGCAGGGGTACAGGGAAAAGGCAGGGCAATGGCACTAGGTCATAATGCACATTTAGAGAGCTGGTGCAGACACAATGGGCCAAATGGCCTCCTTTTGTGCTGTTAAAATTCTGTGATTCTATGATTCTGATATTTCAATAAAAATCACTCAGGTCTGCCTTGTTTTAGTTCTTCCCTCATGCGGATGGCAGCTCAGGTCAATGGCAGTGAAATTA
The DNA here is from genome assembly GCF_964194155.1 of Cetorhinus maximus. Classification (NCBI taxonomy): domain Eukaryota; kingdom Metazoa; phylum Chordata; class Chondrichthyes; order Lamniformes; family Cetorhinidae; genus Cetorhinus; species Cetorhinus maximus. Next base: position 113,110,864 of record NC_135879.1, on the reverse strand, counting down.
TTGTTTGCTTTTAGAATTTTTAATAGCTGGATCAGAGAAACATGATGTGCACCTTTGATCAATTATGATGTGAATGCTTCCATTGGTCACTCAACTGTAATCATTGTTTCTTTAGGAAAAAGTACCTATTTTCGTTAGGTAAATTGCTCTATTTCACTGGCTCATAATCAAGCTCTTAGCTCCAGTTTAAGCAGAATCCCCATGGTCTTATAACCTACTTATGTTGAGTGCTGCACCTCCCGGCTTACAACAGTGAAATGGAACACCATTTAAAATTAGTATTGTTTTGGCCTTCACTGTTGACAATTTGAATAAGATGTTTTTAATATCAGTTAGTAATTTTGGGGTTGAAGAAAGATCAGAGACTTTATGATGGTATTGAAGGATATTTTGAAATCTTTCCAAAGCCACATTCTATCACAAGACAACATTTTTTTTAGTATGAAAGTTTTTTTAAAAGTAATTTTCCTATCAATGCTATATTTTAAAATAAAATTAATTTCATTGAAACAATTTACATTACAATTTAACACAAAATACATTGTTCCCTCTTGGACCAACTCTGATTTATGCTTTCCTTTTAAGTGGAACAATGCCAGTGAAATGTAAAGTACAATGAGTAATGCAGATTTTGACCTACCCATCTGGCTCTCTCATATTTTGTGAGAAATATCCTATGGATTGTTGTAAATCTATGCACTGATTGCTTATTTCAGACATGTATACAGCTACAGATTGACTGATATTTTTCTCGATGTAGCATGAATTAAAGCTAACAGCCAGCAGTATCTGTGAATTATAAGGTTTAAAGCAAATGATATCACCTGTTTAAAAGGATGGCAGATTTAGTAGAGTTCATTTTTTTTAATATGTGAGTGATCAAACCAGCCCTTTGGTTTGAAGTTGATTTAGAAGGTTTTCCTGACGCTCTCCAGTTGCTTTGTTGGTAAAACATTCATGAACTCGTCTAGTATTCCAGAGGCCCAGGCTAATGCTCTGGGGACATGGGTTCAAATCCGACCATGGCAGCTGGTGGAATTTAAATACAATTGTTTAAAAGAAATTAAAAAGCTAATCTCATTAAGAGTGACCATGCAACCATTGTTGATTGTAGAAAAACCCATCTGGTTCACTAATGTCTCTTAGGGAACAAAATCTGCCATCCTCACCTGCTCTGGCTGACATGCGATTTCAGACTCACAGCAATGTGGTTGACTCTTAAATACCCTCTGAAATAGCATAGCAAGCCATTCAATCATATCAAAATGCTAAAAAGCCTAAAAGAAGGGAATGGAACTGGACGAACCATCTGGCATTGACCTAGGCACCGGAAACAAAAATGGCACATCCAGCTTATCAACCCTGCAAAGTCCTCTTTACTAACATCTGGAGGCTTATGCATAATTGGGAGAGCTGTCTCACAGACTAGTCAAGCAACAGCCTGACATAGTCATATTCATGGAATCATACCTGATAGACAATCTCCCAGACATCACCATCACCAACCCTAGGTATGTCCTGTCCCACCAACAGGACAGACCTATCAGAGCCACAATGATATCCAGTCAGGCGGGCGTTACCCTGGGAGCCCTCAACGTTGACTCCGGAAGTCTCATGGCATCAGGTCAAACACGGGCAAGGTAAACTCCCACTGATTGCCGCATCTACTGACCCAGCTGACCGAGTCCTAAAGGACATAGCTGCTAAACTGGGCCTGCGGCAGGTGGCGAGGGAACCAACCAGAGGGAAAAACATACTTGACCTGGTCCTCACCAATCTACATATCGCAGATGCATCTGCCCATGACAATATTGGTAGGAGTGACCAGTACACAGTATTTGTTGAGATGAAAACCAGTCTTCACATTTAGGATGCCCTCCATCGTGTTGTGTGACATTATCACCATGATAAAAGCCATTGACTTCACAGAATCACAGAGTGCAGAAGAGGCCCTTCGGCCCATCGAGTCTGCACCGACACATGAGAAACACCTGACCTATCCACATAATCCCATTTACCAGCACTTGGCCCATAGCCTCGAATGTAATGATGTGCCAAGTGCTCATCCAGGTACTTTTTAAAGGATGTGAGGCAACCCACCTCCACCACCCTCCCAGGCAGCGCATTCCAGACCGTCACCACCCTCTGGGTAAAAACTTTTTTCCTCACATCCCCCCTAAACCTCCTGCCCCTCACCTTGAACTTATGTCCTCTCATGACTGACCTTTCAACTAAGGGAAACAGCTGCTCCCTATCCATCCTGTCCATGCCCCTCATAATCTTGTACACCTTGATCAGCAGGTCTCCCCTCAGTCTTCTCTGCTACAACAAAAACTACCCAAGTCTATCCAACCTCTCTTCATAATTTAAATGTTTCACCCCAGGCAACATCCTGGTGAATCTCCTCTGCACCCCCTCCAATGCAGTCACATCCTTCCTATAATGTGGCAATCAGATCTGCGCACAGTACTCCAGCTGTGGCCTCACCAACTCCAACATGACCTCCCTACTTTTGTAATCTAGGCCTCGATTGATAAAGGCAAGTGTCCCATAAGCCTTTTTCACCACCCCACTAACATGCCCCTCCACCTTCAGAGATCTATGGACACACACGCCAAGGTCCCTTTGTTCCTCAGAACTTCTTAGTGTCATGCCGTTCATTGAATACTTCCTTGTCAAATTACTCCTTCCAAAGTGTATCACCTCACACTCTTCAGGGTTAAATTCCATCTGCCACTTATCTACTCATTTGACCATCCCGTCTATATCTTCCTATAGCCCAAGACACTCAACCCACTGTTAACCATCCGGCCAATCTTTGTGTCATTCGCAAGCTTACTAATCCTACCCCCCACATAGTCATCTATGTCACTTATATAAATGACAAATAATAGGGGACCCAGCACAGATCCCTGTGGTTCGCTACTGGACACTGGCTTCCAGTCACTAAAGCATCCTTCTGAGATCACCCTCTGTCTCCTACAGCTGAGCCAATTTTGAATCCATCTTATCAAATTACCCTGTATCCCATGTGCATTTGCTTTCTTTATAAGTCTTCCATGTGGAACATTGTCAAAGGCTTTGCTGAAATCCATATAAACTACATTAACTGCACTACCCTCATCTACACACCTGGTCACCTCCTCAAAAAATTCAACCAAATTTGCTAGGCACGACCTCCCTCTGACAAAACCATGCTGACTATCCCTGATCAAACCTTGCTCCTCCAATTGGAGATAGGTTCTCTCCTTCAGAATTTTCTCCAATAGTTTCCCTACCACTGACGTGAGACTCACTGGTCTGTCGTTCCCTGGCTCATCTCTACAACCCTTCTTAAATAGCAGAACCACATTAGCTGTTCTCCAGTTCTCTAGCACCTCCCCCGTGGCCAGAGAGGAATTAAAGATTTGGGTCAGAGCCCCTGTGATCTCCTCCCTTGCCTCCCTCAGCAGTCTGGGACACAAATCATCCGGACCTGGAGATTTGTCTACTTTTGAGCCTGCCAACATCTCTAATACCTTGTCACTCCTGATATCAATTTGCTCAAGAACCTCGCAGTCTCTCTCCCCGATACATTCATCCTCATTCTCTTGGGTGAAGACGGATGAGAAGCAATCATTCAACACTCTACCAATGTCCTCTGGCTCCACCCATAGATTGCCCCCTTGGTCCCGAATGGGCCCTACTCTTTCCCTGGTTATCCTCTTCCCATTGATATACTTATAGAATATCTTGGGATTTTCCCTACTTTTACCAGACAGAGCTTCCTCATATCCCCTCTTTGCTCTACTAGTTGCTTTCTTAAGCTCCACCCTGCACTTTCTGTACTCCACTAATGCCTCTGCTGATTTGCTCCCTTTGTACCTGCTAAAAACCTCTCTTTTCTTTCTCAGCTTATCCTGAATATCCCTGGTAATCCATAGTTTTCTGGGCTTGTTACTCCTTCCTATCACCTTAGAGGGAATAGATTGAGCCTGTACCCTCCCCATTTCCTTTTTGAACAACCCCATTGCTCCTCTGTCGCACCCCCCACAAGTAGCTGTTCCCAGTCTACCTTGGCCAGATCCAGCCTTATTTTACTAAAATCCGCTCTCCCCCAATCCAAAACATTTTAATGCAACTTGTCCATTTCTTTGTCCATAACAAGCTTAAACTGTACCATGATGTGGTCACTATCACTAAAATGCTCCCCCACCACCACCTCAGCCACCTGCTCAGCTTCATTCCCCAGAATTAAGTCCAGTACTATGCCGTCCCTTGTTAGACCCTCTACATATTGAGCTAATAAGTTCTCCTGTACACATTTCAAGAAGTCTACTCCATCCAAGCCCTTAACACTATGTCTATCCCAATTGATGTTGGGAAAGTGTAAATCACCGAATATAATTACCCTATTGTTATTGCTTTTACACACCTCTGCAAATTGTGCACATATTTGCTCCTCAATTTCCCGCTAACTATCTGGGGGTCTATAATAAACACCTAACAATGTGGCTAACACTTTTTTTATTCCTAAGCTCTACTCACAAAGCTTCATTCGATGCCCCCTCCAAGATATCATCTCTCGTTACTGCAGTAACTGACTCCTTAACTAATAATGCAATGCCTCCTCCTCTTTTATCCCCTCCCCTGTCTCGCCTGAAGACTCTATATCCCGGAATTTTGAGCTGCCAATCCTGCCCCTCCCTCAACCATGTCTCAGTGATGGCTACTATATCATAATTCCACGTGTCAATCCTCACCCTTAACTCATCCGTTTTAGCTGTAATACTCCAGGCATTACAGTAAAGGCCATCCAGCATTGCCTTACTCCCTTGAAACTTAATGCAGCTGTACTCCCTCTGACTTGATTGTTTTACTGTATTATGATGTGCCCCTATTCTGCTAACATTCTGTGTCCCCTCCACCTGCTGAATTGGTTCAAACTCCTCCCAACAGCACTAGCAAACCTGCCCGCAAGGATGTCGGTCCCGCTCTGGTTCAGATGTAGACTATCCCACTTGTACAGGTCCCACCTTCCCCAGAAATGCCCCCAGTGATCCAGGAATCTACAACCCTCCCTTCTGCACCAGCTCTTAAGCCATGTATTCATCTGCGCTAATCTCCTATTCCTGAGCTCGCTAGCACATGGCACTGGTAATAATCCAGAGATTACAACCCAAGATGTCTTGCTTTTCAATCTACTGCCTAACTCCCTGAACTCTTGATGCAAGACCTCATCCCTCTTTCTACCTATGTCATTGGTACCAACATGTACCATGACCTCTGCCTTATCACCCTCACCCTTCAGGATGCCCTGCAGCCATTCAGTGAATTCCCAGACCCTGGCACCAGGGAGGCAACACACAATCCTGGAGTCACGTCGACGACCACCGTAGCACCTATCTGTTCCCCTGACTATAGAATTCCCTATTACTATTGCTCTTCCTCTCTTCCTCCCCCCCTGTATAGACAAGCTGCTTTTGGTGCCAGAAGCTTGGCTCTGTCTGCACTCCCTGGAGGAACCAGCGCCCTCATCAGCCTCCAAAATGGAATACCGATTTGTGAGCAGGACCCCAGGGGACTCCTGAACTACCTGCCTGTTTCTCTTGGACTGCCTGGTGGTCACCCATTCCCTTCCTTCCCCAAGTTCCTTCAGCTGCGGTGTGACCACCTCTCTAAACATGCTATCCACAATGCTCTCAGACTCGCGGATGCTCCACAGTGTCCCCAGCCACCATTCCAGCTCTGAAACCCAAGCTTCCAGGAGCTGCAGCTGGACATACGTCCTGCACACATGCTGGTCCTGGGCACTGGAAATGTTCCCAGCTTCCCACATGGAGCACGAGGAGCGCACCACGGCTTTGAGCTCTCCTGCCATGTCTTATCCCTTTAAATTAAACCTTTTAAATCAATTACTCTAGGGCCCTAGCAACAGATCTAGCAACTCTAAACTATGCATCCATGAGGTGTTGTGGGTCATCAGCAGCAGCAGAATTATATTGACAACCACAATCTGTAGCCTCATGGTCCATCATTTCCCCCGTTCTACCATTACCATCAAGCCGGGGGATCAACCCTGGCTCAATGAATGGTGCAGGAGGGCATTCCAGGAGCAGCGCTAGACATACCTAAAAATGAGGTGTCAACCTGTTGAAGCTATAACACAGGACTAATTGCATACCGAAATGTGGAAGACAGAGCTAAGTGATCCCACAACCACTGGATCAGATCTAAGCTCTGCTTGCAGTCCTGCCACATCCAGTCGTGAATGGTGGTGGACAATTAAAAAACTCACTGGAGGAGGAGGAGGATCCACAAATACCCCCATCGTCAATGATGAGGGAGCCCAGCACATCAGTGCAAAAGAGAAGGCTGAAGCATTTGCAACAATCTTCAGCCAGAAGTGCCAAGTGGGTGATCCATCTTGACTCCCTCCATTGGTCACCAGCATCACAGATGCCAGTCTTCAGCCAATTTGATTCACTCCACGTGATATCATGAAATGGCTGAAGGCACTGGATACTGCAACTGGTCCCTGACAACATTCCAGCAATAGCACTGAAGATTTGTGCAAAAATGCAAACCGTTCCTTTTCAAAGCTAAAAACAATTAGGTTTTCCTTGCTTCCAAAATTACTATGGCACAAATGATGGGAAATACATCTGATAATTTATTTCCATATTTTTCAGATTAAGTGTACATAATTGGGCAGAAATATTCTTTCCCACCTTCCTCTTCACTTCCAGCAGGAGATTCTCAAAGTGGTAGAGACAGGGAGACAGGTGGGTAAGCAGCTCATATGTAATTTGTGTTGCCTTCTGCCAGGTCCACAATATAACTCCAGTGAAAATACCTAGGGCATCATGAATATGCCTGCTGCTTTTAAGATATCACCAATCTTAGAGGTACAATCCAATTATGTTTTCTCTGCATGACATGATTTAGATCGAGTCATTCATCTGATCCTTTCCTCCCATTTTATAAACATTACTGACTTAATTCAGGAGTAAGTGTATTTCAAAACCATATAAATTGACAGTATAGGAGTGCTCCCACGCACAATAATAATAATACAGGCCACATTTTGTATTTACAAAAGGGAGAAGGCTGTCATTATCGTGCCCAATTTTTGGGCTCTATGAGTAGCATTAAACCTCCAAAATGCCGTCCCTGTTGCACTCACACCTTACTGGGGGCACTTATCGGTGAGGGCATCAGATTGCACACAGTGTATGGCCACCACAAGTATATAGAGCAGGCAGATCATGACTACAATCTATTTTAATGCCAGCGGTGCCATTTTGGAGCACAACACTGTAGCTGATGCCCTTACTTAATCTCACACAGCTGAACATATGCTCAGTAGCAGGAAAGAACCACCATCTGCCCCCCACGCCAACCAAAATGATTTAAAGGGATCATCAATTATTTATTGTTCAAAACAATGAACTGCAGTTTTGAAATGGCAAGGCTCATCAGGACATGAGCTAGGCACCCAATAAGTGTCTCCAGGAGGTGAGTGTTGCCTGAAGGCGCAGGCAGCAAAGGCAAATGGCAGTCCAAGATGGGGCCTGCAGCTGCCTTGTCAAAGAGAGCAGGCAGTCCTCAGAGGGCCAGGAACGTTATCACACAGGGAGGTGTACATATGGCCAAAGGAAAAAAAATGTGCATGATTGGGCACAAGATGCCCCATATCCCGACAATTTTCATTGTATAAAAACTAAGGGGTGAATTTTATGCTCCTCACTGGCACCCTGCCCCCACAACTGACGCATTTGAAGGCAGGGAGGTACGTAAAATAAAACGAGTGGCCAGCCCACCGTCTTTCTGCCCATCTCCATTATGAGGGCAGGTAAGGCAAAGGCAATAGGCAGCCCACCTACCCGACCACCTTTAGACCTACTGAAGGCCCTTAAGTGACCAATTATTTTTTTTCTATTCATTCATGGGATGTGGGCTTCGCTGGCTGGGCCAGCATTTATTGCCCATCCCTGGTTGCCCTTGAGAAGGTGGTGGTGAGCTGCCTTCTTGAACTGCTGCAGTCCATGTGGTGTAGGTACACCCACAGTGCTGTTAGGGAGGGAGTTCCAGGATTTTGACCCAGTGACATTGAAGGAACAACAATATGTTTCCAAGTCAGGATGGTGAGTGACTTGAAGGGGAACTTCTAGGAGGTGGTGTTCCCATCTCTCTGCTACCCTTGTCCTTCTAGATGGTAATGGTTGTGGGTTTGGAAGGTGCTGTCGAAGGAGCCTTGGTGAATTCCTGCAGTGCACCTTGTTGACGGTACACACTGCCGCTACTGTGCGTCAGTGGTGGAGGAAGTGAATGTTTGTGGGTGTGGTGTCAATCAAGAGGGCTGTTTTGTCCTGGATGGTGTCAAGCTTCTTGTGTTGTGTGAGCTGCACTAACCCAGGCAAATGGGGAATATTCCATCACACTCCTGACTTGTGCCTTGTAGATGGTGGACAGACTTTGGGGAGTCAGGAGGTGGGTTACTCGTCACACAATTCTGAGCCTCTAAGGTGCTCTTGTAGCCACAGCATTTATATGGCTAGTCCAGTTCAGTTTCTGGCCAATGGTATCCCCCAGGATGTTGATAGTGGGGAATTCAGTGATAGTAATGCCATTGAACATCAAGGGGTGAGGTTTGATTCTCTCTTGTTGGAGATTGTCATTACCTGACACTTGTGTGATGCAAATCTTACTTGCCACTTGTCAGCCCAAACATGAATATTGGCCAGGTCTTGATGCATTTGGACATAGACTACTTCAGTATCTGAAGAGTTGCGAATGGTGCTGAACATTGTGCAGTCATCAGCGAACATTCCCACTTCTGACCTTATGTTTGAAGAAAGGTCATTGATGAAGCAGCTGAAGATGGTTGGGCCAAGGACACTACCCTAAGGAACTCCTACAGTGATGTCCTGTAGCTGAGATGACTGACCTCCAAAAACCACAACCATCTTCCTTTGTGCCTGGTATGACTCCAACCAGCGGAGAGTTTTCCCCCTGATTCCCATTGACTCCAGTTTTGCTAGGGCTTCTTGTTGCCACACCCTGTCAAATGCTGCCTTGTTGTCAATGGCAGTCACTCTCACCTCACCTCGGGTGTTCAGCTCTTTTGTCCATGTTTGAACCAAGGCTGTAATGAGGTCAGAAGCTGAGTGGCCCTGATGGAACCCAAGTTGGGCATCAGTGAGCAGGTTATTGCTAAGCAAATGCTGCTTGACAGCATTGTTGATGACCTCTTCCATTACTTTACTCATGATTGAGAGTAGATTGATTGGGCGGTAATTGGCCGCATTGGATTTGTCCTGCTTTTTGTGTACAGGACATACCTGGGCAATTTTCCACATAGCTGGGTAGATGCCAGTGTTGTAGCTGTACTGGAACAGCTTGGCTAGGGGTACGGCAAGTTCTGGAGCACAAGTCTTCAGTACTATTACCAGAATATTGTCAGGGCCCAAAGCCTTTACAGTATCCAATGCCTTCAGCCGTTTCTTGATATCATGTGGAGTGAATCGAATTGGCTGAAGACTGGTATCTGTGATGCTGGGGACCTCTGGAGGAGGCCAAGATGGGTCATCCATTTGGCACTTCTGGCTGAAGATTGAAGATTATCTTTTATACTGATGTGCTGGGCTCCTCCATCATTGGGGATGGGGATATTTGTGGAGCCTCCTCCCCCGGTGTGTTGTTTAATTGCCCACTACCATTCACGACCGGATGTAGCATGACTGCAGAGCTTAGATCTGAGCCGTTGCTTGTGGGATCACTAAGCCCTGTATATCACCTACTGCTTATGCTGTTTGCCATGCAAGTAGTCCAGTGCTATAGCTTCACCAGGTTGACACCTCATTTTTAGGTATGCCTGGTGCTGCTCCTGGCATACCCTCCTGCACTCTTCATTGAACCAGGGTTGATCCCCTGGCTTGGTGGTAATGGTAGAGTAGGGCATATGCCAAGCCATGAGGTTGTAGATTGTGTTCGAGTACAATTCTGCTGATGGCCCACAGCGCTTCATGGATGCCCAGTCTTAAGTTGCTCGATCTGTTCGAAATCTATTCCATTTAGCATGGTGGTAGTGCCACACAACATGATGAAGGGTATTCTCAATGTGAAGCCGGGACTTCGTCTGCACAACGACTGTGCAGTGGTCACTCCTACCGATACTGTCATGGACAGATGCATCTGCGGCAGGCAGGCTGGTGAGGATGAGGTCAAGTATGTTTTTCCCTCTTGTTGGTTCTCTCACCATCTACCGCAGGCCCAATCTAGCAGCTATGTACTTTAAGTCTTGGCCAGCTCGGTCAGTAGTGGTGCTGAGCCACTCTTTGTGGTGGACATTGAAGTCCCCCACCCAGACTACATTCTGCGCCCTTGCCACCCTCAGTGCTTCCTCCAAGTGATGTTCAACATGGAAGAACACTGATTCATCAGCTGAGGGAGGGTGGTATGTAGTAATCGGCAGGAGGTTTCCTTGCCCATGTTTGACCTGATGCCATGAGACTTCATGGGGTCCAGAGTTGATGTTGAGGACTCCCAGGGCAACCCCCTCCCAGCTGTATACCACTGTGCCACCACCTTTGCTGGGTCTGTCCTGCTGGTGGCACAGGACATACCCAGGGATAGTTATGGTGGTGTCTGGGACATTAACTGTAAGATATTATTCTGTAAGGATGACTATGTTATGTTGTTGCTTGACTCATCAGTGAGACAGCTCTCCTAATTGTGGCTCAAGTCCCCAGATGTTATTAAGGAGGACTTTGCAATGTCGACAGGGCTAAGTTTGCTGCTGTTGTTTCCGGTGCCTAGGTCGATGCCGGTGGTCTGTCTGGTTTCATTCCCTTTAAACTTCATCATGTTTTGTTACAACTGAGAGGCTGCTAGGCTATTTCAGAGGGCATTTAAGAGTCAACCACATTGCTGTAAATCTGGAGTCACATGTAGGCAAGACCAGGTAAGGATGGCAGATTTCCTTCCCCAATGGGCATTAGTAAACCAGATGGTATTTTTACAACAAAAATCAACAATGGTTTCATGGTCATCATTGGAATTCTAATTCCAGATTTTTATTGCATTCAAATTTCGCCATCTGCTGTGGTGGGATTCAAACCCAGATTAAATATGAGGGTAAACTAGCCAGTAATATAAAAGAAGATTGCAAGAGTTTTTTAGAAATATAAAGGGTAAGAGAGAGGCAAAAGTGGGTATTGGGCCGCTGGAAAATGACGCTGGAGAAGTAGTAGTGGGGAACAAAGAAACGGTGGAGGAACTGAATAGGTACTTTGCGTCAGTCTTCACAGTGGAAGACATGAGTGACATCCCCAAAGTTCAAGAGAGTCGGGGGGCAGAGGTGAGTATGGTGGCCATTACCAAGGAGAAGGTGCTAGGAAAACTGAAAGGTCTGAAGGTGGCTAAATCACCTGGACCAGATGGATTACACCCCAGAGTTCTGAAGGAGATAGCTGAAGAGATAGTGGAGGCGTTAGTGGTGATCTTTCAGGAATCACTGGAGTCAGGGAGGGTCCCAGAGGACTGGAAAACCGCTAATGTAACCCCCCTGTTTAAGAAGGGAGTGAGGCAAAAGACGGGAAATTACAGGCCGATTAGCCTGACCTCGGTCGTTGGTAAGATTTTAGAGTCCATTATTAAGGATGAGATTTCAGAATACTTGGAAGTGCATGGTAAAATCGGGCAAAGTCAGCATGGTTTCATCAAGGGGAGGTCATGCCTGACAAATCTGCTAGAATTCTTTGAGGAGGTAACGAGTAGGTTAGACAAAGGAGAACCAATGGATGTTATCTACTTGGACTTCCAGAAGGCCTTTGACCAGGTGCCGCACAGGAGGCTGCTCAGTAAGATAAGAGCCCATGGTGTTAGAGGCAAGGTACTAGCATGGATAGAAGATTGGCTGTCTGGCTGGAGGCAGAGAGTGGGGATAAGGGGGTCCTTCTCAGGTTGGCGGCCGGTGACTAGTGGAGTTCCACAGGGGTCAGTGTTGGGACTACAACTTTTCACTTTATACATTAATGATCTAGATGAAGGAACTGAGGGCATCCTGGCTAAGTTTGCAGATGATACAAAGATAGAGGGACAGGTAGTATTGAGGAGGCGGGGAGGCTACAGAAGGATTTGGACAGGTTAGGAGAATGGGAAAAGAAGTGGCAGATGGAATACAACGTGGGCAAGTGTGAGGTCATGCACTTTGGTAGGAAGAATAGAGGCATAGACTATTTTCTAAATGGGGAGAGAATTCAGAAATCTGGAGTGCAAAGGGACTTGGGAGTCCTAGTCCAGGATTCTCTTAAGGTTAACTTGCAGGTTGAGTCGGTAGTTAGGAAGGCAAATGCAATGTTGGCATTTATTTTGAGAAGACTAGAATATAAAAGCAGGGATGTGCTGCTGAGACTTTATAAGGCTCTGGTCAGACCATATTTAGAATATTGTGAGCAATTTTGGGCCCCGTATCTCAGGAAGTATGTGCTGGCCCTGGAGAGGATCCAGAGGAAGTTCACAAGAATGATCCCATGAATGAAAGGCTTAACATATGAGGAACGTTTGAGGACTCTGGGTCTATACTGATGGAGTTTAGAAGGATGAGGGGGGATCTGATTGAAACTTACAGAATACTGAAAGGCCTGGATAGAGTGGACGTGGGGAAGATGTTTCCATTAGTAGGAGAGACTAGGACCCGAGGGCACAGCCTCAGAGTAAAGGGAAGACCTTTTAGAACAGAGATGAGGAGAAACTTCTCTAGGCAGAGAGTGGTGAATCTATGGAATTCATTGCCACAGAAGGCTGTGGAGGCCAGGTCATTGAGTGTATTTAAGACCAAGATAGATAGGTTCTTGATTGGTAAGGGGATCAAAGGTTACAGGGAGAAGGCGGGAGAATGGGGTTGAGAAACCTTTCAGCTATGATTGAATGGTGGAGCAGTCTCGATGGGCCGAATGGCCTAATTTCTGCTCCTATGTCTTATGGTTTTATGGTCTTATGGTCCCTCAAGTATTTACCCTAAGTCGCTGGGCTATTTGTCCAGTGATAATTCCACCTCGCCACCAGAGGGCACTAACATGCACCAGGCTATTTGGGTTTGCCAAATTCTGCGTTGAAAATTGCCCTCTTGCCCTCCCCTGCATGTTAATAAGCTTCTCAGGGAGCTTAATGGGTTGTTAATTAGAGACATGCAGGTTCCCTGTTCTACCAAGAGGTGTCAGCTGTGGCTCAGTTCATAGCACCCTCGCCTTTGAATCAGAGGGTTGCGGGTTCATGTCCCACTCCCGGAAAACCAAGAACTGTGATTGTATTCGAAAGAAGTTGCAATCTGTGACTGTTGGTAACTTGAAAGAGCTTCCCTGTTCTACCAACCCCACCATCCCCCTCCCCAAACCCCAGCTTCTGTCTGAAAATCATGATCCATTCCGGTGGTGTCGGGATCCAGAGATGCCCTCAAGGAATGGGATTTTTAAATTGCGCCTGCACCTAATCTTACCCCAGCACCAGCAATTGAAAATCCAGCCTATAGCTTCTGGTGTCTGCACCACTGTGGAGGAGCCCACCAATATTTGACAGAGCAGGTGTCAAGATTTCTGGTGAGAACAGCCCTTGCCATCGGCTAAACAGTGAGCAGCTGGGGAGCAGGAGCATGAGAAAGTGCAGGTTCATGAGGAGGAGGAAGAAGAGGCAATCTAGGGAACCCTTTTTTCACTAGGCTGACTGTGAAGAACTCATCTGAGTGCAATACCAGTAACTGCAACCCCAGTTCCACATTCACCAATAGTCTCACACCTTACCTCCACTCTGTCACTGACAATGACAGCATTTGCTTAGCCACAACGCAAAAATCAAAGCCACCACATACTAAACTTTGAACTAAATTTATAAATGAAATGAAATACTGCATGCAAAAATTGGCGCCTGCTTTCTGTGTGCCTTGCCTGTCCTATTGTTCCTATGTAGCTCTACCCCAGTGGACTATCAGGGATGGGAGGTTTAATGTGCTCTTCCTGAGAGATGACAGCAGGTTTGTGTTCCATGGAGTCACTAGCACTCCCCTGGGGCAGTGCCTTGGCAAAGCCTAATAACCTTTAGGTGGACAGATTGCTGGACTGCTGTGACATCCTGCAAGCCCATTTGCACAATGGAATCAGCAGCCATGGTGACAGTCGTCTGAGTTTCCATGGCAGCCCTCAGACACTGAATGGCTGCTGATTGAGCCACAGTGGAAGATGTGACATCAGACACTGTATCACGGTTGGGTCCACATTTCCAGACTGGAAGTTGGTACCAGACTCCTCTATGCTCCTTGATATGTAACTGCATGTTTTCTGACAGGCTTCCCAACGCTCCAAGCATTTTGTTCTGATGAAAGACCATCGACCCGAAATGTTAACCCTTGTTTCTCTCCCCTCAAATCCGATTCCAGACCTGCATTTCCAGCATTTTATGTTTTAATTTCAGATTTGTGGCGGATGCAGTGTTTTGCTATACTCATCAGCCTTCTTCTGTGGTCACCCCATTGAAATTCTCATCTAAGTGTTCTGCAGAAGAACTTGTGTGCAACCTCGCCCTATGACAAGCTGGCACCTGCGCTATCAGTGGGAATGTGGAGTTGAGGTTACAATCAGAGCAGCCATGATCTTATTGAATGACGGAGCAGGCCCGAAGGGCCAAAGGAACTACTCCTGCTCTTAATTCCTATGTTTGTATGTTTTACCCTGCTCTGGGTGCCGTTCATTTGCGCCCAGTGTTTTACCACATGCAGATCCTGTCTCTAACCTGATCTCTCAATATTGTGCAGTATCAGCATCTCAGCTAGTGGCTACGAGTGTGAGATCGAGTGATAGTGCGCATTCATCATCATGGTCTTGTTGCTGTTCCTCCACTGTCTGGTCTGTTGCACTTCTTGGGTATTTGATAGGAGAAAGGCACAAAGGTATGTTTATGGTGCAGGGATCAGGGGAAAAGAAGAGAAACATGTTCACACCATGTATAACTTGCAATTTAGAAGAGAGTGTGAGACAAGGGGGAAATGGAGGGATAGATTTTTGTGGATCTAAAATGGCACTGGGAATTGGGATCCGGAAGTCCCACCTCATTTCCGACAGATCCTATTTGTGCCAGTAGGGGAACAGGGGCAAGACATGACTTCCACATGAGGGAAACTCAAACTCAGCAAGACCATTTAAACTCATTGCTGAGTTCAAATAGATCCCATTTTTGCTGGAGCAAGGGCCTTATCCCGCAGTGTGTGAATTGTGAATTTTTACAGTAGACTTGTGAAGGGCAGATAAGGTTTGTGGAACTGTGAATTTTTCAAGTTATTTAAATATCCTGTCCTTTAAACATTAAAAAAAACCTTCCTGTATCGGTGGGCAGAATTTTGCCCTCATCGGGCGGGCTCAGTGGGGGCAAGCAGGAGTGGCCAGGAAGCCGCCCGCGATCAAGCCATGACTGCAATTTCATGCTGGCAGGCCAATTACGACCCACCCAGCGTGAAACGCGTGCTGCAGCGCTGCCTGTGTGGGGGAGGAGCATGAGCGCGCAAGTTCACACATGTGCGCGAGTGCCAGCAATGAAAGTTCCCTGAGGCACAGAGCTGCCTCAGGGAGCTGAAGGTTTATAAAATCAAGAATAAAGACTTTTAACGTGTTAAAAAACATGTCCCCTCACATGATCAGGAACATGTTATAATGAAATGTTAAAATTTTTATTTAATTTTTAATTGCTTTTGGAAACCTCATTCCACCCGTGGATGAGGTTCCCTAAAAAGTCCAATGGCCGCTTGGCCATTTCGCCTGCCCATCAACCCCCGTAAGGTTGGACGGGCAGTGAAAAATTTCATTTGACTGGTACTTTAATGGCCTTAATAGTCCTGTTAATTGTCAGCGGATGCACTGCCAACTCCCTCGCGCGCCAGCCGACCGAAATAATGCACGAGTGTGCGATGACGTTGAGATGCTGGCCCGATGTAATCGCACGTCATTTTACGCTCATTCTGGTCGGGCAGGTGCCCGCCAGGCGAGCGAAAAATTCTGGCCTGTGAGTTGAAAAAAAAATCTGTGCTTGTAGTTGCAGTAGACCTTTGTTGGCATAACACTAAGCTTTACTGCTTCCACAACCTATCATTATCACCATGGGAGGTGTAAGTTCACAGTTTGATTGACAGCTCCAAGAGGTTATTAAAGGATGAAGTGGTTTAATGGTGGGTTTATGAGTACAAATGCATGTTTTTATAAGAGATTAAGTATTTGAGGTGACTTAAATGTGTTGAATGGGCTTTTATGAATGAGTTTTTTTTATATAGTGAAGTCTGTAATATATATTTAGAACTACTTGATTTAATCTCAGTATAGCTCCTGAGCTCTGTCCATAGTAAATACTGGTTGAGTTGGTATGGAGGATATAAGGGCAAAGGGTGGTGGGTGGGGCTCATGGGTTGGCATCAGTTTGCACTAATTTGTCATAGGGCTATAAGGACCATGGGTGGGTGGGTCATGAGTTGGCATGAGTTGGCACTAAGTTGGAAGGGGGCTAGAAGGGGCCATGGGGTTAGGTGGGTGGTCATGTGTTGACATTAACAGCATGGGAAGTAGATGGGAGGTAAAGGGGTGTTAGGGTTGAGGGCTAGAGGGCCTAATATTTAACAAAACAGCTGGGACAAATCCCCAGAGAACTGAGGTGGGCCTTTTAACCAACTCGCTTCAGCACTCAGCAGACCTTGTGGCCTCCTCTGATCTGTATCCATGGGTGGCGGGCCTGAGTCTATGCCAGACCTGCCCTTCCCGGGAACAAAGATCATGACATTTGGGGCACTTTTTTCCCGAGCCAGGAGATTTCCCAACTCTCCACACCCTACTTGGGAGTGAAAATCCAGGCTGGAGTATGAGAATTTTTCAGTATTTTCAATGGTTTCAGCCCCACGACTGGCCACAGCCTCAACAAGGGTGCCCAGATAAAGGTCAGAATCATCCCCTCCATGGGGGTGAGGACAAGTGGACAGACTTGTCCATTTTCAGTTTGCTACTGCTGCCGCCATTTGTGTGCCACCTTATCCCGTAAGACAGCAGAAAGTGTGTCAGTGATTGTTGTGCAATCTGTTTGGCTCATATGGCTATCATGGTTGAATAGCTGACAATGTGTGCAAGCTGTGACATGGATGTGAGGTCTGTAGCAGTGTTAAGTGTGTGAGGGTGAATTGAAATATATGAATATGAATGAAATAGAGATTGGGTAGGTGAGTGATGGGGGTGTAGTGCATTCAGCATTGTCTGAGGTTAGTGGTACTGTTGTTGGCTAGCATTAACAAAAGATGCCTTCACTGGTCTTGAATACTCATGTGCACTCATTAAATATCTTCTGACACTGCATCAAGGTTCTCAGGACTTGACTCCTGACATTGACTGCTTCTGCTCCCACTGCCTTTTTAGTGTGTGTCTGGAGAGCCTCTTGGCCCCCTGTGTATACAGGGCATCTCTCCTACATTCCACCTTCTACACCAAGGCCTGCAGTGCAGTGACCAGAAACTGTGGAGCTTGCTGTCTCCTATGTTGTGCCATTCTTCAATGTTTCAGAGGTAGATTCACTTCCTGCATGACTGCCAGTGCCTACTCCAGCTCAACAACATTCATGTCCATGAGATTCAAGAGGTCAGCGAGTTTGTTTTCATCAGAAACTGTTAATGGGTTCTCAGCTGGGGCTAGATTTCCAACTGATTAACTGCTTACTTGTATTCATCCCAGCTGTATTGTTCAAAATGCAATGATGAAGTATAACACAGATTGATTTTTATCTGTGGCTCTTGCTGATATTGCATGAGCAATTAAAATAGTGCTATTAAATATTATAGATATTTCTGTACTTCATTTACACATTCCTGAATGACAAGTTGAATTAGTCAGTTTTATTTTGTTCTTTTAATTATGATTTTAGAAACCCAGTGCAGGACATTTATGCTGTTAATTACATAGACCAAATTGTAAACCAGTAACCGGTAATACTGAGTTTATAGAAAACAGAATCAAAAGCATAAAAAACAGAAACACCTCATGGATGTTAAGCAGGGCAAGGGTAGAACTCCCCTATTGTTCTTTGAAATAGTACCATGGGACTATATACCTAAGAGGACAGATTTGACCTTGTTTTTAAATTCTTTCATGGGATAAAGCATTGCAGCCAAGGACAGCCTTTGGTCCCCATCCCTAAATGCCCTTGAGAAGGTGAGCCATCTTGTTCAACCATTGCAGTCCATCTTGTGTAGGTATACCCAGTTCAGTTGGGATGGGAGTTCCAGGTTTTTGGCCCAATGACAGTGAAGGAATGACAATATACTTCCAAGTGAGAATGATCTATTGCTTGGAGGCGAACTTGCAAGTGCTGGTGTTCCCATACGCCTGCTGCCTTTTCCCCATATCACTGCATATTTTTCCTTTTCAGATAATAATCTAATTCCCTCGTGAATGCCGCGATTGAACATGCCTCCACCACACTTTCCAGCAGTGCATTCCAGATCCTAACCAGTTGCTTTGTAGAAAGGTTTTTCCTTTTGTTACTATTGCTTCTTTTGCCAATTATCTTAAATCTGTGCCTGCTGGTTCTCAATCTTTCCACATAAGAACAGTTCTTCCCTACCTACTCTGTCCAGACCTCTCATGGATTTGAATATCTTTATTAAATCTCCTCTCAACATTCTCTTCTCCAAGGGCAACAGTCCCAGCTTATCCAATCTATCCACGGAACTGAAGTTCATTTCCGGAACCATTTTTGTGAAACTTTTCTGCACCCTCTCTAATACCTTCACATTTTTCCTAAAGTATGGTGCCCAAAACTTCAGTTGAGGCCGAACCAGGGTTTTATACAGGTTTAACACAAGTTCCTTGCTTTTGTACCCTAGCCCTTTGTTTATAAAACCTAGGATGCCATTTGCTTCATTAACCACTCTCTTAACCTGTTCTGTCACTTTCAATGATTTGTGCACATATGCACTCAAGTTCCTATGCTCCTGCACTCCCTTTAGAATTGTAACCATTTTTTATATAGTCTCTCCATGTTCTTCCTACCAAAATGAATCACTTCACACTTCTCTGCATTACTTTTCATCTGCCACTTGTCTGCCCATTCCTTTTGAAGTTTATATCCATGTGCTTTTGGAGCTCTACAATAACCTCCTCACAGTTAATAATACTTCCATGTTTTGTGTTGCCTGCAAATTTTGAAATTTGTTGCCCGTTTACCAAGGTCTAGGTCATTGGGTGGAATTTTATGACCTCATCATGGCAGGAGCAGGGCTGGAAAATGCGGTGAGCCATTCAAAAGTCCATTGACTTCAACAGGATAGGAAAAATCCAGCAGGCGGGAGGTGGTGTAAAATTCCACCCATTAATATATACGAGGAAGAGCAGGGGACCTAAAACTGACCCTTGGGGAATTCCATTATAAATCTTCCTCCAGTCCAAAAAAAACCAACTGTTCACCACTACTCTCTGTTTCCTGTCACTCAGTCAATTTTGTATCCATGTTGCTACTATCTCTTTTGTTCTATGGCCTCTAACTTTGTTCACAAATCTGCTGTGCAGCACTTTATCAAATGTCTTTTGGAACTCAATGTATACCACATCAACATCAATACCCTCATAAATCCTCTCTGTAACCTCATTAAATAAATTCAAGTAAGTTAATTAAATATGAGTTGCCCTTAGCAAATCGGTGCTGACTTTCCTTAATTAACTCACATTTGCCCAAGTGACTATTAATTTTGTATCATTTCTAAAAGCTTTCCACTACAAAGGTTAAATTGGCTAGCTTGCGCTTACCTTTTTTTTAACAAGGGTGTAAAATTTACAATTCTCTGTCATCAACCCTGAGCCTAAGGAAGATTGGAAAATTATGGCCAGTGCCTCCAGAATTTCCACTCTTGTTTCCTTCAGCATCCTTGGATGTATCTCATGCAACCCTGGTGCCAAGTACAGACAACCTTTCCAACACTTCCTCTTTATCAATTTTAAACCCTTCAAGAGCCTGAACTACCTCCTCTTACACCATGACCTGGGCAGCAAGTCCTTCCCAGACAGAATGTACTCATTTAATACCTTAGCTATGCCCTCTGCCTCCATGCAGAAATCCCCTTTTTGGTCCCTAAATGGCCCTACTCCTCCTTTTACCACCCATTTACTATTTATATGCCTTTAGAACACTTTACAATTCCCTTTTATGTTGGCTGCCAGTCTCTTTTCATACTCCCTCTTTGTTTCCCTTATTTGTTTTTTTTACCTTCCCTCTGAACCTTCTATATTCAGCTTGGCTCTTAATTGTATTTTCTACCTGACATCTGTCATGAACACACTCTTTCTTCTTTATCTTAATTTTTATCTCTTTTGTCAGCCAGGGAGCTGTGGATTGGTTTGCCCTACCTTTTTCTTGCAAGAGAATTACCTTGTCTGTGCCCAAACGATCTCTTTGAAGATAGCCCATTGTTAAGCTTCTGTTTTTCCTACCAACCTTTAACTTTAATTTATTCCACCCAGATCCGCTCTTACCCCATTGAAGTTGGCTTTCCCCTTAGTTAATTATTCTGACTCAGGATTGTTCTTTGTCCTTTTCCATAGTCAGCCTAAACCTTAAGATACAATGATCACTCTCCCCTAAATGTTCCCCTACGACACTTGATCCACTTGATTCACTTCATTCCCAAGAGCCAGATCTAGTAGTGCCTCCTTTCTTGTTGAAGTGGAAACATAACTGCTGTAGAAACTTTCCTGAACAGGCTCTAGGAACTCTTACCCCTCTCTGCCCTTTACACGACCACTATCCCAGTCTATATTCAGATAATTAAAGTCCCCCATAATAACTACTCTATAATTATAGAACCTCTCTGTAATTTCCTTGCAAATTTGTTCCTCTACATCCTTCCCACTAGTTGGCGGCCTAGAGACTACGCAGAGCAATGTAACTGCACCTTTTTTGTTACTTAGCTCTAGCCAAATACATTCTGTTCTTCACCCCTCTAGGTCATTCTCTTTGTCCAGTACAGCAAAACTCCCCTTAATCAATACTGCTACCCCTCTCACTTTTCTTCCCTTCATATCTCTCCTGAACACCTTGTATCCAGGAATATTTAACACACAGTCCTGCCCTTCTTTGAGCCAGGTCTCTGTTATAGCCACAACATTGTATTTCCACATAGCAATCTGTGCCTCTAACTCACAAATCTTACTTCTCACAATCCATGCATTCACATACATGCGTAGTAATCCTGATTTGGACTTTAATATTTTTTACCTTACTCCGACTGCACCTATTAAATTACTATTCCTTATTCTAATGCCATCAATCTCTCCCAGTATTCTGTGCACCTTGGTATTCCTCTCTGATATTATCCCCTGGTTCCCACACCCCTGTCAAGTTAGTTTAAATACTCTCCAAGGCACTACCAAAAAGCCCTGCAAGGAACTCTTAGGTGCAACGCGTCCAGAATGTACAGGTCCCATCTCCCCCAGAGCTGGTTCCCATGTCCAAAGAATCTAAGCTTACTAATTTCCTACTGAGCTTCCTAAATTCTGACTGTGGGACCACATCCCTCTTTCTGCCTATGCTGTTTATAGCAATGTAGACCATGACTGCTGACTGTTCACCCTCCACCCTCAGGGTGCTCTGCAGCTGTTCAGTGACATCTTTGACCCTAGCACCAGGAAGGCAGCATGCCATCCTGAATTCACGCATGAGGCCATAGAAACACTTATATATTCCGCTACCTATCAAATCACCTATCACTATTGCTTTTCCAGTCTTCCTTGTATTCTGCTGTGCAGTGGAGCCACCTGTGGTGCCATGGACTTGGCTCTGGGTGCACTATTCAGATGAACCCTCAATCTTATCACTATTTAGAACTGAATACTTGCTGGGGAGTGGGATGCACTCAGACGACTCCTGCACTACCTGCCTGTTCCTTTTTTGCTTCCTGTTGGTTACCATTCCCCCTGCCTACTCTTAAGCTGTGGGGTGACTACATCTATAAATGTTCTCTCCATGAACCTCTGAACCTCACAGATGTACCACAGTGACACCAACTGCTGCTCAATTTCTGAAATTTGGAGCTTGAACTGCTGCAAATGACGGCACTTCCTGCACAAATAGCCATCCAGAACAGAGGAGGTGTTCTGGAGTTTCCACATAGCACAGGATGTCCACTCTAGAGGTCAGAGCAGCTCTGCCATTTCTCTATTTATTAGTTAACCTTGCCACTACTAATAAACCTTACCAATACTAATAAACATTACTGTTGTTAATAAACCTTACCACTACTAATAAACCTTACTAATACTGATAAATCCTACTAATACTTAACACACTTTACTAACAGTAATACACCTTACTTCAAAATAAAAGATGAGACTCACCAGCTACACATCTGTTACTTATTAGTAATGCTTACCGTTTTTATTGTTTTTAATCTACCAGTTATTTAGATCAGTCCCTAAGTAACCATACTCAATAGCCAATCAACTTTGACTTCCCTGTGATGTCATACCTCGATTTTTGTTTCTGAACATGGTTCTGAACCCTCAGACTGTCTAACAGCCCCAAACTGTCACTCTCTCTCACCTCTTTTATGGCCCCAAACCTTCACTCTCTCTCGCCACTTTTATCGCTCTGAACTCTCATTCTTTCTCGCCACTTTTATGGCCCCAAGCTCTTGCTGCATTTATGGCCCCGAACTCTCGTCACTAAATAAAGATGGTTATTTATTCACGCATTCACCCCAAAAATTTAACACTACGTCAGTCACGGACTACTCAAATGCACACATTCACACACACACACTTGAGGAAAATACGGTTAAAGACATAGTGCTTGTAGTAAGGAAGATTGGTTACCTGAAGATAGCTTTGACCAGGTGACCACATGATCAATAATATTGTCCACCCAGAATGATCTGAAGTTGGACAAAATTGCTGCACAATGGGGAAATGGATGGGATATTCACACCTACTAATGATGAATTGTTTTTTCTACAGCTCTCTTTGTTATGTTTCGAGCACAGAGACATGGAGTCTAGGAGTCCATACATTTTGAGTTTTGGGTAAGTCCACAAACAATAGGAGGTATGAATTCCACAAATGGGTTTGTCTTGGTATATGCATTCAAGAGAGGCACTCCACCCATGGTCATTCAATTAGGATCTTTGTGGAGACTTGAGATACTTCTGAGTCTATGCAGAAATTGCAGAAGTCATCTGACCCTCAGCAGCCATCTTAACAGCCTTTTAACATCCATTGTTAAAAAAAGGCAGTTGCAGGAAATTTTATACTGAATACAGTCCATGTTTAGAGTTCTGAATATGGCATATCTTTACTGACATTACATCTGCCATAAACATATTTTTTTTTTGCATTGTCTTAATCTCTATCTCTTTCATTACCTGGGGACTTCTGCATTTGTTTGCCCTACCTTTCCCCTCATGGGAATATGCCCTGACTGTACTTGAACAATCTCTTTTTTAAAGGCAACCCATTGTTCAGCTGCAATTTTGCCTGCCAACCTTTGATTCCAATATCCAAGCAGTCCCCAGAGTCTAAGCCCTGGGGTCAGGATCAGATATGTTTTGGGGTTCTCAGGGTCTGGAAGGGAGGTGAGGCCTAGGAGAGTGGGCAGTTGGGGGTAGGGGTGTTGATGGAGAGGCTGGGCACGAGGAAGCACCTACAGGGGAAAGATTTTTTTGGGGGGGCAACCTGATGTTGAAAAGAGGCTACTGATGGACTCCCCCCCACATCCCTACTTCCTAAGCAGAGTAATTTTTCAGGCTTCCCCTCTGCCCTGAACTCCTCCAGCTAGCCTGAAAATTGAGGCTGGGTGGGAAACGCCCTTAAGTGGTCATTAATTGGCCAAGTAAGGGTTTCAATTGGGGCACGTGGGGGTGCAGCCTCAGCCTCCCTCGTCCCACTGTTAAGTTGTGGAGAGGTTGGGCCGGGTGAGAGCCCAGTGGGAAGGCTATCCAAAGAACCTTGCAGCCACCCCTCCCTGCCTATAAAGCTGCCAGCAGGGAATGTAAACATTGTGCCCTATAATTCTTGCACTTCTCTGTTAATTCCTTGCAAACGTGTTCCTCTATATCTTTCCCACTAGTTTGGCCCATAGACTATTCTGAGCAATGTAATTGTACGCTTTTTGTTTCTTAGCTCAAGCCAAATAGATTCTGTCCTTGACCCTATCTTTTCTCTCTAGCACTGTAATGTTCTCCTTAATCAATACTAACAATCCTCCTCCTTTCCTTCCATCTCTATCTCTCCTTCACACCTTGTTTCTATGAATATTTAATACCCAGTTCTGTTCTTCTTTGAGCTAAGTCTCCATTCTCAACACAAAATCATATCTCCGTGTGGTTATATGTGCTTGCAATTCATCAATCTTATCTAATTTACTGCACTCTGCGTATTTATATACATGCACTATAACCGTAACTTAGACTTAATTACTTTCCTATTTATGTTGAATCCACCTAATACTTCACTATTTCCTACTCTAGCACTATCTGTCTCTCCCAGTATGCTGCACAACTTGGCATTCTTCTCTCGTATTATCTGCTGTTTCCCACATACCTGCCAAGTTAGTTTAAATCTTCCCCAATAGCACTAGCAAATTGCCCCACAAGGGAACTGATCCTGGCTCTTTTTAGGTGTAACCCATTTAGCCCGTTCAGGTCCCATCTCCCCTAGAACTGATACCAATGCCCCAGGGAAATAAAGCCCTCCCTCCTGCACTATCTTTCCAGCCATGTATTCATCTGCTTTGTCCTCTTATTTCTATATTCTTCCTATGTTGTTGCTAGCAATGTGGACCAATGAACATCCAGGGTGCTGGATGTTCACCCTCCGTCCTCAGTGCGCTTTGCAGCTGCTCAGTAACATCTTTGACCCTGGCACTGGGGAGGCAACATCACATATAGACCGCAGAACTGCCTATCTGTTCCTCTATCAAATTTCTTATCACTATTGCTCCTCCCGTGTTGTTCATGCCCCTCCACACATTTTGTGGACAGTATATACCTGGCCAATTTTCTACATTTCTGGGTAGATAACAGTGTTGTAGATGTATGAGAAGAGCTTAGCTAGTTACACAGCTAGTTCTGGAGCACTAATCTCCAGTACTATCGACAGAATGTTATCAGGGCCCATAGCCTCTGCAGTATCCACTGCCTTCAGCCATTTCATGATATCACATGGAGTGAATCGAATTGGCTGAAGACTGGCATCTGTGATGCTGGGAACCTCAGGAGGAGGCCGAGATGGATCATTCACTCGGCACTTCTGGCTGATAATGGTTTAAACACCTTGTCTTTTACACTAATATATTGGGCTTCCCCATCATTGATGGAGGATGGGGATATTTGTGGAGCCCCCTCCTCTAGTTAGTTTGATTGTCCACCATTATTCACAACTGGATGTGGCAGGACTGCAGAGCTTAGATCTGATGCTTAGCTTTCTTTATTGCATGCTGCTTCTGCTGTTTGGCATGCAGGTGGTCCTGTGTTGTAGCTTCACTAGGTTGACACCTCATTTTTACATATGCCTCATGCATGGCATGTCTTTCTGCACTCTCCATTGAATTAGGGTTGACCCCACGGTTTGATGGTGATGGTAGAGTGGGGGATCTGCGAGGCCATGATAGGTTACAGATTTTGGTTGAATACAATTTTGCTGCTGCCGATGGCCCATAGCATCTCATGGATGCCCAGTTTTGAATAGCTGAATCTGTTCGAAATCTATCCCATTTAGCACAGTAGGAGTGCCACACAGCATGATGGAGGGTATCCTCAAAGTACTGACGGAACTTTATCTCCACAAAGAAGTTGGTCACTCCAACCAATACTGTCATGGACAGATGCATCTGTGACAGGTATATTGATGCGGACAAGGTCAAGTAGGTTTGACCTTTAAGTCAGCTGATGGTGGGAGCTCTGGGGGGTGCGATAGGTGGTAATCAGCAGGAGGTTTCCTTACCCATGTTTGACCTGATGCCATGAGATTTCATGAGGTTCGGCACCAATGTTGAGGACTCCCAGGGCAACTCCCTCTCAACTGTACCCAATTATGCCACCACCACTACTGGGTCTGATCTTTTGGTGGGATAGGACATGCCCAGGGATGGTGATGGTAGTGCCTGGGACACTATCGGTAAGGTATGATTCCGTGATTATGACTCTTTCAGTCTGTGGGACAGCTCTCCCAATGTTGGCACAAGCCCCTAGATGTTAGTAAGGAGGACTTTGCAGGGTCGACAGAGCTGGATGTGCTGTTGTCATTTTTGGTACCTCAGTTGATACTGAGCGGTCCATCTGATATCATTTCTTATTGACAGTTCTGTAGCATTTCAATACAACTGAGTGGCTTGCGAGGCCATTTCAGAGGGCAGTTAAGAGTCAAGCATATTGCTGTGGTCTGGGCTCACATGTACACCGACCAGCTAAGGACATCAGATTTCTATCCCTAAAAGGCATTAGTGAACAGATGGGTTTTTTATGACAATTGATTCATGATCATCATTACTGATACTAGCTTTTAATTCCAGACTTAGTAATTGAATTTACATTCCAGCAGCTGCCATGGCTGGGGATGTGAACCTGTGTATCCAGAGCATTAGACTGCTCCTCTGGATTATGAGTCCAGCAACATTACGACTATGCCACTGCCTAGCCTTTGACAGTCCAGCACTCCTTCAATACTATGCTACAGTGTCAACCTGGATCATATGCTTGATCTCTGGAATGGGAGGGACATATAGGCCAGAATTTTACCATTTGGTAACAGGCTCAGAGGCAGTAAGGCTGGTAAAACGGTGCAGCATTGCATTGCATTGTGGTGGTGCCCGATGTCTTCCGGCTGCCGTGCCTTTTTGCCAGCAGCAGGAAAGCTGGCAGAGTGGCCACCCACTGGGAGCCAATTAAGCCATTTAAGTGACCATTTAAGGCCCACTTCCCACCTCTGTGGCCATTTTGTTCATGTCATGGTGACTTCTGGCTGGTGGCCCCTCAACTGGCTCCAGGTAGGGCCCTCTTTTTTGAGCACTTCATGGTTCACAAGCAATATTCTCCACCCTTGCGCAACAGGGATGCCTGTGCACCATGACCCTCACTCGGCTTCCTGACCACCCCTGTTTGTCAGTGTCTACCTGCTTTGCCCTAGAGACCCCACGCCCATTTGCCCTTTGTCAAGTGCGCCTCTCCTTGCAGCTGCAGCCTCAACAATGGTCACCGCTAGCAGTGGAGCTGCTGAGCTACTGGCCCCCTGATTGAGCCAGCAGCTCTTCTGGGCGGATCACTGTACTTAATTGGATGACAGCCTTGGCATCAGCCACTTAATTGACCAGCATCGGGAATATGCCACCCCAAGCCCCACTGCCAGCCTAACTACCATTGTCTCCCACTTTCAGCCCCGGTGGCAGGACTTTTGTCATCCTATAAAAGTCAGCACACAACATCCTACATCAGAGGTCAGAGTGCTACTACTGAGCCACAGCTGGCATGAAATCAGGTATGGTGTAAAATGGGTGGCCGATTTATTATTGCTAATTTTTCGTCACTGTTGGAAATGGAACTTGCCTTCGAGTGATGAGAGAAAATTCTGACATCATATGACATAATTTGCATTCAACAGCGTTCATTTGCGCCCATTTGATATCAATTGCGCTCAAAAGTAATTATTTGGCTATCACTTGGCATCAGTTGTGCTCAGAAGCAATCACTTAGCCATCTTTTGATATAATTTGCTCATTTAACTGTCATTTAATATCATTTGAGATCAAAAGCAATCATTTAGCTATCATTTGACATCATAAGTAGCGATCAACTGACATCATTATCATCAATTGTCATCAAACCATAGCACTCAAATATTTGTGATTCATAAAATTACTCAATTTTAGCATTCTGACACCAAAAATGATCATAGCATTTGTTCTCCATATTTCTGAATTTCTATAGCTTCAAACATCCTGAGCTAACTTTAGAAAAATCAGCCTCTGTTTTAACATATATGTTTTGACAAGATAGTTTTATGTTTTTCCTATAACCTATAAATAGTGTCACACACACCTGACAGCCCAACCTCCCCCACCAGATTACAGCAGTTTTTACCCCCACCACCCCTCCCCCAAGAGCAATTTTCTCCCCCATCCTCTGGATTTCAGCAGCTTTCTTCCCACACCACCCCCTCCCACTTCCCCCTCTCCTTACCCCCTCCTCCCCCCTTCTTCCCATCTTCCTCCCATTCCCCATCTCCACCATCCCCACACTCTTCCCCATCCCCCACCCTTTCCCTTTCCACCTCCACTCCCACCCACCTTCCCTCCACCTGCGTACCTTGCTGTCCCTGCCTTGTCCACTCCTCCCCCACCTCCGCCAGGACTAAATGAAATAACGTAATAAATTCAGGTATTACTTAAGTAATTAATTTCCTTGTGTTTTTCAGTGCAGGTTTCTGATCACATTTGATGTCCACGAGTGCACTTGATGCCTTCGAGTGTACTTGATGCCTTCGAGTGCATTTGATACCTTCGAGTGCACTTGATGCCTTTGAGTGCATCTGATACCTTTGAGTGCACTCGGTGCCTTCGAGTGCGCTTGATGCCATTGATCGCATTTGATATGAAAGATAGCAAAATGCTGTTGACTTCATGAAAAACTCATTCCAAATTAGAGCATTTGATGTCAAATGATCACTGATCATTTTTGAGTGTATTGACCGCATTTGAACACAAAAATGATGTCAAAATTTTCTGGTAGGGACAACTCCCACCCTGAGCCCAGTATGTTGTGAAACCACATTTTATAAAGTGGTGGTCAACCAGATGTCCAGGGGGCTTTAAAAAGTGTGTTCAAAATATTTTCTGTAGCTAGCAATCATTCCCAGCTATGCTCTTTTTTAACATTAAATATTAACTTGTAGAAAGATTCTTGTGCTGATTGCAGTGTTGTAGAGAAGTTGCACTGCCAACTATCTCCTGTCAACCAGTTACAATAACTCTTTCAGGGAGATATTCTATCATGCCAGTCAAGGCAACTGTCCTTTGTCTCAATATGTGCAACAACACCTCAAGTGTGAATATCTGTGAATATATCTCTGGCTTTACAGAAACCATCCACTGGTGGGAAATATTGTTAAATTTTAAACCGATTCACTTAAGTTTATATGAGTGGGAATTTAATTCAGAGGAGGTATCGATTTGAACACAAAATATTTATTTTATTTATTTAATCAATGTATTCCATTTATAAGTAATTAATGGAAATCTAAAGTCCTTGATTACTAGGAACAGTGTGGAAGGTGTTAAAATGGAGGCACAGCACTTACCATCCTGTTGGCCCCACATTCCTGCCAACCATTCTAACTCTCGGATTGCGGGAAGTGTGTGAGTCCCACGCCACGAGCAGTGAGGGCTTCATAAATGTTCAGAAGTTGAGGTCCAATGATGTAATTCAGATGCCAACACTCCTTTAAAACCAGGTTTTGAAGTGTCATGCTTGGGAAAGCTGGCATTAGGAGGTTCTAGGGTCAGAAGAGGCACACTGTAATTAAGTTTATTAAGGTTTAAATGGTTTCATGGTGGGTCAGGAAGAGCATGCATGTTCCTTCAGGCACAACAAGGAAACTAGACCTCCCCTGTTATGGGCTTCCCAGCTTTGTTGCTGCTCTCTTAACGTTGCCTTTTCAACTGAATGAACTATATTTTAAAAAAACTCGACAATGTACAAATTTCAGTTCTATTCCAATTGAGTCTTTAAATGCAAGCAAGTGGAAAAATGTTGAATGCTCAACATCACAGTGGTGTAAAATGTTTCAGTTCATTGTGTTTGCAACCTTGTGATATGTCACTTTGTCATGGAGTTAGGATTATGGAATCACTTTCCTTGTTTGTGCCACCTTTATGCAACTATTCAGTATTTTTCTCTGCTCAATTATTTCTAGCACAGCAATTGCTGATAAAAGAGATACTTTCCCCTTACAATTTCTTCTCTGTGCTACACAAAGTGAGTTTCCATTTTCTGTCTTGCACCAATCACTTATTAATGAAAATTTACAAATGTGACATCCATTTGGTTCATTCGAACATACATACGAACATACAAATTAGGAGCAGGAGTAGGCCACTCACGCCTGCTCTGCCATTCAATAAGATCATGGCTGATCTGATTGTAACCTCAACTCCACATTGCCACCTACCCACCAAATAACCTTTCATCTCCTTGCTTATCAAGAATCTATCTAGCTCTGCCTTAAAAATATTCAAAGACTCTGCTTCTACTGTCTTTTGAGGAAGAGAGTTCTGATGACTCACTACCATCTGAGAGAAAAAAAATTCTCCTCATCTGTCTTAAATGGGTGACCCCTTATGTTTTAAACAGTGACTCCTAGTTCTAGGTTCTCCCACAAGAGGAAACATCTTTTCTATATCCACCCTTTCAAAGACCCCTCAGGATCTTATATGTTTCAATCAAGTTGCCTCTTGCTTTTCTAAACTTCAACAGATACAAGCCTAGCCTGTCCAACCTTTCCTCATAAGACAACCCACCCATTCCATGTATTAGCCTGGTAAACCTTCTCTGAACTGCTTCCAATGCATTTACATCCTTTCTTAAATGAGGAGACCAATACTATACATAATACTCCAAGTATGGTCTCACCAATGCCCTATATAACTGAAGCATAACCTCTCTACCTTTTGTATTCAATTCCCCTTGCAATAAATAATATCATTCTATTAGCTTTTTTAATTACTTGCTGTGCCTGCATACTGACGTTTTGTGATTCACGCGTTAGGACACCCAGATCTCTCTCCATCTTAGAGCTCTGCAATCTCTCACCATTTCGATAATATGCTTATTATTTATTCTTCCTGCCAAAATGGACAATTTCACATTTTCCCACATTATACTCCATTTGCCAGGTCTTTGCCCACTCACTTAACCTATTTATATCCCTTTGCAGCCTCTTTATTTCCTCTTCACAATTTATTTTCCTACCTATCTTTGTATCATCAGCAAATTTAGCACTCCATTCATCCCTTCATCCAAGTCATTTATATAAGTTGTAAAAAGTTGAGGCCCCAGCACTGATCCCTGTGGCACACCACCCATTCCATTTTGCCAACCAGAAAATGACCCACTGTTTCCTGTTGTTTGCCAATCTTCTACCCATGCCAATATGTTATCCCCTACAACATTTCTTTAATTTATTCATGGAACTTGAGCATCACTGACAAGGCCAGCTCATCCCTAATTGACCTCAAGAAGATAAAGGTAACCTTATTGAACTGCTGCAGTATGTGTGGTGGGGTGCTTCCACAGTGCTATTAAGAAGGTGGAGTTTCAGGGTTTTGACCCAGCAATGGTGAAGGAATGATCATATACATCCAAGTGGAGCTGTTGTGTGGCTGGGAGGCTGCAAGGTATTCCCTTGCGCTTGCTGCCTTCTTGGTGGTAGAGTCATGGATTTGGAAGGTGATGTCGAAGAAGCCTTTGTGAGTTGCTGCAGTGCATTTTGTAGATGGTACACACTTCTGCCACTGTGTGTCAAAGGTAGAGGAACTGAATATTTAAGATGGTGGATTAGGTGCCAATTAAGCAGGCTGCTTTGTCCTGGATGGTGCGAAGCTTCTTGAGTGTTGTTGGAGCTGCACTCATCCAGGCAAGTGGAGAATATTCCAGCACACTCCTGACTTGTGTCTGTAAGTAGTAGGCAGGCTTTGGGGAGTTAGAAGGCAAGCTACTCACCACAGAATAGCCAGCCTCTGGCCTGCTCGTGTAGCCACAGTTATTATATGTCAGATCCAATAAGTTTATGGTCAACGGAAATCCATAGGATTTAGTGGTGATGGTAATGCTGTTGAATACTTATTCATCATGAACATTGCCTTTGCAGCATGTTGAATGTCAAGGAGAGGTACATAGAATTGTTTTTGTTGGAGATGGTCATTACTGTACCTAACATTTGTGTGGTGGGAATGTTACTTGCCATTTTGTTCCTGTGTGTTATGTTTATTTTTATTTCAATTTCCAAACTTTCTCTATCACTACAATATGGAGAGAAGAAAACAACTCTGAACATTTCACAATTGCATCCTTTCAAATTGCTGCAAATTGCTCTTCCTCCCACTCCTCCCGCTGGTGTGCAAGCTCCTAGAAATACATGCTGCACAGGCAATGTTCATGATGAATAAGTAATAAGGACAGAAATTGCAAGTTAAGGTGGGAACAGCTGTCTGGGATCAATAACACAGATGGCCCAGCGTAAGCTGTATTCCACCTGTAAAATTTATCCCACAATATGAATTTACAAAAAGAAATACTTATTTAAAAAAACAGTTTAAAAATACTCTGTGAAAATCATGTCCCTGGCTCTTGATTTTATAATCACGCTTCTGGCTGAGTGCTACACATTCTGGCATGGAATAGGATGAGTCAGATGGCGTCATACGGCCCAGCAGGATTTTCCATCCATATAAATGAATGAACAGAATAGTGACTTTCAACATATTCATTGGGTGGTAACCTGGTGGAGGCGATCTCCTATCGTAGAAATGGTCAAATATTCCCATTGAAATTCCTGGAACAAAATGTGAGCAGGTTCTTTAAAGGGTGGACAATCTTGCTGTGTCAGTACTGAAGTTGAAAATTATCCTCATTCCTATGTAAAATATATAGTATCATTTCACAGAGGTGACATTTGAGAAAAGGGAACTAATTTTATAGCAACGTCATCAGTGTTATTTTTACAAACCATGTGGAATATAGTTTGCATTTAAGATGAATATTTCTACTTAAACTATATTTTTGTAGTTATGACGTAATGTCATTTTACGGTTGACTCATTAGCAAATATCCTAACAACTGATCCATTTAAATCACATAAACGGGTTGGCAAAAATAACAGACAGAAATTTAATGCAAACACATAGCACATGGACGGAATTAGCCCCTCCCAAGTGCAGTAACAGAGGTGAATACTCAACATTGCACCTCATATATGCAGGGGTGCAAGGAGTGTGGGGGAGGAGATGCACAGAGTTTCTGTCACTTACAAACCAATTGGAATCCCCAGTGTAAGGACCTCATGAATTTGAAGATACACCAAAATGGTCACAGGTTTGTGGCTTTCTTGTGTAG
Organism: Cetorhinus maximus; assembly: GCF_964194155.1. Taxonomy (NCBI): domain Eukaryota; kingdom Metazoa; phylum Chordata; class Chondrichthyes; order Lamniformes; family Cetorhinidae; genus Cetorhinus; species Cetorhinus maximus. The sequence continues at coordinate 113,077,722 of NC_135879.1, read as the reverse complement.
CAAGAAACTTACACTCTAATGAGGCCATCAGACAGTATAAGGGTTAGATTACACAGGGATGTCACACAGTACCAGCAGATGGAACATAAATATCAAATGCCTGCCAGCCACATTAAGCTCACCATCTCAAGTATGCTCTTGCACATAGCGAGAGTGATTTCAAAGCATCTAATCCTGGCTGGGTGTCTTACGCCCTCAGAATGCAATTTTATACAATTGTTTAGTTGCGTTGAACAAAGTACATTGAGTAGTGTGAAACTTACTATGCTATGTAGTGTGTGTAAACCATGTACTGTGTAGGATTATCATTTTTGTTATTAACCTTTTGGACTGTTACGGAAAGGGAAGAGATAGTAGGATGGTTCCCCCTTTTTCCACCTCTCAACTGACTGCAAAAAGGTGTGTTTTAAACAAGAAGGGTGGAATTTTCCATTCTGGAGACTAAGTGCGGAAAGTCAGTGTGATTCTCGCTGGCCAATGGGTCAGATTAATCTGCTGATTTTTCGCTTTTCAGCTCATTAATTAGGCCTCAGTTGGGAGCTTGTTGAATCTTATGGCGGGGAGGGCAGGGATTCGTCCACCCTGTCATTATATCAGGGGGTCAAAGGTCCTGGTGCTGTATATAAATGGTACCTGCACAGACATTCACTCACTGCAGGCCAGGTGTGTTGTTTCATTCTGGTTCTCAATGGCGCCCAAAACAACAAAGTCCTCCACTCCACGATTCAGTGAGGCCTCCTAGGAGATTCTCTTCCAGGCCATCCAGGAAAGGCGGGAGGTCCTCATTCCTTGGGATAGGAGCAGGAGGTCCTCAAATCTGACCAAGCTGGTCTGGGAGGAGGTCATCAGGGAGGTCAGCACCCGTGGCCAACAAAAATGGACCACCCTGCAGTGCAGGAAAATAATGAATAATCTGGTGCGCTCTGCCAGGGTAAGTGAAACTTTTAGTCACTCCAAACTTACACTCTAATGAGGCTATCAGACAGTATAAGGGTTAGATTCCACAGGGATGTCACACAGTACCAGCAGGTGGAACATAAGTATCAAATGCCTGCCAGCCACTTTAAGCTCACCATCTCAAGTATGCTGTTGCACAAACGGCCTCATAATCCCTTACTGGGAAGGGCTCAGCACACACAACAGTCATGCATGCTTCTGAAATGCTCTTATATCTATAGCACTCATAGTCAACCCATCAGTCTTTATGCAGGACAAGATCACCCACAACAGAAGGGAGAGAGCCAAGACCAGAAGGGGGACCCCAGAGCTGAGGGCAGTCTCCTTCCTCAAGGAGCAAACAGTAGAACTCGCTGGAGAGGATAAAGATCATCCTGCACAGAAGGTGAGATTGACCTCCCCTAACAAGCCAATGAGGGTCCATCCAGTATACATCGGCCACATGTGGACAATGACTGTGAGTGACTCATAATGTTGGAGCCTGCCTAGACAATCATTAATTATTCTTTCACTCTATTCCTGCTATCAGCAAGAAAAGGAGGAGGAAGACGTCCAGCAAGCACCTTAGCCCCAAACCTGCTGAGATGAGGATGCCAAAGAACCATCAGATGAAGACCTGTCACTGCTTGGTAGTACAGAACTTGAGTATTGCTGAAAAAAGAGATGTGCCAAAGCTTTTTGTCTTGCACTCATCAGGACACTTCACAAGAATACCAATATAAGTGGAAAACAATTTATACATGAGAACAGAGTGCTGATTGGTTGGCACCTGGATTCTGATTAGTAGAGATGTTGTCATGGAGAATGCACCAGTGATGGTGACTGACAGTTAACTACCAAACATTGTTTAAAATTTAAACCAGGCAGCTTGAACCTGATTGGTTAAGGCATTGCCCCAAGGAATGAGTCAGCAAATGGCTGTCGCTTATTTTGTTTAGCTGAAACAGGCACAATATGTTTACATGTTCTTTCTTTCTGCAAAGAACACACTCTATGTATTAATATGTGTAGCTTCCAGTACAAGCAAATGCGCCACACTGTGGGCCTGACTGACAATGTTAAATTGGCTGTCAGCATAATTCATAGCACGTTGAGGATTACTTAGCAAATGTTGTCAAATCACGGAATCACATCTAATGTTGGCCACTGTGTTTTGAGTTTTACAAGCACGGGCTGGCTGGGTACGGTCTATACCTTGCCTGTTGCGAACAGCAGCTGAGACATGCTGTTTGATACAATCTCAAAGTCTGCCGGATTGTATCAAACAGCATGTCCCAGCCACTATTCACAACAGGCAAGGTATAGACCGTACCCAGCCAGCCCAACCAGACCATAATGTAATCAAATTAGATGTCTTCCATATATTAATACACAGGGTTCTGTGCTATTTGGCAGAAAGAACATGTACACACATTGTGCCTGTTTCAGCTAAACAAAATAAGTGACAGCTATTTGCTGACTCATGTATATGAACATACAAACAAGGAGTAGGAGTAGGCCATTCAGCCCTTTGAGCCTGCTCTGCCATTTAATAAGATTATGGCTGATCTGATTGTATCCTGAAATCTGCGTCCCACCTACCGCTGATAACCCATCACCCCCTTGCTAACCAAGAATCTATCCACCTCTGCCTTAAAAATATTGAAAGACTCTGCTTTCATCACCTTTTCAGGAAGAGAATTCCAAAGACTCAGCCTTCTGAGTGAAAAAATATCACCTCATCTCTGTTTTAAACAGTGACCCCTAGTTCTAGATTCTTCCACAAGAGAAAACAGTCTCTCCACATCCACCTTGTCAAGACCCCTCAGGATTTTATATGTTTCACTTAATTCAACTCTTACTCTTCTAAACTCCAGCAAATACAAGCCTAGTCTGTCCAACCTTTCCTCATAAGACAACCCACCCATTCCAGGTAATAGTCTGGTAAACGTTCTCTGAACTGCTTCCAATGCATTTACATCCTTCCTTAAATAAGGTGGCCAATACTGTACACAGTACTCCAAATTTGCTCTTACTACTGCCCTGTACAACTGAGTTATAACCTCCCTACTTTTGTATTCAACCTCCCTTGCAATAAATGATAACATTCTATTAGCTTTCCTAATTTCTTGCTGTACTTGCACACTAGCCTTTTATGATTCATACACTAGGACACCCAGATCCCTCTGCACCTCTGAGCTCTCCCAGGTCCCCATTCACTTCAGAGCTCAGGCCAATCAGGGTCAAATTGCCTGGTTTAAATTTCAAACAATCCTTGGCAGTTAACTGTCAGTCACCATCACTGGTGCATTCTCCATGGCAACACTTCTACCAATCAGAGTCCACGTGCCAATCAATTAGCACTCTCTTCTCATGCAGTATAAATTGTTTTTTCCACTTATATTGGTATTCTTGCAAAGTGTCCTGATGAATGCAAGATAAAAAGCTTTGACATGTCTCTTTTCTCAGCAATACTCAAGTTCTGTACTACCAGGCAGTGACAGGTCTTCATTTGATGGGTCTTTGTCATCCTCAAGTGAGCTGGTCTGGGGTCTGGGGCTGAAGCACTTACTGGAGTTCTTCCTCTGCCTTTTCTTGATGTTAGCAGGGATAAGAGATAGTGATTATCTTTTATCATTAAGAGATGATTAATGATTGACTAGGCAGGCTCCAACACTATGGGTCACTCACAGTCATTGTCCACATGCGGCTGATGTATACTGGATGGCCCTCCACTGTTTTGTTTGGGGAGGCCAATCTCACCTTCTGTGCAGGGAGAAGTGCCAGTCAGACACCTCGGGGACGATACCCAGGGCTCTCCAAGGTTTTCCTACCAGTCCATCTCCCCTCTGCCTGTGATTCCATCAACTCCAGCAGGTCAGGCCAAGGAGGGTGCATCTGCCCCAGAGCAGGGGACCCTGAGTCGTCCGGGCCCACCAGGCTCCGGGCCACCAGAGGATATCCACCAAAGTCATCTCAGACAACAGGGCATAGCAGGCAGCAGGCTGCGTCCACCTGTGCTGTGGATGTTGTAGCAGCACCTAGGCATAGCGATGGGGTTATAAAAATTAAGAACTATTGAATGCACAATGGTGGCATGAGTGTTCATTCACTGTATACAATCTGCACTATTGTAAATATATTTCATATTTATCCCTCTCCAAGTCTCAGGCATTCTGTGGCTAATCAATGTAATGCAAGGTCCTGTGTTCATTCAAGGGTCCAAAATGCACCCCTACCCACCGCTCCCCCCCACCAAAATTATCTCCCATCTGGATCCTCAGTTCCATTAAGTTTCACTCAATCTCATCACAGTGATTTGCTTATATTTGCACATCTGTGACATATGAGGTAAAAATGATGGCTGGACAATTCGCATGTGATCCCTGGATCTCAGACAGACATTATTTGGCCTCAAGAGAATTGGTCATCAAGGTTAGTGATTATCCTGATGCTGTCTTACTGAAGTATGTAGTTTGCCGATGTAATAAGTATTTGTCACAACCAATTTTAGAATCTTTTCTCTCAAGTATACTTTGCAATGGTCTTTATTTAATGACTGTGAGTTTTTTGGGAAAAGTAGCATTCATCATTGAGCACCAGAGCCTTTCATACCTCCCTGCATCATGTTTTCGTCTCTGCGTTTAAGGCTGAACGTTATTCCTTTCTTAGTTCCCACTCTTCACATGCATGACACTGAATGATTGAAGTCGGCTCCACTCGGTGACATTTGAAATATTTTCTAGAGGGGAATGAGTGTGTGATGTCAGAGGCGTGTGCTCATCCTGATGAAGCCGTCCATTTACCTGTGAGGATCTTACTTTGCTCCTGAATGGCTGCTTGGTGGTGCTTTATGGAATGTACGCAAATCAATATGGAATTCATTGCATGGTTGTGCACTCATTGACTTAGGGTAGATAGAAAGGATTGGCCTTTGTAAGATGGACAATGTTGAAGACTGTAGTGCTATGAAAGTGATGCTTCAGCACATCTCCTGAGTGCTCAGCAGGATCTATGAAGGGAAGAAGTTGTTATTGACTGCTGTGTCATTGCTGACTGGGCTACATCTCTCCCAAATACCAAGGCAGTGCAGGACATAGACTTGGTAGACTTCTGATGAATGCCTGGTCATGAGTGTTTGTCAATAATCAAACAATGATCCTACTGAGGCACTCTCTGTGAAGACAATGCAAACATAACTTGCAGCTTTGGGTGCATGCTGTAGAGTAACAGGTCACTGTATCCTGATGTCCAAAGGCATATTCAGTGGTAAGATGAGGGCTCTGCATTACTCATGCATGACAGCTGGCGTTTGGAGAGATGCTGCTTTCCGGATGTTGCTCCCACTAGAGACGATCAAGCGCTAACCAGTTTTTATTGTTAGCGCCGCTTTGCAAAGCTGCTGTAATACTGGCATGAGTTCATCCATGTGTTCAATGGTGTTTTAGCTACTTGAAGGCTGCCATGCTCATGGACTTATTGATGCTATGATTGGAAGGACTGCACAATATGTAGCTTAAGGGGATGCACTAGTGGAGTGCTGATCACATTCCATAGTGGCCACATGTTCCCTAGGCTGCTGCGCCTTCCAAGGATGACCCCATTGTTAGTGTTGAAGGTGACTTATGCTGCTTCAGTGATCATTGTGAGATTGATGACCTTTTGTGATATGTTGATGCTCATAATGAAATTTTTGTTGCATCCTCTGCATCAAAGCCTGAAGAGAACTTCAATCATGGAAACTTGTCTTCACCATATTTTTCTTGAAATTTTGTAGCTATGAGGTTGTCACAGGCATGTCTGCTGTGTGAGACCAACTTCCAACCTCCCCTATCACCCACCAAGTTCCACCAACCCTCCTCCATACTTACCGCCTTCTAATTCCCATTCCTCCTCTCACTATCCAGCTCTCCTGTTACCCTTGACCCCATCATTGTCCGTGTGGATATTCCTGATCTCCCCCTGAACCCTTTAATGTTGATGTTCCCATGCCATTTGTCGACCTGACCCCTCTCCTTCTCGAGGCCACATGCACCCTGACTTTTTGGAAACCTCTCCATGAGACCATCCAAAACCCCCATGACTTTTTAAATACTGATTTATAGAATACAGATGCCTCCCCTGAATGTTACTGTGCCCTCTGCCACACAATACCATGACTCGAACCCCCAGGACTGACCACCCCCTGCACATCATACTGTGCATTACTGTCACTGCCCAGAAGGCAGAATTTTTCCACCCGCGGGCGGGCGCATGCCCGACCCCAGCGGGAGTGAAATAGTGCATGATGACGTCGGTGAACGTCCTGATGTCATTGCGCACTCTCGCAATCTTTCAGTCAGCGGGTACGCTGACAATTAAGAGGCCTGTTAACGCCCTTAAGCAATTAATTAATTTGTATTTTCTGCTGCCTGTTCAACTGTCTGGTTGGCAGGCAAGCAAATAGGCCAAGCGGCCTTTGCATTTTTTAGAAACCTCATCCACGGGCGGGGTGAGGTTTCCAATGGTTACTAAATAAACAATTAAAAAATTTTAACATCAGTTTTTACATGTCCCTCTTCATGTGACCGAGTCACATGTGGGGACATGTTTATATCATTTGTAAAATTTTTATTTTTGTATTTAAAATTCTTCAACTCTGTGCCTTCAGGCAGCTTTCAGTGCACTCCTCCCGCCCCTACCCTGGCAGTGCTGAGCGTCTCCGCATGCCTTTCATGCTGGCTGGCCGTTAATTTGGCCAACCAGCATGAAATCAAGATCGGGGACCGATTGTGGGTGGCAGTCGGTTTCGCAGCCGCTCCCGGGTCCTCCGCCCGACGATGGGCAAGTCTCCTGCCCAGAGAGGCCGCCCCCAACCAAGATCAGGACCTAGACATGTGTGTCAAGTAGAGCCCTCTAAAATGGCCCGTAGGGCCCCAGGAGGGTCCCTTCAATATGTCCCCAATAGTGTGGCCTCAGCCCCAAGGCAGTCTCTGTCTTGTCCTTGGACAGCCTTATAATTTTGCCCCATGACAGTCTTTCACTACTCCACTCTGCTCCTTGACTACTCTTTATCCTGCCTCTGTCTCCCCCCTCTGTTCTCATGTTTTCCACCCCCGCTTGTCCTGCCTCTGTCTTCCTCCGCCTCCTGTGCTCCCCACCCAGTTCCTGCCTCCATCTCATTCCTCCCTTCTCATGTTTCTCCCCCCACCCCGCACACTAGTGCTGCTTTCATCTCACCCCTCCCTGCTGGTTTTGCCCCCCGTGCCCAGCCTTGGCACAGCTTGTGATCAAGGCACCTGGTATCTCGCAACAAAACTCTTAAAGGAAGGTGAAAGCAGCGTCCACTGACCTCCAAGTCATGGATGAATTGAAGCTCGCTAGGTGCACGCCACTTATATACAGTCGTGAGATATCCCATTCTAAATACCTGCTGGCGTATCACTTAGGTTGAAAGGGAACCATAATTCTAGTAAGTTGGCCTTTTAATGAGCATACATGAGATGCAAATGAACATAAATGTGACTCCTGATATAGATAAGTCAGGAGAATAAAATTCCAAACTTATTTCCCACCGGCGGGAAACTGACTTTTTCAATCACGTCAAATTTAATATCCCCATCCGCCACAATTCCCGCCGCTGGCACGAGCGGAAAATTCCAACCGAAGGGCTTTAACTCCTTGAGTGCTGTGACTCTCAAGAACAAACATAAGACAGGTCTCCTCCTAAGTTTAAGAAAAGGAAGAATAAATGCTGATTTCTCAACGATTACTCTTTTGAGATGGAAGCTAGAAACATTGCAGCCCTGATGATTCTCTTTTGGTTCACTGAACAAATGGAGCTTGGTAGTTTCTGGTGATGAATTTGTAGTGGCTTTCTACTTGCAACAATAGGTTACTGGGTTTGCTCCAGTCAAGGTGCAGTTGAGCACCAGTAATGAAGATCTGGCTTGGTTCTTCAAATCTGTAGACAAAAAGCTAGCCTCATTTCTCTGCCTGTTAGTGGGTTCTAGACAGGGTTCTTCCTTTGCTGGGCTGGATATTGTCCCTCTGAATCCTTGGCTGGGGTTTTCTGGTTCTGCCTACCATGGGACTGGAAATTCCCGCCCGAAGTCAACGGAGCTTTGGCTGGTCGGTCAAATTTTCCATCCCATGTGCAACAATTCCGGCTGCAGGCACGATTGGAAAATCCCTGCCCTTGCCTCCCAGACTGACTGACACACGAGGCTGCTCTCAAAATGTGTGTTAATAAATGTACCCTATCACAAGCTGATTTCTGTCAGGTGACCAGAGTATCTGTTTTCCCATTGTCCATTCAAATGGTCCATTCAGATGACGACTTAAGCATTGGCACACGAGAGAGCGTGAGTTCCAGTCATTAGCATCTACTTGTGATAGAATGGGTTTCCCCTTACCACCCGTTGGCCAGAATTTTGCATGCTGCGGGCGGGCACAAGCCTGACCATCCCACCATGAAATAGCGCGAGATGATATCAGGCAAGCGTCCCGACGTCATCGCGCACTCGCATGATATCTTGCTCAGCGGGCACGTGCAGCAGTCGGAAGAGCGCCCACCAACAATTAAGTGGGCAATTGAAAGTGATTTTTCATGGCCTGTCCACTTTTACGGTTGGCAGACAGACCAATCGGCCAGGCGGCCTTTACATTTTTGTGCAAACCTTGAACCAGAGCGGGAAGAAATCTCCGTGGGGAAATAAAATAAAAAGAGATATCTGGAGACTGTTTTTTATGAGGTATGCTTTCAGGTGTTTGATTGTGCTGCTTAGATATATTTTGCTGCATTGTTGTTGTTTCATTTATTCTGTGGAGGTCTGCAGCTCCCTGAGGCAGCTGTCTGCTTTCAGGGAGCTCACTGGAAGTGCTCACTGGCATCCGCAATGACGTCGCCGCCCACCCTCTTCCTGCCTCCACTGGCAGTGCTCAGCCTTTCTCAGCACGCGTTTCACGCTGGCTGGCTGTTAATTGGCCAGCCAGCATGAAATCGTGGTCGGGGGCCAATCGCAGACAGGGGCTCATTTCCGATACGCTCTGGCGCCTGCCGATCAAATGCGCCTGACGAGCGAAAAATTCTGGCGATTCTGTGGAATTCCATTTTGTAGCCAAAACGTCTGTGGGGTCATTATGCCTTAGTTTCTGTAGCTAGTTGTACAATAGCAGGTGTTAATTCCACAGAGGAGATGTGTTGCATTTTTAATGTCTTCTCAATAGAATGTTCCACAAAGGTCATTTACATTTTAATGTCCTGATCGGACAGGTAGGTTAACTTCCAGCCTTGGCATGTTTCATACATATAGGCAGACACAAAGGGAGAAGTCACCTGGCCTCCTGACTCCATCATGTTTCAAAGTAAATTGCCCATTTTCCATGTTGTTTTTCCATAAAACCATGGGTATAATTGTGTGGGCGTGACAGGACTGAGAAATTGTTACAATTAACAACAACCTTCACTTTTATAAGTCTCTACCGTAATAAACATCCAAAGGGCTTCACAGAGGTGACAACAATCTGACAGTGAACAATGTAAGGAAAAGGTATGGTGACCAAAATCACGGGCATAAAATAGGTTTTGAGGAGGCTTTTGAATAAAAGGTCAATGCTAGGAAGGCAGAGGAATTTGGGAAGAATGTTCCAGAGTGGAGGTTAAGATGATTGTAGACTGTTGCTGAAGATGGGATGGAGAGAATAGGAATATCCAACATTGGTGAGCTACAAAATATTAGTCAGCACATGCAGAAACATAGGACTGAACAAGATTGAAAATATAAGGAGGGGAGAGGTCATGTTGAGACCATTAGTCAAGGACAAGGATTTTGGCTTAATATCCCCAATGCATTAATTTCAGCGAAGATTGGTGAGGACAAAGGTGATAGGAGAGTAGGAATTAGTAAATACCTGCAGAGTTTTATATGAGTTGCAATGTGAAGTGATGGAAGAAATTCAAAGATCAGCAAGAAAAGTATTGGAGTAATCAAGTCTGGAGGGGACAAGAGATTGGATAAATATTTTAGAATTGGTTAGGGTTAAGGTAGTAGCAGAGTTAGATAGTTACAGTAGTGGAGATAAGCAGTCTTGGTGGTAGGTCGGATGTAGGACTTGAAGCTTAGAGTCAAACATAACATTGTGGTTATGCTTTACTGGGCTCAGCTTGCATGTGCTGTTGATGAGGTGAATGGAATCCAAGACAATGGCACCGAAATTTTGGTGGGGGCTCAATGGGATGGCTTCAATCATGCAGATTTTTAAAGGAAGGAAGTTCTTGTTCATCAAGGACCTGATGTTGGATAAGCAGTTGAACAACATACAGGAGCCAAGGATGGTGGCAGAGGGGTAGATCTAGCTTATCATCAGCAGATATGTGAAAGCTGATGATAAGATTCAGGCTCGGATCAACCGAGCAGCAGCAATGATGAACAGATTGCTGCTGTGCTCATAAACTTCCCCGACTCGACCACTGCTGTGCATTTCTTCTGGAGCCTTCCAAGCCCTGCTTTCACAGAAATGTGCAGCGTAGCGTCTCTCGGGGAACTCTGCTGGAGAGGGTAGAATTTGCAGAAGACAGGATACAGCCCCTTTTTATGGTATTAGCTGCCATATGGTAAGTGTAAAGCCCTAATCTTTGAATGTTAGTGAATGGATGGGTGAGTGAGTGGGTGGATGGGGAGGGTGGGTGAGGTGAGAAGTTGGTGAGGAGGTAGGTGGGTAGGGTGGGTGAGGTGGTTGAGGTGAGTGAGTGAGTAGTTGGGCAAGGGGGGGCGTTAATCAGGTCAGGGTGATGGTCAGCACTGGCTGGGTGGGGGTAGTCAAATGGTCAGGGGGTTAGTCAAGTTGAAGGGTGGTCGGGTGGGGTGTAGTCGGGTTGGAGCAGTAGTCAGGTCTGGTTGGTGAGTAGTTGAGTTGTCTGGGGGTAGTTGGGTCAGGTCAGGAGGGTAGTCGGGTGGTCAAGAGGTAGTCTGGTCAGGTCAGGGGAGTACTTGGGTGGATGGGGGTAGTCAGGTTGGGGGGACGGTAGTCTGATCGGGGGGGAGGTACTTGGGTCAGGTTGGGAGTGTGGTTGGGCCAGAGGGGTAATTGGGTGGTCTGGGTGGGGGGCTGCGAGGTGGTTGGGGGATAGTCCGGGGTCAGGGGGTATGATTGGGTAACTGGTTGTGTAGTTACCCGGATGTTAGGCTAGGTTTTAATCTGTATAACATTTCCAGGGTAACTACCTAGTTAAGTACATTGGAACTGTCTGAAGTCTTTGACTCTAGCTCAGAGTCAGAGACATTCACAGAGGGTCCTGGGGAGCAGGAAAATTTCCATTGAAAGTTTAAACTTCTTGGGCAATTTCCATGTAGATCCGTGCATCAGGACTTCCCACAGGGTCCCAATGGGCATTTTTAGTCACATGTCCAGTCTCTAATGATCTGGAGGCTGGAAGATTTGGCCCTCAATGTCTGAGAATAATGTTACTAAGGGACAGCATGTAGGGAAAGAAAGGGGTCAAGCATGGATGTTCTCAAAATGACCGTATATGGGGAAGAAGGAGCCATTACAGGAGTTATGTTATGTTTGTTTTATTGTGGAAAGGGGAAGGTAGTGCTTAATAGGTGAACCACAGAGTAAAGACAATGGAAGAGGATGGAATGACTGAATGTATTGAATGTCACATCGAGGTCATGGAGGACAAGGATTACTTTATAATTGACTGTTTATAGAATGTTTTCATGACAGTTTCTTGGAACAATATGTTGTGGAATCAACTAAGGATAGAGCTATCTTAGATCTTGCATTGTGAATTGTAGCAGTGTTAATTAGTAATGTCAGAGTGAAAGATCCATTGGGAAATAGTGGTCATAATACCACTGAATTCCATGTTAAGTTTGAAAGTGACATACTCCAATCCTCCAATCACAAACAAGAACCTTAGACTTAAACAAAATCACTTACATAGGTATGAAGGAAAAACTGGCTAAGGTTAATTGGGTAAATAGGCTAAAAGGTATAGAGGGAGACAACAGTGGGAGATATTTAAAGAAACAATTCAAAATGTTCAACAAAAATACATTCATTGAAAAACAAAAACTCAATAAGAAAGACCCATCCGTGGCTCACTCAGGAGGTTAAGGATAGTATTAGATTGAAATAAAAGTCTTGCAATCTTGCAAAAATAATAGCAAGCCTGAGGACTGGGACTGTTTTAAAAACTAGCAAAGGGCCAGCAAAAAATTTTTGAAAAAGGGAAAAATAAAATATGAGAGTAAACTAGCCAGAAATATAAAAACAGATTCTAAGAGCTTTTATAAGTTTATAAAAAAGGTAAAGAGTAGCTAATGTAAGTGTTGGCCCCTTAGAAGCAGAGGCAGGAGAAATTATCATGGGGAATGAGGAAATGGCAGAGGCATTGAACAAATGTTTTGTCTGTCTTCACTGTAGGAGACACAGGTTTCATACCAGAAATTTGCAGTAGCCTAGGGGCTGAAAAGAGTGAGAAAATTAAGGACATTAATATCAGCAGGGAAAATAGTATTGGCGAAATTTAAGGGACTAAAATCCAACAAATCCTTGGGACCTGATGACTTACAGTCTAGAGTTCTAAAAGAGATAGCTGCAGAGATAGTGGATGTGCTAGCTAGGATTTTCCAAATTTCCTTAGATTCGGGAATGGTCCCATCAGATTAGAAGTTGGCAAATGTTACATCGCCTTTCAAGAAAGAAAGGAGAGAAAACGGTGAATTACAGACCAGTTAGTCTAACATCAGTCAATGGAAGTCTTAACAATGCACTTAGAAAAGCATTGTATGATTAGAACAAGTCAACATGGGTTAACAAATAGAAATCCTGTTTGACAAATTTATTAAAGTTTTTGAGAATGTAACTAGTAGGGTAGATAATGGGGAACCAATAGATGTAATATCTCTGGATTTCCAAAAGGCATTTGATAAGATGCCACACTAAAGGTTAATAGGCAAGATAAGGGCTCATGTAGTTGGAGGTAATATATTAACATGGATAGGTTGGTTAACGGACAGGAAGCAGAGAGTGGACATAAATGGGATATTTTCAAGATGGCAGGCAGCGAATAGTGAAGTGCCACAAGGATCAGTGCTGGGGCCTCAGCTATTTACAATCTATATTAAATACTGAGATGAGACAGAGAGTAATGTGTCTAAGTTTGCTGATGATACAAAGCTAGTTGGAAAGGTAAGCTGTGGGGAGGACACGGAAAGGCTGCGAAGAGATATGGACAGGTTAAATGAGTGGGCAACAAGACGGCAGATGGAGTATAATGTGGGGAAGTGTGAAGTTATTCACTTTGGTCATAAGAAGAGAAAAGCAGAATTTTTTTTAAAGATGTGAAACTTGTAAGTGTTAATGTTCAAAGAGACTTGGCTGTGTTTGTACAAGGAACGCAGAAAGTTGGCATGCTGGTGCGGCAAGCAATTAGAAAGGCAAATGGCATGTTGGGCTTATTGCAAGCGGATTGGAGTACAAGAATAAAAAATTTTGCTACAATTTTACAGGATTATAGTGAAACCACATCTGGATTACTGCGTGCTGTTTTGGTCCCCATATTTAAGAAAGGATATATTTGCATAGGAGGCTGTGCTCTCAAGGGCAATTAGGGATGGGCAATAAATGCTGGCCCAGCCAGCGACGCCCACATCCGGTATATTAATAAAATAAATTGGTCCCTGGGATGAGGGGTTGTCCTATAACGAAAGGCTGGGTAAATTAGGCCTATATTCTCTGGAGTTTGGAAGAATGATAGGTGATCTATTTGATATATCCAAGATTCTGAAGGGGCTTGATAGGATGGACACAGAGATTGTTTCCACTGGTTGGGGAATCTAAAACATGGGGCACAGTCTCAGGTTAAGGGCCAATCATTTAGGACAGAGATGAGGAGAAATTACTTCACTCAAAGGGTTGTGAATCTTTAGAATTCCCATCCCCCAGAGGGTTGTGGATGCTCCATCACTGAATATATTTAAGGCTGGCATAGACAGTTTTTTGGTCACTCAGGGAATGAAGGGATGTGGGCAGCGAGCAGGAAACTGAAGTTGAAGCCCAAGATCAGCCATGTGGTGATTGTTGCTTTAAGGCTAGCCTGACTGGGTGCGGGTCACATGGTCAGAACAGCCAATCAACACTGAGCGTGGGAAATCTCCTAAGGGACTGGAGTTTTCCTGGCCTAGGGGAGTGTATTGTAGCCTTGCAAGAAGGTGGCAGCTAATGCAACAGCTCTGTAAATAAAATTCATTGTTCAACTAAAGAAGCCTCTTGGTAGTATATCTCTACCAGCCATGATCATGATGAATGGTGGAGCAGGCTTGATGGGTCATGTGGTCTCCTCCTGCTTCTATTTCTTGTGTTCTTGTGTTCTTATGACATTTAGTATAGCCTTGATCCTGTAGGAAGAGTAGGAATTGGATTGAAGGCATTCAAGAAAGAGATAACATGATAGGCACTGAGGTTAGTGATGATGACATGCTTAAGAAGATTGGAAAGGAACGCCAGGTTCAAGGATGGGTTTTTGAGAGCGGTGAAGATGACAGTCTGTGAAGGTGAGGAATTGGGCCAAAGGAGAGGGAGCTGTTAACAATACCATGAATGCTGGCTGAGGAGCAGGTGGCTGTGACGTGGAAGATAGCTTATCAGGATTGAGGGTACGCGAGATGGATTTCCTGAAATGTTAATCTAGGCGATGGCCTGGGGGTAAATAACAGAGAGTATGTCGAGCAATGTGGAGTGTGGCAAAGGCTTTGTTGCAGTGGGAGTGAGAGGGAGGTGGGGGCGGATCTGGATGGTGGAGATGGTGCCTGACGCAGTCGAGTATAATTTTGATCTCTGAAATGAAAAATCCAAGTTGTTGAAGGTGAAGATGGTGGTGGAGGTGAGGTTGGTGGTGCAGAGGTAAGGGTCAGGGGAAGATTGTTATTCATAAAAGAGCCTAGTATTATCTTTAGTCTCGAAAATAATTCTGAAATAGTGAAACAATTTGGATAAAGAGAGAGAGAGAGCAGATACATATTTCTTTTGATGGCAGTGCCCCTGCCAGCAAAGAGTGAGGGAACTGGACCTGGCTGACTGCGCCTTTCTGGAATCTAATTAAAATGGTTCACACTGTCAGGTTGTAAATGTGTTATTTCACACTAACCACACAGAGGAAAAGATTGGAAACTGCCAGGCTGTGTATGGGGAAAGATTTTAGGGTAGGAATGATGCCAATTCTTTTAAGGGGACAGTAGTGTGTTGGAGCAGGGCTTCTAAACCCATCCAAAATCCCAAGGATGGAATTATTGGAGTAGTCAGGCTGGACGCTTCTGCTGTAGCAGCACAGTTACAGAGCTGTCCAGCCCATTGAGTGGCAGAAGCTAGAGCGGAATCCCACTGCACTCCGGGAGGGGAGGGTGTGTGGTTACGTGGGATCTGAATCAGGTCGAAGAAAACAGCACACTTATTTTTCTCTCATTCCTCTTATATTCCCCATTGATTTCCTAAAATGTGTTCTCTGTCACACTCAACACAGAATTACCCTTAATCTGTATCAAGGTTTGAACTCTATTCTTCACAGAGGATTAGTAAATCAAAAGCAGATGTGAGAACTGTTCAGTCCTGTGATTTTTTTTTTGTTCTGCTATTATGTTATTTAATCATTTATCAGGTATCTCAGATTAAGTTCCGGAGGATAAATTTAATGATCCTGTGCTGCCAACAGGGCCCCACATTCAAAGGGAATGTGGGCCGCAGAATCAATGCTATAGTGTTTCCATCTGTTCAATTGTGGCTCCCTGCTGGGAGAGTAGGATTACTGAATTTAACCTTATAGATTTACTACTGTGAAATCCTGAGACTTGGGATGTGTGTGGCTTTATGATCCTTGCCTCTACCAATGCTGCCACCGTGTGGCGTTTTGTGGAATCTGCAGTTTATGTGTGTTTGCTCTGGTTCCCTTTGTGAAGACTTTGCTTTAAAAAAGATGCCTCACCTGACGTTTGTTGATTTCCTTGTGTAAAAGCTACATCAAAAAGAGTGCAGTGAAATATTTTAACACATTTAAAAAAGCTGTATAAACGGCAATACCATATTCTGATACCAATGTCCAATGACATTTGAATGTGAATTTTTCTCCACTTCCCTGCATCAAATTGGGCATGATATTGGCTGAAAAAGGAGAAAAATGGGGCAGCAAGACTGACTGCCCCATCCCTATCCTGGCCTTGATTTACTGCTGGGACAGTCACCGGCCACTTTTCTGTGTTTACTGTATGTAAATGATGGCGAGGAGAGCAGTGCTTTGCCTTCCATCCCATTTCCCTCATGTCTACCCCTCTTAGTGCTGAGGCTGTCTGGCGGAAGGTAGCACTAGGTCCAGGTTAATGAGGGTAATAGCCCCAATGTGCAGAAATGGAGGGAGAGGTCTTAAAAGAAGCCTCCTCTCCCTCCAATCTTTCACTTATGCCCCTACCTTTGTAGCTGCCTTTGGGGTTCCGCTTGGCAATCGAAATCTTGCCAGGAACTCTCTCTGCAAAGCCAATGAGGCCCAACCCAGGAAAATGGCTAGAGGGCAAATTTAGCTCTTAATTTCCCAATGATGCACAAAGAATAAGTGGCGACAGGTACAGTTAGGCTGGTGTCGTTATAACATGTAAGTCTGTGACAGTGTGCCAGTCTCAAGTCATACCATTGCGGGAGCACCACCATCATCACAAGAAGCCTCCTCTCCCTCCAATCTTTCACTTATGCCCCTACCTTTGTAGCTGCCTTTGGGGTTCCGCTTGGCAATCGAAATCTTGCCAGGAACTCTCTCTGCAAAGCCAATGAGGCCCAACCCAGGAAAATGGCTAGAGGGCAAATTTAGCTCTTAATTTCCCAATGATGCACAAAGAATAAGTGGCGACAGGTACAGTTAGGCTGGTGTCGTTATAACATGTAAGTCTGTGACAGTGTGCCAGTCTCAAGTCATACCATTGCGGGAGCACCACCATCATCACAAGGAGCACAGGAACTAGGAAACAGCAATAAGTGCGGTCTTACCAACATTGTACACATCCTTTGAACATTGATATCAAAAAAATCTAATTGTGTCATTAACCTGCCAAGATGGAATTGATTATTGATCCTGAGTTATAATTTGTTTATGATAGACCTCAATGCTCCTAAAATAGTATTAGGCGGAAAATTGCAGGATATCAATCCTACTACCTGTCACTGACAACAGCTGCATGACCTTTATTGATTTGTGTGTGTGCATATATCATATGCCATCTTTGTGTTTTTGCATTCCCATGGTACTATTTTGAAGAATAGCTGAGATGTACTCCTCAATGCCCTGCTCATATTTATCCCTCAATGGACAACACAAAAACAGATTATCTTGTCATTATCACATTATTATTTGTGGAAATTTGCTTGCTGGAATTTTATGCAGAGGCGGTGGCCTCTTCCCCCGGCTTAAAAGCCAGGGATAAGGTCGTCTCCACTTGGTATGGGCACCCTGCAGCCATTTAACAGTTGTCAGGCCTATGATTGGTTCATCCCCATCTGGGAGAAAATCTGGCCTCTGAGAGCTGCCGGCCAATCAAATGGGGTGCCTGGAGAGGAGGACCCCATCCCGCCCCCATTCCTGCAAAAAAAGACTTCCCGCCATGGGTAAAATCCCAGCGGTGGCGGAAGGAGGCTCTTAAGTTGCCATTAATAGGGCCTCAGTTGGTCCATGCTGAGCAAGCCATCCGATGCCTCCCCCTTAATGGGTAAAATCCTAGTGGATGTGGGTAGGAAATGGACATAGTGCCACCACCATGGCGCCCAATTTTACCACCCCTTCCCCCCATCCCGTCTTCCAACCAACCGCTGAGGGTGGGGGGGTGGTTACATAAAATTCTAGCCATTGTGTGCAAATTAGCTGCCACACTTTCTCTGTACAACAGTGGTTGCACTTCAAAAGCACTTAACTTGCTGTAAAGTGCTTTGGTACATCTGTTGATTGAATAGAACTAATGGCCAGGATCTTTGGGTCAGCGTGCGGGGGCGGGTGCCACTCACTTCCGCATAAAATGACGCGCGGTGACGTCGGTCGTGCATCCCAACGTCACCGTGCATCTTTCAGATCTTCAGTTCAGTGGGTGTGCACAGGAGTCGGCTGTGCGCCCGTCGAACTGTTAAAGGCCTATTAAGGCCATTTAAATATCGATTAAAATGATTATTAGAGCTGTCCAACCTTAAGGTTGGCGGGCAGGCGAAGAGCCCAGGTGGCCTTCGCATTTATCATGAAACCTCATCCATAGGCGGGATGAGGTTTCATGAAGGTTTTTAAACTTTAATAAAAATTTTTAATAAAATTCATAGACATGTCCACGTTCATGTGACACTGTCACATGAGGGGACATGTCTTAATTTTGTTTTTCTTTATTCAAATTTTTCAAAATCAAACTAATCTCCCTGAGGCAGCTCTATTGCGTGTATGCGCGAAAGAGCGCAAGCCCCAACTCAGCCTCCTCTCCCCGCCCGCACAGGGAGCGCTCAGCGCTTCTGGGTGTGCGTCACGCTGGGCGGGCCTTAACTGGCCAGCCCACATAAAATGGCGGCGCACAGCCGATCATGGGCAGCGATCGGCTGTGCGCCCGCCCCTGCCCGCTCCTGCTCAGCTCCCCCAAGGGGGAGAAAATTCTGCCCAATGAATTGTAAACACAATAATTTTACAATTACAACAATGGGCCTAAACAAGAAACCCACATTTAAACTGGGTTCACACCTGTGTCTAAAACTAAAAGTTACTGAAATTAAAAATAAAAGTTTTAAAAATGAACATTTTCAAGCAATATGTTCACTAAAGAAGATCATATTTACCTACTATCCAATTTCTAAAGTACAGCTGCCCCAATTTTAACCCGGCATACCTAGTGGGAACTGACTAGTGTTACGATCCAATCAGAGACCAGTAAATTTTTGCTTAAAGTAGAGAAAGTTTGAAATCCCAATTACTTGCTAAGAGAATAAAACCACAAAATTCTGTCTCCCTCACAAGGGATTTCAAGTCTTCACTTTCGAAGATATAGCCTCTGAATTCCCCCAAAAGCCACTCTGACTTGGACTGCCTAAATCACTGCCTATCTCCCAATGGGTTAACCTCTTCTCCCGAGACTACATTCCACGGGACTCATAAAGCTGTGCTCCAGCATTGAATTACTGGCACAATTTCAGCTCTAGCTAGCTAGCTTTACTGCTGGCACTGCCCCTGGATTTCACTGAGCTCCAATCTCCCCAGCTGCACCAAGCTATCAATGGCTCCTAGGGCTTGCTCTGAGCTGTAACCCTCTCAGCAGCACTGAGCCCACAACTTGCTACTGCTTTCTCAGCTCACCACGACTTCTCCCTAGCTCTAACTACACAGCTACCAACCAGATCCTGGGAATTCTCATGAGCCCCAGCTACACATAGCCAGCTAACAGCAACACTTTGGCTGCCTGGAGCTTTTTCTTCTGCCTCCCCGCACACCCAGTCAACTAGGCTTACCCTTACCCGCCATCATAGGTCCCATGGTTGGGCAGCCAGCAAAAGCCACTGCAATCCTGGCAGTGCGGAGGCCACCCTCCATAATCAGGCAGTGTTTAAATTGAAATGACTTTCCCAGCCCCAGCCTTTGATCTCTCTCCCACCATCATCAGCTCTTTGGAGAGACCATTCCACTCTCCTTCCCAACACTATCGTGGGGACTGAATCCTCGGGTCACCTGCGGCATTGGCTTTCCGCTCAATTTCCCATTCATGACTGCTGGTTCTTGTTATTCCTATGAGCTTCAGATGGGAGAAAGTGCAAACAAATTTAAACAAGTTAAAATGTCGTGGGCCCTATGCCAAGGAGTCCAAGTGCTTGGGGGACCCCAACCACTCCATATCTTTCCCATCTCACACCTGTCCCAGGCTTCAAACAGGGCTGTCAAGTAACTTGGTGAATTAAAAGTCAGCAGGGAAAAAAAAAATCAAACAAACTCCTTGGACAAGCTGATATATATCTTAGGGTGCTAAATGAGACAAATAGTCGGTGGGGGGGGGGGGGGGGGGCGGGAGTGCAGAATCTGTGTGCTACAGGTTGATGATATGGAAGAATTGCTTAACCTTGAGGTTCAGTCAGACTGGTAACTGTTCGATGTAAAAGAGTGACAAAACTGACTCAGGCAATTAGAGAATCTAGTAACATAATATCAATAACAGGTAATGGAACTAATGGAAGCTCCTGCTTGTCAAACTTTGTTGACTATTTTAAGGCAAAGTTACAGCAATGGAGCTGGAATAGCTCTGAGGAATTTGCTGGCCATTTTAATGGGGTCTTTTGGAACAGTTGTCATTGGGAAAGCATGCTTCTACCATCAACATCAGGTAAAGTGAAGTCTTCTACCACTTGCTGCTGAGTTTGGGGTGTGGGCACAACCAGAAGTGCTGAAAGGACCTCTCAGGCAGAAATCAAGGCGGTAGCAAGACTTAAATCAGCCCAAAATGTAACACGATACAGGGTGCAGAAAAAAGATGCAGTAAGGCGAGCCATTATCAATTACCCTGAAGCCATGATGAATTTAAACATTCTGGTACATTGTCATAATGAAGAGTGGGTCTAGGCTTGAAATCCCGATAGGCCTTTAATGGAATTGGAGTGAAGTGGTATGCATGTCAGCCAATTTTGAGTGACCAACACCACCCGCCCTCCCCTCACCACATGAAGTCTATCTTTCATTGGTCAGATTGGCAGAATGTGATTGTTTGCATAATCAAGGCAGCCTGTGCATTTAGGGCTGCATCAGTGGCACTCACGGATCCACCAGCATAGAGCAGAGCTATCCAAAGTCACAATCAAAGAACGGTTCACACATGTTCCACAAGTTAAACCTAAGGCCCTTCCCAGTTGAAGAGAAGAAACTTTTAAAATAACTTTAGTTCCTAAAGAAGCCATCTACCATTGTTTTAAATGTAATCAATCCCTTCTGATATCAATTATGTCTTATGTCTTCCATGGAGTCTCCATGGAACCTATGCAGGCTCTCAGGCATACTGCTGGCATATAGAATGTAAGTCCTGGGATAGTCCATCCCTTATGGTAATAGGCCAGCTAGAACATTTGTTTTGTCGTCTCCCTACCAGAATTTTGCTGGCCTGCAGAAAAGACATGAAGACCTGGTGAAACTGGGTCCTACCTAAGATTCTGGCCCCCACAAGGTGAGTCAGCCCGAGTTGTGCACTAGGCCCAATTGGAGTTTCTGGTCCAGGGTGTTCTGTTGTACACCCCAGCAAAAGTATCATTGCACCACTGCAATTTGCTGCCTGCTGTATATCTGCGAAACAACAAGAGTTAAACATTGAGCAGGAGGGACTTGAACCTAGTCTAGCTGATGACTTACAAAATGCTGAGGATGTTGCTGGTAACCTCCTTTACCAGCCTAGAGAAATGTTTGAAGAAATCTTCTTCTATTTACATTAATTGAATTGTCCTCCTTGAGAGCTTCACTATAGCCTCAGCCAATGGAACGTCACCTTCATTTGTGTCAATATCTGTAGAACTACGCTGCATATTATTTCTGACACCATATGATTAATGTCACAGTAAGAACACTCTCTGGACATAGTATAGAGATTCAGGCAGCTCTTGACTTCTGTAAATGGGGAATCGAGATAACCTGCAAGTTGGTTGTAGCACTGCATCAACTGCAGAAGCACCTCAACCCTGCAATCATATTTTTCAGCATGTTTTCAACCACTGGATAAGGATGGTGGAGAGGTTCAGAAATATGGTCATCAAGAAACACGGAACATCCTCCTTGGCCATTGCATGCTTGCCACTGCTAATGGGCACCATCACAGCAAAAATTGTTGAACTACATGAAAGCAACTCAGTGACAACATTGATATCAGTGGAACCCCCATCAAAAGCACCAAGACAAGGCACCAAGCCAGGTGCAGCGTCAGGCATACCTAAAAATGAGGTGTCAACTAGGTGGAACTACAACACAGGACTACAAGCATGCTAAATAGTAGAAGCTAAGCAATCCCACAACCAATGAATCAGATCAAAATGCCGCATTCCTACCACATCCAGTCATGAATGCTGGTGGACAATTAACAAGCAACAGTAGAAGGAGCCTCCATGAGACCTCAATGATGATGAGGCCCAGCCCAAATGCAAAAGGCAAGGCTGGAACATTTGCAATCAGCAAGAACTGGGAAGTGGATGATCCACCCCGGCCTTCTCCTAAGGTCCCAACATCATAGATGCCGGTCTTCAATCAATTCAAACCACTCCATGTGATTTGTTAAGGGCAGGGGAGAAATGATAGGATGGTTCCCCTTTTTCCACCTCTTGACTGACCAATGACAGATGTGTTTAAAAGAAAAATTGTTTTAACCTCACTGAGTGCTGTAACTGCTAGAAAGAGACATATGACAGGTTTTCTCATAAGTTTTAAAAAATGATACATGTTTATTGCGAAACACATGAACTGTATTTGCAACAGCACCCACTCATACACTCATATAGACACACAAACACATTTAAGAAGGGATGGTGATTACAAAAGAGGTGGCATGCACTTAGGTTTTAAAACTAAGAATTCATTGTCACACTTGCTTCTCTCGAGATGAAGTCTTGAAACATTGCAGGCCTATGATTCCATTTTGGTCCACTGAAGCAATATAGTCTGGAGGTTATTGTGGACAGATTTCGCAGTGGTCTACTGATTGCAGTAGCAGGTTTCTCTTGCTTCACTCTAGTCAAGGTGCAGTTGAACCTCATAACAAAAACTTGGTTTGTTTCTTCAAATAGTTAGGTAAAGGCTAGCTCTGCCTGCTTATGGATTTTATGCAAGGTCCTGTTCCAATTTTGGTCTGAATCTTTCCTCAATCTTTTTCTGCTACCACAATGTGCCTTATTAAATGTCCCTAATCAGAAACCTGGTTTCTGTCGTGTGACCATAGTTTTTTTTTATTGTTCTCACAAATGGTCTCTGACAACTTGGCCATTGCCAAACAGTGGGATCTGAGTCTCACTCATTCACATATCATCGATATAGGGTTTTTCCATACCCATTCTTTGGAGGTGCACTCCGAAGCTGAAAAGTCTGCAAGTCTATTGTGAACCAGTTTCATTGGGTGGGATTTTCTAGTCCTGCCACTGGTGGGTATGGAAATTCCCACCCAAAGTCAATGGATTTTAGCCACTCTCCAAATTTTCCAGTCCCACCCACGGCAATTGCCGCCACTGGTGGGACCGGAAAATCCCAGCCTTTAATTATTTGGATAAGGGAAGTCATTAATAAAAGCCAGGAGCAGCACCAGGCATACCTGAAAATCAGGTGTCAACCTGGTGAAGCTACAACTCAGGACTACTTGCGTGCCAAACAGCGAAAGCAGAAAGCGATAGACAGAGGTAAGCGATCCCACAACCAATGGATCTAAGCTCTGCAGTCCTGCCACATCCAATCGTGAATGGTAGGGGGCAATTAGACAACTCACTGGAGGAGGAAGATCCACAAATATCCCCATCCTCAATGATGGAGGAGCCCAGCACATCAGTTCAAAAGATAAGGCTGAAGCATTTGCTACAATCTTCAGCCAGAAGTGCCGAGTGGATGATCCATCTTGGCCTCCTCCGGAGGTCCCCTGCATCACAGCTGCCAGTCTTCAGCCAATTCGATTCACTCCATGTGATATCAAGAAACAGCTGAAGGCACTGAATAGTGCAAAGGCTATAGGCCCTGACAATATTTTGGCAATAATACTAAAGACTTGTGCTCCTGAACTTGCCGTGCCCCTAGCCATGCTGTTCCAATACAGCTACAACACTGGCATCTACCCAGCAATGTGGAAAATTGCCCAGGTATGTCCTGTCCACAAAAGCAGGACAAATCCAACCCGGCCAATATGGGTTCTGCCTGGATCACTCAGCTCCTGACCTCATTACAGCTTTGGTTCAAACTTGGATAAAAGAGCTGAACTTCAGAGGTCAGGTGGGAGTGACCGCCCTTGACATCAAGGCAGCATTTGACCGAGTATGGCATCAAGGAGCCCTAGCAAAACTGGAGTCAATGGGAAACGGGGGAAAACTCTCCAGCGATTGGAGGCATACCTGGCACGAAGGAAAATGGTTGTGGTTGTTGGGAGTCAATCATCTCAGTTCCAGGACATCACTGCTGGAGTTCTTCAGGGTAGTGTCCTCGGCCCAACCACCTTCAGCTGCTTCATCGGTGGCCTTCCTTCCATCATAAGGTCAGAAGTGGGGATGTTCACTGATGATTGCACAATGTTCAGTTTCATTCGCAGCTCCTCAGATAATAAAACAGTTACCTGCATGCAGCAAGACCTGGACAAAATTCAGACAGGCTGATTAGTGGCAAATAACATTTGCCCCATAGAAGTACCAGGCAATGACCATCTCCACCGAAAGATAATCTATCCCCACTTGGTATTTAACAGCATTACCATAGCGGAACCTCCGTCAAATTGACATTTTCCAGTTTATCCCGGTTCTATCCTTTCTGTCTGTTAACCAATCCTTTATCCATGTTAAAATATTACCTACAAGCCCATGAGTCCTTATCTTGTTTAATAACCAAATATGTCATACCTTATTGAATACCTTTTGGAAATTCAAATTTACTGAATTTATAGGTTCCCTTTATCCATCCTGCTACTAATATCCTCAAAAAACTCTAACAAATTAGTCAAACAGTATTTTCCTTTCCTAAAACCATGTGGTCTCTACCTAATCATATTATGATTTTCTAAATGCCCTGTTAACATCTCCTTAATAATCGATTCTACCATGTCCTCAACAACTGTTATCAGGCTAACTGACCTGTAGTTCCCTGTATTCTTTATCCCTCCTTTTTTGAACTTCAGTTACATTTGCTACCTACCAATCCACATGAATCCAGGATCTAGAGAATTTGGGAAGATCATGACCAATGCATCCACTATCTCTGTAACTACTTCTTTTAGAACCTTAGGATGTAGGTCATCAGGTCTTGGGGAATTGGCAGCTTTTAGTCCCATTAGTTTCTCTAATTCTTCTTCTCTACTAATATTAATTACATTAAGTTCCTCACTCTCATTAGCCCCTTGGGCCCCCAACAATATTAGCATGCTTTTTGCGTCTATCGTGAAGACAGATGCAAACTATTTGTTTAACATCTGTCATTTCCATATTCCCTATCATAATTTCTCCCACCTCAGCCTATTTTCAACTCTCTTTTTACATAATGCATAACCTCTTACAATCTGTTTTCAATTTTCTTATGATTTTACTCTCAAGTTATTTTTTCCCTTTTTATCAAGTATTTGGCTGTCCTTCACTGGTTTCTAAAACTCTCCCAATCCTCAGGCTTACAACAATTCTTTGCAACATTGAGTCTCTTCTTTTAATCTAATACTATCCTTAACTTGGTTAGTCAGCATAGATGGATCACTTTTCCTGTGGAGTTTTTGTTTCTCAATTGAATGTTTTTTTGTTGAGAATTTTAAATTTGTTATTTAAATGCTTATCTGCCTCTGTGCCTTTTAATCTACTTTCAAAATCAACCTCAGCCAACTCGTCCTTCATACCTGTGTAGTTGGCTTTATTTAAAAGTTTTGATCAGACTTACGTATGTCAGTCTCAAACTAATATGAATTTCTACTATTTCATAATCACTCTGTCCCATAGGACTTTTACTATGAGAATACCAATTAACTCTGCCTCATTACACAATACAAGATCTAAAATCACCTTATTGCTTATGGTTCCATGATGCATTGTTCTAAGAAATGGTTTCAAGTGCATAACATGAACTCATCCTCTAGGCTACTTTACAATTTGAGTTGTTCAGGCTATGTAAAGATTAAGTCCTCCCACTGATTAATTGCATTAAGTTTGTTACCAGTTCTTAATGCTCTGCCCAATTAGAGTTAGAGACCTTATAAACTATTCCCACCAGTGTTTTCAGACACTTGCTATTCCATCCATGCTGATCCTACTTCCTGATTACCCAAATCAAGATCATTTCATGACTTTCCTTCCATCATCCTTTATTATTACAGCTAATGCTCCTCATTTCCACTCTGCCTTTCTGTTCAAAATATCAAGTACCTTAGAATATTTAGTTCCTAATCTCAGTCACTTTGCCACCATGTCTCTGCAATGGTTTTTAGATCTAACCCAGGTTTGTCCAACCTTTTCACATGGGGAGCCACATTTTAATTTTTTTTTCCTCACTCAAGGGACCGATGGGCAAATTTCAGAAAGATAAGTTTTGGCACAACATTGAACATGAGTTTTTTTTAAAAAGCTGAGGTACGAAAAGAAACAACTTGCTGAGAGAGAAAAAAAAATGTTAAAGCAATAAATTGATAATTTAAAAAATTGAGTAATAAAAAAGGATGACCATTAGAGTGTGAGAGGGTGAGTGTGTGTGTGCCCAGCTCACTCCCAGTCTCAGGGTGCTCACTCATTCACCATCACTCACTGTGTGAGTGGGTGAGAGTGAATGAGAAGCTGAGATGACGAGTGAGCTAGACACACATACATTTTCCCCTCTCACACGCACACTCTTCCCTCTCTCTGTCTCTCTCTGTCTCACATACACACACACACACATATACACATTCACACTCTCCCCTCTCTCAAACAGACACACTCCCCTGAATTTCACATACCGGTGGGCCCCACTCTTCCCCTTGCTCCTACTCCTGCTCCAGGCCTAGGCCCTGCTCCTGCTCTTACTCTGGGCCCTGACTCTGCTCTCACTCTGGGTCCTGGCCCCACTCCCAAACTGGGCCCTGGCTTAGCTCTTGCTCTGGGCTCGGGCCCAGGCCCTGTCCTTACTCTGGGCTCAGCTCTTGCTCCAGGTCCAGGCCCAGCTCTTGCTCTTGCTCCAGGTCCGGGCCCAGCTCTTGCTCTTGCTCCAGGTCCGGGCCCAGCTCTTGCTCTTGCTCCAGGTCCGGGCCCAGCTCTTGCTCTTGCTCCAGGTCCGGGCCCAGCTCTTGCTCTTGCTCCAGGTCCGGGCCCAGCTCTTGCTCTTGCTCCAGGTCCGGGCCCAGCTCTTGCTCTTGCTCCAGGTCCGGGCCCAGCTCTTGCTCTTGCTCCAGGTCCGGGCCCAGCTCTTGCTCTTGCTCCAGGTCCGGGCCCAGCTCTTGCTCTTGCTCCAGGTCCGGGCCCAGTTCTTGCTCTTGCTCCAGGTCCGGGCCCAGCTCTTGCTCTTGCTCTGGGTCCTGAAACTTATGTTGAAAACTTACCTTCCCATTGTTTTCTGCTCATTCAATCACGGGCTGGTTTCTCCCTGCATTGGCTGCTGATAGGTTCACAAGTGCCTAATCATTGCCCCTTCTGCTGCCACATCATTCTTGGTTTTATCTATGTCATTGGTTCCCACCTGGAGCATGGCAACTGGATCCTCCTGGTCCCGCTCCAAGTTCTTCTCCAGGCTCAAGGAAATATTTATAATCCTGGCACCAGGTAGGCAACATAACCTTTGGAACTCTTGGTTGTGGCAGCAGACAACAGTATCCAGCAGCTTTGAAGAAGAGTCATACGGACTCAAAATGTTAACTCTGTCTTCCTCTCTACAGATGCTGTCAGACCTGCTGAGTTTTTCCAGCATTTGTTGTTTTTGTTTCAGATTTCCAACATCCGCAGTATTTTGCCTTTATAACAGTATCCCCTAGCTATTCCCTTGCAATGCCATATTCCTTTTTCTCCCTCCACCTGGGTGCTCCTCTGTACCATAGTGCCATGGTCAGTTTGCCCATCCTCTCTGCAGTCCTTATTCTAATCCATACAGGTACCATTACCTCATAATTGCTGGGAAAAGACAAGGGTTGAGGCTAATCCATCACTGCATCCTGGTTTGCCATACTTGCAGTCACACCCTCCTGTCACTGACTACTTGAAAGTTCTACCTAACCTGAGTGTGACTGCCTTCTGGAACAAAATGTTCAGTAGTTCTCCAATTGCTGATGCCCTGCAATGTCTGCAGCTCAGACAGCAACTCAACAACTCTGAGCCAAAGCTGCTTGGGTTACAGACTCTTACCACAGTTGTGGTTGTTTGGGATTTTGCGGGACTCCAGAGTCTCTTGTATGCTTTAGTTATGGCCCAACATGTCCTGCCATCTCCACCTAACCTTGTTTTGTTTAATTAGTTAAATTTTTGTTCAATTGAGTATTTTAATTTTATTAGTTAATTTTTTATCTAGTTTAAATTATTAATTTAATAAAAGGTTATATTTTCTCACCTCAGAGTTTAACCCACTGCCCATGCTCAAAGAGCAAAAAATAATTACTGTAATACTCACCAACGAAACACCTACTTGCTAATGTGTGAAACCACTCCTTGTTTTTCTTGATTGTTTTTCAATTCCCAGAATATCCACTGTTGTTGCTCCTCCCCCTGCCACTGTTCCTCCCCCTGCCATTGCCCCTCCCCTGCTACATCTCCTCCCCTTGTCGCTAACACTCCTCTTGCTGTTGCCCATCCCCCTGCCGCTGCTCCTCACCCTGCCACTGCCCTTCCTTTGCTTCTGCCCACCCCCCACTGCTGCCCTTCCCCCTGCTGCCTGCCTGCCCCCCTACCACTGCTCCTCTCCATCCCATTGCTCCACCTTCTGCCATTGCTCCTCTCCCTATCTGTCACTCCACCTCCTGCTGCCTCTCCTCCTCCTGCTGTCACTCCTACTTTGATGCCTCTCCTCTTGCTGCTGTCTTTCCTTCTCCTGCTGCATCTCCTCCTTCTGTTGCATCTCTTCCTCCTGCTGTCACTCCTACTTTGGTGCCTCTCCTCCTGCTGCTGACTTTCCTCTTCCTGCTGTCTCTCCCCCTGCCACCATTCAAGTCCGCTCTTAAAAGAAACAATGTGTTGTGAGGTAGAAGGCTCCTTCATTTTTCACGCCACATAGGAGATCCTGTAGAAACTATAGAAAGAGAAATGTACATGTTGAAATGTTAAAATAGGATGAAAGGATCCTGAGATCCTAATCAGGAACAGCATTTGCAGGAAGAGCCTGATCAGGATCACTCCTGCAGCATTCAGTTAAATCAAAGTAAGACAAAACTATTCTTCTGAGGATACTTTAGTGCCAGTGAGTGAATAAAAGCAAAGCTAAGTTTTGGCCAGACTCTTGAGTTCAGCCCACCTGTTTCCTCTAGAGTCTTTAACCCTGGGAGAAACAGCAACTAGCAATGATACCAAGGGATGTATGTTTCCGAAAGGCAGTTGATAAGAAAGTGTGTACTGTAAGACTCTAAGGTACTTTGTGGCTACACCACATGAGCAGAAACTGGCAAAGCTAATCATCTGCTCATTATAGATCTTGTTATTGATTTTAATGGAATGAAGATAGGACAAATTCTACAATGGAATTGGCTGCTCCATCAGATGACCACCCATGTGATGAAGTTGAAAATTTACCTCTGTGTATGTGTGGAAGAGGGAACTGTTCAAGCAATTCACAGCTCCGACGCTGGCTTGAATTTTACACCTGATGCAGGAGCATGATTGGCAGGACCCGAAGTGGATGTGAAATCCGCTCCCTCTGTCCATCGGCTCTCGACAGCGATTTCACCCTGCCTCACCAATGAACTGTCAGCTAGTTTGAAACGTGCTCAGCAGTGGGGAAGGGGGTGGGGAAAGGGCGGGTGCCGAGACAAGTGAGGGAGCGAGCAGGCGGTATTACAGGAGCTACCTGAAATCTGACAAGTGCTGCGAAGATGCCTCAGGGAGCTGCAGAATTATTAGAGGGGTATCAGCACACAAAAAATGCCCCAAACTATCTAGAATGACACAAAGAACAACTGACAGCAATACTCAGGAATCATCAAACCTCAAACATATTCGAGCCTTTTATCCTACCCGAATTGAGAATGGTGAAAAAACGTGAACAACACCCGGCCACTTGGCCCGTGCACCAAGTGCATAAGTGCAAGGGCCATGTAAAATTCAGGACAATTGCATGTTTAATGGGCTTAATTTCCCTTTTAATTGTTGGCGGACACACTTTTGACTCCCGCACTTGCTGACCGTAATATCACGCGAGGGAACATGACATCGGGACGTGCACCCAACATTTTCTCACACAAATTCACCCGAGTTCGGGTCGGGCGCGTGCCCGCTCAAGCTCCATGAAATTCTGGCCACTGCTTTACTATAAGGTTACTTTCTGGTCACCTCCATGGCAATCCCGATCAGGCTAGTAAACATCTTGTGGCACTGCCATCATGACCACTATGCTGAGTTCTTAGCATTGTCGTTATCAGCCACTTCCTGCCAAATACCCTGACCTACTCTTAGTCTATTCAATGTGAAGGAGCTGTTCTTTTCTCCACACAGTTGTTCCAGCAAAAAATTAATTGTCCCTTCTGTTCTTGCAAATACTTAAAGGAATCATTTTGGCTGTAACTTCAAACAATGCACGGTAGAAAAGGCTGCAGACTATCCCATGATTTTTGGCTCACTTATAGCCAAGCAAACAATGGCAAGTGTTGTAAGGTTGTATCTTGTCTCATGAAGAAGTCTAGAGGCTCGTATGTTTGAACAATAACTGTTTATTAATAACAAATAACTATATACATATATACAGGATACAGTCCTGACTGGGTGCTATCTTCATGCCAATTCCTACCAGATTCACTCCTATTACCCTCTACTACTCCCATGTGACTTTCAACTTCCTAATGTGGGCGGTACTGTTTCTCCAGTCCCACATTAACCCTTACAGTCCCAAGTACCCTATTACTATAGCAAGTGCTAACCATCCCATCTCATGCAAATATACTGAAACTTGGAAATACTGGAGTTTCAGGATTGTTTGTGTCAGAGTAATGTAAACATTGCACCATCCAACACACATGGGCCAGAGAGCAAAGGTGAAAATGGGCCTCATGGTTTGTCATTTAACATAAAAACGGATGCTGGAAATTACCTAGCCACTTAGCATATGTCAAATTCATCTCTCTGCTACTTTAATGAAGACTTTAATGCATTATTTTAGACAGGTTACTGCCTTAATAAAGATGGTATAAAGGGGAGTTTGTATTCACTTGAGGAAACAACCGAAAGTAATTTGTACAACCTGGATCCTAACCAGTGAAACATAATTAATATCAAACGTTATTTTATATTTATATAGCGAGCCTTTTGAAGGTACATCAATATTATTGCACTTAAATTTCAAATGTACCTGCATGTTTCTCATTTAATGCCAGGACACTGAAAATATGAACATATTATGTAGTTCATTGAATTTCTTCATTTTGTTTTTATTAATTTTGCATGTTATTTTGCACAATATAAAAACTATATAAAGGATTTTAATAACTTCCTGTAATGCACATTTTGATTTTGTGCCTAACACTTGTTTCTAATCATTTTGAATGCAATTTTAGTGTATACTGCATTTCAAAGACAAATAGATCCATCTATTGCACATCAGCATAGGGCCACTCACAATTCTTTCTAAAATTTCCAGGCAGTGATTGGTATGCCTTAGTTTAAACTGAAGTTTCAGTTATCAATTCAATTCACTGGGGATGATTTTCAATTCTGCTTGCCCTGTCTACGCTAGAAAACTCTAGGGACAGCAGACGAAAATTGAAAAAAAATCATTCACTTCCCGCTGAAGGCAATTTCTAGACGGGGTTCAAAATGTGTTCCTGCGTGTAATAGGTTTATTAAAATATTTTGAACTTATTTTGGTGATAGGACTCCTTTGCCATTTTTTAGAACCATTGGGTGAAGCATGCAATAAGCTTTGTCTAATGGTGCAAGGCATCAACCAGCTTAAGCAGCTCAAGAGAACAGCTCAAAAATATTTTGTAGTGATTTTTTGGGGGGCATAAGAGCATGAGACCCCAGTGGTGAATTGCCCATGTGCATTCTCTTGAAGGTTGACAGCTTATTCGAAATATTTAGCTGAAGCCCAGCCATTGAAATATCGTACCCCTTGGTGGAGCCATTGGGCAGGCGTAGTGCATGTTCTACCTCCCACCAGCCTGGCGTGTGCTCTGGTTGACAATTAGTGCATTTAGTTACAAGAAACAATAACATGCTGTATCAGGGAAATGAATTTAACTCAAGAGGTACAGTGCATCTCATTTTAACTTGGAATTGCAGTGTTTGAAGGCATTTCTGCCTCCATTAAGGTTTGAGGAGATTGCTTTAGATGGTATACAAGAATTCATTACATTTGCTCTGCAGCAGGAATATACGTTTGGCATGCATTTCATAATGTTATACATTTTACTGTGCATCATTTCATTTGGCTTCAAGTACTGCAGATCAGTCTTTTTTTTGCGGAGCACTTTCAGGACTGAAACTCAAACATTACAAATAATAACAATAATGAGACAATTCACCTGTGGAATGTTCTGAGTGCGTCTTCTAAAAATTTACAATCATGAATTAATTTTTTTCTTAACCTGAAAACAAAACAGTGCCAGTAGTCAAGCTACACTATGCAAGTTTAATTTCCCCAATACTACTGTGGAATTGTGGTGCTTTGATGTAAATGAAATAATTACTATTTACTCAGTAAAAAAAAATCTGACAGTGCCTGGAGTCATAGTATGTCTACATGTGACTTCACACCCTTGATGTGCAGATGTATAATTTTTCTTGATTTCAAGACAGTATTGAAAACCCACACAACACACCCAGGGGATTGACTATTAATGAACACATGAATATATATGTAATTATAACTTTATATATCTTGTAATGATGGACACTTGCGTTGACAGGCTGCACACATTGTTCAACTAGAGGGAGCTGGAATGTCCCAGTCATTCCATAATTGTGCTAGTGTTTTACTGAAGAACAGCAGTTTTCATGCTCAACAGGAGCTGCATTTTTTTTTCAAATGGACATGATGTTTGCCATTCTGTTATCTTCTTCAGTGACCCTTTCAACTATTTGCAATTATTTTTTAGAAATGTTAAGGGGTTGGGCAGCTAACCACCATATAATTCTCTAGAATAGAAAATGGAGAGCACAGTGCAATTTCAATGATTTCCAGATCTAATAAAAGCTGATGGTTGAGATATGGTATAACTTTGAACAAGCCCATTGCAACTATATTCTTTCTCTTCATCATCAATATCTATTCAAGGACCACATTCTCTTAAAATGAAACTTGTTGAAAGCAACATGGGGGAGAATTTTCTCCCCGTCAGGCAGGCTGGGCGGGAGCAGGCATGGAGCCAATTGCTGCCCGCGATTGGCTGCACGCCGCATTTAAGGCCCGCCCAGCATGATTTGCACCTGGTAGCGCTCAGCGCTACCTGAGTGGGCGGGAGGGAGGAGGAAGAGTCAGGGCCCACGCACGAAAGAGCGCAGAAATCTCCGAGGCACTGAGCTGCCTCAGGGAGATTAAGTTCAGTTTTAAAGGTGAAAAAAAATTATTCAGACAATTTCACATGAGTTGGGACATGGTTATGAATTTTCATAAAAAGCTTTATTAGTAGATGCAGGGAGGGTGTTCCCGATGGTGGGGGAGTCCAGAACCAGGGGTCACAGTTTGAGGATGCGGGGTAGACCGTTTAGGACTGAGATGAGGAGAAATTTCTTCACCCAGAGAGTGGTGAGCCAGTGGAATTCACTGCCACAGAAAGTAGTTGAGGCCAAAACATTGTATGTTTTCAATAAGGAGTTAGATATAGCTCTTGGGGCGAAAGGGATCAAAGGTATGGGGAGAAAGCGGGAGCAGGCTATTGAGTTGGATGATCAGCCATGATCATAATGAATGGCGGAGCAGGCTCGAAGGGCCGAATGGCCTACACCTGCTTCTATTTTCTATGTTTCTATGTAATTAATAAACCCTTCATAAAACCTCATCATGGACGAGGTTTCATGAAAAATGCGAAGGCCGCCTGGGCTCTTCACCTGCCCACAAACCTTAAGGTTGGACTGGCAGCCCTGACAATTATGTTAATTAGTTTATTAATGGCCTTAACAGGCCTTTGACAGTTTGGCGGGCGCGCAGTCGACTCCGGTACTCACCCACCGAACTCAAGATCGGAATGACGCACGGTGACATCGGGACACACGCCCGACATCACTGCACGTCATTTTAAGCGCTGGCGTGCAGGGGCACACCCGCACGCCGAACAGAAAATTCTGGCCATGATGACATTGTTTGATCTGATTTACATTGCTTTTAGCTAGAAAAGGTTGTCACATTTTAATTAAGAAAGTGCCCATTCAGCATTCGCGGGCGGCATTCATTTTTCTTCAGAGCAGTAATTTCTAATAGGTCCTAATTTGTTCTAGAAGTTATCCCATTGATTAATCATTAAACGTTGATTATCCAAGCTCCTCCTCTGCCACTCGTAACCAGATAGTTGCTGGGCGGAGAGGATGAAGAACGTCCAGGTAACATCTATGCAGGTCACATTTTTGTCCAAGTTTTCAGTTGATCATAGAGTAGTTTTTGGAATCTGGTTGCAAACACTGGCAAACTACTAGTTATACAACGGAATAATAATAAATATATTGTGTTGAGAATAATGGTAAAGTGTTGAGAATAATGGTAAAGCTAACAATACTCAGTTATTACGGAATAAATTGGACAGCAACTTCCAGAGAACACACATGCATTTGAAAGCAGAAATCCAGAAGTTACTGTCCAAATTATCCTGCTCCTCCACAAGTTGTACCCCATCAGTATCTCATTAGCAACAGAATCCATGGGCTAAATTTTATGGTGGCGGGGGCTAGGTGGAGCAGCATGCTGCTCTTCCCTGGAGGAAATGTCGGTCCCAAGCCAGCCAATGTTAAACAAGGCCGCCCCGCAGCCCTAACGTGCTCTGGGCAGCCTTAGGTAGGTGAGAGTGGGACTGCTGCCCCTCAGTGGGAGAAATTCGCACCCTAGGGAGCTGCTGGACAATCTGATTGGCTGGCAGCATGAGCAGTCCCAGCAGTGCCAGAATTCAGCAGCAGATGCTGCTGGCACTGCAACTAGGCCCCGTGATGAAGGCAACATGGATCCCTGAAAGAGGTATGTTGGATGGGGAAGGATTAGAGAGCCTAGGGCGGGAACAAGGAGGCAGGGGGATGAGGGGAATCAGGGTCATATTTTGTTAACCAGACGGGAAGTGACAAAGTGGGGGGGGGGTGGGGTAACATTTTGCGAGGGTGCCCACGATGCACACAGAGCACCCCGCTGAAGTTGGTACCCTGCTCTCCTTCCCATCTTTTCACAAGGTGAGTTAAAAAAAACAGCCGACTCACTCCTGCCCACCTGCCATCTTGAACTGTGTTATGACATGGGCAGAATAACATTTGTATCAATTGGCTTATTAACAAGCTCAATTGTCCATTAATTATTATTTTCTTTTAAAATGGCAGGCTGCCGATTTTGGTGCCTGCCTGCCCACTATTTTATGGGGACCAGGTCAGGGGTGGGCAGGAACGTAGTAGGCTAGCCACCAGTAATTTTTACATGCCTTCCCCCACACCCATCCCACTGAAAACATGCCCGGCAGGGGCCTGTAAGATTCAGCCATACGTCAGGATGCTAAGTTGCTGCAGCTATGCAACAAATAGCCTCTAAATATGGCAATAAGTATAATGGCTGGTGCATTCAGGTGTAAGTGAATTTTTAATGAAGTGATAGATCATAATTACAATCAATCATCCCTCTGGCATTGAAAATTTAATTTTACAAGTCTGGAGTCTCATTCCTTCAGAAATTAATCGGTGTTAGAGACTTTAATAATCTTTCTATCCTTAACTATCTTTCTCTCTTAATTCCATCTTTCTTTCCCTCTATTTTGATTTCTGTACATGATTTAGATCTAAATTATACTTTCTGGTTTAGGCTTGGTGAAGGGGGTGCAAAATTGGATACGGCATGAAAACTGGTATTGATCAATTTGGATCCATTCGTTGCAATGTAATTTAAATTAAATGATAGTAAGGCAACCCAGAGGGCAGAATTTTACATTCAGCGTGCGGGCAGGAGCCCGACAAACCGCAACGTAAAATGACGCATGATGATGGCGGGTGTGCCTCCCGACGTCACCACGCACTGTCACGATATTTCGCTAGGTGATGAGGACAGAGGCTTGACCGCCATTAGTTAACAGGCCAGTTAAGGCCCATGAAGCATCAATTGTCTTTGATTTTACACAGCCCGTGCGATTTTCAGGGTGTCGCACGGGCACAACAGGCAGGCGGGTAGGCCACACTTTCAAAAACCTCATCCACGGGGGGATAAGAGGGTTGAGTGGGCTTGCTAATGCGAGTTGTTAGTACTTTAGCTTGTAACTTACTGCCGCTAGCTTGTGTGAACAGGACAACTTCATTTCGCTTCACAGAAATAAGAGGCTTCAGTTCAGGACTCCGGAGGAGTTATACCACTTGGGGCCTTCCAGGTATCAGACAGTCTTCCCTTACCCTGGGAATGTGGATTGTGGTCTCCGCTGGAGGCACCTTCTCTGAGGAGGAAGAGAGGGCCAGAAGGGGGAGGAGGCCAGGTGTCCCTAATCAGCCTGCAGGGGAAAGACCTGTGCGAGGAGAGGCGAGGGAAAGGGGGGGACGGCCAACAGGAAGTCTAAGGTGGAAGGGGCCGCAGAAGATGCCACTATCCTGTTGCCAGGGTTTACAGGCGGCGATGCTGCTACCTCAATATGTCCGAGGTGTAATGCCGAAGGAGGCTCCACCTCTCAAGGGAGACCGTGACCTCCATTTGTCAGATGTGGCCCTGAGATCAGCTCCAACTGTGTGGGTGGACACCCCATGCCAGTGGTGCTGAAGGTCACAGTGGCCCTCAACATCTATGCCTCCGGCTCTTTCCAGGGGTCAGTGGGTGATCTTTGAGGAGTCTCCCAATCAGCTGTCTACAGTTGTGTCAAGCTGGTGACAGACGCTCCGTTCAGGTGGGTATTGACTTTCATTCACTACTGTATGGA
The DNA here is from genome assembly GCF_964194155.1 of Cetorhinus maximus. Lineage (NCBI taxonomy): Eukaryota > Metazoa > Chordata > Chondrichthyes > Lamniformes > Cetorhinidae > Cetorhinus > Cetorhinus maximus. Next base: position 113,040,886 of record NC_135879.1, on the reverse strand, counting down.
CAAGGCCAACCAGGCAGAGCGAGCCAGAGGCTTTGCAGTGATTGCTGGGTTCCCCCGCGTCCAGGGTGCTATAGGTTGCACACATGTGGCCATTGAGCCCGGTGCCTTCGTCAACAGAAAGGGCTTCCACTCCATGAACGTGCAGATAATGTTTGACCACAAGACGCAGATTCTACAAGTCTGTGCAAGCTACCCAGGCAGCTCCCACGATGCCTACATCCTCAGACACTCCCAGGTGCTGGGGCTCTTCAGTGCTTCATCCGGATGGATGGATGGCTGCTGGGTGACAAGGGCTATCCCCTCAAAATGTGGCTCATGACTCCCCTCCGCCATCCAAGAACAGAGGCTGAGCAGCAGTACAATAGGAGTCATGCCTCCACAAGGGCTGTGGCGGAGAGAATCATTGGTCTCAAGATGCGCTTCCAATGCCTGGACCGTTCAGGGGGCACACTCCAGTATCCCCCAGATAGTACATCCTGATAGTGGTTGCCACCTGCGCTCTCCACAATCTGGCACTGGAAAGGGGGGGGACGCAGTGGAGGAAGAAGATGTTGACACAGCTGCTCTGGCAGCAGATGATGAGTCCAGTAGTGAGTCCAAGGACGAGCACGGTCAGGAGAACGCTGAGGGGATAGATGCTGACCTGGGCAACCTCCAGGAATACAGCGACACCCAGGAGGCTTTGATCCAACACTCCTTCAGCTAGCCTACAAAATAAGAACCACCGAGGTTCTCCATAACGAGGGTCCTCCAAGTCAATGGCAGCCTTCGCATGGCTGCCGCAGCCACTTTTGAATCGGCCGCTGGGTTGCCATTGGACCCGGCAAACTTTGAGCTCCCGTCTCCGCCCACCCCTTCTCGCTGATGCTAGAGTCACGTATTACGTTGGACGAGCCTTAATTGGTCCGCCCACATAAAATGGCGGTGCGGAGCCGATTGCGGGCGGCAGTTGGGTTCCTGACCACCCCTGCCCCTGCCCCTGCCCGCTCCCGCCAAGCCTGCCCGACCAATGTAAAATCCTAACCAAAAGTGCTAAGTGGGCTGCTGAGTGGCTGCAGCAGGGGGCCCAATTTTGTGTGAGGAAAGCACCATGAGCTAGACCTCACTAGTTATAAAGCCAGTATGCATTCTTAAAAGGGAGGAACATTCTTTCTGCAGCAAGTGCTGAAAGTGTCAGGGAAATAGTGTCTGACCTGCAAGAATTGTGAATGTGATGCAACAGGGAAGAAAGAATGTTCCAAAGTGCCCTGACACAGCATTTGAGGTCTTGGCGTAGGGAGTGGACAGGAGGAGAGAGGTCCTCAATGCACACGGGAATGGTGGCCCTCCATACTGACACTTTGAAAGCACTGGGAGTAAAAAGCTGTCTTGATCAGTGTAGCCCTAGAGCTAAATGCAAGGAGATCAAATACCTCACACGAGTGGTCATGGTCAGTGAATGCATCTTCAAAAGCCACGTCCTTACAAATGAACCATTAGCCTCAGATTCTGCTCATTTCATCAACCCCTCTTCACTCGCTCATCAGCATTCTCTATCAAGCATTCACATACAGAACTTTGCCTGAGCTTCAAACATGTACCAGTGCTTCAAGCCTCACACTCAGGGCCAAGGAGAGAAATTATGGACCCTGGTGCTTCTCCTGTTTTCAGGCCCTTTTAATGATGTATTATCTCCACCCCCTCTTTAACTCTCCCCTTCACATCTTTCAGGTGCTGAGAACTGGGAATTACAGTTACAGTGGGGTCGCACTGTTTCATTTAGCAAAACTTCTTGGCTTTTGTACTCTATTTACAGCCCACCAAAAGCTAATTGTTTCAGCATGATACACTTTACAACCACGGCTTTGTCAGACAATTGCAGCCAACTTAGTTATTCATATTATGCAACCCGTTCCGCTTCTTTGAACCTGGCCCTTGTGCAATACCTGGACAACAACATCCATATGACATGAACTTCACAAGCACAGCAAAAAACAATCATATGTATAAATAAGAATATCTTGAACTATCAGTGACATATTTGATTGGTGCATGACTCCTGGTTTCACTTCCAAGTTTAAAAATGGCAAAACCTTGCAGTAAATTAGCACCAACCAATTGACCTGCAATAATGTGCTACTCCTATCCACACAAGTTGGCTTTGTTAGCAGAAAAATTACACTTTGCATTGAGTTATAAATATTTTCTAATTTTAAATTGAAACTAACCACTCTTAAAAATGCTGAGCGTGGAGCACATAATAGGACAGCAAAGTACAGCAGATGCTGGAAATCTGAAATATAAGCAGAAAATGCTGGAAACACTCAGCATATCAGACAGTATATGTGGAGAGAGAAACAGAGTCAATATTTCAGGTCCACGATCTGCACTAATCCTGACAAAGGATCACTGACCTCTCTGCACAGATGCCATTCGACATGCTAAGCATTTCCAAAGTTTGCATTTCTATTGGGGCAAAAAGAATACCTTTTGCCAGCCCTCCAAAAAGCAATCAGCCTTCTTGTGAACCTTTCTTTTCCCTTCAGCAAGAAACCCAGCAGCAGCTGCCTGAGACCTGGTTTGGCACAACATTGAACATGAGTTTCAAAAAAAAATTAAGCTATGAAGAAAACATACCTTTCTGGGCCAAAAAAATGTCAAAGCAATAAATTGATAATTTTTTAAAAATGAGTAATTAATAAAAATGACTATTAAAAAATGCCAAGCAGCAGAGCTAACTAATAAAACCTTTTTTGCCTTTTTGCTTAAGAAGCAGAGCTAGAGAGCAAAAGACTAGGCTCCAAGTCCTGGTAACAGGGAAGGGGAAGGGGACAGGAGCTAAGGAGTTGGGTTTAACTAACACTGACCATGTGTTGGCCTCTGGCCACACTATGAGCTGGCCATGGTGGAATTCATATGAAAGTGGAGGTTGGAAGCAGGCTGCCTTTCAGCCTGGGTTTTCCTCCTCTCCCCACCCAGTGGTGTGGATAGGTTTTGGGGAGGGTGTGAAGACAGTTACCAAACAGCCTATGGATATGTGTGTCTGTGTATGTGTGTGTGTGTGTGGTCAGTGTTTTCACACACTCTTACTCACAGAAACACTCTGTCACACTCTCATGCAGTCACTTTCTCTCACACGCACACACTCGCGCTTGAACTCACCATCGAGGGAGGGCTGAACTTAGGAGGGAACATAGAACCCTTAGAACTAAAACCAGAATCAGAGCCACCTGTGGAGGAGCCTGTTTCGAAGGTGAAAGTTGCTGAGGACCCTGTGGTAAGATGTCCACCCCCTCTGCCTGCCGATCCAGCACACATTGTAGTTGAGGATTCCCGAATGTTCTCCTGGGCTTCAGTAACAAGTAAAAATGTGCCCACTCCTGGCATTGTCTCCACCACTGGATTCCACCTGGTGTTGCCGAAGCCCCAACACCACAGCCCCAACCGGAGATAAAACAAGAAATACAGCTCAGCGAATTAGGGGACAGCAGAGTGTGCCATCACGGGGCCCCAGGTCAAGTCACAGTGAAAATGAACCGGGGGATACAGAAACAATCTGATAAACAGACAGTCATCAATTATTCTTTTTTTTTTGGAAAAATATACATTATTCATAAAATATCTTCAACCACATTCCAAACCATTTCAAAAACACCATTACAAAGGTACAATCAGGTTCAACTTTTACAACATGTATCACAAGGTGCATCAGTACAAACAATGAATATTACAATCATTTGCAGACATTCATTTTGAGCTGTACAGCCTGAGGGGATTTAAACAGTTCCCAGTCCCTCGGTGCACTGTGGCAGAAAGGTCTTAGGCAGCGACCCTTCCCCATTGCGCCTTTGCAGCAGCTGCCCCAAGCTTTAGTGCGTCCCTCACCACGTAGTCCTGGACTTTGGAATGTGCCAGTCTGCAACACTCGGTCGGGGACAACTCTTTGCGCTGGAAGACCAACACGTTTCGGGCAGACCAAAGAGCGTCTTTCACCGAGTTGATGATCCTCCAGCTGCAGTTGATGTTTGTCTCGGTGTGTGTCCCTGGGAACAGCCCGCAGAGCACAGAGTCCTGTGTCACAGAACTGCTCGGGATGAACCTCGACAGAAATCACTGCATCTCTCTCCAGACCTTCTTTGCAAAGGCACAATCTACAAGGAGGTGAACAACAGTCTCTTCCCCACCACAGCCACCTCGAGGGCAATGTGCCGAAGGGGTGAGACTCCTGGCGTGTAGGAAGGATCTGACGGGGAGGGCCTTTCTCACCACCAGCCAAGCCACGTCTTGGTGCTTGTTGGAAAGTTCTGGTGATGAGGCATTCTGCCAAATGACTTTGACAGTCTACTCGGGGAACCATCCCACGGGATCTATCCTCTCCTTTTCCCTCAGGGCCTCTAAGACGTTACGTGCCGACCACTGCCTGATGGACTTGTGGTCAAAGGTGTTTCTCTGCATAAATCTTTCCACGAGGGACAGGTGGTACGGCACGGTCCAACTACTTGGAGCGTTCTGCGGCAGCGTAGCCAGACCCATCCTTCGCAACACCGGGGACAGGTAGAACCTCAGCACATAGTGACACTTGGTGTTTGCTTACTGAGGGTCTACGCACCGCTTGATGCAGCCACACACAAAGGTGGCCATCAGTATGAGGGCGATGTTGGGCACGTTTTATCCCCCTTTATCTAGAGGCTTGTACATCGCGTCCCTGCGGACACGATCCATTTTCGACCTCCAGATAAAGCGGAAGATGGCTCGGGTGATCGCCACCACGCAGGAGTGTGGAATGGGCCAGACCTGCGCCACGTACAGCAACAGCAAGAGTGCCTCACACCTGATGACCAGGTTCTTACCCGCAATGGAGAGGGAGCGTCGCTCCCACATGCCCAGTTTCCTTTTCACCATAGACACTCGCTCCTTCCAGTTTCTAACGCATGCCCTGGTCCCTCCGAACCATATCCCCAGCACCTTCAGGCCGTCAGCCCTGACAGTGAAGGGGACAAAGGATCGGTCAGCCCAGTTCCCGAAGAACATGGCCTCGCTCTTCCCACGATTTACCTTGGCTCCCGAGGCCAGTTCGAACTGGTCGCAGATGTGGATCAGTCTGCGCACCGACAGCGGATCCGAGCAGAAGACGGCGATATCATCCATGTACAGGGAGGCTTTTACCTGAGTGCCTCCACTGCCTGGGATCATCACTCCTCTTATGCCCGGATCCTTCCTGATGGACTCAGCAGAGGGTTCTATGCAACACACGAAAAGAACAGGCGAGAGAGGACAGCCCTGCCTGACTCCAGATTTAATCGGAAAGCTATCTGATTCCCACCCATTGATTGAGACTGTGCTACTGATGTTAGTGTAGAGCAGTTGGATCCAATTTCGAATTCCCTCCCCAAACCCGATTTTGGAGAGCACATCCACCATGTAGTTGTGCGATATTCTGTCAAAGGCCTTCTCCTGATCCAGGCTGATGAGGCAGGTATCCACACCCCTGTCCTGTACATAGGCAATCGTATCCCTGAGCAGCGCGAGGCTGTCAGAGATCTTCCTGCCCGACACAGTGCAGGTCTGGTCAGGATGGATCACCAATTCCAGAGCGGATTTGACCCGATTGGCGGTGATCTTGGACAGAATCTTATAGTCCACATTCAGTCATCAATTATTCATCAGGAACCTGCCTGCCACAGGATATTGATGAGATGGAACTGAAAGAAATTTTCACATGATACAGAGTTTCTTCCACCACATTGTATTAATGTTGTAGTGTGGCCTTGATGCCCATTTGTAACAGAGTTGATCTGCATATGACTTTCGAAGTGGAAACATTAGGTTAATTTACAATACAGCCAGCAGCAACTACACGTGTGCTTTCAACCCCATCTCTATCTCTACTGACCGTGGAGGTATCCCGCATTGCTAACACATTGGTTTACACAGATCATGTGATCTTACATCACAGGACTATTCTTAAAGGTACAGTCCAACATTTAACAAAACCATAATTATTGCAATTAACATGAAGAGTAGTGGCTGAAGAGAGTCGGCAGGGGCCAGATAAATGAGGTACTAGACGCTTTATCTCTTACCTTGTGCTCCAGCAGCTTACAGTCAGCTCTGAAAAAAGAGTTAAGATGAAAAAAGCAATGTTCGACATGACAAGGTCTAAGCAGAAGTCCACAAGATAGGCAAAAAGGGACTGGGGAATCTGGCACATCCTATTGCTCAGCCAATGACTGCTGTTTTTCAGAACAACAGTAATCATTGACTGGTTGTGTTTCTCACGTGTCGGTGCAGACTTGATGGGCCGAAGGGCCTCTTCTGCACTGTATGTTTCTGTGATTCTGTGAATACCCTGTCAATCTGGATAGCCTACGTGCCAGACTGGCTGCTTTGGACACTGAATATCCGATTGACAGACTACTTGGCCAGTGAGCCCAGGCATGGGCCCTGGTGATTAGGACCATCTGCACACCCCTCTCTCAGGCCCTGCTCACACCCACATGTCACAGCTTGCACACACTGTCAGCTATTCAGCTATATAAGAGGCACATCACCCAAACACATTGCACAACATTCACTGGCACAATTCCCTCCCTACTGCGAAAAAAGGCAGTGCATAATAGTTGGGAGCAGCACATAACTGGTGAGATACAGGAACAGCTGATTATCCTAACCCCAGTAGAGAAGGTGTTGCTCTCCGGCTTTGAAGTGGCCATGTCTGGGGCCATGGCCAACAATGGGGCTGAAAATAATGGTATGTTCCTACTTCATCCACCTTCTCACATTGCACTTCCCTCTCATCTCACAATCTCTTCCGATTTATACGCTGCAGGTGTAAGCTTTCCTACCCCTTCTCTCAACACAGCCCTACCTTTCTGCCTTTCTCCTTTCAAATACCCAAGAATTGCCACCTGCCTCTAGCACTGCACTAGAGGCGTTTGAAGTCCAAGAGGAATGAGAGACTGATGATGATGAAACACCGTATGAGATTCTGAGGGGTCTTGACAGGGTGGATGTGGAGAGGATATTTCCTCTTGTGGGAGAAACTAGAACTAGGGGGTCACTGTTTAAAAATAAGGGGTTGCCCGTTTAAGGCAGAGATGAGGAGAAATCTTTTCTCTCAGAGGGTCATGAGTCTTTGGAACTCTCTTCCTCAAAAGGCGGTGGAAGCAGAGTCTTTGAATATTTTTAAGGCAGAGCTAGATAGATTCTTGATAAGCAAAGGGGTGAAAGGTTATTGGGGGTAGGTGGGAATGTAGAGTTGAGGTTAAAATCAGCTCAAATATTGCATATACTTTAGAAGGTAGCATGGAGGTGGGATCAACATATGGTGAGGCATCAGGGAAGGGGTGGGGGGGGGGATTGTTGCACAGGTGCCAGCTTCCCGAAGGTGAGATTGAACACGAGTTCTACTCAGAGGACTCAGAGAGGGTGGCAGACAGAAAAGGGCTGATTGATATGCACAGTGAAATGTTGGTACGTTGACAGGTATGGCAGAAAGCCTGGTGTCACAGTCAGGGAACATGACACAAGGCTTTGCGCAGAGCTTGGCGCTCATCCTTTCCAGTGTGGAAATGATGGTCAACTCCATGAGAACATTTGTGGACACAATCAGAAATCAGAAATAAAAACAGAAATGCTCAGCAAGTCATCAGAAGGGTCATCGATCTAAAACATTAACCAGGATATTACTGACTCCTGAGAGGTGGGGTGGAAGGTGGGAAGGTAGCTGGAGAATTGGGAGGAGCTGGGTCAGATTGGCTTGTCAAAGCCATCCCACTGTCAGGCATTTTACTGACTGTAGGACCAGATACATAGGTGTTACTCACTACAAGGAGGCAGGCAGCCAATTCATACAGTTAAAGGCCCATTCGGGCCTGCTTTACAGTACACTGAGCATTTTTTTGATGGCAGGGTGACCCCAATCCTCCTCCCTCACTGTGTGGAGAGGCCAGCAGCAAAATTGAGGCATCCTTCCTGCTCCAGTCCTGGGGCAAGACCCCATGGGCCTCCCAGAGGGGTTTGCTCTCCGTCCCTCTGCCCTGTGATTTTTTTTTTAAACTTACCCCTTGGAGGTGTTATGACACAGCAGTTGGTAAAGGCTGAGTTATTTAAAATTCCAGAGGGAAACTTTAAACAATTGTCATAACCTATATTTTCCATTGGTACATTTGAGATGCAGCTCTGAATTCAGGAATAAAAACCACCAAGCCTCAAGAGGTTTTTTTTAAATATAAATTGAATTAAACATTTATTAATTTAACAAGGAATTAAACACATACACGTCTACAAATTACTACCATAACAACTTTTAAATAAATCCCCAAATTAATCACTCCCAGGTAAATCTTCACCAAGGCAACAATAACCCATAGACTTTAAACAGGCACCAGGTAAAGCACATTTTATCTTACGAATTCAAAATGACGTTCCTTTCAACTCGGTTCCTTTGCACCCTTGTAGGCTTACAGGCGGCTTAGATCTTCCATGCCCCTGACCTCCCACACACAAAACTCTTTTCTGTATATACCTAGCCTTCCCTTTGAATGCAAATTTGCATTGTATCGCCAGGCCCTTTGAGATCCACCTCTTCTAACAATAAAACCCCTTTCATAATACCAACTTTATTAGTCATATAAACATATTGCTTGGTGTCTCCTAGCTAGGTGCAAGATTTCACCCCCAGTCTTTGAATCGTTTATTCAGCAAAATGTAAATATATCCTCTACCTTACTGTTTAACGTCTCAAAACTACTATACATCAAAGCACCCAAGTTAGCTGGCTTTAATCCAATTAAGACACACACACGCACACCCATAGACACAGACCCTACTACAAGTCCAAGTTAAAATAATTTCCAATGACATTAAGTATATTAATACTTTCATGACAGAGGCTCCAGGTCTCCTGCATTCTTCAGCAGTGAGTACCTCTCCTGGTGATGCTGTTGAGGCTTCAGAGCTGCCAGCCCTGTAATTGGTCCAAATGTGGTCAATTATGAGGTCACCTCTCATTAAATTGCTAAGCAGCTCCCGTTGTCGGCAAGTGTGGGCTCAGTGTCAACATCCTGTAAATTAATTTTTAAAAAGGACCCGTTTTTTACCCCGAAGTCGAGGTCCAGACGCTCCTTGTAAAACTCAGCCCATTAACTCTATTTGTCTCCGCAGATACTGCCTGACCTGCTGAGTATTTCCAATATTTCCTGTTTTATTTCATAATGATGGCCCATGTTTCAGCTTCCATTGAAGATTAAGCATAAGCCACCCAATGCCTCGGTGCTGCAGTGGAACCTCAGACTGAAGTCATGACATCTCAACTTGCTGCAAGGGCAGGCTCAGACTGCTGCCATCATAGCTATGGATACCAGGCTTGCAGGCTTTCACAGCAGACCGGCAATCTGTCTTTCAATGAGTTACCAGGATTGCTAAGGTGCCAACCCAGGGGGCTGGCAATGGTCCTGTGAGCATGAACCTGCTGTCCTCTCCAAGGATGACAGGTTTCACCCTCCCACCACTGCCACTCCACCAATGTTTTTGCTGTTGCCTGTCAGCCAACTAGCCCAGACTGCTTCTGTAGCCCATTTTGACGTGGTGCAGTCTGAAGCTGGGCCTTCTAGGGCTAGATCTGTTAGAGGTAATACTGCAAAACCATCTGCACCCTTTCCCACTGAAAGTCAACAGCCCACCAGACATGCTACAGCCTCTGGGGCAGCACTGCATTGGAGCAATAGGATAGGCAAAGGCACCCAGAAGCTAGGGATTGAACAAGGGTGATTGATTAACTTTTGCACGGAACATTGAATGGTTTAAAAGCAAAATTGAATGGTCTGTTTGATAAAGTTGATTTGGAATGTTTGTTTTGTGGTAGCTTTTATTTCAGCATTATGGTTGTGGCGGACAGTAAGAGGGAAGGTAAGGTGTGGGCCTGTTGTGGAATGAGGAATTTGAGGTGTGTTTACAGGTATCAGTAAGTCCTTGCTTAACATTGACTGATATTAATAGTGTAAGTGTATCCATTTAACTTTGCCAGTTTCATCTTAACATCGCTTGTCACAGACTTCCTGCGGTTTACCTGCTCAATGATCTTTCCCACAGCGCTTCCGCTCTCGTCATCCGTCCCTCCTCCTCCTGCTGCTGCCCTCACCTCTACCCAGCGTTGCCTCCTGGCCGTGCCTCCTGCTATTAGTCCCCATCCTTGCCTCTGTTCTTACTTTAGTCCACTTGGTCTGTTCTCGCTGTTCTGCTCCCGGCTCTGGTCCTGGCTCCATTGCTGAACTGGCACGATGTACTGGGCTCCATCTAGTGGCAGAGTTGGTCAGTGTAGGTAGCCAGGACCTGCACCAACCAACTTCTGCCACTAGATAGAGCCTAGTCAATCTAAAGGTCCTATTATGTAGGCGATGATACTGTAATTATTTTTAAAATGTTACACAGTACAGTATTGTGTATTGCATTTCTTTTATGTTTAGTGAAGTATTTTATTTTGCAAGTTATTTCAGCTAGAATACAAAGTGCTGCACATGTGTGGTACAGTATTTCAACTCGTACATTGATTTTTTTGGGCAAAAAACGTCCAAAGGAAACTATCTGTTTTATCATTGATTACTATGGGATCCTATGATTCATTTAAAGTAATGATTTTCAGGAAAACAACCACAACTTTAAGTGAGGACTCCCTGTACTACAGTTGGATGAGCGGATCTTGGACAGCCCAGCTGAGAAAGGGGATGTGTTTATTGCCTCCTCCCTTCCTCCTCAGCTGCTCACCATATACTTGAAGGCACAGACTGGGCCCTTGTGATGGTAAGGTTGTAAGGAATACAGCAGACCACAATGAATCATGACACGCACCCTCGTGAGCAGTGCATGGCTCTTCCAGAGCAGTCCAGGCAGCAAAAGCTTTGTTTAAGTACTGATCTGCTGGATGATGTTTCATGTGACAGCATGGCCATCCTTCCCATGCGTACTTGGGTTATACACCAGCAACATGAGCCAGGCGATCAGCAGATAGCCCTGGTCACCCAATAGCCATCTTATAGTTTGATTTAGTGGCTGAAATATTGAGGGAACAGCCAACTAGTGCAGAACAAGGGCGCCATGACCACTGACAGGATACTGGACATTCACCTACATGATATGCTGAGCATGGTCACACATCAATTGTACAATTCAAGGAGTGGATCCCTTGAAGTTGCGGTACACCTCTGCATTTGAATGCAATGCCTGTAGAGCCATGTGTATGTAGTTGATGGCACCTTGCGCCATGAGGAAGTCTGCTATCCTAAAGAAGCATTGAAACATAGAAAATAGGAGCAGGAGTAGGTCATTCGGCCCTTTGAGCCTGCTCCTCCACTCATAATGATCATGGCTGATCCTCTATCTCAATGCCATACTCCCGTGCTCTCCCCGTACCCCTTGATGCCTCTAAAGTCTAGTAATCTATCTATTTCCTTCTTAAATATATTCAGCGACTTGGCCTCTACAACCCTCTGTGGCAGATAATCCACAGGTTCACCACCCTCTAAGTGAAGGAGTTTCTCCTCATCTCATCCTAAGTGGCCTACCCTGTATCCTGAGATTGTGACCCCTTGTTCTAGATCCCTGAGCCAGAGGAAACATCATCCCTGCATCAGTCTGTTCATCCCTGTCAGAATTTTACACGTTTCAATGAGATCCTCTCTCATTCTTTTTAACTCCACTGAACACAGGTCTAGTTGACCCGATCTCTCATACAACAATCCTGCCACCCCAAGAATCAATCTGGTAAACTTTTGCTGTACTCCCTCTGTGGCAAGTTTATCCTTTCTTAGGAGACCAAAACTGCACACAATACTCCAGGTGTGGCCTCACTAAGGCCCTTTACAGCTGCAGTAAGACATCCTTGCTCCTGTACTCAAGTCCTCTCGCAATGAAGGCCAACATACCATTTGCCTTCTTAACTGCTTGCTGCACCTGCATGCTTGCTTTCAGTGATTGGTGTATAAGGACACCCAAGTCCCTTTGTACATCAACATTTCCCAATCTATCACCATTTAAATAATATTCTGCCATTCTTATTTTCCTACTGAAATGGATAACTTCACGCTTATCCACGTTATACTGCATATCATGTATTTGCCCACTCACTCAACTTGTCTTAATCACCTTGAAGCCTCTTAACATCCTCCTCATCACTGACATTCCCACCAAATTTTGTGTCATCAGCAAACTTAGAAATATTACATTTGGGTCCCTCATCCGAATCATTGATATATATTGTGAATAGCTGGGGCCAAATCACTGATCCCTGTGGTACCCCACCATTAGTCACCACCTGCTACTCTGAAAAATACCCATTTATTCCTACTTTCTGTTTTCTATCTGGTAATGAATTCTCAATTCATGCCAATATATTACCCCCAAACCCATGTGCTTTAATTTTACACACTAACCTCTTATGTGGAACTTTATCAAAAGCTTTTTGAAAATCCAAATACACCACATCCACTAGTTCTCCCTTATCTATTCTGCTAGCTACATCCTCAGTAAACTCCAGTAGGTTTGTCAAACATGATTTACCTTTCATAAATCCATGTTGACATTGTCTAATCCTGCTGATCTTTTCTAAGTGCGTTGTTATCACATCCTTTATAATAGACTCTAGCATTTTCCCTGCTACTGATGTTAGGCTATCAGTGCTATAATTCCCTGTTTTCTCCCTTCCTCCTTTTTTAAATAGTGGGGTTATATTTGCCACCCTTCAATCTGCTGGAGCTGTTCTAGAATCTACAGAATTTTGGAAGATGTCAACCAACGCATCCACTATCTCCATGGCCATATCCTTTAGTACCCTGGGATGTAGATTATCAGGCCCTGGGGATTTACCAACTTTCAGTTCCATTAATTTCTCCAGCACTATTTCTTTAGTAATACTAATTTCCTTCAATTCCATCTTCTTACTAGACCCTTGGTTCCCTAGCATTTCTGGGAAGTTATTTGTGTCATCCTCCATGAAGACAGAACTGAAATAGTTGTTTAATTGCTCTGCCATTTCCCTGTTCTCCTTTATAAATTTCCATGTTTTGGACTGTAAGGGACCTACATTTGTCTTCACTAATCTTTTTCTTTTTACATACTTGCAATGTACACCCTCTGCCTCCTGCTGTCTGGTCAAACAGAAAGTTATGTACTTGCCTCTCCTGACATAAAGAGCATCAATCACCTCTCCTATACAGCAAGGGAGGATGAACAGAGAGATGTTGGACATTCAGTTGCTTGAACCTGGAAGGATCCTGCATGAAGAAATTCATGATCGCTGTTACCTTCACAGCCATTGGCAACAATGTTCTTGCCCTGCTCTGAAACTGCAGCCAATTTCAGTCAACATCTCTTTCATAAAACAGAGATGTTGCATGTACAATTTCTGGCTTAGGTTGAGGTACGAGAGATACCCTGAAGGAAAAGCCCCTGCTGAGAGTCTTCTCCCCATCATCTTCCTCTCTCTGTGAGCAGATTGTCCTCCTCTGTATTGCCTCTGCTCAATCTCCCTGTCATGCTGCAGACCGAGTGGAATGGTAACTACAGCTCCCATGATTAGGAGCAAAAGGGCTGACCAGAACCCTTGAAATCAGAACCAAGGCCTTCACCATGTGTAACACTACTCCCTATTGATTTCACCAAGTAGCACCAACAAACTCACAGAACTTCTACAAACTCAGAACCAGTAGATTCAATCAACAATTAATGTGAAAACAGCTGATGATCCCTTTAAAACACACTGGAGAGGGATCCTCCCTGCTGTTGAATGCATGTTCAGCCATGCATGTTTAGGAGAGGGCATTAATTGAAGTGGCGAGGTTGCAAATGGCATCTCTAGCATCCCAGTGTTGACATGCTGACTGATATCACAATCTGGGTATCTGTGGCATACTTCTTACTCAGCATAGTTCTGGCACATGTTCCTAACACCTGAACTAATGTCCTCACCAAAATGGCATCTACATGGGTTTCACCAGAAGTGTGCACACACAATGTGAATGCCATTTTGATAACAAAATAGCACCTGTAACGGCAAAAATCAGGGAGCTACAGAGACGAATTTTGCAGCACAAATGTATCAGTGAGGTTTCTTCAAACACGTTGGTTGAAGACCCGTGGAAGACCCATTCCCCACCACCCCCCAACTAAAGGTCGGTAAGGAGCCCACCCACCAAAATGCCGGCTGCCCTATAGTCATTTTATACAGGAAGCGGCGTTATTTGCCTAAGGTCGAGACTTCCGTCCCCATCTGGGGAGGAAGTCCTGCCTGAGGGAGCTGCTGACTAATCTGATTGGCCAATAGGTCTGTAGTCCCAGCAGTGCTAGGTGTGAGCGGTGGCCACTGATGAGTCTACAGTCAGCCGCTGAACAAGAGGGGGTTGTGAACCTGTGAGACCACCACGAGGGGGTTAAGGGTTGGGGGCTAATTTTGAGAAGCTGGGGAGGAGGGTTAACATAAGGGTATGGCCTTAGTATGGGGATGCCTCTGATGGGCACAGGGGACACCTCCCAACCCCAAAAGAGGTCCCCCCCCACCTTACCTGACACCAGCTGCGCAGTAAAAGCTGCTGAGCTATCCACCTGGCATGGTCCTCCCTCTTCCAGGGGTAAAATAGCGACAGGGGTGGAATGACTCACATAAGTGGGCATTAACTGGCCCCTTAAGGGCCTCAAAAGACCCAAGGGCGGACAGGCTGCTTTACACCTCCTGTGCCCCCACTGTAGAACAGGAGACAGGCTAGGGGCAGGTAGGAAGGCAGTGGGAAGGTCACACACCGCATTCTACAAGCCCCCACCCCCTCCGCAACACACCGGTGTGGGGGGGGCGGGGCATAAATTTCAACTCATTGTGTTGCTTGTCACATGCCACAGATACCATGTAGAGGATGTCTTGCTGGATCAGGCACCTGATTACAATAAATTGCAAATCAAAAAGCCCACAAACAGTCTGTCACAATTGTCAGCATAATTTAAAGGGACTGACTTGTGTGCAGCCTGTGCAAAGACTTCCAGGTTGTTGCGTGGCCATGCAAGGAACATTGGTCCCAAGATGCTGCATAAAAATGGAGGGGAGCCGATACTAGGCAGGAGTTAGGGTAAAGTTAGGGGAAGTGATTGAAGATGAGATGCTGAGGAGGCTTTCTAAAGTGGGGAGATATAGATCAAGTTACAGTGGCTTAGGGACAGGGTTCCAAAGTACATGTCCATGATGGGAAGACTACTTTTTCTAAAGACTATTATAGACCAATGTGTGCAATATTTTCTCACATCAAATGGTTTGATAGAATAATACAGTACAGTTCTGCCTGTCACATATAATTTACAATTTTCGTTTTCAGGATTGCCTGAAATGATAACTAGTGTCAGTTTAATTAAATAATTTGTGAGCAAATTTCATCCATATGATGTCTTTTTACGACGACTTAAAGGGAGATGTTATGATAAATGGATTAATTTTACTTCAAGCAATTGCCAATTATACAGTCCATAAATAAGATAAAGCCATAGAAAATCAATATTAAACATTTTTTTCAGACAAGTGCACATACTAAGAATGTATCCAGAATAAATCTTTTTTCAATGAATAATTGAGGCCAACTTTAAAATATTAAAATGCCATGTCAGCTTCTTTATGAGGTTTTTGTTATGCCCGAATCTTGACAATAGGTTATGCTGAAAGTTCAGCAGGAATAGTGCATGGGTAATGATTCAAATTGTCCATAAAACAGTGCAGATTTACTAGTGAATGCAATGTGCATCCAAGGACTGTGAAACTGGGGGAGGATGATTTTCTCTAGACCCTCACTGGGTTAGTGCAATGTCCTGGCCTCTCTTCCTGCCTCTGGGCCTGCTTAAAGAGCTCTGCTAATGTAAGTTTCATTTTAATCTCATGTTTGGTATTAGCGAACCCCAACTCAATTTCCTGTTCATTTAGGATGAGATTGAGCTTCAGCTGCCCATTTAGAGTGGACAGAAAGGGAAATGTCAATGAGTGAGAAGCTCTTTAAATGGCAGAGGCTTTTTGGTGTGCATATTTAAATCAATTATTAGTGGTATATTTTTTAAAAAATTTAGGCATGTGAACTTTCAGGGAATATTTATGGTGGAACAAAATCAGTTGAATGTTGCTTGGCTGTAATTGTATTTAAAATGCCAGCAAAACAGGACGAGCACAAAGGAGGAAATATGAAAATGGGCTCTCTCTCCCCATACAAGTTTACACTTCAGTTCAAAGAGCAGCAACATCAATACAAGCTAAATGGTCCTTTAACAGTTGGAAACTCAGTTGAAATTCATCCTGGATTTGCTTTTGTAGTGCCCAAATGAGTTAAAGTGGTGCAACATGAACTTGGCATGCCATGGAGATGAGTTGGCCCTAGGGCAGGATTTTTGGCGAATGCCATAATGGCACCTGCCATGTTTTTTAAGCACTGTCATACCTACTTGGCAATGACTGAGGATAATTGCCAATCCAAAACAGTGTCAGCTTTGACTCAGAGGTAGTATTTTTCCCTTTGAGTTAGAAGGTTATGAGTTAAGGTCCCTTTCCAGGGACTAAGCTGATACTTCAGTACATCACTGTTTGGACTGCTGTATTGTTAGTGGTTTCTTAAATCGAGGCCCTATCTGCTCTCTGAGGTGGATATTGAAGATCCTGTGGCACTATTATAAAAAGAGAGAACAATTATTTCCAGTGCCCTGGCTAAACATTTATATCTCAACCAACATTACTACAACAATTTAATCAGTGACTTATGATTTTGCTGTTTGTGGGAGCTTGCTTTACGCAAATCAATTGCCTCCTTTCCCCACATTACAACACAATGTAAAATTTTGATAATACTACCAATTTTTAGGGTTTTATATCAGTTTGAACTAACATTTTAGGATTTTATCTTAGCCATCTTTTTAAATAGACTAGTTCAGGTCCCTGACTGCTGCGTGAGACAGTTAAGCATCTAAAAACAGCCTGAGAACAGGAAGCAGCTGTGTATGTGAGAAGACTGCTCTTCTTGATAAGCTAATGACCTTAAAGGTGCTGAAATGTCTAGGCTTAATATCTGTATTAATTACACTGTGTACAATTCAACCTTAAAGAAATAAGCAAGTTTTGACCAACAGCTTGAACTCAACATAGCTTCTTTATCTTGGCACTTTTTAGACAAAACCCTGTCTTTGATTTTGAATTGGGTTTGATCTATTAACCATATCTATATCATAAGCACACCTGTTGTTCAAAAATACATCCTTCCTGACATTCTGCTAAGAATAACATCTGTTCTTAATTGCTTTAGTATCTGTGGGAATGGCTTGGCCTGTTTATGTGAATCATTGTAATGGTTTGTACTACAAAGGTGGGGTGACACCAGAAGACCCTCACCCTTAGCTAATGAAAAAGATTAATTCAGAATATTTCCTAATAAGGCACAGAGACCCTCAGAATTAAGGATAAATAGTGAGGACTCTGAGACATCATTGGCACAGCTTTTGTAGGCACAGCTGTTCAAAGTAACATTGGTAGAAGTAGCCATCAGACAATCTTTGTAAAGATACTGTCTTGTTTCCAAAATCAGGACTTTCTTATGTAGTTTTGCTACTGCTGTGTTAAGCAGGAAAGAATAAGAACAGACTGGTACCCCTCATGGCCAAGTTTTTGCAACACCGATATGACTCTAGCATTTACTCAACAATACTCCAGGTATATCCAACAGATTAAGTCTAATCCAAGCAATCACTGTCTAGCAGTCTCGTCCAATATCATCAGTAAAATGATGGAAGGAGTCATCAATATTGTCGTCATGAAACATCTATTTAATGATTTGCTCACTGATACTCAGTTTAGATTTTACCAGAATCACTTTGCTCCAGAACTCATCAGAGCCTTAATTCAGACATGAACACAAGAACTAAATGCCAGAGAGAGGTGAGAATAACTGGCCCTAAGATCAAAAGATCAAAGTCAGCATTCAACCAAGTATGGAACCACAAAGCTCTAATAAAGCTGAGGTCAGTGGAGAGTCAGAGGAAACCTTCTAGTGACTAAAGTAATACCTGATACAAGGAAAGATGGTTGTGGTTGTCGGAAGTCAATAAATGCAACTCCAAGGCATAACGTTAGGGGTTCCTCAGGGAAACATCCTAGACCCAATCATCTTCAGCTGCTTCATTAATGATCTTTCTTCTGTTTTAAGATTAATAACGGGGCTGTTTGCTGAAGATCCCACAGTCTATAATTTCATTTGCAAATCCTCTAATAATTTAGCAGCCCATATAAGCCTACAACACAGTCTAAAGAACATATATGCTTGGCCTAACAATTGAAGGTGACATGCATGTCACATAAATAAGTAAGTAATTAGCCATAGTCCACAAAGGACCATAGGCATCTCTCTCCATTTGAGAGAGAAAATCGGTTAAGTGCCAGGTAGTTAACCATCACCACTGAGCATAAGCTGAAATTGACCAGTCATATTAAAATCCTGGTTATATGAGTATGGCAGAGGCTCAGCCTCTGTGACAAGTGACCAACACCATGGCCTCTCATTCTCAAAAATCGTCTCCACTATCTTAAAGGCTAAAATTAGCAATGTGTTAGAAAATACCTTCTAACAGAATTAAATTGCAAACTTGTTGTTGCTATGTATTTGCTTGTCACTGAGTGACTGTGTGGGAATGGGATCAAATCATAATTAGATCAGGGTAGTATAGCTGTTAGGTTGGAGGATGCCTCTGGCTGTACCTTTTCCACTTCCTCAATGCTTTATTGGTGTCCACAGAGGGCATATGAACCCTCTTCTAATGCAAGACTGTTTCCTTGCATTAGTTAGCATCTAATCCTTCCAGCAAAGAAGTGGTCTAGATTGGTTGAAAGTTGTATGAGCACATACAGAGATTTGCCCAAGCTGCAGCCCATCCAATATGCTAGAGAGTGGACATGTGCCACGCAGCTGGGTGGTGTTATACTGATTTTCTCTGTCAAACCCTTTTAAGGTGTCAGTATGTCAAGGCTTTCAACTGTAATTGCATTCACTTGCACCCTGAAAGTGTGTCTTGTTGGAATATGTGCATGTTTGATAAGTAACAAAAAGCTATAACATTCACTGAGGGCTTGGTATGGACCAGCAGTAAAAGTGTTTCAGGTTGGCAAGCAGCATTTTGTAGCATGCAAACTCTTGGTTATCTATATGACATATGGTGCTGTGCTATCCTCTTCTGTGTCAAATCCCAGGACCTGCAGGTAGAAATTTCAGTACTTTCTCTGTTTTTCACCTCCTTTGAAGTATATTGCACTATAGTCCTCTGGGTAGTGTGTCCTGCAGGAAAACTCTCATTACTATTGCATCCAGCAGTGCCTCCACTATCTTTACATTCCCATTGCAGTTTGAACTTTGGTAAAATAGTTAGTTTCTTCAGCATTATTTGTTTTGATGAAAAATGTAGATATTTTGTTGCACGCATGATGTT
This sequence comes from Cetorhinus maximus, assembly GCF_964194155.1. Classification (NCBI taxonomy): domain Eukaryota; kingdom Metazoa; phylum Chordata; class Chondrichthyes; order Lamniformes; family Cetorhinidae; genus Cetorhinus; species Cetorhinus maximus. The sequence goes on along the minus strand of NC_135879.1, from coordinate 113,021,428 downwards.
ATTGCACTCTTAACAAAAGAAAACTGTCAGATGTCTTCAAGACATTTTAGTCCAAATTTTCCAATCATAATGTCAGTTGTAAGGTTGCATGTTGTTTCATGAAGAAGTCTAGAGGCTTGAGGTATGGTTGAACAACAACTGTTTATTAATAGCACATAAATATATACATACATACAGGATACAGTCCTGACTGGGTGCTATCTTCATGCCGGCTTCTACTAGACTCACGACTACCCTCTACTACCCCATGTGACTCTCTACATCATAATGTAGATGGGACTGTTTCCCCAGTCCCACATTCACCCTTACAGTCCCTAATACTACAATGTTGATGATGCTCCATTTAAAAGGAATTTAAAAGAAAGGACTGTGATTGTTAAGATCATAAATCCTAGCCTTTATGTCTCCTTTAAATGAGAGATCAATTGAATTTACCAGAGACACTGAATAAGAAGGGGTTGATTATTCTGCATATAAGCAAACTGTGAATGTTTCAACATCAGAACAAATAAAAACAAAACAACAAATAATCAATTATTAAATAGGCAAGGTGCCTCTGGATTAGAATGTTCCTTCAGTAATGATTAATATAGATGGTTCTAGAAATGAAGCATGCACTGTAAATTATTTTAAATTTTATAATCCCTTGAAAAACTGTGTCCTTTTACTTTCCTTTATACATTTTCCAAAAGTTGAAAAAATAAGGAATTATTCCAGTATTGTTGCCGTTTTATTGTTCTGACATCAGGCACATGGTGGTGCTGTTTTCAAGTTCTGCTGGAATGACAGAATTTTTGATGCCAGAGGCAGCCGAGTTTGCCATGCTGGGAGTTTCCAGGAGCTAAGAGGGCTCTTATTATTTCTTTCCAGGGTGAAGCTAACACCAACAACTTTTCTCTGAGATGTTGTCTAGTTGTGTAGGCCCTGGCGGCTATATTAAGGCCAGAATTTTATGGCCCCCTCGCGGTGGGGACGGTGCCGTAAAATGCTGCGAGCCATTCTAAACTCCATTGACTTCGGCAGGAACATAAAATCCTGCTGACGTAAAATTCTGCCCTAAGTGTAGAGAAGGTAGCTGAAAGATTCCTAAGTGGTTGCTGTCTGAAGAAAGTTACTTAAACAGTGTTATTTACTGCATCATGCATTACTGACAATGCATTCTTCTTTTAAATTTATTCTTTCACGAATGTTGGCAAGGCCAGCATTTGTTGCCCATCCCTAGTTGCCCTTGACAGGCCATTTCAGAAGGCAGTTAAAAGTTAACCATATTATCGTGGATCTGGAGTCACATGTAGGCCAGACCAGATCAGGATGGCAGATTTCCTTCCCTAAAGGACATCAGTGAAGCAGATGGGTTTTTACAACAATCAATGATAACTTCGTGGTCACCATTACTGAGACTATCTTTATATTCCAGATTTATTAATTGAATTTAAATTCCAGCAGCTGCCACAGTGGGTTTTGAACCCTTGTCCCCACAACATTGGCCTGGGCCTCTGGATTACTAGTCCCATGATATTACCACTATGACACCATCTCCCCAGACTCTGAGATCTTTCACACTTTATTTTTAAAAGACAGTTTAAAGCTTACATATTATGATGCTGAATCAGCAATATACTTACTTGAATGTCAGTCTTTGACATATCTGATACATTATTTCTCATTACACTTAGATCTATGCTTGAGCAAAGGATGTGTACCATGATAACATTAATTAATGTCCATTTACAAATTATTATACCAGGTCTGTATTTGATGCAGCATTTCTCAATGGTTTGCTACTCCTGCGGGAGTAAAACATAAAATGGGACGAACACAATCAGTCCTATCATGGATGCTACTTACATTGTAAATCTCCTGAGAGAAAGATCTGCATTAGTAATCTTTGATTCTCAAAGAAATCAAAGCAAGACTACAGAATATTTATCCGTCCTGACAGCAACCTTATTCTGTGGCCTAATGCACCCTAGACCACATATCCCTTTCCACTGCAGCAATACACGATGCACATGTTTGTTGCAGTGGGAAGAACGAGACTTACCGAAAGAAGGCAGAAAAAATGGAGAAGAAAATAAAAGAGATAGAGAGATGACAAGTGGAAGAAAGTGGCTCAAATCTTTGGGCCCTGGTGATAATGGGGCCATTGTGGACTGAGAATGACAGAACCAGGTCCTGCTCCTACTTCCAATATTTTTGCCACCACTTCCAATCCATCATGGAAATGGAGAGCCAGATACCTCTGCCGATGTGATAGGGGATATCGCTTTGTCTTCTCCAAATAACCCCAGTAGTGGCTTATGGTTGGTTGTTATATGGAAATGCCGACCGTGGAGATATTGATGAAACCTTCGGACACCGAACACAATAGATAATTAATTCCTTCTTGGGGTCAAAGTGGACCAACAAGGCCGACGATCTTAACAATCGCTTCACTTTCAGGAAGGCATCCTGGTGCAGGGCTTGCCAACTCCATTTCTGGTCCTTCTTAAGCAGGCCGTACAATGGGCAAGCGCAATTGAGAGATTTGGGAGGAATTGGCCGTAGTAGTTTACCATGTCTAGGAAGGCCTTAAGCTCTGTGATATTTCTCAGGGCAGGTGCTTCGCGAATGGCCTGGACCTTTTCTTCCACAAGATGCAGGCCCTGCGCACCAACCTTGTGGCCCAAGCAAACTGCCTCCTTAGCTTGGAACAGACACTTCTCTCATTTTAAACGTACCCCCGCTTGCGAGAAGCATTTGAGCAACTCATCTAGATTTGCTAAGTGTTCAACGTTGGTCAATCCCGTGACCAATGCATCATCCAAGTGAACAATAACATGGGGCAATCCTTGGAGCAAGTTTTCCATTGTTCTTTGGAAAATAGCACATGTCGAGGAGACTCCAAAGGGTAGATGTGCGTATTAATACAATCCTCGGTATGTATTCATGGTAACGAGTTCCCTGGAGTCCTTTTCCAACTCTACACGCTGGTAGGTATGGCTCATGTCTAATTTCAAATATGTGGTGCCCTCTGCCAACTTTGAATACAATTCCTCAATCTTGGATATCGGGTGCCTATCAAGTTTGGCCACCTTATTGACAGTTAGCTTATATTCACCACATAAACGCACGATTTGGTCCGGCTTCAATACAGGTACAATGGGTGCTGCCACTTAGAAAATTGCACTGATTGTAGGATGCCCAATTTTTCCAGTCTGTCCAGTTCAGTTTCAACTTTGTCCCATAGAGCATAAGGGATTGGTCTGGCTCTTATAAATCTGGGGGTTGCATTTGGGTCTACATGGATCTTGGTCTGTAGCCCTCAAATCCTCCTCAACTCATTGAAAATGGAAGCGTACTTTTGCAACAATTCCTGTAAGCCTTTCTTTGTGATTTGAAAATTTTAGGCCCATTTCAATTTAATCTTTTCGAGCCAGTTGCGGCCTATTAAGCTGGGGCCCTCTCCAGCTACCACTAACAAGGGCAACCTTTCAGATTGATCTCCATATATCACCGAGACTTGACATAACCCTTTCAGGTTTATTTCTTCGCCCGTGTATGTCCTAAACTTTGTGTCTGAAACTTCTAACTTCAAAGGATGGGCTCTTTTACTCAGATATCTAAATGTATGCTTTCCAATGACAGAGATCGACGCTATCGTATCAACTTCCATCTTAATGGGTTGCCCGTTAACTGTAATGACTATTTGGATTGGCTCAGTTCTACCCATTTTGAAGTTATATAATGAATGGATGTCTGATTTTATTTCTTCTGGCTCTTCCATGAGGTATATTACACAATTTTTCCTCCTGCCTTTATAGTGTTGTTTTAGCCTTTCTCTGCAGTGCTGCCTTATGTGACCATAGCGGTGGCAGAAAAAGCACTCGACTTGTTTGCGTTGTCGTTCACTCACTGGAGGCCTGGATGTATTTCTCTCATTCATTTTGTGGGTTTTCACTACAATACTATTGTTCTTCAATGGCCTGGAGCTAGAGACCGTTTTCTGTCTTTCCGTGGAGTCCAAATATTTTGCGCCTTTTGTTGCTGGATTGTCCGGCTCGACCAGATGGACGGCGCCATTTTGTGTATCTTTTATAACTTTGGAATTTCTGACAGCACTCTCCATCGCGGTAGCTAATTCTGAATTATTGAAGTCTAGACGAGGTTTGGTGAGCAAATGTCTTTGGATAGTATCATCTCCAATCCCGCATATCAGCCGGTCTCTCAACATATCACTAATGGATGTTCCGATTTCGCAATGCTCAGTTAATGCCTTTCAAATGGCCACATATTCAGCTATTGTCTCCTCTGGAAGCCTGTTCCTTGAGCTGCATAGTAACTGAGGGCTTTGATCTCGGGTAGCTCTGTACAATTTTTATTAACTCGTCAAAAGTCTTTGCGTCTAGGTCGCTAGGTGACGTAAGGCTGCAGATCAGCCCATATGTTTTGCTCCCAAATGAGGACAAAAAAATTGCCCTCTTCTTTTCCTCCCCCACAATGGGCAGAATTTTGCCCTCGGATGGCATGCGGGCCCCACCGGCTCGGCGGCAGGTGGACAGCTGACCCCCGCCACCGAAACGGGGCCCACCACCATTTTGAGTGGGTGGGCCAATTAAGGCCCACCCAGTGGCCTGCCCGACAGGAAGCGCTTCCTGTGTGGGGGGAGGGGAAGGATTCTCCATCTGTCAAAATACGCTCTTTCGCGCACAAGCGCGGAAAAGAGCACACTGCTCCTTGAGGCAAAGTCCTGTCTCAGGGAGTGCCGTGACAGGTAAGTAAAGTGTAAAAATAGATAAATATTGAAATTATTAACATGTCCTCCTCATGTGACAATGTCACACGAGATGGGACATGTTAATAAGAAACACATAAAGTTTATTAATTTTTTAAAAATAGACATGAAACTTCATCCCACCAGCCTTAAGCTTGGACGGGCAGGTCTTTAATTATCTTAATTATCCTGTCAATGGCCTCAATTGGCCATTGACAGGTCGGCGGGCGGACAGCTGATTTCGCTGTCCGCCCGCCTTCCTAAAAATTTAAAGGGACCGGAATGACGTCAGGTGTTCCTCCCGACGTCGTCCCGCGTCATTTTCCCCTCGGCAAGCGGGCCCCGCCCCCAAATCGCCAAGGGGAAAATCCTGGCCAATGTCTTTAGTGGTAAAAGAGAATGGTCAGCGTTCGACGTACTGAGACCAGTCATCTAAAATGGGGTTGAATGGAGAGACACGTCCGAACTGCAGCTTCGTGAACAACTGCAAGGGGACTGCACTTCCAGTAGGCTATCTAGGTAGTGATGAATTTAGGTGTTTGGCGTACTGCGGAGTTAGCCTCTCTCTGGGGTCTCTTATAATGATCTGTCTTTAGCCATTTTTCATGTATTTACCAGTTTAAATGTATTGCCACTATAAGAGCAGTCACTGTTTTTTTTAACTCTGTCTCTGCAGCTGTCGGCTTTTGTCTGCTGGGTTTTGTGCTCTTTTTGAGTTTTGGCAGGATCCCCATGTTCGCAATTCTGCGGGCTTTTTTAAAATTTCAAACTGTAGCACTGCTTTCTGCTCCGATTGCCAACTGGCGCCTATTTTACAAGTTAAATACAGATGCTCTTTCCAATGTTTTGCTCACCCGCCTTGTGGACTCTCACTCAGGGGTCTTGCAATGTTTTTATCCTCATCGCCACTTTTATGTCTTGAGTAAATGAGTTTGTTGGTCAACCGAACTTTAAGTACTCGCCTTCCTATGTTCTCAATTGCTGCTTGCAATCCATAATGGGGAGAGACTGATGTAACAACACCAGATCATACATACAACCTCCAGAATTAAACTTACAGTTCCCAGTTGCCCGCGCTGTACAGTGATTCATCAGTGCTATCACATGATCAGTACACCTGCATTCTCTTAAAGGAACAGGGTACCTCAGTTTACCACACATCTCATTGATTTCAATAGAAAAAAGATCACGCAAGATCTTCACTGAGTGGGATTTCCATCAGGTTACATCACATGTAAAGAAACTGAAAATGACCCCAGATATTTTTTAAATTGTGACTCCCCTTCCTGTAACTAACTCCTCTTCCAAACAGACTTGAGAAATATCTCCCCTGCACAAAATTGCATGACTTAACTTCATGTTCATTAAGGTGTTGAGTGCTTAACAATTAATTGTTTTCTTTATAAATTCCTTACTTCCCTTGAGCAAGATTTAGAGTAATATCAGACTTCACAGCATCCTACTGAAATTACTCACCTAACATTTTCATGAAAATTAACATTCAGAGAAAATTGTGCTACTTGGTAACTATGGTAACACATGTTGAATTATAGTTCAGATGGTTTTGTCCCTGCATGGGGGAAGGAACCTTAAAGCAAGTTATTTATGCCTTTAGACCAAGTGAATATAAATATAAAAGAAAAACAAAAATACCTGGAAAAACTCAGCAGGTCTGGCAGCATCTGCGGAGAGGAACACAGTTAACGTTTCGAGTCCGCATGACTCTTCAACAGAACTAAGGAAAAATAGAAAAGAGGTGAAATATAAGCTGGTTTAAGGGAGGGTGGGACAAGGAGAGCTGGATAGAGGGCCAGTGATAGGTGGAGATAACCAAAAGATGTCATAGACAAAAGGACAAAGAGGTGTTGAAGGTGGTGATATTATCTAAAGGAATGTGCTAATTAAGGGTAGAAAGCAGGACGAGCAAGACACAGATAGCACTAGTGGGGGTGGGGTGGGGTGAAGGAATCGAAAAAGGCTAAAAGGTAGAGATAAAACAATGGATGGAAATACATTTAAAAATAATGGAAATAGGTGGGAAAAGAAAAATCTATATAAATTATTGGAAAAAACAAAAAAGAGGGGGAAAATCGGAAAGGGAGTGGGGATGGAAGAGAGAGTTCATGATCTAAAATTGTTGAACTCAATATTCAGTCCGGAAGGCTGTAAAGTGCCTAGTCGGAAGATGAGGTGCTGTTCCTCCAGTTTGCGTTGAGCTTCACTGGAACAATGCAGCAGGCCAAGGACGGACATGTGGGCATGAGAGCAGTGTGGAGTGTTGAAATGGCAAGCGACAAGGAGGTCTGGGAAATGCTTGTGGACAGACTGAAGGTGTTTTGCAAAGCAGTCACCCAGTCTGCGTTTGGTCTCTCCAATGTAGAGGAAACTGCATTGGGAGCAACGAATGCAGTAGACTAAGTTGAGGGAAGTGCAAGTGAAATGCTGCTTCACTTGAAAGGAGTGTTTGGGCCCTTGGACAGTGAGGAGAAGGGAAGTAAAGGGGCAGGTGTTGCACCTTCTGCGGTTGCATGGGAAGGTGCCGTGGGAGGGGGTTGAGGTGTAGGGGGTGATGGAGGAGTGGACCAGGGTGTCACGGAGGGAACGATCCCTATGGAATGCCGCCAGGGGGAGTGAAGGGAAGATGTGTTTTGTGGTGACATCATGCTGGAGTTGACGGAAATGGCGGAGGATGATCCTTTGAATTCGGAGGCTGGTGGAGTGATAAGTGAGGACAAGGGGGACCCTATCATGTTTCTGGGAGGGAGAAGACCTGCTGAGTTTTTCCAGGCATTTTTGTTTTTGTTTTGGATTTTCAGCATCCGCAGTTTTTTGCTTTTATCTTGAATATAGATATACCTTGGGGGGGTAATCTTAACTTTGCTCAGTGGGAAGACGACAATATTAGATTAAGTTTTTATTTTACACCATGGCCAGGATTTTGAAATTCCAACAGCAGCGGGTGTAATGGTGGGTGTGGTGGTGGGTGGGGGGGGGGGGGGGGGGGAGGACAATGCGGCGGAAGCTGAAAACTCAGTTTTTTGCCAGCATGAAATGATGGCGGGAACGTGCGCTCCCGCCCGTCATGGCAGCTCGCTAGTCCTGCCAGAGGCCAGTATGAAGCTGTTTTGCATCCTATCAATGGGATGCAGATGAAGCCCCACCCAGAATTGCTCCCCCCGTTCAATTATCCATGCCGCCAGCATGACATCGCACCAGTCCAGAACACATCTGGACCAATGTGGCGTGGACATGCCCGGACACCCCTGGAAGACAGCTTGGAGTAGTTTGTGGAGGGTGGAAGATGGGGGCCTCCAGTGCCCATGGACCCTGGAACACCATGTGCAGCAGTGGGTGGGTGGAGCATCTACCATGCGGATCTTCTCACTGCAAGAGCTTCCAGGTTGACGGCTGCATGAGGTACTGTTGGGTGGCGATGGTCTGTGCTGGGGGAGTGAGAGACTTAAATGGGGGGAGAGGAATGAAGAGGTGAGGCAGGTGTGGTGGTCTATGGGTGGGTGGGAAGGAGTGGTTGGGAGTGATAGGAGAAAGAGAGAGATACTGGTGGGCTTGTGTGGAATGGGTGAGGTGGTTTATGGAGCGGGAGGATGGGAAGGGCTGTGGTGGAGTGCGGGCAAGGGGGTGGATGTGCAGATGCGAACAGGCATGGGGGTGATGGGGTGTGCTGGTTTGAATGGACATTGGGGGATGTGCAGGTGTGAATGGACATGGGGGGATGTAAAGGTGTGAACGGGCATGGGGGGTGTGCAAGCGTGAACAGGCATGGGGGGGTGTGCAGGTGTGAACGGGCATGGAGGAAAAGAATGTAAGGGTTCTATGAGGGAGGGGTCCGTGTTGTCAACTGATGAGTCCTGAGGGGGCAAACTGAGGAAATTGATGATAGGAAGGGGTGGTGAGGGTTAAAGGCCGCAGTGGGAGCTGGTAAGGTGGGATGGTGAGGGTCCTGCGATGACAGGTGAAGGGAAGCTGAGAGTTTTTGGAGCAGACATGGAAGTAAAACCGGATTCTGGGGGTCAGCAGAATGACGGGGGGATATATCTATTGTCACGGGGTGGGCTCCTCGGGTATGTAGGGGATATGCACATTCACCTGCATGGGACTGAGGGTGATGGGGAGGTCAAAGATCACACCAGGAGGGTCAATGGTTATCGAGGGGAAGGCGTGGGTCATGTGGGGAGGTTGGAAGGTGTTGATTCTACCTGAAAAGTTGCATACACCATGGCCACTTGCAACTATCCGAGCCTTGAGGTGGAGATCTTGAGATGCTGCATGGGAATTGGGTCATTGGGGGTGGGCGGAGCAGTAGGTCAGTTCAACTGGACAACTGAAAGGGAACCCCAGCACGTAGTACTGACAATGCGAAGGCGTTTCAACAGATGAGAGTGTGAAGGGCAAAGTCTCAGCATGCGTGGGAGGCTTCTTGTACATGGCTTACAAGAGCCCTGGCAAAGGTCCTTGTCTTCCTGCACATGCATGATTCGGAGGGACTAGACCCTGCCTGGGGTGTCCCCCTGAAGATGGGACGGGGAAGGAGGGAGGCGTTCAGGCTTAACGAATACAAATCACAATTAAGCCACATCCGAACTCATTAAAGTGCAAGCATCCCTTACAAAAATGTAAGAACATTAACAATTATAGTGCACCTGTGTAACCACATGCTCAATCATAACTTCTTAATCTTTCGTTCCCTACCGCTTCTAGGTTCTCCTTCGACATCCGCAGCAGGGGCGGAGGCAACCTGCTGACCAGTTTGTCCTATTGTCTTGGATGATCTTGGCAGGTGTCCTCTGGAAACTGGAGGCCTGGAGGGCCCTAGCTTACTTTGGCTGTCCTGCTGTGAGGCAACTGCTCCCTCTCTGGTCACAGAGGCTGAAGCTGAAGGGATTACAGGCAAGGAGGATTCCGAGGGCTGGACATCCTCAGAGCCTTGAATGGAGGTCCCCGAGGTGATCAACAGCTGCTCCTCATGATTTTGGGTGCCCGAGGGCCCCTGCCTGACTCCTCGAGGAGAAGGGGCACCTGGAGGGAGGCTGATGTGCCCCATTCCCCTCTCGTGTAGCCACAGCAAGATCTCACCCATGGCTACAGTGATGGAGTGCAGGTCTGCGCGCATCTCCAACAGAAACTTGGCATTCTGCTGGATGAGGTTCTCCATGGAGTTTGCCATCCTCCCCATGGAGACTTCCATGTGCACACAGACCAGAGCCATTTCATCAGAGAGCAGCAGATGGACTCCTCCACCTCACATGCCATTTTGTTGAGGGCCTCCACTACCTCTGCTTGATATTCCCCTTCCTCGTACTGCACCTCCAGCATCTCGTGCAGGGCCAATTCCAGAGGTTCGTCATCTGACTTGGACATCGCTGATGCCTCTTCCCCAGTAGTCCTCCGAGTGCCGGTGAGCTTGGCTGACCCTGCCTCCTCCTGCTGCGGACACGTGTCCATGCAGTGTCCATCAGAATGTGAGACTCTGCCTGAACTAGATCTCGTACTGAGATGTGTGTGACTCTGGGCTGGTGGAGGGCGCAGGTGACTGCTGTGACAGCTCTTACAGGTGCACTTTCCTCCTCCTCCCAATGTCCTCAGTCCTCTGTGGGCTGGAGGTACTGCTGGACAGGGCTTCTTCTTCTGGCCTTCCCATCTTCCTACTAGCACCCGTAAGTGAGAGGAGAGCGCGAATGACTGCATGCGCTGCCTCCAACATGGAAGAACACATGCCCCATGGTTTCTACGTGACTACATTATGTTTGGATCTTTACTGGATGGAGGCCGCCCGCCGACCTCTCCATCTGCACAGGCTCAGTCCAGTTCCTTCCCTGCCAGTTCAGCTGCCCGCTCCTCAAACACTGTAACACAGTTCAGGCGGGCCCCCTCCCGTCTTCTCTCTCTCTCTCCCTCTCTGTCTCTCTCTCTCTCCCTCTCTATCCTGTTCTGTCGCAACTTTTCCTGCACAAAGAAAGAAGATGGGGTTGAAAGCAGATGGGTTTCATGTATCTTTCTCATTCTTCCAGTCTTACAAATAACCCACTGGATCATTGTGTGCCATGTGAGTGATATACTGCAGGTTGTCCACAAGGGTTCTTAGGCAGCACCCTCCAGCGGGGTGAGCCCATACAGATAGAAGGATAAGGTTCATAGAGGCATGTCATTAGCAGTGCCTGTTGATGCCCTCAATACCTAACCCCCTTCCTCTCATCCCCAGACCCCCAGACAGCATCCGAGCTCTCTGTGTGGAAGGGCCGGGGACTGGCAGTGGCCTCTCCACCTGCAGACTAGATAGAATGCAGCGGGGCTATGAGGCATCATCTTATCACGCTGAGTAGCTCTTTTATACATGGACTACATGGATGGTGCCCTTGCCACTGGGGCCCATGTCCCCTCTACCATTCAGTGAGTGTGAGCAGTTGAGGGTTCAGTTACCCTGGCATAGCGGATCAGACCATTCATCCATTTCCGGCACTGCAGGGCAGTCCCTGGAGGAGGCCATGGGCACTGACCACCCTGGTGACCTCCTCCCATGCAGCGTTGGTCACACTGCTCAGCGTCTTCTTTCCAGCCTTAGGGTACAGGATGCCCCTCCTGGCCTCCACCGCATTGAGTAGCACATCGAAGGAAGCGTCACTGAATCTGGGGGTTGGAGCTCCCTGGGATTGCCGGGCCTTCTCCTCTTTCCACGGTGGGTTCATGACAAAGAATTCAATGTCCTGGTGCCTTTTAAATATGGCACCCGGGTATGACAACAGTGCGCGCAACATCCAGCCCACCTTGCTGTACAAGACATCGGGAAACCCCCGATTGTATAATTAATGAGCCCAGCATCACGCAATTCGGCACATGTTCCCACCGGCCTCCACAGTAGGAAAACCTCCCACCCCCACCACGGAACTTGGGCCTGGAATGGGAAATCCCAGCCCATGTCTGATTTTACTTCCCATTGACTGAGCTAGGTTTAAATTATTGTCTTTGTTTTAATAAGTAGATTGCCACTCTTCTGCGCAGCTTTGTTCATTTCTGCTCATTTTAATAATAGTTTACTCTAAACTTTATTTTTCTGAAGTGCTTTACTGATTGAGAAACATCCAATCCAACAATTATTCAATAGTTTGGTGACGCTTGTCCAACCTCACGCATGCTGAATGATTACAAGAGACGCCCATTGGCAGCAGACGTGAGTGGACAATATGGCAAGAAAGCCAAAAATCGGTTTTACGCCATTGTGAAACAGTTTGCGATCTCTCCCTACCAGACCCGCCGTAAGGCCGGGGTGGCTTTTCAATGGCTGCAGGGCTAGGGCTTGCTTGGGGAAGGAGGAGAAGTGGCCTTATGCAAGGGAAGAGGCTTCAGGGCGAGGGCTGTGCTGGGGAAGGGGGGTGTCCCAGGGTGTATGGAGGGGCACATGTTGATCTGTGCAAGTGGCCTCAAGATGGTGAGGGTAGAGGAGGCAGTCTCCAGAGGAGATGAGTCCAGATGGAGATGTGAGGGTGTGTGCGAGAGAGAGAGTGGTGATGTCTTTTGAGCTGGTAGTGAGTGAGATGCTAGTGAATGTGTAATGGGCTTGTGAGTTTGTGAGTTTAGAGTGATGAGATAGTTGCCATACCCTGATGGTGCAGATGAGCCCATTCATCCTCTTTCTGCACTGGATGGCCAACCTCTTCTGTGCAGCGTTGGCACTGACCACTCTGCCACTGCCTCCCAAGCCAGAGCGGTGATATTGCTGGACCTCCTGTGGCCAGGGCGAAGTGGAGGACATCACGCGGGCCTCCAAAAGGCATTTCAGTGATGGGTCACTGAACTCTCCTTGGCTTTCAGGGCCATGTCTTCACTGGGGCAGTGCTGAGATGTATGCACTGAGAACTATACGCATGGCTGCAGTTTAAAATATGGCAGAGTGAGGAAGCGGTGAGGTAACCGCGTGGCGGGTGATTCAGAGGCTGCCCGCCAGTGAGACGGCATGTTGCCTGTGGCTGCATAATTAATGAGGCAGGAAGCGGAAGATATGGCGCAAAAACCCACCATTGTGGTTGGTGGATAAAATGTTATTTTTCACTGTTGCCCGCTACCACACTTAGTGCAAATCTGGGACAATTCCACCCACAGATTCAGGGGCTGTTATGTGGTTATGAGTCTGCCTTCAGATGAGAAAGATGAAGAGGAAAGAAACCACAAAATAAGCCTTCTGCTAAGAAATTTGCAATTAATTCAGTGACCAATGTGCTTTGAATGGCAATTATTTTTGACCTTATCAGTACCTCATCATGAAACCTTTTATGTTAGCATTTCATCGCTCCAGAAATTATGAGTCCAAAACAATACTGCACTCTTACAGACTCCATTTTCCAATGGCCAGCTGGAGCTGAGTGAAACCTTATATGGAAAGCGTTGTAGCTACCAGAATTTCATACATTTGATGCTGCTAAATATTTAGATTCATGTTCATTCTCCAAGCAAAGCAAGCAGTCAATGTATAAGACACTAGTGGTTGAGCAACTATTGTTTCGGCACAGGGTATAATGACTTAAAGTTCAGAAGCAGCAGTTAATTCTTCCTATTTGGTAACACATCAAAGTCTTTTGAAAACATCACCACAATAGACCAATGACACACATGTCCTCAAAATTTGTGAATGCAACAGTAAAGGGACCTTCCAGGGAGCAGTCCAGAGTGTGTGGGGAGTAACTGCTGCTTCCAATTTCTGGCTGCAAATTCACAAGTGTTTCGAGGATTTAGTCACACTAAGATTATGATAGCCACACTATTATTCACTACTTCCTATACCAAATAGCTGGGCAAAGTATGCATGTAACAAACGGTTTTTTCTCATTCAGATAAAGTAGGAACATGCCATTTCAGCTCCTTGAGGCTATTCTGCTCATTTAAATTACATAGGAACATAGGAATGGGAGTAGACAATTCAGTCCCAAGAGATTGTTTTCCATTCAATGAAATCATGACTGATCTGTACCCTAGCTCCACCCACCTGCCTTCGCTCTCCATCACTTAATAGATTTGGCTCACACAAAAATATCGATCTTAGATTACTAATTAAACAGGAAGAGTTCCACACTTCTACAACATTTTTGCTGAAAATGTGTTCCCTAGCTTCTCTCCTGAATGGCTTGGCTTTGATTTTAAGGTTATGTCCCCTTATCCTAAACTCCCTAGCCAGTAGAAAAGGTTTCTATTAATCCCTTTCAATTCACCCTTGAACCTTTTATTTTCCAGAGAATACAAACCTAGTTTATGTAACCTATCCTTTGGAACCTTGGTCACATTCTGGTGAATCTGAGCTGCACTCCTTCTAACATCAATATATCCTTCCTATGTGGTGTCCAGAACTGTAACAGTACTCCAGATGTGGGTTAATCAGAGTTTTTTGTAGTTATAGCAAACCCTCCTTCCCTTTATATGTTAGCTTGCTGGTTATAAGGGTTAACATTTCATTATACTTGTCGATTTTTTAAAAAATTAATTCATGGGATATGAAGTGAGGCCTGAGTTCCATCCCTAATTTCCCTTGAGAAGGTGGTGCTTTTTGAACTGTTGCAATCCATGTGGTGTAGATACATCCTCAGTGCTGTCAGTGAAGGAGTTCCAGGATTTTGACTCAGCAGCGACAATGAAGAAACAGTGATACAGTTCCAAGAAAGATACGTGTGTGACTTGGAAGGGAATTTGGTGGTGGTGTTCCCACGTGCCTGTTGCCCTTGTTCTTCTAGGTGTCAGAGGTTTGGGGTTTGGAAGGTGTTGCTGAAGAAGCCTTAGTGAGTTGGTGCAATGCAACTTGAAGATGATACATTCCGCTGTCACTGTGCACAGTGGTGGAAGAGCTGAATGTTTAAGGTGGTAAATGGGGTTTCGGTCAAGTGGGCTGCATTTTCCTGGATGGTGTCAAGCTTTTTGAGTATTATTAGAACTGCACTCATCCAGGCAAGTGGAGAATATTCCATCACACTCCTAACTTGTGTCTTGTGGAAGGTGAACAGGCTTTGGGGAGTCAGGACCTGAGCTACTCACTGCAGAATTCCCAACTTCTGACCTGCTCTCATATCACAGTATTTATATGGCTGGTCCAGTTGTTTCTAGTCAATGGTAATCCTCAGGATGTTGATGATGGAGGATTCAGCAATGGTGATGCCATTGAATGTCAGGGAGAGATGGTTAGATCCTTTCTTGTTGTAGATGGTCAATGCCTGATTGTGGCACAAAAGTTACTTGTCGCTTGTCCAGGTTACCTGCTTGCGGATATGGACTGCTTCAGTACTTGAGGAGTTGCAAGCGTTACTGAACACTGTGCTATCATCAGCGACCATCCACACTTCTGACCCAGGTTGAAAGGAGTTCATTGATGAAGCAACTTAAGATGATTCGGTCTAGGACTTGAGGCTGAGGAATACCTGCAGCAATGTCCCAGGGCTGAAAAGATTGGCCTTCATCAACCACAACCATCTTCCTTTGTGTTAAGTATGACTCCAACCAGTGGAGAGTTTTCCCCCTGATTCTCATTGATGTAAATTTTGTCATGCAGGGCTCCTTGATGCCACACTTGGTCAAATGCCACCTTGATGTCAAGAGCATTCACTCTTACCTTGTCTCTGAAATTTCACTCTTTTGTCCATTTTTGGATGTAATGAGGTCAAGAGCTGTGTGGAAGCCCAAACTGAGCATTGATGAGCAGATGATAGCATTTGGTAGCACTGTCAATGGCACCTTCCATCACTTTGCTAATGTTTGAGAGTGGACTAATGCAACGGTAATTGACCAGATTAGATATGTCCTGCTTTTTGTGCCTTCTGTACCTGTCTGCTACATTTTCATGTAGGAACTTTCATGAGCTGTGTACATGGACCCCGAGACCTGTTTAGACTTCCACTGTTCCTACTTTTCCACCATTTTTGAAATACATAGATCTATCTTTCTTTCACCCAAAATAGATGACCGCACACTTACCCGTATTGAAATCCATCTGCAACCGTTTTTCCCACCCACCTAATCTATCAATGACTCTTTTTCATTTTATGTTCCTACTACACTATTACTGTGCTATTGATCTTGGTGTCATTGGCAAACTCATATATATGGCTCTCTGTTGTGATATCTAAGTCTTCAATAAATATAATGAATAATTGAAGCCAGAGCACAGATCATTATGGGACACCACCTGCCACTTCCTTTCAATTTCAGCATACACCTATCATTCCTACACTCTGTCTTCTATCAGCTAACCAATCTCCTAACCAGGTCGATAATTTACCTTCAATTCCAGATTATTTAATATTAGCTAACAGTCTCTAATGCAGAATCTTGGAAAATTCCTTCTGGCAGTCCATATAAATGACATCCAGAGGCAATTTCCTGTCTATTGCCTTAGTTACATCCTCAAGACTTCAAGTAGTTTTGTTAGACATAACCTACTCCTACTCAAATTTCTGTAAATGCTCAGTCACTCTGTACTTAATTATAAACTCCATTAACTTCCCCACAAAAGATGATACACTAATAGGACTATAATTTCTTTGTTTCTTTCTCATACCTTTCTTAAATAATGAAGTTACATTTACAATTTTCTAATCTAACAGGACAATTCCTAAATCAAGAGAGCTTTGGAAGATTATGGCTAAAGCACCTGCATTTTTCTCAGCTACTTGCTTCAAAATCCAAGGTGGAGGCCCTCAGTTCCTGGGGATTTGTCAGTCTTTAGTGTCATTATTTTTTCTAATAATATTTGCTTGCTTATGTTAACTTGAGTGAGCTCCAGTGCTAGAGTCATTACTTGCTAACTTATAGGCCTTTGATTATTAACCACGCATGATCAATCTGTAGCAGGGGCCTGTTACATGCTTACCATTCTTAAACAGCTTTGCAAAAATATCCTTCTAACAAAATGGAGCTGCATAATGCATTTTCATGTCCTAAAAGCCTTGAGCTGCAGATTGGACATTTTATCATTACATTTGGAACTGGCATTTCCAACCTCTGAGCTCTGCTTCTCTGCTCCAAGGAAAACAAATGGGAGCAAGCTGCTCTGGAGGATGGACCCTTAACATGAAGCTTTTGAATTTGCTTGAATCATTGCACTGCAAGACAGGGATGATGAAGTGAAATGCCATTCATAAGATCAGATGAATACTATCCCTCATGTTGTTTTTTGCCTCGCTATCTCTCTCCCTACTGACTAACTCACTGACTATCACTACCAGACCACACATCTTGCCTTACCAGTGGGAACTCAGTCTGAAAGAGAGACCAGGTAGGGTTCATCATTGTAATGCTAATTATCTGACATTCGCAATGTGGTTCATCATTGGAAGGAGGGACTCATTTAAATTTATTCTACATTTTCATGTAAGCAATTTTTGAAGGGGGTGCATGTAAACAACATTCTAAAATATATTCCTCTTTTTTTATAGATCTCATACAGGAATCAGTCAAAGCTTCTCATAACCCCTCGAAGTTAGCATTTCTCAGCACCCTGCATTGCTCATTCTATACATCACAGATACCTGCACAGCTGCATCCACATTCAGGGATATACATAAGCCAGGCTGGGGTGGTTGCACCACAAAGCATGTTAGCAGGAAGAGGTAGTAGCAGCAGTAGAGGAGCAGACACCTGTTGTCAGGAGGACTAGCTCACATTGCTCCTCAGTTGTAAAGCCTTGGGATTTGAACCTCATGGAGCCTGCTTTCAAAAGAATGATATCACTTGAGCACCATTGTTTTCACTCAAGGATGCATCTCACTAAATGGTAGCCGGATTTGCCTTATATGGTACAAGCCCAAGAATTTAAATAAATAAATAGCTTCAACAAGTAAAACAATGCCATAAATTCATGTTATAAAGTGTAACAACTAACCCTCTAGGCAACTGTCAATTCAATGTCACACATGCCATTGCTTCTTTGGCAGATCCATAAACAAAAAATGAAAAATGCTTTTCCCACACAAATCTTGCAGGAGTAATTTTTCTGTCAAAAAGTTTAATTGAGCTAAAATTATCATTGTGAATGTCCTGCCTCAATTGCTCTGCAAGGCTTCTACAATAATGGATAGAGATATATTTGAACAATGGTTAGAATATTATCGGAATCTATGAAGTCCTGATATTGGACTTGGCTAAACATCAGGCTGAATTCTTATTGCCTGACTGGCTGGAGGCAAGGGGTGGGGAATCTGAAAGGCAGTGACGGACTTGGAAGTTGGGATTCTCCTGCAGATTGTGGAGTTTTAACACTGTGATGTGCACATGACATTTCTGATTGGTTTCCACCCAGAAGCTTGTCTTCCATTTCGGGGGGAGCCCATTGTTGAAGGCCACAAAGCCAGATAAGTCCACAGCAGGAGGGGTGGTCAATACGGGGATTGGGGAAGGTGAAGGTTGATCAGGGTTGGAGGTAAAGGGGTCAACTGGGGGTGTGAGCAGGGGTGGAAATCGGTTAGGTTACCAAACCCAGGGTCCCGAAGGAGGAAGTGGGAGGTTAGAGGCCTCAGTGGGATGAGGTGGAATAAGAGGTCTTAGTGGGGGAGGTCAGTAGCCTTGGGATGGGGGTGGGGGGGTGGTTGGGGGGTGAGTTGTGGAAGTTCGGAGACCTCATGGGAAAGGTCAACAGGGGTGTGCCCTATTGCAAGGGGAGCCAAAGGCAGGCATTCTGGATCCAGGAGTTGGGTATAAACAGTCATTTGGTAGTACAGAACTTGAATATTGCTAAAAGAAAAGAAATGTAGCCAAAACATTTTGTCTTGCATTCATCAGGGCAAATGCAAGAATCCCAAATTTCAAATGATCATAAAAATGTATACTTAGGATAAAAGGGGCTGCTGATTAGTTGGCAAGTCGACTCTGATTGGCTGAGGACTTGCTAAGGAGAAATCAACAGGGAACTTTGGGCTCCTCATGCTTCCGGGTAATTCAAAAATGATGCAAGGCTTGAAAATATTCCTTTTGTTTGCAGGGAATAGATCCCTGCGTATGAACATATGTTGCTTCTAGCAAGCGTAAATGAGCCACAATGCAAGCTCAATCGATTATCTTAACATGGCTGTTAGTGCAGCCATTAGAACACTCAGGGTTGTTCAGTAAGAGCTGCCCAATCACGGAATCACATCTGACAGTAGATGTTTTGTTTTGGGTTTTGCACGCATGTGTTGAGTATGGTCTGTGCTCTGTTTATTATGAACAGCCAGAGGAACATGTTGTTTGTTTTTATCAGCCAGTTACTGGGATGTGTGGCCTACATGCACTTGGCATCACTCCAGCACTGATATTGATACACAATGTTGCTCAATAGCGTGGTGAGCAAAACATCTTTTTGGACTGATGGCGGCATCCTGTTAGTGGAAAATACCACCTGTGTAGTCACTGCATAGTAGCAGTGTGAAATGGCTTATTAGCCTGTTGTTTAAATTTCTGAGCTACTTTGCCTTCCCAGGACATAGCTATCCAGATCAGATCACTGTGCACTGTATACCACGCAAACTTGCAAAGGGGCCAAAGGCCAACACTTTCAGGCCTGAAAAGTGCCTGGTCTACCTCAAATTACCCTGGAAAGGCAAAGTTTCTCAAAAATATGAACAAGGCAGGATAGCAAGCTGTTTTACATTGCTACAGTTAAGGCCCTTGACACACCAATTAAGGGTGATTTAACATTGCCCATGTGATTTTCCGCTCCTGGCATAAGCAAAATGAGCAGGGGAGTAGCCCACAATTTGCAAAACCTCATCCATGGGCAGGATAACAAGGGTCAGCAGCATTGCCATTGAGAGTAGTGAGGAGTTTTGGAGATAATTTGCTGCTGGTTGCTTATTGGTACTTGTCAGCTTAATCTCTGAATGGGGCTTCATTCTTAGCATTTCCAAGCGTCATTTCAGGACTGATTGGTGTCTTCAAGGCCCCCTGAGGATTCGGACCATGTGGACCCTTCCAGGTATCAGACGGCCTTCTCTAACCCTGGTAATGGAGATTGAGGACTCTGCTAGAGGCACCTCCTCTGAGGAGGAAGAGAGCGGCATAAGGGAGAGGAGGCCTCGTGTCCCAATGCAGCTTCTAGGGGAGGGACCTGTGGGAAGAGAGGGGCAGGCACAAGGGGCGCAGGGCCAGCAGCAAGTCCAAGGCGGTAGGGGTGCAAAAGACGCCGCTATCTGCTGCCAGGGTTTACAGGCGGCGATGCAGCTACCTCAATTTGTCCGAAGGAGGCTCTACCTCTCCAGGGAGGCCGTGACCCCCATTTCTCAGATGATCAGGCCTGAAATCAGCTCCAACTGTGTGGGTGGACACCCCAGGTCAGTGGCTCTGAAGGTCACAGTGGGCCTCAAGTTATATGCCTCCGGCTCTTTCCAGGGCTCAGTGGGGGATCTGTGTGGAGTCTCCAATTCAGCTGTCCACAGTTGTGTCAAGCTGGTGTCAGAAGCTCTGTTCAGGCGGGTATTGACTTTCATTCATTTCCGTATGGACAAGGCCAGCCAGGCTGAGCGAGCCAGAGGCTTTGCAGTGATTGCTAAGCTCCCCGGTGTCTAGGGTGCCATCGATGGCACACATGTGGCCATCAAAGCGCCAGCGGGTCAGCTGGCTGCCTTCATCAACAGGAAGGGATTCCACTCCATGAATGTGCAGATAGTGTGTGACCACAGGATGCAGATTCTGCAAGTCTGTGCCAGGTACCCAGGCAGCTCCCATGATGCGTACATCTAGGTGCCAAGGCTCTTCAGTGTTCCAGCCCGACTGGATGGATGGCTGCTGGGTGACAAGGGATACCCCTTGAAAAGGTGGCTCATGATGCCTCTCTGCCACCCAAGAACAGAGGTGGAACAGCTGTACAACAGGAGCCATGCCTCCACAAAGGCGGTGGTAGAGCCATAGGTCTTCTCAAGATATGCTTCCGATGTATGGACCGTTCAGGGGGTGCACTGCAATACCCCCCAGAGCGGGTGTCACTGATAGTGCTTCACTCTCCACAATCTGGCACTGGCAAGGGGGGACCCACTAGTGGAATAGGATGTTGTCGCAGCTGCACAGGCCACAGATGATGAATCCAGTAGTGAGTCAGAAGAGGAGCACGGTGAGGAGAACACTGAGGGCGTGGAGCCAGACCTCGGTAACCTCCAGGGAGGCATGGACTCCAGGGATGCCTTGATCCAACGCTTCTTCAGCTAGGCTGCCAAATAAAAGTTACTACTTCATGGCAGGGCTGCAGCCACCATCCCTGGATCGCAGAAATGACCCTTTCCTTTGCCCCCAAGATACACTTAGTGCCTGTGCAATAAAGTTTTGAGCTGTATCCTGTGTTGTTGCTCACACCATTAAAAAAATTAAAACTAAATGGGGGAACAAAAGATCACCTGTGGCCAGTCCCTCTTGTGCTTAATGTGCTTTAAACTTACGTTTACGGCTGCTACATCTAGGTGCTCCCCCCTCGCTGACACCGACATTGGAGACTCTGCTGTCTTGTTGGCCTTCATGATCTTGGTGGTTGTCCTCTGGCCAATGGAGCCTGTGATGGCCAACCTGGGGAGGGAGTGGCCAGAGCCACAGCTGGCATTTCCCTAGTCGCCACAGCCTCATCAGATGCCATGGTCACTGGCAGAGAGGCAGAGGAGATTCTGCCGTCAACTGGAGCACCCTGAGAGGAGCACGCAGAGACAACAGGCAGCTTTTGCGCCAACTTGAGTTCGCTGTGGACCTCCTTGGGATACCCAGCTAGGTGCCTCACCCATCTCACAAATGGACACTGACCACCTGAGCTCAGTGCCTGTGTGAGGGCTTGCAGGTCCGGGCCCAACCCAGGAACCCCTGATTCTGTTCCTGGAGCGATCTCTCCATGAGAGTCATCACTCTGTCCAGGAGGAGGCATTGTGCTCAGCCATGAGGGTCAACGCAGTGCTCATGCTCTGCAGGGACTCCTCCACAACAGAGATCATGGCACGCGTACCCTCTTTGATCTCTGCCAGATCCTCCCGCACACCCTGCTGGACATCCAGCATCTGCTGCCTAGTGGACGACTCCAGAGGCTCATCATCAGCCTTCAACTGAGCATCATCCTGGTCCCCAGCATCCCTCCGACTGTTGGCGCCCTGGGCACTCTCTGCCTCCACCTGCACCTCAAGCGAGTGTGAAGTGCCCTCACCAATGTGCATCGAGATACTAGCTGCAGAACTAATGCCCACCGAGGTGCTGGTATCTGCGCTGGTGCCTGGTTAAGAGAGTGGGTGTGACACAGGTACTTCGGGAGCATGGTGGTCTTCTGGTGTCAGGGGGAGCTCGTGGAGGTCCTGCGCTTGCCTGCTTGGTGGCAGATCTAAGGGAGAAGAAGGATATGTCATTAGTTTAAGTCAAGACACTGTCACTGTGCATGCCAGGCACCCTGGTGAGACAATCGAGATCTGCATCATGGTGACATCGTCTTTCAATGGTCAATGAGGATTACAGTCTGGAGGCTCGCATCAGTGATGAGACTGCACAAGAGAGTTTGCAGCATTCAAAACTCTTACCTCAGTGCACTGCACTCTTACCATCGCCTGACCCTCCAGCCTCACCGCGGCCGGTTGATCAAGGTGCATGGCGCCTCTTGAGCTCCAAGGCCCCCTGCTCGTACCTAGTGA
Source organism: Cetorhinus maximus (assembly GCF_964194155.1). Taxonomy (NCBI): domain Eukaryota; kingdom Metazoa; phylum Chordata; class Chondrichthyes; order Lamniformes; family Cetorhinidae; genus Cetorhinus; species Cetorhinus maximus. Next base: position 112,999,066 of record NC_135879.1, on the reverse strand, counting down.
GGATGAGGAGATGTGGGCGTCCTCTGCCAGCCGTGACCTCTCAGTATTGTTATGGATCATCTTTTCCTGAAAGGACAGAGGAGCATTAATTAGTCCACTCTCTACCTGCAGCGCCATTGCAGTCTGGCCAACCCCACCTGAGGAGCACCTTGGAGGGCAGATCCAAGTCATGGCCCTCGAGGCGCAAGGCACTCAGTCAAAGCAGCCAGGGCTCATTCCCTTGGCCAGCTCCGATGTGATTGACAGTTGGCACTCACACTCTAACACCCCTGAGCTTCACGGGGGTATGGCCAGCCCAAAACACTTCAACACACTGACCCATGCCAACACGGTACTCACCCTTCCTGAGCATAGCAGGTCATTGAAGCGCTTCCGGCATTGCACCCAGGTGCGCCGCACCACGTTGTAGCTGCTCACCTGGGCTGCCACCTCCTCCCATGCCCTCTTTGTGAGGTGCAGTGACCTCTTCCTCCCATCTCTCGGGCATCCCCTGCCTCCAGGAGGGCAGTGAGGCACTCATCGGAGTAATGGAGCGCTGAATGCCCAGCTGACCTCACCTCCTGCCTGGAATCTACATCTTCGTTTGCAGCCCTGTTGCTGCTGCAACTCTGACCCAGGTAGCCTCCCAGGGGCTGCCTGCATCATTTTTGAACCAGCCGCTGGGTCGCCATTGGACCTGGCAGCCAACAGGCCCCCACCCTCTCTCAGATGTTCTGCAGCCACGTTCATGCTGGGTGGGCCTTAATTGGCCTGCCTAGCGTGAAATCACGGTCACGACACGATCGCCCCCACCAAGCCTGCCCAACGAGCAAAATTCTGCCCCTTGTGTCCAAAGATGGCTGACTGGTCTGTTCAGCTAATAGTCAGTGTTTTCAAAGAAAACTTCTTAGCAGAATTTAAAAACAGCTTTGATTGTGCATTGTGTTCCTGAAAAACATCATCCTTCGATTCATTATGTTTCCATTCATAATGTCTCAGGCTCTGCAAAGGCAGGTGGTTAATCTGGCTGCTTCCAATTTATAAAGTCTGAAGGACATCTTGTTTACAGTATACATATTGGCAACAATTCAATTTAGTAGCCATTTTTATGTCAAGTTGCCATTTTTATAGCGCTAATTTGGAATTAACACTTTAACGTTTTAAATCCCCCATCAAATGTGTGAGTTTTGTAATATCTTTAACACCCCCATCCAAACAGTCAACACTGACTCTCACCCACATCTTATTGCCATCTTATACCCATCTCTCACAGTGACCTCAACAAATATTGCCATTGCCTCCTCTCAATAAATTCCACTTTCGCACTCATACCTCTGTTGTCTTTCCTTGAAGAAGAGAGCACACAACTCCAGGTAGAGGCAATGAATCTTCCAGTGATAATTAGCCTGACTGCTGCAGAGGAGGAGGTCTTGGATATCGGCAGAGTCCATGGCTGTTGTTAAAAAGATGAGGTCTCCCAGATACCACACCGCCACATGGCACATAACAATTTTGAGCATCATTACTGTCACCACTAACTAAAATATGATCATAACAATGACTTTGAACTCTTTCCCCTTGAATATTATAACTCCTCCAATTCCCACAGGTCCATCAAGTGTGATGCAGGAGCTGGAACGGAAGGAGTCCACATTCTGAAGAAGCATTGTCACAGGACTGCCGTGGGCACCCTCTTCCAGCCCAGAGCCACAGAGCTCTCTGGGGCCTTCAAGGGAGATAGCTATGGTGTCACATGGTGAGATGCACATCACAAGTGAGCAGAGGCAGTTGTTGGAGCCAGAAACAGCAGCGGAGAGTTGTGTCGGAGTGTGCAGGACCCTCCAAGCTCTACTCAGCTGGATGTATGGGTTCACCAATGTACTGTTCTGGTGCAGCACAGGAAATATGTGAAGTTCTGACAGCATTTTCAGGGGCACTATGCCCTTGGAAAGAATTTAAAGAAGTCCATCGCAAGCATGAGTGCATTGATGTCTGTGGGCCATGAGAGGGCTGATGGAAAAAGGGCACATGAAAGTGGGGACTCTTCTCAAGGTGGTCCCACTTTTTATCCTTTGCAGCCCCTCTCCCCCACCCAACTCTACCCATCTGACCTCACCACACCTCTCAGTCAGAAGCTCCACTTGCTGCCACCTGTTCCAATGGCCAAGTCTGCCGATACACAGGAACAGGTGGGGCAATTTTTGAAAGGGCCCTCAGCAGCCCCAATACCCAATGATGCATGCCACAGGCATCTCAGCTGTCAGAGCAGGGAAATGAGAAGCCTACTTTTAGCTCTGCTTAAACTACAGTGGTAGCACCACATAGAAGTGACAGGAAAAAGAAAAGAAAGACATAGTTGCACTTCACTGATTATATCAATGTCACTGCCTGTTATGACCAATGCAGTTGGTAGAGTGGAGCTTTCCCAGAGGGAAATTTTAAACAACTGTCATAACCAATAATTTTAAGTGTTTTGTTTGAGATACATCTCTAAACTCAGGAATCAGACCATTAGTTCTCGAGGTTTTACACTAAATTAAACATTTTATTAATTTACATAGCTTAAAATATATGTACACATGGCTACAAATTACCACTTTCATAACTTTTAACACATTCCCAAACTAATCTTCATAAAGGCAACAGCAACCCATAGACTTAACCAAACACCAGGCAAAGCATTTTCACCTTATGAACTCAGAATGAGGTTCTTTTCACTGTGGAGCCAGTTGGAGGCTTGCAGCTGCCTTTTGATCTAACATTGCCTCTGTCTGCACACCCGAAAGCTACTAAAGTTATACCTACCACCACTGATTGAATTCAAATTCTCATTGTCTCAACAGCCTCTTTGAACTTTACTTTTTAACAAGGAAACCCCTTTCATTGTACCAATTTTATTAGTAATATAAACATATTTCTTGGTAGCTGTTAGAAAGGCGTCAAGTTTTCACCCCACTTCTTGAATGCTCTATTCAAAAAATGCAAATGCACGCTATCTCTCTTCCATATCAAAACTAGTACAAATCAAAGTACCCAGGCTAGCTGGCTTTAATCCAATTAAGACAGGCTCGCAAACTAAACCTCTATGTTAAAAGAAAAATATTTTCCAAAATTATTATATACATTAATAGCTTCGTGATACTATCTTAATAGATTGGAAAATATAAAGATTGGCCGGGTGGTTAACAGTGAGGTTGAGTGTCTTGGGCTACAGGAAGATATAGACGGGATGGTCAAATGGGCAGATAAGTGGCAGATGGAATTTAACCCTGAAAAGTGTGAGGTGATACACTTTGGAAGGAGTAATTTGACAAGGAAGTATTCAATGAACAGCATGACACTAGGAAGTTCTGAGGAACAAAGAGACCTTGGCGTGTGTGACCATAGATCTCTGAAGGCAGAGGGGCATGTTAGTGGAGTGGTGAAAAAGGCATACGGGACACTTGCCTCTATCAGTCGAGGCATAGATAACAAAAGTAGGGAGGTCATGTTGGAGTTGTATAGAACCTTGGTGAGGCCACAGCTGGAGTACTGTGTGCAGTTCTGGTCACCACATTATAGGAAGGATGTGATTGCACTGGAGGGGGTGCAGAGGACATTCACCAGGATGTTGCCTGGGATAAAACATTTAAATTATGAAGAGAGGTTGGATAGACTTGGGTTGTTTTTGTTGTAGCAGAGAAGACTGAGCGGCGACCTGATCGTGGTGTAAAAGATTATGAGGGGCATGGACAGGGTGGATAGGGAGCAGCTGTTCCCCTTAGTTGAAGAATCAGTTGCAAGGGGACATAAGTTCAAGGTGAGGGGCAGGAGGTTTAGGGGGGATGTGAGGAAAAACCTTTTTACCCAGAGGGTGGTGACAGACTGGAATGCGCTGCCTGGGAGGGTGGTGGAGGAAGGTTGCCTCACATCCTTTAAAAAGTACCTGGATGAGCACTTGGCACGTCATAACATTCACGGCTATGGGCCAAGTGCTGGTAAATGGGATTAGGTCGGTAGGTCAGGCGTTTCTCATGTGTCGGTGCAGACCCGATGGGCCAAAGGGCCTCTTCTGCACTGTGTGATTCTGTGATTCTGTGAAATGAATCTACTTTTCAAGCAGCCATTACCCAGCCATCTCCCTGTTGCCTCACACCTTCCAAATGGACATCAGTTTTCAGCAGAATGGTATGACCAGAGTGGTAGGTAGGCAAAAAGAGTGAATTGGATGGAGAAATTTTTGACCGTGGGAATGAATCATTCTGTGGGTGTCGGCAGTGGGTTCAGCATTTGTGTTGCAAAGCTTCATGGCTTCAAAGCTTCTGCCTCTTGCTCTAAGATGCAGGGTGGTCATCAACTTTCTCCGCTTGTAGCTCCAGTCTTCTCTGCACAACCATGTTGTGCAAGGCAGAACAGGCAACTACTATTCTGGACACCCTTGCTGGTATATACTGAAGGGCACCTCCAGATCTATCCAGGCACCTGAATTACAGTTTCAACAACCTAATGGCTTGCTCTATGAGTTACCGTTATGCTCCTGTGGCGCTGGTTGTATCTTTCCTCTGCATCAATGTTAGGGCTTCTCACTGGTATCTCTAGTCGTATCCATAAAGACTCCAACGAGCTACCCACTTACTATGCGTGGAGGTGTGAAAACCTGTGGGAGATATGATTGATGCTTTATGAAGGCACCATGGCAGCATCCAGGATATATCATGCACACATGCATGAAAACCTTCTGGTGGCCACATATGAGCTGAACATTGACAGAATGGAATCCCTCCTAATTGACAAGGACTGGATGATCTGAGGACACCTTATTGGCTGCTTGTGTGCAAACTGTGATTCCTGAACCTTTGGGAATTTAGCCAAAGCAACAAGTGCTTGTTTTGACTGACCTCATCAGTAGTGAAGTGGATGAAGTGGTAGCCCTGGCAAATATGGCATTGGTCACCTGAGGAATACACTTATGGGGAGAAGAAATCATGCCCATCTTACCAGCAGATCCCTGGAAGAAGCCAAAAGTAAAGAAAGTCAGAGCTTTGGTGACCTTAGTGGCCACTCACAATGTGTGTCCCCCCTTGTCCACCGGGAAGAGGGTCTTGTTTCAGGAGGCTGCAGATGTCAGCAATGACTTGCCATGAGATCCTGCGACTCCTGAGGAATTGGTGCTCCATTATGTGGAGAAAGTTGATCTTCTGTCTATATACCCTGTGCTGGGGGCCTCACAACCTTCGAGTTGGATCTCTGTCCAAGGGGACCCCTGTCCTCTACAGCAGAAGGTAGCTGAGTAGAAGGCAGCTGCTGCTCTTGTTCCTAGCACTGTTGATGTTGTTGCTTCCCGTATTCCTGTACCTGCACCACATGGACTGCAGTGTTTCAAGAAGGCGCCACCACTTTCTCAAGGGCAATTAGGGATGGACAATAAATGCTGGTCTAGCCAGCAATACCCACGTCCTGTGAAAAGAAGTTTTAAAAATTCCTTATCAGAGGTCCAATGCATAAGCTCCTCCTATGCTGCAGGAATGGCTGACAGCAAGGAAGTGCAAATCAAGATGAGCAAAGTCCAAGGTGCGGAATTGACTTCCAAAATGTTGGAAATGATCTGCAAAACAATGAATGCATACTCTTAAAAGAACAAAAGCCTTTCACTGAAGCAAGAGAACAGATGTTCAATTTCAGTCTTTAAAGGCTTTCCAGCTTGACAATTTCATAGAGCCATCAATCCCTATTTTGCACTCGTTTACCCTATCGAGTTTCACATGGGTTAAGAAACCTTAAGGGTGGCTGTTAATGCTAGAATTCTGGGTTAAGTTCAGAATTCATGTGTTCTTTATATATTTAAATGGCAGACCTAACATCTCCATGGGAGCTTTGTGTACACCTCCAAAAACATGCCATCTAAAGGCGGAAGTGATTGACTGTTGACTTTCTGCCACGCCAGCATTTTTGGGGGATTAAACTCCCCACCCACACCAGAAGCCCCACCCCCAGCCAGTTAAAATTCTGCCCAATGTTTCTGTCAGGCTTGGCTTTTCTTGCTGCAGCAATATTTTTCAAGATTGTGTCTGACTGCAGCTGTCTAAAGGTGAATTTATCTTCACTTTGTAGCTTGATGCTGAAGTGGTGATGAAAGCAATTTGCAGTTTGCAGTCAATATCTTATGTAGTAAAATGCACGAGAGTACCTGTGTTAATGGATTTGTATGTAGTCAGAAAAAAATTGGGAATTGACAACAATGTTGAAGTTAAAACCACATTGATGAAATATTTTGAAGTTTTATTTAATCATTTCCTTTCCTCAATGATATGCATTCTCTTTTGCAATTTAGTAGTGTTGACATATTATTGAAGTGTGCTTTCATATTTTTTCTGTTCTCACTTTGTCTATATAGAATTCCAAATAATTATATTTATAATACATAATTTACTGTATATTCTTTTGCTTTTTCTTCCTGCCATTTTCTTCTCTAAGCTCTGCATTTTATGTCTTTCTTGATGCTCTTTCTTTGCTTTTTCCTTCCTGTGTTTCTGATTCTCCCAGTCCTCCTCTCCAACTTTAATTTCCAAACAAGGAGACCCTAACTGTTTTCTGTGAAATGTTGGAGAATCTTCTAAGTTATTTTGGCAATACGATGTACACCAGAAATCCCAGGGGTTAGACGACAGAATGAAATATTTGGCAGTATCTGTCTTTGATACAGAATTCCTTGATGATATGGGAAGTGAAAGCAATGTTATAATATTTATATTCAGGGACTGAAAATCTGTGGGATGCAGTCCCAATAGTTGTGCTAGGATTGTGACTGCCAAAGCCCTGACCCCACCAGAATTGCTGAGAATTGTGGGAGAACTCGGTGTTAGCATGAGTCCAGCAAGTACCCGTCCCACTGTTGGTGAATTTCTGCTGGCTGCCTTCTATTGCCTCCTGCCACATGCTTCAGTCCCTGCCTGTTGTAGGGTGGCTGAGGTGTTACTATTAGTGATAGAGTTGATCTGCAGGTACTTCTTGGGTGGAAACATTGGGCAGAATTTTGCCCTTGGTGAGCGGGTTTGGCAGGGGCAGCCGGGGAGCCGACTGCTGCCCATGATCGTGGTTGGACTGCGATTTTGTGCTGGTGTGCGAATTAAGGCCCGCCCAGCGTGAAACGCAAGCGGCAGCTCTCAGCACTGGGCGAGCAGGGCGAGCGGGGAATTTAGCGCATGTACGGGGGTACGCACTTGAAAATCTTTGTAAGGCACAGAGCTGCCTCAGGGAGATGAACAGTTTCCAAAAAAAAACTTAAATGTTATAAAACATGTTCCCTCACATAAATGAAATGTAAAATGTTTATTTTATTTTAATTTGCTTTTGGAAACCTCATCCCGCCCGTGGATGAGGTTTCCTAAAGAGTGCAAAAGCCGCTTGGCCTTTTCGCCTGCCTGTCAACTATAAGGTTGGACGGGCAGCGACAAATTTAAGTTAATTATCTTTTTAATGGCCTTAATAGGCCTTTTAATTGTCGGGGGGTGCACTGCCAATTCCCGCGCACATCTGCCAACCCAAATATCATGCGAATGCGTGTTGACATCGGGACGCTCGCCTGACGTCAATGCGTGTCATTTTAAGCTTGAACAAGTCAGATGCGCGCCCGCTTGAGGTAAAAATTCTGCCCATTAAGTTTATTCACAATATACTCAGCAACAACTGCACCTGTGCTTTCAACTCCAACTCTATCTCTACACTGACTGCTAGAGGTAGCCCGCGCCACCTCTCCTATTGATTGCTACAGATCATGTGATCCTCCTTAACAAGTATTATTCTTAAAGGTACATTACACACTATTAAAAACCATAATTACTACATTCCTCCCCCTTTAGCTCGGCTATACATATTATATTTACAAGTACATATTTTTCAAGACAACATAATATTTACTAGGTAAGGAATTTACAAGTTCAGTCTTTCAGGTGGTTTCCTGGTGCATGTGGAATGTTGCAGCTCCACAACTTCAGGTTCTTTGTCAAGAACCTCCTTTTCCAGAGTTGCCTGAACATCAGGTGCTTCGGTGGGCACTTGTAGTTCTGTATCTTCAACTTTTACAGGAACATCAGACATGTCAGTCCTGGGTTGAATATTCTCAACAGGAAACAAGAAACTGGTCATTGTTGCTGGTGGAACAAAATCTTAATGATTTGTCTCTCTCTCTTCCTTAAATGGTCCACATGTTTACAGACGATCCAGTCTTCCACCTCCACGTGGTAAGATAGAGGTCCATTCACTGCACTTATTTCACCTGGTCACCATTTTGGTCCTTCTCCGAAGTTCTTCACATATACTGGTTCTGCTACGGTAAATTTCCTCTCACGACTACGCGAGTCATGTCTAGTTTTCTGGCTTTCCACCTTCTCCTCTAAATTTGGCAATATTTAGCTCAATTTCATCTTGAGACGACGTTTCAACAATAACTCTGTGGGTGTGATACCTGTTGTTGGATGAGGGGTAGTCCTGCAATGAAAATTAAAGCGTGCTAGCTTGGTTGCCAGGGAATCACTGGTTAGCATTTTCATGCCTGCCTCGAATGTTTGAACCGCCCTTTCGGCCAGTCCATTTGAGGAAGGGTGGTACAGTGTAGTTTTTACATGAGTGACACTGTTGAGGCTGATAAACTGTTGAAACTCAGCACTTGTAATTGCCATGGAGTTATCGGAAACAACTACTTCTGCTAGTCCATGAATGGCAAAACTCTGATGTAGGTTTTCAATTGTAGCACCCAATGTTGGTGATTTCACCTCATATACATCCAACCATTTTGATTGTGTGTCGACAATGAGCAGAAACATTGTTCCCAGGAAAGGTCCAACGTAGTCAATGTGTAACCGCACCCAGGGTCTACCTAGCCATTCCCATGGGAGCTGTCACTGGCAATTTTTGCAGTTGCTGACATTGCACAAAGTGCTTTACTAAACTCTCTATTTCACCATCCATCCTACGCTGCCATAGATAGCTGTGTGCAATGGTCTTAATTGAGGAAATTCCTGGATGTGCTGTGTAAATTAAAAGTGGTTCCCTTCCCTTTGGAGGAACTATCACTCGTGCTCCCCGCAGTAAGTTGCCATCCTGGCTGGTTATTTCATGTCTTCTGTTGAAGTAGCTTCATTTCGTCAGGTATGGGCTCCTGTGACCAATCATGTAGCATTTGATCTCGTACTTGAGATAGGACTGGATCCCGACTTGTCCAGTCTCTGATCTGTCGAACACATACTGGTGAGGAATCTAAGAAATTTAACAGTAAAACAAGTTCCTGTGGAACTGGGACGTGCTCATCATATTCTTGTAAAGGCAAATGACTAAGGGTTATTTGATTTCCAGGCCTATGTATGAAAGTGTATTCATATGCAGCCAGAATTAAAGCTCAATTAGCATTTCTGTATCTTCTTTCTAAGTGCCTTCTTTGTAGCGAAGACTTTAATCTTGGCCTTCTTCTTGACTTCACTATTGGCCAGACTTCTCTCACATGCCTGAGCTCAGCGGCTGAGTCTCCCAAAACTTCATTATCTGTCTGCTTCTTGGAAAATTCTGCAACTTTTAATTCCAAAGACTCTTTAGCTTCGATTAGCTGATTCTTCAGCTGTTCCATCTCTTTTTTGTATTTGTTTGCTGCCTCTTGGAAAATTGAACATTGTTGTGTCTTCTCTGCCAACTCACTCTTCAGTTTGTTCAGAGAAGTGCTGAATTCTTTCTATTTCTCGTCATACTTTTCCAGTGGTACAAACTTTGACTTGAGGGCATCTTTATTATGTGAAGATCTTTCAAAAAGTTTTATTTTTCCCTGCGCAGGTTGCTCACCTTGTCTCGAACTCTGTCATCGAGCACGGTCTCTTCGAATTTGTTCCGCTGTTCTTCCAGGTTTTGGCTTAAGACAGCCTGTATTTCTTCAGGTTGCTGAGTCTCATAGGTTCATAGTTGTAGACGTTTACAGCACAGAAGGAGACCATTCAACCCATTGTGTCCACGCCAGTCAACAAAGATCTGACCACACTAATCCCATTGTCCAGCGCTTGGCCCATAGCCCTGGAGGATATGGCAACGCAAGTGAATATCTAAATACTTCTTAAATGTTATGAGAGTTTCTAACTCAACCACCCTTTCAGGCAGTGAATTCCAGACTCCCACCACTCTCTGGGTGAAAAGATTTCTCCTCAACTCCACTCTTAGCCTTCTACCTCTTACCTTAAATCTATGCTTCCTGGTTATTAACACCTCTACTAATAGAAAAAGTACCTTCCTATCCACTCTATCTATGTCCCTCATAATCTTATGTACCTCCAACAGGTCCCCTCTCAACCTTTGCTGATTCAGTGAAAACAACTCCAGCCTATCCAATCATTCCTCATAGCTCAGACTCATCAGCCCAGGCTGGAGGAGAGCGCGAGAGGAGAACCCTGGGATAGGCAGTCTGCAGCACCTAGAGGAGAGTGTGAAAGGAGGCGCCTGGGACAGGCAGTCAGCAGCACTTAGAGGAGAGTATGAGAGGAGGACCCTGGGGCAGGCAGTCAGCAGCACCTAGAGGATCTAGTCTATCTAGAGGATCTAGCATCTAGTCTATACTCAAGTAGGAGGAAGGGTAAAATAAAAGCAAGGGTCCATATTCTATTTAGTTAAGATATGTCTAGGTAGCTCAGTCCCGTGATTTGCATATCCTGTGCTATGTGGGAAATCCTAGACTCTCTTGGATGGTCTGGATGACCATGTGAGCAGGAGGTGTCTCTGACTGGAGCAATTCGAGCTCTGGTTTTGGAGCTTGAGCGGCAGCTGGGGGCCCTACCGTGTATTCACAAGGCTGAGGGGTTCATGGATAGCACGTTTCAGGATGTGGTAAACCCGCAGCTTAACGAAGTGCAAGCAGAGAGGGAATGCGTGACCGCCAGACAGAAGAAGGGGACCAGGCAGGTAGTGAGGGGATTCCCCGAGTGCATCTCACTCACAAACCATTTTTCGGCCTTGGAAGACGGTGAGAGTAACGGTTCCTCTGTGGAGGCCAACCAGAGCCAAGGCCATGGCATTGTGGGTGTCCAGCTGCTCAGCATGGGAGGAAGAAGTGCAGAAGGGCAATAGTGGTAGGGTATTTGTTAGTGAGGGGAGTAGACAGGTGCTTCTGCGGCCGTGGACGTGACTCCAGGATGGTATGTTGCCTCCTGGGTGCCAGGGTCAAGGATGTCATGGAACGGCTGCAGGGCATTCTGAAGGGGGAGGGGGAACAGACCAGAGGTCATGGTCCATGTTGGGACCAATGACATAGGAAGAAATAGAAATGAGGTCCTGCAAGCAGACTTTAGGGAGTTAGGTAGGAAATTGAAAAGCAGGATTTCAAAGGTAGTAATCTCTGGATTACTCCCGGTGCCACGCAGTAGTGAGTATAGGAACAGAAGGATAGAGCAGATGGATGCAAAGCTGGAGAGTTGTGCAGGAGGGAGGGCTTTAGATTCCTGGGGAATTGGGACCATTTCTGGGGGAGGAGGGACCTGTACAAGTTAGACGGGTTACATCTGAACAGGAAAAGGACCAACTTCCTCATGGGGAGGTTTGCTAATGTTGTTGGGGTGTATTTAAACTAAATTGGCAGGGGGATGGGATCCTGAAAGGTAGTTCAAAGGGGAGAGAAGCTGAGATGGAATTAGAAGTTAATCTGAAGTGAGTCTGGAAGGCAGAGGAAACATAGGCTAGATAATGAAGAAGTGAGTTTGGTAAGGCTAAATGGAACGTATTTTAATGCAAGGAGCTTGAGGAATAAGACAGACGAGCTGAGGGCACAGATAGGCAGGTGGGAGTATGATATGATAGATATGACCGGGACTTAGCTATAAAAAGGGCAGGTTTGGCAGCTCAACATTCCTGGTCATAGGATATTCAGACGAGACAGAGAAGGGGATAGAAGAGGGGGGTGGTCGTAATATTGATCAAGGAATCAATTATTGCAGTGAGGAGGGATGATATCCTGGAATGATCATCAAGTGAGGCCATATGGGTAGAAGTAAAAAAACACAAAAGGGGCAAAAACGTTGTTGGGTGTGTACCATAGGCAGTATAAGAATAATAAGGCAGTAATAGTGGGGGATTTTAACCACCCCAATATTAACTGGGATAGTTTTAGTGTGCAAGGTAGGGAAGGAGCAAAAAGTTGCATCCAGGAGAACTTTTTTAGCCAGTACGAAGAAAGCTCAACAAGGGAGGGGGCAGTTCTGGACCTAATATTCAGAAATGAGTCTGGGCAGGTGGAAGGCATATCAATAAGGGAGCATTTTGGAGATAGTGATCATAAATCAGTCAGATTTAGGATAGTTATCGAAAAGGATAAGGTTGGACCAGGAATAAAAGTTCTAAACTGGGGAAAGGCTAATTTTACTAAGATGAGATACGGTTTGGCCCAAGTGGACTGGGAGCAGCTGCTTGCAGGTAAAACTGTGTCAGAGCAGTGGGAGGCATTCAAGGAGGAAATAGTGAGAGTACAGGGAAATATATTCCTGTAAAGTCAAAGTGGGGGACCAAGTCCAGAGACCCTGGATATCAAGGGGCATGAAGGTTAGGATTAAGAAAAAAAGAGAATCTTATGGCAGATATCGAGGGCTCAGTACAGCAGAGCCCCTAAAGGAGTATAAAAAGTGCAGGGGGGAACTTAAAAAGGAAATTAGGAAAGTGAAGAGAGTGCATGAGAAAGCATTGGTGGGTGGAATAAAAGAAAAGCCAAAGGGGTTTTTTAAATATAGAAAGAGCAAGAGAATAACTAGGGAAAGAGTAGGTCCAACCAGGGACAATAGAGGCAATGTGTGTGTGAACCCGGAAGATGTGGGTACAGTCCTCAATGAATACTTTATGTCAGCTTTCACAATGGAAAAGGACGATGCGGGTATCGACATCAGGGTGGAGGAGTGTGAAATCTTAGAGGAAATTAACTTAAAGAGAGAGGAGGTACTAGCTGGTTTAGCGGCCTTAAAAGTGGATAAATTCGTAGACCTTGATGATGAGTGCTGATGAGGGTAATGCATTAGATGTGGTCTACATGGACTTTAGCAAGGCTTTTGATAAGGTCCCTCATGGCAGACTGGTCAAGAAAGTAAGAGCCCATGGGATCCAAGGCAAAATGGCATGTTGGATCCAAAATTGGCTGAGAGGCAGGAAGCAGAGGGTGGTGGTAAAGGGATGTTTGTATGACTGGGAGTCTTTTTCCAGTGGGGTTCTGCAGGCTCGGTTCTGGGGCCCTTGCTGTTTGTGGTGTACATAAATGATTTGGACTTAAATCTAGGGGGCATGATCAAGAAGTTCACAGATGACACGAAAATTGGTAGGGTGGTAAGTAATGAGGAGGATAGCTGTAAACTGCAGGAGGATTTCAATGGACTTTTCAGGTGAGCAGAGAAGTAGCAAATGTAATTCAACCCAGAAAAGTGTGAAGTAATGCACTTGGGGAGGGCTAACAAGGCAAGGGATTACACTATGAATGATAGGACCTGGAAAATTACTGAAGATCAGAGGGACCTTGGTGTGCATATCCACAGATCCCTGAAGGTAGCAAGACAGGTAGATAAGGTGGTTTAGAAGGCATATGGGATACTTGCATTTATTAGCCGAGGCATAGAATACAAGAGCAGGGAGGTTATGCTGGAACTGTATAAAACACTGGTTAGGCCACAACTGGAGTATTGCATGCAGTTCTGGTCACTACATTAATGGAAGGATGTGATTGCACTGGAGATGGTGCAGAGGAGATTTACCAGAATATTGCCGGCGTGGACATGATGGACTGAATGACCACTTTTTGTGCTGTAAATGTATATGAGTCTATGGCTGGGATTTTCTTGCCCCATTGTGGGCGGGTCCCGCCGCGGGCGAGGCGGTGCCTCAGCCAGAAGTCCATTGACCTGCGGCGGGACCGGAAGATCTCAGCGGCGGGCGGGTGCGGAAATTCCCGCTTGATGAGTCCTTACACATTCCTTTTTCAAAACAGGAATGCTTCCAGCTTCCTTTTGGAATCTCAGTGCCCAATCAAGGTTGATTTCCCTTAGCTAATTTTGCCCTAGAAGGCTTGGTCCTCTGCCTCTCAATACCAACACTGGTAGCTTGGTTGATTGGCTTCCATGATGGACAGTTACTTGGCTCATATGCCTTTTACTTGAATGTCTTCACCCGTATAGGTTTTGAGCTTGGCAGTTGTTTCTTCTAAACTTAATTGATGCTCATCAATATTCAGATATTTGAAGGTATGTTCCCCAATTTCTGTGGTGGAAGTTCCCATGTTCACTTCCATTCTAACAGGCTTGCCATATACTTTCACTGTGACAAAATTGGTTCTGTCTATATTGTAGATTTCATTGGGCTTCTTTTGTTTACAAGCCTGCTTGAATCTTACCTTACACTGCCTCATCATATGCTGAGTTGAAGGCTGATGATGGGCCTCTGGAGTCGTCCATTAGGCGGCAAATGTTGGATGTCAAGTGAGATGTGCAGGAGGATCTGGTGGAGATCCATGTGGTCATGCATGCCATGGTCTCCATTATGGAGGAGTCGATGCAGAACATCAGCACTGCATTGACCCTTATGAGCGAAGGAAGAACGAACTGCCTCCTCCACTGGGAGAGTGGCGATTCTCATGGACAGGCAGCTCTAGGGACTCAATCAGGGGTTCCTGGGGTTGCGCTTGGACCTACAAGCCCTCACACAGGCACTGAGCTCAGGTGGTCAGTGCCTGTATGGGAAATGGATGAGGCACCCAGTATCCCAGCTAGGTGCCCGTCCATCAATGGTGAGCATGGATGTCCAGAGTGACCTCACGTTAGTGCATGAGCTGCCTGTCATCTCTGTGGGCTCCTCTCAGGGTGCTCTGAATGGCGGCAGCAGCTCCTCTGCCCCTCTGCCAGTGGCCGTGGCATCTGGTGAGGCTGTGATGACTGGGAAGATGCCAGCCCTGGCACTATCCGCTCCCTCCCAGAGCCAGATCATGCTCCACTGGCTTGAGGATGACCGCCAAGGTCATCAAGGCCAACAAGACAGGGGTGTCAGCAGGCTGTCTCCAATGCTGGTGCGAGTGGGGTAACGGGAGGCGGGTTTCAAGACGTAGCACTCGCAAGCGTATGTTAAAGGCACCATGAGCACAAGAAGGACAGGTCATGGGTTATTTAACGTTCAAATATGTTTACTTTATCTATACTGGTCTGGGAATGAAGACCAGAGAGGTTTATTTAAATAGTTTGGAATTGTCAAAAAGAGATTTTTTTTTTTTTTGTCATCATAACCTGAATATGCTTCACCTTTTTATTTTATTGGTGCAGGGTAGGCCAGTATGTAATGCTGGACATAAGTGTCTCTGAACTTTATTGCACAGGGACTGTGTTCAAATGAAAGGGTCCTTTCAGACATCTGGGGTGGAGGCAGCAGCCCTGGCATGCGGTTGAAGCTGATCTTTGGTAGCCTAGCTGAAGGAGTGTTGGAGTGTTGGATCAAGACGACCCGGCTGTCCCTGCCCCCCTGGAAGTTACGTCCATGTCCTTAGCGTTCCCCTCACTGTGCTCCTCTTCTGACTCACTACTGGATTCATCATCTGTGGCCTGTGCAGTTGTGTCAAGATACTCTTCCTACAGTGGGTATCCCTTGCCAGTGCCAGATTGCGGGGGACACAGCATGCAAACACCATCAGTGACACCTGCTCTGGGGGGTATTGTAGTGCACCCCCTGAATTGTCCAGGCATCGGAAGCGCATCTTGAGAAGACCTATGGACCTCTCTACCACAGCCCTTGTGGAGGCATGACTTGTATTGTAATGCTTCTCTGCCTCTGTTCTTGGGTGGCAGAAAGGGGTCATGAGCCACCTCTTCAATGGAAAGCCCTTGTTGCCCAGCAGCCATCCATCCAGTTGGACTGGAGCACTGAAGAGCCTCGGTACCTGGGAGTGTCTAAAGATGAAAGCATCATGGGAGCTGCCAGGGTACCTTGCACAGACTTGCAGAATCTGCATCCTGTGGTCACACACTATCTGCTGGTTCATGCAGTAGAATCCCTTCCTGTTAAAGAAGGCACCTGGCTGACCTGCTGGTGCCTTCATGGCCACATGTGTGCAGTCGATGTCACCTTGGATGTGGGGGAACCCAGCAATAGCTGCAAAGCCTCTGGCTCACTCAGCCTGGCTGGCCTCATCCGTATGGTAAAGAATAAAGGTCAGTACCCACCAGAACAGAGATTCTATCACTAGCTTGATGCAACTGTGGACAGCTGATTGGGAGACTCCACACAGAGACCCCACTGAGCCATGGAAAGAGCCAGAGGCATAGATGTTGAGGGCTGCTGTGACCTTCAGAGCCACAGGCATGGAGTGTCCATCCACACAGTTGGAGCTCATCTCAGGCCCAATCATCTGACAAATGGAGGTCACGGTGTCCCTTGCCTCCTTCGGCAATGCACCTTTGACATATTGAGGTAGCTGCATCGCTGCCTGTAAACCTTGGCAGCAGAATAGTAGTGTCTTCTGCAGCCTCTTCCGCCTTGGACTACCTGCTGGCTCTGCACCTCTTGTGTCTGCACCTCTCCTCCCACAGGTCTCTCCCTTGGAAGCTGCATTGGGACACCTGGCTTCCTCTCCCTTCTGCCCCTCTCTTCCTCCTCAGAGGAGGTGCTACCACCGGAGACCACAATCCTCATTACCAGGGTAACTAGTGAATATTCTGAAGGAACTTCAGACACTCTAATACCTGGCCTCACAACACCCTCTGACATGGCTGGCTTGACCAGAATTAGGAAGAAGCTTTGCCACTTACAAAGTCAAAAGGGAATTTCCAACTTAGTATAACATAAGGTCTGCCAGGGTACTGGGCTATTTCTAATCCTTTCCTCTGAATTGGAATTGTAGCAGGGGTCATTGGGCTCAGCTAATTCCTCAAGATCATTTTTAAATTAAAAATGTAACACATTTGGGAATAATGTAATCATGCCAGTGCAATGACTAGTTTATTCATTAGGTGGAGTGCTAGTCAACCTCATGCAGAAGTTCAAGTCATCTCTAAGGCTAGATTACTGTCATCTATGTTATAGGAATACTTAACATCCTCATATTAAGTTTTTCTCTCTATTACTAGCAGACATTTCAGGCCCAATCATCTGACAAACGGATGTCATAGTCTCCCTTGAGAGACGGAGCCTCCTTCGACAACCTCAAAATCCTGCCCAAAGGATATAGAGGTATATAACATGCATGTGCACAGGTCGGGAATTTGGCAGAGTCCCAACGTGCAACAGCAGCAAATATCTCAATGTTCTGAGCTAATACGTATTAAGGTGAAAAACTAGGAATAAGTGTATATAATATTCAGCAGGACAGGCATTATCTGTGGAGAGAGAAACAGAGTTAACATTTCCAATAATGTCCTTTCCTCAGAACAGGGAAATGTAATAGCTTTTAAGTAAGTCAAATGGGAGAAGGTAAAGAAGAACAAAAGGAAAATCTGTGATAGAACAGAAGATGGGAGACAGTATATGACAAACAGGACTGCCCTGGTAGACCTATCGTTTCAGCTTGCTCCTGCCCCACTGAACTGATTTCTTCCTGTCTTGACTTTATTTTTTCTCCCCTTGTCCAGTCTCTCTCCACTTACATCTGTGACTCTTCTGATGCCTCCGCCCTCAACCTACTATAGTGTCCCAAAGAAGATCAATGCAGGCTTGAGGAACAGCACCTCAACTTTCAGTTAGGAACTTTACAGCCTTCTGGACTCAACATTGAGTTCAAAAAATTCAGACTGTAATCTGTGCTTCCCCCCATTTTGTTTCTTTTCTTTGCATGTGTCAGTCTTAATCTTGTTTCCCTTGCTTTTACTTTCAGATGGCTGCTATTCATTATTCTGCCTCATCTGGACACATTTGCTTTTTACTTTCCCATTACCACTGCCTTTTACTGTGCCCCACCAACTCTTTTGTCATTTAATGTCTCCTGTCTCCCACCCTATCACAGTCCTGCCCTTTTGTTCTTCCCCACCTCCAATTCACCTAATTAAAAACTATTATGTCTAACTTTTCCCAGTTGTGATGAAAGGTCACAACCTGAAATGTTAATTGTTTCTCCCTCCACAGATGATGCCAGCCCTGCTGAGTATTTCCAGCATTTTCTGTTTTTAATTCAGATTTCCAGCATGTGCAGTATTTTGCTTCTAAATACGATCATACACTCACTGGAAAGACACTGCAGGGAGTGGATGAACTGAGAGATCCAAGGGTTCAAATGCATAGTTCCCTGACAGTACACATGCAAGTAGATAAAACCACAAAAAAGGCCAACAGCATTGTGGATTTTATAAATTACAAAACTCAAGGAGTCATAAACCATTTGTACAAAGCACTGGCTTCAGCCATGGTTAGAGCACTGTTCTTAGCTTTAGGACATTAACACAATAGAGAATGTACAGGGTGAATTCATCAAGATGATGCCATACATGCAAACTATGAGAAGAGATCCCAGATACTAGAAATACTGGGGCAGAGAAATCTAAGAGGAGATCATGGGAGCTTTTCAAGTTATGAAGACTCTTGACAGGTTGAATAGAGAATGACTATTTACACTAGTTGAAGCAGTTACTGCTGATGGATCATCAATTCAAAAATGTTACTGAAGGAGTAAGGAAGAAAGTTAGATTTTTTTTCACACAGAGATTTGTTGAAGCATGAAGTGCATTGCCACAGGAAGTGGTTGAGGCAGTGACGATTGCATCGGAACTTACCCTTTAGAAAAGTCCAAAGGAGCTAAAACCACCATTAAAGTTTAGATTAGACTGTTGGAAAGTGTAGTAATTGTAAGTAAAACCTTTCATACTGTTATGGGGATCATGTGGCTGTACAGACGAATTAGCCCTAAGCACGTGTAATTTTAGGGGCGGAGCTTTTTCTAGCCTTGGTCTTGGTACAAGCATGTAGCTTCATCAGGAGCTCTGTAAATAAAGTTTACTGTTTCTTACAAGAAACCTGTCTGATACTCCAAGTTTATTACAGGACGTTGTTTACATATTATTTATGAAAATGAATTCTTGCTGAAAAGCATACTTTACATGTACTGGCTGGATGCTCAAGGCCAATAGATTTATTGCATTTTGCTGAATGCCCTGAAGCAGGTACTATGATTTGCACTCTTCTTTGATCAAAAAATCAATTTCATAGCTCAACTGCAATTTTAATAATTCCCTAGCATAGAAAAGCTTCATCCGATGTTTTACAAGCGGAAAGATAAAAAGGATTGGTTGCCATGTAATGTTGTGGAGCATCGCAAAAAGAATCAAACATAGAACCATAGACATAGAAACATACAAACCAGGAGCAGGAATAGGCCATTTGGCCCTTCGAGCCTGCTCCATCATTCAAAATGATCATGGCTGATCTTCTATCTCAATGCCATATTCCTGCTTTCTCTCCATACCCCTTGATGCCCCTAATATCCAAAATTGTATCAATTTCTTTCTTGAATATACTCAGTGACCCGACCTCCACAGCCTTCCGTCAGAGAGAATTCCACAGGATGACCACCTTCTGAGTGAAGAAATTTTTCCTCATCTTAGTCCTAAATGGCCTGTCCCGTATCCTGAAACTGTGGCCCCTGGTTCCAGATTCCCCAAACAGGGGAAACATCCTTCCTGCATCCAGTCTGCCCAGCCCTGTTAGAGTTTTGTACAATTTGATCAGATCCCCTCTCATTCTTCTAAACTGTAGTGACTACAGGCCCAGTCGAACCAATCTCTCCTAATACGACAGCCCTGCCATCTCTGATATCAACCTAGTGAACCTTCAATGCACTCCCTCTATAGCAAGTATATCTTTTCTTAGGTAGGGAGACCAAAACTGCATACAGTGCTCCAGCTGTGGTCTCGCCAAGACCTTGTATAACTGCAGTAAAACATCCCTACTTCTGAACTCAAATCCTCTTGCAATGAAGGCCAACATATCATTTGCCTTCCGAATTGCTTGGTGCACCTGCCTATTTATTTTCATTGACTGGTGTACAAGGACACCCAGATCCCTTTGTACATCCATATTTCCCAATATATCACCATTTAAGTAATACTCTCCCTTTCTGTTTTTCACACTGAAGTATATAACTTCACATTTATCCATGTTATACTGCATCTGCCATGTGTTTGCCCACACACACAACTTGTTTAAATCACCCTGAAGCCTTCTTGCATCCTCCTCACAACTCACAACCCCGCCCAGTTTTGTGTCATCAGCGAACTTGGAAATATTGCATTTGGTTCCCAAGTCATTTATATATATCGTGAAGAGCTGAGGCCCAAGCACTGATCCCTGCGGTACACCACTAGTCACTGCCTGCCCCCCAGAAAAAGACCCATTTATTCCCACTCTCTGTTTCTGGTCTGTCAACCAATTCTCAATCCATGCCAGTATATTAAACCCAATTCCATGTGCTTTAATTTTGCTCACTAGCCTCTTATGTGGGACCTTATCAAAAGCCTTCTTGAAATCCAAATACACCACTTCCACTGGTTCTCCCTTATCTATTCTACTAGTTACATCCTCAAAAAACTCCAGAAGATTAGTTAAGCATGATTTCCCTTTCATAAACCCATGCTGACTTTGTCTAATCCCGTTAATGCTTTCTAATTGTTCTGTTACCACGTCTTTTATAATAGACTTTAGCATTTTCCCCACTACTGATGTTAGACTAACTGGTCTGTCATTCTCTGTTTTTTACTCTCCCTCCTTTTTTAAATAGTGGGGTTACATTTTCCACCCTCCAATCTGTAGGAACTGCTCCAAAGTCTATAGAATTTTGGAAAATGACCACCAATGCATCCAGTATTTCCAGGGCCACTTCCTTTAGTATTCTGGGGTGTAGATTATCAGGCCCTGGGGATTTTTCAGCCTTTAACCCCGTTAATTTCTCTAGCACCAATTTTTTAAGAATACTGATTTTCTTCAATTCCTCCCTCTCACTAGACCCTTGGTTCCCTCACACTTTGTCCAAAACATGGGTTTGCATGAGATTTTAAAATGTGGAGCAAAAAGAAGAGCAAAAAAGACCCTTAGGTGAAGGGTCAGACACGAGGGGACATAAATTCAAGATGAGGGGCAGGTTTAGGGGGGATGTGAGGAAAAACTTTTTTACCCAGAGGTTGGTGATGGTCCAGAATGCGTTGCCTGGGAGGGTGGTGGAGGTGGGTTGCCTCACATCCTTTAAAAAGTACCTGGATGAGCACTTGGCATGTAATAACATTCAAGGATATGGGCCAAGTGCTGGTAAATGGGATTAGGTAGGGAGGTCAGGTGTTTCTCACGTGTCGGTGCAGACTCGATGGGCCAAAGGGCCTCTTCTGCACTGTGTGATTCTGTGAGTAGAATGCTTTATGAATACAGTTGTAGCAAATGATGACAACCCATAATCTTTTCTTTGGGAGAGGGAGAGGGTGGGTAAAACATTGTTTTACCTGCTGGCTGCGATGGTGGATTTTCACGCCGTATTGTCCCAAATCCGTCTCATTATTTATGCATTCCCAGGAAACACGCCATTTCCATGGCCAGTGGGCTCTCATTCATCCTCCCGCCATCACTCCGCCGTTGCATCATGCCGGCCGCCATGTTTAAAAGGCATCCGTCAGCACACCGCTCATCGCTATCAGCTCACCACTGCTGCCCAGGAGACATGGCCAGCAAAGGAAAAAAGACCTCAGTCCCCCGGTTTAATGATGGCTCCCTCTGGCTACTGCTGGATGCCGTGGAGGCACGCCGGGATGTCCTGTATCACCGCTCTGGCCGCAGGATGGGCAGCAATGTGACCAATCCAGCTTGGGAGGCGGTGGCAGCAGTGGTCAGCACCAATGCCCTTCAGAAGAGGACAGCCAACAAGCCATAAGACGATGAATGATCTCCTCCATTCCGCCAGGAGAAGTCACTCTTCTCATCATTCTCAACTCACACACTCACAAACCCATCACACATCCACAGGGCCCTCATTCACTGCCAGTTCAAGGAACATCACCATTCACTCCCTCACACACACCTTCACTGTCCTCAGCCTGTCCATAGGACCATTCACCACCCGCACAGGCCAGGCATACTTATCATCTGGCCTGGCAGGTGTCCTAATACACTCTCCCTGTCCAGCTACCCCTTCCCCTCATGGAGTCAGCCAGGGGCCCTCAGGCACCCATAGGGAGGAGGATCAGCAGTGCACACCCCAGGGTCATCCACCCAGCTGACTTGGGGTGTGTCCGGTCCATCCAAATCCCCTCTTCCTGTAACCTCCGCAGCTCCAGCTTCACAGGCCGAGGAGGGTGCCACTGCCACACAGCAAGACCCCGAAAGCAAGCCGGGGCTCTCCCAAGTCTCAGCCCTCCAGAGGACGCCCGCCAAAGTCATCATAGACAGGGCGTCGCAGTCAGCAGGCTGCCTCCACCTCCACTGTGGATGTCCGGGGATCACCAAGATGTAGCAGCAGGGTTAGGAGAGTTCGGTAAAAGTAGTTGTACAGCCTGAGCACGGGTGTTGGTTACATGTACATACTGTTCACTATTGTCAATAAACTCCTAAGAATGTCTCCCTGCCTGTGGCTCCTTGTTCCGATGAGCAGTGTTCTTGTCACTCAGATGTGAAACCTTTCTGCACAAGATAAAAGGCAGGTATCTCAGTCCAGGTCCTCTTCCCTGTGTTCTATGCAGCCTTCAGACCACAGTGATGGTCCAGCCTCACACTCTCTGGAAACATTACTGATGCCTGCACCTCGGCAGTGCTGGTCATGGCTGCCAGAATGTAGCAGGCAGGTGCTACAGAGTTCTCTCATTCTCTCTGTGTGCTCTCAGCACCTTTAAGGTGGGGCTGGCCCCCATCGGACCAGCATCTGCGACCAGTGATGCTGTGCACCAGCTCCTGCAGGGCTCAGGTGGTGAAGGCGGACACAGAATCGGATGCGTCGAAAGTTTCATGGCTGCCTCTCTATGAGATGGCCTCGATCATGAAGCACAAGTGAGCTGCCCCTGGCCAGACAGGAGTCAGCCATTCACAGAGGCTATGTGAAGAACCATGGAGTTTCCTCACTGCATGTTGTCATCGTCCTCCTGTGATCAAGCGACTATTAGGGCCTGTGTCTCCATGACAGGAGCATTCTCACAGAGGCTTTTGGCACTGCCGTAAACCTGATTGGAGTCAAATGTTCACAACTGCAATGCAAGGATTTATGGGGATACCTCAATTCATGTCGTCATCATCCTCCACAAATCTAGCAGCTATGAGGCCCTGCCGAGTGTGCCTGCCTCGTCTAACCAGTGTGAGAGCCTCAGCCCAGTCTAGCCAAGCTGTACAACCATAACACTGGCATCTACCAGGCTATGTGGAAAATTGTCCAGGTCAGAAGTGGGGATGATTGCTGATGATTGCACAATATTCAGCACCATTTATGACTCCTCAGATACTGAAGCAGTCCATGTCCAAATGCAGGAAGACCTGGGTTGGGTTGACAAGTGACAAGTAACATTTGTGCCAAACAAGTGCCAGACAATGACCATCTCCAACAAGAGAGAATCTAACCATCAGCCCATGACATTCTTTGGCATTACCATTGCTGAATCCCCCACTATAAACATTCTGGGGGGGCGGGGGGGGTTACCATTGACCAAAAACTGAACTGGACTAGCCATATAAATCCTGTGGCTACAAGAGCAGGTCAGAGGCAAGGAATCCTGTGGTGAGTAATCACCTCCTGACTCCCCAAAGCTTGTCCACCATCCACAAGGTGCAAGTCAGGAATGTGATGGAATACTCTCCACTTGCCTGGATGAATGCAGCTCCATCAACACTCAAAAAGCTTGACACCATCCAGGACAAAGCAGCCCATTTGATTGGCACCCCACCCACAAACATTCACTCCCTCCACCACCGACGCACAGTGGCAGCAGTGTGAACCATCTACAAGATGCACTGCAGAAACTCACCAAGGCTCCTTAGACAGCACCATCCAAACCCACGACCGCTATCATCTAGAAGGACAAGGGCAGCAGACACATGGGAACACCACCAGGTGGAAGTTCCCCTCCAAGCCACTCGCCATCCTGACTTGGAAATATATCGCCGTTCCGTCACTGTCGCTGGGTCAAAATCCTGGAACTCCCTCTCTAACAGCACTGTGGGTGTACCTGCACCACAGGGACTGCAGCAGTTCAAGAAGGCAGCTCACCACCAACTTCTCAAGGGTAATTAGGGATGGGCAATAAATGCTGCCCTAGTCAGTGACACCCACATCACAGAAATGAATAAAAACAAAAAATGTTGAGACAGTAATGTGTGGGCTCCCAACCCATGCACTTTCCCGCACTGATGAAAACTGCCAGCACTGCAAATGGGAACGAAAGCCTTGGATCCAGGCCCTGGCCGCCATTTTAAAAGCCCGCCTGACACTGTTAGGCCCCGTTTCGGGATGGGAAAATCCGGTTCCATGAGGCAATAAATTGATTAGGGACTAGTTATAGACATAGAATCATAGGCCAGAGTTTTACAGACTCGCCGTGGTGTGTCTCCCGCCGGCGGACGTGGCGAGCCATTTAAATCTCCATTCAGTTTGGCGGTACCGTAATATCCCACCAGGCGGGAGGGGCCGTAAAATCCTGGCCATAGAATAGTATGGTATGGAAAGAGGCCATTTGGCCCAGTGAGCCTGCACTGGCTCTTTCAAAGAGCTATCCAGTTAGTATGATCCACTTCCCTGCTCTTTCCCCAAATCCCTGCAATTTTTTTCTCCTTCAATTATTTATCCAATTTCCTTTTGAAAGCTACTATTGAATTTGTGACCATTGCTCTATCAGGTTATTCATTTAAAATCCTGACCATTAACTGCATAATCAAACTTTTTCCTCATATCACCTCTAGTTTTTTTGCCAATCAACTGAAATCTGTGCCTTTTCTATTATGAAGCCTTCAGCCATTGGAAACATTTTCTGTTTAGTTACCCTATCGAAACCATTTAAGATTTTAAGCACCTTCATCAAATCTCAGCTTAGCCTTCTCTGTTCAGTGGAGAACAACCCTAACTTTTACAGTGTATCCAGGTAATTATAATCTTTCATTCTTGAAGCCATTCTCATAAACCTCTTCCGTATCTTCTCCAAACCCTTCATGTCCTATTGAAAGTGTACTTCCCAGAATTGTACACAATATTCCAGCTAGGGCCAAACTAGAGCTTTATATAAATTTAACATAGCTTCCTGGCTTTAGTACTCTATGCTTCTATTTATAAAACCCATGGTCCCTTATGCTTTATTAACTGCTTTGCTAACATGTCCTGCCACCTTTAAAGATTTGTGTGCAAACATCCCAGGTCTCTGATTTTTCACTCACTTTAAAATTGAATTATTTAGCACATGTTGTTTCTGGGATGAGAGAGTCATCCGATCACAAGAGGGTGAGTAAATTGGGTTTATATTCTCTAGAGTTTAGAAGACTAAGAGGTGATCTCATTGAAACATACAAGATTCTGAAGGGGCTTGACAGGGTAGACACTCAGAGGTTGTTTCCCCTGGCTGGGGAACCTAGAATGTGGCAGCACAGTCTCAGGATAAGGGATCATTTAGGGCTGAGATGAGGAGAAATTTCTCTGTTCAAAGAGTTCTAAATCTTTGGAATTCTCTACCCCAGAGGGTTGTGAAGGCTCCATTGTTCACTATTTTTAAAGCTAGACGAGAAAAACCTTTGGCGTCTCAGGAAATCCAGGGATATGCGGAGCAGACGAGAAAGTGGAATTGAGGCCTGAGATCAGCCATTACTGTATTAAATGGCTGAGCAGGCTTGGCAGGCTGTATGGTCTACTCCTGCTCCTATCTCTTGCACTTTCCTCACTCTTCCTACCAAAATCAACTCATACCTTTCTGTGTTGAATTTCTTCCATACGTCCACGCATTCCACCAAATTTTCTATGTCCTCACGAAATCTGTTATAATACCCTTGAGTTTCAACCACGCTTCCACGTTTTCTGTCATCTGCAAATTTCATAATTGTGCCTGTACCCGCAACTCCAAGTCACTGGTATATAATGAAAAACCGTAGTGGTCCTAGTACAGGACTCTAATGAATACTTACCTCCAGTTCAATAAACAAGCATTCATCACAACTCTCTGGCCAGAATTTTATGTTCAGCAAGCGGATGCGGATCCAGCCCATCCGGCCACGAAATGGCACGAGTTGCCATTGGGCGAGCATCCCGACATCATCGCACACTTGCACAAAACCTCACTCAATGGGCACACGTGGCAGTTGGAGACGCGCCTGCTGACAATTAAACGGGCAATTAACCAATTAAGGAGGCAATTGAAAGCGATTTTTCCTGGCCCATCCACTTTTACGGTTGGCGGATGGGCCAATCGACCAGGCGGCCTTTACATTTTTGCTCAAACCTTGATCCAGGGCGGGGTGAAATCTCCATAGGGAAATAAAATAAAAAGAGATATCTGGATTTTGGGCTGGTTTTTTATGAGGTACGCTTTCATGTGCTTGATTGTGCTGCACGGACATATTTTTGCAGCATTTTTGTTGTTTTGTTTATTCTGTGGAGGTCTGCAGCTTCCTGGGCAGCTGTCTGCCTTCAGGGAGCTCACTGGAAGCGCTCACCAGCACCCGCGGTGACTTCGGCACCCGCCCTCTTCCCGCCCCCACTGGCAGTGCTGAGCCTTTCTCAGCACGTGTTTCATGCTGGTTGGCAGTTAGTTAGCCAGCCAGCGTGAAACTGCGGTCGGGGGTTGATTGCACTCAGGGACCCTTTTCCCGTCCGCTCCCAGACCCGCCAATCGCATGCACCCGACACATGAAAAATTCAGGCCTATATTTAGCTTTATTCTCACTGTATAATCAAACTGACATCTGTCATATGCCCCATTTTGCTGCCTTATCCACTCGCTAGCTCCTTCACCATCTAGAGATCTTTGGCTTTGACTTTAGTTGTCCTCCCTTTCCCCTTTGTGGAAATGTATGTAGGCTGTCTCTGTGTTAAAGGCCAGTCATTGCTCCTGTACATTGCTGCTTGTTTCCAATTTACCTGGGCCAGATTCCTCTTTAATTTGCTGATATTATTCCTCCTCCAGTTAAGTGTTCTTTATTCTAGGTTAGTCCTTGTCCTTTTCCGTAATTAATGTAAACCTAATACCATAATCACTGTTCCTGAAGTGCTCCGCAACTAAGACATTTTCCATGTTTTCCACTTCATTCCCCGAGACTAGATCCAGCTGTCCCTTCTTCCTCATTGGGTAGGAAACATACTGATCAAGGAAATTTTCCTGAACACCCTTCAGAAATTCAATCCGTACCTCACACTTAATATAATCATTGCCCCATTAAATATTGGGATATTTAAAATCTCCCAGTGTCACTACACTGCTGTTCTTGCATCTTTCAGAAATCTCTTTGCAGATGTGACCCCTCTATCTCCTTCCTAGTATTTGGTGGCATATAAAAAGCATTTAATACCTCCAACCAAATACAGCAGATTCTGTCTTTGACCCTTCAAAGACATTGGCCAGAATTTTACGTCCAGTGGGCGGGCGCACACCCGACCCGAATGGATGTGAAATAGCGTGAGATGACCTCGGGCGAGCATCCCAACGTCATCGTGCACTTGCATGATATTTTGCTTGGCGGGTGGGTGTGGCAGTCAGAAGCACATCTGTCGACAATTAAGTGGGCAATTAAGCCCATTAATGAGGCAATCAACAGTGATTTTACGTGGCTCGTCCACATTTACGGTTGGCGGATGGACCATTCTGCCAGGCTGCATTCTCATTTTTGCTCAAACCTCAATCCAGGGTGGAATGAAATCTCCATGGGGAAATAAAATAAAAAAGAGATATCTGGATACTGGTTTTTTATGAGGTGTGGTAATCTGAGGTGCAATACACCTTTAAGAGAATGTGAGCAGGTTGACCACGTGACTGTATTACCCAATTGCAGTGTAGCACAGGCTACGTTAATCAGTAGTTTAGAATAGGGCCTGGTTTGAGAAACACACATTGTGTTAATGCTCTGTTACTTGTGTTAATAAACAGCATGTGCTTCATCTTATATTGGTCTCTGCAGCTGCAGTATATTATTTGCGAATTCACGAACCGGTAAATAGGCGTGCAACCGTGTTCGCAAGCAAAGTGTCCCCACAATATAATATAACAACTGGCGGCAAGGCAAAACATGACCAGTCAACGACACCAAGGAAAGCCACAAAAGATTGCACTGAAGTGAATCAGCCGTGCCTTGCAGGCCGATTGTGAGTACAGCCCTCATCATAGTCATCGAAGTTATCTCCCTCCAGTATGCCACAGCTTGGTCGCATCAAAATGTTTGATCAGAGCACTGATGATTAGTCACATTATATTGAACCCCTCGCATTCTTGTTTTTGGCCAACGACATATCAGGGGCGATCCTCTTTTCAACATGTGGCAGTGAAACATACAGCCTAATTTGTAGACTAACGGCACCCAACGTTGAGGAAACCTTGGGTAAATGTAAGTCGGTAAACCTTGTGGAAAGCCACTTTTCACAGAGGGTATTGGATAAGCCAGACTAGAGTCAAACATTCACAACTGCGATCTGAGGATCTAGGAGGCACCTCACTGCATGTTGTCATTATCCTCCACAAATCTGGCAGCTATCAGGGCCTCCCGAGTGCGCCTGCCTCGTTTAGCCAGTGCAAGAGCCTCACCCCCATCATCATCACCACCGAGGACCCCCTCACCCTCAGTCGCGTTGGCGTCCTCCTCATCGGAGGAGATGTATAGCTCCTTCATCTCCTCCTCAGCCAGCTTCTCACCCCGTTGCAGCGCTAGGTTATAAAGTGCGCAGCAGATGACGATGATGCGTGACGCCCTCTGCGGACTCTATTGCAGGGCTCCACCAGACCAGTCCAGGCACCAGAACCGCATCTTCAGCATCCCGATGGTCTGCTCCACCAAGTTGTGAGCTGCTGCATGAGCCTCACTCTGCTGCAGTCTGAGGCCGCTGCATGGGTGTCATCAGCCACGGCCTCTGCGGGTAGCCCTTGTCCCCAAGGAGCCATCCCTGCAGCCTCTGTGGACCCTGGAAAACTGCAGGGATCTGCGAGCGACTCAGAATATAGGCACCGTGCACGCTCCCTGGAAACCGTGTGCATACCCGCAGGATACGTTTCTGGAGGTCGCATACCAGCTGCACGTTTAGTGAGTAGAAGCCCTTGCGGTTGATGAAGTCCACTGAGTTTTGCGACAGAGACCTGAGCACCACATGAGTGCAGTCAATTGTACTCTGCACCTGTGGGAATCCCGAGATCAGGGAGCATCTAATGGCCCTCGCATTCTGGCTGTCCCGGTCCCGGGCGAAATGCACAAAGTTGTGTGCAATGGAGAAGATGGCATCCGTGACCTCATCGATGCATTTGTGGGTGGCGGTTTGTGAAATCCCACAGAGGTCACCTGTGGAGCCCTGAAAGGAGCCACTGGCGTAGAAATAGAGCACCGTGGTCACTTTCACAGCCACTGGCAGTGGATGCCCTCCATGTCCCCTTGGCGCCAAGTCCTGCAGTAAGTGGCAGATATGAGCGACCAGGTCACTAGACATGTGCAGTCATCAGCGACACTAGTTCTCAGTCATCTGCAGGAATGGCAGGCGGCGTCTATAGACCCTGAGTGTCGCTAGGCACTGACCAGCCATAGCTCACTGTCACTCCTGGGTAGCGTGTGCTGCCTCTTCTTCATGAGATTGCTGCTCCTGCCTTTGCACAGCCAGGAGCCTCAGTCGCTCTCTCCTCAGTCTTCTCCACTCTCTGTAGGCCATCAGGCAGACAGCTAGGTCACCAGGATCCATGATCCTGACGTGGTCCTCCTGCAGCATGAAGGAGAGAGAAATGTGGTTATCATGGCTGTACTTAGCACCTTTCCTGGCCCTTAATACTTCCCAGAGGGTGCTGGTCACCCCTCGGATGGCCAGAGACGAGTGCGCTGCATGGCTGCCTTGTCAACCTGCGGCATGGGGATCACTGGTCCAAACCAGGACACTGAGATTGCAAGGGGCTGTGAGAGCCTCCAGCATTGACGAGGAAATTGTACAATGTGTGCAGTCCAACTGCTCTGTGGTCCAACAAAGTGGTGGTGGACTCGAAGTCTGTGCTGGCAGGGTGGAGGGGCAGGGCGCAGTAAGGTATGGGGTGCTTGGTAGACCTTTGATGCCTCCACATTGCTTGCATGGGCAGGCAGACTAGGAGCCTAACCCCAATCATATCACTGTGGCTGCACCTGATCTGTCCTCGTTGCTGAGGCATGGTCAGTTTATACCGGTGTTCCTGATGCGTGGCCACTTCCCTCGCTTACCCTGCCCCCCACCTCAATTGCCTGTGCGCAGGATGCAGCACCAGGGCAGCACTTGACCGCACCCCCCCCTCAGCAGCCACCTCCAAGGCTGGCCAGCACTTGCCCCCGGACACCCTCCACCCCTCAGCAGTTGTGCCGAAGGCCCAGCATCAGTTTCCCCCACCCCCCAAAACTTCCCTGAGGCCTGTAAACAACAGGCGAGCTGTGGAGAACGCTGCTCAGTTCCCCCAAACTGAAGGCCGCCAAGTGAATGTCACCTGCGTACTGTTGTGAAATGTGCTTTCCCGCTGACGTGGACGGACGATACGGTGAGGTTCCCAGAGCCTGGCGGGATGGCCTTTTAATTATATGCTAATGTATTATAATTAGCTCCCCGCCAACCGATGGCGGGAAACGCGGCCCACCGTCGGCGGGCTGAGCAGAAGATCATGACCTGCCTTCACGCCGTCATGAAATGGGTCCCACCATATTTTCCGCACATGCCATCTTTCACGCCTGCCGCCAGCGGGCTCGGAAAAGTCTGCCCGTAATTTGTTATATTCCTTGCATCGAGGCTTTTCAATTAAAAATATTGAGCAATGTAAAAAATATATATATTTTCTTCAATAATGTTATGATGTTCAAAAAAGCCTGCATATTATTATTGCCATCATTATCTGTGTTCATATCAGTCATCAGTATTCCTCTCGAAATCTCTTGAGCAGCTGCCATAACTTCAGCATGAGATTGGTGAAAACTGTGTTCTTACTTTTTGCCCAACATTTCTCTACCAAACTTCCAGTGAAGTTAGGGTGGCTGTAGGTTAGGAAAACCCTGGAGTAAATTTCCATTGACTGAGTGTTTGTGAATGGTGATGCAAAGAGCCAATTGTAACACATAACATTACTGTTATTTTAACATCTAAAAAAAGAAATTTAAAACCATTCAATAATACATTACTTTTGACTTGAGATGTTGAACTACAGTACGTTGCAAGAATGTCTACACCTCAAAAATACTTCATTGGCTGTGAAGCACTTTGGGATAGAATACGGTTTTGAAACATGCTACATCAATAAAGTTCTTTTTTTTTTCCAAAAATATTACTCCTTCAGCGATTAGGCGGTTGATTTTAACTATTCCTGTTGGGTGGGGAGGAGTTTGTTCTTTATTCACCATTTTCCCTTCCTTTCCATTGATTCCATTCCTAAAGATATAGTATTGTAGTGGTTAAATTACTTGACTAGTAATCCACAGATCTGAACCAATAATCCAGAAAATGTAACTTTCAATTCCACAATAGACGTTTAAAAAACATCTGGAAATAAAAAGTAGAAGTGACCATAAAGCAGTTGAGTTGTAGTAAAAACCCAACCTGTTCACCAATATACTAGAGAAAAGAAAACCTGATATATTTACCCGGTCTATATGTGACTCCAGCCGCACACCAAGATGATTGACTCTTAACTGCCCTCCGAAGTGACTTAACAAGTCACTCAATTGTATGTATCAAAGAATAATAAAAACTTCTTGCTTCAAAGCATTACTTGAGCATTTTATTTTTTATTTATCTGTCAACGGGATGTCTAGGCTAGGCCACCATTTATTGCCCATCCTTAACTGCTCTTGAGAAGGTGGTGTTGAGCTGCCTTCTTGAACCGCTGGGGTCCATGTGGTGTAGGTACATCCACAGTGCTGTTAGGAAGGGATTTCTAGAATCTTAACCCAGCAACACTGAAGGAACAGTGATGAAGTTCCAAGTCAGATTGGTGTGTGACTTGGAGGGGAACTTGCAGGTGGTGGTGTTCCCATGCATCTGCTGCCCTTGTTCTTCTAGCTTGTAGAGGTCACAGGTTTTTATTTATTTACTTTTTAAAAATGTTTTATTTTTCGGCCAGCGTAAACACGATGGGCTGAATTGCCTCTTTCTGTGCTGTAACTTTCTATGGTTTTATGGAAGGTGCGGTCGAATGAGCCTTTGTGAGTTTCTGCAGTGCCAATCTTGTAGATGGTACACACTGCTGCCACTGTACGCCAGTGGTGGAGGGAGTGAATGTTTAAGGTGGTGCATGGGATGCCAATCAAGTGGGCTGCTTTGTCCTGGATGGTGTCAAGCTTCTTGAGTATTGTTGGAGCTGAACTCATCCAGACAAGTGGGGAGTATTCCACCACACTCCTAATTGTGCCTTGTCGATGGTGGACAGGCTTTGGGGAGCAGGAAGTGAGTAACTCATCACAGAATTCCCAGCTGTGACATGCTGTTGTAGCCACTACATTTATAAGGCTGGTCCAGTTCAGTTTTTTATCGATAACCCCAGGATGTGGACAGTGAGGGATTCAGCGATGGTAATGACATTGAATGTCAAAGGGGGATGGTTAGATTCTCTCCTGTTAGAGATGGTCATTGCCTGGCACGAGTGACATGATATTGCTTGCCACTTATCAGCCCAAGACTGAAGGTTTTCCAGGTCTTGCTGCATTTGGACATGGGCTGCTTCAATACCTGAGGAGTCGTAACTGGTGCTGAACATTGTGCAATCATCAGCGAACATCTCCACTTCTGAATTTGTGATATAAGGAAGGCCATTGATGAAGCAGCTGAAGATGATTGGGTCAAGGACACTGCCCTGAGGAATTTCTGCAGTGAAGTCCTGTGTCTGAGATGATTGACCTCCAACTACCACAACCATATTCCTTTGTGCTAGGTATGACTCCAACCAATGGAGGGTTTCCCCCTTGATTCCCATTGACTTCGGTTTTGCTAGGGCTCCTTGATGCCACACTCGATCAAATACTGCCATGATGTCAAGGGCATGCACTCTCACCTCAGCTCTTCAGTTCAGCATTTTTGTCCATATCTGGACCAAAGCTGTAATGAGGTCAAGAGCAGAGTGGCCTTGATGGAGCTGAAGTTGAGTGTCAGTGAGCAGGTTATTGCTGAGTAAATGCTGCTTGAAAGCACTATCGATGTTCGCTTCATTCACTTTGCTGATGATTATGAGTGATGGGGTGTTAATTGGCTGGGTTTGATATGTCCTGCTTTTTGTGGACAGAACATACCTGGGCAATTTTCTACATCACCAGGTAAATGCCAGTGTTGTAGTTGTACTGGAACTGCTTGGCTAGGGGCGCAGCAAGTTCTGGAGCACAAGTCTTCAGTACTATGGTCGGAATGTTGTCAGCGCCCTTAGCCTTTGCAGTATCCACTGCTTTCAGCCATTTCTTGCTATCATCTGGAATTAATCAAATTGGCTGAAGACTGGCATCTGTGACGCTGGGGACCTCAGGAGGAGGCCGAGATGTCTCATCCACTTGGCACTTCTGGCTGAAGATTGTTGCAATTGCTTCTACCTTTTGTTTTGCAATGATGTGCTGGAGGCCTGCATCATTGAGGATGGGGTTATTTGTGGAGCCTCCTCCTCCAGTATGTTGTTTAATTGTCCACCACCATTCATGACTGGATGTGGCAGGACTGCAGAGCTTAGACCTGATCTCTTGGTTGTGTAATCTCTTAACTTTGCATGCTGCTTATGTTGTTTGGCATGTAAGTAGTCCTGTGTTGTAGCTTCACAAGGTTGACACCTCATTTTTAGATATGCCTCATGCTTTTCCTGGCATGCCGTCCTGCACTCTACATTGTGTCAGGGTTGATTCCCCCGGCTAGATGGTAATGGTAGGGTGAGGGTAGCCAGAAGGCTACAGATTGTGGTTGAATCTGCTGTTGCTGACGGCCCACAGTACCTCATGGATGCCCAGTTCTGAGGTGCTAGATCTGTTCAAACTCTATCCCATATAGCACAGTGGTAGTGCCACACAATACACCTCAATGTGAAGATGGGACTTCATCTCCACAAGCACTGTGCGGTGGTCGCTCCTACCAATACTGTCATGGACAGACACATCTGCAGTAATTAGATGTGTGAGGATGAGATCAAGTAGCTTTTTCCTTCTTGTTTTTTCCCTCACCTCCTGCTATAGTCTCAGTCTAGCAGCAATGGCCTTTTGGACTTAGCTAGTACAGTCAGTAGTGGTGCTACTGAGCCACTCTTAGTGATGGACATTGAAGTCCCCACCAGAGTACATTCTGTGTCCTTGACACCCTCAGTGCTTCTTCCACTTGGTTTTCAAGATGAAGGAGAACTGATTCATCAGTTGGTGGGGTGATGGTGCGGTACATGGTAATCGGCAGGAAGTTTCCTTGCCCATGTTTGACCTGATGCCATGAGACTTCATGGGGTCCAGAGTCAATTTTGAGGACTCCAGGGGTCACTCCCTCCCAACTATATACCACTGTACTGCCACATCTGGTAGGTCTGTTCTGGGACATACCCAGGGATTATGATGGTTTTTTGTCTGGGACATTGTCTTAAGGCATGATTCAGTGAGTCTGACTTTGTCAGGCTGTTGCTTGACTAGTTTGTGGGATACCTCTCCCAATTTTGGTACAAGCCCCCAAATGTTGGTAAGGAGGGCTTTGCAGGTCGATGGGACTGGGTTTGCTTTTGTCATTGCCAGTGCCTAGATCGATGCTGGGTGGTCCGCCTGGTTTCATTTCTTTTTTTTAGACTTTGTAGCAGTTTGATACTGCTAATTGGTTTGCTTTTACTCTACTGAGACTAGCTTTTAATTCTAGATTCATTAATCAAATTTAAATTCCACCAGCTGCTGTCTTGGGACCTAAACAAGTGTTCATAGAGCAGCCTGGGCCTCTGGATTACTACTTCAATGACATTACCACTAAACCACTGCCTCCCCCAAACTCCAGTGATTTAAGAAAAAACCCCACTACCACCTTCTTAAGGGTAACCAAGGATGGGAAACAAAGGCTAGGATCAGCAACAATGCCTATATGTGCCGTGATGCCACCCGTAATAGCGTTCCAACACTCATCATGGTTCATGCATGAATAATAGCAGCATGGATGAGACAATACAGGGATTTGGTACCCAAGACACCATCTTCAGGCAAAAGTTGATATTTTCATGACCAAAGGATATGTATATAAGAGGAAATTAACGGAGAAGTACAATTTGATGAAGACGTAGCTGTCCCTAATTAAATTGTATGATGATTTTGTCATCAACCCTTTATACCAGTTTAGCAATTTTAGTATTATACTTCCCAACTCTGAATGTGTAGAGGAAAATATATCTTCAGCAGTTTAGCCAAGTATATGCCATACTAAAAATGAAAGACTTGAAGGGGTTTAATTGAAATCTGTTTTCTTCTCACCTTAGGCATGGAACATAGCAAAGAATGAAGTCATCAAATCTTCCTTATCATAATGGCTTTAGATGCTTCTTAAAGATTAATGTTGCTGACCCAGAGAATTACCCTCTCTGTGAACAGATTGAGAAACCTTTCTGCTTTCAAAGTTAGGAGGCAGAAGTTTGGAAGTTAGTGAAAGTCAATGTGGTTCCCTAATTCCCAGATATTTGTAAGAGGTTATTTTGTTCTTTTGGCTTTATTTACTCTCTTTACTGTAGATTTTATTAGGATAAGAGGGCTGTCATATGAGGAGTGATGGAATTGAATGTACCTATATTCTTGAGTTTAGAAGAATACATGGTGATCTGATTGAAATGTATAAAATTCATAGGGGGTTAAACAGTGTAGATGCTAAGGCTGTTTCCCAAGACTGGAGAGTCTAGAACTAGGGGTCATGCATTTTGGACTGAGATGGAGAAACTTTGTCACTCAGAGGGCTGTGAACCTTTGGAATTGTCTACCCCTGAAGGCTATGAGTATTCTGTTGATAAGTATATTCAAGACTGAGATTGCTAGATGTTTAGGCTGTAATTGAATCAAGGGATAAGGGGGTAAGGTTCTAAAGTGGGGTTGGTGTAGCAGTTCAACCCATGATCTTTTTGAATGGTGGAGCAGACCCGAGGGGCTATATGTCCTACTGCTGCTCTTATTTCTCATATTCGTATGTTCAGGTTACAGATCATGAATATTTTAGGAAAAATTGTGAGAAACCTTTTGATAAGCAGAAGTCACTGAGTTTGAGGAGTTGATATAGGTCCAGACAATAAGGCATTGTTTTGTGCAAAATATAGCAATTCCTAGTTATGCAAAAGCATAACTAATCTCTGTCAGCCTAGGCAGGTTGAAGTCAGAATTTCACTCCTTCTGAAAAGGTAAATATAATGCACAGGCTTCTTGAGATGCTAGGCTGCAACTTATTCAAATTAAGGTCCTATACAGAGTGTAACTGATGAATATTCAAAATTAGTCAACTCTCAAAGGTAGCTGGGTGTGATGGCAATGCATGGAGGGAGCCTGGTTATATTTTTGGCTCCTTTTGCCCTTTTTATTGTAGATATATTTTGGGCTGAACTTTCAACTTCAATGAGGCTGTGAGGCAGTATTGGATTGCCCACCCATTTTAAGTGTCAAATAATTTAATAACACAGGAAATGAGTTTATGAACAATAGTGGAATCATAACATATATTTACAATTGTTGTTAAACTTTACTAGCTTCAGTACAATGGAAAAATATGGTTTATAATTCTCATGCTAAAATGTTGACTATAATTACTTGGTAATCTTTGGCTTATTTCATTTTCTTCACAGGTTCCAGTAAAATTAATTGGTTTGAAAAGCTCAGGATAATAAATACCCCTGAAAATAGTTACTGGAACCAAGCAGTAATTTAAATATCCATTAATAGGTAATGATCTCTGTGTTACTACCTGAGCCACGTGAAAATTGGCATAAATAAGATTAGAGAGGTAAATGCATGGCTCAAAGATTGATGTGGGAGAAATGGGTTCCGATTCATGGGGCACTGGCACCAGTACTGGGGAAGGAGAGAGCTGTACAGTTGTGATGGCCTTCATTTGAACCATGTTGGGACCAGTGTCCTAGCGAATCGTATAACTAGGGTTGTAGATATGACTTTATACTAATTAGTTGGGGGGAGTGTTCAATTGAAGGGAAGTTTAAAAAATCAAAAAGAAACAAGAGAGCAGAGGTACAGGGTAGTGAAGAGGCAAACTATAATCAAAGTCTGACAGGAAGGAGCAGAAAATGTAAGCAGAAGAGTGCAGCAGAAATTAGAACCAGAATGAGTAATAATGGTAAAAAGTCAAAGCTTAAGGCTCTTTATCTGAATGCAAGCAGCATTTGTAACAAGGTAGATGAATTGACGGCACAGATGGAAAGAAATGAATATGACTCGATAGCTATTACAGAGATGTTGTTGCAGGGTGACCAAGACTGGGAACTCAATATTCAAGGGTATTCGACAGTTGGGAAAAATAGGCAAAAAGGAAAAGGAGATGGGGTAGCTTTGTTAATAAAGGAAAGTATCAGTGCAGTGGTGAGTAGTGATATAAGTGCAATGGACTGTGATGTGGAATCAATTTTGGTGAAAATAAGGAATAGCAAGGGGAAGAAGTCACGGGTGGGAGTCATCTATAGGCCCCCGAATTACTGTAGGACAAAGTATAAATTGGGAAATAATGGGGGCATATAAGTAGGGCACTACAATTGTCATGGGTGATTTTAATCTGCATATTGACTGGACAAATCAGATTGGCAGGGGTAACATGGAAGACAAATTTATAGAGTGCATCAGGGGTTGTTTCTTAGAGCAATACATTGCGGGACCTACCAGGGAACAGGCTATTTTAGATCTAGTAATGTGTAATGAGGTGGGATTAATAAGAGATATTGTAGTTAAGCATCTTCTAGGGGGTAGCGATCAGAACATGGTAGAATTTCAAATTCAGTTTGAGGGCGAGCAACTCGAGTCTCAAACCAGTGTCCTCAGCTTAAATAAGGACAATTACAGAGGTATAAGAAAGAGTTGTCTAAAGCAGGATGGGAAAATAGGCTAAGGGGAAGGTCAGTGGATAAGCAGTAGCAGACATTTAAGCAAATCTTTCATAAATCTCAGCAAAAATTTACCCCAGTCAAAAAGGAGGACTTGATGAGAAGGATGAACCACCCGTGGTTAACAAAGGTGGTCATGGAGAGTATCCAATCAAAAACTAAGGCAAACAAAGCAGCAAAAACTAGTGGCAGGCCAGAGGATTGGGAATTTTTTAGGAACCAGCAGTGGATGACTAAAAAGCTAATAAAGGGGGAGAAAATTGATTATAAAAGTAAATTAGCAAGAAATATAAAAACAAACAGCAAGAGCTTCTATGTGTATATAAAAAGAGAGTGGCTAAAGTGAGTGTGGGACCCTTGGAGGATGCGACTGGAGAATTAATAATTGGGAACAGGGAAATGGCAGATAATTTAAACCAATATTTTGTATCATTCTTAATGGTGGAGGACACTATAAACATCCCAAAGATATCAGATAAGCAAGGAGGTAATGGGAGGAAAGATCTTGTAACAGTCTCTATCATGAGGGACAAAGTATTTGACAAACTAATGGAACTAAAGGCATACAAGTCGTCAGGACCTGATGGCCTGCATCCAAGGGATTTAATGGAAGTGGCTGCAGAGATAGTGGAGGCATTGGTCGAAATATTCCAGAACTTACTGGATTCCGGGATTGTCCCAGCGGATTGGAAAACCACTAATGTGACACCCCATGTTCAAGAAGGGAGGGAGACAAAAAGCAGGAAACTATAGGTCAGTCAGCCTAACATCTGTCAAAAACAAAAATACCTGTAAAAACTCAGCAGGTCTGACAGCATCTGCGGAGAGGGATACAGTTGACATCTGTTGTTGGGAATATGGTAGAGTCCATTATTAAAGAAGAAATAGCAGGATATTTAGAAAAGCTTAACACAATTAAACAGAGTCAACATGGTTTTGTGAAAGGGAAATCATGTTTGACAAATTTGCTAGAGTTCTTTGAGGATATAACAAACAGAATTGATAAAGGGGAACTGGTAGATGTAGTGTATTTGATTTCCAGAAGGCATTCGATAAGATGCTACATAAAAGGTTATTGCACAAGATAGGAGCTAAAGGTATTGGGAGTAATGTATTAGCATGGATTGAGGATTGGTTAACACACAGAAGACAGAGAGTCGGGATGAATGGGTCTTTTTCAGATTGGAATGATGTAACTAGTGGAGTGCAACAAGAATCAGTCCTAGGGCCTCAATTATTTACTATCTAGAATAATGACTTGGAGGAGGGGGCAGAGTGTAATGTATCCAAATTTGCTGATGATACAAAAATAAGTGGGAGGGCATGTTGTGATGAGAACATAAGGAAACTGCAAGGGGATATAGATAAGTTGAGTGAGTGGGCAAAAGCTTGGCAGATGGAGTTTAATGTAGGAAAGTGTGAGGTCATGCACTTTGGTAGGAAGAATCAAAAGGCAGAGTATTGTTTAAATGTAAATAGACTCCAAAAAAGTGCAGCACAGAGGAATCTGGGTGTTCTTGTACATGAAACACATAAAGTTAGCATGCAGGTGCAGCAAGTAATTAAGAAGGCAAATGGAATTTTGGCCTGTATTGCCAGGAGTTTAAAAATAGGAAAGTCTTGTTACAACTGTACAGGGTGTTGATGAGGCCACACCTGGAGTACTGTGTATAGTTTTGGTCCCCGTATTTAAGAAAGGATATACTGGCATTTGAGGCAGTTCAAAAGGGATTCACTAAGCTGATTCTTGGGACAAAGGGGTTGACTTATCAAGAACAGCTAAACAGATTAGGCCTTTATTCATTAGGGTTTAGAAGAATGAGGAGTGATCTTATTGAAACGTACAAGATTCTGTGGGGCCTTGACAGGGTAGATGTTGAGAAGATGTTTCCATTAGTGGGGGAATCTTGAACTAGGGGACATAGTTACAGAATAAGGAGATACTCATTTAAAACTGAGATGCAAAGGAATTTCTTCTCCCAGAGAGTAGTGAATGTCTGGAATTCTCTAGAGTTGTGGAGGCTAGATAACTGACAGTATTTAAAGAGGAGGTAGATAGATTTTTGAAATATCGGAGTTGAGGGCTATGAGGAGTTGGCACGAAAGAGGAGTTGAGGCCTGAGGCAGATCACCCACGATCTTATTGAATGGCGGGACAGGCTTGAAGGGCCGAATGGCTTACTCTTGCTCCTATTTCTTATTAATGAGGAACGGTTGACAGGCTAGGCTTGTATTCATTGGAGTTTAGAAGAGTAAATGTGACTTGATTGAAACATATATAATCCTGAGGGTCTTCACAGGGTCAATGTGGAAAGGATGTTTCCTCTTGTGGGAGAATCTAGTACTAGGGCCCACTGTTTAAAATAAGGGGCTGCCCATTTAGGATAGAGATGAGGAGAATTTTTTTCTCTCAGAGGGTTGTGTGCCTTTGGAACTCTCTTCCTCAATAGGTGGTGGAA
The DNA here is from genome assembly GCF_964194155.1 of Cetorhinus maximus. Taxonomy (NCBI): domain Eukaryota; kingdom Metazoa; phylum Chordata; class Chondrichthyes; order Lamniformes; family Cetorhinidae; genus Cetorhinus; species Cetorhinus maximus. The sequence continues at coordinate 112,958,499 of NC_135879.1, read as the reverse complement.
GCAGAGAATAATTTCAAGGCAGAGCTGGATAGGTTCCTGATAAGCAAGGGGGTGAAAGGTTATCAGGGGTAGGCAGAAATGTGGAATTGAGGTTACAATCACATCAGCCATATTCTTATTGAATGGTGGAGCAGGTTTGAAGGGCCAAGTGGCCTACTCCTGCTCCTAATTCGTATCTTTATATTTTAAAAAATTATTCATTCATGGGAAGTGGGTGTCACTGGCTAGGCCAGCATTTATTGCCCATCCCTAGTTGCCCTTGAGAAGGTGGTGGTGAGCTGCCTTCTTGAACCGCTGCAGTCCATGTGGTGTAGGTACATCCACAATGCTGTAGGGGAGGAAGTTCCAGGATTTTAACACAGCAACAGTGAAGGGACGACAATATATTTCCAAGTCAGGATGGTGAGTGACTTGGAGGAGAACTTCTAAGTGGTAGTGTTCCCATGTGCCTGCTGCCCTTGTCCTTCTAGATGGTAATGCATTGGAAGGTGCTGTCTGAGGAGGCTTGTTGAGTTCCTGCAGTGCACCTTGTAGATGGTACACACTGCTGCCACTGTGCGTTGATGATGGAGTGAGTGCATGTTTGTGGATGGGGTGCCAATCAAGCAGGCTGCTTTGTCCTGGATGGTGTCAAGCTTCTTTGGTGTTATTAGAGCTGCATTCACGTATGTTTGTAATTCAAATAGGATATTGATCAACAAAACACACACAGTGGGGTCTAATTTGACTTTTGGGCTACCAACAGTTGAAGCAAGTTGCTCAGCTTTCCATTCTGGTGAAGGGGCTGTACATGGGGTTTTTTATAATCTTATTATAAAATAATTTTTACCTCACATTTATATAGTGCCTTTTATAAGTAAAGTGTTCAAGGTGCTTCACAGGAGTGTTATCATACAAAGGTCTGACTACATAAAGTGACATGACGACAGATGACCAAAAGCTTGGTGAAAGACGTAGGTTTTAAGAAACATCTCAAAAGAGGAAAGAGAAAGAGGTACAGAAGTGGTGAGGTTTAGGGAGGGATTTCCAGAGCTTAGGGCCTAGGCAGCTAAAGGCACAGCCTATGGACTAGCGATGAAAATCAGAGATGTTCAAAAGGTCAGAATTAGAAGTGCACAGGGATCTCAGCTGATTTTGGCATTATGAAAATCAGACATTTCACAGTAAGGAAGGTTAGTGGAGAATACACTTGCACACAATATGAATCTAGAATTGTTGTAATGCAGGGAGACGTACATTTTTAGGATAACATGGAAAAACAATTGGAGCCTCTGGAAGACACAAGGATGCAATTGTGTATCATAGTAGTCTCAATCAAAATGTGAATGAGATGAGAAACCAGGGCAGAGGGAAAGGAGTAGATAACACCTTTGAGTAACTGAAGGGTCAGAAGTCAAGGGTTTTGTAACTGTGAAGGAAATTTTTAAAGCCATCTGATGATGTTTCAGGAAGAATTTCCTCTCCCCTGTTGGACAGAGTAGATAGAAGCAACCTATTTCTACTAGTTGAAGGTTTGAGAACAAAGGGGTACAGATTAAATGCAAGATATTTAGAAGAGAGAGTATGAGAAACAATGCCACATGAAGAATTGTAAGCCTCTTGATTATTTTTAAGAATCTGATGGATTTTCAGATTAATTGCCCATTAAATTTGACATAGAAAGTTAAGTCTGGTAATTAAGAGCATAAGTACACTTTTAGTTTTTAATGCAATGCTTTAAATCATCTTCTCTGGTTCAAAAATGGAACAATTGAAACTGTTCATTCCTTCAGGTAGTGAATTGCTATTGAAGATTTTAAAATGTCAAATATAACATTTTTACATTTTTCTTTATTTTCCATTCTGATTCTTGTTCTTCTCTCTCTCCTAATCCAATCTTTCTTTCCCTCCCTTTTTTTCCCTCTTTCTGTATTGAATTTTACTCTGATTCACCCATTCGAATTTATCGTCCTTTTCCTCCACTCCTCTTACTTTCTCAATCCTTAAAATCTCCTTGGTTAAGGAAATAAACTGTTGGTCCCAATGTTCGCTGCTGTCCTGGATGCCTCATTGCCCTTGCTGCCCCTTTATCAGCTTATATTTCTAGCAAGTTATGGTGCAAACATTTTTGAGGTGAAGGGGGAGAAAAAGTATATCTGATGGTGTGTGCTGCAAAATGCCCCACTCCGGCAATATCCAATTCATTGCTCCTGCGGACTCCACGGACAGTAGGTGCAGTTCACCAAATCTGGAATACCTGCCTGTCACCAGATTTGATACGAGCTAATGCGTAATCATTTTTTGCTCTGCACATTTCCCAATGTTTGATCAGACACTGACATTGGTATCTCTTATGTCACAATAGTATGTTTCAACTATGGCAATGATCTTTGAGGACAGGAAGCTCCATCTCTCCTGTTTTCTGCTTTTCCAACCTGTTTCCATCCCTGCTTTATAATTCTAATCTCACAGTAGGTCCTTCGACTACTTCAAGATGCACTCATACACAAAGTGCAAGTATTATTACATCTGTAATATTGGTACTGTTACTTGTTGCTGTGGTAACAAAGTTGATAGACCTTTTCCCAGTGGCTTAAATTAATTTCAATTTATTTCTATGGCTGCTGCCAGCTTATTTTTTTTCTCTCAGCAGAGAAGTTGCAATTTTTGTTCATGGTTGTGGGTTGTGCTTTAGCTCTGTGATATCATTGTGTTCCAGTATATTCCTGATACTTTCAGGCCTCCTACCCACCAGTCACTACAAAGGAGCATATTTTGTTCATTTAGAATTAGAATTAGAAAACCATTGTGAGGTACAGAACACACTGTGGTAACCTAGTAACACACTGTTAAAACAGCCAAATTATGCTCTTTCATGAATCATGTGACTGTTATTTTTCACTCATGGTGTTGCCCTTCTTGCGACCTGAATCAGCATATTTGTAATTGTTGAATAGTTATAGGATTAAACAGCTGATGTTTGTGGAAGCTCGCTGGAGCTTGCAAAGCAGCAGCAACATAATGACACAAAACATAAAACAACCTACTGGGGAGGAAGTTAAAGGCTAACATTCAATTTTTAGCTTCTGTTAAATTTTTTCCAATTCTGATGTTTTGATGACCTTTTCTGAACCCTCCGATTGAATTATGGCCCCATAACCTTACTCCCCAGCCTCTCTTACTGTTATGTGTGAGCTGCTGGAAAATGAATTTTGTTACATGAAATATGTGAGGGTATATTCTTATGAGGGCAATTGCTAAACAAAAACAGTTTTGTGAAATGGGTTTATTTGTATTTATTTTGCAAGTCATACATATTGAATCAAAATGTTTTTAACAAATTAACCTTCAGAAACATGAGAGGAATTTTATTTTTTGATCATCTTGATCTACATGCTCACGAAGTTATCAAGATTTTTTCTATGAGACAATACCCAATATTGACTTCCTTTTCTTAATGACAGAAAAAAAATTCTAGTAAATAAGATCTTAACACAGCTATCTTTCTGCACACTATGCTACACATTCTTGTATAATAAACTATCTGTTCATATTATATAAATGAAAATAGAAGAGCAATATAAACTCACATTTTCCATGGTTGAGAACCATAGCTAAATCAAAAGTTGCCATGGACGTTCCTTTGGAAGCATTAGTGACTCGCTATGTGACAAGTTACTGCAGATACAGTGGTACAATTAATCAAAGTGCTCCGATACAATGGCGCTAAGTCGAAATATTTCAGTGGCACAGCTTCCACTTGTCTTTGAGCTGTGAATGAACACGTCAAAATTAAAATTCTGATGAGCAGCAGAGTTGAATAATAACATCACAGCAAGTAGCCTGCAGAGTGTTGACAAAAGAAGTCTCCGAGCTTTATGTGCACCTTTATCTCCGCTTTCAAACTGTGCTTTGATTTTTTTTTTTATTCACCGTATCACAAGCAAGACATAAACATTAGCTACACTCTGCGTGAGAAGAGCACTGGTTGCAAGTTTTCTGATAAAATCATTGAAGATGGGGGCTCTGATGGGTACTTTGTCATTCCAGACAAAAGAAAAGAGTCGACGTAAAGGTAGGCAAAGTGATGAACTTGCATTTGTCATGTCATTGCTGCTGTTGGTAAAGTTTCACTGAACAAAATTAACTCTTGCTGCAAAATATAAGGTGTACCTGGTCCTCCTGTTCCTTAAAAAGACCATTTTAAAAATAGCAACATTTAATTCCAAATGAGAATCTTGACACTGTAAATTCTTTTTTCCAAATACAGATGAAGGACTGGCAGCTTTAGATAATTTTACAATGATTGTATTGAAAGTTACAGTGTATAATAGGCTTTTCGTATCAGTTACCCTGTTGCACTTGAATTCTGCAGTTTTCTTGGCAAATTCATTTTCCAATGTTTCCTTTGTTACATAAAGTCATCCATATATATGAATTGATTGATACATTTGCTTTAAATATATTATATTCCAAGTAAAGGCATTAAGGTGGAAAGCAAAGTTAGTAGAATTATGAGATCAATTCATAGACTAAAGCAAAGACTGTAAAATTTATTTATCTTTGCCATTGTAATTCATGCAGTTATTTCACTCCAAACCACAAAATGGTAGGAATGTAACCATTATTCTCAATTTGCAATCAGATTGGTGAAAACTTTAAATGGTTGAGTGAATTTTGGGTTGGCTCAAATTGCTTACTATATTCTGAGATGAACTCTTGCTTAAATCAAAAGGCACTGTCGAAATGACATTACCAATGTGGCAGGCAGCACCTATGTATTTGCTTGCAGAACACATATGTGACACCTTTGAAAATACACTGCAACTTCCATTTTTTTTTCCACTCGGGTATGCCAGAACAACACTTCAGCCTTCTGCATTGTATTGATCGGGTTGAACCACTTTAGTCTCTTTGTCAAACATAGCAGGTCTCCCATATAGCCCAAAGCTTTAAGTTGTCATCGATGCTAAATTAGTTTTTAAATTCTTAATGATTTCTTGAAGGTATTATTGCTCAAGGGAGACTGCAATCAGGCAACACATCATTGGTTATGGTAAAATTAAAAAGAACGGAAGAGCAAGGACCAGATTTTCCTCTTTGAGGTGGGAATCGGACTTGGGCCATTTTCCGGCTTCACGAATCCACTTCCTGAGGGGCTGTGCCCACACAATGTATTCTTTAGGACCTTTTTTTATTTGTGTCACCACTTTTGGTTTTACATCATCAGCATACTGATACTGCACTCTGGGCCAGCTGCCGCCATCTTCTGATGCCAGAGTCACCACCACAGTCACCAGGGGCCCAGGCTGCGGGGAGAGGGTCAGGTCCGAGATCTCTGGAACAGGAGCATAGGGCAGGGATGGGAAGCTGCCAGTTGCCGATTGGGTGATTAACTGCGAGTAACCTGGAGTAAGGGGGGAAAAGAATGACTCCTCCAGCTTCTTCTGTGGCCCCACATCTTCTTCTGCGGTCTCCATGGCTTCTTCCATGGCCCCCAGGCTTCTTCTGCAGCCCCCCCCACCCCCGCAACTCCTGCGGAACTCCCCCCACTCCGCCATTCCAGCTCTATCCCTGTCAACCTCCCCAGACAGGGGTTTGGCTCCTACAGGCTGTCAGGAAGGGTTCCAAGCTTTGGAGAGAGAGATAGAGAGAGAGAGAGAGAGGGGAAGAGGAGAAAGAAAGAGAGAGAAAAGAGACAGATCAAGACAGAATGGGAAAGGAGACAGACAAAGTTAGAAAGGAGAGAGAGAGTGGAAAGGGGAGAAACAACTGAATTCCAGGAGTGCTGTGGCTGAGACACAAACCGTGCTACCCTGGGCTTGCTTGGGTGATTTAGTGTTATCTAATTTGAATTTATATAGTATTTAGTTTATATAATTTATAAAGGTATATTCAGTAATTTTTTCAGTGTATGTAAAGTGCTGTATTTCAACTTGTACATTGGCTTTCCTGGGCAAGAAATGCCCAAAAGAATCTAACTCCGGTTTTAACATTGATTGCTGTGGGAACCCATGATTCACTTAAAGTTGTTTCACTTAATGTCGTAATTTTCAGGAACGCAACCACAACTTGAAGTGAGGACTTACTGTATTTAAAAGATTTTTAAAATTATCATAGAGTATTACATCATGATATGTGAAAGTGTCAACATCTTTTGAATTTACCTGTCAAAAGGTTCCCGACTCCAGTTTAGGATTTCCCAAGTGGTTCACGACACCTCTAAGCTGTCATCAACCACATTGCCTACCAAACAGGCCTAACTCAATGAAAATAGAGGTGGTGGGCAGGGAGTGGGAAGGTCTCGAACGCCAAACCCCATAATAAAGCTGGCCAGGATGGGAGAGCCGTGTGCAGATTGGCGACCCATCCTCCTTACCCCGCTGATCAAAATAGGCAGCGACTGGAATGTGGGCAGGACCTCCACATGTGGGATCCACATGATTCCATTTCCATCCAACTAACGTGAATTTGCTCCACATGGGGATGGGAAAATCGGGCCCTAGTAGTCAAAAAATTAACATTTTTGTGCTTTTTTTTCCTACCTATTGCCTATTTTTATTCTGTAACTAATGATGAATAAATTATTGTTTACTGAATAGTTATATGTAAAACGTAATACGTAATATGTAAAAATATGTCATGCACTGTCTAGGCCTGCACATGAAAAATGGCCATATAGTTGACATTTTAAACAGCTTTGAGGGTAAATGGAACCATATCCCAGGGTGACTCATAAACTTCAGAATAGGACAGAAAAAAAACATGAGAAGTTACATTAGCATGTAACATACTGCTTATCAAATTTTTTCCAGTGCGACCCCATTTTAATCCCTCAGACTTTGTGTGAACCCATAGTAAAAATTTGGATGGTGAAAGTTGTTGAACAGGAGGAGGGGATGTTAGTTCTAGACAAAATTGGAGTTGAGCATGGGGGGAGTTGATTATAAGACAGGGTTTCTCCAGAAAGATGAACACCTGCCTATCGACAGGCCTGTTTTTCAGCAGCAATCGGGACTCAGAGAGCAGTCCAATAGGTCATGGCCATTAACAAAAGAAGCAAGCATTTAAAGGGACCTTGCAGCTGTCAGAATTCAATCCATCTCCACGGCAGCTATTGCTATCTCAAAGCTCATGACCCCAGTGCCCACAGATTGGTCCTGCATTAACTGACAAACTGTCTCTGGAAGCAACAACAACTCACCATAATTGTTGAAATGAGTCACATGGTCCAAAATTGGGGTAACATCAGATTCCCCCAATTTTTGGCACAAGGTCCGCATGTGCCAAATGAGACCTAATCTTTAGTATCTGGTACATGCATAATATGATGTGTTACTATGTAGAATACAAAAAATTTAGGGAATGGTTTTCCTAATTTTCATAAGAGTGATTTGATTTTGATCTTTTTTTAGAGCAACCAGTGGGATCAACGAGGACTGGTTTCATTCAACACAAATTTGTCGATAAGATGACACAAACCTATGTAATTCTAATTTATCTGTAATAATGTCCATTGGCATTTAACTGGATAAATGGTGAATTTTTAGGAATAGTGTTGAGTTATGATTATTGGTAGGAATCGGTCATGTTGGGACTGACAGCAGGTGTCAATTGTGCTAGGTCAGATGGTGAAGATAGTGTTTGTAATGAGCATAGGTACTTTCTGTACTGATCCAACAAAATCTTTCATACAACTTACTCCTGTTGTGAAAGCTGTTTTAGAAATCAATTTTCATTTACACACATACGTCCTTTAACAAATGCTGAACAAACCTTATGCATTTTATTTTCAGTAAGGCACAGGGTGGTGCTAGGAAATGACTTATAGCCTATCTCCATTTACTTTTGGTCTTCATCACTGTTTATTTATTTTTTCACTATAATTTATGTCCCAAGATATTTCCCAGCCCTCGTTTTGAAAAGAAACTTATACAAATGAACAATTTTGATAATAGGCATAAAAATAATTTGAGTTTACTTTTTATTATTCTATATGTATTTAATCACACTAAAATCAACAGAAATGTCCTACCCAATATTAGGAATTTAGCTCAAAGGCCAGATTGCCATAAACCAGAGTCTTCAATAGATACTTCAAGCAGAGAAAAAAGCATTTCCCCTGAGAGAGAAAAGAACATCAGTGGATCAACCCACACAGAAATTGTTTGCTTTCTTAGCATCTTTCTTGAAACAGTAACTACCTGTTCACTGAGGATATCACAGAGAATCCTAAATGTAAAAAAAAATGGCTGATGCAGGTGTACAACTAGAAACATGATTTACTGTAGAACTTGGACAATGTGTTATGCTATTAAAGACTTATATAGCAATTTAGACCTCTTGGGTAAAATGTTATCTCTTGCTACTTTCCAGTGAGACGAATAGAAATTGTTTTGCATAATCCTTCATTAAACCTCTCAATGTCTTTGATCCTGCTTTGTCCTGAAAAGAAATTCTACCCTTTACAACGTAAAGTAAAACTCCCTGAAACAGCTGAAACCTGGCTTAACCAGGTCTCCTCAGTTTTCTTGGGCCCCAATAAGTGTTATAGTTGAAAGCTGATTGCGTTTAGGCTTCTACATTTATATTAAATTTTTAACATTTGTTTTTAAGTAGATACTAGTGGATTACCTGTGACATTGCTCATTGTAAATCAAAGATTATGTTTTTATTACAATAAGGGAATGATACACAAGGTATTATTTTGTTGGTAAGGGGGGCGTGTGTTTAAACTGCTCATCAATTTAGGGCCACTCAATGTAAATGCTACAAACAGGCACACCCTGAGATCAATGATAGATTATTGTAGCTGGGGGCAGGTCAATTAGAGATTAATTGTTATTATTGAGGGCATGACAGCAGCTATTTCCAAATACCTTTTCTGGGACAAGGCTAGGTGATCAAGGTTAGAAGGTGCCAATAGAAATTTGGACTTGTTGATTTTCAAGTATGTTTGATCCTACCAATTTCGAAGTAGAAAACAAACTTAATGGCATGGATTTTCACCAAGTCAGGATGACTCAGGAACCCTTTTCAAATGGTAGGAGAGTTTTGATTCTGGGATTCTCGACCCCATTCCCGGGCTGTCTCATTTTCAGGAATGTTTTTTAAGGGTGCAGGCTGGTCCCTGTCAAAAGCCTGAACCTGGAACTCACAACCTGGCCAGCTCCGTTGCAGGGATAGGCATGTCCTACTGCTCTGCAATTTTCATGGAGTTGGGCCAGGTTTTTAAAGATAAAAGTAAAATATTGCAGATGCTGGAAATCTGAAATAAAAACAGAAAATGCAAGAAAAACCCAGCAGGCCTGAGAGAAACAGAGTTAATGTTTCGACTCTGTATGGCCCTTCTTCAGGGTGCCCTGTGCCAAGCTCTTCCCTTCCACCCACCCACTATGGCCCCTCATGTCACTATTACCAAGCTATGGCACTTCCATACCCATTGACACACGATACACTGCAGAAACAATGAATCCTATAATGACAGTAGGATGTGTAAGAAAGCTTTAAAAGAAAAGTATTCCATTCATAACTTTCCACTATGTTAAAAAAAATGTCATTTCACTTAGAAGACAATAACAGTGTCAATCATCCAGACCCTTTAAAGTATCAATGACAAAAAACACAACCCTTGAAACTACTTAACCTTGTGTAAATAAACATTGTGAGATTGACAGCAGAGATCAGAGAACCTGAGCTGTCAATTGAACATTGGTTTCCCTGGGGTGCAGGTGATTCAACAAGAGTAATGGCTGACAGGGCTCTCAGCTAAATTTTACAAATTCATATTCTATGAATGAACTTGTGTGAAGCTTGCCTTATTTATAGTCTTTTGCATGATTAGCCAAATGCTTTGATGATTAATTGAGGGTTTTTAATATAAAAGTATCATTGAAAAATCAACCTGAAATAAGTGGAAAGCAAGCTTACATGATGAGTATAATTTCATACATGAACAGTTGGTTGTTTCAGAGAGTGAAGCATAACCCTTGTAATTTATCTTAAGGTGTAGTATCCGGAATTTCTGACCCCCATATGTAGGGTTAGATTTTGAGCCCCTGCTGGGGCTGGGCGGGGGAGACAGGCTGATGTGAAATGTTATGCCGCTAACCTGCCTGCCAGTTTCCTGATTCCATCCTGTCCCTGGATGGCTTCTCCAGAGATGGGTTTAGGGGGGATGGCGGTGGTGTGAAACAGCATGGTTACCTGCCTACACATGGTGAGTAGCCAATTAAGCTGATTAACAACCATTTAAGGCCAATTGAAGGAGGTTGACTAAGATTTTCCAGTCAGCCTCCAGGTTCCCAGAGGCAGTGGAGGACAGTTAAGCTGCTGGAGGTGGCCTCCCAGCAGCAGACTGGGAGGCTAGTGCTTCAGGTAGTCTAAAAGGCCTCCTACCTGTCTGGGTGCAGCAGTAGCTGCAGGCCGCCCCATAGAGGTGTTTCCCCTCCCCTCTCTCAGTGTTGACCTGGCTGCAAAGCCCACTTTTATTTTGCCTGCTTTTAGTGGAAACCTAGTCCAGAGCCTAAGTGATCACCATTAATATAATGGCAGCTGGGAACTCAGAGGTTTGGGGGGCAGATCTCAGTCTATGTGATTTTAAACCCTTGTCCGACCCTTTCTTACCTGTTTGATGGGAAGTGAGGGCAGGCAGTGTTAAAATTGAAGCCAAGGTAAATGTACAGTTGTAATGCTTGTTGCTTGCTTAAATATATAATCTGCACTAGTAAAGTGGAATATAGTTTACTCCTCCACTATATTGGGGTGCATTTCAAGCAGGCCAAGAGTTCCACCTGCCATAGAGATCAGCTGACTTTCCAACCTAAGTTCATTTGAATACTGGAGGTTGGATCCTCAGCCTCTGGTGCAGAATCCTGTTAAAAGTGGTCAGAATTCAGCTCCAGTGTGCTTCCAAGACCTTCCTTGGCTTAAAGGCTCAGGTAGCCTCCATGTTCCCTGTAAAGCAGGCAACTTATTCATCTAAAATAATTCAACTGTCCATTTGGGCCCGTGCACTCTTACCACTTTGAGTATGGTTACAGATGCCCTACTATTTGAAAAAACAACCGGGATCTCCTGAAAATCTGAGAATTGAGGGCATCTGGACCTTAACCCTTACATCCAGCATTCAAATAACACAAACAGGTAGAAATAAATTGGAGGACAATTTTAACTCGCCTGCAGGTTGTTCTGTGCATTTACTCAAATGTTTCTTTGCACAATGAAGAACACTGGGCATGGGAAGCCATAGGTGAAAGGCACACATGAGGAAGCTGGGAAGCACTGGACTCTGTTGCTAAGCAATTCTTCACCCCTGCGCTTAGTATGCTGATTAATCAGTGGGGCGTGGGTGGGAAATCTAGAGCAAAAACAATGTAATACTTTTAGCTATTACTTTAGGAACCTGGGTAAAAGTGCAAGTAACTTTTGTGCTGATTCTGCTACAAAAGCTTTGTTCTCAGCTTTTATATTATATGATTTTCTTGTCTTACCTGCAAAGTTTTTCAATATTTGCTGAAGATACACATACGCTGTTTGTTTGTCAATGCATCCTTTCTCTCTTCCAATAAGTTATTTACGTGATTATACTGTTTTTAATCTTTATTTCACATATTAGACATGTAGCTCTAAGCTGTCATTGATCGATGTCCCTGCATCGATTCAAAAATTGACAGAAAAAATGTTTTATTCTGAAGAATGACTTCAGTTTAGGAATATTATTTAAAAGCTTAAATTGTACAAAAACATTGAAATAAATGCAGGAGCTGGAAAGCTGTTCGGTTGAGATTCTTTTAGGTAAAAATGTTATTTTCAGCTGCATATACTGACCAAAATGAGAGCAAAATAGTAGCCAAAAGTAGTTTGAAAAGAAAAAAATGTGCTTGCGTGATCTGATGATTTGTTTTGTATGTTTGCTGTTTTGTGATTGGTAATATTTTCTACTTCTCCATATTTAGATTGATACAAGTAGGGATAATGATTATTTACACTGATGAGGTATGTTTGACACACATATTTTCATACACTACAAATGGCCTATGGTAGAATTGTTACTCTGATATGAGGGCAAGAACAGAGGCAGGCAAACCACATTCACAAACATTCACTCCCTCCACCACTGACACACAATAGCAGCAGTGTGTACCATACAAGATGCACTGCAGGAATTCACCAAGGCTCTTTAGACAGCATCTTCCAAACCTAGGCCACGACCATCTAGAAGGACAAGGGCAGCAAACACATGGGAACACCACCACCTGGAAGTTCCCCTCCAAGCCACTCACCATCCTGACTTGGAAATATATCGCCATTCCTTCACTGTGGCTGGGTCAAAATCATGGAACTCCCTTCCTAACAGCGCTGTGGGTGTACCTACACCACATGGACTGCAGCCGTTCAAGAAGGCAGCTCACCACCACTTTCTCAAGAGCAACTAGGGATGGACAATAAATGCTGGCCCAGCCAGCGAAACCCACATCCCATGAATGAATGCAGCTGCTTGCTGAGTGTCATTTTGGTGACACGGGGTGGGATTTTCCGCTCCTGTCATCAGTGGGCGTAATGGCGGAGGGAGAGGAAAATATCACAGGAGGTCAGAAGTCAGGTTTACATCATCATGAAAACAAGTCATGAGCGTCTGCTCCAGACTTCAATGGCGGTGCCCATTTCCCACTGTGTCATGTCGGGAACGGCATTTGAATACATTTGAATATCATGAATGCTCGTTATGAAGGCAGCTCGCTGGAATCATGCCCCAGCCTGGATCAAAAGGCCACGCTGGCATTTAATTAGGCAGGCTTCATTCACGACTTAAGGGGCACCCAACTGATACCTGTATTCCCAAATGAGGAGGAATGCACAGCTGAGACATGTTCCAAGAAGGAAGAAACAGTAAAAACTGGGAAGTAAGAATGCTGGCCTGAACTGGTCTTGTATACCTTAAAATGGAACACCACTAAAAACTGAAATAAGAGTACTGGCCCAACCTGTTTTTTCCTTCTGAGTTAAGAGCATTTTAATAACAATAGATGCAATCAGGAGCCTTACTTCTGATTCATGCCACTAATGGATCTTCTTGCAATAACCCCTTGTTCCAAGCATAGAAATTCCCCAGTACAACAATAAATCCAAAACCAAGTGGGCTACTGGACAAACTGCAGAAGGCCATTGGGCACTGCACCTCCGAACATTGCAGCTGGCGGGTTCAGAGATGTAAAATCCCAGCCCCACCTAAAATAATCTCATTCCCTCACTCAACATTTACCCTCATGTGTATTCCAAAGGATGTAGCTGTAGAGTGCAGTGGGTTCGGGGTTGGTGGGTTTTGGGGGGGGGGGGGGTGCGGGGTGGTGGCGGTGGTGGTGGTGGGGAGGGGAAACTGAGTTCCTGAAAACTGTCATTGCGCTGCCAAGGAACTTCGTGGCGCTGAGGTTCCTCGACTGAAACTAACCCCTTGAAACCACAGTCACTCACTAGTCACCTACATGAAGAGGAGCTTTGGAGGCTGATACTCACTCATGTTTTTCTTCAATCCTCCAGCAGAAAGGAGAAAGTGAGGAAGATGAATGGTGCATTTAACCTAGCCTTCATCATCATATGCAGACAGGAGAAAAGGTGGAGAAGAGTGCAGTATTAGGCTCGGCAAAGGGATGTGCATCACCCCGATAAGCAATGGGCAGCAGGGCCCCTTCCAGACCAGAGGATGAAGTTCACAGATCCTCTGAGCACGGATAGCTCGCAAGACCGAGGGCGCACAGAAGATGCATCTCATTCCTCCAGATGAACGAAAATCAGTGCCGTTGATGCCTCCGCATGTCCAGGAATCTGGTGGGTTACATTGGCCATATTCTCCAGGATGTGCTGCAAGGACTGGGAGGACATCCATTGCCAGTGGCTGTCAAAGTCACCGCTGCCCTTAATTTCTACGTAAATGGCTCCTTCCAGGGCTCCACTGGGGAACTCTGCAGCATCTTGCAAGCTTCCACTCACAAGTGCATAGAGGAGGTGACGGATGCCCTCTTTGCCAAGGCACACAATTACGTTTGCCTCGCCAGAGATCAAGCTAGCCAGGTAGCCCAAGTACTGGGTTTTCCTGCTGTCTCAGGATTCCCACAAGGTGCAGGGTGCCATCGACTGCACTCATGTGGCGAAAAGAGTTCCCTGACAAGAGCCAATGCAAAACATTAACAGGAAAGGTTTCCACTCTCTCAGTGTACGGCTGGTCTGTGACCACCAGAAACACATCATGCAGGTTTGGGCAAGATACCCAGGAAGCTGCCACGACGCCTAGATCTTGAGTAAATCCCAGATTCCAGACATCTTCAAGGGCCCACACCACATCTAGGGTTGGCTCCTTGGTGACAAAGGCTACCCACGAAGGACAAGGCTGATGATGCCCATCAGGCAGCCACAAACTCCATCTGAGGAGAGGTACAGCAATGCTCATGCCACCACACGAACATTGGCAGAGCAAACCATTGGTGTATTGAAGATGTGATTCTGATCTCTCTACAGATCTGGTGGCACACTCCAATATACTCCCCAGGGCATCCCACAGATCATCATGGCTTGCTGCACCCTGCGCAACCTGGCGCTGCAAAGGGGGCAAGGCATGCCAGGTGACGATTTGGAGGAGCTGCACGTCTCCTCCCAGGATCAGGACATTGACAGGGCTGAGGGTGATGAGGGCAAGGAAGCTGAGGCTGCAGGGACAGCGCCCATAGCACGGGCCTGATGAGGCAGGCATGCATGTGAGGTGCTAATAGCCATCAGATTCCAAGAGGATGATGATGAGATGCAACGAGTATGCTCTCGGGTCACTGGCCCCCATGCTGGGCCCACATTACCATCATTTCAACCACCCACTTCAATCTGAGAATGAGTTAGGTATATATTAGGGTCACCATGTCCTCACCTTTTGAAGGATGATGAACCCTCAGGAGCATGTTGCCTTGCTGAAATGTGGCACTAACTGCAGGAGGGCCTCCTAGCATCATACGTCAGATGGTGCAGCCTCTTCAAGCATCTCTCCAGCGTCCCAGTAACTACCTCAGCCTACAAGAGGCAGGAGCTGGAATACAACCCTGACTGTGTTTGTGACTGTATGCCTTCAGTCTGACAAGGCGCCTCAAGGACAGCAATTTCCAGCTACGGGAAACCACCTTCTGTGTGGCTTTGATGATGAAAATGCGAGATGAGATTTGAACTAAGCAGCCGAAGATGTTCTTTAAGTGCTCATGCCTGTCAATCATACTGAGTCCTGAACGTTACTTCAATCCTCATAACTCTGACATTTGGCAATCTCAGTGAGGAATGTGGGGCTGCAGTCAACCTGTCCTTTCACTGGGCAGGGAGGATCTCACGAGGACCATCTTCAGACACTTGACTGCCACAAAGGAACATGTTCTCCTCTTTGACACAATCATCTTCCCCTGATGGCCAGCCATGGCCCTAGCTAGTCTGACAATGCAGGCAGACCATGGAGTCCTCAGGGTTCAGCATTATTGATAATGAATCAGCTGCATTCTATCCTCGCTCCTATCCCATTTCCACCCTCAGCATTGTCATCTCATCTAGATGAGCGTTGAGATCAAGCTCAACGGTTCAAGTGACCCCAACACATCACCATATGAAATTAACATTGCAGAGCTCACTAAGGGTTTAGGTGAGGGGATGCATAGCAGAACCTATGGCCAGAGCTGCATTTTTACATGTCCATGATAGCCTTGTGGGTGCAATGCAGACAACTCCAAAGTTGCTAACAGTATATGCTGTAGTTTTGAGCACCAGGACAATAATGTGTTAGTGAGGGTCAGAGCTCAGGAACATTGAGGTGGGAAGATGCACACTCGTCAAGTCAACAACGTTGAAGGCAGACATGAGCGTACAGGAGCTCAGAGTGTGGGCTGATAGATTGAACATCCTTATGGCTGACGGAGAGTTCATGGAGATCAAGAAAAGATTACCCATCTCCATTCACATCTACATCGCTCCTTCGACAATACACCTTTACCTTTCCACAATGCAGACGAGTCGGAAGACTACATGAGTCTCCATCTTACACAGCCAAGAAAGAACATCACTTGCACCTGCAAAGCATGTCTAAGAGATGCCTTGCACAAGCACATTTTACATTGAGAGCAACGTTTCAGGAATGAGCTGCGAACCGACACTCCCTGTTGTGAGTTGGCTGCACACAACATCGAGCTGAGCCACATGATGCGACATCTGTGATAAGTGAGGGGAGAGAACATGGTGTGAGACCTGATTGACCACCAACCAGTTCAGCAGAGGAGGCATACACAAGAGGAGATGTGGAATGGGGGCAATTCTATTTATGTCATTAGAAATAATGTACATCTGGTGAACATCCGTACAACTGTTGTGCTCCTAGTATTTCTTGATCTTGATCTTCCTAACCCTGCCGCTACATCTTGGTGCATCCCCGACATCCACAGTGGAGGTGGAGGCAGCCTGCTGACTCCTGTTGCCTGTGATCACTTTGGTGGGCATCCTCTGGAGGGCTGAGACCTGGAGGGCCCGGTGGGGCAGGTGCACCCACCTCTGTCTGTGGAGCTGCAGTTGATGGGGTCACAGGAAGAAGGGATGGGGATTGGCTGTACACCGCTGGAGTCACCTGGCTGGATGGCCCCGGGGTGTCATGCTGCTGGTCCTCATCTTATGGGTGCGGGAGGGCCCCAGGCTGACTCCTTGAGAAGAAGGCACACCTGGAGTGAGATTGAGCTGTCCCTCTCGCGTAGCCACTACTGAATGCCACCATTGACTGGAGTGTAATTCCTGCAGCAGCACAGGGGTTATGTCCTGGACCAAGATCTCCATGGCAGCCGCCACCCTACCAGTGTTGACCTCGGTGTGCTGGCATGCTGATGCTATAACCTGAGACTGAACGCGGATGGAATCCTCCATCGTACATTGCAATCTGTGGAATGCACCTGACAACCCTGCCTGTTATTCCCGTGACTGTCGCTCCAGCTCCAGCATCTGAGTTAGGACCGAGTCTCAGGCTCATCATCTGACTGGAACTCAGCAGAGTCCTTGCCTCCAGCCGTCCTCCGAGAGTCGGTGACCTTGGATTGGCCTGCCTCCGCCTCCTATGGACCAGAATCTGTGACGTGCTCACCAGAAGCCAAGCCTGCTCTAAAACTGGGTCCCACTGAGGTGTGTGTCTCTGCGCTGTTGGAGGGTGTGAGTGGGTGCTGTGACAGATCTTCCAGCAGTGTGTCATCTGGATCATCATCTGTGGTGTCCTTGGATCTGGAGATGAGAGTGTCCTGGTGTCTCTGGGGCGTTTGGCTGTGGGGCCTATTAAAGAGAGTAGAGATAATTAGTGCATAGCAGCAGACTCCAAAACACAACAATGTACTCACAGTGTCGCTGTCTGGAGGAGCAGCTGGTGAAGGGTCCTCAATTGGGTTTACGCCGCCAACTGCACCATCGCTACAGGCACGGTCACGTCCTCTCCGGTCAGCTCAACAGCGTGCTCCTCATAGGGAGTGAGGGCCTTGAGCTCAGGCATCTGACCACTAGTTTGGGACCTCTCCCTCTTTGTGCTGGTGAGCTGGTCCTGCATTAAGACAGATGGTGAGGGTGTGATCAGGACGCAGGCCAAAGCAAATGATAAGCATGCCTGGCTTGTGTGGGTGCTGAGTGGAGCTGTGCACGGGTTGAGTACGCAAGCTGCACAGGATGTGAGCCCAGATGGGGATGTCAAGGTGCATGTGAGAGAATGATTGGTGATGTCCCTTGAGCTGGCAGTGTTTGAGATCCCTGTGGAGACTCATCCTGCAAATGACTGATGGGTTTGTGAAAGTATAAGTTGAGAGTGATAAGATGATTGACTGACCCTGTCCGAATGGATGAGGTTATTCATCTTCTTCCTGCACTGGATGGCTGATCTCTCATGGGCTGAGCTGGCGCTCACCACCCTGGCTACCTCCTCCCAAGCTGCAGTTGAAAGGTTTCTGGACTTCCTTCTGCTATCATGGGGGTAGATCGCTGCCCGGCGACCCTTGACAGCGTCAAGATGGTGACCCAGCGATGGGCCGTTGAACTGGGGGGGCTGCAGCCTTCTTCTCTTTGGGGGCCATCTCTCTGTTGCAGCAGTCCTGGGTTGCAGATATTGAGAAGGCTGTGTGTATGTACAGTTTAAATATGGCGTCTGCTACAATGATCCATCTAGGTCATGGTGAGGCAGGCAAATCACAGGCCGCCTGTCCGTGATATGCATGCTTCCTGTTGAAGCATATTTAATGAGGCAAGAAACATACAATCGGGCATGAAAACCCGCCGTTACGGCTGGCGGGAAAAAAGCCGCTTTTCTTGCCTGCCACCACACTTAGTCCGCGGAGCAGAAAATCCTGCCCATTGTCATGCTCCAAGGCCATTTTCCCAGAGCAACGATCAGGAGTAGAAGGACTACCCACCCATAAGTGGTGGGTAACCAAATAAAGTAAGTTTAAGGCCAATTAACAGAGGCCGACTGCAATTTTCCATCCTCCTGGGAAGCCAGTACTCCAGGCAGGCATTCAGGCACTCCCTGCCCATCTGCTCACAGCTATGGCCACAGGCTGTTCGGTTGAAGGTCGCCCCTCCAAAATGGTGGCCCAGCAGCTGAGGCCACTTTTAAGTTCAAAAGTTTTTTAAAGTTACTGAGAAGGAGACACCCACTCTGTCCCCCAATAAAAAAGAGATTTCTTTCCAAAAAGAACATATTTGGATATAGTACATGTGCAACTTGAGACATGACAAGTAGTGAATGTAGCATGCCTGGGAGGAACTGGTGACTTTGGACCTATGGTTCCCAAAGCTCTCAATGATGGGGATTTTTCTCAACTTATGTCTGGGTCTATTGCAGACTAATGGCGGAATTGTATGGTCCCATTGAGGCAGGAGCGAGGCTTTAAAATGCAGTGAGCCATTCTAAACTCCATTGACTTGGACGGAAATGGATAATCCCGCCTGCAGGAGGGGCTGTAAAATTCCGCCCTAAGTGATAGAGATTGGCTGCCCTGATCATCAACATATATCAGCAACATATGATGCAACTATCAGGATAGTAGAAGCCAAACTAGATGGACTTTGTTTTTTTTCAATCTAGCAATTCCTGTGTTTAGATCTGATATACAACAATGGCCTGATGTTCCATTGTAGTGCACCAACATGGGTCTTGTAAATCTCATCACATTTAAAATAGTATTATTTAAAATTCTATAAGGCACACAGAAATTGGGAAGTGATCTGTTGAAGAAAGGATAAACCAGGGGATTTAGGCAAATTACTCATTTCTCAGTTATGGACTATGGGCAAGGTACTGGTAAATGGGATTAGGTAGGTAGGTCAGGTGTTTCTCACGTGTCGGTGCAGTCTCAATGGGCCGAAGGGCCTCTTCTGCACTGTGTGATTCTGTGATTCTGTGATATGGGCAAGCTCCTAAATGGTGATTTTTCAAATACACTCTTTGTGGCATGGTGCCTTGCCCACCTTGACAGATTGTAACAAAATTACATGTAACATTTTTCTGGTCATTAATTTTAATGCTCAATCAAAGAGCAATCCATAATTTCCTGTTATGTGCACCTAGCAGGTTAGACTCCACACCTTTGCACATTTGGGAAAGAGCAGTCTATAGGATCAAAGAACCAAACAGCCTTTCACCTTACTCTGCTTTAAACATTGTCACTTTTTTCCTTAAAAGATAGTGATCTCTGCCTGAAAACTGCAGCCACACCACATACATTGAATGACCTGATTCATGTTCGAGGTCAGGCCTCATTCAAATGGTGGTGGTATGCTGGAGACAGCAAATGGAAATCACTGCAGCTTGATATTTATGGAGGGGCAGGAGGGAAATTAATCTTATTCGATACTGAGCGAGCCTACAGCTTAGGTTGGGAGGCTAGCTGATCCTGGAGGGCAATGAGTGAGCACGCATAGAGAGCAACCCATCAATGTCTTTGTGGAATGAGGAGGAATATTATACCTGGGGAAACTAGGTTTATGCTTTCAATAACTTTAGAGTGCTTTTTATAATGAGGCACTCAAAACTAAACATAATACCTAAATCATTCCTCTGCACAAATTTATCTTAATTTCCTTTGATCTTATACTCTTTAGTCTATTTATATAAACCCAAATTATTACTGCCGTTTTATACAGCTTTATCTATTTGCATCACACTGTGATGAATTTTGCATTGGAATCTTTCAACTTCTACTCCCTTCAGTGCTCTACTATTGAGTTTATACTCCAATATTCTTTGTATTTTCTCTCAAACTGTTACTTTATACATTTGGTTTTTTGAATCAATAATAGAGTATGTTGTTTGTGTATCAAATATATCAAACCTTCTGACTCAGAGGTGGGATTGATCCCACAAAGCCAAAGGCTCGCTCATATAAGAAGGAAAATTAATCAATGCTTAGAAAGATATGAATTTGCAAAGCCTATGTTGTCCTTCACAGATTTTAGTGAAGTTTTGAGGAAATCACTGTGTATATAGCGAAGGCCATGCATATTTTATGGATTTTCTGAATTATTTGTGGACTGTATAGCAGGGCTTCAGGCACCAGAATCTCATCCTCAGCATCCCGATGGTCTGCTCCACCAAGGTGTGAGCTGCAGCATGAGCCTCATTATACCGTCGCTCTGCTGCAGTCTGAGGCCGCCGCATGGGTGTCATCAGCCACATCCTCTGTGGGTAGCCCTTGTCCCTGAGGAGCCACCCTGCAGCTACTGTGGACCCTGGAAGATGCCAGGGATCTGTGACCGACTGAAGATGTAGGTGTTGTGCACCCTCCCTAGAAGCCGTGCACACAGCTGCAGGATGCGTTTCTGGTGGTCGCACACCAGCTGCACATTCAGCGAATGGAACCCCTTGCAATTGATGTAGTTCACCATGTGTTGCGATGGAGATCTGAGCGCCACCTGAGTGCAGTTGATGCACCTGTGGGAAACCCGAGATCTGGGTGAATCCAATCTCTCTTGCATCCTGGCTGTCCTAGTTCAGGGCAAAATGCACAAAGTTGTGTTCCCTCGCAAAGATAGCACCCGTAACCTCATGGATACATTTGTGGGTGGAGGCTTGTGAGATCTCACGGAGGTCACCTTTGAAGCCCTGAATGGAGCCACTGGCGTAGAAATTGAGCGCCGCGGTCACTTTCTTGACCACTGGCAGTGGATGCCCTCCATGTCCCCGTGACGCCAAATTCTACAGTAGCTGGCAGATGTGACTGACCAGTTCCCTAGACATGCGCAGTCTTCGACGACACTGGTTCTTGGTCATCTGCAGGAATGAAAGGTGCCATCTATAGACCCTGGGTGTCGCTAGGCGCCGGTCTGCAATGGCTCACTGTGACTATTGGGCGGTGTGTGTGGGAGCCCCAGCCGCCCCTTCTTCCTGAGGTTGCTGCTGCTGCCTCTGGGCAACCAGGAGCCTTAGTCACTCGTTCCTGTCGTCTTCATGCTCTGTAGGCCATTAGGCATACAGCTAGTTCACCAGGCTCCATGATCCTGATGTACACCTCCTGCAGAATGAAAGAGAGAGACATGTGGTTAGCATGGGTGTACTAAGAACCTGCCCTGGATAAGTGTGTCGGTCTCTTAACGCTTCCCGGAGGGTGCTGGCCACCACTTGGATGGCTAGAGATTAGTGCACTGCATGGCTACCCTGTTAGCTTGAACCATGGGGGAGACTGGTCCAAACCAGGATACTGACATTGCAAAGGGCTGTGAGCACCTCCAGCAGTGATTGTTCCATGGGCAGCTTTAGCAAGGAGGTTGTAGGTGTGCAGTCCACTAAAATGCTCATGAATTTGCAGTCTGTGCCAGCGGGGCAGGGGGGAAGAAAGCTCTGGAGCACTTGGTGGCACTTTGATGTTCCTGCGTTGCTTGAGTGGGCAGATAAGCTAGGAGCCTGACCCTAGTCATATCAATGTGGTTGTGCCTGAACTGTCTCAGTTGCGGAGTAATGGTCACTTTATATAAGTTTCCCGAATGTGTGGCCACTTCCCTCGCCCACCCTACTCCCCACGCCGAATGCTTGTGCGCTATATCCAATGGCAAGGCTGCCCTTGCGCCCCCCTGCCCTACCGCCATCAGTCACCTCAGCGGCAAGGCTGCCCTTGCCCTCCCCGTCATGAGTCACCTCAACGGCAGGGTTGACCTAAACCCTTACCTCCCGATGCCCTGAAGCTTGAAGCCCAACAGGTGACCCTGGCGAGCGTTGCACAATATTACTGTGCACTCACCTCCGAGTTCCCCTTAAAGTGCAGGCTGCCAAGTGCATGTCTTTTACGTGCTGTTCTGAAACACGTTGGCGTGCTTTCTCGCTGACGTGGATGGACGATCCAGCAGGTGGAGACGATCCAAGTGGGCTGGCCTGATAATGATATGCTAATGTATTACAATGAGGTTCCCAATGTCCGATGGTGGGAAACATGGCCCGCCGTTGGCGATCGTGCCATATTGTCTGCTCACGCCACCGATCTCACCCGATGCCAGCGGGCACAGAAAATTATGCCCATTGAGAAAGCTGCTTCTCTGGCTGGAGGGCATGCAGCTGAAGAAAAGGCAGCTGATATTGCTGTTGGCGCTAATCATCTTGCTGTTGATGGTGTTGGTGGTAGTGTGGCTTCAACTCCTGGCCCTCAGCGGAGATGGGTGGAGCTGCATAAGCTGTTCCCATGCCATGCTGAAGGCCAGCACCAAGGAAGCGTTGGTGCAGTAGCATGAAGTGCTGAACAGGTGAAGTACCTTCCAAGAAGTTGGCAATCATTTGTCAAGCAGTGAAAGCACTCTCTGCGAGAGAAGCATGCTCTCACCTGCCCTTGACTGCAGCTGTTCATTATAACCAATCAAAGCCTTCCCAGCCAGTCAGTTTCACTAGAGAAGCTCTTTTGACAGTGTTCAATGATTGGTGACTGTGGTGAGATGCTGACAGGTCAGGAATCAGGTCACATGACTGAAAAACCCAGGATTTGGGGCTAAAGCCGCTCATAATTGACTTCTTAACAACCTGAACAACTACTGAGTTACATAACTGACAGATCCAAGGGGGTTCTCTACTCACCATCAATGCCATCCTTGCGAAAGTCAGAAGAGGGTGGGAGCATGTTGGAATCCTTATCCGATACCAAATTCTGGGACTTTCCCAATCCGCTCACCCCTGAATCCACCTCCAAGAGGCGAGGAAAATTCTTTATTATTTGCAGTTGACATTGAGGATGGTACTTATGTGTGGTCAGGTACCTAACGTAAGGGAGATTAGGAACTTTCAGAGGGAGCTGGAACATTGGGTTGACATCTGAAGGAAAATCAGGTGAATTTTGCTGGAGGGGAATGGAAAAGTAATTGGAAGAAGAGATAAAAAATTTCTACATGGTGATAGGTATTAATTTGCAAATGTGGTTGAAAATGTTGTGTGTGATTGCTGATTATTCATTAAAGGTATCTAATCAACACAAAGCTGCTATTAACAAATTGATTATGAATGAGGCCTTGAAGGTGCTTTATTTAAGCTGGTCACCTTTTCTTGCTGGTGTGGTAAGATCCACATTTTGAATATTTTATGCAGTTTGAGGACTCCAATATCAAAAGAAGGTTAATGCATCAGAACAATTCAAAAAAGAACGATGAAGATTCCAGGATTCGCAGAGTTTTGGAGAAAAGATGAAAAGGTGACATGGTCTAAATACTGAAGATAATAAAAAGGCAGGATGATATAGATGAGCTGGATGATTTTACTTTGACTTTCACTGCAGTAGGAGAGCATGTGAATACAACAATAACAAATTAAATTCAAAGTTAGAAAATAAAGCATCAGAATGGTAGGCATGCAATACTGACTTGCAACAAAAGCAACAAATGCTGTGTTAAGTCAGTTAAAATAACTAAATAAATATCTAAGAGCAGAGTTAAAATTTCTAAGGATAAATACTGCTAATAGATTCCTACACATCAGCTCAGCAGTGACATTGTGCCCAAGTAAGGTTGGTCAAGTTTTCTTTGGAATATAAACTTCCTGTGTTCACTAACACACTGAAAAGCTAGGACATTTAAGCAGCTTTTCAGTGTGTTAGTGTATGAGAGTAGAAGTGAATGGGTGAATGAATGAATGTGTAGAAGGGTAAAGGATGAAAGTGGGTGAGATAAGTGGGTAAACGGGTAGTGCGGCAGCTGGAGAGGGTGGTGAGTTCGGATCAGGTAGAGCTGAGGGTTCGGGGGGAGCTGGGTTGTCATAGGTGGAATCGGATAGTGGGTACTAGTCAGTTCGGGTCAGGTTGTCAGGAGGGAGCTAAAGGTCAAGGGAGGGTCGGGGGGAGCCTGGTGGTGAGATCGGGTTAGGTCGGGTTGTGGGGGATCGGGGGTCGGGGCTGGGAGTCGGGTGGTAAGTTTGGGTCAGGTCAGGTCTGGGGGTAGTCGGGGGTGCCGGGAGGGTAATCGGGGGGTCGAGGGGATATCAGGGGTGTCAGTTCTATAGTTACCCAGGAGTTAGACTAAAGCTTTCCTGT
Source organism: Cetorhinus maximus (assembly GCF_964194155.1). NCBI lineage: Eukaryota > Metazoa > Chordata > Chondrichthyes > Lamniformes > Cetorhinidae > Cetorhinus > Cetorhinus maximus. The sequence continues at coordinate 112,933,993 of NC_135879.1, read as the reverse complement.
CTAACATTTCCTGGGTAACTATTCAAGAAAGTAAGTCAGAACCATCCAAAGTCTTTAACTCTAACTCAGAATGAGGGACTTTTTCGTAGAGTCCTGGGGAGCAGAGGAATTGCAAGTTCAAAATTCCCAGGCAATTCCCACAGTGTCAGTCCACTGGGTCTTCTGAGGGGTCGCCTAGCGCATCTTGGGGGTTATGTCCAGTGATCTGGGCTGAAATTAATATTAAAAAATGTGCTGCTTGCAAAGATTTTTTTTTAGTTTGGAGTGGATTTGATTTCTGAGGCAATCAGAACAATAATAGTTTCTCATCAGAACATGAATCAGAAGAAGATTTGAGGTTGTAAGTATATAGAAAACAATTCCTCAGTGTGTAACCAAACTGAATTTGAGATGTAACTTTTATTTTATTATCTAGCTCCCACACATGGCAATGAATCCAGCCTACTGCAAAAATAATTATGTTACAATAATTCTTGATATATGACACTGCATGTCTTTTTCTAAATTTTTAAAGCTATTCATTTATTGGATTCATAAATTGTACTTTCATTGTTGAGGAAAATGAGAACAAAAGAGAGAGAGGAAAATGTGGATAATTAATTCAGGCGCTTATAAGTGCATTTTGATTTGTTATAGTTTCCATGTGAAATTAGTTTAATGAAGCATTATCACATATTAGACAGGAGTTTATCAAAGGGTTCGGAATCCCGATGCTGGGACCAAGTGGAGGTCCTGAGCACACATTTGCCGGCTCAGCAATGTTTCCAAAGGCAGCCTCCTAATTGGTGGCCTTCGTGCGTGCTGTCCAAATAAGAATGGTAGATGCTGCCATCCCAATCAAAGTGCCAGTAGCTCTGAAGCTTCAGTGGCACAACAAGGAGAGATGTATATTGCTGAGGCAGGTTGGAGGCACCCTGAAACAGGTAAATCAAGAATAAAAAATCGAAGGGCCCAGGCAGGCAAGCCACTCAAGATGGCTACGGGATTGACCTTCTCTGCCTGCAGCCCCCTCTCAGGACCATTGAGTCTCCAGCTCCAACGGCCCTTGGAAGGTCACAGGGAAGCCATCTCCATGGAGCTGGTGGCCTCCCTACACAGCAGGGGTGCAGCTCTGCTGCTTGAAGAAAATGGTCTTAACAGGGTCTTTACTTATTTTAACTGGCCGCCTTCCTTTTTTCAGCAGGCAGCTGATCCATGTCTGATTACACCGTAGCATTCCCCCGTCTCCCAGCCCAGCTCCTTGGGGCCAGGAAAATCCTGCCCATTATCTTTAAAGGAAGATATTCAGAAATATTTTAATGACCCAATTAAGTTACTATTCCCATTATCTAATCAATCAGTGGATGTGTTGTTGAATTATTGCAGTGTATCTTGTAGTTGATACGCACAGCTGACACAGTGTACCATAGGTGGAGGGAATGAATGATTAACATGGTGGATGGGGTGCCAATTAAGCAGGCTGCTTTATCCTGGACGGTGTCAAGCTTGAGTCTTGTTGGACCTGTACTCATCCAGGCAAATTAAAAGTAATCTATCACAATAAAAACAGAAATTGCTAGAAATGCTCAGCAGGTCTGACAGCATATGCGGAGAGAGAAACAGAGGTCAGGGCTTTCTGGCCCCACCGTAGCAGGTTCCCCCATGGCTGACGCATTGAGCCATTCAAATCTCTGTTGACTTCGGTGGAACTGGAAGTTCCCACCAGCAGGAGGGGCCCGAAAATGCCACCTACAGTTAACGTTTTGAGTCAAATATGACACTTCTTCAGAACTTAAATTCTAGACAGCCCACTCCACCTGTTTGGCTCCAATTTCAGCCACACAGATCTTCCATTTAAGCCAAATTCCATTCCCTTTCCTTCAAGGATTTAGTTGATTCTCCACAGAGAGCAATTTTAAATGTGCTTTCACTCTGCTAATGAATCCTGCACTCTGACTCAGCTTGCTGATTGCCTATTGTCTCCAGTTCTCCTGTCTTTTTTGTGTCTCTGGCCACAAGGCTTCCATATTTTAACTTCCTGCCTGTTGGTATTGCTTCCAGGTCAAGGGTCTCCAAGTCACATGGACCAGTGTTTCCTATTATCCAGAAATTATATTTGATCCCTTTACAAGTGATACAAACATTTAAAAGTTCATTCCAAACATGTTTAAAAACAATTATAGATTTCCCAAAGTGATTACAAATTTTCATTACTGTTACTACTCCCAGGTCATAAATCATCACAACTCAATGGAGTTCTGTGTGATTTTCTCTCCCCATGACAACTGGATCTCATGGGCATGTCTCCCAGCTGAGATATTTATCAAGAATTGTCTGTTTTACTTTGAGTTAAAGGTACATTTCAAACCATAAACAATTTTTAAAGTTCAATGTTCATGACAATGCCAAGAACAGAAAATATATAGAAACCACCAACATACTGTATCAATCTAGAAAATTCATGTTTAATGTCAACTACAAAGCTTCATGCACTGCCTTTTCTGTTTTACCAATACTTTTCGATAAAGTGTTATACACTGGAGCTCTATGCAATCTAGACAAAACTGTAGAAACACCAGTGTGGACCATTATTTATTGAACTAAGGTTATGGGGAAAACTAATGCCTACCATTGCCCTTAGGGTAGAATCGTGCCAGAATTTCACTGAGTGCAGTAGTGGGCGTGAAAAACAACCTATTACCCGCTGGCCGCAGTGGTGGGCTTTTGCGCTGTTTCATCCCCTTCCCGCTTCATAAATTATGCAGTCATGTGAAACATGCCGTCTTGCTGGCGGGCAGCCTCCGATTTGCCTTCCATACCGTTACCTCGTCGCTTCCTCACTCCGGGTGCCATATTTAAACAGCAGCCATGTGCACAGTCCTCAATGCTTGCAGTCCAGGACTGCTCCAGTGAAGACATGGCCCTAAAAACCAAGAAGAGTGCAGCCCCCCCATTCAGTGATGCACCCCTGGGATGCCTTTTGAATGCCGTGGAGACCTGCTGTAATATCCATTACCACTGCTCTGGCTGCAGGTGGCCCATCAGTCTCACCACTCCGGCTTCAGAGCCAATGCTGCACACAAGAATTCGGCCATCCAGTGCAGAAAACAGATGCATAATCTCATCCATGCCTCCAGGGTAAGTCAGCCATCTCATCACTTTCAATTTACACACTCACAAACCCATCAGACATTTACTGGCATCTCACTCACTGCCAGCTCAACTGACATCACCACTCTCTCTCACACACACCCTCACATCCTCTGGAGATAGCCTCCTCACCCGTCCATAGCTCCACTCAGCACACATGCACACCTGGCATGCTTCTCATTTGGCCTGGCATGCACCTTGCTCCATCTGTCTTTATGCAGGACAAGATCGCACACAATCAACAGGAGAGGTCCCAGGGGTGGAGTGCTAGACATCAAGGCCCTCACCCCATTTGAGAGTCGCGCATTGGAGCTGGCTGGAAAGGACGTGGAACATTCCTGCAGTGACGGTGAGGTTGGTAGCAAACACTCATGTGAGAATCCTGCACCAGATCATCCCTCTGTAAATCCTACTCTCAGTCCACTGTTATGTGTGTAACGTGGTTGCCAAGCACTCATAATCTCCACTTTCTCTCCTCGGCACATCTGCCAATGTCACCCTCAGGCAACCTTGACCTTGACCCTAGCGCCGAGAGCACCTTGGATGAGGACCCTGAGGGCAGCATCATTGAAGACCCATCACAGTACTTACCCACACCCTCCACCAGCGCAGTAAACATACTTCGGTGGGACCTCGAGCAGCCTTGCGGTCTCAATCTGGTGGGCACAGCATACAATCTATTCCACGGCAGGCAGAGGCAGGGACATTCGAGGTCCCCGCCACTCGGAGGATTGCTGGAGGCAAGGAATCTGCTGAGTTTAAGTCAAATGATATGCTTCTGGTCTTGGTCCTCAATTAGCTGTTGGAGCTGCAAAGACGATCATGAGAACACCAGGAAGGGATGTGTGGTGCACTCCTCAGGTTGGAAGGGACGATGGAGGAGTCTGTCCACCTTAAGTCTGCGGTGTTTGTGCTGTCATGTCGACGCACCTAGATCAACACTGGCAGGATAGCGGCTGCCAGGGCATCGGTCCTCACTGCTGCGTGGCTGAACTCCATCGCTGATGCCATAGTTTACCTCCAACAGTGTGTGCGCGAGAGGGATGTAGGGCAACTCAATCTCATTCCAGATTCCAGTTTCTCCTCAAAAAGTAAGCCAGGGGCCCTCAGGCACCCATAGAGAGGAGGACCAGCAGCTTGACAGCCAGAGGCAATCCACCCAGGTGACTTTCAGGAATGTCTGGATGATCCAAAACCCCTCTTCCTGTGACCTCATACTCTGCAGCTCCACAGGCCGAGGACAGTGCACCTGGCTCATAGCAGGACACCCATAGCAGGCCAGGGCCCTCCAGGCCTCGGCCCCACTAGAGGACACCCGCTAAGGTCATCACAGACAGGGCGTAGCAGTCAGCAGGCTGCCTCCGCCTCCATTGTGGATGTTGGGGGAGCACCAAGATGTAGCAGCAGGGTTAGGAAGGTTCAGAAGATTTAGTTGCACAGTGTGGGCATGGGTATTAATCACTTGCACAAAATGTTCACTATTATAAATAAACTCCCAAGAATTTCTCCTTGTCTCTGGCTCCTTGTTCTGATGAGTAGTGTTTGTGTCACTCAGATGTGAAACCTTGGTTCCTGCACAAGATAAAGGCAAGTGTCTCAGTCCAGGGCCTCTTTCCTGTGCAGTGTGTAACCTTCAAGGCAAAGTAATGGTCTGGCTTCACACTTACTGGACACATTACTGATGCCTGCATCTCAATGGTGTTTGTCATTGCTGCCAGAATATTGTGGGCAGGTGTCAGAGTTCCGTCATTCTTTCTGTGTGCTCTCAGCACCTTTGATGTGGGGCTCGCCCCATCTCTTCAGCACTGGTGTCCGGTGACAGTATGGCCCTGAAAGGTACAGGTGATGAAGGATGCCAAAGGATCAGGTTCATTTAAAGTTTCATGGCTGCGTCTCCATGATAGGACTCTGATCACAGAAAACAAGCGAGCTGCCCTCGGCCAGACAGAAGTCAGATACACTTGAGGGTGGCGGCTTGTGAGATCCCGCACAGGTGATCCGTGGAGTCCTGGTAGGAGCCACTGGTGTAAAAATTGAACGCCATGGTCATTTTCACAGCCACTGACAGTGGATACCCTCCATGTCCCCATGGTACCAAATCCTGCAGCAGGTGGCAGATGTGACCGACCAGTTCCCTAGACATGAGCAGCTTCAGTGACACTGGTTCTCAGTCATCTGCGTTGCCTATAGCCACTACAAGCGACGGCTCACTGTGGATCTTCAGCTGCATGCGCTGGAGGCCCTGCCACCCCTTCATCTTGAGAGTGGTGCTCCTCCCATTGGCGAGCCAGGCACCTCCATCACATTTTTCTCCTTCTTCTCTGCTCTCTGCGTGCCATGAGGCATACCACTAAATCACCAGGCTGCATGAAGCTGATGTTCTCCTCCTGCAGGATCAAAGAGAGCAACGCATGGGTTAGCACATGATTCTTAAGGAGCTCTCTTGGTTAAATCACAGAATCACAGTGCATAAGAGGCCCTTCGGCCCATCGAGTCTGCACCGACACGTGAGAAATCTTTGGCTCCGGCTGCATCTCAAGGCCCCTTCATGCATGACGAGAGTGCTTGCCACCACTTGCGTGGCCTGTGTGTAGTATGCTTCGTTGCTGTCCGAAACCCCACCCACCTCTGCCCCACTCCACTTGACCGATTGGCGGCAGCTTCAGCCATTCGACTACATGCTGTGCTCTCAGCTCAGGCACAGGCATTCTCCTAACCCGCACTGCAAGGCTGCGCTGTTAGCTTGAACCATGAAGGATACTGGTCCAAACCTTAATAAAGACATTGCAAGGAGCTGTGAGCGCCTCCACCAGTGGCCAGTTCATGACCACCTTTCACAAAGGGATTCTACAACTTGCCCAGTCATCCAGTTATTCTGCAGCCCCTTAAAACGCACATTAATTTGCAGTCTGCACCCGAGGGGCGAAAAGTTCTGGAGCATTTGGTGGCACATTCAGGCTTTTGCATTGCATGAGTGGGCAGAAATGCTTCAGAGGCTCGACTCCATGCACGCCAATGGAGCTGCTGCTGAACTGTCTCAGCTGCGGAAGAGTGCTCACTTTTGGCAAGCTTTTCCATTGTGTGGCCTCTACCCTCACCCTGCCTCTGACCCCCCCCACCCCCCCAACAACACCACACAGACATTTACTTGTATACTTCCATCAGCCTGTGCTGCCTTTTTCCCACCCCACCCCAGCTCTACCTGCACTCGAGCCCTTGCCCCGGCACCACACTTAAAGCCAGCTGGGAAAAAGCGATTTGCCTTTTTAAAATCATGTTGTTTCTTATTTTCAAATTGGCATAGGAGCCGAGAAATCAGGAGAATTAACACTTGTTGGAAAGAGGGTTGCTTTTCATGGGAAACAGGCATCAGTTCTAAGTCAGGAAGAAGCTGCACCAATGGGATGGATTCCACCTGAGCCAGGATGGGATGAGCATCTTAGCAGAAAAGGTAAATTGGGAAGTAGCAAAGACTTTAAGTTAGTTAAAAAGCAAACTACTGCAGATGCTGAAAATCTGGAATTTAAACAGAAAATGCTGGAAATGCTCAGCAGACCTGGCAATACACGTGAAGAGAGATACAAAGTTAACATCTCTGGTTGATGACCTCCCGTCAGAGCTGTTGCTAGACCTGCTGAGTATTTCCAGCAATTTCTGTTTTTATTTATTTTGAATTAGCAATTTTGGGGAGTGATCTACACGGAATGTGAAGATAGGAAAGAATAAAGTAAAGGGAGGAGGTTAATGGCTGGGGATAAATAGAGTTATAGATCAGAAGTCTAAAAAGTGAGAGAAAACCCTATTAAAAATGAATTTAAATATCAGTACATCAATGCTTACAATGGCCAAGGTGGTGGGGTGGATTAGGGGAGGGGGTGGAGAGAGGTGGGTATTCTGTCGGGTTAGGTGCAGAGGGTTTGGGACTGCGGCTGGCAGGGATGGGGGTCGGGTCAGGTCAGGGGGGCGGGCCTGCGGGAGGCGATGGGTCGGGTCGGGGGTGGTCAAGTTGGGGGGGTGGTGGAATCCCATGGGGAGTCGGGGGGGGTGGGACATACTGTGTGGGGGAGGTAGTCAGGGTGGAGGAGACCCCTGGGTGGGGGGTGGTCAGGGCCGTGGGGGGAGTCCCATGGGGAGGATCCGTCTGGGTCTGCACAATAGTTACGCAGAAGTTAGAAGAGGTTTTAACTCTTCTAACTTTTTCGGGTAACTACACAACCGGAACCATCCAAAGTTTGCAATTTAAATTGCATTTTCGAATGGTTCCCAGCGCTGGGCAATTGCCCAGAGGAAGTGTGCACTTCTAGACAATTGTCGTGCAAACCCTTACCTTTAAAGTTCCTAGAGGGGGTTCCCCAGCTCATCTTTGCGGTACCCCCCCAAATCCGATGTTAGGGAGCTCAGAAGCTATGGCCCAGCATATTTAAAAAAGATGGGGAGGGGAAGGGGTGGGGGTTGGAGTAGCTGCACTTATTTAGGATAACAGAATGGTAGTAGGAAAAAATGGACACAGCTATCAGCTAGAAAACTAGAATCCTTTGGATAGAACTAAAAGATAATAAAGTATTAATCACATTAACTGGTGTCATCCACAGACCACCTAATAGTGGAAGGGTAGGGGAGGAAGAAATAGCCAGGCAAATTAGGAAATTGAGTAAAAGACGAGGAATAATAATCATTCAACTACCCCAGTATTAACCTGGCTGAGGAGGTATCCAAAAGGGATAAGCGAAAGGTGTTCCTATAGTGAATACAGAATTCCTTTCGAACTCAATTCATAAAAAAGCCTAAAAGGAAAGATTTGTTGTTGGATCTACTAATGGGAATGGACCAGAGCAGATACGAGAAGTAAAATAGGGGAACATCTAGACAATAGTGGCCATTAAACAATATGCTTTAAGATGATGATAGGGAAGGATTTGATGAAAATCAAGTCAATAGATTGGAGTGATTTTGAGGAGCTAAGAATAAAACTTGGGAGAATAAAATGGGCAAAAGTATTGGCAAACCAGAATGTAGAACAACAATGGGAAACATTTAAAACAGTGTTCAACAGAGTACAGGAAAGAAATGTTACACTAAAAGAAAAAACTAAACACTAGTGAGACTCCATGGATACCTACATCGAAAACAGAGCACTCCATGAAAAAAGATAAAATGAAGAGATTAGGAGAGAAGTAAAAAAAAAACAATTAGGAAGGCAAAGTAAAGGTGTGAAATTAAATTACCAAGGAGCATAAAACAAAATAGTAAAATATTTCACAGGCATGTCAATTTTTTAAAAAGTCTTTGATGGAAATAGGACCATTAAGGAATAGATAGGCAAATATCACAGGTAACGGTAGAGATGTCAGAAATATTGAATAATTATTTTGCTTCAGTATTTACCAGGGGGATAGAACAGTTGGACTTGACATTAAATTATGAGATGAGTAATAAGTGCATTTAAAATGAAAATGGTATGTATTGAATGAACAAATCAAACTCAAAGAGGATAAAATCCCTGGTCCAGATGAATTGTATCCACGTATTTTAAGATTCTATGGAACAGATAGAACAGGCGTTGGTAGACGTATTTAAAAAGTTATTAGAGAAATGTATAGTGTCTGAGAAGTGGCAGATAGCTACTGGAATTCTTATGCTTAGGAGGGGGGATAGAATATGCTGAGCGAATTATCTGAATGTCGGTGGTATGAAGAATGACGGAATCCCTACTAAAGGAGGGAATAGAACAACATATAAAAAGAAAAAGAAAATAATGAATAGTCAGCATGAATTTGAAAAGTGAAAATCTTTCTTGACTAATGTTATTTAATTTTTTGAGGAAGTAACAGAGAGGGTAGGCAATGAGAGTGGGAATAAAGGGTAGTTATTTCAGAGGGGCAGAAGGGGTGGGAAGTGGTATTCCAGAAGAATCAGCGCTGCTGTTCCCAATTTACATTAAAGACTTGGACTTTCCCATTAAAAACACATTTCTAAATTTGCAGATGGTATCAAATTGTGTTTGGGGTTGGGGTTACAGTCAACACTGAGGAGGACTGCAACAAATTACAGGGGACATTAATAAACTTGCAGAATGGGCAAATAATTACTTCAACACAGATAAATGTGAGGTAGTGCATTTAGTTGGAAGACTAGGGAGCTCACTGATTATTTGGAAGATGCGAGTCAAAGTGGAGTAGAGGAAAAAAAGGATCTTGGAGTACAAATATACAAATCACTAAAAGTTGTGCCACAGGTTAGCAAGATCATTAAAAAATACAAATCAGGCACTAGGTTTTATTTCTAGAGGAATAGAATTGAGAAGTAGAGAAGTTATGGTAAATACGTATTGCGCTTTGGTTAGATCACACTTAGAGCACTGTGTGAAATTCTAATCACCATATTATAAAAAGGATATAGATGCACTGGAGAGGCTGCAGAGACGATTTAAGTAGATGATACCAGAAATGGGTATGTATATGTTAGGGAGGGATGGATAGGTTGGGTCTCTTTTCTCTAGAAAAAAGAATGTTGAGGGGTGATCTAATGGGGTTCTTTAAAATTATTAATGGTTTTGAAAGAAATGGCTGGATTTAATGCTCTCTGCCGGCAGGTTTGAAGATGTGGGGACATGTAAAATCTAGTGGACAGCATTCCCCCAGACTTGCCTCCAGTACCGGCACCAGTGCAGATTGCATATGGCAGTTTTCACCGCTCCTAGCTATCAGCCTCTGATTGATGGGCAGCTTTCTGATTTGGGAATTGCTGTTGCTGAGAGCTGGAAATCCCACCTCAAGCCAATTAACAGTCAATCAGTCATTAAGTGCCTGCAGGGCAGCCATCGGAGTGGGGCAGATTCTCCCCTCGACTTTTTAGCTAGGGGAGTGGGGGGAGGCAGGGACCAGGCCGCCCTTTAAGTCCCACTCAGTGTTGTCACTTGTGGGGAAAAGTATAACAGGAGACCATCAATGTTAGATAATCACTAAAAATTTGAATAGGGAATTCTGAAGAAACGTCTTTATCCAAAGAGTGGTGAGAATGTAGAACCCAATACCAAAGGGTGTGGTTGAAGAACTGAACTGGACTAGCCATATAAATACTGTGGCTACAAGAGCAGGTCAGAGGCTAGGAATCCTGTGGTGAGTAACTCACCCCCTGACTCCCCAAAGCCTGTCCACCATCTACAAGGCACAAGTCAGGAATGTGATGGAATTCTCTCCACTTGCCCGGGTGAGTGCAGCTACATCAACACTCAAGAAACTCGACACCATCCAGGACAAAGCAACCCAATTCATTGGCACCCTACCTACAAACATTCATTCTCTCCACCACTGACAAACAATGTCAGCAGTGTGTACCATCTACAAGATGTACTGCTGGAGCTCACCAAGGCTCCTTAGACAGCACCTTCCAAACCCACGACTGCTACCATCTAAAAGGACAAGGACAGCAGGCACATGGGGAGACCACCACCTGGAAGTTCCCCTCCAAGCCACTCACCAACCTGACTTGGAAGTATATCACCATTCCTTCACTGTCTCAGGGTCAAAATCCTGGAACTCCGTCCCTAACAGCACCGTGGGTGTTCCTACACCACATGGACTGCAGTGGTTCAAGAAGGCAGCTCACCACCACCTTCTCAAGGGCAATTAAGGATGGGCAATAAATGCTGGCTCAGCCAGCGAAGCCCACATCCCGTGAACAAATTACTAAAAAGCAAATAGCACAGATTCATTTAAGGGCAAGTTAGATGACATATGAGGGAGAAGGTAATAGGGTGCTAAGATGATAGGTTTAGATGTGGAAAGATGGGAGGGGAGTCAAGTGGAGCATAAACATCAGCATGGACTTTTGGGCCAATTCTGTGCTGTATATCTTATGTATAGTAGCTCTTATATATACTGTAAAATATAATTAATGTGACAATGGGACAGTATTAGTGGATTGTATTCTTAATTGCAGAAACTAATTAATGTGTAATTATTGAACTTTGTACTATTATGTATAGGAGAAGACATAGATTTAAAAATCATTTACTTCTTGTAATCATTTAGTCAGTGCTGAAAACGATATTAAATGTTAGTTGCTGTTTGCCCTGCTCTTGCTGGCCCTGATTGATCAACAAGTAACTTCATCATATTGGGCAGGATTTTACCTTTGCCGGGTGGGCGGAACTCTCAGGTGCCAGATATGTTTAATGGACCTGATTTCCTCGATGGTTGGCTTCTGGGTGACAAGGGCTACCCTTGGAAGAAGTGACTCATGATGCCAGTGAGGATCCCTAGAACAAACACAGGGAGGAGGTACAACAACAGCCATGGCACAACCAGGGCCATCATTGTGCAGACCCCTTGGCTCCAAAAGATGAGGTTCTGAAGTCTGCTTAGATCAGGAGGAGCACTATAGTACACTCCATCCACAGTTTCACTGATGGTCGTTGTGTTCTGTGCTCTGCACAACCTGGTGCTTCAGAGAGGGGATGCCCTGGAGGAAGAGGAACCACAAGATAGCAGCTGCACAATGTTGGCCCTGGTTGTTGTACCTCCTCCCTGTGCCTGTTCTAGAGACCCTCACTGACATCATGAGCCACTTCTTCCAAGAGTAGTCCTTGTCACCCAGAAGCCAACCATCGAAGGCATCAGGTCCATTAAACATGTCTGGCACCTGAGAGTTCAGGCAAATGTAGGAGTCGTGGCTGCTACCTGGGTACCCAGTGCCACAAGATAGTGGGCACTCATCTGATGAAGTCAATGAGAAGGTGAGGGAACACTCCGACGGTGAAGTGCAAGGGCCTGCATGGGAGCACATAGATGGCCCTGACACACAGGAGGCCTTAATAATACAGAGAATCCAGTGGTTCATGTAGTCAAGGCCTCTGAGCTGTATATACTCCTGGCGTTTCTATGTCATACCACCTATATGGTGAGCTCATTTATAGAGGCCTGTTAGCACAATTACCATTTCCATCCTTTAAGCTTTGCTACATCTTGACACGCCTTCATGTAAGAATCTGCATGAACCAATCTCCCGTCACTTCCTTAAACCATAAAGAATCTACTCGACCTCTGCATGATGACTATGAAGCACTTGGTTTATTTACAAATGGTCACTGGCCTTTCTGAAGGATACATAATCTGTACATTCCTAAATGAACCGGTTTGATTCTACTGTGGAATCTTCCCAAATCTCTTACGTGTGCTGTGATGGAGTGCTTTCCCCTCACTTTCAGCTGCACTGGAGTTAGGCTGCTGATCCCCTGAGCTCAGAGCCTGGGCAACAGGGGGACTGGGAGCCTGGACACTGCACCAGCTCCTGATCCCTCTCAGGAAGGCGGGGAAGCCCAACCATGTCTGAGGTTGAACAGCAGCTGCCACTATCCGGAAGCACTTCTCAGGGCACTTCTAATGGGGGCAGCATCTCCTCTGCCCCTCTGCCATTGGCACAACAACCTCGATTGCCGGGGTGACAGAAGGGCCTGCTGCCACTCTGCAGGAAACTTCTAATGTGATGGGACCCTCAGTGCACAGAGGACACCTACCAAAGTCATCCAGCGCAAGGGGGAAAATACCCACGATTGCTCCTGCAATCTGCTAGGTCTGCCCCTCCAGGGCAGACGCCCCTCTGAAAAGTAGGTAATTGCATTGCACATGGCCTGGATGGACACCTCCACAGTCCGTGCCAGAACGTGCAACCCCTCCGGTATATCTGCCAAATCTCCACGTACCTCGCACTGGACATCCAGCATCAGCCACCTTATGGATGACTCTGGAGGCTCATCATCTAACTGGGACTCAATCTCTAGATCATCCCGGACACTCCTCTTACTGCTCAAGGCTGCTCCACCACACTCTCCGGCAGCTGCACGTGTGATTGTGAAGGGCCTCACCAGATTGTGCTTCCGCTTGTTCTACCGCGCAAAACCCTGCCAAGGTGTCAGTGTTTATGCTGGTGCTTGGTGCAGGGAGAGGACCTGATTCTGCACCCTTCAAGGCTTCCTCTTCTTCCTCAAAGGCTAGTGTGGGTCCTTGGAGCCTGCAGTGACAGCAGCTGATAGTTCACCTACACAGTAGACAAAATATAAAGGGTGTTATATGGCCATTCTAAACCTTTATGTTGCGTGCAAGGACACAGCCTCCAACTATGCTAGCAATACATGGAGAATGAGATATTACTGTTTGATAGCATTAAACAACTTCTACAATGCTCACACAGTTTCCTCCTTGATCCATGAGAGCTTTTGAATGCATAAAATATCAATATGAAATTTATAGCAACATACCAGGCATCATGCGCACAGCTGGGGTTGGGGACCCTTTTAACACCTCTCTCTTTCAACTTTTGATGATGGCCCTTGCAATCTCACCACCCCAAGGCCTTCATCCAATTTCACCTCCATGAATTGACCAGCTCCATTCACTCGCTGACAGCTGTACAACCTCCTCCTCCAGAAGGGTAAGGATGGCCAGGTTGGACACACCACCTCCAGTCCTGTTCCTCTCCCTGGCATTGTGGGCCTGCTTTTTCTACAACGAGGTTTGACAGTGCTATGAATTAGATTCTCAGGGAGACTCATTTCTTCACTGCACTCCGAGAAATACACAGTCTGCACAATGATTAGCAGCCAATACCCTGTGTGGCTTGCACACCTCACATTAGCCCCCAGCACCCCCAACACCACCACTACATAGGTACTGGGGCCACGAACAATGTTGCCTCAGACTGCTGAGCAGTACACAAAGCATTACCCAGCTGGAGCTGTCCCATAACCTTCTGTGTACACTGATATCCAAAGTGGAGACTACTCACCCTTGTGGATCTTAAAAGTTCATCAAACCTCTTTCAGCATTGCCTCTAGGTTCAAGGTACAGTACTATGCCCACACTGCTGACCTCTGTAGCCACCACCATCCAGGCTGCTCTGGTGATTGTGGTGATCCTCCCTTCCCATTGCCTGGCATTAAAACCTTATGCCTGTTACTGACAATCTGGAGGAGGGCTCTGATGGAGTCATCATCAAATCTTGGGGCGGTTCTGGCCTTTCTTCACTCTCTCACCTCGCTCCCTTATCTCAGCCATACATCTCTGTGCCCACCCCCGCCCGCTCCTGCCGAGCCTTCCCACCATATGAAAAATTCTGTTCATAGATTTTAAAAGACACTGCGGAGGTGACACACAATAACCTGAACCAGTCAAATTCAAAGTGAGTTTCCTTAACTTCAATTCCTTGTAGACAGCAGCTTGAGGCATTAATGCTGAAGGCTTTTCACACTTGTTACATCTTAAAATGCCTACCCTCACATACAGGCTTTGCTCCTTTATAAATATTTTCCCCTTTGAAGGCAAATTCACATTGTTTCACTATGTCTTTGGACTTTACATTTCTGATAATAAAAATCCCTCATAGTACTAAGTTTTACCAGTAACCTTTGGGAAAAATAAACACACTGTTTCTGAAATTCACCTGGCTAGGTGATCCATTTCACTCCCTTGTTTTAAAACAATCTAGTCCGGTTTATTAAAAAATGCAAATGTTCCCTTTAGCCCTATGTTTACCTACGTAACATTTCAAACCAAGCTTCTCCTAATACATCAAAGCTTTTAGACCAGCCTCCTTTAATCAAATTAAGTCTCTCACACACACAAACAGACACTTATAGACACAGATACCACTACTTTACATAAAATTCCAATAACATTATGATATCTTTCTGACAACAGATTCACTACCCTCTGAGAGAAGAAATTACTCCTCATCTCTGTCTTAAATGGGTGACCCCTTACTCTGAGATTATCCCCTCCAGTCCTGGACACTCCCACAAGGGGAAGCAACCCTGTCAAGCCTCCTAAGAATCTTATATATTTCAATAAGGTCACCTCTTATTCTTCTAAATTCCAGTGAGTACAGGTCCAACCTACTCAACCTCTCCTCATAGGAAAATCCCTCCATACCCGGGATCGACCTAGTGAACCTTCTCTGGACTGCCTCTAATACCAGGCTTTCCTTAGATAAGGGGACCAAAACTATTCACAGCATTCTAGGTGTGGTCTAACTATTGCCTTGTGTAGTTTTAGCAAGACTTCATATTTTTATATTCCATTCCCTTTGAAATAAAGGCTAACATTCCATTTGTCTTCCATATTACCTGCTGAATATTAGCTTTTTGTGATTCATACATGAGGGCCCCCAAATCCCTCTCTGCTGCAGCTTTCTGCAGCTTTTCTCCATTTTAAATAATATTCAGCTCCTCTATTCTTCCTGCCAAAGTGCATAACCTCACATTTCCCCACATTATATTCCATCTGCCAATTTTTTGTCTACCCACTTAACCTGTCTATATCCCCCTGGAGACTCTTTGTGTCATATTCACCACTTGCCTTTTCCACCTATTTTTGTGTCATCTGCAAACTTGGCAAGAGTACAATCACTTTCCTCATCCAAGTCATTAATATATATTGTAAATAATTGTGGCCCCAGCACTGATCCCTGTGGCACTCCATTAATTACAGGTTGCCATCCTGAAAATGTGCCCCCCTTATCCCAACTCTCTGTCTTCTATTAGTTAACCAATCCTTCATTGACCTAATATACTGCCCCTAACACCATGGCTCTTATCTTATTAAGTAGCCTCATGTGCAGTACCTTATTGAACACCTTTTGGAAATCCAAATACATTACATCTACTGGTTTCCCTTTATCTATCCTGTTTATTACCTCCTCAAAGAATTCTAATAAATCTGTCAGGCATGATTTTCTCTTCATAAAACCATGCTGACTCCGTTTGATTATATTCTGCATTTCTGAATGCTCCGCTATTACATCCTTTATAATAGACTCTAACATTTTCCCACTGATGGATGTTAAGCTAACTGGCCTATAGTTACCTGTTTTTTGTTTCCCTCCCTTTTTGAATAAGGGTGTTACATTGGCAGTTTTATAATCCTCTGGGACTTTTCCAGAATCTAAGGATTACTACCAGCACATCCACTATCTCTGTAGCTACTTCCTTTAATATCCTAGGATGCAACCCATCAGGTCCAGGGGACTCATCAGCCATTAGTTTCCCTAGTACTTTTTCTCCAGTGATAGTTGTTGTATTTATTCCCTCCCCCATTTGCCCCTTGATTATTTAGTATTTTTGGATTGCTATTAGTGTCTTCTACCATGAAGACTGGTGTAAAGTATTTATTCAACTCCTTTGCCATTTCCTGGTTCCCCATCACTATTTCCCCAGCTTCAATCTCTAGGGGCTTGTGTTCACTTTGACCTCTCTCTTCCTTTTTATATGTTTAAAGAAGCTCTTTCTATCCATTTTTATATTACTTGCTAGTTTACCCTCAAAGTTTATTTTCCCCTTTTTTTGTCATACTTTGTTGTTTTTTAAAATTTTCCCAATCCTCTGGCTTACCACTAATCTTTGCCACATTGTGTGTTTTTTCTTTCAATTTGATAGTACCCTTAACTTTCTTAGTTAACAATGGTTGCTTTATCCCCTTCCTAGAATCCTTCTTCTTCACTGGGATATATCTTTGTTGTGAGTCAAGAACTATTTTCTTAAACGTCTGCCATTGTTAATCAACTGTCCACTCCAGCCAACTCTGCCCTCATTCCTTTGTAATTACCCAAAGATCCTTAATGCTGACCCTCTGTGGAAATTGTCAAAATATTTAGAAAGTTAAAACTTACCTGTGTCAATGATTGCAACTCTTTTCTAAGCCCTCAAAATCCTTCTTAATTCTAGCTCAATCCAATCCCAGCTGGACCTGACACAGTCCCATGCCAGGTGCCCCTTTAAATTAGTGGCCGTGACCTCCTTCTGGGTCACGGCCTGTCAGTTCGGACGCCAGACATCCTACCCTCCAACTCCCATTGGGTGGAAAAGTGACAATCATGTAACATTGTGGGCTGGAAACCCGCCCAGTGGGCATTAATTGGTTGCTTGCTGTTTTATATAGTATGCTGGAAAGGTGGTGACTGGAGTCGGCGAGCCACTCATTTCTGGGTCCAATCCCGCCCACCACCACAGCATGTATTATTCAGCCCCATTTTCTCTTATTTTGTGCAGTGACCTTTGATGTGCCACCTTATCAAATGCCTTTTGTAAATCCAAGTGCCCCACATCTTCAGGTTTCCCTTTATCCACCTTGCTCGTTACTTCTTCAAAGAAACTCTAATGAATCAGTTTAACATGATTTCTCTTTCACAAAGCCAAATTGACTCTGCTTGATCACATTATAATTTTATATTTAAGTTCATCATGATGCTAGCAATTTCCCTATGACAGGTGTTAGGCAAGCTGGCCTGTAGTTTCCTATTTTCTGTCTCCCTCCTTTCTTGAATAAATGTGTTACATTTGCTAATTTCCAGTTCACTGTAACCCTTCCGGCATCTAAGGAATCTTGGAAGTTTATACCCAATGGCTTTATTATCTCAGCAGCCACTTCTTTTAAGACCCGAGGATGTAGGCCACCTGGTCCAGGGAACTTGTCAGCCTTACAGCCTAATAGTTTTCCCAGCACCTTGTGATGGTGATTGTTTGAAGTTCCTCCCTCCCATTCAGCTTTTGATTCTCAAGTATCTTTGAGAAGATTTCCAGGGGCAGAATTTTTAGCTTGGCTTGTGGGTGCGCACCCAACCCGATCGGATGCGAAATTGCACGAGATGACGGCAGGCGCGCGTAAGAGTCGGAAGGTCACTTGCCAACAATTAAGAGGCCATTTAAGGTAATTGAAGGTGCAATTGTCTGATTTTTCGCGGTCCGTCCAAACTTACAGTTGGCAGGCGGGCGAATTGTCCAAGCAGACTTTGCATTTTTCATGAAACCTCATCCAAGGGTGGGATGAGGTTTCCGTTATTAAATTAAAGAAAAAGAAAAATCTATGGGCAGCATTTTTATATTGTATATGTTTGGGTGACTGATTGTGATGCTTGCCCGTTTTTTTCCTGATTTTCAAAACTTTATTTAATGCTTTTCAGGTCCTCAGCTCCCTGAGGCAACTCCAAGCCTTCAGGGAACTTTCATTCAGCGCTTGCCCACGCCCGTGCTAACATCAGCACCCGCCCCAACGCCAGCAGCTCTGAGCTTCTCAGTGCACATTTCACACTGGCTGGCTGTTAATTGGCCAGCCAGCATGAAATCCCAGTCAGGGCCGATCGCGGTTGGTGGGCCCAGGATTGGACGGGGAACAGACCGGTGACCATACCTGCCCGCCGAACTCAAAATTCTGCCCCTTGTTTGCCACTATAAATTCCCCAGACTCACTCTCTAGATGACCAATGCTAGCTTTAGTTATTCTTTTACTATTTAAATAATCGTAGAAACTGTCACTATCTGTTTGTTATATTATTAAATAGCTTTCTCTCATATTCAACTTTCTCTCTCGTTATTATTTTTTAGTTATTCTTGCTGGTTCTTAAAATCTAACCAATCTTCTGACCTACTTTTGCAGATTTGTGCAGTGTTTCTCCTCAAAGAGTCTTTCTTTCTTAAGATAAAAGCAAAAAAGCTTTGGATGCTAGAAATCCAAAACAAAAACAAAAATACCTGGAAAAACTCAGCAGGTCTGGCAGCATCTGCGGAGAGGAGCACAGTTAACGTTTTGAGTCCGAATGTTCTGTTGAAGGGTCATTCGGACTCGAAACGTTAACTGTGTTCCTCTCCGCAGATGCTGCCAGACCTGCTGAGTTTTTCCAGGTATTTTTGTTTTTGTTTTAGTCTTTCTTTCTTCCTAGGATAAATCTTTGCTGACAGTTATTAAGTAACCCCTGAAAAGTCTGCCACTGCAACTCTGCTGAGCTACCTTTTTTTCCCACTTCACTTTAGCTAACTCTGCTTTCATTTTTTATAGATACCTTTATTCAAGTTAAAATATTAGCCTCAGACCTACACTTCACCCCTTCAAACTGAGCATGAAATCCTATCATGTTAAGATCACTGTCACCTAGAGGCTTCTTTACTGTGAGGTTATTGATTAATCCTGTCTCATTGCTCATTGCCAGGTCTACAATAACCTGCTCCCTGGTTGGATCTAGAACGTACTGCTCTAAGAAATTGTCCCATATACACTCCATGAACTCATTTTCCAGGCTACCTTTGCCAATCTGATTCTTCTAATCTACAAGTAGATTAAAGTCACCCATGATTATTGCAGTACCTTTCTTACAAGCCCCATTTATTTCTTCCTGCGTACTCTGTGCTCCAGTGTAACTACTGTTAGGTGGCCTATAAAGCACCCCCACAAGTGACCTCTTAAGTTTTCCCATTTATTCTCTCTACCCAAACTGATTCTACAGGTGGAATTGTCCCAGATTTGCACTGTGCGGTAGCAGGTGGGAAAACAGGACCTTTTACCCATTGGCTGCAATGGCAGGTTTTCACTCCATATTATCCCAATCCCAGCTCATTAATCATGCATTCCCAGGAAACACGCCGTTTCACTGGCGGGTGGCCTCCGATTCACCCACCACACCATCACCTCGCTGCTTCCTCATGCCAGGCACCATATTTAAAGTGAAGCCACGAGCACACCTCCCAATGCATCCAGCCCAGGACTGCTGCACAGAAGACAGGGCCCAGAAAGGCAAGGAGACTGCAGCCCACCGATTCGAGATGCACCGTTGATACACTTTCTGGACACTGTTGAAGGCCACTGTGATGTCCTCTACCACTACTCTTGCTGCAGGAGCCCCAGCAGTGTCATCGCTCCAGCTTGGGAGGCAGTGGCAGTGATGGTCAGTACCAATGCTGCACAGAAGAGGTTTGCCATCCAGTGCAGAAAGAGGATGAATGATTTGATCTGTTCCACCAGATGGTAAGGCAACCATCTCACCACTCTAAACTCACACTCTTAAGCCCATTACACATTCACTGGCATCACACTCACAGCCTGCTCAAAGGACATCACTACTCACTCTGTCACACACACCCTTATATCTCCATCTGGACTAATCTCTTCTGGAGACTGCCTCCTCAGCCCTCACCGTCTTGAGGCCACTTACATAGATGAACATGTGTACACACCCTGGGATACCCTCATTCCCCAGTAATGCTCTAGCCTTTCAGCCTCTTACCTTGCCTGAGGCTACTTTGCTCCCTTCCACAAGCAAGCCCTAGCCCTGCAGCCATTGAAAAGCCACTCCATCTAATGGCTGGTCTCGTAAGTAGAGACCTGCCTGTGATGCCCCTAAAAGTGATGTGTTACTGCCTGCAAAGCCTGGCGCTGATGATCGTGAGTGCTGCATGGTAAACAAGCCTCAAAGTCCTGAGCAAAGCACAGCTCGCTAAATGCATGTCTCCTATGTTCAGTTGTGAAAATTGCAGACCGACGTGCCTGGATGATCCAGCATGAGTGGATAATTCTGGTGAGCTGGGCTTGTAATGACAAGCAGATATATTACAATGAGGTTTCCAATATGCGGCGGTGGGAAATGTGGCCCACCATTGATGGGCAGAGCGGATGATTGCAAACTGGTTTCACGACATTGTGAAACTGATTTTTTGCTTTCCTGCTATGTTATCGCTCACGCCCACAATGATGCCCGACACTAGTGGGCACAGAAAATTCCACCCTACATCTTGCCCTTTCAAGCTGAGGTTTTTCTCAGTACTGAACTAATCACATCCTTAATTAACAGAGCTGCCCCACCACCATTTCCTAGCTTCCTGTTGTTTTGATATGTCAAATACCCTTCAACATTCAGGTTACCTTGGTCACCTTTTAACCATGGGCAGAATTTTGCCCTCATCGCGTGGGCTTGGCGGGGGCGAGCGGAAGTGGTTGGGAAGACAACCGCCGCCTGCGATTTGTCCACAGCCGTACTGCAGCGCTCAGCTCTGCCTATGTTGGGATGGGTTGGAGGAAGGCGACTGCGTAAGCTCGTGCATGCGAGCAGGTGCATGCAATGAAATCTCACTGAGGCACAGAGCTGCCTTAGGGAGCTGAAGATTTAAAAAATTAAAAATAAATAATTTTGAAATGTTAAAGATCATGTCCCCTCATGTGATTATTACATGAGTAGGGACATGTTATGAATGAAGTTTAAACATTTTTATTTAATTTTTGTTTGCTGTTGAAGACCTCATCCCGCCTGTGGATTAGGTTTCTTAAAAAATTCAAAGGCCACTTGGCCTTTTCGACTGCCCGCCAACCGTAAGGTTGGACTTGCAGCGAAAAATTGACCTTAATGATTACTCTAATGGTCTTAATAGGCCTTTTAATTGTCAGCAGTTGCACGGCTGACTCCCCTGCATGTCCGCCGACCGGAATATCGCGCGAGTACACGATGATGTCGGGACGCTCCACTGACATCATGCGCCATTTAACGCTTGTTCGGATTGGGTGCATGCCTCCCCGACGTGCAAAAAATTCTGGCCCATGTCTCTGTAATGCCTATCAGGTCATACATACTTATCTCTATCTGTGATAACAAGATATCAATTCATCTCTTTTGTTACAAATGCTAAACGCATTCAGATATCGGGCCTTAAACTTTGTTTTTTTTAACCACTTTTAGTTTCATCAGCTGGTGCAGTCTTACAATTGATCACAGAATCACCGAATCACAGTGCAGAAGAGGCCCTTTGGCCCATCGAGTCTGCACCGACACGTGAGAAACACCTGACCTACCTACCTAATCCCATTTACCAGCACTTGGCCCATAACCTTGAATGTTATGACGTGCCAAGAGCTCATCCAGGTACTTTTTAAAGGATGTGAGGCAACCCGCCTCCACCACCCTCCCGGGCAGTGCATTCCGGACTGTCCCCACCCTCTGGGTAAAAAATCTTTTCCTCACATTCCCCCTAAACCTCCTGCCCCTCACCTTGAACTTATGCCCCCTTGTGACTGACCCTTCAACTAAGGGGAACAGCTGCTCCCTATCCACCCTGTCCATGTCCCTCAAAAGAAGGGACAATATTTTGTCCCTTCGTGTCACACTCTGAACTTATTACCCAAAATGCTGCCCTGCTCAATTACTTTGTTGGTTCTCTTCACTTCACTATTGTTACAACCAGTATACAGGCAAGGTCCCCCAATTTCTTAACTTCCTGAATGAGGCCCCAATTTTGTTATGCTCCTGGGTGAGGAGGAATGAGTTGGCTCCCCATCTTTATTCAACCCCCTTGGTTGGTCGCAACAAGGTTAATTTAAAAGTGATCCCTTTCCCCGTGGATACTTTTTCCCCAGTCCAACTGTATTTATGTTTTTGAAGGAGCAATTTAACTAGGCTTTCTTGAGTCAAAGAAAGCGTAACTTTATTAATTACTAAAACTCCAAGGAAAACAATAATAAAACACAACACACATACACACAGATCAGAAATGAGAAGTTGAGTCCAAATAAAAGTATAAAAAGATATATGAATCAGTCTTTGGCTTGTCTGTGATGCGTTGATGGCGAAATGTTGCGGCTGTTAAGTTGGGAGACTCTGGTAGAGCTGACTTTGGAAGTTGGTTTGGAGACACTTGGTCCTGCAGGTTTGCTGAAGAAGCTGTCCTATTTCATTTTTGATTGTGGCATTACTGACTTTCTTCCAGCAACAGAGAGAGATAGAGATCCTTTGCCTGCAAGCTGTACAGGGATGCCTAGTTGACCTTTCTGCTGTGACTCTTATAGCACATACCAGCACACACTGTAACTAGAAGACACAGAGCAGGCCTGCAGCTAGCTTTTTAACCCATTTCCTTGTGTATTCTTGGAAAGGAAAAAACGAACATGTCTTTCGCCCAGAGTCTGTTTTCTTTCAACTGAGATCATTTCCATAATCTGAGATATAACTCAACAGGAGATAGTTTCTGCTGAGATGTGATAATCAGTCTCCTTTGTCTCTACAGCCACAGTAGATTAAAGTTCAATCTTTTGCATTTCATTTCTTCCTTTCAAGTGTCTCTGTCCGAAGTAGGCCTTGACAACTTTTTAGGTGTTCTCTCTAGACTAGTCGGTCAAGTATAATCCACATAGGAATTTTCCAGAAGGTGGTTACTTTACATTCTTAGCCGTCTTTTTCTCAGTGTATTTGCTTGTATGTCTTTTTAAAAAACATGTCTTCCTGAAAAAGCTTAATAAGCCCGTAAGTAATTTGGGGCTGTAATCCACTGTTTTGACACTATATCTCCTCTCACATGATCCCTTCCCCCTACTAAATGGTTTATAGCTCTCTCTACCTCCATAATTATATGATTCCCCAGAACACTGGTTCCAGTATGGTTCAGGTGTGGACCGTCCCAACAGTACAGCTTCCATTTTCCACAGTACTGGTGCCAGTGCCCCATGAATCAAAACCCATTTCTCCTGCACCAATCTTTAAGCCATACATTCATCTCTCTAATCTTATTTACCCTGTGCCAATTTGCTAAGGATTCAGGTAATAATGCAGAGACTATTACCCTTGAGATTCTACTTTTTAATTTAGCCTCTAGCTGCTCATGCTCCCTAGGCAGAACCTCTTTCCTAGTCCTATCTATAGATAATGTTTTCTGCAGTCAAAAGCAAGAGTCCAGGCGACTGCCTTGCCTGCCCGATGTCAAGGTTAAGGACATCTGTCCTGGGCTAGAGAGGAACTTGCAGTGGGAGGGGGAGGATCCAGTGGTTGTGGTCCATGTAGGTACCTTACCCTGGCATCGAGAAGGTAACACAGCTGTTTGGACTCATGCTCTTGACAGCAGAAAACAGTATCTATCCCCCTGACTATGCTGTCTCCTATTGCTACCACATTCCCCTTCACTCAACCCACTTGAATGGCATTCTTCATCACAGTGCCATGGTCAGTCCACTCATCCACCTTGCAGTCCTTCTCCTCATCCACACAGGTAGCAAGCACCTTGTACCTGTTGGATAAAGTCAGGGTCTGAGGCTCCTCTATCACTACACGTTGGTTCCCCTTACCTGTCTGATTCACAATGACATCCTCCTGCCCCTGACCAACTCTAAGGTTCTGTCTAACCTAAGGGGAGTGACTGCCTTCTGGAACAAAGTGTCCAGGCAACTCTCCCCCTCCTCGATGCCCCGCAATGTCCACAACTCAGACTCCAGCTCAGCACCTCTGAGCTGAAGCTGCAGACACTTCCTGCAGGTATGGTTTACAGTGCATTCCACGGATTCCCACGTGCTGCAGTCACGGCACACCACAAGCCCTGCCATTTCTGTCCAACCTTATTTATTTATTTCATTGTTTCCACATATTCAACTTTTGTCACATAGTTTGTACTCTCTACCTTGGTTCAAGAAAACTACCAGGGGTAATTTTCTCCTCCCACCACTCATTCCCACCACTGTCCCCTCTCCCCACCAACACCCCACTGCTCCGCCCCCAATACGGGCTGAGAGAAAGTCAGGGAGAGCGCTCGAAACTGTTCTAAACATTCTCAGCACCTATCCATATTTCCTGGTTCAGCTTAATTGAAGAGGCATTTTCCTGGGGGAGACTTGGCCCCTGACAGCTGGTTTAGTGCCTGGAGGCAGAGGAACAAAGCCAGCTGTTGCGGCAGCGCTTGCAGGCTTGCACAAGTGGTAATGGGTGTGAGCTTCAGGGTTATTTGGATACAGCTCAAAAATGCTTGGAGCTTCGGTGTCTACTCAGGTATAATTTTTATGCCCTTTCTGTATCTCTTGCCTGCTTCCTTCAGCCTCTCATACTTGTGCGCAGATTTCTCAAGGGGCCCAATCTACCATTGAAATAGAAACATGAGTTGGAAGCTGCCTCATTTACCTAGCTTTCCCATGCTGTAAGTGCAAACACTTAGGGATTCCCTTTGGGGATCACTAGGAAATCTTCAATAATGCACAAGCAGTAGTGACTAGGGATTTTTAACTAGCCGTCCAGGCATAAGACTGGCATTACGGAGAATATCTTCCCAGTATTATAAAATGGGTTAATTAAATGGCATAGCCATCCAATTTCAATTCCACTGATGCCAGGTTGACAATCTGCCAATGTGAATCTTAGTTCTCTGCTCCTTTCGTCTCTGTTTCGTGCCTGGGGAAAAGTAATCCCAGGGTGCAAAGCAAAGGGAAATTCGTCCTTTCCATTTGATCTGACCACTCCAGCGACAAAACCAGGACAATCTCCACTATTTTGGCTCTTAACTAGTTAATAAAACAACCTTCGCATAATATGTTCAGCCACGAGAGCTAGATATTTGATGATGTGGATCCCTGCTTTACACACAAGCCGTTAAGTTTACAAATAAAGCAGCCAATGCATAACAGCCAAAGGCTTCAAAAATAAATTATTTTTGCAGAGGTACACGATTCCCTGGAGAAGCCACTTTTAAGGGTTTAAATATTCTCAGGGTGATTGCCTATAAATTATCTGAAGATAGCAAGTGAACAATTTTTCCTTTAACCAAAGTATCCTATTGTTTTAATTAATAGAGCTCTGCCACCACTTCTTCCTAGCTTCCTTTGTTTTCAAAATGTCAAATACCCTTCTATATTCAGGTCCCAGCCTTGGTCACCCTGCAACCATGTCTCTCTAATGGCTATCAGATCATACATATTTATTTCTGTCTGTGCTAACAATTCATCCATTTTGTCACGAATGCTGCACACATTCAGATACAAAGCCTTTAACTCTGTCTTTTCACTATTTTTGTAAGCTCTGGCCTTATCTGCTGGTGCACTCTTAAGTTTGTACTCTCTGTCCCTTCCTGCTACACTCTGGTCATCAAAAGTTGCTACCCTGCTCTAGTACCTCTTTGTTACTCTTTGATTTGCTACATCTCCTTTCAAATGATCACTTTCCCCTACTATTTAAATCTCTATTTACCTCCCTAATTATACAATTCGCCAGAACACTGGTCCCAGCACAGTTCAGGTGCAGACCATCGCAACAGTACAGCTCCCACTTTCCCCAGTGCTGGTGCCAGTCCCCCAGGAATCAAAACTAATTTCTCCCATACCAAACTTTGAGCCACACATTCATCTCTATAATCATATTTACCCTACGCCAATTTGCTCATGGCTCAGGTAATAATCCAGCGATTATTACCTTTGAGGTTCTGTTTTTTAACGTAGTCCCTAGCTGTTCATAAACCCTAAGCAGAACCTCTTTCCTGGTCCTATCTATGTCATTGATACCAAGGTGGACTGCGAAAACTGGATCCTCCCCCTCTCACTTGCAGGCTCATCTCCAGCCCAAGCAGATGTCTCAAACCCTGGCATCGGGCAGGCAACACAGCCGCCTGGACTCTCGCTCTCGGCTGCAGAGAACTGTGTCAATCCCCCTGACCATACTGCTCCCTACTACCGATACATTCCTATCACTCCCTTCACTTGAATTGCTTCCTGTACCATGATGCCATGGTCTGTTCGCTCATCCTACAGCTCCTGCTTTAGTCCCCACAAGCTGAAAGAACCTTGAACCTATTGGACAATTTCAAAGGCTGAGGCTCCTCCAATACAACATTCTTGATCTCCTTACCTGCCTCACTTGCAGTCATACCCTCCCTGATCACTGACCAAATCAGGAGACCCAAAACTAAGGGGTGTAACTGCCTCCTGGAACAAAGCGTCCAGGTAACTTTCCCCCTCCCTGTGCATCACAGTGTCTGCAGATTGGTCTCCAGCTCAATGACTCTGAACAAAAGCTCCTCAAGCTGCTGACACTTAGTACAGGCCTGTTTTCCCTGGATCTCACATTTTTCAGTCACAACTTTATCAGTCACAACTTTATCACAACAGTCACAGCTTTTTGCCATCTTTATTGTATGTTAATTATTTGATATTATTTTCTTAATTAATTTATAATTAATAAATCCTATTACTCCCAATGAGCTTTACTACTGCAGGTAAACATTACTCCAACTAATGAAACCTTGAGTTTTGAAAAATAAATGAGTAAAATGCTTGCCAACCAATCACTTGCCTGTTTCCCTCCTCCCTCACTGCACCAAATTCATATGTTCACATTTTGTGACTAGCTCCACTCTTTGATAAGCTGCTGTCTTTCTGTTTGCTTACTTCATGCACTTAGCAAGACTACCCATATCTATACTAGCTGAAATTCTACACAGATGAGTCAGCACTGCTGGCTAGAGAAAGTAGTTCAAACTAACTATCTAATCAATTAAATGCAGCAGCCTCTCCTGTAGTGAGCCTGTTTATCCCTGACTAAGACTGAAATAAATTTAACTTCAGCAGCAAATTGTTATTAAATTCTAAATGCAAACTATACTAGATTTTAGGAAGTGATTAACCCTTTAATTCAATCCTTAAAATTCCCTCACTCAGCAAATTCCCAAGTTCACACTCTGTGACTAGCAGCACTCAGTGATGAGCTGCTATCTTTGTGCTTGCCTATTTCTGAATGAAGTTTTTTGATGTGTATTTTTACATTCTTTCATGGACTGTTGGCAATACTGGGAAGGCCAGCATTTGCTGAGACTAGCTTTATATTCCAGATTTGTTAATTGAATTTTAAATTCCACCAGCTGCGATGGTGAGATTTAAGCCTGTGTCCCCAGACCATCAGCCTTGGCCTCTGGATCACTATGTATTAAATCCTATTATACAAGTAGTATTTAGGTGTTTAGGCCCTCAAGCTTGTTTCTCCATTCCATTAGACCTTGGCTAATTTGTACCTCAACTCCATTTGCCCACGTTTGTTTCATATCCAATGGTATATTTAATCATCCAAAATCTATTAATATTTGTCATTCCCTACTTCATCCAAGTGATGCTCAATGCCAGGCAGTCAAAATATAAGTTTATCCCTCAGGCCCTACTCCATATCCAGGATAATGGAACAAAAACAGAAGGTACTGGAAAAACTCAGCAGGTCTGGCAGCATCTGTGGAGAGAAAAACAGAGTTAATGTTGCAAATTGAAAATGACCATTCTTTGGGACTGGATAATGAAACTTCCTTCAAGATGGTTTAATTGGCAGATCACCATATTCCCCACTAGGCTTGTCATCTCTTCCACTCAGATCTTTAACACTTGGGGCAGGATTTTGCCCTTGTCAGGCGGGCTCAGCAGGGGTGGGTGGAGGCGGTTGATAAACCGATGACTGCCCGTTATCGGGGCTGGACTACGATTTCATGCTGGTGGGCCAATTAAGGCCTGCCCAGCATGAAACGCGCATGGCAGCGCTGCCTGTTTGGGGGGAAGGAGGAGGGCGAGCATGCAACTTTGCACCAGTGCGCGGGTGCGCACTAGAAAAGCTCCCTGAGGCACAGAGCTGCCTCAGGGAGATGAAGATTTTAAGTAACAAAAATAAAGGGATTTTAAATTGTTAAAAAACATGACCCCTCATATGACTCTGTCACATGAGCAGGGACATGTTATTAATGAAATGTTTACATTTTTATTTAATTTTTAATTGCTGTTGGAAACTTCATCCCGCCCGTGGATGAGGTTTCCTAAAAAATGCAAGGCCGTTTGGCCTTTTCGCCTGCCCGCCAACCAAACTCCGACCAACTCCGGCGCATACCCGCCGACCGAAAGATCATGCCAGTGCATGAAGATGTTGGGACATTCGCCCGACGTCATCGCGCATCATTTTATGCTCGGCTGGGTCGGGCATGCGCTTGCCCAACGAGCGTTATATTCTGGCCTTGGTAGAAAATAAACAGTATACATAATGGTGTCAATAACTAACAATTATTAATATTCACCTTTTGATCACTATTTTAAATTTCTCTGACTTTCTTTAATCCTGTACCCTTTTCTCATGAAATTGTCAGAGCTTGAACATCTGATATCACTAAAATTTATGGAAGTCTAGATATTGAAAGCAAAGTCTTCCAATTTATCAGAAATTGTAAAATTTGGCAGCTTTACAGAGTGGCAGTGCCTGTAAGATTATAGTCATGAATCTACCTATTTTATGTTTCTGTGATAATTGTTACTCATATTATGACAACCAAATTAAATCCTTTTTATCAATTTAATGTTTAGCTTGCAAAAATAACTTTGAAGATTAATGACCATTAAAGGGCCTCATCCCACCACCTCTGGTATTAACCCAGTGATGGGTGAGCCTGTCGACACGCGATGTGCGTGGCAGCTAAAACTATGTTGCCAGCTTGTCACCTCGAGGAGGCAATTGAGGAGTCCCTTGATCAAAGGCGCTCAGCGTTTGATTGAGGAACTCAACATTAGGGACGGGGAGAAGAGAGGGCCTACTGAGAGCCAGCCCCCTGCCCTTGCTGGCAACATAGCAGCATCTGTAGAAAGAAACAGAGTTAAAGTTTATAGTCCAAAAGAGTCATATTGAACGAGAAACGTTAACTCTGTTTTTCTCTCTTCACAGATGTTGCCAGACCTGCTGAGTTTTTCAAGCATTTTCTGTTATTACCTCTCCTGTGGTACTGCTGAGCACAGGCCTCTGATTGGCTGGCAGTTCCCAGTAAGAGATTTCTGCCTCCTGGGGTCTGGATTCCAGGGGCAGGCCCGCCACTGGCCTTGCCACTGGCTGATTGGCTTGTGGTTCGGTGAGCCTTCTTGAAAAGAGGCAATGTGGGTCTCTTGTTGGTTCTCCAGGTGGCAGGCAAGACCCCTGATGCCTCAACAAGATTCTGCCCATAGCCTCAGCTTCTGAAAGGCTACTTCCCTCACTTGTTCCTCCAGCCTTTGCCCATCTAGTGGCCAGTTCGTCTCATGTAACTTGAAGTACAGCCCTGAAGTTCTATACTAGATCTCTTCCGTGCTATATGAAGCATATGGAGTGTCTGCCCTTTGTGCTGGCCCCTTGACCTCGCTGACCTTGAAAGGGGCAAAAGAGGTTCCGCCACTTTCACTGCTGACCTGCAGGAACTTGCAAAGAGAACAGTGGCAAACAAGTCCTTGCCCTTTCCTGGTAAGTTCTGCTGGGCTACTTTTGGAGTTACATGGAAATCCATGATGGTTGTATTCTTTTCATTTTCTGAGAATATTTTACAATATGTATTATCATGAGTTGAACAATCAGCACATTGCTGGGGGTTGTGGTTGTTTCACTCATCTGGAATTTGATCACTTTTTCAGTATTTAGCATTAAAACTACCAGTAGCATTAGTGACCTTTTCAGAAATGTCCTCAAAACCTTTCTTCTTTATTCTGCACTTTAATTATTAGACTGGGGAACACACCTACATTATTTAAATCAAGATGTTCCTTACTGTGAGGAAACCACAAATGTCAGACTAGGGCTGATTAATGCTAATGAGTGGT
The DNA here is from genome assembly GCF_964194155.1 of Cetorhinus maximus. NCBI lineage: Eukaryota > Metazoa > Chordata > Chondrichthyes > Lamniformes > Cetorhinidae > Cetorhinus > Cetorhinus maximus. The sequence goes on along the minus strand of NC_135879.1, from coordinate 112,903,736 downwards.
ATATAATAACAGTATGTGTAAATACCAAGCAGTGTGAAGTGTATATACAATTACCAAAAAAGGGGGTAGGACATCATGAATAAAAAAAAACTAATAAAATGAATATTTTGGTGTTAATAATGAATTCTTGGCTTTCATTAATCTATCCTAAAGATAGACATGATGGGTGGAATTTTACCTGCCTTGTGGCGATGTGCTAGGTTAGGAAACGTGTCGGAGCAGATCCTCCAGTATTGTCCTGCTGCAAGCCAATTCTTCCAGGACCAATTGGGTAACAGGATTGGGACCATGCAGTTCATTGGTGGGCAGACAATTGAGCTGTCCAGCAGACATTCAGACATTTGCCACAATTTTACACAGGTTTTACCATTTTCCATGAGGCACATTGGTTCCATGGAGTGCAGCGACTCATCTGTTCAATGAAGGGGAGAGCTCAGTGGCAGTTGAGTGTTGGCTGAAACTAAGGGGCATTTAGTTCTGCTGCATTTCCAAGCAGACAGGCTCAGGTCAGAGAATCAAAGGCTGGAACCTTCAGTGGAATTGCAATGTGTAGGGCCATTACGGAGGGCAGCTGGTAGAAGGGTGTCTCCCAGGCGCCCTGCAATGAGCGCAGGCAAATTAAGGGTGGGGGAAGGAAGGGTGAGAGTGGTTGGGGTGGTGGTCAAAGTTGGGCGCCCTGCTCTTAGAGTTTGACTCCTCCAGTGAGGAGGAGAATGGGAGGGAGAGTGACTGCATCAGCCACATGGAAAGTGGCAGTAGTGGGCAGAGGAGCATCAGTGGCTTGAAGCTGCAATGGGATACCAATGAGGAGTGCACATAAGGACAATATGGCAGTTCAAAGAGTGTGTTACCCACCTCAAAAAGTATAGAGAAAAGGACTTAGGGGTGGATTTTATGGGGGGGAGCAAATGGCCCGCCCCCCCCATCTAAAAGTCAGTCGACACCTCACCAATGTGAAACCTGGCTGCCCTGCAGCGATAACTAGTGTAGAGTGGGATTTCCATCCTTGGTCTGTGGTCCCAACAGCATCAGAAGAGGGTAACGGTCACCGCTGCGACAACATGCAGTCCCAGGGACAAAGTGGAGATGGATACCGGCTTTCAGGTAAGCCTGGGGATTTAGGGCAGGCACAGGTAGGATACCCCAGTAAGTGGGAGAAGAAGTTGATGGGTGGTTGTGTTGCAGAGGCTGTGGGGAGAGGGCAGGGCGGCAGAGGAAGGGAAAAGAGGGGTTACTATCTTTGGGGGAATGTGCCTGGTGGGGACAGGGGACCCTCCCCCCTCCCAATGGAGGTAACCTCCTTTCTGCCCACCAGCAGCCCCTGCAGTAAAAGCTGCCAGGCTGTTTACCAGGCCCCTACCTTCCCTCACAGACTGAAAAATTGCAGTGGAGGCAGAATGAGGCCCTTGTGGCAGTTAATTGTCCACTTAAGGGTCTCAATAGACTTAAGGGTGGACAAGCTGCTTGATGCCTTATCCACCCCCATAATATGAGGGCAGATTGGGGTGGGAGGGAAGGAGGTGGGCTGGCAACCCACTTTATTTTACATGCCCGACCTGCCTTCAATTACGCCAGTGTGGAACCTTGAAATTCACCCCCTAGCTTCATGGAGATGATGGAACACTGGTGTCTCAGAAGGTTGCAACTGTCTAGACAAGTAGTCGCTGACCTATGCAGAATGCTGGAAGAGGAGTTGAGACCATTGGGATGTGATGGAGACCCACCACCTGTAGTAGTAAAAGTAACCATGGCGCTCAACTCCTTTGCATCAGGCCCGTTGCAGGCATCATGTGGTGGCATTCATGGCATCTCTCAGTTAGCGCCCAATTACCCCATCAAGCAAATGATGGATGCTTTGTTCCAGAGGGGAGGGCAATACATTAGGCTTCACACTGATCAGGGCAGTCAGGCCTAGAAGACAACCATATTGGGGCCATGGCAGCATTCCCTCAGATACAGGGTGTTATAGATGGCATCCATCAAGGCTCCCTCAGAATAACCAAGCTCAGTTGTTTTCAGGAAAGGGTTCCACACCCTCAATGTTCAAGTAGTCGGTGACCACTACAAAAGTATCCTCCAGGTGTTTGCAAGGTTCCCAGAAACTGCCATGGCTCGTACATCTTGAGACATTTCCAGGTGCCTCAAATCTTCACTCCACCAGAATGCCTTTGTGGGTGGATCCTGGGTGACACCCACGAATGACATGGCTGCTTACACCTCCCTACATAGCGACAGAGGAAACCTACAACTGCTGCCATGTGACTACAGAGGGGCTATCGAACAGGGAATTGAGCTTCTAAAAATGAGGCTCCAATGCTTAGACAGATCAAGGGAGTCCTGAAGTACACCCCATCAAGGATCTCCTGAATCATGGTGGTGTGCTGTGCTCTGCACAATCTGGCATCCCAGAGAGGAGTTGCATTGAAGATGGGAAACCAAATTGAGCACGCTGACTTCTCCTCCGAGAAATATGAAGGGGATGTGCATTGAAACCCAACAGGCAATATCTATGCACCTGTCAGGCTAATGGCCACCACCATTGACATATCCAGAGGAAACACGCAACTCCCTCATCTGCACACGATTCTCCTGAGATTCCCTGTAATGCTAGTGGACACAAGACAGGCTTTCCCCTGTGATAGCTATGGTGGCCTGTCAACAAATGCCCTAAGCATGTCTCCGGCCCCATCATGAGTCCATTACACTTGCCATTGGCCTGCAGTTTGCATCCACCGTTTCATGCCATCTATCTCAATGCCTCAACATCTGGCTACAGCCCACTGGGGTAGAAAAAAACAGATGAGCCATGTAATTATGCATTTCTTCAAATTTTAAAATGCAGAAAGAAATAACACAGTGGCATTCAGCAATTACATATCATACAGTCATACCCAAGTGCTACCAGGTGCCTTTACCCAAAAACTTCCATGTGGTCCTATGTTCTATTCTCCAGGTGGCTGTAGCTGATGTTCAGGCAGGCTGCTGACCTTGCTGCTCTGGTGCATGGGATGCCCTCAATGGATGACCTCTGGATACCTAAGCCCTGGAGGAGCTTGGCACAAGCTTCTGTCCTTGGGGCTGCATGCAACATTCATGACACTGTCAAAGGACAATGTCAATGCAAAGAGCACCTTATGAAGAGCCCCATAGCCTTCAGACATATGCTCCTTGACCCTCTCAAGGCTCATCTGCACTTTCCTGCTTACCTGGAGTGGGACATACCTGGCAACAGGTCCAATTATCTGTGTGAAGGCTGCAGGCTGACCATTCAACGTGACTCGTATTTGATCTCACATGCCACCCACTATTGATTGGACTCTAATTGGCTGTATATTGTAAGATCACCAGTGAAGTCCTGCTGAGCATCCCATAAATGATCCTGGTATCAGGATATTGACTCCTTTGGTAAAATCCAGCCTGCTATCCCATTTCGAGGCAAAATTCCAAGCAAGGCCTAGACTTTCTGCTAAGCCTTCGTGGTGGGTTATGATATAAGGAAGGAATTCCACCTACCACATGGACACGCCCCTGGCCCTGGTTGATTTTTCCTGAGTCAGGACTGTTTGAGGAATTCTGGCCTCATGGGTCTGCTGCAATTTTGTTTTAAAATGCTATTGCCCAGATGCTGAATTGCTTTTGATCAATTGCACCAATTTCACAGTCTTTACAATTTTAAAAGTGCCCTTTCACAACCCAAAGCAATGCTGGAAGTCAGGACCAAATAGGTGTCACTTGCGTCCAGCATTGCTGGGGGGTGGAGGTGGGGGTTGGGGGGGGTGGGGGGTGGGGGGGTGTTGGCGGGGTGATGAGCTGATAGGAAAAACCTTATATGCCTACCCATATTTGTGCAACATACTACATGACTGATATCACTTTCACTGAAGGTAGGCATGTTGAGCAAGGACCAGGTACAATGCAATGATTCTCAGCAATGTTTCAGCTACTATAGTGGAAAACCTATGTTCAAATCTATACTCGAATATGGTCAACTTTCTTATAGAACTGAAATTGCCAGCGAGATTATTTTCAAAACTTAAAAGAAGTTTCTAAAGTTTTATATTATTGATGTTTTGAAAATTCTAGGAATTATTCATAGCTTGTCTTGAGTACTTCATAGATCACAGGGGAAAATCTTTAAACCTAATAAAAATATTGCATCAGCCTTGGATCACTAGGAGTAATAACAGTATTACATGAGAGAGCAATGACATAACTTTTGAAATAATTTAGGTGAAATCTGTCAGAATTAAGTTAACTGTTTTTCTTAATTTTATCCTAAAATTCTCTTCACCATCTTTCAAGAATTTAATATACAATTGCACTGAACACACACTGGTCTTTTTCACAAGAGGATATCAAGTGCTATTGCTGATCTCTTCCTCCAAACAACATAAAAAAGATTACAGTATGCTTTAATAGGAAAACAAATAAGGTATTATTATTGAAAGTGACTGCACTCAATACCTCATTGAGTCAGAGATGTTTGTTATGCTGCCAGTGGTATAGCTGTACTGTATGTAGTTGAGGCAGTAACTTAATTCCTACTTAAATTGTACAAGAAAGGCAGCATTGGCGGAGCTTCTGTGTGTTCCATTCCTGAGAAAAATGTGAAGTCAGATGGGAAGTTTCTCTACAAGGCTTATGGAATTTGTTATTATCATAGTCCTCCCTGGGTGCACTTAATGCAAAATTTATTGCAATAGATTTCTTCCCATTTTGTTTGTCCTTTTGCATCACTACATTTTCTATTATCTATTAATGCATTGAAAGGAACAGATAAGTTATTATTCCAGATTCACCTACTACTATGATACTGTCATTATGCTTTGAAAAAACAAATGCTTACATTTATATAACATCTTCCACAAAGTCAAAATTTCCAAAATGTTTTGTAGACATTTTTCAGTACATTTGAATTGTAGGCACAATTGTAATTTAGCAAATAGGGCAGACAGTCTGCTTACAGCAAGGTCCTACAAACAGCAATATTGCAATAGCCAGATAATCTATTTTAGTGGTGTTAGCTGAGAGTTGGCCAAAGGAGTCCCTGCTCTACTTCAAAATAGTGCTATGAGATTTGAGAGGATGGACAGTGCTTCAATTAAACATTTCATCCAAAAGCAGGTGCCTCCAATAATGCAGCACTCCCTCAGTACTACACTGGAGTTTCAGACCAGGTTTAGCACTGAAGTCGCAGAAGTGGGACTTAAAACCACAACCTTGTGACTCAAAGACAAGTTTGCTACTACTAACAGTTAAATATACACTAGAACCCTAGCATTCTTTAAATATTCTTCTGTTTCTCGTTTCCATCAGTAAAAATCCATTACAGTTTATGTGATCAATTTTTGGAGGAGCTCCTATCTTGAAAAGATGCTTATTTCAGTATCATTCAAGATAACCTGAATAGTTAAAAAATAGTAGCTCCTAAAATCACAGAATCACAGAGGCCATTCAGCCCATCATGTCTGCACCAGCTCTCCAAATGAGCATTATGATCTAGTGCCATTGCCCTGCCTTTTCTCTTGCACATTGTTTCTATTCAAATAATCATCTAATGCCCTCTTGAAAGCTTTGTTTGAACCTGTCTCCACCACACTTCCAGGCAGTGCATTCCAAACCCAAACCACTTATTGTGTGAAAAAGTTTTTTCTCACGTCACACTTGCTTCTTTTGCTAATCACTTTAAATCTGTGCCCTCTCATTCTTGATCCTTTCACGAGTGGGAACAGCTTCTTGCTATCTACTCTTTCCAGACCCCTCATGGTTTTGAACATCTCTATCAAATCTCCTCTCAGCCTTCTTCTCTCTAAGGAGAACTGTCCCAACCTCTCCAATCTGTCCTCATAGCTGAAGTTTCTCATCCCTGGAACCATTCTTGTAAACCTTTTTTTTTAAATCAGTAGTTTTGAAAGCGGTTTTCATCTTGCAGAATGTACTATTAGAGGAAAAGAGAAATTTCAAACCACAAATACACTGCAGATTAAATTTTCAAAAGAAAATGAGGTGGAGTTTAAAACAGGCTGTTGATTCACTATCACGTGTATTGTGCTATCGCTGAAGAACAATGTCTTTCTGCTGAATCGATGTGTATATGTTTTTCTTAGTGGGCCAGGGTCCAAATCGAAGACCATGCCAGTACTTTGAGCATTCAATGTACAGAAGGTAAAACATGGGAATATTCAATTGGGTCCAAAAAGTCTATGTCATTGGTGTTCCATGTGGTTTAGTTGGAACTCTTGTCTATTCATGTATTTGGCTTCAGACTTAGGAAGTCTGAATCTGTGACCCTGAAAAACCAAATTTTAAGTTCATTTGAATGCTCACAATGGGTAGGTGGGTAGACACGAACACAATTTTAGACCATTTCCAACAAAGGGAAACTTTGGAACAGCATCTCTGCCATTCCAGAATCTCCAATTACATGTGCTTTGAGATCTTCATTTGCATCAGTAGGATATTTTATTTTTGATAACTAAACTGAATGCAAAGTTACACATGGCAATTTCACACTTTGTCAGCAGTATTGATTGCTGGCAAGATGAATGAGTTTAAACAGTATATAACAAAGTAAAACTGTTTTAGCCGAGCAAGAACGACTAGCTTTGATTTCAAATAGGTTATAAAAAGATGGTTTATTAACTGTAGCAACAAGTATTGAATTACAGTATTGGTTTCAATCACAACAATGACTGATGTTTCAACTTGACTACAGTGTCCTGAATATGTGACTTTCTTGACCCAGAAACTAGACAGCATATTTTTCAATAGTGAAGTTCTTGTTCTAAGGTGGGTAATGGATTGTTATTAATGTATTTCTTAAAGAAGGCTGCCTTTCTGGATGCGCTGTATCTGGTCCGTCTGAATGAACAAGTTGAGGATTGTTTCTAATGAAGTGGAGAAGGTGGAGGGACAATTTAATAGAATTTTAGAATTTCATAGCAAGAATAAGGGAAATACAGATTTCTTTTTGTTGGGGACTCAGTGACAATGGATCATCAATTTATATTTGTCACTAAGGGATTGAAATTCTGTTCTTGATGCATCTGCTTCAGATTATGGGAATCATGGTCTGGACTGCTGAAAATTTGGCCAAGTCATTTTTTTAAAAAGTTGAAATAGGCCTTAAAAGGACAGCTGTTGTGGGACCTGGACCCCCACTCCAAGCCAAAGTAGGTGTCCACTGCCAAACTGTCCAGCAACTTCACTAGATGGGGGACATCGGAGTTTGCAATGCCAGCCAACAGCTTTCAGAAGGATCCAGTAGGTCCAGGTAGAGTGGTGGAAAGTTGAATTCGGCCCCTTCAATTTGGGTTTCGCTGGAACTGAAATAGCATCTTTCGAGTGCTTCAGGTTCCGACTTTGGCCTGAAATATTCCTGAGGGCCCCACCTCTGCTGCTCCACTAAACTGAACATCAGTATCTCACTGGCATCCAGTACATTCCGACAAATGAGACAAAAACAGTGGGAATTCCCATGGTTTATACCATCCGACCAGTCCTGTCTCCTTTTCTTCCAGATTGGGGTGGATGCAATTACTGCCTGCGCCTACCCAGAAATAAATTGATGCAGGACAGATTCCAGGCTTATCTAGAGCCTCCCTGCATTTCCTGCCTCTGTCTGTTCTCTCCCACTCATCTATGTTGTCAGTCTGCCCAAACCCAAAGAGCTCAGGGCCTTGTGTTTATTCTACCTGCAGAAAATGCTCTAAAGTATGAAGTAATGGATCATAAAGAAACCATTAGAGAAATAACTACTAAATCTATTGCAATTCACAGAGGAATCTGATGTCCTTCTTATTTATTCAGTTTGAATTTTCAATCTATCTTTGACCTTGCCTTTACTGGGCACCTCAAAAAAATGAAATTCAGTTCTTTTGTAAAACAAGAAAAAAAGTCAAGTTTGCCAGCACTTCCAGTTCTACTGTTATCCATTTCTTTGCATTACACAGAACTGCAAAATAAGTTAGGTAATTGTGATTGAGAAGTTGCAGCAATTTCAGGAAAGTATGATAATTTAAACTATAGAAATCATCCTGAATCAGTATGTTGAAATCACTCAAAATTCACACATATTTCAAGTTATCAACACAAAAGAGAATTCAATTGTTCCAATAAGCTTAATGATTGGTCACATGAACATTTATCTTCAATAGGCTGGGAATGCCAGTAGGGTACTCTTGCCCCCTCTTTTGTGTTGATAACTTGAAATGTGTGTGAATTTTGAGTGATTTCAACATACTGATTCAGGATGATTTCTATAGTTTAAATGATCATACTTCCTGAAATTGCTGCAACTTCTCAATCACAATTACCTAACTTATTTTGCAGTTCTGTATAATGCAAAGAAATGGATAACAGTAGAACTGGAAGTACTGACAAATTTGACTTTTTTTTTTGTTTTACAAAAGAACTGAATTTCATTTTTTTGAGGTGCCCAGTAAAGGCAAGTTCAAAGATAGATTGAAAATTCAAACTGAATAAATAAGAAGGACATCAGATTCCTCTGTGAATTGCAATAGATTTAGTAGTTATTTCTCTAATGGTTTCTTTATGATCCATTACTTCATACTTTAGAGCATTTTCTGCAGGCAGAATAAACACAAGGCCCTGAGCTCTTTGGGTTTGGGCAGACTGATAACATAGATGAGTGGGAGAGAACAGGCAGAGGCAGGAAATGCAGGGAGGCTCTAGATAAGCCTGGAATCTGTCCTGCATCAATTTATTTCTGGGAAGGTGCAGGCAGTAATTGCATCCACCCCAATCTGGAAGAAAAGGAGACAGGACCGGTCGGATGGTATAAACCATGGGAATTCCCACTGTTTTTGTCTCATATGTCAGAATGTACTTGATGCCAGTGAGATACTGATGTTCAGTTTAGTGGAACAGCAGAGGCCCTCAGGAATGTTTCAGGCCAAAAGTCGGAACCTGAAGCACTCGAAAGCTGCGATATCAGTTCCAGCGAAACCCAAATTGAAGGGGCCGAATTCAACTTTCCACCACTCTACCTGGACCTACTGGATCCTTCTGAAAGCTGTTGGCTGGCATTGCAAACTCCGATGCCCCCCATCTAGTGAGAGTCCATGATGTGTGCACCAACTTGAAATGTGTAAATTGCCTGACCAGAAAATTATGGTCGGATTAATCTCACGGGTCATTGCTGGTCTGCCAGCAGAAGAGTAGGATCACAGACTTTTGGTTCCAAGTTTGTTACAGGCCAATTACTGTGCTGATTCTTTACTAAAAACACAAACTCAGTTGACTTAAACATGATTCATTTGAATTTGGTAAATTCTGTTGAAATTAATTAGGGATCACTTTTTTTTAAAGTAAAAACTGAAATGTTCATTTTTCATCATAATGAACAAAATTGCAGATTTTGCATTATTTTGCAGGCCTGCTTCCTTTTATAAATTCTTTCATGGGAAGTGGGCATTCTGCCAAGGCCAACCCTTATTGCCCATCCCTAATTACCCTTGCGGAGCTATGGTGAACCACCTTCTTGCACCTCTGCAGTCCATGTGGCATAGTGCTGTTAGGAAGGGAGTTTCAAGTTTTCAACCCAGCAATAATAAAGGAACAATGGTATTGTTCCATGTCAGGATAGTGTGTGGCTTGGAGGGGAACTTGCTGGTGATGGTGTTCTCATGCATTTGCTGCCCACTTCTTCATCCAGGTAGTAGAGATCACATGTTTAGAAAGTTCTGTCGAAGGAAGCATGGTGAATTGCTGCAATGCATCGTGTATATGGTACAAGCTGCCACCAGTGTGTGGTAGTGGTGGAGAGAGTGAATGTTTAAGCTGGTGGATGGGGTGCTGATGAAGTGGGATGCTTTGTCCTAGATTGTGTTGAGCTTCTTAAGTGTTGTTGGAGCTGCACTCATCCAGGCAAGTGGAGAGTATTCCATCATGCTCCTGACTTAATTAGGCCTTGTAGATGGTGGACAGGCTTGGGGAATCAGGCTGTGGTAAAGTGAGGTACCCCGTCCCTTTAAGAGAATGCAAGCGTACTGATCATGTCGCATGCCTGATGAATCACTGTGCAGTGCGGGCAACTGGGAACTGTAAGTCTGGTTCTGGAGGTTTCTGAGTGAGCACGTATGATCTGGTGTTGTGCCCTATGTCTCAATAAACCATCGCTGTTTATTCTTACATCAGTCTCTCCCTGTTATTGATTGCAATTGATGAGAACATAGGAATGCGTGCAGTTAGGGTTTGGTTGGCCAATGAACTCATTTATCCAAGACATAAAAGTGGCAACGAGGATAAAAACATTGCAACAGTGCAGTGTGAATCCACAAGACAGGTGAGCAAAGCATTGGAAAGAGCACCTGTACTACTAATAAAATAGGCGACAGCCGGCAATCAGAGCAGAAAGCAGTGCTGCAATTTAAAATAAAAAAACCTGCATAATCGCGATCGTGGGGATCCTGCCAAAAACTCGAAAGAAGCGCAAAACCCAGCAGAGAAAACCCAACAGCTGCAGAGACAGTTAAAAAAAAATGGTGGCTGCTCTTAAAGCAGCAATACATTTAAAAGGGTAAATACATGAAAAATAGCAATGGACAGAAAATTATGAGAGACCCCAGAGAGAGGGCAACTCCGTGATAAACCAAACACCTAATTTCATCATTACCTGGAAAGCCTAACGGAAATGCAGTCCCCTTCCACTCGTTCATGATGCCACAGTTCTGATGTGTCGATCCATTCAACCCCATTACAGATGTTGAGCACCTGGCATTCTTTTTTACCACTAACGACATTGCGGGGGAGGAGAAGAAGAGGGCAAATCGTTTGTCCTCATTCGAGAGCAAAACATACGGGTTGATTCGCAGCCTTACTTCACCTCACGCCTCAGACTCAAAGACTTTTGACGAGTTAATAAAAATTGCACAGAGCCCCCTGAGGCCAAAGCCCTCAGTTACTGTGCAGCGCTTCAAGTTCAATTCAAGGAACAGGCTTACAGAAGAGACAATAGCTGACTTTTTGGCCATTTTAAAGGCATTAACTGAGCATTACGAATGTGGAATGTCCATTAGTGATATGTTGATAGACCGGCTGATATGTGGGACTGGAGATGATACTGTCCAAAGGCGTTTGCTAGCCGAACCTAGTCTAGACTTCAATAAGGCATTAGAATTAGCTACCACAATGGAGAATATGATCTGGTGATCTGCCTTATGTCTCACTAAACCATCATTGTTTATTCTTACATCAGTCTCTCCCCGTTATTGATTACAAGCAGCAATTGATGAGAACGTAGGAAGGCGTGCAGTTAAAGTTCGGTTGGCTAACAAACTCATTTACCCAAGGCATAAAACAAGTGGTGAGTTACTCACTGCAGAATTCCTAGCATTTGATCTACTCATGTAGCCACAGTATTTATATGGCTGGTCCATTTCAATTCCTGGCCAATGGTTACCCCCAGGATGTTGATGATGGAGGATTCAGTGAAGGTAATGTCATTGAATGTCAAGAGAAGATGATTAGATGCTCTTTTGTTGGAGATGGTCATTAGCTGGCACGTTTGTGACATGAATGATACTTGCCACTTGTCAGCCCAAGCCTTAATGTTGTCCGGGTCTTGCTGTATGTGGGCATAGACTATTTCAGTACTGAGGAGTTGCGAATGGTATTGAACATTGTGCAATCATCAGTGCCAACATCTCAATCCTGACCATATGATGGTAAGAAGGTCATTGAAAAAGCAGCTGAAGATGGTTGGGCTTAGGACAAAGAGTTTTTTTTTTTAAGTTTGCTTTCTTTTTCATCCATCTCTTAATCCCACCCTTCTTTTCCCCTCTTTATTTCGTCTTTTACAATGAATTAAATATTTTAATTTATACTCCCTGCTTTAGACTCTGCAGGCCCAAGTTTAGTTTCTGTAGCACTGCTGGAGGTGGTACTACATAAGCTTTTCACTCTCTTGGCAGTGCATGTTAGTTTACCAGTTGCTTCCACATATCCGCCCACATTGGGCAGGATTTTCCTGTCGACGTGCGGGAGCCGGCCCCGCACGCCAACGCGTAAAATGATGCACGGTGACCTTGGGTGAGCATCCCCACGTGCCATCACGATATTTCGGGCACGATGATCTCCGATGCACGCCCGCCATTAATTAACAGGCCACTTAAGGCCCTTGAGGCACCAATTGTCAGCAATTTTTCAGGGCCCGTGCGATCTTCAGGTCATTGCATGGACGCAACGGGCAGGCGGGTAGGACACATTTGTATAAACCTCATCCACGGGTGGGATAAGAGGGCTCAGTGGGGTCGTGAATGTGCTCAGTCAGATATTTATTTCTGAAAGTTACTGCTACTTGCCTGTGTGAGCAGAAATACTTCAAAATTCATACCAGCTGCTTACATAGGACTCACAGCTTTCAGGTCAGCATTCTACAGTGAAGATCCTTTTTGGGGTCTGCAGGTTTCAGGAAGCCTTCCCTTAGCCTGGGAATGGGAGTTGTGCTCTCCACTGGAGGCACCTCCTCTGAGGAGGAAGGGAGGGCCAGAAGGGGAGAAGTCCAGGAGAGTACATTCAGCCTCCAGGGGAGCCACCTTTGGGAGAGGAGGTACAGGCACAAGTGGCGCAGGGCCAACAGGAAGTCCAAGGCAGAAGGGGCTGCAGAAGATGCCACTATCCTGCTGCCAGGGTATACAGGCAGCAAAGCAGCTTCCTCAATATGCCTGAGGTGCAGTGCTAAAGGAGGTTCCATCTCTCAAGGGAGACAGTCAACTCTATCTATCAGATGATAGGCTCTGAGATCTCTGCTAACTGTCTGGGTGGGCACCCTGTGCCAGTGGCTCTAGAAGTCACAGCTGCCCTCAACTTCTATGCCTCTGACTCTTTCCAGGGGTCAGTGGATGATCTTTGCAGTGCCTCCTAATCAGCTGTCCACACTTGTGTCAAGCAGGTGATGGACACTCTATTTGGGTGTGCATTGATGTTCATCCAGTACCGCTGGGACCAGGCCAGCCAGACAGAGTGAGCCAGAGGCGTCGCAGCGATTGCTGGCTTCCCCTGCGTCCAGGGTGCTATAGACTGCACACATGTGGCCATCAAGGCGCTAGCAGGTGAACCCGGTGCCTTTATCAACAGGAAGGGATTCCACTCCATGAACATGCAGAAGGTGTGTGATCACAAGTTGCAGATTCAGCAAGTCCGTGCAAGGTACCCAGGCAGCTCCCATGACGCCTACATCCTCAGAAACTCCCAGGTGCCGGGGCTCATGATGCCTCTCTGCCATCCAAGAACAGAAGCTGAGCAGCGGTACAACAAGAGCCAACCTCCACAAGGGCTGTGGTGGAGAGAGCCATTGGTCTTCTCAAGATGCGCTTCTGATGCCTGGAGCATTCGAGGGCACACTCCAGTACCACCCAGATCATGTGTCGCTGATAGTGGTTGCATGTTGCGCTCTCCACAATCTTGTGCTGGAAAGGTGTGATACTGTGGACGAAGAAGATATAGACACGGTTGCTCCGGCTGCACACGATGAGTTCAACAGTGAGTCCGAGGATGAGCAAGCACAGGGAAATGCTGAGGGGGTAGACGTTGACAAGAGCATACTCCAGGGAGGCAGGGATACCCAGGAGGCTTTAATCCAATGAACCTTCAGCTAGAACACCACAGATGGACCTCTACCAAAAACCTGTGCTGCAGGCTCCATACTCGATACCTGAGTGATAAATCTGCCTGGATAGGAACATTAACTAACTAAGGGCCTTATCAATAAAGCTCAATGTGACATAACTCACTCATAATATCATGGGTAACCATCCACCTGCAGAGGAAAAGAGGGACCCTCAGCCATGGTCACATGTCTAAAGTTAATGATATAACAAAATAATCTTAAGGAAACAAAATGACAAAGGTGTTAAACACCACACCAACTAATCATGACCTCATTGCGGGCAACACAAAAGCACCAGTGAGAAACCCGTGGTGTGCCTAAGGTGCCTTAAATTTATGCTTTCGGGTGCTACGTCTAGGTGCTGTTCCCTTGCTGGGAGTGGCATCTGAGACAGCCTGCTCACTCTGCTGTCCTGTTGGCCTCGATGGCCTTGGTGGACGTCCTCTGGCCCGTGGAGCCTGTGCTGGCCCTGCCTGGGAGGGACCTGCCAGTTTCACAGCTGGCATCCCCCCAGTCATCGCAGCCTCACTGGATGCAACAGTAACTGGCAGAGGAGCTGCTGCCCTCATCCGGAGTGCCCTGAGAGGAGCCCAAAGAGACAACAGGCAGCTGCTGCATCAACGTGAGGTCGCTTAAACCTCCTTGCTGACCGTAGATGGATGGTGGGAATTTGGTGCCCACACCATCTCCCACACTGACCAGCTGAGGTCAGTGCCGATGTGAGGTTGCTGGTCCGAGCACATCCCCTGGAAGCCCTGATTGTTCTCCTGGAGGAATCTCTCCACGAGAGTTGCCACTCTCTCCATGGAGGAAGCATGGCGCTCGGCCATGAGGCTCATTGCATTGGCGAGGGTCCGCGTGGACTCCTCCACCACGGAGACCAAGCCAAGCATAGCCTCATGTATCTCCGCCAGATCCTCCCGCACACCCTGCTGGACTTCCAGCATTTGCTGCCTCATGGATAACTCCAGAGGCACACCATCAGGCACCGACTGAGCATGTACCTGGTCCCCTGCAGTCCTCTGACTGCTGACGCCATGGGCACTCTCTATCTCCGCCAGCTCCTCCAGCGACTGTGAAGTTCCCTCACCACTGTGCCCCGAGACACTAGCCGATTCTATTTCCCACCGAGGTGCTTGTATCTGCGCTGGTGCCTGCCTGGTAGAGATGGTGTGACACTGGTGGGTCAGAGACTTCAGGGCTCTCAGGTGTGAGCGGGGGCCCCTGTGCCTCCTCCTCCCAGCCCTGCTCTGCTGATGCTGAAAGCAAGAACAAGGACATTTGATTAGTTAACATGGAGACAATGTCAATGTGCATCCCTGTTCCCCGGATCATTATGTGCTTATCCTCCCATAAGCAAAGGTCAAGCCATGTTGCAAACTTCAATCACTGAACATTTAGCACTGCCATGGCTGCTGGAACACTAATGGTGACCTCAGTGCTGGGCAAACACACCTGCCCATGGCACCCCAAGCTCACTGACACTACTGGACCTGGGTGCATGGCGCCTCTCCAGATCGAGGGCCCCCTGCTCACACCTGGAAACGATGACCAGCTGGGCCTGCCCTCTGCCAGCCCTCAACTGCTCAGCAGCATTATAAGCGTTCTTCTCCTGAAAAGGAGAGAAGAGCATTGATTAGTGCAACTTGTACCTGGAATCTCTTCGCTGCCGTCCCATCCCAACCAGAGCGGGACATTGCAGGGCTCCAGTGCCTCCTTACCCTGCAGCTGCCGCACACTCACACAAAGATGTCCCCGCCCCCCCTTGACCAAATGCAGCCTACATCACTTTTGGCACAACACGGTCCAACCTCGCAAAGCAAGGAGGCACAAGCATGTGGAATGCAAAGGGCAGCAGATGGATCGGTGCCCCGCCACCTGGAAGCTCCCCTCCCAGCATGTCAACACCCTGACTTTGACATATTTTGCAGTTCCAGCACTGCGCCTAGATGCAGCTCCTCCAGGTTGCCCCCAAAACAGTAATGTGGGTGTCACTGTACCACATGCTCGGGTGCAGAACCTATCTCATCAACACCTTCTCAGGGTGACCTCGGCATGGGCACCATGCTGCTGGTCCACCCAACGTAGGACACATGCCGTCAATGATTCAATGCAATAACTGCACTCAGAGTTGGGGAAGGCATGGCCAGGGGGGAAAGCCTACCTGTTGGGTTAAGTGACCAATGCCAACATGGTACTCACCCTTCCAGAGCGCAAAAGGTCGTTAAAGCACTTACGGCACTGGATCCAGGTGCACCGCACCACATCGCGGGAGCTCACCACCTCCGCCACCTCCTCCCAGGCACGTTTGGTCATGTGGGGGGGGCCTCCTCCTCCCGTCACTGGGAATGAGGACCTCCCGTTGTGCTGCCATGCCCTCAAGGAGGGCAGCAAGACAATCATCTGAGAAACGAGGGGCACAGTGCCCCCCAGCCCTACCCTCCTGCCTGGCCTGGTCACCAGCAGCACTCTGGGGAGCCCTTCCACTGGCCATGATTCACAGCCTTTGCAAGGCTGCAGGAGCACTTTTAAACAGGCTGCCGGCTCGCCATTGGACCCGGTGGTCATCGCAGCCCTGCCGCTGACCGCCCACCCCAGCTGTCCACGGGAGCCATGTTTCACGCTGGGCGGCCTGCCCGACAGGCAGAAAATTGTCTCCTGCACCTGAATTGTTTCGGCACTATTCTGATAACACACAGCTCTCGAAATGCTGTCCAACAACCCACAAAAAACCTACGGGCAGAAGTAAGTGTAATGAATAGCGAGTGCCATTCCTTTGCCATTAACTGCAGATTCTGGGCCACTGTATTTCCGCTAAAGTAGCTTAGCAGCCAATCATAGTGGTCTGCAATTATTTGTAATGTTTCCCAATCAACCACTGAACCACTAATGTGAAATGTGGTGCAACTTTCTTGTTGCTTTTGAACCATTTTACTCACAGCTACGTTTTCCAAAAATAGCAAAAGAAGTCAAATGGGTCTCCTTGGAAGTGGTGGATGCATTTTGCATAAAGACCAAATCACAAATCTTAAAATTAAATGCAACATTTAGATAAACATTGAAAAAGAAACAGGGCTATCATTACCAAAATTCAAATCCTGTGAAATAGTATTTGATTGACTTTCTCTATTACTGGTATCTGGGAGTGGGCTGAGCTTCAGCATTGTTCATTTCAAATGAGATTTGCAGGGAGGGTCATCAGTGCCATCAACAGTCAGTATTAAAGGGATACTCATGATTGCTAAGTGCTGCAATTTGAAGTGGTAATTTGAATGCAGCACATATTTTCTGCTGTTTTGTGTATAGTTATTTGTCCTCGGTTTTGGGTCAGGAGTTTCAGAAGAGATAATTTTGGGAATCTCATCATTTCTGTGCTATTCGGTGGAAGGAAGAAAGATAGCAGGGATGTCAGGCAGGTGAAATTATACCTGAGATGGACTACCCGCACCTCAAACCTAGATCTCCAGCAGAGGCACACCTGCTTAGCATGTAGCTACACCTACATAGACCACATTTCATTCAAGACACAGTGTGTTGTGTCTGGTAACTTCAGCCAATCTTCAGCATTGGAATAGTGCTGTCAATGGCTGCAAAAGTCCTGACAGCCCTGAACTCTGGCTTGTCCGAGTTGCCACAAAGGACATCAACATTATTAATTCATATGCAGCTTGCAAAGGACAGGGCAAGGTTGGATCCTTCCAAGCAAAACCAAGGAATACTTCAGTGCATATGGCCCAATCAAGTGTCCAAGATTATCATAATGTGCTATCGTGCTGTACAATTTTGTCACCTAAAACACTTTAGCATCCATAGCCAGAGCCCAAGCAAGATGATGAATTGAATCCTGATGAAATAGCTTTGCTGGCATATAGCCAGATGACAGGCTTTTTTTCTTAATGGCAGGAGACTATAGGGACTATAGAAGAGGAACGAGATTTGGATGTTCAGGTACACAAATCACTGAAAGCTACAGTACAGCGTTCAGTTTTGGGCACCGTGCCTCCAGGAGCAGGGTACGGCACTGATTCACCAGAATTATTCGGCAATTCAGCCTGTTGAGCTGAATGATTACCAACCAGTTGCTCTTACAATGATAGTCATGAAGTATTTCGAGAATATTGTGTCAGAGCCTTTTAGATCCTCTTGTTCCCGATGTTAATCAGTTATTGTTTCCCTAACAACTTCATAAGTAAATGGCACCGTTCTGACCTTGGTCCATCTGATCCAATAGCACACAGATTGATTAGGCGACTATGCTCATGCCATCTTTTTTGATTTCTCTTCAGCCTTGACTACCATGCAATCATTCATGCTTATTGAAAATATGAATAACATTGATGTTAATCCTACTCTCCTACTTTGGATTAGTGATTTCCTTCACAACTGGACCCAATGGGGGTTAGTTTCTGGGATTTAGCCAGAGCCCATGTTAACGAATACCGGATCTCCTCAGGGCTATGTACTGTCACCAAAATAAAAGCAAAATATTATGGATCCTGGAAATCTGAAATAAAAACAGAAAGTGCTGGAAAATCTCATCAGGTCTGGCATCTGCAGAGAAAGGAACAGAGTTATCATTTTGAGTCCAATATGACTCTTCTTTGGAACTATCGCTTTTAGTTTTCATCCTCATGAAAGTGATTGTCGATCAGGGGTATGACAATATAATGATCCTGACATATGCTGATGATACAGTACTTGTGGGACTCATAAGGAATAACGAAGGAAACTATAGGGACTCAGTGGAGAAGTTTGTAAAATGGTACAATAAGTAATCTCTTAATCTAAATGGAAACAAGACGAAAGAACCAGTTATAGACTTTAGGGAAAATCCAGTTAATGATGTTGTTCCTGTGAAAGTTCATAATGTGGACATTGAAATAGTTACAAACTACAAGTACCGAGGTGTTAAAGTAGATGATGAGTTGAATTGGAGGGAACCGTGTATAGAAGTGGTAGCCAAGAGTTATACATGGTTAAACTACCTCATAAAATTAAAATCCTTCAAGTAAATCCTACAATCATGAAACTCTTCTATATGCTGTTCTTGAAAGAGCTATCCTTTTTGGATGTCTCCCCTGGCACTGTTGTCTTAGGAAAGCAAACTCTTTAAGGGTAAAAGCAGGAAGGGTAGCTGATAAGCAGATCTTTCTTGATGAAATCTGCTCTCTCAAAATTTTAAGACCTTAAGGCCATAAGATGTGGCTGGTGGCACAGTGGTATTGTCATTGGACTGGTATTTCAGACACCCAGAGTAATGTGCTGGGGACCTGGGTTTGAATCCCATCACAGCAGATGGTGAAATTTGAATTCAATAAAAATCTGGAATTAAGAGTCTAATGATGACCATGAAACCATTGGTGATTGCTGAAAAAAACCATCTGGTTCACTTTAGGGAAGGAAATCTGCCATCCTTGCCTGGTCTGGCCTACATGTGACTCTAGACCCACAGCAATGTGTTTGACTCTTTAAAAAAGAATGTGTCCAGAACAAGGCAATAAGAGAAGGGCAGAGCCAGCGATGCTCACATCCCATGAACGAATTTTTAAAAGTGGGCCATTCGGCCAATCGAGTCTGCTCCACCTTACAATGAGATCCTGGCTGATCTGATAGTCCTCAGCTCCACTTTTCTGCCTTTTCCCCATAACCCTTAAACATAGAAACTAGGAGCAGGAGTAGGCCATTCGGCCCTTCAAGCCTGCTCTGCCATTCAATATGATCATGGCTGATCCTGTATCTCAACATCATATTCCCGCTTTCTCTCCATACCCCTTGATGTCCCTAATATCCAAAAATGTATCAATTTACTTCTTGAATATACTCAGTGACACGACCTCCACAGCCTTCTATGGTAGAGAATTCCACAGGTTGACCACCCTCTGAGTGAAGAAATTTTTCCTCATCTCATTCCTAACTGGCTTGCCCCGTATCCTGAGACTGTGGCCTTTGATTCTGAGCTCCCCAACCAGTGGAAACATCCTCCCTGCATCCAGTCTGCCTAGCCCTGTTAGAATTTTATACGTTCATATGATCAGATCCCCTCTCATTCTTCTAAACTCTAGTGAATACAGGCCCAGTTGAACCAATTTCTCCTCATACGACAGTCTTGCCATCCCTGGTATCAGCCTGGTGAATCTTCGCTGTATTCCCTCTATGGCAAGTAGGGGGACCAAAACTGTATGCAATACTCCAGATGTGGTCTCAAGGCCATGTATAACTGCAGTAAGACATCCCTACTTCTGAACGCAAATCCTCTTGCAATGAAGGCCAACATATCATTTGCCTTCCTAATTGATTGCTGCACCTGCCTATTTACTTTCATTAAAACAAAACCTACCTCGCGGAGGCTGAGCGTCAACTCGCAGACACTTCCTCCTACCTCTCCCTGGACCATGACCGCACCACGGAACATCAAGCCATTGTTTCCAGGACTGTCACTGACCTCATCTCCTCTGGAGATCTTCCTCCCACAGCTTCCAACCTGATAGTCGCCCAACCTCGGACGGCCCGCTTCTACCTCCTACCCAAAATCCACAAACGGAACTGTCCTGGCAGACCGATCGTGTCAGCCTGTTCCTGCTCCACGGAACTCATTTCTCGTTATCTTGACTCCCTTCTCTCTCCCCTTGTCCAGTCCCTTCCCACCTACATCCGCGATTCCTCTGACACCTTACGTCACATCAACAATTTCCAGTTCCCTGGCCCCAACCGCTTCCTCTTCACCATGGATGTCCAATCCCTCTACACCTCCATCCCCCACCAGGATGGTCTGAGGGCCCTTAGCTTCTTCCTTGAACAGAGGCCCAAACAATCCCCATCCACCACTACTCTCCTCCGTCTGGCTGAACTTGTTCTCACACTGAACAATTTATCCTTTAACTCCTCTCACTTCCTCCAAATAAAAGGTGTGGCTATGGGTACCCGCATGGGCCCCAGCTATGCCTGTCTCTTTATGGGGTATGTGGAACATTCCTTGTTCCAGTCCTACTCCGGCCCCCTCCCACAACTCTTTCTCCGGTACATCGATGATTACTTCGGTGCTGCTTCATGCTCTCGTCGGGACCTGGAAAAATTTATTAATTTTGCTTCCAATCTCCACCACTCCATCATTTTCACATGGTCCGTCTCTGACACTTCTCTTCCCTTCCTTGACCTCTCTGTCTCAATTTCTGATGATAGACTGTCCACCAATATCCATTACAAGCCTACCGACTCCCACAGCTACCTCGACTACAGCTCCTCACACCCCGCTTCCTGTAAGGACTCCATCCCATTCTCTCAGTTCCTTCGCCTCCATCGCATCTGTTCTGATGACGATCCTTCAAATACAGTTCCTCTGACATGTCCTCCTTCTTCCTTTACCGAGGTTTTCCACCCACGGTCGTTGACAGGGCCCCCAACCGTGTCCGGCCCATCTCCCGCGCATCCACCCTCACGCCTTCTCCTCCCTTCCAGAAACATGATAGGGTCCCCCTTGTCCTCACTTATCACCCCACCAGCCTCCGCATTCAAAGGATCATCCTCCGCCATTTCCGCCAACTCCAGCATGATGCCACCACCAAACACATCTTCCCTTCAGCCCCCCTGGCGGCATTCCGTAGGGATAGTTCCCTCCGGGACACCCTGGTCCACTCCTCCATCACCCCCTACTCCTCAACCCCCACCTATGTCACCTCCCCATGCCCACGCAGAAGATGCAACACCTGCCCCTTCACTTCCTCTCTCCTCACCGTCCAAGGGCCCAAACACTCCTTTCAAGTGAAGCAGCATTTCACTTGCATTTCCCCTAACTTAGTCTACTGCATTCGTTGCTCCCAATGCAGTCTCCTCTACATTGGAGAGACCAAACGCAAACTGGGCGACCGCTTTGCAGAACACCTGCAGTCTGTCCGCAAGAAAGACCCAAACCTCCCTGTCGCTTGCCATTTTAACACTCCACCCTGCTCTCTTGCCCACATGTCTGTCCTTGGCTTGCTGCATTGTTCCAGTGAAGCCCAACGCAAACTGGAGGAACAGCACCTCATCTTCCGACTAGGCACTTTACAGCCTTCTGGGCTGAATATTGAATTCAACAACTTTAGATCTTAAACTCCCCCTCCCCCCATCCCCACCCCGTTTCCTCCCCCTCCCTTTTGTTTTCTTTTTTGTTTTCAATAATTTATATATATTTTTCTTTTCCCACCTATTTCCATTATTTCTAAATCTACAACTAATACCTTGTCAATCTTTCCACCCCACCCCCACTAGAGCTGTACCTTGAGTGTCCTGCCTCCATTCTTAATTAGCACTTTTCTTAGATAATATCACCACCTTCAACACCTCTTTGATCATTTTGTCTGTGACATATTTTGATTATCTGCTCCTATCACTGCTTGCTTGTCCCTACAACCACCCCACCCTCAACTTCTCTCCCCCCGCCCCCCACCTTAAACCAGCTTAGATTTCACCCCTCTCGTAACTATACTTCAGTTCTGTTGAAGGGTCGTGTGGACCCGAAATGTCGACTCTTCTTCTCCACCAATGCTGCCAGACCTGCTGAGTTTTTCCAGGTAATTCTGTTTTTATTTCCTTTCATTGACTGGTGTACAAGGACGCCTAGACCCCTTTGTGCATCCACATTTCCCAGTATATCACCATTTAAATAATACTCTGCCTTTTTGTTTTTCACACCGAAGCGTATAACTTCACATTTATCCATATTATACTGCATCTGCCATGTGTTTGCCCACACACATAACTTGTCTAAATCGCCCTGAAGCCTCCTTGCATCCTCCTCACAACTCACAACCCTGTCCAGTTTTTTGTTGTCAGCAAACTTGGAAGTATTGCATTTGGTTCCCTCATCCAAGTAATTTATATACATCATGAATAGCTGGGCCCCAAGCGCTGATCCCTGCAGTATACCACTAGTCACCACCTGCCACTTGGATAAAGGTCCATTTATTCCCACTCCCTGTTTCTTGTCTGTCAACCATTTCTCAATCCATGTGAGTATATTACCCCCAATCCCATATGCTTTAATTTTACCCACTAGCCTTTTATGTGAGACCTTATCAAAAGCCTTCTTGAAATCCAAATACACCACATCCACTGGTTGTCCCTTATCTATTCTACTAGTTACAGCCTCAAAAACTCCAGTAGATTAGTTAAGTATGATTTCCCTTTCATAAACCCATGCTAACTTTGTCTAATCTCGTTAATGCTCTCCAAGTGTTCTGTTACCACATCTTTTATAATAGACTCTAGCATTTTCCCCACTACTGATGTTAGGCTAACTGGTCTGTAATTCTGTTTTTTCTCTCCATCCTTTTTTAAATAGTGGGGTTACATTTGCCACCCTCCAATCTGTATGAACTGCTCCAAAGTCTATACAATTTTGGAAGATGACCAGCAATGCATCCAGTATTTCCAGGGCCACTTCCTTTAGTACTCTGGGATGTAGATTATTAGGCCCTGGGGGTTTTTCAGCCTTTACTCCCATTAATTTCTCTAGCACTATTTTTTTTACAAATACTGATTTTCTTCAATTCCTCCCTCTCACTAGACCCTTGGTTCCCTAACATTTCTGGGAAATTATTTGTGTTCTCTTTTGTGAAGACAGAACCAAAATATGTGTTCAATTCTTCTGCCATTTCTTTGTTCCCCTTTATAATTTCCCCCATTTCTGACTGTAAGGGACCTGTTTGTTTTAACTAATCATTTTCTCTTCACATATTTATAGAATCTTCTACGGTCAGTTTTTATGTTCCTTGCAAGTTTACTCTCATACTCCATTTTCCCTTTCTTGATCAATCTTTTTGCCCACCTTTGCTGAATCCTAAACTGCTCCCAATCCTCAGGCTTGCTGCTTTTTCTGGCAATTTTGTATGCCTCCTCTTTAGATCTAATACTACCCCTAATTTCTTTTGTAAGCCATGGTTGAGCCGCCTTTGCTGTTTTATTTTTGTGCCAGACAGGAATGAATAATTGTTGTAATTCATGCATAAGTTCCTTAAATATTAGCTATTGCCTATCCACTGTCAATCCCTTTAGTAAGGTCCCCCAATCCATCATTGCCAACTCATGCCTCATACCCTCGTAGCTCCCTTTATTTAGATTCAGGACCCTAGTTTCGGATTCAACTTCTCCACTCTCCATCCTAATAAACAATTCTATAATTTTATGGTCCATCTTCCCCAAGGGACCCTGCACAACAAGATTGTTAATTACTCCTTTCTCATTGCACAATACGCAGTCTAGGATAGCCTGCTCTCTAGTTGGTTCCTCAACATATTGGTCTAAAAAATGATCACGTACACACTCCAGGAAATCCTCTTCTACTGTATTGTTGCTAGTTTGGCTTGTCCAATCTATATTTAGATTAAAGTTACCCATGATTACACTTAATTCATGCATCTCTAATTTCCTGCTTATTGCCTTCCCTTACATCTCCATTCCTGTTTGGCGCCTTTAGACAACCCCAACAAATGTTTTCAGCCCCTTGGTGTTTCTTATCTCCACCCAAAGAGATTCCACATCATGATTTTCTGAGCCAATATCCTTCCTCACTATTGCATTGATTCCTCCTTTACTAACAATGCTACCCCACCTCCTTTCCCTATTTGTCTGTCCTTCCAATGAGAGGAGATGCAATTCTAGACCTAGTCTTGGGGAATGAAGAAGGGCAAGTGGGTGAAGTGACAGCTGGTGACCATATCGGGGACAGTGATCACAATTCGGTTAGGTTTAGCATTACCATGGTAAAGGACAGAGATAAGGCAGGAGTAAGAGTCTTGAACTGGGGGAAGGCAAATTTTGCAGAAATGAGAAGGGACTTGGCTGAGGTGGACTGGACAGCACTGCTGGAGGATAAAACAGTGGAAAACCAGTGGGAAGCACTAAAAAGCGAGATCCTAACTGTACAAAGTAGACATGTCCCCTACAAAAATAAGAGTTGTATTGCCAAATCTAGACCCCCCTGGTTGCCTAGAGGAATACAGGGGAAGATCAAACAGAAAAAGAAAGCGTACGATAGGCACAAAGAACTAAACACTGCAGATAGCCTAGGTGAATATAGGAAGTGCAGGGATGAAGTAAAAAAGTATATAAGGAAATCAAAGAGAGGGCATGAAAAAAGGTTAGCAAGTAAAGTTAAAGATAACCCAAAGATGTTTTACCAATACATTAATGCCAAAAGGTTAGTTAAGGAAAAAGTAGGACCTGTCAGAGATGAAGATGGAAACTTGTGTGTAGATGCAGAGGCTGTGGGAAGGGTTTTGAATGAATATTTTGTCTCCGTGTTTACAAAGGAAAGGGAGGATGTAGATATTGTAGTCCAGTAGGAACACTGCGAGATATTGGACAGGATAGTCATAAACAGAGAGGAAGTACTTGAAGGGTTGAAATCCTTGAAAGTTGATAAGTCACCAGGGCCAGATGGATTGTTTCCGAGGCTGCTGAAGGAAGTCAGGGAGAAGATTGCAGATGCTCTGAGGATGATTTTCCAATCTTCACTAGATACAGGGGAGGTACCGGAGGACTGGAGAAATGCAAACGTAGTTCTGTTGTTTAAAAAGGGATCAAAGGAAATGCCAAACAATTAAAGGCCAGTTAGTCTCACATCGGTGGTGAGCAAATTAGTCGAATCAATCCTGAGAGATAGGACTAACTGTCATGTGGAAAGGCATGGAATAGTCAGGGATGGTCAGCATGGATTTGTTAAAGGAAGGTCTTGCCTCACAAATTTGATTGAACTCTTTGAGAAAGTGACAAGAAGAGTTGATGAAGGTAGTGCAGTGGATGTTGTGTACATGGATTTTAGCAAGGCATTTGACAAGGTCCCACATGGCAGATTGGCCAGGAAAGTAAAAGCCCATGGGATTCAGGGTAACGTGGCAAGCTGGATAAAAGGTTGGCTTTGTAACAGGAAACAAAGGGTAATGGTCGATGGATGCCCTTGCGAATGGAATTGTTGTCTCAAGTGGTGTTCCACAGGGCTCAGTGTTGGGACCCTTGCTGTTCGTGTTATATATTAATGATTTGGACGTGAACGTGGGGGCCACGGTTGGGAAATTTGCAGATGACACAAAGATTGGCTGAGTAGTGGATAGTGTAGAGGATAGCCATAATCTCCAAAACGATATAGATGGGTTGGTGGAGTGGGTGGTAAAGTGGCAGATGGATTTTAACATAGAGAAGTGTGAGGTCATACATTTAGGGAGGTCAAACAGTTACAGGGATTACACAATAAATGGGAATATACTAAGAGGTGTAGATGAAGTGAGAGATCTTGGCGTACAAGTACACAGGTTCCTGAAGGCAGCAGTTCAAGTGGACAAGGTTGTAAAGATGGCATATGAAATGCTCTCCTTCATTGGCAGAGGTATAGAATATAAAAGTAAGGATATAATGTTGGAATTGTATAAAACACTGGTGAGGCCACAACTGGAGTATTGTGTGCAGTTTTGGTCACCACATTACAGGAAGGACGTAATAGCTCTGGAGAGAGTGCAGAGGAGGTTTACAAGAATGTTGCCAGGGTTAGAAAAGTATAGCTATGAGGAGAGATTGGATAGGTTGGGGTTATTTTTCTTAGAACAAAGAAGGCTGAGAGGTGACTTTATTGAGGTGTACGAAATTATGAGGGGAATAGATAGAGTGGAAAGGATAAAATTGTTTCCCTTGGTGGAGAATTCTAGAACCAGGGGACATAAATTCAAGATAAGTGGCAGAAGGTGTAGGGGGGACACGAGGAAGAACTTTTTTACTCAGAGGGTAGTGGGTGTCTGGAATTCGCTGCCCAAGTTGGTGGTAGAGGCAGAAACTCTAAACTCTTTTAAAAAGTACCTGGATCTGCACCTTAAGTGCTGTAAACTGCAGGGCTATGGGCCGGGTGCAGGAAGGTGGGACTAGAAAGGGCACCTGGGTGTCCTTGGGCTGGCACGGACAAGATGGGCCGAATGGCCTCCTTCTGTGCTGTAACTTTTCTATGGTTCTAAGGTTCCTAAATATTGAATACCCCTGGATGTTCAGTCCCCATCCTTTGTCACCCTGCAGGCATGTTTCCGTAATTGCAACTATATCATAGCCATTTATATATATTTGCGCTGTTAATTCACCTAACTTATTGCAAATGCTCGGTGCATTAAGATACAATGCTTTTAGACTTGTCTTTTTAACCTTGTTAGTCATCTTAGCTTTATTATGCGCTTTGACCCCATTTGTTTTTCACCCTTGCTTTTTCTGCCTTCCACTTTTGCTTCTTCCTTTTCTGTCTTTCATTTCTATCCTTGTTTTCCCCTCCTCTGTCTCCCTGCTCAGGTTCCCATCCCCCTACCATTCTAGTTTAAACCCTCCCCGACTGCACTAGCAAACACCACCACCACCACCCCCCCACCCCACCCCACCCCCGAGAACATTGGTCCCAATCCTGCCCAGATGCAACCTATCCTGTTTGTACTGGAGCCACCTTCCCCAGGAATCTAAATCCCTCCCCCCCTACACCATTTCTTCAGCCATGTATTCATCTGATATTTCTACTCTCACTAACACGTGGCACTGGTATTAATCCTGAGATTACTATCCTTGAGGTCCTACCTTTTGAATTACATCCTCACTCCCTATATTCAGCTTGTAGGACCTCATCCCTTTTTTACCTATGTCGTTGGTACCAATATGTACCATGACCACTGGCTGTTCACCCTCCCCCTTCAGAATGTCCGCAGCCTCTCTGAGACATCCTGGACCCTGGCACCAGGGAGGCAACATACCATCCTGGAGTCTCTTTTGTGGCCGCCGAAACGCCCATCTGTTCCCCTTACCATTGAATCCCCTATCACTATAGCCCTGCCACTCTTCTTCCTCCCTTCTTGTGCAGCAGAGCCACCCGTGGTGCCATGGACTTTGCTCCTGTTGCTTTCCCCTGAGAAGTCGTCTCCCCGAGCAATATCCAAAATGGTATATCTGTTAGAGAAGGGTACGGCCACAGGGGACTCCTGTACTACCTGCCTTCCTCTACTCTGCCTGGTGGTCACCCATTCCCTTTCTGCCTGTTCAGTCTATACCTGCATTGCGACCACCTCACTGAACGTGCTGTCCACGATAATCTCAGCATCGGGGATCTCCAAATTGAATCCACTCGCAGCTTCAGCTCTGAAATACGGTTAGCCAGTAGCTGTAGCTGGACACACTTCCTGCACACATGGTCGCCAGAGTCCATGACTTCCCACATGGTGCAGGAGGAGCATATCACAGGTCCAAGCTCTGCTGCTATGACTTCCCTTTAGATTAAGCTCATTAGTTACACCCTTTAAAGGATACTAATTATGCTAGGGGCCTTATCCAACTCCAAACACTCCTACTACAGTCCAAAGTCCTTACCTTATTTTGTTTAAGCTAATGGACTGCAGCAGTTTAAATTAGTAGAAAAAGTAGAAGTTGAAGTACTCACCTGACCCTACTTACCAATCAGCTGCCTCCCCTGCATGATCACTTTTTCAATCGTGATGTCCTTGGCGGGGCCTGCTCGCCGAGGCATAAAATGACGTGGGGTGAAGTCGGACATGTGTCCCAGCGCCACTGCACGTCATTTAGATTTTCAGTTTGGCGGGCCAGGCGAACTGTCAAAGGCCCATTAAGGCCATTTAACTAATAATTAAAATAATTAATGGAGCTGCCCGTCCAACCTTAAGGTTGGCGGCAGGCGAAGAGCCCAGGCGGCCTTCATATTTTTCATGGAACCTCATCCACAGGCAGGATGAGGTTTCATGAATGATTTTAAATTTTCTCAAAAATTTTTATTGAAATTAATGCACATGTCCCAGCTCATGTGACAGTTTCACATGAGGGGACATGTCATAAAAATGTTTTCAACACTTTATTGAACTGTTGTAACTTAAAACTAATCTCCCTGAGGCACCTCTGTGCCTCATTCCCGACTCGGAACCTGCCCACCCCGCCTGCACAGGGAGCACACAGCGCTTCCGGGTGCACATCTCTTAAGGCCTGCCCACAGAAAATGGTGGTGTGGAGCCAATCGGGGGAACCGATCAGGCCCACGCCCACCCTTGCCAGCCCCCACACAACCCCCCTGACGGGGGGGAAATTCCACCCAATATGTATTTTAATTAGTTAGATCTCTCTGATAAAATAGTTTTCTTTATGTTATTTTTATTATTCATGTATATGTAATTTGTAATGTATGAGCAATGCACCCAAAATTAATTCCTGTGTGGACAATAAGGTGAAGTTATTAAATTATTATTATTAAATTATAATGGGCTTAAAGGGTTAAATTTTGAGGATCAGTTGCATGAACTTGGTTGATGTTCCTTTGAGTTTAGAAAGTTGAGGGATGATGTATTTGAAATGTTTAAAATGACAGTGATTCAATAGGATAGGTACAGAGAACTAGGGGTAATTTTGGATTTATGTGATCGTGTAAAATGACCGCTATTGAATCAGCCATCCATTATATATTTCAGAATTTTCATTTCAACAATGACCTTTCAATGTAAGAGAATTGTTACATTGGTGAGTGTTAAGAATTCTGTAACAGATTGGCATTGACTTCTTTTCCTCCTTTTGCAGCATGCTCTATTCACAGCTTTTAAGAGTTTTTATTCCCCTAATAACCCTAAGCTATTCAGTGGTTTTTCATTTTGTATAGAAAGCCGCAGACCCAACAACTAATTGCAAATCTGTCGCTGCCCTCTTAATCCATCAGTAACACACAGGCACTCAAGTTACAGCGATGCAAAGTCACATAGATTTTTTTCTCTCTCCTTATTCAGTGATAAGGCAAATTTTACGTATAAAGATTAATACACAAAAAATTTCTGCATTTGTAAAATTTACCCTCTCGTGAGCTTTAAGGAAGAAAAACCTAAAGATTTACGAACTGAATTATATAAGCAAAATTACCTGAAGCGGTGAGAAGGATGCAAAGAGAGTGCAAAGGGATATCGACCGGTTAAGTAATTGGACAAGAAGTTGGCAGATGGAGTGTCATGTGAGGAAGTGCGAACTTATCCACTTTTTCATGAAGAATGAAAATGCAGAGTACTTTTTAATAGGTGAGAGACTAGTAAATATTAGTATTTACTGGAATTTAGAGTCCTTCTATACTATTTACAGAATGTTTACATGCAAGAAATTAGGAAGACAAAAGCTTTGTTTGTCTATATTGCAAGAGGATTTAAGTATAAAAGTAAGGAAGCCTTGCTACAATTATATAGGGCTTTGATGATACCACACCTGAATACAGTGTACAGTTTTGATCTCTTTAGGTACAAAAGATCTACTTACCTTAGATGAGATGCATCAAAGGTTTACTCACTGATTCCTAAGGTGAGATTGCTCTCCTATAAAGAGAGATTGAGTGGAATGGGCTTATATTCTCTTGTGTTTAGAAGAATGAGAGGTGACCTCATTAAAACGTATAAAATTCTTAAGCGGCTTGACAGGGTGGATGCTGAGAAAATACTTAGCCTAGCTGGAGAATCTAGAACACATGGGCTAGGATTTTTCACTTGTTGGGCAGGCACACACCCGACCTGAACGAGCGTAAAATGAGGCGCAATGACATTGGGCAAGCATCTTGACGTCATTGTGCACTCGTGTGATATTTTGGTCGGTGGGCGCGCGCAGGAGTCGGCAGCACTTCCGCCGACAATCAAAAGGCCTATTAAGGCCATTAAATTAATAATTAAGTTCAATTTTCGCTTCCCGACCAATCTTACAAAGACCAAGTGGCCTTTGGATTTTTGAGGAAGCCTCATCTACGGGCGGGATGAAGTTTCCAACAGCAAATAAAAATTAAACAAAAATGTTTAAATTTCATTCATAACGTGTCCCTGCTCATGTGACAGAGACACATGAGGGGACATGTGTTTTTAACATTTCAACATTTTTCATTTTTTATTTTCAAAAATCTTCATCTCCCTGAGGCAGCTCTGTGCCTCAGGGAGCTTTTCCTGCATGCACCGGCGCGCATGCGCGAAGTTCCCCGCTCGCCCTCCTTGCCCCGTCCACCCCTCCACACAGGCAGTGCTGAGCGCTGCAGCATGTGTTTCATGCTGGGTGGGCCTTAATTGGCCCACCAGTGTGAAATCGCGGTTGCAGCCCGATTACGGGCGGCGTTTGGCTTCCCGACCGCTCCCACTCGCCCCTGACGAGGGCAAAATCCTGGCCATGATAAGTGCTGCAGAATAAGGGGTCGGTTATTTAGGATTGAAATGAGGAGAAATTTCTTCACTCAAAAAATCTTTGGAATTCTTCTCTCCAGAGGTCATTCATGATCTCAGCCACATTTAAGACTGAGTGTGATAGATTTTGGGGCAGTAAGGGATATGGAGCTAGTATAGGAAGGTAGAGTTGTGAGATAAGATCAAGCATAATCTTATTGAATGGCCAAGCAAGCCTGATGGGCCATATGGCCCACTGTTGTCCCTCTTTCTTATGTTCACTGGAGGTAAACCAAGAGAATGTGAGGAGGCAAAGTTACCAGAGCATTAGAGAACTCCTTCCATAAATGCACTGGTTTCTAAATAAAATAAATAAAAGAAATCAATTAAAAGTCCCCAGCTACCTGGGCTGTGAAGAGAAAAGTGAAAAGTGGAAAGACAGATAATATAAGAGAAAAAAAACAAAAGCTAAACAATTAAGAGTGAGAAGTTTATAAGGTTGCCAGTTCTTCAACCTGAAAGTTTCTGCATTAAGAAATAGGATTGCTGAATTTGGCCCTTATAAGAATGCTCTGATTTTCTCACAGGTTAAACCAGTGTTCATGGACTAAACATTTTCTCAACATCTACCCTGTCAAGC
Source organism: Cetorhinus maximus (assembly GCF_964194155.1). Taxonomy (NCBI): domain Eukaryota; kingdom Metazoa; phylum Chordata; class Chondrichthyes; order Lamniformes; family Cetorhinidae; genus Cetorhinus; species Cetorhinus maximus. Next base: position 112,872,304 of record NC_135879.1, on the reverse strand, counting down.
CCCTTAAGAATTTTATGTGTTTTGATGAGCACACCTCTCATTCTTCTAAACTTGAGAGAATATGAGCCTATTCTACCCAATGCTTATAGAATCCCATATAAAACAGGTATTCAGGATGAAGCATGTTCTGAGCTGAGGAAATCTATGACCCTGCGTTTCCTTAAACTTGGAGCAGTTGAGATTTTCTCAGAAATGTGATAGAAATCTTGTTTGCTTGTGTAACAAGGAGTTCTGCCTCACTTTTAACAAAGTTACGATGACAGAAAGTCCACAAAGGTTCATGTTTAAAGGGGCATCAGCTTCTTTGAACCATTTATAAATGGTTTTTTTAAATTTGAGCTTGTGACAGCAGTTCCTTAATTTTTGTAGGTTTTACCAAAACTTTATCATTGCTGATTCTGGAATTGATAAATTCAGTTTATATTCTTTTATGTTTATGGTATTTGGAACAGGAACAAAAAGGAAGAGATGTTTGCTTGCACCAGGTATAGGCCAGAAGTTTTAGTTCGGTGGGCAGGCGTGTGCCCGACCTGAACGAGTGTAAACTGACTTGCGATGACGTCGGGCGAGAGTCCTGACATCATCGCGTACTCATGCAATATTTCAGTCGGCGGGCACACGCTGGAGACGGCAGTGCACCCGCCGGCAATTAAAATGCCTATCAAGGCCATTAAAGTCATAATTGAAAGAAATTTTTCACGGCCTGTCCAACCTTATGGTTGGCGGGCAGGCGAAAAGGCCAAGCAGCCTTTGGAATTTTTAGGAAACCTCATCCACGAGCGGGATGAAGTTTCCAACAGATATTAAAAATGAAATAAAAATTTAAACATTTCATAAGTAACATGTCCCTGCTCGTGTGACAGAGTCACCTAAGGGGACGTGTTTTTTAACATTTTACAATTTGTTATTTTTCATTTTCAAAACTGTTCATCTCCCTGAAGCAGTTCTGTGCCTCAGGGAACATTTCCAGCATGCACCCACGCACATGCGCAAAGTTGCACATTCGCCCTCATCCCCCCCACCCCCTACACACATGCAACGCTGAGCACTGCCGCATGCGTTTCACTCTGGGCAGGCCTTAATTGGCCCGCCAATGTGAAATCACGGTCCGGCCTCAATCGCGGGTGGCGGTCGGCTTCCCGACCGCTCCCGCCCGCCCCTGCCAAGCCCACCCGACAAGGTAAAAATTCTGGCCAAAGATTGCTTGCATCCACAACCCCACTAACACATGTAGGCATGACTATGGAGCCTGCCGCACCAATTCAAGAAGGCAGAGCCCTTTATCAGGTTGAAGAGTATATTTGGAAAATAACTTACTTTCCAACAAAGAAAAAAATCTTGTGGCCCTAGTAGGCAACTGATCACCGCTAAGACTGATTACCATTCCTCCTTTTGCTGTTTGGGGGCCCCATGAAATGCTGCCCGTGCAACTTTGACCAACACGGAGTTTGCTGCTTCAGTGCTGGAACCAGCAAATTTACTTTAGTATGCTCAATTGAGAAAATAGTTCAGGAAACGTTCTTGTGAAATATTTCTTTTGTCATTACTTTTACCTGCTTCTTATGCAGTATGTTTCACCAAATTGATGCTTTTTGAACATTTTCAAGTCCCAAGCTATATTTGTGGAATGAGTAAAGAAACAGCAATGAGTAGTTGTGTACCATACTATTTACCACCTTGTGGGTGTTGCTTATATAACCCATGAGTTCCAACATCAAATTGCAGTCAATTTTGCCAACAAGCCAGTGTTCATAGACCTTTATTTCAAATATATTATTTTCAGGAGTGTTCAAACTATATCCTGCCTACTTTTAATCAGTCACACTAACTGAACAAGTGGTAGAAATGGAAGAAAATTGTGTTTCAATCCAGGCATACACTCAAGCACAAAAGAAAACCTGCTCAGAAGATTAGTCCGCCGGCTGCATAATAATCAGATGCATGTGGGAAAGTTAATTTAATGCCACCTACCCTTTCCACTGCCTACAATTCACAGAAACAAATTTTGCTTCCAGATATTATATGCTGAGCAGTTTTATTGTGAGGTGAATGTAATTATATGCTGTTACGCTCTTGATGTCCAAGCAAGTTATTAAATTGTGCTAAAGGGTAGATACATCTTAAAGCCATTTTATCAAGTAGACTGAAATAAATAATTTAGTACTGAATTGAGTTATTTTCAACATGGTTCTCCAGTTGATTTGTGGAGACCCTTAAGGCAGATGCAGTAAATATATTTGAGAACAAAGGCCCCGGGCTGTTCAGCTTTACAACAACCAGGGGACACCATTAGACTCAGGGAGACTGATATAAGTTAAAAAAAACAATTTCTGAGGTTTAATAAAATAGCACATTAACATAGTTAACCCTTGATATCAATTTTCATATGACGTATTGAACCATAATAATTTATTATTACTAATTAATTAATAATTATTAAACCAAAATAACCATAATAGCATTGGGCCCTGGAAACAATAGAAGGTAAGGTTGTTTTCGCTATTATTCAATCTTATTGCATTGCGCATTGCCCTCAGCGGCAAACTAATAGCACAAGCTTAATAAAAGCGAAATACTGCGGATGCTGGAGATGCTGGAAAAGTTCAGCGGGTCTGGCAGCATCTGTGAAGAGAGAAACAGAGTTAATGTTTCAAGCCCAATATGACACCTCTTCCAAGAAGAGTCCAAAGAAGAGTCATGTTGGACTTGAAACATTAACTCTGTTTCTCTCTCCACAGATGCTGCCAGACCTGAGCAACATTAGCTGTTCAGCTTACAGTAAATTAAAGAGACAAAATGACGTTCTGTCTTCTACATAGCACCCAGGAACCTAGGACCCCTTTTAATAAAGGCAAACAATTGTGTCTTCCTATACTTATGGTCACACACACACACCCCTAAACAAATATTATACATATATCACACATTTTATGTTGGGGGAGCAGGAGAAATGCTAAGCAAATGCAATCCCTTATGTTCGGCAATTAAATATTAAAGCAAGGTCGAGTATAATGATATTCCACAGCCTTCTCAAGATGAAGAGAATCCCATGGAGCTACAGGATAGGTCAATAGCTGAGACAATGTTTAAAAGAACCTTTCATTGCTTTCTTGGATTCCTGCAGATAGCACCTGCGAAAACACTTTCAGTATGAAAGGAGTTAGGATACCTTAAACACTGAAGCTAAAAATATTTAGATGAAAACAAGACAAAAATAGCCCACTCTCCTCCATCTGGAAAAATTTCTTCCTATCTTGAACCCATTCTCTCTCCCCTTGTCCAGTCTCTTCCCACCTACATCCATGATTCCTCTGATGCCCTACATCATATCAACAATTTCCAGTTCCCTGGCCCTAACCGCCTCTTCTTCACCATGGACGTCCAATCCCTCTACACCTCCATCCCCCACCAGGATGGTCTGAGGGCTCTCCGCTTCTTCCTCGAACAGAGGCCCAAACAATCCCCATCCACCACCACTCTCCTCCGGCTGGCTGAACTTGTTCTTTCACTGAACAATTTCTCCTTTAACTTGCCTCAGGTTTGGCTATGAGTACCCACATGGGCCGCAGTTATGCCTGTCTCTTTATGGGGTATGTGGAACATTCCTTGTTCCAATCCTACTCAGGCCCCTTCCCACAACTCTTTTTTTGGTACATCGATGATTGCTTCGGTGCTGCTTCATGCTCTCGTCTGGACCTGGAAAAATTTATCAGTTTTGCTTCCAATTTCCACCCCTCCATCACTTTCACATGGTCCATCTCTGACACTTCCATTCCCTTCCTTGACCTCTGTGTCTCAATTTCTGGTGATAGACTGTCCACCAATATTCATTACAAGCCCATCGACTCCCACAGCTACCTCGACTACAACTCCTCACACCCTGCTTCCTGTAAGGACTTCATCCCATTCTCTCAGTTCCTTCACCTCTGTCGCATCTGTTCTGATGATGCCACTTTCCAAACCAGTGCCTCTGACATGCCTTCCTTCTTCCTTAACCGAGGTTTCCCACCCACGGTGGTTGACAGGGCCCTCAAACATGTCCGCCCCATCTCCTACGCCTCTGCCCTCACACCTTCCTCTCCCTCCCAGAACCATGATAGCGTCCCCCTTGTCCTCACTTTTCACCCCACCAGCCTCAGCATTCAAAGGATCATCCTCCACCATTTCCATCAACTCCAGCATGATGCCACCACCAAACACATCTTCCCTTCAACCCCTTGTTGGCATTCTGTAGGGACCGTTCCCTCTGGGACACCCTGGTCCACTCCTCCATCACCCTCAAAGCTTCAACCCGCTCCCACGGCACCTTCCCATGCAATCACAGAAGGTGCAACACCTGCCCCTTTACTCCCCCTCCCTCCTCACCATCTAAGGGCCAAAACACTCCTTTCAAGTGAAGCAGTGAAGTGACCACTTTGCGGAACACCTCTGGTCTGTCCGCAACCATGACCCAGATCTTCCTGTCGCTTGCTATTTCAACACCTCATCCTGCTTCCATGCCCACATGCCTGTCCTTGGCCTGCTGCAATGTTTCAGTGAAGCTCAATGCAAACTGGAGGAACAGCACCTCATCTTCTGATTAGGCACTTTACAGCCTTCCGGACTTAACTTTGAGTTCAACAACTTCAAACCATTAACTCCCTCGTCCATCCCCATCCCTTTTTGATCCCCCCATTTTTTCCATGTTCATTTTTAATTTAATTTTTATTAATTTTTCCCACTTATTTTCATTATTATTATTTCTTATTTATTTCCTTTTATATTCATTGTTTTATCCCCAGCTTTTAGCCTTTTCGATCTTTTTTCCCACCACCATCCCGTCCCGTCCCCCACCCCACACCCACTAGGGCCATCTGTCACTTTCCAGAGTGCTTACCCTGGTCCTGCCATTACCACACTCTGTTTTCCACTCTTAATGTCATCATTAGCACCTCCTTTAGCCAGAACCACCACTATTAACAACCCTTTGACCTTTTGTTTATGACATCTTTTGCAATCTCTCCTTTGCCTCCACCTATCGTTGGCCTTCTATCCAGCTTCACCTATTCCACCCCCCTTAAACAGTATATATTTCACCACATTTCTACTTCCCTTTAGCTCTGAAGAAGAGTCACACAGACACAAAACTTTAATTCTATCTTTCTCTCCACAGATGCTGTCAGACCTGCTGAGTTTTTCCAGCACTTTTTGTTTTTGTTTCAGATTTCCAGCATCCGCAGCATTTTGCCTTTATACAAAAATAGCCCAAATTGCTAAACATCCCTTTTATATATATATCCTGTAATAATTATATTGCAATCCATATCAGGTGTATCAATTCAAGGCTAAAAATGAAGTTTTGTGCAAAATGACTTTCAATTCACACAACCATTGAAAAGTTTAAACATAATGGTCTGCATTACATCACCCCTGAATAGCTTTTGAAGTGTCGATATTTGTTTAAAATGTACCCAACCTCTGTACAAGTACTTTCTGGATACCTGGCAAAAGACTTTGATCAGAAAAATACACACCAATAAACTTTAACAACTTACAGGTCATCCTAATATTAAAACAAACTTCAGTTCTAAAATTATAAATCAGTTAGTTAAATAAAAACTTTCAATGGTATTTAACAAGATGATTGTGATTATTGGAGGCCTATCGCCTCATTCCTAGGACATTGCTGCAGGATCTCTCCGTGGTGGTATTCTAGGTGTAATCATCCTCAGCTGCTGCATGAATTGCCAGAAATCGGGTTGTTTTCTGATGATTGCCTTGTTTAGCTCCATTTGAAATTCGTTGGATAATGTAACAGTCTATGTTTGTAGGCAGCAAGTCCTGGATAACGTCTAGGCTTGGGCTAAGGGGTGGTAAATAATATTTGTGCCATACAAAGTGGCAGGTCATGACCATCTCCAACAAGAGAGAACATAACCACCACCCCTTGACATTCAAAGGCATTCCTATTGCCTAATGGTCCACCATCAATATCCTGGGTGGTCAGCATTAGCCAGGAAGTCAGTTGGACCATCCATATAAATGCCTGGCTGCTAGAGTTGGTTAGAGGCTATATATTCTGTGGCAAGTAGCTCACCACCTGACTCCAAAGCCTCTTCACTGTCCATGTGAAGGAATGCTTTCCACTTGCCCTGATGGGTGCAGCTCCAATAACACGTGAAAAAGTTAACACCATTCAGGGCAAAGCACTCCACTTAATTGGTACCTCATCCACTAGTTGAAACATTCACCCCTCCATGACCAGCATACCATGGTTGTGGTGTTTACTATTCAAAGGAGGCATTGCAGCAACCCACCAAATTATCTTGGTTAATATCTCCAAAGCCCACCTGGAAGGACGAGGGTAGCATATGTATGGGGACACCATCAGCTCCAGTTCCCCAACAAGTCACATACTAACATGACTAGGACATATATCGCCATTTCTTCATTGCTGGGTCATAATGCCGAAACTCCCTGTGTTGCAACATTGTAGGAGTACCTTCACCACATAAGCTGCTAGGGCTCAACAAGAGATTCCTCCATCACTGTCTCAAGAATAACTAAGGATGATCAATACATTTTAGTCTTGCTAGTAATAAGCCTGAGAATGAGCAAAAATAAGATACTATCAATGTGTATTGAGAATATGGAACTTATAAAGAGTCAGCATGACTTTAATACTTAGGCCTAAAAAGTCTACAGGAATTGTTTGAATGGGCAATTAAATTGCTAAACGTGGTCCATCCTATTGCTGTAAATTACTTCAATTTTTTGAAGATGTTTGAATAAATTCTATGTATTAGGTCCTATCATAGAGGCTCATAAAGTTAATAAGAAATTAGGATGACAGCAAAGGGCACTGTTATCAATTATGGGCCAAATGTTGGTAACATTTAGAGAGAATTCTGTACCACTTATTTCATACTAGACAGAGAAATAAAGAGAGAGTAAGTTTGAAGTTCTTGGGACAGTAACAACCAGAGACACCCAGAATGTATAACTGCATTAGCAAACAGTGGCTTCCATTTTCTCTCTTGTTGCAGACTCCCTCTGCTGGTACAAGTGTGTATGGTAGCTTCAAGTGAAGAAAATGAACATTGCAAATTTCAATTCACTATATCCCTCCCCTTCTTAGTAAATTAGAGACATAGCATGTTTCAAAGATTTGTCTTCAAAGTGTAATCAATAAACTTAAGCATAACTCAAACATTCAACTTATTACATATTCTAACTTTTTTATTAGTTTAACAACACACTTAGTCATATACAATGAGATGAGAGATTGGCTCACTGACTGAAAATAGTTCAGTTCATAAAAATAATCACTTAAATACGCTGAACAGTTTCTCTCACAAGTAGGATATTGTCCAACATCAGGTGTGGTCTCACTTAATTCATGTTCTTCATCTAAGGTGCTGGTGTCAGAATCAGATTAAATGCTTACGAATGACTTTTTCAGTGCTTTGAAGAATGATGATTTGGGAACTGCGCTTTCATTTGTGTTGGTCTCAGCAAATGGCTGGGTCCGATAAGGAGTTGTTTGCTTTCTAACATGACCACCATTTTCACAAGCACTTTATCTCCTGGCTTTTGCACAAGTAAACAATGGATTCCTTTTACGTCTCTTGTTGCAGACTTGATCTGCTGGTATGAGTGTTTATGGTAACTTCAAGTGAACAAAATGTACATTGTTAAACGTACAGGTGAGAAAGATTAGATTGGAATAGAGAGAAAATAACAGAAATGAGAAGTAAGAAAAGCATTCTAAATTTTAAAAACCTCTAGGAGCAATTTACTGCCTACAAAGCTGAAACTCCACTGTGACATTACAGGAGCATAAATCTCATCATTATGTTATTGAGGGCCAGCCCTAACTTTCTGAGGTGAGTTTAATTGCTTTTAATAGGGCACATGCAGCCATTTCTTGAAGCTCATGCAGAGGTCAATGACAGGCTCCCATTTACGGAAGGCCAACAGCAGAGTCGTGCAAATCATCCAGCAATTTATGATCATTCACAACTCACAGTGTATTTCTCCCTTGCTACAAATTGCTGTATTATTTACACACAAATACAGTGTGCACATTAAATTCACCATTTGTTTCCTAGCTGGGTCTGGGCCATCATGTGATTTTTCAGCAATGATTGAAGAAGTTGTAGTTCCATTCCCTTTGCAGGCTATGAAGCTTTAAGCAGCATGCTGTGAATTTATTATAAATCCAGAATTATCAACCACTGCAGGCATAAACTATGATCTATTTGTTATTTACACCATATTATAGCAAACATTGGGCATTAGAATATGTATCAATACTCAGTTACACTGAGAAGCACAAGTTATTTTGCTCCTGTGTTGAATGTTACTTGCCAATTTTAATACATTCCAATTGCACAGCTACACAGAACTGGAGGAAGAGGCTCTGCAAATATCCCCATCTACAATGATGGGGGACCCCAGCACTTCAGTGCATAGAGAAGGATGAAATACTTGCAGCCATCTTCAACTAGAAGTGCTCAGTGGATGATCCATCTCGGCCTCCTCCTGAGGTCAAACATCACAGATGCCAGTTCAATTCACTCCATATTATATCAAGAAACAGTTGAAGGCATTGGATATTGCAAAGTCAATGGACCTGACAACATTCCAGCAATTATTCTGAAGACTTGTGCTCTAGAATTTCCCATACTCCTAGCCAAGTTACAGTGCAGCGACAACACTTACATCTACCAAACAACCTGTCCACAAAAAGCAGGACAAATCCAACCAGCCAATTATTGCCCCATCAGTCTACTCTTGACCATCAGCAAAGTGATGGATGGTTTCATTGACAGTGCTATCAAGCACCACTTACTCAGCAATAACCTGCTCACTGAAGCTTAGTTTGGGTTCCATCAGAACCACTCAGCTCCTGACCTCACTACGGCCTAGGTCCAAACATGGACAAAAAATTAAACTCAAGAGGTGAGGAGAAGGTGACTGCACTTAGCATTTGACTGAATGTGGCATCAAGGAGCCCTAGCAAAACTGAAGTTACTGGGAATCAGGGGATTAAACTCTCTACTGGTTGGAGCCATACCTAGCACAAAGAAAGATGGTTGTGGTTGTTGGAGGTCAATCATTCAGTCCTAGAACATTGCTGCAAGAGTTCCTTAGGGTAATGTCCTAGGCCCAACCATCTTCAGCTGCCTCATCAATGACCATGCCAATATACAGCAAGAATTGGACAACATTGAGGCTTGGGCTGATAAGTGGCAAGTAACATTCATGGCACACAAGTGCCAATCAATGACCATCTCCCAATAAGAGAGAATCTAAACATCTCCCCTTGACATTTAATGGCATTACCATTGCTGAATCCCCTACAATTGGCATCCTGGGGGTTACCATTGACCAGGAACTGCACTGGACCAGACATATAAATACAGTGGTTATAAGAGCAGGCCAGAGGCGGGGCATTCTGTGGTGAGTTACTCACCTCCTGACTGCGTAGAGCCTGTCCACCATCTACAATGGACAAAGCAGGAGTAGGATGGAGCACTCTCCGCTTGCCTGGCAAGTGCAGCTCCAACAACACTCAAGAAGCTGGTCACTATCCAGGACAAGCAGCCTACTTGATTGACACCCCATCCACCGTCTTCAACATTCATTCCTTCCACCTCCAACGCACAGCGGCAGCAGTGTGCACCAGCTACATGATACACTGCAGCAACTCACCAAGGTTCCCTCGACAGCACCTTCCCAACTTGCGACCTCTACCACCTGGAAGCATAAGGGCCGCAGATGCATGCATATACCATGTGGACTTGGAACGATATTGTCATTCCTTCGCTGTCACTGGTTGAAAATTCTGGCACTCACTTACTTACAGTACAGTGGATGTACCTACACCATATGACCTGCAGCTCACCATCTCCTTCTCAAGGGCATTTGGGGATGGGCAATAAATACTGGCCTAGCAAGTGACACCCACATACTGTGAAAGTAGAAATAAAAGAGAGGAACCAGAGCTTCTGCAGCCATGTTTAAGCCAGCATAAGGAGAAATGTGAACAATGAGACAGAACAAATTACTTTTATTATAATGTGTTGAGACTAATGAACAAGTATTCTAGACTTATGGGCAACTTTTATCTCACCGCTACCCCACTTTACAGCAGGAGAGAGCATGGCTGAGGTACTAAACGTGTAGCTTGGCATTTGGAAAAGTGTGAGCTAATTAATGAAAGCCAGCATGGATTTGTTAAAGGCAAATCATGTTTGACTGACTTGATTAAGGATAGATGAGGGTAGTGTAGTTGATGTGCATGTGGAATTTCAAAAGACATTTGACAAAGTCCCACATAATGGACTTGCTAGCAAAATTAAACCCCATGGAGTTAAAGGGACAATGGCAGCATGGATACAAAATTGACTAGTAGACAAGAAGTGGAGAATGATGGTAGACATTTGCTTCTCAAACTGAGGTGAAATATACAGTGATAATCGTGGGGACCAGTATTGGAATCACTGTTATTTAGGATACATATTCTTGACCTGGTTGGTTGGTTGACATCCTTCAATCTACAAGAGGTGATGGGAATGCAGCCTCAGAACTTTGGCGAGGTCAGATGAGATAAACTGCTGCGCTTCTTTTGATGGCTGAACAAGCTCATTTTGGAAACTAAAGTCTGCCACAAGTGCCACATATGAAGTTGTCCCTTGCTGGTGGGATGGGATGATCTCTGATGATGTCTTGTTTGTAGGGCTGGTGTCTGCTTTGGAGCACCTGAAACTATATGTCATTGTGTTGATGAACTCTGTCCACAGCTGGTGTCATTATTTACATCAATCATTTGCTAGAGCTTTCCATTGATGTGATTGAAGTTAAGGGCTTCCAGGTCACTTTTGACAGCATCGTTGAATCGGATCTTTAGGTGCCCTGCTGGTCCCTTGGCCTGGGCTAACTCCCCATGAAGCATATCCTTGGGGATGCGGCCATCTTCCATCCTGTACACGTGCAGTAGCTGAAGCCTGCTTAGCTTGATTAGCACTAACATGTTTGACATTTTTGCCCTAAAAAGGGCTGCTTTATTGGTGACTTTGTCTTTCCATGTGATGCCAAGGATGAGTTATAGACATTGGAGATGGAAGTTTTTGAACCTTTGTTCTTGGTAGGTGTAAGCTGTCCAAGCTTCATTTCAGTAGAGCAATGTGTTGAGGATACAGGCCTTGTAGATATGTTTTTTATACATTCAAGATAAACATCTTGGTCTTGCGGGTCAGTGTTTTTTGTGTCCCTTTTGTTAGTCAGCCAAAGTTGGCGGCTGTCTTTCTGATGCATGTGCTGAGCTCTTTGTCAAGAGACAAGTTGTCTGTCACAGTAGATCAAAGGTTGCAGAATTTGCTCACTGCTTCCAATGGTGTTGTTGTGTAGGATCAAAGGCCGAGACACAACACACTGTCCCATAACCACAGTTTTCTTGATACTGATGAAGAGGGAGAACATGATACAGGCACAGGACAGACAATCTATGAGCTTTTGGAGCTTGTCTCCTGTCTGGATAACTGGTGCAGCGTCATCATCAGGCAGCAGCTCTCTGATTATGACATGCCGCACTTTTGTCTTGGCTTTCAGTCTTGATAGGTTGAGGAGTTTCCCATCTGATTGTGTGTGGAGGTTCCCTCCTTCCATGTTGGTATGAAAAACATAGCTCAGTAGGACAGAGAAAAAGCTATCAAAGAAAGTTGGGGCTAAGACATTGCCCTGTTTCACCCCATTCTTGATCTCAGAATTGTCAGAGGTAGAGCTTTAAACTGAATGGTACCGTGCATGTTATTATGAGACTGTAAAGCTTCGAAGGACAGACAATTTTCTCCACTATGAGATTGTGGCCTGCCCTGCTCATGATGTCAAATGCTATTGTGAGATACATAGAAGTACAGTAGAGTGCTATTTGCTGCTCTCTGCACTTGTGCCAAAGCTGATGTAGGAATAAAATCATGTCCACCATGGATCTGCCTCCTCTGAAACCACATTGTGTTTCCGGGTATATTTGGTTGGGTAGTCAATGGAGTCTCTTTAGAATGACTCTCGCAAAGGCCTTCTCAGTGATGCTGAGCAATGAGATGCTCCAGTAATTGTTGCAATCCCCTCAATTGCCTTTTTGCTTGTACAGTGTGACGATGTTTGGGTACACGTATCTGTTGGGACAGATTCTTTTCTCTGACAGAGGGATTGGAGGTCGTGGTGGTACGGCAGTGGGTGGGGCTTTCCATATTTAAGTATATTTGATAAGGCTGAAGCATTTTCTACAATCTTCAGCCAGAAGTGCCGAGTGGATGATCCATGCCGACCTCCTCCAGAGGTCCCCAGTGTCACAGATGCCAGTCTTCAGCCAATTCAATTCAATCCACATGATATCAAGAAACAGATGACGGCACTGGATACTGCAAAGGCTATGGGCCCTGACAATATCCTGGCAATAGTACTGCAGATTTGTGCTCCAGAAATTGCCACGACCCTAGCCAAGCTGTTTCAGTACAATTACAACACTGGCATCTACCCGGCTATGTGGAAAATTGCCCAGGTATTTCCTGTACACAAAAAGCAGGACAAATCCAACCTGGCCGATGACTGCCCCATCGGTCTACACTCATTCATCAGTAAAGTGATGGAAGGGGTCATCAACAGTGCTATCAAGCGGCACTTGCTTAGTAATAACCAGCTCACTGACGCCCAGTTTGGATTCTGCCAGGGCCACTCAGCTCCTGACCTCATTACTTGGTTCAAACATGGACAAAAGAGCTGAACTCCCGAGATGAGGTGAGATTGAGTGCCCTTGAAATCAAGGCTACATTTGACTGACTGTGACATCAAGGAGCCCTAGAAAAATTGGAGTCAATGGGCATCAGGGGGAAAACTCTCCACTGGTTGGAGTCATACCAAGCCTGTACACCATCTACAAGGCACAAGTCAGGAGTGTGATGGAATACTCTCCACTTGCCTGGATGAATGTGGCTTCCACAACACTCAAGAAGCTTGATACCATCCAGGACAAAGCAGTCCGCTTGATTGGCACCACATCCACAAACATTCTCTCCCTCCACCACCGACGCGCAGTACAGCTGTGTGTACCATCTACAAGATGCGCTGCAGGAATTCACCAAGGCTCCTTAGACAGCATATTCCAAACCCATGACCACTACCATCTAGCAGAACAAGGGCAGCAGATAGATGGGAACACCATTATTTGGAAGTTCCCCTCCAAGTCAATCACCATCTTGACTTGCAAATATATCGCAGTTCCTTCACTGTCACTTGGTCAAAATCCTGGAACTCCCTAACAGTACTGTGGTGTGCCTACACCACATGGACTGCAGTGGTTCAAGAAGGCAGCTCACCACGACCTTCTCAAGGGCAACTAGGGTTGGGCAATAAATGCTGGCCCAGCCAGCGATGCCCACATCCCGTGAATGAATAATTTTTTAATAAGGCTTAGCTGGTATTCCATCCTTTCCAGGTACTTTCATTGTTGCTAGGGAGTTATTGGCCTTTTCAAGGTCAATTTTCGAGGGTTCTGCATCAAGCTCATACATGACAGGTAGCTGCAGAAGAACATCAAGCACAATCAGAGAGGTATCCATCTCATGTGAGTATAGCTCAGGGTAGTGCTCTATCCAGTGGGCCAATTACTTCCTCCTATCACTGAGTACTTCCCATCTTGGATTTCAAAGGAGCAACTTTAGTGATGTTGGGGCCGAGTGCTCCTTTGATACTGTCATTCATAACATGAAGGTTATTATTATCACTAACAGTTTGTATTTCTTTGCATAGATTGATTCAATACTTGTTGGCACAGTACCTTGCTGTGTTCTGCATAATTGCCTTGGCTAGCGCGAAATTGTCACGTGCTTTAGGTTTAGGAGACGGGGTTGTAATCCAGATGAGCTGTGCTCCTTGCTTCAATGACAGGATTCATCTCTGCAAGGTGAACCTCGAACCAATCTTTGTTCCTGTTCCTTCCTTTGTTAAATGTGGTTAATGCAGCTTCGTAGAGGATGATCGCAAATATTTCCATGCTTCATTGGCATTATCTGCTGAGTCCTCAGGTGGAAAGGACTGCTGACATTTGTTGTCATTCCTCGTGCATGGAATGTTGATGCACGGCATGCCATTGCATCTATTAATAAAACCTCTTGACCATTCTGGACTCGGACTTGTATATACATGGCTTAAAGGTTTGCAGATGATACAAAGCTCAGAAATGAAGTAAACAATAAAGAGGAGAGTAATATACTTCAAAATACATATACAGAGTCGTGAAATAAGCAGATTGTATATCAAATTTAACACATAGAAGTATAAGTAATACATGTTTGGCAGGAGGAATGTGGATAGGCAATATAAACAAAATAGAACAACTTTAAAAGGGGTGAAAGAGAGACCTGGGGCAGAATTTTTCCCTAGTCAGGTGGGCATGCGCCCGATCCAAACAGGAGAAAAATAGAGCATCCCGACGTCATCGCACACTCATGCGATATTTCAATTGGTGGGCACATGTGGGAGATGGCAGCGCGCCCACCGACAATTAAGAGGGCTGTTAAGTCCATTTATTGATTAATTAAATTAAACTTTTCCCTGCCCGTCCAACCTTACGGTTGGTGGGTGGGCAAATAGGCCAAGTGGCCTTTGCATTTTTGTGAAGCCTCATCCATGGGCACGATGAGATTTCGACCAGTGATTTAAAAAAAACCTTTTAAAACTCACCTTTAACATGCCCCTGCTCATGTGACAGAGTCACATGAGGGGACATGTTTTCTTTATTTTTCAATTAATTATTTTTAATGTTAAAAATCTTCAGCTCCCTGAGGCAGCTTTGTACCTTCAGGGAGCTTTCACTGAGCGTACCTGCATGCATGTGCTGACTTCCACTCTCACCCTCCCTCCCCACCAGGCAGCTTTGATTGTTTCAGCACGCGATTCATGCTGGCTGGCTGTTAATTGGTGAGCCAGCATGAAATCGCGGTCAGGGCCCGATCACAGATGGCGGTCAGTTTTGCGGCTGATCCTGGGCCCGCCCGATGAGGTAAAAATCCTGCCCCTGGTGTATTACACCAATCTTTTGAAGATGGCAGTGTAAGTTGAGAAGGTCATTTAAAAATGCATATGGGATCTTTGGCTTTATTAATACAGACGAAGAGTGCAAAAGCAAGGCAGTTGTGTTAAACCTTTTATAAAACACTGATTACACCTCAGCTGGAATATTGTGTATGTCATGTCGAGAAGGCATGAAAAAAAATATTTAAAATTTGTTTCTCTTCCATATTCTCTTGTATAAATTCTGTTTTTAAAAATGGACAAAGGCTAACTCATCAACCTCCTAGAATGTAACACCCCTTGCATTGTATGAACATTCCAGCCAAGCCAACACAAAGGACTAGTAGATGATATGTCTGCATCAGCTAGCTCTGGAAAAGGCAGAACTATTGTGACTCCTCATCTCCAACATTGTGCTAATACTTCTACAGTTATCTGCTCAAAATGCAATGGGTTTTAACAAGGGTCCTGAAAGTACACCATTAGCTGAATGGCTCAACCTGAAACCACCCTGTGACATGACCGAGACTTGCTTTAATGATACAGTTTTTGGATTATGTCTTCAGTTGCGGTTTAACCTCAGAAGAGAAAATTGGAATTCAGACCAGCAGCCTGCCTTTGATCTCCATCTGTCTCAAAGTTGGATCTCCAGAAAAAATCCTGTATTTCACCTATAGAGTGAACTAATTCTCAGAACACAAGAATACTTTGCTGTATCTTCAACTGCCTCAACCGAGTTCCAAGGACAAAGACCAGGAATTCTGACAGATAAAACCACCTGAAAGAACATTCATTGGACATTGACTTACTGGACTCTACTCATGTGAATTAATGCCAATGCCTTTTTTTAGTTAACTCACTATTTTCACTTCTTTCGCTTCTTTCTCTGCCTTTCTACCATGTATGCTCATAAGTGTGAATGTGTGTCACCATCTATCCCTTGGGTTTTGAATGTGTTAATAAATCCAAGCTTTGTTTCACCTTAAAGAATTTGCTATGGTGTTATTTTTAACATTGGAACACCTAAGTTGAGGTTTGGGAAGCACACCATGGCCCATTTCAACAAGGGAAAGGATACTAAGGGAAACAAGTTAAATTAGAAATTAAAACTATCGCTGTCACAGGCAAAAGATGGTAACAGTAATAATAATTCAATCCACCTCACCCTCGTATACAGTGCACAATGTACAATTCTGCTATGGACTTGATTTTCCAGACAGGTTTCTCATTAGAAACATTGAACTTTATTTACAGGCTGCAGCAGCAGTTATATGCTTCCATCAAGCTCCACAACTAGAAGAAGAAGTCCCACTGTAAGGTTCCCTGCGCTTAGAGTGTCCAAGGGCAAGTGCTGGCCAGCCTCGGAGGTGACTGCTGAGGCGGGGTGGTGTGTAGGGGCAAGTGCTGGCCAGCCTCGGAGGCGACCGTTGTTGGTTGGGTGGATGGAGTCAAGTGCTGCCCTGGCACTGCATCCCACGCACAAGGAATCGAGGTGGGGGTCAGGGTAAGCAAGGGAAGTGTAAGCATTAGGGGCATCGGTGTAACCTGACCAGGCCTCTGCAACTGAGACAGATCTCAGCTGGAATATTGTGTATGTCATGCCACAGTGATATGATTGGGGTCGGGCTCCTAGCCTGCTCGCCCATGCAAGCAACGCGATGGCACCAAAGGGCCACCAAGTGCTCCACACCTTACGCTGCCCACCCCCATCCCCTCCCCCCCACCCCCGCCACCCCCCCGCCTCCACACCCCTCCAGCACAGATTTTGAGCCCGCCACCACTTTATTGGATCGCAGAGAAGTTGGGCTGCACACATTGTACAATCTCCTCGCCAACACTGGCCATGTAGCAGTCACTGCTGGAGCCACTCACAGCCTCTTGCAATCCCAGCATCCTGGTTTGGACCAATGTCCCCCATGTCGCTGGGCAGCCATGCAGCGCACTCATCTCTGGCCATCCGAGGGGTGACCAGCTCTCTCCAGAAAACGTGAAGGGGTGGTCACACAGGGCCAGGAAAGGTGCTAAGTACATGATAACCACACCTCTCTCTCTCTTTCATGCTGCAGGAGGACCATGTCAAGATCGTGGATCTAGCTGTATGCCTGATGGCCTACAGAGACCATAGAAGTCGGAGGATAGAGTGACTGAGGCACCTGGCCGCAAAAAAGCAGGAGCAGCAACCTCATGAAGAAGGGGCAGCAGGGGCTCCCGCACACGGTGCCCAGGAGCGGTAGCGAGCCCGTGACTGGTCAGCGCCAAGCGACATCCAGGGTCTATAGACACCACCTGCCATTCCTGCAGATGACTGAGAACCAGTGTCACCGAAACTGCGCATGTCTAGGGACCTGGTGGCTCACAACTGCCACTTACTGCAGGACTTGGCGCCAAGGGGACATGGAGGGCATCCGCTGCCAGCAGCTGTGAAAGTGACCACGGCACTCAATTTCTATTCCAGTTACTCCTTTCAGAGCTCCACAGGTGACTTCTGTGGGATTTCACAAGCCGCCACCCACAAATGCATCCATGAGATCAGGAATGCCATCTTCTTCATGGCACACAACTTTGTGCATTTTGCTCGGGACCAGGACAGCCAGGATGCAAGGGCCATTGGATTCTCCCTGATCTCGGGATCCCCACAAGTGCAGGGTACAATTGACTGCACTCATGTGGCGCTCAGGTCTCCATCGCTACACTTGGTGGACTTCATCAACTGTAAAGGATTCCACTCACTGAACGTGCAGCTGGTATGCGACCACAAGAAATGCATCCTGCAAGTATGCGCACGGTTTCCAGGGAGTGTGCACGACACCTGCATCCTGAGTTGCTGGCAGATCCCTGCAGTCTTCCAGAGTCCACAGAAGCTGCAGGGTTGGCTCCTTGGGGACAAGGGCTACCTGCAGAGGATGTGGCTGATGACACCCATGCCGCGGCCCTAGGCTGCAGCAGAGCGACGCTATAATGAGGCTCATGCAGCAGCTCACAACTTGGTGGAGCAGACCATCGGGATGCTGAAGATGCAATTCCGATGCCTGGTGGAGCCCTGCAATACAGTCTGCAGAGGGTGTCACGCATCGTCGACGTCTGCCCTTTACAATCTCGCACTCCAATGGGGAGACAAGCTGGCTGAGGAGGAGATGGAGGAGCTGGAGGTCTCCGGATGAGCAGGACGCTGACAGGACTGAGGGTGAAGGGGTCCTCAGTGGAGACCATGACAGGGATGAAGCTCTCTCACTGGCTAGACGAGGCAGGTGCACTCGGGAGGCCCTCATAGCTGCCAGATTTGAGGAGGATGATGACGGCATGCAATGAAGTCTTCCCATATATCCTCACATCGCAGTTGTGGGTGCCCGAGGGCCCTTGGCTGACTCAGTGAGCGGAAGGGGTAGCTGGAGTGAGATTGAGCTTCCCAGCACCCCTCTCATGTACACACTGTTGGAGGCCAACTATGGCATCAGCATTGGAGTTCAGTCCGCACAGCAGTGCAGGAGTGACATCCTGGACCAAGGTCCCCATGGCGGCCGTCATCCTGCCAGTGTTGACCACGGTGCATTACAATGCTGGCACTATCACCTCAGCCCGAAGACGGAAGACTCCATCATCGTGCCTTGCAATCTGAGGAGTGCAGCGGACATCCCCTCCTACTGTTCCTGAGTTTGCCTTTGCAGCTCCAGCAACTGTGACATGACCGAGTCCAGAGGCTCATCACCTGACTCGGAGTCAGCAACGTTCTGGCCTCCAGCAGTCCTCCAAGTATCAGGGAGCTGGGTAGTCCCTGTCTCCGCCTGCTGTGGATCAGAAAGTGTGATATGCTCACAGTGTGATTATGATCCCAAGGCTTCTCTAAAGCTAGGTCCCACCGAGGTGTGTGTCTCTGCGCTGTTGGAGGGTGTGGGTGAGCGCTATGACGGGACTTCAGGGAGGGGGCCTCCAGATTCCTCTTCAGAGATTTCTTTGGGGCTTGATTGGAGACCCTGGGCTATGGACTCTGTCAGTTATTTGGAAGATGTGCCTGCGAAAGTAAAGGGAGACAATTAGTGCATGGCAGTGACCTGTGAAAGAGGACACATCACTCACGGCATGGTTGTCTGATGGATGTTGCACTGTTGGATCCTCACTTGGTAGAGCAGTGCCAACATTACCTTCAGCACAGGACCAGTCCTGGTCATCGCTGGCCAGCTGGATGGCTCTGTTTTTGAATTCTGTCAGAACTTTGATCTCCGGCATCCATCCATCTGTCTGCAACCTTTCCCTCCTGTTGTGAGCCAGTTTGTCCTGCATGGATAGAGATGGAGAGACGGTATCAGGATGCCTGCCGGGCCAGATGATAAGTATGCCTGGCCTATGTGGGAGGTGAGTGGTCCCATGGATGGGATGAGGACAATGACGATGAGTGTGAGAGAGTGAATGGTGATGTCCCTTGCACTGGCAGTGAGTGAGGGCCCTGTGGATGTGTGTTGGGTTTGTGAGTGTGTGAGTTGGGCATGATGAAAAGAGTGACTTACCCTGGCAGAACGGAAGAGATCATCTATCATTTTGCGGCACTGGTGGCTGTCCTCTGCAGGACGTTTGCGCTGACCACCGCTGCACCACCTCCCAAGCCGGGTTGGTGACTTTGCTGCCCATCCTGTGGATAGAGTGGGGGTCGAGCATATCCCGGTGGGCCTCCATGGCATCCAGCAGTCGCTCGTGGGACCCGTCATTGAAGTGGGGGGCTGCAGTCTTTTTTCCTTTGCTGGCCATGTCTCCTGGGCAGCAGTGCTGAGCTGGTGGCAATGAGCGCTTTGCTGGCAGCTGCCTTTTAAAGATGGCAGCTGGCGTGATGCAACAATGAGAGCCTGCCCGCCATGGAAACGGTGTATTTCGTGGGAGTGAATAAATAATGAGGCGGGCTCAGGACGATACTGTGTGAAAACTCATCATTTTCATCGGCGGGTAGGACACCGTTTTACGCGCGGACTACCACACTTAGTGCAAATTTGGGAAAATTCTGTCCATCGATTGGCATGGAGACAGGTTCCTTGTCCAAGTAAGGGCAGTGGCTGGGCTCTTGAATCTGGAGGACAAATTGGAGGTCTTCTAACTTCAGAGAAACACCCAGCTGCAGTAAGTGGTGAGTAACAGAGAGTACTTCAACAAGAAGGTGCTCTTCCAGCCACTTTTTAAAAAGTTCAATTAAAAAGTACAGAAAGTAGCTTGTGGGAGGTAGCCCCTCTGGATGGAGGCATTTGGCTGTAAATACACCCAGACAGGCAGGGCCATGTAGAAAATCTTTAAAACCTGTTTAACAAAGCTCTTAACAAACCTATTTGTCTGGTTGTTATATGAGGATGGGTGTCCTTCCCAGACCCCCAATGGGCACCAGGAATGGGGGTCGGGAAACTGACATGCCAGCTGGCCTCATATCATCGGCTCCCGTTCCTGACATCAGTGGGGCTTGAAAATTAACCATTGTTTTCTTTGTTCCATTAAAGTTTCATGTGGTGTTGCACCATCAACCCTGTTCTGAATCTGTCCCATTTAGCACAGTGCCGCACAACATCACTGAGGTGTAGATGGGACTTATTCTCTACAAGGACTGTGCAGTGGTCACTCCTGCCAATACTGTTATGGATAGATGCATCTGCAAAAGGTAGATTGGGGAGGACGAGGTCAAGTAGACTTTTCCCTCTTATTGGTTCCCTTACCACCTGCTGCAGGTCCAGTCTAACAGTTACGTCCTTCGGGATTCTGCCAGCTACTGGTGCCGCCAAGCCACCCTTGGTGATGGACATTGAAGTCCCCCACCCAGAAAACATCCTCAGTGTTTCGTCCAGGTGGTGTTCAACATGCAAGAGTACTGATTCATCAGCTGAGGGAGGTGGTAGGCAGTCACCATTACTAATATAAATTTTTAAAATATTAATTCCATTAAAAAAAATCCATTCCTGATTTAAATTTTCCAGCTGTTCTGGTGGGTTTTGAACTTAGGTTGCTGGATCATTAGTCCAGGCCTGTGGATAACTAGTTCAGTAACATAACCACTGTGTTACTGTACCCAGCATATATTGTGCCTGTTTTTCTTTAAACTTTAAGACTAGCTAGTTCACAATTGTCATTTTATATTTCTATGAATTCTTATAATTGGTGGTGTTCAAAATCAACCAGAAACACTATTGGGGCAGTGTTGAGGGAACTTCACTCTCTAGCTGGTCGTACTTGATGTGCTTGATGCTGGCATTGAATACCTGAGAAGGGAAATATGTTCCATTCCTCAGCACTAAAGTTGATAGGACATGAACAATTCTCCTAATTTTGTGCACGTTTATATATCTCCAGTATTGCGTTGTCTGTACATAGGGCTCATGGCTTATTATTGCTGAACGAGTTGGAGCCTGTGTTTGTTATATGCCATCTGCAGGTTACTCTGAAGGTTGCAATCACAGCTCAGGTCTGGGTTCAGTGCTGCAGACACACCTGTGCTGCAGTCAGGGGGAGTATTTTCTCTCCGTCGGGGGGTTTGTGCGGGGCTGGGCGTGGGCAGGCGAGCAGCCAATCAACGCCCCCGATCGGCAGGGTGCCGCCATTTTATGTGGGCGGGCCAATGAAGGCCCACCTAGGATGATGCTCGCCCGGAAGTGCTGACCGCTCCTTGTGTGGGCGGTGGAGAGGGGAGGGGTTGCCTGAGTCGTGGAGTGTGCTCTTTCGCGCATGCACGCAAAAGAGCGCAGAAATCTCCCTGAGGCAGAGGTCCCTCAGGGAGATTACTTTCACTTATAAAACATTGAATAAAGGTAAAAAAAAAAATTAATGACACGCCCCCTCATGTGAAACTGTCACACGAGCTGGGACATGTCCAATCATTTTTTTTTTAAATTTTCAAACATTTTAAAAACGTTCATGAAACCTTATCCCGCCCGTGGATGAGGTTCCATGAAAAACATGAAGGCCGCTTGGGCTCTTCGCCTGCCCACCAACCTTAAGGTTGGATGGGCAGCTCAGCTAATTGCTTTATTGGCCTTTTAAATGGCCTTAACAGGCCTTTGACAGTTCGGCCGGCGGGCAACCAAGTTGGCTGTGCACCTGCAGAACTGAAAATCTAAATGGCGCACGGTGACGTCGGGACACCCGCCCCGTCACTTTACGCGTCGACGTGCGGGTCCTGTCCCCACACACCAACGGGAAAATTCTGCCCCATATTTCAGTGACTCTCTTCCATCATAGGTTTCAGTGTAGTCTGGCCACTGTGTGGCACCAAAGCTCATACCATTTCAGGACATCACAAAAGCTTTGGTTTAAATAAGAAAAAAAACATTTTCAATAAGCAGTTTATGATGCAAATCAAAAGCTATAATGGGGCAGGATTTCCATTTTACAGCTAATAAACCTTATTTCACTATACATGCTTATGGTATTGTGTATTATTATTATGTGGGACCCTTGGGATTATCTTAAATTATCTTCTTCAAAAAGGCTGAATTAAAAAAAAACATTGAAAATAATGACCATTATTCTGTGATTTTATGCAAACTGGTACTTCAGTGTCATAAATCCTAATGTCACTATGTTTCAAGTCACATGGTTCTGGAGCCAATCATTTGTAGTGAACTGCCCACGAGCAAAAATACTAAGTTAGGTTATAATGTGGAACTTGCTGGCATAGAAAGTTGTTGAGCCAATAGCCTAGCTGCTTTCAAAAGGAAGCTCTGTGGGCTGAATTTTCTCCCCATTGAGGGGGTTTGTGTGGGGGCGGGCAGGAGTGAGCGCGAACCCAATCAGCGCCCCCGATCGGGTGCACGCCACCATTTTATGGGAGCAGGCCAATTAAGGCCCGCCCAGCATGACGCTCACCTGGAAGTGCTGAGCGCTTCCTGTGCAGGCGGGGGCGGGGCGGGGGGTGGGGGGTGTGGGATTCCCTGAGTCCGGGCCTGTGCTCCTTCGTGCATGCATGCGAAAGAGCGCAGAAATCTCCCTGAGGCACCTCTGTGCCTCAGGGAGATTTGTTTAAGGTCCAAACATTTAAATAAAAAATTGAAAATATTTTAAGACATGTCCCCTCATGTGACAGTGTCACATGAGCTGGGACATGTCAAGGAACATTAATTTAAAAATGTATTTAATTTATAAACACTTCACGAAACCTCATCCCGCCCGTGGATGAGGTTCCATAAAAAATGCCTGTGCTCTTCACCTACCTGCCAACCTTAAGGTTGGACGGCAGCTGAGTGCTTACCCTTGTCCTATTATCACAATCTGCTTTTTTACCTTTTATCAGCACCTTTTTTTAGCCCTTACCACTACCATTAACACCCCCTTTGTCCTTTTGTTCATGACATTTTTGTCAATCTCTCCTTTGCCCCACCTATTGCTGGCCTTCTATCCAGCTTCACATGCTCCACCTCCCTTAAACAGTATATTTCATCACATTTCTACTTTTTTGCTCTGAAGAAGGATCATACGGACTCGATGCGTCAACTCTGTATCTCTCTCCACAGATGCTGTCAGAACTGTTGAGTTGTTCCAGCGTTTTCTATCTTTGTTTTAATCTTTCAGTATAGATTGTCCATACTCTATAGAACCTTCCTGATTTTCATCCTGCAAATACTTCAAACGGCTAAACCAGAGAATTATCAATATTCAGCAGCATGCACTTCATCTTTTTTATTAATAAGTCACGTAAACTAATTTTGCTGCACTATTTTTTTGTTATCTCCCAAGGCAACCTTCTGTATATTTGCAATATGATCAAATTTCTATCTTAATTAAAAATTTTAGGTTAATCATTTTTGATTCAGAAGCATAAAGAAATTCAGTCACAAGTCTTCATCTCTCTGTTTTTGGTCCAATTATTGTGTTTTCAGTTTATATTTGGTGTAATATTCAAAATTTTATTCTAATGATATATTTTATAAAGGGACTCAGATCAATGTTGTACAGATGTGTTATTGCATTGTGTTATGATGAGCAGAACTGGAGCTGTTAATTAATTGCAATCTACATGCCAAATAAAGTTTCTGAAGTGTTACTCCAGGTTAATTGCAATAATTTAGTTTACATCACTTTTGATACCACTCCAGAGGTTCATAATTCACAAAGTTAAGTCTGAATATGGTGTTGGAATTTTGAAGCTGTGCAACCCATCATAAAATGTCCTCAGTTCTTACCCAAGCTCCAAGGAACAGATGAATTCAACTGTATAAGCTTTTCAAAGAGTTTCATTTATGTTACAAAAATTTGGGTATTTGAAAAAAACATAAAATCATCCAACCTGAGTTACTTTGTTTTCAAGTTAACTTAATCTCAGCCCTACATTACGTAGGCCATGTGCTGCTTTGTTATTTTACCACCAGAGAACCATCTTTCTCATGGTGTTCTGATATCGATTCCTGCTTTAGAAGAGTTTGTGACGGCAATTGCATTAACTAATCAGCTATGCTTGAATCTGTTCGGTTTATGGAAATATGTGTGTATGTGTAAGGGTTACCAACTCTGACTTAATGTATTCCTGGAGGCTTCATTTCAGGACCTTCCACCTCCAATGTCCAACATTGTCAAACGGCCTTGTTACCTACATTTCTATAATAAACTAAAGTGTTTAGAGAAAATGAAAAACACTTTTTCGATACCTCTGTGATTTTTCCTTTGGCATGCTTGCAAAAGTATCCAGTCATTTAATTTTCAATTCCTGAAGACTCCAGGGTAATCCTGGTGAGTTGCCAATGCTGGTGCATTACATCTGTTGATAGACAGTTAGCCTATTCATTGGAAATTAAAGAGATAGTGATTATATATGTATTATATATGTTAGATATATATATATATATATATAGCATATATATATAATATCACTATATAGCATTAAGACCTTTTTATGGCCAGAATTTTGCATTCAAAGTGCAGGCACGCGCCCAACATGCTGGAATGTAAAATGGCACACAATGATGTCTGCTGTGTGTCCTGACGTCACTGTGCACCGTTGCGATATTTCGTTCGGAGGGCGAGCGCTGGAGTCAGCTGCGCATCCGCCAATAATTGAAAGGCCTGTTAAGGCCATTAAGGACCTAATTAACCTGAATTTTACTCTGCCTGTCCAACCTTACGTTTGGTGGGCAGACGAAAAGGCCAAGTGACCGTTACATTTTTTAGGAAACTTCATCCACGGGCAGGATGAGGTTTCCTAAAGCTATTGCAAATTAAATAAAAACTTTCTTTTGAAATTAAAAGCATGTCCCATCTCATGTGACACTGTCACATGAGGGGACATGTTTCATTGAATTTTTATTGTATTTATAAATTTTTTCAAAAAGCACTTCAATCTCCCTGAGGCAGCTCTGTGCCTCAGGGAGATTGAAGTGCTCTTTCGCACGCATGCAGCGCCAGGCCCACTGTCCCTCGTCCCTCTTCCCCCTGCACGCACAGGTAGCACTACCCCTCGTGATCCACACAGGTTGGGCCTTAATTGGCCCACCTGCCTGAAATCGTGGTGTGGAGCCGATCGCTGGCGGCGGTCAGCTCCCTGACTGCCCCCGCCCACTCCCACCAAGCCCGCCCGACGTGGGAAAAATTCAGGTCGATGTGTTGAGACGATTATCATTTTACAATGTTGGGCAAGGTCACCAATTTCTAACTGAGTACTTTAGTGAAAGCCTACACACAATAGACATATTAAGCTCTACCTGACCTCTAAAGTTGGCTATTGACAGTACTACTTTCAAAGAAGTAGTTTAAAGATTTGTATAAATAAATATCAGATATATTCATAGGGATGTATTGACTCTGAATTGTTAGGAAGCTAAATGTTAATAACAGTAAAGGATCAGAAAAAAGCCATTCAATCCACCCCTCTAGTATTCTAATGCTCACAGCTTAGAATCCAATCATGTTTTGAACATCCCCTGACTCTAAAATCCATATTGTTGGTAGAGAAGTAATTTGGTGAATCTCTCTGGGGAAGCCTAGATCTGCAAGGATTCTGCAGCATTTAAGTCCTGCTGTACATTGTACTGGAAATGAAAGCTGAAGAAAGATGCACTCACTCAAACAAGGATCCAGACATGCAAATGAAGTATGGCATTATCTATCCAAAATTCTATTATTAGGAATCACTGATCTAAGAGATACCATTATAAAACTGGTTCTAGATCAGATCAGCAGCTGAGGATGGCTAATGCTGGATTCTTAAAGGTGAATAGTCATGCTTCATTGTGTTAGTAAAGTGACAGTCAATACTTTGCAATATGTTTTGATTTTTCTTAATGGTTTATTTTTGATGTCTCTAGTTTCACTTTGCAGTCTCCCTCAGGATTAGTTTTAATCAATGGAATTTCCCTAAAATATATTTAAGGGTTTCCCATGGGGAACTCCTTTTATGACATATTTGTTGAAGGAAAAGAACCCAAACATCAAGGCTAATTGGGCCACACCACAGGAGATCCAGACTCTCCCACACATACTCAGCTGCAGAAGATCGTATTTGAATATATTTCTGTGGTTGAATGTAAGAATGATATTGTTCAGAAGCCCAGAAGGGACCCGCTCATTCCTATAGAGAGATCTGCAAATTGCCTCAGGAATTAGGTCAATTCTTACCATGACTCAGAAAGTCATTTACAGCACTTAATTCCTTGTCTACTGGATCATTTTATGGGGCAACTCATGACTTCTGCCAGCTTAGTCAATTAGTTGTTTATTATTACATTAGACAAATAATAAATATGCTTATCAGAACAGCTCAATTCATTACACTTGATGTAAGATCATGACAAATCAGTAAATGGGCTATTAATTTTATTTCAGGTAACTGATTCTACGAATGCTCCCAGCAATAAATTATACTTAATTGGCCTTATGAGCTTCTAGTTTGGGAATTCAGTGTCTCCAATTTTGCCTTGCCCTCAACAATTTCTACGATCAATCGCACCATTATGTGAAGAGGATTTCATTTCTTTAAGGTCCATTTAGTGTGCAACTAAACTCATAGTTTTCTGTATAATGCTGCAAGGTATGCAGGGAGCAGCCATGATTCATTTGATAGTCTGTGCACTCTTTCAGAATTAAGGTGAAAGCACTATGGCTTTTTGTGGACAAGGAATGTCCAATGTTATCATGCCATCTGACATCACTGAAAAGGATTATTAATGAAGCAGAGGATTTTTTTAAAAATTATTCATTTATGGGATGTGGGCATCGCTGGCTAGGCCAGCATTTATTTCCCATTCCTAATTGCCCTTGAGAAGATGATGGTGAGTTGCCTTCTTGAACCATTGCTGTCCCTGTGGTGTAGGTACACCCACAGTCTGTTAGGAAGGGATGTGGTCAGAAGTGGGGATGTTCGCTCATGATTGCAAAATGTTCAGTACCATTTGCAACTCATCAGGTACTGAACTAGACCATGTCTATATGCAGCAAGACCTGGACAATATTCAGGCTTAGGTTAATAAGTGTCAAGTAACATTCATGACACACATACACCAGGCAATGACTATCTCCATTAAGAGAGAATCCAACTGACTCCCCTTGACATTCAATGGCATTACCATCGCTGAATCCTCCACTATCAACATCCTGGCATTACCATTGACCAGAAACTGAACTGGACTAGCCATATAAATATTGTGGCTACAAGAGCAGGTCAGAGGCTGGGAATTCTGTGGAGATTAACTCACCTCCCCAAAGCCTGTCCACCATCTACAAGGTACAAGTCAAGAGTGTAATTGAATACTCTCCACCTGCCTGAAGGAGTGCAGCTCCAACAATTCTCAAGCAGCTTAACACCATCAAGGGCAAAGCAGCCCGCTTGATTGGCACTCCATCCACTCCCTTAAACATTCATTTCCCCCACCACCAATGCACAGTAGCAGCAGTGTGTACCATCTACAAGGTGCGCAGTGCGCAGGAACGCACCAAGGCTCCCTTGACAACACCTTCCAAATCCGCGACATCTACCTCCTAGAATGACAAGGGCAGCAAATGCATAGGAACATCACCAGCTGCAAGTTTCTCTCCAAGTCACACATCATCCAGACTTGGAACTATATCGCTGTTCCTTCACTGTCGCTGGGTCAAATTCCTGGAACCCCCTTCCAAACAGCACTGTTGGTGTACCTACACCACATGGACTGCAGCGGTTCAAGAAGGCAGCTCACCACAACCTTCTCAAGGGCAACTAGGGATGGGCAATAAATGCTGGTCTTGCCAGCAATGCCTACATCCCGAGAACAAATAAATATAAAAAACTGTGTCAGGAGCTGACCCCCAAAACAGAGGAACTTGGACATAAGTCAGATGCAGCAAGCTCACAGATTCTTGCTGAGAGTTGTGGAAAAAAGATTGATCAGAGCAAAGTGATGCCTGATCATTTTAAAAAAAAATTATTCATGGTTTGCAAGTGTTGCTAGAAAGGTCCGCATTTATTGCACATCCCTAATTGCCCTTGAACCACTGCAGTTCATGTGATGTTGGTGTGCCCGAGTTGTTCTTAGGTTGGGGAGTTCAGGTGACAAATGGCAATGTATTTCCAAGTCGGAAAAGAAACTTACTGGCTGTGGTGAGTATCCATGCACCTGATGCCCTTATTCTTCTAGGTGGGAGAGGCTGTGGGTCTGTAATATGCTGTCGAAGGAGGCTTGTCCAGTTGCTGTAGTGCACCTTGTAGATGGTACACCCTGCAGCCATTGTGCACTGGTGCTGGAGGGAGTGAATGTTTAAGACGATGGTTAGGCTGATCAAGTGGGCTGCTATATCCTGGATGGTGGCAAGCTTCTAGAGTGTGCTGGAGTTACACTCATCCAAGCAAGTGGAAAGTATTCATTTCATCACATTCCTGACTTGTGCTTTGAAGATGGTGGACAGGCTTTGGGGAGTCAGGAAGTGAGTAACTCGCCGTAGAATTCCCAGTCTCTGGCCTGCCTTTGTACTTAAATGGCTAGTCCAGTTCAGTTTCTGGTCAATGGTAACCCCCAGGATGTTGATAATGGGGAATTCAGCAATGGCAATGCCATTGAATGTCACGCACCTGCTACCACCGTGTGTCAGTGATGGAGGGAATGGGAAATTTATAAAATGAGGGAATGGGCTAAAATTGCAAATGGAATGTAATATCAATGTATGTTAGATGATGCATTTTGGTTAAATAAAGCAATCAACTCTGAATGGAAGTCAGATTGGTGCAGTAGGCTCACCTGAAGTGTGACATTTTTATACAGTATTATGCAGTATAGCAATGCAAATAAATAGGTAGGTGCCACTAGTGTACAGCAGATCTGGAAATGGAGAACTTTTTAAAAAAGTCTTGGCCTTTCATTGGCCAACCCAGCACTTTTACTGTCATATTAGTTGGTTCCCATAGCACTGCAAATGAATTCTCTAAGTCCCACTGATGTTGTGTCTGCATTCCCTGCTTGGACCTCTCTATCTTTTCCTGCTCAACCTGCCACATCTACAATCATCTTGATGCATTTCTCTGACAAGATGTTGAGTGGTAAGAAATAGGCGATTCATTTTTTATCATCCTCACCCTTACTCAACATTTAGTAAATTAAGCTTTGTACACATTCATATTTTGTACACTTCATGTAATTTAAAGTTTAATTTTCCATTATATTTAAGAGGAAAAAGCTTATTGTAAAGATGCCTGTTATGTTTTGGCAATTATCTTGTACATACTAGCAAAGTCCATTTATGCTATTTGCTTGACTTGTTTCCCATTGGACATTTAATTTGCTTTATTACCACTACCAGCCCAATTTGTATTAATTTCTGAGACTAATGACTTGGGAATGGAGCAGAAGCTGATTAATGCTAGTCCAACCTTTTTGTAAATGATACATATATCTGGCAGGCAAATCTGTGGGCAGGGAAGAACAAGGATGGCAGCATACAAATTAGATGAAAATTGATGCAGAAGAGATCTGATAATAACTCCCCCATATTTTTCTCTTCCCTTTGCCACGGTTACTTTCCCTTTTCAATGAAGCCTCATATAAATTGGCCATTCAAAGTTGCTCAGGGAAGTCATTAGTTTAAAAGGCAGTCAGCATCTTCCATTAGGAATTTCATAGTAGGACTTGAGAGTTTTTCTCAACAGTTTCAAACCTTTTTTGTTGCATTGTTTATTCTACCACTTTGGGGTGACAATTGAACCTCCTATCTTGACACTTTGCATATGGGCCTTTCAGAATACTACAGAGAAAAATGAAACAAAACATTATTGTTTATTCATGGAATGTAGGTGTCACGGGCAAGGTCAGCCTTTATTGTCCATCTTTTAATCACTCTTGAGAAGATGGTGGCTCACCACTGTAATCCATGTGGTACAGAGGCACCCACAGTGCTGTTAGGAAAGGAGCTCCAAGATTTTGAACGAGTGACGAGGAAGGGACCTGCGATATATTTCTAAATAAGGATGATGCCTGACTTAAAGGGGAATTTGGAAGTGGCAAAGTGCTGTCCTTTTCCTTCTAGGTGGTGAGTTGCTGTAGTGCACATTGTCAGTGGTACACAATACAGCCATTGTGTGCCAGTGGTGGAGGGAGTGAATGTCTAAGATGGTAGGCAGGGTGCCAGTCACCCGGATGATGTGAATGTTTTTGGAGCTGCACTCATCCAGGAAGGTGGAAAGTATTCCTTCACACTCCTGATTCGTGCCTCGTAGATGGTAACAGGCTTTGGGGAGTCGGAGATGAGCTACTCGTACCTGAATTCCCAGCCTCTGTCCTGCTCTCATAGCTGCAGTATTAATGTGGCTGGTTCATTTAAGTTTATGATAAATATTAACCCATAGGATGTCAATGGTGGGGTATTCAACAATGGTAATGCCATTGAATGCCAAGGGTGCATGGTTACATTCTCTCTTGTTGGAGATAGTCATTGCCTGACACCTGTGGCATGAATATTACTTGCCTCTTAGCAGCCCAAGCCTTACATTATTCAGGTTTTACTGCATGCAGGCACAGAGTGTTTCATTATCTGAGGAAACTAAATGGAACTAAGCAGTGTGCAAATATTAGTGAGCATCCCCACCTCTGCCCTTATGATGGAGGGAAGGTCATTGATAAAGCAGCTGAAGCTGATTGGGCCTAGGACACTACTCTAAGGAACTCCTGCAGCAATGCCCCGGGACTGAGGTGATTGGCCTCTAACTACCAAAACCATCTTCCTGTTGCCAATGGAGAGATTTCCCCTGATTCCCATTGACTTAGAAAATAAATGCAATGGAAGTGAAGATGAAGGAGAGATCACCTACCTGCCATTACTCTACAAACCCCATTTGTTGGTGGTGGCATAATTATCGCAATCTGATAGAAGACTCCCATATACAGAGGCTCAGATATATCAAGGGTAGAAGTGGTGCAAAATGCTCCAAGAGATGTTCTAACTGAATTCCAGGGCATGCAGGGCACTTCCAGTGCTGAGAATGTCACAAGAATCCTAATATTTTATTATCTCAGTGTCTTTACATGCTGGCACCAGATACATATTGGGAGCTGCAGTCAGCTACATTGAGTCTTTTCATCTGTTTGTAATAGATTTGGAAGCCCTATGAAATCAATTATCAGGCTTCCAAAGAAACATAACAGAACCATTTCAAACACAGAATATTCCCTTGTATTAGAAAGCTTCATCATGTTTCCTGCAATTATTTAGGTTCTTGTTCTGTTACAAACACGTCCTCATGTTCGTGGAAAAACCAAGATGGTGGCCAAAAAAATTGAAAATAAATGTGATACTCAAGTGTGTTGAGGAAAATACATAATACAGGCTAAACTTATGATACATCTTCTTTTGTAAAATTTGCGGGTAGTCACAACATTCTAATAGTATTGTGCCTGTAGGTGGGGCTGTGATCATAATGTTATATGAGCCATTTAACAAAGTGGGTGGCCCGCTAACAAAGCGTGACATGTTGCTGTACTCTTTCATTCCTTTCAGAAGTGCTAGATGGTCACTCAATTTACACCAAACTTTAATAAGTTCACCTCAGAAACTCTCCAATTAAATTAATATTGGCAAGACAATTTAACATTTAGAGTGTCGCTGAGGCTGACTTTTTCTCAGATTTAGAAAAAGCCAACCTGAAGATCCTTCAATAATGTGCACATTTACATGGCTGAATTTCAGTGGAAGCATAAGTGTATTGTAGATGTTGCAAATTGTTTGCTTAAATAAAACACCCTCCCCCTCAGCTGCAAAACATGCACTTGCCCAAACCCAGCTGAGTCTAAAAGACGTGTAGTGTTACATTATAAAAAAAGACTTCTGCGGCACTTAAACATTGGAACTCATAGCCATCCTTAGAAGAAACAAAGTACCAGAAGACAGAGAAACTGTGACCATGCACCAAACAGACCCTATACAGTCCATATAGTTGTGAACCATTTTCATTCTGCACTCCCCCCTACCCCCTCATCCCACTACTGAAGTATTTATAGTTTAATACCAGACATCCACTCTGGAATGACATTCCCTCATCAACATAAATGAACAATTTTCCAATTTCCCCAACAATAACTAATCCCTTGCTCCCACTGAGAAGCATCTTCTCAATTAACCAAATTACAATTTGAATTTTCTTATCTTCCACCATAATTTTAGTGGAGGTCCCCTGGAGAAAATGGTAAATAACAGCTGCATTTTTCTCCAGAGGTCTAAAGGTCCTCTGCCAAAGTTAGAACAGGTAATTGAGAGAAACCCCTATGGAAATTCAACCTGCAAGCTATTATTGTATTTCTGGGCACAAGAGGGCAATAGAGAGCTACAATGGTTTTACGCAAAAAAGCAAATTGCTATGTTATCTTAAGCAAAATTTAACGAATGTTTAATAAACAATTCTAGAAAAAAAATGGACACAATAATTTAATATCTGATGTGGCTGAGAGAAGTGCGTAGAAATTGGTAGATGTATTGAGATTTTTTTGGCTAGTCAAATGTCTGACACATGCAGAAATCAATCATAATGCTTTAGAAATCTCCAAACGGTACTACTGACAAATCCAAACAAGTTTCTGATGAAGGGTCAACATTGACCCAAAATGCTATATCTCTTTCTGTTTCCACAGATGCTGCCAGACCTGCTGAGCGTTTCCAGTATTTTCTGTTTTTATTTTAAGTGAAGTTTCTACAATAAACCTATTACTTTTCTATCTTTCCTCAGTTCTAATGAAGGGTCATTGACCCGAAACATTAACTTTGTTTCTCTCTCAACAAATGTTACCTGACCTGCTGAGTATTTCCAGCATTTTCTATTATATTTTAGATTTCCAGCATCTGTAGCATTTAGATTTTCTATTAAAGTTTCTATCTCATTTGCCCACCACTCCTGCGTTCACTGACCTACATTGACTTATGGTTAGGCAATGCCTTTAAAATTCTCATCTTTCTTTTCAAATCTGTCCACGGTCCACCCTCTCTATTTCCGTAATCTCCTCCATCCCCACAACTCTCTGAAATATCCACGCTCATCTAATTCTGGTCTCTTGAGCATCCACGGTTTTAATCGCTCCACTGTTGGTGGCTGCTCCTTCAGATGTATAAGCTGAATCCTCTCCCTAAACATCTCTGTCTCTCTCTCTCCTTTAAAATGCCCCTTAAAACCTACATCTTTGACCAAACTTTTGTCCATCTACCCCAATATCACTGTATGTGGCTTGGTGTCAACTTTTGCTTTATATTGCTTCTGTGAAGGGCCTTGGAGTATTCTATCATGTTAAAGGTGCTCTATAAATACATGTTCTTGATATTACTTGCCCAATGTGGAATGCACACTTTCACCCTGCACTCTCTCTCTTCTCTTTTCCATCCTCTCTTCCCCTGTACTTGCCTCCAGCCAGACCTCCTCACTTAGAACACCGAATAGCCAAGGCCTGGTTAACCACAACTGCATGCAGGGACTCTGCAGGATTGCTGCTGATTTTACCCAGTTAAACCGCACAGTTTACCAGCACAGAACACCAATAAACTTCCCACTGGTTGATATGAAAGGGGCACCCTACCTATTTGATCTCTGGATCACAATGTTGGCAGGAACTCAATGGGAAGGATTCAGTCTCTACTTGGCTGCTCCATCCATCTGGATCACATTGGCAGGCTGGCTAGGTATTTGCTGTACTCTGAAGTGGTGCGGACTTACCTGATTTTAGATACTAAATTACAAAGTCTACTAGTGAGGATTGACACCATGCTAATCTTCCCATCTTCCATCACTGGATATATTGCCTTGCACTCAATTTGACCCCTTTCCTCTTTTCCAAGGAGGGTAGTCACTGGTTGGTTATTGGACAACTGATGAGTGGGTTCTGTTAAATAGACTGACTTAGTCTATCTAATATTAAACAGTGCATAATGTCACATCATCCTTAATTACATCAAAAATAAATGGAAAACAGCCATAGTGCCAACATGGCAGTCCTGGAACAATGATTTCAGAGCATCTTGATCCTTCTGATTGTTTCCAAAGCTGTGAACATCTTAAAAATGTTCATTATGGCAATAAAGCTTGATTACCAGGATGGGGGAGGAGGGTGAAGAGGATAAGCATACATGTTAAGCACCAATGTTTGAATTTGAAGTTTGCATCCCATTCCATGTGTCAGATTCTCAGAGATTCATATGAAAAACATTTTTTAAACTACGATTGAATGGTGTCAGCATCATCCAATCTGATCATTTGAAAGGTGTGACTGAAAACTCTCAGAATCAATCTGATTTTGTTTCTCCCATTGCTGACAGTGCGCACATTAGTATCAGAAAAAAGGAAAAAAGGAGTTTTTTTTCAATTTTTCATGTGGCTGCAGTATAAGGGCCTGGCATATATAATGTCAGCATAGGACTGAGTACAGTATTACCCACACAGTGATGTAAGAGGACACATGACTGCACTTAGGGATCAGTCTGGCATTGAACAGAGCCATGTGTGCAAGCAGACAACTCCTAGCTTGAAACCTTTACTGTGTATATGTACATTGCACTTGTAGCTAATAAATAAATACAGCTAACCTACTTAAGACTACGAAAACTTCATTAAGACCGACTGAACAGTATCTAACACCATACAACATGGCGGCAGCAAGTGGAAAATCCCCAAAGCCTCGCAAAAATGCAGAGAAAAACTAAAATCCTGCAAGACCAAAGAAAAATTTGAGGAAGCATTTTAGCCTGAAGAAAAGCTTGAGAAGCAGACCCACAGAGGAAAATCGCCAAGGAAAAGCTTGAAAATTGAAGGGAGAAATTTAAAATTCCTTACTGCAGCAGAAGGCTCCATAGGATCTCTTGGAAGTCCAGCATCAATTCCCAGAGTGCAGCTTGTCAATCTAAGCAGCCATTGTTTACTAAAGCCTGTGTGGGTTATTGAATAATCTATGGACTCTGCCATGGTCACATTTGCCAGTTATTGTGTAGTTTATTGTTTTCTTTCATGGAATGTGGGCCCCACTGGGGATGCCAGCATTTGTTGCCCATCCCTAATTGCCCTTGGGCTGAGTAGTTTGCTAGGCCATTTCAGATGCAGCCACATTGCTGTGGATCTGGAATCACATGTCAGCCAAACCAGGTAAGGATGGTAGATATCCTTTCCTAAAGGACATTAGTGAACCCAATTGGTCTTTACAACAATTGATGATGGTTTTATGGCCATGATTATGTAGTTTATATTCCTGATTTATTAATTGAATCTAAATTCCACCAGCTACCCATGGTGTGATTTGAACCTGTTTTCCCAGAGGATTAGCTTGGGCCTCTGGATTACTAGTCCAGTGACATTACCACTACACCACCATCTTCCCTGTGGTGTGTTCGACCACAGGTGGGCTTATTAATTCACTTGTACTTCATACTTACTCTGAGTGTTAGAGTATAAGATAGATATTGTAAATTGTTTTATCTTTCTGACCTTGTATAGTAAAGTTTATTTTTAAAATTTATTTTTGTTTGTTCAAAACCTGTGGAATCTTGTGGCTTTATTCACTGGGAAAGTGTCTTGATTCTCAAACTTTGCCTACTTTAAACAAAACATTATTGGTCCCTAAATGGATCTTAACAAAAACTTGGGGGTCTGGTCTAGGATCATAACAAGTATTTGCGGAGTTGCAAATGGTACTAAACATTGGGCAATCATCATTGAACATCCCCACTTCTGACGTTATGATGGAGGGAAGGTCATTGATGAAGCAACTACAAATGATTGGACACTACCTTGAGAAACTCCTGCAGTGATGTCCTGGGACTGAGATGAAAAGCTGCCAACAACCACAACCATCTTCCTTTGTGCTAGGTATGACTCTAACCACCCATCACTTTGCTGATGATCAAGAGTATACTAATGGGCTGGTAATTGGCTTGATTGGATTTGTCCTGATTTTGTGGACAGTATACGCCTGTGCACTTTTCTATACTGTCGGTAGATGCCAGTGTTGGGATTCTGAGGTTCACAGTTACAAATATATATGTTTGTCCTCAAATAAGGTATGTTAAACATTGTTCAAAGCATTTTATTAAAGCACAATATTTTTCTCAGGGAAACATTCTGGGACATGCCCACCTGTTGTCTGCTACAAAATCATTATTCTTTTAAGACTATTTTACAGCAATTTTTTGAGAGAAGGAGGATATTCCATACTGTTAATACTTCAACTGGCTTTACTTTAGCATTTCTGTTGCAGCATTTGTAGAATCACCGGGGTTTTACAATGAAGTAGGATGGAATGGTGATAAATTGATTTAATTTAAAATTTTACACAGAGTTACATTTCAGTATGTTCCAAAACCCTGGAAACACTTTGTGAGGCAGGGGGGGAGGATAATGTATTCCTTCCGGGATAATGATCACTGGACAATAATCTGGTTGAGTGGGTTGCCCACTCTTTGTAGAACTGTTCAATTTTCTTCCACTCCTCTCCTCCACTGTCTGAACCAGGGTATGTATACCCTCTGGCATGTCCACCAAATCTTCATCCACCTCGCACTGAACTTCCTGCATCTGCCACCTTACTAACAACTCAAGAGGTATGTCATCAGCCTGGGGTTCAGCATGGGCCTCACCTCTCACAGTCCTCCAAGTGTCAGTGGTCTTGGCGGTCACACCCTCCATCAGTTCCTCCTGCGTGTCTGTGCTGTGCTCACCAACTTTTGACCTTGAATCTCAGCATGAACAGATACCCATCAGCATGAGAGTATCTGTGCTGGTGGAGGGTGTGGGGGAATCATGTGGCGATACACCCTCTGAGGATAACCCCTCCTGCTTAGAGGTGAGTGGCTGTACCCCAGACATGGGAGCTCTCTGTTCTTGTGATTTCTGTGATAGGTCAGAGAGATCAAGGAGTTCTGTGCTTCCAAACACATGTTTCTGGAATCACAGTATCACAATATTTTTACAGTGCAGAAGAAGGCCATTCGGCCCATTAAGTCTGAACTGGCTCTCTGAAAGAGCATTGTACCTGGTCCCACTCCCCTTGCCTTAACCTTGCACATTCTCTCTTTTCAGGTAGAAATCCAATTCCCTTTTTAATACCTCGATCAAACCACCACCCTTTCAGGAAGTTTGTTCCAGACTCCAACCACCCTCTGGGTGAAAAAAAATTTCCTCACATCACATTTACTCCTTTTGCCAATTATTTTGAATCTGTGCCCTCTGGTTCTTGATGTTCTGTTGAGTGGGAACAGTTTCTCACTATTTACCCTGTCCATACCCCTCAAGATCTTGAATACCTCTATCAAGTCTCCTCTCAGCCTTCTTTTCTTCAAGGAAAACAGTCCCAACCTCTCCAATCTATCCTCATAGCTACAGTTCTTTACCCTGGGAATGAAATCAGATGAAATCAACTAATCTGTAGATTCATATGTGTACAATGGAGGACACAGAAGCATCATCCCTCATGTTCAAATATGCTCCCGTGTACCCAGTCATGAGGCTGATTATTCTCAGACAACTGCACTCCTGTCTCATATTCAGTGATGAAGCAGCCGCCATGCTGCCCTGCCAATGACAGAGCCTTCTCTTCCATAGATGTCAGGATGGTAAGAAAGGACACCCCTACTGACAGTGTATGCCCTCTCTTTGAATTGTGTGCCCTTTTCCATTGTGAAGACCGACACAAAGTGTTCATTGAGCAGTGTACCCATGCCTTCTGGATGCACACACAGATTATCTCTATCGTCCCTAATTGGCCCTACTCTTCCCTAGTTATTCTCTTGTTTGTATATTTTAAAAACCCCTTTGGGTTTTCCTTTATTCTACCTACCAATGCTTTCTCATGCACTCTCTTAGCTTTCCTAATTTCCTTTTTAAGTTTCCCCCTGCACTTTTTATACTCTTCTGGGGAATCTGCGGTATTGAGCCCTCGGTATCTGTCATAAGCTTCTCTTTCTTTCTTAGTCCTAACCTTTATGTCCCTTGACATCCAGGGTTCTCTGGTCTTGGTCCCACACTTTGACTTTACAGGAATATATTTGCCCTGTACAGTTGCTACTTCCTCCTTGAATGCCTCTGCTCTGACACAGTTTTACCAGCAAATAGCTGATCCCAATCCACTTGGGCCAAATTGCATCTAATCTTAGTAAAATTAGCCTTTCCCCAGTTTAGAACTTTTGTTCCCACCCCAACCTTCTGCTTTTCCATAACATTTTTAAAAATTCATTCATTCATGGGATGTGGGCTTCACTGTCTGGGCCAGCATTTATTGCCCATCCCTAATTGCCCTTGAGAAGGTGGTGGTGAGCTGCCTTCTTGAACCGCTGCGGTCCATGTGGTGTAGGTACACCCACAGTGCTGTTAGGAAGGGCGTTCCAGGATTTTGACCCAGTGACAGTGAAGGAATGGTGATATATTTCCAAGTCAGGACGGTGAGCGACTTGGAGGGGAACTTCCAGGTGGTGGTGTTCCCATCTATCTGCTGCCCTTGTCCTTCTAGATGGTAGTGGTCATGCGTTTGGAAGGTGCTGTCAAAGGAGGCTTGGTGAATTCCTGCAGTGCATCTTGTAGATGGTACACAGAGCTACTACTCTGCATCGGTGGTGGAGGGAGTGAGTGTTTATGGATGTGCTGCCAATCAAGTAAGCTGCTTTATCCTGGATGGTGTCAAGCTTCTTGAGTGTTGTGAGAGCTGCACTCTTCCAGGCAAATGGAGAGTATTCCATTACACTCCTGACTTGTGCCTTGTAGATGGTGGACAGGCTTTGGGGAGTCAGGAGGTGGGTTACTCACTACATGATTCTTAGCCTCTGACCTGCTCTTATAGCCACGGTATTTATATGGCTAGTCCAGATCAGTTTCTGGCCAATGGTAACCAGGATGTTGATAGTGGGGGATTCAGTGATGGTAATGCCATTGAACATCAAGGGGCGATGGTTGGATTCTGTCTTGTTGGGGATGGTCATTGCCTGGCACTTGTGTGGCGCGAATGCTGCTTGCCACTCGTCAGCCCTAGCCTGGATATTGTCCAGGTCTTGTTGCATTTGGACATGGACTGCTTCAGTATCACCAAACATCCCCACTTCTGACCTTATGATGGAAGGAAGGTCATTGATAAAGCAGCTGAAGATGGTTGGGCCAAAGACACTATCCTGAGGAACTCCAGCAGTGATGTCCTGGAGCTGAGGTGACTGACTTCCAAAAACTACAACTATCTTCCTTTGTGCTAGGTATGACTGCAACCAGCGGAGAGTTTTCTGCCTGATTCCCATTGACTCCAGTTTTGCTAGGGCTCCTTGATACCACACTCAGTCAAGTGTGGCCTTGATGTCAAGGGCAGTCACTCTCACCTCAACTCGGGAGCTCAGCTCTTTTGTCCATGTTTGAACCAAAGCTGTAATGAGGTCAGGAGCTGAGTTGCCCTTACAGAACCCAAATTGGGCATCAGTGAGCAGCTTATTGCTCAGCAAGTGCTGCTTGATAGCACTGTTGATAACCCTTTCCATTACTTTACTGATGATGGAGAGTAGACTGATGGGGCGGTAATTGACTGGGTTAGATTAGTCCAGTTTTTGTGTACAGGACTTACCTGGGCAATTTTCCATATAGCTGGGTAGATGCCAGTGTTGTAGCTGTACTGGGATAACTTGGCTAGGGGTGTGGCAAGTTCTGGGTCTCAAGTCTTCAGTACAATTGCCGGAATATTGTCAAGGCCCATAGCCTTTGCAGTGTTCAGTGACTTCAGCCATTTCTTGATATCACATGGAGTGAATCGAATTGGCTGAAGACTGGCATCTGTGATGCTGGGGACCTCCGGAGGAGGCCGAGATGGAGCATCCACTCAGCACTTCTAGCAGAAGAGTGTAGCAAATACTTCAGCCTTATCTCTTGCACTGATGTGTTGGGCTCCTCCATCATATTTGTGGAGCCTCCTCATCCAGTGAGTTGTTTAATTGTCCACCACCATTCACGACTGGATGTGACAGGACTGCAGAGCTTAGATCCGTTGGTTGTGGGATCACTCAGCTCTGTCTATCACTTGTTGCTTATGCTGTTTGGCATGCAAGTAGTCCTGAGATGTAGCTTCACCAGGTTGACACCTCATTTTTAGGTATGCTTGGTGTTGCTCCTGGCATGTCCTCCTGCACTCTTCATTGAACCATGGTTGATCCCCTGGCTTAATGGTAATGGTAGAGTGGGGGATATGCCAAGCCATGAGGTTACAGATTGTGTTTGAGTATAATTCTGCTGCTGCTGAGGGCTCACAGTGCCTCATGGATGCCCAGCCTTGAGTTGCTAGATCTGTTCAAAATCTATCCCCTTTAGCACGATGGTAATGCCACACAACGCGGTGGAGGCTATCCTTAATGTGAAGGCAGGACTTAGTCTCCAAGACGACAGTGCGGCGGTCACTCCTACCGATACTGCCATGGACAGATGCATCTGTGGCAGGCAGGTTGGTCAGGATGAGGTCAAGTATGTTTTTTCTCTCTTGTTGGTGTGCTTATTACTTGCCGCAGACCCAGTCTAGCAGCTATGTAATTTAGGACTCGGCCAGCTCGGTCATTAATGGTGCTATCGAGCCACTCTTGGTGATGGACATTGAAGTCCCCCACCCAGAGTTCATTCTGTGTCCTTTCCACCCTCAGTGCTTCTTCCAAGCAGTGTTCAACATGGAGGAGCACTGATTCATCAGCTGAGGGAGGATGATATGTGGTAATCAGCAGGAGGTTTCCTTATCTATGTTTGACCTGGTGCCATGAGACTTCATGGGGTCCGGAGTCGATGTTGAGGACTCTCAGTCAACTCCGTCCCAACTGTATACCACTGTACCACCACTTCTGCTGGGCTTGTCCTGTCCGTGGGACAGGATATACCCGGGACAGGATATACCCAGGGATGGTGATGGTGGTGTCTGGGGCATTATCTCCAAAGTATGATTCTATGTCAGGCTGTTGCTTGACTAAACTGAGACAGCTGTCCCAATTTTGGCACTGGCCTCTAGATGTTAATAAGGAGGACTTTGCAGGGTCGACAGGGCTGAGATCGTCATTGCCGTTTCCGGTGCCTAGGTCAATGCCAGGTGTTCCGTCCGGTTTCATTCCTTTTTTGTGACTTTGTAACGGTTTTGTTAGGCCATTTCTGAGGGCATTTGCAGAGTCAGCCATATTGCAGAGTCAACCACATTACTGTGGGTCTGGAGTCACATGTAGGCCAGACCAGGTAAGGACGACAGATTTCCTTCACTAAATGGCATTCATGAACCAGATGGGTTTTTACAATAATCGACAATGGTTTCATGGTCATCATCAGACTTTTAATTCCAGATTTTTATTAAATTCATTTTCCACCATCTGCCATGGTGGGATTCAAACTTGTGTCTCCAGAGCATTATCCTGGGTTTCCGAATTACTAGTCCAGCGATTATACCACTATGCCATCGCCTCCCCTATCTAATTATGCTAAATCTAACTGAATTATGGTCACTATCTCCAAAATGCTCCCCTACTGATACACCTTTCACCTGCCCAGGCTCTTTTCCAAATATTAGGTCCAGAACTGCCCCCTCCTTTGTTGGGCTTTCTATGTACTGGCTAAAAAAGTTCTCCCTCCCTACCTTGCACACTAAAATTATCATTGTTACTATTTGGGTCGTTAAAATCCCCTACCAATACTGTCTTATTATTCTTACATTTTTCTAAAATTTGATTACATCTTTGATCCTCTATCTCTCCCTGATTGTTTGGGGGCCTATAATACATATCCAACAGCGTGTTTGCCCCTCATTGTCCCATATGGCCTCATTTGATGATCCTTCCAAGATATCATCCCTCTTCACTGTTATAATTGATTCCTTGATCAATGCTGTGATCCCCACTCCTCTTTTATCCTCCTCTCTATCTCGTCTGAATACCCTATAACTAGATATATTGAACTGCCAACCCTGCCCTTTTAGCCAAGTCTTGATCATAGCTATGATAACATACTCCCATATGCCTATCTGTGCCCCCAGCGTGTTTGCCTTATTCCTCAGGCTCCTTGCATTAAAATATATTCCATTTAGCCTTGCTAAACTCACTTCTTTCTTATCTAGCCTATATTTCCTCTTCCTTCCAGACTCATTTCCTAGTGTTTTAACTTCTAATTCCATCTCAGCTTCTCTCCCTTATGAACTACTTTTCAGGATCCCATCCCTCTGCCAATTTAGTTTAAATCCACCCCAACAGCATTAGCAAACCTCCCAGCGAGAATGTTGGTCCCGTTCCTGTTCAGATGTAACCCGTCCAACCTGTACAGGTCCCACCTCCCCACAGAAGGGCCCCAATACCTTAGGAATCTAAAACCTTCCCTCCTCCACCATCTCTCCAGCCATGCATTCATCTGCTCTATCCTTCTGCTCCTACACTCTACTGCGTAGCACCGAGAGTAATCCGGAGATTACTACCTTTGAAGTCCTGCTTTTCAATTTCCTACCTAACTCCCTGAAGTCTGCTTGCAGGATTTCATTTCTCTTTCTTCCTGTCATTGGTCCCAACATGAACCATAACCTCTAGCTATTCACCCTCCCCTTTAGAATGCCCTGCAGCCATTCCATGACAGCCTTGACCCTGGCACCTGGGAGGCAACATACCATCCTGGATTCATGTCTACGGCTGCAGAAGTGCCTGTCTACTCCCCCGTATTAACGAATCCCCTACCACTATTGCCACTCCACACTTCTTCCTCCCCTCCTGAGCAGTTGGACAACCCACAATACCATGGCCTTGGCTCTGATTGGCCTCCACAGAGGAACCGTCACTCTCACCGTTTTCAAAGGCCGCAATATGGTTTGCAAGCGAGATGCACTCAGGGGGATTCTGGCACTACCTGCCTGGCCCCCTTCTTCTCTCTGGCGGTCATCCATTCCCTTTCTGCTTGCACTTCCTTAAGCTGCTGATGACCACATCCTGAAATGTACTATCCACGAACCTCTCAGCCTCGAGAATGCACCATAGTGCCCCCAGCTGCCGCTCTAGCTCCAAAACCAGTTGGAGGCACCTCCTGCACACATGGTCATCCGGACCGCCAGGACCTTCTAGGCTTTCCCAAATAGCACAGGATATGCAAACCACGGTACTGAGCACCCCAGTCATATCTTAACACTTGCTTTTATTTTACCCTTGCTCCTATTTGAGTATAGACTACATGCTAGATCCTGTAGATAGACTATATCCTCTAGGTGCAGCTGGCTACCTGTCCTAGGATCCTCTTCTCGCACTCTCCTCTAGGTGCTGCTGACTGCCTGTCTCAGGGTCCTCCTCTGTCACTCTCCTCACTGGCTGGCTCTCCCACTGGAAATGGGCTTGGCTTAATTAAAATATTCAGCAGGGGTCAATATTCTTTGTCCAGATATTATAATTTGTTCCCTGCTCACCCCAGCCACAATTGGGGATGGTACAATTCAGGAGTTACAGCACTATTTAAAGGGATCCCTCGCTCTATTCAGGGGAAGCTGGAAGCAGGTTTGGTACTATCTGAGTTACTTGAGAGTTTTTCATCCTAAAGGTGTTTTAAAGTCATCAACTTTTTGTGGTGGGTATTTGTAAAATTTCCCTTCCCCTGAAACCTGTTGATCTATTTAACTCCTATGCTTCCAGCCATTCACTTTAAGATGTTGCTGCTAACCTATGGTGAGCATCTGTTCCCCAGCACAGCACCACCTCACCCCTTCCCCCATCCCAGCCACCACCACCCTGTGATTTCCCACCCTAACAAATGGTAAGTTGCCTATACGCAGGGCAATTAGTCATGGTAACTTCTCTGATTTACTTTAATGAGGTCCAAGCGTAAAAATCGATCTGCCTCCTGCTGCTGAAATCATTGGACAAACAGAATGGTCAACCCCATTTTGGACGCGGCAGAAAAAAAATAATTGACCTCATTATTCCATGACTGACAAGGCATACAGATGTAAATACCAAACTGGTCCATGGAGTAGAGGTTGTGCTGTTCTCTCATGTCTGCAGTTGCTGGCAGTTGAAGGTTACTTACAGCTGTAATTTAAAGAAAATTCGCCTCCAGCAGTGACACATTCATGTAGAGCTGGACTGTTGTACAATGAATGATTTCAAATGTGTAACTGGTGATTTTA
Source organism: Cetorhinus maximus (assembly GCF_964194155.1). Taxonomy (NCBI): domain Eukaryota; kingdom Metazoa; phylum Chordata; class Chondrichthyes; order Lamniformes; family Cetorhinidae; genus Cetorhinus; species Cetorhinus maximus. The sequence continues at coordinate 112,827,740 of NC_135879.1, read as the reverse complement.
AATTATGAAATAACCTAAGGCAATGTAAGAAAATGTATCACTTATGTTCAGTCCTCTGTAATACACCTACAATTTAGCACCAGTGTAGGGGGCCTTGGTGGGTTGTCTCAACCACCTTGAGACTCCTAAAAAGATTATTCTCTATCAGTAATGGACATGTGTCAAATTTTAATACAGTGGAAAATTACCAAGCTGTCTTTTTGAAAAGCGAGGCAATTAAAAGTTGTCTTTCTTTTGATTCCCCCGGGAAAGGGTAGTAAACAACTGAATGCATTCATTCAACTGTTAAAAGATGGCGTGATTGGCTTGGGAATTAGCGAAAATAAAGTCTGCTGATCTTTTTTTCCAAAGAACACAAAATTGTTTATTAATTTTGTATTTTGTGACAGAAAATTATTGTATTACAGTTTTACTAGGGTCACAGATTCACAATTTCCAGCTGAGGAAATGACGGCTCACATGCTTTTAGTTGAAGATTCTATCACGTACAGTTAATTCCCATGGTACATTCCACGTAATAGCTGTCCTGCCTGAATGATCTGCTGATGGACTTCACTGCAGGTGGCTTGAATTTTATGGCCTGTAGCTGAATTGAGTTAGTGATGCAAGTTCTGATTGAACATTTGGGCTCATTTTCTAAACTTGCCGCCTGGACCAGTGAGATTACCTACTGGAAGCATGATTTGAAGGAAAAAAAATCACCTCATTCATAGCTGATATAAATCCACTTGATACAGTATTTAGCCAGTAAACAAGGCAAAATTGGGGCATATAAAATTTGAAAAAGTTTTTCAGCACTGCAAAACCAGATGGGAAGGACCGGAAGCTCTTGATTCAAATGTTATATTAAATAAAGTGCTTGGCTTATCCTGCTGGTTCCTCGCAGGTAGATCTTGAATAACTGGTCATCTTGCCACATTTGGTAAAGAGGGCCCCAAGAAGACATGTTTCTTCCCACCACCCTACTAAACCTGGCAAGCTGACTTTGGGTCTGCTGTCAGTTGTTTAAGCTTAATGTATCAGGGGCTGAATTTTTAGGTGGTGGTGGGCATGAAGGAGAGCAGGTGCAAAATTTCACACTGCTGGCTGGTATGCCAGTTCCCTGGCCCAATCCCATTCCTGGGTCATTTTCCTGGGGGCGGGATGGCGGGGGAAGCATGGTGAGCTGGCTGCAATCAGCAGATAACTAATTCAGCTAATTAAAGGCCTATCAAGAAGTATTGTCAGAAGACAACTGAAATTTTCCAGTCAGCCTCCAGGTCCCAGGAGGTGTTGCGGAACAGTGGAGTTCCTAGGAGACAGTCTCATGGTGGCAGACCGGGGTGGCCAGTGCTCCAGGCTGGGTTAGAGGTCCTCCTGTCTCCACATTGGGGCGCTCCTTTCTCACTTACATGAAAAAGCAGCCTGCTGCTTCTTCAGTGCTGGAAGGCATCCTATTGGCCCTCTAGCTTTGAGAGCCCGTCCACTGTCCTTAAGTCCTTGATTGTACGGTGAGCCACCCTGCCCCCTCATTCTGGCCATTAATTGGCCAGTTCGGGAAAAAATACAGCTGGGTGAATGCTCCCCAAACAGTGTGGGCTTCTGACCCTCATTTGAACATGACGGTGGGATTCCAAAGCTCTGAAAGGGAAATTCTGCCCCAAGTGTTAGCTGCACTAGAAAGGCACTTAACCTATACTAAAGCAATTATATGGGTCACTCCTTTTGATGCTGAGGCGGCATACTAGAGAAAAATCAAATTGTTTTTTTCAAGATTTGTTTGTACTGAATTTATGTAAATCAATATATCACACAATTAAACTTTCTAAAATCCAAGTATTTCTTTTCTCATCAAGGACTCTTGGTAAAGGGTACCCTTCACCAAGGGTCCTCAATATACGAAAGTTTCAAAATTTGAAAGAAGATTAGGTAACTCAGGAAATTATTGTTTAAATGGCACCAATCTTGGGTTTTAAGAGAGATTGATGGAAATTGGAATTCTCCATGAGAATCAACTTACCAAGGATCCTTTGACGACACCTCCCAAAACCACAAGCTTCGCCACCTAGAAGAACAAGGACAGACGATGCATTGAAACACCACCAACTGCAAGTTCACCTTCAAGCCACACACCATCCTGAGTTGGAACTATATAGCTGTTCCTACACTGTTGCTGGGCCAAAATCCTGGAACTCCCTTCCTAAAAGCACTGTGGTTGTACCTATACCACATGGACTGCAATGGTTCAAGAAGGCGACCCACTACCACTTTATCAAGGGCAATTAGGGATGGGCAACAAATGCTGGTCTAGCCAGTGACGCCCACATCCCATGAAAGAATTGTTAAAAAACACGATCAAAATGTTATTGTTGCCCAGATTTCACCTTACATATCTGGATCAAAATAGTTGTTTCATTTATTGTTACTAATATATTTTTGCTGAAAAGTTTATGCTCCTGAAAATGAGGGATGCCTTTGCTGGAGAATGGAATAATGTTCCAGTTTTGCTGGCAGTGTCAGTATTGAAGATCCCGGGTTAGTTGTAACCAGATACAGAGCAGGGTCCTTTTATTGCATTGTGACAATAGAGGAGCGACTCTCCTTTCCAATTCTGTCAGAAAGTGATTTGCATTGTGATGAAGAATGTAAGAAAATTAATTACCCAACCAGAACCTCCTTCCCCCTATCTTGTGGAATGTTGGCTTCCTGCTCTTACCCCACCCATAGTAATCCCAATGGATTTTCCTGCTCTTGACCACTCTTATTGTTGCTTCCCTTGTGGAGAATGGGTCCCTAGGAAGCAGCAGTAAACACCCAAATGGAGGCAGAGTGCTTTGTGGCAGCCTCAATTTCCTCCAGACCACCACACCATTTGCAGTGGCATCCCCAGTGCAAAACAATAGGAGTTTCCTGGTTTATGTTCCTACCTGGCACTGGCAGACTCTCTGGTGATGGTAGATATTCTTTCAGGAACCTGCCGTGCATGTCTAAACCCAAGGAAATGGGTTGGTGCGAGACAGACATGAAATGGTGGATGAAAGTCGCCCGGAGAGGTAAATTCAGGCTTATACCTTAATCCAAGTTAGAAGACAAGAAGGTCACAAAATGCAGTTCTGTATTGCTTGTTTTTTCTGGCGCTAAGTGAGCTGCTTTGCCTCCAAAATGGTGACCACAGTCACTCCTAGTGCTAGCTGCACTGGATGACATTTTGGTGAGGGCATCAGTACACGTACAGAGGACAGTCAAATGGAAGTGTGCAGAGTAGGCAGATTGTAATCACAATCAGTGTGTAACACTGATTTAACTCCATAGTTGCCATATCGGAGCTCAATGCTCCAGTCAGTCCCCACTCCCAACCACACACAGCTGAATAAGCATTCAGCAGCAGGAATACCCTTCTCACAAGTGCCATTTAAAGGAACCGTTAACTACTTTAGATTAGCTGCTGATTGATTTCTATTAGCTGTTGCTGCAATTGTAGAATTGCTTAGTGGTTTTCAGTGTCCTTTAAAGTTATTGAAATCTACTGGGAGTGGTGGGGCAGGTGCTGGGGGGCTTCTTCCTCACTTCAAGGATTCTGCACAACCACATGCTCCAGGTGTGGATGCAATAGTTTGGACACCCTTGCATTACAGTATGATAGAGAGAAGGAGCAGAGACAACCAGCTGAGTGAGTGGGGAGGGTGGAGAAATGCTCTCAACAGGACCTCATCTCCATCTAGGGTAATCAGGGAGCAATTCTCCAATCTGAAACTCAGCAATGAACAATGTGTGAGATGCCTGTGCTTCAGTTAGGACCTCAGCACTGTAACCTGCCACATGTTGCAGTCACAACTACAGCCACAGAGTAGAGCTCTGCAGTATTTTGTATCCATCTTCACAGTAGAAGACCCAAAAGGATCCCAAGAGTAGTAGAAAATCAAGAGGCAAAAGGGAGGGAGAAGCTTAAAACAATCACTATCACTTAGAGAAAAGGTAATAGGAATACTAATGGAACTTATGGCTGACAAGTTTGCTGGACATCATGGCCTACATTCTAGAGTCTGAAAAGAAGCTACAGAGGTAATGGATGCATTGGTTGTAATCTTCCAAAATTCCCTAGATTCTGGAAAGATCCCAGCAGACTGGAAAACCACTGTAACACCTTTGCTCAAGAAGGGAGGGAGACAGAATGCAGGAAATTATAGGCGAGTTAGCCTAATGTCTATCATTGGTAAAATGCTAGAACCCATTATAAAAGAGGTAGTAGCAGGACATTAGAAAACCATAATACTATCAGGCGGAGCCAACATGTTTCTGTGAAAGGGAAATGATATTTCACAAACTTATTAGAGTTCTTTGAGGATGTAACAAGCAGTGTGAATAAAGGGAACCAGTAGATGTAGTGTTATTTGATACAAAATACTTGTTCAAAGTATCTGCTATTTCCTTGTTTCCAATTACTAATTCTCCAGTCTAACCCTCTGAGGGACCAATGCTCACTTTAGCTACTCTTTTCCTTTTTATGTACTTGTAGAAACTTTTACTGTCTGTTTTTATATTTCTTGCTAGTTTTTTTTCTCACACTCCAATTTTTCCCTCTTTTTTCATAGCCATCTTTTGCTGGTTTCCAAAACTTTCCTAATTTTCTAGCCTACAACTAATCTTCACAACATTGCATGCTTTTACTTTCAATTTGATATCATACTAACTTCCTTAGTTAGCCATGGATAGTGCATCCTATTGGTAGAGTCTTTCTTTCTCAATTGAATATATCTATGTTGTGAGTTATGAAATATCTTCTTAAATGCCAGCCACTGCTTCTCTACCATCTTACCTTTTAACCTATTTACCCAGTCCACACAACTCTGTCTTCATAACCTTGTAAGTGCCTTTATAGTTGAAAACACTAGCTATGGCCCCACATTTCTCATTCTCAAACTGAATGTGAAATTCCATCATGTTATGATCACTCTTGCCAGCATGTTATGATCACCCTTGCCTAGAGGATCCTTCACTATGGGGTCTTTACTTAATCCCGTCTCATTACACATTTCCAGGTTTAAAATAGCCTGGTTGTGGGTACATTACAGAATGTATTGTTCTAAGAAATTATCCCAAATATACTCTATGAACTCATCCTCCATGCTACCATTGTCAATTTGATTTGTCCAATCGATGTGAAGATTAAAGACATCCATGATTATGTTAGTACCTTTCTTGCAAGCCCTCATTAATTCTTGAACTATACTCTGTCCTACGGTGTAGCTACTGTTAGGGACTCTATAAACTATTGCCATCAGTGACTTCTTTCCTTTGCTATTTCTTATCTCCACCAAAACTGATTCCATATCTTTATCTTCTGAACCAAGGTCATTTCTCACTATTGTACTGATCTGATCATTTGTTAACAGAGCTATCCCACCTCCTTTTGCTTTCCCCTTGTCCTTCCAAAATTCCTCGCAAGTTCATGTACCAGCCTTGGTCACAGTGTAACCATGTCTCTGTAATGGCAATCATATTACACTCATTTACTTCTATTTGCACCATCAATTCACCATTTTGTTACGAATCCTGTGAGCATTCAAATAAAGAGCCTTTAATTCTGTCTTTTTAATATTTTTTGCCTACTCTGACCTTATTTGCTGTTACACTCTTATGGGGCAGAATTTTATGTCCCGCGGGTGGGCACATGCCCAACCTGATTGGGTGTAAAATTGGGTTTCAGCATCTGCTCCAGCCACAATGTGCTTCCCCTTTAAGAGATGCAGACTGGCTTTAAGAATGCAGCTTAGGATTTGCTTGTGCTAATATCTTACCATTTTGTGCCTCCTGCTCTGGCATGCAACCATTCAACAGTGTTCTTAGGGTTAGCTGAAGGCTATAATCATTTAAATTACCAGACATCTCGCAGCAGTTCAAGAAGGCAACTCACCACCACCTTCTCAAGGGCAACTCAGGGTGGACAATAAATGCTGGCCCAGCCAGCGAAGCCCACATCCCTTGAAAGAATAAAAAAAAAGTTTGCATGCTCCCTGCTTCAGAAGCAACAAGCAGAGAATAAGGCCACAATGTGAACCCCACATCTTTTTCCTGGTTCTGTCCAATATCACAATCTATAACTTTCTGCTGCCCAAACAAGATTTCCTCCCCTGAAACTGTGCTAAGCAATTATTTTAAGAATCCTTTTGGCTTCTCTAAATCATATCAGAGTTGAATTAAGCCAATTTCTTACAGGCAAGATGGATTAAATGGCTTCCTTCTGTGCTGTATTGTTCTATGATTACATATTCAGCATGAACTAAGTTGAAATCCTTTAACTCATCTTGCATCCATCTGTTGTGTTCTCCCCAGGGACAGGTCCTAATTTAGGCCTCACAGGTGAGATTCTTGAATCATTTTCTAGCAAAGTGTAGCTGAGGTGTTTGCCCATTACCCTCCCAATTTTTACCTTCTGGCTATCTTCTCTTAGGTGGGCTGCAACCAAGGCTAAGGAGCTCCGGCTACCCTTATGTTGGTGGGAGAGCACCCAATCCCACCTGAATGGATGTCAATCCAGTATTTAAAGCCAGTGCCCTGGTCTCCGCTTGCTGGAACGGTCTGGAGTGAAGTTTGTAGCAGCACGTCTGACTCAGAAGTAGGAATACTAGCACTAAGCTTGTGGCCACACCGCCTGAGGCGAATATCCCCCTGGGTATAAACCCAATATTTAGGGACCATATTCTAGTCTTCACTTGTTGAGGCTGTCTGGAATGATGTCCAAACACAACACCTTTTGACCCCAGAAATTGGAAGGTTACAACTAAGATTAAGGCTTACCTGAACTCATCTTACAAAAGCAGCAGAGAAAGCAAGCCTTCACCTTGTCAGACTGAGTTAGGTTCAAACCCACGTCCAGAAAGCAAACACACAATGTGTTAAGTGGCGGTACCACTTAGTTACCTTGCAAATTCTAAGTATATGCCTTGAATTCTTTTGGAATGTGAGCAGCTCTGAGGAACTTCATGACCATAATTACATTCGTTTGAAAAGCATGAAGTTTATGTAATATATGCTTATTGTGTTTGGTAGAAAAGCAAGCATATAAATGTAGGTAAGAACACCTTGAGAGAATGAGCTGTCATATACCAAGTTGATGCACCAGTGGTTTTACCATGTGTTTGATATTTGCCCTGATGTTTCTTGACACAGTTGACTTCCTGTTCACCGATGGCCATCTCTCAGAGTTTGGATGAAGAATTTGTCAATGAAGGATGTATCTGGAAATTTAATGAAGTGTTATTTTCAAAATGTTTGCTGACTATTTCAGAAGCTGTGTAAGCTGTGTTGTTGCATTTAACTCACAGAATCACAGAATCACACAGTGCAGAAGAGGCCCTTTGGCCCATTGAGTCAGCACCAATATGTGAGAAACACCTGACCTACCTACCTAATCCCATTTACCAGCACTTGCCCCATAGCCTTGAATGTTATGATGTGCCAAGTGCTCATCCAGGTACTTTTTAAAGGATGTGAGGCAACCCGCCTCCACCACCCTCCCAGCCAGCGCATTCCAGACCGTCATCACCCTCTGGGTAAAAAAGTTTTTCCTCACATCCCCCCTAAATCTCCTGCCCCTCACCTTGAACTTGTGTCCCCTCATGACTGACGCTCAACTAAGGGGAACAGCTGCTCCCTATCCACCCTGTCCATGCCCCTCATAATCTTGTATACCTCGATCAGGTCACCCCTCAGTCTTCTCTGCTCCAACGAAAACAACCCAAGTCTATCCAACCTCTCTTCATAACTTAAATGTTTCATCCCAGGCATCATCCTGGTGAATCTCCTCTGCACCCCCTCCAGTGCAATCACATCCTTCATATAATGTGGCAACCAGAACTGTACACAGTACTCCAGCTGTGGCCTCACCAAGGTTCTATACAACTCCAACATGACCTCCCTACTTTTGTAACCTATGCCTCAATTGATAAAGGCAAGTGTCCCATATGCCTTTTTCACCACCCCACTAACATGCCCCTCCACCTTCAGCGATCTATGGACACACACGCCAAGGTCTCTTTGTTCCTCAGAACTTCCTAGTGTCATGCCGTTCATTGAATACTTCCTTGTCAAATTGCTCCTTCCAAAGTGTATCATCTCACACTTTTCAGGGTTAAATTCCATCTGCCTCTTATCTGCCCATTTGACCATCCCGTCCATATCTTCCTATAACCCAAGACACTCAACCTCACTGTTAACCACCCGGCCAATCTTTGTGTCATCCGCAAACTTACCAGTCCTACCCCTCACATCGTCATCTATGTCGTCTATATAAATGATGAATAATAGGGGACCCAGCACAGATCCCTGTGGTACGCCATTGGACACTGGCTTCCAGTCACTAAAGCAGCCTTCTGTCATCACCCTCTGTCTCCTACGACTAAGCCAGTTTTGAATCCTCCTTATCAAATTACCCTGTTTCCCATCTGCATTTGCCTTCTTTATAAGCCTCCCATGTGGAACCTTGTTAAAGACTTTGCTGAAATCCATATAAACTACATGTTCTATGGTTGTGTGCTTTTCCTTAACTAAAATGAAGGTTTCTCGATAATTTGCTTAGATGTGCTACTCTTCTATGGAAATAACCAGGCTCCCTGACATAGCGATTCAGAGACTCTGGGAAAAAATGTACTTGCATGCACTTAAAATGCCAATTACTTGACCTGCACAGTTCCCAATTATTATGGGATCACCAAAATAACTTCTAAATATCTGAATATGTAATAGGCCACTATACGATTGGGTGCTTAAACAGAGGAAGAGGGTATTAAATTAAGATGAAATCTTGGAACGTTTGTACACCTTTTGGAGATTAAACAAATAAACAAATGGGAGATGGTATGTATTTTGTTTAGGAAAGGACAGAAATTGTGGCAGTGCTATCCAAACCAACAGGAAGCAAAATTCCTACCTCTGATCTCACCATCACATTGCCGCAGATTGCAGGGGTTACCATCTTATGGGGAAAGCACTCAGCCAGTAGAAACATCACAGAGGGCCCCACTCAATGGAAGTGGCAGCATGCTAGGGGGGTCCTTGTCACTTTTAGATTAAAGAACATGCAATGAAACTCTTCAGCAGAGCTCTCTTGATGCTGGATCACAGTTTCTAATGGCAAACAGTTCTTCTGCAATAGCTAACACAATGAAACCCTCTCCATAGAAACCATAATATCTGGATGTAAATGCTCATTTATATGAAATATTTGAATTCATTTGTAGCTGCAAATGCCCGAAAAAGTATTGTATTACTCACTATTTGGTCTCCTTGGCCATTAGCACATTCTTTATACACGCTTTACAAGTCCACAAAATGCCTACAGCTGTTTGTGCTAAAAATGTAATTTATAAACTGTCTCAAAAGTTGCAGTTGTCCTGCAAATGGTGATTCTTTTAAATAAGAGAAGCTCTGTCTGGGGTTGTCTGAGTAGGTTAATCAACTAAAAAGATTTGCTTTAGGATGGCAATCGTTAGTCCAGACAGATTGACTGCAGGCCTTACACTGGCTGCAGTCTTTTTGCTTACTGCAGGATTTACAATGATAACAATTGCATTTCACCTCATGTTAAAATGGAGCCAAGAGGAGACAAAGCATCAGAACTAGTATAGATGCATTGAAAAGGTTACTAAGCATATGAGGGAGAAGGAATAGAGGAATATATTGATAGAGTTAGATAAGAAAATGGGCGAAGGCTCAACAAGAACATAAATGCTGGCATGAACTGCTTAAGCTGAATGGCCTGTTTCTGTCCTATATATTCCATGCAATTCAAGCTATGTTTGTAAATGAATAGCTTTTTAACTGTGCACAAAATTAAATTGGTTTTGAGAACTACTACATACAGTAATCTTTAGTAATGCCACAGATTGTGTTGCAAAATTTTAAAAAGCCACAGGAATTTGTGTATTTATGTTTTTAAAGGAGCAAGATAGGAATGTAGGAAAATTTATGGAGGTTTTTTTCATAAGTGGATATCATCTACATGGAATGATTGGCATTAGATGATTATTTGAATAGAAACAAGGGTGCAAGGGTACTGGGAAAAGGCCGGGCAATGGCACTAGGTCAAAATGCTCATTTCGAGAGCCAGTGCAGACATGATGGGCCAAATGGCCTCCTTCTGTGCCACTAAAATTCTGTGTTTCTGTGATTTGTGATTGCCATCTGATGCCCTTGGCTTATTTTGATGATTTTGCCTCATTTAGATCTGATTGGCAACCCCGCGAATGTTGAAGCTTTAAATACCACAGCTTAGGTTGCTCAACATCTAGGGCAGCATTTTCCTCCCATCAGTGGGGGGTTGTGCGGGTGCGGGCGCGGGCGGATTCCCAGTTGGCATCCCCACTCGAGGGCGCGCTGCCATTTTACATGGGTGGGCCAATTAAGGCCCGCCCAGTGTGATGTCCGCCCGGAAGTGTTGTGTGCTCCCTGTGCGGGCGGGAGTGGGATTCCCTGAGCCAGGAGTGCACCTCATGCAAAGTGCTACCTCAGGGAGCTCGGCTCAGGTTTGAAAGCTTTATTAAAGAGAGAAAAAAATATTCCTGATGTCCCCTCATGTGACACTGTCACATGAGCAGGGACATGCTAATTACTTTTATTTTAAAATTTTATACACATTTTAAATCCCTCATGAAACCTCATCCTGCCCGTGGATGAGGTTTCATGTTTTTTCTGAAGGCCGCCTGGGCTCGTCGTCTGCCCGCCAACCTTAATTGGGTTAATTACCTTTTTAAAAGCCTTAAGTGGCCGTTGACAGTTCAGCAGGTGCACAGCCAACTCTGGTGCGTGCCCGCCGAACTAAAAGATCGGAATGACACGTGGTGACATCAGGACGCACGCCCGACATCACCCCACGTCATTTTACGCATCAGCAAGCAAGCCCTGCCCCCGCTCGCCAACCGGAAAATGCAGCCCCTAGTAACAATGGGTGGGTTGCGCACAGTGCACTCCACACATTGGTACCTGAAATTGCACCAGAGTCATATGTATGTGATAGGATCCCAATCTGTACACAAAATGAGGCTCCTGACTGAAACAGGCTCCAGCCATCCATTATCAAGACTAATCCTGATCGAGACACTGAACAGGACAACAAATCCAATGCTATGATATTTGGTTTTCACATGAAGGCAATGAAAATTGACCCATAAGGGGTGATTTTTTCAAGGATCCATGCTCGTCGGGGAGCTTAAAGTTTCTCTAAAATGTCTTGTTTGTTTTATTTTGTTTTCAGGGACACTCTGTTGGGGTAGTAAGTTTATTTTAATTCATTTATGGGATGTGGGCTTCGCTAGCTAGACCAGCATTTATTGCCCATCCCTAATTGCTCTTGTGAAGGTGGTGGCAAGCTGCCTTCTTGAACTGCTGCAGTCCATGTGGTGTAGGTACACCCACAGTACTGTTAGGGAGGGAGTTCCAGGATTTTGACCCAGTGACAGTGAAGGAATGGTGATATATTTCCAAGTCAGGATGGTGAGTGGTTTGGAAGGGAACTTCCCTATGGTGGTGTTCCCATGTATCTTCTGCCCTTGTCCTTCTAGATGGAAGTGGTCATGGGTTTGGAAGGTGCCTTGGTGAGTTCCTGCAGTGCATCTTATAGATGCTGCCACTGTTCATCGGTGGTGGGGAGAGTGAATGTTTGTAGATGTGGTGACAAGCAAGCAGCTGCTTTGCCCTGGATGGTATCAAGCTTCTTGAGTGTTGTGGGAGCTGCACTCATCCAGGCAAGTGGAGAGTATTCCATCACATTCCTGACTTGTGCCTTGTGGATGGTGGACAGGATTTGGGGAGTCAGGAGGTGAGTTAACCGTCACAGGATTCCTAGCCTCTGACCTGCTCTTGTAGCCACTGTATTTATATGGCTAGTCCAGCTCAGTTTCTGGTCAATGGTAACCCCCAGGATGTTGATAGTGGGGGATTGAGCGATGGTAATGCCATTGAACATTAAGGGATGATGGTTAGTGAGCTTGAATTAATTTTTAAAATATAATCAATTTATTTGTAATTGCCAATTTATTGGCAGCAGAATTACAAACTTGGCACTTTTCCTGCCCATTCTACACTATTTAATTGCACTTCTTTGAACTTCTTTTGTAGCTGTCTCTGTGGATTTGTGAAGGTGACCTCTCACAAAACAAAACAGCCTGTCACCTCCATTCAAGAATTGTAAGAAAATAATTATGGAACTGATAAAATAGGATGATTGTTAGAAAAAGAGAGCATGGCAGCTATAAATCTGCAGGCTTTATTGTGATTGTTAATTGGAATTTCAGCATATCGTCTTCTGCTAAACTATCAGAGGGCCAGTTTCACTTGACAGAAACTGATCTTTTCAATGTTTGTTGCACTGCAGCCAAAGTGTGGATCACATTTACAAAGGTAGTGTAAACTATCAGTACCAACCCAAATTCATAGTTTGTGTTTTAAGCTTGTTTCATATGGGAAAATAAGAAATTAATAAATGGATTTTGGTTGACGAAATTCAAGGGAGGTTTCCTGGGTCTGCACCAGGGTGTAGCAAATATCTGGTCATTATATAGATTCCTTTAAGGCCTTGTGATCCAACCTGACCAATTTTCCAATTTGCTTTGCATAGACCAAAAAAAAACTCCTCTGTGACCTCATGTTTTGAAGTAACAGACTCTGCTCACCACCTTCCACCACACCTAATTTGATTCCCTGCTTTGGGACTTACCAGAAGGTAGGCTTGGTGTCTGAGCTGGCTGAAATCTGAAGGGCCTGGACCAATTGGCACTCACATTTGTGCCAATAAGGCCCAAGTGCAAATTTAGGATGGTTCTTGGGCTTCTCTCTTTGGGCGCACGAGTGTACTGCGTTGGAAACTTTATGGGCACTATCAAATTTAGACCTCCTTGTTTTAAGTGTAGCCTTTCCTTAGGGCCAGGAACACTTGAAATGTTAGCCCTTTTTTTCCTTTGACATGGGCTAATTTTGATCAACATGAGGAATTTTCCGTATTTTTATTCTCTAATTGACCTTGGATTTTTGATCTGGCTTTCGTTTTCTCTCAGAAAGATACATAAGACAGGCAATGTCAGCTGATTTTGCTGGTTTTATAACATTCCTGTGAAGTGCCTCGGCAATTTTTATTACATTAAAGATGCTATATAAAATATAAGTTGTTATTATTGTTGTCCAACATTTTCTTTAGTTCATAGATGATGACTGATTTTCATCATGCGTTGCCAGCATTTTTGGCTGGGAAGTTTCTCAGAGGTGTTCCTGCTCTGATGCAGTAATTCCACTGGAAGAAATCCTACTTACGTGCGTAAAGATGGATTCCACTGTACTTCTGGAGAAGTTATGGCAGTGGAGAAGCAGTGCCCTGACGTAGTCCCCGGTTTCTTTTAATTAGCAATTGCAACATGAAAGAAAAGAAGTGGAGAGGGTTATGATGTTTTGGAGAATTAATGACTCCCATTCACAGCCTGAAATAGCAAAAAAGAAACAGCATCTTGCTCTGATCTCTGGTTTGATCTTGCATTTTTGAGCTTGATTTAATGTTGTTGTTCTAATCCTAATCTGCTGCAATTAGTTGATGACTATTGAGTTTTCTCATTAGGAGAGTATTACTAGATGCTTACTTTGCTGGAATGTATTTTAATTTGTTTCTTTAATCTTATTATTTTAGAACAACAGTCTTTCTTGAATCATTTTCCTCAGTATGGGGGTGGGTGTTGTATTGGATTGAATATTGACTTTAAGATCTGAGAACTGTGTTCAAATTCAACCCACACTGATGGGATGTATGTCTCCTCTACTGGCTATGAGGGCCTTATTAAAAATCAATTTGCTTTCAGTTTCAACCTATTTCCAATGAATTTGCTAACACTTTGCAGCATAAAAAAAGTGTTTATTTCCCCCAAAATTCAATTTGATGAATACAGCAAAAATATTCTTCACAATTACAAAGTTCATTTCTAAAGCATATAAGATTAACAACATATTAGACAGACTGCAGATTAGTAAAAATGAAATGCAATCACAATTTAGTGTAACCTGGAAATGTTGGGGCTAATGGTTGTATATAGTCTATATTAGGAGGGTGGTGGATATGAGAATATGTATGTGCACTGTACATCCTCCGTGTTTCTCCCAATTGCATTAGAAGCAGTGCAGAGAAGGTTCACATAACTGACTCCTGAGATGAAGGAGTTGTCTTATGGGGCAGCATTTTCCGGTCAGCAAGCGGGGGCAACGACGCATAAAATGACACGGGTTGACGTTGGGACGTGCGTCCCGACATCACCCCGCATCATTTAGATTTTCAGTTCGGAGGGCACGCAGTGGAGTTGGCCACGCGCCTGCCGACCTGTCGACGGCCTATTAAGGCCATTAAAGAGTAATTAAAGTGATTAATGGACCTATCCGTCCAACCTTATGGTTGGTGGGCAGGCCGGGAGCCCAGGTGGCCTTTAGTAAAAACATGAAACCTCATCCATGGGCGGGATGAGGTTTCATGAGGGATTTAAAATTTGTGTTACATTTTTAATAAAAGTAATTGACATGTCCCAGCTCATGTGACAGTGTCACATGAGGGGACACGTCAATAAAATTTTTCTCATCCTTTATTATCTTTTTAAAAGTAACACTGATCTCCCTGAGGCAGCACTTTGCATGCGCGAAAGAGCACACTCCCGGCTCAGGGAATTCCACCCCCCTGCCTGCACAGGGACTGCACAGCACTTCTAGGCGGACATCACACTGGACCGGCCTTAATTGGCCTGCCCAAGTAAAATGGCGGCACGCCCCCGACCTGGGGCGCCGATCAGGAACCCGCCCGCTCCCGCACAACCCCCACCAACGGGGGGAAAATGCTGCTCATGAGGAAAAGTTGGACAGGTTGGACCTATATCCATTGGAGTTTTAAAGAATAGAGGTGATCTTATTGAAATATATAAGATCCTGAGGGGACTTGACAGAGTGGATGCTGAAAGGATGTATCCCCTTATGTGAGAGACTAAAACTAGGAGTCACGGTGGAAAAATAAGGGGACTCACATTTATGATGGAGATGAGACATTTTTTTCTCTCAGAGAAACATTAGTCTGTGGGATTCTCTTCCCCAGAGAGCAGTAGAGGCAGGATCATTGAATATTTTTAAGGCTCAGTTAAATAGATTTTTGACTGACAAGGGAGTCAAAAGGGTATAGGGGGTAGACAGGAAAGTAGAGGCCACAATCAGATCAACCATGATCTTATCAAATGGTGGAACAGGCTCGAGGAGCCGAATGGCCTACTCCAGCTCCGAATCTGTATGTTTGCATGTTTATATGTACCCACATGCCTGATGCTATGAGTGGGCCTCATTTAAATACAACGGGCAAGCTGTCAGCACCAATCACACTGCTTGTAGGCAGCTCCTCGTTAAGATTTTGTATAGGCTCCTAATTTTCTCTGGGCCGCTATAACATACACTTTGAGATAAAAGCTAAAACCTAATTAGTTTTTTTCACAGTCTTCTCAATCTATGATTCTGCCTTTAATGTTTTGTGAATCTACACCCCTAAGACTCTCTGCTCTTTTACAACTCCAAACCAACTTCCATTCAGAGGATAGTTACTGTGTCATTTTTCACATTTACCGACATCGAATTCCATCTGCCAATTTCAGCCCATCCCCCACCGCCCTTATCAATATCCCACTCCAGTTTCTTCTGATCTTCTAAAGAATTACCTATAACTTCAAATGTTGGTTAATCTAAAAATGTTGGCACCACTTCGTCTCCCTATATATCCAAAGCATCAATACACACAGTGAACAGAAGTGGTCCCAGAACCAAATCCCGAGAGACACCATTACCCACTTTCAACACTCTGCAAAAAATTGTTCTTTCCTCCTATTCTCTGTTTTTACTCTTAATCCAGGTTGTGACCCTCCCACTAATTCCATAACTCATTATTTTCTCTAATAATCTCACATGTACATGTGCATTGTACAGCCACTGCATTTCTCCCATCTACCACATCTGTTCCCATCTCAAATAACTTAATGAGGTTCTTCAAGCACTATCATCCCTTTTGAAATTTGTGCTGGATAATTTGAATAATTATCTCTTTATCTAGATATTTGATTAAACTTAAATTAATTGAAACTCTAAGTTTTCGCTACCACCGATGTTCAGCTAATTCATTCATACTATGCACTATTTCTAGCACAGATATGATAAGCCAAATGGCTTCCTTCTGTGCCGTCAATTCCTATGATTCTGCTAAATTGCCTCACTTGTCTACAAAATATTCCTACATGGTACACATTAATCCACTTCCACTCCTCTTCTAGAAGAAGCTGACATATAGTTGAATGAAAACTTCAAGAACATGGTAAAGACCCCAACACTGCAAACTCTGATACAATGGACTGTATGGACACCTCATTTGATGCTGCACCTGGGCCCTCCTTGCAGAGTCTACAGCGCTAACAGTATCATCTCTCTTGAGGGCCAGTGCACTACAAGGTTCCACCACATCCTCCATCTTCAACAGGGTGGGAGACTGAATGAATCTCCTAGGGCAGAATCTTCTGGCTGGCGTGCGGGTGGCGGAGTCCGCATGCCAGCGCTTAAAATGTCACGCAACATCAGCGTGCAGCATCACGATATTTCGGTCGGCGGGCACGCTATGCAGCGGGACACGCGCCCGCCATTTATTATAGGTCTTGTTAAGGCCATTAACTCTCCAATCGATCAGGATTTTGAGGGGCCATTGTGAACTTTGGGTCGGCGCACGGGCCCAACGGGCAGGCGGGTAAGTGATTTTTTTTACAAACCTCATCCAGTGGCGGGATGAGGTTTGATATCGGGTGTAAAAACTTTTAATAAAGTGTTTGTGTTCTTCACTAACATGTCCCATCTCGTGTGACATTTTCACATGAAAGGGACATGTTAATGATTTTTTAATTTTTCTATTTTTAGAGTTTCACAGAGTTTCAACAATCTCTCTGAGGCAGCAATTTGTCTCAGGGAGATGTGCGCTCTTTCACGCACATGCACGAAACAGCGCACTCTGGCAGTTGGGAAATTCCCTCCCCGCCCGCACAGGAAGCGCATAGCACTTCCCGTTGGGCGACACACTGGCCGGGCCTTAATTGGCCCGCCCACTTAAAATGGCAGCGGGGCCCATTTCGGCGGTGGCGATTGGTTGCCTGCCCGCCGCCGAGTCGGTCGCGCCCGCCCGCCCATCAAGTGTAAAATTCTGCCCCTACAATTTTCTGGCAGATCTGTGGAATCACTAAGCCACAGGTAGATAGCAGGACAGTCATGCAATGGAGGGGAATTGTGTCACCTTCTTTTAGGAATACAGCATGTTTGGCACCCTCACCACTCCCTCAACCAATGCTCACCCTATTGCGAGAAAGATGGCAGGCCACTCTGCCCCGGCTGTCGCTGAATTGCTGCATTCTGCAGCCAGACCTGTGCCAGTGCCATCAACCATGAGTATCCCATTAGCCCTTGACTGAGTACAGCAGCTTTCCATTTCCTCTGCTTAATCTCCTGGGACAGCATCTTGTAAGAGCACTAGAATGGGTTACATAAGACAGGTGCTATAAGCTCACTTTTAGGCAATGATCAATAGATAGGTATTTATGAAAGCCATTTAAATGATAACTCTTGTTGAACTCTTTTGTGGAAGGAATGTCCATGCAATAGATGGTGACAAGAATGCTTTAATTTGGGGGCATGCTTTTTATTCAAGGGTGAAATAAGTAGGAGACATGTTGGACATGACTTTTAATGCAGGGAACAGGAATTATTAATATGAAGTGCTCTTCAATGAGTTGACACTGAAGAGCTCTAGCTTTTTAAATATTTTATTCTTGCAATATCATAAGTACAGAAAGATCCAGCGTGTGTTATTTGGACACCTCTAAACCTGCCACAGTTAAACCGGAGGTATACACATGCATGATGGATTGCGGTTGGGTATTGGTATTTACCAAATTAAACTCTTCTCACTTGCCTGTGTTAAAATTCCCCCCAACACCCTATAGCGTGGGACTAGAGTTAAATGTAGGTCAGAGCGAGTAGAAATTTCTGAAGGACATACATGAACCAGTTGTTTATTTTTATTCATTCATCAATATGAGCATTGCTAGAAATGCCAGCAATAGTTGCCCATACCTAATCACCTTTGAGAAAGTAGTGGTGAATTGCTGCATTCTTTGCGATACAGGTGCACCCACAGTGCTGTTAGTAGGGAAGTTCCAGGATTTTGACCCAGCGACATTGAAGGAATGGCAATATAGTTCCAAGTAAGGATGGTGTGTGACTGAAGGGGAACTTGTAGGTAGTGGTGTTCCTATATGTCTGCTACTTTTATGCTTCTGGATGATTAAGGTCAGGGGTTTGGAAAGTGCTGTCAAAGGAGCTTTGGTGGTTTGCTTCAGTGCATCTTGTAACTGGACACACTGCTGCCAGGAGTGGAGGGAGTACATGTTTAAGGTGGTGGATGGGGAGTTGATTTCTCCTGGATGGTGTTGAGCTTCTGGAGTGTTGTTGAAGCTGCACTTATCCAGGCAAATGAGGAGTATTCCATCATACTCCTGGCTTGTGCCTTGTAGATGGTGGACAGATTTTAGGGCTAAGGATATGTGTTACTCACTGCAGAATACCCAGTCTCTGACCTGCTCTTAAAGTCAGAGTTAGTAAGTCCTCATTTAAAGTTGTGACTGTGTCCCTTAAAATCACAAATTTAAGTGAAACAACTTTAAGTGAATCACAGGGTGGAATTTTACGGCCTCTCCCACTGGCGGGACTCCTGCTGAAGTCAATGGACTTTTGAACGGCTTGCTGCATTTTATGGCCCACCCCCGATCGTGAAGTGGCAGTAAAATTCCGCCCATAGGTTTCTATAGGAATCAATGTTAAAACCGGAGTTAGGCTCCTTCAGATGTTTCTCGCCCAGATAGACCAATGTACAAGTTGAAATACTGTACCGTACATGTGTAGTAGTGTGCATGTCTAGCTGAAATAACTTGCAAAATTAAATAAATTATTAAATATAAAATAAATACTGTATAAATTCAAATTAGCTAACACTCACCAGTCTTGCTTTCTCCTTAGGTATCCCTCAGGTTCAGGGATGACCTTTTTCCACTCTGTTTTAATGGGTTCTTGCATGGCTGATCAGTTCAATACATGATCTGCAGACTCTGCTACTGTGCATGTGGGTCAGGTGATGCTTAGAGGGCCAGTTAGATAAGTTGTTTGGAGGCTTTTGAACTCTCTTCACCACCTTAATTTCACCACTGCATGTTCCCAACCAAGTCACTCTGTTCAGTGCCTTCCTAAATAAACTCCATCCATTTTGTTCGGTCATCAAGAGTCAGTGAAGATGTCTGATCTCTTCAAAAATGCTTTGAGGACATCCCTAAAGGGTTTCATTGGAGGTAGCTTTCTGTGATTAGGGACTCAATGCTGGGCATGTTGACCTGGGAGAAGACCTTGCTGTTGCACAGCCTTTCTTGCTACTGGATTTGGAGAATCTTTTGAAGATGCCACCGATAGTGCTTTGAGGTACCTGCTGCTGGTTGTCAAAGTCTCAGAATCACAGGTAGGAGTGCGGAGATATTGCTGCTAGTGAGCCATAGCCTTAGTCTCAGGTTTGAGATCCTGGTCCTCAAATACCTCCATCCTCATTTGGCTGAACGCTGACTTCACACAATGGTGAAAATGATTGATTTCATCACCTATGTCTGCCATCCTCAAGATGGGGGCTCGCAATGTGTGGAAAATGGTCCACATTGATCTGAATCGACAGGAGGAGGTGTTGTGCTGTGGGAGCTGGTTGGAAGAGGACCTTTGTTTTCTGGGTGTTGGTAGTGGAAGACCAATTTTCTCATGCACTTTCTGAGTGAGCGTAGACACAAATGTCTTCTGCATGCATAAGCTCAATGACTGAAGTTGGAGTGGTTTTGAACTGAAGGTGGCATTGGTTGAACAGCCAGGTCCAGGTGGAGTTAATGATATGAAGGACCAGGATGATCAACAATCTTGAAAAACTTATCCAAGGACTGTTGGATGGTTTTCTTTTTCTTCCCTCGGTATATCTCCTTGTAGCAGTTAATGCCATCATTGATCACCCTGTACACTTTGACACTGCATTCTTTATTTGGATCATCCTCTGTGAAGATTTTCATTGCCTTTTCGATGAGTTGGAAAGTTCTTTATGATTGTTTCATTGACAACTTTAAGATGTTTCAGTACGATCTTCCTCTTCAGCTCGTTGACTCTCTAGCTGCATTAAATCTTCATTGGACAATTCCTCTCTGTGGGACTCAAGAAATTCCACTATGTCAGCCTGATCTATTTAATCAAAGCCAGCCTCCCTCACCAAGATAATGATTTAATGCCCAACCTTGGGGACGTTACCATAAGATTCTCCGTGGTTGCTGACACACATGAGCCACAATTTCCACCACACACCGTTCAGACACAACAATGTGACTTGACCCCCATGAATCAGTGGTATTGTTAATGTCCTTGAGGCTGTTGTAGCCAGTTCAAAATTCCCTGACTGATGGAGCATTCTCACCATCTGTTGCTTTGATGAGCTGGGAGAAAATACAGCACAGGCAGCAAACCTTGAAGCTGCTATTGCTCCCTGATACATGGGCTGTAACAATGGAGTCTTGTTAGGTGGCAGGAAAATCACCTTCACATTTTTGGACAAGTCATCGAGGTTGATAGGATGACCTGGGCAATTATCCAAGAGAAACAAAACCTTGAAGGTGAACTTTTCTCTGGTGCAATATTCCCTTCAGGCAGAGATGGCATACAGAGAGAACCATTCTTAAAGAAGTGTCCCTATCATCCAGACTTTCTTATTTTAACGCCAAATGATGCGCAGATGTTCCTTGGAATAATCCCTCAAAGCAACGTTTCCACCAAACAGAACAGTCAGGCAATCTTTGGCAGCTTTAAGCATTGGTGCTGTCTTCCCTTCTTTGGAAAAGTACGTTCCCTTGGCATATGCTTCCAATAAAGCCTCATCTTATTAACATTAAAGATTTGTGTCGGTGAGTAGCCGCCTTCTAAAATTATTCTCTTCAAATAGGCAGGGAATTCATCAGTTGCTTCTGTATTGGCACTAGCCACTTCGCTGGTCACTTTAATGTTGGCACTAGTTGCTTCACCGGTCACTTTAATTTTGGCACTAGTTGCTTCACCGGTCACTTTAATTTTGGCACTAGCCACTTCGCTGGTCACTTTAATGTTGGCACTAGTTGCTTCACCGCTCACTTTAATGTTGGCACTAGTCGCTTCGCTGATCACTTTAATGTTATGCAGATAGGAACATTTCTTGAAATGTTCAAACCAACCATGACTAGCATTGAAACTTTCTGACTGAGAACTCTCACCTACTTATTCTGTAAGCCTTCATACAAACGATTAGCTTTTTCTTGGATGACCATCAAGCTAAGAGGCACCTGGCACTGGTTTTGGCTTTCAATCCAGACTGCCAAGAGTCTTTCCATGTTCCCCATGATGTTGCTTCTAGTCTGACTTACCTTGCTAACACTTAAAGGTGTGACGTTTTATCACTTTGTTTGATTTTGTCAGCGTTGCCAGTGTCCTCATCGGTGTAGGGGTAGCTGAAATGGGCTACCAATATCGACTGCTCATTCTCCGGCCTTAAGGCACTTTAAAACCTCCAATTTCACTGGTAGGATGATAGCTCTTGTTTTCTTAACAGCAGCAGGCTCATGACCATCATTTGCTGGGTGTTTCTGACTCATGTCAAGGGATTGTAGCACTAAATTACAAGCCTGAAACAATCTCAAAGGATTTTAAAATGGCCTCTCTGCCTCATTTGCTGCACAGTGGAACAAGGATTAGACTTGGGGCTCCAAAACTGATCAGAAGATCTAGGCTCCTGAAGGCTAAGAACTGCACCCTGTATTTTTCACCCAAATAAGCCCTGAGGCAAGAAAAACAATTTTACCTGTAGCAAATGTCTCTCCCTCTCTCTCGCTCAGACTTTAAAATGGTCTCTCTGCGTCACCCAATGTAAAGCTCCACAGCAGGCACACCTGGGGCTCCAAAATTAAAATCAGCTTGGACAGTCAAGAAATGAGTTATTTCTGCACAGAAATAAGCAGCTCAGGCTTCAACTTCTTCCTTGCAAAAAAATCCTGTTGGCTTGGATATTCTTCACCGAGAACTTAGCTGCAGAGGTTTTAGGGAAAAAAAATTGTGGCTCCAATTGTATCTCCTCACACTCTCTTCAGAATGGCACCGATTGGGTCATAGGACCTGACATCATGCCAGCGCAAAACAACAATGCAAAACGGCAATGCAACATGACAAGAAATGACACAAAATGATGCAAAATGATGTTAAATCAAAATTAAAGGATGCAAATCAGGAATATCGACCCTATAAACTGCACAAAATTAAATCAGAACCGACTTAAAGTGGGCCAACGTAAAGCAGGACTTGTATATCGCTGGTCCAGTTATGTTTCTGGTCAATGGTAAACACTCAAGGATGTAGATGATGGGGGATTCAGTGATGATAATACCATAAAATGTCAGGGTGAAATGGTTAGATTCTCTCTTGTTGCAGATAGTCATTATCTGGCACTTGTGTGGTTTGAATGTTACTTGCCACTTGTCAGCCCAAACCTGAACATTATCCAAATCTGCTGCCTGCGGGCACAGACTGCTTCAGTATCTGAGGAGTTGCAAATGATACTGACCTCAGTGCTTTCATCAGTGAACATAACAAGAACACAAGAATTAGGAGCAGGAGTAGGCCACTTTTGATATAATGATGGAGGGAAGGTCATTCATGGCTCAGCCTAGGACACTACCCTCAGGAACTCGTGCAATGATGTCTTGGGGAGAGTTGATTGGCATCTAACAATCACACCATCTTCCTTTGTACTAGGTATGACTCCAACCAGTGGAGAGTTTTCCCACTGACCCCAGCTGACTTCAGTTTTGCTAAGGCTCCTTGATGCCACACTCAAACAAATGCTGCCTTGATGTCAAGGGCACCTCACTCTCACTTCACCTTTGGAATGCAGCTCTATTGTCCATATTTGGATAAGCTGTAATGTGGTCTGGAGCCCGGTGACTATATTGGAACCCAAACTGAACATCAGTGAACAAGTTATTGCTGTGTAAGTGCCATTTGATAGCATTTTCAACAATGCCTTTCATTGCTTTTTGATGATTGAAAACAGACTGATAGAGCGGTAATTGGCTGGATTAGATTTCTACTACTTTTTGTGGATTGGATATATGCGAGCAATTTTCCACAATGTTGGGTGTTGTATTTGTACTTCAACAGTTTGGCTAGAGGCGTAGCTAGCTCTGGAGCACACGTCTTCAATACTAAAGCCCAGATCTTATCAGGGCTCAAAACCCTTGCAGTACCTAGTGCCTTAAACCATTTTTGATTTTTTTAAATTGATTCATGGGACGCAGGCATCACTGGCCAGGCCAGCATTTATTGCCCATCCCTAATTGCCCTTGAGAAGGCAGTGGTGCGCTGCCATCTTGAACTACTGCAGTACATGTGCTGTAGGCACACCCATTGTGCTATTGGGGAAGGAGTTCCAGGATTTTGACCCAGCGACAGTGAAGGAATGGTGATATATTTCCAATTGAGTCAGGGTGGTAAGTTGAAGGGGAACTTGCAGGCAGTGGTGTTCCCATGTGTCTGCTGCCCTTGTTCTTCAAGATGTTCGCAGTCATAGGTTTGGAAAGTGCTATCTAAGGAGCCTTGATGAGTTACATCAGTGCATTTCATAGATGGTACATACTGCTGACTCTGTGTGTCAGTGGTGGAGGGAGTGAATATTTGTGGATGGGGTTCCAATCAATTGGGCTGCTTTGTCCTGAATGGTGTCAAGCTTCTTGAGTGTTGTGGGAGCTACACTCATCCAGGCAAGTGGGGAGTATTCCATCACACTCCTGACTTGTGCCTCGTAGATGGTGGACAGGCTTTGGAGAGTCAGGAGGTGAGTTATTCGCCACAGGATTTCCAACCCACGACCTGCTCCTGTAGCCACAGTATTTATATGGCTAATCCAGGTCAGTTTCTGCTCAATGGTAACCTGCAGGACGTGGATAGTGAGGGATTCAACAATGGTAATGCCATTGAATGTCATTTAGAGTAAACCTTTCTGGAGCCTTGTAAATGCATTGAGCATTGCAGATTTTGACAAAAAGGACATATGGCACAGCCTCTAGGCTGACACCAATATCAGCAACAAAGATCTGATGAGCGATTCGAAAGTAGAGCCTCCAGGCTTCGACCTGCCTTGGAAAATTGTGGTCTACACTGAATAGGATCCGAACTCTCCCTAGACAAAACTCCTTCAAAAATCGAGTTTCAAGGACAGCCTGGCATGTGACTGTGGCCACCCAGATCAGACTGTTCACCACATCATAGCAAGAATTTTACGTTTGAGGGTCAGGCACATGCTTGTCAAATAATGCTGGGCGTGCTTCCCAACGTCATCGCGCACGCATTCAATTCCTCGGTCGCCAGGCACATGCACGAGTCGGATCCACACCTGCCAGTATTTATAAGGCCAATTAAGGCCATTAACAAGCCAGAAAACAGTGATTTTACACTGCCCATGCAATTTTTAGCTCGTTGCACGGGCAAAATGAGTGGGTGGAAATCACGTTTTAATCATTTCCTCATCCACAGGTGGGACAAAAGGCCCCAGGAGCAGCAGCACTTTCTGTCATTGCCAGTTTGTTGCTGTGAGTACAGAGATGTCTTAGAGTTTCTTGGCATTTTGTTGGATTGTCAAGCCTGCCTTTCAGGATCTCAGGTCCTCATCTTCCCTGAAAGGTTCCTCTGAGTATTGCAGCACAGTGTTCCTTCATTCTCAAGATACTGCTCCTCTGCATCCCATTTAATAGGAATAGCGTGTTCCACTGGTGGAACCTCTTCTGATGAGGGAGAGAGGGGCAGGAGGAAGAAGAGGCCAGGTAGGCGTGGGCAGCGTCCCAGGGACAGACCTTTAAGGGGAGAGGCACAGGCTCAGTTGGTGCAGGGCCAACGGGGGGGCCAAGGCAGGAGGGCACACTGAAGACGCCATTTCCCAGTGTCTAGAGTGTTCAGGCAGTGCTCCAACTACTTCCAGATGTCCGAGGCCCAGTGCCGCAGGAGACTCCGCTTCTCCAGGGACACAGTGTCCGCAACATGTCACATGATAGGTCTCCAGCTGCATGGGGAGACACCCCAGGCTGGTGGCTTTGAAGGTCGCAGTGACCTTGAACTTCTATGTCTCCAGTTCTTTTCAGGGCTCAATGGGGGATCCGTGCAGCATTTCTCAGTCAGCTCCACACAGTTGCATCAAGCTCATGCCTTATGCTATCTTTAGACACATCCATATATTCGTCCACTTCCGGCCAGATGGAGCAAGCACAAGGCTTAGCTGCGATGGCTGGGTTCCCCCATGTCCAGGGTGTAATAAACTCACATGGCAATCAAGGTGCCAGCAGGTGAGCCTGGAGCTTTCGTAAACAGAAAGGGGTTTCACTCAATGAATGTTCAGATTGTCTGTGACCACAGGACACAGATTCTCCAAATTTGTGCCCGTTGTCCTGGGAGCTCACACGATGCTTACGTCTTGCGGCAGCTATTAATGGCACTGTCTCCTTTGCTAACAATCAATAAATGAAAACCCAACCCAGGACACCAACACCACACAACACCCATACTTTTATAAGCCTGTGCTGCATCTGGCACCTATTCATGCCATCCAGCCAACACAGCTTAAGTCAAATAAATGCTTATGGTACTTCACATGAACAAACAAAGAACAAACAAAGTGTCCATCCCTAACACAAACATCAGAATAATTAATGCAAGTAATGTCACCCGTGACACGCCGCTGTTGTGCCCAAGGTACCTTCAACTTATGTCTGCGGGTGCTGCGCCTTAGTACCATCCCTCCCCCACACCCCCCCACCCCCCCACCCCCTCACTGTCAGCAGCATTGGAGACGGCCTGCTGACTCTTCTGTCCTGAGGCCTTGATGACCTTGACGGTTGTCCTCTGGCTGTCAGAGCCTGAGCAGGCTCCGCCTGGTAGGGTGCATCCGGTCCCATAGCTGGACACTGCTCAGTCGTCGTGGCATCGTCAGGCACAGTGGCCACTGGCAGAGTGGGTTGGGGAGGAGCTGGTGCTCTCATCGGAGGGCCTGAGAGAAGCCCACAGCGATGACAGGCAGCTCGTCTGCACCTCCCTGCTCACCACTGAAGGATGGGCACCCAGCAGAGAGACAAATTGCCTCACCCATCTCACACTGGTAGTGACCTCCTGCAAGTCCAAGTGCAACCCCAGGAACCCCGGAGTCTGCTCCCGACGCTGCCTTTCCATCAGAGTCACGACATTTCAGTTTCTGATGCGAGGAGCCCGTTATGTTTCCAATACCTACCACACACGCATCTGTCACCTGCACTCTTACCTTCATCCAAGACCCCCACCTCACCCTGACCGGAGGAGCGAGCTGGCCAGTGACGTTCCAGCTCCAGTGCATCGCTGTCGTGCTTTGTGAGGATACACAGATTTGGCGCTCCTCCACCTGCTCTGTGGTGCTGTGCAGCGTTACAATTGCTCTTCCCCTGACAAGGAAAAGTAGAAAGCCTCATTATTGCTCCATCTCCTTGAAGGTCCTTTCCTGATTCCCGCCTGCCCTCTCACTCAGGCATTACGCCAGCCGTGTCACTGTGGCACATCTCACCCTGCAATGCACTGAGACCAATCGAGCTGACACCCCAGCCTTGGCAGGGCAGGCTTCAATGCCAGTTGGCATACACACTCTTAGACCCCTGAATGTTCTAAGTAATGGGCACCTGACTAAAGTTTTTCGCACAGGTCCATGCTATCTCTGCACTTATCCTTGCTGACCGCAGAAGATCATTGAACCTTTTGTGGCTCTGAATCCACATGCAGCGCACCACATCATGCCCACTGACCTGGATGGCGACCTCTGTCCAAGCCTTCTTAGTCAGGTGGGGCGGCCTTCTCTTGCTGTCCCTGGGCATTAAGAGATGCTGTCTGGCACTGACCTCCTCAACCAGCCCTCCCAGGCACACATCTGAGAAACAGGGTAGGGAAGGCGATGGGGGAAGGGTGCCCACCCTCACACCTTCCAAGACCATCAGGTGCTGAGGCCAAGACTGCACACTAGGACACTTCTTGCATTGCTTCTGAACAGCTCCCTCAACCTCCCCCACAACTCCTGGCAGCTGTCAGGGAGCTGCCTCTTCCTTTTTTAAACACTTTGCCTGGTCGCCATTTGACCCAGTGCCCAACACGTTCCGACCCCCGAGCACGAAAAAACCACTGGGAGTCATGTTTCATGCTGGGCAGGCCTTGAGTGGCCCCCCAGCGTAAGATCGCATTCACAGTGCGATCTCGGCCGGGAGTGGTTTTGACATTAGGCACACCCCAAGGGTAAAATTCAGGCCAATATGTGACCTATAAAAATTTGCCACAGGATTCAAGGCAATCCACCTGACAAAATACAGTTTTGTGACTCGGTTGTCCAACTTGCAATTAGACTAGTAAAGCTGCAAGGTGTCTTACACAATAAGTAGTTGTGAATACATTCCTTCCCTTCCTGCCACAACCTGGTTATCATTACCCATGTCACTTCCCTGCTCCATCACCACCTGTTTCTGGCAGGAGTGCTGGCTGCCTAAATTGAGGTCCACACAATAATTGGAATGGTCAGTTTTTAGGCAGAACATTTCTCTCAAACACCCTCCACTCACAGTCCCCACTCAATGTTCTCTCTGCCATTGCCTGTTTTAAGTGCAATAGAGCTGTCACATTTTGAAAATGGTCATATTACCTTGTTATTCTCTCAGGGAATATGTTTCTTGAGACTAGATTTCAGCTAACAATGGCATTTGACGTGTCAGGTGAATTGGTCTTCGTGATATAAGACTAAGTGCCATCAATTGATTGACATATTTTCAATTCGATCTACCAGCACAGATGGCTGTACTAGCACTGAAATATGGCAAAAAGGAATAAACAAAGATGATATAACTACTGGAATAATAAAGTTAACATTCTTTTATGTATATATATATATTAATCTCATGCTATAAAAATCCAGAAGAGTTTGTACAACTTTGACAAAAAATCTACAAGCAACCCAAAATTGTAATATGTTCAATTTCTATACTTTGCCACCTTATAATTTGGACTTATTCTGTTCAATACAAATGTCAAGAAGTGATGGATATAGCTTAATTTACTAGATGTTACAATGTGAAAGAAATAATTGCTTTTTGTTCATTCTGTCCCAGCATCATGCTGTGTTCCAAGTGTATTTAATCTTAACTGAATTGAATTTAATATCCTTCAAATAACTAACTTTAGCAACATTGTGCAATGTGAAGTAGACAAAGATTTATATGTCTTTAGCCTGTAGACTAAAAGAAATTTTTATTTTCCAAACCAAATACTATTATCTGACATACCAGCAGAGGCTTCTATTTTAACAACTAGATGGCCTGGATGTGGTAGCAAATTGAAATCATGCCAGTACAAGAAATTACTGTAGCCCCCATTTATGGGCAAAAAAAGAAAAGCAAATGTGGAGGATGAAAAACATTATGTCAACCATCGATTCTTCAGGCCAGTGCACACATAAATATTTCCTTCCAGTTACCCAATGAAGTTTGACAACATCATTTGCAGGAGGGAGAAAAACTCATATCAAAAGTTGGCTAGTGAGAGAAATGTGCATATAATTCAGATCTTCAGACAGACAAGTAAACAAGGACATTTGTATTAAATGCTTTAGGCCTGCAATTATGTTGACTGTGTCCTTGGTGCTTCAGGATCATGCCTGATGGTGCCCTTCAGAATTGACTCGCATCAAAGTATGCAGGTATATTTGCATGGCCCCATTGGAAGGAAGATTCCTCACCTTTAAGGATGTAGGCTACTTCATTGGCCTGTACCTATCACATTTCACTACTGCCCACAACCTCCCCTTCACTGCCTCCTCTTGATGGGATCCACTTATGAAGACCAGTGCTCATTATCTCATTGGGTGTAGAAGCCACCACTATTACACTGGATCCCACTCAGTTCAGGGACTTCCAATTGTGAGCATAGGGATCCCCTGAACCCTCTGATATAATTGGTAATGCTGGGTGTAGGCAGAGGTTCTGCCCTAGATATGGCCCTTAGGAAACTCCCAGCAAAGATAGTTTATCTGGGTCCCCACACATCCCTGAGGTTTTCTACTACACTCCCATTGGAATTATGGTGGCAGGGCACTGGTTGGCCCATGCAATTTCAGAGCCTGACTTTAGCGGAATCTAACTGGGTCATGTCTTAAGAAAAGCCAGAGAAACTAAGGTACTGCAATAGTACATAACCAGGAAGAGCCACGGATATTGCTTGTTTCTTTCTAAAAAGCTCTTAACAAGTTTTTACCTGGCATCTCCTTCCTGTCCACAACAGGTCTTGGAAATATTCTCCTCTTTCAAATATTTGAACATGCAGGTTAAAATAATCCTGATAACTATCTAGAATGCAATTTGGTCAAACACTTTGAATGGCAGAGACTTTGACTGCATATGGGCACAAAGAATCATTTGGGCATGGTGCACAGAGAAACATTGGACAGGGAGGATCACACACCCTTAACAAATCTTACCCAATTTTCCTTTCATTAATTTACATTTATGGAAAAGTAAGCAAACTGCATCTCACATCTGTGATTCTCCCCACACAATGTTTCTCTAAATATGACACCAAGCTGATTGTTTGCACTCAAGTACAGTAGAAGGCACCATCTTACTTTAGATACTTTTAGATACCTGTGGCTTAAATGCTTTAAAACAACAGCGTTTATGGACACATGTTTGGTGAATTACCGCAGCCAAATTATGGCAAAAGTAACATTTGTGCCACACAAGTGCCAGGCAATGACCATCTCCGACAAGAAAGAATCCAACCATTTTCTCTTCACAGTCAATGGAATTACGAACGCTGAATCCCCCACTATCCTGGGGGTTACCATTGACCAGAAACTGAACTGGACAAACCATACAAATACTGTGGCTACAAGAGCAGGTCAGAGGCTGGGAATTCCATGGTGAGTAACTCACCTCTTGACTCCCCAAAGCCTGTCCACCATCCAACAAGCACAAGTCAGGGGTGTAATGGAAAACTTTCCATTTGCCTGGATGAGTGCAGCTCCAACATACTCAAGAAACCCGACACCATCTAGGCCAA
This sequence comes from Cetorhinus maximus, assembly GCF_964194155.1. Lineage (NCBI taxonomy): Eukaryota > Metazoa > Chordata > Chondrichthyes > Lamniformes > Cetorhinidae > Cetorhinus > Cetorhinus maximus. The sequence goes on along the minus strand of NC_135879.1, from coordinate 112,797,488 downwards.
AGCAGCCCGCTTGATTTGCACCCCATCCACCACCTTAAACCTTCAGTCCTCCACCACAGTGGCAGCAGTGTGTACCATCTGCAAGATGCACTGTAGCAACTGATCACCACCTAGAAGGACAAGGGCAGCAGTTGCATCGGAACATCACCAGCTGCAACTTCCTCTCCAAGTCACTCACCATCCTGACTTGGAACTATATACTTCGAACTTCACTATTTCTGGGTCAAAATCTTAGAACTCCCTCCCTAACAGCACCATTGGTGTACCTACGCCACATGGACTGCAGCAGTGCAAGAAGGCAGCTCACCACCACCTTCTCAAGGGGAATTAGGGATGGGCAATAAATGCTGGCCTAGGCAGCAATGCACACATCCCATGCATGAATAAAAAGAAAGGGCCTTTAAAGGACAATAGCATATCATCATTAAAATGGAAATGTGTCCTGTGATTCAGTCTTAGTTTTACTTTTGCTTTGAGCAGAGCACACAAACACAGCTCTGATGCCTTCATGTTTTATCCCTCTGTATAACTGTTCTTATGTGCCTAGTCTTAATAAATAAACCAACAATATGTTTACTTAACCCCTTATGAGTGATTGGTGCCTATGATATCATTATAATAACAGTACATGGTGATAAGTGGTGGTCAAACAGCCTGGCAGTAATATTAAGTACAGGTAGGACATTGTGAACAGCTTTAGCTCATGTATCATGGCATGAGATGACCCTTGATGTTTTGCTCAGGCTGCAACAAAGTCACAGCATTGAGGAGCATTGAAACCGCATTGTACTAACTGCGAAGAAAGTCTATGAAGATGCAGTGCTGAGCTAGTGCTCAAATAAAGACAGGGTAAGCAGATGGATCTCTTATGGTAAGATTGCAGCACATAGCCTGTCAGTTAAGTGAGTGGGGAATCGCATCGACAGGATCAGCACCAGGTTAGCTCAGCTGAGAAAGGCGAGTGCCCAGGGTGTGGGCCAATCGATAGCAAACAAGGGAGAGTCAAGCAAAAAAAGAAACAAAAACCACCAATAAGTCAAGCTAGAGTAGGTTGTGATTATAATGGGGGGCTTTGAGAGTTGCTAAACAATAAATTGAATAAAAGGCAAAGATGCCATTACTTTGTGGTGCATTCCAGCCACAGCTCGTTTTCGTGGGCAGAGCTTCAGAAAAGCACGTGAAAGTGGCTATAGTGTCACTCACGACAGGCACTATAGGAGAAGGAAGATCAAAGGGATATTGTCAGAATGTTCACAAAATTCACCAGTTTGAATTGGGATGCAGCTGACCTACTATTTGAATTCAAAATCTTCAAACTGCATACAGGGCTATGGTTTCTTGATTTAGGTGTATCTGAACCAGACATGCAAGCCATAAAAATTTCCCTAGTAATTGGAAATGAAGGTCTACACAGGCTGAACACATCAGGATTAATAGAAGAACAGCTAAAGGATCCCCAGGAGATATGGACTATATTGAATACCGGTTCGAAGCAGGTTAAACTTTTGTAGTTATCGGCTAGAGTTCATGTCATTTCGACAACAACCTACAGAATCTAAAGACCACTTCATCAGCAGATGCAGAGAAAATGGTATGTACTGTGATTTTTCAAATGCAGAGCTAGCAGATGGAATTGTTGAGTTGGTGTTTGTCTCCACTCCCATGGAAGCATTCCAGAAAAATCTGGTAGATAATCCCAAAATGTATAGCATTGAAGAGTTACTCAAGGATGGACGTAAGCACAAAGCGACCCTTGCATGTTGACAAAGTTTATAGGTCCTAAGTACAAACCCAATTGTTGACACATTCACTGCAACACCCAAACCTAGCAAGACCTGTAGAAGATGTGGATTTCTGCATGCACAAGGAAATACCCAGGTTTCCATCAATTTTGCAAGGCATGCGACAGAAAGGGCCATTGGCAGAGGCAGTGCACTGGAGCAAAGGCTGATGCAGCTACAAAGAATTGTGCACTGATCCAGACAGTACACAATGGATGCCTTCAAGCAATAAGAATGACCATCTGGTATCCCATCAGAAACATGTACATGAGGCGACTGACAAACCAAAACATGATGATGATGAGCTTTACAAGATGAAGAGCAGTGAACACATGCTTCACACTGTCAATCTCATGGAAAACATAGATACCGCCACACTGTCTGAAAAGTTTGCCAAGTTTCAAATTATCTGTCCTAAGAAAATTGGTAATTATTCATTATTGGCTAAGATTCTCACAGCAGAAAGTGTGAATTCTAAAAAAAACATGTATCCACAGATGTGGAAGGCCATGGTGAAACTTACTGCCGTGAAACTTTCAGCATACAACAGTTTTCTAATTCCATGCACTGGATCCATAGGAATGCAAGTGCAATCAATCCTCTTGTGTGTCACAGAGGTTTTACATCATAGAAACTAAAGGCGAGTGACTTCAGGCCTACTGGTAATGCTGTTACACTGGTAACAATCCATGGAAACAGTCAGGCATCACATGGCAGATCTACCTTAGAAACTACTGCTCCCACCTCAGTTCACAACCTAACATCAAAATATCCAGAATGTTTCAACAAGATTGACAGTTTCAAGGGAGCTGCAATATTACACTTGCAGGAGAATGCAAGTCAGTCAATTGATCTGCCACAAAGGTGCAGCATCAGTATATAAGACAAATTGAAGGTCAAACAAGGCAAAATGGAGAAAAACAGAAGCATCAGAAGAGTACAAGAGCACACAGATTATTGTAGCTCGATCATACGTTCATAAAGAAGTACAGATCATTGAGAGTTTGCCTCAATCCACGACATTTAAATGCAGCTTTGAAACATTATCCTTACAAAATACTCACAATAGAAAAATTAAATCCAAGATTTGCAGGTACAAAATTTTTCTCAAAGCTTGATGCCAAGCATGGTTATTGGTCAGTACATCTCACAGGGAAGTCCCAAGAGCTTACTACATTTTGTGCCCCATTTGGACAATTTCAGCAACTTCCTTTCAGGCTATCTGTTAGCCAGGATCTCCTTCAAGCTCACATAGACCACATTGCATGCACTGTGTCAGGTTGTATCTGTATTGCCGATGACATTGCTGTTGTGGAAAGAACAAAGCAAGAGCAGAACCATAATCTGCACTTGTTAATGCAAGCAGCTCATAATGAACGATTGGTTTTCAATAGTCTGAAATGTGACATCAACATGCAGCAGAACAATTGCTTGGGCTTTATTTATTCCAGTGCTGGCATACGTCCTAATCCAAGTAAAATAGAGGCTAATAAGCCATGCCAATTCCTCAAGAAAAGGACGATCAGTGAAAAAAAGAGGCATGTCAAAGCTTTTCGTCTTGCACTTATCAGAACCCTTCACAAGAACACCAATATAAGGGGAAAGCAACAATTTATACTGTATGAGAAGAGAATGCTGATTGGTTGGCAAGTGGACTCTGATTGGTAGAGGCGTTGCCATGGAGAATGCACCAGTGATGGTGGCTGAAAGTTAACCTCCAAGCATTATTTGAGATTTAAACCAGGCAGCTTGACCCTGATTGATCAAGGTATTGTCCTGAGGAATGAGTTGGCGAATGGCTGTCACTTACTTTGTTCAGCTGAAACAGGTGCAATGTGTGTACATGTTCTTTCTGTCTGCAAAGAACAGGGCCCTCCAGTATGTGTACATATTCTATATTAATACATAGGGTGTATCTTTCCTCTGGCATGCAAACCACCAATACTTTTTCAAAGCACTGAAGCAGTCGTTACCAAAAGCATCAACATTGCAATTTTACGATCCTAGGGATACAACTACCCTGACGGTAGATGCCTCACAAAACAGTCTGAGAGCATATACACTACAAAAAGCCAAATCTATTGCATTTGCTTCAAGATCTCTGCCTGTAACACAATCCAACTACTCCAACATGGAGTGAGAAACATTAACTTTAGTGTTTGGAATCAAACATTTTCATATCTACCTATTTGGCAAAGGATTTGTGGTAGAGACCGACCACAAGGCACTGGAAAGTATTTGGCAAAAACCATTGAACAGTGCACCACCAAGATTGCAATATTTCTTGATATTATCGATTCAAGGTTACCACTGTGAGATTAGCTTCAAGCCAAGTAACTTGATGGTCGCATCAGATACACTGAGAAGATTGCCTAACCCAGCGTAAACGGAAGATATGTACTTAGATCGACAAGTTGACTTCATTGATATCAAACTTGAAGATATTCTCCAAAGTGATCGAGTACATTTTGCACAATGAAAATGCCAGCAGCTACAAGAACAAATGGCGAAAGATTCCACACCTCAGAAATTGTGGAAAACCGTCATTGAATGATGGCCTAATTCAATCAGCATATTCCCAAACACATGAGATAAATTTGACCTTACTGGGATGAGCTAGGCATCTCTTGGGGAGTCATTTTTAAAGATAGGAAGGTCATCATACCGGAATCTTTGTAACCTGATATTCTTCAACAACTTCATCACTCACACATGGGCATAGACGGGATGAGAAGGCTCACAAGAGAGACAGCCTATTGGCTATCTATGAACAATAGCATTCAAGTCGTCCTCAAGAGGTACAAGGCATGTCAACAGCATATGCCAAGTCAGCACAAAGCATCATTGACTCCACATGAAGTTTTTACCCATCCTTGGTCCAAAATCGCATCCGACCTCTTTCATGCCTGTGGTACTGAGTTCATCACCATCAGCAACTACATTATTACAGTACCCCATTATTTGACAATTACACAATACATCAAGCACATTTGTTGCACAAAATCTAAGTGCCATTTTCTGTTTATTTGGTGTGCCTAGAGAAATCATTAAGGATAATGGGCCCCAATTTGTTGTAGGCCATTTCAGGATATGTGTGAGAAGTGGAATATCAATCACACTACTTCTTCTCCTCATTACACTAGATCTAACAGACTAGCTGAATGAATGATTCACATGGTGGAATCACTAAATCTCAAATGGAGACAGACCAAGCAAGATCTCAACATTGCAATGTTACATCTGAGAGCACCACCTTTAAGTGCACTTATTCCATCACTGGCAGAAGTTATGTTTGGCAGATCAGGGCAAATCAAGTTACCTACTCTTACCCATTCTACCCTCTCAGAAACTCAAGAGCAACTTTTAAAGCTACAAGAGAAGATGACCAACATGCACGATAAAAATGCAGGTAGAGAATTGTCAAGTTTACAGTTTGGTCAAGTTTGCATCCAGGGTCCCACAGAAGGTATGTGACAACCAGCTAAGGGGACAAGGACTTCTTCAGAACCAAAGCTCTGTAAAGTCATTACACACAAAGGTGCAATGGTGAGGTGTGATCAAGGACAAATCAGATCCATTCCGGCTCCCCAACCACCATACAGTCCTTTGCTGACAAGATCCCAGATGCAACCAGGAACAACACCCAAAAATGACAATCCCACAAACTACTGTGAGCAAATAAAGAAACCTTCAGACAAGGTTACAAGATCTGGGTATACCAGAAGGTTACCTTTATGCTTTAGAGACTCATAGATTCATCAGTTCTATATGCTTCTGTAATGGTAACTAAATATGAACATGCATTGTAAACAGTTATACTTATTTGGAAGGGGGAAAGTGTCTTTAAAAAGAAAGGGTTGTGTTGTAATATGCCTTTAAGGGAGAGCAGCAGTAAAAGGGAAATGTGTCCTGTGACCCAGTCTTAGTTTCACCTTTGCTTTAAGCAGAACACACACACATGCAGCTCCGATGCCGTCAAGCTTTATATCTAAGTACAACTTTTCTCACATGCCTAGTCTTAATAAATGAATCCGTAACGTGTTTACATAATCCTTTTTACAATTTATATCAATGACTTAGTTGAAGGGAGTGAAGGCATGGTAGGTAAATTTGCAGATGACACAAAGATAGGTAGGAAACTATGTACTGATGAGGACATAAGGAGGTTGCAGACATATAGATAGGTTGAGTGAGTGGGCAAAAATCTGGCAGATGGAGTATAATGTGGGAAAATGTGAAGTTGTTCACTTTAGCAGGAAGAATAAAAAGCAGAGTATTACTTAAACAGAGAACAGCTGCAGAATTCTGAGGTGCAGAGGGACCTAGGTGTTCCAGTGCATGAGTCACAAAAAGTTAGTATGCAGGTACAGCAAGTAATTAAGAAGGCTAATGGAATGCTAAGCTTTATTATGAGAGGAATTAAACATAAAAGTAAAGATGTTATGCTTCAGTTGTACTGGGCATTGGTGAGACCACATCTTGAATATTGTGTGCAGTTTTGGTTTCCTTATTTAAGGAAGGCTGTAAATGTGTTGGAGGTGGTTAAGAGGAGGTTTACTAGATTGATACCTGAAATGAGGAAAGGGTAGACAAGGCTTGTTTCCACTGGAGTTTAAAAGAGTGAGGGGTGACTTGATTGAAGTATATAAGATCCTGAATGGTATCGACAAGGTGGACATGGAAAGGATGTTTCCTCTTGCGATTGAGTTCATAACTAGGGGGCACTGTTTTAAAATTAGGGGTTGCCTTTTTAGGACAGAGGTGAGGATTTTTTTTCTCTCAGAGTGTTGTGCGACTTTGGAAACTCTCTGCCTCTGGAGGTAGCGGAGGTGGGGTCACTGAATATTTTTAAGGCAGAGGTAGATAGATTCTTGTTAGGCAAGGGAATCAAAGATTATGAAGGGTAGATGGGAATGTGGAATTCAAAATGCAAGTAGATCAGCCATGATCTTATTGAATGGTAGAGCAGGATCAAGGCAGGATCAAGGGGCCAAATGGCCTACTCCTGCTCCTATTTAGTATGTTTGTTTGTTTATATCCCTTATGAGCAATTGGTGCCTATTATTATCATTATAATAACACAACATGTACCATCTACAAGGTGCACTGCAGCAACTCACCAAGGCTCCTTTGACAGCGCCTCCCAAAGCCATGACCTCTACCACATGTAAGGACAAGGGCAGCAGATACATGGAAACACCATGACCTGCAAGTTCTCCTCCAAGCCACACGCCTTCCTAACTTTGAACTATATTGTGTCCCTTCACTGTTGCTGGGACAAAATCCTGAAACTTCCTCCCTAACAGCACTGTGGGTGTGCCTACACCATATGGACTGCAGCGGTTCAATAAGACAGCTCACCACCCCCTTATCAAGGGAAATTAGGGATGGGCAACAAATGCTGGTCTAGCCTGGGATGTCCACTTCCTGTGAAAGAATTAAAAATAATAAAAAATGTTGAAATACATGGCACTATCTGGACTGAAAAAAAAAGTGACATGATCTGTAGATCAGGGTTTATCTCTAAAATGCTGCACTTGTCTTCTCTTTCCAGATGGTAATAGATCTGTCTTATTGTACTTGCAGTATATTCTGTTCTAATTCAGATTTTCAGAGTTTCACAATGATCATGATGCACAGCTGATCCACTGGTTTTTTCCTCAGCTGTAAAGTCATTAGCTTAGCTTTTTTTTAAATGGTTATTTATACTCAAATTGCTAAAGACAGGCTTTGCATTGACAGCTTTGCATTGACATGAATAAAGTTTGTGCAGTTTGGATCCAATATTCAAAGGTAACTTTTTACTCATAATTGTACATAGGTTCAAGGGCACCTTTGGATGTGTGTTAGGACTATACCAGTGTTAGAGTGAAAATTCTAAATGGATAGATAGGGACAATTATAGGGGAGTGTTGAATAGAGTGACAAAAATGTTGAAAATTTTGAAAAGATTCAGAGAGAATCTTACCTCATTGCTGTCTAAGCGTGCTAGCTCTGTATGACTATTAAGGTAAGCTGATTTTTCATTTCTCTGGCATGCTTTCTTTCATGCAGACTCACTGAAAGCACAAAATACAAATATTTGGGATAATTCCAAGGAAATTATAACCACTCAAGCATGCTTATAATTTTAGTGGTGCCACTGAGTCTCTTGTTTTGACTTTCTTTCAGAATAGGATCCTTTGCACTTGTCATCTGCCGAATTGAGCTATGATCAGCTCTGTACGTGGATGTGTAGTTAACGATGGCTTGGTCCTCAGTATTTTTCATGTGTCCTGAGCTGCCTGATCTCACTCCATTGGTCCTCCTCTTCTTCCAAGCAACTCAACCAGGTTGATGTTGTAATAAAACATCAGCTCAGTGTTCACAATCTCTGTGTGTATATATTGGGACAATTCCCAAAGTAAATAATCTCTTGACTTTAACCTATAGAAAACATTTGTGCAAAAGGAATTCAATATTTTGTGCTATATTCCATAACTGTACAATCAAATGTAATTTAAACTGAGGTCATCATCAGGAAGCAACTAGAAGCAAATTTAGACAAAATCTTATTCAACAACTTGGTATTGAAATCCTCTGTTTGTCCAGCTGGTGACATCAACTTCATTTTAAAATGAGCCAGAAATAAATGGTAGGATTTATTTTCATAGAAATGAACATTGATTTTTTTTTAGCTTATTTCATATAGTCCAAAATATTTGATTGAAAAGTTTCTTTTGCCTGTAGGCTGCAAACAGAGTGAATTAACAATTACTGGAAAGAGAGTTCACAGGCTGCTAAGTGAAGCCAATATGACATGAAAATATGATGCTCAAATAGCATCCCTCAAACACAGTCACAAAGAAATATGGAACTAAGGAAAGCACACTAAATCACTAGAACAGTTGCTACTTTCCAATTTGGCATATATCAGAATTATAGCAAAGTGTATATTCTGTAGAATCTAAAGATATGATTTGGCTTTTGTCTACTGATATCTTAAATGCTCATAGGTGTCTCACTAGTATGGGAGAAAAATGAATTACCCAACCAATAGGGTTGTCATGACGACATTGACATAGAAAAAGACATGAAAGCTTTTCAGTACAATTCATCTGATGAATGGAATAGCAATTCCATTAATTAATTTAGTTTCTGGGGCCATGCAAATTTAAATATCTTTGAACTAAAATTTCTCAAAGTTATCCTGTGATTTTTATCAATGGTAGAAATTCTGTTCATGGAAAATTCAGCACAGCAAATCGGCTTAAAGCTAACAAGTAATGAATAGCTTTGTTCTTTCCAATGAGTGTTATTTTGACATTACCTGTAATATCAAGACCAAGTATTTGTGATAACATCAAATGAGGTTACATGGAGGTGCCATATTGGATCAGGACTGAGGAAGGATGAGGAAGCTGGAGACCAGAGGCTGGAGAGGAAAGGTATAGTGGGGTTTATAGCATGTAGGGGATGGTAGAGGAGGGTTAGACTTTGGGAGGACGGGGTGTGGGTCGGGCAAAGATAAAAATGCATTATAGGTCAGAGGAGAGGAAACGTAGAACAGAGTTAGAGCCCAGGAGGGAGATGTAGTGGAAGGCTACATGTGATGCAAGGAAGTGGTGGGGGAGGAACGTAGAACATAGCAAGACAATAAAGGAAATTTAAGGGCCTGGCGTCGAGCAAGAGGATCACTGACTTCTGGAGCATTGCAGTGTAGAACTGGAGGCAAAAGTAAATTGCAGTTGCACTGCAGCACGTGAAAGTGGTACAGTAAAACAGGAAGAGCAGAGTTTAATGGAGGAGGTGAAGTACAGTGCAATGAGGCGGAACTGAAGTTAATGGGAGAGGGAGGAGCAGGTGATGAGGAGGTGGAAGGAGGAGGGAGAAGAAGGGAGACGAAGGGGTGGACAAAGGAAAAATGAGCAAATGTGGACAAAGGGGAGCAAATGAAGAGAGGAAGGAATCGGGGACATAGGTAGTTGGAGGGATGGGTGAAGAGTGATGAGGGGAAGGAGGGTACTTTTTTTTATTATTCATTTATGGGATGTGGTCTTTGCTGGCTGGGCCAAGATTTATTGCCCATCCCTAGTTGCCCTTGAGAAGGTGATGGTGAGCTGCCTTCTTGAACCGCTGCAGTCCATGTGATGTAGATACACCCACAGTGATGTTAGGAAGGGCGTTCCAGGATTTTGACCCGGTGTCAGTGAAGGAACAGCGATGTGTTTCCAAGTCAGGTTGGTGAGTGACTTGGAGAGGAACTTCCAGGTGCTGGTGTTCCCATCTATCTGCTGCCCTTGTCCTTCTAGGTGGAAGTGGCCATGGGTTTGGAAGGTGATGTCTAAAGAGGCTTGGTGAATTCCTGCAGTGCATCTTGTAGATGGTGCACACTGCTGCCACTGTGTGTTGGTGGTGGAGGGAGTGACTGTTTGTGGATGTGGTGCCAATCAAGCGGGCTGCTTTGTCCTGGATGTTGTCAAGCTTCTTGAGTGTTGTTGGAGTTGCACTCATCCAGGCAAGTGGGGAGTATTCCGTCACACTCCTGACTTGTGCCTTGTAGATGGTGGACAGGCTTTAGGGAGTCAGGAGGTGAATTACTCATCACATGATTCCTAGCCTCTGACCTGCTCTTGTAGCCGCACTATTTATATGGCTAGTCCAGTTCAGTTTCTGGACAATGGTAACCCCCAGAATGTTGATAGTCGGGGATTCAGTGCTGGTAATGCCATTAAACATCAAGGGACGATGGTTAGATTCTTTCTTGTTGGAGATGGTCAGTGCCTGGCACTTCTATGGTGTGAATATTGCTTGCCACTTGTCAGCCCAAGCCTGGATATTGTCCAGGTCTTACTGCATTTGCACATGGACTGCTTCAGTATCTGAGGAGTCGTGAACGGTACTGAGCATTGTGCAATGATCAGCGAACATCTCCACTACTGACCTTATGATGGAAGGAAGGTCCTGGATGAAGCAGCTGAAGATGGTTGGGCCAAGGACACTACCCTGAGGAACTCCTGCAGTGATGTCCTGGAGCTGAGATGACTGACCTTCAACAAAGATGCCCACCTTCTTTTGTGCTAGGTTTGACTCCAACCAGTGGAGAGTTTTCCCTCTGACTCCCATTGGCTCCAGTTTTTCTCAGGCTCCTTGATGCCACACTCGGTCAAATGCAGCCTTGATGTCAAGCGCAGTCACTCTCACCTCACCTCAAGAGTTCAGTTCTTTGTCCATGTTTGAACCAAGGCTGTAATGAGGTCAGGAGCTGAGTGGCCCTGGCAGAACCCAAACTGGACGTCAGTGAGCAGGTTATTGCTAAGCAAGTGCCGCTTGATTGCATTATTGATGACCCCTTCCATTACTTTACTGATGATCAAGAGTAGACTGATGGGGTGGTAATTGGCAGGGTTGGATTTGTCCTGTTTTTTTTTGTGTACAGGACATACCTGGGCAAACCTGGGTAGTTGCCAGTGTTGTAGCTGTACTGGAACATCTTGGTTAGGGACGCGGCAAGTTCTGGAGCACAAGTCTTTAGTACTATTGCCGGAATATTGTCAGGGCCCATAGGAGGGAGGGGAGTTAAAGTGGGCGAATGGGGAAAATGTGGAACCTGAAGAGATTAATTTGAAAGTAGAGAAAAGAGGAGGGAATGTGAGGAAGGCAGCAAAGAACAGGAGGTGGATGTGGAGAGGTGAGAGAGCAGGGGGAGAGAGAAATCTAATTTTGCTGCTGAGAATGAATTGCCTGAGCAGAGATTGTAGTGTTGTTTGCATTTCCTGAAGTGGGGCATTCTTAGCTCAGAAAGGACTAAGGCAGAAGGGTGAGGGAAAGGGAAAAAAACAAGATGGAGCAAAAAGTAGGTGAAGAAGGAAGGACTAGGTGATGGAGGGAAGAGAAAGGATGATGTGGGATTTGGGGGCCTGGGTAAGGATGAGGTGGTTAGGGAAATGAGAAAGCATAGATGAGATGAAACAGTGGGGAGGGTGAGGTGGGAAAGTGAGGTGTGAGTGAAAGGAAGGTGAAAGATGAGAATGAGGTTAGATAGGTGGAGGGGATGGGAGGATAAAGTCAGTGAGGGTGATAATGGGAGAGCAAGAGGGAAAGGTCAGGAGAGTCAGTGCAGAAAGGGAAGGGAGGATCTTAGCGTACTTCATTGTTTCTGAGCACAAAAAATATGAGCAGGAGTAGACCGTATGGCCCATCGAGCCTGCCCTACCATTCAATACAATTGTGGCTGATCATCTGTACTTGTCCGTCCATTCCAGCAACCTCTCTATGTCCCCTTGAAGTTCTACATTATCCTCCTCACAGTTGATAATGCTCTCAAGTGTTGTCTCATCTGCAAACTTTGAAGTTGTGTCCTATACATCAAGATCTATGTCATTAATATATATCAGGAAAAGCAAGGGTCCCAAAACTGAACCCCCGGGGAACTTCACTACAAATGTTCATCCTGCCCAAAAACGTCCATTAGTCACTGCTCTCTGTTTCCTGTCACTCAGCCAATTTTGTATTCATATTGCTACTGTCCCTTTTATTCCATGAGCTATAACTTTGCACACACATCTGTGATGTGATACTGAATCAAATGCCTTTTGGAACCTTAAGTGCTGTTTAAATTCTCTGGCAGGGTACAGTACAAACCAACATCAGAAAGAGTGAAGCTTGGGTAGGGGCGGTTGGAGTTGGTGGTGGTGGTGGGTTGGCAGTGGAAGTCAGGAGGCAGGCTCAGACTATGAACAGCGCAGTTAGTCAGTGGACTCAGCAGCAGCATATTAACTGGTCCTGAGGCTGAGGGTGTTAATGGGAAAATCAGCTGAACTAATGGGTGAGAGCATTAATTAAGGAGTAAGAGACAATGACAGGCAGGTTGGAGCTAACAACAGTCAGAATGGTTGACAACCAGCCTGCAACTGATTGGCGATGAGTGTTAATCCATCAGCAGCATATTTAGGGATGGCTGACAGGCCAGTCAGTGTGCTTAGGAAAAACAGAGTGGGGTCAAAATCAAGTCCTATCTGTTTGAGTAAAGCAGCAGAAAATTTACAGGGAATAAATAATATATTAATGTATAAATAATAATAAACAAAAATATATATATTTCAAAGCCTAGAATGAATTTATCCGAAGAGACAAGTCAGAAGCAGAAATGATATGGTAGCATGATGTTTCTGTTACTGGGCTAGTAATCTAGAAGCCTAGACTAATGATTTGTAAGCTTGTGTTCAAATGGCAACTAGGGAATTTAAATTTAATTAAATGAAACTGGAATAAAACATGCAATGATGACCATGCAGCTATTACACTATTGTAAAAACTCATCTGGTTCACTAATCTTTAGAGAAGTATGCCTGTCATCCTTTCTTGGGTCCAGATTTTTGCCATATCAGGATGACGTGAGAGACCTTTAAAAGGGGCGTGGGGGGGTGGGGGGTGGGCGCGGGGGTGCGCGGTGGTGGAACCTAGGTATGGAAGTCCTGACCCCATTTCTGGCATATTCAATTTTTGCCAGCAGGGGGATTGGGATGGTAAATGAATCGCACATGTGGGAAACCCAAATCTGCTGGGCCATTTGAAATTAGCGCTGAGCTCAAACAGATCCCATTTTGGCTGTTCCAAGGTCCTTAACCCACAGTGTGGGTGCCACAGTTTTGTGGAGGAGCCATAAACACTCATGAAGAGAGGATTTAAGGTCTGTTTAAGTATCATGGCCTGAAGTGATTTAAATCCCCAGCCTTTTAATAGTGAAGGTAAAAAACAAGCTGCAGTTAGGGTAAAAAAAAGATACCCACTGCTGGAGGGCATTGATTGACAGGTCATCCGGGGTAGCTTAGGGAAAAAATTGCCATCTGTTCCTGCAGTTTCAATATGCTTCATTGTTGACATTTCCAAATGGTTGTTATCATAGCTGAGCCCCATTGTTAATACTTAGCTGAATTTCAAAAAAATCAGTATCTGAACAGGGGGCTGATTGAAAGTTTTAAGAGTTTATTAAAGGCTTAGCTCTCTTTGATGTGGTTAGTGAATAGAAGGTTATTTGCTCTTATAACAGATTGACCATTTGAGGAGATTTAAATTTTCCAAATGGGTTACATGAATAAGAAAAAACAAAAATAAAAATACCTGGAAAAACTCAGCAGGCCTGGCAGCATCTGCGGAGAGGAACACAGTTAACGTTTCGAGTCCGTATGACTCTTCAACAGAACTAAGTAAAAATAGAAAAGAGGTTATTTCACCTCTTTTCTATTCTTTTCTAATTTCTATCTTTACTTAGTTCTGTTGAAGAGTCATACGGACTCGAAAGGTTAACTGTGTTCCTCTCCGCAGATGCTGCCAGACCTGCTGAGTTTTTCCAGGTATTTTTATTTTTGTTTTGGAGTTCCAGCATCCGCAGTTTTTTGCTTTTATCTACATGAATAAGAGTTGTTTTCAATAGCAAGTATGTATGAGTGAGAGCTTCTTTGATTGTTAGAAGTTTAATGCTTTTATCATCTCTACATGGCTCCTGAAGTCTTCCTATGGTGGATACTGGAGGAGTCACTATGGAGGAGATACGAGGAGACATGGAAGTGGCATTGGAAGGGGTATCAGAAGACATGGAGATGGAATGGGGTTGGGTAGTGGGTGATGGGTGAGGTCTAGAGGGCCTAGCAGCCTTTAATACAACTGAGCCAAAGTGTGGGATTGTCCCAGATTTTCACTAATTGCGGTAGCAGGCAGGAAATTGGACGTTTAATCTACTGGCTACAATGGTGGGCTTTTGCGTCGTATCATCCCCATCCCGCCTCATTAATCCTGCATTCCCAGAAATCATGCCATTTCGCTGGTGGGTGGCCTCCAATTCGCCTGCCGTGCCAATGCCTCGCTGCTTCCTCATGCCGGGTACCATTTTTAAAGTGTAGACACGTGCACACCTCTCAGTGCTTCTAGCCCAGGTCTGCTGCAAAAGCAAGGAGACTGCAGCCCCATGATTCAGTGACGCATCCCTGGGATGCCTCCTGGTCATCGTTGGAGCCCACCATGATATCCTCTACCCCTGTTCTGGCTGCAGGGCGCCCATCAGTGTCACCACTCTGGCTTGGGAGGCGGTGGCAGAGGTGGTCAGTGCCAATGTTGCACAGAAGAGGTTGGCCATCCAGTGCAGAAAAAGGATGAATGATCTCATCCATGCCACCAGGGTAAGGCAACCATCTCATCACTCTAAGCTCACACACTCAAGCCCATCATTCATTCACTGGCATCTCACTCACTGCCAACTCAAGGGACATCGTCACTCATTCTCTCTCACACACTCTCACATCTCCATCTGGCCTCCTCCTCTGGAGACTGCCTCCTCAGCCCTCACCATCGTGAGGCCACTTGCACAGATCAACATATGCCCCCACACACATCCTAGGATACTCCCCTTCTCCAGTACAGCCCTCACTCTGCAGCCTCCTCCCTTGCCTCAGGCCACTTCTCCCCCTTCCCTAAGCAAGTGCTAGCCCTGCAGCCATTGAAAAGCCACCCCCGCCTTCTGGCTGGTCTGCTGGTAAAGACCTGCCCGTGAGCTCCCCTAAAAATGATGTGGTACTGCCTCCGAAGCCTGGCGCTGATGACTGCGAGTGCTGACCAAAGCAAGGTAGGCAAACAAACCCCAGAGTCCCAAGCGAAGCGCAGCTCGGCAGAAACATGTCAACGTGCAATCACGATGATGCCCGAATAATCCAATTTGGGGATGATTCCAGCGGGCAGGGCTTATACTGATATGCAGATGTATTAAAACAATGTTCTCGACGTCCGGTGGCGGGAAATGCGGCCCGTCATTGACACGTAGAGCTGACGATTGCAAACTGGTTTCACGACAGCGTGAAACTGATTTTTGGCCTTCCCTCCATATTGTCCGCTCATGCCCACCATAACGCCTGACGCTAAACAGGGATGGAAAATTCTGCCCAAAGCCTCAGAGAACCGAGGTGGGCCTTTTAACCACCTCAGCACTCACCCGCCTCCATGGTCACCTCTGAATTGTCTCTGGGAGTAGCGGGCCCTATTCCATTACCCTCATCCCCCACTCCTCAACACTGAACAAAATTATGGTGAGCTCGAGCACTTTTGAAGGAGATGGGTCTGCCGAGTTGGGAAAATTCTCGACTTGAGCTTCTTGCCTTGATGGCAAAAATTCAGTCCTTGGTCTCGCCTATATGTGACTCCAGACCCATAGCAATGCACTCCGAAATGGTCTAACATGCTAATTAGTTGTATTCAAGAAGGGGCTCACCACCACTTTCTCAAGGGCAATTAGGAATGGATAACAAATGCTGGCCTTGCCATTAATGCCCAAATTCAATGAATAAATAATTTTTAAAAATCACTGATAAAAATTATGCTGGATGTCATGCAGCTGGATGGGCCAAAGTTCATAATTACAGAGTGAAGAGTTTGTATAGGGAATCCCTATTAAAAATACTGACATAGGTCAAAAAAAACAAAGTATAAAAACAGGAAGGCAAATGGTGCAGAAAGGAAGCCATAAGTTATTTTAATACAGTTGGGTGAAGGGGGAGTGGCAGGAGGCTCATGTGGAACATAAAGGTCAGCATAAACCAAATGGCCTGTTTCTGGAGACGCAATGTAATAAGGTATAAATAGATATGTCATGAGCAATATCGTACAATATATTTCTCAAAAGGGAAGCTATTATTAGCTTTTGCAAAGTATCTCTATATTTTCAGTGAAGCCTTTAGGAGTGATACAAAAGTCAATGGCAGTGGCATTCCAGTAGGCTTAAAGTATGATTTATTGCATTATTTATATAATTTTCTTCTTTAATAAATTGTATTTGTCTTCGTAACTGAACTTCTCAAATGTAAAATAGCAAATGCCAAACTGTTCATCCCTTCATGATGTGACTACTTTGGCTATTGTGACATTTCATATCTTAATTAGCTGAAGTCCTTTTAAAATCTGCTTCAATTTGTAATAATATAAATGAGATAGTAGTGACAGATTTCCAATAGATTTATACTTATCTCAGGTTAGCTCAGAGCAGGCTGTTTGTATTTCGTAAAGGTATGGTTGACATGAAGCACATCAGATAATGATATTAGAACCACAGCCTGAACACTGCACTGGGAAAAGATTACTGCTGCTAATTGCTTCAATCTATTACAATGATGCAATTTTAGATTAATTACGATGTGCTAATCTGTAAATGCCTTTCATTCACACAATAAGGGGAATGTTTAACTGATTACTGTGCTTGTGCCATTGATAGGTGTGCTGTACTGAGTAAACGTCACAGTAAAAGATATGCTTCTTCACAACATAATATGAACATTTTCCTTTTGTTCAATGACAGCATGGTCTGAGATTCTTCTATATAAATGTTGGTGTCATCTGCACTTTTTCACACTTCTTGAGTTAAGATGGTGAAATTTTACTGTTCCTTGTGCCAGATTTTAACATAGTAAGCATGAGTTGTGTTTCTAGCGAAGACCTGAATGAAACCTAAATATCACCGACGTATAACCGGGCATATTCAAAATCACATACTGAGCTTCTGTAAATCATAACTCAACCTGTCAACCTGGTGTAAAGTGCAATAAAAATATCACTTCTGCACTTACTATTTCCAGAATTAACAGCCAAGCTGTTCTGAAGATCTTCCAGTAAAAGTTAAGCCAAAGTGGAAGGAAAGGAGCACAGTGGAGGCAAGATCGAGGTAGAGGAGAAGTCAAACAGGCTGCAGAGGTGGCATAGGGTGAGGTTATAAAAGGATTTTGAAATGAGGACAAAGATTTTGAATGCAATACACTACACAGGAGTTGATGGAAGTCACAAAGACAGAGGCAATAGGGGACCAGGAGCTAGTGCAGGAGTTTTGGTGATATAGATTTTAGGGAGGTAGAGGTTAGATTGTTGAAAATGAGAACATTTGAGAGGTTAAGATCTTGATGTTTAATGGGCTGGATTTCCAAGCCAATCGGGATTCTGGCAGGAATTCTGGTTGTGAATTCTGGTTTTCCTGAATGTTGTGAAGTTTTGACTCCATAACATACCTGCTTTCATTTTAAAAAGCATTCCAGCCAGAATTCTAGACTAGTTGATCGGCTTGGCACCATGTTGCATAGGGAATCTTGCAATGGAGGCTGCAGATAAGTCCTTGCTGCTGCAGTAGAGATCACAGGAGCTGGTGGAGCAGGTGCAGGTGCAGGTGGGAGGAATAGGGGTGGGTACAGAGTGGCTTGCAGCATTGGTGGGGGTCAGAAGCAGATCAGGAGCAGGGAGAAGGGTGCTGATAATCATAGCGTGGGGATGACTGATAATCAGACAGGTTGATGATTGTGGCGGTGAGGGTACTGATCACGGGATTAGGTGATATTGTGGTGTGGTCCAATTGCAGATTAGGTTGCAAGGTAGGAGGAAGTGCTCCTGCTACTCTTGGCACACAAGCAGTGCTGCAAAGGCACCCATCTTCTCTTAGAAGCAGCTCTTGCCTGCATTTAAATGTTGGGTTTCCCTAGACACAGAAAACCTGGCTAACCATGGTTAAGTTTAAAATAGGAGTAAAATCTGAGGCACACAGCCTCATTAAAATATTTAAAGGGGCAACCTGCTTCCTTGGAGAGGATTGGTTGCCCTCTGCACATGTTCTGCCTCTGATCAAACTGGAAGTGGACGGGTTCAAGATGGGCTCAGTTCGGGTTTGAGATTTTAAAATGTTTATACCTCACATGGATCAAATCCACCTCTTTATAGGCCTTAAACCGCCCCTTCAATTCTGGGGATGTTGAAGGTGTTAATGAGAATTTCACCAAGTGTAGGGCATGCTGCAGTGATGGAATTAGGCAATCCATTATGCGAAGTGGGGTCTGACAGGACAGTGAGGTTGCACAACATTGATTTAATTTGAATGTTTAGCAGAAGAGAATGGTGGAATCCAGGGCTAAGGTTTGGAGCAGCACTCCTACCCATCTTGACTGCATAAAGGAAAGCTATTTAGACAAAAAAAAAGTAGCTGGAAAAACTCAGCAGGTCTGACAGCATCTGTGGAGAGGAACACAGTTAACGTTTCGAGTCTGTATGACTCTTCATCAGAGCTATTTAGACACCCTGCTCCTTTGTTGAGTTAAAATTCCCCCTATTGTTTTCTTTTAAAAGTTAATTTAAAAACCAATTTTAATTATCATTCATGCAAATCATTAGCAAATATCACACCAAGAATTGCCCCATATTAAATTTATATTACCAGTCTATTAGGTTACACATTCATTCTTGAAACAAGGAAAGTTAGAGCCAGTGCATTTCCTTGGATAATGCTGGTGATGTTTGGAAGTTTGCAGCTGCAAAAATGCATATTGTATCAAAGCAGCACGCCACTCAGAGCTGTTCAATAGAAGCATGTAAGCATTAAAAGTAAAACATTAATTTCTACATGTGGGTCACAGCTTCTCTGAAGAGATGCATTAGGCTATTATTTTGCCAGCATTTGATCATTTGCAACATTTCAGCTCTCAGTTAGCATCTGCAGTTTTCTCTCTAGTCTCAAATTCTTTGTTATTAGATACTCTTCTGAAAATTCTTTGCATTAACGTAGTGTAACATTTTGTTGAATGTATCACATATACAGTTGCTTTTCTTCTGTTGTTAAGAATTTACATTTGTGAAACTAGATTAATGCAGGATTTACTACAGGACAACATCAATAAGACAAGAGCTGTCTGCAATTATATAAATAGTTTGAAGTTTGCCAAACTGCAATCTTTGTGAAACTGATGCCATGCAATAAAGGTATGTGCTATAATTAAAATTAATGAAATAACGTAACAAAAATCTCAAAAGCTTTCTATCATACCATATTAATGTGATCAAAATAATGGCAGTGTTGTGTGATATAATAGAAATTATGAAAGGTCATGGTTTCATTTAGCTACGTTACTATTCCAACTTTTGAGCCATTATAAATGCGTTTTATTAAAAATGTAGTACCTTTATATGTTGACAGTCAGCTGTTTCTCAATATCAGCTTTCAACCAAGTACACATCAAGTATGTATATATCTGTTCAGGAAAGATTTGAAACTGCAGATCTCAGTCATGCTCTGGATAATTTATTTCAGAACGTCGATGTAGAGGATTTTAAGAAATGTTGTTTGTTTAAGAGGTGGGTTTGATGGTGCAAATTACTTTGCAGTCATTTGCAAGCAATTGGCCTTGGGAGGAAAAAGACTATTCTTGTAATTATAGAAACCCAAAGTCACACAAGTCTGTAAAGAGATTAAAAGTAAGGAACTTTATACATGCATATTTATAAGATATTAGATATGTGATTTCATATCTAGCAATTCATTGGCATGATAATACATCAGACTATAGATAATGCTTTTATGGATGTTTTATTTATGATGCAAGAGGTATGCATTGCTTGCCCACTGGCAAGGATAGATATATTCGTTAGAACTGAATGAGACCAATTTTTATATAAACTGTACATCAGGCAAGCAGTAGGTGAAGGGACTGCACAGTCTACCTGGTGGCATTTGCGGGAGGTGTGAAACATTTTTAATGTTAAGTTAATTGGCAAGCTGCCAGGCCTCACCAAGCATTGACAAGCAGCTCATTGATTGGGGCTGGGGGGCATGTGTGGGATGGGAGGGTAGGTGCAACTTCAAAAGCTCATTCACAAAGCAGAGCCAGAGTGTGCCTTAAAGGGGAGGAAAATAATGTGAGGCGATAACATGAGTTGAAATAAATAAAATAAACGATTCAGTGCAAATTCTATAGGCAGAATTTTGCCCTTGATGGGCGGGCGGGCCCCACCGGCTCGGCGGCGGGCGGGCAGCCGATCACCGCCGCCAAAACGGGCCCTGCCACCATTTTGAGTGGGCGGGCCAATTAAGGCCCGCCCAGCAGGCTGCCCGACGGGAAGCTCTATGTGCGGGCGGGGTGGGGGGGGGAATTCCCCAACTGTCAGAGTGCGCTCGTTCATGCATGCGCACAAAAGAGCGCACATCTCCCTGAGACTAAGTGCTGCTCTCCTCAGGGAGAGCGCTGACAATTTTTGAAAGCTGAAAAATAGAAAAATAAAAAAATTATTAACATGTCCCCCTCATGTGACAATGTCACACGAGATGGGACATGTTAATAAATATCATATGAACTTTATTAAAGTTTTTAAAAACCGACATGAAACCCCATCCCGCCAGTGGATGAGGTTTCATATTTTTTCAGAAGCCCGCCGGGGCTCCTGGCCTGCCCACCAACCATAAGGTTGGACGGGCAGGGCCTTTAATTGGCTTAATTATCCTGTCAATGGTCTCAATTGGCCATTGACAGGTCAGCCTGACAGGTTTCCCCCGACATCATCCCACATCGGCGAGTGGGTCCCGCCCCCAGCTCACCGACGCAAAAATTCTGCCCTATGACTCTATGTCTGTGATTTCTAGGACAATTTAAATTTTCAAGGAGTGAAATCCAGGAAGTATTTTTCACGTAAAGGGTGTTTGTTCGAGGTGTGGCAGGGTGCTTGTCAAAGGAGTAAATGTGCTGACATCCTAACCAGGAGTGACATGTGCTTGTCTCATTTCTCATGCTGCCGCTTCCATGGGGCAATATGAAGCTCATCACTCCAACTGATTTGTAGAGGAACAGATTAGAAGAGATGAGGGATGCCTTGAAAGATCATGTGATCACCAGTTGGAGCACGTGTAGAAATGTACCACCACTTCTATGCATTCAATGTTTGGATTTCAGACTTTCATGTATTTCTTTTTATTCAATTAACTTAAGTTATAAAGTCAATATGATTGCTTGTTCTTAAATGTCATAGGGTTATACATAGGGTTGATCTTGAGGTATCAGCTTTTTGGGAGGGATTGGGGTTTTTAAGTCATTAGCTTCTGCTATTTTTCTAGGTTGGCATTTATATGGCAGCTCATTAGCAAGGAATTGTCTTTATCGGTATTGGGTAATCTAGTTGAAATGAACTGACTAAGATACTTGGCATTTAGTTGCTGCATCTCCTAGTTATTTGAAATTGATTATCAGAGTGAATTAACCAAGCAACAGTTCAAAAGTTGAGTAAAAATATTAGAGACCTGACTAAAGATTATAGAAGATGCTGGGTGCTGGTGTTCTTAATCTATTTGGCTATTCACAGTTCTGTGTAAAGTGCACACCATGTATCCAATTCAATTACACCTTAAATAATATAAACCACAAAGTTAAAATTAAATAATACCAATACCAGGTACAGGGAAGCCCAAGGATATTGCTTGGACCTTTAATATTTATCTAGTTTGTTAACAGAGAAAATTAGCATACAAACAAAAAGAACTTTGAGCTAAACTAAGCTGGGACCTTTATGTTGACCAGATGCCGTTTTGGACAGGTAGAACAATAGAAATGCTCCAAGTTCAACATTATCACAATATGAAGATAAAGCAACGGGATTGAAATTAGTTTTGAGTTATCCCACAAAATGGATGATGGTGAAATCAGCAGCCTGTTTTACATTTAATTTTCTTTTCGATATTCGCCCAATAGGTTTAATCAAGAGAATTATTTTGATCATAAAGAACGTCTTGGGCACCTAGAGTTATTAGTTAAAACTCTTTCTAGTTTGGAGTGACAATACATAAATTTAATTATTAGTTAATAATTATTATAATAACAATTAGTTAATAAGTTTGGAACTTGAGTGTCGTTATTAATGATGTAACTATTTAATAATTTTGAGCTGAGAGTGACGGATATTATTGAGGACTCTAGCAAACTTTAGGCTGCGTTCATATTCTAGAATAGCTTTTTCTTCTTTTTCACCATATAATTACACTAACATGATTTGGGTTTGTGTGCTACTCTTACTCTTATTGGATACAAATGAGACTGAACAATGTGCCTTATCTGAGACAATAATGTACTAGAGGCAATTAAAGATGGCACTTAATCTATATTTTAGACAATATTTGCACATGGCAATATTCTGATTTATAGTTTATAGCTTTAAGGGAATTAGCTCATCTTCATAATTTTGCATACTGCATACATCCTAAAGGTGTTGAACATTCTCATGTTCTACATTCTCACAACTCTTTGGGTAAATAAATGTATTCTATTAAGAATATGAGGTTTTATAAGATGAGTATGCTTTGGGACTGCTGCTTTAATTCAAGGTAAAGTTGGAGGAATGAAGATGGTAATGTGATCTGCTTTGAGTTCTGCCAGACAACAAGCCTGGGTGGTTTAGTTACCATGGCGACAGGGTGGTTGGTGGGGCGGGGGTGCCCAGGTTGAGACTTACTGGGAGCAAGGTGCAAAATGTTCACGCCTGGAAACAAACCACACTTCTTGAAGGATTAATGATGATGGTGTTCTTCCAAATAGAGTTAACTGTGTGAATATAATTCTGTTGAATGATTGATTTATTCTGAATTACCAATAAATCTCTTATAGCATCATTCACGGGTAGTCCAAGAATTGGAACTTGTGATTTCTTTACCATCACCCCATTCTGCAGTAAAACCCACATTCTGACATGATGTGAAACTCTGGAAATTCTCCCTGAATCCTGGAGTCATAACCAATGAAAAAGAAGTCAAAAAAACTTAGCCAATTAAGTAGCCCAATTATTTATAATTCATATCAATGACTTGGATTTAGAAACTCATGCAAATTGCTCAAATTTGCTTATGTTATGTAAATGGGGCAATTGAAGCTGATGTAAAAACTCAAAGAATGAAAATACATAAGATTACATAGGATATACGGCACAGAAATAGGCCATTCAGCTCGACCCGTCCATGGTCCTCTCGAGCCTCCTCCCAGCTTTCCTCATCTGAATCTACCTTCATAACCCTCTAATAGGTCTTGTGGTGCAGTGGTAGCATCCCTACCTCTGGATTCATGTCCCACTTCAGGACTTGCTGACCACAGAGGTGCGTTCAAAATGTGGCCAAACAGGTTGATTATCAGCCAGTAAATTCTTCCCCCGTTTGTCTGATGTTAGGTGGTAAGAGTGGGAAAGTGGGAGAGTTTCCTGGTCAACCATGCTGTAGAAGACAATCGCAAATCAGTACTTTGCCAAGCATAATCATGGACCAATTCAATGGAAGCCCATGCTCACCATATGCTCTTAGGGCATTGTAGCTAAAGGAGGAGGAGAAACCCCCTATTCCCTTCTCCCTTATATGTCTAGCTTTCCCCTTAAAAGCACCTATACCATTTGCTTCAACCACTCACTGTAGTTGTGAGCTCTACATTCTCACAACTCTTTGGGTAAATAAATGTATTATATTAAGAATGCAAGGTTTTATAAGATGAGTATGCTTTGGGACTGCCTCTTTAATTCAAGGTAACGTTGGAGGAATGAAGATGGTCATGTGATCTGCTTTGAGTTCTGCCAGACAAGCCTGGGTGGTTTAGTTACCATGGGGGTAGGGTGGTGGTCGTGGGGGGGGAGCGGGGGGTGCCCAGGTCGAGACTTACTAGGAGCAAGGTGCAAAATGTTCACACCTGGAAACAAAGGCAGGAGCAGATGCACTAACTGTGGACAATGGCATCCAAGTGTTTGGACATAAAGAGAGAGAAGTCTCACAGAGACTGCAGCTGGTGTGGTCAGCAGAGAGGAGAAGGCTGTGGATCCTTTATGAGCTACCGGGCAGAACATGGGAGGGAGGATGGTCTTTGGTTGTAGAGACACATCCTACTGACAATCTAAAGACTCTGAAAGATTTTCCTTGGTGAGGTCAGGAGGAGAAATCACTGCAGTGGGCCTTACTGCTGATAGTCAGCTCAGATATTCTCTGAAAATAAGGGAAGCGGCTTTCAAGAGTCACCTGACATTATGACTTGGTGAAGGAGGAGATGGGAGCCCATAGGAAGCTGGGAATGACAATGGACTGTTTCCTATAAAGGCTGTAATCCTGTGGAGAGTGTGTTGTGATGTATATGCATGTGGCATGGGGTTATCAGTGGCTTGAAAACATTAATGAGGGTTATCTTTACTGTAGTTTATGGTGCTATTTGCCTACAAGGTAATGTTTAGTTAATGTGGCTTTTAGTTTGTTTGTTATAGTAAAAGTCTTAAAACTTGAAAACTTGTTGTGCAATATCTTTAAGTCGGTCACTGGAAATTCAAGTATTGTTTTAATAGTTATTGGTCTCTGTGGTGTCCGAACACTTCTCATTTTCCTATTGAATTTCTTGGTGATCATCTTATATTAATGGCCTCTAGTTATGCTCTTCCCCGCAAGAGGTAAAATTCTCTCTGCATCGATTCTAACAAAACCTTTCATAATTTTAAAGATCTCTGTTATGTCACCTCCTCAGCCACCTTATTCAAGAGAAAAGAGGCCCAGCCTGTCAACCCTTTCCTGATATGTTTCCCATGCATTACTGGTATCATCCTTGTAAATCTTCTTTGCACCCTCTCGGGTGCCTTTATAGTATAAAGACCAGAACTTCATGCAGTACTCTAAGTGTGGTCTAACCCAGCTGGGTACAGGTTTAGAAAACTTCCCTACTTTTCAATTCTATCCACGGTTGCTGTCTTGCCTCTATATCCATGGGTTTAAGTCTGAGTCCAGGGACATGAGTGCATAATCTAGGCTGATGCTTCAATGCAGTACTGAGAGAATGCTGTTGGAGGTGCTGCTATTTGGATAAGACATTAAACCGAAGCCCCTTAAGTACATGGTAAAAATCTATTTGAACATGAACAGAAGAGTTTTCTTGGCATCCTGCTTATAATTATTCCTCACCTAACACCTAAAAACAGATTATCTGTTCATAATCTTATTGCTGTTTAAGGGATTTACTATATGCAGATTAGCTGCTGTGTTTTCTATATTATGACAATGACTTAATTAACATTTTGACATGTCCTGGCATAGAGAAAGGCATTCTATAAATGCTTTATTTATTTCTATGCACAAAGGCAATTATGTGGTGTCTCTGCCATCATAATGCTGTGGTGTACTTTCAAGGTCTTTATACATTGTGCAAAAGTACTACACAATTTGTTAAAATGTCATATACATTTAATGTGAAATTGTATGAATCGCAGGCCAACAGTTCATTAATTAGATGGATAAAAAGTATTTGAAACTGCGGAATAATAAGGCGTTTCAAAAAGATCTCAATTTGGCAAATATGTAGTGTGATATAGTTTCCTAATGAGCTACTCGGCTATTGCTAAGGTGCTGCCAACATTAATTACTATGAGTCATACTTTGTGATGGGGATATGTGACACTTAAACTGAAGGCAAGAAAGCCTCTGGTATGAGATGTGAAAATGTTGCTATCAGACACAGCAATTGTGTGCATTCCAATATTTACAGAATGCACGTTTCCTTTGTTATTTTGTTGTCTTTAAGATTATTGTACACAATGTGTGCACATGTGGGAGATGGTGGTTGAGTGGTATATCACTGGACTAGTAATCCAGAGACTAAGGGTATGGGTTCAAATCCCAATGCTGTGGTAGCTAGTGGAAGTTGAAATTCAGTTAATAAGTTGAGAATATAAAGCTAGTCTCAACAGATACTGGCGTTGCCAGAGTCACCAACAATTCATCAAAAAGTACATGTAAAAGATCTTCATTCACATAACCCTGTTCTAACCATTTGCTCTTTTGGATCCTACATGCTATGGTAGAAATGCTGTGGCTCAGTTGATAGCCTTTTGGGTCTGAAATTTATGAATTCAAGTCCTATACCAGAGTCTTGAGCACAAAAATCAAAGCTAACACTTCAATGCAGCACTGAGGGAGTGCTGCACTGTTGGAAGTGCCAACATTACTGAGGCTCTGCCTGCTGTCTCCTGTAGATGATCCCACAACACTATTTTGAAGAGCTGGGGACTTAACCGCAGTGGCCTGGACAAAATTTATCCCTCAATCAACGTCACAAAAATAGATCTGATCATTACCAGATTGCTGTTTGTGGGAGCTTACTGTGCATAAACTGGCTGCTGTGTTTCCTACATTACAGTAATGACCTATTTCATTGGCTGTACATTGCTTTTGAATGCTGTGTGATTGTGAAAAGTGCTGTATAAATACAAGTATTTTTTCTGAGCCTGAAAAACGGGGGCAGCACATACCTCTTGCCACGAAAAATAAAATACTGCTACCTAATCTTCTATTCGAAATCTGGCATTCCTGTAAGGTGTGATACATTGTTATTGGCTTCCTGAATATGATTTACGGATAACCATAACCTTATGCTAGCTTTATACTGCGATCCAATGCCATAAACAAAGACATTGTTTTAATGTATGTTTGATTATTGAAAGTAGTCCAGTTATATTAGATGCTTTTCGGAGGTGTTGGCATAGTGGTATTGTCACTGGACAGATATTCCAGACATCCAGGGTACTGTTCTGGGGACCTGGGTTCAAATCCCACCATGACAGATGGTGAAATTTGTATTCAATTAAAAGCTGGAATTAAAAGTCTGATGATCACAAAATCATTACCGATTGTTGTAAAAACCCATCTGATTCACCAATGTCCTTTAGGGAAGGAAATCTGCCATCCTTAACTGGCCTGGCCTACTTGCAACTCTAGACCCGCAATGTGGTTGACTCTTAAATGCCCTCTGAACAAGGGCAATTAGGGATAGGCAATGAATGCTGTCCTAGCCAGCAACACCCGCATCGCAGGACCGAATAAAAAAAAAGTGAGAATTCCAAATTGAATTAATGCTTTATTTCCTTCATGTACATCCATAGGTTTTGCACATCTGCATGAATAAGCTGCTTTTTAATTTAATTTTTGTACCAAACTGAGGGGGGCATCCAATCAGAAAGCAGAATGTGGAACACTGTTTTGTCAGTGAATGCAATAGAACACCATACAGTGACTACAATGGAGCCCTATAAATAACATAGAATGATAGAATGGTTACAGCACAGAAGGAGGCCATTCAGCCTCACCTGTCTGTACTTACGCTCTGCAAAAGCAACTCAGCAAGTCATACTCTCCCACCTTTTCCCTGTGGCCCTGCAAGCTTTTTTCCCCTTCAAGTTCAATTCCCTTTTGATAGCCACAAGTGAATCAGCCTCCAACAAACTCTCAGGCAGATTCCAGATCCTAACCATGGCCTAAAGTCACCATTGACTCTGGCTCAGGGTGATTCCTTACTTCTGCAGGTGGACAGGAACCCATGATATTATGAGTGAGTTGTTTGACATTGCGCTTTATTGACAAGGGCCTTAGTTAATGTTACTATCCAGGCAGATTTAGCACTCAGGTATCAAGTATGGAGCCTGCAGCCCTGGTGTGTGTTGGTGGTCCATCTGTGGTCTGCTAGTTGGAGGTTCTTTGGATTAAAGCCTCCCGGGTGTCCCTGCCTCCCTGGAGTATGCCTGGGTCAACGTCTACCCCCTCAGCATTCTCCTGTGCATGCTCATCCTCGGACTCACTGCGAGACTCACCGTGTGCAGCCGCAGCCACTGCGTCTACATCCTCTTCGTCCACTGCATTGCCCCTTTCCAGCGCCAGATTGTGGAGAGCGCAGCATGCAACCACTATCAGCGACACACGATCTGGAGGGTACTGGAGTGCACCCACTGAGCAGTCCAGGCATCGGAAGCGCATCTTAAGAAGACCGATGGCTCTCTCCACTACAGCTCTTGTGGAGGCATGGCTCCTATTGTAGCACTGCTCAGCCACTGTTCTTGGATGGCAGAGAGGCATCATGAGCCACCTTCTGAGGGGATAGCCCTTGTCACCCAGCAGCCTTCAATCCAGCCGAGCTGGTGCACTGAAGAGCCCCGACACCTGGGAGTGTCTGAGTATGTAAGCGTCTTGGGAGCTGCCTGGGTACCTTGCACAGACTTGTAGAATCTGCATCCCGTGGTCACACACTATCTGCATCTTCATGGAGTGGAAGCCTTTCCTGTTGACGAAGGCACCGGGCTCACCTGCTGGCGCCTTGATGGCCACATCTGTACAGTCTATTGCACCCTGGATGCGGGGGAAGCCAGCAATGGCTGCGAAGCCTCTGGCTCGCTGTGTCTGGCTGGCCTTGTCCTAGCGGTAGTGGATGAAAGTCAGTGCACACCTGAACAGAGCGTCTGTGACCTGCTTGACACAAGTGTGGACAGCTGATTGGAAGACTTCGCCAAGATCACCCACCAAGCCCTGGAAAGAGCTGGAGGCATAGAAGCTGAGGGCAACATTGCAGGCTGCTTTGTCCTGGATGGTGTCAAACTTCTTGAGTGTTGTTGGAGCTGCACTCATCCAAGCAAGTGGAGAGTATTCCATCACACTCCTGACTTATGCTTTGGAGACAGTGGACAGGCCTTGGGGAGTCAGGTGGTGAGTTACTTGCTGCAAAATATCTAACCTTTGATCTACTCTGTAGCCACAGTATTTATGTGACTGGCCTAGTTAAGTTTCTGCTCAATGGTGACCTCAAGGATGTTGATGGTGGGGGATGCAACAATGGTAATGCTATTGAATGTCAAGGGGAGGACGTTTGACTCTCTTTTCATGGGGAAGATCATTGCCTGGCACTTTGCTGGGTTGTAAATGTTACTTACGACTTATTCGCTCAAGCTGAATGTTATCCAGGTTTTGCTGCTTGTGCACAAGGACTGCTTCATTATCTGAAGGGTTGAGAATGGATCTGAACACTGTGTAATCATCAGTGAGTATCCTCATTTCTGACCTTATAATGGAAGAAACATAATTGATAAAACAATGATGAACATAGCTGGACCCAGGACATAACCTGAGAAGGTCTTACAGCCCCTCCTTGGGCTGAGATGATTGGTCTCCAACAGCCACAACCATCTTCCTTTGTGTTAGGTATGACTCCAGCCAGTGGAGGGTTTTTTCCTTGATTTCTATTGACTTCAATTTTGTTAGTGCTACTCAATGCCACACTTGGTCAAATGCTGCCTTAATGTCAAGGACTGTCACTGTCACCTCGCCTCTGCAGTGCAGCTCTTTCTTCCATGTTTGGACCAAAGAAGTAATCGGGCCTGGAGATGAGTGGCCCTGGTGGAACCCAAACTGTTCATTAGTGAGCAGGTTGTTGGCAATTATGCTTGATAGCACTATCAATGACTCATCATATCACTTTGCTGATGATTGAGAGTAGACTAATGGGACTGTAGTTTACTGGATTGGATTTGTGAACAGGGACAATTTTCCACATTGTCATGTAGATGCCAGTGTTGTAGCTTTACTAGAACAGTTTCGCTAGGGGCGTAGATAGCTCTGAAGCACTAGTCATCAGCACCACAGCCGTGATGTTATCGAGGACCAAAGCCTTTGCCGTGTCCAATGCGCTCAGCCGCTTTATATCATGTGGAGTGAGTTGAATTGTCTGAAGGTTGGCATCATTGCTAGTGTGTTCCTCAGGAGAAGATCAAGATGGTTCATCTACTTGGCATTTCTCGCTCAAAGTGGCTGAAAATGCTTCAGGCTTATCTTTTACAGTGATGCGTTTGGTCCTGCTATCATTAAGGATGGGGGTGTCCATAGAGCCTCCTTGTCCTCTTGTTATTTGTTTAACTGTCCACCACCGTTCACAACTGGATGTGGCAGGACTGTAGAGCTTTGATCTGATCCATTAGTTGTAGGATTCTTTTGCTCTGTTTATCACATTCTGCCTCTGCTGTTTTGCATACTTTTAATCTTGCGTTCTGGCACTTCAGTTTTAGTTATGCTTGGTGTTGCTCCTGGCATTCTCTTCTACACTCCTCACTGAACTAGGGTTGATCCTCTGGCTTGATGGTAATGGTAAAGTGACAGTTGTGCCATGAGGTTACAGATTGCAACTGAATACATTTCTGCTGCTGGTTATGGGCCACAGCACCTCGTGCATTCCTAATTTTGAGCTGTTAGATCTGTTCTGAGTCTGTCCCATTTAGCACAGTGGCAGTGCTCCACAACACAATAGCAGGTGTCTTCAGTCTGAAGACAGGACTTTGTCTCCACAAGGACTGTTGTGGGTCACTCTTACCAATACTCTCATGGATAGATGCATCTGTGACATTTGTATTGATGAGGAAGAGGCCAAGTAGCTTTTTCCTTTGTGTTGGTTCCCTCACCACCTTCTGTTGGCCCTGTCTGGTAGTTGTGTTCTTCAGGACTGGGCCAGCTCAATTAGTAGTGGTGCTATGGAGCCACCCTTGGTGATGGACATTGAAGTCCCCCACTGAGGATTCTGTATTTATTACCCTCAGTGCTTCTCCCAAGTGCTGTTCAGCATGGAGGAGCACTGATTCATCAACTGAGGGAAGGTGGTAGTAATCAGCAGGAGATTTCCTTACCCATGTTTGACCTGATACCATAATATTTCATGGTGTTCCTGGTCAAGGTTGACAACTCCTGGCCACTACCTCCCAACTGCATAGCTCTGTACCACCATCTACCTGGGTCTGTTCTGCATTGAAACAGAACATACTCAGGGATGGTGATGGAGGAGTCTGGGATATTGGCTGACAGGTATGATTCTATGAGTTTAACTGCCAGGCTGTTGCTTGACTAGTCTGCAGAACAACTCACCCAAATTTGGCACAAGTCTCCAGATAATAGAGAGGAGGACTTTGTAAGGTTGACTAGGCTGGCTGTGCTTTTGTCATGTTTGATCTCTAGGTCAATGCCAGGTGGTCTATCTGGTTTTGTTAATACAGTAAAGCCCTGCCATTTGCAACTTCTTTCGCAAATTTGTTTACCCGCGCAAAAGTCCTTGGACATGAGATTGTCCATTGCAGCCTCAAATCTTCCTGAAAAAAGAAAAAATGGCATTTAGAAGAAAGAAAAAACAACTTTTCCGTGGTGTATTTCCCGAGGAGGAAGTGTGCACTGTGCACGCTTCATCTGTTTCTGCACGTGGGTTGCTATGATTTACAGGGTACAATAATTCCTGACCAGTATTTTACAGTACAGGTAGAGTACAGTATTTCAATAAAAATGAGATTCAGGTGTAGACAATATTATCCCAGCTGAATTACAGATAGCTCTGATATTTCAGGGCCTTGATCCTAACAAATGCCTGGTTGAAGGGCCAGTCTCTCTAAGCGTTGCTGTGTGCTTCACTATGGGGGGAGGACTGGGTTTTTTGGTAGATCTCCAATGTGAACCGTTTTGCCACTCAGGGCAGTTATCCAGGGAGGCCATCCATATCCCAATAGCAAAAGGAAAACCAAGTATAGGAAAAGTAATTCTGTTAATTTGTTTCATTTTAGTAAAAACATTTGATTTATTCTGTTGAAGCTGGGATAATTGTACCTGGACCTTCTTTTGATGGAGAGCAAGAACAGTGTATTGTCCTGCAGGTTTCCAGACTGCGAATGGGGGCCCAAAGGCAAGAAAAAGTAAAATTTTGGGAGGCTGGAATCTATCTAATTTACTCCCATTATAAAGAATGTTCACCGTTCGTGATTTCGCCCTTTGCGAAAATTCACAGGAACATAACCCCTGCGATCGGCAGGACTTTCCTGTATTCTACAGTTTCATAACTGAGCAGTCTGTTAGTCTATTTCAGAGTGCAGTTAAGAGTCAACCACATTGCTATGTGGCTGGAGCCACATATAGTGAAGAATGAAAACTAAGGTCCTCTTCCAACCAGCTCCCACAGCACAACACCTCACCCCACCAATTAGGATCAACATCAAGATCCTGGAAAATGTGGACCATTTTCAGTATTTTGGGAGCCTCCTCTCGAGAAGGGCAGACATAGACGATGAAATTCATTATTGCTTCCAATGTGCCAGCTCAGCCTTTAGCTAGCTGAGGAAAAGAACATTTGAGGATCAGGATCTCAAACCTGAGACTAAGGTCATGATTTACTGGACAGCAATGATCCCTGCACTCCTATATGCTTTGGAGAATTGGACAACCTACAGAAGGCACCTCAAAGCACTGGAGAAGTCCCATGGCGCCTTTGCAAGATCCTCTATATCTGGTGGCAAGAAAAGCAGTCAAACAGAAGTGTCTTTCCTAAGTTAAAATGCCCAGCATCAAGGTGCTAATCACTGAAAACCAGCTCTATTGGGTGAGACATGTCATTTGAATGTCTGACAACAGACTCCCGAATCATCTGCTCTACTTGCAACTCAGTTGTGGTAGTAGACTCTCAGGAGATCTTTAGGGATGTCCTCAACACATTCCTGAAGAGATCAAACATACCCGTCGACTTATGGGAGACACTGGCTTGTGACTGACCAAAATGGAGAAGGCTTATTTGGGAAGGCACCACACACATCAATGGACTTCGTTGGGGTCTTGCAGAGGTGAAGTTGAGGTGTTGGAGGGAACACACAAACCTCCTATCAACCCATCCACCAAACCCTTCAAGCGCTACCTGCCCTGCATGTGGCAGAGTTTGCAGATCGCATATTGGATTTAACAGAACTCATCAAACTGAGGTGGAAGCAAGTCATCCACAATCCCAAGGGACTGTTTAAGAAGAGAAGAAGGATAATGAAAACTGTGTAAGAAAAGCTGTTGGATCTAGTGCCGTTTGGTTCGTTGGCACTGAAGGATCCGGGATGCATGCTTAATCCAGGCTGACCGAGTCAGAGACAGAGAATTCAGGAGATCATTGTTAGAATAAACACATGGGGCAGAATTTTATCCTTGGCGTGTGGGCTCAGCGGCGGGGCGGGCAGGGGCGGCTGGGAAGCCGACCGATTCTTGCGATTGGGCCTGGAAGGCAATTTCGTTCTGGCAGGCCAATTAAGGTGGGTGGGGGAAGGAAGGCAAGCGGACCGAGCGCGAACTTTGCGCATGTGCGTAAGGGCGCACTACATAATCTCCCTGAGGCAGCTCCGTGCCTCAGGGAGATGAAGATATATGAAATAAATAAAAGTATAATGAAACATGTCCCCAAGCAGGGACATGTTATTAATGAAAAATGAAAGTTTTACTTTTATTTTTATTTGCTTTTGGAAACCTCATCCGGCCCGTGGATGAGGTTTCCAAAAAAGTGCAAAGGTCGCTTGGTGTGTTCGCCCACCTGCCATAAGGTTGGACAGGAAGCGAAAAATTTATTTCAATTAACTTTTTAATGGCCTCAATAGGCCTTTTAATTGTTGGTGGGCGCGCTGCCAACTCCGGCGCGTGCCTGCCAACCAAAATATCGCGTGAGTGCGCGATGACATCGGGATGCATGCCCGACATCATCACGTGTCATTTTATGTTCGGTTGGCATGGGCACCGCTCACCCGCCGAGCTAAAAATTTTATCCATGCTGTTTATTTACAAACTAAACTCAGCAGCTATATTTGTGTACTCACAACTCAAAACTCTGCCTTCACACTTCAGTGTCTAACTCAAGACTCTCCCATAGTGGTAGCCCGTACTACTCTGCTATTGGGTATTAAGACCATGTGATCTTACCTTACAACACTTGTCTTAAAGGTGGATTGCATATCAGGTTACTACAGTAGCAATTTAGATCTTAGTGAACCGGATGGTGTTATACGGCAATCAGGTAGTTTCATGGTTACCATTACTGATAGTAGCTTTTTATTCCTAATTTATCTGGTTAACTAAATGTAAATTCCACAACTATTGTGATAGTTTGAACTCATGTCTCTGGATTATTAGTCCAGGCCTCTGGAATACAAGAGAAAATACTTTGGATATAGAAACATGACATTTCTGGAAATATTCAGCAGGTTGGCAACATGTGTGGAGAGAAACAGAGTAAACATTTCAGGTCAATACCCTTTGTTAGAACCCTCTGGTCCTGTAACGTCTCCAGCCTAGAAATCTATCTTCTGGTAATACCAGTTGTCCAGAAATCTTTTGAGCAGACCCAAGCATCATTTTAGTACTGTACTTTCAGGTGGAAACATGGAGAATACCATTTTTTGGATAAGTAAAACATTTTTTATCACTGCTTTTTAGTGTTTTATCACTGTTTTGTGTTTCAGTTAAGTGTTTTGCAGTTCACGCACTTGTGCTTAGGCATTCTAACAAACATACGAACATATGGGGCAGAATATTGCGCTCATCGAGAGGGCATGCCCCCAACCCGAACGAGTATAAAATGACATGTGATGACATCGGGCGAGCATCCCGAAGTCATCTCGTATTTGCGCGATATTTCGGTCGGGGCAGGCATGCATGGGAGTTGGCAGCACGCCCACCAACAATTAGCAGGCCTATTAAGGCTATTAAAGTTCAAATTAAATGAAACTTTCCGCTGCCTCTCCAACCTTACGGTTGGCGGGCAGGCAAAAAGACTATGTGGCCTTTGGATTTTTTGTGAAACCTCATCCATGGGCGGGATGAGGTTTTGTTCAGTGATTTAAAAAAAAAATTTCAGACTAATTTCTTTATTTATTATTTTCAAAATTCTTCAGCTCCTTGAGGCAGCCCTGTGCCTCAGGGAGCTATTATTGCGTGTGCCCCTGCGCATGCGCGAAGTTCCCCGCTCGCCATCCCCCTGCCCCCCCACCCCACACCCCCATCTCGGTAGCGCGTGTTTCTCGCTGACTGGCCAATTAACGGGGCAGTAGTTTGCTGCATTTGCTCCATGTCGGGGCCCGATCGTGGGCAATGTTTGGCTTCACGACTGCTCCAGGGGCCGTCCGCCACGTTTACCCGACGAGGGCAAAATTCTGGCATGAATTAGGAGCAGGAATAGGCTATTCGACCCCTCGAGCCTGCTCTGCTATTTGAAAAGATCATGGCTGATCTAATTGTGGCCTCAACTCTACATTCTAGTCTACCCCTATACCCTTTGACTCAATTGTCGATCAAGAATCTATCTAACTCAGCCTTTAACTTCATTCTATAATCCAGAAAATTCCAAAATCCAGAAATGACTTGGTCCCAAGCATTGCAATATTATTATTATTTATTTGAATTATGCACTTTTAAGAATAGAATTCTGTTTTCAGTTTTCCATCTATACCAATTATTCATCAGCTGTTTTACAAAATGCTGTTCTAAATTAAATCTCACTATTTTGATTAAAACATTAATCATTAAGACTTGCTTTCAGTGCATTCAGAAAAAAAATCTTCAGTGAAGTATATCAAATGGAGACAAGTGGGAGCGATGCTCAATAATATCTGAATATCCTTTCAATCAATTCTACAGTCAGTTTGCTAGGAATTCCCTCAATAACAAGGTTAAGGTCAGGCTGGTGGGGGTGGGAGAAGGAAAGGAGGAGGGGGATTGGGGATTGATGTTCACCATGGAAACTATCTTTCTGAAAGCCACATCCTCTTTGTTAATGTGATATCACTTATGAGTTGGATTTGTAGCAGCTGAGTACCTTGCTAAAAATATCCTCACAATTCAGACCGACAGTCCCTGTTGGCATGGATTCCAGACATAAAAAACACAGCGATGTGCATTCATTATGACATCACACCGGGCTCGATCGTACAATCCCAGGGAGGGGAGGCAAGGCTGCTGTTTTTCCTTCGTTCCTCTGATCAACCTGGAATTAACTGCAATCAGTCATTTGCAATGCATAATGTTCAATTAATCCAAAGCAAATTGCCACCTGCGACCTTAAAGTCCTCAACTTTCCAAGCATTCGTAATGACAGCTCACTGATAAAATAAGGGAAAATGAGAAACTGGCTTGTACCCCTAAAAGTTGTAATACCGTAAAAGAAAATTGTACTTGTATGATATTCTTTAAAAACAAATGAAATAAATGTATGAATGTGTTGCATAAGCATTGCATCTTGAATAATTGCACATTGGGCGGAATTTAATGGAGCCCGCCAGAACAGGCATGATCACAGAGAGACCTGAAGAATCAGGCGGGGGTGCCTGCAGCCAATTCCTGGAGGCAGGAAAACCGTCCCAAATTTAGTGGGGGCTGGAAATGGCGGACATGGGAACCCTGACCGCTGGTGGCAGGATGTCAATTTGGCTTATTAATGAGCCACTTAAACCTATTATCTTGATCTCATCAGGATTTAATGGTGGCTTATGGATTTAATGGGTCTCACATGGGTCTCCTGTACCTCCCAAAAGCCATGCAGCAAACTCTCTTAGGACGCTAGTGGCCTAATGGGGATGGGGGGGGGCCTCGTTGATAGGCACTTAGTGCCAGACCAAGGGACACAGGTTTAGGAAGGGGTGGGGGTACCACTGAAAGCCACGTCTTTTGACCCCCCTTGCCGGGGAACCCCTTCCCACAATACCCCCATTCCGCCCCATTTACCTGTCTCCAGGGATCTAACAATGGTCCCTGGAGAATGTCTATGAGTATGAAAGGCAGCAAATATGGCTCGTGGTGGTGCTGCTGGCAGTGGAAAGCTATTGGCCTCTGATTGGCCGATGTCATGTTTTTATAATGATATAAAAGCATCAATCATTCATAAAGGATCGTAGAAACATGTTGCGGATTAATTTATCAAGACTAGGCACATGGGAACATTTATACAGAGATATAAAGCTTGAAGACACATCAGCAGCAGAGCTGCCTGTGCTGTGGTCCATTCAAAAGCAAAAGTGAAACTAAAATTGGATCGCATGACACACTTACTTCCTAGTGATGTCATGCTGCAATCCTTTAAAGGCATATTTCCGCAGCCAATTGCAAAGGGATTTTCATTAACCTGGAACCTTGATTGCATGGCAGGCCTCATGCTGACTAGGTGAGTAGTTTATTGCACTTAAATTGTGTTGGACCTCCAGCGAGAAGTGACAAAGCAATTCTTCAACCCCCATCGCATGACCTAAATTCTGCCCATTACGAACATATGAACAAGGAACAGGAGTAGGCCATTCAGCCCCTCAAGCCTGCTTTGCCATTTAATAAGATAATGGCTGATCTGATAGTAACCTGAAATCTGTATCCCACCTACTGCTGATAACCTATCACCTCTTTACTTGCCAACAATCTATCCACCTCTGCCTTAAAAATACTCCAAGCCTCTGCTTCCATTACCTTTTCAGGAAGAGAGTTCCAAAGGCTCAAGAGTGTATGCATTGGAGTGCTGCTGTCTGCATTGGAGTGCTGCTTTGGGTTGCATTAGAGTGCTTCAGTTGGAGTTTGGTGAGTGAGGGAGTTTTAAGGGTTAATTTAGTTTAAGGGTTAATTTCTATCTACAGTCTAATCTTTCTTTAATTATGCAATTAACTAAATGTTGCTCTTTGGGTTGGAAGAAGGTGAGATTTAGTCCAGCTTTAAAACAGGGCTCATTCAGGCTCTGCTTGCAGCTAGTTAATTAGTTAACTGGCTTAAAAAAGTTTCCAGAAGCTAGATTCAGACAGCATAAAAGCAAGCCATCTACAGTGCTGCTTTTGTCTGCACTGGAGTGCTGCTTTGGGCTGCATTTGAGTGCTTCATTTGGAGGTTGGTGAGTGTGGGTGTTTGGTGAAGAGGGAAGTAGGTGATCCTTACATTTTCTACATTTCCTCAGAAAGAAGAGCAGCGGCCTTGGTAAGTAGGACTTGGTGAGTATTTCTACTGTACTTAACATTATCTAAACTAGAGGAAGTAAAAGTAAAGGGAATAATTTAAGGGTAAGTCATGACAGGGCAGCTCAGTCACATGGAACGCTCCTCCTGTGCAATATGGGAAGTCAGGGACACTTCCAGTGCCCATGGTGACCACATGTGTAGGAAGTGTCTCCAGCTGCAGCTACTTGAAATCTGTGTTTTGGATCTGGAGCAGTGGCTGGAGTCACTGTGGACCATCCGCAGGGCTGAGATCTTCATGGATAGCATGTATAGTGAGGTGGTCACACCACAGGTAAAGAGTGCACAGGCAGAAAGGGAATGGGTGACCGCCAGGCAGAGTAAAGGCACTAGGCAGTTAGTGCAGGAGTCCCGCGAATCCATCTCCTTCTCTAACAGATTTTCCGTTTTGGATACCACTGAAGGCGATGGTTTCTCAGGTGAATGCAGAGAGAGCCAAGTTTGTGGCACCATGAGTGGCTAGGCTGCACAGGTAGTGGGGGGGGGGGGTGCAGGGGGAAGAGGGTGGGAGAGCAATAGCGATAGGGGATTCTATTGTACAGGGAACAGATAGACATTCCTGTGACCGCAGACGTGACACCAGGATGGTATGTTGTCTCCCTTGTGCCAGGGTCAAGGATGTCACTGAGCGGCTGCAGGACATTCTGAAGGGGGACAGTGAACAGCCAGAGGTCGTGGTCCATATCGGTACAAATGACATAGGTAAAAAGAGGGATGAGGTCCTGCAAGAAGAATATAGGGAGCTAGGAAATAAATTAAAAAGCAGGAGCTCAAAGGCAGTAATCTCAGGATTACTCCCAGTGCCACATGCTAGTGAGATCAGGAATAAGGAGAATAGACCAGATGAAAGTGTGGCTGGAGAGATAATGTCAGAGGGAGGGGTTTAGATTCCTGAGGCATTGGGACTGATTCTGGGGAAGATGGGACCTGTACAAGTTGGACGGGTTACAACCCAGCAGGGACTAATATTCTCACAGGAGTATTCACTAATGCTGTGGGGGAGGGTTTAAACTAGAGCGCCAGGAGGATGGGAACTGAGTGGGGAGACACAAGAGAGGAAAACAAAGGTAGAAATGAAAGACAGAAAAGTAAAAAGCAAAAGTGGAAGGCAGGGGAAATGGGGGCTAGCAGCAAATAGGTCCATTGTACAAAAGAAATGTGTAAAAAGACAAGTCTAAGGGCACTGAACATGAATGCACGGAGCATTCGCAATAAGGTAGATGAATTAACAATGCAAATAGATGTAACTGGGTACGATATGATTGTGATTACGGACACATGGCTGCAGGGTGACCAAGGCTGGGAACTGAATATCCAAGGGTATTCAATATTTAGGAAGAACAGGCAAAAAGGAAGAGGAGATGGCAGAGCATTGTTAGTTAAGGATGAAATCAATGCAATAGTGAGACAGGATATTGGCTCAGGAAATCTAGATGTAGAATCAGTCTGGGTGGAGCTAAGATGCAACAAGGGGTGGAAAACATTATTGGGAGTTTTATATAAGCCCCCAAACCGTAGGGGTAAGGTAGGGGACAGTATTAAACAGGAAATTAGAGATGCATGTAACAAGGGTACCACAGTAATCATGGGTGACTTTAATCATCATACAGACTGGGCAAACCAAATTACCAATAAAACTGTGGTGGATGAATTCCTAGAGTGTGTACAAGATGGTTTTTTAGACCAGTCTGTCGAAGAACCAACTAGGGAACAGGCTATCCTAGATTTGGTATTGTGCAATGAGAAGGAGTTAATTAATAATCTTGCTGTGGGTGTCCTTCAGGGAACAGTGACCATAACATGATAGAATTCTTCCTTAAGTTGGAAAGTGAAGTAGTTCAATCCAAAATTATGGCCCTAAATCTTAACAACTGAAACTACAAAGGTATGAGGTGTGAGTTGGCTAAGTTAGATTGGGGAACTTCATTAAAAGGCATGATGGTGGATAGGCAATGGCTAATATTTAAGGAACAAAAGTATGCATTGCAACAGTTTCTGGTGCAAAAACATAACAGGAAAAGTGGCCCAACCATGGCTAACAAAATAAATTAAGGATATTATTAGATCCGAAGAGGAGTCATATAAAGTTGCTAGAAAAAGTAGCATGCCCGAGGATTGGGAGCAAAAGAGGACCAAGAGATTAATTTAGGAGTGAAAAAATAGAGCATCAGAGTAAACTTGCAAGGAACATAAAAGAGGACTGTAAAAGCTTCTATAACTATGTGAGAAGAAAAAGATTAGTGAAGACAAATGTAGGTCCCTTACAGTCTGAAACAGGAAAATTTATAATAGAACAAGGAAATGACAGAGCAATTAAACAACAACTTTAGTTCTGTCTTCATGGAGGAAGACACAGATAACTTCCCAGAAATACTAGGGAACCAAGGGTCTAGTGAGAAGGAGGAATTGAAGGAAATTATTATTACTAAAAACAGTGCTGGAGAAATTAACAGGACTGAAAGCTGATAAATCCCAAGGTCTGATAATCTACATCCCTGGGTGCTAAAGGAGGTAGCCGTGGAAATATTGGATGCATTGGTTGTCATCTTCCAAAATCCTGTAGATTCTGGAACAGTCCCAGCAGATTGGAGGGTGGCAAATATAACTTCACTATTTAAAAAATGCGGGAGGGAAGAAACAGGGAATTACATACCGCTTAGTCTAACATCAGTAGTAGGGAAAATGCTAGAGCCTATTATAAAGGATGTGATAACAGGACATTTAGAAAATATCAACAGGATTACGCAAAGTCAATATGGATTTATGAAAGCAAAATCATGTTTGACAAACCTACTGGAGTTTTTTGAGGATGTAACTAGCAGAATAGATAAGGGAGAACTAGTGGATGTAGTGTATTTGGATTTTCTGAAAGCTTTTGATAAAGTCCCACATAAGAGGTTAGTGTGCATTATTAAAGCACATGGGATTGGGGGTAATATATTGGCATGGATTGAGAATTGGTTAGCAGACAGGAAACAGAGAGTAGGAATAAATGGGTCTTTTTCAGTATGGCAGGCTGTGACTTGGGCCCCAGCTATTCACAATATATATCCATGCTTTGGATGAGGGAACCAAATGTAATATTTCCAAGTTTGCTGATGACACAAAACTAGGTGGGAATGTGAGTGGTTAGGAGGATTTTAAGAGGCTTCAAGGCAATTTAGACAGGTTGAGTGAGTGGGCAAATACATGGCAGATGCAGTATAACATGGATAAGTGTGAAGTTATCCACTTTGGTAGGAAAAACAGAATGGCAGAGTATTATTCAAATGGTGATAGATTGGGAAATGTTGATGTACAAAGGGTCCTGGGTGTCCTTGTACACCAATCATTGAAAGCAAGCATGCAGGTGCAGCAAGCAGTTAAGAAGGCAAATGGTATGTTGGCCTTCAGTGCGAGAGGACTTGAGTCCAGGAGCAAGGATATCTTACTGCAGCTATACAGGGCCTTGGTGAGACCACACCTGGAGTATTGTGTGCAGTTTTGGTCTCCTTACCTAAGAAAGGATATGCTTGCCAGAGAGGGAGTGCAGCAAAGGTTCACCAGATTGACTCCTGGGATGGCAGGATTGTCGTATGAGGAGAGATTGGGCCGACTAAGCCTGTATTCACTGGAGCTTAGAAGAATGAGAGGGGATCTCATTGAAACATATAAAATTCTGTGAGGGCTGGACAGACTGAATGCAGGGATGATGTTTCTTCTGGCTGGGGGGTCTAGAACAAGGGGTCACGATCTCAGGATACAGGGTACGCCATTTAGGACTGAGATGAGAAGAAACTTCTTCACTCAGAGGGTGGTGAACCTGTGGAATTCTCTACCACAGAAGGCTGTGGAGGCCAAGTCACTGAATATATTTAAGAAGAAAATAGATAGATTTCTAGACTCTAAAGGCATCAAGGGGTATGAGGAGAGAGCGGGAGTATGATGTTGAGACAGAGGATCAGCCATGATCATATCGAATGGTGGAAGACCCCTTACCTTTTAAACAGTGCTGTGGTTCCAGATTCTTCCACAAGAGGAAACATCCTCTCCACATCCACCCTGTCAAGACCCCTCAGGATCACATATGTTTCAATCAAGTTGCCTTTTACTGTTCTAAATTCCAGTAGATACAAGCCTAGTCTGTCCAATCTTTAGTCATAAGACAACTCACCCATTCCAGGTATCAGTCTGAACTTCTTCCAATGCATTCCTTAAATAAGGTGATCAATACTGTACACAGTACTCCAAATCTAGTTTCACCAGTGCCCTGGGGATAAGTTAGTTAACCCCTGAAAATGGGTGTGAGGATGGTAGTGGGAAATTAGCCCATGCCTGATTATTATATTGCAGGTAAATTGTG
Organism: Cetorhinus maximus; assembly: GCF_964194155.1. NCBI lineage: Eukaryota > Metazoa > Chordata > Chondrichthyes > Lamniformes > Cetorhinidae > Cetorhinus > Cetorhinus maximus. Next base: position 112,754,987 of record NC_135879.1, on the reverse strand, counting down.
CTGCATCTCTTTAAATAACTGCTGTGTGCAACCAACGGTCCCTACGCTGTTTGTTGTCTGCATGCATTAGCACAGTGCCCAATATCACTAGTGGCTATTTAAACAGCCTGTATATCTTGAATGGGATAAAAGCAAAATGCTGCAAATGCTGGAAACCTGAAATAAAAGCATAGCATCTGTGGAGAGAGAAACAGAGTTAACATTTCAGGTCTGTGACCTTTCATCAAAATTGATTTTGATGCTGCCAGACCTGCTGAGTATTGTCAGCATTTTCTCCTCTTAAAGGGGAAGTGCATTGTGGCTGCAAGGAAATGGTGGGAGCTTTGTCAAAAGTCATTCTTGGCTGTGATAATTTGAGCAATGGTTGAACATGTGAGAAAGCGAACATCAAGGTTAATTGGGCAATGCACTGGTCATGGTGGTAGGAATGGAAAGAAAGAGACAGGGGAGCAGAAGGCCCTCCTGATATATGTTCAGGGGACAATGAGAAAAAGTAATAATGGAAGTGAATACTAGATATGCTGCTCCAAGAACATGGGTGCACTGCAGATGGAAATTTAACGATCTGATACGAATTGTCAAAGTGAATGAGTACATCTTCAAATGGCATTTCCTACTTATTTCACCATCAGCCTCATCCACTGCTCAATTCTCAACACTCCTCTCATACACTTGATAATCTTTATCAATAAATATGTAAATTCATATTATTTATCTCAACCTCACACACTTGGCACTGTTGCAAACTTTACATCCACTAGCAGCTATTCAATCATGACAGTCACATCACTCAAGCATACTGCAGCACACTCACTGACACACTTCCCTCTCTCTTACAGGAGAAGATGATGCACAACAGCAGGCAGCGAGAAGAATTGGAGGAAGATAAACATATCTGCAAGCTTTAACCAATATGGAGGAAACAGTGCTGGCTATGGGAAGGAGCATCACTGAGGCTGAGACCACTGGCATCACTGGAGGGATCGATGATGAAGTGATCTGCGTAACAAATCTTCCTTTCCTCACCCCTCTTCTTCATGGTTAATATCTTCTGATTGAAAAGCTGCAGATGGTGTAATCAAACATTTCTTACTTTCTCCTTTCCCCTCACCACAACCTAATCCTTGTCACTGTTTTCATTTCAGATATCCAAGAACTAGAGCCTTTCCCATCAGTGAAAGGGGAGGAAGAGGACAATAAAGATGATGACACGCTGTCACTCGATCATACACTCACAGCCATGAGCTCAGACACTAAATCTGCATGTATTTTAGAGGTTAGGATGGAGGAATGATCTGCATGTGGTGAGGCACCAGACACAAGAGCGTAGGAGCCAGGCTGGTGGGAAAGACTAGCACAGATACCAGGTTGCCAGTGTGCAAAGTCACACATTGGTTATGCTGCAGAGGAGTCAGATGAGCACTTTGATGGGCCAGGCTTCAGAAGAATGCTGATGGCTGTATATAATCAATTGCTCGGTGTACTGGAAAAGCTGCCAGACAGCATGCATGCTATGTTAAAAAGCATGCAGGAGTCTGACACCCATTTGGCACAGGGTCTTGCTCAAAGCTTGGAGCCAATTCTTTCCAGCATGGAATGGTTAGTCACCTCCAGCAGCATACCTGTGGAACTCAACATGATGCAGCTGATGGTCAATGCCACAGTTTCCATTGCAGTATAAAAAGCTCCCAGCAAAGCATGGAATGCTGAAGCTCAGCCTGCTGCCATCATGGTCCTGGGTACCACTGTTTAAAGGGTTCACAGCTGTCCATTAATCTGTTGGATCAGTAGGATTACTGAGGTGCTATGTCAATGAGTAGCAGTGGCTCCATGAACATGAACCTGTTGTTCTCCCTCAGGATAACAGCATTCCTGCTCCCACCTCTGCCATTCCACAAGAGCCCTTGCTGTAGCTGTCGGCCATCCAGGCCAGACTGCTGCTGACCAGTCTGAGATGGCACTTGGACAGGAAAAAGCACACAGAAGACTGGCACCATGGGAATGCACAAGGGTAATTAGTTTATTCTTGCACCATTATATCAAGACTGACTTTATATAATTAGATTAGAATGTATTTTTTCTGCTCATTCCTATTTTGTGGTTTCAGAGAGTGGATGATGTGATAACCAACAATAGAGGGGCGGCAAGGAGAGTGTAACTGTTGTTGGGGAGGTGGGGTTAGGGCTACTGGTATTGCTCATGAATTATTTGATTATGTCAAGCCTGGACAGAAAGATGCGACCTATACTCATCTTCACTTCCTGTTGCACTTCATCCTTCTCCTCTTCCTCCTCCTTCTTCTCCCCATGCTCCTGCTCCTGAGCTTCTCACCTGGTAGAGAGTGGCAAGGGTTGTTTTCTCATAATTGTCATGTTGTGCAGCGACCAGCATACTGGATCTTGACAATTGCTCAGCTAAGTACCGCAGGGCGCCTCCAGAGTGGGCCAGGTAGTAGAAGCATTATTTTAAGATGCCGATGGGATATCGTAAAGTCCCTTGCAGCAGCTCCCAAGTAGTTCCATGCACGTGTGGGTGTGTTCAAACTGGAGACATGAGCCATGAGCCATTTCATGGGTGGGATAATACTTGTTGCAGAGTAGCCAGCTTTTGACTTGCCATGTTGGGTCAAATGTAAGCTGCACAAAGAACTTGCCTGTGGTCCCACAGTAGCTATGCATTGAGGAAGTGGAATCCCTTTCTGTTCAGATACCTGGCCGAGTCACATGAGGTGCATTAAAAGCAACATGCAGGCAGACAATGACACACTGCACCGTGGGGAAAACTACAATCTATGCAACCCCTCATGCTTAGGAGGGAATAAGATGAAACTGGCTCTTTGTGTTTAAAAGAAAACCCTCAATGGTCTCCCTTACATAAATGTATTGCAACAAATGCAAAATATTGCAATTATTGGAAGCTCTAAAGAAGAGTCAGATTGGAGTCAAAATGTTAACTCTCTCTCCAACCTGCTGAGTTTTTCCAGCACTTTCTGTTTTTATTTCACACCTCGATTAATGGTTTTTCTTCCCACCCCTATGGGCAGGATTTTCCCGTCGGCGAGTGGGGGGGTGGGGCCTGCTCGCCGACACGTAAAATGATGCGCGGAACTCCCGACGCCACCGTGCCCCATTTAAATTTTCTGGTAGGCGGGGGCGCAGCAAAATCAGCTGCGCGCCCGCCGACCTGTCAATGGCCAATTGAGGCCATTGACAGAGTTATTGAAATAAATAGTGGACCTGCTCATTCTCGATTTTTGGAATTTCCCCCCGCCTGCACAGGGAGCGCACAGCGTTTCTGTGCGGAAGTGACGCTGGGCGGGCCTTAATTGGCCCGCTCACGTAAAATGGCGGCGCGCCCCCGATTGGGGGTGCAAATCAGAAGCGTGTCTGTGTGTGCCCGCCCTTCAACTTCGCCCCTGACGGGGGCAAAATCCTGCCCTATGTATACTATCAGATCAGAATTACCTCTGGAACTATCCTTGACCACCCCCTCCTGCTTTTTTCTCCATTTATTTATCTACTGTCTTTAACAATATAAAAACTGCAGACATGGGATTAGCTCCCACATGCGTGCCATAGCATCCAGTACCACTTCTCCACCACTTTCCTCGACTTCATCGCTGCCTCTGTATTGTCAGACTGCTTATCCAACATCTAGTCTTGGATGAAATATAACTTCTTCTAGCTAAATAATGGGATAAACAAAATTGTCATCCTGAATTTCTGTTACAAGTGGTTGTTTACAGCTTTTATCTAGGAGTTCTGCTAACCTCTTGTCAAAGTTATAGTGGGAGTCTTGGAGAACGCCTTTGGAAATTATTCAGGCCAGTTTTTTGAAAATAAGTTGCATTCAAAAGTAGGTAAAAAATAATTTCTCTGGATAATTACTCCACAAATCGTAAGATCAAAAATAAACTAAAGAAGCTCAGGAGACATACAGAACATTGATAGTGTTTGCTTCATTTTCCTTTGCATAATACTAGGTCTTACTGACAATTTAAAAAAAAATTGACCTAGTGACAAATGGAATGATTGTTTAAAAGGTAAAAGACACAAAGGCTGTAAATTAATAAAAGAGTTCTGTTCATTTTACATTCCCGCATAAATAAGCTTCACTGTTTCTCAGTTGTTTGCAGGTGAAGCATTTTGAAATAATTTGAAGAAATTCAATGAATGCAAATATGTTTCTTTTTCCTTTCTGTGAAGCATTTTTACATAATGGTAGCGATAGCTTCAGAACACCAAAAGCTCGATATAATACTATGGACTATTTACTAACAACTATTTGGACATGGTAAACATCTTAAGGTCACTTACAATGATTTAAATATACTAAACTATCAAATGTTTAGTGTCAGTGGAATGGGAGTTGCAAGTCTTCCTTTCTAGCTTCAGTGATATTAGTATACATACATAGAATTTTTTTAAAGACCCTGCTCCATAGCATTCTTTTTGGAAATTATTTTGCTAGCATTACTTACTGGTCTAGTTTATAAAAGAAATGACGCTTCTGCAACAATGGAACTCACAGGCTAAAAAGCCATGGGGAGCCCACCCAGGGGAAGAACGGCTGCCCCGCAGATATTTTACGGCCAATTGCTGTTAGTAGGCTGAAGGCAGGATTTCTGCCCCTCAGGAACTGGAAGTCCTGCCTCAGATAGCTTTAGGCCAATCAGAGGCCAGCACCTCTTTCCAGTACCAGTAGCACCAGTGGGAACTGTGGCCATTGCTGGTACTGCAGGAAGGCGATGAGCAGGCAAGCTGCAATGGATTGGAACTATATTAGTGTTTGAAGGTTGGTGAGGCAGGTGCTAGTCAGGGTTTGAGAGGTAGTGGGGTCAGGCAACTTGGGGAGTTTAAACCTTGGAGGGGTCCTCCAATGGGCCCAGCAGCAAGTTAAGGAAGGACCACCCTCCTTGCCCGTCATCAGTCCATGTAAAGAAATCTGCTGGGCTGGCCGTTTGGCATGGGCCCTTCCTGCCACCAGTTTAATCCCAGCGGAGTTGGGATGAGGCCTTTAAGTGGGCATTAATTGCCCACTCAAGGGCCTCAATTGATCGACTGATGGGTGGGCCACCAAACGCCACCCCCGTCAATGGTGAAATTATGGTGGGTGCAGAGGTCAGTGGGTAGGCTGGCAGGCAGGCTGTCCAATGCATTTAATGAGGCCTGTGCCTTCAAACCCACCAGTGGGGAACATTAAATCCGGCCCTGCAATTATTTTTCAGATGTATACAAAACCATGTGTTTGACTGAGTTTGTCCAGCATTAAAAGTCTAGGTGGTTCTGTTTCATTTATTTTCACTGAGTCAGATGCCAATAGTTAAAAAGAGGAGCAAATGAGAATGATCCTGTGGTCCCCTGCAGAAGTGTGAGCACATAATTATTCATTACAGAATTAGTGCTTAATACTTAGTAATCATTGATTATTAGGAAAAAGCAATTCTGCAAAATCTTCTTACCATTGCATTTTGTTTGTAATCTAAGACTAAAACTAATCTGTGCATTTTGCTAACAACAATAGATTAATGCTGTTTATGAGACTCATAATAAACCTCTGTTCAACGTGTTGTAACTTGTTTTAGGAAACGGAGATAGTTTAACTAAGTTATATTTGTTTTTGTGGGTGTTCGGAATGAATTTTGGCTTTAATGTTTAAGTTTAATTTGTAGTTTTGAATCTGTGTGTTAGGAAAAGGTCAAGTTGAGTTTTAGTTTCATTTTAAAAGATGCCTGCATTTCTAATGAGAGTTTATAACTTTTGGAGAAGTTAAACAAATACAAGAGTAGAAAAACTAGGCTATTGCCTAGCAACAGGGGCCCAGAGAGGCAGATCTCTCCCATAGACACACACACAAGAAACTAGAAACAGCAGTTTGATTTGGAAGCTGTTTGAGTTCAGTTGATTTTGAAGACAGCTACCAAGCAGAAGCAACCTAGAAGGGGCAGATAGCCAATCCCAAGCTAAAGAAGAAAGTTCCCATATTCAGGGGAGTGGAACAGGAGAAAGTCCCAAGCAGACTTCCAGTCAAGGTAAGGACAGACCATAAGACCATAAGACATAGGAGCAGAAATTAGGCCATTCGGCCCATCGAGTCTGCTCCACCATTCAATCATGGCTGATAAGTTTCTCAACCCCATTCTCTCGCCTTCTTTCCGTAACCTTTGATCCCCTTACTAATCAAGAACCTATCTATCTCGGTCTTAAATACACTCAATGACCTGGCCTCCACAGCCTTCTGTGGCAATGAATTCCATAGCTTCACCACTCTCTGGCTAAAGAAGTTTCTCCTCATCTCTGTTTTAAAAGGTCTTCCCTTTACCCTGAGGCTGTGCCCTCGGGTCCTAGTCGCTCCTACTAATGGAAACATCTTCCCCACGTCCACTCTATCCAGGTCTTTCAGTATTCTGTAAGTTTCAATCAGATCCCCCCTCATCCTTCTAAACTCCATCGAGTATAGACCCAGAGTCCTCAAACATTCCTCATATGTTAAGCCTTTCATTCCTGGGATCATTCTCGTGAACCTCCTCTGGACCCTCTCCAGGGCCAGCACATCCTTCCTAAGATACGGGGCCCAAAATTGCTCACAATATTGTAAATGTGGTCTGACTAGAGCCTTATAAAGCCTCGGCAGCACATCCCTGCTTTTATATTCTAGTCCTCTCGAAATAAATGCCAACATTGCATTTGCCTTCCTAACTACCGACTCAACCTGCAAGTTAACCTTAAGAGAATCCTGGACTAGGACTCCCAAGTCCCTTTGTACTCCAGATTTCTGAATTCTCTCCCCATTTAGAAAATAGTCTATGCCTCTATTCTTCCTACCAAAGCGCATGACCTCACACTTCCCCACGTTGTATTCCATCTGCCACTTCTTTGCCCATTCTCCTAACCTGTCCAAATCCTTCTGCAGCCTCCCCACCTCCTCAATACTACCTGTCCCTCCACCTACCTTTGTATCATCTGCAGACTTAGCCAGGATACCTTCAGTTCCTTCATCTAGATCATTAATGTATAAAGTGAAAAGTTGTGGTCCCAACACTGACCCCTGCGGAACTCCACTAGTCACCGGCCGCCATCCTGAGAAGGACCCCATTATCTCCACTCTCTGCCTCCTTCCAGACAGCCAATCTTCTATCCATGCTAGTACCTTGCCTCTAACACCATGGGTTCTTATCTTACTGAGCAGCCTCCTGTGCGGCACCTTGTCAAAGACCTTCTGGAAGTCCAAGTTGATAACATCCATTGGCTCTCCTTTGTCTAACCTACTCGTTACCTCCTCAAAGAATTCTAACAGATTTGTCAGGCATGACCTCCCCTTGATGAAACCATGCTGACTTTGCCCGATTTTACCATGCACTTCGAAGTATTCTGAAATCTCATCCTTAATAATGGACTCTAAAATCTAAACAATGACCAAGGTCAGGCTAATCGGCCTGTAATTTCCCGTCTTTTGCCTCACTCCCTTCTTAAACAGGGGGGTTACATTTGTAATTTTCCAGTCCTCTGGTACCCTCCCTGACTCCAGTGATTCCTGAAAGATCACCACTAATGCCTCCACTATCTCTTCAGCTATCTCCTTCAGAACTCTGGGGTGTAATCCATCTGGTCCAGGTGATTTATCCACCTTCAGATCTTTCAGTTTTCCTAGCACCTTCTCCTTGGTAATGGCCACCATACTCACCTCTGCCCCCCGACTCTCTTGAACTTTGGGGATGTCACTCTTTTCTTTTCTTCCACTGTGAAGGTATCTATTTAGTTCCTCCGCTATTTCTTTGTTCCCCACTACTACTTTTCCAGCGTCATTTTCAGGTGGCCTAATGTCCACTTTTGCCTCTCTCTTACCCTTTATATATCTAAAAAACTCTTGCAATCTTGTTTTATATTACTGGCTAGTTTACCCTCATATTTAATCTTCTCCTTCCTTATTTCTTTTTTAGTTGTCCTCTGTTGGTCTTTGTAGGCTTCCCAATCCCCTGGTTTCCCACTGCTCTTCGCCACATTGTATGCTTTCTCTTTAGCTTTTATGCTGTCCCTGACTTCCCTTGTCAGCCATGGTTGCCTCGTCCTCCCTTTAGTATGCTTCTTCTTCCTGGGGATGAATTTTTGCTGTGTCTCCCAAATTACTCCCAGAAACTCCTGCCATTGCTGTTCCACTGTCTTTCCTGCTAGGCTCATCTCCCAGTCAATTCTGGCCAGCTCCTCCCTCATGCCTCTGTAGTTGCCTTTATTCAACTGTAATACAGTTACATCTGATTCCAGCTTTTTCCTCTCAAATTGCAGGGTAAATTCTATCATATTATGGCCACTTCCTCCTAAGGGTTCCTTCACCTTAAGCTCCATTATCAAATCTGCCTCATTACACATCACTAAATCTAGAATTGCCTGTTCCCTAGTGGGCTCCACCACAAGCTGCTCCAAAAAGCCATCTTGTAGACATTCCACAAATTCCTTTTCTTGGGATCCACTACCAACCTGATTTTCCCAGTCTACCTGCATATTGAAATCCCCCATGATCACTCTAACCTTGCCTTTCTTACACACCTTGTCTATCTCCTGGTGTATCTTGTGCCCCACATCCTGACTACTGTTCGGAGGCCCGTACATAATTCCCATTACGGTTTTTTTACCTTTGTGGTTCCTCAACTCTACCCACATAGATTCTACATCATCTGACCCTACATCATTTCTTGCTATCGATTTAATTTCATTTCTTACTAACAAAGCAACCCCACCCCCTCTGCCAACCTGCCTATCTTTTCGATAGGATGTATATCCTTGGATATTTAGCTCCCAGTCCTGATCCCCTTGCAGCCATGTCTCCATAATGCCCACTACATCATACCTGCCAATTTCAATCTGCGCCACAAGCTCATTTACCTTATTTCATATACTGCGTGCATTCAGATACAACACCTTCAGTCCTGTATTTCCCGTCCCCTTTCTCATTGTCGTCCCTTTATCTGATGTGCTTGAAGTTAGATTCCTAGCCCTTTCCAAACACTCTGTCCTATTTTGTGTTCTGGAGACTTTAATAGCCTCTCCTGGGCTCTCCTTTCTTTTCAGTTTTTTCATAATTTTCCATGAAGTTGAATCCATCCCCCAACACGCTAACCTGCTGCTTTGTTTCCCATTAGTCATACTTCTTGGAGTTTTACACTCCCCTCCCCGCCCCGCACTTTCTAGTTTAAAGTCCTGTTGACCACCCTATTTACCCTTTTCGCTAGAACATTGGTCCCAGATCGGTTCAGTTGGAGACTGTCTCAATGGTATAGATCCCTCCTGTTCCAATACTGATGCCAGTGCCCCACGAAATGGAACCCCTCATTCCCGCACCACTCCTTTAGCCACGTGTTTACATCCCTTATTCTCGTGTCCCTGTGCCAATTTGCATGTGGCTCGGGTAGTAATCCGGAGATTATAGCCCTTGAGGACCTGTTCTTTAATTTAGTTTCTAGTTCCTGATAATCCCCAAACAGGTCCTCTTTCCTGGTCTTATCTATGATATTGGTCCTGACATGGACCACAACAACTGGATCCTCCCCCTCCCTCTCCAATATCCTTTCAAGCCGGTCAGAGATGTCCCTCACCCTGACACCGGGCAGGCAACACACCATGCGGGGCTCTCGATCCTGCTTACAAAGGAAGCTATCAATTCCCCTAATTATAGAATCCCCTACAACTACCACTTGTCTTTTTGCTCCCCCTCTTGAATGGCCTCCTGTGCCACGGTGCCGTGGTCAGCTGGCTCATCCTCCCTACAGCCCTCTTTCTTATCCACACAGGGAGCAAGTACATCGTAACTGTTGGACAAGGTCAAGAGCTGAGGCTCCTTTGTTCCTGAACACAGGATCCCTCTACCTGCCTCACTTGCAGTCACACCCTGCTGACCCTGACCACTGACCGGACTTGAGGTACTTAATATACCGGGTGTGACCGCCTCCTGATAGAAAGCATCCAGATAACTCTCCCCCTCCCGGATGTGCTGCACCGTCCGGAGCTCGGACTCCAGCTCATCAATTCTGAGCCGAAGTTCCTCTAGCAACCAACACTTGTTGCTGATGTGGTCACTGCGGCTCACAATGGGATCTGCCAGCTCCCACATCATACAGCTACAGCACATCACCTGCCCAGCCATCTCTACTTAGATAATTAATTAATTAGCTTTGCAGTGTTTTTTTTTCAAATCCGGTGCAGACTTCCCACCAACCAACCAGGCCACAGCCTTCCCGCGACGCCACTTTTTCAGTTTTGGCTTCAGTTACTCTGTGCCCCGAGGTCACTGCTCCGGTGCTCCTCCCTCTGAGTCTGCTCCCTGGAGACAAGGCCGTGAATCCCCGAGGTAAGCTAGATTTATACTCACCGCTCCGGTGCTCCTCCCTCCGAGTCTGCTCCCAGGATTTACTCACCAATCAGCTGCTTTTTCTTTAAAATCCACTTTCAGAAGGCAAGTCTGGTGCACTCCTGAAGGCACTGCCTCTTCCTCTCTCTTTTTTTTTTAGGTTTGAGGAGGAGGAAGGGATGGAAACACTACAGCAATGTAATGTTTGCGGCTATTCCGTTCTTTGACAGTGGGTCCTCCTCAATTCCCTCCTGAGTCGCGGTGGCTGCGATGACTTCTCCCAGAATGCTTCAGTCACTTCTCACCAGCGCCCTCTGTTGGATCAGGAACCTGTAAAAGGTCCTGTTAAGTGATGTTAAGAGTGAAGGGCAGAAAAAGGTCCCAAGCTTCAAGCTTAAAGCTCCAAGCTGCAAGAAGCAGAGTCAAAGCAATGTAAAGGCTTGTGAGAAGTCACAAGGTCCAAAGAGGCAACTGTAGGTCTGTAACTCTTTGCTATGTGCATGTGAAGCAGTGGTGTACTCTTGACAGCTAAGTCAGTGAGAGAGATTGCGTGGAAGAAAGCTTGAATGCATGTGGTGACCCAGGGGAGAGCAACATCAGAAGGGGAGTTTGAAACCCTGGAGGTGAACCCTTGGGGAAGGCATCTGAGAGAAAGCATAGGTTTGGGAGAAGATTCCAAAGTGAGCTCTTGGAGAGTGGAGATTGGAAACCCTTGCATCAAAGACGCAGTTCAGTGAGACTGGTTGGCTCACAGTGTGACAAGCGTCTAGGGGAAGTTGAGGAGAGGTCCATAGCATCTGTCTGGGGTGGCATCTGTCATTGATTTCAGAGTGTGGTGTGTCAGACCACAGGTCACCAATTGGTTTACGTGGATTGTATGCTTACTGTAGGCATTAGAATTAAAAAAACATATATATATATAATTTTACAAGAAAACAGAATAAAACCAAAGGAGCATTATAGGCTCAGGTGTAGCTGAGATTCATGTACTACACAACAATCTTTATGCTCAGATCAAGGAAGCATATTTATTGCAGCGGATCATTAGAAAATACTGTTTTAAGCTTTCTTTTGAATGCCAAGCCTTGTTTATATTTGATCAGCTCATTGCTTTCCTATCCATGCAACAGTTGACTGATCTAAAGAATGAAATAGAATACTGGTTGCTGGGCACATTAAGGGAAAGAGATATTACAATACCCTGACCACAGACCTATAGATTACTGTCAGAGGAGACAATGTGCAATGACAATCTTTGCTGATGGGGGCCTAACAGTGAGAATGATGCAATATTTATAATTTAAGCCTGGAAAATATTCACTGCTACTGTCATCTCTCCTTCGGGTATTTCAGGATGGCCTCGCAATTGGGCCAGCGACAACTAATGTGCATGCTTATCTTCAAACTACTCCACACTACCAAAGCCACTATGAGTTATATATAATTTAATATCCAATTTAAAAACAGAAAATATTGGAAATGCACAGCAGGTGTATCATCATCTGAAAAACTATAGATCAATATTCAGGTAAATTCTGTTGTCACCTTAGGTTTACTTTGACATTTGGTCTGAGCATCTTGTTGCATTCATGAATGTTCTTGTATTCCCCAATATATAAGTAAACAGCAGTGTAAACCAGAAGCATAGCAATAGTATCCCCACATGATCTGAACTTTAAATTTCTGTCTTTAAAACTTGTTCTTCTTCAAACACTTTGTAGGCAGGCTGGGAAAAACAATTGTTAAGACAGAGTCAAATATGAATAATTAAGTTGCTTACTTTTACAATGAGTGAACATAGAACACAACAATTATGATAAGACAATGTTAGCTTAATCTGAACAACTACCTCTCATAAATAGAATCATAGAATGGTTACAGCACAGCAGGAAACGAGTTGGCCTGTCCCAGATCTCTCTAAGAGCAATTTAGCTTATCCCACTCACTGCTTGTGAAGTTCTTGGGACAAGAAACAGCCAGAGACAGACCAGAGTTAAAAGTGTAATGGCTTCTTTCATTAAAACAGCTTCTTCAGACTCTCTCTACTTCTGCCTGCAGACTCTCTCTGCTGGTACAATTCTGTATGGTAGCTTTAAGTGAACAATATGTAAATTGCAATTTCAAAACACAAAGACACAATATTTCTCCATTTCTTAGTAAATGAGAGATATTCAATGAATCATCTCAAGACTAGACAATAAACTTAAATAACTTACATTCAACTCATTACATATTCTAACTTTGTATTAATTTAACAATGCACTCAGTTATATACAATGCGATGAAAGATTTGTTCACAAACTGGGAATAGTTTGCTTCATAAGTATGGTGGACATTTTTTCCTCACATTTTGGTCTCATTTCACTCATTTTCTTTATCTGAGATGTCAATGACATAATCAGATTCAATGCTTATGAATAGTGTTTTCAGTGCTTTGAAGAATGACACATTTCACGTGATGATTTGTGAGCAATGCTTAGCAATGATAATTGATCCTTTTATGTTGGCCACAATATAAGGTTGGATGCCATAAGGGGTTGTTTGCTTTCCAACATGACCATCATGTTTCACAAACACTTGATCTCCTGGCTTTAGCAGGGTAGCTCTAAATTTCATATTTTGCTCTGCGTTTGCTCTCATTCAATCCTTCTGTTCGCAATCAGGTTCTTGTACACATTATCCATTAACTCCTTGGCATAGCCCTGGAAGACGTGTGCGCATAGGATGTGCAAAGGTGAGTGTAGTAGGAGGCTTTCCAGTAGTTGATTGAAGAGTCACTCTGTAACTGAGAAGAAAGCATTATAGCTCCTGCTCCATGACTTGCTGTCAGCTGTATCTGTATGTATCACTTTTCTCAAGGTATGCATAAATCCCTTGACTTCTCCATAACCTCTTGTCCAATCGAGTGTGGTTTTTTGATCAGTAAAACCTAGGTGGTTTGCGAATTTACTGAACTCATCGCTATTGAATGGGAGTCCATTGTCACTTCTTACCATTTGAGGGATTCCAAAAAAGGTGAAGATCTGGTCAAGCTTTGGGATCACTGCTTTCGTTCAAGTTGACATAACTATTTCCATGGCTGGGAATCTGCTATAGCTGTCAGTGACAACGAGCTGGTGTTCACCAGTATGCAAGTCTGCAAAATCAACACTAACCTCAATCCATGGTCCAAGAGGTAGTACAGACATCTTGAGAGGATCATGAAGATTTGACATTGTGGTTGGTTGACATGGCAAATTCTGATTTTGTGCTCTACTATGTGGTCAATTTCTGGGAACCATACCTTTTCCCTGGTTTGGTTTTGACAATTCCCTGGTGACCTCTGTGTGCTATATCGACAACACCTTCTCTCAATGAGTGTAGAATGGCAACACAGTTGTTGCATAACACAAGATCAGATGTAGTTGTAAGGGTGAGCTCATTTCAATCATTGTGAAGACTTGATAGTGTGTGAGTGATTTCGTATTTAGACCCTCATTCAATCACGTCTTTCCCGTTTCATGATTCCATAACCTTCATACATAGTTGTAATGCCTCAGCTTGTTTTGTTGCTGCTTTGATGTCAGCTAGTTTTAGAGACTTTGGTACCACATTTAGGCTTACATAGTTAAGAGGTTGTTCAGCAACCTTTTCCTCATGATCAGCAGGACTGACTATTGGCAATGAATGTCACGAAAGATGGTCTGTGGGGTTGATCCTGCCTGATTGATAGTCAACATGGAACTTGTACTCTTGTAGTTTGAGTATCCAATGCTGTGTTCAAGTAGGTGGTTTGCTATGTGGATCATTGAATAAGCTTACTAGTGATCTATGAGAGGTTATGACTTCAAACTTGCTTCCATTCAAATAGAGATGAAAACGTAAGATACCCCATATAATTGAGAGCACTTCTCTCTGTGTTTGCAAATAACATTCCTCTATGGGTATTACCAATTGGCTTGCCAACACAACAGTTGATGGGTTCTCTGCCTTGTCTTTTTGCATGAGAATTGCACCTCAGCCAACCGGGTTTGCATCCACCACTAGCTGGATGGTTTTCTCAGGGTTAAAATGGGCAGTTGTGCAACTTGCTGATAACCATTGTTTGATCTGGTGTACAGCCTATTTATGTGATGTATTCCACTCCTACTAGGTGGTCTCTTTTTTTAGATCACATAGGGGCCAGATAGTGTAGTGATGTCAGGAACGAAGCATCTACAGTACATGATGAGTCCTAGCAGACACTAAACATGCTGCACGTTTGTAGGGTCCACAACATTTGCAATGGCTTTACCTTCCCACGGATTAGTTGATATTCCTTCACCAATGAACACATGACCAAAGAATTTGATTCTGCTTTCATTGAACAAGAACCTATCTTTGTTCAAGATGGGGTTATATACTCTAAGACATTTTAGCCATGCATTTAGGCTACTGTTCGCTTTCAGTGTGACTGTAGATGAGAATGTCATCACAGATATCCAGCATGCCTTCAAGTCCTTGAACTGCAGAATGAATCATGTACTGAAATACCTCAGCTGTTGAATTGACTCCAAAGTTGAGTCCCTTGTATCAAAAAAGCCCACTGTGAGTGGAGAATACTGTGAGATACCTCAATTCTTCTGCAAGCTCGATTTGATGGTTTCCTGCATTGAGGTTAAGATTAGTGGTGTTTAGCACCATGCACTTTAAAAAAATTCTTTCACGGGGTGTGGGCATCGCTGGCTGGGCCAGCATTTATTCCCCATTCCTAATTGCTCTTGAGAAGGTGGTGGTGATCTGCCTTCTTGAACCGCTGCAGTCCATGTGGTATAGGTACATCCACAGTGCTGTTAGGGAGGGAGTTTCAGGACTTTGACCCAGCGACAGTGAAGGAATGGCGATATATTTCCAAGTCAGGATGGTGAGTGTCTTGGAGGGGAACTTCCTGGTGGAGCTGTTCCTATGCAGCTGCTGCCCTTGACCTTCTAGGTGGTAGAGGTCGCAAGGTTTGGAGGAGGCTGTCGAAGGAGCCTTGGCGAGTTGCTGCGAGCCTTGCTGCTGCTGCGAGTCAATGGTGGAGGGAGTGGATGCTGAAGGTGGTGAAAGGGGTGACAATCAAGTTGAGGGGGGGAGAGGGGTGGCAAAGTGGTATTGTCGCTGGACTGGTATTCCAGAGACCCAAGGTAATGACAGATGGTGAAATTTGAATTCAATAAAAATCTGGAATTAAAAAGCCTGATGATGACCATGAAACATTACCGATTGTTATAAAAAAACCATCTGGTTCACTAATGTCCTTTAGGGAAGGAAATCTGCTACATGTGACTCCAGAACAACAGCAATGTGGTTGACTCTTAAAAGGTCCTCTGAACAAGGGCAATTAGGGATGGGCAATAAATGCTGGCCTAGCCGGCGATGCCCACATCCCATGAACGAATAAAAAAAAAAATCCACGGGCGGGATGAGGTTTCCTAAAGCAAATAAGAATAAAATTAAAAATGTAATTAATAACATGTGCCTGCTCATGTGACAGAGTCACATGAGGGGACATGTTTTATAACACTTTATTTTTTTAAAATTCTTCATCTCAAGCACTCACTCATGTGCATGTGCAAAATTCACGCTTGCTCCGCTTGCACTCCCCACCTGCCCGCTCGTGTTTCACACTGGGCGGGCCTTAATTGGTCTGCCAGCATGAAATCATGTTCCGGCCTCGATCGCGGGCAGTGGTCGGCTTCCCGACCACCCTCGCCGAGCCCGTCCGACAAGGGTGAAATTCTGCTCAGTGTGCTTATTTTTCCCAAAGATTACTGGTAAGAGTTAGTGCTTTGAGAGATTTTTATTATCAGGAAGGTAAATCCAAAGACATAGGAAAACAATAGGTATTTGCATTCAATATGTATAAAGGAGTGAAGTTAGTGTGTAAGTGTAGGCAGTCTAAAATTCAACAAGTGTGAAACGCCTTCAGCCTGTATGTACCAAACTACTGCCTCCAGCGATTGAAGTTAAGAGAGCTCACTTTGAATTATCGCTTACTTTGCCTGGGACTTTTAAACTCTATGGGCAGAATTTTTCGCTCGGTGGGTGGACATGCACCCGACCTGCTTGAGCGTGAAATGACGTGGGTTGGCATCAGCTGAGCATGCCGACATCAACACGCACCCTTGCGATATTTCACTAGGCAGGCGCGCGAGGGAGATGGAGGCACACCCGTCATTAATTAAGAGGCCAGTTAAGGCCCTTGACACACCAATTGTCTCTAGTTTACGTAGCCCGTGCGAATTTTCGGCCATTGTGCGAGCAAAACGGGCAGGCGGGCAGGCCACAATTTGCAAAAAAGCTCATCAGTGGATGGGATAAGAAGGGTCAGCAGCATTGTCAATATGAGTCGTGAGGAGTTTTTGAGGTTGTGTGCTGCTGGTTGATTTTGTGAACTGGATATTTCATCTCACTTCAGAGCTGCATTCTGAGCATTTTCAGGCTTCACTTCAGGACTCATTGGTGTCTTCCAGGCCCCTGGAGGATTCAGACCCTATAGACTCTCCCAGGTGTCAGACAGCCTTCCTTAACACTGGTAATGGAGATTGTGGTCTCTGCGGGAGGCACCTTCTCTGAGGAAGAAGAGAGGGCCAGAAGGGGGAGGAGGCCAGGTGCCCCTATGCAGCTTCCTGGGGAACGACCTGTGGGAGGAGAGGCGCAGGCACAAGGGGCGCAGGGCCAGCTGTCAGTCCAAGGCGAATGGGGCTATGGAAGATGGCACTATCCTGCTGCCAGGGTTTACAGGTGGCGGTGCAGATACCTCAATATGTCTGAGGTGCAATGCCGTGGGAGGCTCCGTCTCTCAAGGGAGACTGTGACCTCCATTTGTCAGAGGATCGGGCCTGAGATCAGCTCTGACTGTGTGGGTGGATACCCCATGCCAGTGGCACTGAAGGTCACAGTGGCCCTGAGCTTCTATGCCTCTGGCTCTTTCCAGGGCTCAGTGGGGGATCTGTGTGGAGTCTCCCAATCAGCTGTCCACAGTTGTGTCAAACGGATGACAGAAGCTCTGTTCAGGTGGGTATTGACTTTCATTCATCACCGTATGGACGAGGGCAGCCAGGCTGAGTGTGCCAGAGGCTTTGCGGCGATTGTTGGCTTCCCCCGCGTCCAGGGTGCAATCGACTGTACACATGTGGCCATCAAGGCGCCAGCAGGTGAGCCCGGTGCTTTCGTCAACAGGAACGGCTTCCACTCCATGAACATGCAGATAGTGTGTGATCACAGGATGCTGATTCTACAAGTCTGTGTAAGGTACCCTGGCAGCTCCCATGACGCTCACATCCTGAGACACTCCCAGGTGCCGGGGCTCTTCAGTGCTCCAGCCCGATTAGATGAATAGCTGCTGAATGACAAGGGCTATCCATTGAAAATGTGGCTCATGATGCCTCTACGCCACCCAAGAACAGAGGCTGAGCAGCAAAACAACAGGAGCCATACCTCCACAAGGGCGATGATGGAGAGAACCATAGGTCTTCTCAAGATATGCTTCCAATGCCTGGACCATTCAGGGGACGCACTGCAATACCCCCCAGAGCGCGTGTCACTGATAGTGCTGCGCTCTTCACAATCTGGCACTGGCAAAGGGGGACCCAACGGAGGAAGAGGATGTTGACGCAGCTGCGCAGGCCACAGATGATGAATCCAGTAGTGAGTCTGAGGACGAGCACGGTGAGGAGAACCCTGAGGGCATGACCTAGGTAACCTCCAGGGAGGCAGGGACACCCGGGACACTTTGATCCAATGCTCCTTCAGAACCTCCACCACATGCGAGGGCTGCAGGCTCCATATTCAATCCCAGAGAGGACCATTTCCTTGGTCACCAACATACACTCTGTGCCTGTGTAATAAAGTTTCAGGAGACACATATCCATCGTTACATAAGGGCTTACCCTGCACCTACAGAACAAATGAAGCACACAGTGGCCAATAGCACAAAATAAAATTTAATTTGATTGTGCATGTGAAACATAGCTGAAATGAACATAAACCGGTGTTCTTAATCACACCATTAAAAAACTTAAAGCAAAATGGGGTAACAAAATAACACCTATGATAAGGCCATCTTGTGCTTAAGGTGCTTTACATTTACATTTGCGGGTGCTATATCTAGGTGCTCCCCTTCACTGGCACCGGCATTGGAGGCAGCCTGCTGACTCTGCTGTATTGTAAGCCTTGTCGGTCATCGTCTGGCCCGGGGAGCCTGTGCTGGCCCTGTCTGGGAGGGAGTGGCTAGTGCCACAGCTGGCATCTTCCCAGTTGCTGCAGCCTCATCAGATGCCACAGTCACTGGCAGAGGGGTGAAGGAGCTGCTGCCATCACGCAGAGCGCCCTGAGAGGAGCCCGCAGAGACAACAGGCAGCTCGTGCGCCAATGTGAGGTCACTCTGGACCTCCCTGCTCACCATTGATGGATGGGCACCTAGCTGGGATACTGGGTGCCCAATCCACGTTCCACACTGACACTAACCAGCTGAGGTCATTGCCGCTGTGTAGGCTTGCAGGTCTGAGTGCATCCCCAGGGACCCCTGATTGTGTCCCTGGAGTAGCCTCTCCATGAGAGTCGCCACTCTCTCCATGGAGGAGGCACAGTGCTCGGCAATAAGGGTCAATGCAGCGGTCATGCTCTGCAGGGACTCCTCCCAAAAGGACACCATGCCAAACATTCCCTCATGGATCTCTGCCAGATCCTCCTGCACACCCTGCTGGGCTTCCAGCATCTGCTGCCTAATGGACGACTCCAAAGGCCCATCATCAGCCATCGACTGACCATTGCCCTGGGCACTCTCTGCCTCCACCTGCAGCTCAAGCGTGTGTGAAGTGCCCTCACCAATGTGCACCGAGATACTAGATGGCGATCTTATGCCCACCGAGGTGCTGGTATCTGAGCTGGTGCCTGCTTGACAGAAAGGGTGTGGCACAGTTGCGTGCTGAGCATGGTGGTCCTCCGGGGTCAGGGGTGGGCCTTCAGGGCCCTCATGGTGAGCACCTGCTGGTGAACCTAAAAGGGAGAAGAAGGACTTGTCATTAGTTTAAGTCATCACACTGTCACTGTGTACCAGGCACCCTGGTGAGACAACAGATCTCTGCGTCATTGTGCCCTCATCTTTCGATTATCAATGGGAATTCCAGTTTCGAGGCTCACATCAAAATAGAGACAACACTACAATGGTTGCAATAGCTGACATTCTCACCTCAGTGCCCTGCACTCGTCCCTTCATCTGACACCCAAACCTCACTGCAGTTGTTGACCGAGGTGCATGCCGCCTCTCGAGCTCCAGTGCCTCCTGCTCATAGCGTGTCAGCTAGGAGCTTTGGGGTCCCCCGCCAGTCCGCGACCTCTCAATATTGTTATGGGATGTCTTCTCCTGAAAGGATAGAGGAGCATTGATCAGTCCACTGTGTAACTGCATCGCCATTGCAGCTTGGACAACCCCAGCTGAGGAATAGCTGGCAAGGCTCATCCAAGTCATGGCCGTCGACCCTCAAGGCACTCAGTCCAAGCAGCCAGGGCTCACTCTCTTGGCCAGTTCCAGCATCATTGACAGTTGCCACTCACACTCTAACATCTTTCAGGGGGGGTGGCCAGCCCTTAACTGTTCTGCACACTGACCCATGCCAACACAGTACTCACCCTTCCCAGTCGCAACAGATCGTTGAAGCGCTTCCAGCACTACAGCCATGTATGCCTCACCACATCGTGGCTGCTCACCCTGGATGCCACCTCCTCCCAGGCCTTTTGGTGAGGTGTGGGGACCTCCTCCTCCTGTCTCTGGGGATAAGGGTTTCCCTCCTGGCTGCCTCCTCCAGGGCACAGCGAGGCATTCATCAGAGAAACACAGGGCTGATGGCCCCACTGACCTGCCCTCCCACCTGCCATGTCCAATCACACTGGAATCCATGGAGACTTCAGCATCTTTCTGTGGCAGCCTCCCAGGGGCTGCCTGGGCCGCTTTTGAATCGGCTGTCGGGTCGCCATTGGACCCGGTGGACATCATGCCCCCGCCCGCCCCTTCTTGGAGCTTCCCCAGCCGTCTTTCACACTGGGTGGGCCTTAATTGGCCTGCCAGCGTGAAATTGAGGTGCTGTGCTGATCGTGGGTGGCGGTCGGCTTTTCGACCGCTCCCGCCCACCCCTGCCGAGCCCGCCTGCCTGGGACAAAATTCTGCCCTATGTAGTTTTACATCACCTTAATGAAGATGTAACTACGAATCAGATTAACTAAGGGATTTAAAAGTTATTGTAGCAGTAATTTGTAGACACATGTATGTGCTTGCAATCTTTTCTTTCATGAATAAATGTTTAATTTATTTTTATAAAAACCTCTGAAGATTCAGTGGTCTTAATATTACTGAATTCAAAGCTCGCATCTCGAAACATACAAATTGAAAATTGGTTGTGACAGTTGTTTCAAGTTTCCCTCTGGGATTTGAACAGCTCGGCATTTACCATCTGCTGTGTCAGAACAACTGGTCAATTGTCTTGTTTGTTCCTTGTTTCATGTGTGACTGAAGATGATTGTTTCGTATATTGCATTTTTCCTGGGCATAAAGTAGGGCACTAGTGCCTTTACAGCTGAGTCATAGTAATTTTCCTTAGACATAAATGTTTCAAAAATATCTTCTAACTCTTTACCGCCTTAGTGGAAAAGTAAGGCATTTTTCCTTTTGTCCTCCATTATGGCAAGACCTGCCATCGCCCCTTCGAAACATTGCACCTACTTTTGCCAATGTGGGAATACGGCGGATGGCTCCAAATGTACTTGCAAAGGTGATAGCTTGAGCATAGACAATGCCATTTTCACCAGCAATAATGATGAAACTTGTCTGAAAAGCTTTCCTGCTTGTTTGATCTGAGCTTGTGTGGCTTTGAAACAGTCTGAATGTTTCTCTAGGTCTGCAGCTTAAAATGCTGTTTTCTCTGCAGAGAGTAGGCAAAACCCTCCAAAAACATTCAAAGCTTCTTATTTTGCATTATCCTCATCGTCAGTGTCAGGCTCCTGTGACTAGAAACAGCCTGAGACAGACCAGAATTAAAAGGGCGAGCACAATGGCTTCTTTTATTAAAACAATTTCTTCAAACTCTCTTCAGGTGCTTATCTAATCCCCTTTTGAAATCCGCGATTGAATCTGATCAACCACAATCCCAGGCAGTACAATCCGCATTGTGATCACTCATTCCTCGCAATGCCTTTGGTCCTTTTGCCAATCACTTTAAATCTGTAGCTTCAGGTTCTTGACCCTTTCTCCAATGTGAACAGTTTCTCTCTATATCTTATCTGTCCAGGATCTATCATGATTTTGAACAACTCTGTCAAACTCCTCTCAAACTTATCATCTCTAGAGAACAACCCCAAACTGGAATTCCCTCTCTCTCTTTCTCTCTCTCTCTCCTTTTCTCATTCATCCTTTTTTAACTTTGTCAAATCTAATTCCCTTTCTTGGTTTCTTTCTCTCTCCTGCCTTTCTGCCTGTTCCCTTTGAAGTGCTCTTTCTCTTTCTTTTTCTTTTTCTGCTGCCTCTAGTTCCATTTTTTCATTTGCAACTGAATTTGAGCCCATTCCAATGAACAACCCCTTGGAGAATGCGGTCTCTCAAGTATTCATTCCAATTTCAAATGCTGTGCTATAACTTCAATTAGGTCTGATTTCCACACCACTGCAGGTAATCCTAATTGTAATTTATCTGCCAATTTCATTAATTTAGGCCAGAATTTTCTCGTTGGCGTGCGGGGGTGGGTCCCGCATGCCAATGCATAAAATGATGTGCAGCGACGTCGGGCGAGTGTCCTGGCATCACCACATGCCATCGTGATATTTAGATGGGCGGGTGCGCGATGTTCTCTGATGCGTGCCCGGCATTAATTTATCACCCAATTAAGGCCCCTTGAGGCGGCAACTGTCTGCTATTTTTCGGGGCCCGTGCGATCTTCAGGACGTCGCACAGGCGCAACGGGCAGGCAGGTAGGGCACATTTGTATAAACCTCAACTACGGGTGTGATAAGAGGTGGGAGTGGAGTCGCAAGTGGTATCTGTCAGATATTTAATTGTGAAAGTAACTGATACTTGCCTGTGTGAGCAGGAATACTTCAAAACTCTTCACAGCTGCTTGGATAGGAGTAACAACCTTCAGGTCAGGTCTCTACAGTAAAGGTCATTTCTGGGACCTGCAGGTTTCAGGAAGCCTTCCCTTAGCTTGGGAATGGGAGCTGAACTCTCCACTGGAGGCACCTTCTCTGAGGAGGAAGGGAGGGCTAGAAGGGGGAGGAGGCCAGGAGCGCACATTCAGCCTCTGGGGAGCCACCTTTCCGAGGAGTGGCACAGGCACAAGGGGTGCAGGGCCAACAAGAGGCCCAAGGTGGAAGGGGCCGCAGAAGACGTCACTATCGTGCTGCCAGGGTTTACAGGTGGCGATGCAGCTACCTCAATATGTCTGAGATGCAGTGCCGAAGGAGGCTCCGTCTCTCAAGGGAGACAGTCAACTCTATCTGTCAGTTGATTGGGCCTGAGATCTCTGCTAACTGT
The DNA here is from genome assembly GCF_964194155.1 of Cetorhinus maximus. Classification (NCBI taxonomy): domain Eukaryota; kingdom Metazoa; phylum Chordata; class Chondrichthyes; order Lamniformes; family Cetorhinidae; genus Cetorhinus; species Cetorhinus maximus. The sequence goes on along the minus strand of NC_135879.1, from coordinate 112,732,123 downwards.
GTGGGTGGGCACCCCATGCCAGTGGCTCTAAAGGTCATAGATGCCCTCAACTTCTATGCCTCTGGTTCCTTCCAGGGGTTGGTGGGTGATCTTTGCGGTGCCTCACAATCAGCTGTCCACACTTGTGTCAAGCAGGTTACAGACGCTCTGTTCAGGCATGCATTGACCTTCATCCACTTCCGTTGGGACCAGGCAAGCCAGACACAGCGAGCCAGAGGCTTCGCGGCCATTGCTGGCTTCCCCCGCGTCCAGAGTGCAATAGACTGCAAACATGTGGCCATCAAGGCGCCAGCAGGTGAGTCCGGTCCCTATGTCAACAGGAAGGGATTCCACTCCATGAACATGCAGATAGTGTGTGATCACAGGATGCTGATTCTACAAGTCTGTGCAAGGTACCCAGGCAACTCCCACAACGCCTACATCCTCAGACACTCCCAGGTGCCAGGGCTCTTCAGTGCTCCAGCCCGGCTGGATGGATGGCTGCTGGGTGACAAGGGCTATCCCCTCAGAAGGTGGTTCATGATGCCTCTCCGCCATCCAAGAGCAGAAGCTAAGCAGTGGTACAATAGGAGCCACACCTCCACAAGGGATGTGGTGGAGAGAACCATCGGTCTTCTTAAGATGCGCTTCCGATGCCTGGGCTGCTCAGGGGACACACTCCAGTACCACCCAGATCGTGTGTTGCCGATAGTGGTTGCATGCTGCGCTCTCCACAATCTTGCGCTGGAAAGGGGGGACGCAGTGGATGATGAAGACGTAAACGCAGTGGCTGCGGCTGCACACGATGAGTCCAGCAGTGAGTCCGAGGATGAGCACGCACAGGGAAAAGCTAAGGGAGTAGACATTGACCCGGACATACTCCAGGGAGGCAGGGACACCCGGGAGGCTTTAATCCAATGAACCAACAGCTAGCACACCACATATGGACCTCCAGGACAAACCTGGGCTGCAAGCTCCACACTCGATACCTAAGTGCAAATTCTGCCTGGTTAGGAACAGTAACTAAGGGCCTTGATAATAAAGCTGAATGTCCCACAAAACACTCATAACATTATTGGAAACCATCCACCTGCGGAAGAAAAGAGGCACCCTCAGCCACGGTGACATGTTTGAATTTAATATTACAACCAAAGGAACTTAAGAAAACAAAATGACAAAGGTGTTAAAAATTACACCAACTCATAAAGATCTCATTACAGGCCAACGCAAAAGCACCAGTGATAAACCAATGGTGTGCCTAAGGCGCCTTATGTTTATGGTTTCAGGTGCTACATCTTGGTGCTGACCCATCGCTGGTAGTGGCATCTGAGACAGCCTGCTCACTCTGCTGTCTTGTTGGCCTCGATGACCTTGCCTCTCGTCCTCTGGCCCATGGATCCTGTGCTGGCCCCGCCTGGGAGGGAGCTGCTAGTTCCACAGCTGACATCTCCCCAATTTTCGCAGCCTCACCGGATGCTATGGTCACTGGGAGAGGGGTGGAGGAGCTTTCGCCCTCATCCAGAGCACACTGAGAGGAGCCCGCAGAGACAACAGGCAGCTGCTGTGCCAACGTCAGGTCGCTTTGGACCTCCCTGCTCACTGTAGATGGATGTCCACCGAGCTGGAAAACTTGGTGCCCAGGCCATCTACCACATTGGCACTGACCAGCTGAGGTCAATGCCGATGTGAGGGCTTGCTGGTCCGAGCGCATCCCCAGGAAGCCCTGATTGTTCTCCTGGAGGAGATAGTCCGCATAGACTCCTCCACCATGGATGCCAAGCCAAGTATAGCCTCATGTATCTCCCCCAGATGCTCCCGCACACCCGGCTGCATTTCCTGCGTTTGATGCGTTGCAGACGACTCCAGAGGCACATCATCAGCCACCGACTGAGCATGTGCCTGGTCCCCTGTAGTCCTCCGACTGCTGGTGCTGTGGGCACTCTCTGTCTCTGCCAGCTCCTCCACTAGTGACTGTGAAGTGCCCTCACCGCTGTGCCCGGGACACTAGCCGATGTTCTAATCCCCACCGAGATGCCTGTATCTGCGCTGGTGTGACGCTGGTGAGACTTCAGGGCCCTCAGGTGTGAGAGGCGGCCTCTGCTGCTCCCCCTCACAGCCCTGCTCCACTGATGCTGAAAGGAAGAACAAGGACATTGGATTATTTAACGTGGAGACAATGTCAATGTGCATCCCTGTCCCCTGGATCATTATGCGCACATCCTTCCATAAGCAATGGTCAAGTCATGTTGTAAACTTCAATCACTGAACATTCAGCACTGCCATGGCTGCTGGGACACTAATGGTGACCTCACTGTTGGGCAAACATACCTGTCCGTGGCACCCCAGCCTCACCGACACCGGTGGACCTGGGTGGATGGCGCCCCTCCAAATCTAGGGCCTCCTGCTCGATGCGGCTGAGAATCACCAACTGGGCCGGCCCTCCGCCAGTCCTCACCCGCTCAGCAGCATTATGTGCATTCTTCTCCTGAAAAAGAGAGAAGAGCATTGATTAGTGCTACTTGTACCTGGACTCTCTTCATGGACGGCCACCCGAACCAGAGTGGGACATTGCAGGGCCCCATAACCTCCTCACCCCGCTGTTGCCAAACACTCACACAAAGATGCTAGGCCTGTCCCCACCCCATCCTCCCCCTTGGCCAAATGCTGCCTACATCACATTAGGCACCACATGGTCTAAACTTCCATAGCAAGGAGGTGCAAACACGTGGAGTGCAGAGGGCAGCAGATCGATTAATGTCATGCCACCTTGAAGCTCCCCTCCCAGCATGTCATCACCCTGACTTTGACATGTCCTGGAGTTCCAGCACTGCGCCTAGGTGCAGCTCCTTCAGGTTGCCCCCAAAACAGTAGTGTGGGTCTCAGTGTACCACATGCTGCGGGTGCAGAACCCATCTCTTCACCACCCTCTCAGGGTGACCTCGGCATGGGCAATATCTGCTGGCCCATCCAGCGAAGGACACATGCGGTCAATGATTTAATGCAGTCACTACGCTTAGACTTAATGGGAGGGGGTGCCAGGGGGGGAAAGCCTACCTTCTGGGTTAAGTGACCAATGCCAATATGGTCCTCACCCTTCTTGAGCGCAACAAGTCATTGAAACGCTTGCGACACTGGACCCAGGAGCGCCGCACCACGTCGCGGGAGCTCACGATTTCCACCATCTCGTCCCAGGCACATTTGGTCATGTGGGGGGGCCTCCTCCTCCTGTCCTGGGGTATGAGGACCTCCCACCATGTTGCCACCTCCTCGAGGAGGGCAGCAAGGCAATCATCAGAAAAACGAGGGACACAGTGCCCCCCTGCCCTACCCTCCTGCTTGGCCTGCTCACCAGCAGTGCTCTGGGGAGCCCTTCCACGGGCCATGTTTCACAGCCTTTGAAAGGCTGCAGCAACTTTTTAAAACAGGCTGCCAGGTCGCCATTGGATCCAGTGGTCATTGCAGTCCCACTGCCTTCTGCCCACCCACTCCCCCCGTGATTCACGCTGGGCGGGCCTTAATTGGCCCGCCTGCGTAAAATGGCGGCGCGGACCCAATCGCAGGCGGCAATTGGGTCTGCGCCCGCCCGTGCCTGCTCCATCTCCGCCTGCCCAACAGGCAGAGAATTCTGCCCAAGGAGTCTACAGAGGGATATCGACAGGTTAAGGTGGGTAAAAACTTGGCAGATGGAATACAATGTGGGAAAATGTGAGGTTATGCACTTTGGCAGGAAGAAAATAGGAGCTGAATATTATTTAAATGGAGAAAGGCTGCAGAAGGCTGCAGCACAGAGGGATTTGGGAGTCCTTGTGCATGAATCCCAAAAAGCTAACATACAAGTTCAACAGGTTATGGGGAAGGCAAATGAAATGTTGGTCTTTATTTCAAAGTGAGTGGAGTATTAAAATAGGGAAGTCTTGCTAAAACTATACAAGGCAGTAGTTAGACCACACCTAGAATACTGTGAACAATTTTGGTCCCCTTATCTAAGGAAAGATATACTGACATTGGAGGAAGACCAGAGAAGGTTCACTAGGTTGATCCCGGATATGGAGGGATTTTCTTATGAGGAGAGGTTCAATTGGTTGGGCCTGTACTCATTGGAATTTAGAAGAATGAGAGGTGACCTTATTGAAACATATAGGATTCTTAGGGAACTTGACAGTGTAGATGCTGAGAGTTTGTTTCACCTTGTGGGAGAGTCTAGGACCAGAGGGCATAACCTCAGAGTAAGGGAACGCCCATTTAAAACAGAGATGAGGAGGAATTTCTTCTCTCAGAGGGTAGTCAATCTGTGGAATTCTTTACCGCAGAGGGTTGTAGAGGCTGGGTCGTTAAGTATATCCAAGGATGAAATAGACAGATTTTTAATCAGTAAGGGAATCAAGGGTTACGGGGAAAAGGCAGGAAAGTGGAATTGAGGATTATCAGATCTGCCATGATCTCATTGAATGGTGGCGCAGACTTGATGGGCCGAATGGATTACTTCTGCTCTTACATCTTATGGTTTTTTGGTCTTACACTATTACATTGCCAGATGCATGTATTAACATAACAATATATATACAAATCCTTTGCATCAAGAGAAATCATTCCAGTTCAGAGTTCAGGTTTTTAAATGTCCAATTTTCCCTCTAAGCTTCAAACTCTTGATAAAGCATTTGCCATGAAATTTTCTCATCCAGCAACATGTATAATCTGTACATTAAATGGTTACAGTAATAAACTCCATCTGAACAGCCTTGCACTTCAGTCTCGAAATTTGTCCAGAAATTTTAAAGGGTTATGGTATAAACAATTGTTTCTGTTGAATTGTTTGCCACATAAATTTCAAAATGCTGCAATGTTAACTCCAAACCCAATGTTTCCTTTTCGATCATTGAATATCTTCTCTGTTGTGCATTCAACTTCATGAAAAATACCCTTTCAGTTTTTCAATTCCAGTGTCATCTCCCTGTAACAGTACGGCCCCAATGCCTATATCACTGCTTATGGTTTCCCTATCATCTAAAATGTCTGACGTGTTCTACAGAATTTGACTACATCCCTATGCAACCCAGGCCAAAAAAATTGTTTTTGTATCTTCGCCTGTGTCTTTGTAATTCCTAAATGTCGCCCCCTGACCACCCCCTCCCCGGTCATTGGAATTTCATGAGCTATCCTCAGAATCTCATTTCTATGTCCAACTGGGATAATAATCTGATGCACCTCCCCCCAGATTTCATTTTTTCATTTGCTGAAACATGATATCACCTTCATTTTCTCATTAAGGTAATAACATTCTGGAATATGTTTTGCCTCTGTTTCTGAGTAAGCTGTCTGATATAAATGTTGTATTTGCAAATCCTTTTTCTGTAACTCCACCAACCTCCTTGAGTTAAACATTGAATTGTCCTCTGGTGTTTCTTCCTGAACAATGTTATCAAACACAGTATCAGGTAATTGGATTTCAACACTTTCCTCCTGTTTTTGAATTGCCTGTTCTTCTTGTTTCTCTTCTTTCAACCTATGAGCCTGTGACCTTATTATCACAAAATCTGGAAACATTCCAGGTTGCTCTCTCTGCAACACTTCTTTTGAAGATACCTCTACAGGCTGTTCAACTACCACAGGTATCACCCATTTTTGTGATCCAGCTGTATCTTCACCCAAGATAAATTGAACTCCTGCAATGGGCAAATTTTCCACTGCTCCAACATTCATTTCGCCTGTTTTCCACTTACTCTTTAAATTTACCTTCCGCAAAGGAATAGGCTTTGCATCTCCATGAACCCCACTTATTATCACCTATTCCTGCAATACTCCCTCTGAACAACAAATATCGCCATCCCACAACATTAAGGATTGACTAGCCCCATGTCGCTTAAAATTTTAACATCCTTACCTACTTCACCCTGTACACATCGAAAGGCTTTCCTTTCATATACAAAATCTTTAAACATCTCTGCAACCTGCTCCTCCAAATTCTCCTTGGGTAAATTGTGAACTCATTTCCACTTCTTTACCTTTCACTGATTCTTCCTGTTTTACCTGTACACAGATTTTTCCTGTGCCAGAACCTCAGAACTCACAGTACTTTTACTTCCAGAACTTATCTGCATCCCTATAATTCCAACAGATTTTCGCTGCAATTCCCAGCACACAGTGTCCAACTTTATTACAATTAAAACATCTCAATTTTCAAATGTCACCTCTACCCTATCTTCTTTTCTATTCTAAGAAAAAAACTTACTGTGAATTTCCACCTATACCTCCTCATCCCTGACAACCCACCTTCCTTTCACCATCCCACTTTCTATCCTTTTCCGATTTTAAAGGGTGACGAGAAAAGGCTCTATGAACTAGCTCATAATCATCAGTTACCTCTGCTGCTTGCCTTACAGATTCAACTTTCTGTTCCTCCACTTGAGTTCTCACTAATGAAGGAATCAAATCTTTAAATTCTTCCAAAAGAATTACTTCTCTAAGAGCTGCGTATGTTGTCTCTATCTTTAATGCCCGTATCCAGTGGTCAAAATTACTTTATTTTGCTCTTTCAAACTCAATTGCAGTTTGCCCAGGCTGTTTTCTCATATTCCTAAATTTCTGCCTGTATGCCTCAGGAACCAACTCATATGCACTCAAAATAGCCTTTTTTACTACAGTTCACCAATACTACTTCAGACAGTGAAGCATAAATGTCATGTGCCCTACCCACCAACCTGGATTGTAACAACAATGTCCAGCTTTCCTGTGGCCATTTCATCTGTTTAGCTATCTTCTCAAATGAAATAAAGGATACTTCAACATCTCTTTCCTCAAACTTTGGAAGAGCTTGTACAAATTTGAACATCTCCCCGCTGGGTTCTGATCTGGAAATAAGTTCTTCCTCACCTACTGGCATCTCTTTTTTTAGCTGCCTACAATTTCAGCTGGAATTCTTTCTCTCTCTCTCTCTCTCTCTCCTTTTCTAACTTTGCCAAATCTAATTCCCTTTCTTGTTTTCTTTCTCTCTCCTGCCTTTCTGCCTGTTCCCTTTGAAGTGCTCTTTCTCTTTCTTTTTCTGCTGCCTCTAGTTCCATTTTTTTCATTTGCAACTGAATTTGAGCCCATTCCAATGAACCACCCTTTGGAGAATGCGGTCTCTCAAGTATTCCTTCCAGTTTCAAATGCTGGGCTATACCTTCAATTATGTTTGATTTCCTCACCCCTGAAGATAATCCTAATTGTGATTTATCTGCCAATTTCATTAATTTAGCTATATTTACTTTTTGTAAACCAGCCAAAGTTGTAACATCAATTCCCAGACAAGTCTGAGCAACTGCCAAAACCATATTGCAGTCTCACCACTTTAAAAAACCTCATAACCTTAAGATTCACCAGCTGCAGTCCAATCAAGGAATTTCAAATATATCCCGCAAAGAGCCCCCAATTTTTTATGGCACAGTCGATGGTAAATGCTGAGTTGTTCAAATCCCAAAGGGAAACTTGAAACAACTGCCACAATTTGTTTTGCAGTTTGTATAAATTTCGAGATGCGTGCCTTGAATTCAGTAGTAATATGACCACCAATAGGTTTTTATAAAACTAAATTAAACATGTATTAATAAGAAAAATGCTTTTAAATGCATACATAGATCTACACATTACTACTATGATAACTTCTAAATCCCCTAATCAATCTAACTCCCAGCTACACTTTTGTTAAGGCAACAGTAAGACATATAGATTTTAAAGCAAAGAAACTTGATACCCTGAACAAGTTGAATTCAAAGTGAATTAAACTTTAGTCCACTGAAGACAGAAGCTTGAGGCATAGATGCTGAAGGCTTTCTCACACTTGTAAGATCTTAAAATGCCTTCCCTTACAATCAGTCTTCTCTCCTTTATATGTATTTTCCTCTTTGAATGCAAATCCCCATTGTTTCACTATGTCTTTGGACTTTTTCTTCCTGATAGTAAAAACTTCCTTTAGCGCTAAGTGTTACCAGTGCTCCTTGGGAAAAATAAACACATTCTTCCTAAACTTCACCTGGCTAGGTGACACATTTCACACCTCCTTTGAAAACAATCTAGGCTGGTTTATTTAAAAATGCAAATGTTCCCTTGACACCTATGTTTCTAAACTTCCCTATGGGCAGGATTTTCTGTTTGGCGTGCAGAGGTGGGCCCCGCACAGCAACATCTAAAATGACACACGGTGACATCGGGTGTGCGTCCCTACCTCACCACACGTCATTTCGATCTTTCATTCGGTGGGCGTGCAATGGAGTTGGCTGTGCGCCTGCTGAACTGTCAAAGGCCTGTCAAGGCCATTAATAAACTAATTAACAAATTTGATAGAGCTGCCCACCCAACCTTATGGTTGGTGGGCAGGCGAAGAGCCCAGGTGGCCTTCACATTTTTCATGAAACCTCATCCACGGGCGGGATGAGATTTCATGAAGGGTTTATTAAATTAATTTAAAAATTTTAAACATTTCATAAACATGCCCCAACTCATGTGACGCTGTCACATGAGGGGACATGTGTAAATAATTTTTAACTTTCTTTAGTTTAAATTTTAAAACTGAAGTTAATGTCTCTGAGGCAGCTTCATGGCTCAGGGTAATTTTGTGCTCTTTTGCGCACATGCACGCGGAAAAAAGCGCTGGCCCCAGCTCTCCCTCCTTCCACCGCCCGCACAGGTAGTGTTGAGTGCTGCCGGGTGCGCGTCATGTTGGGCAGGCCTTAATTGGCCCACCCACATAAAACGGCGGCACGCAACCAATCGCGGGCAGCGATCAGCTCCGCGCCCACTCCCGACCGACCCGCCTGACGGGGAGAAAATTCTCTCCCGTGTTTATGTAATTAACATTTCAAACCTAACTTCTCTTCTTACATCAAAGCACCCAGGTTAGCTGCCTAATTCAGGTGAATCAAGTCACACACATAGGCACATCCCACGGTTACACCATTTTACAACAAATTCCAATCATATTATGAGAATTGTTATACCTCCCTGACACCCAGCTTTGTCAGTTTATCCATTGGAATTGAAGCCCTCATCCCTGGAATCATTCTTATAAGTCTTTTCTACACCCTCTTTAAAGTCTGCACATCCTTCTAAAGCGCAATGCACAGATTTGGACTTCAGTTGAGGCCAAACCAGTGTTTTTTAAAAGCCCATCAAAACCCCTTTGCTTTTGAACTCTATGCCTCTATTTATAAAGCCTTTTCACCACCTTCTTAACCTGCCCTGCCACCTTCAATGGTTTGTGCACATTTACCCCAAGTCTCTGTGTTTCTCCACTCACTTTAGAATTGTATCCTTTATTTTATATTGCCTCTCCTCGTTCTTCCTACCAAAATGTATCTCTTTACACTTTCCTGCCACGTGACTGCCCAATCTTTGTCCTTTTCAAGTCCATCACTATACCTAAGAACTAGGAGCAGGAGTAGGCAATTCAACCCCTCGAGCCTGCCCCGCCATTCAATACGATCATGGCTGATCTCATTTCAGCCTCAACTCCAATTCCCCGCCCTCTCCCCATAACCTTTCAACCCGTTACTAATTAAAAATCTGTCTATCTCCTCCTTAAATTTATTCAGCGTCCCGGCATCCACTGCAATCTGAGGTAGTGAATTCCACAGATTCATGACCCTTTGAGAAAAGTAATTCCTCCTCATCTCTGATTTAAATCTACCACCCCATGTATATTTCTTCTTTTTGGTCTCCAATAGGTAACACACCTCTTCTTACTATCCTGTTACTGTTGATATGTTTATAGAAGACTTTTGGATTCCTTTTAGTGTTAGTTACCAGTCTCTTCTCATACTCTTTTTTTAACCTCCCTTATTTGCTTTATGACTTTCCATTTGACCTTTCTACATTCAATCTGATTCTCAGTTGTATTATCAACCGGACATCTGTTAGATGCTTTTGCCGCTTCGTCTTACTCTCTATCTGTTTTGTCATCCAGGGAGCTCTGGCTTTGATTGGCCAACCATCCCCCCTCAAATGTCCCTTGACTGTATCCAAACCATTTCCTCTTTAAAGGCCAGATCCATTCTCAAATTTGCCCATCTCCAATTAAGCATTTTTACTCCAGATTAGTCCTTGTCATTTTCCATAGCTAACCTAATCCTTATTCTATTATCTCTAAATGACCCCCTACTGATGCTTAATCCACTAGACCCACCTAATTTTCCAGAATTAAATCGAGGAATGCCTCCTTCATCATTGTGCTAGAAACACACTGATCATGAAAGTTCCCCTGAACACACTTCAGAAACTTGTCGTCTCCTTTGCCCTTTATCCTGTTACTATCACAGTCTATATTAGCATAAAGTCCCCCATTATCACTAATCTATAATTCATGTATCTCTCTGTAAACTCTCTGCAAATGTGCTCCTTTATTTCTGTTCTACTAGTTGGTGACCTATAGAATACACAATGCAAAATGATGGACATGCTACGTTTCCCCATATCAGTGGATCATCTTAGTTGAATACCTTTTATCTACAGTCATTTGGGAAACAATGTCAAAGCTTAGCTCATTTACATTTTAGCCCCTATTATTTCTGTGCCTTTTTAACTTGTGGGAATAAAACACAAAACCTAAAAATAACTCTTTTCCCAAATTGTTTTCACTAAAATAAATTTGTACGACAGCATCATTTGTTTCTTGTGGGCAATATTTCTTCGGATTCTTCCTAACAAAATACTATTCAAGTATCATGCTTTAACTCACCTTTATTTATAAGTTCCAATACATTCTTGATAAGCTCCTCTTCTTTAACTTTTATTATTGTCAGGGCTTACTGGCTTTTAAGAGTATGAATAACACAAGTATTTATGGGTTAAGTATGTGCTACAAGAATACAGATTACCCAAATTAATTTAAAACATTTTCATTACGGAAAATGACAAAACTGTTCATGAATTGACTCTATGGTTTCCAGAAAAACTTTGTAACACCTTAATATTTAAAAACTGTTGACAGCGTGAAATTCATTATTGCCATTAATCAAAAATGTGATTAAGCAGTGAAGGGAAACAATGAGAGGGACCAATTAAGTGAAAATGTAATTGTTCTGCTGTCTCTTCCTCAGAAAGATGAGCTTGTTTTGTGTAATTGTGTGTATCTTCTCATGACAAATTTACAGTCCTGTGTAACTGAAAAAATAAGGGACAAAAACAAAAACAGAATTACCTGGAAAAACTCAGCAGGTCTGGCAGCATCGGTGGAGAAGAAAAGAGTTGACGTTTCGAGTCCAATGACCCTTCAACTTCCGTTCTGTTGATGCTGCCAGTCCTGCTGAGTTTTTCCAGGTAATTCTGTTTTTGTTTTTGTTTTGGATTTCCAGCATCCGCAGTAGTTTTTTATTTTTATCTTAGTAACCATGACAAATTTACAGTCCTGTGTAACTGTGAAAAAATAAGGGAAGCTGAATCAGAGCTTGGTTTTGGAGAAACAGATGACTATGGCAAAATCTTTATCAATTAGAGCATAGCTATTGACATTGGAGGCCTTGTTTGGCAAACAAAGCAGTCTGCATCTGCAGAGGTGATAGCATTACTCAGAATACTGTCACTCATTAAGGAGACAAGTTTCCTAATGCATAGTAATGTTCCTGATCAAGGTTAAATTCCATATGTGTCTCATGATTGTTCCAATGTCAAAGCTTGGTATTATAACCTACAAAGTTAGTATGCAGTTACAGCAAGTAATTAAGACGGCTAATGGAATGCTATCCTTTATTATGGAAAATAAAAGCTTATGCTGTAGGGGGTAACATATTAGCATGGTGTATTAATTTTGGTTTTATTTAGTGTGAAATGTACCTTTAAGAATAATACTTGTTAAGGAAGATCACATGATCTGTAGTAACCAATAGGAGAGTAGCACAGGCTACCTCAGCAGTCAGTGCGGAGATGGAGTTAGAGTTGAAAGCACACGTGTAGTTGCTGCTGAGTATATGGTAGATAAACTTAATGTTTCCATCCAAGAAGTGTCTGCGGATCAACTCTATCATTAATAATACAACTCGGCCACCTTACAACAATCTGGTGATGAGGATAAAACAGGATAGAACAGAAGAAATCAAATTAAAAAGAAAGGAAAATATACTCACCAGGCATGCTGTCACTTTAAGTTAAAGAAAAAAACAGGTCCCTATCCAAATGGCTGAGAAATGTCCTGGAGCACACCCGACATTTGAAGAATGGTGCTGAAGTTGCAAGGCCCCTGAGTGGGAATCCACAGGATGAGTGAGCAAGGCAAAAAAGGGAGATAATCTGCACTTACATTGTGGGGTAGGCGGCAGCCCCGCTGACTCAGTGGGTTGGGGAGGCTGGCACACAGCTGGCAACTTGAAGCGGGGGGCGGTCCGAGCAGAAAGTGGTGCTGCAGTTTTAAATTTTTTAAAAAAGAAAAAGCTCTGCAGAATCGCCCAGAAAAGGGGGAAGAAATCGCTGCTGCGTTTTTTTTTTCGAACAGGGACTAAGATTTACAATGTTGAAAGAGAGCAAGGCCCACGATTGTGGAGATCCCACCAAAACTCGAAAAGCACGGGAAGCACAAACACAGCACAGAAAAGCCGACAGCTGCGAAGACAGCCCGAGTTAAAAAAAAACGGTGGCTGCTCTTAAAGCGCCAATACATTTAAAGTGGTAAATACAAAAAAAATGGCTATAGACTGAAAATTAGAAGAGACCCCAGAGGGAGGGCAACTCTGCCGAAGGGATTAAGAGACCCAGAGAGAGGGCAACTCTGCCGAAGGGATTAAGAGACCCCAGAGAGAGGGCAACTCTGCCGAAGGGATTAAGAGACCCAGAGAGAGGGCAACTCTGCCGAAGGGATTAAGAGACCCCAGAGGGAGGGCATCTCTGCAGAAGGGAACAAGAGACACCAGAGAGAGGGCAACTCTGTAAAAGGCAAGAAGAGACCCCAGAGAGAGGGCAACTCCACCAAGGGCAATAGGAGACCCCAGAGGGAGGGCAACAAGAAATTAAACAGTTGAAAGAACAGTTGATTGTCCTTCAAGATGAAATGCAAAAGCAATGTGTAACCATTCAGCAACATTAAGAAATGAAGGCTGTCTCAAACAGTAAAATGGAAACACAGCAGAAGAAACAATAAGATGGCTCAGGGGAAGCCCTGGTGATTGAAGCGGGCTCATGAGAAGCCCTGGTAATTGGAGAGGGGTCAGGGAAAGCCCAGGTGATTGGAGAGGGCTTAGGGGAAACCCTGGCAATTGGAGAGGGCTCACAAGAAACTCTGGGAGTCGTGTATAGCTGGATACAGCCAAGAGCAGGAGTTTGGATAAACTCCAAGGCAGTGCCAGCTCAATGAAGCTAGCTATCTAGCAAACAGCTGAAGAATCAGCTGAATAAAGCCAAAGAGGCTTTGGAAGTAAATGTCGCATCATAGAATTTCCCAAGAAGCAGACAGATAATGAGATTTTGGGTGACTCAGCCACTGAGTTCAGACAAGTTGAGCTTGCATCTGAGAGAAGTCTGGCCAACAGTGAAGTCAAAAAGAAGGCCGAGATTAAAGTCTGCACTAGAAAAAAGAAAAGTGCACATTCCAAGCGAGGGAGGTAATCTATTTGGGTCACCGGGTAGATTCACAGGGCCTCCACCCGGTTGAGGAGAAAGTGAGAGCCATAAGAGAGGCACTTGCGCTAAAGGACACCTCAGAGCTCAAATCATTCCTAGGAATGATCAACTATTATGGGCAGTTCTTACCCAATTTGTCAACCAAAATGTCCAAATTTGTGGAGACTACAAACTGACGGTTAATAAAGTAGCTAAGCTAGGCAGGCACCCCACTCCAAAAATCAAAGACCTGTATACCAAGCTGGCAGGAGGGACAACGTACACAAAGCTTGACATGAGTCATGTTTATCAACAACTAGAGTTGGATAATGCCTCCCAGGAATTTGTTACAATTAATACCCACAAAGGGTTGTACCAATATAGCTGATTGCCTTTCGGTGTCTCCTCTGATTGTGCCATCTTTCAGAGAACAATGGAAGGCTTACTGCAGGGACTGCCCCAGATTGTGGTCTATTTAGATGATGTATTGCTGACAGGATTCACTGAAAAAGAGCATTTGGCAAACTTAGAAGAAGTCTTAAAACATTTCTTGCAAGCTGGAGTGTGTTTAAAAAATGAAAAGTGCACGTTCCAAGCGAGGGGGGTAATCTATTTGAGTCATTGGGTAGATTCACAGGGCCTCCACCTGGTTGAAGAGAAAGTGAGAGCCATAAGAGAGGCACCTGCACCTAAGAACGCCTCAGAGCTCAAATCATTTCTAGAAGCGATCCACTATTATTGGCAGTTCTTACCCAATTTGTCTACAGTGCTGGCCCCCTGCATTCTCTACTCAAAAAGAACCAACGTTGGTCTTGGGAGGTGCCCCAGAAAGAAGCTTTCATAAAGGTGAAACAATTGTTACACTTGTCCAATCTATTAGTGCATTATGACCAGACAAAATAATTGCTGATGTGTGATGCAATTCCCTACGGAGCGGGAGCAGTACTCTCTCAACAGATGGATGACAGCATGGAACAGCCAATAGCTTATGTATCAAGAATGTTCACCACAGCGGAAAATGATACTCGCAGATAGAAAAAGAAGGCCTGTCCGTCATCTTTGATGTCAAGAAATTTCACCAGTACGTACATGGCCACCATTTTACAATCTTTTCAGGCCACAAACCATTGCTAGGATTGTTTAGTGAGGACCAGGCTATACCACCCATAGCCTCAGCAAGAACACAATAATGGGCTTTAATTCTGGCAGCATACGAATACACTTTTTGTACATAGGTCTGGCAATCAAATTGCAAACACCGATGCCCTTAGTCGTTTGCCTTTACAAGAAAATGATGAGCACATCCCAGTTCCACAGGAATTTGTTTTACTGTTAAATTTCTTAGATTCATCACTGATATGTGTGCGACAGATCGGAGACTGGACAAGTCGGGATCCAGTCCTATCTCAAGTACAAGATCAAGTGCTACATGGTTGGTCACAGTAGCTTGTATCTGATGAAATGGAATCATAGTTCAACAGAAGACATGAAATAACCAGCCAGGATGGCATCTTATTCTGGGGAGCATGAGTGATGGTTCCTCCAAAGGGAAGGGAGCTACTTTTAATTGAGCTACACATCTAGGAATTTCTCGAATGAAGACCATAGCACGCAGCTATCTATGATGGCCTGGGATGGATGGCAAAATGCAGAGTTTAGTAAAGCACTGTGTGCAATTTCAGCAACTACAAAAGTTGCCAGTGACAGCTCCGTTAGAGCCATGGGAGTGGTCAGGTAGACACTGAGTGTGGTTACACATTGACCACGTTGGACCTTTCCTGGCAACAATGTTTTTGGTCATTGTCGATGCCCATTCAAAATGGTTGGACGTATGTGAGGTGAAGTTACCAACGTCGGCCACTACAATTGAGAAACCAAGTCAGAGTTTTGCCATTCATGGTCTACCAGAAGTAGTGGCTTCCAATAATGGCACGGCATTTACAAGTGCTGAGTTTCAACGGCTTATCAATGGTATCATTCTTGTGAAAACTGCACCGTACCACCCTTCCTCAAATAGACTGCCTGAAAGGGCGGTTCATACGTTCAAGACAGGCATAAAATAGCTAACCGGTGATTCCTTGGCAACCAAACTAGCACACTTTCATTTTCATTACAGGACTACCCATCACACAATAACAGGTGTCACACCTGCAGAGTTATTGTTGAAACGCCTCTCGGGATGAGATTGAGCTTAATAATGCCGAGTTCAGAGGGGAAGGTGGGAAGGAGTCAGGGAAGCCAGAAAACCAGACATGACTAGCATCGTCATGAGAGGAAATTTACCATGGGAGAGCTGGTATACATGAAAAACTTCGGGGAAGGATCAAAGTAGTTACCGAGTGAAATAAGCGCAGTGAGTGGACTTCTATCTTACCACATGGAGGTGGAAAGCCGGATCATCCGTAAACATGTGGACCATTTAAGGAAAAGAGAGACATCCAAGGTTTGGTTCCACCGGTGACCATGACTGGGCCTGCGTTTCCTGTTGACGATACCCAACCCAGGACTGACATGTCTGATGTTCCTGTAAGAGTTGAGGATACAGAACTGCAAGTGCCCACCAAAGCACTTGATGTTCAGGCAACCCTGGAAAAGGAGGTTCCTGGCAAAGATTCTGAAGCTGTGGAGCTGTGATGTTCCACACATATCAGGAAACCACCTGAAAGACTGAACTTGTAAATTCCTTACCCAGTGTAAATATTATGTCTTGAAAAATATGTACTTGTAAATATATTATGCATAACTGAGTAGTAAGTATTGTTTTCTTTTGTGTGTAATGTACCTTTAAGAATAATACTTGTTAGGCAAGATCACATGATCTGTAGTAACCAATAGGAGAGTAGCGCAGGCTACCTCAGCAGTCAGTGTAGAGATAGAGTTGAAAGCACACAAGTAGTTGCTACTGAGTATATTGTAAATAAACTTAAATAAACCCAAGAAGTGTTTGCAGATCAACTGTATCACTAATAGTACAACTCCGCCAACCTGCAACAAATGGCAAAAAAACAGAGATTAGGAAGGAAAAAAGAACTATTGGAAAACAAAGCAGAAATACAAAATTAAATTATCAAGGAATATAAAAGAAAGAGGTCCAGAGGCTTGTATCGTTGAACAATAACTGTGCATTAATGACATATAAGTATATACATATATACAGGATACAGCTCTGATTAGCAGCTAACTTCATGCCAACTTCTACCAGACTCACTCCTACATTCCCTACACTTTCCTACTCCCATGTGACTCTCCATATCATAATGTGGGCAGTACTGTTTCCCCAGTCCCACATTAACCCTTACTACAATAGTAAAGTATTTTACAAAAAATTAATAACAAAAAGAAAAATCAGGATAGGCATAGGATCACTAAGGATTACACAAGCTAACCTTGTAAGTAATGACAGAGGAATCACCAGAAATGGTTACTTTGCCCCTGTATTTACCATTGACATTAATACACTGGATTGCAAAAGGGAAGATAATTTGCCTATTGATCAAACTTTGAGAGGGTCAAACTATGGTTTAGCTAGGTTACATCCACCCTTATTAAAATAAGTTAGTGAAGAAATAGCAAAGATATTATTACATATGTCTTTAGAAAACAGAATATTACAGAGGACTGGTGGACAGCTAATGTTATTTTTACATTTAAAAAGGGAGATAGAAGAAGCCTGGATACCTTTTGACCAATTAGTTTAATATTGGTTGTAGGAAAGATAGGAACATTGGCACACAAGTAGGCCATTTAGCCCTTTGAGCCTGTTCCACCATTCATCGTTGACAGTTGATCTGGAACCTAACTTTATTTACCAGGTTTTGCCCTATATCCCTTTTGGGTAACATAAGTCTATCGGTTGCAGTTTTAAAGTTTACAAATGATCTAGCATCACTTGGCTTTACTTAAGGATGTTGTAAACATCTACACATCAAAAATATAATAAAAAGTAATCAGCATGGATTTCAAAAGGGGAAGTCATTCTTGACTGACCTTTTTGAATTAATTGAAATGTAATAGTAATAGTAGACAAGGTTAATGTAGTAGATGAAATATATT
Source organism: Cetorhinus maximus (assembly GCF_964194155.1). Taxonomy (NCBI): domain Eukaryota; kingdom Metazoa; phylum Chordata; class Chondrichthyes; order Lamniformes; family Cetorhinidae; genus Cetorhinus; species Cetorhinus maximus. The sequence goes on along the minus strand of NC_135879.1, from coordinate 112,714,534 downwards.
GAGATTTTCAAATGGCCTTCTATAAGACACTCAAGAGTTTACCCATGACTAAGGTCTCAGCAAGTGGAGTGAAGAGACAGAGAGAAGGCAAGAAAGCAAGCTAGCTACAAAACAGAAAACAAAGAGGAGGCTCTAAGGGAGCTATTCAGACTGACAAAAGGTGGGAAGTTCCCCAGGGATTAGTGTTAAGATCATTGTTGTTTACAATTTACATTAATGATTTGGACTTGAGAGTTATGTGCAAGTTCTACATTTGCAGACACCAAATTTGGGAGAAGGGTAGTTAATATAAAGGAAGAATTTGACAAGATACAAGGGGCATTAATAAACCTGTAGAATGGGTATATAATTGGCAAATAAATTTCAACATAGTTAAGTGTGAAGTATAGCATTTTGGTAGGAAGAAAAATAAGGCTGCATTTTTTTTTGGAAAATAAGGGATTCAATGGACTAAAATGAGCAAATAGATCTAGGGGTTCAGGTGCATAAATCATTAAATGTAATGATGCAGATTAATAATGCTATGGCAAAAACCAGACCAACCATTGGGGTCCATTTATAGAGGGATAGAAATGAAAAATGAGTATGTTGTTTAATACCTGTCTGCAACCTTGATTTAACCACATTTGGAGGACTTTACACATTTCTAGTGTCCATACTAAACGTGGATAGAAAGACATTGGTGAAGGTGTAAAACAAGTTTTCAAGGACACAACTGAGAGATTATGGGTGGAATCATCGCAAATTTGCACTAAATGTAGTAGTGGGTGGTAAAAAGGATATTTCATCCACTGGCTGCAATGGCGGGTTTTCACGCTGTATTGTGTCAATCCCAAGTCATTAATCGTGCATTCCTGGGAAACATGCCGTTTCGCTGGTGGACGACCACCAATTTGCCTGCCACACTATCACCTCACTATTTCCTCCCGCTGGGCGCCATATTTAAAGTGCAGCCATGCGCACACCTCTCAGTGCTTCCAGTCCAGAGCTGCTGCACAGAAAACATGGCCCCCAAAGCAAGAAGACTGCAGTCCCCTGATTCAGTGACGCACCCCTGGGATGCCTTCTGGACACCATTGGAGTCTGCTGCGATGTCCTCTACCCTCACTCTGGCCGCAGGAGGCTCATCAATGTCACCACTCCGGCTTGGGAGGCGGTGGCAAAGGTGGTCAGTGCCAACGTTACACAGAAGAGGTTGACTACCCAGTGCAGGTAGAGGATGAATGATCTCATCCGTGCTGCCAGGGTAAGGTTACCATCTCATCACTCTAAACTCACACACTCACAAGCCCATCACACCTTCACTGGCATCTCACTTGCTGCCAGCTCAAGGGACGTCACCACCCATTCTCTCTCACACACCCTCACACCTCCATCTGGACTCATCGCCTCTGGAGACTGCCTCCTCAGCCCTCACCCTCTTGAGGCTGCTTGCACAGATCAACATGTATCCCCTCAAACACCCTGGGATACACCCCACTTTCCCAGTAAAGGCCTCGCCCTGTAGCCTTTTCCCTTGCCTGAGGCCACATCCCCCCTTCCCCAAGCAAGACCTAGCCTGCAGCTGTTGAAAAGCCACCCCCGCCTTACGGCTGGTCTTGTAAGGAGAGGCCTGTCCATGAGCCCCCTTAAAAGTGATGTTGTGCTGCCCTTGAAGCCTGGCGCTGATGACCGCGAATGCTGCCTGAAGCAAGGTAGGCAAACAAACCTCAAAGTCCTGAGCAAAGTGCAGGCAGTCAGGTACACGTCACTTATGTGCAGTTGTGAAACATGTCAGCGTGCAATCACATGACTGGATGATCCAGCGTGGGGGGATGATTCCGGCGAGCAGGGCTTATAATGATATGTAGATGTATTAAAATGAAGTTCCCGATGTGTAGCGGCAGGGAAGGAGGCCTGTCATTGATGTGTGGAGTTGATGATTGCAAACTAGTTTCACAATGCCGTGAAACCGATTTCTGGCCTTCCTGCCATATTGTCTGATCACGCCAGCCATGTGCCTAATGCCAACAGGCACAGAAAATTCCACCCTATGGCTATCAGGAAAAACTGAACAGGCTCAGGTTATTTTCCCTCTAAATAAAAGAAAGGTGAGGTGGGACCTGACAGAGGTCTTTAAAATAACGAAAGGATAGATAGGGTAGATGTGGAGAAAATGATTACAGTTGTGGGCAAGAGCAAAACTAGAGGCAATGAATACAGGAAAAATAAACAGTAAATCTAATAAGAAATTCAAGAAAAGCTTCATTACCCAAAGAATGGTAAGAATGTAGAACACACAACCACAAGGAGTAGTTTTTAAAAAATTATTTCATGGTATTTTGGCATCACTGGCAAGATCAGCATTTGTTTCCATCTCAAATTGCCCTTGAGAAGGTGGCGATGAGCCATCTTCTTAAATCTTTGCAGTCCATCTGATGTAGGTACACCGTCAGTGCGGTTAGGATGGGATTGTCAGGATTTTGATCGAGCAACATTGAAGGAACCAGGTCAGACCATATACTGAACTTTTGCCCTAAGAGATCCACTCCTAGTGACATCACAAGCATTCACACTGCATATGCTGAAGCTGTTGAATGGATTGTCGACCTTGACATCAAATTACAACTGCTTCCCCAGCCAAATGAATTAAAAGAAAATGAAGGAACGGCAATATAGTTCCAAGTCAGGTTGGTGTGTGGCTTAGAGGGGAACTTGCAAGTGGTGGTGTTCCCATGCATCTGGTGCCCTTGTCTTTCTTTGTGGTAGAGGTTGCGGGTTTGGAAGGTGATGTCATAGGTCACTTGGTGAGTTGTTGCAGTGCATCTTGTAGATGGTACACATTGCAGCCACTGTTCATTGGTGATGGGAGGAGTGAATGTTGAAGCTAGTGGATGGGGTGCTGATCAAGTGGAGCAGTCAAAAGAACTCCCCTTCCTTGGTTCACTAGTTGATAAATCGGCCATGGGGTTCTCTACCACGGTCTACTGCAAGACTACCTTCACTTGTCAATATACACTTTGGGATTCTTACAGTTCCACATGCCATAAGATTGGACTCATTGGCAACCTTGCAAATAGAGCCTGAGCCATTTGCTCACCATGCAAGCTTGAAGCTGAAATAGGGTGCATCAAAGGCAAGATAGGCACGCAGAGATGAATCAGTCTTGTAGGTGATGGTACAGAAGTTCCAGTCAAAACAGTATAGATGGGACTATGTATTCAAAGCTGGCCAGAGCCCCTTTTCTGTCCTTCTGCTTGGTAGATGGAAAAATTGCAGACTGAGGTTTCTTAGTACCACAAGGCAATATTATTGGTTCCACCGGCTAAGTGGTCATCCCACCTGTCTACACCACCTTTTGCAAAGGACGTGTATTCCTTGTCTGGGTCCCCAAGATTGTTAAATGTCACAGCCATTAAGAACTGAAAGGAAGGTTGCAGGGCTCTTTGTCCTAGCAGATTAGTAGATTCTGTTTGACCAGCCTTGGTTCTGAAATGCAGATGGCCTTTGTATAGTTTACTTTGAATTTGGTCTTTGCAGCTCTTGGTGGGGGATGGTGTCATTAGGGCCTCTTCAACGATAGCAAGGTGCAATTTTCTCCAATATTGCCAAATAGCCCCTTTTTGTTCAGGATGACAGACAGACATAGCTTCAACTAGTGTCCAGTTAGCACTGTGAATTCTAAATGCACTAAGCCATGTGATAGTGTGGAAATACACAGGCAATCCATTGGACCTCCTTTGGCACTTTCTAATCTAATTTTCAACTTAATTGATTTAATGTTATGAGAAAAGCAACACTTCCCCTCCCAACTATCATCAGAATAAAAAAAAAACTGCCTGCACATCACAGCTCTACACATGGGTCCAAACATACTTACACATGAGGTCAATGCAAGTTGTGACAAGGTAGATATGACAGTACAGGTCTGCTGGTTGCATGACACACTACAGAAAGTAGTTTCTGAAACATAATTCAGCTTCCTGCTGTGTTGCTTTTGAAGAAAGCTACCAATGAGTCTTGGTGACTCCTTATAATATTTCAACTTTGATTCTTTGTTATTTATAAGTAGTGCTCTGCAATGCAAGCGCCAGTGTGAGAGGTTAGTGTTGCTTTTGAAACATGTTATTCAATGAACAATCAAGGATTTTAACTTTTTGACGTGCACATTTTTCAGTTACTTAATTTATGGTCAAAACCTGATGATATCACATAAATAAAAAACAGAAAATGATGGAAATATTCAGCAGGTCAGGCAGCATCTGTGGAGAGAGAAAGACAGTTGGTGTTGCAGTTGTGACCTTTCATCTGAACTGACCTGAAACATTGGGTAAAATCTTAACATAATAGACCTGCATGCAGTGTTGATGGAGGGGCTAGTGGATCAGAAACCCATTTGTAATTGAGGCTGGCTTTGCTCTGGTTGTTTAACTCAGCCACAACGTTAACACCCCATTTCTGGGTTTTCCGACCAGTTGCAAAAGATGGGCATATTGATATGCTGCATCTTTCAAAGGAAAGATTCCTAATGAAAGGGACTCTGGCAGAGTTCAGAATGGCTGAACAAGACATTGATTCCTGGAGCTTCGGCAACAACAGGAATGGAAAGGAGCCCTGAGAATGCAGCTCCTCAGATCTCTGAATCTTACCTGCGAGGTCCTGCTGTGGAATCCGAGGGACTGCAGAGAGGTGATGTTTGCCAGGAACATGACGAAGTGGCCAGCCTCTAAACCTAAGCAGGTGTGAATGGAAGAGGCCAGCAGGAGTGTGCTCCTTCCAATCCAGATACAATGTCCCAAAATATTAAAGGACCTCAGGAGGACAAAAAAAGTGAATGACATAACACTTTCAGGTGCCATTCCCCACAATCTAACTTTCCCAGCATTCTCTTGGACAATACACCTCAGGCCAACACACCTCGCAGCTCCACTCATTCCTCCCTTTTTCCTAGCACCTCCTCACATCCCCATCTGAACAGGCAACACTGATACTCACCCTTGTCTTTGTGCCATCTCACACCATGCTTTACAGTCATCTTCCAGAAATGGTTTTCTCCCCTCTTCTCCACACAATCCATTTCTCACACTCGTAGCTGTCTGCTTTCTCTCCTTGGAGGAGAGAGCACTAAACTCCAGGGAGAGGTGGAGAACTGGGGCCCTCCAGTGGCAGTCATCTTGACAGCTACTGCATGTCTTGCTGAGAAAGAGGTCTTATTCCTGGAAGCTGAAGCTATATCTGCAACAGAATCCTGCCATGCAAGTCTGAGCTTCCTGAGGCACTGGGGCTTACACATGTCAAGAAAGCTGATCCTCTGCCTGTAGACTGTGTGTTGGGGTCTCAGCTCCTTCAGGCTGAATCTCTGTGTCCATCCACTCTCCCATGTAGAGCGACATGTGGCTGAGGAGAAGGCAGCTGGTGCTGCTGCTGGTTGCTCCTGGCGCTGTTGATGTTAGCGTTGCTGCTCCTCTCATTCCTCATCAGAGGGTCAATGTAGAACTGCGTAAGCTGCTCCCATGCTGCAGTGAAGGTTGATAGCAGGAAAGTGTCGATCAAGGGGAGTGAAGTCCAATTAGTGAAATTACCTCCGAGAAGCTAGAAATCACTTGTCAAGTAGTGAAAGTGCTATCTCAGAAGAAGTGCTGTGAACACCATCCTCTCACCTAGGCAGGGTTGCAGCTCTTCAATTTCACTGTTGGAAAGCTTTCCAGCTTGCCAGTTCCACTGAATAAACACTCATTGCTGTAAACTCGCCTGGTATACCCTGGCGAGTTGCACACAGCTCAGGAAACCCAAGCGCTGGCTGCTAAAGCCAGAAATCTCAAGTAAACCATGAATTAATTGGGAATTTAAATATTTGAATTACTTCACTGACAGCTCCAGGGGGGTTCTGCATTCACCTGTAAATCCACCTGGGTTAAATTCAAAAGTGGATGGGATCATGCCAGATTTCTGACCCAACTTCACTTCTTGGGTTTTAACTCCCCTGCTTGCACCCTCCCTTCTTTAGCAGTCAAAAATCTGCCTGTTAACTCTATTCTCTGTCCTCAGAAATTATCTGGTTTGCAGGGTATTCCCAGCATTTTCAGTTTTATTTTATCAAAGCACAATTTTGAAATGTTAAAATCTTGGAAGCATAAAAAATACTTGCATTTATATCAAAATTTAATGTCAAAACATCACAAAACACCTTAAACAATTAAGTGTAGTGATTCGTGTAAGAAAATAATATACACAGATATGAATGGCACCTTGTGCAATTCTATATATTATATTTCATAGAAAATGGATTTTGTAAGAAAGTATATTCAAGCTTGAGAATGCTGCGGTGAGAACAAGGACATTATTTCTAATAAGTTTATTGTCATGCCACCCATTATTTATCTTTTGCACTCTTGTGCACACCTGGAATGTTATCTTACAAGTTCATAGTCTTCACTTAACTATTGGACTTGGGAAATTGCTGCAGAATAAATAGACGAACAGTTCATGTTAAATGGATTAAAAGTGAGCATATTTCAAAATAAGACAGAATATCCAATGATGCATAGCATTGAGCTAAAGGGGGAAATCCAGAAGAATGACATATAAAGACATTTTGTTAGAATGAGTAATGTATAGAATTTCACAATATTGAATGTATCTTGTGAAATTTATGAAACAAATAATTTATACATCAGCTCTTCTCTTTAATTATGTAAAGGAATTACTGCAACATATCAAGGCATCTAGCATTATCTTCTCCTCTGCATGATCTCAAGGCCAGTTACAATTGCTACCTTTTATTCTAGGCCTGTAGTGCAACTCAATAAATCAGATTCCACATCCCATAATCCTACTTTCAGTCTTTTGAGGTTTTATTTCAGGGATATTGTCCTTCATATCATCCCTCAAGTTAATATTTATCCCTGATTCTAAGAAACAGCTAAATCTTGTTTAAAAGCTTCTAACTATGACCTATATTAATCCTTAATGTCACATTCTGGGTGGAATATTTATTAACTTACTGTTTGTTTCTGAAGCTTCCCAAAATCTTTCACATCCTGAACTATTGACATTGCTCAATGACATTTCCACTCTCACTGTATTCTTTGTTGGTCACAAGCTTCTGGCCTCTACTTTGATTATTGATGTGACTTTGATAAAGTCTTATGACTGGAGGCTGAAGAACCTTGAAAACAATCACCATATATAAACTGACAAAGGCAAAACAGAATCATAAACCAACATTTGAGGAACACTAAATTTTTATCCAATTCAGATCATCCAAATCAGATTAGCAAATCAACATTTTTTCCTTCCACAGTTCACGCATGACACAAATCTCTAATCATAATTAAAATATTTCTTAGTTGCAGGACTATGGGCATTGTCTTAGTGTAATATATTGTCAATGACAATCAAATGATTGTCATAGATGGAAACATTAATGAAGTCATTAAAGAGCACAGTAATGGTAAATTAAAGCAGCAGTGGGTTAACCCCTTTGAATTAGGCATCTACTTTGAAAATAAGGAAGATGATGCTTTCTTCAGAAACTTGCTGCAGGCTTAGCAGGAGCATTGCAACAAACATCAGCAATATCCCTAGTAGGAAAATGTCTGCTTGCCAGTGATCTTTCTCTGCAGTAAACAAGGTCAGATCACATCCTACCTTTCATTTCCTTGGTCTGATCTAATCACAGAGACAACAGGGGGTGCAAGAGGTTGGAAAACATTTGCTGGGATAACATTTGAGCTCCTGTAGATTATCATTTGAAGCCTGACCAGCATACTGAGCATGTTTATAAAGATGTAGAGCAGTTTAGCACTTCAGGAACAATGTTGAGTTTATTGTGTAAGACTGAGTTGTTATGAAGTACAGTATTTGCACAGCATTTGTTTTTCTTCTCACATTTAAGTAATGAAAGTCTTAATGAAGACTACGAAAGCCAGGGTCCCTTGAGAGTACTGAACATATTTCTTTGTAATGTAAAAGGACATGATTTTCAGGAGACTGAGTTTTACTTTGTGCTCCTCTTTTTGGAGGGAAGGAGAAACTATGCACATGAGACATTGATGTCATTGTGTCAAATGTCTCCAGATAAGTAAAATGAACTGTCAAGTATTTTATTTTCCTGAAGATGCGACTGGACAGGAAAGAAAAGTATATAATTTATGCTATTACTATTTTGGGAGCTATTTAATCCTTTATTTCACAAGGTCATTTTCTGTTTCATGGTTAGTTTTCATTGTTGTCAAAGATGAATTTATCTTATTAGGTTTGAAAAGTTTATGCAAATTCTAATTAGAAAGTGTTTACAGACTCTAGCTGTATTATTTTAATACTCAATAATTCAATAGCTGGCACTAAATCTATACTGACAATTGATAAATTTTTATTAAATAAAGCAATAATAAAATGTCAGATATTCATTTTATAGAACAAATTGTTCATTGTTTGTTCTATCAGTGGGGATCACATTAAAAATGATTAAGCCTCCTCACAGCTTCGCAGCTTAAAATCTTCCAGAATTATGCAGCAGAACTGATTCATGTTCTGAGATTCATGTTTTCCAACAGCTGGAACAGTGGAAATTTCATAGCTTACAGTTGCATCTAGTTGTTTCCTAACATTGAGCATATTCTCTGAGTCTTATGCTGTAGAACTGAATATCAGTAACTGACATCCTTGGTGAGCCATAATGGGGATGATAATTGAAAGCACTAGCACGTCCGATACAACAACACAAAGACATGGCTTTGCTAGCCATTTTCTCATCTCTCCAAAATTAACTCTTACTGGAGTATAGTTCTGGAGGTGCTGACGACCAATGCAGTGCTTATTGAAGTGGTCATTATTTGTCTGTTAGCCTGTACATGCAAGTGTCTACAGGCTACTCAATGGCATCATTGCTGAAAACAGTTCTGTTTCACCTGACACCCACACATTCACATTTTACAGCAGGGCATCATTGTCTATGATTGAACCCAGGTTGACTTTATTTTTCTCTCCTGAGCCCTGTGATGTTGAGGTTCATTGTAATGTCCTCATCCATGTCCCAGTTGTGATCAGTTAACTTAAGGATGAAACTTAGCACCTTTCTTTTCTGTATATATTTACTACAACACCATGCAGAAATTAGCCTGTCACTGGAAGCCAACATTTATTTTTGAGATTTGCTGCCATCCTTTTTAGCTAACATCTGAAACTCTGTATCTAACTGCAGATCCCATTTTCTGTTCTAGAAATTGACTGGAGTTTAACAGTATGCAACCTTGTTGCACTGTTCAATTCAATCTGATCTTCAGTGCCTCTTGACCCCCACCACTGCACCACCACCGTCCCCCCCCACCCCCCACCGCCATCTAGTCCATCACCAATACTATCTACTTTCACCTCTAAAACATTGCATTTCTTTACACCTCATTCACCCCTGTTCCCATTGAAACTCTCTTGCAGGCCTTGTTTACTCTTTTCCATTGGCATTAGCACTGGTCAGCCAACGGCACATTACATTAAATTTTAATCCTCAGAATTCTGCCAGTTGCATCTATTCACACACAACATCCACTTCATTAACCATGCTGCTCTTTCACAAACCTTCATTGGTTCCTCATTCCACCAGCTCTGGTTCAGTAGCTGTATTTTCTTCCAACTCTGTTCTACTGCATATTTTCCTCTTCTATCTTCTGGGTCAATGCAACTCTCTGTAAGCTGTTCTGTGTTGCTTCATGTTTTCCAATCTTCCAGAACCTCCTTAAACCTACCTGTTTGACTGAAAATTTGGGGAGCTCGCTGAAACTCTTTCTAACTCTGCTCGGTCTGATGCCCATTTGTAAAGAATCTTAGGACTTTTCACTGCATTAAAGATGGTGTAAAAATGGACATTGTTGTTTGCCATTGTCCATTTTGCTTCTTCTGTTGCACAGTTCAGTAAAGGGAAAATGTGCTCTGTATATTGTGCTCTTTAGCACAGCAGCTTGGGTGATTTTCACTGCAGGTTTACCTAACTATCCTTGAGGAAGCACTTTACTTCCACTTGAATCTTCCCTTTACAAATGATAGCTCAAAACTGTCAGCAATTTGAAATCAAGAAGGTACTGTAAATTCCGGAATAAAACCTAGATTTTCTGAAGTACTTTAGCGTACTTTAGAACTGAATGATTAGTGGTAGTTTCAGACAGACTAAATTTGAAGCTTTCCAATTGAACCCAATTTTCTATGGTTAGCACAGCTGCAAGCGCAGATTCAGGCTTGTGTAGAGAGCAGTCATGATGGGAAAGGAAAAAATGTTGTAAGTAAAATTTAATGGGATAGAAACAATTATAGGAAAATGTCACAAACAAGTAATAAATACTCTGAAACTCTTTGGGGAAGCTCAAACAGCATCTCAACCAATTTGCCAATTAAGATTAAAAGGAGAGGACACTAATAAGTTTCAGGTAAAAATGAAAAGGAACTTAAGGTGCAGGCATAAGTCTGCAGAAAGGTGACTGAACTGTGCAGCAGCCACCCTACTGTTTTATGATTGTTGAAATGGAAATAGTGCTGTTCTCTCTCCACATAAGTGATCTGGCACCTGTAGCCATTTTTATTTTCAAAGAGGCATCTTGAGGTATCCCTCTCTCTCCCTTTTTGCATTAGCAAGTTAGCCCTTCAGCACTGGGAGTCTGCTCTCTGTTTTTAATTAGATGGTGAGTGTGCCCTCTGGCCAATAATTGGCCAATCCTTTCAAAACCATGGCATGCATGTCACGGTGATGCCATGCGGGGCCAGCATCCAGAAGTAATCCAGATATCGGGATCGCAGCCCCAAATCAAAAATCCTGCCCCAATGTCACTAGGAAACTGGTTGATTGCCCACAGTCATGTAATTTAACACCCTTGAAATGACCAAAGAGACATTCATCATGTCATTTCGAACTGTAGCCAAACTTCTATCCCAGAGGGGGAAGTTAGTACATTAACCCACTCTACTATCCATTCTCCCTCACTGCACACTTAAGTCACATTTATTTGCACTTGTGTAAAATCAATGTGCTTCTACACCTATCCAAGCTGCAACAATTTTCACAAAAATTAAATTACCAAGCTAAGCATTTTTAAAAATTCTCCCCATGAGAAAACGTCTGGCCCCAGTCAAGATGGGAATGTCTATGCATGAATCCTCGAAACTGCATGGTGCAGAATGGATGAAAGTGCATCATCAACCCATTTAACACTCATCCTAACCTACTTTTCCATAGAGGAAGTAGGATGTAAAATTGGGTGCCGTTTTGCACTGTTGCCGAAGACCAATTTCACCCTGATTATGTTTTACCTGCAGTTTACTGTACCATCATAATTCCTGGTGCTTACAGCTCGCCCTTTGAGATGGCAGAATGCTATGGCTGGGCCAATTCCTCCCAACGATTACCAAAGGATCAACTACAAAAAGCCATTCATTTTAGCAGAGCAGAATTTAGGCATATGCCTAATTTGCATATGCAGCATACAACTTTCTCCCTTATAAGTGTGCTTAAAAATTATCAGCAACTGCTAAGAGAGTTCAATTATTATATCCATGAGCATGCATGCAGACTCCCCAATTAAAGTAGTACAGTACTGGGATAAAGAATACATATCAGTGTACCTTCATGGCTTTGATCATAGGTATTGTATTGCATTGTGTATAGTTATGATGGATAGCTTCTAACCCGATGTGTACCTTTAAAATAACTGCATTAATAGGCAATCCAAATAACTGTGATTACTTAGAAATCCATAGTTTTCTGATAATCAGCTCGTTGTGTCTGAGGCTCCACAACTGGTACAGGGCCACAGAAAAGTTTGTCCAATGTTCCAACTGCAACCTAACCAATGAGCTCATTAGGTATACATTATCATTTTACTTTTGAATGCTGTGCTCTTGATTAAAAAACCCTGGATCTGAAATGCTATTTCTTACAGCTTTGTCATCTTCCATTCCTGTATTATGTAAAACAAAAATAAAAAAGAATTTGACTGTACAAACATAAGCAAAACAATGCTTAATGTGTACTTGAATAAACACAACATGCCAAGGGTGCTTATAAGGAAATTGAACTGAGTGGTGTGATTAACCAAAATAGCATTGTGGAACTGGTGCTGTGATTGCTTGAAAGAGTTTATGAAATTGGCTATCGACTTGCTTCAAAAGGTGTATTAAGGTGTTTGTGCTGCATGACGTTCTTTACTGTTGCCACTGGTTGAAACGGTCTATGCAATTCAAAACTCCAACAAAAATCATGGGGATGGTGAAATATTTAACTATTCAAAGCTTTTGCTTTCAGGATGGTGCAACCAAGTCACTGTCGAATCAGTTACAATACTGTAAGTGTCTGATTGCTTGTCACGGGGTTCAGATTGTTAATCTTCCAAATGCTCACTCAGGACGTTGATTTCAGAATTTAATTCTGCTGTTCCTTGTGTGACTAATTGTCATAGGTTTAAACTTAGTTTTAAACAGAAATTGATTTTAACTTACAGATATGCTGAGGGTATATCATCTCAAAAACAAAGGATGGAGGGGAAGTGTGTTTCATCATGGATTTTACCATAACTTTAAAAAAAAATACTCAATTTAGTTTCGGAACAAATAGTAAACAAGGTGTACATGCCTTCTTGTTCCTTACTGACCAATTAGATTATGGAAAAAATAAGGGTGTAATGTGGTTGATGAATTTGGTTGTAAAAGTTTTGACATACAGGGCAGAATTTTACGTCTCGCAGGCAGGAACGTGCTTGACCCGATCGGGCGTAAAATAGAACACAATGATGTCGGGCGCTCGCCTGTGTCATCGCGCACTCGTGCGATATTTCGTTCAGCGGACATGAGAGGGTGCCGGAGCCGTGCCCGCCATTAATTAACAGGCCACTTAAGGTCATTAACAGTCCAATTGATGGCGATTTCCCGTTGCCCGTGGGATTTCGCGCTTGTTTCACAGGGGCAAAACGGGAAGGCAGGCAGCTGATATTTTCAAAAACCTCATACTAGGGCAGGATAAAAAGGATCAGCAGCATTACCAGTGTGAATAGTGAGGAGTTTGGTAGATAGTTTGTTGCCGGTTGCTTATTGGTACTTGGCAGCTTCATCTCTGTCCGGGGCTTCATTCTTAACATTTCCAGGCTTCATTTCAGGACTTATTGGTATCTGCAAGGGCCCCGGAGGATTCAGACTGTGTGGGCCTTTCCAAGTATCGGACAGCCTTCCGTTACTCTGGTAATGGGGATTGTGGTCTCCGCTAAGGAGGACGAGAGGGGCAGAAAGGAGAGGAGGCCAGGTATTCCAATGCAGCTTCCAATCAAGGGACCTGTGGGAAAAGAGGTGCAGGCACAAGGGGCGTAGGGCCAGCAGGTAGTCCAAGGTGGAAGGAGCCGCAGAAGATGCCACTATCCTGCTGCCAGGGTTTACAGGCGGCGAAGCAGCTACCTCAATATGCCTGAGTTGCAATGCCCAAGGAGGCTCTGCCTCTCAAGGGAGACTGTGACCTCCATTTATCAGATGATTGGGCCTGAGATCAGCTCTGACTGTGTGGGTGGACACCCCATGCCAACCAGGCTGAGTGAGCCAGAGGCTTTGCGGTGATTGCTGGCTTCCCCCGTGTCCAGGGTGCAATAGACTGCACACATGTGTCCATCAAGGCGCCAGCGGGTGAGCCCGGTGCCTTCGTCAACAGGAACGGCTTCCACTCCATGAATGTGCAGATAGTGTGTGATCACAGGATGCTGATTCTATAAGTCTGTGCAAGGTACCCAGGCAGCTCCCATGACGCTTACATGCTCAGACCCTCCCAGGTGCCAAGGCTCTTCAATGCTCTAGCATCACTGGATATTTGGCTGCTGGGTGACAAGGGCTATCCGTTGAAGAGTTGGCTCATGGCACCACCCAAGAACAGAGGCAGAGCAATGGCACAATAGGAGCCATGCCTCCACAAGGGCGCTGGTAGAGAGGGCCGTAGGTCTTCTCAAGATGCGCTTCCAATGCCTGGACCGCTCAGGGGGTGCACTACAATACCCCCCAGAGCGGGTGTCGCTGATAGTGGTTGCATGCTGCGCTTTCCACAATCTGGCACTGGCAAGGGCGGACCCACTGGAGGAAGAGGATCTTGACACAGCTGCACAGGCCACAGATGATGAGTCCAGTAGTGAATCAGAAGAGGAGCACAGTGAGGGGAATGCTGAGGATGTGGAGGCAGATCTCAGTAACATCCAGGGAGGCAGGGACGCCTTGATCCAATGCTCCTTCAACTAGGCAGCCAAAGATCAGCTTCAACCGCATACCAGGGCTGCCGCCTCCATCCCGGATGTCTGAATGGAGCCTTTCATTTGAACACAAAGAACACTCAGTGCCTGTGCAATAAATTTCAGAGACACCTACGTCCAGCATTACATACTGACGTGCCCTGCACCTATATAATAAAAAGGTGAAGCATACCCAGGTCATGATAACAAAAGCAAAATTGATCTCATTCTGACAATCCCAAACTATTTACATAAACTTCTCTGGTCTTCATTCCCAGGCCAGTGTAGATAAAGTAAACATAAGTGAACATAAAATCACCCATGACCTGTCCCTCTTGTGCTCATAGTGTCTTTAACTTACGTTTGTGAGTGCTACAACTTGGCGCTCCCTGCTCTCGGGCACGAGCACTGGAGACAGCCTGCTGACCCTGCAGTCTGGTTGGCCTTGATAACCTTGGCAGTCGTCCTCTGGCCATTGGAGCCTGTGCTGGCCCCGCCTGGGAGGGAGCTGCCACTGCCATGGCTGGTATCTTCCCAATCACCGCACCCTTATCAGATGCGATGATCACTGGCGGAGGGGTGGAGGAGCTGCTGCCATCATCCAGAGCACCCTGAGAGGAGCCCGCAGAGACGGCAAGCAAGTCATGCGCCAACATGAGGTCGCTCTGGATCGCCCTGCTCACCATTGATGGACGGGCACTTAGCTGGGATACTGAGTGCCTCATCCATCTCCCAAACTGGCACTGACCACCTGAGCTCAGTGCCTATGTGAGGGATTGCAGGTCTGAGCGCAACCCCATGAATCCCTGATTCTGTTCCTGGTGCTGCCTCCCCATGAGTGTCGCCACTCTCTCAATGGAGGAGGCAGTGCACTCGGCCATGAGGTCAATGCAGTGGTGATGGTCCACATGGACTCCTCCATAATGGAGACCCTAGCATGCATACCCTCATGAATCTCCGCCAGATCCTCCTGCACATCTGATCCGCTTAATGGACGTCTCCAGAGGCTCATCAGCTTTCGGCTGAGCATTGTCCTAGTCCCCAGCAGTCCTCCAACTGCTGGCGCCCTGGGCACCCTCTGCCTCTGCCCTGCACCTCAAGCGAGTGGTGAAGTGCCCTCACCAATGTGCACTGAGATACTAGCCACTGAACTAATGCCCACTGAGGTGCTGGTATCTGCGCTAGTGCCTGCTTCAGAGAGGGGGTGTGAAGCTCAGTGGTCCTCCGGCGTCAGGGGTGGCCCTTTGGGGTCCGCAGAGCGAACACCTGCTGGCAAATCTAAAAGGGAGAACAAGGACATGTCATTAGTTAAAGTCATCACACTGTAAGTATGCTTGCCAGGTACTCTGGTGAGACAATGGAGATCTGCATACCGGTGCAATCATCTTCCAGTGATTAATGGGGACTCCAGGTTCGAGGCTCACATGAATGAAGAGACTGCACTAGAATGGTAGCAGAATCTGAAACTGTCACCTCTGAGCACTGCACTCTTACCTTTGTCTGGCACACCTGGCTCTCCAGGCCTGGTTGCATGTGGGGCATGCTGGCTCTCAAGCTCCAGGGCATCTTGCACGAGCCTGTACATGCCCTCTCTACCTGGTCTAGAGCAAAGGTGTGCTGGATTACCTCCTTCCTTCCTCTCCACCTCTTCCTCCTCCTCTTTCTGTGCACTGTTTTCCCTCTCTGCTGCCTTTGCTGCATTTCCAAATTGTGCTGCAGCCCAAAAGGGACTATGACTATCATTCACATTATTTCCAATTTGTCTGCCCTCTTTGTCAAGGTCCAGCACCACTCCCTTGAATATCCAAAAAGTTTTCAAAACTCCTCAAGTGGCAATCAAGATAGCACTTCCACCAACACTGCACCAGCAAAAGTAAGTCAAAAGCACCTTAACTGGAAGTTGGACAGTTAGCCCTTTAAATAACATCTTTTGCAGCTGAACACGTGTTTAGCTGGGAGTATTTAAGAGAGGGCATCAACAGCACCTGTGTAGTCCAAAATGGCTTATTTTGTGTCAAATCAGAATGAACGGCAATTTGATGTCATGATATGCCCACTCTGCATGTTTCCAGCGTGCACACAGCATGCTTGCGTGATATAGCCATGCCAGAGCTAGTCAGAAAAGTTCCAGCTGCCATTATTTCACTTCAGAGCTATGGAGTCCAATAGACCATAAGGCTATAATTATATCAGATTTTATATTGATACATTAGTCCTTTATAGAGTATTGTGGCAGAATTCAAAATACTACAATGTAGATAAACACTTTATTTAATTTCATTGTTACCCCTTACAGGTTTTCTGATTCACTCTTGACATGAAATTAAGAGCTGCTGCCAATGATTCTTCTGCCTTTGCAGCAAAGCTTCCAAAGACTGGATGGAACTTTTTTGTGGGCAGGATTTTGAGGTTTTCGGGTGGATGTGGTGGGCGGGTCCGGGACTGGCCCCACATAACAGACAGCCAGTCCTTTAATAGCCTCTTCAAGCTGTCAATCAAATTATGAACTCAGAAACGCCTTGCTGAGATAATTGTAGCTTTTGGGAATCAGCCAAGCATTCATAAAGAGCCCTGAGGGGAATGTCAGCAAACAGCTATTGTTTGAGAATAGGGTTTTTTTTTAACTCTTACTGACACCTGCAGCCTGTTTTTTTTATTTTAAAGGTTGGGGATTTAAATAACTTCACACCATGACAGTTACAAGACCTTATCCACCCTTTCACATCTACTCAATAAAATTCCCACACACTGAGTGTTAGGGCACTTGCAAAAGCCAAAATGGAGTCTGTTTGAACTCAGCACTGATTACAAATGGCTCTTCTGAGTTCGAGTTTCTCTCCTGTATGAATCATGCCTTGCCTCCTTTCCCCTACTGACAAAAATTGGATCTATTGGAAATGGGGCTGGACTTCTGCATTCAGGTCCCACCTGCCATTTTGGAAGCCCCTCGGAGTTTCCATGACTCCCCGAACTTCTGGGCCTTAGATGCTGGTTCCCCTGGGATGTCAACCCAACATTACTGTTGCTCCACAAATCTCCAACTTTCAATTCATCTGCCATGTACCATCACAATGTCCCCTTGATCAAAATCCTGGAAAAAGAGGCACTGACAAAAAAACCATTCCATAAGAACTTAATCCAACAACCCTTTCAGTTATACATACAAAATTGAACTAGTCACCCTTGTACATTCTCTTAGTGCCTGTCTTACAGGTACTTTTGCTTTTCTTAGTGCTCCCAGACATTGCTATCCCATAGACTGGAGCATGGCTAGTGGAAGCTGCAGACTTTCAGTGAGAAAGACAGAAGATGGCCTTTCAGGATGATCTTGAGCAGCTCTGAAGAGGGGCTGGCTTTGGACTGCATAATTTCGGTATCAGTGGAAGCTCTCTGGGTTTGGCTGGCTGAAAGGCAACAGCAAGTGCCCTGGTGAAGTGGCAGTGGTGGGAGGATGAATGCTGTCATTCTGAGAGAGGAAGTTGGTGAACCATGGAGTCACTGCCACTCGCCCTGGGCAACGCCTCATCATTCCTAGTTATCTGTTGGAGGACAGATAGCTGGACAGATATAAGAGCCTACAAGCCTCTTTGAGTACATGTATCTGCAGCCATGACAGCAGCAGCGCAAGCCTGCATGGCACAAAATATGCATTTCATGAACCCAGTCTCAGCTTCCACTGCACAACTGAGACATTGGGTGGCTTCTGCTTGTGCTCTAATGGTAGCTGAGACAATGGCTACCAGACGTTGCATCATGGGTGGGTTGACAAGTGCTGGCATGGAGTTGGCCACCACTTCTGCTCTGGCAGATCAAGAACAAGTGGTCACAGTCTGAGAATATGGGGTAGGCCATTCAAGACGGAGATGAGGAGAAATTTCTTCACTTGGAAGGTAGTGAACCTGTGGACTTCTCTACCACAGAAAGCTGTGGAGGCCAAGTCAATGAATATATTTAAGAAAGAAATACATAGATTTCTAGAGTGTAAAGGTATCAATGGTTATGGGGAGAGAGAGGGAGTATGGCATTGAGATAGAGGATCATAATCATATTGAATAGCGGAGCAGGCTCGAAAGGCCAAATGGCCTACTCCTGCTCTGATTTTCTATGCTTCTATGTAAAGTTTGGTTTCCAAGCTCTGCTTGATGCCCTAAGCTGCCACGTTGGAGCCAGATTCCTCCATGCTCCTTGACAGTGACAACAAGCTGTTGCACAGACCTACCAATGCACCAAACATTTTGGTATGCATCGTCATCAGCATTCTCCTGTAGGCTGTCCCACTGAGATCCTCATCTGAGTACCCTGCCTGAAGCCTCGATCTCTGGTGAACTAGCATGTCTTACCCTCGTAGCCTGGTTGCAGCCTTCTCGTGTCTAATGACTCATTATATGCAGATCCAGACTTTTTACTACCCTCTAAGGTACAGTGTCATTATCAGAGTTAGTGACTGCGTGTGTCAAATCAGTTAACTTCTTCATCAAAGTTAGGGTGTTGCTCTCACCCTTATGAGGCTGCAGTGGCAGGCAAGATGGCAGCTGTTGGCAGAAATATAGATGGAGAGGGTTAGAATGAGGGAAGGGAACTGGGGTCGAAAGCAAGGTCCATGGTCACACCATCTCAGTTTCCAATTCATGCCAGATAGGAGGATGAAGATTAGGAATTAATTGAGAAGGGGCATATAAGGCAGGAACATACTGTTACCCTGAATGTGGCACCAGGCCCAACAAGCTATGTCACCTTTTTTTAATTCATTCACGGGATGTGAGCTTTACTGGCCAGGGCAGCATTTATTGCCCATCCCTAGTTGCCCTTGAGAAGATGGTGGTGAGCTGCCTTCTTGAACCGCTGCAGTTCATGTAGTGTAGGTACACCCATAGTGCTGTTAGGAAGCGAGTTCCAGGATTTTGACCCAGTGACAGTGAAGGAACGATGATATATTTCCAAGGCAGAATGGTGAGTGACTTGGGGGGGAACTTCCAGGTGGTGGTATTCCCATCTATCTGCTGCCCTTGTCCTTCTCGATGGTAGTGGTTGTGGGTTTGGAAGGTGCTATCTAAGTAGCCTTGGTGAATTCCTGTAGTTCATCTTGTAGATGGCACACACTGCTGCCACTGTGTGTTGGTGGTGGAGGGAGTGAATGTTTGTGGATGTGGTGCCAATCAAGTGGGCTGAGTTGTCCTGGATGGTGTCGAGATTCTCGAGTGTTGTTGGAGCCGCTCTCATCCAGGCAAGTGGGGAGTATTTCATCACTCTCCTGACTTGTGCCTTATAGATGGTGGACAGGCTTTGGGGAGTCAGGAGGTGAGTTACTCGTCACATAATTCATAGCCTCTGACCTGCTCTTGTAGCCACAGTATTTATATGGCTAGTCCAGTTCAGTTTCTGGTTAATGGTAACCCCCAGGATGTTGATAGTGGGGAATTCAGTGATGGCTGAATTCCATTGAACATCAAGAGACGATGGTTGGATTCTGTCTTGTTGGAGATGGGCATTGCTTGGCAATTGTGTAGCGCGAATGTTACTTGTCACTTGTCAGCTCAAGCCTGGATATTGTCCAGAATTTGCTACATTTAGACATGGACTGCTTCAGTGTTTGAGGAGATGCAAATGGTGCTGAACATTGTGCAATCATCAGTGAACATCTCCACTTCTGACCTTATGATGGAAAGAAGGTCATTGATGAAGCAGCTGAAGATGATTGAGCCGAGGACACTACCCTGAGGAACTCCTGCAGTGATGTCTTGGAGCTGGGATGAGTGACCTCCAACAACCACAACCATCTTCCTTTGTGCTAGGTATGACTCCAACTAATGGAGAGTTTTCCCCCTGATTGCCATTGACTCCAGTTTTGCTCGGGAACCTTGATGCCACGCTCTGTTAAATGTGGCCTTGATGTCAAGTGCAGTCACTCTCACCTCACCTCAAGAGTTCAGCTCTTTTGTCCATGTTTGAGTCAAGACTTTAATGAGGTCAGGAGCTGAGTGGCCCTGGTAGAACCCAAACTGGACATCAGTGAGCAAGTTATTGCTAAGTAAGTGCCGCTTGATAGCACTGTTGATGACTTCTTCCATTACTTTACTGATGATCAAGAGTAGACTGATGGGGTGGTAATTGGCCGGGTTCAAATTTGTCCTGCTTTTTGTGTTTAGGACATAGCTGGGCAATTTTCCGGGTAGATGCCAGCGTTGTAGCTGTAATGGAACAGCTTGGCTAGGGATGCAACAAGTTCTGGAGCATAAGTCTTCAGTACTATTGCCGGAATATTGTCAGGGCCCATAGCCTTTGCAGTATCCAGTACCTTCAGCCGTTTCTTGATATCACGTGAAGTGAATCGAATTGGCTTAAGACTGGCATCTGTGATGCTGGGGACCGCCGGAGGAGGCCGAGATGGATCACCCACTCAGCATTTCTGGCAGAAGATTGTAGCAAATGCTTCAGACTTATCTTTTGCAATGATGTGCTGGGCTCCTCCATCATTGAGGATAGGGCTATTTGTGGAGTCTGTTCCTCCAGTGAGTTGTTTAATTGTCCACCACCATTCACGACTGAATGTGGCAGCACTGCAGAGCTGAGATCTGATCCATCGGTTGTGGGTTTGCTTAGCTCTGCCTATCACTTACTGCTCCTGTTATGTGCCTCCTTCTCCTGCAATAGAGAGGGAAGAATGTTGGTTTTCACGTTACAATATGTTTGGGTGATGTGCTTGCCATAGTTGAATAGTTGGAGGTATGTGGACACAGTGAGAGATGGGTGTAAGGCAGGATCTGGGGCATCCTAATGAGAGGCCTGAGTCCCGATTGTAGGAGGCTGCTGATGGGTGAGTGATGGTGGTGTGATGCATTAAGAAGTGGGAGAGGTTGCTGGAGCAGTGGATAGATGTCATGTGAAGATCTATTCACTGACCTTGGCCACACACACAAGGTCACTGAACATCTTGCGGCACTGCTGCAAGTTCCTCAGGGCCAGATTCTTGGAATTGACCTCCATGGTCACCTTCTCCCATTCCCTTCTCAGAGTGCGCGTTGAGGTCCTCTTGGACCCCTGCAGAAACATTGCATTTCTCCTCTTTTCCATCTCCTGCAGCTAATACTCCAACATCACATCAGAAAACCTGGGAGCCATCTCTCTATGCTTCTGCTTCTTTCCAAGTCTTCCACAGAGAAGTCTGCAGCAACTTCTGTTCAATGAGCGCAGCTCCCATTTAAGAGGGACAGACTTCTTACAAGAGAGCTGAAACATGTGCTAGCCACGCATGCTGCAGGGTGATCTTTCAGTGTACAGCTATGCTCAGCTGCATGTTAAAATCATTTAGATGACGAGGCTACATGAAATGTGTGTGCTGCCTGCCTCAATATCACTGGGTATGGTAATCATGCATCATGATCCCGGCCTGCACCTGAAAATGAGCCAAAACAAATTTTTCCCCTAAGTATCATTCACATTTGTATTGTTTTATTGAACAATTAATCAACTTCCTGATGTGTCGATGAAGAAATTCTGTACATGGTGTGGAACTGAGTTATAGAGATGAGCAGATTCCAAGTTTGATCTCTGGTCTGTGTTCAGTTTGTAGATCAAAGCTGGAACTGTAATTCAGCTGCTACAACTGGACACGAGTTGATGAAGTTTGGCCTTGATTCCCAGTGCTAATTGTTAACCACTTTTCCCTTGGAAACTGTGCATGTGCAAATGTTGCATAAGGACAGAATTGTACTATGCTTGGCATCATGCTAACACTGAGCATCTGGACCAGCATGTGTCATGTCTACTTGGGCAAGGCTCAAGAGATCAGTTTTTTGGTAATGTAAGTCAGTGTCTTCAGGAAGGATGCAAGAAAACTGGAGAAAGATAGCTTGAAGAAAGTTGTTACAATTTTTTTTTCCTGAAAACTTTAATGACTGGAACAGCTTATGGGGCTAGATTGATTTACATTACATAATTTAGGTTGAGATAATGTACAATCATATATACAACAGCAAGATGCACAACAGATACAAATCTCCAACAAAAAAACGTCATTTTGGAAATGCATAAATAGAATGTAAAGCCAGCTGAGTTTCTTCAAACTAATTACACAGGAATTGTGTTAATTGATTATTGCTTGAGGTGACACTGCACACCTATAAGGATAAGAAAAACAGCAGTAAATTTGAGTGTTATGTAATTGATGCATTTGCTGATTACAGGGATTATTTCCATGACTTCATCCCATAACCAAGGTGCTTGCTTGATCATTTTGAAGGTCAACAAGTAGAATCAATGTTTTCATTCTGATCACTTAATTCAGTTTTTCGCTTCCCTGGCAGGATTAAATTATGGGGAATCCTCTTAGAAATATACCTGTAGCGTTGGCTGCTGACCCTGGAGCCTTCTAGACAGGAGCAAAAAGATCACCAGGTCTGAAAATCTCAAAAGTGCTTGCTACAAGAGCAAGGCCATTCAGCTTTTTAGAACTTCTTTGTCTTGTTGTCCGGCTCTGTCAGATCTGATGACCCTCCAGGCCAAGCACCACCACCTGATCCCTCAAGTGCTCTATGTCTGCACTCTCCTAGATCAGTGACAGAACAGTGAGCCACAAGGGCTGGGGAACACCCCAACCCATTTCATTTCTATGGTGACACTTGGTCTGGACATGTTGCAGGAGCAGCTGCTCCATCCTTGCAGGAAGCTGTGGATATTCTGGGGTAGTTTAAAAGCTGGTGAGAACTCAACAGTACGTCTTTACATCCAGGAAGCCACATGTGATTAAAGTTTCCACTTTTATTTTGAGTATTATTAATTTCAGGAAGTAGGGGTGCTGCTGAAAGCTACCCCTGCCCTTGCTGCCAACTCGCCTCCCCACAACCCCCATGGTGGACCCCCTCCCTGCCTGACACACCTGTGCCTGGGTCCCTCCTCAATCCGAGGCTTCAGGTGGGTATAGTAGGGCAGCAGCCACAGCCTCCCCAGTGGCGCTTCTGAGTACATAGTAAGGGGCCTTAATCCCCGGGGAAGACCCGCCGCTGGTTTATCAGGTGCGCTGGGCTTCTCAAAAGGAGGCAGTGCGGAACTCTCGCCAGTTTTATAGCTAACAGCCGAGACCCGAGTAGCCTCCACAGGTTTCCATCCAATGTATCTGTACAGATTTAGATTAGTACAGTTATTAAGGTACATTGCAAAGTAAGATAGATCTAAGTAGGGTGATATAATGGTGTGCAATATTAGCGAGTAAATTCTAAATTTAATTTCAAATAAACTTCCTTGAGTAGTCGACAAAATACATTTGTAGAATTACCTTACCTTCTTTGTTAAAGTTATACAGTGCACTTTCATCCCAATGGTCATAAATAACTACTTTGGGCAATGTCAATGCTCAGTGCAATTCCCAACATTTAACACTTATATAATATAAGTGCCATGACTCTGAGTAATAGCATTGTGAATTGGGAAATGGAGCATTTTTCCACCCCAGCCACCTGGTGTTAATATCAAGCATTTATAGCACAGTTATGACATAATTCGATGTAGAGAAAAGCTCCCTCTACTCTGCTATGACAATGGTCCTCATCTCCAGCCTTAGAGGAGCAACCCCTAATGCATCTGTCTGACAATTTTGATTTCCCATATCAGGCATCCTGCGGCCTCCTTAAATGAGATTGTCAAATTAGTGCCACAGGTGAATAACTAGAATTAAATTTTCAAGACTAATACATTGATACTTCTTGCTGGTTCTCTCCACTCAAGATATAATGAAAACTGTTGAACACGGTGGTTACAGCGAGAATTAGCACTATAAATTAGCATTTTCTCTGCTTAAAACATAGTCTGCTTAAGTTCATGTAGCAGCTTATCACATTCTTGGAAAATTCCAAAGCCCTTATACCGATAATTATTTTTAAAGTGCAATCACTACTATTTTTTAAAGAGATGTATGATACTGAATTCTGTCTATGATGTCTTACTCCTTATATAAAATGGTTCTTATATATTTGATGGTGAGGAGGATTTTCTCTGGATTCCTTGCTGCCGGAGATAACTACTGATGTTATAGTCTAGTATACAAGTGAACAAGCTCTGCCCTCCATTGCCTCAAACGAGTAGCTATTCATAGAATCGCATAGAATCCACAGTCCAGAAGCAGGCCATTCAGACAAACTGGTCTATGTTATTGTTTTTACTCCCCACAAACCTTTTCCTACTCTAATAACCTCTTTTCTCCTAGTCCCTGTATCTCTCTATTCCCTTCTCTCTCGTGTATGCATCAAGTCTTCCTTTAAATGTATCATTCCTCAACTGCAACATGAGTGATTCTTCACAGGGCTCATATTGTAGTTGATCTATTTATTTATTTATTCATGGGCTGTGGGCATTGTTGGTAAGGGCAACATTTGTTGCCCATCCCTAATTGCTCATGAGAAGGCAGTGGTGAGCTGCCTTCTTGAACTGCTGCAGTCCATCTGGTGTAGGTACATCCACAGTGCTGTTAGGAAATGAATTCCAGGATTTTGACTCAGCGACAGTGAAGGAACAATGATATAGTTCCAGGATGGTGTGTGGCTTGGCAGGGAACTTGGAGGCGGTGGTGTTCCCATGTGTCTGCTGCCCTTGCCCTTCTAGGTTATAGAGGTCGCAGGTTTGGAAGGTGCTATCGAAGGAGGCTTGGTGAGTGCATCTTGTGGCTGGAATTTAATGCTCTCCCTGGAAGCAGGCAGCAAGACTGGATAAGCTGTTTAATCAGGCAGAAAGGTACAGGGTGGAGACCCTCTTGTCATCCCAACTCCTCCCAATTAAATCTTAGGTGGGAAGGATCGAAGACGGCCTTCTCAACTGGTAGCCAATCGAGACCCTTAAGTAGCCACTTACAGGCCATTTAAGGGTCTCATTCCGTTACCGCTGGTATTCAGCCTGCAACTGGTAGGGGTCACATCATATAGGCAATATGCCATGTAAACCCTGGTGGGTATGCCTCCAGCTTGGTGGGATGGGGGAATCCCTCCTACTTAGACAGCCTGTGCCCAACAGAGAGATCTGCCAGAGGCAAGAGCTTCCCATGCATGAAGACTCCTGCCTCATCTTAAAACTAATCCTCTTCACCGCCTCCCATTGCCAGGACCTCACCCACTGGCCCCAGCGATCCCACCTCACCCACCTTCACTTCAGGCTCCAGTAACAATTCTGCAGTACTGGCAAGGGTGAACTCTCCTGGTGGCGCTGATTGGCCGGCAGCTCTTGGAGGTAGAAAATGTCCCTTGCCCATTATGGATACACCACGCCAGCTAAGTGCCTGATTAACATTAAATTGGGTCACAGAAGTCTTGAAATGGTTACGATGGGGCTGTCACCAGCTCTCCAGCCAGTGGATGGGTTCACGACTGCGAACGTTAAATTCCACCCTGAATGTCGGTATTAGAGGGAGTGAATGTTTAAGATGGTGCATGGGGTGCTGATCAAGCAGGCTGTTTTGTCCTGGACGGTGTCAAGCTTCTTGAATGTTGTTGGAGCTGCACTCATCCAGGCAAGTGGAGAGTATTCCATCACATTCCTGACTTGTGCCTTGTAGATGATGGGCAGGCTTTGGGGACTTAGGAGCTGAGTTACTCACTTCAGAATCCCAGTGTCTGACCAATTCTTGTAGCCACAGTATTCATGTGGCTGTTCCAGTTAAGTTTCTAATCAACTGTAACCCCCTGGGATGTTGATGGTCGGGTTTTAGTAATGGTAATGTCATTGAATGTCAAGGAGGGATAGATTCTCCCTTGTTGAAAATGGTCATTGCCTGGCACTTGTGTGGCACAAATGTTATTTGCCACTTATCAACCCAAGCCGGAATGTTCTCGGGTCCTGCTGCATATGTACAGGGACTGCCTTAGTATCTGAGGAGTTGCAAATGGTGCTGAACATTGTGCAATCATCAGCGAACATCCCCATTCTGACCTTGAGTTGGAGAGAAGGTCTTTGGCGGAACAGCTGAAGATGGTTGGGCCTAGGACACTACCCTGAGGAAGTCCTGCAGCAATTATATACATATAAGTGACCTGGATATAGGAATTGAGGGAACAATACT
This sequence comes from Cetorhinus maximus, assembly GCF_964194155.1. Lineage (NCBI taxonomy): Eukaryota > Metazoa > Chordata > Chondrichthyes > Lamniformes > Cetorhinidae > Cetorhinus > Cetorhinus maximus. The sequence goes on along the minus strand of NC_135879.1, from coordinate 112,688,275 downwards.
AAATTTGATGATGGCACAAAATAGGGGGTTGTCAGGGTAGGTGGAGGTTAATAGCAAATTGTTATGAAGATTAGGGATGAGTGCAAGTAGATATAGTTAGCTTAGCAGGATAGATAGCAGGAAGACGGCAGATGCAGTTCAATGCAATACACTTAAAAACGCGAAGAGGTAAAGACAAAGTACCATAAGATTTTAAGTGGAGATGAGGAGCAGAGAGACCATGGTGTGAAGATACACAGCTCATTAGATATGGCAGCTTTAAAAGACTTCAAAAGCAAATGAAGTTCTTGTTTTTTAATCTAGGACCACACAATAAAAAAGAAAAGGAATTAATGTTAACTTTGTATAATGCTTTAGTTTGGCTACACTTTGATAACTGTGTACAGTTTTGGGCATCCCATTATAGGAAGCATATAAAAGGTGCAGCATTGATTCACTGACATGCTATCCTAGTTGAATAATTGTAGTTATGAAGTGAGACGTGAATAGTTAGGGCTATATTCAATAGAACTGAGAAGATGAGGATGACCTGATAGAGGTCATCAAGATTATGAAGGGATAATGTACGTCATGATAGATTGTTTCCACTTGTTGGTAGATGGTAACAAGATGGAACAAATTTTATATAACAACAAAAAGAGGAAGCAATGGAAATAATTTGTAGATGTGATTGTTGACATTATGGAATTCTATGTTTTAAACGACTGCTTATTTAAAAGCAGAAGTAGACAGTTGCTCTTTAAAAATGATATTAAAACAGATGGGAAGCAATCAGGAGAGGAAGATGAGATACTTGATGTGGAGAAAAAGATCAGTACAAAATGGTTGGCCATAAGGCCAGTTTCCATGTTATATGATTCAATGATCCTAAAGACAGAAAATGAAAGTAACATAAGTGATGCTGAAAATCTGCAATCCTTCCAGTATATTCTCATCAAAACTTAAATGGAGTTTAGAGAAAACTAGGCAAGGATCCAGATACCTGTACCCTGGGTCTTAGCCTCATATGGAATTTCTGTGCACCTTGAGCTTTCAGTCACCCCTTTCAAGGCCAAAGGCATAAGAGGGAATGATGCTGGGGCCAGGATTTCCAGTGGGATTTCCAGTGTCACATTCTTCCTCTTCTCTGGTTTCAAAGGCAGCAAAACTTCATTGTGATCTGGATGTCCTAAGGCAAATGGTGAGTTTCATTTAAAAAATTTTACATTTCCAGTACTGAGCCCATCCAAAGGAACCTCCACACATCCGCAGTCTCAATTTTCAACCTCCAGGGAAAGTGAGTACCCCAGATCCACCCTGCCTGCTAATGGAAAAGCCCAATCTCCAACAATCACCCCTCATCACCCCCCAAACACTGCTAACAATGTAGTTAGAATATGTCTCCCTGCAGATTATCAGTCCCCATTTGTTTTAGGGATTTTACTTCTTCAGGATTTCCTATAATTCTCTGTTGTTTTTATGCATATTTCCTTGGAAACACAAAAAGAACCAAACTATCTTTAATTTTCATAGGTTTTGTGAACATTCTGACTTGTATATGCTAGCAGAGAAGAAAATAAAGAGGCAATCTATTAGAAAAGTTGCATGATGATGAACACTAATTAATCTTCAAAAGGACATAAACTGAAATCAGATGTATCTTAAATACAATTTTAACATAATTGAAGCTGCAGCACAAGTATCTTTTTAAGTGAAAATTGGCAAATAGAAATTATAAATGACTTCTTAACACAATTTTGTGGAACAAATGAAAACAGAACTACTGGTCTTAAACTCAAACTGAAAACTACATTGTGCAATATTATCATTTCAAGGAGACAGATATAATTTTTACAATCTGGTTTTAAATATTCTGAGCCTGCTGTTAATATGGAAACAACTCTATATAAAATAATTTTAATATTATTCAAGATTGTAATCATAATCTTTACGTCTACTACTGTCCGATCGACAAGCTGCAAGGAGCAGGTGGCTGCATATGTTAAAGTTCTTTTCCTTGCCTCTGTCCGTGGTCTGATATTTGTCTACTTAGCTTTTGCCCTGCTGGTTCTCCTGCTCTTTGCACATTGCATTAGTTTGACTTCCACTACTCATCACATTGAATGATTTCAAATGCACTGATGCCATTATAAATATTCTGCTTCCTGGAGCTAAAGAGTGCAATTGGCATTAATCATTCCTGTCTTTGCGTAACATCTGTCTGATGCTAATGCAGCCAGTTTCAAAAGGTAAACCCTTATTAAACCCAAATGATTAAATATCAGTGCAAACATAATTTACAATTAATACATTATTTGACAGTAATGTGTGATGCATTTACCTTTCAAAACCTGGACACGGACATTCAAAAGGCTTTCACATAGGCAGAAATAAATAACAATTCCGGCAAAGTAAGCTTCAGCTACAAAAATCTCTTTAAAAGTACTGTAATGCAAACCTCACAATCAATAGGAAATTAATGCATTAAAACTGTTCTGTCATGTCACTATGTTTCAGCTTACTTTTCTTTGGATACTCGGGGTCTTATTTGCGCTCAGCATCCAGTGTGATTCCACACTCAATTGCTCTTTCCTGTTACCAAGGCAACTGATCATTCACAACAATACCACCCAGCAGCATTGGCATAAAAAAGATTTGAAACCCCAGAAGCCTAGCTAGCACACCTGATCCACAGTACTTCCAGGGTGTTTTAGTGGATGACCTCCTAAATCTTTGGGTGATCCATGTGTTTGTTCGTGCACAGCTCTTTTTCTGTGTAACAGAGATAACAAGAGAGTGGATAATCCTGACAGGCCTGAGTTATCTGTCTGCCACTCCTGGCCTGTCTTGGTATATACAGGATGTGTTCACTGTCTGAACTGTAGCTTTAACAGAGTTTGATGGCCTTACAAACAGAGCCCAGCTGAAAAATAAAAACACATTTCTCGGCAGCACTGGTGAGACAATGACCTGATCACCATGAACTTGGAAGGGCTTGAGATGATAGCAGTTTTGGTGGTGATTGTATTATTTGTTAAAGTGTTGGAACAGTTTGGTCTGCTGGAAGCAACTGTTGAAGGTAAGGGACAACTTATCTCAGATGTGGTATATTTATGTGAGATGCTCGAGCAAACTTTAGAGGGAAAGTGTGGCTGTTATTTGAGAGGATTTAATTCCTCAGAATTTCAATGTTAATACTTCATGTTAGATCACTGAGCTTTGTCATGATATCCAGTACTCATAAAAAATAACTGAGGTAACTTATTCTCTTTGTATTTCTGTATTACTTTGATTGGTATATTTTTCTTGTTTCATGCCTGAGAAGCTAAAGGACAAAATCAATATGCTTTATGAATCACAGTTTGGTTTTGTTGAAGCTGACATATATGTTATGAAGCAGTCGGCAGTGTTAAAAAATAGCATTTGTGTCACCCGTCTCTCAGCTGCTAATTGCTTATTGGAAAACAAACTTCAAATATTGACAAGATAAAGATTAATCTATACAGAATTGATAAAAGAGTATGTTTTTGTTATGGCATGAACATGCAAACCATTTAACATGCTATAACTATCCTTGAAGTCTCTCTCTCAAGTTTTTTGTTGCATTCCAGTTATTATGGGCTGTGCATCAGTAAAGTTGAAGATTTAAATATCTTAGTAATGAATTGTTATTGTTATTAAGCTTTAATTTTTTTCTGCTATTTGATAGGAAAATGAGGCAGTCTTTATTTTTAAGTCTCCTCCTCAGGTGGGTTATTATTTTAGAAATTATACCTTACCCATATTACCTGCTATTGTATGCAAAATTATTGTCCAGATGTGCACATTGTATAAAAACAAATATCTGGTTTAAACACCATTGTGAATGTATTTTGTTGAAAGTCTCTGCATTATCTGTACTGTGAATTATGAATGGCTAATGTTAATCAGGTAAAGTAAGATACATAAAATGTCAACAGATAAATAGCGTTTAAGCTATTTTATCCATTTTTTAATTAAAATATTTACATTGCTCATTGTAGCTCTCTTGAAGTGCTTACAAAACTTGAGCCAATTTGAAAAAATCCAGGCAAAATAAACATATACAAAGATAACAAAATTTATGTAAATTCTAATAAATATTTACATGATTTTCTTTCAGTAAATTAAGCTGTAATGCATTGACTTGTTTAATCTTTATGATATTACTCATTAGTCACCTACTGTGTATAATTAATTTGATAGTTTGCTGTAGGTCCCAAGTCACCCAATAGGAAAAAGCTTCATCTTAGCTGAATATTTCTGGACTGAAAGGTTGTTTGCTTGGGTAAAACACATGACCTCATTTCATTTGTGTTTGGCAACCTTTCTTTGTTTTGCTGCAATGATAATTTCTCTTTCTGTCTCATGGTGTCCATCAGCTAGAGAATAGAGCTAAAACGTGTATGTGCACAGAAAGTCTGCTCGGACTTTGATTGCATTAGGACATAATGCAGATTTTAAAATTCTTAAAATGCCACATTATGCTAGCAACAGTCTACAACAATTATGTTGCTGTGTCACCAAACTTCCTTAGATTGTGAAATGAGGCACATCTTATAGACTGTTCGGCGAAGTTAGAGCATTTACAAAGGTTAATTTCACCCATCCACTTGGAAATAATTTGTTACACATCTCTAGGTTTAACAAGAAATATTGAAATACTGACAGATGTTAAATAAAGCCTCTTTGACAATGCCCTGCAACTTAAAGGATTGGGCCTTGAGTCCTTAATACAGAGCTATAATGCACAATGGTTAGATATTAGTGTAATTTTATTTCTATTTTGGTATGTTATCACATAATTCCGGAACTGTCTTGTTCTTTTTTGACAGTTGTGAACATAGTCTGAATGACACCAAAATCTTTTCAGAAACAAAAATATTTCTATGACCAAATCAAAAAACAGTTGCAGTTCAAACACTCATGGTACTTTATTATTTTATGGTGATTTCCTTTTTAAACGGATCCATTCATAGTGAAAATATTAATAAAAACAGATGAAAATGTGGAATGTCCACAGCACAGCTTCATTCCTTTTGACTTTTGTCAAATACATCACTTCTGCCCAGCCAAAGCATTGAATTAATAATTACAGTTTCTTCACACAATCTGTGTCTGTTGGCATTGCAAATGTGATAATCAAAAAACACATATGTTTATGGCAAATTCTGTTGGATAAATATTTAAATGAAAATTTAGAGAATGAGTTTCAATGAATATCATTTGCATCCTTTAATAATGAATGCATTCATCTGAGGTATGTATTTGTACTCCATAATATTGATATTTCTATGATGGAATAGATTTACATTTTACAAAAGAAAATCCTCTTAAGATGAAATTTGGCAACCATTTACTATGGCAATCATTTGCTAAAAGGTGAAAAATATTTATCTTGCTTAGGGATGTAGCACAGGACTGAAACTGAATTTTACTTCATTATTCAACTTGTGATCTAGGACAATGTAACAAGCTAACATTTTATATTGGTAACCAATAGAGTCAAAGATTAAGAAAACTTCCTTTAATTTGAAAGAGGCATGTTAACCATAAAAATACTTGCAAATCTTTATTCATTTGTTTACAAACGCGCAAGATGATGATTTAAATAATATCAACACATTATTAAAACATCACTAGCATCATACGTCTAGCTTTTATGGCTGTTTTCCACCTTCAAATGAAAAAAAAAAGTTGCCAATTTTTTCTCAATGACGAGCTCGGAGCTTTCCTCTTTAACTACAAGTACAGGTATAAAAAGTGGAACGCCGCTTGCTCACAGATCACCATAATTTCGCACCAAAATATTTCCCAGTTTGATATTGCAGTTTCCGTCACGTTTGTTTAATAGTAAAAGCAAGAATTACTGCAACAAGCCTCGCTGGAAACTTGCAGCGTTTCCTATGAAAACACGTGGAGGTGATCATCAATCTTGTGACCTCTTTCTGACATATGCTTTTAATCAAGAATTTCTGAAAGAGATTAGAGACATCCAGTTGTGTGTCTGTGATTGGATAACTGAATATTTAGTCAAATTGATTCTTAACTTTACATGCAGAATCCCAGCTGTGCCCGAGAGGGAAATGCTCTCTGTCACAGGGTTCTGGAGCAAGATGACATTAATAGATGACTGATCAACCGTCCCATATTTCACGGGATTGCCCCGTATTTTTAACATTTGTCCCGCGCCCCGTACAAAATTGCCCCGTATTCTGTCACCTTGCCAGACTGGAACTCTGAAATCCGGAAACACCAGTTGTCTGGACTTTATTTTCACCAACCACGCAATTCTCATGTTCGCCAGGTGTGGCGCTGCGACAGCGCTGGATTCGGGAATGCGGCTGCTCCAAATATTGTCTTTAGGCTCCGACCTTCTAGCTGCGTGTGGAGAGGGAGATCATCACTGTGTGGAGAGGGAGATTATCACTGTGTGGAGAGGGAGAGAGGGGGATTATCACTGTGTGGAGAGGGAGAGAGGGGGATTATCACTGTGTGGAGAGGGAGAGAGGGGGATTATCACTGTGTGGAGAGGGAGAGAGGGGGATTATCACTGTGTGGAGAGGGAGAGAGGGGGATTATCACTGTGTGGAGAGGGAGAGAGAGGGATTATCACTGTGTGCAGAGGGAGAGAGGGGGATTATCACTGTGTGGAGAGGGAGAGAGGGGGATTATCACTGTGTGGAGAGGGAGAGAGGGGGATTATCACTGTGTGGAGAGGGAGAGAGGGGGATTATCACTGTGTGGAGAGGGAGAGAGGGGGATTATCACTGTGTGGAGAGGGAGAGAGGGGGATTATCACTGTGTGGAGAGGGAGAGAGGGGGATTATCACTGTGTGGAGAGGGAGAGAGGGGGATTATCACTGTGTGGAGAGGGAGAGAGGGGGATTATCACTGTGTGGGGGGGAGGAGGAGGGAGGGGGATTATCACTGTGTGGGGAGGAGGAGGGAGGGGGATTATCACTGTGTGGGGAGGAGGAGGGAGGGGGATTATCACTGTGGGGAGGAGGAGGGAGGGGGATTATCACTGTGTGGGGAGGAGGGGGGGGAGGATTATCACTGGGGAGGAGGGACTTTATCACTCGGGAGGAGGGGGATTATCACTGTGTGGGGAGGGGGTTAGGGGGATTGTCACTGTGGGGAGGGGGGTTAGGGGGATTGTCACTGTGGGGAGGAGGGGCGAAGGGGATTATCACTGTGGGGAGGAGGAGGGAGGGGGTTATCACTGGGGAGGAGGGGGTAGGGGGATTATCACTATGGGGAAGAGAGGGAGGGGGATTATTGTGTGGGGAGGGGGATTATCACTGTGGGGGGAGGGGGATTATCACTATGTGGGGAGGAAGGGGGAAGGGGATTATCACTGTGGGGGGCGGGGAGGGGGATTATCACTGGGGGGGGCAGGGGGATTATCACTGAGGAGGAGGAGGCGGGGAGGGGGATTATCACTGTGGGGGGCAGGGGGATTATCACTGTGTGGGGGGAGGGGCATTATCACTATGGGGAGGAGGGAGGGGGAATTATCACTGTGGGGAGGAGTGGGTAGGGGGATTATCATTGTGTAGGGGAGGGGGATTATCATTGTGTAGGGGAGGGGGATTATCGCTGTGTGTGGAGAGGGAGGGGGGATTATCACGGGGGGCTATCACTTTGTGGGGAGGGGTAGGGGGATTATCACTGTGTGGGGAGGGGGTGGGGAGGGAATTATCACTGTGTGGGGAGGGGGTTTATCACTGCTTGGGGAGGGAGGGAGAGAGGGGGATTATCATGGCGGGGGGGAAGAGGGATTATCACGGGGGGGAAGGGGGACTATCACTATGGGGAGGGAGATTATCACTGTAGGGAGGGGGATTATCTGTGGGGAGGGATAGAGAGGGGGATGATCACTGTGGGGAGGTAGAGGGAGAGGGAGATTATCACTGTGGGGAGGTAGAGGGAGAGGGGGATTATCACTGTGGGGAGGTAGATGGAGAGGGGGATTATCACTGCGAGGAGGTAGAGGGAGAGGGGGATTATCACTGAGTGGGGAGAGAGGGGGCCGGTTTGTGAGTGGGCAGGGGGAGGGAGTGGGGGCCAGTTAGTGAGAGGTGGGAAAGAGGGGTGGGCCAGTCAGTGAGTGGGGTGGGGTATAGAGGGGGGCCAGTTAGTGAGTTGGGGTGTCGGGGGAGGCGAGAGGACCAGTTAGTTGGGGAGGGAGGGGGTGCTAGGGGGGAAGTGCGTGGGATGGGGGAGAGGGTTCCAGTTAGTGAGTGGGGAAAAGGGTGCTTTTATTTGCGGTGGGGGGGGGGGGGCGGAGAAAGGGAGCCTGTTGGTGTGGGGGTGGGGGGTGTGGGTGCCAATTTGTGTGGGGAGAGCGGAGGGTAGAGGGGGCCAGTTGGTGAGTTGGGGGGAGGGAGGGAGTGGGGGCCAGTTACTGAGTGCTGGAGGGGTGGGGTGGAAGAGGGGGCCAGTTAGTGAGTACAGGGTGGTGGAGTGAGGGGGAGAGAGGGGGCCAATTAGCGAGAGGTGGGGTGGGATGGGGGATGGAAGAGGGGGCCAGTTAGTGAGTGAGAGTGTGGGTGGGGGGGGGGTGAGGAGAGGGGGTGGGGGTGTGGGGGGAGAGGAGGCCAGTTAGTGAGCTCGGGGTGAGGGTAAGGTAAGGAGGCAGCTAATTAGTTATTGCGTGGGGAGGGGGCAGTGGGCCAGTTAGCCAGTGTGGGGCGAGGTGGGTAAGAGGGGTCCAATTAGTCAGTGCGAGGGGGGGTGGTGGGTGGTGGGGGAGAAAGGGCAACAGTTAGTTTAGTGGGTGGGGGAGAGGGGGCCAATTACTGCAGGGAGTGGGGGGCAATTACTGTGCCCCGACTGGCGGTCACAAGGAGAAGAGCAAGCGTGGAGAGTACAGTAAAGTGGGATTGGCGGTGCACATGCAGATTCTTCATGTCAGTGAGAAGGGAGCCCCCTCCATCCCCATCCTCCCATCACCACTGACAAATCCTCCTGCGAACCTTACCTTGAAAACCTACCTTACCACAGCTGGCAGGCTGGAACTGGGCTCAAACTTGGCACCTGCTGGTGACATGTAAATGAGGCCTGATCCTCAAAATTACTTCAATGATATTATGCCAGTTTCGGGCAGAAGTTGAAGACCATCACCAAAAACTCATATAGGTTTGCTATTGATTTCATCCTTGTTGACCTTGAATTCCAATCCCTCCCTTTTGGCAACTTGGATGTTCATGCGCACAGACACACACAATATAGTGTAGACAGGCAAAATCTCCTTTGTTTCTCTGGCTCGTATGTTAATGTCATTTAAGAACAATTGCGCAGATGCCACTTTTTCATTTACTTAAAATTAATTACTTATGCATATTCTTTGTATAACTGGTTTGAAAATGTTCCTTTATTGAACTAGCTGTTAGGAGATAAAAGCAAAATACTGCAGATGCTGGACATCTGAAACAAAAACAAAATGCTGGAAAAACTCAGCAGGTCTGACAGCATTTGTGGAGAGAGAAACAGTTGACGTTTCGATTCTGTATGGCTCTTCTTCAGGGCTGGCTAGGAGATTTTGAGTGCTCTGTAGCTGACTCACCCTTTGCTCTGCATAAATTATTTACAACTGTATAACGAAGAGCAGGAAGTCCCATGAGGCATATATTAGTCAAGGATCCCATAGTTACACCGCAGTTTGTTGGAGTCGCTTTTCATTGCCTTAAATGTGAATTCTGTATATTACCGAGGTGTCAGCCTTACTTCAGTGTTAGCATCCTTGTTTCTGAGTCAAAGGGTCAGATGTTCAATTACTGATCAAGAGATTGGAGCTTAAAATCCAGGCCGATTCTTGAGTGCAGTAATGAGTGAGTGCTGTTGGAGTTCTCATCTTTCGGATGAGATGTTAAACCAAGGCCCCTCCTACCCTTGGGTCAATTTAAAATATCCCGTTTTACTATTCAAAGAAGAACAGGGGAGATTTCCTAATGTTCTGACTAATATTTATCATTCAACCTACACCACTAAAGAAACAGATTAGACATGAAATTCACGTACTCTGATTTTTGAGCCAAATGAATAAAACACAATTTGTCTACCCATCTCACCTGAATGATTTTTGTGCTAGTTCCTACCCCTCCAGTGCTGCTCTCTCCTTGTCAAAGCTGCCAGTGAGCTAGACACACGGCAGGAGGCTCAGGCAGCGTTGCTGTAGCCCGCAAGGATAGGCAGTCTGCTCTTAAAGGCAGGCTGCCTCTTAACTGTCAAAATATTGCTGCAGTGGAAATTCTTGGAAACTGAACACCAGGGCAGACAGTGGGATCTAGACTGGCAAGCATGGCACTGGAGGCATTAGTCTTGCAGGTGGGCCAGGAGGAGATATACCATGGTCCTATAGGTTCCAGGAGATCTTGATGGACCAACCGCAGAAGAGAGTGGCAGCAAGTGGTCAGGGAGGTCAACTCTAAAACTTTGGACATGAGCACTTAGCAGCAGTGCCACAAGAGGCCTAATGACCTCTGGGGTGGTTAAGGTCAGTTAATGCATCTTTATGTGGCATCTCCTATCACTGCACCACCAACCTCTCACTGCTCAATGCACCACATCCCCATCATTCACCTAGCTCCTGATATTCAGAACCAATTTCTCACATTCAGATAGTCCCCTTCAGACCTACTAATCCTGCTATCCTCACATCCATCTCTCACTGCTTCCACACGCCTCCAGCTATTCACCTATGGCAGGCACATCACCAAAACATAGTGCAATGCAGTCACTGGCACTCTATCCTCTCTCTTGCAGGACAAGTGGCACACAATAGAAGGGAGTAGAGCCAAGAGGGGACAAGGATGCTACATTCCCTGAGTGCTACAGAAAGAAATGGCTCTCAGCATCATGGGGCTAGCTGCGATGGGGCCTATGGCATCTGTTGTTGCTGATAATATTGAGGACGATTGTATCATCTTGCCTTATCTCCCTTCTCAACTCCCAGCTCCCTCATCCTGCCAATTGGCATGAACAAACGACAGATGGTCTGAGCATGAATCCCTGTCCATTTCCTCACAATTACCTTCCCCTTCTGAGTTCCTGTTTCGTACAACCAAGAACTGCTGCCTGCCTAGCCCCAGGAACCTCAGGAGGAGGAAAGAGGACAACAGCACAGCATTGATGAAGAGACTCCATCACTTGATCTGACACTCTCAGTCACCAGGTCACTGGCATTGCAGTTACCTTGGAGGATAGTATAGAGTTGGAGACCAGCATGTGGTGAGCAGCCAGGCATGAGTGGACTGCAAGTAGACTAGGGATAAAGAATGATCTGGTTGCAAGCTCACCAGAGGGTGAGGCCACAGATGAGTACCACTGCAGAGGATCTCAATTGGCGGGGGCCGGTGGGCAGTGGGGTGTGGGTGGGGGGTTCATACAGAAGAGTGCTGACTACATGCACACCAATGTTGGGTGCACTGGCAGGCATTCTCCTGTCACTGTGCATGGAGGAGTCTGGCTCCAGCTTGCCAGAGTGCATTGTGCAGAGCCTGCCTTCCCTGCAGTCTCTGCTCCAACTCCCTGTTGTGCTGCAGACCTAGAGGCACTGCCACTGTTGCCTCCATACCTGTTGTAGCTTTTATGTGGACAGCCACCTGCTCAGCCATCCCGGTGGCAAATACACAGACACCTCCAAAAAACACTTGTACTTTCAGACAGTTTACAATTGAAAAAGTTCAGAAAATTTAATATACCTGAATTCAGGATTCCTGGCCTTTTAAATGACACCAATGTAGGACGTCTCTTGCTGTTTCACATTTCCTTTTTCAAGAGTGGACAATGAAGGCATTGACAGGACCTGTGTTGTCCAAATTTGGAATTTTGACATAACATTAGGCTGTGTGACATTAGGATAGCAACGGCTCCTGGTGCTCGGCTGCATGCAGGGTACGTAGCTGTGTGCATCCATATTCCCAAAGAATGCCAAGCAGGCTATGCAAGTCTGCTCCCAGGGAAGTCAGCTAGGCCTTGATAACTCCTTATTGTCTTGCCATTATCCCATTGCTGTTTGTGGGACCTTGCTGTGCACAAATTGGCTGCTGCTTTTCCTACATTACAGCAATAACCACATTTCAAAAGTACTTAATTGGCTGTTAAATCCTTTTGGACATGCTATGGTCACAAAAGGTGCTATAGAACTGCAAGTTTTAAACATTTTTAATTGCATACATGTTCTGCAAATATTAGGTGTTATTTGGTTACTGCAGGTAGCATTGTTTTAAACTACCTCAGTTTATATTGGATGTGTTAAATTTCAGCTAAATTTTCAGATGCATCCATCAACATTAAAGTAATCTGGCAAATCATTATCAGCAAAAGTTTCAATAAGTAAATATGATATTGCCAAGATGTAACTTTAACTTGCTCTCCTTGCTAAAATCAGATCTGATTATTGAGTACAAAATGTTCGTCCTTCAGTTCTGCTTAGGTGCTTTGCCTGTGCTGCGAAGGTTGCAGTCTGGTGTTAAAATAAAAGATCTTGCAGATAAAACATTTAATATCAGCTCATTTGTTTCCTCTGGGGTTTTGGAATCCTTTTAACAGCCCTGTAACAAAAACGTGTTAAGAAAGCAAATGAATTAGCAATTTCTTATAATTTTTCCATGTATAAAAGGTCCTGGAATTGACCTGCACTTATAAAATAAATTACTTGTCCTCTGCTAGTGATGCTTTGGCTGTGTGGCTGCATGTACAGGGCAGGCTTTTCTTAATATAGGAAGCAGCACCTTCATTCTTTCGAGCTGCAAGTTCCTCAGAGTGGAGATGAGCTCAGTAGTTAGTTGAAAATTGTTATATTATCATGAATGGCTACAGAACTGGAGGAGACCATTTGGCCCATCATGTCCACGCCAGCTCTCTGAAAGAGAAACTCAGGAGCCCCATTCCCCCACCTTTCCCGTAGCCATACACATCTTTTCACTTTAGATCATTGTCCAATTCCCTTCTCAAAGCCACGCTTCTATCTGCCTCCACCATACTCTCAGGCGGTACACTCCAGATCCTAACCACTTACTGTTTCGCCTCTGGTTCTTTCACCAATCATCTTAAGTCTGTGTCCCCTGGCTCTAAATACATCCGCCAATGTGAATGGTTATTCGTTATTTACTCTGTGGACCTGTTGTGGTTTATGCACACCATTATCAAATCTCCTCTCAAAACTGCCCTAAGGATAACAGTCTTAACTGTGTCAATATATCCACTTAAGTTTCTCATCCCTGGAACTATTCTCATAAATTTTTTCTGCATCATTAATGTCTTCACATCCTTCCTAAAATGAGATGCCCAGAATTGGACACAATACTCCAGATGAAGCTGAACCAGTTTTTTTAATAAAGGTTCTTATTTAGTTACTTGCTTTTGTACTCTATGCCTCTATTTACGGAGCCTAGTGTAGAACAAAGGGTTATCATCAGGAGCACATATGATGCTGATGTAATAATGACCACATAACTGAGAAGTAAGAGAGATCTGGAAGGAGGAGAAGCTTCAACCTCATGTGGAGGCCTAAATGTGTAATTACTTGCTGTAAATAATGAATAATAGTTTTGTGAAACTACGGATGCAAACAGCATACATTGGGAGATTAGACAATCCCCAGAACTCCCATCTAGTCCCTGACAATACAACAAAACTGGTGACAGCTAGTGAAAGACCCTGCAAGTCTTAAAAAGATATAGGGCTGATAAGAAGGAAGGACAAGATGTTCGAACATCACGGGAGCAGCACATACAAACTGAGACACGGACCCAGAGACCAGACAGCATAGGACCGAAGCAGCAAGCGGCATCACAGAAGCAGAAACAATTCCATGGCTCAGCAGTAGCATGGGATCCTCATTACTACTCCTAGAACCATTTCAGAGAGCAGAAGGCTGGCAACAGTCTCAGACCTAGGACAACTGGAGAAAAGGGTTCACAAGGTAGAGAATTGCTTCAGGAGTACACAAAAAATCATAAATATCAGGTCAGTATACTACTTTATGCAGTAGGTTCTATTACTAACAACATGATAGCAAGGCAGGGAATTTCAGAAATTTCAATTTCTTATGAAGAAGTCCTGCAAGCTTTTGACTCCTATTTCAGTGTCTTTTGGAATTTAATAATAGAGAGGGCTACATTTAATAAAAGAATACAAACACTAGGCCTAAGCATGGATTTGTTCATCAACAATCTCAATAGGTTGGCAGGGAACTGCAATAATGGAATCTTAAAGGATGAGCTGATTCGCAACAGAATCACAGCCTGGGTCCTAGATGAAGCATTATCACATCTCTTGCAGGCAAGAGAGAATTTAACACTGGTAAAAGCAATGCAGATTACAAGGCAAATGGAGCTTGAAACAGAATCGGGCATTTGCTCACAGAGATGGAGAGGTCCCATAGAGAAGATCGAGTGAGACCATTCATTTTGTAGGCCATAAGAGAGAGAGAGCATGCCTAAGCCTGGCAAAGTAGGGAAAGCATGCCAACCACCACTTTGAAATGTCTTCAGTGTGGCAGGAACAAATCACACAATCAAGAAGACTGTCCAACAGGGCGTAGGAGTGCCAGAACTGTGGAAAAATAAGCCACTTCAAAGCAGTTTGTCACTCGAAAATGCTGACAACCAGTAAAAAGGAGAAATTTTACAACGGAGCCACATACAAGAAGTGAAAGAACCACAAGCAAAGGAATTAACCTTTCTCAGGGAGGTAAATGATACGAAAAACAACTATCAGAGTATTAAGCTCAAAGTGGATGGATATACCACAAAGTTTAAACTAGACACAGGAGCAGGGGTTATTACTTTATCGGATAACGTCAAATGGCTCAAACAGATTACGTGCAACCCTCATCTATTAAATTACAAGGTTCTGGTGGGACAGCTTCAAAAATGAAAGGCCAACTCATGGCAAAGCTGAAATATAAAGATCGAGAAATCCTCGAACCTCTCAATGTCATTCAAAACCAGGAATGCACTCTACTAAGCAGAAAGCCATGCCTAAAACTGCAAGTAATCTATAAAGTGGATGAAGCTGCTGATGAGAACTACTGCAGTCCATTTCAAAATGAATTTCCAAAATTGTTTACAGGCTTAGGGAAGTTAAAAACCGAGTACCATATCACCTTACAAGCAGAGGCTGAATCAATTTGCCTCTTCAAACCAAGGAAAGTCCCTTACCCACTCTTGGACAAAGTCAAGGGTGAAATTCAAAAGATGCAGCAACAAGGGGTTATTTCACCACTTACCATGCCAACAAAATGGTGTTCAGGAATGGTTATGGTCCCAAAGTCAAATGACCCTATAAGAAGCTGCGTAAATTGAACTCAACTAAACAAATCAGTGGAACATGAGATCCACCCGATGACCTCAATGGATGAGAGCCTAGCCAAGAATACTTTATTTACTAAATTGGATATGATCAGTGGATTTTAGCAGTGGCCTCTGAACATAGAATCCAGATTGTTGACCACATTTGCAATGCCATTCAGTCATTATTGTTTCAATAGATTTCCCTTTGGAATAGTGTCTGCTCCAGAAACTTTCCAGAGAACAATGCCTCACACTCTAGAAGGCATGGAAGGAGTAACGTGCCATATACCGACATACTTCCGGGCGAGAAGAGCATGATTGCAGAGTCAGAGCAGTCCTGTGAGTCTTTAATGCAGGCCTAACATTGAATAAAAGATGTGAATTTGCCCAACCTATCATGAGGTTTCTAGGTCACATAGCACAAGCCACTGGAATCACAGTTGATCTGCACAAAAACAAAATCAGCGAATTTCCACAACTCGTGAACATCACTGAGCTTCAAAGATTCCTCGGAATAACCAACTAATTAGGCAAGTTCCTACCAAATTTAGCAGAGGTTAATGAGGCTTGAAACAGCTGTTAACACATTAAGACAGGGTCGATAGTGGTGCTGGAATGTGGACTAACAAAATGTTTTCGAAAGGATTAAACAACTTTTAATCTCTTCTGAAATATTGGCACATTACACCCCAGAATTACCAAACATAGTAGCAGCAGATGCATTGTCTACAGGTCTGGGGGAGTTTTATTTCATGTGCAGAGAGACAGCAAGTTTAGACCAGTCTACCACACCTCTACGTCACCAACAGAAACAGAATAATGATACACCATGATGGAAAAAGAAGCATTGGCAGCAACATGAGCATGCAAAACATTTTCAGACTGTTATGGGATTGCATTTCAAAATCAAAGATCATTAGCCACTTGTCACCCTTCTGAACATGAAATAAATTGTGAAGATGCCACCCAGAATTCAGCAGTTCAGACTAAGATAGATGAGATGGGACTCCATCACCGAGTATGTGCAAGGAGAGTATCAGGCTCACTGTCACGAATACCATCAGAAGGAATGAAACAAGGATTTACACTTAATTGAGGAGGTTTAAGGAAATACATCCTTAATCACTCAGCACTTACCAGCTATTGCAAAAATGTTGCAGGAAATAAAACAAGCCCAGCAATGAGATGAAGAATGTCCCCAAGCACAAGAATATTGTTTGGAAGAATGGTCAGAGTATACCCCCATTAATCTGATACCATGGCAGTACTTTGAACAGTGCAGGCACCTCACAGTCATTGTGGCTTGCTAGTCTTCAACAAGCAAATAATCATACCGTGAACACTTCAGCCTGATATTCTTCAAAGACTTCACCAAGGTTGCCTCGGAATTTCAAAATGTCATGTGATAGCACAGCAATCAGCCTGGTGGCCAGGCATTACTCACTCTGTAAAAGAAATGATTTCTAACTGCCTTACATGTCCTGTAACAGCCAAGAACAAAAACTCAAATAGCACCACAAGAGGGTAAAACAACAGGATGAAGAACAGAAAAGCAACCAGGCTTGGAACTTTAATCATAGGCATAGAGCACATGAGCTACCAGTGCTGAAGCCCAAGGAGGGAGTAAGGGTCTGAGACCAACAGAGAGTAAGCAGAATCATTGAAAAACAAAGAATGTAAGTCCCCTGGACCTGATGGGTTGCATCCTAGGATGTTAAAGGAAGCAGCTTCACAAATAGTGGACGCATTGGTAGTAATCTTCCAAGAATCCTTAGATTCTGAAAAAGTCCCAGAAGATTGGAAAGCTTCCAATGTAATGCCCTTATTCAAAAAGGGAGGGAGACAAAAACACAGGTAACTGTAGGCCAGTTAGCTTAACATCCTTCATTGGGAAAATGGTAGCGTCTATTATAAAGGATGTAATAACAGAACACTGAGAAATGCATAATATAATTAAGCAGAATCAGCATGGCTTCATGAAGGGAAAATCATGCTTGACAAATTTATTAGAATACTTTGAGGAAGTAACAAGCAGGATAGATAAAGGGGAATCAGTAGATGTAATATATTTTGATTTCCAAAAAGCGTTCAACAAGGCACCTCACATAAGGCTACTTAATAAGATAAGAGCCCATGGTGTTGGGGGTAGTATATTAGCATGGATAGAGGATTGGCTAATTAATAGCACACAGGGAGTTGGGATAAGGGGGGCATTTTCAGGAAGGCAATCTTTAAATAGTGGAATGCCACAGGGACCAGTGTTGGGGCCACAATTATTTGCAATATATATATTAATGACTTAGATGAGGGAAGTGAATGTACTATCGCCAAATTTACAGATGACACAAAAATAGGTAGGAAGGCAAGTGGTGAGGATGACACAAAGAGCCTACAGAGGGATATAGACAGGTTAATTGAGTGGGCAAAAACTTAGCAAATCGAATAGAATGTGGGAAAATGTGAGGTTATGCATTTTGGCAGGAAGAATAGAGGAACTGAATATTATTTAAATGGAGAAAGCTACAGCACAGAGGGATTTGGGAGTCCTTGTGCATGAATCCTAAAAAGCTAATATACAAGCTCAGCAGGTAATAGGGAAGGCAAATGGAATGTTGGCCTTTATTTCAAAGGGAATGGAATATAAAAATAGGGAAGCCTTGCTAAAAGGATACAAGGCACTAGTTAGACCAGACCTGGAATACTGTGAACAGTTTTGGTCCCCTTCTCTAAGGAAAGATATACTGGCATTGGCGGCAGTCCAGAGAAGGTTCACGAGGTTGATTCTGGGTATGGAGGGATTTTGTTATGAGGAAGTGTTCAGTTGGTTGGACCTGTACTCAGTGGGATTTAGAAGAATGAGAGGCGACCTTATTGAAATATATAAAATTTTTAGGGGGCTTGACAGGGTAGATGCTGAGACGTTGTTTTCCCTTTTTGGAGAGCCTAGGACCAGAGGGCATTACCTCAGAGTAAGGGGTCACCCATTTAAGCCAGAGATGAGGAAGAATTTTTTTCTCTCATAGGGTAGTGAATTGTGGATTTCTTTACCACAGAGGGCTGTAGAGGCTGGGTTGTTAAGTATATTCAAGCTGAGGTAAGCAGATTTTTAATCAGTAAGAGAATTAAGGGTTATGGGGAAAAGGCAGGAAAGTGGAGTTGAGGATTATCAGATCAGCCATGATCTCATTGAATTGCAGAGCAGACTTGATGGGCCAAATGGCCTACTTCTGCTCCTACGTCTTATGGTCTTATGGCACAGGATTGAGGCAGACCAGGATATCATAAGGAGAAAGCACAGTGCCTTAATATTCTTGGAGAGAAAGCCAATAGAAACTTAGGCTTACTACTCAGATCCTGATGAAGAAGAAGGGAGACTTAGTACAAGCTCTACAGCCACCCAGGAGATGAGCACTCATACCAACAGAAGGGAAAGTACAGAATATCCTCAACCTCAAAAGGAAATCAGAATTAGATCAGGGGGATTGGTCAAGGCACATTGTAGACCAAGCCTTTGAAGTCTGAGATTTTGGGAGAGATGTCAGAGGATATAAATGTGATAGGAATAAAGATTTGGGGGAGATGTAGAGTAAAGAGTTAACATCAGAAGCATGTATGATGCTGATGTTATAATAATGCTAGATCACATGACTGAGAAAAAGAGAGATCTGGAAGGGGAAGAGCTTCAAACTTGTGGAGAGGTCTAAAGGTATAAATACTTGCTGTAAGTAAAGGGTAGTGATCTTGGGAAACGACAGACTGAGCAGCATACTTTGGGAGAATAGACAATCCCTAAAACCTCCGTCTAGGCCCTGACCACACAACGAAACACCCATGGTCCTGTCTGCCTTATTAACCACTTTCTCAACCTGTGCTACCACCTTCAACGATTTGTGCACATTTATCCTCAGGTCCCTCTTCTCCTGCACCCTCTTTAGAATTGTATCCTTTAAGTTATATTGCCTTTCCTCATTCTTCCTGCCAAAATGTATCACTTCACACTTCACTACATTAAATTTCATCTGCACATGTCTGTCCGTTCCACCAGCCTATGTCCTCTTGAAGCCCATCACTATTCTCCTCACATTTCGCAATACTTACAATTTTTGTGTCATTTGCAATCTTTGAAATTGTGCCCTGCTCACTCAAGCCTAGATCCTTAATATCGATCAAAAAAAGCAGTTGTCTTATTTCTGACCTCTGGTGAACCCCACTACACACTGCCCTCCAGTCCAAAAAGGTGATAAGCCTGTTATTTGACACTTTATCAAAAGTCTTTTGGAAGTCCATGTACACCACATAAGCTGCAGTACCCTCATCAACCCTTTCCATTATCTCATCAAAAAACTCAAATTAGTTAAACACAATTTTCCCTTAATACATCCCTGCTGGCTTCCCCTACTTAATCCACTCTATCCAAGTGACTGTAACTTTGGCCCAGTTTATTGTTTCTAAAAGCTTTCTCACTACCTAAGTTTAACTAACTGACCTGTAGATGCTGGGCTTATCCTTACACCCTTTTTTGAACAAGGGCGTGACGTTTGCAATTCCCCAGTTCTCTGGCACCACCCCTACAGCCGCTGTCTCTGCAATTTCCAACCTTATTTTCCTCAGTATCCTTGGGTGGAATTTTACCGCTCCTTCGTGGTGGGGGGCGGGGTTGTAAAATGTGGCACATTGACTTCGACAGGACCATTAAATACCACCGGCGTAAAATTCCACACCTGATCCCATCCTAATGACTTATCAACTTTAAGTACAACCAACCTTACTTATCAATTTTTAGAGTTAGGCTTCTTGAAGTATAATTTTAGAATATTTAATCCATGTATTTCAATGCAGCAAACCTGGGGCAGCATTTTCCCCCCTTCGGGGGGGTTGTGCAGGAACGGGCGAGAGCGGGTGGATTACCGATCGGCGCCCTTGGCCGGGGGCGCGCCGCCATTTTATGTGGGCGGGCCATTTAAGGCCCGCCCAGTGTGATGTCTGCCCGGAAGCGCTGTGCACTCCCTGTGTGGGCGGTGGGGGGTGGGGGTGGGGGATTCCCTGGGCCAGGAGTGCACAGATCTCCCTGAGACAAAGTGCTACATCAGAGAGCACGGCTCAAGATTCAAAAGTTCATCAAAGGCACTGTCACATGAGCTGTGACATGTCAATTTCTTTTATTTAAACACTTTATACAAATTTTAAAACCCTCATGAAACCTCATCCCACCCGTGGATGAGGTTTCATGTTTTTTCTGAAGGCCGCCTGGGCTCTTCGCCTGCCCGCCAACCTTAAGGTTGGATGGGCAGCTCAGTTGATTGTTTTATTTGCCCGTTAACTGGCCTTAATAGACGTTTGACAGTTTGGCCGGCGCGCAGCCAATTCAGCCAAACTGAAAATCTAAATTTTACGTCATTTTATGTGTCGGCGAGCGGGCCTTGCCCCCGCTCGTCAAAGGGAGAATTCTGCCCCTGGTGATAGATAATTCAAAATTACAGGAAATTCTGGAAATATACAGCTATACAGCACAGTGCTTCCTAACAGCACTGTGGGTGTACCTACAGCACATGGACTACAGCGGTTAAAGAAGGCAGCTCACCACCATTTTCTCAATGGCAGCTAGGAATGGGCAATAAATGCTGGCCCAGCAAATGAAGCCCACATTCTGTGAATGAATTTGAAAAAGCTAGTCAGACAGCAGCTAAAAGGTAGGTTTACTATTTAGAAAATGATGAAGGATCCCACACAAACTGTTACACTGTCACCTTTCTGATGTTAATCAAGTTGCTGTGTATTCCCACCATTTCCTGTTTCCATTTTGGAATTCCAACATATATAGCATTCCTTTATCCCTCCATTATGAGATGCAGTTAGATTGAGATTCTCCCTCTCAAAAAATTTTCAAAAAAAATGAAGGCTCTTAAAAGAAAGTCAGCATGAGTGGGAATCTCCAGCGTCCTTGGATAGATTCTCAATGACCACCAGGGAATGCACTGGACTGCTAGGTGGACACGTAGACAAATTGAATTTTCTATTGGACTTTTGCCCTGCGTTCACCTTTTGTGCCAACGAACATGGATGGAACCAGAGATATTACTCCAGTAGCACTACTATATGCATTGCAGTGGAACAGAAGGGAGTAAAATAGATTTTTTTTGCCATCTCTTCTATTGCTATGAATTAAAATAAATTAAATTAAATGTACAAAATCAATAAATTGGTAGGGACCAAGCCCCAGGGTATTCCTGTTGCACAGGTCAGATGCAGATGGCACAGACAATGCTGTTGGGGAAGGAACTTTTACTTGCTGACACACTCGGAGCTGGGTAAAAGATGGAGGAGTGGTCAAGGTTCTGGTCTTGCTTGTGAAAACCATAAGTCTAAGTTTCCCCGCCAATTGTGGAGTTTTAACCTTTAAACTTTTGAATTTTTGACCCTGACAGCTTTCTCACTAGGAAGTCAGTCTGCTTCAGGTTAAATCTGAGGCTTCCAGCCTCGTTAATATATTAAAACTGTCAACCTTCCTCCTGGGGGTGAGTTGTCTATCTACCCCCTTGGCCTGCCTGAGTTAAACCTGGAAGGTCATGGGTTGAATATGCTTGGAATCTTTGCCTATTTAACCCCACTGCCACTTGCTCACCCATGTTAAAATGCCCCCAGGATGGCTGGGAGGATTTGGGGATGCTGCATCTTCAAAAATTAACCATTTATGAAGGAGCTTAGGGCGAGTGGGGTTTCCGTCCACCCCAAATAGCTCCTGACATCAGATGGTGTGGGCCAAGAGGAGGGAATGGAAATTTCCTCAGTCCTGGCTTCCATGAACAACCTGAGCACTCTGATAAACCTTGTATACAGGTCAACTTAGTGGCTGAATTGTTGAGTCTGCAGGCTGGGATCCTCCCTGGAAGACTGCAGAAATTATTGCTGTTCCTGATCAGATTAGCCATCCTATAAAGGGGACACAATCTATCTGTGTGCCAACACTTGTGGGTGGGGTGGGGGAGGGGGGTCCTTCCCAAGTGGTGATTTGTGGATCCAATTTCCTGTCCTCCCTCCCCTGTCAACACCCACCTTCAGTGGCACAGGCACCTGGCACAGCATTGAAATGAAGCGACTGCTCCCTGACTCTGGGTATTCCAGCTTGGTCAGGATTGGGGCTTTTCCATTGCAAACCTATAATATCAGAGTTGCATATTCTTCAAATTGAGGGCACTGTGCCACAGCTTGTATTCCCACTTTTAGAGCAGCATTAAGTATGCCCCTCTATTTCAATGCTTGCTGAGAATTTTACTACCCAGTGATTAAACATTGGTCAGACTTGCAAAATTGATAAAGAGATTGTTGACTTTTCACTATCTTTTTCAAAACACCTAGGTGACTCTGGAACTATGTTTTGAAAAGTTGAACTAATTGGCTGCAGGCATAACTGCAACCGACATGAAACATCCACTTGAGTGGCCTCACACATGAAGCCAAGTGTAAAACTCTTCCCTATATGCTTGGAGTTGTACAGTATATTTTGCATCGCTAACTGGCCATAATAGTTCAGCAGTAGTATCAAAATGCCCATTATAATTATTAATACTTTGAGCATTGGTTTACAGAAAGAAAACAAAATCAGACAGACTTCCCAGTTCTGTTGGCTGGTCACTGACATGAGTTGGAGGTTACATGTGAGGGGTCATTGAAACAGAACAGGAGGAGGCTTGACAAATTATACCTTCCAAAGAGGAATAACCTGCTAACACTTAGGTCCTAAAATTCTACAGGTTGCAGGCATACGATCCCAGCAACTACATTGCAGTGTTGCTTGCTGGTAATCTCTGGTATCAAGTGATAGCTTTTCATCTATATATATCGCTTTTTCTTTGGGGTCCAGGCTGGACCAAGCTATTTCTCGTCTTACACCAACAAAAGTTACAGTTGAAATGCTGAGAGCTTTCTACGCCTCAGCATGTAGGGCGGGATTTTCCAGCCCCGCCCGATGCTGGGATCATCTGCTCCCACCGAAAGTCACTGGACTTTTGGCTGGGCCGCAGAATATCCCACGGCAGGTCCTGCCACAACTGGGCCGGAAAATACCGGCTGTAGGTTCAGGTGTAAAGATATGTGTTGAGTCCAACATGATTCTTCTTCGCAAGAAGAGTCATATTGGACTTTAAATGTTAACTCTGTTTCTCTCTCTGCAGATGCTGCCAGACCTGCTGAATTTTTCCAGCATTTTCTGTTTTTATTTCAGATTTGAAGTATTTTGCTTTTATTATAAAGACAAACTGTTAAGCTTAGGTACCAGAGGGGCCGACGGCAATTGTAGAACAGCATGACATGATTCAGCTTCTAAAGGAAAGAAGAACCTGAAATGGAGAGAAAATTAAAAAAATAATTTGTGATTTTCATTGTGGTGAATAATGTTTCCCATATCAGCCAATGATGTCACCAGATATTTGGAAAAGTTTATTTAGCCATAATTCCAACGGCTTCTCCAGGCCACACAAAAATCATTGACCACAGCTTTTCTTCAACAGATGGAAAACCAAATTTACGTTGGAGTCCTAACATATAGGGCACAATTTTCCCGTTGGTGTGCGGGGGTAGGACTCGCACGCCAAGGCGTAAAATGACACCCGGTGACGTCGGGCGAGCGTCCCAACGTCACCACGCACCATTGCGATATTTCGTTGGGCTGGAGCTCGATGATTTCCTCAACTTCTATGCCTCTGGCTCCTTCCAGGGTGGGTGATCTTTGTGGTGTCTCCCAATCAGCTGTCCACACTTGTGTCAAGCAGGTTACAGACGCTCTCACATGCTCGCCATTAATTAACGGGACCTTGAGGCGCCAATTGATGGCAATTTTTCGGCGCCTGTGCAATCTTCAGGTCGACTCATGGGCGCAATGGGCAAGCAGGTAGGACACATTTGTATAAACCTCATCCACGGGCGGGATAAGAGGTCTCAGTGGGGTCACGTGTGTGCTCTGTCAAATATTAATTTTTGAAAGTTATTGATACTTCGTCTGTGTGATCTGCAATACTTCAAAACGCATACCAGCTGCCTGGTCTGTACTCACAACCTTCAGGTCAGCACTCTGCAGTGAGGAATCTTTTTTGGGCCTGCAGGTTTCAGGAAGCCTTCCCTTAGCCTGGGAATGGGAGCTGAACTCTCCGCTGGAGGCAGCTCGTCTGAGGAGGAAGGGAAGGCTAGAAGGGGGAGGAGGCCAGGAGCACATTCAGCCTCCAGGGGAGCCACCTTTGGGAGGACAGGCACAGGCACAAAGAATGCAGTGCCAAGAGGTAGCCCAAGGCGGAAGGGGCTGCAGAAGACGCCACTATCCTGCTGCCAGGATAAACAGGCGGTGAAGTAGCCACCTCAATATGTCTGAGGTGCAGTGCCGAAGGAGGCTCCGTCTCTCAAGGGAGACAGTCAACTCTATCGGTCAGATGATTGGGCCTGAGATCTCCGTTAACTATGTGGGCGGACACTCCATGCCAGTGATTCTAAAGGTCACAGCTGCCCTTAACTTCTATGCCTCTGGCTCCTTCCAGGGGTCGGTGGGTGAGCTTTGCGGTGTCTCCCAATCAGCTGTCCACACTTGTGTCAAGCAGGTTACAGACGCTCTCTTCAGGCATGCATTGACCTTCATCCACTTCTGTTGCGACCAGGCAAGCTACATGGAGCGAGCCAGAGGCTTCGCGTCTGTTGCTGGCTTCCCCCGCATCCAGGGTGCAATAGGCTGCACACATGTGGCCATCAAGGTGCCAGCAGGTGAGCCTGATGCCTTCGTCAACAGGCTTCCACTCCATGAACCTGCAGATAGTGTGTGATCACAGGATGCTGATTCTACAAGTCTGTGCAAGGCACCCAGGCAGCTCCCATGACACCTACATCCTCAGACACTCTCAGGTGCCAGGGCTCTTCAGTGCTCCAGCCCGGCTGGATGGATGGCTGCTGCGTGACAAGGGCCATCCCCTCAGAAGGTGGTTCATGATGCCTCTCCGCCATCCAAGAACTGAAGCTGAGCAGCAGTGCAATAGGAGCCACACCTCCACAAGGGATGTGGTGGAGAGAGCCATCAGTCTACTCAAGATGTGCTTCCGATGCCTGGACCTTTCGGGGGCGCACTCCAATACCCCCAGATCATGTGTCGCTGATAGTGGTTGTATGCTGCGCTCTTAATCAACTTGCGCTGGAAAGGGGGAACGGTGTGGTTGATGAAGATGTTGACGCAGTGTCTGCGGCTGCACATGATGAGTCCAGCAGTGAGTCAGAGGATGAGCACACACAGGGAAATGCTAAGGGGGTAGATGCTGATCCTGGCATACTCCAGGGAGGCAGGGACACCCGGGAGGCTTTAATCCAATGAACCAACAGGTAGCACACCACAGATGGACCACCAGGACAAGCCTGGGCTGCAGGCTCCATACTCGACACCTAAGTGCCAAATCTGCCTAGTTGGGAACATTAACTAAGAACCTTGTTAAGGATCTTGTTAACCCTTTTCTCTCCGCTTGTCCAGTCCCTTCCCACCTACATCCGTGATTCCTCTGACACCTTACGTCACGTCAACAATTTCCAGTTCCCTGGCCCCAACCGCTTCCTCTTCACCATGGATGTCCAATCCCTCTACACCTCCATCCCCCACCAGGATGGTCTGAGGGCCCTTAGCTTCTTCCTTGAACAGAGGCCCCAACAATCCCCATCCACCACTACTCTCCTCCGTCTGGCTGAACTTGTTCTCACACTGAACAATTTCTCCTTTAACTCCTCTCACTTCCTCCAAATAAAAGGTGTGGCTATAGGTACCCGCATGGGCCCCAGCTATGCCTGTCTCTTTATGGGGTATGTGGAACATTCCTTGTTCCAGTCCTACTCCGGCCCCCTCCCACAACTCTTTCTCCGGTACATCGATGATTACTTCGGTGCTGCTTCATGCTCTCGTCGGGACCTGGAAAAATTTATTAATTTTGCCTCCAATCTCCACCCCTCCATCATTTTCACATGGTCCATCTCTGACACTTCTCTTCCCTTCCTTGACCTCTCTGTCTCAATTTCTGATGATAGACTGTCCACCAATCAGTTCCTTCGCCTCCGTCGCATCTGTTCTGATGACGCTACCTTCAAAAACAGTTCCTCTGACATGTCCTCCTTCTTCCTTAACCGAGGTTTTCCACCCACGGTCGTTGACAGGGCCCTCAACCGTGTCCGGCCCATATCCCGCGCATCCGCCCTCACACCTTCTCCTCCCTCCCAGAAACATGATAGGGTCCCCCTTGCCCTCACTTATCACCCCACCAGCCTCCGCATTCAAAGGATCATCCTCCGCCATTTCCGCCAACTCCAACATGATGCCACCACCAAACACATCTTCCCTTCACCCCCCCGGCGGCATTCCGTAGGGATCGTTCCCTCCGGGACACCCTGGTCCACTCCTCCATCACCCCCTACTCCTCAACCCCCACCTATGGCACCTCCCCATGCCCACGCAGAAGATGCAACACCTGCCCCTTCACTTCCTCTCTCCTCACCGTCCAAGGGCCCAAACACTCCTTTCAAGTGAAGCAGCATTTCACTTGCATTTCCCCTAACTTAGTCTACTGCATTCATTGCTCCCAATGCGGTTTCCTCTACATTGGAGAGACCAAACGCAAACTGGGCGACCGCTTTGCAGAACACCTGCAGTCTGTCCGCAAGAAAGACCCAAACCTCTCTGTCGCTTGCCATTTTAACACTCCACCCTGTTCTCTTGCCCACATGTCTGTCCTTGGCTTGCTGCATTGTTCCAGTGAAGCCCAACGCAAACTGGAGGAACAGCACCTCATCTTCCGACTAGGCACTTTACAGCCTTCCGGGCTGAATATTGAATTCAACAACTTTAGATCTTAAACTCCCCCTCCCCCCATCCCCACCCCGTTTCTTCCCCCTCCCCTTTTTTTTCAATAATTTATATAGATTCTTCTTTTCCCACCTATTTCCATTATTTTTAAATCTAAAGCTAAAACTTTGTTAGTCTTTCCACCCCACCCCCACTAGAGCTGTACCTTGAGTGTCCTGCCATCCATTCTTAATTAGCACTTTTCTTAGATAATATCACCACCTTCAACACCTCCTTGATCCTTTTGTCTGTGACATCTTTTGATTATCTGCTCCTATCACTGCTTGCTTATTCCAACAACCACCCTACCCTCAACTTCTCTCTCCCCCAGCCCCCCACCTTAGACCAGCTTATATTTCACCTCTCTCCTAACTATACTTCAGTTCTGCTGAAGGGTCATGAGGACTCGAAACGTCAACTCTTTTCCTCTCCACCGATGCTGCCAGACCTGCTGAGTTTTTCCAGGTAATTTTGTTTTGGATTTCCGGCATCCGCAGCAGCTTTTAGCTTTTTGTTTTTACCTTGTTAATAAAGCTGAATGTCCCACAAATCACTCATAACATTATTGGAAACCATCCACCTGCAGGAAAAAAAAGGCATCCTCAGCCACGGTGACATGTCTGAATTTAATATTACAACCAAAGGAACTTAAGAAAACAAAATGACAAAGGTGTTAAAAATCACACCAACTCATAAGGACACAAAAGCACCAGTGATAAACCCTTGGTGTGCCTAAGGTGCCTTATGTTTACGTTTCTGGGTATACGTCTTGGTGCTGCCCCATAGTTGGGAGTGGCATCTGAGACAGCCTGCTCACTCTGCTGTCCTGTTGGCCTCGATGACCTTGGCAGTCGTCCTGTGGCCGGTGGAGCCTGTGATTGTCCCGCCTGGGAGGGAGCTGCCAGTTCCACAGCTGGCATCTCCCCAGTCATCGCAGCCTCACCGGATGCAACGGTCACTGGCAGAGGGGTGGAGGAGCTGCCGCCCTCATCCGGAGCGCCCTGAGAGGAACCCGCAGAGACAACAGGCAGCTGCTGCGCCGACGTGAGATCACTTAGGACCTCCCTGCTCAATGTGGATGGATGGGCACTGAGCTTGGAAACTTGGTGCCCAGACCGTCTCCCACACTGGCACTGACCAGCTGAGGTCAATGCCGATGTGAGGACTTGCTGGTCCGAGCGCATCCCCAGGAAACCCTAATTGTTCTCCTGGAGGAGCCTCTCCACGAGAGTTGCCACTCTCTCCATGGAGGACGCATGGCGCTCGGCCATGAGGCTCATTGCATTGGCGATAGTCCGCAAAGACTCCTCCACCACAGACACCAAGCCAAGCATAGCCTCGTATCTCCACCAGATTCTCCCGCACACCCTGCCACATATTTTGCATTTACTGCGTCACGGACGACTCCAGAGGCACATCATCAGGCATCGACTGAGCATGTGCCTGGTCCCCTGCAGTCCTCCGACTGCTGGCGCCATCGGCATTCTCTGTCTCTCCCAGCTCCTCCAGCGACTGTGAAGTGCCCTCACTGCTGTGCCCTGGGACACTAGCTGATGTTCTAATTCCCACCAAGGTACTAGTATCTACGCTGGCGCCTGCCTGGCAGAGATGGTGTGACACTGGTGAGCCCATGACTTCAGGGCCCTCAGGCGTGAGAGGGGACCCCTGCTGCTCCTCCTCCCAGCCCTGCTCTGCTGATGCTGTAGGAACAGCTGGGAAAGGCTGCAGCAACTTTTAAAAGCAGGCCGTCGGGTTGCCATTGGACCCGGCATTCATTGCAGTCCTACTGGCGCCCGCCTACTCCCGCTGTCCTCAGGAGCCACAATTCACGCTGGGCGGGCCTTAATTTGTCCGCCCTGCAAATTGGCGGTACGGGCCCGACCGTGGGCGCCGATTAGGTCCGTGCCAACCCGCTCCCGCACCGACCGCCTGACAGGCAGAAAATTCTACCCATAGTATAGGACCCTGACTTTATACAAAAACAAAAATACCTGGAAAAGCTCAGGAGGTCTGACAGCATCTGCGGAGAGGAATACAGTTAACGTTTTGAGTCCGTATGGCTCATCAACAGAACTAAGAAAAATAGAAAAGAGGTGAAATATAAGCTGGTTTAAGTGGGGGTGGGACAAGTAGAGCTGGATAGAGAGCCAGTGATAGGTGGAGATAGCCAAAAGATGTCATAGGCAAAAGAACAAAGAGGTGTTGAAGGTGGTGATATTATCTAAGGAATGTGATAATAGGTGACATTAAGGGTAGAAAGCAGAACGAGCAAGGGACAGACAGCCCTAGTGTGGGTGGGGTGGGGGGAAGGGATCAAAATAGGATAAAAGGTAGAGATAAAACAATGGATGGAAATCCATTTAAAAATAATGGAAATAGGTGGGAAAAGAAAAATCTATATAAATTATTGGAAAAAAGGGGGATCAGAAAGGGGGTGGGGATGGAGGAGAGAGTTCATGATCTAAAATTATTGAACTCAATATTCAGTCCGGAAGGCTGTAAAGTGCCTAGTCGGAAGATGAGGTGCTGTTCCTCCAGTTTGCGTTGAGCTTCACTGGAACAATGCAGCAGGCCAAGGACGGACATGTGGGCATGAGAGCAGGGTGGAGTGTTGAAATGGCAAGTGACAGGGAGGACTGGATCATGCTTGCGGACAGACCTGATTTTATAGTTAGATTCTCGTCTGCATTTGTCAACATGCCTGTTTTCTTGGTGGATTCAAACTTGTGATGGGTTGGACATAGTGGGAACAAGTTAGTAAGTACTGTTTCATGATGTTCGGTTTGCTACCACTCAGCCCCCACCCAAAATCAGGGATAACAATCAATATTATGTTAACAAAACATTTACTAATACTTGAGAGACCATTCACCATCTTCTGTGACTGAGATGTAGCTCTTTGAATACTGGGTTGAGTTTCTGCTCAGTTTTCCTGGTTTTCTCAGTGTAATCTGCATGACATGGGCATAACTGATATAAAAGATCATAGAATTCTAGGAACAAATTCTGATCAGTGTAAATTTTGTTCCTGTGATCCTTTGCACTAGTTTAAAAAAACATTGGGTTGCACTGGATATGTCTAAGAGGGCTTTACAGTGAGACTCCATGTGCTACCATGCCTTGGCCTGCTGACTGGGGAGATGGCAAAAACTGCATCACCCCTTTTTAAGAAGGCCTGCTGCATTAAGTGCCAGTGACGAGCTTAACTGGGCAGCGGTGGGCCTTTCCCATTATCAAGAAACCCAGCAGCTACATGCAGAGGTGGTGCTGCTGCTGGGACTACCCCCACACAAAGCCTAGGATTGCCATGGACCCAAACTCAGGTAAGTGATGGCGGGCAGGGGAACAAGAGGTGGAGCTTGCAGGGGAGAGGGCTTGGCAGCAAGGCCAAGGGGATAGCTCTCTGTGGGAACCCCCCCACCCCATGGGAACTCCCCCACCCCCCCACCGCCCCATCCAAATGCCTGGTCCCTCAATCAGGCATTGAGTGCTTGACAATGAGGGACACCCCCACCCCCATGTGCTTTAGGGCTTCCTATATGGTGAGCAACTCCCCCCCCCCCCCCCCCCACCTCCCCCCTCAACGGCCCGGGTGAATACCAGCGATGGTTGGATAAGACCCTTATGGGCTTCAGTTGGCCACGGACTTAAAGGGTCAGTGCCTGAAAGGTGGTGGGATCCCCACCCACCACTCTCCTGCCTGACTAAGTGCCCCCCACCACCAAGCTCGCCATGTGTGAGGGCATTAAATTCTGGCCATTTTGTGAGAAGGCTGCTCCACCCATTATCCCAAAGTGGAAACTCTTGGCCACTATGTTTAACTTTAACCATGTACTCAATCACACTATGAAAAATGTAGAATAATGCAAAAGGTACTAAAACAGGCTCTTCTCTTTCACTCTATTCCAACTTTTTCTTTAATTTATTACTGGAATGTCAGCAACACCAGTAAAGATAGTTTTAATTGCCCACCTCTTAATTTGAAAGTGTTAAGATTCAGCCATGTAGTGTGGGACTGTAGGCCTGACCAGGTAACTCAGAAGGGCATTAGGGAACCTGTTGGGGTTTTACAACAATTTAGCAGCTTTCATGGTTAATTTGTAGTACTATCCATAAATTACTAGGTTTATTATATTAGTGTCACAGCATCTAAGGTGGAGTTTAAACTCTCAGTCTCTAACTTTCTCCTCCTTTAAAAAACAACCTTAAAGCCCATCTGTTTAACTAAGTTTTGGATTACCTATCCTAATATCTCTATCATTGGCTTAGTGTCAATTTTTGGCTCACTATATTTCTGTGAAGTGCCTTCGGATGTTTTCCTTCGTTAAAGGCACATATAAATGCAAGTTGTTGTTGTTGGAGGTTTCCACAAATCTAATCAATTCTAATAACATTGGTATAAATAAGTAACACACATTTAATTAAAAAAAACAATTATGTAACTACAATGAATAGTAGTTCATCAAGCCTTTATTTATGAGACTGCAAATTTCCAACTGTAAAATGAATTATTAATGTGTAATAATTGTTAATGCTGTTACTATCACATTAGATTTCACTATCCAGAATTCAGCATCAATCATGCATGTAAATTTTGATTCTTGAAAAGATAAATATCAGGTCATGAATAGCTACAGATATGTTACAGATGTGCAAGGTTATCTGTACCTTAAAAGTAAGGACACATTTACCCAAACATATAGTGGGAATCTCAGCCCATGCTGCAGTTAGAATAGAAACAGAAAGTGCTGGAAATACTCAACAGGTCTGGCAGCATCTATGGAGAAAGAATCAGAGTTGACATTTTGAGTCAAATATGACTCCATTTAAGAGCTCATTATATGGCTGGCAATGATTAGATAGGTGAGTATTTTCCACAATAAGTAACTAGCAGACAGTAGAGGTGAAGACAGGGGAAAGACTATGCCAACTACTTCATCAGTAAAGTAATGACCTGGGTGTTCTACTGTCTAGTTTACCTATCTATTTGCATAAAGAATTTGGTTTAACTATAACAACAGTTTTCAGAAGAAAAACCATTTTCTCTCTGTTTCTCTCTCCACAGATGCTGCCAGGCCCGCTGAGTATTTCCAGCACTTTCTGTTTTTAAGATTTCTAGCATCTGCCATATTTTGCTTTATATTACTGCAGTTCGAATAGCCGTATAAAGACTTGCTTCTGAGTCCCTCTGAATTTCCACCAGGCAGAAGCCTCAACAGCATGGTTATCAGGATCCTGTGTTATCTACAGAATTCAAATAGCATTTTAACACATTTAAGTGATTGGAATGTCAGCTACAGATATCACAGTCATTGCAGGAAAGAAGAAATGAATTTAAAACTTTCTTTAGTGAGTGCCCCCAAAAATGAAAATGCATTGGACTCTTAAAAAGAGTTAATATTATTTTGGAATCATTTAATGTAAAACTTAAGAAAACATTTTTTGACCAGTGCTTATTACAGTTAACATAGGTTACACACCATTCATTAATGGTTAATGACTTTGTAATTTTGTAAACAGCATCAGTGAATTTGTCCATTGTTATAAATGATCTTTGAATTTAACAGTGTATTTACAGTAATTCTATCAGTTTGGGACCTCAAAATTCATCCTGCATTACATGCTGTCAGCAGTCAACCTTTAAAATAAAGTGCTGCTTCACATTATGTACCCAATAAAAACAAATGGCCCTTCTTTGATTCTTGGTGCAATTATTGTCATTATAGTTAAACAAAATAATTAATGTAAATAGATAGGTAAACTAAGCTGAAGAACTTCCAGGTCATTACTTTATTGATCAAATAGTTGTCGTAGCCTGCTCACCTGTCTTCAGCTCTACTGTCTGCTAGTTATTTGTTGTGGAAAATACTCATCTATCTATTCACTACCAGCCATATACGGACAATAGAATTTAAAATTAATCACATGCAATAAATATTATGTAGCTGGAATTAGTATGCAATGGAAGAAGAGTGCAAACACTTCAGCTGCATAATACTCTTGTGGCCTGTAATGCTACATCTGCTTTCAGCATCATGGAAAGTAGCTGGTTGTCTTCATCACTCAATGCATTACATAGCATTGCTGTATAGTCCTTTATTACCACATGGCATAGCTTTAATGTGATTTGGTAACACAGAGCATTGAGTGCACAGGCCCATCTGACATTATTAGCTGTGGTTCTCTAAATTTATGATATAATTAACAAAACTTATTTTTGTATCATAAAACAGGGAAAACATCCATACACACTTGGTGTTCTGCCTTTGATTCAGTTACAGCTTAATTTTTGAACTACTCTAATGAATAGAGACAGCCACTGGTGGCTTGTTTCTTTTAATTAACAAGTCATTAGGTTGCCCATCTGTTTATTGCATCTCAGCAGTAACGGATCACATTTTGAAATTTCATATGTTCTCCTGCTCCCTTTCAGTGAATCATCTGAGGTCACTGTTGTTATCACATGTGGTTGTGCTTTTTTTCAAAAGGAAAAAAAATCAATTGGTACAGAAATTTTCACAAAAATACAAACATGCAGTTGCACTTAATCAACATGAAAATTAATATCTCTTTCAATGGAAGAAACCCAAGTTTGGATTCTGCAGTGAATTGTTCTGAAGAACAGCATGATTCATCACATCGGTGTGCACTTCTTCACAGCTCAGTGTTATGCTATTTGTAATGGGATGGTTATGCATGTGAAATATAACTGACATACTGTTAGTTTAATTTAAATGATGTGTTACAATCTCGGGATAAAGGTCAATAACTTTTTTTAAAAGCAAATAATCCAAAATCCCAGTTATTTACTAAAAGAATGGGGCTATAAGATTCCACAGTTAAAACAGAAGAATTTTTAGTATACAATGGTCAACAGAGCAGACATTAAATACTATATTAGCTAGCCAACCATCCTTAAATCTAGAATTAACATAAGTTAAACGTGAAATAAAAGCAAAAAACACTGGAAAAACTCAGCAGCTCTGGCAGCATCTGTGGAGAGAGAAATAGAGTTAACATTTTGAGCCCGTATGACTCTTCTTCAGAGCTAAAGAGAAGTAGAAATGTGATCGATTTTATACTGTTTAAGAAGGGGTAGAGCAGGCGGAGCAAGATAGAAGACCAGGGATAGGTAGGAACAAAGGAGAGATGTCATGGACACAAGACAAAGGGAGTGTTAATGGTAGTCGTGAAATGGAAAGCAATTGTTATGATGTGCCAGGCAGACCAAATCCACGAGTGAAACTTGGCCACACTACCAGAATAGTTCTGCAATTTGCATTTGTTATGAAAAGATTGTTGCACCGAATTCAGAAATAATGAGTCCACGAACAACTTTAGTGATTTTAAAAATTAAATTAAAACATTTATTAACAAAAGAATAGAATTCAAACACATACACAGGATTACAGTTACTTGATATTATAACAAATCCCAAAATCCCTAAGGGCAGAATTTTTTCGTTGGTGTGCGGGAGGTGGGACCCGCAAGCTGAGGCGTAAAATGACGCTGGGTGACGTCGAGTGGAACTCCTGACGTTACCCCGCGTCATTTAATTTTTCAGGTTGGCCTATTAAGGTCATTAAGAAACCAATTCAACTCATTAATGTACCTGCCCATCCAACCTTAAGATTGGTGAGCAGGCCAGGAGCACAGGTGGGCTTGTGAAAAAACATGAAACCTCATCCACTGGCGGGATGAGGCTTCATGAGGGTTTTTAAATTTTAATGAATGGTTGCAATAAAAGTTATGGACATGTTCCAACTCATGTGACACTGGCACATGAGGGGACATTGCAGGGAAAATTTTTAAACTCCTTTATTAAAAGTTTCAAAACAGAGCCGCATATCCCTGAGGCAGCACTTAGCCCCAGGAAGATCTGTGCGCTCTTTCGCGCGCATGCACGTCACGCTGTACGGGCATTAATTGACCTGCCCATGAAAAATGGTGGCACGCCCCCAACCCGGAGCGCCGGTTGGGAGGCAGCCTGCTCGCGCCCACTCCCGCTCTTTCCCCCCGACAGGGGGAAAATTTTTCCCTAATTAACCTGACTCTCAACTACACGCCCACTTTAAGGCAACAGTCCAAAATAGATTTTAAATTTTAATTAGGCAATCCAGCCAGGTTACCACAGCAGCCACTTGACAGTGGTATTCCAAAAGTTTTCACATAACTTTAGGTACTGGAACAG
Source organism: Cetorhinus maximus (assembly GCF_964194155.1). Classification (NCBI taxonomy): domain Eukaryota; kingdom Metazoa; phylum Chordata; class Chondrichthyes; order Lamniformes; family Cetorhinidae; genus Cetorhinus; species Cetorhinus maximus. The sequence continues at coordinate 112,652,931 of NC_135879.1, read as the reverse complement.
CAATTATTCAGAGTGGCTAGAGTTTTTCCCATGCCTGGTTCACACAGTGTACCTTTCCAGGTTTTACACAGCCACACCCCTTTATGCCTTCCATCCTTTATACATGTTTCTCTCTCTTTAATGTGTAAAATCCCATTGTTCTACATGCCTTTGGAAATTTACTTTTTTCATAATATAAAATTCTTTCATGTCAATATTATGGTCAGCACTTCTGGGAAACATAAACATATGGCTTTGCCTCACTTATCTTGTTAGTTGTAAACATTGCACCATCCCTTTGAAAATGAATAACCCCTTCATTTATCAAAAATGTAAATTTCCTTCAATTACAAGCTATAAATTAAACCTTAAATGGCAGATACAACTAAGACAATCTTACAAATTGGCTCAGCAGCCCACACAACATAGAGGTAATTAATCTCAGTGTCAAACACCCTTCAAAACACTGGGCAGAATTTTGCCCTTGATGGGTGGGCGGGCCCCACCGACTCGGAGGCGGACGGGCAGCCGATCACCGCTGCTGAAGCGGGCCCCACCGCCATTTTAAGTGGGCGGGCCGGCCAATGGGAAGCGCTATGCGCTTCCTGTGCGGTCGGGGGTGATTCCCCAACTGCCAGAGTGCGCTCTTTCGTGCATGTGCGCGGAAGAGTGCACATCTCCCTGAGACTAAGTGCTGCCACAGGGAGAGCGCTGAAAGTTTTTGAAAGTTTAAAAATAGAAAAATAAAAAACTTATTAACATGTTCCCCTCATGTGACAATGTCACACGAGATGGGACATATTAATAAATATCACAGAAACTTTATTAAAGTTTTTTAAAACCGACATGAAACCTCATCCCGCCGGTGGATGAGGTTTCATGTTTTATCAGAAGCCCACCAGCGCTCCTGGCCTGCCCACCAACCTTAAGGTTGGATGGGCAGGGCCTTTAATTGATTTAACTACCCTGTCAATGGCCTCAATTGGCCGTTGACAGGTCGGCGGGCGGACAGTTGATCGCGCTGTCCCCCCGCCTTCCTGTATATTTAAATGGGGCGGGATGACGTCGGGGGTTCCCCCCAGCGTCATCCCACGTCATTTTCATGTCGGCGAGCGGGCCCCACTCCCAGCTTGCCGATGGAAAAATTCTGCCCACTGTCATCCTCATGAAGACTTTCAGCTCCTCCTTCTAGGAGTTAGTCCGATCCCCAGCCGATAGCAGTGCACAATCAACTCGAGTTCCAGTGGCACATTCTTCACCAAAAATGGCACAAATCTGCAGAACCTCCTTGACTTGGTGGATCGTATAAATCCCTCATGTTATCTGCAGTGACAGAAAAGGCCGCAGCAACTGTTTATTTGCTTATTCTCAGCTTCTGAATCTAGCCTTTATCTTCTCCAGCTTGCCTTTGCTGCACCACTGGAATCATCAACTTCTGCTGAGCTTAGATTGATATGTGTCCTATTATTTGCTTTTAATCAGGATTATTCTCCCTAGAAGTTTTGGTTCCCAATTGCAGTTTCATTTTTTGTTTCCTTAGAAAGCGTAATGAGGCTGGGCTGAGAGCCCAGACATCCATCAGACTGTTGAAACAGCTGAGCCTCAGCAAAAACATTGCTCTACCTCTCTGTTCTGTCACTTGGACAACATTTATTTACGCAAGATAAAGAGGTTTCAAGTGCTTGCAGTTTCAGCTATTGATACTTTAAAGGGTCTGGATGATTGATACTTTTAATACTTTTATTGGTCTGTAGTGAAAGGAGATATTTTAAAGGAAGTTATGAATGAATGACTGTGTTATTAAAAAGCTTTTTAACACACCCCATTGACATTACAGATTTAATTGGTTCTATACAGTAGGTGAATGGGCATGGAAATGCCATAGCTTGGCATAGTGTTATGAAGGGCCTTGGAGGAGGGTGGGGAAGCATAGTTTGTCATGGGGGTATGAGGGGCCATGGGGGGTGTTGAGGGGGAATAGCTTGGTATGGGAGTGTGAAGGGCCATGGAGGCGGGGGCACAGCTTGTCATGGGGGGCATGGGTAAGAGCTTTTCAACTTATCTTTCAAAAGGTTCCCTCATTCAGACTATGGTTCACAACAGCTCTGAGGTGCTATGAACCATGAGTCTTTTAAAAGCTGGCCCGACTCCATGAAAATTACAGAAAACTAGGACATGCCTAACCCCACAATGGAGCCAGCCAGTTCAGGAGTGCAGGGTGCGAGCTCGAGACCCAAACTGGCCTGGACTGTTAAACGGCACTGGTGAATATCAGAAACCCAGGGAATGTGGTCAGGAATCTCATCCATCCAGCATTTTCACCTCTCCATGACTCCATGAAAATCTAACCCATCAGGAAAGGCCAATCTGCTACTAACCATTTTGTACCCCCAGCAAAGTTGAATTTTACTTCTGTTGCATTGTACTAAGCCTTATGGGCCAGGCTTAGTCACTGGTCTGTACATCAGCTAGATTAGAAGCTGCATACCTTAAAAAGTCTCATTGTCCCTGCTGTAAAAGAAAAGTGATTCATGATTTCTGCTCCTGGTCATTATTCAGAGTCCCTTGCAGTAAATTTTGCATGAAGATATCGACCAGCCGAAGAATGGGCTCAGCCTTTGTAACCCCATGAAGAATAATTCTCTAATTACCCAGGCTCATTTAAGAGTACCAACTCTATTGCACTGACATTGTATAATACTGTGGCTAAAAGAAGGTGACTGAGAGAGTCTTAAGGTATCTTCATAAGTGAAACTCTTAAACCGCAACTACATGTCAAAGGTGCAATAGTATAAACTGGAAAAGCTGAGTTCGGGGATGATATCAGGAAGCCCTTCTTCAGGCAACATTTTAGGTTGGATAATATGGAGGCAAAATCTCTAGAGCTGTTCAAAAGATATTTGGCTTTTATGCTGTAGACTATGATAGAAGGATCAATGGATGGGTAAAATGATTTCTCTCAGCTGTACATATCTTTGTTATGTATTAATGTTATTGGATGAGTTGAGGAGAAGGATGAATGTGGAGGGAAAATTGAACAAGTGTGAAACCTGAAATAAGGACATAAAGTACTGAAAATTTACAGCAAGTTGGTCAATGTCTGAAGAATAGAAAATGAGCAAGGTTTGGATGGGAATGTTGATTTTACATTATTATCAGTTTATGGCATGGATCTTTCACCATCTTTCTCCTTCGATGGTAACATTTCCAAATTTTGCCCTTTCTTTTATTTTCACTTCAGAACATTTATTTTTCCTTCAATTTTCCCACCCAGTTTCTTCCTTCACCCTTCCTCTTCTGAAGGCAATAACTCATTACAAGGTCAGGGTTTTCAACTGTTGCACAGACTGAGATCAGCGATCAAAACTGTGTAAGGGATTAAGACCTCACCCTGTATATTTTTTATATGAAGTATATAGGCATATGCTCATTGCTATCTCAAGGGAGGTGGTGGTGTAGTGGTATTGTCACTGGACTGGTAATCCAGAGACCTAGGGTAATGGTTGGGGAACTGGGGTTTGAATCCCACCATAGCAGGTTTTGAATTCAAATTTGAATTCAATAAAAACCTGGAATTGTCTAATGATGACCCTGAAGTGATTGTTGTTAAAACCCATCTGGCTCACTAATGCCCTTTAAGGAAACCTGCTGTCCTTACCTGGTCTGGCCTTCATGTGACTCCAGACCCCACAGCAATGTGGTTGACTCTTAAATGCCCTCTGAACATGGGCAATTAGGGATGAGCAGTAAATGAACAAATAAATAAAACTGGACTAAAGACCTAACATGGATAAATCTATGTCTGTCTATGACAGTGAACAAAAAAAGGCATCTGGGGAAACTCATACATTGTTGTCCCTGAAGAGCCACTAATGACCCCCTGTGGGCTGCACAGACTAAATTCAAAAACAGCTATACAAAGGCCATCTGTATTTCATAACCCACGCTGGCCAACAGGCAAAGGGCCCCACAATCTTTCTTTCAATTCTTAATTGTTATTAACAATCTCAGGGACTCAGACAAGGGATAACATGTCATTTATTAAAGACAGTGTGGAGATATGGGCCTTTGGTTTTTGCAACCAGTAATTCTGCCTTGCAAAGTCTCAGTCTGCTTTTTTATCATCTGACTAGCAGCCTCGCAGATAAGGAGCTCTAAACACCTGGTCCCATCTACAGTGCTTCTGCTGGAAACTCTGTACCATCACCTACAAGACTGATTCTTTCCTGCGTGCCTATCTCATTATGTGAAGTCAACACCACGGGAAAAGTGAATTATACAGCATCAGTTTTGAGTCCTCCAACTTCTGTGAAGAAATACCTCATTGGACTTTGAGTCTGGTCTCTGGACCCACATGAACCAATATTTATTTTCTCTGTGGTCTCTGCACTGTAAAACTTTATTTTCTCTATCCCTCTTTTACTGTATGAACGCAAAGATGGGGGGGGGACATTACAGCCCCCTTTTCACATTTTGAGTTGTGCAAATAAACTAACCCTTTGTGTTCATTCTATCTTGAGTTTGCTGTGGGTTATTAATAGAAAATTGGATTTTTAAAAAATGAGGGGTTGGGAAATACACCACCTCTTATAAAGAGGGAAGCAAATCAAACACACCTTTCTGTTTACGGATGGGTGGTGAGAGGAGAAATTAATGCTGTTTAAATTAACCCCCCTTCTGCCTGTAACACAATCTGCAAGCCTATATGACTTGGGATGGTAAGTGGCAAATAACATTTGCAACAGACAAGTGCCAGGCAATGACCATCTTCAACAAGAGAGAATCTAAGCGTCTTTCCTTGACCACCAACAACATTACCATCGCTGAATCCCCCACCATCAACATCTTTGGGGTTACCATTGACCACAAACTTACCTGGCCAAGCCATGTAAATAGTGTGACTACAAGAGCAGATCAAGACTGGGAAGTCTGCATCAAGTAAATCGCCTCCTGACTCCCCAAAACCCACCCACCATTTACAAAATACAAATCAGGAGTTTGATGGAATAATCCCTACTTGTCTGAATCAATGCAGTTCCAGCAATACTTAAGAAGCTCGACACCATCAGGACAAAGCAGCTATTTGATTGACACCCCATCCATCACCTTAAACATTCAATCACCCCACCACTGATGCACAATGACTACAAGATGTACTGCAAGCTTCCTATTACAGCATCTTCCAAACCCACGAGCTTCGCCACCTAGAAGGACAAAGACAGCAGATGCATGGGAATACCACCACCTGCAAACTCCCCTCCAAGTCACACATTATATACCTATAAAAGTAAAATGTGGTGGATGCTGGAATAAAAACAGAAATGTTGGAAAAACTGAGCAGGTCTGACAGCATCTGTGGAGAGAGAAACAGAGTTAACATTTCGAGTCCAAATGACTCTTCAGAGTCTGAACAAATAGAACAAAAACTTAGTATTACAGGCAGCATTATTTTTACCTGCTGGACTATCAAAGAAGCAACATTTCTGACATTTTCTATTTTTATTTTAAATGTTACAATGTAACGTTCAAAAGGTGATGATAGAAGCTACAGTGGCCATTTCATGACAGCATTTGACGGTTGTCAACTTAGAAACTGTGGTATGAGATTAATTGTGTGAAAGAGCAACAAAAGTTTAGCCTTCCTTTAAGTTTGATTTCTTCCTTCCTGTGTGAAAGTTTCACACTCCAGTCAACATGCCCATCCCTCAGCACCATATCTGAGATAAGCAACTCACTGGAGGATTGTTCTCATTACATCGATATGGAACGTCATTATAAATAAGCCTTGTTTAACTGTTGTTATCATGACTTGTCTAATAATTGAGAACAGTTCAATTTTGATATGAAATGATTTAGTCTTCATCAAACCAATAGTATGGAGGTATATAGACTTCAAAGGTTAACTTGAGCAAAACCAGGAATATTCTGTACTCAGTTTGATTGTGAATCCCTACAGACACGGAGGTATTTTCAGATAATCTGTTATTGCCTCATATAAATGACAAAGAATCTTGGGTCTTGGCAGATGCCCTGTTTTGATTTTTTCTGTGCAGATCGTGCATTGTAGTTTTTACAATTGGCAGAAAACGTGGCTTCAATTCTTGTCAGCAATAATACAGAACATTGCAGACACCACTATCAGCAAGAAAATATAGCTTTGACCACATACAAACAATTGGCAATCGGCCATTTCCAGGGAAGCACATGGAAGAACGTCTATGGTCTCAAGTTGCAAAAGGATTATTATCTCCACATGTTACTTGTTCAAATGCTGTGCTTTTCAAAGTTTCCTCTGATATTCTCAGCTTCATTTGTGAACTTGTGAAAACCAATTAACACAGTTGTATAAAATATGTAGATTTGGCACCAGCTTCTCATTCTGTTTTGAATGCCACTATTGGCCTGAAATACTTATATTAGAAACCACTGTCATTAAACCAAAAGAAAATAGCAGCTTAACTATTCAATATCAAAGCTCATTTTGATTATGGCAGAGGTAATTTAACACACCATCATTCTCTGATATTGCAATAAATAACTTTTATAAAGCATTTTTTTCTTTCTGGACATTTTTTGCTAGTCAAGGTGTGATATATTTGTACTGGGGAACATAACACATAACCATTTTAGGTGACCAGTGTCAGGACCAAGCAGCTCTGGATAGAATACAGAATGAATAGATGGACTATAAAACTCTCCTCTATTACACCCTAACAATTACATTGATTTCCCTGATGTTGGTGGTGGAATGTGACTTCCATCTGCTGCTTTGACTTGCTGCAATCTGCGTCCAGTTTCCTCTGAATTGGGTTTCATCAGGTACATAAGGCAAACAGGAGGGAGCACACTGCTGCAATTTCAGAAAATTTGGCAGCACTTCAGTGAGGAGGAAGGATTTAAAGGAGCAGATGAGGAGGGAAGGATATTCTCGTTACAGTTTTCCATTTCCCACACCAACCAGCTTGTGATCACTCTGAGTGAAGCTGCCAATTCATGCCAAACTTCCTAACAAGCCAGATAATAGTTTGAATGTTTACCACATGATTGAGTTGAAATAATAAACCTATTTCTGTTAATTAATACCTTTTCATGTTGTGAGAGGATTGAGACCTCACCCTGTATATATCTTATAAAATATATAGCGATATGCTCCTGGTTATCTCTCCTGGCTATCTCCAAAAATTTAAAACTGGACAAAGACCTTAAAATGGCTGAATCTATGTCTGTCTGGAACCCCTGAACAAAAGGAGCTACCTAGCAGTATCAAAGAAACTTGCACCTCATTATCTCTGAAGAGTCACTAGTAACACATTTTGGACTGCACAGACCAAATTTAAAAAGAGCTATACAAAGGCCATCAGCATTTCATAACCCAGCCAACTGCAGTCTACACATCTGCTAAGATAAAGGACCCCACAACCTTCCTTTCAATTCTTAATGGTTGAGACATTTAAGAATCTTGGGAACACAGATGAGAGATACGCACCCTTTGTCAAAAACACTCAAGAGGTGGGAGTCATGTGACATGGGCCTCTGGTTTGTGGAACCAGTGATATTGCCTTGTAGAACTGTAAAGTCAGTCGGCTGTTTACCATTCTACAAGCAGCCTCAAAGAAAAGGAGCTCTGGCTCCTCAGGTTTGGACACCTGGCCCCATCTACACTGCTCCCACTGGAAAGCCTGTACTATTGCCAAGACTGAATTATTTCTGCATGCTTAACCTATCATGTGAAGCCAACACCACCAGAAAAATGAATTATCCAGCATCCCCGAAGGATGCCCCTATGGGTAGCGCAGCAGAGCAGGCAGAGACTCTCGCTACCGAAACTTACCCTTTGGAGGGCATGGCACTATGTGTGTCTGAGCTGGACAAACATCCAGAGAGCTTCTGGATTTTTGTCTTTTTAGGGACAGTATCCCCATAACCGTCCCAGGATGTGAGCAAGTCTGTTGCACTGCTCTGGCATACAGGGGCCACTCAACCCTTGACGTTGGAGAGAAACCTAAACTTACCCCCCTGAGTCCTCCTTGAAGGTCAAAGCCCCGATCAATGGAGTGAAAGGAGGATCTGTGTTTGCACCCCTCCATAAGGTACACCTAAAGTAGGACGTTGTTTCAGGCCCTGTCATGGTAACAGTTGTCCTGGAATTACCAGTAGGAAGAATCAATTTCCTCCTTGGAAACAATTTGGCTGGCAGCAAGGTGTTAGCCAGCAAAAGAAAAGAGGTCCAAGTCAGCCAGCAGAAACCTGGGGAAGATCCAGAAGGCCAATAGGGTGAAATAGTACCCATAAACATTGAGCAAGGGCTGCTCGGATGTGGCAAGGCCGCGGCTTGGCCAGTAAAGTTAAAAATGGAAACAGCCTCACAGAATATCCCCCAGTTAAACCGGGACCAGAGAAGTCCTAGAACAGGGAAATAGGTAGGGAGAGAAATGCCCCATGTAGTCGAAGAGCCTGAAGGAAGGCAAGCTTTTAAACCAGGAAAGGAAAAGGTTAAGGAATTGCCAGAAGTATGGCTTCCTAGCCGCAGCTAGGAAGCCAAATGATTGGTTTAGTGAACAGCTTTATGGCGAATTTAAGTGGGGACCAGGAAAACCCCCAAATTGGCCCAAAAGGAGTGAGATGATGTCTCAATTAATTGAAAAGCCGCCAGGAGGTACAGCTAGAGCTGACCATCCAGCAGAGGGCAGTTGTATTCCAAAAGACACAGAGTCTAGTACCCAGATAAAGGGAAAATACTGCAGTTGTTGGAAATCTGAAACAAAAACAAAAAATGCTGGAAAAACTCAGTGGGCAGAATTTTCTGCCTACTGGGCGGGTGGGCCCGACCCAATCACCGGTGGGTGGGGAGCCGATCCCCACCGGAGAAGCGGGCCCCGCCGCCATTTTAAGTGGGCGGGCCAATTAAGGCCCGCCTAGCTTGATACCTGGCGGGAATCGAGAGTGACATCTCCCTGAGGCTAGGTGCTGCCTCAGGGAGATCGTTGACAATTGTATAAACAATAAACATAGAAAAAAAATCCTTAACATGTCCCCCTCATGTGACAATGTCACACGAGATGGGACATGTTAATAAATTTCACTAAAACTTTATTCAACTTTTTAAACCCCTACATGAAACCTCATCCCACCGGTGGATGAGGTTTCATGTTTTTTCCATTTGCCGCCGGGGCTCCTGGCCTGCCCACCAACCTTAAGGTTGGACGGGCAGGTCCGTTAATTGTTTTAATGATCCTGTCAATGGCCTCAATTGGCCATTGACAGGTTGGCCGGCCCACAGCTGCTTTAGCTGCAGGCCCACCTTCCTGAAGATTTAAATGGGGCGGAATTACTTCAGGGGTTCCCCCCAAACTCATCCCATGTCATTTTGCGCATCGTTGAGTGGACCCTGCCCCCTGCTCGCCGACGGCAAAATCCAGCCCAGCAGGTCTGACAACATCTGTGGAGAGAAAGACAGAGTTAAGTCCAAATGACTCTTTTTCAGAGCCTAGTACCCAACTGACCAGCAAAGGGATCCCAACCAGTTTGGGTCCCATACCCATCCATCTTAATGTAGAATAGTTAGGCAACCTGACAGGGTTGCCTGCTGCATTTAAAATGACCCGTAACAACTCCCAGGCTGCAACTCTGTGGTCCTATCTGGTAAGCACGCGGGAGAAGGCCCTTCCAGAATACAGTCTTCCTATCACTGGGCCCAGAAAGCCTGACCCAAGTTCAGGAGTAGATTGCCCGCCTGTTACCGTGCTAACCTAAAGCACCTAGCAACAGAAGCTGAAACACCCCAGTTGTGCATGTGCCAGAGTCAGACACTGAACCAGATTCCCGAAAGAGTCCAAAGTCCCATTAAAACACCCAAATCTCCTGACAATCAGCCTGACCACAGTCCTTGGGTTTGAATAGCTGACCCAGATTTAAACCTCAGAGCCAACCGGAGTCTGCTCAGACAAAGGGCTTTGCAGCCCCCCTTTCAATTCTTAAAGATTGAGACATTTAACAATCTCGGGGACCCAGGTGATGCTATACCTTTTATCAAAGACAGTGTGAAGAGGTGGGAGTCATGTGAGATGGGGCAGAATTTTACATATGGTGGGCAGGCTCAGTGGGAGTGGGCCGGGGTGGGCGTGGAGCCAATCGCCGCCCCCGATTGGCTCTGCGCCGCCATCTTACGCAGGCAGGCCAATCAAGGCCCGCCCAGCATAAGATGCGAGCGGTAGCTCAGGGCTACCTGTGTGGGCGGGGGGAGGAGGGAGAGTCGGAGCCAGCGCTCTTTCACGCATGCACACGAAAGAGCACAACAATCTCTCTGTGGCATGGAGCTGCCTCAGGGAGATTGAATCGATATTAAAGTTATTAAATAAAAGAAGTAAAAATTTATTTAAACATTTCCCCTCATGTAACTGTGTCACATGAGGTGGGACATGTTTTTATATTTATGAAGATGTATTTATTTATTTCATAAAAGTTTTAGGAAACCTCATCCCGCTCGCTCGCTTAAGGTTGGACAGGCAGCATTCACAAGTGCTTCAATTAATTTCTTAATGGCTTTAATAGGCCTTTTACATTTCAGCGGGTGTGCAGCCGACTCTGGCATGCGCCCGCCGAACGAAATATCGCGGGGGTGTGCAATGATGTTGGGACGCACGCCCAACGCCATCATGTGTCATTTTACACGTCGGCATGTCGGGCCCACCCCCGCACACCGACTGAAAAATTCTGCCCATGGGTCTCTGGTTTGTGCAACCAGTGATATTGCTTTGTGGAACTGCAAAGTCAGTCTGCTGTTTACCACCCTATAAGCAGCCTCACAGAAAAGAAGCTCTGACCCAGGTTTGGACGCCTGGCCCCCATCCACACTGCACCTACTAGAAAGCCTGTACTATCACCTAGAGGGCTGAATCATCTCTGCATACCTATCTCATCATGTGAAGTCAACACCAGCGGAAAAGTGAATTATCCAGCATTGGTTTTCAGCTCACCGATGTTTGTGTGGGAATTCCTCGTTGGACTTTGTTTCTGGACTCTGGGACCCATGTGAAACATTATTTCCTTTCTCTGTGGCCTCTGCCCTGTAAATCTTTATCTTCTCTATCACTGTTTTACTGTATGAATGCACAGGATGCAACGTTGCAACCCTTCTCCTGTGCTTTGGGAATGTGCAAATAAATTAAATCTTTGAGTTCAGTCTATTTGGAGTTTGCTGTGGGGTTATTAATAGAAAATTTGATCATACCAAAACTGATGGGTTGGGAAATATGCCACCACTTATAAAGGGGGAGGCAAATCAAAAACACCACTCTGCTTTGGATGGGTGGTGAGAGGAGAAATTAGTGCTGTTTAAATTAACCCCCCTCCTGCCTGTAACAATATCTTAGTCATACTTGAATCATGATTCTGAGGTGACGTTTCCTGAAAGACTCTCCCTTTAATCTAAAAGAAAAGGATGAATATGGGTCCTAGTGCATGCAGACTTTCACACAGATGAAAAGGAGAACAGATAACACCCATAAATAAATTCCACAAGCATATTCCTACAAATAAAGGAGGGAAAGACCCATTTAACAAAAATAGATGCATTAAATTAGTTGTACTTTGGAGCAAAGAATTCAGTCTGAAGAATCAGCATTGCAGTACAGCACTAGAGAAGGAGTGAATCTTGAAACAGGTCCAGGGTCTCTGGGCAAGTAAAATACATCAGCTTAATGTCATCCAGTATCCTCTCTATTATCTGGCTTCCAGTTTATTGTTCCTTTTCAAACTCCACGTTACAACAGTCAGTCTATAATTTAAAAAATCAGTTTTTAGTTGTGCAGAGAGCAAAACCAAAATCTAGAACTAGGGGTCACTGTTTAAAAATAAAGGATCACCTATTTAAGAAGAGATGAGGAGAAATGTTTTCTCTCAGAGGGTAGTAAGTCTTTGGAACTCTCTTCCTCAAAAGGCGGTGGAAGCAGAGCCTTTGAATAATTTTAAGGCAGAGCGACATAGATCCTTGATAATCAAGGGGGTGAAAGGATATCAGGCGTAGGTGGGAATGTGGAGTTGAGGTTACAATCAGATCAGCTAGGGAGATTGAATTGATATTAAAGTTATTAAATAAAAGGTGTAAAAATTTATTTAAACATGTCTCCTCATGGGACTGTGTCACATGAGGTGGGACATGTTTTTATATTTATGAAGATGTATTTATTTATTTAATAAAAGTTTTAGGAAACCTCATCCCGCTCGTGGATGAGGTTTCCTAAAAAACGCAAAGACCTTAAGGTTGGATTGGCAGCATTCACAAATGCTTCAATTAATTTCTTAATGGCCTTAGTAGGCCTTTTACATTTCAGCGGGTGCGCAGCCGACTCCGGCGCGCGTGCGCCGAACGAAATATCGCGAGGGTGTGCAATGATGTTGGGACGCACGCCCAACGCCATCATGTGTCATTTTACACGTCGGCGTGTCGGGCCCACCCCCGCACACCGACTGAAAAATTCTGCCCATGGGCCTCTGGTTTGTGCCTCTGGTTAAGGCCATTAAGACTCGAGGGGCCGACTCCCGCTCCTAATTATTATGTTTGTATGTGTGATTTCCTTTCAATTCTGTGACTGTGTCTGAGTATGTTAGAAATCAGTTCACTAGCAGCTAACTGATATTCCACAGTGTTGTACTCCTTTACTGGACACGAACACTGAAGCAATAATAACTTCATTCAAGTACTCCAGAAAATACCGTCATGCTTATTTGTCCCGAGCATTTAAGTACCCTCATGCACTAATCTGTAACATCAGTTTATAAGAAATTTGTTTTACCATTGAAGATATTTGAGAGGGACATTGCTATTGGACATGTATCTAATTCAGAGGAAATGCAATCAGCAGGTGACTGGATGATTCTGAATGAAAATGCCTGTGAATCCTTTTGATGTTGCAGAATATGGCAGTATGCCTTAAGGAATGCTTTACATGCCAAAGCTTCCATGTTAGAGCAGGATAATTATTAATAAAATGTATCTTTTAAAGTGTAATGTATTTTGTTTCTTTGATTATAAATATGATTCATGCTGCATCATTTTAGGCTGTCTTTGTAGGTTAAAATGGTTTTATAATCTGTTATGAACAGATGATCAGTTACATGTATGTATTTACATTTCACTTCCAATTAATAGCATCTGAAAGGCACAAGCATTCAGATTGTTGAGTTTTATTGCTGTTGACTTTGGAGGGCATTTGCAGAGTGAAAGTCCAGTTCTAATACCTTGGTTGATTAGGTTGACAGAAAAATACAGCAGTTTTCTTCCACTTTAGATCACTGTTGATTGGCGTTACTGTTACCACCACCCAGCTTTGCTTGGACTATTAAAGGGTACTAATGTATATTCACCACTGGATTATCAAGAATATAAAGGTACAGGCCTATTCTCACACCTAAACTACAAGAAAGTACTCATATGTATAGAATACCAAGCCACCAGACATTGCACAAGGTAAATACCAGAACATTTCATCTGCACCCTTACTAACAGGAAGGTAGGGCCAAGGAGAGGAAAAATCAGGTAGGGTTGAAAAATGCTTTGTGTGGATGTAGAATAAGGACAGTATTAGAATTTTCTGTGATTGCCCCCACCCCCACACCACTGCTGCCCTAACCTGGTCAGACTGGTGCCTTATCCAACTGATCATTCTTCATGTGTAAGCCTAGATAGGAAGTATCTTGTTTTTTGTCAAGGCTTACACATTGAAAACACTCGCTTGGATGCTATCTGGAATCAGATCCAAGCATCTACCAGGGCCTTTAAGAAATGAGGCCAGGAAACCTGTAGTATAGTAAACATTGAATTGCCTTTATTAGAAAAAAAAATGCACAAATGGAAGAAACTAAACTATATAATAGAATTTTTTTTCAAGATTATACAGCCAATCCTAAGTTTTTGGAAAAAGGCTCCTTGGGCTGAATTTTCATGGAGGAGGTGGGAAGATCGAGTTGGGAAACTTCCTGACTTGGCAGACCCGTCTCCTTTAATAAGCCCCCTGCCTGCCGCATTTTCATTCTGGGGAGGCAGAGGCGAGATGGAGGCGGGCTTGGGGTAACAACGGAAGTGAGTGGATGGCTAGGCCGGCAGGCTAGAACACCTGCCTCCATTTACTGGGACGTTGGCCCAGCTTGAATGATGAATGTCAGGCCCTAACCCTCTTCTGATGTGCTGTGAATCATGTCTCCTGCCAAAATGGACCTGACTTCATGAAAATATTGGAGGTCTGAAATGTCCATCCTTGCAGTGGGGCACGCAAGGGTGGGGGTTTGCCGAGAGCGGGCTTGCTAACCACACCCTTATCCCGGAGCCATAAAAGTCTCATATGACGCGAATGGGCCGGGAATCCCACAACCGCGTTCCACCCAGCATTTTAAAATACACTCGCCTCCATTCCGATACAAGTGGAGGCATTAAAATCCAGGCCCTTGTACTTCCCCTTTGTTTTGGAGGCAGTGACTCATCTCAGGGTAAGAGTCTATGGCTATCACATGCCAGGAAATCTGCACTGCCTTGTACAAAATTCCAAGTAATTTGTATTAACCTGTAAAATTCTGCTGTTGCACAAACTTCCCTAAATCCTCAGGGGAGAACAGTACAACATATCTGCAATGTGTGCAGTGCAGATGAGAGTAGTAGTAAAATATAACAATTGAAATAAATCAGAACTAATAAAAGCTGCACCATTCTGGATTCATCGTGATCCTGGCCATTTTGCCAGCCTTCTCGCCTCCCAGCCTGGAGAGAGAGACCTGCAAAGAATTAAACTAAGTACGAAAGAGTAATACAGAGAAAAGAAAGAAGACTAACAGGAAGAGAAATGGAGAAAGGATGTGAAAGCAATGAAAATGTATAATGAGATTCTCTAGGATGAGGGGGCATACTCATGAAGAGACTTGAGGGGCTGAGGAACTTTCACTAGATCTGAGAAGGATATGTGGTAATCTGTTAGATGTCCTCAAGATTAAGAAAATTATGCTGAGTTAAATTGTGATAGGACATGGTGAGTGGATAAGGAGTTGGTACAAATTTGAGGTGATCACAAAAAGAAATGATCTTTACAAATTGCTTAGAAAATATATATTTTTGGAGGATTGAAATCTGGGAGCGGAGGGCCAAGCAATTGGGGTGGAACCTATTTCCATTGGCCTTCTGCCCTTTTCTGCCTCAGAAGCAAATTTCTAACTGAAGGGTTGGTGTGGGAATTTCTTTTGCCGACCCACCCAATTTTGATGTCACTTTTGGGAGTATGGCTGACAAGATCCAGAATTCCAATGGAAATCCTACCAGTTACATCCAAAAGCAAGTAAGCATGAATGAAGCAGAATTTAAATGATACAAGGCTGTCTATACTGGGGGTCTCATACTCTACACTGAAACTGCAATTGATCAAAGAGAGATTGATTATTATTTGGACATCAGGCCCGAAGAGGAGGAAGCAGCACAAACGTACATTTCTGCCCATTAGATCTTTGGTCAGACCACCTGCCCACTTTTCTGCCCTCCTCCACGCCCCAGAACAGAGCAGAAAACTGGTGACACAGGTGCCCACCACTAATTTTTAAATGGCACTGTTCTTTGGATCTGAAACAGGGTGTTGGTGAAGCCTGATGGGCAGGCATCCCCACCTGCCACACTTGTGGCAATGTAACAATGCTGCTGGGATTTTTAGACTAATTCATTTACTTATCGGGTGGTTAGAATATGTTCACAAATACCTTAAAATACATTTTAGAAGTGTAATGTTAATGGATATGGGGATAGGATTAGACTAAGGGGCTCATATGGGGGAAAACAGTGGCACAGATGTTTTTGGGTTGGAACACCTGTTTCTGTGCAACTCTTGTGATGTGTGAGCTAAGATGATGCCAGTGGATTATTTTGGTTTGTTGTCATTCTGAGAAATTAATACAATATTTAAATAAATTACAGCTGGGCACCCTATTCTTGTGCAAATATTTTTTGTAATGGTTTGGGGCTGGCAGCTTTACAAGTACGAGTTTTGATGCCAGGGCACATGGTAAGATGTTGACTTAACTTTGAATTTGTAAGCAAAGATATGCCACACAGCAGGACAAAACAATGAGACTTGGAAATGTACACCCAAAAAACAACTTCACCAATCTTTGTATTCATATCTAAAAAAATAATATATGCATCATTATTTTAATTGCTAAACATGGCCATCATGATAATTCTGTTGCAAGCTAAACATATATCTCCAGCTCAGAGTAAACATGATAAGCTTCCACAATCTAATACCTGTTCTCTTTTGAGGCATATATGTGAAATCGGTTCTCTGTATTTGAGTGTCCTGTGTCATCCTAAGAAACTAACAAAGACATTCAGGTGTTGTATTTGCTAACCAAGGCTGTTACCAATGCCTAATGTACTGATGGGTTTAAATGATTGTAATGCACAACCATAATGTTATTTGCCAGCACCCGACTAATGAAAGTTTTCCTGTATCACTGGCTTTTCCTGTTATGTAACTTTGAAAGGTCTTGTGGTGCTGTGGTTAACATCCCTACCTCTGTGCCAGAAGCTCCAGGTTCAACTTCAGGATTTGATGGACAAGGAAAGTGTGTTCATAATGTGGCAAAAAGTTTGAATATCAATCTGCAAATCCTTCCAACATACACCAATGGCAGGCAGTAAAAGCACCAGAGATTCCTGGTCAGCCATGTGATGAAAAGTAAATTGGAGCCTCTATCATCACTAACCGTAGCTCTAGGCTACAACATTCATGGGCAGAGTTTTCCTGTGGGTGTGCAGGGGCGGGCCCTGCATGTCGACGTGTAAAATGATGCGCGGTGGCGTCGGGCGAGCGTTCCGACATCGCCGTGCACCATCGCGATATTTCGGTGGGCGGGCATACAATGATCTCCGATGCACACCTGCCATTAATTAACGGGCCACTTAAGGCCCTTGAGGCACCAATTGACGGCAATTTTTTGGGGCCTGTGCGAACTTCAAGTCATCGCAAAGGTGCAAAGGGCTGGTGGGTAGGACACATTTGTATAAACCTCATCCACGGGCAGGATAAGACGGGTCAGTGGGGTCGCAAATGTGCTCAGTCAGATATTTAATTTGGCAAGTTACTGATACTTGCCAGTGTGAGCAGAAATACTTCAAAACTCATACCAGCTGCTTGCATAGGACTCACAGCTTTCAGGTCAGCACTCTACAGTGAAGATCCTTTTTGGGGCCTGCAAGTTTCAGGAAGCCTTCCTTTAGCTTGGGAATGGGAGTTGTGCTCTCCACTGGAGGCACCTCCTCTGAGGAGGAAGGGAGGGCCATAAGGGAGAGGAGGCCAGGAGTGCATATTCAGCCTCCAGGGGAGCCACCTTTGGGAGGAGAGGCGCAGGCACAAGGGGTGCAGGGCTGAGAGGTAGTCCAAGGCAGAAGGAATCGCAGAAGATGCCACTATCCTGCTGCCAGGGTATACAGGCGGTGAAGCAGCTACCTCAATATGTCTGAGGCGCAGTGCCAACGGAGGCTCTGTCTCTCAAGGGAGACAGTCAACTCTATCTGTTGGATGATAGGCCCTGAGATCTCCGCTAACTGTGTGGGTGGACACCCCATGCCAGTGGCTCTAAAGGTCACAGCTGCCCTCAACTTCTATGCCTCTGGCTTCTTCCAGGGGTCGGTGGGTGATCTTTGCGGCCTCTCCATATCAGCTGTCCACACTTGTGTCGAGCAGGTTACAGACGCTCTGTTCAAGCATGCATTGGCTTTCATCCACTACCATTGGGACCAGGCAAGCCAGACACAGCGAGCCAGAGGCTTCGCGGCCATTGCTGGCTTCCCCCGCGTCCAGGGTGCAATAGACTGCACACATGTGGCCATCAAGGCACCAGCAGGTGAGCCCGGTGCCTTCGTCAACAGGAATGGCTTCCACTCCATGAACGTGCAGATAGTGTGTGATCACAGGATGCTGATTCTACAATTCTGTGCAAGGTACCCAGGCAGCTCCCACGATGTCTACATCTTCAGACACTCCCAGGTGCCGAGGCTCTTCAGTGCTCCAGCCCATCTGGATGGATGGCTGCTGGGTGACAAGGGCTATCCCCACAGAAGGTGTCTCATGATGCCTCTCCGCCATCCAAGAACAGAAGCTGAGCATCGGTATAAGAGGAGCCAGGGCACCACAAGGGCTGTGGTGGAGAGAACCATCGGTTTTCTCAAGATGCACTTCCGATGCCTGGACCATTCGGGGGCGCACTCCAATACCGCCCTGATCGTGTGTAGCTGACAGTGGTTGCATGCTGCACTCTCCACAATCTTGTGCTGGAAAGGGGGAGATGCAGTGGATGAAGACAATATAGACATGGTTGCTCCGGCTGCACACGATGAGTCTAGCAGTGAGTCCAAGGACGAACATGCATAGGAGAATTCTGAGGGGATAGACACTGACCCGGGCATACTCCAGGGAGGCAGGGACATTCCGGGAGTCTTTAATCCAACGAACCTTCAGCTAAAACACCACAGATGGACCTCCAACAAAAGCGTGTGCTGCAGGCTCCATACTCGATACCTGAGTGATAAATCTGCCTGGATAGGAACATTAACTAAGGGCCTTGTCAATAAAGCTCAATGTGACACAACTCACTCATAATATCATGGGTAACCATCCACCTGCAGAGGAAAAGAGGGACCTTCAGCCATGGCCACATGTCTAAATTTAATGATATAACAAAACGAATTTAAGGAAACGAAATGACAAAGGTGTTGCACATCATACCAAGTGGTCATGAACTTATAGTGGGGCAACACAAAAGCACCAGTGAGAAACCCGTGGTGTGCCTAAGGTGCCTCAAAATTACGCTTTCAGGTGCTACATCTAGGTGCTGTCCCCTCGCTGGCACTGGCATGTGAGACAGCCTGCTTACTGTGTTGTCCTGTTGGCCTCGATGACCTTGGCGGATGTCCTCTGGCCCCTGGAGCCTGAGTTGGCCCCGCCTGGGAGACAGCTGGCATCTCCCAAGTCGTCGCAGCTTCATTGGATGCAATGGTAACTGTCAGAGGGGCGGAGGAGCTGCTGCCCTCATCCGGAGCGCCCTGAGAGGAGCCCCCAGAAGCGACAGGTAGCTGCTGTGCTGACATGAGTTTGCTTTGGACCTCCCCGCTCACCGTAGATGGATGGGCGCCGAGGTGGAAAACTTGGTGCCCAAACCATCTCCCACACTGGCACTGACCAGCTGAGGTCAATGCCGATGTGAGGGCTTGCTGGTCCGAGCACATCCCCAGGAAGCCCTGACTGGTCTCTTGGAGGAGCCTCTCCACAAGAGTCGCCATTGTCTCCATGGAGGAAGCATGGCGCTCGGCCACGATGCTCATTGCATTGGCGATGGTCCGCATGGATTCCTCCACCATGGAGACTGAGCCAAGCATAGCCTCATGTATCTCCCTCAGATGTCCCGCACACTCTACTGGACTTCCAGCATTTGCTGCCTCATGGACGATTCCAGAGGCTCATCATCAGTCACTGACTGAGCATGTGCCTGGTCCCCTGCAGCTCTCTGACTGCTGGTGCCATGGACACTCTCTCCACCAGCTCCTTCAGCAACTGTGAAGTGCCCGCACCCCTGTGCCCTGGGACACTAGCTGATGATCTAATTCCCACCTTGGTGCTACTGTCTGCACTGGTGCCTGCCTGGCAGAGATGGTGTGACGCTGGTGGGTCAGAGACTTCAGGGCCCTCAGGTGTGAGCGGGGGTCCCTGCTGCTCCTCCTCCCGGCCCTGCTCCACTGATGCTGAAAGGAAGGACAAGGACAGTTGATTAGTTAACATGGAGACAATGTCAATGTGCATCCCTGTCCCCCAGATCATTATGCACTCATCCTTCCATAAGCAATGGTCAAGCCATGTTGCAAACTTCAATCACTGAACATTCAGCACTGCCATGGCTGCTGGGACACTAATGGTGACCTCACTGCTGGGCAAACATACCTGCCTGTGGCACCCCAGCCTCACCAACACCAGTGGACCTGGGCGCACGGCGCCTCTCCAGATCGAGGGCCCCCTGCTCAAACGTGGTAATGATGGCCAACTGGGCCGGTCCTCCCCCAGTCTTCAACTGCTGAGCGGCATTATGTGCATTTTTTTTCTGAAAAGGAGAGAAGAGCATTGATTAGTGCTACTTGTACATGGACTCTCTTCGCGGACGGCCCACCCCACCCAGAGTGGAACATTGCAGGGCTCCAGTGCCTCCTCACCCCGCAGCTGCCGCACACTCACACAAAGATGCCAGGCCTGTCCCCCGCCTTTGGCCAAATGCACCTACATCACATTTTGCACCACACGGTCTAGTCTTGCAAAGCAAGGAGGCACAAGCACGTGTAGCGCAGAGGACAGCAGATGGATCGGTGCCCCGCCACCTGGAAGTACCCCTCCCAGCATGTCAGCACCCTGACTTTGACGTCCGGGAGTTCCAGCACTGCACCTAGATGCAGATCCTCCAGATTGCCCCCAAAACAGTTATGTGGGTGTCATTGTACCACATGCTGCGGGTGCAGAACCCATCTCTTCACCACCCCCTCAGGGTGACCTCGACATGGCCAATATCTGCTGGTCCACCCAGCGACGGACACATACCATCAATGATTCAATGCAACACCTGCACTCAGAGTTCCGTGGGGGGGTCCGGCCAGGGGGGAAAGCCGTCCTGCTGGTTTAAGTGACCAATGCCAACATGGTACTCACCCTTCCAGAGCGCAAAAGGTCATTGAAATGCTTGCCGCACTGGATCCAGGTGCGCCGCATCATGCCGTGGGAGCTCACCACCTCTGCCACCTCCTCCCAGGCACATTTGGTCATGTGGTGGGGCTTCTTCCTCCCGTCCCTGGGAACAAAGACCTCCTGCCATGCTGCCACCTCCTCGAGAAGGGCAGCAAAGCAATCGCCTGAGATACGAGGGGCACAGTGCCCCTCTGCCCTATCTTCCTGCCTGGCCTGCTCACCAGCAGCGCTCTGGGGAGCCCTTCTGCTGGCCATTATTCACAGCCTTTGCAAGGCTGTAGGAGCTCTTTTAAACAGGCCACCAGGTCACCATTGGACCCGGTGGTCATAGCAATCCCGCTACCGCCCGCCCACTCCCACTGTCCTCGGGAGCCGCAGGCAGCGATCAGGTCCGTGCCCGCTCCCGCACAGGCAGAAAATTTTGCCCCATGTAAAAGTACATTTCACCACAGCAGCTCAGACTCCTTGGAGGGCCGATTGGCTCAGCTGGCTAGATGGGTGCTGTGGATTAGATTGGTGCCAATGGCATGAGGTTCGATCCCCGTTTCGGTCTGGGTGGATTTGGGATCTGTCTCTTTGGTAGAGATAGCACTGCTGTGGTTCGGATCTGCCTTTGGGCAGAGAGCCGAAGAAGAAGCGGAAGTAATTTTGTTAAGACGTTATTATACAATTGCCACATGAATATACTCTACAAGACATTTCAGCACCAAAAAGGCCCATTGTTTGTAATGTTCCATCGAATCAAAGTGCCATCAATCTCATCTTCAGAAGTTGGCAGACGGTTTGCAGGCAGTAGCAGTTCTTGCAATGTTATAGCCATGTCTAATTACAACCAGTGACATAGCCACTCTACTTCAAGTATCAGTTGGAATATTGTGAATTGCAGGCTGCAAAACGATCTCAGGACTGTGATGATGATTGCAAACCGCTCATGCTTCCCTCTTGTGGATTGGCATCAACTGGGCCGTAGCTTATCTCAATATTTCACTGCAGCCTAGACCGATGGTTACTTTATATGTTAATGATATTGGAAGTACTCTGTGGGGAGTTCATTTGCAGCATTTTTTGATTTTGTGCATCTCAGTAGTTGGAGGATGTTGACTGAAATTTAATAATAATTTTATTTCATCTTATACATCAGAGATGATAAACTCAGTCAGTTTCTTGTTTTTATGGTTGGGCCAACAAAACATTTACTGGTGGGGGACAGAGTACCATTGATGACCTAGTGGTCAACTCCAGAATCCTTCACATGTAGCATGAGCAGCTACTGTTAAGCAGGGAATATTTTTGCTGGTTATTGAAGATCATTGAGAGCTGGCAATGGGGCTTTCAAACTGGAATAAGGTGTGGACCGCAGCTTTTTATGAGATTAAAAAATTGTAAAAGATCCATGGGGCGTTGTGTTGCATAGTCTAATTTTTAAGATTCAAATACATTTTATCGCGCGCATACACACACACACACACACACACACATGCATACACACACGTACACACACATGAGCACACCACACGCGCACACACACACGCACACACACGCGCACACCACACGCGCACACACACACACACGCACACACACATGCACACCACACGTGCACACACACACGCACATGCACACACACACACACACACAAGTACATATGGTAGAATAAGAGGACACCACCCCCTTTCCGACCCCCCATTTTCCAATAATTTACAATTTTTAAACAAATATATTTTTCTTTTCTCACCTATTTTTAAATTTATTTCGACTTATTGTTTTATCTCCACCTTTTAGCCCATTTCGATCCCTTCCCCCCACCCTACCCCCACTAGGGCCATCTGCCACTAGCTTGTCCTGCTTGCTACCCTTAATGTCCCCATTAGCACATTCCTTAGATAATATCACCACCGTCAACACCCCATTTGTCCTTTTGTCTATGGCATCTTTGGCAATCTCTTCTTGGCCTCCACCTGTCACTGGCCCCCTATCGAGCTCTACCTGTCCCACCCCCCTCTACCAGTTTATATTTCACCTAAATTCTCTATTTCCTTAGTTCTTATGAAGGGTCATAAGGACTCGAAACGTCAACTGTATTCCTCTCTGCAGATGCTGTCAGACCTGCTGAGTTTTTCCAGGTAATTTTGTTTTTGTTTCAGATTTCCAGCATCTGCAGTATTTTGCTTTTATCATAGGCTTAAAGATGTTTTACAGTTTGTGAAGAAGACAAACAAACAAAGAAATATATGGTTAACTGTCCTTTGGCTGGTCTCGATGCAATGATTCCATATTGTGGCTATTTTGTTCAGTTATCTTCCTGGGTGTAGTTGTATGGAGCATATTTCCACATTTTATTCCCGAAAGAACTCAGGTTGCAGTAAATGTTTCTTCTCAGAATGGTTACTTTGCAAACCTGGCACAATACTTTAGAGAGCGAGAGAGAGAGAAAAACAGCTTCCTTGCAGCATTTCAGTACAGAATTCTGATCTCTCCTTGTGATGTCTCTGGCTTGGTAACTAGTTCTTAAAAGTCCTGCTGGCTGTATATTCTACAATAGATCAAAATAAATTTAAAAATAGGTGGGAAAAGAAAAATATATTTGTAAAAAAAAATTGTAAATTATTGGAAAAAGGGGGATCGGCTGTATATTCCAGAGGAACTCAATTATCATGTCTGCTGTAGCCATTGTTTTATAGAACAAGTAATTTTATTTTGATGTCTCATCTCAGAAACCTTTAAAGAGTTTGGGGATAGTGAAACAGCCAACAGGAGATGGGGTCCTTCACACTCTGCAGGGGGGTTTGACTGTCTGTTCCCTTTTCATCCACTTGGGCGGAATTTAAGTTGTATATTCTGGCCGGCTGGCATTCCTCCATTGTCTCAGTAGGATTGCAGATTATTGTTTTTCTTAAATCCAGCCAGAAAAAGGAGAATTGGAAATTGTATCCTTTTTAAAAAAAAGCCCATCCTCATAACTTTGTGCATCTGCAACTTCTATGAGATATTTGGGTGGGATGTTCCAGTCCCACCCACTGCCGGGATGGTCCAGTCCCACCGAAAGTCAATGGACTTTTGGCTGGGCCACCGAATCTCCTATGACAGGTCCCATGACAACGGGGTCGGAAAATCCCGGCCTTTATTTTGTATTTGTCAATAGTTGGGGAATGTTAGTGTTGACAACAGGTTACTGCCTCTTTTTTTTATATTAGTGTCAGGCCCTCACAGGCCTTGTAAGGAATTGTTTGATACATAATTACAATGTATTCATTCTCCATTGCTAAATTTTGAAGGGAATTGTTCCTGAGTACAAATTGGATTTGGAAGCCCCATTCACATATTTGTCATCAAAAGCCGATTATAACTTGAAGAGATTCATATGAAGAGGCTTCAGTGTGACATTCTCATTTACCAGATTAGGCATCTCTACTGCTCTCCCAGTGAGATTGCCAATTCAGTCCTAATTAGAGCAAAATTATTTGCAGCTTGATACTGTGATCTAATGTTTGCTAGAACTGTTTCAAAGTGCTCCAGCCCAATTCATATTTGACCCCTGCAGCTGTTCAAGAAAAGAAGCTTTCATCCTATTAATCTGACTGGGATTTGAATCTAGGTCTCAGGATTGACAATATTCTGCTAATTCACTGGTCCAGTTAGTTCTCTAAAGAATGCTTTAAAAAAAAACCTCAAACATTATATGCTGTTGCTGCAGTATTTCACACATTGGAATAAATTTGATTTTACACTTGTGGGACTTGTGCTCACAGAATAAGTGTCAGCCACACCATAAAACCAGCGATATGATTTTTGATATATTTTTAGGCAGTTTAAAAATTGAAAAATTCAAAGCAAATTTTAAGACTTTTAGCAATATGTATTTTCCTAAAGGAAGAAAACTAGATTATGACATTGTTCTATGATTGTGAATTAATTCAGAATACAACTGTTCTATAAGAACCTTATTTGTGCTTAGTATTGAATCAGACAAGTTCCACTACTCCTAGAACACAAATAGGATTTTCTTTACAATCCATTTTTATATCCCTATTATGTTATTCTACTTAATTAAGAATGGCATAAAATAATGCAATTGTGTTTGATGTCATATGTCCCATAGCGACTCTGCCACTTCTCCTCCAAAAGAGAAGTAAGAAATCAAATTCTGTTCTGTCTAACAATCCAAGACCATCTAGAATGGCTGCTGTTTGAGCTTTGAATGTGAGACTTTCTACAGTCTCACACAGAGTAAATTGACCAGATTTGTCCTCGGACTGCTATGTGCCAAGAACAACTGGTGACAGGTGTGACAAGCTACGAGTTGCTGTCTATTGTAACATCATTTTCATTTCCAGGAAGACAAGATAACTATTTTGGAATCAGACAATGAACAATGAAGCACACAGCCTTATTAATTTAATGGTTTTGGCATTTCTTTCCTAAATCTAATGTATTTATATTTCTTCATAAACAAACCAAAGACATGAAATAGTGCAATACAGTGTGATGCACAGCCTGTGCATTTAAAAAAATAAACTAGAGATATCAATTTCTATGGCTGTGCTGATGCAGAAAACAACTTATTTAAAGAAATTGAGACTGATAGAGACATTGTCACAACATTCTAACCAAAGGTGAAGAAAATGTTCCAGACTTGCTTTCTTCAGAGAATCTCTGAAGATGACAAAGAGCAGTTATTGTTTCTTTTTGTCAGTGGTTTATTGATTATTAATGTGATGAGTTAACAACAGATTCTGAGTAACTTAGATTATCTTTGGTCCTTTCCCCAGAGAAAATTCAGGCTATCGGAGATAGACTAAGATCATGGTAGCACAAGGTAATACAGTAAATCATTTGGTATAGAAAGTGAATTTTGTTGAAAAGAGAGACATGTTGTTGAAGCTTTTCATCTTGCACTCAACAGGACCAATACAAGAATATCAAATTTCAAACAATCACAACAATTTATACCACAGGGTGCTGATTGGTTGACAAACCATGCATATTTTCTATGCTACTATGCAGTGGCTACGTGAGTGGTATTTCCACTAACAGGAGGCTGCTTTCAATCCAAAAAGACATTCTGCCTATCACACAATTGAACAATGTCATGTATGAATTTCTGTGCCAGTGTGCTGCCAGGTCATACATTCTGTTGATTAACTGATCGAATCAAACAGCATGTTCCTTCAGTTTTTCATAATAGGCAGAGTACAGACTGTACTCAACCAACCCATGTTTTCAAAACACAAAGCCAGATGTCTACTGTTAAATGTGATTTCGTGATTGGGCAGCACTTTCTGAACAATCCTGAGTGTGCTCATAGCTACACTAACAATGAATCTAAGATAATCAGTCAAGCTCGGAATATGGCTCATTTACACTTGCTAGAAGCAACATACATACAGACACAGGAACCTGTTCTTTGAAAACAAAAGGAATATGTTGAAGCCTTGCATCTTTTTGGAATTACCCGGGAGCTTAGGAAGCCTAGTTCCCCGTTGTTTTATCTATGGCAACACCTCCATTAATCAGAAGTACCCTTTTCTCTTGTAATATAAATTGTTGTGACCATTTGAAATTTGACATTCTTGTATTTGTCCTAATGAGTGCAAGATAAAAAGCTTTGGCAAAGTATCTTTCATTTCATCAGTAATATAATAAGATACACTTGGGTAAGCATATCCTTAATTTTGTTCAGAACTTCACATGTATACTTTCAGGTATAGGGCAGAATTTTATGTTCGTGGGCGGGCACGTGACTGACCCAATCAGGTGTAAAATTGTGTGAGAAGACGTCGGGTGAGCTTCCCAACATCATCCCGCGCTCGCACGATATTTCGGTCGGTGGGTACACGCAAAAGCCGGAAGCATGCCTGCCATCAATTAAGAGGGCAATTAAACCCATTAATGGAGCAATTGACTCAGATTTTTCATGGTCCGTCCAACCTTATGGTTGGCAGATGGGAAATTCAGCCAGGCAGACTTTGCATTTTTCATGAAACCCAATCTAAGGGCAGGATGAGGTTTCTGTTATTAAATAAAATAAAAATAACAATCTATGGACAGCATTTTTATCATCTATTTGTTCAGGTGCCTAATTATGATGCTTGGACATGTTTTTTCCTGATTTTCAAAATTTTATTTCATGGTTTTCAGGCCTGTAGCTCCCTGAGGCACCTCTCTGCCTTCAGGAAGCCTTCTCTCAGTGCTCGCCCATGCCCGTGGAAACATCATTGCCCATCCTCCTCTCACCCCCCACCCCGGCACCGCTGAGCATTTCAGTGCACGTTTCACGCTGGCTGGCCGTTAATTTGCCAGCCAGAGTGAAATCATGGTCGGGGGCTGATCACGATTGGCAGTCCATTTGCCGACAGCTCCCGGGCCTGCCAATTGCGCCTGCCCGCCAAGCTGAAAATTCAGGCCATGGTGGGGTAGATCCTTACTTTGTGGGACAGTGTGAAATGGTTGACAGTGAGTCAGCAGTCCGTTTTGCATCTCTCCCATTATTTATATCCATTGGTATCAAAATTGCACAAATTGAGATCCACCAAGCAAGCACAGCTTGTTTGCACAGCCTTTGCAGATGGATGATTTGATATTAATTATCAATTAAATTAAATTTAAGCAAAAAGTGCTTGCAGCAGTAAATCAGGAAGCATCAGGGGAACGTAGGTTAATGTTTCCGGTCAATGACCTTTGATCAGAACAGACCAAAAATATTAGCTTTACCTTTCTTTCTCCATAGATGCAGCCTGTCCTGTTGAGTGTTTCAAGCAACCACAGTATTTAGCGTAGCTGTATATGCTAACATAAACATTTCACATGCTTCAGGATTAGGATATTTTGGTGGTAATGGAAATGGAGAGGAAGATAGCTTAATTGGCGTTGTCAATGTACCTTTTCTAGGCGTATCATTGGGTTTGCTCTTTAGTTTTGTAATACCTGACACTGCCCCCTAGATTTCTAGTTCTATAGGACTCCAGGAAAATTATCACACTGATTGACACTTTTTCAGTCTTGGGATATGTTAAGTGCCTCTCACTCAATTGAAATATGTCCCATTAAGATTTATTTATATGTTTCTGGAAAAGGATTGGGTTTAAACATTGCAGGGAGATTACATCTTTTTGCAATTAGCAATAAAGGTTATACTAATCTGCATGTTGCAAGTGGAGCAGGAGGGAGGTTGGATCTAAGGGATTAAAAAGCACCACTCCCTTGTGAAACTGCTGTCTAGAATGTTTGGATTATGGAGTAGGATCAGAAGGTGTGCAGAAGGAGTGTCTGTCTGACCACAACATCTCAAGCACTTATTAAACAATATAGGATGAAATCCTGTAATGTTTTGCTAAAATAAAAAAAAGTGAGAATGAACTTTTTTCTATAGATAAAAATTCTTCAAACTGATAAAAAGCATTAGTTGCTAAACCCCTCTTAACTCAGAAGTAGTTGTACTGTTAATAGAATAACTATTTTGATGCTCTGCTGACATTGCAACTCTAGTTAATTGTTCATAAGGGGAAACTACACCTTCAAAATTAACAGCCATCCACACATTGTTAACATTATGTACACATGATAAGAGTTGGCACAATAGGATAATATGAAAGTATGTGCAAATGAAAGCAAACTGTCTGCCATTAATGCACTTGTATATTATGTTCATGAATCAGTTTGTCAAGCATTTACAATCTTTCTAAAATCAATATAGTTCCTCAGGAAGCAACTACAGAATTTTAATGTGTGGTTAACATCTAATCCTCAATTTGTTCCCAGAGATTTGTTCTGTTTGATAGGATTATAGTTGTATTAATTATGGTTTTACTTAGTGTGGAATGTACCTTTAAGAATAATACTTGTTAGGGAAGACTACATGATCTGCAGTAACCAATAGGAGAGTAGCATGGGCTACTTCAGCAGTCAGTGTAGCGATAGAATTGGAGTTGAAAGCACACAGGTAGTTGCTGCTGAGTATATTATAAATAAGCTTAATGTTTCCACCCAAGAAGTGTCTGCAGATCAACTCTATAATTAACAGTACAACTCGGCCACCCTACAACAAACTGACTATGAGGATAAAACAGGATTGAACAGAAGAAATCAAGTTAGGAAGAATTTGGCACTGTACCTCATCCAGTGATTGTAAGTAGCAAGCTCCGTTAGAATTGAAGAAGATACCCCCCCCCCCTTAAAATGCCACGATTTGGGAGAAATCATCCTTTTGACCCAGCCACAGATGATTGGTCTCAATACATAGAATGCCTCATGTTCTTTTTCAAGTGAATGAGGTTACAGGGGAAGAGAAGAGGCGAGCGACCCTCTTGAGTACTTGTGGGAGCAAAACCAATGGCTTGATTCAAAGTTTGACGGTACCCAGTGCCCTAGATTCAAGGAATTTCGATGAATTGGTGGACCTTGTGAAAGGTCACTTTTAACCCAAGCCTGCAGTCACGATGCAGAGGCACAGGTTTAATTCATGAAATAGAGCCCCAGATGAGACAATTGCATGCTAAGTGGCAAATTTGAAGCAGCTAACGGAACATTGTGAGTCCGGTATGACTCTGAATGACATGCTGAGAGATTGTTTAGTGTGCGGTGTGAAAGCGGACATTATTCAGAAAAGATTATTGTTCAAAGTGAATCTTGATTTCAAGAAGGTGCTGAAGATAGCTCTGGCCATGGTAGTAAGAGATTCACAAGTAATACAGGGTGCACAAAATGGCGCCATCCTCCACATCGGATGGGAAAAAGCAAGACTGCCGAGAAGCGGGAAACGCCCCTGCAAAGAATAAAGAAAAATAACTTAGCAGCAAAATCAAAAAATTATAATATTTTAATAGAGGTGGAAACAACCAGTCTTTTAGGATAGGCAATTAAAAAAAAATCGAATGCTACATTTGTCACAGAAATGGGCATATGAAGAAGCAATGCAAGGAAAGATTCAAGCAGGTATATAAACAAAAGAAAAAGCCCAATGAAATCTACAATGTAGAAGAGCCTGAAACAACAAATTCTGACATTTACTCATTGTTTAATCTGAAAGTTGGGAAGCCAGAGCAAATATTTGTCACAGTGAATGTAAATGGCAAATCTGTTAAAATGGAGTAGACACGGGAGCTTCCACTACAGTAATTGGGGAACATACTTTCAGATATTTGAATAATGGTGAACATCAATTAAGTTTGGAACGAACAGCGGTCAAGCTAACAGGTGAAGTATTTCAAGTAAAAGGCATAAGCAAGGTAACGTCAATTATGGAAGCCAATCGGCAAAGCTACCAGTGTTGACATTGAGAGGCAGAGGACCAAGCCTTCTAAGGCAAAATTAGCGAAGGGAAATCAACCTTTATTGGCCACTGGATTCCAAAAGGAAGCTAGAAGCATTACTGTTTTGAAAAAGGGATGTGTAAGGACTCAACAACCTGAAGAAATGCAGGCTGTCTTAAGGCAAAACCTGGAAGAACAGCAGAAGAAACTCGAAGAGACCCTGCTTGGTGACAAAGTCCGAGACGAGGTGAGCAACCTTCACAGGGAAAAAAAAACCTGTTGAAAGACTTTCACACACTACAAGATTCCCTCAGGTCAAAGTTTGTACCTCCGGAAAAGTATGAAGAGAAACAGAAAGAATTCAGCATCTCTCTGAACAAACTGAAGAATGAGTTCGCAGAGAAGACACAACAATGTTCAATTTTTCAGGAGGCAAACAAATACCAAAAAGAGACGGAAGAGCTGAAGAATCAGCTAAATGAAGCCAAAGAGGCTTTGGAAGCAAAAGCTGCAGAATTTTCCAAGAAGCTGGCAAATAATGACATTTTGGGTGACTCAGCCACTGAGCTCAAACACGTTCAGCTTACATCTGAGAGAGGTCTGGCCAATAGTGAAGTCAAGAAGGCCGAGATTAAAGCTTGCGTTAGAGAGAAGAAGGCCCTTAAAAAGAAGATACAGAAATACAGAAGTACTAATAGGGCCTTAATTCTGGCAGCTTACGAATATACTTTCGTACATAGGCCTGGCAATCAAATTGCAAATGGCGACACCATTAGTCGCTTGCCTTTACAAGAAAATGATGAGCATGTCCCAGTTCCTCAGGAACTTGTTTTACTGTTAAATTTCTTAGATTTCTCGCCAGTATGTGCTTGACAGATCAGAGACTGGACAAGTTGGGATCTAGTCCTATCTCAGGAACGAGATCAAGTGCTACATGGTTGGTCACAGGAGCCCATATCTGAAGAAACGAAACTGTATTTCAACAGAAGACATGAAATAGCCAGCCAGGATGGCATCCTATTGTTGGGTGCACAAGTGATAGTTTCTCCAAAGGGAAAGGAGTCATTTTTAGTTGAATACACAGTGCCCATCCAGGAAGTTCCCAAATGAAGACCATAGCATGCAGCTATCTATGGCGGCCAGGGATGGGTGGTGAAACAGAGAGTTTAGTAAAGCATTGTGTGCAATGTCAGCAACTGCACAAGTTGCCAGTGACAGCTCTGTTATACCCATGGGAGTGGCCAGGTAGACCCTAGGCGTGGTTACACATTGACTACGTTGGACCTTTCCTGGAAACAATGTTTCTGCTCATTGTCAATGCCCATTCAAAATACTGGACGTATATGAGGTGAAGTCACCAATCTCAGGTGCTACAATTGAGAAACTACATCAAAGTTTTGCCATTCATGGACTACGAGTAGTAGCCATTTCTGATAACAGCACAGCATTTACGAGTGCTGAGTTTCAACAGTATCACTCATGTGAAAACTGCACCATACAACCCTTCTTCAAATGGACTGGACAAAAGGGCTGTTCAAACATTCAAGGCAAGCATGAAAAAACTAACGGATGGTTCCTTGGCAACTAAGCTAGCATGCTTTCTTATTCATTACACCCCTCACACAACAACAGGTGGCACACCTGCGGAGTTATTGTTTAAATGCCATCTCAGGATGAGATTGAGCTTAATAATGCCAAATTTAGAGGGGAAGGTGGAATGGAGTCAGGGAAGCCAGAAAACTAGACACGACTGGCATAGTCGCAAGATGAAATTTACCAAGGGAGAGCTGGTATACGTGAAAAACTTTAGGGAAGGACCAAAGTAGTTACCAGGTGAAATAAGTGCGGTGACTGGACCTCTTTATTATATCATGGAGATGAAAGGCTGGGTCATTCATAAACATGTGGACCATTTAAGGAAGAGAGAGACAATTCATCAAGATTTGGTTCCACCAGTGACCATGACCAAGTTTGAGTTTTATGTTGAGGATGCTCAACCCAGGACTGACATGTTTGATGTTCCTGTAAGAGTTGAGGTTACAGAACTGCAAGCGCCCACCGAAGCACCTGATGTTCAGGCAACTCTGGAAAAGGGGGTTCCTGATAAAGAATCTGAAGTTGTGGAGCTGCAACGTTCCACACGTACTAGGAAGCCACACGTACTTGAAAGACTGAACTTGTAAATTCCTCACCCAGTGTAAATATTATATTGCGTTGAAAAATATATACTTGTAAATCTAATATGTATAGTCAAGTTAAAGGGGAAGGAAGATAGTAATTATGGTTTTATTTAGTATGTAAAGTACCTTTAAGAATAATACTTGTTAGGTAAGATCACATGACCTGTCGTGACTAATAGGAGAGTAGCGCGGGCTATCTCAGCAGTCAGTGTAGAGGTAGAGTTGGAGTTGAAAGCACACATGTAGTTGATGCTCTGTATATTGTAAATAAACTTAATGGGCCGAATTTTACGTTCGGTGCATAGGCAAATGGCCGACACGCCCAAGCGCAGTATGAGATGCGATGACGTCTGGCATGTGTCCCGATGTCATTGCACACTTGTGAGATATTTTGTTCGGCAGGCACACACCGCAGTTGGCTGCATGCCCGCCGATAATTGAAAGGCCTATTAAGGCCATTAACAAGCTAATTAAAATCAAATTAATGCTGCCATCCAGCCTTATGGTTGGTGGGCAGGCGAAAAGGCCAAGCCGCCTTTACATTTTTTAGGAAACCTCCATCCACGAGCGGGATGAGGTTTCCTAAAGCAAATAAACATTAACTAAAAACTTTATTTTTGCATTAAAGACATGTCCCAGCTCATGTGACAGAGTCACACGAGGGGACATGTTTTTTCAAATTTTTACTGTCTTTATTAATTTTTTTCAAAAGTGCTTCAATGTCCCTGAGGCAGCTCCATGCCTCAGGGAGATTTCATGCACATGTGCGAACTGCGTGCCATGCCCGCTCTCCCTCCTCCCCCCACCCGCACAGGCAGTACTGCCACTCGCGATCCATACAGGGCGGGCCTTAATTCGCTTGCCTGCATGAAATCATGGAGCAGAGCCGATTGTGGGTGGCGGTCGGCTTCCCGACTGTCCCCACCCACTCCCGCTGAGCCTGCCCGACGAGGGAAAAATTCTGGCCAATGTTTCCACTCAAGAAGTGTCTGCAGATCAACTCTATCATTAACAGTACAATTTGGCCACCCTGCAATAATAGTGCTTTGCAAATTGTTACTTTTAACGAGTGTTTTGTGAAAAGGTGAATGTCAAAGCCTGTGGAACTTCAAATGATCTTGCCATAAGAGGAAGAATTTGAGGAAACTGTTGACATTTGTTACTGTCACTCCTTTTGATATTTACTGGCACCAAACTACATTGCAAGCTCTTAGCTGCAGTACCTAAATAAGGAAATCAAGATAAACCTAAAGGCCATGTACAAAGAAAGGGAAATAGAGGAATAATAGTCTTGATAAAATGTAGTTGAAGGAAACAGAAATGAATATCAAAGAGGGCAATGAAAAGGCAGATAATGGATGATTCAGAATGATCCAAAGAAAGGTTTTTAATTGTTATATTAAGAGTAAATAGTGGGATAGGACCACCCAGATCCTTTATGGGAAAAATGGAGTAGAATAGTACGCTGGAACTGGAAAAGTAAGATGTTTGAATTAATTATTCTTAAGAAAATGATGTGTTCTGAATCCAGCAATTTTGGTTCAGGAATCGATGATGAAAGCAGCGTTCAGTAAAACATGTGATATAAAGAAACTTAAAGAATTAAGTGTATAGCGGGCAGCTGTGCTAGGTGGGATGCATCATAAATTTCTCAGGAAATGAAACTGTAAATGAATGTGGCTCCAGTTAATGTTTTATAATTTAAATAAACAT
The DNA here is from genome assembly GCF_964194155.1 of Cetorhinus maximus. NCBI lineage: Eukaryota > Metazoa > Chordata > Chondrichthyes > Lamniformes > Cetorhinidae > Cetorhinus > Cetorhinus maximus. Next base: position 112,619,058 of record NC_135879.1, on the reverse strand, counting down.
AAATAACAGATGTACATGGTAACTGGACCATAATAGATCATTTCATTAAAGGTTTAAAAGAACCTATGGTGGGCAAATGTGTTGAAGGCATTATATGAGGGGCACCACTGTTCATCTAAAAAGCAAAGAGCCCAAAAGGAACTGCTAACATGAATTTAAAGAACAATGTAGGTAACACCCATCTAATCTGCTGGAATTATTTAGCGAGTTAACAAAATTAATGTATGAAGACTATATGATGCAGAACTTTACTTGGGCGTTCAAAAAGCATTTGATAAATTTCCACTTATGAGACTTTTTAGAAAGAGAAAAGCTTGGGAAATTAATGCCAGATTAGATAAATTAATTGAAAGTGGGTTGACAGCAGAAAGACAGTTATGATAAGTGGCAAGAACATTTTCTGAAGAGCAGTTACTGGTGGACTTTCCCAGGGACCTGTTCTGGTCCTTTCTTCACAATATTCATGGATGACTTGGCAGAGAGCATGTCTTGTAATATAAATTTAATTAATAATATCAAATTATGCACTTGGATAACACAATAGATAGTCATATACCCAATTTACCAATGCCACAGAGACCAGTAATATAGTAAGTAGTGAAGATAGGTACATAAAATTCTAAGGAATATATCATTCAACCCCTTGTGCCTATTCCACCATTCAATGAGTTCATGGCAGATCTGTATCTTAACTCCATCTGCCTGGCTTCTTATCATTTTATACCCTTGTCTAGCAAAATTCTATCGATCTCATTTAAAATTATTAATTGAGCTTCCATCTACTGCATTCTCTTGGAGAGAGTTCCATACTTCTACCACCACTCTGTGAAGAAGTGTTTCCTAGATTTTCTTCTGTGTAGCCTGGCTCTGATTTTAAAGCTATATCCCCTTATCCTAGACTCCCCAACCAGTGCAAAAAAAAAATCTCTATCTACTCTATCAATTCCCTTCAAAACCCTAAAAGCATCCATCAAATTACCCATTAAATTTTTATATTCTAGGATTACAAGTATACTTTATGTAATCTCTCCTCATAAGCTACAGGCAAAACCTATGCTCATTTTCAAAGTGCCTTGGTCCTTAAATTATGTGAAATTCATTGAGTGCTCTTAATGTCAAGACCAATGCTATCTAATGTCTAAGTTAATATTTTATTACAGTAAAGCATCACCATCTTAGACAGTACATTTTTCAACTTAATATTTGATAGTTCATAAAAGAAAGCTTACAAATAGTATATCTGTGAACTGACCATAAATTTTTATTCTGCCTTTATTTTGAATGATCTCTTCCTTTGCTACAGGGCTGTGCATTAATGGGGAGCTAACAGAAATGAAGAGACAGCGAATAATTGTAAAATTAAAAAAAATGTTTCTCAGTCCATATTACAGTGGCTTTTTGCATAAAATTGTCCTAACCATGATATTTGGTTCCATACTTTCAATTTGAAATAAAGCAGGGGTGAGCTACCATGTGGTAAATTAGGGGTTGCTTCTAAGTTACTCATTCAAGAGTGAAGAGGAACCCAAAATTTAGACAAAAGCAAAAAAGTAGAAATACTCTCATTGGATAACTTTTAGATATTTTCTACTCTGCAGTACAGTATTACTTTGCTTTAAGGTTCTCCAATAAATAATAAAAATGGATTCATTTGAAGAGTAAGTTGAATTAGACAAATTAAGGGCTGCTGACATAAAGGTCAGAGGCTTGTTTTCGGTTGCTTGTCAGTAATTCATCCGTACATTTTTAATTTTCTGTTTGGTTTGAGGATTGATGCCTGAAAACTTCCACAGGAAGTGAGCACCACAATGAAAACTTGTCACTGTCACATGAGGGGACATGTCTTAAAATTTTTTTCTTTCTTTATTTAACTTTTTCAAAATCAAACAAACCACCGTGAGGCAACTCTGTGCCTCAGGGGGATTTCTGCGCTCTATTACGTGCATGCGTGAAGGAACGCAGGCCTTGACTCAGGCTCCTACCCCCCCCCCCCCCCCCCCCACCTCCCCCCGCCTGCACAGGGAGCGTTTAGCGCTTCCAGGTGCGTGTCATGCTGGGCATGCCTTAATTGGCCCGCCCATGTAAAATGGCGGCGTGCAGCCGATCACGGGCAGCCGATCATCGGCTGCACGCCCGCCCACACCTGCTCCTGCCTAGCATCCCCGATGGGGAGAAAATTCTCCCCGTAGTTGTTTAGCCACAGGATGTCTGGCCTTCATTCTGTTGTTGCTTCAAGGCCTTACGGTATTTGTTTTTGCAAGTAGTTGTGTCACTGCCCAGGAATTATGGGGCATTTGCATGGATCAAAGGTAACCACAACCGCCGCAAGCTCCTTCATCAGCAATAAATATTTAACAGTGAACCTCGGGCATTCTTTTAAGCAAATTTATACAGGATTCCTTAAATGTGTTCTTACAGGCCTCCTGTCTCATTGGAAGCCAAACCTGTCAAACAGACTGGCTTCTGGCCTTGCAACTGGGTGGTGACATCATATGCTGGCTTCCTTAACCCCTCTACTCTACTTCCATTGCATACCACCTTACCCTATAAGAGGGAGGGAAAAATGTCAGTGATTGTGCAGTGTTGTGTTTTGTTGATGTGCCTGTCATAGCTGAATAGCTGCACGTATGTGGAGACAGGGAGAGGTGGGCGTGAGGTTGGCAGCATTGATAAGGTATGGATAAGGTGGAGTATCTTAATGTTAGACATGAAACCAGAGAGCCAGTGGATGCGACTGGGAGAGCTTTGGGGTGTAATTTACTGAGCAATGTGAGAAATCACCTCATGTAGCGCCGCTTATAGCTGATCTTCATGTATTTCCCCCACATCACGAGCCACTTCCTGCATGGTTTGCGTGGGATCCTGTTTATTGAAGGATGTGCATGTGAGCATCTCTATTGTGTGCCAGAAGGCAATGAATGGATGCAATCCTCAGATTACACAGCTCAAACTTTTGATGTAATGCTGGGATTCCTAATTTGGTTAATGTATTTGCAGACAGAATCTGCATTGTTCACTCTGCAAACAATAAGTGCGAAGCTATAAGGTGGGCCCTGCACTAATGTTATTTTAAGGGACGGGCACCCAATTTTTAGGTAAAGAAATTTTTTGGAATTATTCCTATTGCAAAATGCCTGGAAGTACTCTGGAGTACTTATGGAATTGTTGTGAGTTCCTGGCTATGACAGAAAATGTTGAGTGTTGCTATATCTTCAGGTGGTTGGTTGGGGGAGTGGTAGTGAGTGGTTGGCGGTGGTTGTCAGATGAGAAGGTGACCTGCCACACAGCGGCTGCACCAGGTACAAGGAGAGCAATTGCAGTGCCCCTGGGTCTGCAGCACGTCAGAGGGATGGAGCAAAGGCTGCAGAGAGGGGACAATTTGAACCATGCCCTCTGCCAACTTGAAGCTGGACTCCTACACACTGCTTAACAGTGACAGGAGGACAGTATGGCAGGCCAGCCAATGCAGCTGGTACCTCGGTGTACATCCTCATCAGCATTCTTCTATACGCTGCACCCATCAAGATCCACATTTGAATCTTTTGCAGGGGAGCAAATCTGCCACTTCAGCACTCTCCCACAACCTGCACCCACCTCTCCCCCACCCCGAGTGCCAGGCCTGCCTGCAATCCACTCTTGACTCACCACAAGCTAATCCAATTTCTATACTTGCCTCCAAGGTAAATGCATTGTTATTATTTCAGCTGGCAACTGAGAGGGTCAGATCAAAAGGCTCTTCATCAGTGCCATGCTGCCGCCCTTTACTCCTCTTCCTGGGGATGCTGTGGCTAGGCAAACAGCAGTTCTTGGATGTCTGAAAGCAGGAAATCAGGAAAGGAAGGTTGGCATGAGGGTAGGAAAGTGGCGTGAGAAGAATGAGATCCGTGGTTGCGCCATTTGCAGCCTGGTAATCATGCCAGATCTCAGGATGAGGGTGAGCTGGGAGTTTAGAAGGGGCATAAGGCAGCAACATCTCATCATGCCCAATGTCCTCAGCAATGCTATATGCCATGGGCCCCATGCCACTGGCACCATGATGCAGAGAGCCAACTCCTCCATTGTGCTCAGGTGACACAGACGCCATAATTCCCCACCATTTCTGATCTGTTTCCTTCTATTGTGTACCATCTTATTCTGCAAGAGGGAGGGAAGAAAGTCAGTGATTGTGCAGCGCTGAGTTTAAGTGATATGCCTGCCATAGGTGAATACCTTCAGGTATGTAGTAGCAGCAAATGCTGGGTGTAAGGCTGGTAGCATTGGTATGTATTTGAGAGTGAAGTATTGGATGTTTGGCGTGTAACACTTGAACTGTCACGAGAATTCAGACTTGAATATAAGAAATAATGACACTGGTAAAGGTATAGGATTATAACATTCTCAAACTAAATTTATTGAATTATGTTTCAAAATCATAAGGACTATGAATAACACACTGATAGCTGATGGACAGACAAATGACACCATCCAGTACCTATCAATGAGAAACAAAACTTACAAACTGATTTCTTTCAATTCAGTTTTGCCCTTATTTCATAAGTACCTCACGAAAGCTCAATCCTCCCAATCCAGTACATGTTTTACTTTTTAAACTACTGGACAATTGGCCTTTTACATCCAGCTCCCTGTCTTACTTTAAGCTACGAGATCAAAGGTTTACACACTCAGTTGTCTGGATGATATCCAGTAAAGCTGAATCCTCCACGCACTCCCCAGACTTGCCCCTCAATCTTGACTTTAACCCACAGAAAAGCTGGCACCTTCCCTCCAGCTTTCTACATTAATTCGACCAGGATACTAAAGGGTTACATGTTCCGTAGGCAATACTCAAAATATCCAGCCCAGCTAGTCCTTTCTAGTCCCTGTTCACACTTGGAGCCCTGATCAGCCGCCTAGGGAAAAAGATATAACTTCTAACGTCTTAGCTATACGGCAAAGAACAAAGGAAGGTATGCACTCCCTATACTCCTCTGTGCATATGTTCAAAACCTTTGGTGATCAGAGATCGGTTACTCGTTAGGTGGTCAGCTCTGTGAGTGGTCAAAGGATGATGTCACTGCTTATAGACAGAGTCACTTTGAACTGTTTCAAAATGCCATTTTTGACTGTTACAAGACCCCCACAGAGGCCTAACATTCCATCTGGTTGATTAACATCACTCAGGTGTATATATCTTTGTACTGTTCCAAGGTTTCTCACTATCCTAACCACAGAAATAACCTTTGAGATCAAAAAAAGTTTCAAGGTTTTCTTAATGAGGTCCATCCTGTCAGTGCCTTGATAATCGTATGTATTGGTATCATTGGAATGTTTCCTGACCTCTTATAATCACAGACTTTGGTCATTTTATTGCCCAGACCCTGCTTTAAGAATGCAGCACACACAGGGTGCAAGACATTTTGTACTGAATTCTTTACAAGTGCTTATTTAAACAGGTGAGTTGACCATTACTATTTTTTCACTCACTTAACCCTTGTGTCCCCACAAGGATCAAGCTAGCAAACTCAATAGTGGCCAATTGGACTTAATGGCCCAAATCTTGCGGTCAGGGTTGGAACCAGGGGCTCTGACCCTGATCCAAGAAAAACATAGCCATTTACCTTCCTTCATTTTTTCTGGAAAATCCTCCAATGGAGGATCCTTCCAAACTGACTCAGCACGGAAAACCATGGAGACATTAGCAAGGGGAATCAGTGTAGAAACCATGCCCCTGTTTACAGTGCTAGCTGCCACATTCTGGTAAGTAAAGAGTTAAAATGTCCTAAAGCTTCTTTGAAAAGCTACAGAGAAGGTAAGTGGATATGGGGGTAGGGTGGATAAGGGAAGTGGGTAAAGAAGTAGGGTGGGTAAGGTAATTGGGTAAAGGGACTAGGGTGGGTAAGGAGGTAGGGTGAGTAAGGTGAATGGGTAAAAGGGTAGGTGAGTGAGGGAGTAGGGTGGCAGCTGGGCAGGGTGGTGATGTTGGGTCAGGTCAGAGGTCAGTTGGGGGTTCGGGGGGATTTGGGGGGTTGGGGGGAAGTCAGGTGGTGAGATCAGGTCAGATTGAGTTAGGGGTAGTCTGGGAGTCGGGGGGCATCAGAGGAGACTGGGGTATCGGGGGAGTCAGTGTTGAGGTCAGGCCATGGGGAGTCAGGCGATCAGGGTTGAGTTGGGTGGTGAGGTCAGGTCAGGTTGGTCGGGGGCAAGCCTGGGGGCCAAGGGGGGAGCCAGGGGGTCAGGAGGGAGTTGGGGGGTCTAGGGAGGAGTTGTGGGTGTCAGTTGTATAGTTACTCAGGGGTTAGACTAGGAATTTTCAGTCAAACATTTCCTGGGTAACTATCCAGGTAAGTAATTCAGAACCGTCCAAAGTCTCTGACTCTGAGTTAGAGTCAGAGACTTTTTTGGAGGATCCTGGGGAGCAGAGGAATTGCCCATCGGAAGTTCAAACTTCTGATGGGTAATTTCCATGCAGTCAGTGTGATGGGACTTCCAAGGTGCTCCATTGCATATCTTGGAGGGGTACATCTGGTCTCTGACTATCCAGAGATCAGGAGATCTGGGCCAATATGTCATAGCCCATGTACATTCTCACAGCATAACAGACATAACAATAGTCATAACGTGCAGCTGAAAATTTATCATTTTTATCATCATTTCAAGCTTTTCAGTCCATATTACAAGTGTGAGTCCTGAGTGCCAGGGAATGCTGCTGGGCGACTGATCTGGTGTGTTAGATGGAGCAGTGTGAGAGGCTGGTGTTTTGCTGGGTAGAAGATGTCATGTGAAAATGCATTCACAGACGTTGACCAGCCACATAAGACCATTCTTGCGGCATTGCTGCTCAGGTCTCCCCTAGCCCTGCTCCCACTCTTTTCTGAGGGTGGTCTTTGAGGATCTCCTGATCCCCTGCAGAACCATGGCCGCTCTTCTCTTGACCACATCGCCAATAATGCCTTCAGCAGCATATCTGTCATTCTAGAATTCTCCATCTGCTCTGGAGTTTAATATATTACATGGTGGTAATATTTTTGGACAGTTTCTCTTTAAAATACAGTCTGCCTTTAAGAGAGCAGTGGCTGTGCCAGATGATTGGCAAGCAATGTTGCTGATGACCTCTACTGCATACAGAGGCCACAGGTAGCTTGGAGGAGCGGACAACAGCACTGGAGATACTCAGCCCAGTGCTCCAACATGCAGACTAAGTGGGTACACGGAAGTTATCCAACTCGATCTGAATGGGTATGGATAGCTCATGAACTGCACCCTAAAACAACGGCAACTGAATTCCAAGTCCTTAGCACTTTAGTGTTTATATGTTATGAAGTCAAATCACCTGTTAGGAAAAGTATTATGATAATATTGCTCGATAATTATCTTTAGAATAAAATGTTTTCTGCATTGTGTTTGTAATGAGCAAATTAAACTTGGTTCATAATTTCAGTCTGGATTTACCCGAACTGACCCCAGCCTGTTGGACATAAACCCGATCTAAACTGATCAATTTCCTTAGCTTAAGTAAAGGTAAAAACTTGGCTCCACTCCAAACTTTCCATCTGCATTGATTAGAATTTCTTGCTAAGCAGATTAATCTACAATTGAAAATATGATTACGGTCTATATCATGTTATTATATTGGGCTTATTCACCATACAAGACACAAGGCACCAATTGTTCATAAGGGATTGGGTAAACACGTTGTGAGCTCAGTTATTAAGACTAGGCACATGAAAACAGTTATACATAGATTTAAAACTTGAAGACATCAGAGCTGTGTGTGTGTTCTGCTCAAAACAAAAGTGAAACTAAGATTGGATCACATGATACATTTCCCTTCTAGTCATGCTGATATTGCTTATAGGTATATTAAAACATCCCACTTTTTTTTGAGGATACTTTCCTTCCTTCCAACTATTTACAATACATGTTCAAGTTTAGTTACCATTATATAAGTACATAGAACTGGTGAATCTATGAGCCTCTAAAGCATAAAAGTATCCTGCTGGTATGCCCAGATCTTGTGATGGTAACCTTGTCTGGCAGTATTTCTAATTGCTCACTGTGATCTGTGGGATTATCATTCTTGGATATTGTTCCTGGTTGCATCTGGGATCTTGTCCACGATGCAATAGGAGTATACGGTGGCTGAGAGGCTGGAATAGATCTGATTTGTCCTCAGCTATGTCTCACCATTGCGTCTTTGCAAGTAATTACTTCAAAAGACCTTGGTTCTGAAAAAATCCTTGTCACCTTGGATGGTTGCCACGTACCTTCTGGGTGTGAACTTGCTGTTCCAACTGTAAATTTGGCAATTCTGAACCTGCATTTTTTGCCATGTATATTGGCTATTTTAAAAGTTGCTCCCTAGCTTCTGAGAGAAAAGGATGGGTAAGGGTAGGTAAATTGGTATGCACTGGTCTGCCAAACATGAGCTTTGCCAGTGATGGAATAGTTGCATTTAAAGGTGGTGCTCTGAGATGTAACATTACAATGTGTAGATCTTGCTTGGTCTGTCTACATTTGAGAATTAACAATTTCACCATGCAAATCATTCATTTAGCTAGGCTGTTAGATCTAGGGCAATGAGGAGAAGAAGTAATGTGATCAATATTCGATTTCTCACACATATCCTGAAATAGCTTACCAATAAATTGTGGTCCGTTATCCGTAATGATCTCTCTAGGCACACCAAATAAACTGAAAATAGTACTTAGAGTGTGCACAACAGTTGTGTTTTGACATATTGTGCAATTGTTGAATAATGGGGTACTTGATAAAGTAATTGACGGTGTTGATGAAGTCAATGCCATGGACATGAAAGAGATCGGATGCGATTTTGGACCATGGATGAGTAGGAACTTCATTTAGAATCAATGGTGCTTAGTGCTGACTTGGCATATACTTCTTACATGCCCTGCACATCTTGATGATGACTTCAATGTCATTGTTTATACCTGGCCAATATACCAACTCTTTTGTGAGTCTTCTCATCTGATCTATGCCCATGTGTGAGTGATGAAGCTGTTGAAGAATATAAAGATTCAAAGAGTTTGGTATGATAACCTGCTTGCCTTTGAAAATGACTCCTTGTGAGATGCTTAGCTTGCCCCGTAAAGCAAAATTGATCTTATGTGTTTGTGGAGATGCTGAATTGAATGAAGCCATCCTTTGATGATGGTTTCCCACAGTTTCTGCAGTGTGGAATCTTTCATCATTTCTTCTTTAGCTGCTGGCATTGTGTTATTCAAATATAACTGATGTCAGGAAGATATAATAATTCTCATAGTGTGTGTGTGTGTGTGTGACTTAAGTGGATTAAAGACAGCTGGTCTGAAGGCTTTGATGTTTCAGAAAATGAGCTAGGTTTGAAATGTTCAGTGGGTAAACATGGGGTAAGTGTGGAATGTAAAGTGTAAAAGGGCATTTGCATTTTTAAATAAACTAGACTAGATTATTTTCAAAGAGGGGTGAAATGTGTCACCTAGCCAAGTGAAGTTCAGAAACAGTGTGCTTAATTTCCCCCAAGGATTTCTGCTAAAATTAGTACTATGAGAATTTTTTATGAACAGGGAAGTAAAGTCCAAAGGCAAAGAGAAACAATCGGAATTTGCATTCAAGGGGGAAAATATGTATAAAGGAACGAAGGCGGTGTGTAAGGGTAGGCATCTTAATCTCTAACGAGTGTGAAAATCCTTCAGCATCTATGCCTCAAGCTGCTGTCTACAAAGAACTGAAGTTAAGGAAACTCACTTTGAATTGGATTATTCAGGGTATCATGTTTCTTTGCCTGGGTCTTTTAAAATCTATGGGCAGAATTCTCACTTCGGCGAGCGGGGGTAGGGCCCGCTCACCGACACATAAAATGACGAGCGGTGACGTTGGGTGGGCATCCCGAGGTCACTCTGCGTCATTTAGATTTTCAGTTCGGCGGGCGCGCAGCTGAATTGGCTGTGCGCCTGCCGAGCTGTCAAAGGCCTGTTAAGGCCAGTTAATGAGCAATTAAAACAATCAACTGAGCTGCCCGTCCAACCTTAAGGTTGGTGGGCAGGCGAAGAGCCCAGGCGGCCTTCAGAAAAAACATGAAACCTCATCCACGGGCGAGATGAAGTTTCATAAGGGTTTTAAAATTTGTGCAAAATGTTTAAATAAAAGAAATTGACATGTCCCAGCTCATGTGACAGTGTCACATGAGGGGACATGTCTGGAATATTTTTTTCTGCCTTTTATGAACTTTTGAATCTTGAGCTGATCTCCCTGAGGCAGCACTTTGCCTCAGGGAGACCTGTGGGCTCTCTTGTGCGCATGCACGAAAGAGCACACTCCCAGCTCAGAGAACCTCCCCCCTCCCCCCCCACCCACACAGGGAGTGCACAGTGCTTCCGGGCGGATGTCACGCTGAGTGGGCCTTAATTGGCCCGCTCACGTAAAATGGCGGTGCGCCCCTAACTGGGGCGCCGATTGGGAACCTGCCCACTCCCGCACAGCCCCCCGATTGGGGGAAAATGCTGCCCTATGTATCTTACTGTTACCTTAACAAAAGTGAAACTGGGAGCTAGATTAATTAGGTGATTTAGAAGTTATCGTAGTAGTAATTAATAGATCTATGTATGTAGTTAAAATCATTTCTTCTATTAGTAAAGGTTTAATTTAGTTTGGTAAGAAACCTATGGTAGACTTGGTGGTCTTATTAGAACTTAATTGAAAGCACTCATCTTGAAATTTATACAAATTGCAAAACAAGTTGTGGCAGTTGTTTCAAGTTTCCCTCTGGGATTTGAACAACTCAGCATTTACCATTAGCTGTGCCATAACATAATTGGGGGCTCTTTGCGAGATATATTTGAGATTCCTTAATTGGTTTGGATTTGGTGAATCCTAAGGTTGCGAGTACGAGAAGCACTTTGAATTCAGGAGATGGTGCGAGTTTTTTTTTAAGTGGTGAGACTGCAATATGGCTTTGGCAGTTGCTAAAATGTGTCTGGGAGTTGAAGTTATAACTTTGGCTGGTTTATAAAAGGTAACTAAAGTTAACTTAATGGAATTGGTGGATAAATTACAATTGTGGTTACCTGCAGGGGTGAAGAAAGCAGATATAATTGAAGGCATAGCACAGCATTTAAAGTTGGAAGTGATACCTGGCACTAGTGAATCACAGCTGGAGTTAGTGAGACTTCAGTTAGAAATAGCGAAGCTTTGAATTTGAAAAGCAAAGGAAATGAAAAAACCTTAGCTAGAGGCAACAGAAAAAGAAAAAGAAAACAGAAGATAATTTCAAAGTAAACAAGCAGAAAGGCAAGAGAAATAAATAAAACAAGAAAGGGGATTAGAAATGATGAAGTTTGAAAAGGAGGAAAGAGAAAGAGAGAGAGAGAGAATTCCAGCTTAAAATGTAGGCAGTTAAAAAAGAGACACCAGTAGATGAGGAAGGACTTATTTCCATACCAAAATCCAGTGGCGGGGGGGAGGGGGGTGTTTAAATTTGTACAAGCCCTTCCAAAGTTTGAGGAAAGAGATGTTGAAGCATTTTTTATTTCATTTGAGAAGATAGCTAAACAAATAAAACGGCCACAGGAAAACTGGATATTGCTGTTACAATCCAGGTTGGTAGGTAGAGCACATGAGGTTTATGCTTCACTGTCAGAAGAAAAGTTGGTGAGCTATGATGTGGTAAAAAAAAAAGCCTATTTTGAGTGCATATGAGTTGGTTCCTGAGGCACACAGGCAGAAATTTAGGAATATGAGAAAACAGCCAGGGGAAGTTTATTTTGAGTTTGAAAGAGTAAAAGAAAGTAATCTTGACCAGTGGATGCGGGCATTAAAGATAGAGACAACATATGTAGCTCTTAGAGAGTTAATTCTTTCGGGAGAATTTAACAATTCAATTCCTTCAGTAGTGAGAACTCATGTGGAGGAACAGAAGACTGTAACGGTAAGACAAACAGCAGAGATAGCTGATGATTATAAGTTAGTTCATAGAACTAAATCTTTCCTTCGTCACCCTTTTAAATTCGAAAAGGATAGAAAGTGCAAAGGTGAAAGGAAGGTGGGTAGTCAGGGAAGAGAAGGTATAGGTGGAAATTCACAGTAAGTTTTTTTCTCAGAATAAAAAGGAAGCTGCTGAGGGTAGAAGTAACATTTGAAAAGAGAGGTGTTTTCATTGTAATAAAGTTGGACAAACAGAATCTCTGTGCTAGAAATTGCAGGAAAACCTGTTGGAATTATAGGGGTGCAAAGAAGTACTAGAAGTAAAAGTACTGTGGGTTCTGAGCCTCTGGCACAGGAAAAACCAATGTTTTGTGTATAGGTAAAACAGGGAGAACCAGTGATAGATAAAGAAGTGGGAATGTGTTCGCAATTTACCTAAGAGAATTCTGAGGAGCAGATTGTAGAAATGTTTGAAGATTTTGTGTGTGAAGAGAAAGTCTTTACATGTGTAGAGGGTGGAATAGGTAAAGATGTTAAAATTTTAGGAGACACAGGAGCTAGTCAATCCTTAATATTGTGGAATAGTGACATTTTTTTCAGCGGGAGTATTGCAGGAACATGTGATAATAAGTGGGGTTCATGGAATTGCTAAACCTATTCCATTGTGGAAGGTAAATTTAAAGAGTAGGTGGAAAGTAGGTGAAGTGATTGTTGGAGTAGTGGGAAAATTGCCTAATGCAGGGGTTCAGTTTATTCTGGGTAGTGACATTGCTGGATCACAAATGTGGGGTGCCTATGTTAGTTGAACAGCCTGTAGAAGTGTTTTCAACAGAGGTGTTGCAGAGAGAGCATCCTGGATTGTTTCCAGATTGTGTGATAATGAGATTACAGGCTCATAGGTTGAAACAAGAAGAACAGCAAGTTCAAAGGCAGAGGGAAGGTGTGGAAATCCAATTCGCTGAAACTGTATTTGATAACATTGTTCAGAAGAAAGAACAGATGACAATTCAGCTGAAGTGTTTAACTCAAAGCAGCTAGTGGATTTACAGAAAAAGATTTGCAAATAATACATTTATATCAGACAGCTTACTAAGAAACAGAGGCAAAATGTATTCCAGAATGTTATTACCTTAAGGGTAATGTCTTGAAGAGAAAATGGAGGCCTTATCATACTTCAGCAAATGAAAGCTGGAGGGAGGTGCATCAGATTGTACTATCATTTGGATATAGAAGTGAGGTTCTAAGGACATGGGGGGACATTTAGGAATTAGAAAGGCACAGGCAAAGATACAAAAAACATTTTTATTGGTCCGGATTGTGTAGGGACGTAGTCACATTCTGTAGAACATGTCACACATGTCAAGTGATAGGGAAACTAAAAACAGTGATTAAGCCAGCACCTTTAATTCCAATTCAAGCATTTGAAGAACCTTTTACTAGGGTCATGGTGGATTATGTAAGACACCTCCCTAAGACTAAAAATGGAAATCAGTATTTACTGATAATAATGGATGAGTCTACTAGGTTTCCTGAAACAACACCTTTGAGAAATATTACAACAAAGAAAATTGTGGAAGAGTGAACTAATTTTTTTTACAAGACATGGGGCAAAATTTTGCCGACAGAAGTTATGTAAATTATGTACATGTCCCATCTCATGTGACATTGTCACATGAGGGGGATATGTTAGGGAATTCTTTTTCTATTTTTAATATTTTTCAATGTGGAAGCGATCTCCCTGAGGCTGCACTTAGCCTCAGGGAAATGTGCGCATGCTCGAAAGAGCGCACTCTCGCTTTCAGGGAATCCCCGCCACCCGCACAGAAAGGGCATAGCACTTCCCACCGGACGTCACGCTGGGTGGGCCTTAATTGGCCCGTCCACTTAAAATGGCGGCGCAGCCTGCTTCTTTGGCGGGGATCGGCTCCCCGCCCGTCGGAGATTAGGTCGGGCAGAAAATTCTGCCCATGGTTTACCTGGATACAATCAGATCAGTGTTCAAATTTCATGTCACATTATGAAAGTAATGAATAATGATTGGGGGTGAAATTATTTAAGTCAACAGTTTATCATCCTGAGTCTCAAGGGGCTTTGGAAAGATGGAATGAAACTCTGAATACCAAGATGAGAGTGTATAGCCAGGATTATCCATAGGATTGTGTAGGGAAATTCCATTCTTGTTATTTGCTATTACAGACGCTCCTAATGCATCGACAGGTTTTAGTCCTTTTGAACTGTTTATGATCATGAGGTGAAAGGACCACTGAAATTGGTTTATGAGAAATTGATGGGTCAAAATTCAGAAACTACTCTCCTGGATTATGTATCAAATTTCAGAGAGAGATTGGACAGAGCGTGTGAGTTGGCTAGGGAACATTTAAAGATATCACAGCAAGTGATGAAAGTGAAGGCAGACAGGAAAGCTATTGCTCATAGTTTTGTTGCTGGGGAGAAAGTGCTGTTACCAGTACTGGGTGAGTCATTAAAGGCAAGTTTCGGTGGGCCTTACAGAATGGAAAAGAAATTGAGTGAAGTAAATTATTTAATAAATACTGTAGATAGAAGAAAGAAGCAGAGGGTGTGTCATGTAAATATGCTTAAAAAGTACTTTGACAGGGAAAGGGACCAAAAGGAGGTATTAGTGTTGGTAGATAATCAGAAAGAGATAGAAATGTAGGATTCTGAAATTGATTTTCCTCTTATCAAATTGGATAATGAGGGGGAACTTGAAAATTTAAAATGCAATATTGAGTTACCAACCAGGCAAGTGTCAAATTGATTTGGAGAAGCTATTGCAGTCACACAAATCTATTTGTGGAAATAAGCTGGGAAGGACGAACTTGGCTATACATGATGTATGTGTAGAAGTTTCATCTTCGTTAAGGCAACATCCTTATAGATTAAATCTGGTGAAGTTATCACGTATACAGAAAGAAATCGAATTTGTGCATCAAAATGATATCATTAGGGAGAATTTTCTCCCCGTCGGGGGTGCTGGGCAGGAGTGGGCGTGGGCCGGTGCCCACGCCGCCATTTTACATGGGCAGGCCAATTAAGGTGGGCGGGCCACCCAGCGTGATGCACACCCAGAAGTGCTGAGCACTCCCTGTGCGGGCGGGGGGAGGAGGCTGTGTCGGGGCCTGCGCTCTTTCAAGCATGCGCGCAATAGTGTGTGGAAATCTCCCTGAGGCACAGAGCTGCCTCAGGAAGTTTAATTACATTGTGAAAAAGTGAATAAAAGATTTTTAAAAATTATTCAGACATGTCCCCTCATGTGACAGTGTCACATGAGCTGGGACATGTCTATGAATTTTATGAAATTATTTTATTAAAGTTTAAAAACCTTCATGCATCTTCACCCCACCCATGGATGAGGTTCCATGGAAAATGCGAAGGCCGCCTGGGCTCTTTGCCTGTCTGCCAACCTTAAGGTTGGACGAGCGGCCCTTTTAATTATTTTAATTGCTATTTAAATCGCCTTAATAGGCCTGCGACAGTTTGGCGGATGAACAGCCAACTCCGGTGAGTGCTCGCCGAACTGAAGATCAGGATGACGCACGGTGATGTCAGGATGCATGCCCAACATCACTGCATGTCATTTTACGTGTCGGCGAGGGGGGCCCGCCCCCCAAATGCTGACCAGAAGATTCAGGTTATTGAGTCTAGTTGCATTAACTGGAGTTTGCCTATTCTGCTGGTACCGAAACGGGATGGAACGCAAAGACTGTGTGTGGACTATCGAAAGGTGAATGTGGTGACAAAAGCAGATTCATATCCGATACCACAGTTGGAAGATTGTACTGAGGATGTGGGACATTCAAAATTTATCACAAAGATTGACTTGCTAAAAGGACCGCTATCGGAGAGAGCAAGGCAGATATCAGCTTTTGTGGTGCTGAATGGACTATATCAGTTTAAAGTCATGTCATTTGGTATGAAGAATGCACCTGCAACATTTGAAAGACTGACAAACAAAAATTGCACGCCTGAGCAATTGTGCTGTTTATATTGATGACTTGAGAGTTTTCAGTCAGACATGGGTGGAGCATTTATAACATCTGGAAGAATTATTTACTTGATTATAAGAGAATAATTTGGTGGTGAACTTGGCTAAAAGTAAATTTGCAAAAGCGCAAGTTAGGTATCTAGACTTTACCATTGGATATGGTAAGGTGACCTCGAGAGATGTAAAAGTCAAGGCTTTTGTGTGTTTCCCAGTGCCTACAACAAACCGAGAAGTTTTGAGATTTCTGGGCATGAGTGGGTTTTATCGGAAATTTTTACAAATTTTAGCACATGGTTGCTCCACTGACTGAACTATTAAAAAAGAACAAGAAGCTTCACCGAACACAGGAGTGTCAGAAGGCATTCGACAGTTTGAAAACTATATTAACTATGACACCAGTTTTGGCAGTACCCAATTACGCCAAGCAATTTAAGTTGGCCATTGATGAAAGTGATAAAGACACTGGGGCTGTACTGTTACAAGAAGATGAAAGTGGAATTGAAAAGCCAATAGGATATTTTTCATGGAAGTTGAATGTACAACAGAGAAGATATTCAATGATTAAAAAGGAGACTTTGGGTTTGGTGTTAGCATTGCAGCATTTTGAGATTTATATTGCAAACAACTTATTAGAAACAATTGTTTATACAGACCACAATCCTTTAAAGTTTCTGGACAAATTTTGGGACAGAAGTACAAGGCTATTCAGGAGGAGCTATCACTGCAACCATTTAATCTACAGATTATGCATGTAGTGGAATGAGAAAATCTGATTTTAGATACATTGTCAAGAGTTTAAAGCTTAAAGGGAAAGTTGGACGTTTAAAAACCTGGACACTGGATTAGAATGATTTCTGTTGATACCGAGGATTTGTGTATATATTATGTTAATGCATGCATCTGGTAATGTAATAGTGTAATAAGTATAAGTGGTAATGTAAGATGAGTTCAGAAAATGAAATAATCTTTTTAAATTATGACAGTTCACTTTTTAATAAGGAGGGGTGTGTTGGGAAGATATAATGTTATTGGAATTTATTGTTAAATAGTGGTATCTGTGTCTGTATGGGCAGAATTTTCACCTCGGCGGGCAGGCACATGCCCGACCTGCTCAAACGTGAAATGACGTGTAATGACGTTGGACGAGCGACCCAATGTCAACGTGCAGTCGCGCGATAGTTCGGTCGGCGGACATGCGCTGCAATCGGCAGCACACCCGTTGACAATTAGAAGGCCCATTAAAGCCACTAAAGTATTAATTAACTTAAATTTTTCGCTGCCCATCCAACCTTATGGTTGGCGGGCAGGCGAAAATGCTAAGTGGCCTTTGCACTTTTTTGGAAATGTCATCCATGAGTGGGATGAGGTTTCTAACATCAAATAAAAATAAAATAAATTTTTCAAAGTTTTGTTTATAAAATGTCCCTATGCATGTGACAGAGTCACTTAAAGGGACATGTTTTATAACATTTTTAAAATCTTTATTTCTAATTTTTATAACTCTTCATCTCCCTGAGGCAGCTCTATGCCTCAGGGGGATTTTCAAGTGCTCACTTGCGCACAAGCGCAACGCTCCCCGCTTGCCCTCCTGCCCCGCCCGCACAGGCAGCACTGAGTGCTGCCACTCGCGTTTCATGCTAGAGAGGCCTTAAATGGCCCGCCAGCATGAAATTGCGGTCCAGCCTCAATCAGAGGCAATGGACGGCTTCCTGCCGCCCCCACCAAGCCCGCCGTCGAGTCAGTCAGACCTGCCCACCCATCAAGGGCAAAATTCTGCCCAGTGTTTTAATTTTTCCCAAAAAATTCTGGCAAAATTAGTGCTATGAGAAATTGTTATGATCTAACAAGTGTGAAAATCCTTCAGCATCTATGCCTCAAGCTGCTGTCTACAAAGAACTGAAGTTAAGGAAACTCACTTTGAATTGGATTGTTTAGGGTATCATGTTCCTTTGCCTAGGTCTTTTAAAATCTATGTGTCTTACTGTTGCCTTAATGAAATTGTAACTGGGGATTAGATTAATTAGGCGATTTAGAAGTTATCATAGTAGTAATTTATAGATCTATGTATGTATTTAAAATCATTTCTTCTATTGGTAAAGATTTAATTTAGTTTGGTAAGAAACCTATAAGACTTGGTGGTCTTATTATTACCGAATTCAAGGCATGCACCTTGAAATTTATACAAATTGCAAAACACGTTATGGCAGTTGTGGCAAGTTGGCCTCTGGAATTTGAACAACTCAGCATTTACCATCGGCTGTACCATAACACAGATCAATTTGGAGAAATCTTCAAGTTCGTTGTCAATGAAGTTGCCTTGTACACCTAAGTATGTATCTTATATTTTCACTGAGTTAGGTAATCTGCTAACTGTACCCCATGTGACTATCATGTTACCTGTCTTGTACCTTATCTCATAGTCGTAACCTTGAATCCTTATCAAGAGACGTTGCAACACCTCAGTAAAGTCATTGTCAGGGTGGTGGCAGTGCATTGGCCAATGGTTTTCCCCAAATCTCACCAGTGGCTTGTGGTCAGTTATCTACCACAAATATTTTGTCAAATAGCTAGATATGAAAACACACTGGCCTGAATTTTCAGCTCGGCAGTCGGGCACGATTGACAGGCCCGGGATCGGCCAGGAAACGGACCACCGACCATGATCGGCCCCCAGCTGCAATTTCATGCTGGCTGGCCCATTAACGGCCGGCCAGCGTGAAATATGCGCTGAAAAGCTCAGCACTGCCGTGGTGGTTGTGGGAAGCGGGCGGGCAATGACGTCAATGTGGGCATGGGCCAGCGCTGACAGAGAGCTCCCTGAAGTCAAAGAGCTGTCTCTGGGAGCTGAAGACCTGAAAAAGCAAATATAAAGGTTTCAAAAGCTGAAAAATAGTGACCATGGATCATAATCTATCACCTGAAAATTTAGCTAATGAAAATGCTGTCCACAGGTATTTATTTATATTTTATTTCATCATGGATATCTCATCCTGCCCGTGGATGAGGTTTGACTAAAAATCCAAAGGCTGCCTGGCTGATTCGCCACCCGCCAACCATAAGGTTGGATGAACAAACAAAAATTGGAGACAATTGTGCCACTAATGGGCTTAATTGCCCTCTTAATTGTCGGCGGGCACGCTTCCGACTTTTGCGCATGACCGCCAACCGAAATATCGCGTGAGCACGGGATGACATTGGGATGCTCTGCTCGCCCGACACCATCTTGTGCTACTTTACGCCCGATTGGGTCGGGAGTACGCCCACCTGCCTGATCGGGCGGAAAATGCAGCCCATGATTCCAAAAACTAAAGCTTATGGTCAGAATATTGCCGTCGGCGTGCACGGGTGGGTCCGACATGCCGACGCGTAAAATGACTTGATGACGTCGAGCATGCGTCCCGACGTTACTGCGCGTCATTTCGATATTTTGTTTAGCGGGCGTGCGCCAGAGGTGGCTGGGTGCCCGCTGAACTGTCAACAACCAATTAAGGCCATTACAAAAGCAATTAAAGTTGTTAACCACGCTGCCCATCCAACCTTAAGGTTGACGGGCAGGCAAGGAGCCCAAGCGGCCTTCGAGTTTACCAGGAAACCTCACCCATGGGCGGGATGAGGTTTCCTGAAGTTTGTATGAAATAATTAATTAAATTGTGCAAAATTCACGAACATGTCCCAGCTCATGTGACACTGTCACATGATGGGACGTTTAAATAATTTTTAACTTCCTTTATTAAAAAGTTTTCATATCAACTTAATCTCCCTGAGGCAGGCCCATGCCTCAGGGAGATTGCTGAGCTCTTTTGCGTGCTTGCGCAAAAGAGGGCAGGCCTCAACTCTCCCTCCTCCCCCCGCCCGCGCAAAGAGCGCTGTGTGCTACAGAATGCGTATTACACTGGGTGGGCCTTAATTGGCCCGCCCGCATAAAATGTCGGCGCGCGGCCAATTGCGGGCGACAATCGGCTCCACGCCCACCCCTGCCCGCTCCCAACCAGCCCGTCCAACAAAGGTAAGATTCAGCCCTATGCTTCCCACTCGATGTTGGAGTAGTTGGATTGTGTGATGGACAGAGATTTGGAAGCAAATACAATCAGTTAGCTTTTTTGTGGTTTGCGTGCTCCCAGACCTTTCTGTGAGGCATCTATCTCCAGGGTAGTTGTCTCCCTAGGATCATAAAATTACAGTGTCGATGCTTCTGTTCAGTTCAGGGCTTTGAAGAGGTATTGGTGGTCTTTGTGCCATAGGAAAGGCACGTTCTTTCTCGACAATTCCCTTAGCAATGAAGATTTTTGAGCAAAATTGGGAAAGTATGGAGACAAGAAGTTAAAGAGGCCCAGATATTTTTGAAGATCGCCTTTATCTTGACGAGTTGACATGGCTTTAATTTCCTCTATTTTACTTGGAGTGGGACATGTGCCAGCACTGGAATAAATAGAACCAAAAAAATCAATCTGCTGCATGCTGATGTCATATTTCAACCTGTGAACACTAATCCTTCATTACGTGCCGCTTGCATCAATAAGTGCAGATTATGGTCATGTTTTTCCTTTGTTGTTCCCACAACAGCTATATCATCTGCGATAAAGGTGCATCCTGGTACAGTGCATGTAATGTGGTCCATGTGAGCTTGAAAGAGATCCTGACTAACAGACAGCCCAAAGGGAAGTTGTTGAAGACAGTATTATCTGAATGGGAAATGAAATGTAGTAAACTCTTGGGGCTTCATGAGATGTGTTGACAAGTAGCTATGCTTGGTATCAAGCTTCGTGTAGAATTTTGCACCTGCAAATTGTGGATTTACTCTTCTAATGTGGGTATTTTGAAGTGGTGGTGTAGTGGCATTGTCACTGGACTAGCAATCCAGAGACCTAGGGTAATGCTCTGGGGACCTGGGTTTGAACCCCACCATGACAGCTGGTGAAATTTGAATTCAATAAAAATCTGGAGGGAAGTAAATCTACCTTACCTGGTCTGGCCTACATGTGACTCCAGACCCACAGCAATGTGTTTCATTCTTAAATGGCCTAGCAAGCCACTCAATTATCAAGGGCAATTAGGGATGGGCAACAAAGGCTGGCCTAGTCAGCAATGCCCCCAGCCAATGAATGAAAATAAAAAAGGACAAACTTTCAAAGCTGTATTTAAACGTTGTAGATCAAGGCATACACTCAATGATCTGCCCTTCTTTATGACACATGTGATTTGAGCTGCATCAATCTTTCTCCATTTTGTCTAGGTTGAACTTCAATTTGTCTTCTATGTGGATTCTGCACTTATGTGGTGGATCAATTGACAGACATGCATTCTCCTGAAAGTGTAACATTGCAGCTTCCTTGAAACTGCCAAAGTTGTCAAAAAACTTTGTATAGTTCAATGTTAGGTCATGAACTGAGGTGATAGGAGTAGTTTCTAAAGTGGATCTGCCGTGTGATGTCTGACTGATTCTGTGGAGTGCTAGTAGTGCGAAGGCATGACATGTTAGTATAGCTGCAATTGCAGGGCCTTTAGTTTCCACAATATAGAACCTCTGTCACGCCCAGAAGGCTTAATTGTACTTACACTCCAAAACTATGGATGCTGCATGTGGAATTAGTGAACCGTTGAATGTTGAAAGTTTCACAGTAGTAGGTTTTGCTATGGCCTTCCACGTCTGTGGATACAAGTCTTTTAGAATTCACAATGGTAGTATGTTGGCACTCGCTCCTGTGTCAATCTTGACCAATAATGAATAGTTACCAACTACCTTAAGGTAGATAATTTGAATCTTGACAAACACTTGTAATGGTGTCATTGCATCTATGTTTTCTACAATATTGACAGAGTGAAACATGTGTTCACCGCTCTTCATCTCGTCATGCACATCATCATCAATTTCTAGCTTGTTAATCACGTCATGTATATATTTCTGACCATTGTGTACGGTCTGTTTGGATCAGTGCATCAGCCTTTGCTCTAGTGCACTGCCGCTGCCAATGGCCCTTTCTGCCACATGCCTTGCAGAAGTGATGAAATGTTGGGCATTTCCTTAGTGCATGCAGAAGGCCACACCTTCCATATATCTTCTTAGGTTTTGGTGTTCTCGTGAGTGTCAACAATTGGAATTGTACTTCAGACCTCTAAACTTTGTCGACCTACCATACTTATGTCCATCCTTGGGTAACTCTTTGATGCTACACGTTTTGGGCTTGTCTAGCAGATCTTTCTGGAATGCTCCCGTGGGAGTGGATGGAATCACCAATGCAACAATTCTGTATGCTAGCTCTGCGCTTGAAAAATTCCAGCACTTACCCTTTTCTCTACATCTGCTGATGAACTGGACTACGGGTTCTGTAGGCTGTTGTCAAAATGACATGAACTCTAATTGATGAACATGGAAGTTTAACATGATTCTGAAGCAGTCTTCCAATGTAGTCCATATCTTTTGGGGATTCTTTAGCTCTTCTTCTGTTAATCCTGACGTGTTCAGCCTGTGCAGACCTTCATTCCCAATTGCTAGGCAAATTTTTATGGCTTGCTTTCCTGGTTCAGGCACACCTGAATCAAGAAACAACAGCTCTGCGTGTTGTTTAAACATTCTGAATTCAGATGGTAGGTCAGCTGCATCGCAATTCAAACTCAGGAACGTAGTGAACATTCTGACAATATACTTTTGACATTCCTTCTTTTGTAGGAATTGGGATGATTGTCGCTGTAGCCACTACTGCGTACTTTTCTGAAGAAAAGGAGTTGTGGCATGAATGCAACATGGGGTAATGGCGTCTTGGCTTTTTATTCAATTTATTATTCAGCAACTGTTGAAACCACCCATTGTAATCATAACCCTCCCTGGTTGTGATGCTTTTTTTGTTGTTTGACTCTCCTTTATTCGTTAGCGATCTTTGGTGCTACACTTGGTCAAATGCTGCCTTGATGTTAAAGGCAATCACTTTCACCTCACCTTCAAAATTCAACTCATGTCCATGTTTGGACCAAGGCTGTAATGAGATCCAGAGGCTTGTGGTTCTGGCAGAACCCAAATGGAGCATTGGTGAGCAGGGTTATTTCTGAGTAAGTGTCATTTGATAGCACTGTCAACGACACCTTCCATCATTTGGTCGCCGATTGAGAGTAGACTAATGGGGCTGTAATTGGCCAGATTGGATTTGTCCTGCTTTTTGTGGACAGACATACCTGGGCAAATTTCCACATTTCTGGGTAGGTCCCAGTGTTGCAGCTGTACTGGAAAAGCTTGGTTAGGAGCATTACTAATTCTGGAGTACAGGTATTCAGTACCACAGGCAGGATGTTGTCAGGACCCAAAGCCATTGCTGTATTCTGTGTCTTCCATCATTTTTTGATACCATGTTGAGTAAATCAAGTTGGCTGAAGGCAGTCACCTATGAGGTTGGGGACTTAAGGAAGAGGCCGAGATGAATCATCCACTTGGCACTTCTGACTGAAGATGGTTGCAGCAGCTTCAGCTTTGTCTTTTAGACTGATGTACTGAGCCCACCCATCATTGAGGACAGGGATGTTTGTGAAGCCTCCTCCTTCAATTAGTTGTTTAATTGTCCATTGCCATTCATGTTTGGATGTGGCAGGTCTACAGGGCTTTGAACAGATCCATTGGTTGTGGGATTACTTAGCTTTGTCTATTGCGTGCTTCTTCTACTGTTTGGTATGCATGTAGTCCTGTGATGTAGCTTCACCATATTGGCACCTCATTTTTACGTAAGCTTGGTGCTGGTCCTGGCATGTTCTCCTACACTCCTCATTGAACCAGGCAGGGTTTGTCTTTCTGGCTTGATGGTAATGGTAGAGTGAGGGATATACTAGGTCTTGAGGGCAAACTGGGCAAGAATGGCAGATTTCCTCCCCTGATGGGCATTAGTGAACTCAATTGAAATGAATCTGGTAATTCCATGATCATCATTTCTGAGACTGCCTTTTCAATTTAGATTGATTAATTTATTGAATCTAAATTCTCCTAGCTGATGTGATGCGCTTTGAACTTCCGGTGTATTTGTCTGGGTTTCTGGATTACTGGTCCAGTGACATTGATGGTAGACTCTATTCTCTCATGTTACCTATGCTTCCTGACACTTTAACAATGAAACTAATCAATTACTTCAAATGAGTGCTGAACCTAAAGGAGATTTTATTTCTAAGGTCATTTGCTGAAGCATTGAAGAATGCATTTCTAAGGGCCAGAGCTAGTTTTCAAAATATGAGAAGCAGTTGTTGAGGTGAAATTAAAATTCCATGATTCAGCTGCTTTACTGGGGAGAAAATTGAATTGGAAAGTCATTTAGCTCACCATGGGACTGCTTCAGTTATTATGAAGAGTTATTAATAGAATTTGCAGTGACTCTTGCATGGTTCATTCTACATGCTGTCATTTGTTTAGATGAGGCTTATAGAAAAATAAAGATTACCATCTTCAGTATATCCTCGTTTGACAGCTGCTAAAATGTAATTGAACTGACATCAATTCAGAATGGCATTCACACATTAAAGTCACAGAAATGCATTAAAATCCAATACAATTTATTATTTGTCATTTGTATTGTACTGTTGCATTCTCAGACTCTTGAGCTAACATTGTTAATTTAATAGAGTTTCTGAAGTTATGCAACAAGTTGCTATAATTTAATATTTTCAGCAATAACTCTTCGGCTTCTTCTTTTAAGGAGAGCATCAGTAAAAGCAATCCCCACTTAAAGGGACCAGATGGTGGAGGACATATTTAATAAGATGTGGGAATATACAGCGACATTGCATTGCTTAATGAGGTTTGCTGCAGTTGATCTTTTGAATTGGGAATTGATGCTTCAGAATTCCACCTGCTAGCACTACACAGTGTCCCAAAGTCCCTGAATGTAATGGGAACCAGAAATAAAAGAGGAGGATCGAAATAGAACACAGAATGTGTGAAAAGGGTAGAAAAGATTAAAGGGTTAAAGAAAAACAAAGTTAAAGCAGCAATAGAAATAAAAAGGAAAATATAAGCATAAACACAAATGCTAAGGTAAGAGTGAAATTAAAGGAAGTAAAATTACAATGATATAAAAGAAAAAAGAAAAAAATTAACAATTTCTAAAGATTTCCAACGTTGCGAAAAAGGTGAATTAAAATGGTCATAGTGGTTTGTAGAACCTCTACCTTTGAATTATTTTGCATTGTAATGGTGGCAACAAACTCTGAATTTAATGGGAACACTACTCTGCCTGGATGATGCTATATCAGCAAAACAAGAAGGCTCAGCCATGATCTTATCTAAACATTCAAGATCATAAAATATATAGGTGAGATAAGCATTAATATGTTTAAATCAGTCACAGGTTTTATAAGAGGGCATATTTTCAAACTGAAAAAAGGGAGAGTAACTGAACAGTTTAGATTAACTGCTTTGTGCAAAAGACGTTGAATGTATGGAATGGACTTCCGAGGGAAGTAGTGGGGTCTAATTTTATCAGTTAATTAATCAAAAAGTTGGACATCCATCTGGTTTTAGAAAATTGGAGAGAGGGGTATGAGTAGAAATGTAGGTTGTGAATTTTCTAGGTATCATGATCAGCTAGATGTACTGGTCTGTGCCATGTTGACCTTTTCCAATCCTGTAAATTCCTATATAAAGAGTGGGGTTGATTATGTCCCCAGAGTGGAGTCCAGGCAGTCGCCTGGCGGGACAGATTTTCAGGATCGGACCTCATTTGCGTCAGGGCAGCAGGCTGAGGCTGCAGCTGGAATTGATAATGTCGAGGGCTGCCCACACCTGGTTCCAGACCATCATAGTACCAGGAAGTCCAGCCGGTCTTTGGGCTGGATAAAGATAGAATTCTGGGGAAGGTCCACAATCTGCAGGTGCTGAAGGGAGGGAGAGGCGGGTGGAAGACAGGTGTGGGGAATCTAGGGTGACAGTGGTCAAGACTGAGTTTTGGGAGCTTGGAGGAACACTCCTGCTCTTCCTTGCAGTGCAAAAACCACCAGGAGTTCACCTTTGGGATTCTATTTGGCTAGAGCAGCCATATTCTGATGGAACATGCACGGTTCCTATTCCAAGCGGTACAGTCCATGACATGACATCAGGGTGCTATTCACATCATAGGACCCTGATTTAATTATTTCAATCAGCCAGGTACCTGCATCTGCATATATGAATGACTGGCAAACTAGCAATGCCTCAATGGGCTGACAAGTGCTTACACTTTGATTAATCCTCAGGTTACAACTGCCCCGTTTCTACCAGGGGGGCCTGAAAAAAAAACATCCTTCATTCTATTTTCCTTCATAACAAATGCAGATTATCTGCCACTCTAGTTTTTGTTCTGTTAATTAAGTAAATGCTATTGTCATAATGGATATAAAATCCTAATGACTCATTTTTGGTAGATTTTTTTATTAACTACTTGGAACAGAAGCAGTCAAACCACTGGTGAAATGCTGTTAGTGAAAAGGCACAATTAATGTGTAACTACAGATGTGCAGCCAACCTGGCGGTTGCTTTGAAGTTGCTCTTCCTGGAATTATAAAGTCAGCTGTTCCAGTGACTCTTTTAGTGACTTATTATGAAAGTTTATTTATTTCTCCAAAATGTCATGCATTGTTTGCAATTAGCAACTTTAAAGCCCCAGAAGTGTTTCCAGATGAACCCACTGGGCAGAATTTTGCCCTTGATGGGTGGGTGGGCCCCACTGACTTGGCGGCGGGCGGGCAGCCGATCGCTACAGCCGAAACGGGCCCCGCCGCCATTTTAAGTGGGCGGGCCAATTAAGGCCCACCCAGCGGGCCGCCCAATGGGAAGTGCTATGCACTTCCTGTGCGGGGAAGGTGGGGGGGGGGATTCCGCAACTGTCAAAGTGCGCTTTTTTGCGCATGCGCGTGAAAGAGCACACATCTCCCTGAGGCAAAGTGCTGCCTCAGAGAGATTGCTTAAAGGCTGGCAAATATAAAAAATAGAACAATAAAAAATTCATTAACATGTCCCCCTCATGTGAAAATGTCACACGAGATGGGATATGTTAATGAAATAAACAAAAACTTTATTAAATGTTTTTAAAACCGCTATCAATCCTCATCCCATCACTGGATGAGGTTTGTAAAAAAACCACCTACCCGCCTGCCTGTTGGGCCTGTGCGCCGAGCTGAATTTCACACGGGCCCTTCAAAATCATTGACGATTGGCAAGTTAAGGGCCTTAACGAGGCCTTTAATGAATAGCGGGCGTGCGTCCCACTGCATAGCACGCCCGCCGACCAAAATATCGCGATGCCGTGCGCGCGCACGACATTATAAGCGCTGGTGTGCGGGCTCCGCCACCCGCACGCCAGCCAGAAGATTCTGCCCACTGTATCTCCATTTTTCTATCAAGTCCAGTTTTCAGAAATAACGTAAATTGGAAAATTTGAGACTCAAAACTTGTTAGAAGTATGAATAAGGAAAGGGGCTTTGCAGCTCAGGATGTTTCTTCACAATGTTTTCTATCTGTATTGAGGGCAATGTGATGTATATTTATACATTTGTGCCATATTGAGGGGATCTGGTGGTTGCCCCCTTCCTCCACAATGGTTGGAGTTTTAACCCCCAAGAACCGGTGGGTTGGGAGCAGGTCAGGGGAGAGGGTGGATAAAGTAAAGACTTTCGGATTTTAGAGGAGAGAAAACTGGCTGCAAAGCATTCATTTCTGTATTTAGTAGACGGATATGTGAATGTCAGCAACATACTTACTAGCCAATGTTGTTGATTGCCTAATTGGAGATGCTAATGAAGTGTTTTAGAATTATTTTCTTTTAATTTATTTGTTCATGGGATGTGGGTGTCGCTGGCTAGGCCAGCATTTATTGCCCAACCCTAATTGCCCTTGTTCAGATGGCATTTAAAAGTCAACAACATTATTGTGGGTCTGGAGTCACATGTAGGCCAGACCAGGTAAGGACAGAAGATTTCCTTCTCTAAAGGACATTAATGAACGGATGGGTTTTTATGACCATCGGCAATGGTATCGTGATCATAATTAGACTTTTAATTCCAGATTTTTATTAAATTCAAATTTCACCATCTGCCATGGTGAGATTTGGCTCCAAATTTTACTTGAGCAGGATGGGTTTCCCAGGGCTCAGGAAACTAACCAGGTGGAGAAGGAGGAGGATGACAATGGGACACACCCTTTGCCAGACCAGCCATTTTCATTGCTATCAGCAATGCCTTAATATCACAAAGGATCACCTAGTGTGAAATATAACAAATTAAAATCTGCAGTCTGCTGCTGGCACCAGAAGCAATCGCCAACCCCATCCCCCATCCCCACACCCTTGCATCAAACAGTCCTTCAATCACTCATCCATCCATTGCAAATCTGCCCATTGGGTCCTCTCATGTATTGACATTCATCATGAAATAACTGAAAGGGTGAGTTGGCCCTCAGGACAATAATGGGCAAGATGAAGCTGTGATGAAAATCATTACACTTTATGTGGTGTTGTTAAAAAAGATAATGTAGCAACACAAAATTTGTCTAAACTTCATGTGCATATCCTTGGTGAATTCCAATTTCTTCAATTTATGCTTCCTACTGCTTCTACTTCCATGCATCTTGTATGGGTCAGCAAATGTAGAAACAGATCCCTTCCCTAACTGTGAAGTGCTTTTGACCTATGACTTCTGAGTATTGGAGCCTCTGAGGGCCACACTAAAACCTGTTGCACCTGCAGTTATGCAGGGGCAGACTCAGTCATCGGGACAGGATGCAGTATGTTGCGTCCCAGCTGCGGGGGCGGAGCGTGTGGTTGGGGGGGTGGTTGGGGCGGGGTATGGAGGGAGGGAGGCAACGGATGGGAAATGCTTTAAGTGAAATTACCTGTTCCATGTCCCCTTGTCCCCTTTTATCTCTCTCTCAGGGCCAAAGCTACATCATTTCTGCCACTCTGCAGCAGACCAGATTTGTGGAAGTCAGTTGAAACCAAAACACTGCAGATGCTGGAAATCTGAAATAAAAACATAAAATGTTGGAAAAACTCAGCAGGTCTGGCAGCATCTGTGGGGAGAGAAACAGAGTTAACGGACAGGATTTTGAGGTTGTCGGGCAGGTGTGGTGGGCGGGCTGGGGAGCAGCTGGGAATCAGTCCACCGCCCGCGACCGGCTCTGACACCGAATTCACGCTGGCTGGCCAATTAACGGCCAGCCAGTGTGAAACATGTGCTTAAAGGCTCAGCGCTGCCGGGTTTGGGGGCGGGAGGAGGGCGAGCGCTGAAGTCTGTGTGGGTGCGGGGGAGCGCGTAATGGAAGCTAGCTGAAAAATTTTAAATACAAAAATAAAGATTTTGAAATTCTGAAAAAAAATGTCCCCACATCGGACTCACTCATCTGAACATATAAATTGTAGGAATTCTATCAAAGCTTTTTTTAAAAATTGTTATCAGAAACCTCATCCTGCCCATGGATGAGATTTCCCCAAAAATGCAAAGGCCACCCAGCTGATTCACCCACCTGCCAACGGTAACGTTGGACGGGCAGTGAAAAATCTCTCTTAATTAATAAATTAATGGCTGTAATAGACCTCTTAATTGCCGGCGGGCGTGCTATCAACTGTTGTGCGTGCCTGCCAACTGAAATATCGCTTGAGTCTGCAATGACTTTGGTAAGCTTGCCCAACGACATCGCGCGCTATTTTGCGCTCGCCCGTGGGACATAAAATTCTGCCCAACGTTTCAAGTCCATGTGACTCTTCTTCAGAGCTAAACAGAAGTAGAAATGTGATGAATTTTATACTGCTTAAGAGGGGTGGAGCAGGTGAAGCAAGATAGAAGGTCAGGGATAGGTGGGAGCTAAGGAGAGATTGACAAAGATGTCATGGACACAAGATCAAGGGAGCGTTAATGGTAGTGGTAAGGACTAAGGAACGTGCTGATAGTGGCAGAATGTGTTAATAGCAAAACAAGGATGAGTGCTCTGTGAAAGCACAGCATAGAAACAAGTGACAAATGGCCCTGTGTGGGTGGGAGGAAATCAGTGATGTGTTGTAAGACCACAAATGAGGTTTTGTTACCCTGTTTAAGGTAACAGGCAAGTTGGTGTCCGAAGTCTGTATGGCCATGGTCATGACCTGAATGGGCTCATTTGAGAGTCTTACTTGAAGCTCCATGAAGGCAAC
Source organism: Cetorhinus maximus (assembly GCF_964194155.1). NCBI lineage: Eukaryota > Metazoa > Chordata > Chondrichthyes > Lamniformes > Cetorhinidae > Cetorhinus > Cetorhinus maximus. The sequence goes on along the minus strand of NC_135879.1, from coordinate 112,589,028 downwards.
CGCTCTCTACATGACAAACATTCTCACAATTCCCTGTACCACCGATCCACTAGTGATCAAACTGGATATTTTCATCCTGTCTGTTATTGTGGAGAGTCTGCCTGCCATGTTTGTTAATACCATGTTGCGGATGAACCTCTAGCATTGTCCTTCTCAATTATTGTCCCCCAGTTTCAGCATCTGTGTCTTTTTGAGTAGAAGTTGGAGAGAATTGGCCCCGATGCAGACTCACAACAGCCATCCCTGCTGCTACTATCTGCTTGTGCTCACTTGTGAGGTGAGAATCACCAGGTGAAAATCCAACTGACTCATTAACTGAATCCACTGAAGTGCAAGTATCTGTGGTGATACATAGCTGTAATTTCTATGACAGAACACCCTCAGAAGGAATGGGGTAGTCTGAGGAATTACCCTGTGACACTTGCAGTGCATGTGAAGGCCCTGGAAGACAGAAGAGAGGGATATGATTTAGTTGTGAAAAAGTCACATTCTTAGCGATCACCAGACTCACTCCTCTCATAGCTCAGTCATTGATTAAATGAAATCAACATATATGTGTCAGAAACATTGTAATCCTGTTACCAGCAATCAGCGAGCTCCCTGTTTCTCCATCTCCAACTGAGAGGGATGCAGATGTGCCAATATTTTTTCTGGGCATCCTCCTCTGCTTCACTGAGGTATAGTATTTATGGTGGCTCAACTCCAGTCCTCTTCAACTCCTTTACATTTTGTGCTCTCTTTTCTTGCAAGAGGCCAAGACATAGTGAGTTGTGAAGGCGAGGTATTCACCCAATAGATTCAGTTGATTTGTTGAGGGTGGCCACCAAACGCATGCATTACATTGCATAGGATTGGGGCGAGTGTCAAAGGATAAATGGGAAAGTGATGAAGTACTCAGGAACTGGGAGCTGAGTGCTGCTGAAAGTTGAATGGATGTGAGAGAGGTGTGATGGAGAAAAAAAAAGATTAGCAAGGCAGAATAAAAGGAGTAGGCTCAAATCTCAGAAAATGCACCTACTTGCCCTAATCTGGTTAGATTGTTAAACCGCTTCCTTCTTTGTATCCATGGCCTGGGCAAAAAGTTCCTGCTGCTCAGCTCCTCAGCGACGTCTAACCATATCTTCTTAGCGGGAGCAGCAGGCTTCTTCCTTCTATTGATGGGGAAGGAATGTTCCTCCTCCACCTGGTTGCACCCGGCAGTTATTCCAGTAAGGCATCATTAAATCTGCTGTTGCCCTTAATCTATGTCCACCACATTCCACTTGTGGACTGTCCCTTTAAATACACCTGGAATAGCAGCATGCAGTTGTGTGACATGTCCATTGAGCATTTTGGAGGTATGACATTCAGAAGTCAAAAGTAACCTTTTTAATTGAGTTGAGATTCTGACTCATTCAGTTGATTTCCAGGTTTCCCTCATTGTATTCCACCCTCGCACGGAAACCGCCTTATGATTCATATCAGACAATTTTTACTTATTAATATATGACCCTACACACCAATGGACAAAATACCAGCTTTATCTAAGGTAACTTTTATAACCACAATTAGATTTTACAGGTTTTTTTTATTTTCCTTCTCCAGGGACATAGAAGCCAGAGAACAGAATTCCCATCTGTGTTCACAATAATGGTATGAATATTCTACATTGTGAAAATACAATGTTGACATGTGATTGAATTGAAAATTCAGACTGAAGGAAATCTTTTGTGCATCATTAGCACTGAATGTATAGAAATATGCTGGCCGAGAAATTGGGTTACATAGGACCTGTTTTTCAGGCCCCAAGCAGTGTCCTTAGTCACCAAAATGGAAGTGCAGCACATTTGCACTTCCTGTCATATTAGATAAGGTCAATCAAGAGATATCTTTTAACCATGCCTTAAGTAGATGTTTGGCTCTTTATGCAAATGAGGGACTTAACACCTGCATGAGGCCCCTACTACAACATTGGTTTGCCCTGAGGCAGCCAACCCTACAGATCCCCTGCAGAGAAAGGGTAAGATACTAACTCTCAAATCACCCTCCTCATCACTGCCACAGCCCCAACTCCAAGATTCCCATCCATCATTCCTTAGCGCTGATGTCCAATCTCCCTCCCCTTGGGCAGTGATCACCTCTCCTCCAAACTACTGACCACCTCCCGGAAGCCTGCAAAACTCCATAAAAACCCTTGATTCCCCTTTCCTTGGTCACCAAAACAAAGAAAGGAAACGTTTGAAGGATTTGACTGAATCAGTCTGCATTCAAATCATCTGTTGAATACTGTGTTAGATTTACATATACATGGATGTAGTTGGTTCGTTCCTCCTGTGATGACCTAAAATTCTTCTGAATGTAACTGTTTCTGCTCACAGTTATGAAATTACACAGTTTACCAAAGGATTCCTATTTATTTTCACCTTGACAGTACAAAAGGTTTAAATTGAGCCTTTCACATGTTTGTTTGAGTGAGACAGGCGACTTGGCAACGGTCTGTTAAGTCTATCATCTCCCAGCCTGAGATTCAGAAAGATCTCTGCTGAAGCATTAATATTGACAGTAGCAGGAGATTAAGAGTCACAGTGTTAGCAATAAACAAGGTGCACAGTGCAACAACAAAGCTTTCCACAAGATTAATACTTCTAGAGTACAGAATATATTGCAGGAGGTAACATTGTTACATCTTTTAAAAGCCTTTGGCTCCAATTATTAAAATATATATAATTTGCACTGTGTATATTAGTATATTAGTTAGATTAAGTCAATAAGAAGATTGTACAAATTGATGGGTGAGATCCAACCTTTATGTGCAGAGCTTCATAACTCATGGTGAGTTGTCAAGTCAGCTACATGGTAGATCTTAGCCATTCAAATACATTTTGATGCTTTCCACTAAACTATAAGCAGGTCGTGTAGTGCAGACGATAGAGTCCCTGCCTCTGAACCAGATGCTCTGGATTTGAGTCCCACCCAGGACTTGGTAGCCAAGGAAGGTGCGTTCATGATGCAGTCAAACAGGATGATTATCAACCTGCAAACCGTTGTAACCCACACCAATGGCAGATTGTAAGAGTGGGAAAGATTCCTGGTCAGCCATGTGATGGAAGGAATGTTGTAGCATCTACTATCACTATCTACACCGGGTTCAAAATACACAGGGGTGCCAGGCAAAGTCACCCTCAAAAGCCCCCAAAAAGCCTGGGAAAATTTAATATTCAATCACTGGTGACCAATGACAAAAAAGTTTTCCCTGTACGTGGGTGAAACAGAATCTTTGAGGCACTGCTACTGCAATCACATATTCTGTCTTTCCCATGCTCACTGCCCCAGCTCCTCTGGTCACAGGTTCCCTCACTGCTAATTTTGCTGCTCCACAAGAGACGTTCTCTGTGATTGGAGGAGCAGTAAAGGCAGGAGAGAGGGAACCTGTGATTGGAGGAGCTGAAGCAGTTATTCTGGCTGGTCCCACTACCAACATCACGCTGATCCCAAATCTGGACGAGGGAGAGCAGGTTAGCAACAAGCAGCGGAGGCCTCACTCAATGATGCACATCCAAGGTCAGTGCCTGCGGTGCCCAGGTTGGAGCCAGGACCTGGCGCAGGCTCAGGGAATGACAGGCTGGGGTCAGATATGCTGATGGGGGAGGCATGCAGCCTCAGCTGCAGCAGGAAGGGCAGACACAGATCGAGGAGATGGAGAAACAGTGGGGCTCCACCTGAATGAATTCTACTGTCTGGCTCTCAAATTCTTTAAAGGCTCTGACACCTTGGACCACAGAGACATTTACAAGGGGAGTATTGATTTTGACCGTCTGTGCAGCATGGAGCAAGGATATAGCTCCATTCGGAAACAGGCGTTTGGAAGCTTTTCTGCATCAAATGGAGGGCAGTGGTGAGTGGTTCAAACAATAGACAATCTCAAGGGAGCTATGGCTACCTAGTGAATCAATGGTGGTGCTGTTGACTGCAATGCTGCCAGTGCATTTTTGTCTAAGCTTTTTATATCTTTTTGCTTTTCTTTTTTTTTGTATTTTTCTATTTTGCTTAAATTGATTGTAAAGCTTACCTTAATTCAGTCTCTGGTTGTGATGGAAGTTAACTTTAATAAATCACTCATAATAATAGCTTGCAGCAAGGTGTGAAGAATTGGATCAATATTCAAAGGGAAAAAAACATTTTGCAGGACCATGGAAAAAGAGTAGGCGGGAGTGGGGACTAATTTGATAGCTCTCAAAGAGCTGGCACACGCTCAATGGGCTGAATGGCCTCTGTGCGGTAACATTCAATGATTTCTATGATTTTAGGCAGCAGTATACCTCTGTCTGTTTCTACATTTGTATACAGGCTTTCAATACCCATTGTTAAAGAGAACAGCATTGGGGTTATGGTTAGTGAGCTAACCACCTCTATAAAGTATTAGTGTCTTTAATGTAACTAGGGTGCTTCTGTGCTAAGGGGTTCCACACTTTGCCTCATTAATGCTCAGATGATCATGTGAGGAGGTGCATTAGGTTGGAAAAAAATCACTGAAATATGAAGTATATGCAAATTAAACCATTTGTTCTCTGATGGTTTGTTTGGCGCTGCAGAATTAATTTGTGGCATTCTCCTTGTTGTACAATTGGGCCTGTGGAAGTCAGTACCTTAAAGTGTTTGTCAGCACTCACTTTAAAAAGAAGCACTGAGGGGAAAGAAACTTGTAATTAGTGAAACAAAACTAAAGAATGCTAATTAGAGAGTGCTAATTGCTTGTAATTATTTTTTGAAAGAAGTTGCAGATGTAAGACTCATTCCTCAATAAGTTACCTTGTGCCAAGTATTATTTATAGATTACAAGTTTGAAAGATTTAATCATTTTTGTTTATTATTTCACGGGATGTGGGTGTCACTGGCTAGGCCAGGATTTTATTGCCTATCCCTAATTGCTCTTGAGAAAGTAGTGATGAGCCTGCTACTAAGGAGGAGGATTTTGACCCAGTGACAGTGAAGGAATGGCAATATATTTCCAAGTCAGGACGATATGTGGCTTGGAGGGGGGGAATTTGCAGGTTGTGGTGTTCCCATGCATCTGCTGCCCTTGTCCTTCTAGGTGGTAGAGGTCATGGATTTGGAAGGTGATGTTTAAGGAGCCTTGGTGAGTTGCTGCAGTGCATCTTGTAGATGGTACACACTGCTACCACTGTGCGTCAGCAGTGGTACATACTAAAAAGAACACAAATACAGAAGGTGATGTTACTACATGACTTCATCACCTAATAAAGGAGTTAGTGAGAATGAAAAAGTAGCACTGAAAATCCAAAAAGTAGCCTCTGAGAAAATCTCAAGAAGAACCCTCAATAAAAGGTATTTTGATCTCTGTAACCATAGCTCCAGACCACAACATGCACAGGCACACCCTGAGTGAATAGTAACACACTACCACCACTAGACTGTAAGGATATAAAGGATCCAATGGTTGTGCATTGCATGGCATCTATTAGTATGATCCTTCTGCCAGTCCAGTAATGGAGGAAGCATCAGTTGAATTTTGTAATGGGCACTATTATGACTTTTTCAAAGTATCTGGTCTAGATTAACATTAAAACTATGAAAAGACAAGGTGGTGTAATGGTAATGTTACTAGACTTATAACCCAGAGGGTTAAGTTAATGTTGTGAGGTTATGGGTTCATCACTGTGACAGCTGGTGGAATTTGCTAAGTTAGCAGCTAAAAGCTGCCACATTCAGTTGTGATTGGTGGTGGGCAATTGAACAACAAACCAGCAGAGGAGGAGGTTTCACAAATATACCCAGCATATTAGTGCAAAAGACAAAGCTGAAGTGTTTGCAACCATCTTAGGCCAGAAGTGCCAGGTGAATGATCCATCTTGACTTCCTCCTGAGGTCCCAAACATCAGCGATGCCAGTCTTCAGCCAATTTGATTCACTCCATGAGATATCAAGAAAGGGCTGAAGACACTGGATACAGCAAAAGGATATGGGCCCTGACAACATCCTAGCAGTAGTACTGACGCCACACAAAAGCCAAATATTGCAGATGCTGGAAATCTGAAATAAAAACTAAAATTGTTGGAAATATTCAACAGGTCAGGCAGTATCTATGGAGATAAACAGAGTTAACAATTAAAAAGACTTTTCATCAGAACTGGAAAAGTTAGATTCCATAAGTCAATAACTTGAGCTTAGTGGAAATGGACAAATAGTTCCCATTTTACCGGATGTTGGTGAACCATTTCTCTGTGAGAAGTATGTATTCTGCAAACAAGGGAAAATAGCTGGTTACTTTATTTGATTTGGGAATAAGGTTGAAAATGTGAGTGCAGTTTCAAGATCCATAATAAACAGACAGATTCATAAGTGAGTATTTTGAAATGTAACAGAAAATTAGTTAACATTTTTGAATAGTTGCTGTAGCTATTCTTCATTCAATGATCTGCAGCCCAGAAGGTGGAGTATAAAAGGCAAGAGGGAGTAAAAGAGACAAGAGGGAGTCAGCCAGCCAGACACTTCTGTCAAAACCTTTGTCCAAGTTGTTACACTTCATTTCTCTAGTGTTTTATACTGGAACATATCATTTTAAAATATGTGTTTCTGTCTTTACTAATTTTACAACATGACAGCAACAACTTAGTTAGCTGCTTTGCTGCACTGTGCTCTTCTGACTCCAAACACTGCAGTATTGTTGGCTATAAGCAAGCAGTATGCAGATACAGAAGTAAAATTAATGTACTGCTTGATCTAACTTTGATAAAATAAACTGCTGAAGTCATCAGGATTGGAGAGGCATTACAGAAGAACAAGACTACCATTTGTATTCTGAACTGTATAGTAACATTCAGATGTAAAAATCATAAAACTCTGTTAGGGTCTTGAACATTTTGTATGTGCTCTGGTCCATTTCCCTATATCTCTCCACCTGTAAGTTATTCCCTTTCATCCATGCTAAAACTAAGCTGCAAATAACAAAAAAAAACTCATGTACAATTAGTAGATAATTTTGGAAATTCATTCAGTTTTCACTTCATGTAAACAATTTTTTAAATCCAACTGCCTGCCCTCTGTATTCTGATCTATCCTGTTATGATCTTCCTCATGCTGTAGTGCTTGATAAGAAATGCAGTGTTGTATCCAGGCTGAGGAACTGTGCTTTCCTTTTACTCCTTTCTAGGTGATGGCTGGCACCCTTAGTTACTTTTGGTCTTTGTAGCATTTGGCAAATCTACAATGCTATATTTTCATACCAACGGAATTTTCCATTCCAGGATTAAGCCCAGTGGTGGGGTCAGGGAATTGGAGGGACTCCCAGTGCAGCATGTAACGGGTACCTCAGCCAATTAGTTATGAAGCTGCAAGGGTTCAGGTTGAAACTTGGGGGGAGTTGGGCAGGAAGTCGGCTGCCCCGCCATCATGTCCGGGCACCGTTTTAAAGGGCACCTGAATCCCTGCAGAGTTATCCTTCCCCCAACAACTCCCCTTGCAGATCTGCCCTTCAAAGGACACACCCCGCTTTAAAGTTGCCCTTCCCCAGACCCCTCCCCCTTGGACCTCGTCTTCCGACCGCCCCTTCCTTTGTGTGTCCCAACCTCTACTCTTCCTTCATGTGCATGCCATCTGCTGTGTAATATGCTGCCAGTACCCGTGAGAAGAATGTTGCAAATAGCGAAGGCGGCGCCTAGTGGCAGGTAAGTGAAAGAGATCTTTATAAGGCTCTGGTCAGACCACATTTAGAATATTGTGAGCAATTTTGGGCCCCGTATCTCAGGAAGGATGTTCTGGCCCTGGAGAGGGTCCAGAGGAGGTTCACGAGAACGATCCCAGGAATGAAAGGCTTAACATATGAGGAACATTTGAGGACTCTGGGTCTCTACTCGATGGAGTTTAGAAGGATGAGGCGGGATCTGATTGAAACTTACAGAATACTGAAAGGCCTGGATAGAGTGGTTGAGAAACTTATCAGCCATGATTGAATGGCGGAGCAGACTCGATGGGCCGAATGGCCTAATTTCTGCTCCTATGTCTTATGGTCTTATCTACTGCACCAGGTGCACGCCACGTTCACAGATTAAAAAAACAGAACAGTCTGATTTCCCGCTGGCGGGGCACAAGATTCCTGTCTGTAGCCCCATTAATGTGCATTTATGACATGCAAATTACGAATCCCCCACTATCAATATCCTGGGGAGGTTACCATTGACCAGAAACTGAACTGGACTAGCCATATAAAAACTGTGACTGCAAGAGCAGGTCAGAGGCTAGGAATCATGCGACGAGTAACTCACCTCCTAACTCCCCAAAGCCTGTCCACCAACTAGAAGGCACAAGTCAGGAGTGTGGTGGAATACTCCCCACTTGCCTTGCTGAGTGCAGCTCCAACAACACTCAAGAAGCTGGACACCATCAGGACAAAGCAGCCCGCTTGTTTGATACCACATCCACAAACATTCACTTCCTCCACCAACGACACACAGTAGCAACAGTGTATACCATTACAAGAAGGAATTCACCAAGGCTCCTTAGGCAGCACTTTCTAAACCCATGACCGCTAGAAGGACAAGGGTAGCAGATGGATTGAAATACCACCACCTGAAAGTTCCCCTCCAAGTCATTCACCATCCTGACTTGGAAATATATTGCCGTTCCTTCACTTTCGCCGGGTCAAAATCCTGGAACTCCCTTCCTAACAGCACTGTGGGCGTACCTACACAACATGGACTGCAGCGGTTCAAGAAGGCAGCTCACCACCAATTTTTCAAGGGCAACTAGGGTTGGGCAATAAATGCTGGCCTAGCTAGTGAAGCCCACATCCCATGAAAGATTTTTTAAAAAATCCTGATGTTCACCAGCAAGTAAGGTGACACACCATGAACCAGCCATGGAAGTGCTGGGGGGAAGATTGCAACTTGGTTTCCCGTTGGCGGATTTTTGACTTTTAGCCTCACTCCAAATTTTTTGGTCCTGCCCTCCATGATTCCCACTGCTGGCAGGACTGGAAAATCCCGTAACGGCGGAATCTTCTGCTCCTGCCAGCAATGGGAATAGTGGTGGACAGGGGCACTTAATTTGGTGTGATTAAAACAATCAGTTTCCCAATGGCTGGAAAATAGTCTAGAATTTTGTTCTCCCAACTTTCAAAATGGGTTAAAGGTGAGTCAGGTTTCCCGCTGAGCAATTCTGGGAACTGCATTTGCATTCATTAGCATTTTGTGAATGCTCATTAATAGGCCAACTTGTCGGAATCATATTCCCCCTCCAAATTATGTTCCCTGCCAGCAGCTAATTAGAATGTGCTGTTTTACGACTGTATATAAGTGGCGTGTACCTGGTGCACTTCACGTCATCCATGACTTTGAGGGCAGTCGGCGCTGCTTTCATCTTCCTTTTCTACCATCGCTGCTTCATATCGGATGCCTGTAGCACGAACTGTGCCAAGGCTGGGCACAGGAAGCATGACCAGCGGGGAGGGGTGAGAGGGAGGCAGGTCTAAGGCGGGTGGGTAGGTCCCATGGGGAGAGGTGAAAGGGAGGCAGGACTAGTGGGGGGATGGTCCATAGGGAAAGGGTGAGAAAAAGGCAGGACTAGGCATATTTAAGAGAATAAAAGCAAAAAACTGCGGATGCTGGAAATCCAAAACAAAAATACCTAGAAAAACTCAGCAGGTCTGACAGCATCTGCGGAGAGGAACACAGTTAACGTTTCAAGTCTGTATGACTCTTCATCAGAACTAAGGAAAAATAGAGAAGAGGTGAAATATAAACTGGTTTAAGGGAGGGTGGGACAGGTAGAGCTGGATAGAGGGCCAGTGCTAGGTGGAGATTTTGGCAATGAAACGTTAACTGTATTCCTCTCCGCAGATGCCGTCAGACATGTTTAAGAGAATGTCCATTGAGAGAATGAGGCCACACTGTCTGGGGCATGTTAGAGGGCTCTGCATGCCACACAAGACTTGATACCGGTCTTGGGAAGGGGAAGGCCTCTCTGGGCATTGACGGTCATGCATAGAATTGTATGTAGGGTGCAGTCCGTCATCTATAGCACTTGGTCTGTGGGTTCAATGCATGGTACTGGCATGCAGAGAGTACAGTCACATTCAAGGGAGGCATTTGGATCTGGTACGGTGGTAATTCCAATGTCATGGGTGGGTTTTGGATGGTCTCATGGGGGGGTGGGGGGGGTGGTCTCTGAAAGTAAGAGTGCAGGTAGTTTCAAGAAGGAAGGGGTCAGATTAACGAGGGGCATGGGGACATTAACACTGAAGGGAATGGGGGCAGAATAGGAATATCTACATGAATGATAATGGGATCAAGGGTAATGGGGGGAGGCTGGATGTTCACAGGAGGGAGTCTAATTAGGAAGTGTTGGCTGTGGAGGAGATTGGGAAGAACTTGGTGGGTGACAGGGGGAGGTTGAAAGGTGTTGGATGAAATCACAAATGCCAGCAGAACCATCTTCGTCTTCACTCAGTAGTGACTCAGTTGGAAAAGCAAGCTTGAAAAAAGCGATATGGGAGGGGTCTCAAAGAGTATGGGAGGAGTTCAGGACTCCTCTTTTGGGCTGACTGAAGGGGTATCCTATTCATTATTTGCTCAAACCATGGAGAGCAAGGCTGTTCTTGAGGCTCAAATGCCCATTGAAGGAGCATTGCTCCATGACTACTGAGGTGCATTCCTGAGAGAATCCATTAGGTTTTGGAGCTAGTTTTGAAGTGGTATGATAGGCCATCTGTTCCTGACAGATATGTAAATAGTGATGTAGGTTAACTCATTCGAGGGGCATGGCTGCCAGACATCAACTGGACGCTCACTCCAAGCCTCACTATTCCCAGTTAAATGGTCACGGCTGACAAGGCACAATGCTTAATGTCTTCACATTATGACAAGGGTATGTTCTCTATATAGAGTCTCTAGGCTCATGGAGGAAAACTGATGATTGATGGCAAGTTCATGCACATGGCTGTAATTGCCCTGATGAAGGCGCTGTGTGTGCATGCGCAGTTAAGTATGAAGGGGACAATCAGCCACCTGTGATCCTCCAGGATGTGCTTCACCTGCAAAGGAGGGGGTGCCATGTCTAGATGGAGGCTAGGCTTTGCACTGGCCTCCTAGCTTGGAGATGGAGGGAAACCAGTCAAGGGAAAGTTTAAATAAGATCTCAAATGTATTCATTGACAGATACAGAGAGGAGTGGAGAATGCAGGCTGCAGGCAGCCTTGCCTTGTTTATAGATCTATTATGAATGAGGAGAAGGGCCCATCAGCAATTGGCACAGGTCCAGGATGTACAGGTCCTGATCTGCAAGAAGGAGTGGGTCCCCAAGAAGTCCAGGATGCTCCTGAAGAGGGTCAAATGCAATGAAGACCATTGCCTCTCGGCCACGGGTATATTGAAGATGCTGCTCCTATATGGAGCTGAGCGAAAGACAATGCTGCAGACACCTTCAATTCTCCAGAGATGTGGTAGCTCACATTTGTCACCTTCTCTGTGAAGAACTGATGCCACAAGGACTTGGAGGGCATCCCATGCCGGTAGTTTTGAAGATAAACGCCACATAACTGTTTTTCAGTGCATCCTTCCATGGCTTCACTGGGGTTCATTGCGGCATCTCCCAATTGGCACAACGCAAATGCATAGGGGGTGCCCTTTTCACTAGAGCTCACCAATACATCCAGCTTGTATGGATGCAAAATGCCAGGTTACCAGAGCTGTGGGATTGGCAGTGATAACTGATTTCTGGCAAGTGCAGTTGTCACTGACTGCACATATGTGGCCTTGAGAGCTCCCTGGCAGCAGCCTCTGAGATTCATCAATGGAAAAGTAATTTCATCTTTGAACATCCAGCTAATTTGTGATCACAGAAGGCAAATCCTGTATGTTTGTGCTAGGTACTCAGGGAGCTCTCACAACTCTTATACCTTGATGCACTCACAGGAGCCACAAATCTTTGAGGGACCTCGGCGCTTATAGGGCAAGTTCCTCAGGAACAAGGGATTTCCCCAGAAGATGTGGCCCATGACGCCGGTTTACTGCCCGCATAGTGCTGCTGAAAAGAGACACAATGTTGCACATTCCACTACTAGGTCCTTGATAGAGCAGACAATAGACCTCCTGAAGATACGTTTCTGATGTTTGGACCGCTCAGGCAGGAAGTTCAATTTTTTCTTAATGATTAGGGAAATATCAGTATTCACCATTTTCCCTGATATGGGTTCATCCTTGGAAGGCTTTAAAACACATTTAAATGAGTAGCCATGGGAACATTTAGCCACTGCGGAACATGACCAGCACTCCTTTCTCGCACGACTTGAGACAACTTTACATGGTATATTATTTTCTCCAATACTTACCACAGAGAATGTCCCAGATCATTGTTGTTTTCTGAACCCTGCACGACCTAACACTGCAAAGGGGGATGTGTTACCTGAGCGAGAAATGGAGGAGCAAGAAGTCTCCTCCAATGAAGAGGATGTTGAAAGGGATGGATCTGACAAGGACCAGGATCTAAACGAGACACATGAAGAGGCCATTGCACGTCACAGCAAACATGCCCATGACAATTTGATAGCTACATTATTCCAGGAGAAGTAAAGTGCAGATGTATTCTCACAATTGTTTGTTTCTCTTGCCTTTGCTGCCTGGAAGGCCCTAACACCTCTTTTGTCAGTGAGAAATTCTCTCAAAAACTCCATGCTTTCTTAATGATTAATGAAATATCAGTACTCATCGTCTACCCTGATGATGGGTTCATCCTTGGAAGGCTTTAAATCATGTTTAACTGAGTAGCCTTGGCAACATATGACCGCTGTAGAACATGAACAGCACTCCCTTCTCGCATGACCTTAGGCAACTTTACATGGTATAATACTTTCACCCATGCCCTCACCAAGTCAGTGTGCAAAGCAGCTTTTAAATGGCTGGAATGGGAGCAGTAGCATGAGAGAATAATATGTTCCATCGCCAGCTTTCCTCAATGCAGAATGATGAGGCATCATCTTGCTAATGCCAGCCGATTGACATTTGAACTTCATGAAACAATAAGTATTAACACCTTGATCATGAAGTTAAGTTTCGAGGTTTGCTTGCATTGCCCTCACTGAGTGTACCTCACCAGGACAGTGGTTTGCTGAAATGCAACCACGCGGCACCCTGAAATCGTAGGAATCTGACATGTCCCTGTCCTAGATGACCTTTACATTAGGGCGAAACCTTGAGCAGTCATTTAGAACACAACAGCCAAGGAAGCATTGTTTCCTGCATAGACCCTGCTGAGGCCTTAGAAAGCTGGCTTTTCAACACATTGAGAGCATCGGTCCTTGAGATGGTACAGCACACAAGGCTATTCCTGTCTCTCTGTCCTAAGTCGTTGAAAGCCCTGTCATGCAATGATTTTCTATTTGTGTAGAGGGATGTGTTTTTACCCAAGGACTACTGAAACCCTTACTAAGCGGAGTGCAGGTTCAAATAAAAGTCATGTGAGCTCAGGAAACAGCTTCATCAAGATGAACACACACCTCTTAAATCACCTCTAACCCCTCTTGCAATCAAGTCTAAGGTGTCCATTGTATTCATACTTGCCTAGTTCAGCGTCATGCGGGCTGAGAATGACAAATCATCAAGGAAGGACATTCAGCAATGAATGTGGACACTACATCTCCCTCCAGACATACATGGAAGCCTATGAGCTTCAAATGCAAATGTTACAGTGTTCAAAAACAGTTTCTCACACCGAAAAATCATTCTAAATGACACTTGGGACAGACAAATCTGATTTAAGTTGCCACAACTCGTGCAATTCTCATTGTGACATCAGTGCAACAGCAGCAGTAGAATCAATAACCTCGATGAACACCTCACCTGAGGCCAAAGCATGGTTGCCTGTGATAATTAGCTGACAGGTGTAATGAGCAGGCAGCACAGTCACAAATGATGTGCATTGCTTGATGCTGCTGGTGTGGAAATTTAAACTACTGACTCTGGTGAAAATGTGGGAGAACTGAAGCAATTGAGTCCCTGACGGGACTACATTGGGGTGCAACATTCTGGACCTTTAAATGACTGCAAAATTTTGCAGAAAATTAAATAAAAATAGAAGCCATGAAACTTGGAGATGGATTGATTCAAAATATATTTACAAAAGTCACAACTATATACAATGAGTGCCACCAGTTCATATTCAATACTTTTCCATTTTTTTAGCCCTACTGCTATGTCTAGGTGCAGCCCCAACATCAGTAGCTGAGGTGGAGGCAGCCTGCTGACTGCGGTGCCTTGGTGACTGAGATGATTTTGGCATGCACCCTCTGGTGGCCCAAGGCCTTGAGGCCCTGGACTGTTAAGGGTCTCCTGCTCCTGCACCCTCCTTGGGCTGACCTGCTGGAATTAATGGAATTAAAGGGAAGTTGGAGCAGCAGGGCACCTTTGGAGTGTCCTGGATGGATGCCCCCCCAAGGTGTCTGGTTGGCGCTGCTCCTCCTCGTGGGTGCCCAAGGGCCCCTCCCTGACTCGTTGAGGAGAAGGGGCACCTGGAGGGAGTGCACCCCTCTTGCCTAGCCACTGCTGGAATGCACGCATGGCTAGAACGATGGAGTGCAGGTCCAAGTGCAAATCTGCCGAAAATTACTGGACCTGGGTCTCCAGGGCAGCCGCCATCCTTCCCATGGAGACTTCAATGCTCTTGCACGCTGGAGCCACAACAGCAGACAGAACGTGGATGGACTCCTCTAGCTTTCAGTCCAGTCTGTGGACGGCCTTTGACAACTCTACCTGATATTCCCCTGTCTGTCTCTGAATCTCCAAGAGGTCTCTTTGGACTGATTGCAGAGGCTCATCATCTGTCTCGGACTCAGCAGGGACCTCGTCTCCAGCAGTCCTCCAAGTGTCATATACCTCCACTGTCACTGCTTCTGCCAGCTGTGGGTGATCACTAGATTGTGAACCCGATCCTACTCTGGAACTAGGACCCACCGAGGTGCATGAATCTGCGCTGATGTAGGGTGCAGATGAGTGCAGTGATGGTGCTTCCTCTAAGGATACCGCGGCTTCCTCCTCAGAGGTGGCCCGGAGGCTGGAGTTGTGGCATCTCGATGATGATGTCCTCCCCCTTTTCTCGTTGGTACCTGGAATGGAGAAAAGAGAGACTTAGTGATTGACTAAGGAGGCTCATGCATTAAAGATTACTCAGAGTTAATGCCCACACATTGTAAATGGATACTGAATGCATCCTCACTGGGTTGTTGGGGGAGGCCGATCTTGCTTTCTTTGCAGGCATGGTATGTCTCCTCTCCTCTCTTGCCAGCTCTGCATTCTGTCCCTCGAAGCTAGTGAGGGAACAGATTCCCGAGGGACCACCAGTCTTTTTTTTTGTTATGCGACATCTTGCCCTGCAGAAAGCCGGGAGGATTTATTGTGAGGCCACTGGGTGAATGAGCAGTTCAGGAGCATGCATGCGTGTTGTAGCTGCTGATCCCTCCCCAGTAAGTGATTAAAAATTAATTTGTCCAGGAACTAATATGAGATGCAGAGCTTAAAGCTGATGTCCCATCTGCTAGTCGTGTGTGACAACCCTGTGCACTTTAACCTTTAGACTGCCTGATTTGAGTAGATGGTTCACTTACCATGGTGGAGCACATCATTCATCCTTTTCCTGTACTGCAGACAGGCCCTTTTTTGGACCCAAGGACACTAACCACCCCAGTGACCTCCTCCCAGGCCACCATGGTCAAGTGGGAGGGCCTCCTGCTCCCGCCCTGAGGAAATGGCACCTCCCACTTTTCCTGGATGGCCTGGAGGAGTCATTGCTGAACTGTGGCGCTTTCTCCTCTTACACATTTCTGCCCTGAGCTCCTGGCCTGCTGACCTGGTGCTGTTCAAATATGGCACCAGGACAGTTGACCCCATGAGGTAATAGTGGGACAGGTGACTTCCTGCCCACCCTGCCATGAGATTTGCTGAACTCCTCACTGATGCATAGTTAATGAGCGGAAAAGTGGAAGATCGTGCTTGTTCAGCTATCCTGCCAGCCAACAGGAATCACTCCAACTTTCCCGCCCGTCACCAGACTTAGACTCCAGAACAGAAGATTCCACCTTAAGTAAATGTTGCATTTGATGTTACTTCAAAATGGCATTAGCCTAGAAAACATTGTTAGGAATGAGTGGAAAATCACTTAGCCCATTGGTATGACATTCTCCCATCCATCTAAATGGCTGTCTCCACTAAAAGAGTGGATAGTGCAACGTTATGCTAAAACATTAAACATTCAACTGCTCTGATTACCCGCAGTAATTCTCGGCTTTTATTGCCAATGTGTAACGAGTTCAGAATCTGTAAGGAAATGTGTCTCAGAGGTCAGATACAAAACAAAGAGGGAATTGTGACAACGGTCTGAGCATTGCACTTCACATCTGAGTAGCAGAGCATTTTGAAAATCAGGGCAGGAAAGTGTACATGGCAATATAGATTAAGTTATGGGGAAAAGTCATTGTGTAAAATAAAAAATAACAATGAACATCACATTTTAGCAAAGATATAGAGAGGTGCATTTTACACTTGGGTAGTCAAAAGGGCAAAGCAGTCTCAATTCATTCTGATTGTAATGGACAAAGATTGCAACACTGTGCTGCATCCTAACACAATTTAGTTCGTATTGTTTGACAAAAAAGTTTGTAAATGCACTTTTAATTGTGGTCACTGTAACTGGATGCATTTTTAAAATTATTATGTGAATTATTACTTTCATTTCTCCAGTTTATTGATTTGTGTTTTCATTTTCTCTTTCTGCCCTGATTCCCAAAGGACTCTGCTGCAGACCGTGCTGGTGTCACCACTCTTCCCTCTTCCATTCTGGACCTGATCTTTATGTGACATCTCCTTGCCGGTTCTGAATCTCATGACATGTGTATTTATCTAATACTTAGCTTTATATGTTTCATAAGTATCCTTTCGAATACTTAGGGCAGAATTTTACGTTGGGCATGCAGTCGCAAGCCTGACACGCCTGAGCGTAATATGACGCAAGATGACATTGGGCATGCATCGCGACGTCACCATGGACCCTCGCGATATTTCGCTCGGCGGGCACTATGAGGATGGAGGCGTGCCCGCCATTAATTAACGGGCCAGCTAAGGCCCTTGAGACACCAATTGTCTGGGACTTTACATAGCCCGTGCGATTTTCAGAGCATTGCGCGGGCGCAACGGGCAGGCGGGTAGGCCACATTTTCAAAAACCTCATCCATGGGCGGGATAAGAGGGGTGAGTGGGCTCGCTAATGCGAATTGTTTGAACTTTAACTTATAAGTTACTGCTGCTTGCTTGTGTGAACAGGACATCTTCATTTCGCTTCAGAGCTGCTTTGGCAGAAATAACAGGCTTCAGTTCAGGACTCTGGAGGAGTCATACCACTTCGGACCTTCCAGGTATCAGACAGCCTGCCCTTACACTGGGAATGGGGATTGTGGTCTCCGTTGGAGGCATCTCCTCTGAGGAGGAAGAGAGGGCCAGAAGGGGGAGGAGGCCAGGTGTCCCTATTCAGCCTCCAGGGGAGTGACCTGTGGGAGGGGAGGCGCAGGCACAAGGGCCGCAGGGCCAACAGGAAGTCCAAGGCGGAAGGGGCTGCAGAAGACCCCACTATCCTGCTGCCAGGGTTTACAGACGGTGATGCAGCTACCTCAATATGCCTAAGGTGCAATGCCGAAGGAGGCTCCGCCTCTCAAGGGAGATAGTGACCTCCATCTGTCAGATAATTGGCCCTGAGATCAGCTCTGACTGTGTGGGTGGACACCCCATGTCAGTGGCGCTGAAGGTCACAGTGGCCCTCAACCTCTATGCCTTCGGATCTTTCCAGGGGTCAGTGGGTGATCTTTGTGGAGTCTCCCAATCAGCTGTCCACAGTTGTGTCAAGCTGGCGACAGACGCTCCGTTCAGGCGGGTATTGACTTTTATTCACTACCACACGGATGAGGCCAGCCAGGCTGAGTGAGCCAGAGGCTTCGCAGTGATTGCTGGCTTCCCCTGCATCCAGGGTGCAATCAACTGCACACATGTGGCCATCGAGGCGCCAGCGGGTGAGCCTGGTGCCTTCGTCAACAGGAAGGGCTTCCACTCCATGAACGTGCAGATAGTGTGTGATCACAGGATGCTGATTCTACAAGTCTGTGCAAGGTACGCAGGCAGCTCCCATGACGCTTACATCCTGAGACACTCCCAGGTGCCGGGACTGTTCAGTGCTCCAGCCTGGCTGGATGGGTGGGTGCTGGGTGACAAGGGCTACCCCCTTAAATGTTGGCTCATGACGCATCTTCAGCATCCAAGAACAGAGCTGAGCAGCGGTACAATAGGAGCCACGCCTCCTTAAGGGCGGTGGTGGAGAGAGCCATCAGTCTTCTCAAGATGCGCTTCCGATGCCCGGATGTTCAGGGGGCGCACTCCAGTACCCCCCAGATCGCGCATGACTGATAGTGGTTGCATGCTGCACTCTCCACAATCTGGTGCTGGAAAGGGGGGACACAGTGGAGGAGGAAGATATTGACGCAGCTGCTCTGGCAGCAGACGCTGAGTCCAGTAGTGAGTCCGAGGATGGACATGATCAGGAGAATGCTGAGGGGATAGACACTGACCTGGGCAGCCTCCAGGGAGGCAGGAACACCCAGGACACTTTCATCCAACGCTCCTTCAGCTAGCCTACCAAATAAGAACCATCACCACATGCCAGGGTTGAAGGCTCGATACCTGACAGGAACATTTGCTTGGTGAACAACATGCACTATGTGCCATTTCAATAAAGTTCAATGACAAACAAGTCACTCATAACATCATGTGTTACACTGCACCTGCAGAACTAATGAAGCACCCAGAGGCTTGTTGAACAGAAACACATTTAATGCTGTGGTGCCTGGCATACATAAAACAAATTAAATTGATAGGTGTTATCCATTACACCAAATAACATTTAATGTAAAAGTGGAGGAAAAAATATCACCAGTGATAAGCCCGTGTTGTGCTTAAGTTGCTTTAAGTTTGCATTTGCAGGTGCTACGTCTAGGCGCTCGCCCCTTGCTGGCACCGGCATTGGAGACAGCCTGCTGACTCTGCTGTCCTGTTGGCCTGGATGACCTTGGCAGGCGCCTTCTGGCCCGTGGAGCCTGTGCTGGCCCCACCTGGCCAGTGCCACTGCTGGCATCTCCCCAGTCTCCACAGCCTCACCGGATGCCATGGTCACTGGCAAAGGCCCGGAGGAGCTCCTGCCATCATCCGGAGTGCCCTGAGAGGAGCCCTCAGAGACAACAAGCAGCTTGTGCGACAACGTGAGGTTGCTTTGGACCTCCCTGCTCACCACTGATGGATGGGCACCTAGCTGGGATACTGGGTCCCTAATCCATCTCCCACACTGATAGTCACCACCTGCAGTCAGTGCCTGTGTGAGGGCTTGCAGGTCCGAGCACATCCCCAGGAACCCCTGATTCATATCCTGGAGGAGCCTCTCCATGAGAGTCGCCACTCTCTCCATGGAGGAGGCAGTGCGCTCGGCCATGTGGGTCATTGCATTGCTCATGCTCTGCATGGTCCCCTCCATAATGGAGACTGTGGCACGCATTCCCTCATGTATCACCGCCAGATCCTCCCGCGCACCCTGCTGGACTTCCAGTATCTGCTGCCTCAGGGATGACTCCAGAGGCTCATCATCAGCCACCGACTGAGCATATTCCTGGTCCCCAGCAGTCTTCCGACTACCTGGGCACTCTCAGCCTCTGCTTGCCCCTCAAGCGAGTGTGAAATGCCCTCACTGATGTGCACCGAGATACTAGCCACTGATGTAATGCCCACTGAATTGCTGGCATCTGCGATGGTGCCTGCTTGGCTGAGAGGTTGTGACACAGGAGCATTTCGATGGTTGCTGTCCTCTGGGGTCAGTGATGGGCCTTCAGGCTCCTGACCCCGACGGGCTTCTGGTGAGCCTGAAAGGAAGAACAAGGACATGTCATTAGTTGAAGTCATTACACTGTTACTGTGCATGCCTGGCACCTGGATCAGGGTGCCCTCGTCTTTCCATTATCAATGGGGATTCCAGGTTTGAGGCTCACATGAATATAGAGACAACAGTGGAATGGTTGCTATTACAGACATTCTGACCTCAATGCCCTGCACTCTTACCTCCCTGTGGCACCCCAACCTCACTGCGGCCAGTTGACCTAGGCGCACAGCACTTCTCCAGCTCCAGGGCCTCCTGCTCATATCAATTTAGGATTAGTAGGTGGGGCAGTCCTCCACCAGTCCGCAACCTCTCGGCACTGTTGTGGGCTGCCTTCTCCTGAAAGGAGAGAGAAGCATTGATTAGTCCACCCTGTACCTGCAGCACCATTGCAGCCCGGCCAACCACACCTGAGGAAAACCTCGCAGGGCTCAGCCGATTCTCGGCCTTGGAGCCGCAAAACACTCAGTCCAAGCAGCCAGGGCTCATCTCCTTGCCCAGATGCTGCCTCATTGACATTTGCCACTCACAGTCTAAGACCTCTGAGGTCCAAGGGGAGGGACGGTGGGCAGCTCCTAACTGCTGTGCTAAGTGACCCATGTCAACACATAACTCACCCTTCCCGATCGCAGGAGATCAATGAAGCACTTACGACACTGCACCCATGTGCGCCTCACCACATCATGGGAGCTGACCCTGGATGCCACCTCCTCCCGGGCATCTTTGGTGAGGTGGGGGGGTCTCCTCCTCCCCTTCCTGGGGACAAGGATCTCTCTCCGTGCTGCCACCTCCTCCAGAAAGGCAGTGAGACACACATCAGAAAAACGCGGGGCCAACCTGTCCTCCCGCCTGCCGTGTTCACCAGTAACGAGCTCCATGACGAGATGCATGTACTTCACTGGCAGCCTTTGCATGGCTGCCGTGGCCAGCTTTGAATCGGCTGCTGGGTCACCATTGGACCCGGTGAACATTGAGCTCTCGCTCCCGGCCGCCCCTGTTGCGTCTTACACTTACACTTAATTGCCCGCCCGCGTAAAATTGTGGTGCACAGCCGATCGCAGGTGCCATTCAGCTTCCCGACCCGCTCCCGCCGAGCCCGCATGCTGAACGTAAAATTCTGGCCCTTTGATTGTCCTGAACTGGCAACTGACCCAACTGATCATATATACAGATACCAGAAAAAGTGGTGGAATGTGAACAATATACCATGCTATATTCCTAATAGCTTCTCTACGTGGTAACATATGGCAGTGGTGTTGGTTACCAGCATCAGGAACCACCAACTTGTGTTGGAACTGGCCTTCTGAAACTGGTGAGATTGGTTCTTTTTGAGCGATCGAATAGTTTGAAACACAGGGCAAAATTTTCTGAACTTAGTCCCTACCGAAATGGCAAGAGCATTAGTGGGGAACCCGTTGGAATTTCTAGGAGGCTTTGCTGTGCTGATCTTCTTGATCTACTAAACTTCTACTGCTTCCTGATCTTCTGAGCCATGATTCTGTGTGAAGTGATGCACCTGGGCAGGACCAACAAGGCACGGGAATACACGATGAATGGTAGGACCCTGGGAAGCACCGAGGATCAGAGGGACCTTGGTATGCATGTCCACCGGTCCCTTAAGGTAGCGGGGCAGGTAGATAAGGTGGTTAAGAAGGCCTTTATTAGCCGAGGCATAGAATATAAGAGCAGGGAGGTTATGCTGGAACTGTATAAAACGCTGGTTAGGCCATGGCTAGAGTATTCCAGCAGTTCTGGAATCTGCATTATAGGAAGGATGTGATTGCACTAGAGAGAGTGCAGAGGGATTTACTAGGATGTTGCCTGGGCTGAAGAGTTTTAGTTATGAGGAGAGATTGGATAGACTGGAGTTATTTTCCCTGGAGCAGAGGAGATTGAGGGGGGCCATGATTGAGGTGTATAAAATTATGAGGGGCACAGATAGGGTAGACAGGAAGGAACATTTCCCCTTGGCGGAGGGATCAAGAACCAGGGGGCATAGATTTAAGGTAAGGGGCAGGAGGTTTAGAGGGGATGTGAGGAAGAATTTTTTCACCCAGAGGGTGGTGGGAATCTGGAACTCACTACCTGAAAGGATTGTAGGGGCAGAAACCCTCATAACATTTAAGAAGTATTTGGATGTGCACTTGTGATGCCATGGTTTACAAGGCTATGGACCCAGTGCTGGAAAATGGGATTAGAATAGTTAGGTACTTGTTTGATAGGCGCAGGCTTGATGGGCCAAATGGCCTTTTTCTGTGCTGTAGACCTTTATGACTCTACATTAAAGACACTATATAAATATAAGTTGTTGTTATTGTTGAAATTTCCAGCATGGACCAATTCAGTTAGTTAACATTAAAGTAATAAAAAGCTTTAGCTATCCCGATCATAGCCAGCTGATCACAGAATGAAATAACTTTTAGAAAACAACTGTAACCTTTCTCCTAAGATAAAAGCAAAACATTGCGGATGCTGGAAATCCAAAACAAAAACAAAAATACCTGGAAAAACTCAGCAGGTCTGACAGCATCTGCGGAGAGGAACACAGTTAACGTCATATGGACTCGAAACGTTAACTGTATTCCTCTCCGCAGATGCTGTCGGACCTGCTGAGTTTTTCCAGGTATTTGTGTTTTTGTTTTGTAACCTTTCTCCTATTTGGTCTATCATCGAACTGGCATGATTGGGTTTGGGCTTTGCATCTCTTGCTGAATTCTTTATTATTCATTTTCAAAACTCAGGAAATCATTCGATTTCAGGCAAATGATGAGTGAGGTTTATGATCAAAAGAGCCAACTCAAGATTATTTGCAGCCTATTCTTACTTGGAGTCCTGTTTAGCCTTCAGATGAGACACATGAAACAAGTTACATTTTGCAGTTAAAATGAGTAATGAACTGGCAGATATTTCATTATTGCAAGTGTTAAACAATACACATTCAGAAAGCTGAAGATGACTTTCAGCATGCATAGGGTTAAATCTGTGCTGCCAATTTCTAGCCCTTTATCATTTTCGATTCTACCTTTTACTTTTGACAAGCTATTTTTTGCCGCTTTCCTTACGTTGGATGTTTGAAATGAGCCCACCCCAAGGGCAAAAGGCAGCATCTGAACAATCCATTTATTTTTAGATACTGCTGTCATTGGAAATGTCACATAAACTGCTCGAGCTGTTTAAAAGGAAACCTGGCTGTTTCTGAGGTGTACATTGTAATCTGTAAAAGGGGAAATAAACATTTTATTTAGAAACAAGCTGATTGGCATTTATCAGGTTAAAATTTCTAAAATTAAGGAATTCCCAGTTCACATTAAAAAACATCTTAAATAAATAAAAATAAATAAAAACACATGCATCTAAAAATATAAAATAAGTTGTGAACAATTGTCTCCGATTTTTCGTGGCCCGTCCAACCTTATGGTTGGTGGATGGACAAATCGGCCAGGTGGCCTTTACATTTTTCATCAGGCCTCATCCAAGGGTGGGATGAAATTTCCGTTATGAAATAAAATAAAAATACATACCTGGGGACAGCATTTTTATCAGCTAAATTTTCAGGTGACTGATTGTGATGCACAGACATGGTGAAATATTTGCATTATCTCACTCTGGAAACTACAAAAAACTAAGCCAATTTGTTATGAATTATGATGGAATGTAGCATGGAGGAGCTTTTAAAAAATAATTTCCTACCGAGCTTACATTTATTTTATTTTTTTCCTTCTCAATCCCTGTGATTTTTAAACTTAGATTGGGAAGACTGCAATATTTTTTATCTACAAGACATTTTGAACTTACTGTCAGAGCAGTGTGAAACAATTGAGTAACTTATTTTTTTAAGTCATTCCCAGAATGTCAACATTGCTTCCAAGTCCAGCATTTATAATTGTCAGTTCCTAATTGCCCTTGAGAAGTTGGTGGTGAGCCTTCCTGGACCACTGTATTTCATGTGGAGAAGGCGCACCCACAATTCTACTATGTAAAGAATTCCAAGATTTTGATCTGGCTACAATAAAGAAACAGAGATATATATCTAAGTCAGGATAATATTTGACTTTGTCAGAACTTGGAAGTGGTGGTATTCCCATGCACCTGCTGCCCTTATCCTTCTTGTTGATCAAGGTTCCAGGTTTGAAAGGTGCTGCTGATGAAGCCTTAGCAAATTGCTGTTGTGTATACTATTCATAGTACACACAGCAGCCATAGCACCCTGATAGTAGAGGGAGTGGATATTTAAGCCAATGGATGGAATGCCAATTAAGTGGACTGCTTTGTCATGGACAGTGTTGGTGGAGCTGCATGCATCTAAGCGACTGGGGAGTATTCCATCACATTCCTGATTTTTACTTTGTAGTTGGTAGAGAGGTTTTGGGGATTGAGATGATGAGTTATTGTTGCAGAATACCCAGCCTCTGACCAGTCCCAGGAACAATTGCATTCATAAGAAAGTAAGAAATAGAAGCAGCCATACAGTCTCTCGAACTTGCTCTGACATTCAATAAGATCATGGCTGATCTTCAACCTCAAATTCAGTTTACCACACTATCCCCATATCACTTCATTGTCTTAGTATCCAAAAGGGAAATACGTGGCCATTCCAGTTGAGTTTCTGACCACTGGTGACCCCGAGGATGTCAATGATGGGGTCTCAGTGATGATAACACCACTGAATGCCATGGGGATGTGTTTAGGTTCTCTCCTGTTTCACTTGGGAAAATCAGTCCCCAAAAATCACAAGCAATGTGCCCATAGCTCTCCAACGGACCAGTAGCTGCTTATGAGGCCCTGGGGAAAGGAAGAGCCAAGAAGTGCAGCAGACAATACTGTGGAATCTTAGAAGGTAATCCAAGTATTGCTGGTGGTGTTGCCTTTTGATATTAAACACTGACGTGTACACACAGCTCTGTAAATAATATCAGCATGAAACACATGGTTGGCATGCTTGGATTAATAATGTGATTGTCTGGCTGGTAGGAAAGAATTTATTTAATCTTGTAGTCTGAATTGGAAACCCCAAAGAACTGTAAAATTGTTGTTAGTTTTCATGTGTCTTGCTGGTCAATGTGTTTCTCTCTTACACTTGGGAGTAACAGAGCAGTTAACTTGTCCTCAGAGGTTCAGTAAAATGGTTCTGGAAGAGACATTAAGATTTTAGACACTTTGTTTTTTTTTGGAACAGTTTAAGTAGTAACTCAAACCTTGTTTTGTCCCTTCCTGTGTCCTTTTGCTTAACTTGGGTATAATTTTATCAGTTAGTTTTAATTTGCATACATCTGTCTAATAGTGTGATTTAAAAAAAACATTTGTTCATGGAATGCGGGAGTCGCTGACTAGACCAGCGTCTCTTGCCCATCCCTAGTTGCCCTTGAGAAAGTGGTGGTGAGCTACCTTCTTTAGCCATTGCAGGCCATGTGGTATAGGAACAACCACCATGCTGCTAGGAGAATGTAGTGGAATCCATGCAATCTCCAGCGGGAATGATTGATATATGCGGTAATTGTTAGTTCTGCAGCACACTTTTTTCATTAAGGCACACATAGGATAGTAAGTTTCAGTTCTTAGGAGATGTGAGCCTGCTTATGGAAACTACTTTTAATCACGATTTAAAGTTGTTCAGGGAAAGCCCAAACTGTAATAACCAAGACTGTACATTACCTGTCAGCACAGTAAGATCTTCCAGCCTCAATGTATATATTATATATATTTAAGGGCCAATTCTGAAATATGGGGTGGAATTTTCATGGCGGACGGGGGAACAATATGGCGAGATGGCCAAAAATCGGTTTCACACCCTTGTGAAACCAGTTTGCGATCATCTGATGCGCCCGTCAATTGCAGGCCGCCTTTCCTGCTGTCCAACATGAAGAGCGTCATTTCAATCCATTTGCACCTCATCAGTATGCCTGCCTGTCAGAATCATCCCACCATACTGGATTATCTGGGCACGTTGGCATGTTCACAACTGGACATAAGCGACTTGCAGCTGGCGAGTTGCACTTCGCTCAGGGCCTCAAAGTTAGTTTGTCTACCTTGCTTCGGGCAGCACTTGCGATCATCAGCGCTAGGTTTTGCAGGCTGCACCACGTCATTTTTAGGGGGGCTCACGGGCAGGTCTCTACCTAGCAGACCAGCCGTAAGGTGAGGTAGCTTTTCAACAGCTGCAGGATAAGCTCTTGCTTGGGGAAGAGGAAGAAGTGGTCTCAGGCAAATGAGGAGGCTGCAGAGTGAGGGCTGTATCGGGGAGAAGGGGGGTATCCCAGAGAGTGCGTGGGGGCAGAAGTTGATCTGTGCAGATGGCCTCAAGATAGTGAGGGCTGAGGAGGCAGCCTCCAGAGGAGGAGGCCAGATAGAGATGTGAGAGTATGTGTGAGAAAATGGGTGGTGATGTCCCTTGAGCTGGCAGTGAGTGAGATGCGCACACATGTGTGATGGGCTTGTGAGTGTGTGAGTATATAATGATGAGGTGGTTGCCTTACCCTGGAGGAACGGATGAGGTCATTCACCCTCTTTCTGCACTGGATGGCCAACTTCTTCTTTGCAGCGTTGGCACTGACCACCTCTGCCACTGCCTCCCAAGCCGGAGTGGTGATGTTGTTGCCTCTCCTGTGGCCAGAGTGGGGGCTGGAAGCACTGAGATGTGTGCACACGGCTGCAGTTTAAATATGGTGCCCAGTGTGAGGGCGCAGCGAGGTGATGACATGGTGGGCAAATCGGAGCCTGTCCACCACCGAGATGGCGTGTTTCCTGTGTCTGCATAATTAATGAGGCAGGAAGGGGATGATATGGCACGAAAAGCCGCCATTGCGGCCAGCGGGATAATCGCCTTTATTCCCGCCCGCTACCACACTTAGTGGAAACCTGGGACGATTCTGCCCATGAATTCAGATCAAAATGGCACCACAATTCCCTAAATGTATGCCTCTTAACAGCATTCCCAGTGGTGTGAACTGAACTTTTTTGCGTGTTTCCCCATAAGACTATTACAACTAATTTTCCTTTGGGGTTTCACTGCTTTTCTGCTGCAACCATAGCAGGACACTGGCTTAGCACCAAGCAAAACAGTGGAGGCTTAGTTGTGCAAGGTCTGGGCTCTTTCCAGGAGTTAGAAATAGCCTCCTCCATCCTTACAAGGCAAATAGCAAGGGAGTGGAGCCAAGAGTGGGAACTCCCTACACCAGGACTTTCCTCTAGACTGGCTCAGTCTGAGCCAGGCATATCTGTGGATATCCATTTTTTAAAATGTAGACAGAACCAATCGAGTAATTACAAGCCAGTTAGCTTAATGTTTTAGAGGGGCGATTTTTAGAGTTTCCAATTAAGGATCAAACTCATACGCATCTAGATAGAGGGATAATAGAAACATACAGCATGGATTTCAAAAGAAGCAAACATACTTGGAAAACCTTATAGAAATCTCTGAGGAGTTAACAGACACGCTAGATGGGTAACAAAACAATAATTACACTGTGAATGGAAGTTGGCTGCTATTGTGGAAAAGCAAAGAAATTGCAGAGTACAGACTCACAGGACATTAAAGGCAGCACCTCTTGTTTAATAAAAAGCTAATAGAATTTTAGGTTTTATCTTAAATGGTATAAAATATAATAGCCAGGAGGTAATAATAAGCCGATATGAAACTTTAATAAAATCACAGTTAGAGTACTGTGTGCAGTAATGTGCTCCACACTATTGAGGATATCGAGGTTTTGGAGAAGGTTCATCGTATATTAAATAGGAGCTGCTTAGTATGAAGAAAAGCTTCAAAATGGCATCCTTTCTTGTTAGAACAAAGCAAATTAGGGTACGATTTCGCAGAACTGATGACCAAATGATGGAACAGAGTAAATTGATGCATCTTGTTTCTAGCAGTTGAGAGATCAAGAGCGAGGGACCATAGATATCAGCTGAAATGCAAGAGATTTAAAACACAGGGAATTAGGAACATCTTTGCACAAGAAAACTGGGCTGTGGAAATAATTTCCAGGGTTAGGGGATTGAGGCAGAAACTGTGTTGACTTCAAGATTAGATCACTAGATGGTTGAAGGAAAAAGGGTTGTTGATTGAGTGACAGGGTGACTAAATGTGATTAAAACTATTTGCTTGTATGGAGGGTAAATGCCAAAACTGAATGATTGGACCGAATGGACTGTTTCCATGTCCTGATTTCTCTGTATGTCTACGTATTTGAAATACTGGCTAGCTAGACTTTGACTTACTTTACAGAAATTGATTTTTCTGACATGTCCCTAAGTCCCACACACATAAAAGCAAAGTTCTGGAATAGAAAAATAACAACTGGGGAAACACTATTACAGCCTTTGAAATTGTTCCTAAGTTATTGATTTTGTCAAGCAATTTTTTTTTTATTTTTACAAAGTAATTTTTAATTTACTGTCAGAAGATAAGAAATGTTCACATTTGAAACACATTGGAGGTAAAACTCAACAGGGGCACAAAACAGACAGTGTGGCATTGGTCGCACACCATATATTCCATCCAATCTTCCTTGAAAGAAAAACCAGGCAGTAATAGGCTGCCAATGCTCTGATGTCTATTTTGTGCTCCCCACCAAAGATGGATTTTAACCTTGTGGACTATATTTTGACAGACTTCATAGACATTATAACAGTTAATAATAGTATCTCCGCCATCTCTGGTGTCAAGGTATTTACAGATAATCATTGAAAGCACATAAAAATGTGAGAATATGGCAGCTCGTGTTGAAATACAACATTTTGGAAGTTGGTGCTTAGCATCGGTACTGTAACAAAATAAAAGAATCCACAAAATCCCATTTCTATGAAGAAGATTTCAACACAGGACAAATGCTACAATATCACAATAATGCGCATTTTTTATAAAATCGCAAATAATTCTTAAATAAGTGGCTAATTTTCCTCCGGAATATTTCACTTAAACAAACAAAAGTTAAGCATGCTTGAGTAATAGGTTGGCTTCCATTATACCCTGCATGGTTTTCAAATCTCAAATGGTACCTTGTATCCATTTTTAGGGTTGCTCGCCGACAGCGGGTTCCACACCCAGAAGTTGATGGCGTTCCAACTTCTGGGCCTGCCATCAGTGTGCACTAATACACTAATTACTGTGAATTAGCAGCAAGGGCGGCTTACAGACCGCCATCCTGCCCGAAGAGTGCTGGAGGGCGGGTTGTCCAGTCTTGGAAGCTGCAGGCACCTGGAATAGGTAATGGCCAGCATTTTATAGGCCTCCCTGGCACTTGACAGTGTCAGATGGCCCATCAGATGATCAATCGAGTGCATCTATTATACATAGTGAAAATGTGGGCATCTTCCCGTCTGGTCAAGTAAGTCAATTTACATTTTTACTAAAATAAAAGGAAAATACTGTGGATGCTGGAAACCTGAAATAAAAACAGAAAATGCTGGAAAAACTCAACAAGTCTGGCGACATCTGTGGAGAGAGAAACCGAGTTAATGTTTCAAGTCCGCATGATTCTTCTTCAGAGCTGAAGAGAGGTAGAAATATGATGGGTTTTACACTGTTGAGGAGAGGGAGTGAAGCAGATGGAACAAAATAGAAGGTCAGGGATAGGTGGGATTTCAGGAGAAATTTGACAAAGATGTCATGGATACAAGACAAAGGGAGTGGTAATTATAGCGTTAAAGACTAAGGAAGCTGCTAATAGCGACATAAAGGTCAGATAACAGAATGTGTTAATAGCAGAACAAGGGTCAGGGTTCTCTGAAAACAAGACGTAAGATCAAGTTACAGACTGGCCCTGTGGGGGGAGGACATTGGGAAAGGAATATCAAAATGGAGGACAGAGTTCATGGTCTGAAGTTGTTGAAATGTTAAGTCCAGAAGGCTGCAAAGTGCCTAATCTGAAGATAAGATGCTGTTCCTCCAATCCCCAAAGTAAACTAGAGAAACAGCACCTCATCTTCTGATCAGGCATTTTACAGCCTTCTGCACTTAACAATGAGTTCAACAAATTTAGACCATGAACTCTGTCCTCCATGTTGATATTTTTTGCCCAACCCACTCCCCCCACAAGGCCATGCTGTAATTTCATCTTATGTTTTGCTTTCAGAGAGTGATGACCCTTATTCTTCTATGAACACATTCTGCTATCTGCTCTTTCTGAAACTTTCAGCACCTGCCTTAGTCCTTACCACTATCATTACCACCCCCTATGTCTTGCGTCCATGACAGTTTTGTCAAATCTCTCCTAAGCTCCCAACTATCTCTGACCTTCTACTTTGCTCCACCTGCTCCACCTCCTCTTAAACAGTATAAATAGCATTACATTTCTACCCTTCTTCAGTTCTGAAGAAGAGTCATACGGACTTGAAATGTTAGCTGTTTCTCTCTCCAAAGATGCTGCCAGGCCTGCTGTGTATTTCCCAGTATTTTCTGTTTTTATTTTAAATTTTAGCTAATCTCTGCCAACTATGTTAAACTTCATAGGTGGTAGAAGTTTTAAAATTCAGAATGAGGGAGGATGTATTCTAGAAAGGGCAAAGCTGCCTCCAGATTCAGTGAGGCCGCCCTTGGTGCCCTCCTGCATGCAGTGCGTGATAGACGTCACCAGTTTATGCCGAACGCAACAGGGTTGACATGGTGAGGAGGACTTTGTCCCTCTGCCACAAAAGGCTTAATGACCTCATGAGGTCAGTCGCAGGTAACTATATCTCTGCCTGTTTACACTTCGGGTGGCATAAGTTCATTTGCGCCTTTTGCTGAGGGTTTCTAGGTTCGTCCTGACCCTGATGGTCTGGCGCTGCTCTGTCCCCTTACTGAGGAACCACAGCATCCAGAGCCTCTCCTTCCCTTCTTCCTCTCACCCTTCTCCTCCTCCTCCTCCTAACCCTTCCATCCTCACTGGAGGTTATATCTTCAACTGAGACTCCACTCCCCATCTGTCTCAGACACTTTTCACCCCTCACCTCTGAGCAATTGACAGGAAAATAATCCACCAAAAGAGCCCTCTGAATCAGAGAGAGTTCTCTTCATGAAAAATGTACAAAATTTTCCTCTCTCCACTCAGATCGGCAGTCCCCGCAGTCAACAGAGTTTGAACTGCAAAGCTGATGTCTGGTCTCAGCTGAAGTTTTAAAATCCATCCAATCAAGCTTGCCTTCAAAAAACGGATTCCCTGCCTGTCGTAAGTCTCATCCTGAAGGTGTGTAATTGCCTTCTGACCATATTATTGCAATGAGATGGGTAGTTAATTAGCTGAATTGCCTTTTAAATTCATAGTTAAATAACGCGGGCGGGCTCCTGACTTTTTGACCTGTCCCCATGCCGTATTATCGGTAACTAGCAGGATGATGTCATAAATGGTGCCCAACATCATCCCGCCCCATAATATGCTCAGCAAAGCGGGGAACGCCCCCAATCTTGGAGCATTAAATTCAGCCCTTAGTAGGAGCTGGTTAACATTCGGTTGCTTTGGGACCAGGATTTTGCCCTCGTTGGGCGGGCTCGGTAGGGCAAGCGGGAGCGGTCGGGATTAGGCCGTGACCGCAATTTCATGTTGGCGGGCCAATTAAGGCCCGCTCAGCGTGAAACATGCGCTGCAGTACTCAGTACTGACTGTGTGGGGAGTAGCAGGGTGAGCGTGCAAGTTCACGTATGTGTGCAGGTGCGCGCAGGAAAAGCTCCCTGAGGCACAGAGCTGCCTCAGGGAGATGAAGATTTTTGAAAGTTAAAAATAAAGAATTTTGAAATGTTAAAAAAGCATGTCCCCTCTTGTGGCTCTGTCACATGAGCAGATATGTTATGAATGAAATTAAAACATTTTTATTTAATTTTTATTTGCTGTTGGAAACCTCCCGTGCGTAGATGAGGTTTCCTAAAAAATCCAAAGGCCGCTTGGCCTTTTTGCCTGCTCGCCAACCGTAAGGTTGGACAGGCAGTGAAAAATTGAACTTAATTATTATTTTAATGGCCTTAATAGACCTTTCAATTGTTGGCGGTCACTCTGCCGACTCATACGCGTGCCCGCTGACCGAAATATCGCAGGAGTGCGCAATAATGTTGGGACGCTCGCCCGATGTCATCGCACATCATTTCTGACCCAGGTGTTGGTTTGAATGATAGAAATGTATGGCACAGAAAGAAGCCATTTGGCCCATCGTGTCCATGTCTATGTAAGATGAATCTATTGATTATTATAAGTTAAGAATTAGTTGGATAATACTGAAAGATTAACTCATTAGAGTTGAGAAAAAGAAGATTAGGCCAGGAGCCAGAGTGGAGAAGAGTTGTGGAAAGCTTTGGACTAGTTGGCAGAGTCTAAATAAGCAGCAAGGCAGGATTATTTTGTATCAGGTCAAGAATGAGGGAGTAAAGGTATTGCTTCAGAGATCAAGTTAAATGTGAGAACAGACAGTATTGGAATACACATACGACTAAGAATGAGAGAATTTTTCACGCCCATGATGGCTGTTAAAATAGTGTAAATGTCCCTTCCTCCAGCTCAATGCCACACTCCTGCCTTTTGCCATCTTAAGTGAGTTGTAGACAATAAATTAGACCCTCTCTTCATGCAGGTAAGAAAAAACTAACAAATTTACAAAGATCAGGGACTTATTGTGCAAATAGGATGAAATGTGACTTTAATGTGCAGTCCAGCCACCATGTAATCTGGGACAGGCTCAGAAAAATGGCAGGAAGGTAATGTGTATTTTCTTCAGGATCAACAGAAGCGGAAACCTTGGGCCTCCTTTCACTGGAGCTTTGTCTTCACCTCAACTAGAATCTCAGCCAGAACCCACTCCACCCCCAATCAAATTACGTATGTGGTGGGAACTGTTCTGCGGTTCCCCATCCCTGATGCTCCTGCAGCCCAAATCTCACTCCTGATTGCCAGCTGGTAGTGACTCCTGTCAGGATTGGGAGGTAGACTCATCTCCAAGATGAAATGAAGCTAGGGGACTAAAAATGCACAGACCTCATACTCACCTTTCCACCCCGCAGTGAACTTAGGCTCAAGTTAAAATTGGGGCTATAAAATTTGGTGTATGGAGTGAAAATTACTGAAAGTGAGAGGAAAAGGCTAATAAGTAGCATCATGGGGGAAGAATAAAAGGGACAAAGACAGGGTTAAGAAGTGGAAAAACAATAGTGGCAAATATAAGATGGATGAGTTGGTTATTGAGACTGGTTATTGACTGGAGACAGCAGCAAGATACAGATCATAGCATGCTGTGAAAAGGGAAAAGCAGTAAAGGCTCATTCATGTTAGACAAGAGAAACAATGAGTAGCAAGGGGACAGAGAATTGCAAAGAATTAGATGGTGATTGTGAATCACAGTGATAGAAAGAGACATGCCAGGGTGTATGAGGTTAGACAAAAGAAATGGCAGCCAGCAAGCTGATAGAAAACTAGCTCTGTTTATAATACCTTCTTTATTATCATTTATCGGAGCTAAATAGCTGAAGGAAAGGCAGCAGCAGGAGGTGTACCCCATGGGCGGCCATATTTATTTTGCCACTGTGATCACTTTTTGTGGTTTCTGCATAGCACTTCTGAATATTCAAACTTGCAAGCTGAGCATACTTAAACCACAATAGCACATTGGATCAATAAGAGAAAATGCCTACCATTCATAAGTCCTTCATGGTATCTTTAATCCAGTGTGTTTTATGGTATAATATGAATTAGCAATGGCAAGTAGGGCCACCTCAATGCCTCAGTGACTAAATGCACCACTTGGTATGGTAATAAAGACCCAGAATGTCCCAGAATCAACACCAAGCCTGAGTTGTGTTAGATGACTTAGCCTGGGGAATGATGGCAGTACTGCAAAGAATTTCACTGCACCTGGGTTAAACAAGTGAAAGTCAATCAGACTTCCAAATCCTAACTGCTATTTAGTCAGCTAGGAGCATACATATTTGGGTGGTGTGAACTATCGACACCTTGTTATCTCACAGGAATCACTGCTGCTCATCACCTGCACATAGCAGTGGGAGGTAGATGAGGCCTTGGGTCGCAACAGATTTTTCTTCTTTCTGCCACAATTACAATGTAAAAGGCTTCCATCACCTTATGTGGTTTGTTGTCTTACTTTAGTTTACCATGCTCCTATGAAGTTTCAAGTTGTTGTTAGTATAATCATGTGGAAGGTCGCTGTCGTCCCCAGGATGGGATGGGTAAGTACCCAAATGGAGAGATGTGATCTTGTAATCACATCCCTCCACATGGTCCCGGAGACTCACCCATTGAAGGTTTAGGTCTCAGCCAAGTCTATCAAGAGAAGTCTTCATTGCAATCTTCAGGGCGTTTCTGTCCCTTTAATGTCCTTCATCAGATCCTTTGGTGTTGGGGAGCTGTCTTTCCTGCAGCCTCACTGGGATTTTGTTGTCTGAACTGACAGATTATTTGATTCTGATGGTACACCACCATCCATCTCTAATGAGTCCCCCTCCCAAAGATGGTGCGGGCCTCAGGGAGATGTAGTGGAGTGAACGGAGGTCGTGCTCTGATGGAACTCCACAAGGTAAAGGAGAATCCAGAGCTAAATGACTATTAACATGGGGAAAGCATGCTTGAATTGGTGGGTTACTCATGCCTGTAGAGATCTACCTCTGAATTAATTTCCTTCAGAAGAGAAGCAGGTTGAAAATAAAACAAAGATGGAGGTGGAGCAATAAATAAAGGAACACTACAGTTACTAAGATAGTGTAAAACTGCTCACTTTTCTTTGATCTCATGGCAAAAATATTATGTAGACCAATATTGGATTTATATGTATTATAGTTAAGATGGATACTAGCTACATCCTTGAGAAACTTAATATATTTTTGTGATTATTTAAGTAAATATGAAGCTAGCAAAACATAATGGTACAATTTCAACCATTTGAATGTTAAATGTGTGTTGTTGGTTTCAGGTTATCAACATTTATTATAATGCAACATCTTGTTGAATTGGGTGTTATTTGCTGTAAAGTGGGAAAATACAAAAATATTGTGGAGAAAGGAGACTTTTTTGCTGAGGCTTTTTGTCTTGCACTCAATAGGACAATTCGTAAGAAATACCAATGTCAGGGGAAACAACATATTGATACTGTATCAGAAGAGAATGCTGACTGGCTGACAAGTGGACTCTGATTGGGAGAGGCATTGACATAGAAAATGCACCAGTTGGTGGTGACTGACAGTTAACTGACAAGCATTGTTTAAAATTCAAACCAAGCAGCTTGACTCTGAGTGGTCAAGACATTGCCCTGGGGAATGAACCAGCGGGTGGCTGTCACTTATTTTATTTCGCTGAAACAGACACAATATGTGTACATATTCTTCCTTTCTGCAAAGAACAGGGCCCTGTGTATTAATATATGTAGCTTTCAGTACACATAAATGTGCCACACTGCGAGCCCGACTGACAATCTTAAATTGGTTGTCAGCGTAATTCTTAGCGCACAGAGGATTGTTTAGCAAATATTGCCCAATCACAGATCACATCTAATGTTGGACACTGTTTTGAGTTTTGCAAGCGCGGGCTGGTTGGACATGATCCATACCTTTCCCGTTGTGAATAGCGGCTGGAACATGCTGTTTGATACGATCCGCCAGTCTTTGGGATGTACAGCCTTCATATCCAGCATCACACTGGCACTGAAATTCATATGCCACATTACTCAGTTGTGTGATAGGCAGAATGACTTTTTGGCTTGACAGCAGTATCCTGTTAGTGACGAATACCACTCGTGTTGCTACTGCATAGTAGTAGCATGAAACCGCTAGCTTCATCTCTTGCTCAAATTCTTGAGATACCTTGCCCTTCCAGGGTAATCTAAGGTAGGCTGGGCACTTTTCAGGGGCGAAAGTGGTGGCCTTAGGACCGTTCATGAGTTTGCGCAATATACAGCGCAAAATGACCTGAACAGGGCAGCCATTATCCCGCAGGGTGTCTTTGATGCGTCCTATTTCAGCATCAAGTTTGCATGATGAGCAAATTGGCTCAGGCCCTATTTACAAGGTTACTGATAAGGCCAATCTTATGCACATGGAACTGTAAAAATCCCAATGCGCATATTGACCAGTGAAGATAGGCTTGTGGTAGACCATGGTAGAGAATCCCCTAGCAGATTTCTCAACTAGTACATCAAAGAAGGGGAGTTCACTTGACTGCTCCATTTTAAAGGTGAATTTGAGTGTAAGATGGAGCCCATTAAGACATGCTAGGAAATTATTATATGCAGCTGCGGATTTAAATATAGAAAACCTATCAATAACACATATCGGAAATATACAAGGGGTAGGAGGTTAGGTGGCATTCCATCGAAGACACGTTTCCCATGTAACCAAACAATGGTTTAAAAAAAGATGTTTATGAGAGCTGGGCCTAAGGTGGATCCCATGGCAACGCCATCTATTTGGACATACATGGTGTCATTAAAGCTGGACTCAACTACTCGAGTTGCCGAGTTCATAGTTCAATGAATACTGATTCATGCAATGGTGGCCATGATATAAAGCTGCAGCGCAAGTTTCTATGGCTTCCATAAGTGGACATTGGTGATAGGCTAGCAATGTCAAATGAGCACATGGACACAGCATTGCTATCGATACGCAAGTCCTGTATGGTCTTCACAAATGTAAAGGAATCCTTCACTATGTATCTGGAAAACTTGCTCAAAACTGGTTGTAACAATTCTCCCAACCATTTGACCAATTCATGCTATGCAGAACCAGTCATAGATAGGATAGGGCTAAAGGGACATCACTCTTGTGTGTCTGTATATCGTGCAAACTCATGAGCGGTCCCAAGGACATCACTTTCAACCCTGAAAAGTGCCCAATCTTCCTCAGATTACCCTGGAAGGGCAAGGTATCTCAGAAATTTGAGCAAGAGATGAAGCTAGCTGTTTCACATTGCTACTATGCAGTAGCAACACGGTGGTATTCGCTATTAGCAGGATGCTGCCGTCAAGCCCAAAAGACATCCTGCTTATCATGCAAATGAGAAATATAGTATATGAATTTCAGTGCCAGTATGATGCTAGGTATGTAGGCCGTACGTCCCAAAGACTGGTGGATCACATTAAACAGCATGTCCCTTGCAACAGGAAAGGTACAGACCGTACCCAATCAGCCCTTGCTTGCAAAACTCAAAACATAGTGTCCAACATTAGATGTGTTTCTGCAATTGGACAATATTTGCTGAATAATCCTCATAATTACGCTGACAATCAATTTAAGATTGTCAGTCAGGCTCGCAATGTGGTGCATTTGCATGTACTGGAAGATACATATATAAATACACAGGGCTCTGTTCTTTGCAGACAGAAAGAACATGTACATACATTGGGCAGAACTTTGTCCTCGTTGGGCGGGCGCAGCGGGCGAGCCCAGGAGCGGTCACGAAGTCGACCGCCACCCGTGATCGGGCCCCGACATAGATTTCACGCTGGCTGGTCAACTAACGGCCAGCCAGCGCAAAATGTGTGCTGCAGCGCTCAGCGCTGCTGGGGTGGGGGCAGGAGGAGCGTGAGCATGGAAGTGTGCACACTATAGAAGCTCCCTGAGGCACAGGGCTGCCTCAGGGAGTGGAAGAATTTTGAAAATAAAAAATAAATAATTTAAAAATGTTAATAACATGTCCCTTCATGTGACTTTGTCACATGAGCAGGGACATGTTAGAAATTAGTTTGAAAAATTTTTTAAATCACTGATTGAAACCTCAACCCGTCTGTAGATGAAGTTTCGCAAAAAAATCCAAAGGCCACTTGGCCTTGCCGCCTGCCCGCCAACCATAAGGTTGGATGAGCTGTGAAAAATATAATTTAATTAGAACCTTACTAGGCCTGTTAATTGACGGCGGACGCGCTGCCGACTCCCACGCGTGCCCGCCAGCCGAAATATCGCGTGAGTGCGTGATGACATCGGGACGCTCGCTCAAAGTCATCACATATCGTTTTGCACTAGTTCAGATCGGGCGCACACCTGCCCGATGAGTGCAATATTCTGCCCATTGTGCCTGTTTCAGTGAAACAAAATAAGTGACAGTCATTCACTGGTTCATTCCCCAGGGTAATGTATTGACCAATGAGAGTCAAGCTGGCTGGTCTAAATTTCAAACAATGACTTGCAGTTAACTGTCCATCACCATCAACTGATACATTATCTTTGTCAATGCCTCTACCAGAGTTCACTTGCCAACCAGCCAGCACTCATCACATACAGTATCAATATGTTGTTTCGCCTGACATTGGTATTTTCTTGTGAATTGTCCTGATGAGTGCGAGATGAAATGCTTTGACAAAAAATATTCAAGTCCTGTACTACCAAACAAATAAAATTCAAATGCAAATTGTTTTCAGACTGCATTAGTTAATTATACCATTGTGTTCTGATAAGCATTTAAAGTCTTTGATTTTATTACTTGTAACATATCATCAAATAAGGGTTTGCTGCATGTAAATATTTATATAATAGAAACTTGTTTTTGGCTGCAATTATATCCTGAAAAATCCCTATGCTAATCCTTGTAACCTTAGTATTGTCATGTTAATTGTGACCATGGTATACTTTCCCTTCTCATCCTTCTCGACCTGTCTCACCACACAATCCTTCTGCACTGCCTTTCCTCTGTCATCTGTGGGTGGGACTCCACTCACCTGCTTCCATTCATACCTAGCCAGTCGTAGCCAAAGAATCACCAGCAGTGGTTTCTGTTCCTGCACCTGCAATGTCTGAAGTCCCTCAAGGGTGCTTGCAATTAAGCCCTATCAGTTACCCACCACGGTCGGGCAGGGAACTATTCCTGACATCAATCCTACTCCTCCTCAATCCCATGGGGGGAGAAATGTGCCAAGGAATTGGCCCCATAGTAGTTCCCTCCCATTTTTAGTCCCTCCTGCCTTCAGTCCCAGCATCATGGACCAATGAAAATTCAGCCCACAATGTCAGATTCTGTATATACACTGACGACACCCATGTCTATCTCACCACTAATTCTCTCAACCCTTCTGATTTGTTTGGCCACATCTATGATTGGAAGAGCAGACATTTCCTCCAACTAACCATTGAAAGAATTGAAGCAATTGTCTTTGATCCCCCTCACAAATTCCATTGTCCACTACCAGCTCCATCCTGCTCCGTGGCCACAGTCTGAGGTTGAACCAGACCTTTCACAATCCCAAAATTCTATTTGTCCCTGAGATGAGCTTCCAACTTCACTCAATCAATAAGATCACCTTGTTCCACCTCCGTAACATTGCCAGTTCCCACCCCCACTGCCTGAAACACCCATACAAGTCTTTGTTTACCTGTACAGTCCACTATTCCAACGCCTTCCTGCCTGGCCTCCCATCTGGAGATTAATCTTCAATTCCTGGAGACTACCGATCAATTCAGAGGATTGGAAGCCTAAATGGTAGGCATGGCTTCATCTGAACTCTGGAATTCTCTCCCTGAGCCTTTCTACCTCTTTAGGATGCACCATTTAAACTACCTCTTTGACCAACCTTTAAAATTATCTGGCCTAATATCCCTCTATGTGGCACTTTGTCAAATTTTGTCTGATATCATTCCTATGAAGCATTTTGGGATGTTTAGCTACATTACAGGTGCTATGTAAATGCAAGTTGTTGCTGTTTTAAGTCTAATGGCACTGATATATTAGATGTTTAAGACTGATATATACTTACAACTACATAGCTGGCATACTTGAGTTATACTTCAGCTCTGCCTGATGCACTGGCCAGGTAAGATGGTACTCTGGTGCATATGTGCTTGCAGCATGCATGGAGTTTTAAAAAAATATTCATTCATGGGATATGGGCTTCGCTGGCTGGGCCAGAATTTATTGCCATTCCCAAGTTGCCCTTGAGAAGGTGGTGGTGAGCTGCCTTCATAAACCGCTGCTGCCCATGTGGTGTAGGTACACCCACAGTGCAGTTAGGGAGGGAGCTCCAGGATTTTGACCCAGTGACATTGAAGGAACAGCAATATATTTCTAAGTCAGGGTGGTGAGTGACTTGGAGGGGAACTTCCAGGTAGTGTTCCCATGTGTCTGCTGCCTTTGTACTTCTAGATGGTAGTGGTCGCGGGTTTGGAAGGTGCTACCTAAGGAGCCTTGATGAATTCCTGCAGTGCATCTTGTAGATAGTACACACTGCAGCTACTGTGCTTTGAGGGTGGAGGGAGAGAATTTTTATGGATGCGGTGCCAATCAAGTGGGCCGATTTGTCCTGAATGGTGTCAAGCTTCTTGAGTGTTGTGGGAGCTGCACTCATCCAGGCAAATGGGCAGTATTCCATCACATTCCTGACTTGTGCCTTGTAGATGGTGGGCAGGCTTTGGGAAACTAGGAGGTGAGTTACTCATTGCAGGATTCCTAGCCTCTGACCTGCTCTTGTAGCCACAGTATTTATATGGCTAGTCCAGTTCAGTTTTTGGTCAATGGTAAACCCTAGAATGTTGATAGTGGGGGATTCAGTGATGGTAATGCCATTGAACATCAAGGGGCGATGGTTGGATTCTCTCTTGTTGGAGATGGTCATTGCCTGACACTTGTGCGGTGTGATTGTTACTTGCCACTTATCAGCCCAAGCATGGATATTGTCCAGGTCTTGCTGCATTTGGACATGGACTGCTTCAGCATCTGGGGAGTTGCAAATGGTGCTGACCATAGTGCAATCATCAATGAACATCCCCACTTCTGACCTTATGATGAAAGGAAGGTCATTGATGAAGCAGCTGAAAATGGTTGGGCCTAGGACCCTACCCTGAGGAACTCCTGCAGTGATGTCCTGGAACTGAGATGACTGACCTCCAAAAATCACAACCACCTCCCTTTGTGCTAGGTATGGCTCCAACCAGCGAAGAGTTTTCCCCGATTCCCATTGACTCCAGTTTTGCTAGGGCTCCTTGATGCCACCATTGGTCAAATGCTGCCTTAATGTCAAGGGCAGTCACTCTCACCTCACCTCAGGAATTCAGCAATTTTGTCAACATGTTCGAACCAAGGCTGTAATGATGTCAGGAACGGAATGGCCCTGGTGGAACCCAAACTGGGTGTCAGTGAGCAGGTTATCGATAAGAAAGCACTGCTTGATAGCACTATTGATGACCCCTTCCATTACTTTACTGATGATGGAGTGTAGATTGATGGGGCGGTAATTGGACGGGTTGGATTTGTCCCACTTTTTGTGTACAGGACATACCTGGGCAATTTCCCACATAGCCGGGTAGATGCCAGTGCTGTTGCTGCATTGGAACAGCTTGGCAAGTTCTGGAGCACAAGTCTTCAGTACTATTGCCGGAATATTGTCAGGACTCATAGCCTTTGCAGTTTCCAGAGCCTTCAGCCATTTCTTGATATCACAGAGAGTTGGAAACAAATTTGCTGAAGACTGGTGACATGATGCTGGGGACCTCCGGAGGAGGCCGAGATGGATCATCCACTT
This sequence comes from Cetorhinus maximus, assembly GCF_964194155.1. NCBI lineage: Eukaryota > Metazoa > Chordata > Chondrichthyes > Lamniformes > Cetorhinidae > Cetorhinus > Cetorhinus maximus. Next base: position 112,547,679 of record NC_135879.1, on the reverse strand, counting down.
GGCACTTCTGGCTGAAGATTGTAACAAATGCTTCAGCCTTATCTTTTTCACCTATGTGCTGGGCTCCCCCATCATTGAGGACGGGGATATTTGTGGAGCCTCCTCCTCCAGTCAGTTGTTTAATTGTCCACCACCAATCACAACTGGATGTGGCAGGACTGCAGAGCTTAGATCTGATCTGTTGGTTGTGGGATTGCTTAGCTCTATCGCTGAAATGAGGTGAAAGTAACTGCCCTTGACATCAAGGCAGCATTTGACCGAGTGTGGCATCAATGAGCACTAGCAAAACTGGAGTCAATGGGAATCAGGGAAAACTCTCCATTGGTTGGAGTAATACCTAGCACAAAGGAGGATGGTTGTGCTTGTTGGAGGTCAGTCATCTCATCTCAAGGGCTTCACTGCAGGAGTTCCTCAGGGTACTGTCCTCGGCCCAACCATCTTCAGCTGCTTCATCAATGACCTTCCTTTCATCATAAGGTCAGAAGTGGGGATGTTCGCTGATGATTGCACAATGTTCAGCACTATTCACTACTATCACTTGCAGCTTATGCTGTTTGGCATGCAAGTAGTCCTGTGTTATAGCTTCACCTGGTTGACACCTCATTTTTATGTGTGCTACTCCTGCTGCTCCTGGCATGCCCTCCTGCACTCTTCATTGAATCAGGTTTGATCCCTGGCTTGATGGTAATGATGGAGTGGGGGATATGCCAGGCCACGATGTTACAGATTGTGTTCAAGTACAATTCTGCTGCTGCCGATGGCCCACAGTGCCTCTTGGATGCTCAATCTTGAGTTGCTAGATCTGTTCGAAATCTATCCCATTTAGCACTGTGGTAGTGCCACACAACACGATGGAGGGTATCCTCAATGTGAAGGTGGGACTTCGTCTCCACAGTGACTGTGCGGTGGTCACTCCTACTGATACTGTCATGAACAGATGCATCTGCAGCAGGCAGGTTGGTGAGGATGAGGTCAAGTATGTTTTTCCCCCTTGTTGGTTTCCTCACCACCTGCTGCAGAGCCAGTCTAGCAACTGTGTCCTTTAGGAGTCAGCCAGCTCGATCAGCCGTGTTGCTACTGAGCCACTCTTAGTGATGGACATTGAAGTCCCCCACCCAGAGTACACTCTGCGCCCTTGCCACTCTCAGTGCTTCCTCCAAGTAGTGCTCAACATGGAGTAGCACTGATTCATCAGCTGAGGGAGGGTGGTACATGGTAATCAGCAGGAGGTTTCCTTACCCATATTTGACCTGCATGCCCCTTGAGACTTCATGGTGTCCAGGGTCGATGCTAAGGACTCCCAGGGCAATTCCCTCCCAATAGTCATCCTCGCTGAAGACAAATAATCCCAGGCACCACCATTACCAGGGATTGACTAGTCTGTGAGACATCTCTCCCAATTTTGGCACTAGCCCCCAGATGTTAGTAAGGGGGACTTTGCAGGGTTGACAGGGCTGCGATTGCCGTTGTCCTTTCCGGTGCCTAGGTTGATGCCGGGTGGCCCGTCCGGTTTCATTCCTTTTTTGAGACTTTGTAGCGGTTTGTTATAACTGAGTGGCTTGCTAGGCCATTTCAGAGAACATTTAAGAGTCAACCACGTTTCTGTGGGTCTAGAGTTACATAGGCCAGACCAGGTAAGGACAGCAGATTTCCTTCCCTAAAGTGCACTAATGAACCAGATGAGTTTTCCCAACAATCAACAGTGGTTTCATGGTCAGCATTAGACTTTTAATTCCAGATTTTTATTGAATTCAAATTTCACCATCTGCCATGGCGGGATTCAAACCCCAGAGCATTACCCTGGGTCTCTGGATTACTAGTCCAGCGACAATACCACTACGCCATCGCCTCCCCTAAGTTCAACAGTGGCATTCAAGTGCGGGTTAATGGTGAACTGAAGGGACTATTGATCTTTGACAATAGTAAACAAATCAAAAATAAAATAAAATTCTTCCACTAATTCAAAAATATTTTATAGTTTGCTACATACCAGTTGCTGTTATACAGCAATCGGTGTGATGTTGAAGCTGGGTGAACTATCTCCATGAGGTGGTCTCTCACTGCTCACCAGAATTCAAGTTACACGGCATAATCTGCACTGGTGCACAGCTGAAAACTTTATAGGAATTGCGGGAAGTATTGTAATGCAATGAGTGCAGACCTTAAATCTTCTTACTAAATTATTGATTATATATTACTGTAAAACATAATGGTATAAAGCAGAAATGGAGAAATGACTAGACCCACAGAGCATTTCTCCGTTAATATAACCTTTGAAGGAAATAAAAATTGTACTTCTTACTTTATCTTTTTGGCACAGAATCTTTCAATAGTTTGATAACATACTTGATTCAAAAAATGTCCATTTGTTCTACCATTAGCTAAGATTCTTTGTAACATCTGTCAGTGATGAATCAGAATGGTCCCTGGAGGATCTGAGGCAGGGTGCTTGTTTGAAGTACTGTTGTTCAAACCGTCAATGCCTGCTGTGATCTGATGGTGCAGCATTTCATCAGAGTTCTCAGTTTAACATCAGCAAGTTAGGAGCTGGGAAGATCCTTGAGCCTGAGGCAGACCAATTGTTATTATAATATACAGTTGTATCTCAGACAGCCAAAAGATGGTGTTATAATAAATCCAGATTTATTCCAGTGACCTCTACTGCATGTTTTCTTGCCCACAAATGTGTGCCTCAGGGGCAGAATTTTACATCATGTGGGCGGGCGCTGGCCCAACGAAGGGAAAATCCTGCCCCAGGAATATTCTTCCGTTAATGTTCTACAAAGCTTTTGCAATGTGAATCTTTTTTTAAGATCAGCCCACTCTGTTGCTTTCTTTGTCACAGCTACTGATGTACCTTTTAGAAACTAAATTCTAAGCAAAATGAACTTTACATAAAATATTTGCATCTGGTTCACTTATGTGTCAGGGGCCATATTTGCAGTCTTGGGATCTGCTAAGCAGACAGAACCTTAATTATATTCAGTTTTTCCAATCACACTTTTAATGTTGACCTTCAAAGCATATTAATTTTAATATAGCTTAGCTATAGCAGTCCCACTGTTTTGATCTTCTTGGCATCATTTTAAAGAATTTTGGAGTTTAAGTCAATGAAAATCATTTTCTCTAGAATATCTAGTACTTAAAAGTTCGAAATGACCACATATATGTATTAAACATTTCAAGCAGTATTCATCTAGTCATTTGGTAGTACAGAACTTGAGTATTGCTGAAAAAAGATACAAGTTGTCAAAGCTTTTCATCTTGCACTCATCAGGACAATTCGCAAAAAATCCCAAATGTAAAGGGAACAACAATTCAACAATTTGAACTTCATAAGAAAAGAGTGCTGATTGGTTGGCAAGTGGACTCTGATTGGTAGAGGCTGTGCCATGGAGAATACATCAGCTAGCTGATGACTGACAGTTAACTGCCAAGCTTTGTTTAAATTCAAACCAGGCAGGTTGACTCTGGTCAAGGCATTGCCCAGGAAAATGAACCAGAGAATGGCTGTCATCCATTTTGTTTAATTGAAGCAGGTGCAAGGTGTTCTTTCTGTCTGCAAAGAACAGGGCCCTGTGTATTAATATATGTAGCTTCTAGCAAGCATGAGTGCTCCACACTGCAAGCCTGATTTCCCTTTACCTTTGGTATTCTTGTGAATTATCCTGATGAGTGCACGACAAAAATCTTTGACAACATGTGTCTTTTTTCAGCAATACTCAGGGTTCATTTGCTCATAATTATAATTAAACGACGATTGTACTTTGTTTCAATTTTAGGTAAGGGACAAAATCAGTTGCCAATCAATTTAATAATAGCAGTTGTTAACAAGGTTTAGAAGAGGGCTATATGATTTTGCCGGTCAACTTCTCAAACTATTACTGACATGAAGCCGTTTACAAATCCTATTGAGATTATTACAGGACCACAGATAACGGATGACAAATACACATTTAATGGTTCAAATCGATCCTTGTTCTATTATTTCCTGGTGTTCAACTATAGATTATTGCTCAATTAATTGGAAATGAAGGTCAGTTTTATACAATTCATTCCCTCCCTCCACCGACACGCAGTGGCAGCAGTGTATAGCATCTACAAGACGCACTGCAGCAACTCACCTTTGACAGCAACTTCCCAATGTTTAAATTCTACAACCTAGAAGGACAAAGGTAGCAGATGAATGGGAGCACCACTACCTGTAAGTTCCCCTGCAAGCCATTCACCATCCTGACATGGAAATATATCACCGTTCCTTCACTGTCACTGAGTCAAAATCCTGGAATTCCCTCCCTAACAGCACTGTGGGTCAACCTACACCACAGGGACTGCAGCAGTTTAAGAATGCAGATCACCATTACCTTCTCAAGGGCAATTAGGATGGGCAGCAAATGCTGGCCTCACCAGCGCCACTCACATATCATGGGCAGAATTTTTAGGTCGGTGTGCAGGCGCCACGCCCGCCCTGATCAACCCCGAAATCGCGCAGGATGATGTTGGGCAAGCGTCCCGACGTCATCCTGCACTCGTGCAATATTTCGGTCGGCGGGCGCGCACAAAAGTTGGAAGTGCGCTCAGCGACAATTAAGGGAATTAAAGTTGTAATTGTCTCTGATTTTTTGTGGTCCATCCAACCTTACAGTTAGCAGACAGGCGAATTGGCCAGGTGGCCTTTGCATTTTCCATGAAACCTCATCCAAGGGCGGGATGAAGTTCTGTTACTGAATAAAAAATAAATAAAAATGTATGGACAGAATTTTTGTCATGTATATGTTCAGGTGACTGTGATGCGTGGACATTTTTTTTTGGATTTTAAAAGCTTTATTTATTGGTTTTAAAGACTTCAGCACCCTGAGGTAACTCTCTGCCTTCAGGGAGCTTTTATTCAGCACTCCCGCTCCTCCCGTCCCCCACCCCGGCAGCGCTGAGCATTTCACCGTGCACTTCATGCTGGCTGGCCGTTAATTGGGCAGCCAGCATGAAATCGCGGTCAGGGGCCGATCACGGTGGGTTGTCCGTTCCCTGGCTGCTCCAGGGCCTGCCGATCAGGCTCGCATGCCAACCTAAAAATCCTGCCCTGTGAATGAATAAATTGTTTTAAAATTGGCTAGCAGTCCGTGATTGGACTAAGACTGTTCAGACTTTGTATAACTTCAAACCCTTTTTGCTACTAGAGAAAGGACAAATCATCCCATCAATCTGGACTGGATTTGATATCTTTCCCCAAAAGAAGGGCAGGGCCTGAACTCAGTTCCCTTTCTTGCTGTTTGTTTAAACTTTGACGACAGGAACATTTTTATCTCCTGTTAAATTAACCCTGTGATAACTGTAATATAAATTGAGTTGCAACATTTCCTTAGGGATAATGCAACAGAGCAGACCTTATGCCTGTCACTTTTACTTTGCAGTGATCCCGTCCCAAACCATGAGGATGTGGTCCTCTAAAGGACCGAGCCAGTTTAATCTCAGAACGCCAGCCTCCTGCTTCAGAACCTGTATTGGCCTAGATACAATGGCCAGATGATTTTTTTCAATCCCTTGCCAGGATAACAGATTCACTCTGCAATGATACTCAATCCTGGAATCATGTGCGCGGAGAGCGGGGAGACTTCAATTTAAAAAGAGCGCAGGGAGAGTTCATTTAAAAAAGAGCAGGGACACTTCATTTTAAAAAGAGCAGGGAGAGTTCATTTCAAAAAGAGCGGGGACAGCGGGGAGAGTTCATTTTACAAAGAGTGGGGAGAGTTAATTTTAAAAAGAGTGGGCAGAGTTCATGTGACACCAGTGGCAGAGTGACGTCACGAACCACAACGTAACGTAGGGAAAGCAGCTGATTGGTGAGTCAGATTGGTGAGTATTTCTAGTCTTCAAAGTAAAAGTAAGGTTTGTGTTTATGTCTCTAGTCTTTTTTTCTCTCTCTCTTTCTTGAAAATAGCTCGTTAAGTATAAGAACGATACTGGTGTGTAAAAACATATTTACAATAGAGTGTAAAGAGTGGGGGATTCTTCAAATTTAAAGAGCAGGGGTACTAAAGTAGTTAATTAACAAACTAAATAAAATATGAAAGTGATGGCAGGATGAGTGATGTGTTGCTGCTGCAGCATGTGGGATCTGCTGGACACCAAGGTGATCCAGAGCGAACACATCTGTACCAAGTGTTTGCAACTCGAGGAACTTTGGGCAGAATTTTCCATTTGGCAGGCAGGCGCATGCTTGATATGTCAGAGCGTAAATTGTCGCACGATGATGCCGGTTGTGCATCCCAATGTCATCGCGAACTCGCGCGATATTAAGGACATTAACTGGGTAATTAAGTTGAATTTTACGCTGCCCATTAACCTTACAGTTGGTGGGCAGATGAAAAGGCCAAGCGGCCTTTACATTTTTTAGGAAACCTCATCCATGAGTGGTATGAGGTTTCCTAAAGCTAATGCTGATGAAATAAAAACTTTATTTTGAAAATAAAAACATGTCCCATCTCATGTAACACAGTTTCATTAAATTTTTAATGTTCTTATATATTTTTTTAAAAAGCACTTAAATCTCCCTGAGGCAGCTCTGTGCCTCAGGGAGATCGAAGCACTCTTTCACGCTGGACCCGACTCTCCCTCATCCCCTTAACCCTGGCACCAGGCAGGCAACACAGCTTTCAGGACTCATGCTCATGGCTGCAAAGATTAGTACCTATTCCCCAAATTATACTGTTCCCTACCACGGCCGCGATCGGCTCCTCGACTGCCCCCCGCCTGCTCCTGCAGAGCCCGGCTGACGACTGGAAAATCCTGGCCTTTGGATCTGAGTTAAGGAGCTGGAGTCTGAGCTGCAGACATTGCGCCACATCAGGGAAGGGAAAAGTTACCTGGACACTTTGCTCCAGGAGTCGGTCACATCCCTCAGATTAGGTAATTCAAATTTGGTCTGTGATCAGGGTCATGAGGGTGTGACTGCAGGTGAGGGAGGTACGGGGACCCAGGGGGTAGCATTTGAGGAGCCTCGGACCCTGCAATTGTCCATCAGTTACGAGGTTCTTGCAAGCTGTGTGGACGAGAGTGAGGACTGCAGTGAGGATGAGTGAACTGACCACGACATTGTGGTACAGGGAGCCATTCAAGTGATGGAGGAAATAGGAACATAGTAGTGGTAGGGAACAGTATAATTAGGGGAATAGATACTGTTCTTTGCAGCCATGAGCATGAGTCCTGAAGGCTGTGTTTCCTGCCTGATGCCAGGGTTAAGGACATCTCCTCAGGGCTGGAGAGGAGCTTGGAATGGGAGGGGAGGGATCCAGTTGTCATCATCCATGTTGACACCAACAACGCTGGTAGGAATAGAAAGGAGGTTCTGCTGAAAGAATTTGAACAGTTAAGAGCTAAATTAAAAAGCAGAACCACCAAGGTAATAATCTCGGGATTACTACCTGAGCCACAGGCAAACTGGCATAGGGTAAATAAAGTCAAGGAGTTAAATGCGTGGCTCAAAGTTTGGCATGGGAGGAATGGGTCCTCATGCGTCTGCTCCTTATGGTCTCTAGCCCAAACAGGGACTTATGCTTGCTCTCAGCCTGGGAAGGTGTCCTTGGATCAATCTGAAGTGCTTCTTGCAGGACTCCCAAGATTATTAGGGAATGGCACCAGATATGTCACAGAAGGCTACACGATGTAAGTAGGGTGAACAGAAGAAACACTGAGACTTTTCCCTTGCCACTCCAGAGTGGTTTGTTGGGTGACTTCAAATCCACTCAATCCACATTCTGTCTCATTTTGTACCGCCTCCTGCTGGAATTTCCCTGATGTTATTGTGACAATTCATCATACAATTTAGGGCTAAAAATGTTCTATATTTTCCCAAAACAGGATATATTTTCCCCTCTCCCCCCAGTTTGGAAAAGGCATTTTCTTCTTCGTGATATAACACTATTTCTCTCAGGTGAGTGAATTGCTTTGGAATTAACTATAAAGATTGATTTTCTTCTGCCTGGTTGACCAGCAGTTCTCCCACGGGCCAGCTCCATGCTGGTAGTGTGACTGGATATGGTGAAGGTTTAGCCTAACAAATTCGAACACCTGATAAGCGTCTGGAAGAATGAAGGCAGTTCTGCTGCTTTTCTTCCCCTCCAGAATTTGGCCAAGAAGGAAAGTAACACTCTTTGAAACAATCTATTTGAGCCATCAGTGGAATTACTGCCCATGACACATGCAAAATATACTAACAGAAAAAATAAACTGTGCTCACTAATTTTGGAATCTCAGGCCTTTTAAAATGTAATTTTTTGAAGAAAGGGAATATTTATCAGCTTCAAAGTTTCTAGCGACTCTGTTGAATAACTAGTGCAATCATCTAATCAAAGCAAACTGTTTTGAGTAGGCATTCTATCACATTTGTTCACAAATATTCTGTTGAAAGCTTTGCAATCTTAGGCATCATGAATGTTGGTCAGCATTGGGAAGATGCGTAAGCTGAGTTGATGGACTTTCTATTAATAAGCCAAAGCAAATCAGTTAATTTTACTTTTTTATTGCAATTTTTTGGCACTTCAATAAAAAGGTTTGCACAATATATATAAATCCACTGTAACATCACTCTATACTCTTGATCCCTCCACTGTGCTCGTTTGCAAAAGACAATAAATAAATAATCTATGTAGAGTGATCTTATGGTGAACTAATGAATCACTGGGGAAGGCTTACTAGCTGAGAAGGCTTTACAACTATTTTAGAACTGCCTGAATGTACTTCTATTAAACTGGCTATACAAATGAAAAGTAATTCAGAAACCATTTCCACTGGGAAATTGTTTCATTTTATAAACACATCTAACTGAAATATTCATGGTCTAATTCCGCAGAATACTTGAGTGCAACTAGGTGTTCAGGCTGGTACTGTGTTGTATGTACTGCATAGTCTCTGAGGGTGGAATGGGTGGAAGTTCAACTTGGCATCACTCTATGAATGCTGTAATGTAAGCAATATGTTGATCATCTCCCATGATTTTCCACGCTTAACACTTCCCAACAATCAATGGCTCATTTGAATAATTTGCTTTGGCAACCACTCTGAGCGAATGGTGAAGGCAGGTATTTGATCTGCTTTTTTCCCATTTCTTTTTTAAGTCTCAACAGTCATAAGAATACAAGAAAATAGGAGCAGAAGTAGGCCATATGGCCTTTTGTGCCCGTTCTGTCGTTTAACAAGATCATGGCTAATATTCTACCTCAAGTGCACCTTCCCACAATATTCCCATAACCCTTAATTCTCTAAGTACCCCAAAATCTATCAACTTCTATCTTGTGTGCATCCAATGACTGGGTACCCACAACTCTCTGGGATAGAAAATCCAAAGATTCACAGCCCTTCAAATGGAGAAATTACTCCTTATCTCAGTCCTAAATGGCCAACCCCCTTTTTAAAAATTTTGTTAGTTGCCCACTTAAGACTTCAATTGGAACAAGGCAGGTAATCTGCCAGATGGCTCCCCCTCTGCCCAATGACATGGCACCCTATTTTGTGGGTCCACCTGCCTGTTTTGGGGGGTAGTTGGGGTGGAGGGTAGCGAAGGGGTCAGGAGGGGTAATCGGGGAGTGGGGGTTAGTCAGGGGAGGGGAGGTTTAGGGGGTGTGGGGGTTAGTTGGGGTGTTGGAGGTTTGGGGGATGTGGGGGTTAGTTTGGGAGTGAGGGTTCGGGGGCAGGGGGCTAGTTGGGTGATTGGATTAGGGGTGGGGGCTGGAGCTAATTGGGGAGGTGGGGGGGAGGGTTCAGGGAGTGGGGAGTTGTTGGGTGGTCTGAGGGGTAGTTGAGGTGTGGGGTGGAGGGGCTAGTCGCGAGTTGGGTCAGGAGCAGTTGTCGGGGGTGGGGGTGTTAATTGAGTGGTCAAAGGGGCTAGTCAGCAGGTTGGGGGTGTAGACGGTGGTGGGAGTAGTTAGTTGGGGGGGTTGGAGAGGTAGTTGGGGATCAAGTGGGGGGTCGGAGGAATCAGTAGTATGCTTACCTAGGAGTTAGAGATGGTTTTAATGTTTCTAGCTTTTCCTGGGTAACTATTCTGCTAAGAGAGCAGGAACAATTCAAAGTCTCAGATTTAAATTGAAGTTTTGGAGGGTTCCAGAAGCTGGGAAATTGCCTATCGGAAGTTCAAATTTCCCGGGCAATTCCCGTGCATTCATTGCATGGGGACTTCCGAGGGGTCCCCCAGTGCATCTCCCAGGGTACCTCCAGGGTACAGCCCTGTGGAGAACGGAAGATCTGGACCAAAGTTTTCCTGATCAAATGTTCAAATCAAAATGGCAGCCTGTAAGTTGCAAGCAGATTCTTTGAACTGTGCAGTAACCAGGATGATGTAGGCACTGATCAAACTATTACTATCTTAACAGAGAATGGATATTTTATCCATATTTTTGATGGTGTATGTCAATATCTGTAGTGTAACTAATAAGATGGCTGAGCTGCAAACACAAATTGCTACATGGGATTATGATGTGGTTGCATTAACCGAGATGTGACTCCAGATTCCTAATATTCTCGATAAAGAAAGAAAACAAAGGGGAATTGTGGCACTATTGCTTAAGGATAATACTACACTTCTAAAGAGAACTGATTTACTACATGCTTCGAGGACTGAATCTATCTGGCTTGAGTTGAGGAACAGAGAGGGAGCTGTTACATTGCTTAGAGGTTTTTTTTAAATAGAGCTCCAAACAGTGAGGAGGAGACAGATGAGGAAATTTGTCGGCAAATTCCAAAGGCGTGTAACAAAAATAGAGTAGCAGCATTAGGAGACTTTAATTATCCTAATGTAGCCTGAAAAAAAACATACTGCTAAAGGCAGGGAAGGAGGGGAATTCCTGATGTGTACTGTTATAAGATTGAGAACGAGAGGTCACAGACTTAAACTAATTGGCAAAAGAAACAAAAGCAACATGAGAGAAAACTTTTCACACAGTGAGTGGTAAGGGTCTGAAATGTGCTGCCTAGAAGTGTGGTGGAAGCTGGCTCAATCGATGCATTTAAGAGAGAATTCGATGATTACTTCAGAAGAAACAATGTGCAGGGTTATGGGGAAAAGTCAGGAGAATGGCACTAGGCGAAATGCTCATTCGGAGAGCCAGTGCAGACACAATGGGTCTTCTTCTGTGCTGTAACAATTTTGTGGTTCTGTTATGAACATGCGAGGAAGGGTGAAATGACTCCCCCTTTCTCCCACTCCTCATTTGACTGTAACAGGGCTTGTTTTCTTTTTAAGAATGTAGAGCGGATGTTCTTTACCAATTCTGTCAAGGTTGTAGAGGATTATTCAGACAGCTGTTCTTAGGTTAAACAAAGAATGAGGTAAGTTTACTGAAATTATTCCCAAGCCAAAAAAAGTAAGAAAAACGTGACATCAGTCATACAGTCACACATATTCATTTGGGCCCACGGACACACAAGTACAGATGGCAGAGCAAGAGGATAGGCTTATAAGGACTTTACAGCTCGTGAAAAAAGAAAATGGGCCAGGATTTTCTGGTCGTCGGGCAGGCTCAACGGGGGCGAGCAGGAGTGGCCATGAATCAGACCACAACCTTCGATCAGGCCGCACCCGACCTTTCACGCTGGCTGGCCGTTAACTGGCGCTGTGGAACTTCCTGCATGGCGGGGAGGAGGGTGAGCGCGGTAGGTTCGTGGGTGCGCACAGCAAAATCTCCCTGAGGCACAGGGGCTGCCTCAAGGAGCTGAAGCTTTTTGAACATAAAAAAAATGAAGAATTTAAAAATGTTAATAACTTGTCCCCTCATGTGATTCTGTCACATGAGCAGGGACATCTTACAAATTAGTTTGAATAATATTTTTTTAAATCACTGATTGAAACCTCATCCCACCCGTGAATGAGGTTCTGCAAAAAAATCCTTGGCCTTTTTTCCTGCCTGCCAACCGTAAGGTTGGACAGGCAGCGAAAAATTCATTATTTAGAACTTTAATGGCCTTAATAGGCCTGTTAATTGTCGGCAGGCGCGCTGCTGACTCCCACGTGCGCCTGCCGACCGAAATATTGCACAAGCGTGCGATGACGTCGGGATACTTGCCTGACGTCATTGCGTTTCATTTTATGTTCGTTCGGGTCAGGCGCGCACCCACCCGACGAGCGCTATATTCTGCTCAAGGAGTATACGATTATCTGTTCCTTGATTGGTTTTGATGCGGTTATTCAACGTTGCGGCTGTTTAGCTTAGCTGTTCAGTCATACAGAGCAGGTTTCCACATTTTAAAGTTCTCCGCTCTCATTTGTTTTCTTCTCATGACGGCCACTTTACAAACTGGGTGCAATACTTGCAGAGAGAGAGAGAGATGGCACACAGCTCCAAACGCCTGTTTCTATACACATTGAGCAGAAAATTTCCCCCATCAGGGGGTGGTTATGCAGGGGCGGGCAGGGTTGGGCGCGAACCCGATCTGCCCCCCCCGATCAGGGCTGTGCCGCCATTTTACAGGCCCGCCAGTGTGATGCGTGCCCGGAAGCGCTGAGTGCTCCCTGTGTGGGCGGGGGAGATTCCCTGAGTTGGGGCCTGCGCGAAAGAGCGCAGAAATCTCCCTGAGGCACAGAGATACCTCAGGGAGATTAGTTTAAGGTTTAAAAATTTAAATAAAGAAAAGGAAATATTTTAAGACATGTCCCCTCATGTGACAGTGTCGCATAAGCTGGGACATGTTCATGAATTTTGATAAAAAATTTTATTTAATGATTGAAACCTTCATGAAACCTCATCCCAACACTGGATGAGGTTTCAAGATAAATGCGAAGGCCGCCTGTGCTCTTCGCCCGCTCACCAACCTTAAAGTTGGACGGGCAGCTCGTTACTTGATTTAATTAGTTTTAAACAGGCCTTAATAAGCCTTTGACAGTTTGGCAGATGCACAGCCGACTTGGCTGCGCGCGCGCCGAACTGAAAATCTAAATGACGCGCGGTGACGTCGGGAAGCCCACCCCCGCTCGCTGATCCAAAAATTCTTCCTATTGTCTTTTTCACTTCTTCCTCTCTCCTGCTTTACAGGGGTTCCCTTGAAATACCTTGCTGTTTATATATTCCGAAGGGGCTTGATTCATTCACGTCTGCTGCATTTGCTGTTTCAGAACGGGTAATCGAATTTTGATGTCGTATCTCAGATACATTTACAAAGTTTCAGTGTGGTGTGAATACTCAGGAGATAGTATCCTTCACGTTCCCTAGGGGGTTTGATTGGCTGTCTTCATTCAACTTTGTGGAATGTGAAACCATGTTTGTAGCAGTTCGGCCTGTCTGGGCTATTTCTTTTTTTAAAAAAACACGATTGTCTCTATAGGGTTCCAATTTAAATCCAGCCAGTGGAAAACTCAGACAGCACATCTTCAAAAAGTACATCCTTGTAACAGTACACAGAAGAACTTCCTCAATCAATATGTCTCCAGTCCAATAAGAAAGGAAGCAGTGGAGTTAACATTTTGAGTCCAATATGGCTTTTCTTCTGAAGATGAGTCATATTGGACTCGAAACGTTAGCTCTCTTTTTATCTCCACAGAGGCTGCCAGACCAGCTGAGTTTTTCTAGCACTTTCTGTTTTTTATTTCAGATCTCCACATCCACAGTATTTTGCTTTTATATTAAGAAAGGAAGCAATTTTGGATCTGGTTCAGGCAAATGAAGTAGGGCAAGTGGAGTGTGTTACAATAAGAAATCATCTAACTAACAGTGACTTCAACATATCTCAGTCTTAAGTAATTATGGAAAGAGACCAGAAAATATCAAAGATAAAATTGCTCAACTGGCGACGAGCTAATTTCAATGACTTAAGACTGGATCTAGCATGGTTAGATTGGAAAAGGCAATTGCAGGGTAAAGCAATAATGGACTTTAGCCCATTAAGGACCTAAGGGGAAATTTTCAAGAAAGGGGAAGGGATAAATCATGAAACTACAGGCCAGACATCCTGACATCATTGGTGGCTAAGTTATTGGAAACCATTATCAGTGACTAATGTCAAAACCCCGTAGAGACCGATAACTTTTTGAAATGGAAAGGAATCCCTACCATGCCAACATAAGGTAAACAACTGGACAAGATGTCACTTTTTAAAAAACATTTACTGTAACAAACCAACTAAAATCAATATCTTTCAAGCATCAATTAACAGGTGAAGAATATTTCAAACAAAGTGATAAATGCAACTTATTTTAAATCAATACAGCAAATATACACCTCATGTAGTTACAAGCACTCACGTTATTTCTCGCATAAATTTGGCACCACGTGTAATCTCATAATCTTTCCAACTCACCCCCTGTTATGTAGGATCTTTCATTTCCTACTCAATAATCTCAGCCCTCGAGTTGCATTCACCAGCAGTCCTATTCCATCCAACACCCCCGGACATGGTTAACACCACTGAGGTGCACTTCTGTGAACCCTTTCTCATTAGCCCTGATGCCATGGACTTCTCCAAGACTCCCTTCTCTGATCCCCTTTGAATGATCTGGGGCACTCTGGCAACACTGAAACAACAGCAATGGGTCTTGTCCAATCCGCAATCCCTTGCTTTTACTGTATTCAGCTCTCCATCCTTTCCAACTGTATAACACACACTGTAACACAGTCTCTGCTCTATTCTCAGAGACCTGCTTCACCTTCAAGGATCTGTTCAAAAACTGCCAGACAGAAATCTTTCCATTTGGAGAGAACCTTGCTTGTTTTCTCTCACACAAATTCTCAATGTGGTCTGAACTGCCAAACACTTTGCTTTCTATTTATTCTTTGCTTCTTAGCTATTCAACCCCATGGGAACATCAGGTCACATGGGCATTTCTTGGAACCTAATGATGTCATAATCAGGAAACCAATTAACTCCCTTTCAGAATATTCCCAGTCCACTGGTCTTAAATGCTTTTTCCAAGCACATGAGTGATCACACTAAATAACCTTCCATTTGGAAAGGTAAGGGATTAATGAAGGAGGGTAGGATGGATTTGTGAAAGGTAAATCATGTCTAACTGGGTTGGATTCTTTGATGAGGCAACAAAGAAGTTTGATCAAGGTAGTGAAGTAGATATATATATGGACTTTCAGAAGGCATTCAACAAAGAGCCACACAGGAGACTTATTAGGAAAATTGAATCCCATGATAGTAAGAGGGAAGTGGCAGCATGGATACAAAATTGGCTCAGTGACAGGAATCAAAAAATTGAGATGGATGGATGCTTTCAGATTTGGAGGTAGTTTGCAGTGGCGTTCCTCAAGGGTCAGCATTGGGTCCAATACTTTTTGCAATTTTTATAGTGTTAGGTGTAGGGAACAGCATCATAAACTTTCCGGGTGATACAGAACATAGCAAATTAATAAATCACGATGAGGATAGTTACAGACTTCATGATGACTTGAACAGGATGGTGTAATGGACAGGTGCATGGAAGATTGAGTTAAATGTGAAAAAGTGTGAAGCGGTATACTTAAGGAGGACTCATGTGGAAAGACAGTATACTATAAATGGCATGATTTTGAAAAATGTAGATAAGCACAGATACCTTTGCATCCATGTACAGAGGTCCTTAAAGGTGACAGGGCAAGTTGATAAGATTGTTACAAAAGCATATGGATCATTTATAAATAGAGGAATAGAATAGAAATGCAGAGATAGATCATTCTATCACTGATTAGGCCCCAGCTGGAGTATTGTGGACAATTCTGGGCACCACACTTCAGGAAAGATGTAAAAGTATTAGAAAGAGTGCAGAGGAGATTTACCAAGGTGTTGCCAGGGTTGAGGGACTTCAGTGATGACGAAAACTTTGAAAAGTTAGAACTGTTTTCCTTGGAATAGAGAAGGTTAAGAGGTGACCTCATAGATGTTTTCAAAATGCATTGAGGTTTTGACTGAGTAAATAGTTAAAACATATTTCATCTGGTGAGTGGAACAATAACTATAGTATAAAAGCAAAATACTGCAGATGCTGAAAATCTGAAACAAAAACAGAAAATGCTGGAAAAACTCAGCAGGCCTGACAGCATCTGTGGAGAGAAAAACAGAGTTAATGTTTCAAGTCCATATGGCTCTTCTGAAGAAGAGTCCTGATACCATGGAATCCCCTGAAGAAGAGTCGTACGGACTCGAAAAGTTAACTCTGTTTTTCTCTCCACAGATGCTGTTAGACCTGCTGAGGTTTTCCAGCATTTTCTGTTTTTGTAATAACTAGAGTATATTGATTTTAAATCAATGGAAACAAATCTAGGGAGGAGATGAAGAAAAATGTTTTCACTCAGAGTTGTTGGTATCCAGAATGCTCTATCTGAGAAGGTGCTGGATGCTGATTCCATGCATGATTTGAAAAAGGAGTTTGACAGGTGCTTGAGGGTGAGGAACTTAGAGGGTTATGAAGAAAAAGTAGTGATGTGGAACTAAGCACAACCACTCTTTCAAAGAACCAACACAAATACGATGTGCCGAATGATCTCCTTCTGTGCTGTCAGCTCCAAGATTCATTACAAGCCATACTAATCAGATTTATGGAGGGTGGAGTTTGTCTTGGTCTGGAGCACAAAACTAGTGAAAGTAAACTGGCAGGCAGTTTTACACTCAGCTTGGACTCCATTTCCACTTCTTTCCCACTTTCCTTTCCAAGACAATTTTTTTCCCCCACAAATGTATTCAATTGCTGTCAGGCTGCAAAGTGTACAACTGTATGGAGATATGCCATGTATTTTAACTGAGTCAATTATCACTGGGGTTTTGATCTAGGAGAAGTTCAAAATGTTTATGTTTAAAGTAGCAAGAAACCTTATGGAACAACTGACATGCTCATGAAAAGGGAATGCAAAATCTACCATTGTGTCTTTGAACTTGATACATTGACAGCCCATTCTTCAGAGGCTTCTGGCCCAGAATATATACTGCAGATCAATATCTTTAGTTCAGTTCATTTGCTGAAAAATCAGTATATTCTGCAGATCAATATCTTGTGTTCACTATGTTCTTTGAGATTGGCACTTTGGTGTCAGGGGCCAATATAGAAATAAAGTAGACCACATAACAGTATAATTCTGTTGAAAGTCAAGCAAGAATGTTTCATGGAATATGCTAATTGCATAGAAAACTCCACAAAAAATGCATTCAAGAAAATTAAGTTTTAACCTGCTCTGTCTATTATTTTTCTATGCATTTGCACCAGCAATCTTAGTGCTTCTGTATAATTAGTTTACTTGTAAGCAAATCTATTTGTTTTAACTGGGTGATGCTCTGATACTGTGATATTTACCAATTTTCAAAGTCAGGAGGAGAATGTCAAGGGCATTCTATGTGATCTTTGATGTGATATGCCATGTGTAAATATTAATTTTTATTCTCACAGCATGGTGGGGTTGAACTCTGTGACCTTCTACTGGTGCTACTGCCATTATTTCTGTGGAAGCTCCCAGCCCTACATTAGGGGTTTCACTGGCCTTGGAAGAGTGGAAAGGTAAAGGGACTAATTTTTGTGCTTTTCTATCACCTTCAGCATGATCTGCTAGGTCTGCTCCAAGAGGCTTGACACTGTCACATAATCCTGCCCACTTGCCCCACCTGTTGTGTGTCCTAGCTACACAATTACTTGCACACTCACGTATCAACCCTATTGAAATAGCCTGACCCCAGGGTCAATGTGTTTCCAATGGCAGTCAAACTTTTAAGACACTGGCTAGGAAGACCTTATTCTGCTTCTGCTTCAGCCATGTCAGCATCACAGACTAATATCAGTATTCCACCAACATTTATATGTGTAGTGCTAGCTATGCGAAGCATGACCTGTTGAGGTGGTAGTCCTGATAAAGAAAACTTTTAAATGGAAATAATCTAAAGATGGGTCTTGAAGTTTTCAAGTGATGAGGCTATAATTGTTTCCTTTGGCAGTCCGTTCCATGGTGGGATTGTCCTTGGGAAGAAAGATTGTTGATACACTGTCTGGAAAAAATCGTTTTTGTAGTTTGCGTGGATGTCTAACTTGTGTTTTGTCATTGCCAGAGGGAAGCTGGCATTTGTTTCTGTCAATTCCCACCAGTCCATTCCATTTTTTATAGAACATGGTCAGTCTATTTTTCGCTCCTTTGCTGCAGTGATTCCCATTCCAAATCACTTAACCTTGGAGGCTTGAATGAGAGTCCAGATATCCATTACTCTTGTTGAAACAACTGCAATCAAGAGAAAATATTACTTGATTGACAGCTCAGGTTCTCTGATCTCTGCTGTTAATTTCACAATGTTTATGTACACAATGTTAAGTGGTTTCAAGGATTTGTGGTTTCTGTTATTGATACTTTAAAGGGTCTGGATGTTTGACACTTTTATTGCCTTGTAGTGAAGTGGCATTTTTAACATAGTGGAAAATAATGAATGAATGAATGACTTTTTAAGATTATTTTTACATATCTTACTGTCACTATAGGGTTCATTGGTTCTATACAGTGCATAGTGAGTCAATGGGCATGGAAGTGACATAGCTTGGCATGGGGGCATGAGGGGCCATGGGGGTGGGTGGGACACCATTCTTTCACATTGGGGGCATGAGGCAGACCTTTGAAACTCATCTTTTCAAAGGCCCACTCATGCAGACTAAGGTTCACAACTCCTCTGAGGTGCTGTGAACCAGAACTCTTTAAAAACTTGGGCCAACTCCATGAAAATTGTGGAGGAGTAGGACATACCTATCCCCATAATGGAGACAGTCAGGTCAGGCTTTTGACAGGATCCAGCCTGTACCCTTTAAAGGCACTCTCAAAAATCAGTCTGCCCGGGAATGGGGTCTGGCATTTCGGAATGGGGACCAGTCCATCATTTTCAAAGGGCTCCCAAGTCACCCTGGCTCGGTAAAAATTCAGCCCATTAACTCTGTTTCTCTGTATGCAGATGCTGCCAGACCTGCTGAGTATTTGAAGCATTTTCTGTACTTATTTCAGATTTCCAACACCCTGTAATATGCCTATAATATGTATGTTTGCTCAGATAAAGCTTTTCTTTGCAGTTAACAAAGGAATTGTGGCCAGATTTTATTTAGTAGGGCACGTAACAACATCTGCTGGAAGTCTGATGTGAAAATGTCATAGCGAGGGAAACAAGGCATTGGGGACTTGAGTGGAACAGGAAAACCAACTATGTGTCTACCTTACTAATCAGACCGAGGGATTGAGAAATAAACAGAAAGACAGAGATGGAAGTCTAAATTAGAGTGGGGGGATTAAGTGTAAAATCAGGCATAGAAAGAAAATTAAAAATTGAGGGGAAGAAAAACTGAATTAGGAGAGAAGATTCAAAAGGAAAAATAGACTCCAGACTTCTAACTGTTCATTTTCACTGCCAGACTAGCGGATTGTAAGTAATTAACACATATCATGTTGTTAAAAATATTGAAACACACAGTAGGGCTGGTAGCATCTGTGGAGAGAGAGGCCCGGATTTTTACCACAATGGAGAAGCTCTCCATCATGGCGAAGATCCCGGAAATGGCTGAAATTTCCAAGTCCCACCCCCAAACCCAGCATTTCCCATTTTCACAGGTACAGGACTGGAGTTGGGACAGGGTTTGTGCATGTGTGATTCACCGAAGCAGCTGGCCAGTTAAATCACTAGCTACCTCCGCTGAGGCACTCCTGTGCTCAGGACAGAGCAGGCCAGAGGAGGTCTGTTTTCTGTGCATTTGCTTTGGATAGCCAGGGTATCCCCTCGGAGAGGCGAGGTACTCTGTAAGGTTACAGTGAAGTTTTTATTTAATGTCCCAGAAATGCCAGGAACTTCACTCCCACTGTCATCTCATGAACCAAAGGAATGGGAGGGTGGGGCTGGTAGTCTGCCAGGGCAATTTTTCGTTGCTCCCACTGAGTCTTGCACCCAGGTGCAAGGGAGAAATTAGTGCTTCAGAAATGTATATAGCACTTCATCCAAGGAAACATAGAGGATAGGCATGACATCCTCTCACAAAGTGAGCAGCAAGAGCCCAGAGGGAGGGCTGAAGATCAAGAGGAAGAGTCAGCGACACGAGCACCAGGTGAGAGGAGGCAGAGGGGGAAGACAACCAGGATCTAGCCTGTGGAGAGAGTGTAGTCTGAGGACATCATACCTCAACATGACAGAAAGCCAGTGCCAGAGAAGACACAGGTTGAGTTGTGATGTTGTGGCAGATATTTGTCACATGGTGCAGTAGCAGCTGAAGCCACAATCCATTGACCCCCATGCCCTGCCAGTGGCTGCGAAGGTAACCTGAACTTCTCTGCCTCAGGCGCTTTACAGGCCTCAGCAGGAGACCTGTCTGGTATATCCCAGTCAGAAGCACATAGATGCATTAAGGAAGTGACTAATGCACTGTTTGCCGATGTGGGGGAGTGCATTAGTTTCCCCATGGACCTTGAGTCTCAGATTCAGAGTCCATTCACCCAAATTGCAGTGTGTTGTAGAGTGTTGGTTACAGTTCGCTAAGTCTGAAGAAGTCTACGTAATCATATGTAGGTTAAATGTAAGTCTTTGTTAACCACTAGAACTAGGTAAAAATATACAGTGAAGGGTTCAAGCTAGAAACTGCGTCCATGCTTGCTGGTACACATGGCTTTGTTCAACACTTGACTGACCCTGGTGCGGATCATGTGCTCTCTTATGGTACTGTACTCAGTCCTACATTAACCCTATATGTGCCAGACCTTTATTCTATATAGGGCAATATTGAATTCATGTTGCAGTAAAGGGCCCAACTCAGCATGCAGACACCTCCATAAACTTTAAGTCATTTCACTTGATCAATGTGCAGATGGTTTGTGACCACAATAAGGTGTTTCTTCAAGTTTGCACAAGATTCCCAGGCAGCTGCTATGACTCCTTCATTTCAAGGAATTTGCAACTCCCCAATCTATTTCATCCACCCACGCAGATCCAGGGATGGCTCCTAGGGGACAATGGCTACCCCCTAAGAAAATAGCTAATGACACCCTTTAGGCACCCACAGTCGGAGGTAGAGTGAAGCTACAAAGCAGGCATGTCGTCACCAGGATCACCATTGAACAGACCATTGGTATTTTAAAAAGGAGATTCCGGTGCCTCAGTCGTGCAGGTGGATCTCTCCATCAAGGGTTTCAAGAATAGTTGTTGTATGCTGCATGCCGCACAACATTGCGCAGCGGAGGGGCCTTCATCTAGATGATGATGAGGCCATGGGCAGAGCTCCAACCTCTGTGGAGGACAAAAATAAGGAAGAGAAGGATGAGGAGGAGGGTTGTACATTTAGGCTATTCCAGAATAGATGAGGATGATGAGCCCGCCAATGACAGAACAGTGGGGAGGCAAGGATGTGCATCCAGGGCAGTTCTGTGCAAGGGGGGGTCTTGCCAGATGGGTATTGTCCAGAATGGCTGCGCGCCACCATTTTATGTGGGCGGGCTAATTAAGGCCTGCCCAGCGTAACGCGCGGCCGGTAGCGCTCAGTACTACCTGTGCAGGTGGGAGGAGGAGCCTGCGCTCTGAGCGCAGCAATCTCCCTAAGGCAGCTCCGTGCCTCAGGCAGATTTAATGGATTATAAAAGTTTTTAATAAATAAAGTAAAAATTTATTTAAACATGTCCCTTCACGTGACAGTGTCACATGAGCTGGGACATGTTTCTAAAAATTTTGAAAATTTATTTAATTATTTTATAAAACCTTCAGGAAACCTCATCCCGCCCGTGGATGAGGTTTCCTGAAAAATGCGAAGGCCGCTTGGGCTCTTTGCCTTCCCGCCAACCTTAAGGTTGGACAGGCAACGTTCTTAACAAGTTTAATAATTTTTTTAATGGGCCGTTGACATCTTGGCGGGGCATGCAGCTGCCTCCAGCGCGCGCATGCTGAACGAAATATTGAAATGGCATGCAATGACGTTGGGACACACTTTTACGTGTCGGTGTGTCGGGCCTGCCCCCGCACGCCAATGGCAATATTCTGCCCTATATCTAAAGCAAGCTTTGAATTTTGGGGTTTGTTTTGTTTCCAAACTATAAATGATTTCATTTTGATTGAGTACACAATCTCTATACAAATGGGAGTTGATTCATAGCTAGGGCATCTCAGAATGTTTAATTCTGCTCACCGTCTCTGAGGAAGTGCAGTCAACTAATGTTTTTGTTCAATGCTAACCAAAAACACATACTCTGGGCTAGCATACTCACTGAACATCTGTCTGATAGCAAAGAATGATATCTGAACTCAAAGTATACTAACTGAACATAATATTTAAATATGTATTAAAGACTTCAGAAAGAATGGTCTTTATCAGCTTCAGTGAATTACCGCTGAGAAATATTTTAGTGGCTACTAATTGGCCATAACTGAACCAATAACACTACTGGATTTATCTTCTTTAAGTTATGGTAAATTAATTGTGTTAGATGGCTATTCTGTGTTAGAAGGAATGTTATACAACTTTTCTTTTATGATTTTAATATGTTGACATTAAGCACATATACGGACAAAGCAAAACATTTTTTGCCACCAAGTATACCAATCATAAATTTTGAAATTACAAACAAGAAGAAACCAGACCTTCAGCGGTAGATGCACCTGAAACAGAATTAATTATAATTCGGCCTATTAACCAATTCCAAAGTTACTATTTAAACAGAGGTAATGTGCTGCCACCTAGCTGTGTGATAATATTGCATTGTAACACTTACACTCCAATATACTATGAAAACATTCTGTGGAAGAAAGCAAAACCTAAAATCTAATATTCAGCACATTTCTGGGTTTTTTTGTATTAGTACCTGTAAGGTAATTTCTGGAATTTTAAAATGTTCTTTAATGGCAAGTTTGCAAACTAATTGGCATTGTATACAATATTGTATCTTGGTTTTGTAACATCCATTCTTTGATGAGCTGCAGCCTCCTTCAGCTAAAATGGGTATGTTTAAAGCATTATGGCACAGCCAATGGTAAATGCTGAATTGTTCAAATCCCAGGGGGAAACTTTAAACAACTGTCGCAACCTGTTTTGCAATTTGTATAAATCTCGAGATATGTGCCTTGAATTCAGTATTAATAAGACCACCTAGTCTTATAGGTTTCTTACCAAACTAAATTAAACCTTTATTAATAGAAGAAATGATTTTAAATACGTACTTAAATCTACAAATTACTACTATGCTAACTTCTAAATCTCCTAGTTAATCTAACTCCCAGTTACACTTTGTTAAGGCAACAGTAATACATAGATGTTAAAAGGCCCAGGCAAGGTGACATACAATACCCTAAACCAGTTGAATTCAAAGTGAGTTTTCTTCAGTTCTTTAAAGACAATAGGAGGCATAGATGCTGAAGGCTTTTCACACTTGTTAGATCTTAAAATGCCTACCCTTACACAGTCTTCACTCCTTTATACATATTTTCCCCACTGAATGCAAATTCCCATTGTTTCACTTTGGACTTCATCTTTCTAATGATAAAAATCTCTCATAGTACTAAGTTTTACCAGTAATCTTTGGGAAAAATGAACACACTGTTTCTAAACTTCACCTGGCTAGTTGACACATTTCAGGTGAAGAGTCATACGGACTCGAAATGTTAACTGTGTTCCTCTCTGCAGATGCTGTCAGACCTGCTGAGTTTTTCCAGGTATTTTTGTTTTTATTTGTGACACATTTCACTCCCTCTTTTGAAAACAATCTAGTCTGGTTTATTTAAAAATGTTCCCTTGACACCTATGTTTCCTACTTAACATTTCAAACCTAGGTCATCATCTACCACATCAAAGCCTTCAGACCAGCTGCCTTTAATCCAATTAAGCCTCTCTCTCTCTCTCTCTCTCTCACACATACACAGAAACACAGGTTTATTTTATAATAAGTTCCAATAACATTATGAGAATTATTATATCTTCCTGACAGAAGTCATTGTTTCCAGTGATCACAGCAAATGCTGCAGCCTTGCCACAGATTCTATCCCTCTCTCCAGCCAGTGTCTCAGAATGATCCAGACTGTTCACAACCTTAATGTCTTCTTCATTCCTAAGTTGTGTTCCCTATCCTTTCTTCTCTTCATCACAACAACCTTCTACTTTCACCTTCATAAAATTTCCCACCTGCTGCTGAAAGCTTTATTTCTGCTTTGCCATGTCCAGAGTCAGCTATTCCACAGTTCTCCAGGGCAGCCTCCCATTCTCTAACAACCAGGATTTTAGCGCATCCAAAACTCAACTGCCTGCTTCCCATCCTGAACCAAGATCTATTCAGCTATAACCTCTTACAATGCTGACTTACAATGGGTCTCCATCCCCCCACCAATCAAATTTAAAATTCTCATCTTTGTGATTAAATCCATTTGTTGCATTGCCTCTCTGTATTTCTCTAAATACCTCTAATTACGCTCCTACTCCCAAAATCTCCATTCCTCTGACTCTGCCTTCTTGTGCACATCATCTCACTTCCACACAACACATTTTTCCACATCATTGATGGTTGTGATTTCGGCCATCTGGAACCAACACTCGGGAAATTCCTCCCTCATCCTCTCAACGTCCCTCTTCTTAACACCCAACACTTGAGTCAAGCCTTTGTTCATCCCTCTAAACATTTTTTTCTGTGATTTGGGCTGGGATTTTCACAGTGATGGGGAGTCTCTCTGTCATTGCGAAAATGATGGATGAGCCTGAAATTCGAAGTCCTGCCCCCGAACACAGCACCTACCTTTTTTCACAGGGGCAAAAATGGACATTTCGCAGAGGCAGCTGCCCATAGAAATCAGCAGCTGCCTCCACTCAAGTGCTTTTGGTGTGAGAGGTGTCTGAAACCCAACATGCGCAGGTTAGGCGTGTTAGCAGCAGGTAGGAACTTTGTGGACTCTTTAGATAGCCAGAGTACCCTTTTAGAGAGTTAAGATACCTCTTTGGATATGATCCTGGGACACCTTTGGGGGAGGTCATCTTTGTGGGTGGTTTCAGGTACCCTTTGGGTGAGGTCAGGTGTCATTTTGGATTCTAAAATTTGGCATGAATGTGTATAAAAAGTGCAAAGTTGGAACTGTGAAGCTCATTGGAGCTGTCAAAAACAACCATCAAAATTGCCAGGAGGAAATGTCAAGGAGACCTGTCAAAAAAGTTGTCAAAAGTATCAAGACGAACTGTCAAAAGCTGTCAAGATATTTAAAACTCCTGCCTTTTAACTTTTTGAAAACGCTCTCTGGAGTGTTAAAAAAAATAATAGCTTGCTATTTCATTCTGTCTGTTTACATAAGTCTTAGGGTTACCCTTAATGGATTAATGCTGCAAGACTGATTTCACAACAGATCATTATCAAAGTAGGGTACCTGCCATTTCACAGTTTGCTTGATAGCTCTAAGCGGTTATGGACTCTTTGAAGTTGGACTATTAATTCCAATGCTTGTTTTTATCAGGGATTATGCAATTTAATGAAATATTTATTGTTATACGGGATAATGGACTTGAAAGAAAGAATATGTATTAAATGGGTTTTCATTAATGAGCGTTTTTTTTAAATAAAGTCTGCAGTAGACATTTGGAACTTTATTTATTTAAACGTAGCATAGCTCCTGAGGTCTGCCTATGGTGGATACTGGGTGAGTTGGCATGGTAGGTGTAAGGGCAAAGGGAGGTGGGTGGGGGGGCCATGAATTGACATGAGTTTGCACTATTGGCGTAGGGGCTGCATATGGCCATGGGGATGGGTAGAGGGACAGAAGTTGACATGGAGCATATGAGGGTTTATGGGGTCTGTAGAGGGCATGATGTGGCATGGGTTGGCATGGAAGGGGCATGTGGAGTGCATGGGGGTTGAGGGGGTGTGAGGGGTGAGGACTGGAGGGCTTTTTTCATTTATTCTTTTAAAATATTGGTGTCAGAGTGTCAGAGCACAGGGTAAGGCCCTCTGGCCAGCCATCTCCGCACTCATTTTGGGAGTGGCAGGCCCAACTCCAAAAGAACCTTGCACCCTGGAACAAAAATCCCAACCTTTGGGGCACTTTTTTCCCGAGTTGGGTTTGCGGAGCCTTGACTGTTCCGCCTCTGCGTTCCTGACCCGGGATCAAAAATCCAAGACTTGGTGTTCATTCTTTGATACTGAGAAGTGATTTCTCCTGGCTGGGGGATCTAGAACACAGGGGCACAGTCTCAGGATAAGGGGTCAATCATTTAGGACTAAGATGAGGAGAAATTTCTTCACTTAAGAGGGTTTGAATCTTTAGAGTTTTCTACCCCGGAGGGTTGTGGATGGTCCATTGTTGAATATATGTAAAGGTGATTTGACAGAGTTTTGGTCTCTCAGGGAATCAGGGATATGGGAGTGGGCAGGAATTTGGAGGCAGAAGATGATCAGCCTGAGCATGTGCAATCATGGAACCGGTATGAGGAGTCATGTGGCCTACTCCTGCTCCTATTTCTCATGCTCTTATGCCTCTGTGAAAGACTTTATTTACATCAAACGCTATCATAGGATCATAGAACTTTACAATGCACGGGAAAAGTGGTGCTGTGATAATGTTAATGGACTAAGACCCAGGCTAATGCTCTGGGAGACATGAGTTCAAATTCCGCCACAAAATTCCATCTTCACACTGAGTACACCTTCCATTGTGTTGTGTGGCACTATCACTATGCTAAGTGGAATAGTTTCAGAACAAATTAAGCAGTTCAAAGTTGAGCGTCCATGAGGCACTTTGGGTCATCAGCAGCTGCACAATTGTATTTAATCAAAGTCTGTAACCTCATGGCCCAGCACATATTTCACTCAACCATTACCATCAAGCCAGGGGATCGACCCTGGCTAATGAGGCATGTAAGAGAGCATGCCTGGAGCAACACCAGGCATACCCATAAGTGAAGTGCCAATCAGGTGACACTACAACACAGCATGCATGCTAAACAGGAGAAGCAGAAGGCAATGGACAGAGATAACCAACAGATCAGATCAAACTCTGCAGTCTTGCCAAACCCAGTCATGAATGGTGGTAGACATTTAAACCTCTAACCAGGGTACAAGGCTCCACCAATGTACACATCCTCAATGATGGGGGAGCCCACACATCAGTGGAAAAGACATGGGTGAAGCATTTGCAGCCAGCTTCAGCCAAAGGTGAGAAATGGATGGTCTATCTTGGCCACCTCCTGAGGTTTCCAACATCACAGATGCCACTCTTCAGCCAATTCATTTCACTCCACATGATACCAAGAAATGCTGAAGACACTGAATAAAACAAAATTTATGAGTCTTGACAGCATCCTGGCAGTAGTACTGAAGACTTGAGCTCCAGGACTTGCTGTGCCAGTAGCCAAGCTGTTACAGTACAGCTACAACACTGGTACCCACCCACAATGTGCCCAGGTATATCCAAAAAGCAGAACAAAGACAATCTGACCAATTACCATGCCATCAATTTATCCTCAATCATTAGCAAAGTGATAGAAGGTGTCATTGACAGTGTTATCAAGTGGCACTTAAAGAGCAATGGCCTGCTCACTGATGTTTTGGTCCTGCCAGGCCAGTTGGTTCCGACAGCCTTGGACAAAAGAGCTGAACTCCAGTGGGGGAGGCGGTGAGAGTGACTACCCTTGATATCAAGGCCGCATTTGACTGAATGTGGCATCAAGGAGCCCTAGCAAAACTGGAGTCAATGGGAATCAGGGGGAAAACTCTTCGCTGGATGGAGTCATACCTAACACAAAGGAAGATGGTTGTGATTGTTGTTGGCCAATCTTCTCAGTTCCAGGACATCACTGCAGGAGTTCCTCAGGGTAGTGTCCGAGACCCAACCATCTTCAGCTGCTTCATCAATGACCTTCCCTCCGTCATAATCCAGAAGTGAGGATGTTTGCTCATGACTAAAAAGTGTTCAGTACCACTTAAAACTCAGATACTCAAAAAGTCTATAGGCAGAATTTTCCTGTTGGCATGTGGGGATGGGCCCCACACACACGCATGTAAAATGATGCACAATGACATTGGGCAAACGTCCCGACGTCACCATGTGCCATTGCGATATTTCGTTGGGTGGGCAGGCGATGCTCTTCGATGCGCGCCTGCCATTAATTAACGGGCCATTTAAGGCCCTTGAGGCGTCAATTGACCTCGATTTTTCGGCACCCGTGCAATCTTCAGGTTGGCGCATGGGCGCAGCGAGCAGCCGGGTAGGACACATTTGTATAAATCTCATCCACGGGCTGGATAAAGAGAGCTCAATGGGGTCTAGAGTGTGCTTTGACAAATATTGATGTTTCAAAGTTACTGATGCTTGCCTGTGTGATCAGCAATACATTAAAACGCATACCAGCTTCTTGGTCTGGACTTACAACTTTCAGGTCAGCACTCCGCAGTGAAGAATCTTTTTTGGGCCTGCATGTTTCAGGAAGCCTTCCCTTAGCCTGGGAATGGGAGCTGAACTCTCCACTGGAGGCACCTCCTCTGAGGAGGAAGGGAGGGCTAGAAGGGGGAGGAGGCCAGGAGTGCACATTCAGCCTCCAGGAAGGTCAGGTGCAGGCACAAGGGATGCAGGGCCAAGAGGTAGTCCAAGGCGGAAGGGGCTGCAGAAGACGCCACTATCCTGCTGCCAGGGTATACATGGGACGAAACAGCTACCTCAGTATGTCTGAGGTGCAGTGCTGAAGGAGGCTCCATCTCTCAAGGGAGACAGTCAACTATATCTGTCAGATGATTGAGCCTGAGATCTCCGCTAACTGTGTCGGTTGAAACCCCATGCCAGTGGCTCTAAAGGCCCTCAACTTCTATGCCTCTGGCTCCTTCCAGGGGTCAGTGGGTGATCTTTGCGGTGTCTCCCAATCAGCTGTCCACACTTGTGTCAAGCAGGTTACAAATGCTCTGTTCAGGCGTGCATTGACCTTCATCCACTACCGCTGGGACCAGGCAAGCCAGACACAGAGAGCCAGAGGCTTCGCGGCCATTGCTTACTTCCCTCACGTCCAGGGTGCAATAGACTGCACACATGCGGCTATCAAGGCACCAACAAGTGAGCCCAGTGCCTTCGTCAACAGGAAAGGTTTTCACTCCATGAACGTGCAGATAGCATGTGATCACAGGATGCTGATTCTACAATTCTGTGCAAGGTACACAGGCAGTTCCCACGACGCCCATATCCTCAGACACTCCCAGATGCCAGGGCTCTTCAGTGCTCTAGGCTGGCTGGATGGATGGCTGCTGGGCAACAAGGGCTAACCCCTCAGAAGGTGGCTCATGATGCCTCTCTGCCATCCAAGAACAGAAGCTGAGCAGCAGTACAATAGGAGCCACGGCTCCACAAGGGCTGTGGTGGAGAGAAGCATCGGTCTTTTCAAGATGCGCTTCCAATGCTTGGACCGCTCAGGGGGTGCACTCCAGTTCCCCTGCAGATCATGTGTCGCAGATAGTGGTTCCATGTGGCGCTCTCCACAATCTTACGCTGGAAAGGGGGGACGCTGTGGACGATGAAGACGTAGACGCAGTGGCTGCGGATGCACACGATGAGTCCAGCAGTGAGTCCGAGGATGAACACACACAGGGAAATGCTGAGGGGGTAGACACTGACCCGGGCATACTCCAGGGAGGCAGGGACACCCAGGACGCTTTAATCCAACGAACCTTCAGCTAGCACAACACATATGGACCTCCAGGACAAGCCTGGGCTGTATGCTGCATATTCAAGACCTAAGTGCAAAAAAGTGCAAAAGGTCCTTGTTAATAAAGCTGAATGTCCCACAAAGCACTCATTACATTATTGGAAACCATCCACCGGCAGAACAAAAGAGGCAACCTCAGCCATGGTGACATGTCTGAATTTATCATCGCAACCAAAGAAACTTAATGAAACAAAATGAAAAAGGTGTTAAAAATCACACCAACTCATAAAGACCTCATGTTGGGCCAACACAAAAGCACCAGTGATAAACCCATGGTGTGCCTAAGGTGCCTTATGTTTACATTTTCGGGTGCTACGTCTTGGTGCTGACCCTTCGCTGATAGAGGCATCTGAGACAGCCTGCTGACCCTGCTGTCCTGTTGGCCTCAATGACTTTGGCGGTCGTCCTCTGGCCCATGGAGCCTGTGCTGGCCCCACCTGGGAGGGAGCTGCCAGTTCCACAGCTGGCATCTCCCCAGTCATCGCAGCCTCACCAGATGCAACGGTCACTGGCAGAGAGGCAGAGGAGCTGCTGCACTCATCCGGAGTGCCCTGAGAGGAGCCCGCAGGGACGACAGGCAGCTGCTGCGCCAACATGAGGTACCTTTGGACCTCCCTGCTGACCGTAGATGGATGGGCACTGAGCTGGGAATCTTGGTGCCCAGACCATCTCTCACACTGGCACTGACCAGTGAGGGAGATCTGCTGCCCTCTGCACTCCACGTGCTTGCAGCTCCTTGCTAAGGAAGGTTAGACCGTGTGGTGCCTGATGTGTTGTAGGCAGCATTTGGCCAAGGGGGTGGGGGGGTGGGGACAGGCCTAGCATCTTTGTGTGAGTATTCGGCAGCAGCGGCGTGAGGAGGCACTGGGGCCCTGCAATGTCCACTCTGGTTGGGGTGGGCCATCCGCGAAGAGAATCCATGTAGAGTAAGGGCTTGCTGGTCCGAGCTCATCCCCAAGAAGCCCTTATTGGTCTCCTGGAGGAGCCCCTCCACTAGAGTCAACACTGTCTCCATGGAGTACACATGGTGCTCGGCCATGAGGCTCATTGATTCGCTGATAGTCCGCGTAGACTTCTCCACCACGGACACCAAGCCAAGCATAGCCTCATGTATCATACCCAGATGCTCCCGCACACCCGGCCGCATTTCCTGCAGCAGCTGCGTCGCAGAAAACTCCATCAGGCGCCGACTGAGCATGTGCCTGGTCCCCTGCAATCCTCCGACTGCTGGCGCCATGGGCACTCTCTGTCTCTGCCAGCTCTTCCAGCGACTCTGAAGTGCCCTCACCGCCGTGCCTCGGGACACTAGCCGATGTTCTAATTCCCACCAAGGTACTCGTATTTGCGCTGGTGCCTGCCTGGCAGGGATGGTGTGATGCTGGTGAGACTTCAGGCCCCTCAGGTGTGAGAGGGGGCCTCTGCTGCTCCTCCTCCCGGACCTGCTCCGATGATGCTGAAAGGAAGAACAAGGACATTGCATCAGTTAACATGGAGACAATGTCAATGTGCATCCCTGTCCCCCAGATCATTATGCGCTCAACCTTCCATAAGCAATGGTCAAGTCATGTTGCAAACTTCAATCACAGAACATTTAGCACTGCCATGGTTGTTGGGAGAACAATGGTGACCTCACTGCTGGGCAAACATACCTGCCTGTGACACCCAGCCTCACTGACACTGCTGGACCTGGGCGCATGGCGTCTCTCCAAATGTAGGGTCTCCTGATCAAAGCGGCTGAGAATCACTAACTGTGCTGGCCCTCCACCAGTCCTCATCCGCTTGGCTGCATTATGTGCATCCTTCTCCTGAAAAGGAGAAAAGAGCATTGATTGGTGCTACTTGTACCGGGACTCTCTTGGATGACGGCCCATTCCAACCAGAATGGGACATTGCAGTGCTCCAGTGCCTCCTCATTCCGCTGCTGCCGAACACACACACAAAGATGCTAGGCCTGTCCCCTCCCCCACACCCTTGGCCAAATGCTGCCTACATCACATCAGGCACCACACGATCTAACCTTCCGTAGCAATGAGGCACAAGCACGTGGAGTGCAGAGGGCAGCTGATCGATCGGTGCCACACCACCTTGAAAGTCCCCTCCCAGCATGTCATAACCCTGATTTTGACATGTCCTGGAGTTCCAGCACTGTGCCTAGGTGCAGCTCCTCTAGGTTACCCCCAAAACAGTTATGTGGGTCTCAGTGTACCACATGCTGCGGGCGCAGAACCCATCTCTTCACCCCCCTCTCAGGGTGACCTCAGCATGGACAATATCTGCTGGCCCACCCAGCGAAGGACACATGCCATCAATGATTCAATGCAGTCATTACGCTCAGACTTGGGGTGGGGCACGGGCACCTGCAGGGAAAGCCTACCTGCTGGGTTAAGTGACCCATGCCAACATGGTACTCACCCTTCCTGAGCGCAACAAGTCGTTGAAACGCTTGCGACACTGGATCCAGGTGCACCACACCACGTCGCGGGAGCTCACCACCTCCGCCACCTCCTTCCAGGCACGTTTGGTCATGTGGGGGGGCCTCCTCCTCCCGTCCTGGAGTACGAGGACCTCCCGCCATGCTGCCACCTCCCCGAGGAGGGCAGCAAAGCAATCATCGGAAAAACGAGGGGCACAGTGCCCCCCTGCCCTACCCTCCTGCCTGGCCTGCTCACCAGCAGCGCTCTGGGGAGCCCTTCCACTGGCCATGATTCACAGCCTTTGAAAGGCTGCAGCAACTTTTTAAAACAGGCCGCCAGGTCATCATTGGACCCGGCGGTCATTGCAGATTGGGTCCATGCCCGCGCCCACTCCTGCTCCGCCTCTGCCAGCCAGAAAATTCAGCCCTATGTGCTTGTGCAGCCAGGCCTGGCCAACATTCAGGCTTGGGCTAATCTTTTGACAAGTAACATTTCGTGCCACACAAGTGCCAAACAATGATCATCTCCAACAAGAGAGAATCCAACCATCTCCAATTGACATTCAATGGCATTACCATAGCTGAATCTTTCACCATCAACAAATGCTGATCTAGCCAGCGATGCCCACACCCCATGTAAGAATAAAAAGAGAGGCTCTTTGACCCTGTATAGTCTCTTTGAAAGGACAATCCAAGTCCACTTTCCTCCCTGTAACCCTGCAAATTTCTCCTTTTCAAATATATATCCAATTTCCTTTTGAAAGTTGTATCTGACATGCTTCCACTACCCTTTCAGGTAGAGCATTTGAGATCACAATGACTCCCTATGTGATTTTTTTAATCATCAACTCCCCTTGCTTAATTACCCGAATTATATAAATGCAAGTTGTTACTGTATATACATAATACATAATCCTGGGAAGAGCTCCTAGGAACATCCAATCAAATGTAAATGATCAATTCTCTAATGAACCGTATCTAAAGCAGAACTTTCCCACAAAACTGAAATAAAGCCAACCTCAGCCTCTTACATTTTACTACAAAGCTATTTTAAAAAATGAACTGTTGGCATTTTCATTCTACTTAAAATGCTTATTAATACATTGAACAAAGTATTTTTTTGAATGAGCTATTTTGGAAACCGACTGGGTAAGTGAAGACAAACTAGTTCCATTGGTGGGAGAGTCTAGGACTAGGGGGTGCAGTCTAAATCTTAGAGCCAGACCTTTCAGTAGTGAAATTAGGAAACATTTCTACACAGACAGGGTGGTAGAAGCTTTGAATTCTGCGAAAAGAATTGATGTTAGATCAACTGTTAATTTTAAAACAGAGATCAAGAGATTTTTATTAAAAAGAAAAGAAAAAGCTACATTTTTATATTACCTTTCATGACCTCAGGCTGTCCCAAAGCACTTTATAGACAATGAAGTACTTTTGATGTGTAGTCACTGTTTGTAATATCAGAAATGCAGCAACAAATGCGTGCACAACAAACTCCCACATGTAGCAATTTAACAATAGCAAATTAATCTGTTTTGCTTTAATGATATTGGTTGAGGGACAAATATTGGCCAGGAAGCCAGGAATAACTTCCTGCCCTTATCCAAAATAGTGCCAAGAAAACGTTTACATGCACCTGAGAGGGCAGATAGTGCCTTGGTTTACATTTAATCTGAAAGACAGCACTTTCAGCAGTGCAGCAATCCCTCAGTGTCCGACTTAATTATTGTGATAAGTTTTGGAGTGGAACCAGAACCCACAATCTTTTGACTCAGAGACTAGAGTGCTACCAACTGAGCCACAGCTGGCACTACAAGCTAAAGGTTAACCAAACCAAAAGTATTATGGGATATGGGACAGAGGAGGGTATACAGAGTTGTACCGCTGATCAGCCATCATCTCATTGAAAATATGAGTATTTAAAATTATGAAAGGATGAGACAGAGTAGATAAAAACAAACTGCTTCCTATAGTTGAGGGGCATGACTGATACGCCAAGATATAAGATTAAATGTAAGCGATTCAGAACAGCACAATTTAGCTCGATCTACCAAATGTAAGTAGGGTGGCTGTGGTAGTAGTCACTTACAGCTCCAATTATGCTGTTTCTTTGGGTGACACCATCTAGGATACTGAGATGGATATCTGGAACACCCAACTACTTTAGGCAGGAGGCCACTTGTCTATGCAAATTACAATCTTGTGATGTGCTTTGGACCCCGGTTAACCTTTTAAGGTAAAAATGGGGATAATGTTCCACCCATTTATACCAAGTATTGAGTGACCTAACTTAAAGAGGTCACTGGAGGCTGAGCAGAGAACTGCTCAGGAAAAGTTTATTTTTTTCTTGGTGGGGAAATGGAAAAATAAACAAAATATGTGGTCCTACAACATTCCCCACAGATTGATCTCCTCTATAATTGTGTGGATGTAATCTTCAATATCTCAATGAATAACAAAGATATTGAAAATACATTGAGAATATCTCAGCCTTTAGCACAAACATAAATAATATCAAAATGAAAACTGAAAATGCAGCTATCACTGATAGTATCATAGAGGAGAATATAGCTTCCCTTACTTTGAAATGGAGCTTAAATCCTTTTGGTGGTTTTCAAATTTGATACAATTTCTCAGCTAGGTTTCTAAATGCATTTTTTCTCTGCAGTCCTTTCTCTTCCCATCTTGTTTCCAGTATTCAAACCTTATCCACAGTACTTTTCATTTGTTAACCTAAAGGATTTTTTGGATAAAATATGGAGCTGTGAAAGCTTCATTGTCACTCCTGGTAATTAGTTTTCCTAATGCACTGTTTTTGTTCACCATTTAAACCATTTGCATTAAATTCCTGTTTTGATGTTTTGGAAGCTTTGCTCAGTATTGTTCAGTTGTTCAATTTAATCCTTAAAAAGCTTAACTTGTCCTTGCTTATCAAGCAGAAAGATAAGTTTTGAAATCTCTATTTAATCTTCATGAGCTGTAAAGGCTAAAGAAGTTGAACATTTTCATTTTCAGCCTTGTGGGTAGACCAGTTATACTATTTATGATTTTCTTTTCTCTTCTACTCATCATATTTCAACTACTGAGTTGGTATATTTAAAAAATTGGAAAATGGGGGAAAAAGCAATATTCATACTTTTGTAATGACATAAGCTAGGAAATATTGCTGTTTGTTTGACAGTGATGGAGAATGCAGCATTTTCAAATGAGTATTTTCCAATGGTTTCTAATGTGTTGTTGGCTTTTTGCAAACAATATAATGGTGACTATTAGCTTCTCAATAGCTTCTTTGATATAAGAGTTTTCACTAGTAATGTGAATAATGCAACAATAACCTTTAATTGGCTTCCTTGAACTAGCCTCAGTCATATTTCTGGTGTGGTTTGCATCTCCCGAAGTTGTATTAAAATTGCAAGGACTCATTGCACCTTTTATCTTGTAATTGTTCTTTGTCTTTTATTCATCCAAGGTTCCTATGATTAAGTCTGAGTCCAATTTCTGTACTGTGTCCATAGATCAATTGAGGATGGAGATATGAGGCTATTATGAATTTATAGTGAAAGATCTTAAAAATGTCAGTGTTATGATCAGATTTGATGCAATCACTTTTGTTAACAGCCCAACACTCCTCCTTTTGAATGTTTTTTCCTAATGATGTGTGTCCATGGGGATTTTATGTTATGAATTTATATCTATTAACAAAGGTACTAAATTCACAATGCGTACTGACTGCGTGACTGAAATAAGAACTTATCAGCTTAAGAAAAAGGAGTAGAAGTAGGCCATTTAGCCCTTTGAGCCTACTCCACCACTTAATATGATCATGGCTGATATACCTCAACTGCATCTTCTTGCACTTTCCTCGTATTCCTTGATATACAAAAATCTATCAATCTCTGTCTTGAATATACTCAGCTAATTGAACATCCAGACCCCTCTGGGGTAGGGAATTTCAAAACTCCATGATACTGAGTGAAGAAATTTCTCCTCATCTCAGTCCTAAATGGCTGCCACCTTATTCTGAGACTCCCCAGCCATTGGGAAAATTTCCCAGAATCATGAATCTCCTTAAGAAATGTATATATTTCAATCAGATCGCCTCATTTTTCTAAATTCGAGGAAAATATAGATCCAGACTACTCAATCCCTCCTGATAGGATAATCCCTTTGTTGCAGGAATCTAGTGAACCTTTGTTGCCATTTACCTCCAAGGCATGCATATCCTTCCTTATATTAGGAGACCAGAATTATAAACAGTACTCCAACTGTGATCTCACCAAGGCCCTATGCAAATGCAGTAAAACTTCTTTGCTCTTATACTCCAATCCATTTTTACTAACCGCTAACAGGTCATTTGCTTTCCCAATTCCTTGCTGTATCTGTATCTTAGCTTTCTGTGATTCATGTACATTCACGGACATCCAGGTCCATCTGAATAACAACATTCTGTGGTCTCTCAGTAATTAAAATAAATTCTGCTTTACTATTTTTACTTTCAAAGTGGATAACTTCACATTTCCCCTTATTATACTCCATCTGACATGTTCTTACTCACTTGCTTAGCTTATCTATACCCTTTGCAACCTCTTTGCATCCTCCTCATCACTTATTTTTCCCAGCCAACTTTGTATCAGCAGCAAATGAAACACATTGAGTGGGCATAATCTTCTGTATAAGTAAATTTAGACTTTTGGCAAGTACTTGAAATGCTTGATTTGTAAAGCATTTGAATTCACCACCAGAGCTTTATATGTAGAGCTACTGCTTCAATAAGCACCATAAGACAAAGCAACTGAACCTCGTTCAGTGATTGTGATTTCTACTTCAGTTACAAATGTTGCACTTCTGTGCACTACAATTGCATTTTAGCAATCAATGTGAATCTAAATAAACAAAAGAATATTTCCATATCCTGAAACTTCCCTAGTTCCTTTCATTGAAGGAGGAATGAAGTTTAAAAAGAGAGGACACTGATCGAAGCATGTTAGTTTCATATAAATCTGTAGAACACACTACACTTCAGGAAACAACCTGGATTCTATACCCTATCAGGAGCTCATGCTTTGAATTCAATGAATGAATAACCCAATGTTGTAATTGACTTAACTGATAAATACAACCTGTAACAAAAACAGAATTACCTGGAAAAACTCAGCAAGTCTGGCAGCATCGGCGGAGAAGAAATCAGTTAACGTTTCGAGCCTTCATGGCCCTTCGGCAGAACTGCCAAAGGGCCATGAAGGCTCGAAACGTTAACTGATTTCTTCTCCGCCGATGCTGCCAGACTTGCTGAGTTTTTCCAGGTAATTCTGTTTTTGTTTTGGATTTCCAGCATCCGCAGTAGCTTTTAGCTTTTTGTTTTTATACAAATCTGTAGTTGGGCACGATTTGTTTTCAAAGGTAAGAATTTTTAACTATGAAACTCATGCACTGCAGGTCTGAAAAGCATATTGTGGAGGTAACCGCAATTCAAAATAACTAAAGGATGGAAAGAATAGTGGACTATTTTACGACTGTCATTTATGTAAAAACCTGTACTGACCTGTACTACACCAATATGAGACCAGACAAACCAGTGGCCCAGATATTTACAGGAAGACAGGGAAGATGTAGGGCAGAGAAATGCTTGAGGCCAAGGATGCAGAGATCCTGCTGAATCTAACAGCAGAAACTCATTATGCTATTTTTATTCTGTAACCTCCATCAGCTGGCCACTTTGACAAGATGGCTGACTGCTGGGTGAGGAAAATTGGAATAAGGTGGCTGCAGTGAGGTGCCTTTGGGGATGGACTCAAGCATTTGGAAGGAGAGAAAGTCGGAGATCGAAGAGAAGGTCAGCCATGATGATAGAGAGAGGCCTCAATCAGCAGAGGGAAGATCAAAGGCCTCCTAGAGGGTCTGGTGAGAGCACTACTGCTCCTTCTAGCCCACAAGGAGTGATGGAAAAGGCACCTACCTTCTTGTACCAACAGCTCCTGCCTCCCTTTCACTGCCACATTTCCCAGTCATGGGAAACCTGTGTGGCAACTGCACTGTAGGAGCCTAATTTAAATATGTTAATGAAGTGTTGCGCCTCTCCATGGAAATGGCAGCAGGTCTGTACATGGTGGGTGAAAGATGTGTTTCTCCTTTCAGCATTTTTAATCCAATCATTTCCAACCTAACACAGTGCGATTAATATCAATACAGTAACTTTCATTGAACCCTGACAGTAGCTGGAAGCTTGGGAGGAAAAATAATTCTTTAGTGTCATAATTTTTCATCTTTGTTAGAAAATAAACATAGTCCATATTGTTCTCCCTACTACATGCTCGGTAATCAGTACCGAAGAAAACTGCTTCCACTTTTCTGCAATGCCATCAACATAAAATGATGCCTGTAACACAATTGTAATCTGTGACAAATTTCACTTAATGGAATTAATGAATTGCCCTTATCAGCACAATATTGAGAATGTCTACATGCTTTACATAGATATCAATTTTACAGAATTCTATGGAAACCTTACAACACGTTTAGAAATTGCAGATCTGTTGCCGCAAGTGTGGAAACAGGGGGGGAAAAACCCAAGAGCTTCCATTCCACATTCCCAGTGCTCTCAATGTAGATATCAAATTCCAAGCCCCAAGGTTCTGCTTAAAATCCCTTAAATTCCCTTCATGACCAATTGTATTAGGTTTCAACAAGGAAACTTTCTAATCTGTTCTCTACATGAAATTAACTATTAAATTTCATTAGTTTATTCACTTCATTGATTGCATCAAATCAGAAGCAAGGAGATGTTTGGTTGAATGCTTTCCCTCCCAGTGATTAATAGTCAGGAAAAGTATCAGTGCCAGTTTGATCTAATTTTCTTTTTGCAATTATTCAAGCAGTCATGTTGTCCTTGCCCCCTACCTTAAGGCGCCCTTCTGTCTGTCACATTGTAAATGAATGTTAAATGATTTTGTGATAAGAAAAAGCCATTTGTTTGGTTTAATATCCCCATGATGATTAGGTATTTATCACTTTCAGTAAACTTCCTTTGCTTGTTTTAAACAGAATTTGATTTTAGAGCATCTTAAATGACTTGCTCCATATAATCTAATCAGGACATTGGGCATACAGCTTTGAAAGAATAATGTCATTGCTTTACTTGACACAATTAAACCTGCATCAGTCGATTGCAACTAAAACAGTATTTAATTAAACTGAAGGATAAATTGTTCCATTAAACAAATCTTATTTCTATAAGATCTCAATAACTTGTATTTTTTTTTAATATGAGCTCTTTTAAAACTAACCAGACAGTAATTTTCCAAAGCTTTTGTCTTCAACTTCATCCAGTTATTTCAATTGCCAAATACAAGTTTAAAAAGTGAACCTATCCATTGGTGTATTCTGGTTCTAGGTAAATATATGATTTGTGAGGCGCTTTCCCATGCACTGTTTGAACAAAAGACTGATGTTACAATGGAACCAGCTGGAGAAGCCACTGAGAGAGGGAAGGAGGGCTAAGCGAGAGAGTGGCGTGAGTAAGAGTTTAAGTGGTAATTTGATCAAAGTTCTCCAGATGGTTCCATTGTACCACCAGTTTTTTGTTCAAACAGAGCTTGGGAAAGCACCTCACGCATCATATATGGCATTTTACATGGAACCAGAACACACTAATGGATAGGTTAGCTTTCTAAACCTATGTTTGGCAATTGAAATAGCTGGATGAAGTTGAAGATAAAAACTTTGGGAAATTACTGCCTGTAAGATTTAAAAGAGCTCATATTAAAAAATAGATATGTTATTAAGAACAGAAAACATTACAAGATATTAAGGAGAATAGTTAGAGTAGATTGGGGGGAACAATTTCTGCTAGTTGGAATGTCTTGGACTAAGGAATAGTCTAAAAATTTGATTCAGATCATTCAAGGAGTGAAATTAGGAAACATCTTCACATGAAGGGTGGTAGAAGTGTGGAATTCCCTTCTGCAAATGACGATTGATGCTTGATCATTTGTTAATTTTATAAACTGAGATTGATATGTTGTTTTTATGAAGGGGATATGGGGCAAAAGTGGATATATGGGGTTAGGTCACAGATCAGCTATGATCTCATTGAATGGCGAAGGAACATGTTCAAGAGGCTAATCATTTTCCTATATTTCTAGGCACAACCAGGAGTGGGAGGCGGGTGGGTGGGGTGACCAAGGGAGTTCCGGGGCTGGGGTGACCAGGGGAGCGGCAGTGGGCAAGGTGGCGATTGGGTTAGCAGGTCGGCAGTGGTAAGAAGTATTTTTTTAAAATTCATCTTTTGGATGGTGACCTGTTTATTTATTTTGTTTCTTCACCCACACTTTTTTCCCTTTGGGAAGTGGAGTGGAGAAGTGTTGGAATGATTAGCAGGCTAATTATCAGCGTGTTGAACTGTGTCATAAATGTTCCTCCCTTGGTCAATAAGTCCTGGAGTGGGTCTTGAAAAGGAAGCTTCTGGAGAGGCAAGACGCTACCTACTAAGCCACATGACCTCTGGTGGAGTCCTACATTAGTCCCTTTAAAGATGGTGAGTTAGGCAGCATGTAGACCATGTCTTCC
Source organism: Cetorhinus maximus (assembly GCF_964194155.1). Classification (NCBI taxonomy): domain Eukaryota; kingdom Metazoa; phylum Chordata; class Chondrichthyes; order Lamniformes; family Cetorhinidae; genus Cetorhinus; species Cetorhinus maximus. The sequence goes on along the minus strand of NC_135879.1, from coordinate 112,507,105 downwards.
TGAATGCAGCCAACCTGGCATTGACTGTGTTCAGGGGAAACCAGTTTGGTAACAGACATATCAAAAGTGTTAAGTCCCTTATTTGCATATACAAATGCCTATTTGAAGGCTGGGCTTTGAATGCCTTTTGATGTCTTCATCAATATAACAAGTGGCTTGCTACAAATCAGAATGTGTTCACTTACACTGCTTGCTAATGTAACTGGGCTAAGACCTCACACTCTATATTTTTATAAAATATGTAGATATCCACATGGCTAACGTCTAAAATTTTAGGAACTGGACAAATACTTGAAAATGATTGAAGCCATGACCGGCTGTGACTTTCAAACAAAAGGAACTTTCTGACACTATCAGAGAAGCTGATACCTCATTAGATGCTAATGACCCCTGTGGGCTGCAGAGACCAAATTCAAAGGGTTTTATAAAGCCAAAGTGGGAGTCATGTGACATGAGCCCCCTAGCTGGAAGAACCAGTTATACAGCCTTGCTCTACTGCAAATCAGTCTGCCATCTTCCATCTACTAAGCAGTAGCACAGAAAAAGGGCTCTGTCCAGGTTTTATTGCCTGGCCCCATCTACACTATTTCTAATTGAACTTCTGAATTTCTGTTCTAACGCCTTCAAGACTAATTCATCTCTGCATGCTTATCTCATCATGGAAGTCAACTCTACTGGAACAGTGAATTATCCAGCATCAGTTTTAGCTTTCCAACCTCTGTGAAGGAATACACCATTGGACTTTGGATTCTAGACTCTAGACTCACGTGAACCAATAATTCTTTTCTCTGTGGTCTTTGCCCTGTAAACTTTTCTTTCTCCATTCCCCCCTCCCCTTTATTTACATGAATGAAAAGGAGGCTGCATCGCGACTCTCCTCTCGCGTTTGAGTGTGTGCAGATAAACTAATCCTCTGAGTTTACCCTATCTTGAGTTTGCTGTGGGATTATTAACAGAAATTGGATCACACCAAATTCGAGGGGTTGGAATATACGCCATCGCTTATAAAGGGGGAAAGAAAAATTAAAAACACCTTTCTGCTTATGGACGGGTGGTGAGAGGAGAGATCAGAGATGTTTAGATTAACCCTTCCTTCTGCCCATAACACCATAATGGACAGCCTGACTTCCATTTTACACCCAGTAATGAATAAACCAGAGAATGGATGTCCCCAAAGCTTTTGTTTAGTTGAAAAAAGTGCAATTCATAAACATTTTCATTCTGTTTGCAAAGGACAGGGCCCTGTGTGTGAATATATATAGCTTCTAGCACACATAAGTGAGCCACTCTGTGAGACAGACTGATAATCTTAAATTGGTTGTCAGTGTAATTCTTAGCACAATCAGAATTGTTTAGCAAGCGTTGTCCAATTGCGGAATCACATCTAATGTTGGACACTATGTTTTGAGTTTTGCAAGGGCTGGTTGAGTATGATCAATACTTTGCCTGTTGAGTATAGCTGATATGATCCCCCAGTTGTTGGGACATATGGCCTACATACCTGGCATCACAATGGCACTGAAATTCATATGCCGCAATGCTCATTTGTGTGGTCGGCAGAACGTCTTTTTGGCTTGATGGCAGATCCTGTTAGTTGGGAATATCACCTGTGTTGCTACTGCATAGTAGCAGCATGAAACAGTTCGCTTCACCTGTTACTCAGATTTTCGAAACACCTTATCCTTCCAGGGTAATCTGAGGTAGACTGGGTACTTTGCAGGACCAATAGTGGCAGCCTTAGGCCCATTTATGAGTTTGTGTGATGTACTGCAAGCAGTGATCTGATCAAGCTAGCCATTTCCCACAGGGTGGCTTTGATGCACCCTATTTCGTCATCAAAGCATGCATGATGAGCAAATGGCTCAGGTGTTATTTATGACGTTGCTGATAAGGCCAATCTTATTGCTTGTGGAACTGCAGGAATCCCAACATGTATATTGACCAGTGAAAGTGGGCTTGCGGTAGACAGTTGTAGAGAACACATTGGCAGATTTCTCAACAAGTGCACTGATGATTTGAGCCACAGATGAAGCTAGCTTTGCAGTTAACTATTCCCTGGTGCTCTCCTCTACCAATCAGAGTCCACTTGCCAACCAATCAGCACCCTCTTCTCATGCGGTCTAAATTGTTTTTCCCTTTGAGAATTGGTATTCTTGTGAATCTATCGTGATGAGTGCAAGACAAAAAGCTTTGATAGTATGTCTGTTTTTTCAACAATACTCAAATGTGATGTGTTAATTACGACCAATCAACATCTGGCACCAAAAATAGACCATTACAAGTATGGATTCTCACTCCATCAGGTGTTGAATGTTTCTTGGGAGATTTTAAAAATGCCAAATTGTAAATGTTTTTTTTTTACTTTTTCCTTCTACCTGTTTTGTTTTTCTCTCTCAATTCAATCTTTCCCTCTCTTTATTTCTCCCTTTGTAGCTGATTTGACATTGAATTCACTCCCAATAATTAACTCTTGTTCTCAGGCCTTGCGCTTTAGTTTCACAATCCTTCAATCTGTTTGTTTGAGGAGGCATACAGTTATTAACCCTGTTCTCTCACATGCCAGAAGCCGAGTTTCCTTTGATACAATGCTATCAGCTGCACTTTCAACAACTTAGTGGGAAAAGCCTTATTGACCTGAATGGTGTAGGGGCAAGTCTAACTAACAGCAGATGATTTTTTTTGTTTGTTCATGGGATGTGGACGTCACTGGCTAGGCCAGCATTTATTGCCTATCCCTAATTGCCTGAGAGAAAGTGGTAGTGAGCTGCCTTCTTGAATCTCTGCAGTCCATGTGGTGTAGTTACAGCCACAATGCTGTTAGGGAGGGAGTTTCAGGATTTTGACCCAGTGACAGTGAACGAACAGCAATATATTTCCAAGTCAGGATAGTGAGTGGCTTGGAGGGAAACTTCCAGGTGGTGATGTGCCCATGTATCTGCTGCCCTTGTCCTTCTAGATGGTAATGGTCATGGGTTTGGAAGGTGCTGCCTAAGGAGGCTTGGTGAATTCCTGCAGGGCATCTTGTAGATGGTACACCCTGCTGCTACTGTGCGTCAGTGGTGGAGAGAGTGAATGTTTGTGGATGTGGTGCCAATCAAGCAGGCTGCTTTGTCCTGGATGGTATCAAGTTTCTCGAGCATTGTTGGAGCTGCACTCATCCAGGCAAGTGGAGAGTATTCCATCACACTCCTGACTTGTGGATGGTGGACAGGCTTTGGGGAGTCAGGAGGTGAGTTACTCGCTGCAGGATTCCTAGCCCATGACCTGCTCTTATAGCCACAGTATTTATATGGCTAGTCCAGTTCAATTTCTGGTCAATGGTAACCCCTAGGATATTGATAGTGGGGGATTCAGTGATGGTAATGCCATTGAAAGTCAAGGAGTGATGGTTAGATTCTCTCTTGTTGGAGATTCCCTGTAGTACAGCAAATTGTGGCCCATCATTTCTCATTATTTTAATTAAATGGGCAAATTAAACAACATTGAATCAGGTTATGCCATGGGTTAAAACATTGTCCTTTACCTCTCTGATGCAAGTCTGCACTTATGACACATTGATGGCATCTCTTCCCTGTTGTGTACAGCTGAAATTGGGAGTGGGTAATCTTAACCCGTTGCTATTGGCTTTGAAACCACTGCCTCAGAATTCAACTTTATTTGGCACAAAATTGACAATTTTAATGAGATCCCCCTAGAACCGAAGTAGAAAACATTCTTAACTGTTGGTAACTTAAAAGTCTCCCTGGTAGAATAGTGAATAGCCTCTTGAAATATGGGTTAAAGTTTAATATTTTGCTGCATTTCAGAAACTTATTTTTTAATACAGTCTATGTTATACCTGACATGAGAGTGCTAGAAGCTGCATTCTAGGCTACAAAACCCAAAAAGTCTGGTGTTCTTCAACTTGACAATGCTAAATGGCACTATGAAAACAAAAATTGAATTATATTTGGGTAAAAAATAATAATTTGATTAGCATCCCAAGCCTTCGGTTCAAACTGTGAGAAGTTTGAATCTGTGATTAGTCTTCAATTTGAAATCACTTAGAGATATCTAATACTTTGTCTGGAAACAACAGTTACTACAAATTCAAACTGTCATTGTGCTTCTATAGTCTAAATAATATCATCTAAATAATATTATGGGTGACTTTAATCTGCGTATAGATTAGGCAAATCAAATTAGTAACAATACCATGGAGGAGGAATTCCTGGAGTGTATACGGGATGGTTTTCTGGACCAATGCGTTGAGGAACCAACAAGAGAACAGGGCATCCTAGACTGGGTATTGTGTAATGAGAAAGGAATAATTGGCTTCTAGTTGTGTGAGGTCCCTTGGGGATGAGCGACCATAATATGATCAAATTCTTCATCAAGATGGAGAGTGATGTAATTGATTCTGAGATGAGGGTTCTGAATCTTAATAAAGGAAACTATGATGGTATGAGGCGCAAGTTGGCTATGATGGATTCGGAAAATTTACTTAAAGGGATGACGGTGGATAGGCAATGGCAAACATTCAAAGAGTGCATGGGTGAACTGCAACAATTGTTTATTCCTGTCTGGTGCAAAAGTAAAACAGGAAAGGAGGTCCAAGGGATTGATTAAGAAGGGGAAAATAGAGTACGAGAGTAAGCTTGTGGGGAACATAAAAACTGACTGTAAAAGTTTCTATAGGCATGTGAAGAGAAAAAGATTGGTGAAGACAAATGTAGGTCCCTTACAGTCAGAAACAGGGGAATTTAAAATGGAGAGCAAAGAAATGGCTGACCAACTAAATACATACTTTGGTTCTGTCTTCACAAAGGAGGACACAAATAACATACCAGAAATGTTGGGGAACACAGGGTTTAGTGAGAGGGAGGAACTGAAAGAAATCAATATTAGTAGGGAAATGGTGTTGGGGAAATTGATGGAATTGAAGGCCGATAAATCCCCAGAGCCTGATAATCTACATCCCAGAGTACTTAAGGAAGTGGCCCTAGAAATAGTGGATGCATTGGTGGTCATCTTCCGAGATTCTATAGACACTAGAACAGTTCCTACAGATGGGAGGGTAGCTAATGTAACCCCACTATTTAAAAAGGGAGGTAGAGAGAAAACAGGGAATTATAGACCAGTCAGCCTGACGTCGGTAGTGGGAAAAATTCTAGAGTCCATTATAAAAGATTTAATAGCTGAGCACTTGGAAAACAGTGGCAGAATCAGACAGAGTCAGCATGGATTTACGAAAGGGAAATCATGCTTGACAAATCTACTGGAATTTTTTGAGGATGTAACTAGTAGAGTTGATGAGGGGATGCCAGTGGATGTGGTTTATTTGGACTTTCAGGAGGCTTTCGACTAAGTCCCACCTAAGAGGTTGGCGTGTAAAATTAAAGTGCATGGGATTGGGGGTAGTGTATTGAGATGGATAGAAAACTGGTTGGCAGACAGGAAACAAAGGGTAGGAATAAACGGGTCTTTTTCTGAATGGTAGGCAGTGGCTATTGGGGTACCACAGGGATCAGTGCTGGGATCCCAGCTATTCACAATATATATTAATAATTTAGATGAGGGAACTAAATGTAATATCTCCAAATTTGCAGATGACACAAAGCTGGGTGGGAGGGTGAGCTGTAAGGAGGATGCAGAGATGCTTCAGTGTGATTTGGACAAGCTAAGTCAGTGGGCAAATGCATGGCAGTGCAGTATAATGTGGATAAATGTGAGGTTATCCACTTTGGTAGCAAAAACAAGAAGACAGATTAAAACTGAATGGCTATAAATTGAGAGAGGGGAATGTGCAACGGAATGTCCTCGTACACCAGTTGCTGAAGGTAAGCATACAGGTGCAGCAGGCGGTAAAGAAGGTAAATGGTATGTTGGTCTTCATAGCGAGAGGATTCGAGTACAGGAGCAGGGATGTCTTGCTGCAATTATACAGGGCCTTGGTGAGACCACACCTGGAATATTGTGTGCAGTTTCGGTCTCCTTATCTGAGGAAGGATGTTCTTGCTATAGAGGGAGTGCAGCAAAGGTTTACCAGACTGATTCATGGGATGGCGGGACTGATATATGATGAGAGACTGAGTCGGTTAGGATTATATTCGCTGGAGTTCAGAAGAATGAGGGGGGATCTCATAGAAACCTATAAAATTCTAACAGGGCTAAACAAGGTAGATGCAGGAAGGATGTTCCCAATGGTGGGGGAGTCCAGAACCAGGGGTCACAGTCTGAGGATGCGGGGTAGACCATTTAGGACTGAGGTGAGGAGAAATTTCTTCACCCAGACCGTGGTGAGCCTGTAGAATTCGCTACCACAGAAAGTAGTTGCGGACAAAACATTGTAAGTTTTCAAGAAGGTGTTAGATATAGCTCTTGGGGTTAAAGGGATCAAAGGATATGGGGAGAAAGCGGGAGCAGGCTATTAAGTTGGATGATCAGCCATGATCATAATGAATGGCAGAGCAGGCACGAAGGGCTGAATGTCCTACTTCTGCTCCTATCTTCTATGTTTCTATCTCAAATGATTTGTCTTTCAAATATAATTAGCTTGAACTTTGGAAGAGGACTTTGCCTGCTTACCCTCAAGACCTGCATCTTATTTAGAACTATTAAGCGCTAAATTGGCTTCTCTAGTTTATCATTGCATTCATCAGAAAATATGCGATATTTATTGGAAAAAGCAGTGAACAACATAAAATATGTGCCAACAGATGTGTTCCTTTGCTTTTATATCTTCTCTTCTCAGCAGCTTTGCTGGCCCATAAGCCATTATTTGACAGGGACTCATTTATATACAAGCATTCGCACTTAAAATAGATATATTATACAGTAATGTCTTTGATTATTGCTTTACTGCTATAACCTCTTCCCTGAATGACTTGTATCATGACTTTTCACTGCAATGATTCATAAACATTAAGTAGGCCACTGGGAATAGCTTTCTGTGCAATTTGTACTGATTTAAGTACTTGCATTGTCCTGCAAAGTGTTCAGTGAAGATGCACAATTATCAAAGACATTCATAAAGTACACCATTCAGCAACATTTTGACATTATTTGAAATATACAATATATTCTTCCACAGAAAATGGTATAATCATAACTTTACTTGACAGCAGAATATTGGTGATTCAGTGAAAGGTTGAAGAAACAAGTCTCCTTACATCCAAAATATTCACTTTGGTGTAGGGGGAGCTGTTACCTTTTAACTTGTCAAATCAGCATGATAATTACGAACCAAAGCATTGGGAAGATAGGAACAGAATAGCTGTTACAATTTTCAATGTTTAAGAAATTGCAGTAATATTAAGTATTGTCTCACATAATTGAAAATAGCACTCAATAACCATTTTTCCTGGCATTTGGACAAGGGAAAAGTGTCATCTTTTCAAATAGCTGTTTATTTAGCCCAGTCTGCTCTTAAGTGTCTTTGAGTTGCATTCTACTTAGACTAAAGGCACTGAAAAAGGGTCATACAGACTCAAAATGTTAACTCTGTTTCTCTCTCCATAGATGCTGTCAGACCTGCTGAGTTTTTCCAGCATTTTCTGTTTTTATTGCACACTAGGGGTTGGTTAGTTCAAGGAATGTGCACACTATCTGTTCACATCTTCAGTGCGAGTTTGGATCCAGAAGAGTCATACGGACTCGAAACGTTAACTCTGTCTTTCTCTCCACAGATGCTGTCAGACCTGCTGTGTTTTTCCAGCAATTTTTGTTTTTGTTTCAAGATTTCCAGCATCCGCAGTATTTTGCTTTTAACTTGTTGATGTCCATTGAATTCAGGTTTTGGGTTAAATGACTTTAGGTAGCATCAGTCCCGTTTCAAGCGAGTAGTTCAATGTTTAGCATCTTCCATTCTCAGCGGGCATCTCAGCTGCTGCCTGAAAAAGTGATAAGACACCCGTGCTGACTCTGAGCAGGAAGGCCCTCCATATCTTCTGCCCATCAGGTGGTTAAGTGGGCAGCAGCGGGCCTTCCTCCTGTCTGAGACCTCAAAAGACAACCTCCTGCAGCCAGTAACTGCTGGCCAATCAGAGGATGGCAGCGTTGTAGAGGAGACTGTGGTTGTTGCCAGAATGACATCCCTGGAATCCCAGGATCGAGGAGTGATCCAGGAAAAAGATAAGTACTGTTGTTGGCGGGGGGTGTCTCGCAGGGTGGGGGTCACAAGGAGAGGGGTCCACAAGGGGTCAGCAACAAGGGCAGGGGTTGGCTGTCAGCAGCCAACCCCTGCCTCATGTTCATGCCCTTGATCATGCAGGGATTAATGCAGATTGAGGGACCCCCCCCCCCCCCGCCCCCCCAAACAACTCCCCACCCTACTCCCCACTCCCAGCTGACATGCAGCCCGCACAGTTTTACCAGTCGTGCAGACCGCATGTCGGCAGGCCAGTCTGGTGCTGGGAAGATTGCAGCGGAGGCAGGAAGAGGCCCTTAAGTGGTTGTTAATTGGCCACTTAAGGGACTCAGGCAGGGCGGGAAGGTCGACCATGGGCCCTCCCACCTAGAACTTACTTTCAGTGGAGGGGAGAAGGCATTGGGTATCGTTTCCGATGCCAACCCACCAAATTTTCTGGCCTACCCGCCCCATTCCTCACCTCCAGTGGCGGCAGAAGATTCTGGCCGATATGACAACATGGTGTCCAGAATTTGTTCCCAATTAGTAGTCTCCAAGGTCACCAATGTTTGATTGTTGTGGAAAACAGACAGAGCCATGGATGAAATGCTCAAAACTCAAAATACCCATATCAAGATTTATGGTTGTTGTGGTAGATACATTCTCTCTTTCTCTGTTCTCCTTGATTCTGAAAAGACTAGCCCTCTAAATATAGGCTCACCTTCACCGAGCTTTCAAATCTAAACTACTAACTTTGACAACACAAGTAATTCTGCAAAAACATAGAACTTTCTCGGTTGAGAGATAGAGAGGCCATTCCATGGACTGCTGCCCCTTATGCCAATTAAAATGACCTCGGTCCGCTAAATTGGCAAGCACAGTCACTACTCTGAAGAAAGAACATACCTTTTGATGTGTGAGCTTGGAGCTCTCCCAATATCTTTATGTCTAACTGTGACACTGGGGGATTCAGAATGTTATTCCTGGAGTGTATACGGTTTTCTGGACCAATACGTTGAGGAACCAACAAGAGAACAGGGCATCCTGGACTGGGTAATGTGTAATGAGAAAGAAATAATTGGCTTCTAGTTGTGTGAGGTCCCTTGGGGATGAGCGACCATAATATGATAGAATTCTTCATCAAGATGGAGAGTGATGTAGTTGATTCTGAGATGAGGGTTCTGAATCTTAATAAAGGAAACTGGTGTTTTCTTGTTGTGGAGACAAGGCATATCTTTTACCAAGTCACTGGTCTTCCATTTTCACAGAAAGCCTGATGGCTGTGGAAATTGGTTATGGCTTGTTATGGGGCACTGACAGCTTCTGCCACAACTGAGACTGTAGCTGGCTTGAAATTCGGTCTTATTTCGATAATCTAGGTGTGTTATCAACACCCGTTGTGCTTCCACAGGCAGCTTTCCCAATGAAAAAATCCATACATTGCAAGGCTGTGAACTTGAGGAGCTCTCCTGTTCCTCCTGGCTCTAGAGCAACAATTGTGGACACAGAGACATTTCTTTAAAAAAGCTCATGTTTCTTTGGCAGCCAGACAGGCCTGTGAAGAATCCCAGGTGAGCAGGCCCAGAATCTGCTGCACTAATTGGCAACCTAAAACAGATATCAGGCCCCTCATTTACATCTGTAAGGAGCTTAACACTTTCTTAGGTGGCCAGTTAAAAAGCCATTGAAGCTGTCTTCACCAAAATGCTGGCCTTGATCGGGTGCAGGGTCTTATGCTTGAAATCACTTCTTTTTGCCTCCATTTTCTGTCTGGAAAACAGGTTCAGCAATGACCAATGGACCTTGTGGAATTGTAGAATGTGATTGCCAATGTTCCAGCTTTGACATATAATAAAGATAGAATTGAAACAATTCAAAAACCTGAAGCAATCTCACTCAAAGAATAGTTTGCGTTGGACCTAGATTTGTTTTTATTCCAGCATACATAATGGCAGTGGGTTTATTTTGCATCTGGTTTCTTCTATTGCCCCAAAGATGTTTGATCCTGAAGTAAACACATGCTCCATCATTCAATACTGATATCCATTCTTCTAGAACATAAAAAACATTGAAAGAACAAAGTAACTTGTTCCTGACAGTGATTCATTTTTATAAGTCTGTCAGAGTAATTTTATAAATGTGCACTCCCTTCATAGATTGTGCATATCAATAATTTGACTGTATGTTTCTCAAGATTTTGCATCTGTTTCATGGTAGGATGACAAATTCATCAACTTATCCCTTATGTTTTCCATCTTTGTTGCAACAGTTTGAAGTAGCAAGCTGCAATGCTCACATTAAGATGCCATCTCCCTCTACACCTGAGATCAAAGCAGCATAAAATTCAAATCCAGTTGGATTGAGATTTGTTATTGTGAAGTGCAATTCAAATAAAGATTTATTCAATCCACAAACTAACCTGCAGAGTGCTTTTGAAATAAGGTTATTTGACATTAATGCAATACCCTTTACAAACTGATAACCTTTAACAGAAGTTCAGCATTGCAGTGTTTCTAAAATCCAATATAAAAAGATAATGTTGAAACTCATCAGCAGGGCAATTGGAGAGAAAAGCAAAATAGGTTACCGTTTTGAATATTAGCCTTCATCACATTGTCAAAGTAAGACCATTATGCAGCCATGCCTGACTGATGGAGGGATTATCTGCCAGTAAGTGGGAGCCTATCACTGGACCTGACGCAGGATTGGAAGAGACAGGAAGTCTTAGTGGACGAAGGCCGCAGCAGATCTTTCACTGAAGCCTCTAGTCCTCTCCCTGCATCAAGCAACTTCAAGGCCTTCCTGCCAGTACTCCAAGGGCTGAGACCAGGTTTCATCCAGCTGTCCCATAGAGTGGAAGAAAAAGAGACAGTTGGAAGGGAAATGTGCCAGGAATCCAGGTGCTGTCTCCATGGCATCATCTGCATGTGGTGAATGGGAAAAAGGCAACTAGCATGGTCTCCAGGTTGGCAAGGGAGGGATTTAAGGTGGTATAGGAATGCAATGGTAGGCCTTGTCAGATTTTCCACACTGATTTTAATTTGAAGTGGAATAATGAAGGAAAATCCAAGCCAATGTCTCAGGTGTGAGCAGAGTGACAAACTTTAGAATATTATTATACTTGTTATAGCACCAAACTTTGTTAGAAATAATCTAGGTGAGTCAATTATCACTGGACAGCATGCCCATGTTGTATTATTCAGTCTAATTTATTTTTTTCACAAACAACTAATTTCTTACAAAACTGTGGCTATTGAAGATTGTGGCTAATCACCAGACAAAATAATGTTATACTTGAGGCTTTCTTACAGCATGTTAAACTTGGGCTGATGACAATAACACATGTATCTATATAACATTTTTAATAGAAGAATGTGTCCAAGGCACTTCACTTGAGTGTTATAAAACAAACCTTGACACTGAGTCACAAAAGGAGATATTAGGAGAGATGACTAAAAACTTGGTCAAAGAGGTAGGTTTTAAGGAGTTTCTTGAAGGAGGAAAGTGAGGTAGAGAGGCAGAGCGATGCATGGAGGGGATTTCACTGCATAAGGCTCATGCAGCTGAAGTTATGGCTACCAATGGTTAAGTGATTAAAATCAGCAATGCCCAACAGGCTAGGAACAGAGGAGCACAGGAGGTGGTGAAGTTTGAGGAGATTACAGAGATAAGGCCAGTTGAGGAGATGGATGGACTTAAAAACAAGTATGAGAGTTTTAAATTTGATGTTGCTTGATCAGGAACTAATGTAGGTCAACGAGCAGAGGGATGATAGGTGAAAGGAACTTGGTGCGAAAGAGGACAAGGCAACAGAGTTTTGGATAACGTCAAGTTTACAGAGGGTAGAATGTGGCAGGCCTGCCAGGAGTACATTGGAATGGTTGAGTCTAGAGGGAACAAAAACAAGGTGGAAGGTTGCAGCAGCAGGTAGGCTGAGACTGGGTGGAGTTGGGCAATGTTATGGAGGTGGAAATAATTGTCTGGGATACTGATGGGGGTCACCGGCTATGGAACGCAGTTTGTGGTGGGGCCCAAATACAGTAGCTTTCGTTTTCCCAATATTTAATTGGAGGAAATTTCTGTTCACCCAGCAGTGGATATCAGATGAACAGCTTGACAATTTAGTCATTGCATGGGGTTCAGAGAGATGGTGGTGGTGTAGAGCTGAATGTCACCAACATACACATGGACATTGGTGCTGTTTTCTCAGATGACGTAACCAATGGGACATAGAAAAAGGCCAAGGATGGTAATCTTGAGGTAACAAGTGTTGCGAGAACAGGAAGAGAAGCTATTGTCAGAGATTCTGTGACTATGACTGGATAAATAAGAATGGAACCAGGTGAGTGCAGTCCAACCCAGCCAGACAATGGTGTAAAGGTGTCAGAGGAGGGTGGTGTGGTTAACCATGTCAAAGGCCCCAGTCAGGTCAGGGAAAATAAAGAAGGATACTTTATCACAGCCACACTGGATGTAATTTATGTTTTTCATAAGAACCAGTTCGGTAGTGTGGCAGGGGCAGGGACCTAATTGGAGGGATTCAAACATGGAGATCTGAGAAAGATGGGTCTTTGGAGAGGAAAGTGAGGTTGAGATGGGATAGTAGTTTGCAAGGATGGAGGGGTGAAGGGTTGTATTTTTTTTTTGAGGAGGGACAATGACAGCAGAATTGAAGGAGAGGAAGACAACATCCAAAGAGAGAAATGTTAACAATATCAATTAACATAGGATCGAGGAAGAGAAGCTTTGTGTGGCCCACAGTTTACTGAAAATAGGGTTGAAGGAGCAGAATGTGTGTCTCATAGGCAAAATGAGCACAAGGAGGGCATGAGGATAGATAGGAGAGAATCTCGAGAAAAATGCGAGCTCATAGCTAAGGTGCAGTAAACCTTGGAGGAAGTTTGACCTAGTGGTCTAGTGGAAGGAGGGAAGTGGCAGAGGGAGCAGAGAAGATGGTCTCAATCTGAGTGAGAGACAAATCCATGAGTTCCACACAGTCTGTATTGGAGGTGAGAGTTGAGGAAACCGGGGAGAAAGATTTAAGAAGTTGGTTTGCTGTAGAAAAAAGAAGCCAGGGATTATCTTTCTGTTTAGGATGATTCTAGTAAAAGTGAGCAGTTCTGGCAAACAAGGGTTCCGTAGTAGAGTCATAATGGAACGTTTTTCTCTCTCTCCTCAGATTCTGCCATACCTGCTGAGTCTTTCCAGCAGTTTCTGTTTTAATTACTGGTAGACAAGAGCAGGCCGCAATAAGGCTTTACATGGCCAAACCAGATCTGGCAATTGTCTGCCATTTCTGTTCATGTCTTCATCCCTTGAACTTAAGGGAGTGAAGCTGAGGACCATACCGAGGAAATGGCCAGGATGAGCAAGAGAGAGAGCAATTGTTTTAATGGGGACTGGGACAACAAAGATGGAGGTGAGATAATAGAAAGGCTATTCCCATAAGCAGACCATATGTTTAATAAACTGAAACTTTCTCTACTATGTGCAATGTAAATGGGAAGAGAGTATCGCACGACTAACAAACATACTTTTCATTCCAGTATTTTGCACTGAGAATATCCTGCTGCCCACCTTGTTCTGCTTTCTCTATTTTCAAAAAGCATCAAACAACATTCTAACGGTTGGTAACATTCAGCTAATTTGTTGGTCATACTCATTTATAAGGATTTACACAGCTGAAAAATATCATAGTAAAACTAAATAATCGTACCTAAAAGAACAGATATCAGAAACAAGAGTTTACTTATTTTGGAAATTATTCCTTACACATTCTGATAGTTGGCAAGAATTGGAGAACACTATCATTTATAAACTTCCTGAAATTTTGGCCTTGATCTTTAAGGGGAGGCAGTGTGCTGGGGGAGGTGGTCATTTTATGCTCCTCCCCACCCAAACCCCTCAGAACAGTCTAGCAGGCTGCAGGCTTCTGCGATGTTGGGTGCCATGGCAGCAGGGGAGGCTTTGGGTGGCCCACCGATCCTTTGGCCAATCTACAGTTCTGCCTTGTCTGCATTGGAGCACTCAAGTTGGAGTTTAGCGAGTGAGAGACTTCTAAGCGTTAATTTAAGGGTTAATTTCTATCTAAAGCCTAGAAAGTCTAGTCTTTCTTTAATTTAGCAATGAACTAAAAGTTGCTCTTTGGGTTGGGAGAAGGTGAGTTTTAGTCCAGTTTTAAAACAGGGGCTACACAGGCTTTGCTTACAGCTGCAGCTAGTTAATTAGATCATTGGTTTAATCAGGTTTTCAGAAGCTAGATTCAGAGATAATAAAAACACACTATCTACGCCTTGTCTGCACTAGAGTGCTGCTTTGGGCTGCAATAGAGTGCTCAAGTTGGAGTTTGGTGAGTAAGGGAGTTTGGTGAAGAGGGAAGGAGATGATCCTTTCATTTTCTACCTTTCCTCAGAAAGAAGAGCAGCAACCTTGCTAAGTAGGACCTGGTGAGTATTTCGACTGTCCTTAATATTCTCTAAAGTAGACAAAGTAAAAGAGTGAGTCATGGCAGGGCAACTTGGCCACATGGAATACTCCTCCTATGGAAAGTCAGGGACACTCCCAGTGTCCAAGCGACCACATGCACATGAAGCGTCTCCAGCTGCAGCTACTCAAAACCTGTGTTTTAGAGCTGAAACTGCGACTGGAGTCACTGTGGAGCATCCGCAGGGCTGAGATCTTCATGGATAGCACGTATGGTGAGGCGGTTACACCGTAGGTAAAGAGTGCACAGGCAGAAAGGGAATGGGTGACCGCCAGACAGAGTAAAAGCACTAGGCAGGTAGTGCAGGAGTCCCCTGGGTCCATCTCCCTCTCTAACAGATTTTATGTTTTAGATACTGCTGGGAGAGATGGTTTCTTAGGGGAATGCAGCAAGAGTCAAGTCTGTGGCACCATGAGTGGCTTAGCTGCATGAGAGAAAAAGGAGTAAGAGAGCAATAGTGACAGGGGATTCTATCATAAAGGTAACAGATGGACTTTTCTGCAGCCGCAAATGTGACAGCAGGATGGTATGTTGCCTCCATGATGCTAGGGTCAAGGATGTCACTGAGTGGCTGCAGGACATTCTGAAGCGGGAGGGTGAATATTCAGTGGTCCATATCGGTACCAACAACATAGGTTAAAAGAGGGATGAGGTACTGAAAGCAGAGTATAGGGAGCGAGGAAGTAAATTAAAAAGCAGTATGTATGTATGTCTCTTATAGTCCAAAATGGGAGAATTTATAATGGAGAACAAGGAAATGGCAGAGCAATTAAAAAACTACTTTAATTCTGTCTTCACAGAGGAAGACACAAATAACTTCCCAGAAATGCTAGGGAGCCAAGAATCTAGTGAGGAGGAGGACTTGAAGGAAATTGGTATTACTAAAAAAAAATGCTGGAGAAATTAATGGGACTGAAAGCTAATAAATCCCCATGGCCTAATAACCTACATCCCAAGGTACTAAAGAAGGTGGCCACACAAATAGTGGATGCGTCGGTTGTCTTCTTCCAAAATTCTGTATATTCTGGAACAGTCCTGGCAGATTGGAGGGTGACAAATGTAACCCCACTATTTAAAAAAGGAGGAAGGGAGAAAACAGCGAATTACATACCGGTTAGCCTAACATCAGTGCTAGGGAAAATGCTAGAGTCTATTTTAGAGTATATGATAACAGGACACTTAGAAAATATCAACAGGATTAGACGATGTCAACATGGATTTATGAAAGGGAAATCATGTTTGACAAACTTACTGGAGTTTTTGAGGATGTAACTAACAGAATAGATAAGGGAGAACCAGTGGATGTAGTATATTTGGATTTTCAGAAAGCTTTTGATCAAATCCCACATAAGACATTAGTGTGTAAAATTAAAGCACATGGGATTGGGGGTAATATATTGGCATGGATTGAGAATTGATTAGCAGACAGAAAACAGAGAGTAAGAATAAATGGGTCTTTTTCATAGTGGCAGGTGGTGACTATTGGGGTACCGCAGGGATCAGTGCTTGGGTCCCAGCTATTCACAATATATATCAATGATTTGGATGAGGGAACCAAATGTAATATTTCCGAACTTGCTGATGACACAAAACTTGTGAGTTTTGAGGAGGATGTTAAGAGGCTTCAAGGCAATTTAGATAAGTTACGTAAGTGGGCAAATACATGGCAGATGCAGTATAACGTGAATAAGTGAAGTTATCCACTTAGGAAAAACAAAATTGCTGAATATTATGCAAATGGTGATAGGTTGGGAAATGTTGACGTACAAAATGGTGTCCTTGTACACCAATCACTGAAAGCAAGCATGCAGGTGCAGCAAGCAGTTAAGAAGGTAAATGGTATGTTGGCCTTCATTGCGAGAGGACTTGAGTACAGGAGCAAAGATGTTTTACTGCAGCTGTACAGGACCTTGGTGAGATCACGCCTGAAGTATTGTGTGCAGTTTTACTCTCCTTACCTAAGAAACGATATGCTTGCCCTAGAGGGAGTGTGGCGAATGTTCACCATACTGATTCCTGGGATGGCAGAATTGTCGTATGAGGAGAGATTGGGTTGACTAGGCCTGTATTCACTGGAGTTTAGAGGAATGAGAGGGGATCTATATGAAACATATAAAATCCTGACAGGGCTGGACAGTTTGGATGTAGGGATGATGTTCCTTCTGGTTTAGAACAAGGAGTCACAATCTCAGGATACAGGGTATGCCATTTAGGACTGAGATGAGGAGAAACTTCTTCACTCAGAGGGTGGTGAACCTGTGGAATTCTCTACCACAGAAGGCTGTGGAGGTCAAGTCACTGAATATATTTAAGAAGGAAATCGATAGATTTCTGGACTCTAAAGGTGTCAAGGGGCATGAGGATAGAGCAGGAGTATGGCGTTGAGATAGAGAATTAGCCATGATCATATTGAATGGCGGAGCAGGCTCGAAGGGCCGAATGACCTACTCCTGCCCCTATTTTCTATGTCTCTATGTTTCTATTGAGGCCCTTAAGTGGTCTTTTGCCGCTGGTATTTTACAAGCTGTGGGGGTTGTCCACGCCATAATTTTTGAGGGCTGTTTGGGCACCCCTGCACAATGGAGCTCGCCTCCCATGGTACTACTCCTTCACTTGTCCTCTGCTACCCCATCCTGTTCTCCTGAACCTGGTCCTCCACCCCACTAGCTGGGGCCTGCCAGCCTGGCCCCAGCGAAACCCTGGCCTTATCTCTGTAATTCTGTGATCTCTGTGTCCAGCTTAATGGCTCTTCTTCACTGGTGACTGCCTGTGATCCCATCTGTGGTCACCACTCCTGGTGGTGCTGCTATCACTAGAGAGTTGTAAGCCATCTGATTTGTAGGCAACTCTTGGAGGCGGGGCTTCCTCCCAGATGGGAGTGGAAATGTTACCCTCAGGCAGTTAATGGCATGACTAGTTTTAAATTGCTGGGGGGTATGACCCGGCCAATTGAAGGCCTGCCCCCGACTTTTCAGTTGGGAAGCGGGGCCACTGCCTCCACATAAAAGTCCGGTCAGGGAGACAGGATATCTCTCCTTCTCCCCACCTCTTGCACCAAGACCATTGTCAGGAAACTTTGGTGTACTCTCTTTCGCAGCTTAAGGCACGTTGGCAAAAACCTTTAGAATCAACTAACTTCCTGACACCATTTCCAGCAGCCACAATGTGCCTCTCATTTAAGAGGTGCAAACTACTCGCAGGGCCCCTGCTAATGATACAGCCAATGAAGTGTTGTGTGCATACAGCAATGATGTAAAACAGCAAGCAGCACAAATTGAATGTTCTGCCTGTAGTGCAATGAACAAGCACTGGTTAATCATATACCATGATTCCTATGCCTATTTTCAGATCTTATCCAGTCTAACCCTCAACATATGATATTTTTTGTTCTGCAGTGGCCAGTAGGAATTTGCTGAATTAATATGCAGCAACCAGATGAACAACATACTGTTAGCTTTATAAATAAGCTTTGGGAGAAATAACATAGCATTTTTATAGTAAAACAGATGATTAAACCTCCAGCATTGCTGTGGGCTAACTGCATCAATTACTCAAGGATAGCAAGCAGCAATTTCACTAATTCAGAGAGTTAGCAATTATTCCCTTGCTAGATGTCTAACTTTCTTTTAATTGCTTTTCTATATTTCAAGCTTGATTCAGGTTCAACATTACAGATCATTATAGTAAGCTTTTTTAATCATTCATGGGATTTGAGCATCATTGGCTAGGTCAGCATTTGTTGCCCATCCCCAAATGACCTTGAGAAGGTGGTGGTGAACTGCCTTCTTGAACCGCCGTAGTCCATATGGTTAGGTACATCCACAGTACTGTTAGGGAGGGAGTTCCAGGATTTTGACACAGTGACAGTGAAGGAACGGCGACATATTTCCAAGTCAGGATGGTGAGGGGCTTGGAGGAGAACTTCCAGGCGGTGGTGTTCCCATATGTCTGCTGCCCTTTTCCTTTTAGATGATAGCGGTCATGGGTGTGGAAGGTACTGTCTAAGGAGCCTTGGTGAGTTCCTGCAGTGCATCTTGTAGCTGATACACACTGCTGCTACTGTGCATCGGTGGTGGAGGGAGTGAATGTTTGTGGATGGAGTGACAATCAAGTGGGTTGCTTTGTCCTGGATGGTGTCAAGCTTCTTGAGTGTTGTGGGAGCTGCACTCACCCAGGTAAGTGGGGAGTATTCCATCACACTCCTGACTTGTGCCTTGGGGATGGTGCACAGGCTTTGGGGAGACAGGAGGTGAGTTACTCACTGCAGGATTCCTAGTTCCTGACCTGGTCTTGTAGCCACAGTATTTATATGGCTAGTCCAGTTCACTTTCTGGTCAATGACAACCCCCAGGATGTTGATAGTGGGGCATTCAGCGATGGTAATGCCATTGAATGTCAAGGGGCGATGTTTAGATTCTCTCTTGTTGGAGATGGTCAATGTCTGGCACTTGTATGGTGTGAATGTTACTCGCCATTTGTCAGCCCAAACCTGGATATTGTCCAGCTCTTCCTGCATTTGGACATGGACTGCTTCAGTACCTGAGGAGTCGTCAATGGTGCTGAACATTGTGCAATCATCAGTGAACATCCCCACTCCTTGACCTTATGATGGAAGGAAGGTCGTTGAATAGGCAGCTGAAGGTGTTTGGACCTAGGACACTACCCTGAGGAACTCCTGCAGTGATGTCCTGGAATTGAGATGATAGACCTCCAACAACCACAACCATCTTCCTTTCTGCCAAGTATGACTCCAACCAGCAGAGAGTTTTCCCCCTGATGCCCATTAACTCCAGTTTTGCTAGGGCTCTCTGACGCCACAGTCAATCAAATACTGCCTTGATGTCAAGGGCAGTCACTCTCACCTCACCTAAGCTCTCTGTGATGCTGAGCTTCTCTTTATGTTCCCTCTATCTAGGTAAATGTAGCCAACCTGAAAATCAAGAAGAAATCCTTCAACACTATTCCAGTTTCATGGATATACGATATGCCATCATGTAAGCTCCTGGACACAACAGATGGAAAAAGAACATCTTATTAGATCATGGTTTTAGTTATAATTTACTAAATCAGATTTATTGAACGGTAAACAAATAAATGTACAGTATTAGAAATAAAAACTGGGGATACAGTAATTACAAACTCATAAATAGAGGCAGAGGGAGGAATCATCTGCTCCTGTTTGTGTCAGGTGTCATAGCAGTTGGGAGCGGAAAATATCAGGAGACCGCAAAAAGAAGTTTCACGTTGTAAAACTAGTTTGCGATCACCTGCTCCACCTGTCGATGGTAGGCTGCATTTCCTGCCGCCACACGTCAGGAACCTAATTTCAATACTTCAGCATCTCATTATAAGCTCTGCTCACTGGAATCAACCCTCCATGCTGGATCATCCGGGCATGTCAGTGACAACTGTACATAAGTGATATGCACCCACTTCACTCAGGACTTTGAGGTTTGTTTACCTACCTTGCTTCAGGCAGCACTTGGGGTCATCAGAGCAAAGCTTCGCAGGCAGCATCACATCACGTTTAGTGGGGCCCAGGTTTCTACCTACCAGACTAGCCCTAAGTTGGGAGTGGCTTTTCAATGGCTTCAGGACTAGGGCTTGCTTGGGCAAAGGGGAGAAGTGGCCTCAGACAGGGGAAAAAACTGCAGGGTGAGGGCTGTACTGGAGAAGGGGGGTATCCCAGGGTGTGTATGGGGGCACATGTTGATCTGTACACGTGGTCTCAAGATGGTGAGGGCTGAGGAGGCAGTTTCCAGAGGAGACGAGGCCAGATGGAGATGTGAGGGTGTATGAGAGATAGTGAGTGTTTATGTCCCTTGAGCTGGCAGTGAGTGAGATGCCAGTGAATGTGTGATGGACTTGAGTGTGAGTTTAGAGTGATGAGATGGTTACCTTACCCTGGTGGCACGGATAAGATCATTCATCCTCTTTCTGCATCGGATGGCCAAACTCTTCTGTGCAGCATTGGCACTGACCACTACTGCCACTGCCTCCCAAGCTGAAGCGGTGAGATTGCTGGACCTCCTGTGGCCAGAGCAGAGGTGGAGGACATCATGGCAGGTCTCCAAAAGGTATTCCAGTGATGGGTCACTGAACTCTTCTTGGTTTTCAGGGCCATGTCTTCACTGGAGCAGTCCTGGGCTGCAAGCGTTGAGAACTGTGTGCGCGGCCACAGTTTAGATATGGCACCCGGAGTGAGGAAATGGTGAGGTAATGGCATGGCGGGCGATTCAGAGGCCGCCCACCAGTGAGATGGCATGTTTCCTGTGGCTGCGTTATTAATGAGGCGGGAGGTGGATGATATGGTGTGAAAACCCGCCATATTACGGCTGGCAGAAAAAACATAATTTTTCACGCCCACTACCACACTTAGTGCAATTCTGGGGCGATTCTGCTGATAGAATACAAAGGCAAAGGTTATGTGCTAAACCTTCATAAGTCGCTACTTTAGGCTAAACTGATGGATTATACTTATTTCTGGGCATCAGACTTTGAAAAGGACATCAAAGATGTCACAGTGAAAGGGGAAGTAGTTGAGATACTTGATGGGCTAACAGTTGATAAAGAGGAGGTATTAGAGAGGCTGGCTGTACTTAAAGTTGATAAGTCACCAGGACCAAATAGGATGCATCCAAGGATGCTGAGGGAAGTAAGGGAGGAAATTACAGAAGCAATGGCCATAATTTTCCAGTTCTCCTTAGATATAGGGGTGGTGCAAGAGGACTGGAGAAATGCAAAGGTTACACCTTTGCTCAAAACAGGGTGTAAGGATAAAGCCAGCAACTGCAGGCCTGTCAGTTTAATCTCAATGGTGAGAAAGTTTTAGCAACGATAATCTGGGCCAAAATTAACAGTGCAGACTAATTCAGGAAAGCCAGAATGGATTTTTTTAAAACAGATCATGTTTAACTAACTTGATTGAGCTTTTTGATAAGATAACAGAGAGGGTTGATGAGGGTAATGCGATTGATATGGTGTACATGGACTTCCAAAAGGCATTTTATAAAGTGCCACATAATAGGCTTACCAGCAAAGTTAGAACCATGGAATAAGAGGTACAGTGACAACATGAATACAAAGTTGGTTGAGTAGTGGTGAACAGTTGTTTTTTGGACTGGAGGAAGTGGGGTTCACCAGGGTTCAGAACTAGGACTCTGAATTTCTTGATATTTATTAGACTTGTGTACAGGGCACAATTTCAAAACTTGAAGATGACACTAAACTTGGAAGTGTTGTGAACTGTAAGGAAGATAGTGATAGGTTTCAAGAGGTCATAGATAAACTGATGGAATTGGCAGATACCGGACAGATGAAATTTAATGCAGAGAAGTGTGAAGTGATACATTTTGGTAGGAAAATGAGCAGAGACAATAGAAAATAAACGGTACAATTCTAATGGGTGTGCAAGACCTGGGTCTTATGTGCAAAAATTGTTGAAGGTGGCAAGGCTAGTTGAGAAAGCAATTAAAAAGGGCATACAGGATCCAGGGTTTTATAAATAGAGGCATAGGCCTGGATTTTTGATCCAGAGGTGGGTGCGCAGAGCAGGGAAATCTCCTAGCTCACTGCACCTATCTCTAGGAAAAGTGCTGTGAATGGGGGATTTTGTGTTCTGGGCAGTGGTGGGGTGGGGGTGTGGTGGGGCGGGGGATGGCTGGACGGAGTCAGCAGTCAGGCTCACCCCGCCTAGATGCAGATCAGAGGCAGCCACAGGGGCTGCCAAGTGCCAATGAGGCGGCTGGTTAAAAGCCCCAACTCTGTTTTCTGGGGAGAATTTTCTCCCCGTCGGGCGGGATAGGGCACGGGCAGGTGTGCAGCCGATCGCTGCCCAGATCGGCTGCATGCCGCCATTTTATGTGGATGGGCCAATTAAGGTCTGCCTCGCATGACGCGCACCTGGAAGCGCTGAGCGCTCCCTGTGCAGGCGGGGCGAGTAGGCTGAGTCGGGGCATGCGCACAAAAGAACACAATTAGTTTGAGTTTCAAAAATTTTAATAAAGAGAAAAATAAAAATTTATAACATGTCCCCTCATGTGACAGTGTCACATGAGCTGGGACATGTCAATGAATTTTATTGAAAAATTTTATTAAACTTTAAAAACTTTCATGAAACCTCACCATGCCCGTGGATGAGGTTTCATGATAAATGCGAAGGCCGCCTGAGCTCTTTGCCTGCCCGCCAACCTTAAGGTTGGACGGGCAGCTCAGTTAAGTATTTTAATTGATATTTAAATGGCCTTAATAGGCCTTTGACAGTTTGGCGGGCGCGCAGCCACCTCCAGTGCTCGTCCACTGAGCCGAATATCTGAATGACACGCAGTGACGTCGAGATGCACACCCGACGTCACCGCGCATCATTTTATGCGTCAGTGAGTGGGTCCCACCCCTGCTCGCCGACCCGAAGATTCTGCCCTCTGATACCAGGCATGAGGGATTTCAGTTACATGGGGAACTTACTGAAATTGGAATTGCTCTCCTTACAGCAGCTGAGGAAGTCAAGGGGAGATTTAATAGAGGCACTCAAGATCATGAAGGGTTTTGATAGAAAAAAGTATGAAAAAAACTGGGGGCAAAATTGAATAGCCAAAAATCCTATCACTGTGAATTTGGACATGCCTTACCTCCCTGCTGAGCCCAACCAGTCACCGTTCCTATGCCCACCCTGATCCTCCCCACTCCCATAATCTGTGTCACTGTCCTTGTTCCCCTCAGTGATCCCCCAAATGAGAACTATACCCACCATATCCAGACCCTGACCCTTCATCCTGCTGCATCACACTTGCCCCACTCACAGTCACCATTCCCTTCTATCACCAGCACCCCAAATTATCCCCCAAGGATTGCAACGTTAACTCGACCAATCCCTCCCTCTGAAGCACTCTGTCTCCATTCTACCCCTCCTCCCTCTGCCTTTCCCTTCATGCCTTCCTCCCCCGCCCTTCCTCTTCATGCTTTCCTCCATCCCCCTTTCTCTTCATGCCTTCCTTCCCTCCTCACTCCATCCACAGCCCCCCACCAACCCCCTCACTTCTTCTCATCCGAACACCGCCCGCACCTCCCCCCCGGCCCCCACTCTCCTCATCCAGACAACTCCTCCCACTTCTTCTCCACTGGACACCCTCCTGGCCTCGTGTCTTGCACTCACCTCTCCTTCGTCTACTCTGGACCTCCTCGAGTCTTCCATTCACACCATACCTGTAGCCACCTCTAGTGTTGCAGCCAGCTTCGACACTAAGGTATGTGTTTTAAGATTCTCCCTCGCTGGGTGCATGCCTTGAATGTCCAGTCGGGTTTCAGAAAGGCATAAATTCCCACTGGCAGGGCAGAAGGTTTGACGGGGCCACATGATTCCATTCTGTTTGGGTTTTTTAATTAGCATGTATGAGGTGCAAGATGGTTTCCTGCCGAGCTTCAGCGGGAGACCCAACCTGCCATCAACCCAACATGGATGTCGGGAGCAGAAGTTCCTGGCCTGATTTCCCCACTTCGGGAAACCAATTTTTTGCTCCCTGCCATATCTTGCCCCCTCGCCAACCATGAATCTTGCTGATGACAGGGGGGGATGACAATTTCACCCTCTGTGTCTGCCTTCATGGGGGAGGATAAAAAAACCTCCGTGAAATACTAGAGTATCAAGGAACTAGTGAGATCAAGGACTTGGAAAAATTAGCATTAGTAATAGAGTAGCACTGGAGAAATTAATGGGACTAAAAGTTGATAAATCCCCTGGGCCTGATGATCTACATCCCGGAGTGTCGAAAGAGGTGGCTGTAGAGATAGTGAATGCATTGGTGGTCATCTTCCAAAGTTCTATATATTCTGGAATGACTATAGCAAATTGGAAGATTGCAAATGCAACTCCCCTATTTAAAAAAGGATGGAGAGAAAATGGGGAACTGCAGACCTGTTAGCCTGACATCAGTAGTAGGGAAACTGCTAGAATCTATTTTAAAGGATGTGATAACTAGGCACTTAGAAAATATTGGTAGGATTGGGCAGAGTTGACACAGATTTGTGAAAGGAAAATGATGTTTAACAAACCTGTTGGAATTTTTTGAGGGTGTAAATAGCAGAATAGAAAAGGAGAAACCAGGAGATGTCGTGAATTTGGATTTTCAGAAGGCTTTCAATAAGGTGCCATGCAGTAGGTTAGTAAACAAAATTAGAGCACATGGGATTTAGGTAATATACTGCAATGGATTGAAGATTGGTTAACAGACAGAAAACAGAGAGTAGGAATAAATGAGTCATTTTCAGATCAGCAGGCTGTGACTAGCAGTATGGAAGGATCAGTGCTTGGGCCCCAGCCATTCAGAATCTATGTCAATGATTTGGATGTGGGGACCAAATATAATATTTCCAAGTTGACTGATGACACAAAACTTGGTGGGAATGTGAGTTGTGAGGAGGATGCAAAGAGGCTTCAAGGAGGTTTAAACAGGCTGAGTGAGTGGACAAGAACATGGCAGATGGAATATAGGGCAGGATTTTCAGTCGGCATGTGGGGGCAGGCCCAACACGCTGATGCATAAAATGACGCGCGATGACGTCAGGTGTGTGCCCCAACGTCATCGCAATGTTTTGTTCGGTGGGCATGCGCCGGAGTCGACTGCATGCTCAGCGATTTTTAAACAGCCTATGAAGGCCATTAAGTAATTAATCTAATTGTTAACGCTGCCCACCCAACCTTAAGGTTAGCGGGCAGGCGAAAAGGCCAAGCGGCTTTTACGTTTTTTTAGGAAACCTCATCCACAAGCGGGATGAGGTTTCTTATAGCTTTTATTAAGTAAATAAAAAAATTTTCTGAGATATTAAGACATGTCCTATCTCATGTTTAATTAAATTTTTTCTCTACTTGTTTAATTATTTTAATATAATTCAATCTCCCTGAGGCAGCTCTGTGCCTCAGGGAGATTGAAGCGCTCATGTGTGCAAAACAGTGCTGGCCCTGACTCTCCCTCCTTCCCCCGCCCGCACAGGTAGCGCTATGGCTTGCGTCTTACACTGGGCTGGGCGGGCCTTAATTGGTCTGCCTGCGTAAAATGGCAGCATAGAGCCAATTGCAGGTCCCTGCCTGCTCCCGCTGAGCCTGCCCGCCACCTCAAAAATTCAGGCCATAATGTGTAAAATTGTGAAGTTATCCACTTTGGTAGGAAAAAACAGAAATGCAGAGTAGTTCTTAAATGGCAATTGTTGATATCCAAAGTGACCTGGGTGTCCTTGCTTATATATCATTGAAAGTGAACATTCAGGTTCAACATGCAATTAAGAATGCAAGTTGTATAACAGCCTGTATTGCAAGAGGACTTGAGTATTGAAGTAAGGAAGTCTTAATGCAGTTGTATAAAACCTTGGTGAGACCATACCTGGAGTACAGTGTAGAATTTTGGCTTCTTGCCTAAGGAAGGATATACTTGCCATAGAGAGGTTGCAATGGAGGTTTACCAAACTGAGTCATGGGATGGCAGGGTTGTCCTGTGAGCAGAGATTGAGAAGACTGGACTTGTATTCTCTACAGTTTAAACAAATGAGAGGTGATCTTATTGAAGTGTTAAAAATCCTTACAGGATGCAGAAAGAATGTTTCCCCTGGCTGTAGGGTCTAGAACCAGGGGACACAGTCTTGGTCTAAGAGTAGGCCATTTAAGACTGAGATGAGGAGGGATTTCTTTAGTCAGATGGTGGTGAATCTTTGGAATTCTTTACCCCAGTGGGCAGTGATGGCTCAGTCATTGATTATATTCAAAATAGAGATTGATTGATTTCTGGATATTAAAGATATCAAGGATTATCGGGATAGTGCGGGAAAATGGCATAAAAGTAGTAGGTCAGCTATGATTTAATTGAATGGCAGAGCAGGCATCAAGGGCCGAAAGGCCTACTCCTGCTTCTGAGTTCCTATGTCATGGCTTTAGGTGGGAGACACAACCAAACCATGCCACATAGCAAGGCTGGAGCTCAGTGGTGGAAAATTTAAACAGTGAATCACCGGGGCTTGCTGGATGTGTGCTTGATGGATCAACCCCTGATTCTGGCAACCTCCCAATCATAATGGGAGGGCTAGGAACCCTACTTGGCAAGGGTCTTCAAGGTATTAAACTTCTTCCACCTCAGTCCCTACCCAACCTACCCCACCCTGCAATGCAATGTTCATCTGCTCTGCCACCTCGTTTTTGGTAACTTAGACTTCTGTCTTCCAAGTAAGGGCTCCCTCCAACCCAAAATTGATGACTCTGCTTTACATGTTTGCTACTTCCAGTGAACGTGGAGACATTCTGGAAGATTCAGCTGGCAGTAATTCCTACACACAGGACTTAGAACCACAACATGAAATCTAAGTGGTCTTGGAACGAGCTGCAGCATCCCTCAATATCGCCTACCAACATTTTACATCTCCTCTGCCCCAGCTTTCACATCCCTGGCATAACACCCAAATTGCACTGGGCTTATTGATTCATTATTTAACATAGGTCAGGATTTTCCACTTGGCGTGCGGGCACATGCCCAACATGCCTGAGTCTGAAATAGTGCGCGATGACATCGGGCGAGCGTCTTGACATCGTCGTGCAATCACGCGATATTTTGATTGGCGGACAGGCATGTGCACCTGCTGACAATTAAGAGGCCTAGTTACGCCATTAATCAATTAATTAACCTTTAGTTTTCGCTGCCCGTCTAACGTTACGATTGGCGTGCGAGCAACTCAGCCAGGCGGCCTTTGGAGTAAGTCTGCTGTGCGGACATTTTTTTCCAGAATTTTAAAAACTTGATTCATTGGTTTAAAACACTTCAGCTCCCTGAGGCAACTCTCTGCCTTCAGGGAGATTTCATCGCATACTCCCCCGCGCCGGCACTGACTTCAACGCTCGCCTTCCTCCCGCCCCCACCCCGGCAGCGCTGGGCTTCTCAGCGCGCCTTTCATGCTGGCCGGCCGTTAATTGGCAGTGTGTGGGTGGGGGGGGTGGCAGTTGCGGGCAGCGGGCCGTTTCCCGGCCACTCCAGGGCCCACCCACCCAACGACCCAAAAATCCTGCCCAGAGGGTTAAAAGCAAAATACTGCGAATGCTGGAAATCTGAAACAAAAACAAAAATTGCTGGAAAAACTGACAGCATCTGTGGAGAGTCTGTATGACTCTTCTTCAGAACTAAAGAGAAGTAGAAATGTGGTGAAATTGGGGGTGGGACAGGTGAAGCTGGGTAGAGGGCCAGTGATAGGTGGAGGCAAAGGAGAGATTGCAAAAGATGTCATAAACAAAAGGTGAAAGGGGTGTTGATGGTGGTGATACTGGCTAAAGGAGGTGCTAATGGTGACATTAAGAGTAGAAAGCAGTTTGAGCAAGTGACAGATGGCCCTAGTGGGAGTGGGGCGGGGGGAGAGGACGGTGTGGGAGAAAAGATCGTAATAGGCTAAAAGGTAGAGATAAAACAATGAATTATTTTAAAAAAAATAATAGAAATAAGTGGGAAAAAATATATATATAAAAATTTAAAAATAAATATTTGAAAAAAGGGGATCAAAAAGGGGTGAGGATAGAGGAGAGAGTTCATGATCTGTAGTTGTTGAACTCAATGTTAAGTCTGGAAGGCTGTCAAGTGCCGAATCGGAAGATGAGGTGCTGTTCCTCTAGTTTGCATTGAGCTTCGCTGGAACATTACAGCAAGCCAAAGATGGACATGTGGGCTTGAGAGCAGGGTGGAGTGTTGAAATGGCTAGTAACAGGAAGGACTGGGTCATGTTTGCGGACAGACAGAAGGTGTTCCGGAAAGTGATCACCCAGTCTGCATTCGGTCTCTCCCATGTAGAGGAAACTGCGTTGGGAGCAGCGAACGCAGTAGACCAAATTGAGAGAAGTGCAAGTGAAGCACTGCTTCACTTGAAAGGAGTGTTTAGGCCCTTGGATGATGAGGAGGGGGCAAGTAAAGAGGCAGGTGTTGCACCTTCTGCGATTGCATGGGAAGGTGCCGTGGGAGGGGGTTGAGGTGTTGGGGGTGATGGAGGAGTGGACCAGGGTCTCCCAGAGGGAACGGTCCATATGGAATGCCAACAAGGGAGGGTGAAGGAAAGATGTGTTTGATGGTGGCATCATGCTGGAGTTGGCGGAAATGGCGGAGGATAATCCTTTGAATGTGGAGACTGGTGTGGTGAAAAGTGAGGAGAAGGGGGACCCTATCATGGTTCTGGGAGGGAGAGGAAGGTGTGAGGGCAGAGACGTGGTGTATAGGTCGGACACAGTTGAGAGCCCTGTCAACCACCGTAGGTGAGAAACCACAGTTGAGGAAGAAGGAAAGCATGTCAGAAGCACTGTTTTGGAAAGTGGCATCATTGGAACAGATGCGACAGAGGCGAAGGAACTGAGAGAATAGGATGGAGTCCTTACAGGAAGCAGGGTGTGAGGAGCTGTAGTCGAGGTAGCTGTGGGAGTTGGTGGGCTTGTAATGAATATTTGTGGACAGCCTATCACCAGAAATTGAAACAGAGAGGTCATGGAAGGGAAGGGAAGTGTCAGTGATGAACCATGTGAAAGTGATAGAGGGATGGAAATTGGAAGCAAAATTATTAAATTTTTCCAGGTCCACATGAGAGTCTGAAGTGGCACTGAAACAGTCATCGATGTGCTGGAGAAAGAGTTGTGGGAAGGGGCCGGAGTAGGACTGGAACAAGGAATGTTCCACATGCCCCATAAAGAAACAGGCATAACTGGGGCCCATGTGGGTACCCTTAGCTACACCTTTTATTTGGAGGTACTGAGGAGAGACCAAATGCAGACTGGGTGACCGCTTTCTGGAACACCTTCGGTCTGTCCACAAGCATGACCCAGACCTTTCTGTCGATTGCCATTTCAACACACCACCCTGCTTTCATGCCCACATGTCCGTCCCTGGTCTGCTAAAATGTTCCAGTGAAGCTCAATGCAAACTGGAGGAACAGCACCTCAGCTTCCGATTAGGCACTTTACAGCCTTCCGGACTTAACATTGAGTTCAACAACTTCAGATCATGAACTCTCTCCTCCATCCTGACCCCTTTTTGATCCCTTTTTTCAAAATATTTATTTTTTTATTTTTTATATATATATTTTTTTCCCACCTACTTTTATTATTATTATTTTTAAAATATATTTCCAGTCATTGTTTTATCCCCACCTTTTAGCCTATTTCAATCGTTTCTCCCACACCGTCCCCTCCCCCCACCCCACCCCCACTAGGGCCATCTGTCACTTGCTGCTTTCTACTCTTAATGTCACCATTAGCACCTCCTTTAGCCAGTATCACCATCAACACCCCTTCTATCTTTTGTTCATGACATATTTTGCAATCTCTCCTTTGCCTCCACCTATCACTGGCCTTCTATCCAGCTTCACCTGTCCCACTCCTCTTAAACAATATATATCTAACCACATTTTTACTACTCTTTAGTTCTGAAGAAGAGTCATACAGACTCGAAATGTTAACTCTGTCTTTCTCTCCACAGATGCTGTCAGACCTGCTGAGTTTTTCCTGCCCATTGAGTACCCAGGATAATGTTGGGAGGTTCCTTCTCCAAGGTTGTGGCGTGGAGGGTAGCACCACAAAACTGGACAATCTTGCTTTAAAATGCCAACCACAGAAATGGTATGTGCAGACCGAGATGGGGAAGAGAAATGGATACCATAGCTGATTATTTTAAACATGACCTGGTAAAATTGCTGCTTAATTGCCCGAAAAAGGAGATGTAGGTTTCATTTTTCAGCATTAACCTCAATTAAAGCAAAAAATCACTTTATGTCAAAGGGCACAAATCATTATCTGATGTCTGCTTACTCACATTCACCTAGAATGCTGCAAATATATAAAAACTATGTGTCAATACCAGTTTTTTTAATCCAATAGTTAATATTTAGAAGACATCCAGGGTCATAGGGAGAGCCATTAAGAGAATCAGGGCTACAAGTTGTAGCCCTATCTTTGATCCACACTACTTGTGTTTGAGTTTTCCAGTTAACTACACAGAATTGCCCCCTTAACCTCTGTCAAGAAGATTTCAGAACAGCCATGTGAAACTCATTGCATAGCTAAAATAAAAATTAATAGTAATAAGCTTCACCTTAAGCTTTTATTATTCTCCAACACGTTATCATACAGTGTATTCCAAATCCTAACCACTCATTTCATCAAAAGATTTTTCTCATTTCATCTTAGGTTCTTTTGCCAATCACCTTAAAATCAGTGTTCTGTGGTTATCAATCCTTCAACCATTGGAAAAAGCTTCTCTTTATTAACTCTGGCTAAACCTCTCTCAAATGGCCTCTTAACCTTTACTGCTCTAAGATCTACATCGGCCTCACCAGTTTCATATGCACAGAGATTGATATTGTAAGTTGTCATGTTGCAAGCTTGTTTGCTATATGTATTTAGGAATATTATTTGGTACTTACTTGTCCTTAAAAAAAGATACACCCGTTAGACAAGCTCAGTGCACTTGAAAAAATACTCAAGTTCATTTCTCATACAATCCAGAACTTAAATATAGTTGTA
The DNA here is from genome assembly GCF_964194155.1 of Cetorhinus maximus. Lineage (NCBI taxonomy): Eukaryota > Metazoa > Chordata > Chondrichthyes > Lamniformes > Cetorhinidae > Cetorhinus > Cetorhinus maximus. The sequence goes on along the minus strand of NC_135879.1, from coordinate 112,475,995 downwards.
TGGTACACAATGAAATAGAGGTAACACTAATACAGTTTCTGAGATGCTATGATCATTAACTTATGGATAATTAAGGATGCAAGGGCTTCAAACTGATCATAAACATAAGGCATTTACAAACAAGCATAAGGTGATGCAAAGCTGCAACCATAGGAGCATTTTCACTTTGAATTTATTTCCCACTTATTGTGCCTCCAACCCAGCAGGAAATAGCCTTGTTTCATTATCTTTACTAGATGGTGAGAGGGCTTCTCCTCCCTGCTGTTCTGATGCAAAAAGCATATGGGAAAGTTGTTAATTATGCAATTAAATATTTATTCAGTGGTTATTCTGCATCTGTAGTCCAGTATGCAAAACTGTCCGTTGTGAGACAGAAATAAAGGAGCCATGCCCCTGAAAAGATAGCCGCAGTAGAAGGAAATGACTAATTTTAATATAAATCAAGGTAATGAATGGCTTTCAGGTTCTTTAATTTGGTGCCTTTAGCTGAAATCAAAACTCCTTGATCTTATATTTTGCTCTGAATAAAGTTTGCTTCATCATTAACTACCTGTTTCAAAGAACCAACTGCAGAAACAAATGGATAAGTTAACAATGGATTTTCAGCAAGAGGCTGGCTAATGGTTGCTATTTTAAGGGACATTGTCAGTGTTTGTGAAGGAGTGGATGAATATGGCAACTGTGTCAAATATGACATGAGTGATGTCCTATGTATGCGATACAAAGACAATTTAATATCCAGTGCCTTTTTTTAATGTGAATTAAAACATTGCAATTCAAATGCTTTTGAGAAAGCAAGGCATGGCTTTGCAAATGTAACCTTAAGATCCTAATGTACTTTGGGAAATTGCTTTTCCCTAAGCTCACATGTAACTGTAGACTTCACCTGCATGACAGTCAGCACAACCACAGATCTTGCTTATGAAAGGTTGGCATATATTTGTCATGCAGAGCACCATAGAATATTTATGTACTATAATTCAACTCAAAATATAACTCAATGGGGCTGATTTTTATGGAATGTGCCCGAAAGGAGTAGGACCATGGCAGACTATAAATGATTGAAGTAGGTGGCCAGATAGCCTGCCTGTCGTAGGTAGAAGAGCACATTTTATATGCAAATTGTGATCCTATGCTAGTTGGAGCACTGCTATATGGTATCAGGGCTGAACAGCCTAATCAGCTATCCTAATGGGAACATTACAGGGCACTGCAGAAATAGGTAGGCCAAACTTGTGCATGAATACTTTTACTGGATCCAAATATATACAGGCTCATTTGCCCTTCCCTAGCTGTTTTTGTTTCACATATAACTTCCAACAGCTCAACTCCATGGAGGAACAACAGAACTCTCCCCTACCCCCTTAGCATTGAGTAGAGTGTAAACATTGATATGGTACTTGCAGCGGGCCAGCATTGAACCATCAAAATGGTTTGGGCCTCCTGTTGAAGACATTAGGCCAGATATTTATGAAGGAGACAGATATCAAGAGTTTCCAACTCTGCAAACCTATCTCTGTTAAGGATCCCCAGGGAGGCTTGGCAGGGTGGAGTCAAACCTACCACCTTGCAAGGCAAGCTTGAAGCAGCAACGGAGATGGGCACATGATCCAGCCGTCAGGCTGGATGGACCACCTCCATTTATTCAAACATTGGCCCAGTTATACTCATGAATGTCAGATCCTCAATCCCTCAAATCTCACCCATCCCTCCATGCCCTCTCCATGTCCCCATATCTTCCATGCTGCCCTCCATGTCTCTGATATCTCCCATGCCCCCACTATGCCACCACATCTCCCATGCCTCCTATGCATCCTCCATACCCACTGTCCCAGTATCCATTATGTACAGAACTAGTGAGTCATTGGCAAGTATGTCAGTCTTTGAAATGCATATGACACTCATGCAATAAACAAAGAGACTTTAAAAAATCTACTGTGAAAGAAAAGCTCAGTTTACAACTTCAGAAAAATGTCAATCACAGACATTCATAGATCAATGGCAAAAGATTTTTATCCACTTCACACCTTTTAATTTTGTGTAAATAAATATACAGGCATTGAAAAACTCTTCAAAGAATGCATAACTTATTACAAGGTACTAAAAATGTCAACCAAACAAAGCTCACACTCACCTCTACAGCTGTGTCAACATTGCCTGCTGAGTTAAATGGATTTGTCATTCTTGGAGCTCAGCTAGACATTCATAATGAGGCCATCTGGAAAAACAGACAACATAGCTATCTGTTCTAACTACTTTTGTGAATATAGTTTCCAGATAGCTTTTTAATCAATGTTTGGCTGAGCTCTAAGAATGATTAATCTACTTAGTTCATTTGGCAATGTTTATACAGCTGCAGAGGAGAGGGTAAAGTTTATTTGATTGACATCTTTAATATCTTGTAATAAGTTATTCTTTCTTTGAAGAGTTATTTTAATGCCTGTGTATTTATTTATATAAGATTAAGGGAAGAATTTTCCCCCTGTTTTGGTAGGGGGGGAGGGGAGTGCAGGTGCGGGCATGGGCAGGCGCCCCCAGTCGGGGGCTTGCCACCATTTTACATGGGCAGTCCATTTAGGGCCCGCCCAGCGTGACGTCCGCCAGGAAGCGCTATGCACTCCCTGTGCAGGCGGCGGGGGATTCCCTCAGCCAGGAGTGCGCTCTTTCGCGCATGCGCACGGAAGAGCGCATTCATCTCCCTAAGGCTAAGTGCTGCCTCAGGGTGATCGGTGCCAAATTTAAAAATCGTAAAGGTGCACTAATAAAATTTCCCCGACATGTCCCCTCATGTGACACTGTCACATGAGTTAGGACATGTCCATTATTTTAAATCAAACATTTGTTAAATTTTTAAAAACCCTCATGAAACCTCAACCTGCCCGTGGATGAGGTTTCATGCTTTTTCTGAAGCCCGCCAGGGCTCCCGACCTGCCCACCTTAAGATTGGATGGGCAGATCCATTAATTATGTCAATTACTTTGTCCATGTCCTCAATAGACTGTTGACAGGTCAGCAGGCGCACAGCTGATTCGGCTGCGCCCCCACCGACCTGAAAATTCAAATGACGCGGGGTGAATTCGGGAGTTCTGCCCAACGTCATCCTGCATCGTTTTATGCATTGGCAAGCGGGCCCCACCCCCCGCTCGCCAACCTAAAGATCTGGTCTAAGAGTCTGAAGTGGATAATAGCTTTTTGTCATTGTTACTATGAATGCCTGGGCTGAATTCTCTGGTTGGTAAGCGGGCTGGGGCCCACTCGCCGATGCATAAAATGACATTCGGTGACATTGGGCAGTCGTCCCAACGTCACCACACGTCATTTAGATTTTCAGTTCAACGGGCGCGCAGCTGAGTCAGCTGCAGACCCTCCGAACTGTCATTAAGACCGTTTAGGTAGTCATTAACTCAATTAACTGAACTGCCCATCCAACCTTAAGGTTGGTGGGCAGGCGAAGAACCCAGGCGGCCTTTGCATTTTTCATGAAACCTGATCCACGGGCAGGATGAGGTTTCATGAAGTGTTTTAAAATCTAATGTAAAATTTTACATTAATTCTTTGACATGTCCCAGCTCATGTGACAGTGTCACATGAGGGGACATGTTTCAAAAGTTTCTTTCTTCCTTTATTTAAACTTACACATGTCAAACAGATCTCCCTGAGGCACCTCCGTGCCTCAGGGAGATCTCGCATACGCGATAGAGTGCAGGGAACCACTCAGGGAATCCCCCGCCCACACAGGGAATGCACAATGCTTCCAGGCGAGTATCACAATGGGTGGGCCTTGATAGGCCCGTCCAATTAAAATGGCGGTGAATCCCCAATCGGTGGCGCTGATTGCGTTCATGCCCACCTCCGCCCGTCCCCGCACAACCCCCCCTGATGGGGGGAAAATTTTCCCCCCCCGTGTTTGATTGACAGTTTTATGAGAAGGAAAGAGGGCAATGCATTTCGAAGAGAATATTAAATGGTTATTTTTTTGGTTCCCAACTAGGGACAAGGGGTCTACCATGGCTCACGATTCCTGTGAGAAGCCTTATATCATGTCCCCTAACAGAACTGGCCCAGCTCTATTAAAGTTGGGGTGGGGGTAGGGGGTTGGTGGTGTCTGAAATGCCCACTCCCACAATGGAGCTGGCAAGGGTGGGAGTGCTACACGTGGGCATCAGGGCAGGCCAGTAAGCTGGGGGATCAAATTGGGAGGTGCATCCAAAAGCTGGAGAGGAAGCCACTTTTAACTGCTGGACTCCATTTTAATTTTTCACATTTGTCTCAGTAAACAGCAGGAAAATGACAAGAGCAAGAATTTGAGCAGGAGACAGATGCTTCCCTGGATCCAAGGATAAGGTTCTTCTTGTATAAGTTAGGGATTCTAGTACAGGGATGGGGATATAAGGCAGCGATGGAGAGAGCCTATGGTTTCCTTCTGCTCTTCCTGGCTTCCAATGAATGCTGCCAAAGACTAAAAAAAATTAATCTTACCTTGACTTGTTCTGGCCACTTTACTGCCACCAAGCTAAAGGAAATATTATTTGCATGTATATTTAGAGATGGTGAATGAGCAGTGTATTGTTGTTCCTTATTCTTATAGATATACCTTGCAGTTTTTCTTAAAACTCATAGCTTGAAATAACAGTTGGGTAAAACTGAATTTGTGCAACACCAGTGAATCATTAGACTTGAAATTTTGTACTTAAAGTCCATTTTTTTGCTTCATTTATTGAATGCAGATTAATGTCAAATGCACAAAAAAGTAGGGATTTCCTTTTTTCAGTAACTTTTCTCTCAGTCTGATGGTTAATTTTTCATTGTCTGAATATATGTTCATTTTACAATAATTGTGAATTTGAACCTTATTTAGAATCCTTCAATTGTCTACATGTAAGTCATTGGAAATTGAGTAGTTTAAATTGTTTAAGTGCCACATTTTAACCATTTAAAGATTATACACAGTTAAAATAAAACTATGCTTTAAGAATCTAGCACATTGAACACAGGAGTGTTACTAATAAACTCATATGAAGGTGTAAAGTGTGTCTCAGTCTCATGACAGCGCATGCTGTTTTTTTGTTAGTTTACATGGAATATAAAGGCTTAATGGACCTCGGTACTTCATGCGTTTTGGGTCCTGTTTTATAGTGCTATCCCTTTAAAGTTTTTATTTTAGTGAAGTAAAGCAATATTCAGCTGCAACCTTTGGTTGTAAATGATCAGACAACAGATGTATGATGCTCCACGAGCGGCAGTTTCTTGAGATTGCCTTGCTAATGGATTGAATGAAATCTGCTGCCTTTCAGACTGTCAAAAAGCTACATTGAAAGCTTATTAAACCCGATGGCACTTCAAGGGTAAAAAGATGTTTTTCTCTATTTAGCAAGTTTATATCTCAAGACAGGTTGCCATGTGTTTCCCAGTGCAAGTTGTGTTATTTCTTAGGTTTTTTTCTGTCCAGATTGATACACAAATCTCTTATATAATATATGCCTCTTGCGTTCATGCTAACAGATGTTTCCAATAGCAGGGAGGTAGCATTACTGTTGGATGTGATGTTGTGTAATGGGGTTACTGGTCACAGGAGCACTCTTGAAGAACTCAATGTTAATAAAATCAGCTGCTGATGAAAGCATAATATGCAAGGTTCAGATGACATTTTAGAGCAATCGTTGCGGTCAATTAGTTTTAGTATAGGAATGGAAAGGTAGTCTCCTCTACATAGTTGCTCAGTTCAGGTTTTAACTATTTTCACTAGCAGACTGGATTACTCAGCCCTTGCAAAAGCAATTGTGGCATGATTTGTTTAGTTGAAAAATGTTGAATGTGGAATGGGAGTCAGAGGGTCTACAAACTGTTGGCATTGTTGTGATTATCTTTGCATCTCTCAAATTGCTCCATTTCCTAGGTCTGATCGATTTTTCTGAAGGTAAGGAAGTTACTCTTTGTTTCTAACAGTATAAAGTGCAGTGTGTAGTGTTAAATTCCCAATGTTTGGCATTGTGTTTAGCCAAGTCTCAGCATTTATACTGACTGTCACCTTTAACACTTTGGCTACTGACTATGCTTTACATCTATTTAAGAACACATAATTAGTGTCATGGAATCTGAAACAATGTTTTTCTATAATTATAATGTTGGAATTAAAGGAGTTAAATGCGGTTCCTTACCTGGGGACAACTTACTCCTTAGCATGGATATCCTCTAGAGACCCTGGGCCACTGCCAGTGGGGACAATATCCCACTTCCTTCATCGTTGCTCACTGCATTAACTCCAGAGGGGAAATGACTGTGAGAGCATATAGATGTCCCAATCCTAACCTTTGCTTTTATCTTCTTAAACCCTGCTCCTGTTCCTGTGTAGCACTCATATTAAATTATGTTAGGAACCATATGAGTGCAATAAAAGTTTTTAAACATTATTTTCATATGTTTTAACTTTCCTACATTCTATCATCAGATTTGCAATGTTATGTCAGTCTAGATGTTGCTCTTTGTTACATTTGTGTTTTGCTCTTTATATTAACTACCTTACTTAGTTGATTCCAGGAATTGTCAAAAAAGCCTTAAATTACATAGAAAAGTGAAATCTAAAAAATAGATAAGAAGTAACATCCATTATTCATTATACTAAAAATTCCCAAGTTAACTGCTGCTTTAAATATATTATAGTCACTCAGGAAAAATGTTTGGGTTAAACTATAATTTTTTTATTTATTGATCATTTTATCATGAAATAACTTGATGTATCCTTTTAATGTTCAAAGCTATTAAATATTTCAAATTAATATGTGCTGGGCATGACTAAAATTATTATTGACTGTATCAATCCCCAAGGGAGTTGCTGGCAACATTTCTATGGTTGTTCTACAGCAGCAAATTCACAAAGATTGTAATTTGAGGTTCGGGGAGATGTTGCAGTGTGAAATGAAATAGTATGGATTTAAAGGAAGTTTTATTAGAACAGTATATGAGTGCCAATGCTTTCTACTTACATCACTTGGACTGAAAAAGGCAGATTTATTGTTGACCTGGTGTCATCACCAAAGCATTCTTAAATAACTTGGTGAAAGCAGATATTGAGCAAAAAATGTTTTAGTTGCTGGAGTGCTGCACATTTGATGATCAGCCAGCAGCAGTTACATTATTGTTTATTATATAGCATTCAAGTTATTCTGGAAATGAGGAGGCTAATCATTAGAGCATGTCAAATCATGGCTGATGTATGGAAGTCTTTTCACCAATAGAGCTATTAACAAAGTCTGGAAATTATTGCAAGTACATTTATTGTGCAAACACCTAACATCAAATCCCTCTCATCCCCATTTAAATAAGATACCAACTCTTTTAAAACAGTTGGAAGTAGAATTTTATATAAACATTGGACATCACATACGGTGATTTCCAGATTTGTGTTTTGGTTATACAACATAATTAAATTTAACAAAATGGCAATGAAACATTAAGAATTTGTACATACTCATTTAGCCTTTTCAGCTATTAAGTATGGAAGTTGCTAAGAGTAGCTGATATTTGTGGAATTCTCCTGTCTCCAGAACATGTGAAAAGAAAATCACTGAGCGTACAAACAGATAATTCTGTCAGTACTCAGGCTAAAACTGATACAAATTTCACCTTATATTCATTGCATGCTGCCAGAGCAGTAAAATCAGGAGCTTAGGAACAGCAAATTGCCAGAGAACCGAATTCAGCAGGAGCAGTAGTTCTGAGATCATACTGGAAGGTTTAGAAGTATTATCCAACTCTTGTGCACAGATAACACATCTGAATTGGAAACATGAATGTCCATCGGAAAGCAAGATAGGTGAGAGTTTGATATTGTTAAAGCCCTTGATAACGTACTTGGTAGTACTACACTTAAAGGCGCATGATGAAGTACCCTAAGACTGGTGTCTTAGGTCAAGAGGTGTAGGAAACAAAATTCAGTTCACTTTGTTTAATGAGGTGGGATTCTGGGATTCTGGATTGCATTAATGACCTCATGCTATCTGAGCAAACAGAGGTTGCAAAAGATTTGTATCTAGCTTTGGAGAACAGGGTTGGAATTATACAGGTTGCAAATGATAAGTTGTCTTCAGTTTTACACTATATTAGTTACAGAACAGATTGTCACAAGTGCAGTAAGTAGGGATTTGGTTGAACACCCCAAAAATTGGTTAGATTCCTGATTATACTAAGAAAGAAAGGATAACGTTTCACTGAGCTAGGGGAAAGATGTAAGAGATGCAAATACATAGACCTAAATCACAGAAAAAGCTGGATTGGCTGAACAGTCTTTTTTCATTTTTGCTATCATATTTCTCATAGAGCTTTTCACTTAGACTGAAGCATTTTTATTTAAAACCAGCAGATTCCATGGCAGTGTTCACACTGAACATTTGTGGGCGAGTTCTCCTAGTCTCCCACCATAATTCCATTGGAAAACTGACAGAACCACTGGGAAAATGGCACAAAGAGCCACTTTCAGTCAGCAACACCTTCATGGAATTGCAGCATTTGACAGTCAGAAAATATCTGGTAGTTTGACAGTTAAAATATATGACAAGAAGGAAGTGTGCAATATATGCAGACTTTTTAATATATTACTGGTCAATCACTTGTGTCAATGCATAGGGATGTTAAGACGAAGTGCAGTTTCAAGTGAAGCAGGGTTAGGGGGCAGGGGATGATTGAAGATAGATGTGCAAATGTAAGGAGGTGCAGGAGAATAGAGACACCTAGGGGTATACATGCACAAATTATTGAAGGTGACAGGGCAGCTTGAGAAAGTGTTTAATAGATCATATGGGATCCCGGGTTTTATAAATAGGGGCGTTGAGTACAAAAGCAAGGAATTTATGATAAATCTGTTTAAAACACTGATTCAGCCTGAGTAATGTGTTCAGCTCTGGAGACCACATTTTACAAAGGATGTGGAATGAGAAAGGGTGCAGAAAAGATTCACAAGAATTATTCCAGGAATGAGTAACTCCAGTTAAGTTGATAGATTGGAGAAGCTGGTGCTCTTCTCCTTGGAGAAGAGAGGATTAAGAGAAAATTTGATAGAGGTATTCAAAATCATGAGGGGGTCTGGACAGAGTAGATAGAAAGAAAATGTTTCTATTCACAGAAGGACCAAGAACCACAGGACACTGATTTAAGGTGGTTGGCAATAGAAGCATCGCCAACATGAGGAAAAACTTTTTTAAGCAGAGGGTGGTTAGGATCTGGAATGCACTGCCTGGTAGTGTGGTGAAGGCAGGTTCAATTGAGGCGTTCAGAAAGAAATTAGACAATTAGCTGAAGAGAAATGATTTGCAGGACTGCAGGAAAAAAGCACGGGATTGGGACTAAGTGAGTTGATCTTGCTGAATGTCAGCATGGACATGCCAGGCTGAATGGCCTCTTTCTGTGGTGTAGCCATTCTATGATTCGATCATTTCAAAGTTATCTATTCTGTCCCTAGTCTTATGTAATACTTTGATTTTATATTATTTATAGTTCATTCACAAAGTTTATGGCAGTTTGGAGAACTGAAGAGTTATCTGGAGTGTAAAATTTTCTCTGCAGTTCAGGCTGAGGAGCTGGAGATGAAAATATCCTTGCAGGAAGATACAATTATACTATGACAAGTTTACGTAAGCAATTGTCATTCTAAATGTAGACATAGGAATTTATAATGAGAAAAGTTGACAACAAAATTTGACAACAAGTATAAGCTCTGGCAGGCAGAAAGTATATACAGATGTAAGATTTTTACTCTCTTCCTCATTGATTTCCCATACAGCTGCATCCAGGGACTCAAGGCCAAGTGTAGTCCTCAGGTGAATTAGGATGAGGGAAGGGAATAATTGGACCACAGATATAAGTATTTTAATAAGATAGATAAAGTTGTAGATAGTATAGATAGTATTGATTGGAGCATAGGAGATTTTTTAAAGCATATGTTTGCAGATGTAAGATTTTTCAAATATTATAGATGTAGAGTTGCAGAGCCCACATGGCTTGTACAATAAACAAATGTATAAAAAAAACAACTGTAAGTGAATAAATTCTCCATGTTTGTTCTACAAGCCATGTTGGCCCTGCAACTCTACATCTATATTATTAACCAGAAACATTAAGGCTTGTTCACCAATTATGTTGAGCTAGCTGCTGTGATGTAGATGCTTCATCGCCCTTGGTCAAGAAGAAATGTGTTGGCTTGGGTTCCTGCTCCTGATGCCTAACCACTGATCCTTATTGGAAAATTGGAACACGTGTATATTGATGTCAACAGATGATGGGCTAGCCAACGACACCTGCTTCCCATGAAAAAAATAAATAAAAATACCACTCATTTTGCTAAAAACTGCATGATTTCATTGACCATCATCAGTTTTATTCTCTTATATCTCTTATATCTTATATTAAAATCATGCAGTTTTTACTAAAAGGAGCAGTATCATTGGAAGTAGGTGTCACTGGCTAGCCCATCATTTATTGCCCATCACTAATTGCCCTTGAGAAGATGGTGGTGAGCTGCCTTCTTGAACTGCTGCAATCCATGTGGTATGGGTACACCCACAATGCTATTAGGAAGGGAGTTCCAGGATCTTTACCCAGCTTCAATGAAGAAATAACAATATAGTTCCACGCCAAGATGTGTGGCTTGGAGGGGAACTTGCAGGTGGTGGTGTTTCCCTGTTCCTGCTGCCCTTTCCCTTCTAGATGGTAGAAGTCATGGATTTGGAAAGTGTTGTCGAAGGAGCCTTGGTGAGTTTCAGTCATGCTTCTTGTAGATAGTACACACTGCTACCATTGTGTGCCAGTGGTGGAAGGAGTGAATGTTTAAGGCGCTGGATGGGGTGCCAATCGAGCATGCTGCTTTGTCCTGGATGTGTCAAGCTTCTTGAGTGTTGGTGTTGCTGCTAAGAAAGTGGAGAGTATTCCATTACACTCCTGACTTGTGCCTTGTAAATGGTGGACAGAGCTTTGGGGAGTCAGGAGGTGAGTTATTCGCTGCAGAATTTCCAGCCTGTGACCTGCCCTTGTAGCCATAGTATTAATATGACTGGTCCAGTTCAGTTTCTGGTCAGTGATAACCCCAGGATGTTGATAGTGGGGGATTCAGTGATGATAATGCCATTGAATGTCAAGGGGTGATGGCTAGATTCTCTCTTGCTGGTGATGGTCATTGCCTGGCACTTAAGTGGCAAGTAACATTTGCACCTCCTATCAGCCCAAGTCTGAATATTGTCCAGGTCTTGCTGCATATGGACAAGGACTGCTTCAGTGTGAGGAGTTGCAAGTGGTGCTGAACATTGTGCAATCATCAATGAATATTCCCACTTCTGACCTTAATCTGGATGAAAGGTTATTGATGAAGCAGCTGAAGATGGTTGGGCCTAGAATACTACCCTAACGAATGTCTGTAGCAAAATCCCAGGACTGAGAGGATTGACCTCCAACAACCACAGCCATCTTCCTTTGTGCTAGGTATGACTCCAACCCCGATTACCATTGACTTCAGTTTTGCTAGGGCTCCTTGGTGCCACACTTGGTCAAATGCTGCCTTGAGGTCAAGGGTAGTCACTCTCATCTCAACCCTGGAATTCAGCTCTTTTGTCCATGTTTGGACCAAGGCTGTAATAAGGTAAGGAGCTTAGTGGCGCTGGCAGAACCCAAACTGCCAGTGAGCAAGCTATTGCTGAGTAAGTGCCATTTGATAGCATTGTCGACAATGCCTTCCATCGCTTTGCTAATAATCAAGGCCTGAATTTTTCAGTCGGCATGCGGGAGCGGGCCTGACATGCCGGCGCGTAAAATGACGCGCGATGATGTCGGGTGTGCATCCCGATGTCATCGCGCTGTCTCATGATGTTTCGTTTGGCGGGCGTGTGCCAAAGTCGGCTGCACACCCGCTGATAACTGATAGGCCTATTAAAGCCATTAACCAATTAATTAATGTAATTGTTTACGATGCCCATTCAACCTTAAGGTTGGTGGGCAGGCGAAAAGACCGAGTGGCCTTCAAGTTTTTTAGGAAACTTCATCCATGAATGGAATGAGGTTTCCTAAAGCTTTTATTAATTAAATGAAAAAAATTTCTGAAATATAAAAATATGCCCCATCTCATGTGATACAGACACATGAGGGAACATGTTTAATTAAATTTTTTATCTATTTTTTTTTTAACAATAACTTCAATCTCCCTGAGGCAGCTCCATGCTCCAATCTCCAGGGAGATTGAACTGCTCTTTTGCACACATGTGAGAAAGAGCGCTAGCCCCGACTCTTCTTCCTCCCCCCACCCGCATAGGTAGCACTGAATGCTACAGCTCACGCATTACACTGGGCGGGCCTTAATTGGCCCACCCAAGTAAAATGGTGGCGCGGAGCCGATTGCGGGTGGCGGTCAGCTCTGTGACCACCCCCACCCACTTCTGCCGTGCCTGTCCACCGACTGAAAAATTCAGGCCCAAGAGCAAACTGATGGGGCGGTAATTGGCCGGATTGGATTTGTCTTGCTTTTTGTGGACTTCATTATCTTGATTAGTTTTGGTAAAACCACTAATATTTCAATTCTGACAACACCAAGTATTGAGCTTGAACCTCCCAGGTGCCTTCTTGTTCTAGACTTCAGTCTGCCCAATCATTCTGCTTTTTGCTACTAAATATTCTGCCTGTCCTTATCTTACTATTTGGGTGAATATTCCATGGTGCTTGTTAGATAGGTATTATTAGTTGCCAGTCTCATATCACACTTTCTAAGACATGGTTTTAATTATTCTTAAATGTGGAGGGAAATTAGATTCTATGCTTAATAAATTATGACACAAGGTTTTAGTTTGAGAAAATATCATTGGTGATAAGCACTGCTGGAAAATCTTGTATTTATATTTATTAGTTAGCAATTAATTATAAAAAAATTATTTAATCATTGACAGTTTCAGGTCATTAAAATAACATGAAAGGGCTTTAAATATTAATCCTATTAGAGTAAGATTGGTATTTTTGCTATTTAAAGTTAGATTTATATATTTTTGCCGTATCATTTTAAGGGGATCAGGATTCTGTAGCTTCATCACTGATCCTGTCTGGCCACTCTATCAAGCTGAATTAATTGTTCACAGCCTCAGCATCTAATTTGATTCTTAGCTGATCTTCCAACCCCATGAAGTCTTCATCAAAAGACCAACACTTTCACCTCTGTAACTTTGAGTACCTTTGACTCTGCCCTTGCCTCAACGCACCTGCAACGTAAACCCTTATCCACGTCTTTGTCACCTTCAGATAAGGCTATTCCAATGTTTTCCAGACCAATGTCTCATTCGCTGAATCCGTAAAATTCAGTTCATCCAAAGCTCTGCCAATGATATCCTAACCTGCAGCATATCCTACCATGAGACCTTTCCTGGCTGATCTACATTGGTCCCTTATCCCCCAAAGCCTAAAATTTATTATTCTCTTACTCCTGTTTAAATCCCTTACTTGTTTTTCCTATTTCTGTCTATGTAGCTTTATACAGCTCTATCTTCCTCCTTTCCTTTGATTGTTTTCTTAAGAACCACCACCTTCATTCCTTCATCAGAAGCCATTCATTCAACCACCTATTTCTCAGTTTTTGGAATCCTTCTTCCCCAGTCCCCAACCCTACCTCTCTGCCTCTCTCCATATCTTCATTTCCCTTTCCTCCTTTAAGACCCTCTATTAAACCCACCATTTAGCTAAAGTTTTGACCAACACCAATCCCTTTGTCTTTGGCTTGCTGGCCATTTTTCTAGTTAAAGGTACTACATATTTGACATTGTTCTTCTATAAGACCTTTATCTTTAAGATAGATCTATCTTGAATATTCACATTCATTTAATTTAAGAAAAAAAGTGAAATCTATATCTAAGATTGTGACAGAACCATATTTTACATGTGCCATTCTCATCCTAATCCATAATAAATGCTCATCAAGCAATTGATGATCTTGATGTTTCTGTGTTGTTCTCTTTCCCAGTACCTGTAGTTTTTTTTTCCCAAATTCAATAATCATTTTTAATGAATGTTTCGTACCCCAGATAATCAAAGGGAAAATGACAGCTTTTCATTAAAATAAGACACATATTCGTCACACCAACATAATTTTATATAGAAGAGTGATAGTTTATCCTCTGAGCTGTTCATTATGCAAGACAATTTTTCATTTCCCCTTTATGCTGTGGAGAATATGATTAGTTTGTTAGCATGGCAGCCCATAGGTCCTGAATGACAGCAGCCAAACAGGAAAAGAAGCAAAGAAAATTGCAGCTGTTCTACTCATTTCTGTTATTCTTTTCATTTTATTCCTTCAGCTGAGAAAGGCTGCAGGAATTTATCAATTAAGAGCAAAACCCAACTTTTCACCAACCCAACTGGTGCCGCCCCACCCAATTTGTGTTGTGTCGCTCATATAGAATACTTTACAGTAACAGTAATGGAAGCTTGTATTTATATTATGCATTTAACATTAAAAAAAATGCCCCATGGAGCTTCACATGAGTGTTATCTAACAAAACTTTACACTTAAGGGAGGATCTTCCGTTCAGTGAGTGGGGGCGGGGCCCGCTCGCCGACGCGTAAAATGATGTGGGATGACGTCGGGCGGAATTCCTGACATCACTCCGTGTCATTTCCATTTTCAGGTCGGTGGGGGCGCAGCTGAATCAGCTGTGCACCCGCTGACCTGTCAATTAAAAAGTACTTAACATAATTAATGGACCTGTGTGTCCAACCGTAGGGTTGGCGGGCAAGCCGGGAGCCCTGGCGGGCTTCAGAGAAAGCATGAAGCCTCATCCACGGGCAGGATGAGGTTTCATGAGGATTTTAAAATATTTAATAAAGGTTTCAGTAAAAGTAATGGACAATATCCCAACTCGTGTGATAGTGTCACATGAGGGGACATGTCAGGGAAAATTTGATATTGTTTCTTTAACATTTTAAAATTTGGAGCCAATCTCCCTGAGGCATCATTTAGCCTCAGGGAGATCAGTGCGCTCTTTCACGTGCATGCGCGAAAGAGCGCACTCCCTGCTCAAGGAATCCACCCCCCCGCCACCCGCACAGGGGGCGCATAGTGCTTCCTGGCGGATGTCACGCTGGGCGGGCTTAATTAGCCTGCCCATGTAAAATGGCAGCGTGCCCCAATTGGGGGCACCAATCGGAAGCACGCCCGCCCGCACCTGCTCCTGTGCTTCCCCCCTGACAGGAGAAAAATTTTCCCCTAGTGACATGAGGAGGTGTTAGAGCAGGTAACCCAAAGCTTGGTCAAAGAGGTAGGTTTTAAGGAGCATCTTAAAGAACGAAATGGAGGAAATTAGGTCGAGAGATTTAGGATGGGAACTCCATAGTGTTACATCCCCCGTAAAGACTGACAAATTTTAGAAAGATTTTTGAATTTCCAGTGGCTGACTGGAAGAATCACATGATAAGATTTCAAGTTTTAAGACTTGAACTGTAATGAACAAACTAAAAGTTACTTTGTCTAAACATTCTTCAGTAGGCAACTTATCCTCTAAACTACAGAAAATATTCCCCATTTAACTTTTAAAACAACAGAAATTTCCCTTCATGGTTATACTTTACTCTGTCCCTTAAGTGGACACTTGATTTCCAAGAACCAGTCCAAAACTATTCTCAGCCTGACAGCTTGCTTCCTTTATCATTTTCCAGCTGGATAACTTCTAAATAACTTCTAATTCCCAAATGGACTTTCCCAGTAAGGGACAAATTGGAAATTCTTCCCTTTAGCTAAGCTCGGCACATCTTCCAATCTTGTTTAAATCCTCACAAACTTGGTCTCTTCGATATTCATGCAGGTTCCTACACATGTTTCGTGTGGTGACTAACAGGGCCAGAATTTTTTCTGCTGAAGATACAGGACTCGCTGCCTCTGTCTTTCTGTTCCCTCTCTCTCTCCCAGGTTCTTGCAGACTGACCTGTCTGTGAGATTCAGCGATATCTTATGAAAATCCTGTAAACTGATACTACAATGGCTTTCTATGGCCTCTTCCCTTTTCAAAACTATCTTCATGGCAATGTGAATCACATGGGCCTTGGATCCACATAGAAATGCTGATTAACCAGCTTCTAAAACTCCTACTTCAATGATATAACTGTTTACAAAACCTGACATTCCTAACAACTCCCTGTGACTTGGAAACTAAGGCCCAAATTTTCATACAAAGAGACTGTCTGTTTGAGCGAAAATGCCAGTAAAAGGTCTGGATCCAGAAGTCCCACCTCCAAACCCAGCCTCCGCCACTTTTGTGGGGAGGCAGGTTCTAAATTGTACATCTGCGATTCACAGAGCCAGCTGCCCATATAAGCCAGCAGTTTCCTCCACTCTTGTATGCTTTTTCTCTGAAACCAGAAGTATGCGCTTATCTGAATCTTGTGGATTGGATAGCCAGGGTACCCTTTTGGAGAGGTACGGTTCCCCTTTGAATATGGATCTGGGACGCCTTTGAGAGGTAAAGCACCCTTTGAGAGAGGTCACGAGCCCTTTGGGATTGTTAAAAATAGACATGATTGTGCATAATAAATGCATAAACTCATTGGAACTGTCCAAGCTGTCAAGGAACTGTCAAAAATTCAGTGGGACTATCAAAGCTGCGAAGAGTTTTTTTTTTAAAAATCAATGCTTGATATTTTACTCTGTCTGTTGACCTGTGTGTGAGGGTTGTCATTGTAGGATTTATGCTGCGTCACTGATTTTACAACCACATCACACTATCACAGTAGAGTGCCTTTTAAGTGAGCAGTTAGATTGACATCCTCAAGTGGATTTAGAATAGAAATGTTTGTTTTCATAAGACATTAATTAAAGGAATTTATTGTTTTGAATGGTCTTATTAGCAATGAGAGTGTTTTTTTTATAGTGATGTGATTAATAGACACATAACTTTATTTTATGTTAGCATGGCTCCTGAGATTTTCCCATGGTGGATACTAGGTGACTTGGCATAGAGGGGGTAAGGGCTAAGTGTAGTGGTTGGGGGGGCATGGGTTGGTATGAGTTGACACTCAGCTGACATGAGGCTACAAAGGGTCAAGGGGATGAGTTGGGGGAATGGGGTATGAGGGGCCATGGGCATTGGTAGAGTGGCATAGGGGATATGAAGAGTCATATGGGGTAGGTAGAGTGGGGATTGAGTCAGCATGGGACGGGGGAGAGGAGCCATAAGGGGTGGGTAGAAGGGCATGGGAGTATCAGGGGCCATGGGAGGTGCATGAAGTGCCATGGCGAGCATATGGGAGGAGGTGATGGTAGTGGGCTTTTTTTGTTTTGTTCTTTTTAAAAGACTCAACAAATTGCTGGTGCACAGAGGCAGGCCTTCCGCCCAGCCCACCTCCATACCCAGCAGCCTCTGTACTCAATCCGGGGGCAGCAGGCCTGTCTACTAATCCAGCCGGCTACCACCCTCCTTTCCCCCCCAATCCCGGAACTAAAATCCGACCTTCCAGGCCTCTTTTTCCTGGGTGGAGTTTACGGAGCCGGGAAATCTCTGCGCTCCTGATTGAGGAGCACAAATCCAGCCCTAACAGTCTATCCACCATCAGCACAGCTGCCTTTGCCATTGTTCACAGGTGTGAATATCTCGCACTTTCCTCCCCAAAGGCAACCCGGGCCCTCCCTTTAACAACCAACCACCTAGGCTTGTTGTCGGGAAGAACTCAGAATGGGTCACATAACCCCCTCATTCCTCCATTTTTCCCTAAATTAAAAAGACAGTCCCAAAACATACCAATCTCACAAAATTCTTATTTGTAACAATAGCTTAACATCTCAGAGAGAGGTGCATAAGAAGAACTGAGCACCAAAGAAGGAGGAATTTGAAGGGGAAATAGAGAGGAATGAGATTAACTGACTTTCAAAGAATGCTCCAAAGAGCAGGGACCCAGAGACAGAGAAATTTGGCTTTGGTGAAGCAGAGAGAATAGTTGGTAGTGCTTTTTTTATTCATTCATGGGATGTCTGTGTCTTTGGCTAGGCCAGCATTTAGTGCCCATCCCTAATTGCCCTTGAGAAGGTGGTGGTGAGCTGCCTTGTTCAACTGCTGCAGTCCATGTGGTGGAGGTACACCCACTGTGCTGTTAGGGAGGGAGTTCCAGGTTTTTGACCCAGCGACAGTGAAGTAATCTAGCGTTAGAATTAAAGGAATGGAGGATGTGGACTGCGACTTATGATACCATAAGACATAGGAGCAGAAATTAGGCCATTCGGCCCATCGAGTCTGCTCCGCCATTCACTCATGGCTGATAAGTTTCTCAACCCCATTCTCCCGCCTTCTCCCCGTAACCTTTGATCCCCTTACCAATCAAGAACCTATCTATCTCGGTCTTAAATACACTCAGTGACCTGACCTCTACAGCCTTCTGTGGCAATGAATTCCATAGATTCACCACTCTCTGGCTAAAGAAGTTTCTCCTCATCTCTGTTCTAAAAGGTCTTCCCTTTACTCTGAGGCTGTGCCCTCGGGTCCTAGCCTCTCCTACTAATGGAAACATCTTCCCCACGTCCACTCTATCCAGGCCTTTCAGTATTCTGTAAGTTTCAATCAGATCCCCCCTCATCCTTCTAAACTCCATCGAGTATAGACCCAGAGTCCTCAAACGTTCCTCATATGTTAAGCCTTTCATTCCTGGGATCGTTCTCGTGAACTTCCTCTGGACCCTCTCCAGGGCCAGAACATCCTTCCTGAGATACGGGGCCCCACAATATTGTAAATGTGGTCTGACCAGAGCCTTATAAAACCTCAGCAGCACATCCCTGCTTTTATATTCTAGTCCTCTCAAAATAAATGCCAACATTGCATTTGCCTTCCTAACTACCGACTCAACCTGCAAGATAACCTTAAGAGAATCCTGGACTAGGACTCCCAAGTCCCTTTGCACTCCAGATTTCTGAATTCTCTCCCCATTTAGAAAATAGTCTATGCCTCTATTCTTCCTACCAAAGTGCATGACCTCACACTTCCCCACGTTGTATTGAGATAAAGGGAGCCAGAAAAGTACAGAGATTTGGAAATGAGCTGTGCAAGAATAGGGATGAGACTTTGTGCAAGACAAAATACAGGCTGCAGAGTTTTCCTAATAAAGAATAGCTATGGGGTTTTTAGCACCTGAGGGAAAGGCAGGATACAAAGGGGGTAAGACTGTCAAGTTGAAAAATCTGGTCCCGGTGACCAGAAGTTGAAAAGAGGAGTAGAGCTCTGATTGAACACAACACTGAGGTTGCATGGCAACTATTTCAACCAGCGCAAGGAGATGCATGCATACATCTGAATGCTTTCCAAAAGGGATCGCAATGCTGACTGAATCCTTTCTTTCATTCTTTCATGGGATGTGGATGTCGCTGGCCAGGCCAGCATTATTTGCCCATCCCTAATTGTTCTTGAGAAGGTGGTGGTGAGCTGCCTTCCTGAACCGCTGAATTCCATGTGGTGTAGGTACACCTACAGTGCAGTTAGGAAGGGAGTTGCATGATTTTGACCCAGTGATAATGAACGAATGGCGATATATTTCCAAGTCAGGAAGGTGTGGAGGGGAACTTGCAGTGGCGGTGTTTCCTTGCACTTGAATTGTTTAAATCAAATGCCATTTTCCAGCCTTTACAGCTAATGGGGACAATTTTCTCCCCATCATGATGGCTGAGCGGGAGCGGGCTGCCCGCAATCTGCTGCGCGCCACCATTTTACATGGGTGAGCCAATTAAGGCCCACCCAGTGTGACACACACCGGGAAGTGCTGAACGCTCCCTGTGCGGGCGGGGGGGAAGAGGCTGAGTTGGGGCTTGCGCTCTTTCGCGCATGTGCACAATAGAGCGCAGAAATCTCCCTGAGGCATGGAGCTGCCTCGGAGTTTAATTTCATTATGAAAAATTTAAATAAAGAAAAATAAATTTTCAGACATGTCCCCTCATGCGACAGTGTCACATGAGCTGGGACATGTCAATTAACTTTAATAAAAAAACTTATTTGCTTTATAAATCCTTCATGAAACCTCATCCCGCCCATGAATGAGGTTTCATGATAAATGCGAAGGCCGCCTGGGCTCTTCGCCTACCCGCCAACCTTAAAGTTGGATGGGCAGCTCAGTTAATTATTTTGATTAGTTTTTAAATGGCCTTAATAGCCTTTGACAGTTCAGCAGGCGCGCAGCCGAATCTGGTGCACGCCCGCCAAACTGAAGATCGGAATGACGCACGGTGACGTTGGGACGCATGCCCGACGTCACCACGCGTCATTTTACATGTCGGCGAGCGGGGCCTGCCCCCGCACACCGACCCAAAGATTCAGGCCATTGTAATGCAGATCAATATTTTCCCACTAAACCAACTTTCTTGGTAGTTTTAAAAACATCTGGTGGCTCACATTTTTATATTTGCTTCAGATAAGCAGAACTTTAATCATTATTTTTGAATTAGCCATCTTATAAACAAAGTTGTTGTTATAATTACACAAATTTAACAATTTCCTAAACCAAAAAAAGTTTTTGTTTTAGAGACAATTTTGCAACATAAACAGATCAGTTTGGAATGAAATGCACCTTGGCAAAACCTTTAAAAAATGTAAATACTCCATGTTAATGCAATTTGAAACAGAAATCTCCTTTTATTATTATATATCATTTTAGAATCATTGTTCTTGTGCTGGTCTTGAATCATCACTGAAACAGTGGAGTAAGTAAGACCATTACCTGTAACAGTCCCACAGCTCAGTCTGACCTGCGGCATTGTGTTCTTATTCTGGGTTTGAGACTCATCTGCTGCTTGCCACTTCTCCGAGTTTGGTATCATTGTCAAATTTTGAAATTTTATTCTGTATTCCAAGATCCAAATAATTTATATATAGTGAAAAAAGCAGCGATCCTAACATTGTCTCACTATCTACCATCAACCAGTTTGAAAAAGAACCATCTACCACGACTTGCTGCTTTCTGTCCTCAAGTCAATTTTTTATCCAATTGCGCAATGGCCCTCTTATTCCACAAGCTTTAATTTTGTTAACCAGCTTTTAATGTGGTACCTTGGTCAAATGCCTTAAAATCCATATAGTCAAGATCCACCACATTTCTTTCATCAAAAAATTCAATTATATGAGTCAAGCACCGTCTGCCCTCTACAAAACCGTGCTGGGTCTCCGTAATTAACTCAAATCCTTTCCCGTTCATCCCTATCTATCTCTCAAAGCTCCTTCCATCTCCTTTGAAATAAAAACAGAATATACTGGAAACACTCAGCATGGGAAAAAAGCAGTTAATATTTCAGGTCGATGAAAATTTTGCTTTTGTTCATCTCCTTTGCTTCCTCACTTGTATCACCTAACCACTATAATTACTTTTTCAATCCACATACTGGCGTATTCCATTTTCTGACCTGGTGATTTTGTCTTTTGTGTTCCTCTTCATTCTGAATCATGTCCTCTGATGATGTTCTTGGGTTTTTTACATGAAATTTAAAGCAACTAGCTCTCCTGTTTCCCTTAACTCTTCTGCCTGAATTCAAAGTCATTTTATGGCCAGGATTTTCCCCTCGGCGATTTTGGGGCAGGGCCCGCTCGCCGAGGGGAAAATTACGCGGGATGATGTTGGGAGGAACCCCCCAACGTCATCCCGGTCCCTTTAAATATTCATGAAGGCGGGCGGACAGCGAAATCAGCTGTCCACCTGCCGACCTGTCAATGGCCAATTAAGGCCATTGACAGGCTAATTAACCTTAATAAACACCCTGCCCGGCCAACCTTAAAGCTGGCGGGCAGGCCAGGAGCCCCAGCAGGCTCCAGATTATTAATGAAACTTCATCCACTGGCGGGATGAAGTTTCATGTCCGTTTTTAAAAAATTTAATAAATTTTATATGTTTATTATTAATATGTCCCATCTCGTGTGACATTGTCACATGAGGGGGACATGTTAATAATTTTAATATTTATCTATTTTTAGAGTTTACTTACCTCTCATGAACCTCCCTGAGACAGGACTTTGCCTCAGGGAGCAGTGCGCTCTTTCGTGCGTATGTGTGAAAGAGCGCACTTTGACAGTTGGGGATTCCCTCCCCCCCGGAACAGGAAACGCATAGCGCTTCCTGTCGGGCAGGCCGCTGGGCGGGCCTTAATTGGCCCACCCACTCAAACTGGTGGCGGGCCCTTTTTTGGTGGCGGAGTTCGGCTGCCTGCCCACCGCCGAGCCGGTGGGGCCCACCCGCCCATCGAGGTAAGAATTCTGCACTATATATTTTGCAAGCCGCTATATGCTTGCTGACCATTGTGACATTTTATGTCACCAATTACTCCAACCAGATGTATCTCAGGCTGGAAACGACTCATTGGGCTGAATTTTCCCCCCGTCGGGGAGGTTGTGCGGGGGCGGGTGGCAGCGGGTGCAAACCCAATCGGCGCCCCTGATCGGGGACACGCCACCATTCTGGGCATGACGCTCACCTGGAAGCGCTGAGCGGTCTCTTTGCGGGCTGGGGGGAATTCCCTGAGTGGTTCCCTGCGCTCTTTCGCGCATATGCCCGAAAGAGCACAGAGATCTCCCTGAGGCACGGAGATGTCTCAGGGAGATCGGTGTGACATGCGTAAATTTAAATAAAGGGAAATAAAACTTTTAAAACACGTCCCTTCATGTGAACTGAAAATCGCCCGCCCGACGTCACCGCGCATCATTTTACACATCGAGGGTAAAGTCTCACCAGATAGGGTGCGAATGAAATTTGCATGTTAAGATAAGTGGGGAGGTGTTTATATTTCAAAGAGACATGGTGGGATGTTTACAAATAACAAGATAAATAAGGCAATGTTATTAAGTTGATTTTTCCCAAAATGTTGGCCATAATGACAACATAAAAGATTTTTATATTATGGGAAAAGTAAATTTCAAAGACATACGGGAGCAAGAGGATTTACAGATTAAAGAAGGAAAAAATATATTTAAAGAAGGTTGAAAGGCTGTGTGAGGTGGCCGTGTAATATCTGAAAAGTACACAGTATGAAACAGACTTGTGGAAAAGCCTCGAGCCAGTTTACAGAAGTCTGTTGTTCCAGTAACCAAAGTTGTATTAAAAACCTTTGGATTCCACTGCCGAGTGGGTGCTTGTGGTAACCTTGCTGGATTGTTGCTATAAATTTAAAATCTATTTTTGGATTGTTGCCTTAAAGGGGATGTGTAGTTGGGAGTCTGGTTAACAAGGAACATTGGGAATATTAAGTAACTGTGTAACTGTAATCTTGTGTATGTGTTTTGTTTTTTTTCTTTGGTTAATAAATGCTTTAATTTAATTTTTTGAATCTCTAAAGGTGTCAGTGGACTCGTTATTTCTAAATTCAGTGCACAAATCTTCTCATAATAAATACAAATTGTGAAACCGTTGTCATAGCATGACCAAGTTTCCCTTGTGGATTTGGTCAGCCTGGCAAATACCACCTGCCGTATCATAACAGTCGCTTCATATACAAAAATTTGCAAAATACTTGGGATATATGGGACTGAGTGAGAATCATAAATTCATATCCTACTATTATCTTTGATATTTGTGTGCAATCAAACTGGGCAGTGATATAAAAGTTGGCTTCATTACTAAGGAACGTAAAAGGTCATTCAGCCTATTTAGCCTATTCCACTATTGAATTAGATAATGGCTGGAATTTATTGTAAATTCATTTATCTGTCTTGGTTTTATGACTTTAATATCTTTGCTTAATAAAAACCTCACATTACTGTTTTGCAATGTTCAATTGTCCAAAACTCCACCCTTTTCAGGGGAGAGAGTTCCAGATTTAAAATGCATCAGCTTTTCCAAATAATCAACCTACCCAACTTCAGCTGCTGTCAGTTCCACTTCTTAATTCAGTTGGCATCATAATGCATACAGTAACAATGATATGCCCCTTGATTGTATATGATAAATATAAAATAATAGTGGCCAGAATCTTTGGGTCAGTGTGCGGGGGCGGGCCCTGCTTGCCGATGCTTAAAATGACACGCGGTGACGTCTGGCGTGGATGAGGTTTCATGAAGGATTTATAAATCAAATACATTTTTTTAATTAAAATTGATTAACATGTCTGAGCTCATGTGACACTGTCACATGAGGGGACATGTCTGAATTTTTTTTTTTCTTTAGTTAAGTTTTGCATAATGAAATTAAACTCCCTGAACAAAAACAGAATTACCTGGAAAAACTCAGCAGGTCTGGCAGCATCGGCGGAGAAGAAAAGAGTTGACGTTTCGAGTCCTCATGACCCTTCAGCAGAACTGAGTAAAGTTAGGAGAGGGGTGAAATATAAGCTGGTTTAAGGTGGGGGGGGTGGGGGGGTGGTGGGGGGAAAGAAGTTGGGCAGGGGTGTGGTTGTAGGGACAAGCAAGCAGTGATAGGAGCAGATAATCAAAAGATATCACAGACAAAAGGTACAAAGAGGTGTTGAAGGTGGTGATATTATCTAAGAAAATGTGCTAATTAAGAATGGTTGGCAGGACACTCAAGGTACAGCTCTAGTGGGGGTGGGGTGGAAAGACTGACAGGGTATTACAGTTATAGATTTAAAAATAATGGAAATAGGTGGGAAAAGAAAAATCTATATAAATTATTCATGCCTCAGGGAGATTTCTGCATTCTTTCGCTCACATTCACAGGCCCCGACTCAGCCTACCCCCCCGCGCCTGCACAGGGAGCATTCAGCGCTTCCGGGTGCGTGTCACGCTGTGTGGGCCTTAATTGGCCCGTCCACATAAAATGACAGCAGATCCGGCTCGCGCCTGCTCCCGCTCAGCCCCCGCAACGGGGAGAAAATTCTCCCCAGTGTTTTAAAGAAGGATTCAGGTGATAGTATCAGATAAAGATTAGATTTTTTTCAGCTGAAGAATAATATTTGCAAAATGATGAACATACGAACATACAAAATAGGAGCAGAAGTAGGCCATGATCCGTTATTCAACAAGATCATGGTTGATCTGTTTGTGTTTTGCGTTCTACATTCCCATCTACCCCCGATAACCTTTGATTCCCTTGCCTAACAAGAATCTATCTACCTCTTCCTTAAAAATATTCAGTGACCCCACTTCCACTGCAGGGTGTTCCAAAGTCACACAACCCTCTGAGAGAAAAATTTCTCCTCATCTCTGTCCCACAAGGGTGACCTCTAATTTTAAAATAACGCCCCTTAGTTCTGGACTCACCCACAAGAGGAAACATCTTTTCCACATCCACCTTGTCAAGACCATCCAGGATCTTGTACACTTCAATAAAGTCACCCCTCACTCTTCTAAACTCCAGTGGAAATAAGCCCAGCCTGTCCAACCAATCATCATAAGACCTTATGATGATTGGCTGGACAATGATACCTCATTCCAGGTATCAATCTCCTCTGAATTGCCTCCAACACATTTACAGCCTTCCTTAAATAAGGAGATCAAATCTGTACAAGGTGTTCAAGAATCAGTCTCACCAATGCCCTGTATAACTGAAGCATAGCATCCTTACTTTAACGTTCATTCTTCTCATAATAAAGGACAGCATTCCATTAGCCTCTTGATTACTTGCTGTACCTGCATACTAACTTTTTGTGACTCATGCACAAGGACACCTAGATTCCTCTGCACCTCTGAATTCTGTATTCGTTCCTGTTTAAGTAATACTCTGCTTTTTTATTCTTCCTGCCAAAGTGAACAACTTCACATTTTCCCACGTTATACTCCATCTGCCAGATTTTTGCCCACTCACTCAACTTATCTATATCCATCTGCAAACTCCTTATGGCATCTTCACAACATACTTTCCTACCTATCTTTGTGTCATCTGCAAATTTAGCTACCATGCCTTCGCTCCCCTCATCTAAGTCAGACAAAGACTCATTTATGCATACTTTCTGCTTTCTATCAGCCAGCCAATCTTCGATTCATGCTAATATGTTACCCCCTACACCATGAGCTTTTATTTTCCACAATAACCTTTGATGTGGCACCTTATCAAATGCCTTCTGGAAATCCAAGTACAGTACATCAAGGGGCTCCCCTTTATCTACAGCATATGTTACTCCTTCAAAGAACTTTAATAAATTGGTTAAACATGATTTCTCTTTCACAAAACCATGCTGACACTTCCCACTTACCTTCTGTTTTTCTAAGTGTCCAGCTATAACCTCTTTAACGATCAACTCTAACATCTTCCCCATGACAGACGTCAAGCTAACTGGCCTATAGTTTTCTGTTTTCTGCCTCCCTCCCTTCCTAAATAGAGGGGTTATATTTGCTACTTTCGAATTTGATGGAACCTTCCCGGAATCTAGGGAATTTTGGAAAATTAACACCAACGCATCTACTACCTCATTAGTCACCTCTTTTAAGACCCTAGGATGAAGTTCATCAGGACCTAAACGCTTGTCTGCCTGTAGCTCCATCAGTTTGCTCAGTATCACTTCCCTAGTGATTGTAATTTCACCAAGTTCCTCTCTCCCCTCCACCTCTTGATTTTCAGCTATTACTGGAATGTTTTTATGTCCTCTATAGTTAATACAGAAGCAAAATATTTGTTTATTTCATCTGCCATTTCCTTATTATCTACTATTAACTCCCCATTCTCACTCTCTAGAGGACCAACACTCATGTTACCTACTCTTTTCCTGTTTAAATATTTGTAGAAACCCTTGCTATCCATTTTTACATTTCTGGTTAGCTTCCTCCCGTACTCTAATTTCTTTCTCCTGATTAACATTTTAGTCATTCTCTGCCATTCTTTATATTCTGACCAATCATCTGACCTGCAGTTATATGTTTTTTGCTTAATTTTGATGCTTTCTTTAACTTCTTTACTTAACCGCAAATGTTGTGTCCACCCTTTAGAATTTTTCTTTATAGTAGGAATATACTTATTCTGAGTATTCTGAAAAATCCCCTTAAATATTTGCGTCTGCTTCTCTATTGATCTATCTCCTAGCTTAGTATCCCAGTTAACTTCAGCTAGCTCAGCTTTCATGCCCACATAGTTGCTATTATTTAAGTTTAAAGTATTAGTCTTAGACCCACTCTTCTCCCTTTCATGCTGGATATAAAATTCCATCATATTGTGGTTACTGCTACCTAGAGGTGCCTTTACCCTGAGGTCATTAATTAATTCTGTCACTTTACACAATACCAAGTCTAAAATAACCTACCCTCTGATTGGTTCCAGAATGTGCTGCTCTAAGAAACTATCTTGAGAACATTCTATGAACTCCTCGTCCAGGCTACTACTGCCAATCTGATTTTTCCAGTTTATATGTAGATTATAGTCACCCATGATTATTGCCATCCCTTTTTCACAAGCACCCAATTTTTCTTCTTGTATACTTTGTCCCACATTTTGATTACTGTTAGGGAACCTGTAGACCACTCCCACTAGTGACTTCTTTCCCCTGCTATTCCTCATCTCCACCAAAACCGATTTTACATCCTGATGTCCTGAACCAAGGTCATGTCTAACTATTGCACAAATGCCATCCTTGATTAACAGTGCCACCCCTCTGCCTTTACCTAGCTTCCTATTCTTCTTGAAGGTCATATACCCCTCAATATTCAGGATCTTATCCTTGTCATCCTGCAGCCACATTTCCATAATGGCTATCAGATCATATTTATTTACTTCAATGTGCGCTATCAACTCATTTACTTTGATATGAATACTATGCGCATTCAGATACAGAGCCTTTAGTTTTGTTTTTTTGTTATCTTTGTGAAATCTAGTCTTGATTCTTGGTGCATTGTTAGTTTTTTTTCTCTCTGTCATCCCCCGATCCTCATTTCCCATATTACTATTTTCCTCTCTTACCTTGCCTCTAATCTGAAGCTTATCTCAACCCTGACTTGTGGGTTTTTGGTGAAGAGATAAACAGTGTTCTCAAGAAAATATATCATGTAAATTACTCTGTTGAAAGGGCCTGTGGGATATTTTACTAAAACACATGTCAGCATGAACATTCACACGTTTGTAAATAAGATCTTCCATAATTAATTCCTTTTGTCATTTTGCATTTGGAGTAGGTTTTAAAAATCAGCATTCATGTTATATGAAGCTCTGCATAAGGAAAGCTAACGCAGAATATATCCAGTGTGCTTGAACTTTCCGGCCCCGTCATGGCAGGACTTGCCATGGGAGATTCAGCGGCCCAGCCAAAAATCCATTGACTTCTGGCAAGACCAGATGATCCCAGCGGTGGACGGGGCTGGAAAATCCTGCCCTTAAAGTATATTCACATATGTCAACGAGTTTCAGAGAGGAATTGCAACTTTAATAGTTGATTTTTATATTTCTTAAGCAATTTTAACCCTTTCCCCTCTGCTTGTGGACCACATGGTTCTACAATAGGGGGCTTCATGCTTCATAGCCAAGTCTTTACTTTCTCTTACAGTACATCCTAGTCAGGAATGAGGGTAGTCTAGGGTTCCCAATCCTCACACTTCAGTGGAAGTCGACCAGAACAGGTGCTCAGGAAACCAACTGTACACGCAGTACCCCAGCTGTCATGGCTTGCAAGCAAACTCAGGTGTCTGAGCACTGCAGATCTCCCTACTATTCAGAATGCACCATTTCATTGCTGGCTGTGAGGATCATTGGGGCCAATGAAATTC